>NW_027507784.1:202724901-205124901 GCF_037356315.1 Lithobates pipiens | reverse complement strand
GTCAGGTGACGGGTGGCCCCGCCCTCCGTATATAAGAAACGTCAGGCCGCCGGAATCCTTGCAGTGTCTCCTCCACGGAGACAGAAGAAGGATGTATTCGCTGCGCTGGATGAGATGAGACATCGCTGAAGAGATGACCGTCCGTGGCTGGATAGCAAGAGTGGGTTACCGCCGCTGGAATCTTTTTTTAATTTTTTTATTTTTAATAAAGGAATTTTTCAAAAGTGTGTTTGTTTTATTTAACCATTTTTTACACTTTCTTTGTGAAATGGTAGGGGTACTTTTGTACCCCCTTACCATTTCAAACAGGGGGGGGCCGGGATCTGGGGGTCCCCCTGTTAAAGGGGGCTTCCAGATTCTGATAAGCCCCCCGCCCGCAGACCTCCACAACCACCGGCCACGGTTGTGGGGATGAGGCCCTTGTCCTCATCAACATGGGGACAAGGTGCTTTGAGGGGTCACAGACCCCCAAAGCATCCTCCCAATGTTGAGGGCATGTGGCCTGGTACGGTTCAGGAGGGAGGGGGGGCCGCTCTCGTCCCCCCCTCTTTTCCTGCGGCCTGCCAGGTTGCGTGCTCGGATAAAGGGTCTGGTATGGATTTTTAGAGGGAACCCCACATCAATTTTTTTTTAAATTTGACGCGGGGTTCCCCTTAATATCCATACCAGACCTGAAGGGTCTGGTTATGGATATTTAGGGGGAACCCCACGTCAAATTTTTTCTTAAATTTGAGGCAGGGTTCCCCTTAATATCCATACCAGACCTGAAGGGCCTGGTAATTGAATTTGGGGGACCCCCACGCTTTTTTATTTATTTATTTTTTTATCAATGACTTTCAATGAGTGTTCTCTGTATTACGGAGCCGACAATTCATAATAGCTGCGAGTGATTTTAAAGGACTTTTTTTCCTGCATAAATGACACTTTGTGCAGGGACAGTTATAAGCACCAGAAACATGAGCCCCTTCACAGGCATACTATAGACAACCCCCCCCCCCCCCTACGAAATTTAAAGGGATATTACACTTTTATTGTTTCACTTTAATCATTATTAAAATCACTGCTCCCGAAAAAACTGCAGTTTTTAAAACTTTTTTTTGCATTGATACATGTCCCCTGGGGCAGGACCCGGGTCCCCAAACACTTTTTAGGACAGTAACTTGCAGAATCTTTTCTCTCTGTCAAATCTTTTTTCTCTGTCGAATATTTTCTCTATATAATCTTGGACTAATAGAGGTAAGGTTAGGCACATTCGACCACAGGTTCTATAGACAGATTGTTATTGTCAGAGTCATGTCGAATCTCCTATTCTATATCGAACTGTTGTAACAATGAAAACGAAAATAAAGCATTTATTTATGTCGGATCTTTTGTTTTTCGGATTTTATGCTTTCGTTATCGTTTGTCAAAACGAAAGCGAAAATAGCTGAAATTCGGACGAAAATGCATTCGGACGAAAACGAATGCACATGTCTAATAGCGAGACGAATAACAGAAATTATATCAGATCATATAAATTTGGACCAAACGGGTTTTATGAAGGGTAGAGAAACAAGGGATAACATTATCAAGACATGTACACTTGGAGGAAGTATTGAGGCAAATAGGAATGGGACCTAAAATGCTAGATAGGATCACTGCATTATATAAAAATTCAAGAGCAAAAGTTAGGACAAATGGGATGTTGTCAGATTATATAAAGGTATCAAATGGGACTAGACAGGGGTGTCCCCTATCCCCACTTCTGTACGTTATGATAATGGAACATCTTATGGAAGCTATAAGGGAAAATACGGATATCAAAGGGATAGAGGTTAAAGGTAAAGAATATAGGACGGCTGCATATGCAGATGATCTTTTATTATATATAACTAACCCTATAATTACAATACCAAATGTAATAAAAGAACTGGAAAGATTTGGGCAATTGAGCAACTTTAAAGTTAATTATGATAAATCTGAAGTAATGAACATCTCATTGGAAGAAGGAATGCAAAAGATAATACTAAATGATTTCCCATTTAAATGGAAACAAGACGCGATTAAGTATCTTGGAATTTATATTCCAAGTGACTTAAAACTTCTACAGGACATGAACTATAATAAAGCAATTTATAAGGTAAAAAAACTTTTAGGAAAATATGATAAAATAACTTATTCCTGGTTAGGGAAAATAAATATTCTAAAGATGGTGATACTACCAATTATGCTATATATTTTTCAAACGGTCCCTATTATACCATCAGGAAAGATTATGAAGGATTTAAGAGAAGCTGCAGAAAGTTTTATATGGTCGCATAAGGTTCCTAGAATAGGAAGAGAAGTATTAATAAGAACAAAAAAAAAATGGAGGACTGGCAATGCCTGACTTCTCCAAATACCTCCAAGCAGCGTCAATAATGAGAATTATAGATTGGCAGCATAATGCAAAAAACAAACAATGGGTAAAGCTAGAAGAAGATATAATAGGGGCTAGAATAAAACATCAACCATGGATAAAATCTAATTTAAGACCAGAAGAAAAGGAGTTACCCATTTTTGTAAAAACAACATAAAAAATTTGGGATGATATAATAAAAAAAGGAAATCTCTCCTCAATGAGTGGCCCTATGACCCCATTATTTGCCAACCCCGAATTTAGACCAGCACTAAAAAGCAAAACATTTCTTAAATGGAATATGGAGGAGCATGAGCGAATAATACAAATCCTGATAGATGGGAGAATGCCAACGTTTCAGAAAATGGGACATGAATATAATAATAAATGGCTGCAATACTCTCAGTTGAAAGCATATATAGATCCATTAATGATAAGTATTAATAGACAATTAACTGTATTCGAGCAAATAGTATTAAATAAGGATAAAGCGAATAAAAAACTTTTTAAGATATACAATCTATTACTCCCCTATGGTGATATTAAAAAAATAGCAGCAGTGAAAAAATGGGAGGAGGAAATAGGGAATGTGTTGACAGAGAAGGAATGGGAAGGGATATATGGAAGAATACATAAACTATCGGTAGCAATCAAGGACCAAGAAAAAAACTATAAAGTTGCAATAAGATGGTATAGAAGCCCAGTAGTAATGAATAGAATAAATAAAAGGAACCCTGAAACCTGTTGGAGATGCAAAATAGAAAAGGGTACTTTAGAACACATATGGTATAGCTGTTACAAGTTAAGAGATTTTTGGGGTAAGATAACAGAAATATATCAGCGAGTGACAGGTACTAGGATAAACATAGATATAATGATAGTACTATTCTCTCTCACACCTAAATCATTAACACAGAAAGAGATAGAGTTTTTGCACTGTAAATGTGAAATGAGTGAAACACACTATATGGAGAAGCAAATAAGAGAAGAAGGATATGTGGAGAATCCGATTTCAAAGCATTGGGAAAAGTGGGAGGAGTTTTGCACCTCAGGGATCCTTAAGGAATATTTGTAAGTGAGGAAGTGAGGAGCGATGGGGTAGGGGGGAGGGATGAGGGCTGATTTATATATATATATATATATATATATTTATTTATATTTGTTTTGAGAAATATGTAGTAATTCATGGATGTTAGGTATGTTGATGGATGTTTTGTATGTTTTATAATTATAAAGAAATAATAAAGAAAGATTTGAAACAATATCTTAACGGGAAGTCATCACATATGTCTGCCCACTTTTGAAATGGTTGAAGATGGTATTTGTCCGATTGGTGGGAGATCAGATAGGTATAAATGATGGAAATAGAGTAGTCCCCACTGTGCAGTATCGTATCTATAAAAGACGTTTGAAAGGGGTCCGTAGTAAGACCATGGCAGTTCTTCAGATAGCTGAGTAATTGGTGGTAGTAGAAGAAATGGGTCGCTGGTAGAGCGAATTCTCTAGCCAGCACCTGAAAAGGCTTAGGTTTACCCGAACTGTGTAGGTAGATGTCTTGTACCTTGGTGAGACCTTTCGCCGACCAACAGGTAAACACTCCATGCATTGTAGATGGGAGGAACATGGGATTAGCTTGGATAGGCAAATAGCGGGAGATATTAGAAGGCAACCCTAGCAGTCTCCGGGTTTCTCTCCAGGCTACTATCATGTCTCTGATAAGTAGATTCGATTTAAGATGTATAGGTAACTTGTTTGGGTTTGAGTGGAGGATAGCTAATAGGGCGAATGGCGAGGCTGCCGCAGCTTCAAGTAGGTGGTTTGAGTATCTGGACTTGCCTGATAACCAATCAAGGCCTTGCCTAAGTAAGCATGCTAAGTTATAGAAACATATATTGGGCAAGCTTGCTCCCCCCTCCTCCTTTGGGAGGCACAACTTATTCAAAGCAATCCGTGTTTTTTTTCCCAGCCCACAAAAATTTTGTCAGTGCAGTGTGAATTAATTTGACATAGGAGTGTTTAATCAGAAGGGGGATAGTTTGCATGGGGTAGAGCAGCCATGCAAATGAGACCATTTTAAAAAGATGACATCTCCCAAAGAGCCAGAGGGGAAGAGCCGCCCAAGCTTCCAGCTCCTTTACAATTTTTGATATTACAGGTGGGAAATTAAGCGAGTAGAGGGTTGAGGGCGTTCGGCCAAAACGTATTCTCAGATAGGTGATACTGTGAAAAGCTATCGTCAAAGGGGATTGATGAGACCAAGTCGCGGCCAAATTAGGTCTGAGTGACAGTATTTCACTCTTTTCAAAGTTGATATGCAGCCTAGAGCATGATCGAAATGTCTGGAAGATGTCTTTAAGTCGTCCAAAGTCTCCAGCCGGATCAGTGGAAAATAACAAAATGTCGTCTGCAAAAAGAGCGGATCGAAGCGTTTGGTCTCCTATAGTTATCCCACTGATTCCGCTAGTCGAGTTGAGCAACCTAGACAGAGGTTCGATTGCCAGGTTGAACAACAAGGGGGAGAGGGGGCATCCTTGTTGAGTTCCTTTCGTTAGGGGAATCGTGTCTGAAATAAAGTCAGATGTAATTAGCCAAGCTGTCGGGGATTCGTACATACGGCGTAGACAGTTCACAATTCCTCATTTCCTCGATTCCTCATTTCCTGCCAGGTACGAAGGAAAGCGCCACATACCCGGCAAGGATCCTGCTTGAGTGTCCGTCAGTTTAACAGCTATAGGGCTGTGGTCTGAAATTCTAGGGTCATGAATTTCCGGGTCTCGAGTCATTTGTGAAAGTGCTGGTGAAACAAAAAAATAGTCAATACGGGAAAATTAATTATGGGGGGGGGGGGGAGTAAAAAGTAAAGTCTCTATCCATTGGGTGAGTTAGCCTCCATAAGTCTACAAGTTGCAGCTGTTCAATCGTTCTCGCCGGGGAGTTAGGGGGGAGATAGATCCATCCCGCCCAGCCCCACTGTATGTCACTTTGCCCGTGCGGTCAAGTGTAGGTGACATTACCACGTTAAAGTCTTCTCCTAGTAAGTGTAAAGTCTCCAGTATCAACGTAGCCCATGCCGTCAGGTCTCGGAAAAATGCAGAGTCAAGTGAGTTTGGAGCATAGATATTGGTAATCGCTATGTCCTTATGGGTTATATTAAGGAAGATAGTTATCATGCGCCCGTGGTGATCCGATTTGACATTTTTAATAGCATAGCTAAGTCTCTTATGCAGCAGAATGGCTACCCCAGCCTTACGGCCCTCTGAAGGAGAACCGAATACCTCCCCCACCCACATCTTGCAGAGTCGTTTCAAATCATCTGCAGACAGGTGCGTCTCCTGTAACAGAGCCACATCCGTCCGCAGACGCTTCAGGTGTCTAAGTACCATCATCCGCTTACATGGAGAGCGAAGCCCCCTAACATTCCATGACACGATCTTCAGGTGATTCCCATCGATTGATGAAGCCATGTCTGAGATAAATTGGTGTATAATGTTAAATAGCGGGGGGAAATCTCCCCCAGAACCGCCGCATATCAATCGAGGGGGCACCCGAGGACTGTGTGGCTCCTAGGTCTGAAAGCATGCAGCACTTATGCAAACATTCTATAACAATCGACATGTACGTTACAGTATATCGGAAAAAGAACAAAAAATAAACATCAAGCAAAAAGCTACAAACACAGTCTATCAGGAACTTCACTTTTTTTCCACATTCAGCTATATCCAGTGACATAGCCTCCCGCTAAACCCCGTGTCCCCAATGCCATCTAGTAATGGCTAAGAGCCGAACGGAGCTACTGAAATGGGGGGTGGTGTGAGTACCGGTACGGGGATATGCTCGGATGGCATTATCAGATATGCCGGTTCAAGCTTTGAGAGCAGTCACACTCATGGCATATGTGCAGTCACTGAATGTCGACTAAGTGGTGGACCTAGCAAACATGTTGTCTCCAAGAATTGGAGATCTAGATCCTAAAAAGAGGCATCCATAACAATAGTGTCTGGGGTAAAGCTACCCAAATAGGACAGTCCTGGCCCTGTTTTACCCGGGTTTGCTCTCCAAGTGATTTGGCTTATGCATCCGTGAGGGTGTAATGCCAAAGTAGAGGACAGGGATATAGGTAAGTAGAGAGGGGAATAGAGGTCATACTTATCAACTCTTCTCCTTCTTCTGGAGAACCATTAATATTTCGCCTGGATTGTTAAGTAGGAGGCCGTCTTCAGCGTCCTCGATTACCCGCGCGGCTCGTGAGTTGGGTGAGGCGAGTGCGCTTGTAGGGCGGTTTGCTGGGACTGGAGTGTGGCCTGCGATCCTCTGACGGAGAACTAAGATGGGACGGGGAGCCCGTGGAAGAGTCAGTTTGATCCATTGCCGAGCTAACATGAGCCAGATGTCGTTCTGCTTCTTCTGGCGATGTAAAAGTAAGTCGCTCCCCTGTGGGGGATTCTACTCGTAGAACAGCAGGGTACGCCAAGGAAAACTTCACTTGGTGCTGGTGCAGGGTTGAGCATACCGAGGCGAATGCCTTCCTTTGCTTCATCACTTCAACCGAGTACTCCGCAAACAATAGCAGTTTCGCTCCGTCCACGGTTAGGTTGCGGGTGCGACGAAATGCTTGCAGTATCGCGGCCTTGTCTGCATAGTTCAAGTACCGTACAATTACATGTCTGGGCTTGGCGCGGTTGTCCTCATACTGCCTAATGCGGTGTGCACGTTCGATAACGCATCATATGCGGAGACCCAGTTGTTCCGGTAACACTTTGGCACATATGTCGGTAAGCTGGTTGTTGGCGACAGCTTCTGGAAGTCCTATAATGCGCAAATTGTTCCTCCTGGAACGATTCTCGAGGTCGTCGAGTTTCTCCCACAGTTCTCTGTTCTCTGCAGAGAGACGAGCCAGTGCCGCTGACTGGGCTGTGGTGTCATCTTCCAGTAAGGAGATCCTGTCCTCCGTCTGTGTAATTCATTGGGACTGTGCCTGCAGTTCAATATGTAACTGTTCCAGACCTTTATGTACCGCAGCATCAACTGTGGCCGTCAACGTAGGTCTCAAGAGAGCCACCACCTCCTGAGCTATGCCCGCTGGGTGCGGATTCTCCTGCGCCGGCGAAACTGGCGGTGGCTGACTGAGTGCTGTCTCCGCGTGTATCGCGGCGGCCATATTGGCCGCGCCTGAGGCTGTGACCTCCGCGGGGAATGGTGGTGTCGAGACTGCTCGAGTGTATGATCGCTCCACGAAGCAGTCCATGTGTCCCCCTACGGTTGCAGTGATGGCCGGGGGTATGCCCCGGAGCTTTAGCTGGATTATAGGCTGCGGTGTGGAGGGGGTCAGCAGGAGCTGTGACCGTTCACAGCCTTCTCATGTGGCACCGGAACCAGAAGTCTTCTTGCCTGTTTTAATTGGCCAGGAGATTACATCACTTTAAAACCAGCAGGGGAGTGCAGACATCGCCAGGCTACATAGTCTTGCATAGCATAGCCATCTCAGTCACTTATTCTCTGTGCTGTGACTTCACCATAGACTTGGCTGGCAACAGAGTCTCAAAAATTCCACAGTTATATAGAAGAAATGTTTTTTCTTTATATGAGCTCAGTGTTAAGCTTTATGAGCCCAAAGTATGTCTATTTCATTCAGAGAAATCAATTCAGCCTTATCATTTACTGGAGGATTTTCAGCCACACCTCTATCTCCCAGTCCTAACTGTCAAAGCACTGAGTTACCCACACAGGTTCCTTAACCACTTGCTTACTGGGCACTTAAACCCCCCTCAGTCCCAGACCAATTTTCAGCTTTCAGCGCTGATGCACTTTGAATGACAATTGCGCGGGCATACAACACTGTACCCAAATGAAATTTCTATCATTTTTTTCCCACAAATAGAGCTTTCTTTTGGTGGTATTTAGTTACAGCTCGGAGTTTTATTTTTTGCTAAACAAACAAAAAAAGATGCAAAAAAAAAAAACTAAAAAATCATGTTTTAATAGTTTGTTATAAAATTTTGCAAACGGGTCATTTTTCTCCTTCATTGAAGTGCGCTGATAAGGCGGCACTGATAGGCTGCATTGGTGGGCACTGATGGGCTGCATTGGTGGGCACTGATAGGCTGCATTGGTGGGCACTGATAGGCTGCACTTGTGGGCACTGATAGGCATAGTTAAGGCGGCACTAATAGGCACAGATAAGGCGGCACCGATGGGCACAGATAAGGCGGCACTGATGGGCAAAGATGGGCACAGATAAGATGGCACGGATGGGTGGCACGGATAAGTGGCACGGATGGGTGGCACGGATGGGCACTGATAGGTACCACAGATAGATGGGACTGATGGGCACTGATAGGTGGCACTGATAGGTGGCTCTGATAGGTGGCACTGCTGGGCACTGATGGGCGGCACTGCTGGGCACTGATGGGCGGCACTGCTGGGCACTGATGGGCGGCACTGGGGTGCAGCACCTTTGAGGCAGATTGGGTGGCACTGTGGGGTGGCACTGTGGGTGGCACTGTGGGTGGCACTGTGGGGTGGCACTGTGGGCATTATGGGCACAGATGGGGGGCACTTACTTTTACTTTGTTATTTTTCAGGATGGCACTGCGGGAGGCAGGTGGGCACTGGCAGGTGGCATGTGGTGCCTTTCATTGCTGGCCGTGATCGGGACTGATGTCCCGATCACGGCCGCCGGTGATCGGCTTTTGTTTTTTCTCCTCGCGCTGTCAGCGCGAGGAGGAATAATAGCCGATTACCGGCTCCGTTCTATCACATGATCAGCTGTCATTGGCTGACAGCTGATCACGTGATAAGGGGTCGGGATCGACCCCTTACACGGATCGGTGATCAGGCGAGTCTCACGGACTCGCCGATCACAGAGCGCGCCGCGCGCGCCCCTCAGGGGGCGCGCAGGCCGCTCGTAACCAGGACGACGTCAATAGACGTAGTCCTGGAAATCTAGGTCCGCGCTAATGCCGTCATTCGGCAATAGCGCGGTACCCAAGTGGTTAATTAGTGTGTATAATGTATTATATTAATGAACAATGAACCATTCCACATCTATTTCCATTGTATTTCTCATACATTGACAACTATGGCTTAACATCAATATATGGTATTTAAGATTCAAAACTAACATTTTATTCAACACACACCGCAATATTGGACTATGCCACATGCATTGAACATTAGTGTACATTCAGATCAATTAAGAAATCACATTTGTTTATTGTGCAAAGGTTTGCATGTAAACCCATAAGGAAGTATGTTAATTACTTTTATAGCAATTTCTATTTGTCCTTGTATTTCCTTTTAGTAACTTGGGCCCCAGAACTCATAGTAGGGAAATGTAGCTTATCTCCATGTCTAATCAAAATCCATGGGCCTGGAAAGTAAAATAAGTTTAATAACAAGGACCAAGAAATTAGAATAAAGCCCCATACACACTATCAGTTTTTCTGCTGAGTTTTTCCTTCAGATTTACCAAAACCATATAGTGCAAGGGCCTGCCTGATTGCATACAAATTGAAACTCCTAAGGTTTGACCTCATATTATATGGTTTTGGTAAATCGGAAGGAAAAAATCAGCAGAAAAACTGATAGTGTGTATAGGGCTTAAGACAATAGTTCAGTTTTCAGCAACAATTACAGAACGGGATGTAGGTACAGTATATATGATAGAAAAATGGGTCAAGTGGCAGAATCGTATAATTTTATATTGGAAAAGACAAATGTTAAGATAGTGTTTTTAAACATGGGGGGGCTGGGGGTCAGCTAGAGTGGTCTCAGCTGCAAGGTAAATAGGATATTAATTAATGGTGACATTTCCTTAGGTGATTAATTATTGTGTTACTAAAGTGTTACTAAAGTTTGCACAGTATTCTTTGCTTTACCAAATAAACTTAGTCATGGAAAATATTTTGCTTTCCACGGCTTTATACTTTCCCAAGAAAATAAAACTGAGGTGAAAACCTTTTCTAAATCTCCCATGAATTATTCATTCTGTAATTGTTCAGATGAAAGAAATTATAATATGCTTGCTCAGGTCTGAGAAAAAAAAAACAGCACATATTAAAATGTAAATGTTAATTATTGATGTAATTAGACTTGTGCTTTAGTTTAATGTCCATTTAATGTCAAATGTGTTCAGTTCTAGAGAAATAACGTTTACACATAGACTGTGTAAACTGAATTAAAAACTCATATTGAAGTCAGATATACATTTAGTGGACCTTTAAATGAAGTTAAAGAAAATAATTTACACAGTGTGACACACTTTATTATATTGTGTTTTGCGAAGATCTGCAAAGTTATTCAATAAGCATGCAATGCCATCTATCTCTTTGTTGAATTGTAGTATAGGATTTAGTAGTCAACTTATCTGTTTAGTAGGAGAAAACACACAAAAAAAAAAACATAGAGCAGTATGGCCATTAATAGAACAGGGGCAGAATATGATAAATTAGGAGTGCAGGTGTTAATTTTTCATTTTGACAGATTTTCATCTGTCAAAGACAGTGAAGCTGCTTCTTGTACATAAACCGTTCACTGTAGCACAGGGTTATGTTTTTTCTTATAAATTAGCCAGTGGACAGCGAAATGATAAAAAATTCATGGTAATCAATAATTTACATCCTAAAAGATAAATAATGAACTAAATCCTGTCATTAAATTGGCTCAGCAGTTTTTTTTAATCCCCAAGGTGATGAATCTGATTTTGCAGCAACATTTAGCAGAAATTGAATTTCTTTTGGCTTTTCTGAGTAGTTTTGTTAAAAATAGACTTGCTGTATGATGAGCATTGCCGTTGGCTTAACAATACCATTTTAAGTAGAGCGGTACAAGCATACTTATAATTAGGAATGGTAAAATCTGACCCAGTTTCAAAAAAGTAGCTCCAAATTCTTTTATTGTTTTCCACTTTAATCATATACAGTAATATGTTTTAGGGAGGTTCATTCACTGAAAAGTAAACTCTTAGCTGGCAGTGCTGTAAAACTCCTAGAAGGACATCCACAGTCTAGATTTTGTGAGTTTACACACTGAGGCTAATTTACTACAGTCAATGTTTTACTCAATAGGCTGTCAGGTAACATCTTTCACTGTACTTACTAGAGATAGAGGTTTGAACTCAGGGTTTGCAATTTGTGGTACCAGTCAATTCATGTGGAAGTTTCCTGTACCAAATTATTTGTAACTATAATGACGTGCTTAGCCCTTACACTTGGGTTAGCTGGCTTAGAAATGCCAACAAGGGTCTTTCAGATAAATCAGCCTCTCACTATAAAAGGGTGAGGTCCCAACAGCTCTATTGTGAATGTGCATTATCTAAGACTGCTTTTTAAAAACTGCATAGGGAGAGATTAATGTAGGGCTTGTAGGCAATGACAGGTCTGTTAAAGTGGATGTATACCCTTATTGAATGACAAGTAGGCAGAAAATTTCTGTGTATCTTAATCACTTCAGCCCCGGAAGAATTTCCTGACTGGAGCACTTTTTGCGATTCGGCACTGCGTTGCTTTAACTGACAATTGCACGGTCATGCATCAATGTACCCAAACAAAATTGATGTCCTTTTTTCCCCCACAAAAAGAGCTTTCTTTTGGTGCTATTTGATTGCCTCTGCGTTTTTTTTTTTTTTTGCGCTATAAACAAAAAAAAGCGTAAATTTTGGAAAAAAAAAACATTATTTTTTACTTTTTGCTATAATAAATATCCCCCCCAAAAAAAAAAAAAAAAATATATATATATATATATATATATATATATATATATATATATATATATAAAATTGCTCAGCTTAGGCATATTTTTTGTAAAAAAAAAAATCATAATAAGCGCATCGCCCTAATCGTTGTCTCCATTCTTTTCAAGACCTCCTGCTCTCTAGCACTCTCATCACCTCCTCTCATGCTCGTCTCCAGGACTTTTCCAGAGCCTCTCCAAGCCCATGGAACTCCATACCCCAATATGTCCATCTATCTCCTACTCTATTAGCTTTTGGACGATCCCTGAAAACCCTCCTCTTCAGAGAAGCCTATCCTACCCACAAATAACAACTGTATTTTCATTTTGTCCATCATTTTGTCCATCTCCCCCACGGTTATTCCCCTTTGTTCCACCTGACCCTCCCTTCTAGATTGTAAGCTCTAACAAACAGGGCCCTCTGATCCCTCCTGTATTGAATTGTATTGTAATTGTACTCTCTTAGCCAATGTTGTAAAGCGCTGCGCAAACCGTTGGCGCTATATAAATCCTGTATAATAATAATCATAATAATATCCGGACCCCGCGAGCCAACGTATAGATACATGGTTTCACGCAGGGGAGCCAACCTGCCGCAGTAGTCCAGAAGCAATTAAAGAATTTGAGGGTTGGAGGAAGGGTTTTTACTTTTACATGTTCATTCTCTTTTTACATACTAACATCCTAATCCTAATGTTTTTTTTGTTTTTTTTGCATTCCTCTGGATCAACTGTGGGTGAAGGAATGTTTATATGGGATTGTATTTTTTTTTTTTTTGGTAGAACTGAAATGGATAAGAACTATAAATTAGTTCTTGGTTATCTGCTGCTATTTCTAATTAAAAAGTATAAATGTGCATGCACATTAGAAGTAAACACTCTCTGAGATACGTTCAGTTCAGGCTACTTCTAAATTCTGATTTATTGGTGGGCGGTGTTGATATTTTATACAGAAAGATACGTCATTGATATGTCAGTCTAATTGGTACATCTTATTGGTTACAATACAAGAGAAATGAAGAAACTTGATGCTTGAAGTTTGGTTGACGCTGGTTCCCTTATCTCAAATGAATTCTTCTAACGCAGGGGATGTAGGGTATAGACGCCATCTTGGCTCCGAACAGAAAGTCAATCTGTATATTACATAATAAGTAAGGAGCATGGGAACATGTATACACATAAGCAAATAGACATTTTCTGATTATCATTATGTACATTGGATTCCTTAACAGTCCCCCCTAAAATGGCTATTTTCTTCTGTCCCTCATCTAAAGGTCTTACTCACCTGGCCCATTCTCCTCAGCAACTCTTTTTAAGCTGTATATAGAGTTGGGCAGCAACTAGTTCACTACCCCCCTCGATACAGCTGGAGAAGGGCAATCAGGTGCTATCTACCCCTATAACCCTAGAGGATTGTGAGATTATGGACAGGGAGTGACTGTAGAGGAGGGAAGGGTTTGTCATCCTCCATCATAAGAGGGTTCTCTTCTTCTTGGTGGAGAGATGTAGGTGGGCTGTTGTCTACAGCCTTGCTCATTAACTTCTTTACGAAAGGTAGAATACAGCATACAATCGGGGCTAAAAGAACCAGGATTATTAGTACCGTTGCCCCTATCTGGGTGAGCACCTTCTGCCACCCACTCATCCAGCTATTATTATTAATATTGATCCCATGGGTCTGTAATACCGGAGTTCTTCTTCAACTCCAATGACAAATCTTCTCATTTCTTTATAGCTAAAGTTACTTTACCATTTGGGCCGGTATTATCAGGAATGTAGGTGCAACAGGTTCCCATTTTTTCTATGATTTTACAGACACTTCCTTTCTCAGCTAACACCATGTCTAACGCCATCCGGTTCTGGAATGTCATGTAGGAAGTGGGGGGGGGGGGTAACTGGTCAGCAATTCCCTGGAGGGCATCTTTAGTGTAATTCACGTATCTTTGTTGGTTGTAGTTTATGTAATTGATCCAATCTACATTCTTGCTCACATTTATTATGGGGATCAAAGACTCAAAACCAACTTTTACCTGATCCCTGGCTTTGAATTCATCAGGGACCCCCCTTGGGACCCCTATAGCATCTATGTACACATGAGGGTCAAAGCTTCCGGAGAGAGCTGCTCGCTTCCTCCTCTGACTGTGTGCTGGGTCAGTGTATGTATCAGGGGTATCTTCTGCTAGGATATGGAGGGGCATAATCACCTTTTCAAGGGCACATTCACCGGTCCAGATACCCTCTAATCTGGTCCTATGTTTCAACCCACTGTCCCTCCCAGGAACCACAATTCTGGCCCCAGTAACTGTCTGTAAAACACACATATATATCCTTACCATCAGGGATGTCACTGTACCAATGGCATTGCCATGAAAGAGTCAAACGGACAAGGTACTATGTCACAGTAATGAAAGGTAAAGGTGGTCACATGTGTACCTGAAGAGTTATACCAAAATGTAATCATGTTATCATTTTTTTTTTTTTTTTTTTTTGTGATGGTCACCTCCTGGGCCTCCCCCCTAGACCAAACAGAAAAAGGATATGCAGCATGGTTGTCATGAAGTGGGCGGGATCTTGTCCTTGGGGGTGGAGCTTTCTTGCAGTGGGAAGCGTGTATTCAGGTATTCTTCCCGGCCAATTCGACTGAGGTGGCTGTGGTCAGCAAAACTTGGAATGGACCATCATATCTGGATTCAAGAGAATGTTTTCTCACAAATTTCTTTACCAGCCCCCAATCTCCAGGCAGTAGTTGGTGTGTTCCTGTATCTAATTCAGGATCTGGAATGGAAGAAAACACCTGGACATGCATTTGGGTTAATTCTCGTGATAATGCGGTTACATAATTAATCTACACATCAGATTGCAACTGTAACTGTTGTGGAAAGTGACAGCCAAGTCTGGGGGCTGAACCAAACTAAATTTTATAAGGGGATAGGGCATGTTACCCCCGAGGAGTGTGTCTGACACTGAACAGGGCTATGGGCAAACTGTCTGGCCGACTCATGTTAGTCTTTTGGGCCATCTTTAACATCCTGTTTTTCTAGTGTCCCTTTTATCCTTTCTACCTTCCCGCTACTTTGAGGGTGGTAAGGGGTGTGTAGAGCCAACTGAACCCCCCAGTGCTGCCCTAATCTTTTGTAAGGGTTGCTGTGAAGGCTGGGCCTGATCACTCTCTATCACCTCTGGGACCTCAAATCTACATACTATCTCACTCAGTAGTTCCTTAGCTGTGGTCCTGGCAGTCATGTCCACCTCCACTAGGGCGTATTCGAATCTGTCACTCCTTTGGCATTTGGGAGTGATCAATTTGTATCCTCTGGAAGGGGTATAGAGCTTTTGTCAGGGGCTTCTTCTGTGCCTTTTCTGTACATTCTGGGTTACATTTGTTGCAGATAGTGCATGATCTGCAGAAGTTGTTGGTCAATGAAGTAACGCATAAGTTCATAAGAGTCTTTGTCAAGTGGGCAGTTCCATTTCCCCATTGCACCATGGCTGGGTACATACTCCTGGGTAGGTAGACAAGGCTTCTTGTTGCACTCGAATAGTCCATCTCTGAAAGTTTCTCCTCTCCGTTTCCAGCTTTCCTTCTCATCCGGACTTGCTGCTTCCTGTAATTATTTCAGATAAACTCTGTCCAATGGGAGAGTCTGTAGGATAAGCACGGAGTGGTCTTCTTCTACCACCCTGCTGTCCACTTCCCGTGGACCACTGGCTGTCTGTTTGGCAGCTGAATCGGCTAGATTGCCTCGAGCTTCCTTCGAGTTGAGTTTGTTGTGTGCTTTTACTTTTAGAATAGTCACTTGGGTTGGGAGAAGCAGGGCGTCCAAGTCCTTGATGGCTGAGCTATGTTTCACAGGTGTTCCTGCAGCCGTCAGGAACCCTCTGTCCTTCCAGATAACGCCAAAATCATGGGCAACGCTGAAAGCATATCTTGAGTCTGTATGAATGTTGGCTCTTTTTCCCTCTGCCAATTTACATGCTGTAGTAAGTGCCTCTAGCTCTGCCACCTGTGCAGACATCCCCGACGGTAAGGTTTCAGTTTGGAGAACCGAGTTTTCAGTGGTGACCTGGATCCTGCAGGGGTATTTCACTCACGGTGGGGAGATGCGTGGTTTCCAGCCGCATTAGTTCGATGCAGTCATGGGGTGACAAGTCAAGACTTGACCCCTCCTCCTTTCCCCCCTCGAGAAGTGGAAGAAGGGTGGTAGGTTTCAGTGTTTGACAACGTAATAGAGTAATGCTGTCTAGAAGGTAGGAACACAGGAGTCTCAAGTGTCTGGCAATGGACAGATGTTTCGGCTGGATCTTGGTGGAGTATGGGAGCAATGTCATGGGGAGCAAGCAGAACGAGGCAGAGTCCGAGAGCCAAGTCCAAAGTTTTGTCAAACAAGGCTTGTACAGCAAAGACAGCTCACAGACACGATGGGCCTCCTCTTGCTATCGCATCCAGCCGACAGGAATAATATCCTATAGGGCATTGGCAGATGCCGTGTGATTGGGCGAGTACACCTGTAGCATGTCCCAGATGTTCAGATACAAAGGGCTTGAACGTTTTGTCGTAGTCTGGGAGCCCTAGCGCCAGAGATGGTGTGCTTGAAGGCCTCAAAGTTGGATATTGCTTCAGGAGACATCTGGAAGGGGTCTGCTTTCAGGGTATCATACAAAGCTTGTATCAGTAGGGAGCCTTCTGGAATCCATGCTCTGCAATAGGAAATTAGTCCAAAGAAGGAATGAAGGGGCTTCTGGCCTTGTGGCAGTGGGATGTCAGAGATTGCTTTTACCCTGTCTTCAGTGAGGTGTCTTGTCCCATGGGACAAGACAGTGTCCAAGAACAATTACAGATGTTGAGCACCACTGCAATTTGGGCTTTGAGGTTTTGCAGCCCTGTTTGGCAAGATAGCACAACTGGCTTTCTGAGGTGACTTCAACAGTGGGTAAGTCAGCTGCACAGTGGAGAAGGTCATCAACATATTGGAGGAGAATCACTTCCAGGTGATCCTCTTGTTATGTGTCAAGGATGATAGCCGTAGCATTTGCAAACTAGCTTGGAGAGTTCTGTGCCCCTTCTGGCATAACTGTTTAGGTATGTTGCTGTCTTTTCGTGGGTGAATGCAAAAGGTACCAGCAGGAGGGGTGAGGGTGGACACTGAAGAGAGCATTTGCATGGTCCACCACTGTGAGGTACTTTGCAGTCAGGGACACCCCTGCAAGTAGCTGGTTCTCTTTTAGGGGTTCTCTTCTTCCTAGAGAACACAGGTGTGTTGCATGGAGATGCGCAGGGTGGGCTCCATCTGACACGAGGGCCTTGACATGCTTCAAAATAGCTGCAGATTGAGCTAACTTTAGGGGGGTTATTGTGGTTTCCGGGGCAATGATGCGCCCTCTTTGAACTTGACTGAAACTGGTGGCACCTTTAAGTGACAGTTGTCTTCCGGTCCTGTGGATCATAGACACGCAGGAATTCTGTCAAGTACTTCTTTTGGTATTGAACTTGGAGTTATTGCTCCATGAAGTGTCATCAGGAGAGGCAGAGAACACAAGGCAGATGAGTCTTACAAGGATAGGGGAGTATGTAACTTCACCCCCCATAGGTGTGAAAATGATTGACACCTGTAGTCTGGACAGCACATCAGCTCCTAGTAGATTCAAGGGCCATGTAGAGGACACCACAAATCTGGTAAGCAAATTAGGAAATGTCCCCACTTGAAGAGGCTCAGTGAGTGGACTGGAGCGGGGCACCCCATCCACTCCCACGCAGGAAACATCAATAGTGGAAAGGAAAGAATTATCAGGCAGGTCCTCAGCCCTCAACACACTCCTGGCTGCACCCATGTCAATGAGAAAAGTGGTAGGTTTTCCTTGTATAGGTAACGTGACCTTTGCTAGGGGTCCCCCAGTCTCATTTGAGGAC
Source organism: Lithobates pipiens (assembly GCF_037356315.1). Classification (NCBI taxonomy): domain Eukaryota; kingdom Metazoa; phylum Chordata; class Amphibia; order Anura; family Ranidae; genus Lithobates; species Lithobates pipiens. Next base: position 205,106,888 of record NW_027507784.1, on the reverse strand, counting down.
ACTGTCATAAGGGGTGACACAGGTTTTCTCATTTCCTAGCATGAGTTGGGGCGTGGTGGTGGAGGTTCATGTCCACGTCGCCCTTCGGCGGGATCCCTGTCTTGTCTCTGATGTCTTGGGGCTCTGCATACTCTTCTGATGTGACCCCGCTTCCCACAGTTGTAACAGATGATCTTTTCCCTGGTATTGGGCAGTGGTGGTGGACGAGTGTAGGCGGGATCTTCGTCTTGTGTTACCATGAGGGGCGTTGTTTTTTTTCCTTTTTGGTTTTCTATCCCTCTGGCCACCAACAGTAAATCGGACATTTTCATTGAGCGATATTCAGGGTGGGCCACCATCAGGCTTTTTCTGATATCCTCTCTGAGTCCTGAGACAAAAGCAGATGATAACGTGTGTGTGTGTGTGTGTCTTTTCATAGAGGGAGAAGGCCAGATCATCAAAGGCCTGTATGAGTCTAGCATGATACTTCTCCACAGACTCCCCTTTATCTTGGGCAATATCTTGGATTGTGGTGGTCTGATCTGCCAATTTCTCCTTTGCCCAGTCACGGATTTGTGCACAGAACTCCACGCCTGAGGTGTAGGAAGTGGCACTTGTCAGGCAGACATCATAGTAGGGCCGCCTGCATAACTGGCCAAAAGACATGTCCTGCTTTAATTTGGCATAGGCTGATCAAGTCTCTCCAGGCAGCTTAATAAGTTTCTTGTATCTGCACTATCCTGCGGTAGAAGGGCATTGGCTGTTTCTCTGGGTCAAGCAAACTTGTCACTAAGGTTGCTGCTTGTGATGGGGTAAAAGCGACATACATCACCAGTGCCCCTTCTGGTAACCGAGACTGGTGTTGGGGCAGGGGCTGAGAATGGGCACTGTTTCTCATGGTTGTCAGCATATGTTTGAGATCCTCTCGGAACTGTGAGTCCGGAGCCAGATTAGGGGTTAAATCAGCAGGTGGCCTTGCTGCCTGTTGTTGGTCTTCCCACTCAGACGCTTCTTCATCATTAACATATCCGGCCTGTGAAGGTAGTGCTTCCATATTAGGGAAGACAGGTGTGTGGTAGGAACCATCCTGGTTTAAAAGGGAAGAACTGGTTATATGCCATGGCTGGGCCTATTGGGTGTACCAAGATGGCCGCCGGCAGGAAGTGCACTGGGCTGTGCCTGAAGTGAGGGCTTGGGTGTACCAAGATGGCCGCATGGGAGTGGTCACAGTGGGTTGTGCTCGGGTTGGGGTGGTGAGAAGGGAGTGGGCGTTAGGCGGATAGCAGGGTTGTCCCTCTCCTCCTTCGTTCCAGTTTTTGTATATGGGGGCGGTACAGCCACATTATCAACTCTGTGATACACGTACATAGTACAATTTGCATCTTTCTTGATTTCCTCTTCTAATATCACATTCTAGCATTCCCTTCTCTCTCTCTCTCTCTCTCTCTCTCTCTCTCTCTCTATCTCTCTATCTCTCTTTTTTTTCTTTCTTTCTTTCTTTCTTTCTTTCTTTCTTTCTTCGGACGGCTCAAGAGGAGAATACAGGCAACAAATTGGTTAATACTCCTCTGACTGCTGTCTTATCAAAGAATTCCTAGGGTGGGGGCTCGCATCCCTGCGAGAGATCTGTCTCCTCGCACACTCCTGACTGTTCGAGGGTCAAAACTAGCACATCAGAGGTGGTGTGGAGCAGTGGCTTATGGCCCAACTGAACTCCAGGTAGCCACCTTCTCTCCAACCCTCTTCGTGTATATCAAACAGTAATGGACAAATACACACACAGTACAGGACATGACACCTGACACTCTTTGAACTGCAAAGATAGCTCTCGGGAAAAGCTCACCTGAGTCACAAGACTGCCAAATTCCAGCTAGCCTTCTTTCAAACTGCCCTAATTCACAGTTTGAGATAAACCCTCAGGAAAGCTTTCCCGAGCAGAACATTCATAGACGGTTGCAAGGCTGCCACTTCCGCAAGCCTTCTTTCAAACTGCCCTAATTCACAGCTTGAGATTAACCCTCAGAGGTCCTACACAGCCAACCTCGAGTAACCCCGTCTATAAATGCCTGCAGAATTCCACCCCACCACTAGAGGTAGAATCTAGGGGTGAGGATGGACACACGCCTGCAGCTGCACTTTCAGTCTGCTAAATTTGCAATCCTTCAGAATGATAGACACTGAACAGTCAGCAGAAAACCATTAGCAGGTTCGTTAAAACAGCTTCAGGCGAGAAATAAGTTACCTGCCTCTTTGAACAATCGAAAGGAGCCAACAAGACAAAATCAACCAGCCAAACCAGAGAAGTCGTACAAATGGTAAGGATAAATATGCTTACCGTACTGTTAGGGCTGCGCGCTTAACCCCCTTCTCTGATCTGGCCAGCCGTTCAGTCCTGGAATGCCGTCTCCCTTCAATTGTGGCCTGAAGCCCCACGTTGGGCGCCAGTTGAAATGGATAAGAACTATAAATTAGTTCTTGGTTATCTGCTGCTATTTCTAATTAAAAAGTATAAATGTGCATGCACATTAGAAGTAAACACTCTCTGAGATACGTTCAGTTCAGGCTACTTCTAAATTCTGATTTATTGGTGGGCGGTGTTGATATTTTATACAGAAAGATACGTCATTGATATGTCAGTCTAATGGGTACATCTTATTGGTTACAATACATGAGAAATGAAGAAACTTGATGCTTGAAGTTTGGTTGACGCTGGTTCCCTTATCTCAAATGAATTCTTCTAACGCGGGGGATGTAGGGTATAGACGCCATCTTGGCTCCGAACAGAAAGTCAATCTGTATATTACATAATAAGTAAGGAGCATGGGAACATGTATACACATAAGCAAATAGACATTTTCTGATTATCATTATGTACATTGGATTCCTTAACAGAACTAGATGGACTTGTGTCATTTTTCAACCTCACTAACTATGTCAATATGTAACTATGTAATTATGCTGCTGATGTCTTTCAGCCTATTTACAGCCTGCGTGTCTTTTTTTCACTGGGTAAACTTCTTAATTGTTGCTGAGTGCAATTGTTTTTATCAAAGTCCTTTCTTTTAATGGTGACAACAGTGGAATATGTCTATACAATTTTCATCAGCACTGCAGCTTATAGTTTCCTTTGTGAAAACGATTTACAGACAGGAGATTTTTGAAGATGGGCAGAGAATTGACACACATAACAAAGTGCCCAGACAGGGCTCCTAAATATCTGGTGTCACAGTATAACACAAAGTATCCACAAAAGCACCTATATATTAGTATCACCAACTGTAATTTTCTTGAACATAATAAAAAAAAGACTTTCCAAATGATATTATCATGTTAAAGTTATATATGAGATTTTAGTATTTGGCTTTACATCTACCGTATTTTAAAAATGTATGCTTTAGTTCTTTAAATTAACTTGTTGGGTAATAATGACCATCAAGTTTGGGTTGAGCATGGGTTCCTTGTAAACCCAATGTGTTCACCGACAAACCAACCAACTACCATTAATGCACTTCCTGACCTTTAAAGTTAGGCGTGATTGCTAATAATACAGTCTTTGTTATTTATTTTATTTTTTTTCCATACATTTTTTATTTAAGGAAAGTAGGGTTACAAACATATAAATCTTTGAACAGGTAACATTATCATATTCTGAATTACAGAGTTCAAGGATCGTCATGCAGTAATTGCGAAACAATGAGATACAACGAGTAACAGGAGGTAAACAGAGTAACAAATACGGTGATGTCCTGGCTTCTGAAGTTATGGGGGCGTGTTCTTCCATCCAGATGGGGTTATTGGCACTTTTTCAAGTTTGTTACTGTAGTGAAGCGGGTCTGTAGCCTTTTATAAGTTTGATAGTGTCCTGGCTGTTTGGGTTTTCAGTCTTGTTGTATATCATATTTACAAGCAGTTCATACCCTAGACATCTAATTGCAGTGTTGTTTGAGAGGTCCGCATGTTCAACCTAAATGATAACCCCACATTCCCGACTTCTTTTCTTGGAATTAGTCTTACTCTATTTGTTGGCTTTTACGCTAGAGGAGTGTGGGCATCGGGCAATGGAGGTGTGCTGTTTCCTCTATCTCTGTAGTGTCAAGATTGTCTGGACCTCATCGGTCAGGTCTTTGTAATGGTATGAAGGGGGGGTGGGGGGGGTGGTTTCTTAGTTCATGGATGTACCCTAACGTGTGTGGTTGTAAATAGATAAAGGGAGGTCAGATGGGGGAGTGAAAGGGTGGAAGGGAGGGAGGGGGGTATGGGTAGTGACTGTTCATTGCTCTCTTCTGAATCGGTTATGGGTTAGCCTCTAAAAGGGGGTCAAGGTCTTGGGTCGTGTACCGTGGTTGATCTGCATTGGAACAAGGTTCTGGTAGATCTAATGTGGCGGATTTGTCTAGTGGGATTCCAGTAAAGGATTCGTTTACATATTTCTGTTATTTTGTTGCCTTCTCCACTTAGCTGGAGAGGTTTAGGGGTGTGATCAGTCAGGTCGTCTCAGGATGCGGTTGTATTCGGTGGTGGACTTAAAGTATACTCAGAGTCTTTGTTATATGTTCCAGTCCCCTCACTATAAAAGGCAGGGTTCCAAGGAGCCATAATGACAATCTGCTTAGCTGTGATAGGGAAAACATTGGGAGTACAGTACATAGAAAATAAAAGTGGTCAGGAACGCAAGATCCAGTTAAATAGCTGCATATCTTTAACGGGATTCATAGATAGTACTTAATTAATCCATATAATACTCTTCAATAATATAATTAATTACAATAAAAAACACTAGACATACTTTTAATGGATTGAAATTGGCCATGGCCCTTTATTATTGGCAATAAATTATTTGATCTTTAATACAATTTCATAACTCACGTTACATTCTTGTCTTATCACCAAATATTTTTATACCAAACCAAAAAAATTATATATAATTTACACACATCTTAAAGTGGTTGTACACCCCGTACAACCCCTTTTACCTACAGGTAAGCCTATAGTAAGGCTTACATGTAGGTGCTGGAAATATCTCCTAAACCTCCAGGACCTATTTACAATAAAGCAATGCACTGATGCTTACAGTGCATGCACTGATGTCTACGGTGCATGCACACTTTAGAAAGGGCAGATCGTACCATTTCTAAAGGGGTTATGCCGTGACTGGCGGCTCCCGCACACATGCGCGTGAGTGACGTCATGTGACTCCGGCCAGTCACAGAGTCAGAGTTTGCGGCCCCAGAAGGAAAAGGGGTGAAGATGGACGCTCGCTGCTATTGGGGACAGCTGTGACATCGCAGGCTTCTGTTTCAGGTAAGTGACACATAATGGGCTACTATGCAATGCATAGTAGCCCATTATATTTTACTTTTGCAGGTAAATAAAGAGTAAGTAAAACCCCATCAGGGTTTACTTTCTCTTTAAATCCATATATGATAACTCAGCCATTACAGCTCGAGTTATAACTATTTTAACCAAAAAACTGCCCCACAAGTCAGGCTCAACCTAAATGAGCCTGGCACCCCACCCAAACCTCGGCCAATTCAATACAAGACTCCAAATCTTAATTAAAAATATCCAGTGAAACCATAGACAAATGCACATTATCCCTTCTGTAAAAACCTCTCAAACCCCCTTCTAGGTCAATATTGCGAAAAAAGACAAGCCATTAATTGGAGGCATAAACTTTGAAATCGCTCGGTTGATACATTTCCACATTTTTATCAAAATGTTTAAATTCAGGAACTAACAACCACTGCAATCTAGTAATTATTTCAGAAAAAAATAGGATGGTATAAGCCCTTGTACACACGGTCAGAGAATCCGTTGGAATGTGTCCTATTGGACCGTTTTGTCGGATAATTCGACTGTGTGTGGTATGCATCGGACTGTTTCCGTCGGAATATCCGTCGGACCAAATTTTCCAACTTGCTAGAAATATTTTCCGACAAACTGGTCTGATCGGACATACTCCGATCATGTGTAGAGAATTCCGATCGGACAAAGTGCCACGCATGCTCAGATCAAATTCCTAGCCCAAAGCTATTGGCTACTAGCCTGAACGTAGTCCCGTCATAACGAAATAACGTCATCACGTTCTGAACGATTGGATTTTCCGACAACTTCGTCTGACCATGTGTATGCAACAGTTTCGGACAAAATCCGACGGACAGAATCCGTCGGATTTGGTTGTCGGAATCTCCGACCGTGTGTACAAGGGCTTAGGCAAAATTTAATTAATATGGAACAAATCAAATTTAATTTGATATAAATTATCCAGCGTTTTGTGGTAACCTCTGCCATTGCTGTATAAATGAAAAATGAGGATACTAGGGGGAGGACAGTTGAAGAACAAGCAGGACAATGCGTTGACAATACCCCTTTTAATATATATATATATATATATATATATATATATATATATATATATATATATATTATTTTTTTGTAGAGAACCAATAATTATATTGGCTTTGTACAAGTTTGCCTAGTGCCACCTTACTCATTACCTTTACAATCTCATAAGGCTAATAGTCATAAGCAGCATAAAACCATCAAATATACAACAGGATCATTCTTGGTTGATCCTTGCTACCCAGTAGTATATGGATATGATCAATTCTAAGGCTTAATGAAAGCCTTTCTATGTGTTAATATTGTTTAATATTTTTATTATTATTTACATTTTTTAACTTAATAAAAAAAATTACATATATATATATATATATATATGTATGTATGTATGTATGTATGTATATATATATATATATATATATATATATATATATATATATATATATATTAGGGGGTTAGATAGCACCTTCAGGTGATTGGACACTGGTAACCCTAATTACAAAGTGAGTTCCTCCCCTATATAACCCCTCCCATATGGAGAGTACCTCAGTTTCTTTTGCCAGTGTCTAAGGTGGTTAGTCACATTGAAGATGTGCTAAGAAGAAAGCTCTGCTTGATGGTCTGCGAGGACCTAGGAGCTATACAACCAGATCCATACCTCGGGCCAATGCTAAAATGCCTAAGATGGATGGTACCCGGGCCTCGTGATAAGAAGAAACAAGGGTTTGCCTATAATGTCTCTTCACTGTTGTCTAGGCTCTGGGATCCAGGCTTTGGTGTACTAATACAACAGTGGCACAAAAAGTTTCTGGCAGTCTTCTACAGGTCCAGGGAAGAGGTTCCTGTGGGTAGGAACCCAGAACCCTGTAGGCTGGCACAACGCTACGCTACATGATGGGTGAAGGGAATCTGTCTGTTCTCAGCAGTTCCTGTGGTGGGGATAAGGTAAGTGAAGACAATCCTAAAGTTTACACATTATGGATTATCTTCTGTGAGTAGTTGTATGTCTTACCAGGTTTCCGCCACTAGAGAGAGTAAGAGACAACCTGGTGTATACTTACATGCCTTCCAGGATACACGCTCAGTGAAGCTGGTTTGTGAATGCCGCTCACCTCCTCTGCTGTAGACTCTGCCACATAAACACTAGGGGGGGGGGATCCCACACAGTCCGCTGATGGTCTAGTTTCTCCCCCTTCGCCCCGGCCACTGCCATGATTGCCCTACGCGCGTGCAGGGGGTGCGCTTTTACAGCAGGGTCGGCGGGGAATGAGGGGGGGCGGGGTTGCGGCGCTGTGCACGTGTGCCATATATGGAGTGCCAGTGTGCAGCTGCAAAGTGGCCATTTTTAAAAGCCCAAAGCGCCAGAGCTCCTGTAAGCTGTGAAACACAGAGCTGTGGGCTTAGTAAGCATCCCAGTGGATCGAAACCTGGCAAACCTAAGATACCTTCTCGGCATCAGGTTGTGCAGTTCATAGCTAATGTTTATATTATAAGACTATAGCACAACAGTGATTGCGCTTTACACTAGTACCTCTGCTTTGCAACTTAGGACTATGTCTCCTCATAAGGGGGCATCAGGGGGAGGTAAAAGAGGCACCAGGAAATCACTGAGTATATCTAGGGGTTCTGGACATGCCTATAGGTTACCACCTCCCCCCCTCGCAAGACTGGAGGAAGCCTCTCAGGATGCGTCTGTACCCCTGTCAGGTTTTGCAGACTCTCCCAATGTTTCAGCCCCTGTTTATGTCAAAGAAGACACTTTAACCACCTCCCGCCCGCCATATAGCCGAATGACAGCCGTAGAGCAGGCGGGTTCCTTCGCCTGGCCGTCCCTGGACGGCCTTGTGTTTACTTCCGCAATGCGCGCCGCCGGGGGCGCGCATCGCGGAAGTTTTGTATTCGCCGTGTCTCCCGGAGACAGGCAAACACAGATCGCCGTGAACGGCCAATCAAAGCGGCCGTTCACAGCGCGTTCGCAGCTGCCAATGGGAGATGATCTCAAATGTAAACATATGAGATCATCTCCCATTGCCGTGTCTCTCCCTCCTCACACAGAGACAGCGTGTGAGGAGAGAGAGGATCTGTGAGTCAGCCCCAGTGCCAACTGTCAGCCCCAGTTCCATCTGTCAGCCCCAGTGCCATCTGTTAGCCCCAGTGCCAGTGCCATCTGTCAGCCCAGTGCCATCTGTCAGCCCAGTGCCATCTGCCAGTAGTGCCAGTGCCGCCAGTGCCACCTGCCAGCGCCAGTGCCACCTGCCAGTGCCACCTGCCAGTGCCAGCCGTCAGCCCCAGTGCCGTCAGCCCCAGTGCCGTCAGCCCCAGTGCCGCCAGTGCCAGTGCCACCTGCCAGTGCCAGTGCCAGTGGCAGTGCCACCTGCCAGCACCAGTGCCACCTGCCAGCGCCAGTGCCATCCGTCAGCCCCAGTGCCGTCAGCCCCAGTGCCGTCAGTGCCAGTGGCGCCAGTGCCACCTGCCAGTGCCAGTGCCACCTGCCAGTACCAGTGCCACCTGCCAGCGCCAGTGCCATCCGTCAGCCCCAGTGCCGTCAGCCCCAGTGCCATCAGTGCCGCCAGTGCCAGTGCCACCTGCCAGTGCCAGTGCCACCTGCCAGCACCAGTGCCACCTGCCAGCGCCAGTGCCATCCGTCAGCCCCAGTGCTGTCAGCCCCAGTGCTGTCAGCCCCAGTGCCGTCAGCCCCAGTGCCGCCAGTGCCGTCAGCCCCAGTGCCGCCAGTGCCACCTGCCAGTGCCACCTGCCAGCACCAGTGCCACCTGCCAGCGCCATTGCCATCCATCAGCCCCAGTGCCGTCAGCCCCAGTGCCGCCAGTGCCAGTGCCGCCAGTGCCACGTGCCAGTGCCACCTGCCAGTGCCAGTGCCACCTGCCAGCGCCAGTGCCACCTGCCAGCGCCAGTGCCATCCGTCAGCCCCAGTGCCGTCAGCCCCAGTGCCATCAGCGTCAGTGCCGCCAGTGCCACCTGCCAGTGCCACCTGCCAGTGCCACCTGCCAGCGCCAGTGCCATCTGCCAGCCGCAGTGCCATCTGCCAGCCCCATTTGCCAGAGCAATTAGCCAGAGCAAATAGCCAGCACCATCTGCCAGTGCCAGTGCCATCTGCCAGTGCCAGCCCCAGTGCCATCTGTCAGCGACATCTGCCAGCGACATCTGCCAGCCCCATCTGTCAGCCCCATCTGTCAGCCCCATCTGCCTCCAGTGCCATCTGCCTCCAGTGCCATCTGTCAGTGCCACGTGTCGTCAGTGCCACGTGTTGTCAGTGCCACGTGGGGTCACTTTGTGGGCATTTCCATTGTCCTGGTGCTCCAGGGCCTTCAAAACTGTAATAGGTGGTTGAGAAATAAGATGTGTAATTTATGCTCCTAGAACGTATGATGGTGCGATTTCAATATTGGGCTTCTGTATGTGGCCAGGCTGTGTAAAAGTCTCACACATTTGGTATCGTTATACTCAGGAGGAGTAGTAGAACGTATTTTGGGGTGTCATTTTTGCTATGTACATGCTATGTGTTGGAAATATCTTATAAATGGACAACTTTGCATAAAAAAATGCGTTTTAATTTTTTTTCCACATTTTCCCAAAACTTCTGGAAAAAAAATGAACCATTCAAACGACTCATTATGCCTCATAGATTATACGTTGGGGTGTTAGCTTTCCAAAATGGGGTCACTTTGTGGGCATTTCCATTGTCCTGGTGCTCCAGGGCCTTCAAAAATGTAATAGGTGGTTGAGAAATGAAATGTGTAATTTATGCTCCTAGAACGCCTGATGGTGCTATTTCAATATTGGGCCTCTGTATGTGGCCAGGCTGTGTAAAAGTCTCACACATTTGGTATCGTAATACTCAGAAGGAGTAGCAGAACGTATTTTGGGGTGTCATTTGTGGTATACACATGCCATGTGAGAGAAATAACCTATTACATTGAAAATTTTGTGAGAAAAAAAAAAAAAATCTTCATTTTGCAAAGAATTGTGGGAAAAAGATGACAACATCAAAAACCTCACCATGCATCTTAGTAAATACCTTGGAATGTCTACTTTCAAAAAAGGGGTCATTTGGGGGGTATTTGTACTTTCCTGACTTGTTCGGGTCGCAAGAAATGAGATAGGCCACCAGTACATCAGATGTGATCAATTTTGTGCGATTCGCACCACAGCTTGTAGACTCTCTAACTTTCACAAAGACCAAATAATATCCACTAATTTGTTTTTTTTTTACCAAAGATATGTAGCAGTATAAATTGTGGCCAAAATTTATGAAAAAAAAATTATAATTTGCAAAATTTTATCACAGAAACAAAGAAATATGCGTTTTTTTTCAAAATTTTCGGTCTTTTTTCATTTATAGCACAAAAAATAAAAACCCCAGAGGTGATCAAATACCACCAAAAGAAAGCTCTATTTGTGGGAAAAAAAGGACACAAAATTCATTTGGGTACAGTGTTGCATGACTGAGTAATTGTCATTCAAAGTGTGAGAGCACCAAAAGCTGAAAATTGGTCTGGTCAGGAAGGGTGTTTAAGTGCCCAGTAAGCAAGTGGTTAAAGGCTGCACTCGATGGTTTGGAAGGTACGTACCTGGGATGTGAGCCTAACGTGCAGAGGAAGGCCTCTCGTACAACTCCGGCTCGTGGACCACTGCTAGTGATACAGCAGCCACAGGAGCACGATGGGGTATGAGTGCCTGTAAACAATTCAATAGTCCCTGTAGTAGCGGTGATCAGCAGGCAGGTAGTGGATGAACTCACATGATGCTTGACTGGTGGCAGGCTGGGATGAACCACAGAGCAGTACCAGATGCAGGCTTGCAGGGCTGGGAGCTGAAGCAGGCTGGATGAGCGAGATGCAGGGTCAGACAGGCCGGGTTGGTAATAATCAGGCAGATCAGGCATAGACAATAGGCAGAAGAGAGGTCAGGTCACAAGCCGAGTAGTACCGGAAGATCAGCAGACAGAATCAACAGGCAGGATCAGAGTCAAAGGGAAGCCGGGATCAGAACAGGCAGCAGGCAATCACAGGTAACAACAAGCTGGATCAGATTCAGAGGTCACACAGGAAACATGATACAACACAGAAGCTGCAGACCAATTAGCAATGAACCTCTGTAGGAGCCCTGTTTAAAAAACTTCAGTATTAGTGACAGGTGTGTGTCTTAAAGTGCTAGTACCCATGCGTGCACGCTGGGATATTACATGGAAAGCCTGTCTTCCCTGACAGAACGATTACTACCTTTGTTCCTTAAAAAATAGCAGGAAAAGGGGTAGATCTCCTTCCTCTTCTTTGGGTTCCCTATCAGATGAGCATTCTGATAATGAGGAAAGATCCCTATCAGAGGATAGGGATCAGCTGCAGTCGGGCAAATCAGGGTAAGAGGAGAAGCTGTCTTCCACCTTCCCGGCCCTCAAAGCGCAGGTGCAATACTATACTGATTTGATGCGTTTCACATACAGATTGCCCTCTGCTGAGGCTGCCATTTCCTCTGTTTCCTCCCTGATGTCCCAGAAATCCCCACAGCCTGTGTACACCTTCCCAACTCACCCTTTACTGGATGAATTGTTGTATGAGGACTGGGGTCACCCAAATAAACTTTTTTCTCCTCCTAAAAGGTTTTCTGTGCTTTATCTGGTGGAGGAAAGTTTCACCAAGAAATGGGAAGTCCCAGCCATAGATGCAGCTGTTTCTTGTGTAAATAAGAGCCTGACCTGTCCTGTGGACAATGCTCAAGGATTTAAGGATCCATCTAACAAAAATTGGAAACTTTATTTAAAGCCTCTTTCTCTGTGGTGGGTGCTGTGGTCCAACCTACAGTTGCAGCAATTGGCATGTGCCAGTTCCTCAAGGAACAAATGAAGCAGGTGCTTAGCCTCCTTTCCACTGAGGAGGCCAAGTTTTATGCAGAACTTCCTAAAGCCTTGTGTTTTATGTTTGATGCCATTATGGATTCTGCTCAGCAGCCATCTTGCCTCACTCTCCTGCTGGTACACATGCACAGGTCCCTTTGGCTTAATCATTGGGCAGCTGAAGCTTTATGCAAAAAATATTTAACTGGGTTCCAGTTTCGTGGAGAACACCTGTTTGGGGATGAACTGGACAAATATATCCAGAAAATTACCAGGGGTAAAACCATGTTGTTACCAGTCAAAAAGAAGAGTACACGTCCTTTATTTAGATGTTCCCAGTCCCCAGCCCCTGGAGCTTCATACTCCAGGCAGTGCGACGGCCTCCCCAATCAAATACTAGGGGAAAGGTCCAAAGTCAAGCCCAAGGACAAAAGAAGCCTTGGGGTCCAAGATCTGGTAAACAGAACCTTAAAGCCTCCCTATGAAGGGGTGCCCCACACGGTTGAGTGTGGGAAGGCTGCTGCAGTTTGCAGGCACCTGTCTGGAAGAGATTCAGGACAGATGGGTAGCCTCCACGCTGTCTCTGGGCTACAAACTAGAGTTTCAGGAGCTTCTGACATCTTGTTTCCTAAGGTTAAGAGTCCCCAGGGATCCAGAAAAATGAAGGCCCTTACTTCTGGCCTTAGAATATCTGTTATCCCAAGGGGTAATTATAGAGGTGGCCCCAGAAGAGCAAGGCTCAGCTTCCTACTCAATCCTCTTCATGGTTCCAAAACCAAACAGAGATGTGAGACCTATTCTGGATCTAAAAGACTTGAATCAATTTCTAGACATTCATCCTTTCCGCGTGGAGTCTATCCACTCAGAGTCAGTAGTTCCCATCCTTCAGGTAGAAGGCATCAATAGACAACAAGGATGCATATTTGCATATGCCAATATTTCCCGCTCACCAAAGATTCCTAAGGTTTGCGGTGGATCAGCGCCACTTTCAATTTGTGGCCCTTCCTTTTGGTCTTGCTACCACTCCTCGAGTGCTCACAAAAGTTATAGCCCTGCCCCTGGCAAATCTAAGTCCAATTAAGTCTATATCTCTCAACACTGTTAAAAGGTTATGTTTCTGCCTATTTATTTTATTTCAGCAAAAACTGGCTTCTCATACCTTGCATAAGAAGACCTAATCTGATTCCCTCTGTGCTTCAGAAATACATTTTTTTAATCAAAAGCACCCTGCAAGTCAGTACAGTTGGAATGCACCAAAAATATATATTTTTAACTAGAGGGAATATACAGTATCCTGCAAAAATTAGTATACCCCTCACATTTTTGTAAATATTTGATTACATCTTTTCATGTGACAATGCTGAAGAAATTACACTTTTCTACAATGTAAAGTAGTGAGTGTATAGCTTGTATAACAATGTAAATGTTCTGTCCCCTCAAAATAACTCAACACACAGCCATTAATGTCTAAACCACTGGGAACAAAAGTATATACACCCCATGTGAAAATGTCCAAATTGGGCCCAATTAGCCATGTTCCCTCCCTAGTGACATGTGACTCGTTAGTGTTACAAGGTCTCAGGTGTGAATGAGGAGAAAGTGTGTTAAATTTGGTGTTATTGCTCTCACTCTCTTATACTGGTCACTGGAAGTTAAACATGGCACCTCATGGCAAAGAACTCTGAGGATCTAAAAAAAATGTTTTTTTGCTCTACATAAAGATGACCTAGGCTATAAGAAGATTGCCAAGACCCTGAAACTGAGCTGCAGTATGGTGGCCAAGACCATACGGTGGTTTAACTGGATAGGTTCCACTCAGAACAGGCCTCGCCATGGTCGATCAAAGAAGTTGAATGCAGGTGCTCAGCATCATATCCAGAGGTTGTCTTTGGGAAATAGATGTATGAATGCTGCCAGCATTGCTGCAGAGGTTGATGGGGTGGGGGGTCAGCCTGTCAGTGCTCAGACCATGGGCTGCACACTGCATCAAATTGGTCTGCATGGCTGTTGTCCCAGAAGGAAGCCCCTTCTAAAGATGATGCACAAGAAAGCCTGCAAACAGTTTGCTGAAGACAAGCAGACTAAGGACATGGATTACTGGAACCATGTCCTGTGGTCTGATGAGGCCAAGATAAATGTATGTGGTTCAGATGGTGTCAAGTGTGTGTGGCAGAAACCAGGTGATAAATACAAAGACAAGTATGTCTTGCCTACAGTCAAGCATGGTGGTGGGAGTGGCATGGTCTGGGGCTGCATGAATGCTGCCAAAACTGGGGAGCTACAGGTCATTGAGGGAACAGGGAATGCCAACATGTACTGTCTCTATGGAGATTGGGCCACAGTGCAGTATTTCAACATGATAACTAGTGATGGCCGAACGGTTCGCCCGGCGGTCGTTTCGCGGCGAATTTCCGACTTTCGCCGTCCGCGGGTTCGAACGCCTTTTTCCGTCGTTCGCCCCGGCGGACTTACGTGTTTAATGTATACAAGAACTTTAACCTTTCGTGACACGTTTATCATGTGTTACAGGACAACCAATTGAGACATGACAGCTCATGGACACTTGGACATTCCCCCTAACCTATAAATACACCCGATCCGGTGGCCATTTTACATTCTTTCTTCTGTCACTGTAGGGAAAGGATCCTGTGTGGAGTAGGGACAGAGAAAACGCTAGCTATTTGGTACACAAAAGTTCTTTTCAGGACTGGTATAGGTGTTAGGTCAGCAGCCTGAGTTTCTTTTGTCAGTTTAGATAAAGGGACAGAGCGCTGTATGCTGCTATTTTAGGGACAGCTCAGCCAGATTAGTCTTTCTTCATCATCATCATCATCATCATCATTAGCTGTTACTATCAGGTCCACAAAAGAGCTGTTCCAGCTAATCGTTCCAGCCTACTCTTTTTTGCCAATTTGTATAGGGACAGGCAGGAAGCAGTGTGTCAGGCAGTGAGGATAATTTTAAAGACTTGCTGTTACTATTAGTTCCACAAAGGTTCTTTTCAGGACTGGTATCAGTGGTACGGTAATAGGCTTGTACACGTATAATATTCTTTCTTCCAAATATAGAAAGAATATTATACTTGACTGCTGCCCTTCTGCTGCAGTCTGCTAATCATTCACAACTCACTTGTTCCACAAAAGTTCTTATAAGGACTGGTAACTTGGTCTGTCTAGGGTGCTACGGTACATAGGCTTGGGTGCGGTACAGTCTGCTGTTCTGTAAGGACCGCTATCGGTCCACAATACATAGGGTTGCCGTGCACTACTGCTGACCGCTGCCCTATACTGCAGCAGTCCTTCAGCGGTATAGGGACTGACGCACAGTCTGCTAAACACTAATACACAACCTGCTTGGTCCACAAAAGTTCTTATAAGGACTGGTAACTTGGTATAGGGTGCTACGGTACATAGGCCTGAGTGCGTTACAGTCTGCTGTTCTGTAAGGACCGCTATCGGTCCACAATACATAGGGTTGACGTGCACTACTGCTGACCGCTGCCCTATACTGCAGCAGTCCTTCAGCGGTATAGGGACTGACGTACAGTCTGCTAATCACTAACACACAACCTGCTTGGTCCACAAAAGTTCTTATAAGGACTGGTAACTTGGTATAGGGTGCTACGGTACATAGGCCTGAGTGCGTTACAGTCTGCTGTTCTGTAAGGACCGCTATCGGTCCACAATACATAGGGTTGCCGTGCACTACTGCTGACCGCTGCCCTATACTGCAGCAGTCCTTCAGCGGTATAGGGACTGACGCACAGTCTGCTAAACACTAACACACAACCTGCTTGGTCCACAAAAGTTCTTATAAGGACTGGTAACTTGGTATAGGGTGCTACGGTACATAGGCCTGAGTGCAGTACAGTCTGCTGTTCTGTAAGGACCGCTATCGGTCCACAATACATAGGGTTGCCGTGCACTACTGCTGACCGCTGCCCTATACTGCAGCAGTCCTTCAGCGGTATAGGGACTGACGCACAGTCTGCTAAACACTAACACACAACCTGCTTGGTCCACAAAAGTTCTTATAAGGACTGGTAACTTGGTATAGGGTGCTACGGTACATAGGCCTGAGTGCGTTACAGTCTGCTGTTCTGTAAGGACCGCTATCGGTCCACAATACATAGGGTTGCCGTGCACTACTGCTGACCGCTGCCCTATACTGCAGCAGTCCTTCATTGGTATAGGGACTGACGTACAGTCTGCTAATCACTAACACACAACCTGCTTGGTCCACAAAAGTTCTTATAAGGACTGGTAACTTGGTATAGGGTGCTACGGTACATAGGCCTGAGTGCGTTACAGTCTGCTGTTCTGTAAGGACCGCTATCGGTCCACAATACATAGGGTTGCCGTGCACTACTGCTGACCGCTGCCCTATACTGCAGCAGTCCTTCATTGGTATAGGGACTGACGTACAGTCTGCTAATCACTAACACACAACCTGCTTGGTCCACAAAAGTTCTTATAAGGACTGGTAACTTGGTATAGGGTGCTACGGTACATAGGCCTGAGTGCGTTACAGTCTGCTGTTCTGTAAGGACCGCTATCGGTCCACAATACATAGGGTTGCCGTGCACTACTGCTGACCGCTGCCCTATACTGCAGCAGTCCTTCATTGGTATAGGGACTGACGTACAGTCTGCTAATCACTAACACACAACCTGCTTGGTCCACAAAAGTTCTTATAAGGACTGGTAACTTGGTATAGGGTGCTACGGTACATAGGCCTGAGTGCAGTACAGTCTGCTGTTCTGTAAGGACCGCTATCGGTCCACAATACATAGGGTTGACGTGCACTACTGCTGACCGCTGCCCTATACTGCAGCAGTCCTTCATTGGTATAGGGACTGACGTACAGTCTGCTAATCACTAACACACAACCTGCTTGGTCCACAAAAGTTCTTATAAGGACTGGTAACTTGGTATAGGGTGCTACGGTACATAGGCCTGAGTGCAGTACAGTCTGCTGTTCTGTAAGGACCGCTATCGGTCCACAATACATAGGGTTGACGTGCACTACTGCTGACCGCTGCCCTATACTGCAGCAGTCCTTCAGCGGTATAGGGACTAAGAGTTTTGTCACAGGGTGATTTAAAAAATGACAGGCAGAGGAAGAGGCAGGCCCTTCCGCAGGGGTGGTAGGGGTAGGGCAGGAGCAACAGCCTTGAGCCAAAGTGGGAAGTTGCAGAAGGTGCGTTCAATTACTTTAAAGGACGCACCAGACTTGGTTGAGTGGCTCACTCAGCCTTATTCTTCTGCACCCTCCTCATCCTCTCGATCTGCACCCTCTTCTTCACTCTCTGCTATGTGCACCCCCAAAGACACTACCACCAACAACACCACCACCACCACATACCTTCCGCTTGAGTGCAAATGGGGGCCTTCATGCTCCAGTGTTTTAATAGGGACCCCCGTATAAAAAGCATGAGGGTCAAGGACCAGTACTGGGTGGCAACGTACTTAGATCCCCGGTACAAACACAAAATGGCGGAAATGTTACCGCCGTCGCAGAGGGCTGTCAGAATGCAGCACTTCCAGGCCTTGCTTCGAGAAATGCTGCATTCTGCTTTTGCGTGCGCTGGCAGAGGAGCAATTCCCACTCCCAGAGAAGGATTTGCGGGTACCAATCCAACAGCGCCTGCAAGAAGAGGCCGGTTTGAAGATGTGTTGGTGACTTCGGATATGAGGTCATTCTTTCAGCCGACCCATCGACAGGTGTCATCCGGATCCAGCATCAGGGAACGCCTAGACCGTCAGGTGTCCGACTACATTGGGTTAACGGCCGATGTGGACGCTCTGAGGAGTGATGAACCCCTAGACTACTGGGTGGGCAGGCTTGACCTCTGGCCAGAGCTTGCCCAATTTGCAATCGAACTGTTGGCTTGCCCCTCATCCAGTGTCCTGTCCGAAAGGACGTTCAGCGCAGCAGGGGGGATTGTGACCGATAAGCGTACTCGCCTAGCTCACGACAGTGTTAACTACCTCACATTTCTAAAAATGAATGAGGCATGGATCTCGGAGGAATTCAACACATGTGATCAGTAGACCATGTATATGTCTATAAACAATTTTTGGAATCAAGCACACAGACCTTCTTAATTCATTTGGCTCACTTCCCTGACCCAAAAAAGCACACCGTACTATATGCCCCTACCCTCCTCTTTGAAGAGGTTGAGCGGTGTCATATTTCTACTGGGGCTGCTTATTATGAGGGGTTCCCACCATCCCTGTGCTGTGCTGACTTCCTCCTGGGTGTTCTTATTATGAGGGGCTCCCACCATCCCTGTGCTGTGCTGACTTCCTCCTGGGGGTTCTTATTATGAGGGGCTCCCACCATCCCTGTGCTGTGCTGACTTCCTCCTGGGGGTTCTTATTATGAGGGGATCACACCATCCCTGTGCTGTGCTGACTTCCTCCTGGGGCTGCTTACGGTGCTGCTGTCAGCGCTGTATGTCACGGAGCTGCTGTCAGCGCTGTATGTCACGGAGCTGCTGTCAGCGCTGTATGTCACGGAGCTGCTGTCAGCGCTGTATGTCACGGAGCTGCTGTCAGCGCTGTATGTCACGGAGCTGCTGTCAGCGCTGTATGTCACGGAGCTGCTGTCAGCGCTGTATGTCACGGAGCTGCTGTCAGCGCTGTATGTCACGGTGCTGCTGTCAGCGCTGTATGTCACGGAGCTGCTGTCAGCGCTGTATGTCACGGAGCTGCTGTCAGTGCTGTATGTCACGGAGCTGCTGTCAGCGCTGTATGTCACGGAGCTGCTGTCAGCGCTGTATGTCACGGAGCTGCTGTCAGCGCTGTATGTCACGGTGCTGCTGTCAGCGCTGTATGTCACGGAGCTGCTGTCAGCGCTGTATGTCACGGAGCTGCTGTCAGTGCTGTATGTCACGGAGCTGCTGTCAGCGCTGTATGTCACGGAGCTGCTGTCAGCGCTGTATGTCACGGAGCTGCTGTCAGCGCTGTATGTCACGGTGCTGCTGTCAGCGCTGTATGTCACGGAGCTGCTGTCAGCGCTGTATGTCACGGAGCTGCTGTCAGCGCTGTATGTCACGGAGCTGCTGTCAGCGCTGTATGTCACGGAGCTGCTGTCAGCGCTGTATGTCACGGAGCTGCTGTCAGCGCTGTATGTCACGGTGCTGATGTCAGTGCTCTGTATTACGGTGCTGCTGTCAGTGCTCTGTATCTCCTGCACCCTCTTGTTTGCCTACCCTGGTCCCTGACCTTCCCTCTCCTCCATTGCCTTCATTAGCTCCATAGTCCTGAATTGTCAGAACAATTTCCCAAATAAAAAAAAAATGCTTGTAGTTATCGATCCCAAATTCACCTCATACATGTATTATGCTATTGTCCAGGTGGTGGGACTACGTGCTACCCCCTAATAATTACCCCGTGGCCGCAAATTCGACCTAAAGGTTTGCGAAATTCGCCTCCCATTGAAGTCAATGGAGCCCGCGGCGAACGGTCGTTTTCGCGAACGTTTGTGCCCGTTCGCGTTTCGCGTTCGCGAAACGTCCCGTCGGAAGTTCGTCCATCACTAATGATAACGACCCCAAACACACCTTGCTAAAGAAGCTGAGGGTAAAGGTGATGGACTGGCCAAGCATGTCGCCAGACCTAAACCCTATTGAGCATCTGTGGGGCATCCTCAAATGAAAGGTGAAGCAGTGCAAGGTCTCTAAGATCCACCAGCTTCATGATTTTGTCATGGAGGGGTGCAAGAGGACTTCAGTGGCAACCTGTGAAGCTCTGGCGAACTCCATGCCCAAGTGGATTAAGGCAGTGCTTGAAAATAATGGTGGCCATGCAAAATATTGACACTTTGGGCCCAATTTGGACATATTACTCACTTTTGTTGCCAGCAGTTTAGATATTAATGGCTGTGTGTTGAGTTATTTTGAGAGGACAGCAAATTTACACTGTTACATACAAGCTGTACATTCACTACTTTACATTGTAGCAAAGTGTAATTTCTTCAGTGTTGTCACATTATTATTATTATACAGGATTTATATAGCACCAACAGTTTGCGCAGTGCTCTACAACATCAGGGCAGACAGTACACATACAATACAAATCAATACAGGAGGGATCAGAGGGCCCTGCTTGTTAGAGATTACAATCTAGAAGGGAGAGTCAAGTGGAAACAAAAGGTAATAACAGTGGGAGTGAGCTGATGGAGAAAATTAAAATATAGTTGTTAGGTGTGGGTGGGGTAGGCTTCTCTAAAGAAAAGGGTTTTCAGGGATTGTCTAAAAGCTAATAGAGTAGGAGATAAGCTGACAAATTAGGGTAAGGCATTCCATAGGATTGGAGAGACTTTGGAAAAGTCCTGGAGGTGAGCTAGAGAGCAGGAGGTCTTGAGAGGAACGAAGGAGCTACGAGGGAGCTAGAGAGCAGGCGGTCTTGAGAAGAATGAAAAGAACAACTATGGTTGGTATTTAGAGACTAGGCTAGTGATCTAGCTGGGGGCTAAATTGTGGATGGCTTTGTAAGTGTCACATGAAAAGATATAATAAAATATTTCCAAATATGTGAGGGGTGTATTCACTTTTGTGAGATACTGTATATTTACACTGGTCAGATGAATAACTCCAGTAGATCGTCTCTACAACTGGCTTTGCTATTTCATAAATCACCTGACCAATCAAACAGGTTGCCTTCTAAAAGAAAATAGGCAATCTAATTTCTTCAGTCTAATCGCGTGAATAATAGACAATGCATTTCTTAATAAACTTTAAAGCTCACTCTAAGGCCGCGTACACACGCGGGGACTGTTCGCCCAACTTTGTCCGTCAAACAGTTTCAGCAAACAGTCCGCTCAAAATTAGCATGGACGGACATGGCCACACACGACGGACGAACAGTTTGCTGAAACCGTGCGCGATGACGTGAACGGCACGTACGACGGGACGAAAAATACGACGTCCTATACACTGCATTATAACTTTCGGCGTGTAAATCCTTTCTGAGCATGCGCGGAACTTAGTTTGACGAACAAGCCTACACACGAGGGGACTGTTCGCTGAAACTTTGTTTCAGCGGACAGTTTTTCGGAATTTCCGAAAAACCTTGTTCAGCGGACTGTTCGCTGAAACTGTCCGCTGAAAGCCCACACACGATCGGACTGTTTGCCGAAACACTGTTCAGCGGACAAAGTTGGGCGAACAGTCCCCGCGTGTGTACGCGGCCTAAGCTATGAAAAGTTGCTGCATCCATGATTTTAAATCTAAGTGGAACATAGGAAATGTAGCTTGTATCACTAAAGAGATTGCTTGGCCAATAACTTAAATCGTATACTGTAGTTCTGAACTAGTGTATTACCTGATGAGTACTTTAGAAAAACTAGCTAGTGAATTGTGAACTAGAGAATGACAGCCAAACATCAGAACAGTAAATAAGACAAGCCAAAGTTATCATCCAGAATGAAAAGTCAGAAAATCAGTTTTGGCTAAATGAGCCAATGCTCATAAAGTATGAAATGTGATGTTTTTCTTTGTTTTTACATCTTAAACCACTTTTGAGTGGTGATTCCCTCTCCTATAAAATTTCAATCTAGAACGCCAGTAAAAAAAAAACATTATCTCCCTAGCAAGAAAGGGCCCTGTTAAGTTTATCCTATTTCCTTCTCCATGGGATGGATAGTTTCAGAGAAAAACAGTAAGTTAAAGCAACCATGAAACAAGATAATAATATTGGTACTAGTTGTGTCCCATTAGGGTAAAAATATTCTCTAAACAAAACCATAAAATGAACAGGAATTAGTGACTATTCCACCACTGTGCATATTTTGTGTGAAAAAAATAAGTATACAACTAAGCTTTTATTGCCATTGGCCAAATAGTACAAAGTTGAACTATTCTTTCCTGTAGCTTTTAGATCCGCTGTGGCTTTTTCTTCCACCAGTCAATTCAGGCCTATAGTACTGGATAGAATCAAATATTTCAGCTAAAACTATTGAACAAAGCCTTTCTGAAGTTGCAATTAGACATGGAAAATATGTGGTGCCAGAAAACTTTGGTCTCTCACAAATATGTATTTGAAAGGATTGGTGCTTTCTCCTTGTTTCCCTTAAAGTCCCATAAAATGGAGGAACCACTTCCTGCTGATGAAGGCCCCTTGAATCAAACCCAGGCACAATACATTTTTTTATTTATTGAACTGTAAGCATTTAAATTGTTATGGAAAGTCATTTTGTAAAGGTCATAAAGTTTAGCATACATATCTATATTTTACACTCTAACATGAATTTACTGAAAGCTCTGTATCACACCAGTACAGATAGAAACATCTACAAGATTGAAAGTAGTGATTTGATTTAAGACATATTACTTTCTACATCTTGCACAAATTAATGTCTTGCCAATAAATAATGTCGTTTTCTGTTCTGTGTTGAAATAGTTATTATTTATATATTTCCATCTGGAATGATGGCTCCATAAAATACAGGTAACTCAATCTTTTGGGAGAAAATAAATGAGTATATTTAACCAGTAAAGGATATAGAGCATACCTCTAACATCCTAGGGTCCTTCGCTGCTGGGCACATGTCCTTAGGTTTAGCCTCTGGGACCTGCTGTCAGTTTGAAACCCTGATTTGTGTGGCAGAGCTGCTGTCAGCAGCTTTGTGGGGACTGACAAGCTAAAGCAGGTTTCACAGCTCTTCACTTATTAAAATGTTAAATAAAGATGATATGTAGCATAGATATACTATACCTTTGACAGGATTAAAGGTAGGAATTTATTATGAAACTGTCAGTGTGTCTGTAGAAGTGCAACAATACACAGAGCAAGGGTAATTCCCAGGTGATTGTTAGTACACGCTTGTATGTACATGTAAGTGTATGTGGGCATCCTAACTCCCAAAGATGCTCACCGTGCTAATCTATAAATGTACAGGCAGGCAGGTGTACTTAATTAATCCTGGAGTAAGATGGCCTATTTAAGGAACAGAAATGAACTAGGAAGTAGGTGGATGGTCTTCAGCTGTGACCTTGTGACACTGAACCCTGAAACAGTTTCTGAGATCTTCTTTTCCAATACTGATCCAGCCTGCCCTTGGACATGTCTCTGCTCTGCCTTCCTGCTACTGACCTCAGCTAGTTACTCACCATGGCTTGTCTCTGCTGATTCTGGGTTTGACCTTAATTAAGTTCTTACAACAGCTGGACCTTGGCTGGACCCTGACTATTGCTTACCTCTACTGACCTAATATGTGGCTTTGATTTGTGGTTGCTGTCTGCTGTGTATTCCAGTGTCCTGGCCAGCTACCTACCTATAAGTCTGCACTAGTGACCCAATATTGGTTCGGCGAGCGTTATTGAAATTCTGATTTGGAACCTGAATCCTATTGAAATCAGTAGGAGACACATTTTCATTGCAGTAATGCTATTTTATAAGCAAAAAGTCCAGGGATCAACAAAGAAGGGGCAATGGGGGACTGTGAGGCAGGCAGCACAAAACAGAAAAACAGCAAAACTGCACAGCACCACCCAGGGGGCGGTCCCACTGGCTATAACACCTCACCCTGCTTCCTGCAGCTCAGTTCATCAAAAAGCAGTACAAACATAAATAGGAGGGGTGAGTGTTGTGTCCTCAATGAACTTCAGAGAAAAGGATGTTACGGTGAGTACAAAAATCCCATTTTCTCTTTTGTTCATTGACGGAAACAGCTCCTTTAATTCTTGACCTTAAGGACGTCCCCAAGCAGTGTCAAAAAATGAGGGGTGGAAACAGCAAAACATAACTTCACCCACAACAAAGGAGACAACTCAACAGAGAAGTTGCCATCTTAAACGGCCGCCATCAAAACCGGCGGCCAGCTTGTGCATAAAAAGATGCATTTACAACAAACTAGTAACTTAAAGAAAGTGTAATTGCAACCTTACACAGCCGGCTGCAAAACTTTGCAGCCAAAGCAAGCATCTGAATATGCGCTCACGTCATCTTTGTAGAATTTAGTGAAAGTGTAAACGGACGACCAAGTCACCGCCTTACACACCTGAGAGACAGACACTTGATGTCGTAAAGCCCAGGAGGTCCCAATGGCTCTAGTGGAATGAGCAGTGACAGGAAAAGGGGGCACCCGCCCCTTTAAGGCATAGGTCTGAACCACAATCTGTCTGATCCACCTAGAAATGGTGGACGACGAGACCACCAGACCAATGAGTGTATCACCAAAGGGTGTTGGAAAAAGACAGCCAAGGCTGTTATCTGACCCTTGATGGTGCTTAAGGCAAGTTTCTGATCCATTCTTTGCTGCAAAAACAGCAGGATCCAGGAAGCTGAATAAGTGCACGGATGCCACCCCATCTCCTCACGCATGGAGATGTAAGCCTTCCATGTACGATGGTAAATCTTCCAAGAAGAAGACTTCTGTGCCCTCAGCATTGTGGAAATTACCAAGTCTGATAGACCTTGGTCCCTTAGCACCTGGTTTTCAACCAGCAATGGTAAAGCCGGATGAAGTATCAGACCTTGTGCTAGAAGGTCCTTACGCAAAGGTAGCCGCCAAGGAACATCTCCCATCAGTCATACTAGGTCGGCGTACCAAGGCCAATCTGGGGCAATCAGAATCACTGGAATCGCCTCGGCCTCCACTCTGTGCAACAGACGTGGTAGAAGCTTGAGTGAGGGGAAGACATAAATCAGCCGATAATGCCCCCATGGAGCCACCAACGTGTCTGACGCATCGCCTAGGTGTCTCTTGCCCTGGACACAAACTTCTACACCTTCCGATTGAGCTGAGAGGCCAAGAGGTGCCCCACCTTAGGCAAAGGATCCTGAATACCTCTGGATGCAACGACCATTCCCCTGGGTCCAGCATCTGATGACTTAGGTAGTCCGCCTGCCAGTTTTCTACGCCCACGATATATATGGCCACAAGGCCGGAACGTGTTGCTCTGCCCACTGGAGGATGTGAGCGACCTCCTGTGCTGCAGCTGAGCTCCTTTTTCCTCCTTGATGGTTGACATATGCCCCCGCTGTGGCATTGTCTGACTGGATCCTGATGGGACGCCCTTGTAGCCTCATTGACCATGGGGAGAGGCAAAGTCTGATCGCCCGAAGCTCAAGCACATTGATCTGCAATTGGGATTCTTCCCACGACTAAAGGCCTTGGGCCGACTGTACTCCTGGTCAGACTGGCATCCATTGTGATCACCATCCAATTGAGAGGAAGGAACGATCTCCCGACTGAAAGGCCAGAGACCTCAGCCACCAGAGAAAAAAATGGGAGAAAGACCAGCTTGGGACTTTAAATGGGATGTGAGGAGAGGTTCATGCCCCCATCCCTAATACATGTATTACCAGGGGGAAGGTCGGGACTTTAGATGAGGTGTGCATGGTGGGATCAATCAAATTCACAAAAGTCCAAACATATGTATGTTTATTAAGACCAATGATCAACATATCATAGAAAACCTTACAGCACACATAACATTGTAAACAATTGTTGTTTCAGATCTTAACTGAACAGCGTATAACAAAATGGCATGAGCATATAAAATAAGAGTAATAAATCCTAATCCTCCATATACCAGAGTATATCATTACAAATTAAAAAATACAAAATGGAGTAATCTAAAAACAGTAACTGTGTCTTGGATGCAACGAGGTAGCCTCTACGCGTTTCATGGACTTCCATCCATTCGCCAGGAGCCAAATGTATCCAAGTTCTATATAAAAAAGAAAGATGTAGATAACCCATATAATATAATTAGTATACCTATATGGGGAAGGACAAAAAAAGTAGAAAGATAAATGGCCATGCCAAATTGTACTCACATGAAGCCATAGCTGAAACCGTACAAGACCACTTGCCGGGGGTCAAACACTGAGCCCTGCCCGGAAGCTGAGAAGGAGAGGCAGCCGGAAATTAGGAAACCACACTCCATCCCCCATATATAACTGGGACTTCTAAGGAGTACAAAATGAAAATAGTATATATCCATGGCACTCTAGATCAATAAAGTAATCTAAAGCCAGACAATGCCCCTGACCTTAGGGGAAAAATAGTTACCTTAGGTGATCCAAATTGGGTAGAGAGCAATATGGAAAAAAGGACAGGAACCTCGAAATTCAACCATTATACTAACACGGTGGTAAAAGGATGGTAGAAGGGGGAGATGAAAGTGGGCTCATCAAAACTGGACTGTCCCCCCCCCCCCTCAGCATCATGCAATTGCGGTACAAAGAGGAGAGGCATCCCGGCAGAACGCCGGAGTAGCTCTCTACGTGTCAACCACGATGATAAGCCAGACACGTGCGTGACCACCAGCCAGCCACCAGAGAAGGCAATCTCTGACTAACTGGCTCACAATTCAGGGATAATGGAGATTTGTTCCATTTTGACAAAATCTCCTTCTGCAAGACTCGAGTGTGAAATTGAGTGTAGGGTACCACCTTGAAAGTGGCAACCATGAGGCCCAGAACGCGCATGCAGAAGCGCAGAGATGACCACCTGCGGTTCATCAACAACTTCACCGCAGCTTGGAGAGTCTGCAGCTTGTCTGAAGGGAGAAAAACTCTCGCTTCTGAGGAGTCCAACAGCAAGACCAGGTACTGCAGGCATTGAGTCGGCACTAACGATGACTTCTTTAGGTTCAGCACCCAACCAAACTTCCACAGAGTCTGCATGGTGATCGCTACATCCTCCTTTAATTCTGAGGTGGAAGTTGCTCTCAGAAAGAGGTCGTCTGGGTAATCCACAATTGCGATCCCATGTTGCCTTAACAGCGCCAGAATTGGAGCTAAAACTTTGGTAAAGACTCAGGGTGCTGACACCAGGCCAAAAGGGAGAGACACAAACTGATAGTGCTCTTCTGATGCCTGAGGCATATGGGCACATGTAAATACATGTCCTGGATATCCTGGGACACTAGGAAGTCCCCTGATGGATTGCATCATCACACAGCGAACTGATTCCATCCTTAACCTTTGCACTTTCACAAAGCTGTTGAGGGCCTTCAAGTCCAGGATTGGATGTACCCCTTCCTTTTTGGGGACTACAAAATCCCTGAAATCTTTCCAGCATCAGTACAGGTATCACCCCACACAGTAGCAGGTCCCCTATTGCCCCGAACAGGGCTTCTTGATGAGCTGGAAGTAGAGGTAGGTTGGAGGGAAAGAATCTGTTTTGTGGACAACGAAACTCTATCTTGTATCCCAATTAAAGCAGTTCACAACCCCACTGGTCGGACAGTAGAGAGGTCCACCGGGCTGCAAACTCCCGAAGGTGACCCCCCCCACCCGAGAGTTGGGCGGGGGCAAACCTTCATGCGGTATCATTTTTTTCGCCGACTTGTTTGGCTTGTGAAACCAGGGACACTTTTGTCCTTCAGCAGGTGCCTTGTCGGACTGGGAACGCTTACCTGCTGACCCGGGTGGGTGAAAAAGCAGTTTCTGAGTGGAAAAAGAGGGCCCTTGCCTACGACGTGGCTCCTTACCCTTCCTGGACTGTGGGAGCAATGTGTTCTTCTCACCAGTAACATTTTTATTAATGTCATCCAGCGAAGCTCCAAAAAGCCTCTCACCTTAAAAAGGGCAAATCCACCAGAGCTTTTTTATATGCCTGGCCCGCAGACCAGCATTTCAGCCAAATCAGCAGAGGGATCGTATCAGGGCAGCATCACAGACATACTTAAGGCCATGCACCAACTGGTCTGCCAGTTCTACGCAGACCGGGGGAGACTGTTGCTTCTCCAATTCACGGTGCAACAGCTTTGCCCATTCAGTAAGCATCTGCAACACCATGGCCGTAGCCAGCACAGGTCGTAAGGCGGACCCCACTACCGTAAACATGGACGGGGCCACTGCTTCGGCTCTCCTGTCGGCAGGATCCTTGAAGGCAGGAGTCTCTTCTACTAATCATGGTTATTTTATTTAACCCTTATACCGGGGGTCAACGACCGGAGGAGAAATCCATTTTTTCAGGAGGCTCTCCTCAAGGGGGTAAAGCACCACCATTCTTCTTGGGACTGAAAAGGCCCGCTGTGGACTTCCCCATTCCTTGTAGATGAACTTATCAAAATAAGTCAAATACGGCAACAAAGGTCTCCAGGACCGCTGACAAAGCGTCCATAGGCACCGTATTTTTGCAGGTGAGCTGGTTGCAATAGCAGGGATGTCTGGGGAAAAGGCGCTAGCTTCTGGCGCCATGCTGACCCTGCCCGCTCTGCCCTGTTTCAGTCACAAAGTGCTCAGAGTGAAAACCGTGCTGTTCTATGGTATACAGACCCAGCACTAGAGGTAAAAACGCGCTGAGGCTACAAGAATATGGTCGTCGGCCATCCTTACTACAAAAATCACCAAGAAAATGGTCGCCAAACCTTTTAGAAAATGGCTAACAGCCATGCACTGCATAAGACTACAGGAAAATGGATGGCCTCAGCAAAATGGCGGTGGCCACTCCTGAGGTAAATTTACTCAGGCACCTCACAGTGCAGCAAAAAGGGGCAGAAAAAAAAAGCAGACCCTAACAGCCAGCGCAGCCCAGTCAAAGCTCGGAGCCCCATCCGAAGGACCCCCATCCTAGGTACATACACTGTACCTCATACCCAGTCACACAGTGGCCCCAGCAGGGGGAGGAGGGAATGAGGGATAGGGAGAGAGGAAAGAGAGAGTGAGAGACCCCTTAGTCAACCACCCAGGGAATGCCCAGATTCTCTATCCTGGGGGAGAGCTGTACTTACCCTTCCTGTTGGGATTGTTGGATGCATTCCACCACAGACCCATCACTGAGGAGTATGGGGTGGCTGCTGGCCACAGCACACTGTGACACGGACAGCAGTAGCCCGGTCATATGTGTGCCCCAGAGCATATAGCTCACTGGCTGCCCCTGACGCAGAAGGGGCATTTTGTGGCTGACCCAGTGCGTAGCTATTGTCTGCTCATGCTCGATGGCCAGACTGGGGAGACTACAAGGATCTATATTATCCAGCCTGTCACCCACCCCGCTGTTGATAGTAGATCACAGGATAAAAAATTGTAGAAAAAAATAAAAAAAATCCCAGGACGCAGGGAGCCAGGTATAAGGGAGCTAGGCACAAAAAAAAAACTGACCTGCAGGAATCAGAGTGAGGGGTTATAGCCATAGGGACTGTCCCTGGGGTGGTGCCGTGCAGTCTTGCTGTTTTTACATGTGTTAAATGTTCTACCTAGACCTCTCCTGAAGTGGCATGATAACCTTAAGGTCAAGAATTAAAGGAGCTGTGTCTGTCAATGAACAAAAGGGAGAACATTTTTTAAATGTATCGCTTAATGAGGACAGGTCATTTTGGAGAACCTCAAGGGTTAACATATGCAATTCCCTTAAATGTTTGGAGGATGCCTTAAAAAGCTGTACGTGAAATTACAAAATGTTAAGACTCTCAAAGACAGGGTCAGCGACACTATATTATGGCACCACATACATTGCATGTCTATTCCTTTACGTCACTTTTACATGAATGCCTGGCTTACATACAGCTGCAGCAACCCAATATGATTGCATTCTAATGCCGCGTACACACGGTCGAACTGTATGACGTACTTAGTCTGTCATACAATCCGACGGACAATCCGGCGTACTTTCCACTGAACGGACTTGACCACACACGGATACACAAACAGTCCTACGAAAGCTTGCACGATGACGTACAGCACGTACGACGGGACTAGAAATAGGAAGTCCAAGACACAGCAAAGCACCCTTTGGGCTCCTTCTGCTGACTTTGCGTTAGTAGAAGTTTGGTTAGAGACGATTCGCGCTTTTCAGACTTCAGCTTAATTTGTCCGTTTTCTGCGGCGCAGTCTGCCTGTGAGGTTTGTATCTGTCTTTCGGTACGCGTGGATCAGTTGGTACCTGTTGTTAGGCGCTTCTGGTCCGCTCGTTTCTGGGTTTCAGATCGTTCTTCATAGGTCTGGCTGTTCTTCAGTGCGTTCAGTTAAGCTTGTTTGTCCAGCCGACCGTTTCAAAGCCATGGAGAGTGGACGTACTCGTTCGCGAGTTCGTGCTATGTGGGGGCTTGGTGTTGGGGTTAATACTTTGACCCGAGCCCAGTCTGTGAACAGGGCGAGGAGGAGTTCATGGACAAAGAATTGGTTGCGCCAGCACGACCAATTCTCGCATATGCCTTTACTCCGTGAGATCCGTGAGAATAATCCTGATGATTTCAGGAATTATCTCAGGATGACGGACCCCGTTTTTCACCGTCTGCTGGCTTTGCTGACCCCTTATATCAGCAGGCAGGATACCTGCATGCGGCAAGCCATCACTCCGGAGCAGAGGCTCGTCGCCACGTTGCGCTACTTGGCGACAGGGAGAAGCCTTCAGGACCTCAAGTTCTCTACAGGCATCTCCCCCCAGGCTCTGGGGATCATTATTCCAGAGACCTGTTCTGCCATTATTCGGGTCCTACAGAAGGAATATATGAAGGTAAGTTTGTTCTTTTAATATTGCATTATATGCATTGTATGTTAGTATTAATTTCATCATGACTTTTAATATCCATGACAGGAATATGCTGTGAATGTCCCCTTTATATGAATACATGCAATTGTTTTTTTGATGTATTTATTTATTTTTTTTGTGTCTTTTTTTTATAGCTTTTACCTTTTTGTGTCCCACGTGCATATTTGCTTTCACTAACGTCCCCAGCATGCAATCCTGGGCCCCTATACACCCACAGCCGAGACTGTTTTTCTCTAATTCATATTGTCAGCTCCATTGTACTGTTTTACTGCCCCCCCACCCTTTTGGAATTGGTTTCAGGGATTGTATACTCATTAATTAGGCCCCCACCCCACTCAAATTGGTTTCAGGGATTGTATACTCATTAATTAGGCCCCCACCCCACTCAAATTGGTTTCAGGGATTGTATACTCATTAATTAGGCCCCCACCCCACTCAAATTGGTTTCAGGGATTGTATACTCATTAATTAGGCCCCCACCCCACTCAAATTGGTTTCAGGGATTGTATACTCATTAATTAGGCCCCCACCCCACTCAAATTGGTTTCAGGGATTGTATACTCATTAATTAGGCCCCCACCCCACTCAAATTGGTTTCAGGGATTGTATACTCATTAATTAGGCCCCCACCCCACTCAAATTGGTTTCAGGGATTGTATACTCATTAATTAGGCCCCCACCCCACTCAAATTGGTTGCAGGGATTGTATACTCAATAATTAGGCCCCCACCCCACTCAAATTTGTTTCAGGGATTGTATACTCATTAATTAGGCCCCCACCCCACTCAAATTGGTTGCAGGGATTGTATACTCAATAATTAGGCCCCCACCCCACTCAAATTTGTTTCAGGGATTGTATACTCATTAATTAGGCCCCCACCCCACTCACCCACATAACTTATGTCCCCTGGTCCATCAGAGGGCTGAGTAATCTGAGAATTGGGCCGTCTATTTGTTTTTTTTGCTGCAAAACATTTTCAATATTTATGTTTAACTGCTGTTCCAAAATGTTTTTGAGTTTTATTTGTTATGAATTGTTTTGATTTAATGACTCGTTTTTTTTTTTACCTGTGTTTGACTCCCCAGTTTCCTTCCACGCCACAGGAATGGCAGACTGTGGCTTCCCAGTTCGCAATATGACTTTCTCTATGTGGATGTGGGGAAGAACGGCCGGATGTCTGACGGAGGAGTGTTTAGGCAGACCGAGTTCTGCCACCGTCTCATCACTGGTGGCCTGGACTTGCCACCAGATGCTGATAATGTGGAGGGTCTACCTTTTGTTTTTATCGCTGATGAAGCGCTTGGTCTGAGTGACCATTTGATGAAGCCCTTCCCCCAAAGGACCCTCACCCCGGAGAGGAGGGTTTTTAATTACCGGCTGGCCAGAGCAAGAAGGGTTGTGGAGAATGCCTTTGGTATTATGGCCAGCCGGTTCCGTCTGTTTTTGACAGCAATAAACTTGGCAGAGTACAAACTGAACTATGTCATTCTCTGCTGCTGCATTTTACACAACTTTTTAAGAAAACATTCTGGAACCCATTACCTGCAGCCATTTGGGCCTGAGGCCGGACTAATGCCAGAACTCACAGGGCTGGATCATGCCCATCCTGGCTTAGCCCCCCAAACAGCACGTGAGGTGCGTGACCAGTATGTCACCTATTTTAATGGTAGGGGGGCTATTCCAATGCCAGCTGAGCAATAAAGATTTCCTTTTCTTCAAATATCTATTGTCTGATCAAATTTTTAAGTTTGGTTCTTGTTTGCTTTTCAAGGTGGTTGTCTCCTACATTCTCCTAATTCAGGGATATGCAATTGGCAGACCTGCAGCTGGTGCAAGTCCATCATGCCTCTGGGTCCCATGCTTGTAGCTGTCAGTCTTGCTATGCTTCATGGGACTTTTAGTTATTTAACAGCTGGATTTCCACTAATTGCATATTCCTGTCATAGTGCATTTGTATTGCAAAGTTTTTTTTTTTTTTTTTCCCAATAGGAAATAAGGTCCTTTGTCACAGAAAACACTAAATTACTTCCCAAAAAGGTATTGAGTATTGAAAGTAGGAGACACACACACACACATATCTTTTTAGAAAAGTTGTAATAGTGCACATTGAAACAAGTGTCTTTTTTTTTTTTTTTTTTTTTTTTTTTGGTAAACAATATAGATTTTTTGTAGTAAACAATATATTATTTTGCTAATTTTTTGGTAAACAATATAGATTTTTTGTAGTAAACAATATATATATATATATATATATATATATATATATATATATATATATATATATATATATATATATATATATATATAATTTATTTATTTATTTATTTTTTGAAAAGAATAAAAAATCTAGATATATACACACATACATATTTGTTGGATGTTAAAAGTTGAACTATTTACATAAAACAAGGGTAAAAGCCAAATTTAGAAGATGTGCACCAAAAATTGGTAATGTCAACATGTGCTATCTCCCATTATGAGTGATCAATGGATGCGTTTTGTGGGTGCAATCCCTTCCTCTCACATACTAGAATGAGGAAGGGGTTGCAAACACAAAATACGTACATTGAGATCCTCTGATGGCACATAGCACATGTTGACACACTGTGTGCATCTTCTAAATTTGGACTCTAAAAAACTGAATTAAAATTTCAAAAAACATAAAATGATTTTTGCAAGCAAATGAAGAACATGATCTTGCATTTTAGGGAAAAGGGGCTTAGATTCTCCCCAAAACATTGATCATGTTCTTCATTTGCTGCTGAATGGTGTCCAACTGCCTGTGCATGTTGCGGATCTGGTTCCGCATGCAATCGATCTCGCCATTCCAGACCATGATCTGCCCAATCAGCCTCTGGGCGCTGTCAGTTGTGAATGGCTCTGCGGCTTGTCTTTCTACAACCAGATCATCACCTAAAAAAGGTGTATAAAAAAAAAATAGTGTTAACATATGCAGGCATTAATGGTTTACCTTAAGCTGCATTGTCAGACACTCACTTTGTGGGGTGAGTACCTCCACCACCTCTTCTTCTACCTCCACCTCTGGCCCCTCCACCTCTGGCACTGGGCTGGGGTCCTCTGGCACTGGGCTGGGGTCCTCTGACACTGGGCTTGGGCTAACTGCCCAATCAGGCTGGTGAGGTCGAGGGGTCCTGGGCTGCTCCAACTCATGTCTGAGTCTTTGTTCCCCTATGAGAATGAAACAAACCAAAAAAGGTAGACTTTTAAGCCCAGTGATATTTGAATCCAGAAATCTGAATATTAAACATTGGTTCGAAGTGGTGTACAATTATTAGCTAGTTGTTACAAAATCCTAGTTGAATACATCATTTAAATTACCTTTTAGGCTGGGTTTACACTGCTGTGATGCGTGAAAGCTGCAAATCTACTGTGGGTTCCCACATCGCATGCCTCCCGGAGGCAGTTCACACGACCCTATGCAAACTGCTAGGAGTGTCAGTGAAACCTTTAATGACACCCCCAGATCAGTTCGCATATTGCAGTGCGATCTGCAAACTCAGACAGGAATTGGATCGCATGGTGTGAACACCCATGCGATCCGATTCTGCTGTGGCTTAAAAAAAGGGTCCTGTACAAGTTTGTGCCGGATGCCATGCAAATTCTGCCATACTACCTGTATGGCTGAAATCGCATCGCACAGAGATCACATGTGATTTGCACTACAGTGCGGTGCGAAGCACATCCGATCTCATACATAGCAGCAGTGTGAACCTAGCCTTTAAACAAACTGTGATACTTTACATCATTTAGCCAAGTTTCATAGATGGACACACCAGAATCATCCCCTTGAGTCCCTGTGTGTGATGATCTCAAAAAATGTTCTATGATGTCCCAAACTACACTAAATTATCCCCAGTTGAGATATCTATATCTTAATTACAATACATTACACTGAATAAAGTGATGAAACAGTTGTAGCTATAAAGATATATACACAAGGATATTCTAAATTAAATGTCACAATTCAAGGTATCATTAACAACAATAAAAGAACTAACAAATAAAAAACCTAAACCAATACCATATACTGATACGCGCCATTTACGTACAGTCATACGAACGATCAAGCAGACGACAGTTTAATACGCCAGATTTACCAACTTTTACGAACGGGTAGGTACGAACGTCAAAATAAGCGCAAAGTACTCACTTTTTTTGAGCGCCTTTTTTATTCTCCTGTATTGATCTGGCTCCCTGGATTTTATATCTGACCAGCGTTTGCGGAGTTGATCTTTAGCTCTTCGGACACCAAATGTGTTCTCCAAAGTGCTCACTACTGTACTCATTATTCTGTCCTTCCGGATATTGGGTTTGGGATAGGGGGCATTTTTCCCATCGTAATCTTCTTTTATTAAGATGTCCACCATCTCCACCATCTCTTTGAAAGACATGTTTGTGGCCTTAAACCTCTTCCTAGCTCTGGAAGTATTGGGTTCAGGGCTTTCCTCTGCGCTGCTCTCAGAAAATATGTCCGCCATCTTTATCTAGCTACTCTCCCACAGTGGAACGAGGGTAAAATGGGCGGGGAAATACGGTTACAAGGAACGTCAGGGGCGGGCGACGTGGGCGACGCAGGCGGAGCTTGACGCATGTGCTGTATATAAAGCGTTACCGCGAGGACCTACGTTTGTCCGAACGGAAGCAGCGAGTGATACACACGACGGTAAGATGGTGATCTTTTTATTTTTAAGGTTTTAGGCCTGCGTTAGGAATGTATATAGTGGGATTTTACCTTGTGGATGGTTAGTTGATTTTAATGTGGGTTGGTGATTGAGTGGGGTTGGTGTTTTGTGTGGGTGTGTGTGGGGGTGGGGGTGGGTGTGTGGGGGGGGTAGTGTGTGTGGTAGTGTGGGTGTGTGTGGGGGTGGGGGTGGGTGTGTGGGGGGGGTAATGTGGGTGGTAGTGTGGGTGTGTGTGGGGGTGGGTGTGTGGGGGGGGGGTAGTGTGGGTGGGTGTAGTGTGGGTGTAGTGTGTGTCTCGTCTACATTGTCACAATATAAATAGTGTGCGTTTGGTCTGACATTAGTATTTATGTATTTCTTTTTTTTTTTTTTTTCAGAACTCAAAATGCAAAAGTACAGTCCGGACCCCTTTAAGGAGGAGGCATTCCTGTCAACATTCATTGAGATGTTTGAGATGCACAGGAACCTGTGGGATGCCAAGCACCCACTATATTCAAGCCGTCCTGCCCAGAGGAAAACACTGGGGACAATTTTGAAGTTTGTGAAAACCCGACTCCCCCAGGCAGACATTACGTTTGTGGGCTCCAAAATTCAGGTCCTGCGTAACATGTATAGGTGGGAGCGCCACAAGATCCTAGAGTCCCGCACATCAGGAGCAGCAGCAGATGAGATATATGTACCTAGGCTGTGGTACTACAACAGGCTGCGTTTTCTGGATGACCCGTCAGAAGCCAGGCAGTCACTTTCCACTCTTCCGTCTACCCTTCCCTCCACCCTTCCCTCCACCTCAGCTGAGCCACCCCAGGAAGATCCAGACCCTTCCTTCCTGGAAGAAGTTGATGCGCCCAGCTGGAGCCAGGTATATTTTAGTTTATAAAGTTAGGATTGCTCAAATATTAATGATGTAAAGTTCAATGTTTGAATTGCTTCCCAATCGAGGGGAGTATCCATTCTGATCTCCGGTGGACTTCAGTGGAAGGGACAGGATTCGCTGATAGACCCGATGGGCCGCTATCTCTTTATCAAAGGCCTCCTGGGTGATACTCAGGTGACCTTGGCGACCATCTATGCTCCCAATGAACGTCAAGATGCCTTCATTGCAGGTGCTCTGGAAAAATTACTTCACTTCAAGACGGGACAACTGATCCTTGGGGGGACTTCAATGTCCCCCTGATGCCCTCTGTAGACACTACGGCAGGCTCTGTCTCTACACTGACGGGCCAGTTGAAACGGATTGCTCAGGCCATACATAGAGCACAATTGATAGATGTATGTCGGCTTCAACATTCCGGTGAACGAGACTATACATTCTACTCAAACCCGCATTAAACATACACCAGAATTGATTATTTCTTGATCCCCCATGTGCAACTAAACGCAATACGCACCACAGACATCGGGAATATCACGTGGTCAGATCATGCGCCGGTCTTCTTAACATACGCACTATCCCCAACGACATCCCTTAAGCACCGTTTCTGGCGCCTGAACGAAAGTTTGTTGCGGGACCCAGAAGTACTGACAGATGTAACGAGAGAGGTCAAATCCTACTTCCATACCAATAATACCCCAGACTGCGACCCGGGCATACTATGGGAGGCGCACAAGGCTGTGATTAGAGGGGTCCTTATAAAACATGGCTCTCGAATTAAACGGGAACGTAATGAACAGCTGAACCGCCTGCTACAGCAACTATCTACTGCTGAAGCTAGACATAAACATGATGTATCTCTCGCGTCAGAGTCAGAATTGAGGCTGATTAGAATGCAAATAACGGACCTGTTACACTATAGGGCGAAAGCTGCCATGCAAATCTGTCGTAAGACGGGTTACGAGTCCGGTGATAAATGTGGTAAACTGCTAGCGAAGTTGGTGAGCGACCAAAGACTATTAACGTATGTCCCTCATATTGTTAACCCTAATGGACAGAAAGTGACGATGCCTAATCAAATCTCTCGAGAGTTTCAAAGCTTTTATTCACACCTTTAGAATCTACCGCAAACCCCTCCCCCCCAAACTGCGATTGATGAATATCTTGAGCTGGCCCAGATGCCATGTATTTCTCCCGAAACCCGGGAGGAATTAGACTCTCCCATTTCTGTGGCAGAGCTCCAACAGGCCGTTGGGGCGATGAAACCAGGGAAGGCACCGGGCCCTGATGGGTACACTATCCAACACTATAAGACACTTCTCCCGATTCTAGGACCCCATCTAGTCAAGTTGTATAATGAGGTTGGTACGAGCGGACACTTCCCAAAGACACACTACGAGCTCATATCTCGGTAATACACAAGGACGGTAAGGACCCTACGTCATGCGGTAGTTACAGGCCGATATCTCTGTTAAATGTAGATCTCAAATTACTAACCAAAATTATAGCGACTAGGCTAGCACATCGCCTCCAAAAGTTGATACACCTAGACCAGGTTGGTTTCGTACCCTCTAGAGAAGCGAGAGATAATACCATGAAAGTCCTGCATCTACTACACGTTGTACGATCCATAAACACCCCCAGTGTTTTTATAAACACTGATGCCGAATAAGGCATTTGATAGAGTGAACTGGCCGTATATGTTTTCGGTGTTGAAAAAGGTGGGCCTTGGAGCTGTTATGATCAACCGAATAGCTGGGGTATACTCCACCCCGTCCGCCCAAGTTAAAGTTAACGGGGTCCTATCGGCACCTTTCGATATAAAAAACGGGACGAGACAGGGGTGCCCCTTATCTCCCCTCTTGTTTGCTCTTTCGCTGGAACCATTTTTATCCACTGTTAGGAGAAACCCAGATATTAGGGGTGTACGGGTGGGAGATACTCAGCACAAAATTTCAGCGTACGCGGATGACATGATGTTCACCTTGACAAACCCAACGATATCGCTCCCGAACCTCCTTAAGGAATTCGATGCTTATGGTGCGCTATCTAATTTGAAAATTAATTTTGCCAAGTCAGAGGCCTTAGGCATCGGATTGACGCAGAGTAGTATCCGGGGGTTGCAGAATAGCTTTAGTTTTAAGTGGACTTCCTCTACTCTGAACTACTTGGGTACACACATACCGGCAGACGTCACACGGGTATATCAACATAACTTCCCTAAGCTGCTTGCTGACACTAAGAAACTGCTGGCAAAATGGCACACGGGTTTACATTCCTGGTTCGGCAGATGCAATCTCATTAAAATGAGCATACTGCCGAAATTTTTATACTTATTTCAGGCCTTACCAATTGAGATACCTCTCCTATATTTTACACAGGTGCAGGCCATGTTCACTAGGTTTGTATGGGCTCAGAAGAAACCCAGAATACCCCGCTCTCAGTTATCACTCCCGAAGCAATATGGTGGTCTGGCACTGCCGGACATCAGGAACTATTACAGAGCGATTCATTTAGGTAGAGTGGTTGACTGGGGACGTCACCTAGAACTGAAACAGTGGGTTCAAATAGAGAGTAACCAAATAGAATTCCCCTTGGAGAGGGCGCTGTGGTGTTATGATTCTCTGCCGGAGGAGGTTAAAACACACCCGCTAATAGGAAATACATTGCGACAATGTTGTAGAGCTTCCCGGGCGGCTTCTTTAACAACTACGGAATCCCCCCTGACCCCGGTTTTGGGCCATCCCCGTTTCCCTCCGGGACTGCCTACGCTGGCCTTCCCGACATTGCGTGAGGCCAATTGTAAATGGGCCTCTAGTTTTGTGAAAGAAGGGAGATGGCCCACCATGGGGGAGCTTATGGATGCCGCAGGACCGTATTGCCTTACGTTCTGGCCGGCAGCACAAGTCCATCATTTTCTACAATCCCTCCCTAACCCACAGCGTTACTCTCAGCCGTTGACGCCTCTCGAGGAGCTATGTTCTGGAAATGAACCTATACGACATGTGCTTTCCACCACATATGCATTGCTAAACACTCCCCAAGCACAGCCACCTCTCCCATGCATAAGCAATTGGGAAGCGGATATGGATTGCACCTTCACGACTTCACAGATACTAACCATAATAGGACATTCTCTTAAATCATCCATATGCACCAAAATCCAAGAGACCAATTTTAAAATATTGACCAGATGGTAATTGACACCTAGCCGGTTGAGCTCTATTTTCCCTGGCACATCAGATAGATGCTGGAGGTGTAAAGAGGGCGCAGGAACGATTATGCATATTTTCTGGGCTTGCCCCAAACTGACGGAATTCTGGACATCAGTCCGTACCGTCTCACAAAAATTTACAGAATATGTGATTCCTGATGACCCAGCGTTCTTTCTGTTACACCTCTCATCAATTCCTGTCAAAATGTATAAAAAAATCGATCCTACGACATCTGCTAAACGCAGCCAAATCCTGCATCCCTCAATTGTGGAAGCAATCCTGCCCCCCGACCACGGCACACTGGCTGAGGAAGGTGGAGGAAATTAAGAAGATGGAGGATCTGGTCCTCTCATCGCAAGACAGGCAGGAGGTATTCAAGAACACATGGAGTCTCTGGGATATGTTTATCTTCTCGGCAGAGGGGAAAGCCCTTCTGGGAGCCCAGATACCTGGTGATTAGGAGTAAAGACACAGGGATATGGACCAGACCCATAGCTGCGACCCCCTCCCCCTTTCCCCCATACCCTGCCCCCTTGACCTATACCCATCCCCACCCCCTCTTCTTCTCTCCTCCCCCTGGCTCTTCTCCGCTAGTTCTTTCTCTACTTCTCTTAGTTATTCTTTATACTGTTTCTCCAACTATTTACTCTTCTTACTTCTTAATAGAAAAAGTGAAAAGAAGAAAGGGTAGCCGTCAGCGGCTGGTTAGTGATACGTTATCTTAATGTCCTTATATGTACACCAGTAACAGTGATGTCAATATAATTCCAGATGCGAAGTAAACGCTGTAATATTCTTGCCAACTTAACTGATGAGGCTGCGTCCTTTAATACAGCCATGTTTGTAATGTTTAAGTGTGGCATGACCCTTTCTTGTGCCGGAATAAAGATTATATTTGAAAAAAAAAAAAAAAAAAAAACATTATACCTTTTTCATATATATCACAATTTTTGGAAGGTAAGAGAGAAATTAGACTGCATTTTGAAATCTAAAGTTTGACTTTCTTTACAAGATTGAATATGCAAAAAAATGTACACGTTTGCAGCATAGCTATTAAGCCTGTATATGCAGCATGCTATTTAGGAGCAACTGAACTGGCATTTAGCATCTGTAAAAAATAAATAATGGAAATAGCATATACTTATAGGGGGTCATTTACTATAGCGATGTGATGCTAATTTACACAAATTAGCGCTAATTAGCGCTTCTTAGCGCTAGTTCGATTTTGGGAGTATTTTCTCACCAGTGCTAAAACGGTATTCACTATAGCGCTGGTATGGAAATACTCCCAAAATTTAATTTATTATAGTTCCCTGAAACTAAATAGCGCCCAAATCCTTACTCTGCTAAATGCTGGAGAATTGCACATGGAATAATGTTTAGAGCATGATATAATTGCCTAAATGGTACTGAAATATGCAGTATATTATTTAAAGATAATCTGCTTTTAAACTGTGTGAAAAAGTGATTTCTACACTGAAATATCTTTAAAAGTCTGAGAAGAGATAAATTGCCTGTTTTGTACAACTAGGTGCCAACACAACTGAGCATGCTCAGACCTGCAAACAGCTCTCATTTTAGCTCCAGTGTCTTTTTTACCTGGCGCTATAGTAAATACCAAAAATAGCACTTGGCTAAAATGCGTTTTTGAGAATGAAAATCGGCACTATTATAGTCCAATGCAAATTTCAGCCATTGATTCTAATGGTACAATAAATAGATACTTTTAATGTTGAAATTAAATATACCTTTCTCTGAAATAAATGTTCCTTGCAACATTGTTGCTGCTTCTATTTAGTTTTTTCTCATCTATTTCGTTTTTAACCACTTTCAGACCGGACCATTTTGCTGGTCAATGACCAGAGGTCTTTTTACAATTTGGCACTGCGCTGCTTTAACTGGTAATTGCGCGGTCATGCAATGTTGTACCCAAACAAAATTTGCATCCTTTTTTTCCCACAAATAGAGCTTTCTTTTAAAGGTATTTGACTGACTCTGCGATTTTTATTTTTTGCGATATAAACGTAAAAAGACCGCAAATTTTGAAAAAAAATGATATTTTCTACTTTTTGTTATTAGAAAAATCCAATAAACTCAATTTTAGTCATACATTTAGGCCAAAATGTATTCAGCCACATGTCTTCGGTAAAAAAAAAAGTCAATAACTGTATATTTATTTGTTTGCGCAAAAGTTGTCACATCTACAAACTAAGGTACGTTTTCTTGAATTTACACAGCTTTTAGTTTATGACTGCCTATCTCATTTCTTGAGGTGCTAAAATGGCAGGGCAGTACAAACCCCCCCCAAATGACCCCATTTTGGAAAGTAGACACCCTAAGGAAATTGATAAGAGGCAT
This sequence comes from Lithobates pipiens, assembly GCF_037356315.1. Taxonomy (NCBI): domain Eukaryota; kingdom Metazoa; phylum Chordata; class Amphibia; order Anura; family Ranidae; genus Lithobates; species Lithobates pipiens. Next base: position 205,065,112 of record NW_027507784.1, on the reverse strand, counting down.
GTTGAGCCCATTAAATATTTTATTTTTTTGCCTCAAGCGATTGAATAATGACAAAAAGTTGTCACTAAATGATATATTGCTCACACATGCCATGGTTATATGTGGAATTTTCCCCAAAAATACATTCTGCTGCTTCTCCTGAGTACGGGGATACCACATGTGGTCGACTTTTTGGAAGCCTAGCCGCATATGGGGCCCCGAAAACCAAGCACCGCCTTCAGGATTTCTAAGGGCATACATTTGTAATTTCACTCCTCACTACCTATCACAGTTTTGAAGGCCATAAAATGCCAAGATGGCACAAAACACCCACAAACGACCCCATTTTAGAAAGTAGACACCCCAAGCTATTTGCTGAGAGGCATGTTGAGTCCATGGAATATTTTATATTTTGCCACAAGTTGCGGGAAAATTACAAACTTTTATTTATTTTTTATTTTTTTTCACAAAGTTGTCACTAAATGATATATTGCTCACACATGCTATGGGCATATGTGAAATGACACCCCAAAATAAATTCTGCTGCTTCTCCTGAGTACGGGGATACCACATATGTGGGACTTTTTGGGAGCCTAGCCGCGTACAGGGCCCCGAATACCAAGCACCACCTTCAGGCTTTCTAAGGGCGTAAATTTTTGACTTCACTCCTCACTACCTATTACAGTTTTGAAGGCCATAAAATGCCAAGATGGCACAAAACCCCCACAAAAGACCCCATTTTAGAAAGTAGACACCCCAAGCTATTTGCTGAGAGGCATGTTGAGTCCATGGAATATTTTATATTTTGCCACAAGTTGCGGGAATATTACAAACTTTTTTTTTTTTTTTTTCACAAAGTTGTCACTAAATGATATATTGCTCACACATGCCATGGGCATATGTGAAATGACACCCCAAAATAAATTCTGCTACTTCTCCTGAGTACGGGGATACCACATGTGTGGGATTTTTTGGGAGCCTAACTGCGTACGGGGCCCCGAAAACCAAGCACTGCCTTCAGGATTTCTAAGGGTGTAAATTTTTGATTTTACTCCTCACTACCTATCGCAGTTTTGAAGGCCATAAAATGCCAAGATGGCACAACCCCCCCCCCCCCCAAATGACCCCATTTTGGAAAGTAGACACCCCTAAATTTAGGGGTACACTAGTGAGACTCACAGGTAAAAAAGCACCTAGGCTGTCAGCGACTGTATCAAAACGCTACAAAAAAAACTGTTAGCGATCGCAGGGATCAGGCCTGACTCTGCGAACGCTGCAGTTATGTGTGTTGTGTTTTGTAAGTGACAGTGATCGATCGATACTGCACTTGGGTGGGCTGGGCTGGGCTTGGCGGAGGGGCTAAACGCAGGTGCTAGCAGGTATCTGGGCTGATCCCGCTAGCAATGCATTTTGGGAAACCTAAACTGCTGGCGACGCTAATATAGATCTGATCAGATACTATATTACTAAGGGAGGTGTATGCTTTGTGCGTGGGTGTTAGCGGTACTGGCACTAACCTGACGCTGCCTGGGGCGACGCAGACCTTATCTGACCCTCAAACTTATATCACCAGCCGGGTGATCAGGGGGTTAAACCTTTATTAGGTAATAAATGGCGGGTGCCCTGAAACTATAAAAAAATAACTAACCAACCAGCGTCACCTGTAACAGTTATATGGTGATCACTGGTGAAAGGGTTAACTAGGGGGCAATCAGGGGGCTTTATGCGGTAGTATATGGGGGTCCCTGGCGCTATAAAAATCTGCGGTGAACCTAAATACCTATCTGCCTAACTAGCGTCACCTGTGACACTAATACAGCAATCAGAAAAACGATCGCTTATTAGGCTGGGTTCACACTGGAGCGATGCGGGAACGCCACGAATCCGCGGCGGGTTCCCGCATCACACTGCCCTATGCGAACTGCTGGGAGCGTCAGTGAAATGTTAATGACACCCCCAGATCAGTTCGCATATCGCAGTGCGATCTGCAAACTCGGACAGGAATCGGATCACATGGTGTGAACACCCATGCGATCCGATTCTGCTGCGGACCAAAAAAAGGGTCCCGTGCGAGTTTGCGGCGGGTGCGGCGGGTGCGGCGGGTGCGATGCGAATTCAGCCATACTATCTGTATGGCTGAACTCGAATCGCACAGAGATCGGATGTGATTTGCACTGCAGTGCGGTGCGAATCACATCCGTTCTCATAAACCGCTGCAATGTTAACCCAGCCTTAGTGACACTGGCGACGGGGGGTGATCACGGGGTTAAACCTTTATTGGGGGGGTTAGGGGGGTACCCTAGAACTAAAGGGGGCTAACCCTAACTGCCCTAACAGTTATTACAGTCACAAATGACACCAATGCAAAAAAAAAAATGCAATTGGTGTCACTGTGACTGGGGGTGCAGGGGTGATTGGGGGGTGATCGGAGGGTGAAGGGGGGGTGAGAGTGTGCCTGGCATATTCTACTGTATTGTGTAGTGTTGGTGCAACTCACCGATCCTCTCTCCTTGGTGCCGGAACGAAAAATACCGACACGGAGGAGAGATTACATCACTTCCTCTGCACTTCCATTCGTCAGGAGCGATCGCGAGGGGGTGGCCATGAACGAAAGGGCCGCCCCCTCATCCCGGATCGCTCCTGAATGGATTCCGACCGCCGTGGGCACCGGGGGGGCCCGATCGGGCCCTCCACCCGCGGGAAGGCAGGGACCTACAGGTACGCCCATATGCCTGCCCGTGCCATTCTGTCGACGTACATCGTCGTGCGGCGGTCGGCAACTGGTTAAGAATGCTAGAATGTCACTTTCACTTGTTACTCTCCATCTCACACAACCTTTACCCAAACTCACACAGGTGTCTTTACAATCCACAAACAATACCATTGCTGATGCAAATTTAAAATGAGTCACAAATTTTTGTGCATTTTATTATTTCCAAATAATCATATTTTGAACCCAAAAAATGTGATATGTGTACCAACATCAGAAATCAAAATGTAATTCCCAAAAGTTTGAGAATAATATCACTATTCACTACTAATATCACTATACACTCACCCACAAAGAACCACCAAATATCACACAATAAATCAAGAAGAATAACGCTTGAGTAATGTAATTCCATCACCTGTCCAAAGAAATGCAGTATTTATGTGTAGGAGGTTCTCATATGTGTCAGCTCTGCAGCTTAGAGGTTAGAACCATCAGCATGTCTGGGTTCAATTCCCAAACATGCTGCTTCCTGTAGAGAAGTTGTCTCATCTCCCAGGTCCTAAAATTATGTCTAAATGTAGTATTTATGTGTAGGAGGGTTCCACCACCTTTGTAAATCTTGCCAGACAAACTATCTAGCCAAAAGGATTGGGACACCTGCCTTTACACACACATGACCTTTAATGTCAGCCGAGTCTTAGTCCATAGGGTTCAAATTTGATTTGGCCTTCCCTTTGCAACTAGAACAGCTTCTGGAAGGATGGGAAGCCTGTCCACAAGGTTTAGTGTGTCTATGACAATATGTGACCATTCTTCCAGAAGTGCATTTGTGAGGCCAGGCACTGATGTTGGATGAGAAGGCCTGGCTCACAGTCTCTACTCTAATTCAGCCAAAAGGTGTTCTATCGGGTTGAGGTCAGGACTCTGTTCAGGCCAGTCAAGTTCCTCCACCCAAACTCACTCATCCATGTCTTTATGGACCTTTCTTTGTGCACTGGTGTGCAGTTATGTTGGAACAGGAAGGGGCCATCCCCAAACTGTTCTCACAAAGTTGGGAGCATGAAATTGTCCAAAATGTCTTGGTATGATAATTGCTTAAGAGTTCCCTTCACTGGAACTAAGGGGCCAAGCCCAACCCTTGAAAAACAACCCCACACTATAATCCCCTCTCCACCAAATGATTTGGACCGGTGCACAAAGCAAGGGCCATAAAGGCGGGAATGAGCGGGTTTGGGGTGGAGCAACTTGACTTGGCTGGACAGAGTCCTGACCTCAACACAACAGAACACCTTGAGGATGAATTAGAATGGAGACTGTAAGCCGGGCCTTCCCTTCCAACATCAGTGCTTGACCTCACAATTGCACTTGGAAGAATGGTCAAACATTCCCATAGACACACTCCTAAACCTTGTGGACAGCCTTCCCAGAAGAGTTGAAGCTGTTGTAGCTGCAAATGGTGGGCCAACTCAATATTGATCCCTACGGACTAAGACTGGGATGCCATACAGTTCATGTGCATTTAAAGGCAGATGTCCCAATACTTAGGCCAATATAGTATATAGTGCTTGTGACACTGAGCATGGCTATGGACCTAGGGCCAGAGATGCAGACACCATGTGTTAGGCTGCCTGCTGGTTAAGTGGCTAGCAATTCTGTTTAGCTAGCACTGGGGTTGCTGGTTCAATTCCCCAATATGCTAATTATTTTGTTGAAGTTTATATGTTCTTCCTGTGTGGGTTTCTCACTACAATCCAGACATGCTGCTGACATTTTATTTGGCTCCCGAAATAGTCTCTAATGTAAGAAAGTTACTTTTGGACTTTAGATTGGAAGCTCATTACAGCCAGGGACTGATGTTAATGGGGGTTGTTTACGAAAGGCAAATCCACTTTGCACTACAAGTGCAAACTACAAGTGCAAAGTGCACTTGAAATTGCACTGATAGTACACTTGGAAGTGCAGTCACTGTAGATCCGAGGGGAAAATCGGAAATGAGTGGAAGCTCTGCTAATTTTATCATTCAATCATGTGCAAGCTAAAATGCTGTTCTTTATTTTCCTTGCATGCCCTCCTCAGATCTACAGTGACTGCATTTCCAAGTGCAATTTCAGTGCATTTTCAAGTGCACTTTGCACTTGTAGTTTGTACTTGTAGAGCAAAGCGGATTTGCCTTTCGTAAATAACCCCCAATGTTTGTTAGCACTAATCATGCCCAGGGACTTAGACATTTAAAATTGTAGGGTTTACACTGCACAGGTACATATGATTACACAACTGCTGCTTTGTGGATGCAAATACACTTCGATCTTTGGCCTGTAGTTGGAGATTTAATGCACAAAACTAAGGGCTAGCACAGGTGCAAATAGTATTAAAGTGGTGTTGCCATCAAAAAATTAAAAGCTGCTTAAAATTCGTAAAAAAAAGAAAAAATAAAATAATTGGCAAAAAAAAAATTTTTTACTCACCTCTAAATACCGGTTGCTAGGGGGTCCCTCGTAATCTGCCTTCTTCATTGCCCGGGCTGGTGACATCACTTCCTCTCGTGCCGCACATTCACCTGGGACCTGTCACGTGTCCCAGGTGACTGTACGGCGTATCACGGCGCCCTGCGCCGCTCGCGCATGCACAGTGGGTGCCCGGCTGTGAAGCCACAGCCGGGTGCCCACAGTATGCATGACAGCGCCGCGAGCGGAGCGGGGAGCGAGGGGGAGCTTCGTTTCCCCGCATCGCTGGACCCTGGGACAGGTAAGCGTCCGATTATTAAAAGCCAGCAGCTGCAGTATTTGTAGCTGCTGACTTTTAATTTTTTTTTTTTTAGGGGGTACCCCACTTTAAGTGTTCCTGCTCATCTGGTGCAATCACTTTAACCACTTCGCGCCCAGGCCAATTCTGACATTTCTCTCCTTCATGTAAACTTCCTATTTTTTTTTTGCTAGAAAATTACATAGAACCCCCAAACATTATATATTTTTTTAGCAAAGACCCTAGAGAATACAATGGTGGTCGTTGCTACTTTTTATCTCGCATGGTATTTGCGCATTTTCGAACACGTTTTTTTCAGAAAAAAAACAGTTTAATGCGTAAAAAAAAAACCCAGTAAAGTTAGCCCAATTTTTTTGCATAATGTGAAAGAGGAGGATACGCCGAGTAAATAGATACCCAACATGTCACGCTTCAAAATTGCACGCGCTCGTGGAATGGCGCCAAACTTTGGTATTTAAAAATCCCCATAGGCGACGCTTTAAATTTTTTTACTGGTTACATGTTTTGGGGTACAGAGGAAATCTAGAGCTAGAATTATTGCTCTTGCTCTAACGTTCATGGCGATACCTCACATGTGTGGTTTGAACACCGTTTTCATATGTGGGCGGGACTTACGTATGCCTTCGCTTCTGTGTGCGAGCTCACAGGGACAGGGGCGCTTTACTTTTTTTTTTATTGTTAATTTTATTTTTATTTTTTTAGTTTGACACTTAAAAAAATAAAATAAAAATGTATGACTTTTATTCCTATTGCAAGGAATGTAAACATCCCTTGTAAGAGGAATATGGCACGATCTGACATATTTACAGTGAGATATGGGGTCAATAAGACCCCATATCTCACCTCTAGGCTGGGAAGAATAAAAAAAAAAACGATCCTGGCTTCCCTGCCAAATCGGCGCCGTTAATTTGAATACCAAGCCCGGGCGTGACGTCATAACATCACACTAGTAAATGTTTTTTTTCTATGTATGATTGTGCTGTGCTGTGCCCAATAGGTTAGTGGTCAGCACTTCTACCTTGAAAAGCTTAGGCTTTAAAGGACTCATGGGTTCAAATCCCACCGAGGTGCTAAACAATTAAATTGGTGAGAAAAGCCAACGCAGCATTTGATGAAAATAGATGAATGCCAATGCACTTTAATTTGGCTGATTCTATTATCTCCTCAAATGCATGCAATGATATGTAAGTATTCAATACTATTATGGTGTGAAATTCCAAACACCACACACTAGCTAACGGACAGATTACATTTCTTTGTTTGTTTATTTTAATTTGCTTGTGCACTGAAAAAATCAACACAGCTGGTGGATGCTAGGTTGGCTGGCATTTGAACTTGTACCATGAGTGCTCTGGAGACATCTGAGCAGACCACTAAGCCATTGTGCTAAGTACAAGACCTGCATAATAGTGTAGTATGATTAAAGAATGACCATAAATATTTACCTCTTTATAGTCACTTAACCACTTGCTTACTGGGCCACCCTTCCTGACCAGACCAATTTTCAGCTTTTGGTGCTCTCACACTTTGAATGACAATTACTCAGTCATGCAACACTGTACCCAAATGAATTTTGTGTCCTTTTTTCCCCACAAATAGAGCTTTCTTTTGGTGGTATTTGATGACCTCTGGGGTTTTTATTTTTTGCGCTATAAATGAAAAAAGACCGAAAATTTTGAAAAAAAACGCATATTTCTTTGTTTCTGTGATAAAATTTTGCAAATTATAATTTTTTTTTCATAAATTTTGGCCACAATTTATACTGCTACATATCTTTGGTAAAAATAACCCAAATGAGTGGATATTACTTGGTCTTTGTGAAAGTTAGAGAGTCTACAAGCTGTGGTGCGAATCACACAAAATTGATCACACCTGATGTACTGGTGGCCTATCTCATTTCTTGCGACCCGAACAAGTCAGGAAAGTACAAATACCCCCCAAATGACCCCTTTTTTGAAAGTAGACATTCCAAGGTATTTACTAAGATGCATGGTGAGGTTTTTGATGTTGTCATCTTTTTCCCACAATTCTTTGCAAAATGAAGATTTTTTTTTTTTTTTTTCTCACAAAATTTTCAATGTAATAGGTTATTTCTCTCACATGGCATGTGTATACCACAAATGACACCCCAAAATACATTCTGCTACTCCTTCTGAGTATTACGATACCAAATGTGTGAGACTTTTACACAGCCTGGCCACATACAGAGGCCCAATATTGAAATAGCACCATCAGGCGTTCTAGGAGCATAAATTACACATTTCATTTCTCAACCACCTATTACATTTTTGAAGGCCCTGGAGCACCAGAACAATGGAAATGCCCACAAAGTGACCCCATTTTGGAAAGCTAACACCCCAACGTATAATCTATGAGGCATAATGAGTCGTTTGAATGGTTCATTTTTTTTCCAGAAGTTTTGGGAAAATGTGGAAAAAAAATGAAAACACATTTTTTTTACGCAAAGTTGTCCATTTATAAGATATTTCCAACACATAGCATGTACATAGCAAAAATGACACCCCAAAATATGTTCTACTACTCCTCCTGAGTATAACGATACCAAATGTGTGAGACTTTTACACAGCCTGACCACATACAGAGGCCCAATATTGAAATAGCACCATCAGGCGTTCTAGGAGCATAAATTACACATCTTATTTCTCAACCACCTATTACATTTTTGAAGGCCATGGAGCACCAGGACAATGGAAATGCCCACAAAGTGACCCCACGTGGCACTGACGACACGTGGCACTGACAGATGGCACTGGAGGCAGATGGCACTGGAGGCAGATGGGGCTGACAGATGGGGCTGGCAGATGGGGCTGGCAGATGGGGCTGGCAGATGTCGCTGGCAGATGGGGCTGGGGCTGGCACTGGGGCTGGCACTGGCAGATGGCACTGGCAGATGGTGCTGGCTATTTGCTCTGGCTAATTGCTCTGGCAAATGGGGCTGGCAGATGGCACTGCGGCTGGCAGATGGCACTGGCGCTGGCAGGTGGCGCTGGCAGGTGGCACTGGCAGGTGGCACTGGCGGCACTGGGGCTGACGGCACTGGGGCTGACGGATGGCACTGGCGCTGGCAGGTGGCACTGGCAGGTGGCACTGGCACTGGCAGGTGGCACTGGCACTGGCAGGTGGCACTGGCAGGTGACACTGGCAGGTGGCACTGGCATGTGGCACTGGCACGCGGCACTGGGGCTGACGAATGGCACTGGCGCTGGCAGGTGGCACTGGCGCTGGCAGGGGGCACTGGCGCTGGCAGGTGGCACTGGTAGGTGGCAGGTGGCACTAGCAAGTGGCACTGGCGGCACTGGCACTGGCGGCACTGGTGGTGGCAGGTGGCACTGGCAGGTGGCACTGGCGGCACTGGCACTGGAGCTGACGGATGGCACTGGCGCTGGCAGGTGGCACTGGCACTGGCAGGTGGCACTGGCGCTGGCAGGTGGCACTGGCAGGTGGCACTGGCACTGGCGGCACTGACGGCACTGGGGCTGATGGCACTGGGGCTGACGGCACTGGGGCTGACGGATGGCACTGGCGCTGGCAGGTGGCACTGGTGCTGGCAGGTGGCACTGGCAGGTGGCACTGGGGCTGACGGCACTGGCGGCACTGGGGCTGACGGCACTGACGGCACTGGGGCTGACGGACGGCACTGGGGCTGACGGGCGGCACTGGCGCTGGCAGGTGGCACTGGCGCTGGCAGGTGGCACTGGCACTGGCAGGTGGCACTGGGGCTGACGGCACTGGGGCTGACGGCACTGGGGCTGACGGCAGGCACTGGCGCTGGCGCTGGCAGGTGGCACTGGCGGCACTGGCACTACTGGCAGATGGCACTGGGCTGACAGATGGCACTGGGCTGACAGATGGCACTGGCACTGGGCTGACAGATGGCACTGGGCTGACAGATGGCACTAGGGCTGACACTGGCACTGGGGCTGACACTGGCACTGGGGCTGACACACAGATAGCTCTCCCTCCTCACACGCTGTCTCTGTGTGAGGAGGGAGAGACACGGCAATGGGAGATGATCTCATATGTTTACATATGAGATCATCTCCCATTGGCAGCTGCGATCGCGCTGTGAACGGCCGCTTTGATTGGCCGTTCACGGCGATCTGTATTTGCCTGTCTCCGGGAGACACGGCGAATACAATACTTCCGCGATGCACGCCGCTGGTGGCGCGCATTGCGGAAGTAAACACCAGGCCGTCCAGGGACGGCCAGGCGAAGGAACCCGCCCGCTCTAAGGCCGTCATTCGGCAATAGGGCGGGCGGGAGGAGGTTAAATAAAAAAAATTAAAAAACAACATACAACAAATAGGTAACCTAAATGTTTAAACAAGTAACTTTACAGAATAGCAGACATTACTATGTAATAATCATTCATAACTGCAGGAAAAAAAAACTAGGAATACTAATTGCAATATACATCAATAGATACACACGAGGTAGAGCACAACATCTCACATAAAAATGTTTCTTTTATATACATGGATCATGGTTACAGTGCAGTGCTATGTAACAACTTACTAGGAATTTCCATTTGCATATATGCAGAAGCGCTAATTAGCGCCGATTTAGACTTTACTAACGTATGTTCGCCACTAATAGCGCTAATTTTCATTCGCACATTCGCCTGTTGAAATTTTATTTGGCTAAATTGGCTGCTATTATTTGCCATAGTGCCCAGTACTTCCTGGCACTATAGTAAATGACACCCATACCATTTATGTTTATTTGTAGGGATGGCCGAGCGGTTCGCCTGGCGGTCGTTTCGCGGCGAATTTCGGCTATTCGCTGTCCGCCCGATCGGCGAACTATTGCCGCCGTTCGCCCGGTGGACTTCCGTGTTTACTGTGTAAAAGAACTTTGACCTATGATGACACATCCATCATGGGGTACAGGACAGCCAATTAAGACAGTACAGCACATGGACACTTGGACATTCCCCCTAACTTATAAATAGACCCGATCCGGTGGCCATTTTACATTCTTTCTTCTGTCACTATAGGGAGAGGTTGCTGTGTGGAGCAGGGAGAGACTTCAGTGACCCAAATCACTATCTATTAGGTCCAGAAAAGTTCTTTTAAGGACTGGTATCATGGTATGGTACACGTTAGGTGTAGTTCAGGATATAGGTTTGAGGCACTGCTATTCAAGTCATTGTTGCAGCAGCCTGAGTGTCTTTTGTCAGTGTAGAGAAAGGGACAGGACGCTGTGTGCTGCAGGGACAGTCAGTTTAATCATTAGCTGTTACTATTAGGTCCACAAAAGTGCTATTCAAGTTATTGTTCCAGCAGCCTCTGTTTTGTCAGTTTAAATAGGGACAGGCAGGAAGCTGTGTGTGAGGCAGTGAGGGACAGTCAGTTTAATCAGTAGCTGTTACTATTAGGTCCACAAAGGTTCCTTTCAGGACTGGTATGGTAATAGGCTTGTACACGTATAATATTCTTTCTTCCAAATATAGAAAGAATATTATACTTGACTGCTGCCCTTCTGCTGCAGTAGTCCTTAATCAGTATAGGGACTGAGGTACAGTCTGCTAATCATTCACTACCTACTTGTTCCACAAAAGTCCTTATAAGGACTGGTATGGTCTAGGGTACTACAGTACATAGGGTTGAGTGAGGTACAGTCTGCTATTCCTTAAGGACTGGTATAGGTCCACAATACATAGGGTTGAGGTGCACTACTGCTGACTGCTGCCCTACTGCTGCAGTAGTCCTTTATCAGTATAGGGACTGAGGTACAGTCTGCTAATCATTCACTACCTACTTGTTCCACAAAAGTCCTTATAAGGACTGGTATGGTCTAGGGTACTACAGTACATAGGGTTGAGTGAGGTACAGTCTGCTATTCCTTAAGGACTGGTATAGGTCCACAATACATAGGGTTGAGGTGCACTACTGCTGACTGCTGTCCTACTGCTGCAGTAGTCCTTTATCAGTATAGGGGCTGAGGTACAGTCTGTTAATCATTCACAACCTACTTGTTCCACAAAGGTCCTTATAAGGACTGGTAAGGTATAGGGTACTACAGTACATAGGGTTGAGTGAGGTACAGTCTGCTATTCCTTAAGCACTGGTATAAGTCCACAATACATAGGGTTGAGGTGAACTACTGCTGACTGCTGCCCTACTGCTGCAGTAGTCCTTTATCGGTATAGGGACTGAGGTACAGTCTGCTAATCATTCACAACCTACTTGTTCCACAAAGGTCCTTATAAGGACTGGTAAGGTATAGGGCAGTGGCGGCCCGCCCATAGGGGGCGCCCGGGCGCCGCCCCCCCTCCCCCAGGTGTAAAAAAAAAAAAAAAAAAGTTAAAAAAAAACAAAAAACAAAAAAAAAACGGGCCATTTAAGACATTTAAAAAAAAAAAAAATGTCATTTAACAATTTGACATAGTGTACTGTGGCGCCGGTCACAGTGCACTATGAGAAGCGCCACGTCAATGCAATCACAAGATTGCATCCATGGCGCTTCATTTGCGGGTTAAAAACCCGCCTTGCGGCGCACTGCAGAACGCCGACTGGCTTCCGCCCGTAAAATCACTGTGATTCTACGGGCGGGAGCATTGTCATTCTTAGACAGGCACGTCACTTCCGGCTTTCGGCTGCTTTACGAAACCCGGAAGTGACGTCGGCAGCTCCGTTCCTCAGCCCGAGCGGAGCTGCAAGACAGGCAGGAGGTGAGTCAAGTCACCGCATAAAGACCTTAGTTTCTACTTTGTTAAATGTTCATGCATTTAGCTGAATGAATGGAAAAAAAGCTTTCACACTTCAGCCAGAAAGGTTTCCCCAGGCCAGGCGACTTTTGCCGTGGCCAATCAGAGAATGAGCTCTGAAAGGGAAACTCCTCGCCAAATTTCTGAAAAAAAATTGGCGTGGGTTCCCCCTCCGAGAGCATACCAGGCCCTTAGGTCTGGTATGGATTCCAAGGGGAACCCCCTATGCCGAAAAAAACGGCGTGGGGGTCCCCCCCAGATCCACACCAGACCCTTATCCGAGCACGCTACCCGGCCGGCCAGGAAGGGGGGTGGGGACGAGCGGGCGGCCCCCCCCTCCTGAGCCGTACCAGGCCGCGTGCCCTCAACATGGGGGGGGTGCCTTGGGGGAGGGGGGGGCGTGCGGCCCCCCCACCCCAAAGCACCTTGTCCCCATGTCGATGAGGACAAGGGCCTCTTCCCGACAACCCTGGCCGTTGGTTGTCGGGGTCTGCGGGCGGGGGGCTTATCGGAATCCGGGAGCCCCCTTTAATAAGGGGGCCCCCGGATACCGGCCCCCCACCCTATGTGAATGAGTATGGGGTACAATGTACCCCTACCCATTCACCTGTGAAAAAAAGTACAAAAAAAAAAACACAACACAGGGTTAAAATATTTTATTGCACAGCTCCGGGGGTCTTCCGTCTTCGGGGGTCTTCTCGCCGGACTCCTCCGCTATCTTCTTGTAGCTCTTTTACTAGCGGAGGAGTCCGGCTTTCTTCCTCCCCGCCGGCCTCTTCTTCCGACTTCGGGGGTCTTGTCCCCCTCTTCGGTTCTTCTGCCGGGCCACCGCGCCTTCTTGTAGCTCTTTTACAGGCGGTGGCCCGGTCTTCTGTCGCCGCTGCCGCCGCCTTCCGTTCTTCTTCTTCTTCTTCTTGTTCTTCTTCTTCTTCTTCTTCTCCTCCAGGAGATGTTGACTCGACGAGCTCTCTGGCCGCAATGCCAGAGCCACGCTGTGCTGCCACTTATATAGGGACAATGGGGCGGTGTCACATGGGTTGATGTCACATGGGTTGGTCACATGGGTTGATGTCACATGGCGACAGTCCATGTGACATCAACCCATGTGACATCAACCCATGTGACACCGCCCCATTGTCCCTATATAAGTGGCAGCACAGCGCGGCTCTGGCATTGCGGCCGGAGAGCTCGTCGAGTCAACATCTCCTGGAGGAGAAGAAGAAGAAGAACGGAAGGCGGCGGCGGCGGCGGCGGCGGCGGCGACAGAAGACCGGGCCACCGCCTGTAAAAGAGCTATAAGAAGGCGCGGTGGCCCGGCAGAAGAACCGAAGAGGGGGACAAGACCCCCGAAGTCGGAAGAAGAGGCCGGCGGGGAGGAAGAAAGCCGGACTCCTCCGCTAGCAAAAGAGCTACAAGAAGATAGCGGAGGAGTCCGGCGAGAAGACCCCCGAAGACGGAAGACCCCCGGAGCTGTGCAATAAAATATTTTAACCCTGTGTTGTGTTTTTTTTTTGTACTTTTTTTCACAGGTGAATGGGTAGGGGTACATTGTACCCCATACTCATTCACATAGGGTGGGGGGCCGGTATCCGGGGGCCCCCTTATTAAAGGGGGCTCCCGGATTCCGATAAGCCCCCCGCCCGCAGACCCCGACAACCAACGGCCAGGGTTGTCGGGAAGAGGCCCTTGTCCTCATCGACATGGGGACAAGGTGCTTTGGGGTGGGGGGGCCGCACGCCCCCCCTCCCCCAAGGCACCCCCCCATGTTGAGGGCACGCGGCCTGGTACGGCTCAGGAGGGGGGGGGGGCGCCCGCTCGTCCCCACCCCCTTTCCTGGCCGGCCGGGTAGCGTGCTCGGATAAGGGTCTGGTGTGGATCTGGGGGGGACCCCCACGCCGTTTTTTCGGCATAGGGGGTTCCCCTTGGAATCCATACCAGACCTAAGGGCCTGGTATGCTCTCGGAGGGGGAACCCACGCCAATTTTTTTTTCAGAAATTTGGCGTGGAGTTCCCCTTTTAGGGGTGACCTGAAGTCGGATCGCAGTCGCCCCTGTGAGAATCGAGCCTTATGGTGTGTGTCCAAGGTCATGGGTGGAAATTAATCGCTTTAGAAAACTGGTATCTCATGATCTGCTTGTCTAGAACATTTTTTGCACAGAGGTTGAAGAATATTTTGTATACCACATTGAAATTTAAGATAATAAAATACTATAGACACCTTTTTTCCACTGAAGAAAGTTTTTACTGTTTTAAAAAAAATGTCTTCAGTCAGGACTCCTGGCCTCCCTTCTTGCCACTGCTCCTAATCACACGAAATATACATTTTAACCTTTGCTAGTCCTTATTAATACCACTATGTCACCTAAAGCTCTCCTGCTACATGCATCCCATTTAGGAGTACTCAAGAACTTGCCTTATATTCTCCTGACCTGAGTGCTGTTCCTGCTTTGCAGCATGACATGGGAAATCCCATACACAGGGGGAGCAGTCTAGCTGTATTGGGTCCCTCCAGCTCTAAATCCCCTAATAGTTCCCTCTGAGGCTGGGTTGTCACCGCTGCGGCAGCGAGAACCGGATGTGATTCGCACCGCACTGCAGTGCAAATCACATCCGATCTCTGTGCGATGCGAGTTCAGCCATACAGATAGTATGGCTGAATTTGCATCGCACCCGCCGCAAACTCGCACAGGACCCTTTTTTTGCTCCGCAGCAGAATCGGATCGCATGGGTGTTCAGACCATGCGATCCGATTCCTGTCCGAGTTTGCAGATTGCACTGCGATATGCGAACTGATCTGGGGGTGTCCTTAACATTTCACTGACACTCCCAGCAGTCCGCATAGGGCAGTGTGAACTGCCGGTGGGAGGCATGCGATGCGGGAAAACGCTGCGGATTCGCGGCGTTCCCGTATCGCTCCAGTGTGAACCCAGCCTCAATGCGGTATTCTTATTCAGCAAAGTGCAAAAAGTAATGGTGTGCTGATGCTCTGTTGCTTGTTGTTACTCACAGTTAATTTGCTGGCAAAGACATTTTATAAACCTTTTTTGTATTTTAGTGTAAATGTGAGATCTGGGGACTTTTTGACCCAGATCTCATATTTGAGAGGACCTGTCATGCTTTTTTCTATTACATTCCTTGTAATAGGAATAAAAGTGACACCATTTATTTTTTAAAACTGTGAAAAAAATGTTTTTTAAAGCACCTAGTCCCGACGATCTCGCGTGCATAAACGAACGCATACGTGAGTACTGCGCCCGGCCGCCCGCATATGAAAACGGCGGTCAAACCACACATGTGAGGTATCGCCGCGATCGTTAGACTGAGCTCAATAATTCTAGCCCTAGACCTCCTCTATAACTTAAAAGATGCAACCTGTAGAATTTTTTAAACGTTGCCTATGGAGATTTTTGAGGGTAAAAGTTTGACGCCATTCCATGAGCGGGCGCAATTTAGAAGCGTGACATGTTGGGTATCAATTTACTCGGCGTAACATTATCTTTCGGAATATATCTAAAAATTGGGGTAACTTTACTGTTATCTTATTTTTTTATTTAAAAAAATTATTTTTTTTCATAATAAAGTGCGCTTGTAAGACCGTTGTGCAAATACAGTATGACAGTAAGTATTGCAATGACCGCAATTTTATTCTCTAGGGTGTTAGAAAAAAAAAAAGGGAAAAAGGGGCAGCTGCCCTGGGCCCTGGCATTGTTGTATGTCCCCAAGCAGCTGACTCATACTTGCAAACTATCCCAGTTTAAATTCCCTTGTCCCTTGAGGTTTTAGTCCTGTGCTATGTCCCAATATCTCAGTGTGAAGTTCTGTTACTAAAGCTGCCCAGCCCTATTGTTGTGTACAGATAACTCACCTGCAGAGTGCAGACCCTGTGTTTACATGTAAATACAGGCATTCATATGTAAATAGCGGCGGACTGGTGGCATTGATATGTAAATAATAGAGTGGCCATTCATATGTATATCATACCAAATACAAATTTTTGCCCAGGGTCCAATCAATATTAAAGCTTTTTTATTTATTTATGTATTTATTTCTTTTTATGTAAAAGGATGAACTTCCGATGCAAAAGGCTGGACCCACAAATCTATATATGATGTGCAGGGTCCTGTGTATAATGTAGAGCCTGGTATGGTGTATAATAATAACTGATAGCTATTGTTTTTCCAAGATAAACTTCAAATTTCTGGCTGTGTTTTTCACATGGCAATATTGAATAAACATGCATCCAGAACAGCAGGAAAAATGTTGTGATCAGATTGAACCTACATTATGTACCCTGTACACTAGTCCTCTGAAGTCTATTGCCACTGTATAAAAGCCAGCCAGGAACTTAGCACAGGGATGGGGGGAACCCCTTATAATGGGCACAGCAGCCAGCAGCTGTACAGGCCCGGGAACTCAGCACAGCCATGGTGGGAACCCCTCATTATGGGCACAGTGAGGCTGCAATTGATGGGCAAGGTGAGGCTGCATTTGATGAAATAGACACTTGCATTTGGCAGCACCATAATCTCTCTTTTAAACTTACCCATACTTTCATTTGACTCATAGGTATTGAACATTGTGCAATTTATTTTCAAAATGACTGAAAATTCGGTTCCATCTTTGAAACTATTTCCCTTCACAAGGCGTACAGATGAGGAAAAAATGAGGTTAAAGGAGCTTGGACCATATCAACCCAAACTGCAAATTCAGCAGAGGTCAAGTGATCGTGGTCGAGTTTACACGCGAAGCTTTTCCACCACTTCTTATAATAAATGGAGTTGGCTAGCTGGATGTGATGTGACTCATGCATATTATTGTTTTCCATGTTTGCTATTCCAAAGTCATGGCACCGACACGCTGTGGATATCAACAGGGGTTAACGACCTAAAGCATCTCACTGAAAAATGCAAGCGGCATGAAACTACCCAAAGCCATCTTGACAATGTTATGAGGCTCGAGTTTTTTGGAAAGCGTAGCATTGGTGAACAGCTAGATGCAGGCTACATAATTTCCATTAGAAGACACAATGAAGAGGTCACAAAAAATCGACACATCCTGTCTAGGATAATAGACTGTGTGAAATTTTGTGGTGCATTTGAGCTGGCTTTGCGTGGTCATGATGAGAGTGAGAGCTCCGAAAATCGTGGGATATTCCGTGGCTTGGTTGATTTTGTTGCTTCTCTTGATGGAGTTTTGAAAGAGCACCTTGAGAATGCCACTGTTTTTAAGGGCACTTCAAAAACTGTGCAGAACGAGCTGTTGGACTGTATGCTGTCTGTAGTGAAGGAGTACATTATCCAAGAAGCACAGAGCAGCAATTTCATCTCAATCCAGGCCGATGAGACCACTGATATTGCCACCCATTGCCAACTTGTGCTTGTACTGCGCTACATAGATGACAAAAACAATGTACAAGAGAGGTTTTTTGAGTTTATTTCTCTACATTCCGCTAATGTAGATTCCATTGCTACAGCACTACAAGAGCGCCTTGCTGTCATCCTTCCAGGGGATCAGAAACATAAGCTCATCTCCCAAGCATATGATGGAGCCAGCGTGATGAGGGGTGCCACTTCAGGGGTTCAAAAGAAGATTCAGGATATTTACCCAAATGCCCATTACATCCACTGCTATGCACATCAGCTCAATCTGATAATGCAACAGGCCACTTCTCAAATGCCCAAAGTGAGACTTTTTTTTTCAAACCTTGGAGGATTTGCCAGCTTTTTTGCCAGATCACCCAAGCGCACAGATGTACTTGATAAAGTAGTTGCCCATAGACTACCAACATCAAGCAGTGTTAGATGGAACTTCCACAGCCGTGCTGTCCATACAGTGTTTGAGCACAGAGAGGACCTCATCCGCTGTTTTGAAACCATAAGAGACTCAGGTGATTTTGACTCAGTTACCATGAGAGAAGCAGCAGGCTTTGCCGTGCTGCTGGAGGATCAGGATTTTAAATATTTTCTTGCGCTTTTCCACAACATTATGCTGCATGTTGACCTCCTTTATGCCAAACTCCAGAAGAAGGACATAGATTCAGTCCACATTAAGGGGAGCATCCAGCAGTTCCAGCGGGACATACAGATGATCAGGTAGCAGCCGTAATCCTCCTTTTCCATGTGTTGTTGTTGTTATTATTATTATTTTTTTAATTATTATTGCTCATACATTTTGCAGAGATTCTATCCCATGCCTGGTTGACGAAAGCAGTCAAGGTGGTTCTCAACCGAAGAGGCGGGGCTCACTGAATCCAGGAGACCATAAACGCATTGCATCTGAGGTGAGTGTTTATTTGTTGCAATATTTGTCTTTTTGATAGCTCCCTTATAGATATGGAGATTGGAAAGAAAAATATTTTTCTTACAATAGTCATATAAAAATGATGTGATCTAAAAGGATTTGTTATTCCCTCTAGTGGATAACATTAGTATTACAACCTTCATCTGTGTTAGCTGCCTGAACATCAGAAATGCATGAAACTTGACATATTTACTAAGAATGTCTTGTTGTCCAATGTCCATGTGTATGGAGTGCTGAGAAATTATGGATTCCAAACCACTGAAACTGATCTCCCTTTATAACTTTAAAGTGAACATTTTAAAATGACCAGTTTTAAGTTATGACTCCATACACATGGACAAGAAATTCTTAGTAAATACGTCAGGTTGCATGCATTTATGATGGTCAGGGAGCTAACAGAGATGACATTGACACCCCTAATTGACATCACTGCCTAATTTTTGTTTTTATCCTTCACTCTATAGGTCTGTGATACCATACTATTGCACACCATGCAACGTTTCTCCTTCACAAAACACCTTGTTAGTGCCACTTTGCTTCAAGCAGACAGGTTTGAACAGTACGCAGTGGAGTTTCCCGAGGATGCACTGAGTGAGACTTTGAAGGCCTATCCAGTTCTGAATAAAAATAAGTTAAAGACAGAGCTTGGTCTCATCTACCGCACACAAGAGTTCAAAAAGTGTAATGGTGCTTTGGACCTATTCAGGCTGTTTGTGGGCAACAATCTTGCTCATGTATTTAGAGAGACTGTGACTTTGCTAAAGATCCTCATCACCACACCCATGACCACAGCAGAAGCTGAGAGGTGCTTCTCAACCTTAAAAAGAATAAAGACTTTTCTGAGAAATAGCATGACCCAGGAAAGGCTGAATGCATTGGCCATGCTGTCAATGGAAAAGAGAGTGGTGACAGAGATGACTGACTTCAACCAGAAGGTCATTGAGAAATTTGCAAGCCAGAAAGAAAGGAGAGCAAAATTTATTTTCAAATAGTTGGACTGTTGCTAACGTGAATTTGTATTCAGTCACCTTTACTCTGAGTCTTTTTGTTGTTTGTTGTACAATAAAGTTTGTTTTCTGTTGTAAAAAAAAAATCACTGATTTGTGGTACTTTTATTGCATTCTTTAACAGTTGGTTTAAACATTGACATTTTCAATATTTTATCCAGATATATAATCTGTCCTGTGATTCTGGGGCTGTATACTCTGTCCTGTGATCTGAGCTGTATACTCGTGACACTATGGGTGGAAGGAAGTGGAATACAGGGGACGGATTAGGTGGATTACATAAGGGGCGTGGTTTGTGAGAAGTGGGAGGGGCCAAATTGATGGGCGGGGTCATGATGGGCGGGGTCTTGCGCCCCCCCATCCAAAAACTTCACCAGCCGCCACTGGTATAGGGTACTACAGTACATAGGGTTGAGTGAGGTACAGTCTGCTATTCTTTAAGGACTGGTATAGGTCCACAATACATACGGTTGAGGTGCACTACTGCTAACGGCTGCCCTACTGCTGCAGTAGTCCTTTATCAGTATAGGGACTGAGAGTTTTGTCACAGGGTCATTTAAAAAATGACAGGCAGAGGAAGAGGCAGGCCCTTCCGCAGGGGTGGTAGGGGTAGGGCGGGAGCAACAGGCTTGAGCCAAAGTGGGAATTTGCAGAAGGTGCGTTCAATTACTTTAAAGGACGCACCAGACTTGGTTGAGTGGCTCACTCAGCCTTACTCTTCTGCACCCTCTTCATCCTCTCGATCTGCACCCTCTTCTTCACTCTCTGCTATGTGCACCCCCAAAGACACTACCACCAACAACACCACCACCACCACCACCACATACCTTCCGCTTGAGTCACAGGAATTATTTTCCGCTCCATATCAAGACATTTCTGATGCGCAGCCACTCTTGGTATTGGATCAGGAAGAGGAGGTAGCAACAACCGCAACTCAGCAGTCTGACGACAGTACCCAGATCAGCCCAAGGAGGAGGTTGGTCCCCGGTGTTGTTGCCTACTCCGAGATCTCTACTTATAGTGGGGAAGGTGACGTCGATGATGACGTGTCTAGTGATGTCATGTGGGTGCCCACAAGAGAGGAAGAGGAGGGGAGTTCAGAGGGTGATATGGACCAGCAGATAGGGAAGAGAAGCAGGAATAACTTACAGTGGTGTGAAAAAGTGTTTGCCCCCTTCCTCATTTTCTGTTCCTTTGCATGTTTGTCACACTTAAGTGTTTCAGAACATCAAACCAATTTAAACAATAGTCAAGGACAACACAAGTAAATACAAAATGCAATTTGTAAATGAAGGTGTTTATTATTAAAGGTGAAAAAAATCCAAACCATCATGGCCCTGTGTGAAAAAGTGATTGCCCCCTAAACCTAATAACTGGTTGGGCCACCCTTAGCAGCAACAACTGCAACCAAGCGTTTGCGATAACGTGCAATGAGGCTTTTACAGCGTCCTGGAGGAATTTTGGCCCACTCATCTTTGCAGATTTGTCCTAATTCAGTTACTTTAGAGGGTTTTCGAGCATGAACGGCCTTTTTAAGGTCATACCACAACATCTCAATAGGATTCAGGTCAGGACTTTGGCTAGGCCACTCCAAAGTCTTAATTTTGTTTTTCTTCAGCCATTCGGTGGTGGACTTGCTGGTGTGTTTAGGATCATTGTCCTGCTGCAGAACCCAAGTTCGTTTCAGCTTGAGTACACGAACAGATGGTCGGACATTCTCCTTCAGGATCTCTTGGTAGACAGCAGAATTCATAGTTCCTTTTATCACGGCAAGTCTTCCAGGTCCTGAAGCAGCAAAACAGCCCCAGACCATCACACTACCACCACCATATTTTACTGTTGGTATAATGTTCTTTTTATGAAATGCAGTGTTCCTTCTACGCCAGATATACTTGGACACACACCTTCCAAAGAGTTCCACTTTTGTCTCATCGGTCCACAGAATGTTGTCCCAAAAGTCTTGGGGATCATCAAGATGTGTTGTGGAGAAATTGAGACGAGCTTTGATGTTCTTTTTGCTCAGCAGTGGTTTTCTCCTTGGAACTCTGCCATGCAGGCCATTTTTGCCCAGTCTTTTCCTGATGGTGGAGGCATGAACGCTGACCTTAACTGAGGCAAGTGAGGCCTGCAGTTCCTTGGACGTTGTTGTGGGGTCTTTTGTGACCTCTTGGATGAGTCGTCGCTGCGCTCTTGGGGTAATTTTGGGCGGCCGGCCACTCCTGGGAAGGTTCACCACTGTTACATGTCTTCGCCATTGGTGGATAATGGCTCTCACTGTGGTTCGCTGGATTCCCAAAGCTTTGTTAATGGCTTTATAACCCTTTCCAGACTGATAGATCTCAATTACTTTCTTTCTCAATTGTTCCTGAATTTCTTTGGGTCTCGGCATGATGTGTAGCTTTTAAGGATCTTCTGGTGGACCTTACTGTGTCAAGCAGCTCCTATTTAAGTGATGCCTTGATTGTGAACAGGTGTGGCAATAATCAGGCCTGGGTGTGGCTATAGAAATTGAACTCAGGTGTGGACAACCACAGTTATAGTATGTTTTAACAAGGGGGGCAATCACTTTTTCACACAGGGCCATGATGGTTTGGATTTTTTTTTCACCTTTAATAATAAACACCTTCATT
The DNA here is from genome assembly GCF_037356315.1 of Lithobates pipiens. NCBI lineage: Eukaryota > Metazoa > Chordata > Amphibia > Anura > Ranidae > Lithobates > Lithobates pipiens. The sequence continues at coordinate 205,042,990 of NW_027507784.1, read as the reverse complement.
TACAAATTGCATTTTGTGTTTACTTGTGTTGTCCTTGACTATTGTTTAAATTGGTTTGATGTTCCGAAACACTTAAGTGTGACAAACATGCAAAGGAACAGGAAATGAGGAAGGGGCAAACACTTTTTCACACCACTGTACATTGCACAGGAGGGACAAAGCATACTGCAAATGTATCAGGAGCGAGTCATCGACCATGTACGCTCACATCTGGCGCTCCCAGGACACCGGCACATGGCTCCGCAGTGTGGGCTTTTTTTAACGTGTCCGCTGCTGACAATAGCACTGCCATCTGCAATCTTTGCAGTCAACGCATTAGTCGCGGTAAGCCCAACACTCACCTAGGGACGACCGCCTTAAGAAGGCACATGAGCAGCCATCACCGAGCCCAGTGGGAGCAACGGAACACACAAAGCCACACTCCATGCTCTCACCGTCCAGCCTCGTCTTCTACTTCTCCTTCTCCTCTCTCCTCACAATTGTCCTCCACTCCACCTTCCATCATGCCAAGCTCAGGTTTTTCTGCAAAAAGGCAGGCTTCCGTGGTCCTAATGTTCGAGCGTAAAAAATGATGACGTCAGATAACCCTCTTGCCCAACGGTTGACGGCTGGCTTGTCAGAACTGATAGCCCGCCAACTACTGCCATATAAACTGGTGGACTCGAAGGCCTTTCGAAAATTTGTGGCCATTGGAACACCACAATGGAAGGTCCCAGGAAGGAAGTATTTCTCACAGAAGGGCATCCCAGAGCTATATGGCCATGTTCAGCGGCAAGTGAATGTATCTCTGGCACACAGTGTCGGTGCCAAGATACATCTGACCACAGACACGTGGTCTAGCAAACACGGGCAGGGAAGGTATATCACTTTTACTGCCCACTCGGTGAACCTTCCGACGGCCATCAAGCATGTAACCCGTGGCACCCGTGTAGATTTGGTTTTACCGCCACGGATTGCATGCAGGCCTGGCTCTTCTTCTCCTCCTCCTCCTACTCCATCCTCCTCCCTCTCCCCCTCGGCTGACTCCTCCTTTTCCGCTGCTAGCGTCTCTTCCGCTGCGCCACCCAAGCTCCTCAGAACCTATTTGACATGCCAGGTGAGACGTTGCCATGCCGTGCTGCGTCTGTTGTGCCTGGAAGCCAAGAGCCACACTGGCCCGGCACTCCTTTCAGCTTTGCGTTCACAGGCAGATCAGTGGCTAACACCGCTCAATTTGACAGTTGGTAAAGTGGTGTGTGACAACGGTGCCAATCTGCTTAGCGCATTGAAACAGGGCAAAATGACGCACGTGCCATGCATGGCACACGTCTTAAACTTGGTCGTGCAGCGATTCCTTGTCAAATACCCTGGGGTCCAGGACATCTTGCGGCACGCAAGGAAAATCGCGGCCCATTTCAGAAGATCTTACACGGCCATGGCTCGCCTTGCTGACATTCAGCGGCGACACAATCTGCCGGTCAGACGTCTTATTTGCGATTGCCCGACGCGATGGAACTCAACCTTCTATATGCTTGATAGGCTGCTCCAGCACAAACGTGCAGTTAACGTCTACCTGTATGAACAGGTTCTGGGGAGCTGGGTTTTTTTCACCGCGTCAGTGGCTGCTCATGCGCTACGCATGCAGACTTCTGCGGCCATTGGAGGAGATCACCAAACTGGTCAGTCGCAGCCATGGCACCATCAGTGACATGGTACCTTATGCCTTCATTATGGAGTGTGCATTGCGTTGTGTAATTGATCAAGCTGTGGAGGAGCAGGAGCGGGAAGATGAGGAAGTCACAATGCTGGATGAATTCCCAGGGGGGGCTACTCTATCTGAGACAAGTGAACAACAGGAGTCTGAAGAGGAGTCAGAGGAGGATGGTGCCGGGGCGGATGAGGAGGAGCAAGAAGAGCATGCTTTAAAACTTTCTGGGATCCCTGTTGTTGTGCGTGGATGGGGAGAGGAGAATGAAGAGGGCGACATTATCCTGGATGATGAGCAGGAGCCAGGCCACCACACCGCTTCCAGTTTAGTGCAAATGGGGGCCTTCATGCTCCAGTGTTTTAATAGGGACCCCCATATAAAAAGCATAAGGGTCAAGGACCAGTACTGGATGGTAACGTACTTAGACCCCCGGTACAAACACAAAATGGCGGAAATGTTACCGCCGTCACAGAGGGCTGTCAGAATGGAGCACTTTCAGGCCTTGCTTCGAGAAATGCTGCATTCTGCTTTTGCATGCGCTGGCAGAGGAGCAATTCCCACTCCCACAGAAGGAGTTGCGGGTACCAATCCAACAGCGCCTGCAAGAAGAGGCCGGTTTGAAGATGTGTTGGTGACTTCGGATATGAGGTCATTCTTTCAGCCGACCCATCGACAGGTGTCATCCGGATCCAGCATCAGGGAACGCCTAGACCGTCAGGTGTCCGACTACATCGGGTTAACGGCCGATGTGGACGCTCTGAGGAGTGATGAACCCCTGGACTACTGAGTGGGCAGGCTTGACCTCTGGCCAGAGCTTGCCCAATTTGCAATCGAACTGTTGGCTTGCCCCTCATCCAGTGTCCTGTCCGAAAGGACGTTCAGCGGAGCAGGGGGGATCGTGACCGATAAGCGTACTCACCTAGCTCACGACAGTGTTAACTACCTCACATTTCTAAAAATGAATGAGGCATGGATCTCGGAGGAATTCAACACATGTGACCAGTAGACCATGTATATGTCTATAAACAATTTTTTTAATTGAGCACACAGACCTTCTTTCTTCATTTGGCTCACTTCCTTGTCCAAAAAAAGCACACCCTACTATATGCCTGTACCCTCCTGTTTGAAGAGGTTGAGCGGTGTCATATTTCTACTGGGGCTGCTTATTATGAGGGGCTCCCACCATCCCTGTGCTGTACTGACTTCCTCCTGGGGCTGTACCTCTGCTGTGCATATTATGAGGGGCTTCCACCATCCCTGTGCTATGCTCATTATGAGGGGCTCCCACCAACCCTGTGCTATGCTCATTATGAGGGGCTCCCACCATCCTTGTGCTATGCTGACTTCCTCCTGGGGCTGCTTACGGTGCAGGTGTCAGTGCTGTATATCACTGTGCTGGTGTCAGTGCTTTATGTCACGCTGCTGATGTCAGTGCTCTCTATCACGGTGCTGGTGTCAGTGCTGTATATCACGGTGCTGGTGTCAGTGCTTTATGTCACGCTGCTGATGTCAGTGCTCTCTATCACGGTGCTGGTGTCAGATCACTCTATCATGGTGCAGGTGTCATTGCTGTATGTCACGCTGCTGATGTCAGTGCTCTCTATCACGGTGCTGCTGTCAGTGCTGTATATCACGGTGCTGGTGTTAGTGCTTTATGTCACGCTGCTTATGTCAGTGCTCTCTATCACGGTGCTGATGTCAGATCACTCTATCACGGTGCAGGTGTCATTGCTGTATGTCACGCTGCTGATGTCAGTGCTCTCTATCACGGTGCTGCTGTCAGTGCTGTATATCACGGTGCTGGTGTTAGTGCTTTATGTCACGCTGCTTATGTCAGTGCTCTCTATCACGGTGCTGGTGTCAGATGACTCTATCACGGTGCAGGTGTCATTGCTGTATGTTACGCTGCTGGTGATCATCTCCTGCACCCTCTTCTTTGCCTACCCTGACCTTCCCTCTCCTCCATTGCCTTCATGCGCTCCACAGTCCTGAATTGTCACAACAATTTCACATATAAAAAAAGAATGCTTGTAGTTGTCGATCCCAGATTCACCTCATACATGTGTTATGTCATTGGCCATGTGGTGGGACTATGTTTGCACAGCTAGTAATTATTTTGTGGCTGCAAATTTGACCTGTAGGCTTGCAAAGTTCGCCTCCCATTGAAGTCAATGGGGCCCGCCGCGAATGTTACGGTTCGCAAAACGTCCCGTCGGAAGTTCGTCCATCACTATTTATTTTCTTTATATTATAAGATCCTCTTCTGATGCTGTCAATCCTTGATAAAGATATACAGTATATATTACATAGTTATTCTTATGTGTGTCCCGATGTCTTATACATCTATGCACACCTGCTATGTTGAGGCTGCCAGACAAGAACATAGGCTGCCTTCATCGGGGTGCAGGCCAGAGCTTTTGTTGTGCTAGAAGTGATGTATTGTGATGTCATTTCTCACATCTCATGATATCACATTCTCTGGATTGTGAGAGTTTGTGAGAGTTTAAATAGAAAGGAATAACATACTGCAGCAGGTCCTCCCTGAGAAAAAGTCATAGCAGATCATAAAACTTCAGGGTACAGGACCTCATTTCCCTCAGCCTGGCCTAATCTGTATGGGGTTTTATTACCAAGTTGATGGGAACAAGAACCTCTTTCATCCACTGAGCCAGGGTTGTAGGGATCTGAAGGGGGGACTTATTAGTATCTGGAATCCTAGGAATAAAACATGTTCATGTTTGCTTGCCTACCAAAGTGGACCATCAGCTGCAACAAAAAGTCATTCATTTAATGGTGATATCATTATCTACCACTAAAAGACAACTTCTTACTGTGCAGGCATCAACCTCCTTTGATTGGTAGAACATCATTGGTTGCTAAGACACCAGTGGTCATCGGTTGTTATGGTGCACCATAACAACCAATGACAGTTTGAAAAAAATTATTTGAGGTTCTCCTACAAAATTGCCAGGCTTTTATCCTAGATAGGTATCTGGTTTAACCACTATATTTTCAAAAGTATTTTTGACACCTGCCTTTACACACACATGAACTTTAATAGCATCCCAGTCTTAGTCCTTAGGGTTCAATATTGAGTTAGCCCACTCGTTGCCACTATAACAGCTTCAACTCCTCTGGGAAGACTGTCCACATGGTTTAGGAGTGCCTTTGAGAATATTTGACTATTCTTCAAGAGGCGCATTTGTGAGGTCAGGCACTGATGTTGGACAAGAAGGCCCTGGCTTGCAGTCTCCACTCAAATTCATCCCAAATGGTTAAACATTCCCATAGATACTCATAAACCTTGTGGACAGCTTTCCCAGAAGAGTTGAAGCTGTTATAGCTGCAAAGGATGGGCCAACTCAATATTGAACCCTACGAACTAAGACTGGGATGTTCATGTGTGTGTAAGGGGGGACAAGGGCCATTTCCACACAACCCTTGCCCAGTGGTTGTGGGGATATGCAGGAAGAACTTATCAGAATCCTTTAAAATGAGGGAGACCCTTGGGAACTCCCCTCCTTAATATCACAGAAACCAAAAATAGGATCTCCAGAGCCATGATCCATGCCAAAGTGGAAGCAGTTTTATTGGACAGGGTCCAAAAATATTAATGCTTTTGGAAACCATGGGTTGATCACTATCTCCCTTCTAAATTTGATAAAACATTACTATCCCCTTGATCTCCTCTTAAGTATGTCATTAGAGATCCTTTGCTGAGGATCCTCGACCCCCTCCCCTCTTTGTTTTCTGATCTTCTCTCTTTTTCCTCTCCCTCCTCTTTCTGGTTCCCCCTTTCCCCTTGTGTGAAACAATCCAGTTTCCTCAATTTGCCACTTCCTAAACCCTTAGTTTCTCATTCCATATGCTAACTGATGCTCCTTGAAAGCCACATTACAAAATATCTTTTGTGGGTTTGGCTGCCAAGAAGGGCTGCCCTTCTCCCTTTCCCTTCATCCCTACACCTCCTAGTTGGTCATTTGAGGTTTATTATATTTCTCTATATAGTGTTGTGCTACAGTCATCAAACATTTAATATCATTATTTCTGTTTCCTAACACACTGCATCCAATTTCAATTAGTGCGCTATTGTTTTACTCCCTTTTTCATTGGGGTTATTCCGCAAAAGTTGCTATTCTTTGTATGTTACTCTTTTACTGTATCAATAGAGTGCTCCTTAGGAAGGAAACATTCTGGATCTTTAGGCTCAAAACTCTTCAGCCATTTGGCTTAAACAATGAGTTGAGCCTGAAGATCTTTTTAGAACCTTAGGAATTTCAACCGGCTTAAATTAGTGGGTGATATGGTAACCATCTAAACCATGTTGAGCTAAAATCTATTAATGATTGAATACTCATGATACACTGTTTAAAAAAGGGACAAAAAATGGTTAGGGATTAGCTCCTTTAATTTTTCCCTGTCTTATTGTCTAAATTCACTTGTTTTCTAAACAGTCTTGTCTATTTTTTATTAGGTCTGTAGTTTTAAGTGTAACCACAAGATGGGAATCTTCTACATGTATACGTAGTTTGATTTCAATTGGACAACCTGCCTTATAAAAAGATCCTAATTATCCATGCATGACATCCAGGCGAAGTACACGTTCCTAGTGTACAAAACGCGTCAATGTTTGCCTAGCATTGACATATCCCTGCACTCCTCGATGGTCTCTCTCCTGGACCAGTGAAGTGGTTCTCTTATCATCTATACTGCAAGGCCGGATGCTGGACAATACCTACTTCGATATTGTAGCCACTATCTCTTAGACACATGGATATGCTCTACACATTCTTCTGGGTGAATTGATGACAAACCTTAAAGCAATTTGACAATCAGCAAACTACACTTCATGTTGGTTACCTCTTAAGACTATTGCGGCAACACTTACAAACAATGAAGGTTTTGGCTTTAATTAACTGCATTGGAGTTGTTGCACTTCCGCTACAAACAATTACGGTAAGCTCAATCTGAGCAATTGTTACCATCAGGTTAGGGATTCTTACTGTTACACAAGCTGACATTTTTTTTTTAATTCCTGAATGGTTTGAAAAGTAACGGAATATCTTTTGGTTTAGAGTGTGGTGTTGCATACAACTATGAGATCTGATATATTGAGATTTTCTGTTGATTGATGTTTGTTCCTCAGCTCCTATCAAAGGCTGTTTTCATAAATACTATCGAACAAATCCTACCTGCATTGAATCAAGGGGGGAAAAAATAAAAATAAAAAATATTCTCTGCCTACTTTGTGGTCATTTTTTATATTTAAAGATAGTAGGAATGTTCATACGTCTATCCTGGACAACGTTATGATACTGAATGAAAGTATTCTCTAAGGAGCTAGGTGCCAAATGACATTACAGTTTACTATTTATGTCCACCATTTTTATTTTGGAGTTTAGCTCTGCTTGGGAGTAGCGAAGCCACACGATCAGAGCTTTTTAATTATATTACAATGTTGTGTATTACTACAGTGTATTTATTTTCGTACATTTTGCATTGCAGGAACGTTTTCCACTATGGGTGTGTTTGTTTGATAGCCTAGAGCAGTGATGGCGAACCTTGGCACCCCAGATGTTTTGGAACTACATTTCCCATGATGCTCAGCTACACTGCAGAGTGCATGAGGATCATGGGAAATGTAGTTCCAAAACATCTGGGGTGCCAAGGTTCGCCATCACTGGCCTAGAGGGATTAGCCAGTGATTTGTATTTCACCAATAAAGCTTTAAATTTGTTATAACTTTACAGTGGTTGATTCTCCCCAAGATCGCCTTCCGGGGACATATCTTTGTCCCCTCGTTCCCTTTTTTCTGTTTCTACACATCACTGTCTATATAGGCATCCCCCAAGCACAGATAATGTTCAATAATGACCATGCCATTTAACCATGCATTATTCAAACGCTGTACATTGAAAGGTGTAAACTGAGCATATAAACTAAACACTCTGGGGTTGGTTTACTAGAAATGCAGTGTGCAAAATCGTGTGCAGCCGTGCATGGTAGCCAATGGAGCTTCTAACTTCAGCTTATTCAATATTTACCTGAAAGCTGAAGGTTTCTATTCAGAGCTGCACCAGATTTTGCACTCTCCAGTTTTAATAAATAAACCATCTGATTGTGAGTAAAGAATAACACCCTCAATTAAACAGAGCGAAGCTGTTTGAATGGAAGTACAATTGTATGAACACTAGTTAGAGAATAATTTGTATTTTTTGAAAATTGTTATTGTGTGTTTTCTCACAGTTAGGCTTTATTCACACATACAGGTGCAACCAAGTTCATGCATGTTTTTCATGCATCATGTGTAGGGCAGCCCATTCATTTCAATAGGCTACTCTATGCGCACGCAACACAAAAACACGCCACACCAAACCACAGGGAGCTGCGGCACAGTGTAGTTTGGCATACACATTTTCAGATGGGTGGGGTTCCATCAACAATCAGCCAGGTGATAGTTGTATTTGTTTTCTGCACTGCTCTCCTGCACATAGTACACTGTTATACATTACACACTCATCTCCTGCACAGCCTGCCATCATTCCTTCCTCTCCTACACTCAATACCCACCAGCATACTCTCTACCTTCCTTTCCTGCACATGTAGATTGCTCATTTCTCTTCTGCCCATACTAATTCCCTTATATCCTTCACATTGTTCCTACATTTATTGCCCAGCATCCTCTGAATTTCTTTACCACAGATGCTGCTCAATGTCATACCATCCACACTCTCCTTCTGTATATACTGCCCACTATCATACCCTCAACACTTCTCTCCCGGCACACCTCCAAATGATGCGCTGACACCCCCCCCCCCCCCTTTCCTGAATAAAGGGATTTGCCTCCAGGGATATGTAATGTGAATCATGCATATCCAAGTAGGTGAAGGGAGCACAGGGCACATCATACGCCTAGGGGGGCACATTTTCCTTTAAAAAACCTTGCTGGAGGAATAGAGCAGAGGGATAACTTTTTGTAGCGCGAAGATCCGCTTTAAAGCAGAATTCCCACTTAAACCTGACTAGTAAGGATGAGCCAAACACCCCCCTGTTCGGTTCGCACCAGAACCTGCAAACAGACCTAAACTTCATGTGAACTTTAAAACCCTATTAAAGTCTATGGAACTCGAACGTTCAAAATCTAAAGTGCTAATTTTAAAGGCTAATATGCAAGTTACTGTCCTAAAAAGTGTTTGGGGACCCGGGTCCTGCCCCAGGGGACATGGATCAATGCAAAAAAAGTTTTAAAAACTGCAGTTTTTTCAGGAGCAGTGATTTTAATAATGATTAATGTGAAACAATAAAAGTGTAATATTCCTTTAAATTTCGTACCTGGGGGGTGTCTATAGTATGCCTGTGAAGGGGCGCATGTTTCCCATGCTTAGAACTGTCCTTGCACAAAGTGTCATTTCTGCAGGAAAAAAAGTATTTTAAAATCACTTTGAATTGTCGGCTCCCGTAATCCGGAGAACACTCAATGAGTGTTCTCTGTATTACGGGAGCCGACAATTCATTCATTGATATAAAAAAAAAGCGTGGGGTTCCCCTAAATTCAATTACCAGGCCCTTCAGGTCTGGTATGGATATTAAGGGGAACCCCACGTCAAAATAAAAAAAAATTGATGTGGGGGTCCCCCTAAATATCCATACCAGACTCTTTCGGTCTGGTATGGATATTAAGGGGAACCCCGCGTCAAATAAAAAAAAAATTGATGTGGGGTCCCCCTAAAAATCCATACCAGCCCCTTTATCCAAGCACGCAACCTGGCAGGCCGCAGGAAAAGAGGGGGGACAAGAGAGCGCCCCCCTCCCCTGAACCGTACCAGGCCACATGCCCTCAACATTGGGAGGATGCTTTGGGGGTCTGTGACCCCTCAAAGCACCATGTCCCCATCAACAAGGGCCTCATCCCCCCAACCCTGGCCGGTGGTTGTGGGGGTCTGCGGGCAGGGGGCTTATCAGAATCTGGAAGCCCCCTTTAACAATGGGACCCCCAGATCCTGGCCCCCCTGTTTGAAATGGTAAGGGGGTACAAAAGTACCCCTACCATTTCACAAAGAAAGTGTAAAAAATGGTTAAATAAGACAAACACACTTTTGAAAAATTCCTTTATTAAAAAAAGAAAAAAAAAAAAAAAAAAAGATTCCAGCGGTGCTAATCCACTCTTGGTATCCAGCGACAGATGATCATCTCTCCGGGGTCCAGCGATGGCTGATCTGATCCAGCGATGGGTGACTTTCAGTCCAGTGCAGTCCATCCATCTTCTGTCTCCACTGAGGAGACACTGCGGGGATCCCAGCACTGACGTTTCTTATATTAGGAGGGCGGGGCCACCCGTCATCTGACCCCACCCCCTCTGACGCTAGTGAGGGAAGCTAGGGGTTCCCCAATGACGTATGGGTAACCCCGCTCCCCTCTGATGTAACGCAGGTTTCCGTTACATCAGAGGGGGCGGGGTCACCCATACGTCATTGGGGTCTTTTCCCTTAAAAATAACTCAGCACACTATTGTCTAAACGGCTGGCAAAAAACATGGGTACACCCCTAAGTGAAAATGTCCAAATTGGGCCCAAAGTGTCAATATTTTGTGTGGCCACCATTATTTTGCAGCACTGCCTTAACCCTCTTGGGCAGGGAGTTCCCCAAAGCTTCACAGGTTGCCATTGGAGTCTTTTTCCAATCATTCATGAGAACATCACAAAGCTGGTGGATGTTAGGGACCTTACGCTCCTCCACCTTCCGTTAGAGGATGCCCCACAGATGCTCAATAGGGTTTAGGTCTAGACACATGCTTGGCCAGTTCATTACCATTACCCTCAGCTTCTTTAGCAAGGCAGTGGTCATCTTGGAGGTGTGTTTGGGGTCGTTATCATGACGGAATACTGCCCTGTGGCCTGGTCTCTGAAGGGAGGGGATCATGCTCTGCCTCAGTAAGTCACAGTACATGTTGGCATTCATGGTTCCCTCAATGAACTGTAGCTCCCCGGTGCCAGCAGCAATCATGTAGCCCCAGACCATGACAGTCCCACCACCATGCTTCACTGTAGGCAAGACACATTTGTCATTGTACTCCTCAACTGAGTACTCAACTTCTTTTGTTAACCATGGCGAGGCCTGCTCTGAGTGGAATCTGTCCTGTTAAACCACTGTATGGTCTTGGCCACCATGCTGCAGCACAGTTTCGGGGTCTTGGCAATCTTCTTATAGCCTAGGTCATCTTTATGTAGATCAACATTTTTTTTTCAGATCTTTGCTATGAGATGCCATGTTGAACTTCCAGTGACCAGTATGAAAGAGTGAGAGCGATAACACCAAATTTAGCACATCTGCTCCCCATTCACACCTGAGACCTTGTGACACTATCGAATCACATTAATACCGGGGAGGAAAAATTGCTAATCGGGCCTAATTTGGACATTTTCACTTAGGGGTGTACTCACTTTTGATGCCAGTGGTTTAGACCACAATGGCTGTTATTTTGAGGGGAAAAGCAAATTGACACTGTTATACAAGCTGTACACTCACTACTTTACATTATAGCAAAGTGTAATATCTTCAGTGTTGTCACATGAAAAGATATAATAAAATGTTTACATAAATGTGAGTGGTGTACTCACTGTTGTGAGATACTGTGTGTGTGTATGTGTGTATATATACATATATATATATATATATATATATATATATATATATATATATATATATATATATATATGTAGTAGTTAAAATGTATATGTAGTTAAAACGTGTGAGTGAACTATGCTTTGAATCATATATACCTAATTTAAATTGCATGGTTTTGAATGTTTTCTTGTTTTGAAACAACACTGACTCTTTTGTAAGCACCGGGGGGGTGTCAATGGGGGTCAACATTACTTATTGCCAATAAAAGGCCTACCGAAGTCCTCAGCAGCAGCAGGTCCATGGTGCTCTTAATCGGACTTTGACACACATTCATTTTCCTTTGAATTTAGTATAAATGTGTCCTTTATACTGTATGCACAATTTTCTTAAAATGAGGACAAATGGTAAAAAATGGGAATCCTTAAAGTTCATTGCAAGTACCAACTGAGCCAAAAGGGAAAGTGAATAGTTGCTGATGCAATTCAAAGCAATATAAAGTTTTAAAGACTTCAAATATTGTGCTTGCAACCTCTACAGCCATGCATAAACAGCACTACTAAAGAAAAGATAACAGGATAAAAAAGATAATGTATACATATTGTGTGGTCTCAGGACAAAACACAGCTGCATTATGAATATTAAATCAGTTGCTTTGTTTTTAATATTTATCATAAAAGTACAAGCACAAATGAAAGAGTCATTATAGCATGCTAAGCAGGTTTTGTTTGGTAAAAAGCAAGTCACCTCATCAATAATTGTTTGATCTTACTCAACATGACTTTGAGCATTTTTTTTTTTTTATTATGTTTATTCAACATTTGTGTAAGACATACAGTAAAACACGTATCCTGACCCCCTCCCCCCCTTTTAACCCACTATCCCTTCTGCCCCATCCCCCCACCCCTTAACATGTGCAACATTACATATAGTACAGGAGCATATGGGTCTAATGGGTCTAAATCTCTGCTGTTCCAAAATTAGAGTGTCATTGGCATCAACCCAGCACTGCCACACCTTCTCAAACTTTTTGGGACAGCCCCTACTTAGGTATGTAGCTTTGTAAAGGGGTAATGCCTTATTTATAATATCTTTCCAGTAGGCCAAGGTAGGAGATTCAGGCTTTTTCCAGCATAGTAAGATGGCTTTACATGCGTAGAACAATGAAAGAGTGACCATGGTCCTTTGGACCCTACATGGTGCTATCTCCTCCACCAGGCGCAGTAAACATACTGAGACTGTGAGTGGGATAGGAATAGTCACTAGGCCTTGAATGTTACGCGTGAACCCTGCCCAAAACTCCCGTATCAGCCGGAAATGCCAGAATATATGGTCAAAGTCTGCAGGGTTGGTGGTGAATCGCCAGCACTCAGCTGTGCCAGTGCCATTTATGCTGGCTATCCTTGCTGGGGTATAATATACCCCATGCAGAAGTTTAAATTGAATGAGCCTATCTCGAACCAACACTAGAGCCCCAAATGAGTGATCCCATATATCATCCCAGTCATCTCCCCCGAAATCAGGTATTAAAGTGCTCCATGTGTCCCTGCATTTGCTAAGCATCTTTGGCCTTTTCATAAGCAACTCTTTGTAGACTTCTTATACAGTTATTTTGAGATTTTCATCACACAGTAGGTACTCCAAAGGGGATGAGCCAAGTTCCAAGGTATCTGATCCAAACTGTGTCATGAACGCATGTCTCAGCTGTATGTAACGGAAGAAATACCAGTTAGGCAACCCGTGTTTACCCTTTAGTTGGTTAAAAGTAAGTCATTTCCTACCCTCAACTGTATGTTTCAGTTGTTTTATACCTACCCAAGCCCAAATGATGGGGTCTGGTATCTGGTATACCTAGATGAGGTAATCTGGGGTTGAACCATAAGGGGGTATCTGGTGACCATATCCCTGTCTCAGATTTCATCAGCACCTGTGCCTTGTCCCATACATGAACCGTGACGCGCATCATGCCAGTTAAAGCTGGCGATGCTTGAGTGCCCCTGTCTACCAGCAAAAACAACTGCATACAAGCTGCTTCCAACACATTTGCTGCATCCTCATCATCTCGTAAAACAACCGGTGTCTAGCAACCACCATTTGCCCCACTATAAAATATTTAAAAAGGTCCAGAAGGGCAAGTCCACCCTGTCTCAGAGTTTCCTGTAGTGTACAGAGACTAATCCTGGGGTGTGCTGTGGATCGTAGGAAAGACCTGAACAGACTGTTCACATGCCTAAAGAATGAAGAGGGAACCCCAATTGGGGAATTTCATAAGAAGTACAAGAAGACTGGCACAACTTTCATTTTCAAAGGTTTACCCTTCCAATAAGACAGAGTGACAACTGTCTCCAAGCATCCAGCTGTATCTTGGGCAGGAGTGGGAGGAGATTCAATGACATGTAATTGCTTACCTTGGGAGATATATGGATGGCAGGCAGGCCCTGATTGGCCATAGGGCAAACCGGGCACTTGCTGGTGGGCCGCCAGGGCCACCAGGCTGCAAGTCCTTGTGGGGCCCAGGGCTTGAGCTTGCGCTACTCATCCAGCCTCTCTGTGGCCACCCGGCTGCCAGTTAAGCTCAGCCATCGGCGCCGGAGAGGAACTAGGTGAGATGCCTTTGGTCTCTCCGCGGCTGTATGGCCGCCCGTATAGGTCAGCCGTTGGAACCGGGGGAGGAGCCAGAGCAGACACCTTGGAGCCAGTCTTCTGTCGAGAAGACCTGGAACAGAAAACGTGAGTTCAACCACCACTGTAAACTGGATAGTAATAGCAGTGGGGGCGGCTGCATATAGAACAATTATTTTCTCCATCTTCCTCCCGCAGTATCGGAATGCCTGCGAGAGGTAGAGAAGAATCAGGCATTCCGAGACTGCAGGAGGAAGATGGAGAGAATTATTCTATATGCAGCCGCCCCCACCGCTCCTCCTATCCTGCTTCTCTCTATTGCTCCTCCCTGGGCTCTCCACCGCACCCATACTCTCTGCCACCCCCATGCTCTCCACATCACCCCCGTGCTCTTTGTCAACCCCCGTGCTCTCTGCCAACCCCCATAGTCTCCACCTCCCCCAAGCTCTCTGCCACCCCCATGCTCTCCGCCACCCCCCATGCTCTCCTCCACCCCCTGTGCTCTCCACCTCCCCCCTGTACTTGCCACCTTACCCCATGCTCCCCACCTCCCCCCATGCTCTCTGCCACCCCCATGCTCTCTGCCACCCCCCATGCTCTCCACATCAACCCCTTGCTCTTTGCTGCCCCCCCGAGTTCTCCACATCACCAAAATGCTCTCTGCTTCTTCCCCTGTGCTCTCCACATCCCCCATGCTCTCTGTTGCCCCTCCATGCTCTCCACATCCCCCATGCTCTCCGCCACTCCCCCTATGCTCATCACATCCCCCCATGCTCTCCGCCAGCCCCCCTGTGCTCGCCACATCTTCCATGCTCTCCACAACCCTCCCTGTGCTCTTCACCTCCCTCCATGCCCTCTGCCACCCTCCCTGTGCTCTCCACCTCCCCCATGCTCTCTGCTGCCCCCCATGCTCTCCTCTTCCTCCCTGTGTTCTCTGCCTCTCCCCTGTGCTCTCGCTCCACCCCATGTTCTCAGGGTTCTTCCCTGTGCTCTACAACCCCCATGCTCTTTCCTGGTCCCACCTCACACCCCCCACACTTCTGCTGGGTTCCCCCCTCCCCTCTCTCAGGGGATCTGTCAGGGTGGAGAGTGGGGAAGAGGATGGTTAACATGTCATGGGCTGCTCAATCCAAAATGCCTGGGCCTATTTTTTGTCCCAGTGCAGGCCTAATGCCAAGGTATTTAAACTGAGACATCCAGGCAATGGGGACCACTTTCGTCGCCAGAGCTTGAGCACCCATGTCAATGGCCATTGCATTTGATTTCTCCCAGTTTGCACACAGCCCTGGGAACTGGGAGAATGTGTCTAAGATCTCAAAAACTGCCTTTAAAGATGGTCCTGGGTCTTGTAGGAAGAGAAGCATGTCTTCTGCATACAAAGGGGTAAATTCACAAATGCCTCCTACCTCTAACGTCCTCACATCAGGCGATTTCCTGAGAGCTATGGCCAGTGGCTCTATCGCCAGGGCGAATAATGATGCTGAAAGAGGGCATCCCTGACGTGTACCCCTACCCACTGCAAACTGAGGGGAGACTGATGTACCTAGCTTAATGGCCACTTTTGGTCTACTGTAGAGCAGAGATATCCATGTCATAAACACGTCCCCAAACCCCATATGTTTTAACACTGCAGACATGTAATTCCAGTCCACGGAATCAAAAGCTTTAGCCATGCCAAGGGACACCACCACGCTAGCCCCAGGATTAGCATGTTCAATCCGTAGGTGTGCGAACAGCCAAGTAAGGTTTTTGTCCATATACTTCTGAGGAATAAAGCCTGTTTGATCTATGGCCACCAGGATAGTGATAACCCTTGACAGCCAGTATCTTTGTCAAGATCTTAAGGTCCTGATTCAAGAGTGCTATGGGTCTATAAGAGCAGCAAGATAATGGGTCTTACCCGGTCTGGGCAGAAGAATAACCTGGGCCTCCAATAGCAAGTCTGGGAGAAGCTTATTTTCTAAACAAATAGACAAAAGAGCCCTTAGCCATGGGACCAGGGCCTCCAGATGTTATCTATACCAGTGGTCATCAACCCTGTCCTCAGGGCCTACTAACAGGCCAGGCTTTATGTATTAGCTTGGGGAGATGCAGACTAGAACACTGCAATCACTGAGCAGCAAATGATATCACCTGTAATGTATTTCAGTTATCTTGCAAACCTGATCTGTTAGTGGGCCCCGAGGACAGGGTTGATGACCACTGATCTATACCACTCTATACAAAACCCATCAGGGCCTGGATATTTGTGGGCAGGGAAGAATCTGATAGCCGTTTCAATCTCCTTCTCCGTTATCTCAGCCTCCAGATCATTCCTATCCATCTCCGAGAGAACAGGAATATCTAGAGAAGACAACAGTGCCTCCAATTCCTGTGCATTATACGCTGGGATAGGAGCATATAGTGCTTTGTAATATTCTACAAATGTATTTAGAATATCAGTCAGATCCATAAGTAGGACCCCTTGGGTATTTTTAATATAAGGTATGTTTGTCTCCATTCTCTGTTCTGCCACTAGAATAGCCAGCAACTTCCCATTTTAATCACTTTGTTCAAAGATGGACTCAGCCCTCTTTGTCCAAGAAGTATGCCCTATGAAGTGCAGCACCAAAAGACGGCGAGCCTCCAGTAGCTCTAAGTAGGTGACATCTGACTGATTATTTATGTGAACTAGTTTGCGTGCCCTTTCCACATCCTGTAATTCATGGGTTTTACTATTGTATACTTTACGTGCTTGTTTAATGGGCAATATATACCATCCCCGCATACATGCCTTGAAGGCATCCCACACAACAGGTAGGTCAGCCGACTCAAGATTGTCCTCCCAGTAGCCATAAAATGCGGGGCCACCTGAGAGTACACTGACTCCACCTCCAACCAACCCGGATTCAACCTCCATGCTCCCCCCCTAAGCTGCAGGGGCAGACCAATGTGCACAGATAAGGGTGTATGATCCCACAGGCCACCAGCTAAATAATTTGCGTCCCTCACCAACTGTAGCATGGGGCCATTGGCAAATACCAGATCTATCCGTGAGGAAGCTCTATGGGTTTTAGATAGATAGGAGAAGCTCCTGGTAGTCAGATTTTTCCATCTCCACAGCTCTGTCAAAGAAGCCATGTCTGCCCAGGCAGCGAGAGCCACTGATGCCACCTTGGAGACGTTGGACAAATCCAAGGCAGCACACAAGATGATGTTGAAGTTGTCCACTATCTGGAGGGGGCAATGTATTAAAGGAGCTAACCTGCCTAGTAGATCATACAACACCTGAATCTGAAAAGGGGAGGAACATAGAGGTTCACCAATACCATTTTATGCATATATAAATCAATAACAACAATTAGGAACTGGCCTCCAGGATCAGATATGACCTGATTGATGGTACAGGGTACCGCTTTGCTGATTAAAATGGCAATTCCTCTGGCAGTGGCATATGTGGAGTATGTGGCATGCAACGCATGCTGGATCCAGGATCTGCGCAAGGTCAGTACTCTGTTACCATCCAAGTGCGTCTCCTGTAAAAATACCAACTGTGGTTTGATCGGTTTCAAGTATTGCAACATCAAGGCTCGACGGAACATTATTATTATTATTATTATTCACAATTTACTGTATATAGCGCCAACAGTTCACACAGAGCTTTACAAAACAAACTTATCGTTTAAGCCTCGGACACCAGAAACCACATTAATAATTGACCCCGCTATAGGCATATATTAGCAGAAGATATAGGTCACTGTATACCGCCAGTAAGAGTGAATGTGACCAAGAGATTCTCATATATTGTACTGTAAGTGCATCAGAGTACATATGTCACCAAGGTCCCAGTATGAAACCTTGCACATTCCTTAAACAAAAGTCCCCAGTCCCATGTAACTCCCTGCTGCAGTGTTAAAAACCTAAATCAACCGGAGTGCGCATGCGCAGGACTTCCGGAACGCCACGCCAACCAGGAGCTCCGCACCGCTCTGGTCTTATAAGGCGCACAGATCGAGCTTACTATAGCGGACCCCACCGGTGAGGCCCCCAACGATCTTCGGATACTGTAGGGCACCCGCCCGTATGTCGGGACCTCTTCCTAAAAGGGACATTAACCGGCAACTGAACTTTGGCCTGGTCTCCCCTGAGCCTTCCAAGATGGCGGCTGCACTGAATCCATGCGGAGACACCACTAATGACTCCAGCATAACGGACCCTCCTTTGAATGATCCTCATTCTGTGAGTAACATCCAGCACCACTTCTCTTCCCCTGCATCAACTGAGTCACTTCCGGGCAGATTGCAGGCCGGCATCCCATATTCCCCCCTCAACAATACACCCGGGCAGCACTCCAGACTCATTACAGGTCTCTCCCATACAGCCTAACTACCCCTCTGAAATGGCACAGCTTTTAAATAGCTTTTCTGACATGCTGGCAGCGGGACTTGCACAAAATGCGATACAGATCTCCTCCTCAATCAAAACAGACATTCAGAGCCTGGGGGCCAGAATAGATGCGATTGAGCAAGCAGTAGATGACTCTACTGCACGAACGAATCAGAATACCCTCTGCATCCAGACATTACAGGACCAACTTGACACTGCGCATTCCAAAATAGAAGATTTGGAGAATAGAAGCAGTCGTTACAATTTCCATGTCAGAGGCATCCCTGAATCTCATATAGATGTGCATAACACTGTCAAAGCCTTAATTAAGGAACTCTTCCCGGACATCCCAGATCACAGGCTTGAATTGGATAGAGCCCAGAGAGTTCTACAACCTCCTCGCCAAGATAGCCTTCCTCGGGACATAGTTGTCAAGCCCCATTTTTATGGGGTCAAGGAGGAGATTATGAAAAGATCTTGCAATAAGGATAACTTTTCCCTGCACGGCAATAAAATTCAAATCTTCGCAGACATCTCCCCCGCCACAAATGAGAAAAGGAGATCCCTCAGACCACTGCTTGACATCCTCTCCCAGAAGACGATCAAATATAGATGGGCTTTCCCTTTTTGCCTACAATTCCAATACAAAGAGAAATCCTACAACATCACAAATTTCCAAAACAGCGAACGCTTACTTCTTCAACTGGGGTTCATCACCCAGGAAATCAATCCCCACCAGATGGAGACCCGTCCAAGTTCGTCCAAGAGACCCCCGCCGACTAGCCCACTTACCCCGATGTGGATAAAACAACAATCAAAGAGACACCGCGACTCCGTCCCACCAAGATGAACTCCTTGGCCTGCCCTCCATTAAGGGTTTAATCCCTACCATCCGCTTATGCCGGATTCCTGAATGGGGTTGAGATGATTCCTATACTCGCCTAGTCGCGTGAAGACTTGCTGAACTTCCCCCCCTTTTTTTCCCCTTTTTTTGTTGTTTTTCTCTCTCCAAGAACAAATCCTGAAGAGACTGATATCCTCTCTTCTCCCCCAATATACTACCTACCCTTCCCCTCCTACCCCCTTCCTCCCTTCCTTCCCATCTCCTCCCTCCCCCTCCCTCCAAGGTACCATTGCCTCTCTAAAGTTTAACTGTTACTTTCTCAGCCTTAGTTGAAGAGGCTGGGGTTTATTTTTTTTGTTTTACTGCATTGCTGGACCGACAATTATCTATTATCCCCTGCCCCCCCTAACCCCCCCCCCCCCGGTTTATCCTTAAGCGAGACGCCTTACGGCCAGAGTGGAACCATTTGCAGCTCCACCTGTTGTGATCTTGAGGGTTTTTTTCCCCTCATGGTGACACCAGGATTGCATCCCTCTATAGGGTTTCCCTCTAACCAATCCCTACACACTACAGGGCTTCGGTGCAGGTGTTGCCTGCCCAACCCTGCTCACAACCAGTCTAGGATACTTCCTATTCTAGACTTGTCCTCTTTCTAGCTCCTTTTCTTCTTTCTTACTCCCTGGTCTTCCTCCTTCTTCTATGTTTTTATCCCCTCTCTTCTCCTGGTGCCTTCAAGGAGAGCACACCAACTGACCTCTAAGTGGTTCCGGGGCTTGCTTTGCTCATTCCCGCAGGAGGATCCTTTCCAGCAGGATCAGGTGAGGAATTCTAACATTTATTCGCACTTACACCCTCTTGTCCATGGCTGACAAAATCCCCATTCACCCATCCCTCAAAATAGCTACCCATAATACTCAGGGCCTGAACTCCCCAATGAAAAGACGCAAAGCCTTCCATAGTTACCACTCGAAAAAACTAGACATCATTCTACTTCAAGAAACCCATTTCCGGAAAAGCTGTAACCCTACCTTTCTACATCGAAATTACCCCACCTTCTGTCTTGCTAATGTGGAGGACAAAAAAAGAGGAGTAGCCATCCTAAATAGATAGTCAGGGACGGAGAGGGGAGATACCTTCTAGTCAAAGGACTTATAAATGGAACATTGTTCTCCTTCATATCTTACTATGCCCCAAATAAGGGCCAGACCCTTTTCTTCTCTTCTATGTTAACATCTCTCTCTCCTCATATAGAAGGTAAGGTGATCCTGGGAGGCGACTCAAATGTTGCCTTTGACCTAATGCTGGACAAATCATCTCTACACAAAACCCTCCTAAAAAGGCCCCCCAAACAGAGCCTCAGCATTGCACGGCTCTTTCACTCAATGGGCATGATAGACGCTTGGAGGGAGTTATACCCAACAACTAGGGACTATACCCATTTCTCTGCACCTCCCAGAACATACGCCCGCATTGACCACATCTTTCTACACTCCTCGGATATTCAATTGGCCTCTCAAGCTACCATAAGCAAAGTCCCCTGGTCAGATCATTTCCTAGTCTCTCTCAAACTATCAGGTTTCCTGAATAAAGCTAGTACCCCTCAGTGGCGCTTTAGGGAGTCTCTTCTATCTAATCCTGCTCATTGCACAATGCTTGAAAATGAACTAAAGGAATACTTCCGCCACAACGACACCCCGGACATATCTCCTAGCACCCTATGGGGGGCTCATAAGGCGGTCATGAGGGGTCAAATCATCCAACTATCCTTACGTCTCAAATGCAAAAAACAATTAGTCATACTCAACCTAGAGAAAGACTTTCGCTCTATAAGCAAGTCCCACAAAAACAACCCCTCCCTTAATTCGATTGCGCACCTCGAAGCAGCCAGGATCGCACTAAACCCGGCTCTTACCTCTAATGCGGAACAGCATCTGAGATGGGTGAGCGGTAGATTCTACCTCAACTCAGATAAATTCGGCCCCCATCTCGAAGAAAAACTCTCCCCAAAATATAGAGCCCATGCTCTACCAAAAATCAAATCCTATCTGGTTCACTGACTCAAAATCCCAAACAAATCTTGGAAGCCTTCCACGCGTTCTACTCAAACCTTTCCTCTAGATCTGCTCCTGGCAGCAACCAGTCAATGAACTCATTCTTAGATACCATCCCCCTCCCCAAAATCTCATATTCCAATTGCTCAATGATGGAAGTCCCCTTTTCCGAGGAGGAGGTCAGAGGAGTAATCAAGGAACTTAAAAAAGACTCTGCCCCTGGCCCGGATGGATATTCTACATGTTATTATAAGTCCTTCAATGAGGTCCTATCCCCTTATCTGGCCCGGTTCTTTAATTCCCTCAATCAAGACTCACCTATAGACCCTGCTTCCAATCTTGCATATATTTCTGTCATCCCCAAACTTGGCAAGGACCAGAGCCAAGTGAGCAACTATAGACCCATCTCCTTAATTAACAATGATTTAAAAATAATTACAAAAATAATTTCTAACAGATTGGGATCCTTTATAGGGTCCTATGTCCATAAGGATCAAGTGGGCTTCATACCGGGGAGGCAGGGACTGGACCAGATAAGGAGGGCTGTGGATGTAATTTCTCAGCTTAAGTCTTAGTGGGATGGCAATCCCTCACAGAAGGGTTTCCTACTTTCCCTTTATTTGCATAAAGCCTTCGATACAACCACCTGGCCATAAATATTTAGCACCCTGGAAAGATGGGGCTTTGGTGCTCATTTTATAAACCTCCTTGGGGCCCTCTACTCCCAACCCAGGGCACAAGTCAGACTCCAAGACTCCTCAAAGACCCCTTCCCCATCAGTGAAGGTACAGGGTTGCCCTCTATCCCCCCTCCTTTTTGCAATAGGAATCGAAACACTAGCAATTGCCATCAGAAATCACCCAGACATCCATGGAGTCAAATGTGGCCACTCCATACACAAATGCGCATTATTTGTGGATGACGTACTTCTGTTTGTCATTTCACCCCTCATCTCTACACCTAATATTCTCCAACCCCTTCACAAATTTGGTGAGGTATCAGGACTACAGGTTAACATGTCCAAATCCATCACCCTCAATATCCCCCCCGAAGACTTAGTTGACAGATTAAAGGGACATTTCTCCTTCTCCTGGAGTTCCACCTCCATCCCCTACTTAGGCATTCACCTTACCCCCAATATCGACCAATTATTTAAACACAATTACCCTCCCATGTTCAAGAGACTTAAGACTGACCTTGACCAATGGTCGCTTCACAAATTGTCTTGGATAGGTAGGGTCAATGCGGTTAAAATGACCCTCCTTCCTAGACTACTATACCTATTCTGCTCACTCCCCATTTTGGTCCCTAAATCCCACATACAGAACCTACAATCGGCAATTATCCAATTTATCTGGGGTAAATCCAATCACTGACTTCCCAAAAACACTCTCTTTAGACCCCGATGGAAAGGCTGCTTAGGGGGGGGGCGTGGCCAGCGCATGAGCTGAATGGAAGCTCTGTGAGAGAGCTCTGTGACACGAACGGGCATATTAGCGACAATTCACAGCGAATATCGGTAAAAAAGATACGAACAGACAACGGAAGAGTTCCTGAATCCGAAGGTGATGTCAAAAAAGCGGAAAGACGAACGGAAAATGAAAAAACTAACGACATTCTCCTCTCAGTCAGCGGGAGGGAGAAAAAAAGATGGCACAGATCCTCTCACAGCTGCTGTACCAGCAACAGCCTCCTCAGGGAGAGCGCAATACACTGACAGGCCTGATGCTGTTCTAGAGGAATCACCTCAGAAAACATATCTGGAATCTCCTCATGAGGAAGATTACCTCAGTCCTACATGTCGCAGCCCGGCTAAAACTCGTATCAAACTGGATTTCACAGGCCAGGAGGTAAGCTATAAAATACCTCATATTAGTCAAGATAACATAGTCATAACTCCTATAGCTTCACCTATAGCCGCATTCCCCACTAATAACCAGCCTATTCTGGACACCCAATTAAAAGAAATGCTATTAACTTTACATACTTCGCTTCATACGGATATTTTACAACTCACAAATCAATTCTCCAAAGCAATGAACTCCTTAGGTGAAAGAGTACACACTATTGAGAACTCTATGGGAGACATGACCAATACTATTAATGATTTAATAGATGCTCATGAAGAAAATAAAGCTGAAAAAGAGTGGCTTAAATTTAAAATCGCAGATTTAGAAGACCGCTCAAGGAAGAACAATCTCAAAATCAGGGGTATCCCTGAAAATATACAGCAGTCTGATCTTAAAAAATATGCCACTGACTTATTCTCCAACTTGCTGCCAGCTATACCAGCCTTAGAGCTCACAATTGATCGTATCCATCGGATTCCGAAACCGTCATTTCTCCCTCCACAGATACCACGTGATGTACTACTTAGAGTACACTTCTACCATGTTAAAGAACAAATCCTATATAAAGTGCGACATCTAGGACAACTTCCACAACCATATAATACAATCCAGATTTATGCTGACTTGTCTAAACATACTCTAGATATGAGAAGACAACTTTCCACGATTACAAAAGCTCTGCGTAATAATAAAATTGAATACCGTTGGAAACAACCATCTAAACTACTGATACAGAAGAACGACACCTACCATACAATCACTTCTGTGGAACAAGGCATTAAGTTACTTCACGCATGGGGTATTATCCCCGAACCAACTCCACCTATCGGAGCTAAGAAGAATCTGGAGAAACTTACGCCACAATGGCATTAGCTTTCATTGACTAGATCCGGTCAAAATACAATCCTATCTATAGGAAACCGATCTATCAGCTTGCCCGCCGTGCCGTGCGATACTAAATCTTTGGAACAGCTGACCTTTGAACTAATTCCCCATTCTAATGTTGCAGTATACATTGAAATGTTTACCACTGCAAGTTAAGTTTAATGTTTGGTTATATTTTTGTTTGTGCTTTTACTTTTATTTTTTTCTTCACAGTATCCTATACACAACTCATAGCATTCAAAGTGACAGGTATGTTGTGAACCTACAAAATTTGAATCAAAACTTTTCAGTCACTAAATTTTTGGACATTCATAGTCATTTCAGACTACAGATTGTTCACATGGAAGTAGAATTTAAAGCTATTATCAGGGTAGTATGTACTTACTTTTTCCATCTTATTAATATCCTTTTATGAGTATAAAGTTAATATCTTTAAATACTAATGGTCTTAACCATCCAGCAAAAAGAGCTGTGTATACAAGAAACCCATTTCAAAACAGGCGCTACTTGAATTTCCTTTAGGATGTTGGCCTAGGTACTCCAAGACACAAAACCCTGTCACTACATTATACTGTGTTATGTTACTTTTATTACTATATATTATTTTATTTTTTTTGTTTTGTAACCCTTGTTTTAACTAACTCTGCTAAAAATCTCAATAAAAACATTTGAAAAGAAAAGAAAGGCTGCTTAGGTCTACCTAACCTCTGGTGGTATTAGCAGGCGGCACAATTAAACCAAATATCAGCTATCTATTCAAGAGGATCTAAACCTGACTGGATAGAAATTGAAAGACAGGCTATCCCCAATTTCACCATTGACTTCCTCATCTGGCACTCCTCCAAATCTAGGCCTCCGATTATGTCCCCTTCCCTTTCTCACTCCTTTACGCTTTGTGACACTCTACACAAGCTAAACAACATTACCTCCAGCTGGCATCCCCTAGCTCACATCTTTACTAATCCCTCCTTCCCTCCAGTTCAGTGGTGGCTAGATAAGGGCCTTTATAGAACAGGACACTTTGTCAACTCAAATGGCCCCATCACACTGGGCCAATGCACCTCACAACTGGACATGCCCTCTTCAGAAAAATTCAGTTTCCACCAAATATCCCACTTCTTACATACACTCTCTGCCCAAGATTCGTCTCCCCTAACGGTCACCCCTTATAAACAATGGTGCAACTCAGCCATGGACATGAAGGGAGGAATTTCCCTGATTTATTCGGCTCTGTCTGCACCACTGGAGAAAACAAAGTATATGTAGAGCTGGGAACGGGACCTCGATTTTGAGTGGGACTTAGATGCCTGGCATTCCTACCTCACGAGACCCTTTAAAGGGTTCCTAAACGTCTCTCTAATTGAAGTAGACATCAAGGTCCTCACCCGCTGGTATTTGGTTCCAACACGCCTAGCTAAATTTTACCCTCAGTCCTCTCCCCTATGTTTTAGGGGATGTGGCCACCTGGGATCTCTTCTACACACCCTATGGGAATGCCCCTGGATCAGAAGCTACTGGAACAAGATCTTTACTCGGATCTGCAAGGTTACTGGTCTTGCAGTTCCCCAAAGTCCGACCATAGCCCTCTTAAACCAGAATATTCCTAAAATTCCCAAACGGCATCAAATCTTGATCCACTATATTTTCATAAGCGCTAAAATGACCATTGCTCGGTCTTGGAAGTTCCCAAAGGTTTCGTTCCTGGTAGCCAAACAAAAAATCTCTTGGATCATATTCCAGGAAAAAACTTCTAATCTCATTCTTGATAATTCAAAAAAATTTTGGGAACCCTGGGCCCACTAAATTGGGGTGCTCCTTTAAGCCTAGACCCTAACACAGACTAGGCGACTTTTTCTGAAGTGAGCCCCCCCCCATACCCCTGAGCTTTCCTTGAAATAGGCACCTTTCCCACCTCATCCCTTATTTCCTACTTCTTTCCCCTCTCTCTCTCTCTTTTCTTACCTATCTATCTGTCTATCCCTCCTTACTCCATCCCTCCCTGCGGTGCCTCCTGCTGGGAGGGAGGGAGGTATATGAAACAAAGACCAAACACTTGTAGACTATCGATGCATCCCTTTACCTGGATGGCATAGCACTGCTACTCACTCGCCTGTTGGGTTGAACTAACTCTGTTCCCTTAGACGGGGAACAAAATATGTTTCCTTTAGAAATTCTGTTTTGTTCTTTCATGTGTTGTGCTAGGGAAGTTCTCCCTCCTTGTCTTTCAAATCTCGGATCGATGCACACTGATCTCTTGGTAGGATTGAGGGCTGGGAGGCCTTGGGTCCCAGACAAAGCCTGAGCCCAATAGGGGTTGTCGGGGAGCGGGGCCCTCCGGAAAACCTCTGTCTTATTCGCACCTCTTTGCATCAATCCTTCTTCCTAACCATAAGCCCTGAACTGTTGCTCTCTGACCTCATGGCAGTTATATACAAGTGATGTTTATCCTCGTTATATTGCCCTGAATGTGCGATGATCTGTTGTTTGTTCACATGTACCTTTTCTTTGACTCCCCTGCGAGAGAGAAACCTTTGTTACAATTAAGGAGGAAGTAAACCCTGATGAGTTTACTTCCTCTTTCATTCCCTGCAAAGGCAAAGCATAATGGACTACTATGCATCGCAAAGTAGTCCATTATGTGTCACTTACCTGACACAGGAATGAATGAATGAATGAATGAATGAAATACTTGTATAGCGCACAATGCGAACTGAATCGCCTCTAGGCGCTGTGGCGAGCTTTGATCATCTGCTAAAAGAGGAAGGTCTTGAGTTTTTTCCTAAAAGCCAGGTGATTTTCTTCCAGGCGGATGTTGATTGGTAGAGCATTCCATAGCCGAGGCCCTTGGACAGCGAATCTCCGATCACCCTTGGATTTATACCGGGCTTTGGGCACGAGGAGGAGGTTTTTGTTGGCTGATCGAAGACTGCGGTTTGGTGTGTAATGATTTATTTTCTCCATTAGGTATTGCGGAGCTTCTCTATGCACACATTTGTGGGTGAGGCAAAGGGTCTTGAAAGTGATCCGATTTTTTACAGTTAGCCAATGTAAGCTCCTCAGTGAAGGAGAAATGGATTCCCAGGGTTTTTTTCCTGTTATCAGCCTTGCCGCTGCAGCGAAGTCACCGCTGTCCCCTGTAGTCCGCCGCATCCATCTTCGGTGCAAATATCGGGCAAATATCTCCTAAACCATATAGGTTTAGGAGATATTTCTTGGACCTACAGGTAGGCCTTAATCTAGGCTTACCTGTAGGTCAAAGTGGTTTGTAAGGGTTTACAACCACTTTAAGCTTTTCATTCAATAAAAAAAAATCAACCTATACACGCAGCTTGTTCCCAAAACTTGCCTCCAAACAGTGAGAAAACGTGACCAGAAAAAAAAGTCCAAAACAAAACAGAAAAAAAAGAGCAAAAAAAGAAGTTCCTGAGTCCGTGAGTCTGGAAGACATTTCTGTCCGTGCCTTTGTCGCTCCGTGCCTTCAAGGACGGATACGCTCAGGGCTGGACTGGCCTACCGGGATACCATGAGATTTCCCGGTAGGCCGCCTGCCTTGGGGACGCTTTGCGGCTGTAGTGCTCCGCTCTCTCTTGCTCCTGTGTGTCATGGAGCTGGCTGGGTCTATGTTCGACGGCCGCGCTGTAACACGGTTCCACCCCCCTAGACTGGCTCGTGTGATAGTAGATAGAATCAGAGTCGGTCTAGGAGGGTGGGACCGTGTTACAGCGCGGCCCCCGAACCCAGACCCAGCTCTGTGATCCACAGGACGAGATGTCTGCCCTGTGTGCCCGGATAGGGGGGCAGCATATAGAGGAGATGAGCTTTCTATATTCCTCCATGCAGCCGCTGAATGCTTGCAGGAGGGAGAGGAGGAGTATCAAGCATTCAGCGGCCGCATGGAGGAATATAGAAAGCTCATTTCCTCTATATGCCCTTCTCCTCCTATCCAATCCAACTTATTTTACTGCCCCCTCAGTTCTCCTTGTGCTTCCTGACTCCCCCCAGTGCCCTCCCCCCACCACACTCTCCAGCCGCCCCACAGTTTCCCCAACCCCTGTTCTTTCTGCCCCCCCCCCCTGCTCTCCAGCTCTCCCCATCCTTCTCTAGCCACCACATCCCAGTGCTCTCCATCCCTGTACTTTCGCCCCCAGTGCTCTCCAGCTCTCACCATCACTCTCCAGCCCCCACCCCAGTGCTTTCCAGACCCCTGTGCTCCCCACCCCTATTATTTCTGCCCCCTGGTGCTCTCAAACTCCACCCATTGCTCTCCAGCCCCCCAGTGCTCTCTGCTCCCCGTGCTGTTCTTTTTGGCTCCCCCTCCAGTGCTCTCACAAGCTCCCCCCAGCACTCTCCGCTCCTCACCCCTGTACTCTCCACTCCCCTCCTGCATTTTTCCCCCACCCATGTGCTCTCCAACCCCGCCAGTGCTCTCCCCCCCATAGTGCTCTCCAGCCCCCCATGCTTTACACCCCTGTTCTTTCTGGCCCCCACTGGTGCTCTCAAGCTCCCCACTCCCCCCTGCTCTTTGTACCCCCCAGTGCTCTCCAGCGCTGTTTTTATGCCACCCAGTACTCTCAAGCCCCCCCCTGTGCTCTCATGCTCCCCCAGTGCTTTTCCCTACCCCCACTTAGCCCCCCCAGGGCTCTCAGCCTCACATGCTTTCCACCCCTGTTCTTTTTGGCCCCCACCATTGCTCTCAAGTTCTCCCCCAGCACTTTCCACTCCCCCCGTGAGCTCCACTCCCACCCTACTCTTTCCCCTTACCCATGTGCTCTTCAACCCCACCAGTACTCTCTGCTCCCCCTTCACTCCAGCTCCCACCCAGTGCTCTCCACTTCCACAGGACCAGAGGACAGGTGGACTGGGGCCAGAAAATGAGGACGGCTGAAGGTGCAGTTGGCCAGGGACCACTTCATCTCACAGAAAACAGATCCTCTGGAAGGAGCACCGTCCCCATCCAAAATAAGAAATTACCCTCTCTGCTGTTGGCCGTCATGAATATCGAGCTGGCATGCAAGGTACTGTACCGAGCATCAACAACACACCTTCCCACAGACAAGGGCTGCAGACTGGGACATGTGGCACAGGAGGGGCTGCAATGATGGGCACAATGAGGCTGCATTCGTGGGTACAGTGAGGCTGCATTCATGGGCACAGTGACACTGCATTCACAGCACAGTAAAGCTGCATTTGATGGGCACAGTGAGGCTGAATTGATGGGTACAGTGAGACTGCATTGATGGGCACAGTAAGGCTGCAAAGATGGGCACAGTGAGGCTGCAATTATGGGCACAGTGAGACTGCATTAACGGGCAGAGTAAAGATGCATTTCATGAGCACAGTGAGGCTGAATTGAAGGGCACAGTGAGGTCGCATTCATGGGCACAGTGAGACTACATTCACGGGCAGAGTAAAGCTTAATTTGATGGGCACAGTGACTCTGCATTTGATGGGCACAGTGAGGCTGCATTTGATGGGCACTGGTGTGGCTGCATTGAGCTCTTGTATCATGTCTGCAGTCTCTGACCATCCCTTGTATTATGTCTCTGAGGGAGTCTGAGGGAGTCTCTGAGGGAGTCTAGAGAGGTGTCAAGAGTGGGAGCGCTGCCAGGATGGGGCTCATGGGAGAAGTCAGACTGTGTGGACTGTGGAGAGGAGACTATAGGATAAAACCAGAGCCACCAAGCTGGAGCCGACTGACTGAGCCCTGCACGGTGCACCTGAGAGGAGGTCAGTGACAGCACTGCCAGGCCAGTCTGAAGGATGGGTCACTGATGTAAGGGGGGAGTGAATATGATAATGGCACTGATAAAAAGGGTTCCCCCTTTATATCAGTAACCCGGCCCCCTTACCTTAGTGTATTCTTTCTGCGGAAGGTGATTCCCCCCCACCTCCTGAGTTCCTGGGGTCCCCCTTAATGATTGACCACTTTTAACTGGAATTTGCTTATATATACACACACACATATATATATATATATATATATATATATATATATATATATATATAGTGGAGATGCGACCTCATGTCACAGGCGCATATAAGCAGTATATGCCTGCTTTTGGCAGGAATACTAATTACACACCTGTGGGTTGGGTTCATAAACATGCCAGGGAAGAAGTCAGTGCTCAGACTTGGAGACGGCTCCGCCCGGCAGACAGGAAGTCTGGCCAGGAGGGTTCCAGTAGGAGATGGCTCCAGAAGAAAGAGACAGGAGTTCTCGGAGTCTAAGACTGCAGGTGACAGTCTGCGTGTATGTCTGAAGCAGGCAGGTGTAGCCTGTGACTAAAGCAGCACGAAGCTGACAGTGATTAAGCCAGGAAGCTATCGTTTGTTTATACAGTGATGGTAGAACCCCCTGCGAGGGAAGATTACTGTTTGTTTGAAATTTTTCGTTTCCTTTAAATAAAATTGGGCTGCCATGCCCTAAAAATACAAGTCTGGAGTGGCATGTTTCTGGAAAATTGCCTGCACCTGTGGAACCTAATCACCCCGGATCATCACAATTGGTGGAGAAATTGGTGTTGGGCATGGATGGCACTGGTCCAGATCCTCACATGCCAAAAACCGTGAATGTCAGAGGCTGTGTGTATTGCTGTTGCTGTGTGAAGCAAAGTGATGGGTGCTGTGTTTCAGCTGTAAGGAGACAGTACGCAACATTTTTTTTGAAGGAACTCTGCATCTCTTGCTGCAAAGATGCATGTTGTTGCCCGTAGCAACAAAGGCAAGGTCAGGCGTGAGCCCTATGGCCAATGGTGGAATGATCCTGATGAGAGTCCTGGGTGGTGGGCTCAAGAGGATTGTTACAGGTACTGGAGAAGCTCTGCAGGGAGAAGGCATTCTCCCATAGCAACCAGTGAAGTGTCATCTGGATGGTGGGGCTCCTATGAAGAGGTGGCTCACTCTTCCCACAAAGAGGGCTGGGAAGCCCGAGAGTCTTTCATTTCACCCGGTACAGTGTGTAAGGGTACTATCTTCCAGCTCACCCCATCATGGTAAAGGGAAGAAAATCCCCCCCCCCCCCACAAAAAAAAAAGAATAAAAAAAGGGATAAGCGAGAAATCCCACACTTGCAGTGAAAAAAGAGGAAACAGACTCCAACCGTTGACATGTTAGCCCTTTGACTCACAGACCATCAATCCAATCATTGGCCTCCATAGGTGTATCAAAGAATCGGACCGTGGCTTTGTGAGGAACTCGCAGCCTGCTGGGGTAGAGCATGCTATAGTTGATATAATTTTCTCTCAGCTGGCATCTCACCTCATTGAAGGATCTGCGGCGCTTCTGGATCTCGGCTGAAAAATAAAGGAAAAGCATCACTTTGGTGTTTTCATAAGGCATGTCTCATTTTTTTTCGGACTTCTGCCAGTATCATATCTCTGTCCTGAAAGTTTAAGAATCTCACCAAAAATGGCCATGGGTGGGAGCCTTCAGAGCGACAGCTCGTACGGACTCTATGAGCCCTTTCCACCACGTATGTGGTAGGCGTGTCAGGTAGGCCCAGCAGATCTTTGAACAGTAATTCAGCAAATGCGGCCGGACGGGAGCCTTCAGCACCCTCCAGCAGGCCCATCACGTGAATATTATTGTGTCATTGTCTATTCTCATCATCGTCCATTTTATGGACTAAGGAACTCACCAACGACTGTAAATCTGCTATCTGTGTGGCCTGGGACCCTTGCTGGTCTTCCACTTTTTCGATCCGACCCTCTGCCTCTGACAGCCGCCCCCTGATCCTGTCCAAATCATGGAGGATCAGGGTACATTCAGGTGCCATGTGTTCCACCCATACCATCAGCATGGTTTTAAAACCCTCTATGGCCTCCAAGATAGGTTTGGTAATGAAGTCTGGAGCTGCCTCCATTAAAATAGGAGACAAAGGAACATCCTGTTTTCCGGAAATTAGGATTTTGCTGGGCTCGGCTGCGTCTCCCATCCACACTGTGCTCCGGGGGTAGTGGGTAAAATGGCACCAGGAGATCCCGCGGCCTGCCCCTTTCCCGAGCACTGTTGCTTCGGGTCTTTTAGAGTCTTACCAGGACTCTGGGAGAGTCAAAGAGAAGTCTTTTTGGCAGAGAACGAGCAAGTAATCAGGGTATTTTAGACAGATGTGCACGGAGCTCTGAAGGCACACGTCTTCTCCAACTCACATCCCGGCCACGCCCCAACTTTGAGCATTTTAATTTGTGAAATGGAGCGTCATGAGGAAGGATAAAATGTATTATAAAATGTGTAAGCCCATACAGCAGTTTGAGAACAAAGCAAAATTATTTGAAAATGCAAGTTTTGGCAAACTTTTACAGGACCAAGTTGAAGTGTTTTCTGGTAACACCCCATATAGCACTAAAGAAAGCTTTCAAGAAATTTTCCTCTGGCAAGTCAGTTTGTTTTGGTGTGATTATTTATTTACAGGATTGATAAACAGGAAAAATGCATGACTTGTTCAAAATCTTCAGAACAATGCTTTACATTTTTAATTGGTTGTAGAAGGGGAATTATGAATCTGGCCTGATCCCCGTTCTGAATGTAATAGTTGGCTGCTGCATCTACACTAGCTTTCAGAGCTTTCTGAGACACTGGCCAAGCTGAAGTCAGAACTTTGAACCTCTACATTGTGGATCACTGACTAAGTAAGTATTGGTTTATTGGTTCAGAATGACAGTCAATAAATAAATCAGCTTGGAAAAAGGGAGACAAAAAACTGTAGCCCACATTTATCTTTTTATTTTTATTTATTACAGGAACTTTTATAATGCTGGTAATTTACACAGTGATTTACATATACACTATATTACCAAAAGTATTGGGACGCCTGCCGTTACACGCACATGAACTTTTTTCTTTTCATCAATACAAAACATCCATTAAAAATACAAAAAAACTTTATACAAGCAACAACATTGATACACTTTTTTTTACAAAATAACTATTTTACCCCTTCCCCATCCCTCCCTTCCCTACCCACACCCTTAATATAAACAGCCACTATTTACTTTTAATTTACATATCGCTTACATCTTTCTTATATGTTCTCTGGAGAGAGTTGTTATTTATAGTTTATCTGTTTACTCCTGCTCTTGCTCTTTTCCACACCATATCGGATAGGGCCAGCTACACTTACTGTACTCCTCTGTACTTCCCTTATATGGGCAACTCATCCTTCTCAAACACGGTTTCCACAGTTTTTTAATTTTATTACAATTTCCTCTTTTGATAAATATTGCTATTTCTTTCCATACTGTCGTGTTTATTACATTAACCCATTCTGCCAGTTTCTGAGCCTTCGGAGACTGCCAATTTTGTGCAATCAATTTTCTATCCTGAAACAGGCACCTCAATACCACTACCATGGTATTTGTTTGCCCCCCATCTCCCTTCCATACATCCTAGTAAACACATTTTTGCCTCTTGCTCTATTCTAGTCCCAAAAGTTGTATTAATATTGTCTAATACTGTAGTCCAATACCTATGTAGTTTCGGGCATTTCCATATCATGTGTATGAGGTCACCTGTGTTCTGGCATGTGGGGCACATGAACTTTAATAGCATCCCAGTCTTAGTCCGTTTGCTCCATATTGAGTTGACCCACCCTTTGCAGCTATAACAGCTTCAACTCTTCTGGAAAGGCTGTCCACAAGGTTTAGGAGTGTGTCTGTGGGAAAGTTTAACCATTCTTCCAGAAGCGCATTTGTGAGGGCAGGCACTGATGTGAACGAGAATGCCTGGCTTGCAGTCTCTGCTCTAATTCATACCAAAGGTGTTCTATCTTGTTGAGGTTAGGACTCTGTGCACTGGTATGCAGTCATGTTGGAACAGGAAGGGGTCATCCCCATACAATTCCCACAAAGATGGGAGCAAAATTGTCCAAAATGTCTTGGTATGAAGAGGTCCCTTCACTGGAACTAAGGGCCAAGCCTGACCCCTGAAAAACAACCCCACACAATAATCCCCCCTCCACTAAAGGATTTGGACCAATGCCCAAAGCAAGGTCCTTAAAGACATAGATGAGCGAGTTTGGGGTGGAGGAACTTGACTGGCCTGCCAGAGTCCTGACTTCAACCCGATAGAACACTTTTGGGATGAATTAGTGGAGACTGTGAGCCAGGCCTTCTTGTCCAACATCAGTTCCCTGGCCTCACAAATGCGTTTCTGGAACAATGGTCAAACATTCCGAAACCATATGGACAGCCTAAGACTGGAATGCTATTAAAGTTCATGTGCATGTAAAGGCAGGCGTCCCAGTACTTTTGGTAATTTATATATATATATATATATATATATATATATGATGTGCTGATGAATAAAACTGAATAAAACCACTAATATTAGTCCAAAATATTGAGGAAAGTATGCACCATTTCATAAATCCATATACGTGAGTCTCTCAGTAGCATAAACCAGACAGAGCACACTGAAACTTGCTCTCATAAGCAAAGAAGAACCATGAATTGAATCAAAGTCTGGGCTCTCTGAACTCTCACCTCCACTCCTTATAACCACGTCAAGTACAGTAGGTGACTGCGATATTATGTCAATCTCGCCGCTTTTATCGGCGAGATTGACACCCTGCGAGCCCCGTCGCGGGAGCCAACGCTGAGCCACATCAGGAAAGGAAACATTTTTATTTTCCTTTCCCGATAAGCGACAAGCATCGCTGGCCGGGTTCACACTGGTGCAAGGATCCGAATTGGATTACCGCCAATACCAGGCACTGTATTTTGTATGAATCCTAAGGGAAAACTCCACACCAAATAAAAAAAAAAACCGGCATGGGTTCCCCCTATGGAGGCATACCAGGACCTTGGATCCAGTAGAGATTTTAAGGAGAATCCCCTACGCCAAAAAAAACGGTGTGGGGTCCCCCCCAAAATCGATACCAGACCCCTATCCGAGCACGCAGCCCAGCCGGTCAGGAAAGGGGTGAGGACGAGCGAGCGGCCCCCCTCCTGAGCCCCCCCACCCCAAAGCACCTTGTCCCCATGTTGATGAGGACAAGGGCCTCTTCCCGACAACCCTGGCCATTGGTTGTCGGGGTCTGCGGGCGGGGGGCTTTTCAGAATCAGGGAGCCCCCTTTAATAAGGGGGCCCCCGGATACCAGCCCCCCACCCTATGTGAATGAGTATGGCATACAATGTGCCACTACCCATTCACCTGTGAAAAAAAATGACAAAATAACACAACACACAAGTTTTAAAAATAATTTATTGCACTGCTCCGGGGGTCTTCTGTCTTGGGGGGTCTTCTCGCCGGACTCCTCCGTTATCTTCTGCTCTTTTACTAGCTCTTTCACTAGCGGAGGAGCCTTTCTTTCTTCTTCGCCACTGCCGCCCGGGGGTCTTCTTCCGACTTCGGGGGTCTTGTCCCCCTCTCCGGTTCTTCTTGCCGGAGTCCTCACAGTTACTCTCGGTGGGCACAGGAACGGGCCCTGCTGTGAAATATTATATCAAGAATTGTAATTACATGCCCCTGTTAAACAGGGGCTGAAAAATTGAGCCTTAGGCACTGCTTGCTGGTGCCATAACACTGAAACCTCTCCCAGATAATCTAGTTGGAGTGCAGGAATGAGCCCTGCTGCAAAGCATTGCATCAAAAATTGTATTACATGCCCCCGCTAAACAGGGGCTGAAAAATTGGGCCTATACACTGCAACCTCTACCATATACTCTAGTTGTATTGCAGGAATGAGCCCTGCTGCAAAGCATTGCATCAAAAAATGTAATTACATGCCCCTGTTAAACAGGGGCTGAAAAATTGGGCCTTAGGCACTGGTGCCACGACACTGCAACCTCTCCCATATACTCTATTATATCAAGAATGATATACTCTATTAAATCAAGAATTGTATTTACATGCCCCTGTTAAACAGGGGCTGAAAAATTGGGCCTTAGGCACTGCTTGCTGGTGACACAACAATTCACCCTCTCCCAGATACTCTAGTTGGAGTGCAGGAATGAGCCCTGCTGCAAAGCATTGCATCAAAAATTGTATTACATGCCCCCGCTAAACAGGGGCTGAAAAAAAGGGCCTATACACTGCAACCTCTACCATATACTCTAGTTGTATTGCAGGAATGAGCCCTGTTGCAAAGCATTGCATCAAAAAAATTAATTACATGCCCCTGTTAAACAGGGGCTGAAAAATTGGGCCTTAGGCACTGGTGCCACAACACTGCAACCTCTCCCATATACTCTATTACGAGTGCAGGAATGAGCCCTGCTGCAAAGCATTGCATCAAAAATTGTAATTACACGCCCCTGTTAAACAGGGGCTGAAAAACTGGGCTGGTGGCACTGGTGCTGGTGCCACGACACTGCAACCTGTCCCATATACTCTAGTTGGAGTGCAGTAATGAGCCCTGCTGCAAAGCATTGCAGCAAAAAATTTAATTACATGCCCCTGGAGTGGCATCACCCAGAACCAAAAATGTTCTTCCAAGATATAAGTCAAGGAGGAAGAGAATAGACAGTCAACATAACAGGACAGTCACTCAGCATCAGCATAGGCAGTCTTGAAGGGATGTGATATTTAAAAAAAAATATTTTGGTTACATCATCTTCAGGTGCTTGGTAGATGGTGGTGATCCAAGACTGATTCATCTTTATGTAGGTCAGTCAATCAACTGAGTCTGTGGGCAGGTGCACCCTGTGATTGGTAACAAAGCCACCAGCAGCACTGAAGGTGCTTTCCGAAAGAACGCTGGATGCAGCACAGGCCAGTAGCTCAATTGCATACTGTGCAAGCTCTGGCCAGTGATCCATCCTGAAGACCCAGTAAGCCAGAGGATTTTCGGTGGGAAAGGTGTCCAAGTCTGACCTTGCCCCTAGGTATTCCAGCACCATGTAAATCAGACGCTGGCGATGGTTGCTGGAACCAATCATACCTTGGGGCTGCGGACTAAAAAATTGTCTGAACGCATTGGTCAGACGGCCACCTTCTCCACTGCTCCTTCTGACCGAAGCCTCAGCAACAAGTTGTCCAGGACCAGGAGTTTGTAACCTCCCAGTCTCTGGGAACGCGTTGCACAGACCTTTCTGCAAGTCATCCCAGAGATATCTCATCCTCTGCTCCCTCTGCGAAGGCAAGATAAGGTCAGCAACCTTACCCTTGTACCATGGATCAAGGAGAGTGGCCAGCCAGTAATGGTCCCTCTCCTTGATCCGAAGAATATGAGGATACTTCCGCAGGCTTTGCAGGATCAAGGAGGCCATGCAGCGTAGGTTAGCTAAGGCATTCGGTCCGGAGTCCTCTGGGTCACTAAGGACAACATGATCCACAGCCACCTCCTCCCAGCCACGTAGATGTCCACGGGTTTTGGGACTGTAAATCATCCCTAAAAGACTGCTGCTGCTGATGCTAAGTGCCAGCCTCCACCTCCATGCTCACACAATCATCCTCCTCCTTCTCCTCCTCCTCCTCCTCTTCCTGTGTGATGGGTGGGACAGCAGGAACACTGTCTGGATAAAGGGGGCCTTGAGAGGCAAGGAAGTCCTCCTCTTCCTGCCTCTGTTCTGCCTCAAGTGCAGTGTCCATTATTCCACGCAGTGTATGCTCCAACAGGTGGACAAGAGGTACAGTTTCACTGATGCATGCACTGTCACTGCTCACCATCCTTGTGACCTCCTCAAACAGTGACAGGACAGTGCATGCATCCCTGATCATGCCCCACTCATTGATGGCCCTCTGCTGCGCGTGCAGCCACTGCAGCATGGCCAACGTTGAGTTCCACCTGGTGGGCATGTCACATATAAGGCAGTTCTTGGGCAGGTTCAACTCCTTTTGGAGCTCAGCCAGCCGAGCACTGGCATTAAATGATCGGTGGAAATGCACACAGACTTTCCTGGCCTGCTTCAGGACAACCTGTAAGCCCGGGTACCTGCCCAAGAACCGCTGCACCACCAGGTTAAGGACATGAGCCACACAGGGCACATGGGTCAGTTGTCCCTGATGGAGGGCGGAGAGGAAGTTGGTGCCATTGTCGCAAACCACCATTCCTAGCTTAAGCTGGCATGGAGTCAACCACCTCTCGGCCTGCCCCTGCACAGCTGACAAAATATCTTCCCCAGTGTGGCTCCTGTCCCCCAAACAAACCAGCGCAAGCACGGCATGGCATTGTTTTGCCTGCGTACTTGTGTAGCCCCTTGAACGCCTATGGAGCACCGCTGGTTCCAAGGACAGAACACTGGAAGAGGCCATGGAGAAAGAAGAAGAGGAGGGGTTGGAGGAGAGAGG
The DNA here is from genome assembly GCF_037356315.1 of Lithobates pipiens. Classification (NCBI taxonomy): domain Eukaryota; kingdom Metazoa; phylum Chordata; class Amphibia; order Anura; family Ranidae; genus Lithobates; species Lithobates pipiens. The sequence continues at coordinate 205,004,838 of NW_027507784.1, read as the reverse complement.
TGGGTCACAACCAGTAGTAGCATTTTGGAGGCGTGGTGGCGGAACAACCTCCAACACTATTGCACCTTGTCCTGCATCCTTCCCAGCTGCCAGAAGAGTGACCCAATGGGCCGTGAAAGACAGGTAATGTCCCTGTCCATGCCTGCTGGACCATGAGTCAGTGCACCTTACCGCTGACCGCCCTGTCCAGCGAGGCAAGGACATTGCCTTCCACATGCCGGTAGAGAGCCGGAATCGCCTTCTGTGAGAAAAAGTGGCATTTTGGGACCTACCACTGAGGAACTGCACATTGCACAAACTCACGGAAAGGGGCTGAGTCTACCAACTGAAAAAGCAGCAGTTGAAGTGCTAGCAATTTAGCCAAGCTAGCATTCAACCGCTGGGCATGTGGATGGCTGGGAGTGAACTTTTTTCTACGGTCCAGCAGCTGGGGCAGGGAAATTTGCCTGCTACAATTGGACATGGGTGTACTGCTAGCAGAGTGCCCGCAAGCACTTGGCTATGACACACCTAATTCTACACCTTCATTCCTCTCAGCGCAGGTTTCAGAGAGGACTGAAGGTCTAGTGGGGTTGGAGATCCCAACTGATGAGGAGCAAGGAGAGGTCCGCTTTGTTCTTTTGTGTGGGTCTTTGAGGTATGCTTGCCAACAAGCTGCATGGCAGGTCAATATATGTCTGGTCAAGCATGTGATGCCCAAGCGGCTGATGTTTTGGCCACACGAGATATGCTTGAGACATATGTTGCAAATAGCAGCGCTGTGATCTGATGCACTCATCTCAAAAAAGGCCCACACCAAAGAACTTTTAGAATAACGCGCATGGGCAGCGTCCTGCACAGGCGGAGCTCTGCAGTGTGATTCAGTCGGTGTGCTTCCCCTAAGCTGGCTCCCGGAGGGCATCTTGCTCATTGGAAATGTGCCTCCTCCTCCTCTCTCCTACCAGGCACCAACGTGGAGTCAGTGACCTCATCATCCCCTCCCTCTTCATCACTGGAGCAAACCTGGCAGTATGCTGCAGCTTGTGGAACATGACTGCCAGATTGCTGTCCTTCTTGAGCATCCCCTCTCTCTGCGCTCATGCTACCACCTTCCTCTAGCTGAGTATCATCATCAGAGCCTACAAAACACTGGGCATCCTCCTGGAGCATTTACCCAACACTGTGCTCAAACAGTTCGGGGGACTCCTTAGGAGGACATGGTGGGTCTAGGGAAAGAGTGACTGATGATGACATTGAGATGAGGGAAGAGGATGCATTGGCAGCTGCTTTGCTAGTACCCTGAGCCTGGGTGAGAGAGGATGAGGAGGATGAAGAGGGCTTGGTCATCCACTCTACCAAGTCTTCGGCATGATGCAGCTCAACACGTTCAGCTGCCGGAAATAAGGACAAGCGTGTCCCATGGCCATGTGCTGATGACGATGCACCATGTCCACGAGCAGCACTGTTGCCTCTAGACATAGAGCCGGCTTGCCCTCTTTTAATGGCTTGCGCCTGTCTGCCTCTCCTTGTTGGCCTTCCAGTGGGTAATGGCCTGCAGGGAGATGGGAAAACCAGCAATTGGGTAGTGTAATTTGTGCTGGAGGCACATAACACCCACTAACTCCTGCAGATGGCTCTATTTGAGAACAGCAATAGATACAGGTGTATACTGCGCTGGAGGCACACAACAGCAACTAACTCCTGCAGATGGCTGTATTAGAGAACACCAGCAATAAAGGGTAGATACAGGTGTATATTGTGCTGTGCTGGAGGCACACAACACCCACTAACTGCTGCAGACACCGAAACACTACACAAGGCCGCCGCGCTGGCGGCATTATATAGTGTGGGGCATGTACTAAACAGCCTGAGCTATAATTGGCCACAAGCATCCTGCCTGTGGCCAATTATGGCTCTTCTCGCTGCCGGCGCTGTGATTGGCCAAGCATGCAGGGTCACAGTGCATTCTTGGCCAATCATGAGCCAGCAATGCACCGCGATGGCCTTCCAGTGGGTAATGGCCTGCAGGGAGATGGGAAAACCAGCAATTGGGTAGTGTAATTTGTGCTGGAGGCACATAACACCCACTAACTCCTGCAGATGCCTGTATGATAGAACACCAGCAATAAAGGGTAGATACAGGTGTATAGTGTGCTGTGCTGGAGGCACACAACACCCACTAACTCCTGCAGATGGCTCTATTTGAGAACAGCAATAGATACAGGTGTATACTGCGCTGGAGGCACACAACAGCAACTAACTCCTGCAGATGGCTGTATTAGAGAACACCAGCAATAAAGGGTAGATACAGGTGTATATTGTGCTGTGCTGGAGGCACACAACACCCACTAACTGCTGCAGACACCGAAACACTACACAAGGCCGCCGCGCTGGCGGCATTATATAGTGTGGAGCGTGTACTAAACAGCCTGAGCTATAATTGGCCACAAGCATCCTGCCTGTGGCCAATTATGGCTCTTCTCGCTGCCGGCGCTGTGATTGGCCAAGCATGCAGGGTCACAGTGCATTCTTGGCGAATCATGAGCCAGCAATGCACTGCGATGGCACAGTGCATTGTGGGCCATGAGCGCCACGCGAATTTGGCGCGAACGGCCCACAGAGTTCTGGCTTCGCTGAGCGGGCGAACAGCCGGTGTTCGTGTCGAACATGCGTTCGACTCAAACACCAAGCTCATCCCTAATCAAAATATTGAGGTGTTTAAGAAACTACTTTTAGAAGTCTTGAATCTCAGAAAAATAGAACGATTTCAGACCCAGCCCATATTAAGACAGGAATTAAACTACTTAAACAGAGAAAAAACATTGTAATACGCCCAACAGATAAGGGAGGAGTTGTGGTCATACAATCTAAGGAAGCATACCTACAAGAGTTAGACCGTCAGCTACAGGATGGAGAGACGTATATTAAATTACTAGGCAATCTGACTAATAAATATAAGAAAGAATTGGAACAATTGGTACATTTGGGAACGAAAAAAGCAATCTTAAGTAAAAAAGAGGCCAAGTATTTAATTCCAGAGTCATGTAGAATACCAATAGTATATACCATTCCAAAGATCCACAAAAATTGAGAACAACCACCAGGTAGACCTATTGTGAATGGTATAGATTCACTTACATCAAGAACTGGAGAATACGGTATTTGGATTTTTTTATTCAACCAGCAATACAGAAAACAAAGGCATACCTTAAAGACACAAAGCATATACTACAATTATTGGATACGGTACCAGTTTTGGAAGGGAGAACCATTCCAGCAATGGCGGATATGTCATCCCTATACACCATTATAGGACATCATGAAGCATGTGCGACAATAAAATGGCTTCTAAGAACACATACTATACTGGGGTGCAAGCAGAGGAAGTTCCTGATCAAGTGTTTGGACTTCTGTTTGAAACACAATTATTTTTGGCACAATCAGACATACTATAGGCAAGCTATCAGGGTTGCAAATGCATTTATGGCACACTGGGAGGAGGAGGCCATATATAAAGATATGCCTACTAAACTAACACTATATAAAAGATATATTGATAATCTTATTATTGTCTGGAACGGCAGTAAAGATTCATTGGAGAAATATCTTAGTGATCTAAATAATAATGAAAATAACATCTACCTGGAGTGGAAAATAGATGAGAAATCTGTGGATTTTCTGTATTTGAATGTGTCCTTAGAGAACCATAAAATATTTACAAAAACTCACTTCAAGAGTGTGGACACCAAATGCTATTTATAAATAAATAGCTGCCATTTTAAACCTTGGCTATATAATATGCCAAAGGAGCAGCTAGTAAGGATCAGAAGAAACTGTACCAAGGACGATGATTATCTCATGCAAGCCAATTCAATTGCAGAAAGATTTAAGGAAAAGGGTTATAAAGACACCCTTATTAAGGAACAAATTCAACAAGTCAAACAATTGGATAGAAACAATATGTTCCAAGACAAGACAAATAAGAAAACATATCACAATGAGGCCCCATGCCTGATATTGGATTACAATGCCCAACACAAAGAAATAGCCAGGCTCATCCAACGTCACTGGCATATACTTAAAAGTGACAAAGATCTGAAAACCATTTTACCTGATAAACCTAATATCATTTACAGAAGAGCCCCTACTTTAAAAGACATTATAGTCAAATCAGTGGTGGAACCCCCACCTAAGAAGGGTTACACCTTCTTTACTGGGAAAGGTTTTTTCCCTTGTAGAAATTGCTTTGCCTGCCAGCACTCTTAAGAAATTTCAAAGTAAAAAACTAGAATTTGTAGCTACCACTATAGGACACACGTATACTATCCGTGACTTCATTGGATGTCACACGGAAGGGGTTGTTTATTGTTTACAATGCAGTTGTAATTTGCAGTACATAGGAAGAACTAAAAGGGCCCTGAAAGTGAGAGTGAAAGAGCATGTACAAAATATTATTAATGGTTTCCCGAAGCATAGTGTTTCGAAACACTTTGATTTAGTGCAAAATAGGGACTCCTCCCACTTACAATTCTGGGGCATTGAAAGATATAATCCATCATGGAGAGGCAGTCATAAGGTTAGAACTATAAGCCAAAAAGAATCCAGGTGGACATATAATATGAGAACCTTTACGCCTGAAGGCCTAAATGTTGAATTTGATTTAAACTGCTTTTTTTTTTTAATACAAAGGTTTTTATTGAAGAAATTCAGCCAGTACAGTAAAAGAGATACAGCAGAAATAGTATAGCAAGGAATACACATACCGGTAGGATCAACACAAGTATAGAGTATAATAAGTGATGGCAGCCGGGTGAGTGTCCAATGCAGAGAATGTAGGAAGAGGAAAGTCTCTTCCTAGCTTAAGGAGCAAGGTATCCCGCCACTCGACGTCCACCCGTAAAAAATCTCAAATACCTGCAATCCATAGTCTAGTACAACAAACATAACAAAAATAACTAAAACACATTAACAGAAAACCAAGGGAGCTACGGGTAAATCTGTAAGGAGGTACATGTACAGGAGGATCATGACACAGAGGAACCCACCCATGGAAAAGGGAGTGGGGTGGTCACGGGCCAGGCGGCCAGGATTTCCATTTCAGCTCATATGTGGGTATTGTGTCTATTATAGTGTGAAACACCTTTTCCATTAGTTGGATGGCCACCATGCGTTTAAGGATTTGGTCCCATGGGACTCCTGGGGTGCTCCAAAACAGAGCAATAGCCCAATATACTGCGCTAAATAAAGTATGGGCAAGTTTTTGTTCGGGGGTGGCTCCGGGGATCCCCGCAAAGAATAGGCACATCTGGTAAGTGAGGGTGGTCGAAATCCCCGTGAATACGGCCACCCTCTCCGTCATCCGTTGCCACAGGACCCTCAACGAGGGGCAGCTCCAAAAAATGTGCAAATGTGTACCTCTATCAGGGCAACCTCTGAAGCAGTTCTCCGTGACCAAGGGTAAACATTTATGGAGTTTAGCCAGGGTATAGTACCATCTCGTGTGGAGTTTCATTACGGTTTCTTTCACCGCTACAGACTTTGTGCATTTATGCATATTTGAGATTCGAAGTGACCACTCCTCAGGGGAGGCCACCTCGCCGGTCTCTGCCTCCCATTGGAGTATTGCTGAGGATTTGGCAGGTAGGCCCAGGCTACCCAGATAGTTCTACAACAGGGAGATTTACCCCTATCCCTGGAGGAGGGGCCACACAGGTCTTCAAATGTTGCGAGGGGGTTGGCCCTGTACCTGGAGTAGTGTGTGTCGTAGAAATGTCTAATCTTGAGGTATTTATAAAACTCAGATCTAGGGAGGGAGTGGGAGGATTCTAAGGATAGGAAGGAGCGGATCACCCCGTCCCCCAGTAAAGAGTCCAGAGTGACCAACCCCCCCGCCACCCACAATGAGAAGGCATTGGGGTTGGAGAACGCTGCTGGAAAGGAGGGGTCGCCCAAAAACGATGCCAATTTTGGGTGGGAAGGGAGAAGGGAGAATTTATGTTTATAAAGTAACCATAAGTGCAGAGATTGACCAACCACAACATTCCGGGCAGAAAATATCCTTAGGGCTGATAGATTTAGCCCATAAAAGGCCCGGGAGATAGAAAGGGGCAATAGAGGCCCGTTCAAAGCAGAGCCAGGGTATACTGTATGGGGAGGTATGCCATTGGGCTAATTGCAGGAGTCTAGCTGAAACATATTACAGCCAAAGGTTAGGTAGGCCCGCGCCACCCAGGGGTCACGATCTATATAGCATTTTTGCACAGGCGTGGTTTTTTATGACTCCAGATAAATTTGTTCACGTCGCGCTGTAGTTGTTCAATCGTCTGTTTGGGAACATAATTAGGAAGGGATCTAAAAAATAATTAAAGTTTGGGAAGTATGGACATTTTTACCGCCTGTATTCTGCCTAAGAACGTGATATGAAAGGAGCCCCAGGAGTGAAGTAGCTGTCTCAGACGAGTGAATGCAGGGGGGTAATTGGCACAGTAAAGTTTATGGAGGGATGGGGCCAGTTTAATTCCAAGATAGGGTAGCGTCAGGCCATCTGTGGGGAAACCGAAGTTTGTTTGGATCAAGGTCTTAGTGCTAAGGGGGAAATTTATTGAGAGTGCTGAGCATTTTGAAAGGTTAACTCCTAGGCCGGAGATTTCTTGGAACCTATGAAGGGTGGTTATAAGGTTAGGGATAGAGACAATGGGGTCTGGCAGGAACATAAGGACATCGTCCGCATATAGGCTCAATTTAAATGTGTGATCCCCCTTCATATATCCCCTAATATTATTATCTAGGCGGATAGCTTGGGCGAGAGGTTCGATGGCAAGGGCGAACAAAAGAGGTCACAGGGGATAACCCTGTCTCGTACCCCTACCTAAAGTGAAGTAGTCTGAGTTGCAACCCGGAAGCCTAATTTGAGTTCGGGGATGGTGGTATAATGCCCAGAACCCATGGACAAAGGCCCCTGAGAAACCAAATGCTAGGATCTGTTCCAAGAAGGGCCATAGGACACTATCAAAGGCCTTGTGAATGTGTAAATTAAGGAGAAGGACCTTGCGGGAGTGTAGGTCAGCATCTTGGATTATGTTGGCTTCGAGTCTAATGTTGTCAGTGATTTGTCTGGAGGGGATAAATCCTGTCTGGTCAGGGGAAATTAGGGAAGGGATAATGTTTGACAGTCAGTCTGCTAAAATGTGGCCGAAGATCTTCAAGTCTGTATTAATGACGGAGATTAGTCTGTAGTTCCGGGGGAGGGAGTGGTCTTTATTAGGTTTTGGGATCAAGGACATGTTTGCCAAAAGCATGTCATCTGGGAATTTATTACCTTTGAGGACATAGTTGAATAGTGATTGTAAGTGCGGGATCAGGGTGCCCAGGAATTTTTTAAAATAGGGAGCAGAATAACCATCTGGCCCAGGGGTCTTGGAGGGTTTCAGGGACTTTACAACTTTAATTATCTCAAGTTCCGAGCATGGGGCATTCAGTTTCTGGATTTGTTCTAACGTGAGAGTGGGAAGGGGTAGATCACTCAGCCAGGTGCCGAGGGCTAGGTCCGGGGGGGAGGTCGGGGGGAGAGTAAATCCGAATAGAATTTAGTGAAGATTTTAAGGATTTCCAGGGGTGAGAGACCACGTTTCCATCATGATTCCTAAGTTTATATGAATGAGAGGGTTGGAGGGAATGGTTGAGCTTTCTCGCGAACATCGCTGAGGCAGAGTTGCTGTGGAGGAGGAACTTGGCCTTAGACCACCGCAATGCCTTCTCTGTCCAGTCTGATGGGATCTTGTCAAGGTCAAGCCTAAGGGCATTGATTTGTTTGAGTATATCTGGGGAGTGGGTCTGAGAGTGGAGATGATATAGCTTGTCAAGGTCAGTAGTAAGTCTGGTTATGTCAATTAGTCGTTTCTTTCTTTCTGCAGCTAGTTGAATAAGGTGCCCTCGCACCACCACTTTGTGGGCCGCCCAAAGTGTGGCTGGGGAGATATCATCTGTTTTATTGATGGTAAAATATTCTTCTATGTGTGTAGTGATAAGGGCAGTACCACTGGATCTGATAGGAGGGCCTCGTTTAGTCTCCAACCGGCCACTGAGGGCTTTAAGCCAATATGGGAGACATCTAGGGAGACCATCTGATGGTCAGACCGGGGACAGGAATGAATGGCAGCGGGGGTGGAGTTGGCTAAGAGAATAGGGGAGCAAAATAGGTAATCCAGTCTAGAGTAACTGTAAAATGTATATTCCCTTGCCCCAGTGTTATGGGCCCTCCATGTGTCAACCAAAGTGTGCAGATGTAGGCTGGATTTTAGAGACTCGGGGAAGGCATTAATGTTCGCACCCGGCTTACTCCTATCCAGGGACGAGTGTGCCACTAAATTGAAGTCTCCAGCAAGGATAACATGAGGAGAGCTGTATTTGTCTAAGGTTTGAAAGAAGGTTCTGAAAAAGGATGCCTGAGAATCGTTGGGGGCATAGACATTAGCAAGAGTAATTAGTTTACCTTGTAGAAAACCTTGGAGAATGATAAATCTACTAGCTGGGTCTTTGTAGATATTCTGGATATCAAGAGATAGACAGTTTTTCACAAAAATTGCCACTCCCCGAGACTTGGACCCAAAAGTGTTAAAGTGCCCAGAGTCAAAGGCCCTATCAAAGTAATTAGGGTGATTTTTTTCAGAGAAATGGGTCTCTTGTAGGCGCTTGTAGTTCTGAAAAGCTTTTTTACGTTTCTGGGGTGAATTGAACCCCCGAACATCGTGGGATATTATCCTAATACCCATTTAGTTGGGGGGTAGGGATAAGGGCAAACCAGATCAGGGGGGGCGGTCTCGAGAAGTGCGTCCCTTGAATTCTCGACCCCGATGGGGTGTGGAAGTCAGGGTAAACCTGAGGGGGAGTGGGCCCCCATGAACCAAACCAAACAACGTATACTGTGTACACAACCTCATCATATGAAGCACATCAAAGGTGATCAAACAGTTTCAAATAAACCCGTAGCACTGAAAAAGGGACTTAATAAGAACAAACATGTACCGTAACAAAAATCAAACATTGGGGTCGGGAGGAGAAAGACCCTCTCGAATAAAGGTAACCTGAGATCCAACAGGGGTAACACCACCTGATTAGAAGGACACTAATGTCCGACGCTCTTGAGTACCCGTTTCCGGGTGAGAGAGGAGGCCACGAATAAGAGTATAAAACAAAGCTGAAAAAAACAACAAAAAATTGAAAAATAGAAGACTGTCTCTTGGGGCTCCCAAGTCCAGGACTCTCCTTGCCTCTCACCATCTTCTGGGGTGACTTTCAGTAAGAGTGGGGGGACAACCAAACAGGGAGCTACTGTGCTACAGCACAGCGGGGAGCTGTAAGGTGTTTAACAGGTGCTTCAAGGCACGATGACAGTCTTGGGGGCAGGGGGGCCAGGCTACCGCGGGGGTCTGACCCACAAGGGGGGCCCCCATACTTGCCTAGGAGAGGCCTCGGCCTTCAGGTAGTAGTCCAGGGCCTGCAGCGAACTCAATCCGGCAGGATCAAAATAGGGGAAGTCAGGCAGGGGATCAATGTTGGCGGCCCCTGAGTTCCTGCCTCTGCCTTCTACGGTCCCTTTGCGGAGAAGAAGTAGCCCAGATAGCGGAGGTGCGGGGGGTGGAAGGTATTCTCGGGAGATCCTCCTTTGCCATCAGACCCAGCTTAACCAGGAGCTCCTTACCCTCTTGTAGGTTCAACACCGTGAACGTAGAGCCTTTGTGGATAACCTGGAGCTTAAAGGGAAATCCCCATCTATACCGTATTCTGGCCTCCTGAAGTGGCATGGTGATCTCCTTTAATTTGCGTCTTTTATCCCTTATCACTACACACATAGAAGAATATTTTACCATCAATAAAACAGATGATATCTCCCCAGCCACACTTTGGGCGGCCCACAAAGTGGTGGTGCGAGGGCACCTTATTCAACTAGCTGCAGAAAGAAAGAAACGACTAATTGACATAACCAGACTTACTACTGACCTTGACAAGCTATATCATCTCCACTCTCAGACCCACTCCCCAGATATACTCAAACAAATCAATGCCCTTAGGCTTGACCTTGACAAGATCCCATCAGACTGGACAGAGAAGGCATTGCGGTGGTCTAAGGCCAAGTTCCTCCTCCACAGCAACTCTGCCTCAGCGATGTTCGCGAGAAAGCTCAACCATTCCCTCCAACCCTCTCATTCATATAAACTTAGGAATCATGATGGAAACGTGGTCTCTCACCCCTGGAAATCCTTAAAATGGATTTATCCAACAGTACAGTTCTCAAACTAGCTGACTTACATAGGTTCCAAACAAGCACATGGACAAACTTACAACCGAGTGTAAGAAGATGCCCCACCAAGAATCCGTCTTATTCTAGCAGAAAGTTGTCTCAGCTCATCTACAGACACTAACGCAGACACTAAATACTGTGGGGCTGAACAAAGAACATAAAACATAGATTTACCAACAATGTCATATATATTACCCTTATTACTCCTGTGAACAAAAACAACCCCATATTCATAGATGGCTACAAAACTCCCAATTGAATACTATATAGTTTTTTAACACAGGCTTAAGGTTTGACGGTCATCCCGAAACACCACTTTTTTTCATACAAACCAACTCCCACAAAGTGGCTCTTGACAACACTTGCTGAACATTAACGCTATACGCCACTACCCTTCTCTGGCTCACAACCTACATATTGAGCCAGGTAAGCAGGTTCTCAACTGGTGTTGGATTTCCCCTAACCCCCAAGTTAGCACATTCAATACCTATACCCAATCTCCCTCTATCCCCCCTTCTTTCCCTAATACATCACTGACCTACAGGCCACACCAACATAGAAATCCTCTCTTTTGCACTAACAGGATCTACCTAATATACTCACCACAGCTCTTGAGACCTCTACTTAAATAAATCTATAAAACGAAATGTCTACATTCACAATGACCACAAGATCCACCACGACCGCCCTTGACCAATGCAAAATCATCTCACTAAATGTGAAGGGACTAAATGTCTCAGAGAAGAGATCACAATTACTACTAAACATGCAAAGATGTAAAGCAAATATTGTATTTCTACAGGAAACTCATTTCCGCACTCAATCCCAAAATGTCATTATTATCCCACAACCTACCACTCAACAAACAAAGAATCAAAATCCAAAGGGGTTTCCGTCTTGGTATCCAAGCATTGTCCATTTCAGATCACTGACATGACAATCGATGATAATGGCAGATTTATTTTTCTAAAAGGAACCTACAAAGGAAAATATATATGTCCCGAATGCTAACCAGGTATCGTTTTTCCGTGAAATCACACAAAGGTTAACAGATTATCAAGAAGGAACTCTGATACTAGGAGGAGACTTCAACGCCCCCCTAAACCCTTTGCTTGATACCTCCAACAGCACCTCGTCTCTCCCCTATGCTGCTCTAAGAGCAATTAAAAACCCAGTTATAAACACTCCTATTACACGACACCTGGCGAACCCTATACCCAGACACCAAAGGCTACACATTTTATTCGGCTCCCCACAATAAATACTCACATAGTTAGTTACATAGTTACAAAGGTTGAATAAAGACACCAGTCCATCCAGTTCAACCCGAGTGTCTACAATTGTCCCCATCACTGTGCATTGCACACTCACATCGGTCCCTACCCTCAAGGAGCCCACAATCCAAGGTCCCCATTTATATACTAGGGCCAATTTTGGACAGAAGCCAATTAACCTACCTGCATGTCTTTGGAGTGTGGGAGGAAATCGGAGTACCCGGAAGAAACCCACGCAGGCACAGGGAGAACATGCAAACTCCAGGCAGGTAGTGTCGTGGTTAGGAATCGACTACTTGTTCATCTCACAATCTAGCCTCCCTTTCCTGAAACACGCGTCTATTGACTCAATGTTTCTTTCAGATCATCACCCAATTTCACTCACGATAACATTCCCTGATGCTCACCCTCACTCTAATTCATGGAAACTAGACCCCTCCCTTCTCACTGATCCATCGATAACAAAGGAAGTAGAACATAGCATCACACAATACTTTACCGAAAACAAAACTACTGATACGTCACCCCTTACAAACTGGGAAGTGCACAAATGTGTGGTCAGAGGAATCCTCATAGCAGCAGCTGCTAAATCAAACAAAAAAAAAATGAAAACAATTAAATGACCTTGCTAACTGGATTCGACAACTAGAAAAAACACACAAACACACCAAAGCCATAGCTACATTAACTTCCCTGAGCCAATCTAGGAAAGAAATGTTAGAACTACTAGGAAAACAAATCTGACGCAAATACATCCTTACCCAAAAAACCTTTTACGAATTCGGAAATAAGGCCCGGCAAATTATCAGCGAGAGCACTTCAACTAAAAAAGGCCAATAACACCATTCACTCCCTCACAGACCCGACAGGTCACAAGGTAAACTCCTCACCAGACATAGCGAAACAATTTGTGACCTACTATTCCAAGCTATATAACCTAATAATCTGAACCGACCCCAGATCCAAATATAAAAAAGAGAAAACAAAGGATCACTGAGTTTTTACATCAATACAGCCCTACCCCAATTTTCGAATCCTCCTATCAAACCCTAGATGAACCCATGACTAAAGAGGAGGCATAAACAGTGCTAAAGCAAATTAAATCGAGTAAAAGCCCTGGCCCCGATGGACTGACTGTTGGATACTATAAAACATAAGCACATATACTGACCCCTCTTTTCCTATCAACATTCAACTCATGTACACCCCACTCCATTCCATCAAGCGACGTACTGACAGCACACATCGTGGTCATTACCAAGCCAGGAAAGGACTCCTCACTAGCAACAAACTATAGACCGATATCACTCTTAAATGTAGATCTTAACTGGTATGCCAAAATCTACTCCCCCTTTACTCCCTAATCTCATCCACCCAGACCAAGTGGGTTTTATCCCTGTTAGAGAGGTGAGGGATAATACTCTCAAGGCAATTAACATACATCATTGGCTCACATCTCAACAACGTAAAGGCTTCTTTCTTTCCCTAGATGCAGAGAAGGCATTCGATAGAGTGGCCTGGGACTACATGACGGAAACACTAAAAACCATTGGCCTTCCCACATGAATGCTCAACTTTATTCTCCTGCTATATTCCAATCCCACGGCTAGAGTTTGAGTCAACGGCCACTTATCGGATGCCTTCCCCATCACGGATGGAACCCGTCAGGGATGTCCATTATCCCCCCTAATTTTTGTGCTCACGTTAGAACCTCTCTTGAGAAGCATTAGAGCAAACCCAGATATAAAGGGAATAGACATAAAGGGACGCACGTATAAAACTGCTTCATTTGCGGACAATATACTACTCTTCCTCTCAGAACCCTTGACGTCCATTCCAAACCTTCTTAAAAATCTCACCCATTTCAAAGAAATATCTAATCTCCAAATAAACTTTGCTAAATCCAATGCCCTAAACATAACTCTACCCCCTGAGCAACACATACAATGCCAAAATAACTTTCCATTTAAATGGAACACCGATAAAATTAACATACTTAGGCTTATAATTAACTACTTCTTTAGAAGACTTATATCATGCAAACCATCTGGCTTTACTACAAAATATCACCAAAGAATAAAAAAAAATCAAACTCCCAGCCTAATTTTTCACAACATATCGCAGAATATGTACAAATTTTATCTGGGGTACATTGAAACCCAGATTGAGCTATGACAGACTCATCACCCCCAAACTTAAGGGAGGCCTAGGCATACCAGACATCAATAAATATTACCAAGCCTGTCACTTATCAAGAATCATTGATTGGAATATCCACTCCACCACCAAAGATTGGGTCCATCTAGAAAATTCCTTAGCTTCTTTTCCAGTGGCCCAAACTCCATGGCTAGATCCCAAACAAATCCCGACTTCATACATCTCCCATCCAATAATTTCCCCAACACTCTCCACCTTTCAATACACCTGTACCAAATATAAAGTCTCCTCAACCATAGGACCAATGACCCCACTCAGAATGAATCCTACCTTTACCCCAGGGATGCGACCATCCTTCCTAACGGAATCATAGCCATACACCACAGTAACAGCTGAACACTTCTTCGAAAACAACTCCCCACTTTCATACATCAACTTAAAGACCAAACTGTATACTGATAACTTCCCTTTTTGGACATATTTACAAGTTAGACACTTCCTTGACACCAAAGCTAAAAGTGTGGATTGGTCGAGATGACACCCATCGAAGAAATGTGTGTGAAAAAAGACCCACAGAGACACCTTATTTCATTAACATACAATCTACTATTTACAAACCAACATTCCTCGAACGACTGGATCAATAGCAATTGGTAAAAAGGTTTTGGTATCAACATGTCAGACAAGGACTGGGAAAACATTTACACAATTACACACAAAGGTTTGTTAAATGTATATGCCTAAGAAAATGCCTTTAAACTACTCTCAAGATGGTACAGAACACCCCTCAAATTACATTGTATTTATCCGACAAGCTCTCCACTATGTTGGAGATGTGGAAAAGAGAATGGTTCATTATTACATATATGGTGGTCCTGCTCCAAACTTCAACCTTTCTGGAAAGAGGTACACAAACTTACCCAACAAATACTCTCCGGCGCAACTCTTACTACACCACTCAAGTCAACCAAAATGCACATACCTGCGCTCCCTTACCATGCATCTCATTATGGCAGCAAACATGTGCATCACACCAAATGGCGATCCACAGGACCTCCCTCCCTGATAGTCTGGTTCCGCCAGGTCAACAAAACCGCAGAAATTGAGGATTTAGTCCACCAAGCAAGACACACCCCTTTCAAATTTACCCAAATATGGTCATGTTTGTCACACTTCTGTACAACAAATGACTATCGCAGAATTCTTATGTAATACATCAACGAGCTGTGGTGACGCAACGAAACTTACACAACCAACCACATAACGTAAACTCTAGCTTTCCTAACTACCCCCTTTTCCTTTCATCAAAGCCAACACTATATATAACATAGCACCAGCAATTGCATAATCCTAGCTCTACATGTTTGCTTTACCTATTGAACTTACAGGGACTACCTATCTCTCCCATTTTCTCTGGGGGCTATACCTGGACTACTGTTGAGAAGATCAGCGAACCCAGGGTCCTCCTGGTGTGGTGGTTAGCATGTCCTGGTTCGATTAAAAATCAGAGGCCTCCTTTATGTTATAAAATGTTATTATAGTTCCCTTTTTTTGCCTTCTACATTGTTTTTTTACATTGCACTGTATGTCCATGAATGTTGAATTTTACTTTCCAATGCCTTCGTATCTGCGCACCCTGACTGTTCTGTTCAGTGACAATTTCAATTTATACTTTGAGGGCTTTTCAATTTGGTTTTCAATTGTTTTTATTAGTTTTCAATAGAAAAAATACATACATTAATATGGTTTGACGTACAGAGTGCAATATGCATTTCGATACAAAGGTATACATTGTAACTTGACATACCTGCCTACTTCTTTGTTACTGCGGGGACTGCGCATCCTACTTCACAATGTGGATGCTACCACCCCCTAATAGGTAAGGAGCAAGAAGGTAAACACTTATCATAAAAAGAGAAATCGGTAAATGATCATGCCTCTGATTATCGTATATGATAGGTTGATAATGAATTTAACTTAAGTATTCAATAAGCATAAGGAAATAACAATATAAAGAATAAATAAACTTAGCTGTACCTGGGTGGAACTAGAGCACTATTACCATTCGATAGGTCACTTTCATGGAGAAGATTAGCCTGTATTGGAGAATCTGGATGTCCAGAGTACCCATTGTTTATCAAAAGTTTTTTTTTTTTTTTCACAATCAAAGGTTTTATTGAAAATAAGATCACGTTTACAGTCAACGTTTGGATACATATATTATTTCAGACAGTCTGTAAACAATAAAGCATATAAATACATCTCTATGGTGTTCCAGTTTAGTCAGTGACTAAGTTGGGGAGAGTGCACGATTGAATACGGTGAGTAGCGTACACTATGTGGGGATATGTGGTGTGGGGGACATGGGGGGAGGGGAGGGGAAGGTGTAGGGGGTAAAAAGGGGGGGGGGTTGTGGGTTGTGATCAGCCCTTTGCTATGGTATCCAACTCCGTGTGTTATAGATGCTCTATGTCAGTCCAAACCTTGCCCCCACCATGTTAAGGATCCAGAGGTGCCGACGGGATTAATCCTTGAGAGCACGAAATTCAGGGGAGAGTGTGAAGGCCAGCCATGGTTGCCATGTTTTGTTAAAGTTTGTGCTATTCTCGTGTTTGGTTGCCACTATCTCCTCCATCTTGTAGATATATTGTACTCTATCTAGCCAGTCTGTAATGGCCGGGGCTTTGGTTGTTTTCCAGTGGATTGGTATTAGTGTTTTAGCGGCTGTGAGTAGGTGTCTGGACAGCGATTTTTTGTAGCGGCATATATTGATGGGTACCAGATTGATCAAGCAAGCGGCCGCATTCAGTTCCAAGCGAGTTTCTGTGATATGTTTAACCCAGTATCTGATTGTGTCCCAATAGGTTTGTATTAGTGGACATTCCCACCATATGTGCAGAAAGGTACCTGTGTCTGTATTACATCTCCAGCATGTGTCTGAGGTGGAGGGAGACCATCTCCTGTTTTTTTGTGGCGTAATATACCATTGAGCTAGAATTTTATAGGATATTTCCTGATATTTAGAGCTCAAGGAGCACTTGTGTGTCAAAACGCATGCCTTATTCCATTGCTCCTCAGATATGCTGGTCTTGAGATCACGTTCCCACTTTGTTTTGAATTTATTTTTGTCAGCCTGAGACGCTTGGGTTAGCATCGAGTATGCAAGAGAAGTGGTGTTCGTTACTGGTGATCTTTGTAAACATATATGCTCAATCTGAGTTAATGGGAGGCTAAATTGATTTTTGTGTTTGTTGTTGACCAGGAAGTCCTTCAGCTGGATGTAGAACCAACTTCCAGGAAACAGCTCCCCCACCTCTGCGGCCAGCGTTTCTAACGTCTTAACTCGCGTACCTGACATGCAAGTGTGTACTAAAACATTTTGTGGCATGTTATGGTGTAGGCCTGGAATGAATTCGGGATTATTCGTGAGTGGGGTCAGGGGACCTGGGTTTGTTGCGATTTTTTGCGACTTTACCAGCGTCTGCCAAATCTGTATTGTGGTTTTGATTAATGGGTGGCCTATAAGTTTGGGCCTTCTGGAGTGGAGCGACCATGGGAGGTATAGGGTGCCGCGTTGTGCCAGATTGCTTTCCAGCTGGACCCAATCTTTATTTAGTCCGTGGCAATGCCAGTCTATCACTCTCGTGATATGTGTAGCCTGGTGGTACTTTTTAAAGTCCGGCAGTCCTATGCCCCCATCTCGCTTAGCCAATGTTAAGCGTCGGAATTGGATCCTAGGTTTCTTATCTGCCCATAGAAATTGTCTTTGGATTTGGCTTAATGTTTTGAAGAAGAGTTCTGGGATTTTTATTGGTAGAGCGTTAAATACGTACAGAAGTTTGGGGAGCACTGTCATCTTTAATATCGAGGCCCTACCAAACCAAGAGAACATTTTTGATTTCCACTTGAGAAGGTCTTTTTTGATCATGGCAAGTAGGGGTTTATAGTTTGCATCGTATATTTTTTCAAGTTCACTAGATAAATTTATGCCCAAGTACTTAAGGGCGCCTCGTTCCCATTTGTAGGGGTGATTGTTTTGTAGATTTTCAAGGATGTTTTGTGGCAGGGTGAGGTTCAGGGCTTCTGATTTTGACTGGTTTATTTTAAAGTTAGATATGTACCCGAAGGTTTGAAATACTTTGTGTAGGTTAGGTATCGAGATGTGGGGATTGGTGAGAAAGAACAGGAGGTCATCGGCATAAGCAGCAACTTTGTATTCTTTATCCTTTAACGTAAAGCCCTGGATGTCAGCGTTTAGGTTAATTGTTCTAATTAGAGGCTCTAGGGTAAGGATAAAGAGGAGGGGTGACAAGGGGCAGCCTTGGCGGGTACCGTTATGGATGGTTATAGAGTCTGAGAGAATATTATTAATTTTGATTTTGGCTTGGGGATTCTGGTAGAGAGCCGAGATCCATGTCAACATGTTTCCTCCAAGGCCAATATGTGTGCACGTAGCCATCATGTAATCCCAGGAAACCCTATCGAAAGCCTTCTCGGCATCGGTAGAGAGCAACATGCCCTCGGTGGTAGATTTGCGTGCAAAATGTATTAAGTTCAAGGCCTTAATGGTGCTGTCACGGGCCTCCCTCCCCGGCATAAATCCCACTTGTTCAGGGCCAATTATTTTCGCAAGAAGGGGTTTTAGTCTATTCGCTAGGATTTTGGCTAGGAGTTTGAGGTCTATGTTTAAAAGTGAAATGGGTCGAAAGTTTGCGCAATCCGTGTGTTCCTTGTTGGGCTTGGGAATTACCGCTATATGTGCCATGAGAAAGGAAGGGGAGTCATGTTGGTTCTTTGCTAAGAAATTAAAGGCTGAGCGGAGGGGTTTTATAAGAGCGGTAGTGTAAGTTTTATAGTATTGTGAAGTGAAGCCGTCAGGCCCGGGGCTCCTCCCTGCTTTCAAGTCGGCAATCGCGTTCGCAATCTCAGTGGTAGTTATGGGGTCCTCAAGTGCATTTGTATCTTCTACTGTTAGGGAGGGAAGTCCGCTATCCTGTAGAAAATCCTGTATGTTATCCTGTCGTGTGTGCGTTAGGTGAGGTGGTTTGTGTTGGGCCGGAAGTTTATACAGTTTAGAATAATAGGCATGGAACATATCAGCTATTTCCTCCGAGTTGTGTTTTAGAATGCCTTCCTTGTCTTTTAGAGCGTGGATACGGTTCGATAATGTAGCATCTTTTAGAGCCTTTGCCAATTGTTTGCCACTCTTGTCTCCAAATTCATAAAAAATGCTTTTCTTAAAAAATAGAGAGCGTTTAATTTTCATGTCTAACAGAAGCCTTAGTGCGGTCCTATGTTGCGTCAATTGATGTTCTACTTTAAGCGAATGGGATTGTTTGTGTTGCAGTTCAAGATTTGCTATTTGATGGGAGAGTTGATGGATTTCATTTTCCCTTTCCCTCTTTTTCCGGGCTCCCCATTTAATAAGTTTGCCTCTAATCACGGATTTGTGTGCCTCCCAATTATTCAGTGGAGTCGTGTCAGAGTCAATATTATGGGCAAAATAAGTGTTGATGGCTTGTAGGATGTCATCTTTTACAATTGGGTCGGTGAGGAGGTAGGAATTCAGTCTCCAGTTAAATACGGTCTTGTGTGGTGTTTTTAGGTGTAATGTGACCGATGTAGGTGCATGGTCAGAGATGGCCATAATGCCTATTTCCGCTGAGAGTAGGTTGCCAAGGTCCCTTTGCGATATGAATATCATATCTATTCTCGAGAATTTTTTGTGTGGTGCGGAGAAAAAGGAGTAGTCCCTGTCTGTGGGATGCATGGATCTCCAGGTGTCTACCAATGTCAGCGACTGCAGCAGCGCTTTTATTCTCTTGAGCGTTCTATACGGAACTTGGGTGTGTCCTGTCGAAGTGTCTTTGAGGGGTGCGAGGGGAACGTTAAAGTCTCCACCAAGAAGGATACATCCTTCGGCAAACCATTTAAGGTCCTCAACAATTTTGGTGCAAAAAGATACATGGGAGACATTCGGGAAGTATACATTGGCAAAAGTTACAGGTGACCCTTCCCATGAGCCTTTAAGGAATAGGAATCGTCCCTCAGGGTCTGCCAGTTGTTGCTGCAGCACAAAGGGCGCATCTCTGTGAAGGAGAATGGACACTCCTTTAGTTTTGGCTAGGGCGTTGGTGGCGTGGTATACCGTGTTAAAGGTGTTGTCAGTGAGTCTAGGAGTATTACCGCTCTTAAAGTGAGTTTCTTGTAAGAACACAACTAAGGGTCGGGCTTTTTTAAGTTCCCTCAACAGTCTAGACCTCTTTTCGGGTATATTTAGACCATTCACATTATGGGAGAGGATGGTAGGTGTTTTCCCTAGGAAAGCGTATGCCATGGCGAAGGCGGGGCTTTGCGAGGGGGGTGTACAGAGATACGGAGTAGTCTAACAATAATCTGGACCTGTCGCGATCGTGGGGTGTAGGCGGGCAGGGATAGAGTAGGGGTCAGGAGGCGGTCGTGCGGGTAGGGAGTAAAGGTGGGTAGGGGGGAGGGGGAGGTGAAACGTGTAGGGTGATTGAGAGGGGCAGAGCACTCTGCCCCTCCTGGGGCTGGAGTCAGCCCAGTGTCTGACTCGTTCCAAGGTACGGTGACCCTTCCCCTGCGGGGGACAGCGGGAGGTGCAGTAGCAAGATAGTGTTACGTGTTGCGCTATGTAGTAGCGTGGTGTGTTTCTACTAGTAGGTTACCCTGAAAGAAGGTCCGATGGGACCTGGGGACCCAAAACTGCAGGCCGGGGGGGAGTGCCCCCCAAGAAGTTAGGATGTCTGGGATCAGGCATAAAGCTAATCTTGTATAGAGGTTTAGCAGCGTGAGACGTCGCCTGGATTGACGGTGCTGCGTTTGGGCTATGCCCGAATTACTAAGTGGTGTCTTAACCACTTTAAGACCGGACCATTTTGCTGGTAAATGACCAGAGGTCTTTTTACACTTTGGCACTGCGCTGCTTTAACTGGTAATTGCGCGGTCATGCAATGTTGTACCGAAACAAAATTTGCGTCCTTTTCTTCCCACAAATAGAGCTTTCTTTTGATGGTATTTGATTGCCTCTGCGATTTTTATTTTTTGCGATATAAACGTAAAAAGACCGCAAATTTTGAAAAAAAATGATATTTTCTACTTTTTGTTATTAGAAAAATCCAATAAACTCAATTTTAGTCATACATTTAGGCCAAAATGTATTCAGCCACATGTCTTTGGTAAAAAAAAAGTCAATAATTGTATATTTATTGGTTTGCGCAAAAGTTGTCACATCTACAAACTAAGGTACGTTTTCTGGAATTTACGCAGCTTTTATTTTATGACTGCCTATCTCATTTCTTGAGGTGCTAAAATGGCAGGGCAGTACAAAACCCCCCCAAATGACCCCATTTTGGAAAGTAGACCCCCTAAGGAAATTGATAAGAGGCATGTTGAGCCCATTGAATATTTTATTTTTTTGCCTCAAGCGATTGAATAATGACAAAAAAAAAATTTTTTTTTTTTTTTTACACAAAGTTGTCACTAAATGATATATTGCTCACACATGCTATGGGCATATGTGAAATGACACCCCAAAAAAAATTCTGCTGCTTCTCCTGAGTACGGGGATACCACATATGTGGGACTTTTTGGGAGCCTAGCCGCGTACGGGGCCCCGAAAACCAAGCACCGCCTTCAGGCTTTCTAAGGTCGTAAATTTTTGAGTTCACTTCTCACTACCTATTACAGTTTTGAAGGCCATAAAATGCCAAGATGGCACAAAACCCCCACAAATGACCCCATTTTAGAAAGTAGACACCCCAAGCTATTTGCTGAGAGGCATGTTGAGTTCATGGAATATTTTATATTTTGCCACAAGTTGCGGGAAAATTACAAACTTTTTTTTTTTTTTTTTTTTTTTCACAAAGTTGTCACTAAATGATATATTGCTCATGCATGCCATGGGCATATGTGAAATAACACCCCAAAATAAATTCTGCTGCTTCTCCTGAGTACGGGGATACCACATATGTGGGACTTTTTGGGAGTCTAGCTGCGTACGGGGCCCCGAAAACCAAGCACCGCCTTCAGGCTTTCTAAGGGCGTAAATATTTGACTTCACTCCTCACTACCTATTACAGTTTTGAAGGCCATAAAATGCCAAGATGGCACAAAACCCCCACAAATGACCCCATTTTAGAAAGTAGACACCCCAAGCTATTTGCTGAGAGGCATGTTGAGTTCATGGAATATTTTATATTTTGCCACAAGTTGCGGGAAAATTACAAACTTTTTTTTTTTTTTTTTTTTTTTCACAAAGTTGTCACTAAATGATATATTGCTCACGCATACCATGGGCATATGTGAAATGACACCCCAAAATAAATTCTGCTGCTTCTCCTGAGTACGGGGATACCACATATGTGGGACTTTTTGGGAGCCTAGCCGCGTACGGGGCCCCGAAAACCAAGCACCGCCTTCAGGCTTTCTAAGGGCGTTACAGTTTTGAAGGCCATAAAATGCCAAGATGGCACAAACCCCCCCCCCAAATGACCCCATTTTGGAAAGTAGACACCCCTAAATTTAGGGGTACACTAGTGAGACTAGGTAATAAATGGCGGGTGCCCTGAAACTATAAAAAAATAACTAACCAACCAGCGTCACCTGTAACAGTTATATGGTGATCACTGGTGAAAGGGTTAACTAGGGGGCAATCAGGGGGCTTTATGCGGTAGTATATGGGGGTCCCTGGCGTTATAAAAAGCTGCGGCGAACCTAAATACCTAACTGCCGTCACCTGTGACACTAATACAGCGATCAGAAAAACGATCGCTTATTAGGCTGGGTTCACACTGGAGCGATGCGGGAACGCCACGAATGCGCGGCGGGTTCCCGCATCGCATGCCTCCCGGCGGCAGTTCACACTGCCCTATGCGAACTGCTGGGAGTGTCAGTGAAATGTTAATGACACCCCCAGATCAGTTCGCATATCGCAGTGCGATCTGCAAACTTGGATCGCATGGTGTGAACACCCATGCGATCCGATTCTGCTGCGGACCAAAAAAAGGGTCCCGTGCGAGTTTGCGGCGGGTGCGGCGGGTGCGACACGAATTCAGCCATACTATCTGTATAGCTGAACTCGAATCGCACAGAGATCGGATGTGATTTGCACTGCAGTGCGGTGCAAATCACATCCGTTCTCATAAACCGCTGCAATGTGAACCCAGCCTTAGTGACACTGGCGACGGGGGGTGATCACGGGGTTAAACCTTTATTGGGGGGGTTAGGGGGGTACCTTAGAACTAAAGGGGGCTAACCCTAACTGCCCTAACAGTTATTAGTCACAAATGACACCCGCCGGGTGATCAGGGGGTTAAACCTTTATTAGGTAATAAATGGCGGGTGCCCTGAAACTATAAAAAAATAACTAACCAACCAGCGTCACCTGTAACAGTTATATGGTGATCACTGGTGAAAGGGTTAACTAGGGGGCAATCAGGGGGCTTTATGCGGTAGTATATGGGGGTCCCTGGTGCTATAAAAAGCTGCGGCGAACCTAAATACCTACCTGCCTAACTAGCGTCACCTGTGACACTAATACGGCGATCAGAAAAATGATCGCTTATTAGGCTGGGTTCACACTGGAGCGATGCGGGAACGCCACGAATGCGCGGCGGGTTCCCGCATCGCATGCCTCCCGGCGGCAGTTCACACTGCCCTATGCGAACTGCTGGGAGTGTCAGTGAAATGTTACTGACACCCCCAGATCAGTTTGCATATCGCAGTGCGATCTGCAAACTCGGATCGCATGGCGTGAACACCCATGCGATCCGATTCTGCTGCGGGCCAAAAAAAGGGTCCCGTGCGAATTTGCGGCGGGTGCGGCGGGTGTGGCGGGTGCGGCGAATGGCTGAACTCGAATCGCACAGAGATCGGATGTGATTTGCACTGCAGTGCGGTGCGAATCACATTCGTTCTCATAAACCGCTGCAATGTGAACCCAGCCTTAGTGACACTGGCGACGGGGGGTGATCACGGGGTTAAACCTTTATTGGGGGGGTTAGGGGGGTACATTAGAACTAAAGGGGGCTAACCCTAACTGCCCTAACAGTTATTACAGTCACAAATGACACCAATGCAAAAAAAAAAAAAAAAAAAAAAAAAAAAAAATGACATTGGTGTCACTGTGACTGGGGGGCAGGGGTAATTGGGGGGGTGATCGGGGGGTAAAGGGGGGGTGTGAGTGTGCCTGGCATGTTCTACTGTTTGTGTAGAGTGTTGGTGCAACTCACCGATCCGTTCTCCTCCGTGTCGGAACGAAAAATACCGACACGGAGGAGAGAATACATCACTTCCTCTCCTCACAGGAGAGGAAGTGATGTCACGAAGGATTTTCATTCGTCGGGAGCGATCGCGAGGGGGTGGCCATGAATGAATGGCCGTCCCCTCATCCGGGATCGCTCCCGCACGAAAACCGACCGCCGCAGGCACCGGGCGGGGGCCCGATCGGGCCCCCGACCCGCGGGAAGGCAGGGACGTACATGTACGCCCTTATGCCTGCCCGTGCCATGCTGTCGACGTACATCGTCGTGCGGCGGTCGGCAACTGGTTAAACTCTATCAACAGTGTATAACAGTGAAGAACTTACAAAATTGTCAAAGAGAGGGAACTCAAAAAGAGTAACAAACCTAAGTAATAGCATTTCAGGTCATATAGAGATAAAACATATCAAACTGCTAACTAGAAGTGGGAGTGTAATACTCCTCCATAACCCGGCATGTGAAAGTAAACATTAAATAATTCTACAGTTTAACGAGCCTAATGAACCTGATAGCAAGGAATCTAGGCCTAAGGTATCTAATTAAGTCCGTTCAGCTACAGTCCCGTACGTGTAGCAAAGTTCTCCGCTATGATAGGATTAAAGTGACCTGCATAGGGATCAGGATATCACAGGTGGTATCCGTTGAGGCGTTATGCCGCAGTCAGGTGCGTACTGTACCAAGCTGTTCCCGGAAGCCAACAGATAGTATGATTAGTGGTACTCACAGTTCAGATGGAGGCAGAGGTGCAAGCTTGATCGCAGGTTGCTCTAGCCTGGGGTAAACTTTGCGTTGGTCTGTCAGTGGGGCTGGAAAAAAAAAGAAAAAAGAAAAATGAAAAAAAAAAAGGGAAAAAAAGGGGGGGGGGGGTGGCAGGGGAGTAGCTGAGCCACCCTGAGGCAGGTGCAGAGATGGGTTAAGCAAACGTTGGAGGCCAGCTTAAGATGCTTGGTGGTCACAGTTAGCAGTCGGGTGTAGCGCTCGCGTTAACCTTGCGCATATTAACCTTAGGCGGTCACACGCTCGTATTGTTCAAAGGATGGTGGAGGTTCACAGTTTGTAGGTTCAGAGCTTGTGTGCTGCTTCATCGAGTCAGTAGTCCCTCGCGTCCCTCCCTCTCGGGCTTCTGGCATTTCTGGAGGGATACGGAGGTTCGAAGCTGTTCCTGTCTGGGTTCCTGCGGTGTTTACCGGATTGGTAAGGCAACTGCGCATGGGATGGTCCTGGTGAAAATTGTGGGTTGTTTATTTCTGGAGGCGGACGGAATTCTGCGTACCATTCTGGGAGGTCCACGGTGTCAATCTGAAGGTCGTTACAGAATTTGTTGAGGTCTTCTGGTACTTTAAGCACATATTGTTTTCCCAAGAAATTAGCTTGGAGCGCGAAGGGGAACTTCCATCTGTAGCTTATACCTTTGTGTCGTAGCACCTCCAGCAATGGCTTCAGGGCCCTCCTGTTTTTGAGTGTAATGGGCGACAGATCCTGGAAGAGTTGGATTACAGCTTCTTCATGCACAATCTGTTCTCTGGTCCTGGCCTTCTGAAGAATGTCCTCCTTCAAGCAATAGTTGGGTAGACCACAAATGATGTCCCTCGGGGGATTTCCGTCTTGTGCTCTTGGCCTGAGGGCCCTATGCGCCCTGTCAAAGTCAATAGGGGATTGTTCTGGCCTTTCTATGAGGGTGTTAAATATGGCTGTGAGGGTCGGCCTAATTTGTTCTTGGGACACGTTCTCAGGCACTCCTCTAATTCTGATATCGTTCCTGCCTTCCTCATATCGATTAGGTGTTGGGAATGCGTGGCTGCAATGTCATCCAGTCTTATCAGAGCCCTGTCTCTTCTTTTCCCTGCCCGGTCTGTTATTGCCATTTGTTCCGTTAGGCGCAGAATTTCCGTTTTAATGTCAGTAATCGCTGCTGTAAAAGAGCTTTTAATGTCAGCTGCAATGTCAGTCATGGCCGCGTAGGTGAGCAAATGGTCAGTCTTATTGGCGCCAGCAGCAGAATCTTCAGAGGCCGGTAGGGAGACCTCATCATCTTCCATGTCTTCTATAGCGCTGTTGCTCAGCGGGGGCGCTTTTTTGGTATTTTTACCGCTGCCTGAGTATTGAAATTTACTTAGGTTTGCAGATGATGTCTTGCTCTGTGGGGTCCCCAGAGAGCGCAGGGTATGGTTATGTGTACTTCTTCGTGAGTGCGTTGACATAGTCAAAATGATCCGTTTTCACTATTCAGGTCCCCAGGTCATCAGGGTTCTCCTACAGCAACAACATATAGGCCTTGCACCAGGCCACTGCCCCTACTGAGAGTGTATGGCAGTCCAAGGACTGAGTGGGGTGTACCTTAAGCACGGTGTTCGTTGGGATCTTTTTGTGGTCCGAACGGCCGATTCAAGCAAATTCAGTTAGGTGTAGAAGCGGTGTAAGCAGGCAGGGTGTAGCAAGATGGCCCCTGGTGTCTTATCTGTGGGCCTGCTGGCTCTTGTTGTCCCACAGTCAGTTTCAGCTCCCTGAATGTCCCAGCGCATGCACGGTGGGACGATGGGACGGCAGGGGGTGCTCTACAATGGTTAAGCCTCTGGTGGGGGCCAGTTACCAGGCAGTGTCCGCTATGGAGGGGGGGGGGGTGGCGTGGGCCCTGTGGTACTCACTGTGTATCCAGGAAGTAGGCCCAGGTTTCGTTATATCCTCCTGCTGGTCCTGACCACAATGAGGGGCTCTCCAACAGTGGCCTTGATCTGTCTTGTGTGTGGGGCTGCCTGGAGGCCTTGCGTCTGGCAGCGGTGTGGAGCGGCCTGGCCGTAGCCCCCAAGATGGCGCCCGTCTGATTACTAGGCCTCACTGCGGCCTGCTTTACCAGCTCCGTCCCGGGCGCAGATAGGGAGTCCTCGGCGGCGGTTTATTTCCGATCGGGGTCCGCTCACATGCCGCGGCCTACGGCCCTGTGTGGATGGGCTCTGGTGGGCCGAGAGGCCGGCGGAGAAGCGCGGCGCGCGGCGGCCCGTCTGTAGGCCTCAAGATGGCGCCCATCCGGCCTTGTCAAGCTGCGGCGTCCCGCAGCACCGGCACCCCTCCCGGGGCTTAAATGGTCCTGGGAAGTGTTGCCCAGCGGTCCCAGCAGCAGCCCCCTGAAGGATGGGTGTTCGGCTGCGCTCCTATTGCTCCGGATGGCGGTGGATGGCAGTCGCTATCCTGGAGCTCTGCTAGAAGACGTCCGTTCTCGTCCGCGGCTGGCCACGCCCCCCCCGTTTATCAAAAGTTAATAACAACTGAGACCAAGAGGCAAAATGTTTTTCATAAGAGTGCTGTACATTTACCCTTTGAATTACCTCCTTAGTATTAGGTACTAAATTAGAGTTCCATTTGGAAGTGATCGTCAATCTGGTGGCTATTAGTACATGAAGCACTGTGCTCCTGAATTGAGTTGGAATGTTTTCAATTGTAAGGGAGAGAAGGAACATTTGGGGGGTAGGTTTTATGAAAAATCCCGTTGTAGAGGAAATGATTTGGAAAACCGAGTACCAAAAGCTGCGGATATGTTTGCATTCACAAAGTATGTGGTAAATATTGCCTTTTGAGCCACATTGTCTCCAACATTGGGTGGGTTCTGAGGGGAAAATGATTGATAGCTGTACCGGTGTGAGATAGGACCTATGCAAAATCTTCAGCATAAGATCCCAATGGTTCTGTCAGGGATGCTCTGCCCGATCCAGAAGACTTACACCTATGCGCATGTGCGAATCGCGGACTTTGCATACAGATGCGTGCACACATGAATTGCGGACTTTGCACACAAATGCGTGCACACGCGCATCGTGGACTTCGTGCACAAATGCGCGCACATGTGGATGTGTGCATGCATGTGCATCAACGCGCATTGGCGCCCAACAATCTATAAAAGATGCTCCTGGAGTGCTGCCCATTGCAGTTTGATCTGCTTCTGTGTTAAATTATAGTGTAGCGCTATATAAAAAATATATTTAAACCACTTAGTGATGTGACAATAATGTATAAGTGTCAAGATTACATAACATTAAAGAGTGCTTCCCAAACTGCCCCACACTTACATGAGATAGTGAAAAAAATATAATAAACCCAAAAAAATAATGATAATAACCAAAAAGACACAAAATATTGTGAGAAAGTCCAAAAAAAATTTTTTTGATATGAAAAAAGTCTATTATGTGCTTCGAATTAAATCCAATCCACACGTGAGAGGGAAAAAGCCATCCACCTTCATCCTATGAAGACCACATGCAGGCACCCTGTGGCATATCCATCACCAAATAAGATATAGGCTTACCAGATAGAATGGATCCAAACGAATATACATTCGAAGGATCAATCAGACTTCAGAATACTCTTATATAGAGTTATCCAACATAAAAGGCTCTCCAAGGAATTTTCAATCAAGTACTCAAACGATGGGAAAATCTTCCACTTTAAACTTCAACGCACATTGTAGAACTCATACAGGAAGGAAATGAGGGCCACAATAGTGTAAATCCGTTTAAATTTTTTTTTAATAAAATAAGTAATGAACTTACATGAATCCAATGAATTAAGCGCTTATATCATATAAAAATAGAGCTGCAGTAGGAGTCCCGACGCGTTTCGTCCTTAAAAGACGTCATCTGGGGTACTACTCCACTGCAGACCACTTACTTATATACTTAACATGCTAATTTGGGCGAAAATTCGATCTGCCTGTGTCACCGCATATTACTTCCGGTTCGACCTGGCATCCGGCGTGCGTTCCACGCCTCGTTGCTGTGTTATTTTATAACCGACCCCGTAATTATATATCACGAAATAATGAAATAAAGCCTTTCATAATGAGTACCAAAACCGGCCTCATAGGCGTTCTATAATACAGAGAAGTGAGTATTTTAAAACCGTAACATTATACATAATACGTCACTTCCGGGTCACGAGTACCAGTAGGCTGGTTGACCAATCAAAGGGCCAATCCCACAAATTATTCCGACATCACTTCCGCTTTTTGCTAAGCTGCGACGGAAGTGATGTCAACCAAACAAAGGCTGAGATGCACCGCACCTCCGGAGCTCCCACGTGGGGATACGTCAGATCCCGGAAGCAACGTGGATAAAAAACGTCCCAACGCCAGCCAGCAGCGGAACGCAAATAGACGTGCGCCGGAGCGCACATCTAATGAACCAAAACTTTATTGTAAGGATGTTAAAAATGACATCAGATAATCACGCCCCACTACCAATTGCTAATGGAACGCAAATAGACGTGCGCTTGAAGCGCACATATTCAAACGGAACCCATGATAATCCCGGGTCCAAAAAATTAAGGGGAAAAAAGAGACACAAAAAAATTTAATTATATAGAAATAAATAAAAATATATAAAAATACACTATCCTCATATTAAAAAGGTAAAAAACATAACATAACATATATATTACATATCGGATTTAAATTTAGCAAAAATATTACATGCCAAATTATGCTTTATCGGAAGTATCAAACTATACAAAAATAGACAGATTTTCACCACGAACTCCTTACAGTGGAACCTCCATTCCAGAAGTTACCAGGGATGGATATACACATGGTAATACACATATGTGTATATAAGACCCACCGTAATTCCTTATATGCCAGTGAGTACAAAAGAACCTAAGGACCAATGCGTTGACACTAAAGGCAGATAGAATTCCATCCCACAAACAATACATTACATAAATAGCAGCTACGCCGAAAATAAAATATACAGAAAAACATGTTCATATAAGATGAACCCCAAAAATTCAAGCAACTGGAAACTAGAACCATCAGAACAGTTACCAATACAGATCTACCCATCATTAATGAACGCATTAATGTCCCATTCAATATTTAAACCAAACGGGACATAAGATCGAATCGTGTATATCCAGTAGGTTTCTAACTGGGAAACACCACGAGTCATGGCTCCACCCCTCCAAGGGGGTGTGTATTTGTCGATAGCCAGAAATTGTGTGCCTGTAGGATCACTGTTGTGATATTCTCTATAATGTTTCGGGACGGTATGTTTAGAAATCTTACTTTTTATCAGGGATATATGCTCTCCTACTCTAGTTGCAAATGTTCTCGTGGTCCTCCCCACATACTGTTTCCCACACGGGCAAGTTATTAAATATACCACGTATCTAGTACTACAAGTACAAAATGTCTTAATAGTGTGTGTTCTGTTGGTTGTTGTTGATGTAAACTCAGTTGTTTTGTGCCTACCAGCGATGTTGAATTGGCACACAATACATTTCTTACAGGGATAATAGCCCGTTAGATTATGGAAAAACGATGGGCGCCTAGGTGGATTAATAACATTAGGAGCAATTAGACTCCGTAAAGAGGGTGCTCCCCTAAAGAGAACCTTTGCCCGTTCTGGCAACTTAGAGCCTAAAACCGGATCACTCCTCAACACATCCCAGTGCTTGTTTATAATGGTCCTAATTTGTCTATGCTGAATCGAAAAAGATGTCAGCATAGACCATCTATAAGTGTCATCCGACTCCCTATATGTTTTTTCCGCAACGAGAGTTTCCCTGTTGATGTCAATAGCTTTCTGTATTTCACCATCTAGAATACTGGCATCATATCCCTTAACCTCAAATTTCTGCTTGAGGGTTTCTGCCTGAGTCTTAAACGTATCAAGGTCAGTGCAGTTCCTCCGCAGACGTAAGAATTGGCTGCGTGGAACTGAACTTAACCATGATCTATGATGACAGCTGTCCAGGGAAATGAAACTATTTCGATCTGTTGGTTTGAAATGTGTTTTAAACACAAATTTGCTGTCCACAATCTCTATCTCCAAATCCAAGAAAATAATCCTGGAGGAACTCATTTCAACTGAAAGTGAAATACCCCTGTCATTGCGATTCAAATTATCAAAAAACTCCACCAAAGACTCTGGAGAGCCATTCCATAGGAGGAGGATGTCGTCTATATACCTAGCCCATAGGACCAATGAAGGGTTCCGTTGGGCATAGACGACATCCTCCTCCCATTTGGCCATAAATAAATTCGCAAGACTAGGGGCAAATTTTGCCCCCATTGCAACCCCCTGCTGTTGCAAATAAAAATTATCATCAAACCAAAAATAGTTGTGCTCCATGGCAAATTCCAAAAGCTCCACAAGGTATTCACATTGGAATGATGCCAAAGAGTCGTCAAGATTTAAATAATACCGAACAGCCTCAATCCCCATCCCTTGTGGGATACATGTATAAAGGGACGCTACATCCGCCGTAGCCATAATACAATGTTCATAAGGCTCAATACTTTCCAGTCTCCTGATTGTAGCCCCAGTATCCTTGAGATAAGAAGGAGTTTTCTTAACAAGGGGTTGCAAATAAAAGTCAATATAACGGCCTATACGTGAAGTGACCGAATTAATGCCACTCACTATAGGCCTACCAGGAGGGTTTACTGGATCCTTATGGATCTTCGGTAGGTAGTAGATTGTGGGAATTCGAGGAGCAATGGGAACTAAAAATGCTTTCTCTTTACTATTCAAAATTTTTAATTCATAACCTTTATTTATCAGATCTTTAAGTTGTCTCTTATATAAATTCGTGGGATTATTGGGGAGTCGTTTGTAGGTACCTGGTTCATCCAGGATTCTCTGCATTTCCACTTCATAATGTTCTCTATCTAAAATCACAACCCCCCCACCCTTGTCCGCTGGACGTATAACGACATCCTTTTGTTCACACAAAGACCTAAAACCAATAGTGGAGAAGGAAGGTCGGTTTACACGTCTAGCGGGCAATTTGTCCAGGTCATTCAATAACAAATCCTTAAATATTTTTACAGCTGGCGCAGTGGGTACAGGGGGTACAAATAAAGATGGGTTAGCCAACCCTGAATGTACCGTTCCTGATGTAGCCGCTAGATAATCAGTCCTAAAGGGGTTAGTTGTTAAATACCTTTGAATGTTAATTTTTCTAATAAATTTATGTATGTCTATAAATGTACCAAACTTATTAAGTTGTTTGGGAGGTGCATACTTCAATCCTTTGTCAAGTACTGACAATTCAGCTTGAGAAAAGGTTTTCTTACTCAAGTTGAAAACGCCCTGTCCTATTAAACTCGCCTTCTTTTTCCTCCTTTGTACTCGTTCTCCCCCTCTGCACCCTCTCTTGGATCTTGGTCCCTTTTTCGGGCGTGTGGATCCTCCCGAAAATCCTGATTTCTATAGTTGGTATTAGGTGGATTATACACAGATGGTACATATGTGTTATTCCTATTATCTCTGTCGTATACCTCCCTCAACGGGGAGAACCTATTATGTGTAGAAACCATAGCCACGTTTGAATATTGGGGTCCCTCATAATGAGGGTTGGGGGGGGCACGTCTGGGTGATGGAGAGTAATATGGTGAATTGTTATATTCTCCATATTGATGAGCATTATGATTATACGGACGTCCTCTATTGAACCCACGGCCTCCTCTTCTGCCTCGATTGTTACCCCTTCCTCTTTGGGGGTTGTTAGGGGTATGAGGGGTATAATGAAGTACCCTTTGTTGGGAGGATGGTGGGCCATCATACGGCCTTCTTTGTACTGCTTCACTATAAGACCTGGGGGGTATGTCAACCCTCTCAGGTGCCACAGGGCCTGCAGATTGAGATCCCCCAATAGATTGTGGATCAATGGCAGGCGCATTCTGGCTAAATTTCTGCCACCCAAAGACAGTGCCTGTCTTGTAATCGTTAACGTCTCTGGAGTACTTCTTTTGTTTCTTATATTTTTGTTCCCTGTCTTCCTTTTCTAAATGATTCCGCAAATTGGCGGAAAGAGAGTTATATTCCGGGGTATCCTTATATACTCCCAATTTATCTTTAATCTCTTTAATTTCTTGGTCAAGGAGAACCATCCTGCTATTTTTCCTAGCAATCAGGAAACCCAGAAGATTGGTTCCTGCTTCATTAAAATATTTGAACCAGGTATCCAAATCAATTTCGCCCTGTTGGGGGTTTACATCCCACCTGAGACTTATTGGGACCATGTGCTCCGCAATATATTGTTGCAGGAACACTACATCCCACTGTAGGTGGAGTTCAGATGTCATAATATTCTTAAGTCTCATAAACATCCCTCCCACCTCTGTGTTACTACCAGTTGCAACAAATACACCGTCTGTGTTAACCTTGTGTAAAGCTCGATATTCAAAGATATCCATCCCCACAGTGACTTATTAAAAGAAAAAAAGGAGGAAGGAGTGAGGGGAATTTGCAGCAATGTATATATCCAAACAATGTGTATCCAAAAGAACTGTCAATGACAATCAACACTGCGCTATCCCCAAAAGTTACATACAAAAAAAGCTGCTAACACGATCACGAGGATATACAACAGTGAATAAAATTCCAAATGTTAAATTATAGTGTAGCGCTATATAAAAAATATATTTAAACCACTTAGTGATGTGACAATAATGTATAAGTGTCAAGATTACATAACATTAAAGAGTGCTTCCCAAACTGCCCCACACTTACATGAGATAGTGAAAAAAATATAATAAACCCAAAAAAATAATGATAATAACCAAAAAGACACAAAATATTGTGAGAAAGTCCAAAAAAAATTTTTTTGATATGAAAAAAGTCTATTATGTGCTTCGAATTAAATCCAATCCACACGTGAGAGGGAAAAAGCCATCCACCTTCATCCTATGAAGACCACATGCAGGCACCCTGTGGCATATCCATCACCAAATAAGATATAGGCTTACCAGATAGAATGGATCCAAACGAATATACATTCGAAGGATCAATCAGACTTCAGAATACTCTTATATAGAGTTATCCAACATAAAAGGCTCTCCAAGGAATTTTCAATCAAGTACTCAAACGATGGGAAAATCTTCCACTTTAAACTTCAACGCACATTGTAGAACTCATACAGGAAGGAAATGAGGGCCACAATAGTGTAAATCCGTTTAAAAATTTTTTTAATAAAATAAGTAATGAACTTACATGAATCCAATGAATTAAGCGCTTATATCATATAAAAATAGAGCTGCAGTAGGAGTCCCGACGCGTTTCGTCCTTAAAAGACGTCATCTGGGGTACTACTCCACTGCAGACCACTTACTTATATACTTAACATGCTAATTTGGGCGAAAATTCGATCTGCCTGTGTCACCGCATATTACTTCCGATTCGACCTGGCATCCGGCGTGCGTTCCACGCCTCGTTGCTGTGTTATTTTATAACCGACCCCGTAATTATATATCACGAAATAATGAAGTAAAGCCTTTCATAATGAGTACCAAAACCGGCCTCATAGGCGTTCTATAATACAGAGAAGTGAGTATTTTAAAACCGTAACATTATACATAATACGTCACTTCCGGGTCACGAGTACCAGTAGGCTGGTTGACCAATCAAAGGGCCAATCCCACAAATTATTCCGACATCACTTCCGCTTTTTGCTAAGCTGCGACGGAAGTGATGTCAACTAAACAAAGGCTGAGATGCACCGCACCTCCGGAGCTCCCACGTGGGGATACGTCAGATCCCGGAAGCAACGTGGATAAAAAACGTCCCAACGCCAGCTTCTGTGACCTGTGTTCCTGATTCTGTGCCAGTATCCTGCTCCTGTGTTTGACCCGGCTTCCTGACCTTGCTTCTGTCTCCAATCCTGAACTCGGCTTGTTTGACCCTGCTTACTCTTCTGCCTGATTGCCTGTTGCCAAGACCCAGCCTGGACTCTGACTATTCTCTGCCTGCCGTTTATGCTGTTTACCCTGATGTGTATGGCCCGGCTAGTCTGACTCCCCTCCTGCCTGCAAGCTTGCATCTGTTGACCTGCATCCACAGCCCTGCAACCCAGCATCTGCTGACCTGCATCCACAGCCCTGAAAACCTGCATCCGCTGTCCCGCATCCGCTGCTCCGCAACCCTGCATCTGCTGACCTGCATACACTACATTTGCCGGCTATACAGCTCCAAGCAGTGAGGGCTAAACAGGCACCTTTACCTCCCTGTACTCTTACCACCACGGTCCCTACTTCAGTGGTCTCCGTGCCGGGGTGGTATGGAAGGTCTCCCTCCACACGTCAAGCTCACATCCAAGGTAATGTACAAGTTTGTACAATGAGTATGTTTATAGTTAATTTTTATTGCTTTTTTCCACTCCTCAGGAGAGTGAGTGAAGCCTAAATCCTTTTCCCAATTAGTCATATTAGATGTTTTAGTGAATTTAGTGTAGAACCAGGATAGGTCTTTAGGCTCATTGTGGTTGGATAGTTAATAGTTCCATACGCCATAATGTAAATTATATGATGGAGCCGACCGGTTGGTTCGGAAATGTTGTATCCGTATCATAGAATATGTATGCAAAGTGGTTGTTTTTTTTAGAATTAGGTCATTATAGGTGAGTATGTTTTCCTTTAACCATAACTGTATGTTAAGATTTGTGATCAGGTATTCATATATTCGAAGGTTGGTGATCTCCTGGTTGGATTTAGATTCAGGATCTATATTAAGATGGAGTGTTTCCCAGGCGGAGAGTGTAGTCACAATGGAGGGAAATTGGGGGCAGATTAAAGGTATATTTGTTAGCTTGGCTAATAGTAAAGAGGGGAGGTAATATAGATTTTTCTATTTGAACCCAAAGTTTGGTGGAGTCCTTGTCAAACCAAGCTTTCATTTGATCTAGTATTGCCGCTCTATAGTATTTACGTATGTTAGGAAATCCTGTCCCACCATTGGACCTATGTTTTTGAATAATTGTAAAGGATATTTTGGGTATTTTGCTTTTCCATACAAATTGTCTGAATAATTTATCTATGAGGCTAAAAAAGGATTTTGGTAAGCAGATGGGTATGGTTCTAAAATAGTAAATTAGTTTAGGTAGGAGAGTTATTTTGATAGCGGCTATTCTGCCTAACCAGGAGAGTTCATAGACGGTTATATGGTGTAAGTCATTTTTGATTTTGGTTTATATTAGGGCAGCGAAGTTCACTGAATACATTAGGGATGTTGGAGTGGTTAATTTGATGCCCAAGTAAGGGATTGTTTTGCTCATTCATTGAAATGGGTACCTTTCTTTTAACGGAGATATTTGTTGTTTGTATAAATTAATGGGTTATGGGCAGGATTTTGTAACATTAAGCTTATAATAAGACAATGCACCATATTCTTGCAATAGCGTATGTAGTCTGGCCAGGGAAGAAGCCGGATTGGTAATTGTTAAAATCACATCGTCAGCGAAGAGGCCTATCTTATGTATGTGGTTTGCCACCTTGATCCCGGAAATTCCATCGTCTACTCTAATGGCCTCCGCCAAGGGCTCCATCATTAAAGTAAAAATTATGGGGGATAGTGGGCACCCCTGGCGAGTTCCATTTGTGATAAAAAATGTATTGGAGAGGGCGTTGGATAAGAAGACTCTAGCTGAGGGTGTGGTATATAGGGCAGAGATTGCAGACAGGATTGGAGACCGAACTTTTGCAGGGTCGCTCTGAGATAGCCCCAGGGGACCCTGTCGAAAGCCTTCTCAGCATCCAATGCTAAAATTGCTGCAGGTGTTTTCCTAGTTTCTACAATTTGTAGGATGTCTACCTCTGACAAAGCCTACCTGGTCAGCTTTCACTAGATTAGGGGTAATTTTAGCTAATCTATTTGCTAAAATCTTGGCGTAGATCTTTAAGTCCATGTTTAGGAGGGAGATGGGTCTGAAATTTTAAGGAAAATCCGACTTCTTACCTGGCTTTGGCAACATGACAATAGTTGCTTGTAACATTTCCTCAGGGAATGAGGCAGAGGAGGCAACTCTGTTGAACAAAGTGCTCAGGTATCGGACCAGAGTTTGCGAAAACGCTGCATAATATTCTGCGGAAAATCTGTCCTGTTCCAGGGGATTTGTTTTTTGGTAAAGAATGTATAGTGTCAAGAATCTCTTTAGGTAGGATTGGTTAATTAAGCAAGGATAGTTCTTCTCCTTTTTAACCTCCTCGCGCCCGCCCTATAGCCGGATGACGGCCGTAGAGTAGGAGCTTTCATCCGGGAGGCCATCCCTGGATGTCCTGTTATTTACTTCCGCAATGTGCGCCGTCGCGGGGCGCGCATCAGGGAAGTTCTGTGTTTGCCGTGTCTCCCGGAGACAGGCAAACACAGATCGCTGTAAATGGCCAATCACAGCTGCCGTTTACAGCGCGATCGGCGTGTCCAATGGGAGATGATCTCATATGTAAACATATGAGATCATCTCTCAGCGCCGCTCTCCCTCCTCACACAGACAGCGTGTGAGGAGGGAGAGATGAACTGCTGTAGCAGCCGTGAGTGTAAAAAAAAAAAAAAAGTTTAAAAAAGTGCCATCCTCCCCCAGTGCCATCCTGCCCCAGTGCCATCCACCCCAGTGCCATCCGCCCCAGTGCCATCCTGCCCCAGTGCCATCCTGCCCCAGTGCCATCCGCCCCAGTGCCATCCACCCCAGTGCTACCTGCCCCCAGTGCCACCTGTTAGTGCTATCTGTCCCCAGTGCCACCTGTTGTCAGTGCCATTTGTTCCCAGTGCCATCTGTCATCAGTGCCACGTATAAGTGCCATCTGTCATCAGTGCCACGTATAAGTGCCACCTGTCATCAGTGCCACATGTCATCAGTGCCACATAGTGCCACCTGTCATCAGTGCCACATATTAGTGCCATCTGTCAGTGCCACGTATCATTGCCATTTGTCATCAGTGCCACCTGTCAGTGTCACGTGCCATCTGTTGTCAGTGTCACGTGTCATCAATGCCACTTATCAGTGCCATCTGTCATCAGTGTCATGCGTCATCGGTGCCACGTATTAGTGCCATCTGTCATCGGTGGCACATATTAGTGCCACGTATTAGTGCCATCTGTCATCAGTGCCACGTATTAGTGCCACGTGTCTTCAGTGCCACGTATTAGTGCCACGTGTCTTCAGTGCCACGCATAAGTGCTACGTGTCATCAGTGCCACGTATAAGTGACATCTGTCATCAGTGCCACGTATAAGTGTCATCATTGCCACGTATCAGTGCCATCTGTCATCAGTGTCACGTGTCATTGTCCTGGTGCTCCAGGGCCTTCAAAAGTGTAATAGGTAGTCAACAAGTTAGATGTGTAATTTATGCTCCTAGAACACCTGATGGCGCTCCCTGCTTGTTGGGCCTCTCTATGTGGCCAGGCTGTGAAAAAGTCCCACACATGTGGTATTGTAATACTCAAGAGGAGTAGCAGAATTTTTTGGGGGTGTCATTTGAGGTATACACATGCCATGTGAGAGAAATAACCTATTACAATGACAATTTTGTGGAAAAAAATTAAAAAAAATGAAAAATCTTAATTTTGCAAAGAATTGTGGGAAAAAAAATAACAAGATAAAAAAGCTCACCATGCCTCTTACTAAATACCTTGGAATGTCTACTTTCCAAAAAGGGGTCATTTGGGGGGTATTTGTACTTTCCTGACTTGTTCAGGTCACAAGAAGCGAGATAGGCCACCAGTACATCAGATGTGATCAATTTTGTGCGATTCGCACCACAGCTTGTAGACTCTTTAACTTTCACAAAGACCAAATAATATCCACTAATTTGGGTTATTTTTACCAAAGATATGTAGCAGTATAAATTGTGGCCAAAATGTATGAAGAAAAATTAATAATTTGCATAATTCTGTCACAGAAACAAAGAAATATGCGTTTTTTTTCAAAATTTTTGGTCCGTTTTCATTTATAGCGCAAAAAAAACCCCAGGAGGTGATCAAATACCACCAAAAGAAAGCTCTATTTGTGGGAAAAAAAAGAACAAAAAATTCATTTGGGTACAGTGTTGCATGACTGAGTAATTGTCATTCAAAGTGTGAGAGCACCGAAAGCTGAAAATTGGTCTGGGTAGGAAGGGTGTTTAAGTGCCCAGTAAGCAAGTGGTTAAAGAAGGAAGATTTACTGAGTGTAAAAAGGTGTTGATAGTCTGGTCTGTGGGTTGTAGTGTGGTGTTATCAGAGTGAAGATTGTATAGGTCTCTATAATATTTCATGAAGGGGTTAGCTATCTTTGTTGGGTGATGTTGGGTGTGTGGGTCCTTAATAGAGATAAGTTTAGACTTTTGTTGTCTTTTGGAAATATAATTGACTAGTAATTTACCTGCCTTATTTCCTTGGGCATAATAATTAGCTTTAATGCGTCTCAAATACAGTAGTTTTGATGGTTTGAGAGAAGTGCTAGGCAGACTTTCTGTCTACGGTGAAATAGATCAGTTTCTATCTTAGGAGAAGGATTATTTTTGTGTGCATCTTCTAATATTTTAAGGTCCTCGAGCAAAGCATTCAACAGCCTCCCCCTCTCCCTTTTTGCCCTTGCTGCTGTTTGAATAAGTAAACCTCTGCTAAAGGCTTTATGGGTAGGGATGGCCGAACTGTTTGCCCGGCGGTCTGTTTGCGGCGAATTTTGCGTGTTCGCGATTCGCCCGATTGGCGGACTATTGCCCGGCGGACATATGTGTTTACAGTGTGAAAGAACTTTAACCCATGATGACACATCCATCATGGGTTACAGGACAGCCAATTGAGACATTTCAGCACATGGACAATTGGACATTCCCCCTACCTTATAAATAGACCTGATCTGGCAGCCATTTTACATTCTGTCTTATGTCAGTTTAGGGACAGGATGCTGTGTGGAGCAGGGAGAGACTGTAGTGACACAAATTGCTAGCTATTAGGTCCACAAAAGTCCTTTTAAGGACTGGTGTAGGTGTAGTACAGTATATAGGGTTCAGTGCACTGCTGTGCTGGTGATTGCAGCAGCCTGTCTTTTGTCAGTGTAGGGACAGGGTGCTGTGTGCAGCAGGGACAGTCAGTTGAATCACTAGCTAGCTATTACTATTAGGTCCACAAAGGTCCTTTTAATGACTGGTATAGGTGTACAGTATATAGGGTTCTGGTGCACTGCTGTGCTGGTGATTGCTGAGTGCACTGCTGACTGATTCTGCAGCTGTCTTTTGTCAGTGTAGGGACAGGACGCTGTGTGGAGCAGGGACAGTCAGTTTAATCACTAGCTATTACTATTAGGTCCACAAAGGTCTTTTTAAGGACTGGTATAGGTGTACAATATATAGGGTGCTGGTGCAGGGCTGTGCTGCAGATTACTGCCCTATTCTGCAGCAGTCTTTTATCAGTGTAGTCTGAAAATCACTAACTACTAGGTCCACAAAGGTCCTTTTAAGGACTGGTATAGGTGTAGTACAGTATATAGGGTTCAGTGCACTGCTGTGCTGGTGATTGCAGCTGTCTATTGTCAGTGTAGGGACAGGACGCTGTGTGGAGCAGGGACAGTCAGTTTACCTTCAATAGTTTTTTATTGAAATGTATGCATAGAAATACATACAACAGCCTCCAATGTTACATATTGACACTTACAAGAAAGGATGAAATATGCATTTAACCAATACATACGTTCTTTCAGTACAATTATCATGTGGGCGGTGTAAAACTAACTCTTGAGATGAGCTTCATTACTAGTACACTGTATGATCAGATGGGTGAGTTAGTCCCCCCCCCCCGACAACCCCATTGGGTGCTCGCTGTATCTAGGGAGAAGGGACCCGGCCCCCCCTAGTGGTCCAATAGAGAGGTTAAGTGAAGCTAGTCTGCGGGATCCAAACTGTGATAGTTGTGGAAGAACATTGTTTCACAACTAGAATAATCTGATAGAATAATCTGATCCATAATGGATGTAACATGGGAAAGAGAAATAACTAACTAAGCAAACAAAAAATAATAAGGAAATAATAAAAAAAAGGAGAACAAATAATAAATAATATGTAATCAACAACGACAAACGGAGTTGTGCAGGATTGTACATGTGATATTTCAAAGTACCGAAGTGACCGCAATCACAAGTACGCTGGCCCCCTATTCTCATACCAGTTATTCCACGGTTTCCATAAAGCCTGCATTGCAGGAAGCCTACCTTGGGATGCAGCGAACATGGTTTCATATGTGGCGTATGTGTTGGTGGTCATTATAATTTCTTTCAAGGAAGGGGATTCCTGATCTTTCCAATGGCGTGTTATTACCAGTCTTGTGCTCAGCAAGATATGAGATACAATCAACCTGAAGTTTCGATGGCAGGGCATTCAAGATAGGGATATAATTGCTTACATACAGGTCTTTGTCAGACACGGTCAGAGTGATTCCTAGGTATTTAACACCTTCATTGCTCCACTTGTATGGAAACCGTGAACTGAGTTTGTTTTTTAGGATCGTGCTCACGCCCAGCCCTAGTATGTAAGATTTCCCCTCATTGACCTTGTAGTATGACAATTTGTTAAGCATTTGCAAAGTTTCATGTACCGAAGCCAGGGATGTTTCCGGGTTTGTAAGCATCAGAATAATATCATCAGCAAACAAACTTATCACATGTTCAGAGTTATGGGCCCAGAAACCCCCTATGTTTGGGTGTGATCTGATGTAAACAGCCAAGGGTTCCAAGATTAAATTAAAAATTAGTGGGGAAAGTGGACACCCTAGGCGAGTTCCATTAGTGATATTAAATGGGTTGGAGAGTGCTCCAGAGGTGAATACCCTAGCTGAGGGCTTTGAATACAAGGCCATTATAGCATCCAAAATGTTACCAGAAAAAACATATTTATCCAATACCTTACGTAGGTAGCCCCAGTGGACTCTATCAAAGACCTTCTCTGCGTCCAGCGCTAGAAGCAGAGAAGGCCTCCGCCTGACATTAGCAAGGTAAATAATGTTTGTCAGTCTCCTGGTAGCGTCAGAGGTCTGGCGTCCTCTAGTAAATCCAGTTTGATCGGGGTGTATCAAATGGGGAAGGATGTCTGTCAAACGATTGGCTATGATTTTGGCGTACAATTTCACATCTGTGTTTAGTAAAGTGATGGGTCTAAAATTGGCTGGGATATTCGGTTCTTTCCCCGGCTTCGGTAGAGTTACTATAAGTGCACTCAGCATTTCTGGTGGGAAGCACAAGGAGGCCGCAGCAGCTTTGAACAACTAAGTCAAATGAGGTAATAGTATTAATTTATAGGTTTGGTAATATTCCCCTATAAATCCATCTGGACCCGGAGATTTAGAAGTAGGTAGGGAATCAATGGCTTTACCTATTTCCTCTATGGTGAAGGGTGAATTAAGGTTTGCTATGTGTTGTGGAGAGAGAGTATCATTAAAAAATAATTAATCAGGGGCGCATGCGCGAGGCTCGACATGGCAGATGTGCTTCCATAGAGCTCCGCACTCCCCACCGCATTACCGGATCATATCTGCGGATATAAAAAGTAATCTGGCTGCAAACAGACCGGGATCGCCTCCTGATACTCAGCT
Source organism: Lithobates pipiens (assembly GCF_037356315.1). Lineage (NCBI taxonomy): Eukaryota > Metazoa > Chordata > Amphibia > Anura > Ranidae > Lithobates > Lithobates pipiens. The sequence goes on along the minus strand of NW_027507784.1, from coordinate 204,962,520 downwards.
GCATCTAGCGGCATGGTTCTCACGGGACCGAAGGGCAAAAACAAGCCAAAACCTATCAAAGAAGCTCTGGCCCGGGCCTCCTCTAAAATGGCGGCGAAAGCTTTAGCAAAACAGCACGCGGAATCTCCGGCGGCCTCGGATAGCGGAGAAGAGGATGACACAGACTCTAATCTTGGCGGCTCCCCACCCCTACCCTCCACAGGTATGTCGCAAACCGCATTCCTGAAACACATGGAATCCATGCTTCAGAAAGCTCTCAAGAACACTTCAGAGCAAATAACAGACAGGCTCTCACGGGAAATTCGTGAGATAGGCCAACGCACCGCTGACTTAGAGACGAGGGTGGACGACATGGAGCTCACACTCCAAGAGCATTCCCAGGACTTCTCTGTGCTCAGGGAGGAGAATGCCACATTGTTATCCCGCTTAGAGGATGCCGAAAACCGATCCCGTAGGTCCAATTTGCGCCTACGTGGCATTCCTGAATCAATCGACGATATACAATCCTTTACGACCGCTCTGTTTCAGGAGCTTTCACCCTCCATTCCCATTGAACGTCTCGAATTTGACAGAATTCACCGAGCCCTCACACGCCGCCAACCCGATGGCCCCCCTCGAGACATCATTATTAAGTTACACTTCTTTCGTACGAAAGAACAACTGCTTAACGCCGCTCGCCAGAAGGAGGAACTGATTTTCCAAACACACAAATTCCAGCTCTTCTCTGATCTGGCTCCTTTGACTATCTCTAAACGCCGTGCTATGAAACCCCAGTTGCAAGTTTTACTACAGCACCAAATCAAATATACCTGGAGGTTTCCCTTTGCTCTGCAATTCACCCACCTGGGCCAGCAGCACGCCTGCTCTTCCCCTGAAGCCCTTCAACACCTTCTGGAATCTCTTCGTTTGACCCCATCGGCTCAACCTTCGGAGACAGCCTTGCCTCGGACCCCCGCCCGGTCCACGGCCCATCCATATACGGCTACGCCTAAACGCACATCACTGGACCCGGCGTCGGTCCGCAAAGGGACTCCATCACGTCGGCACGAAGACCCGTTTCTCAGTCCGAAGTCTCGGATCCCACGTTGACCTGGTTCCGTGAACATTGTTGTCTTTTTTCTTCCACCTTCCTCATCCGTTCTAAAAGCTCGGTGTGTTTCCCCTGAGTCCGAAGGTTCCAGTAATGTATACCCTTCGTGTAACCGCTGGTCATGACACTGGACCCTATCTGCCTCAATTTTTCATTTTTTCATTTTTTGTTTTGTTTTGTTTTGTTTGTTATTCACTTTTAATTTCTTTAATTGCCCTTTTTGCTACTGTTTTTGTCTGTTTTCAGCAGTAAACTCAGGGGCCCGCACCGATGTCTGGTCATAGGACCCGGATTGAGGCGACCCGAACGACTAGTACGCCCTCTATGGGGCCTTCGTTTTAGGTCCAATCCCTCTTGGTTTGTTTGCATTTCGTTTATTAATTCTCCTAAACAAGTTCGTTACATCCATGATAGTTTTATACTTCGTTCCTGCAATATATAAGCACACCCAGCGAGCAACGTTCGCTTCACTTTTGTGGCTTCGTTTCGATGCCTCGGACGGTTTGTCCGTTCGTTCATAATCCAATGTGTTTAGATACTTGCTGTTTTTTAATGGTTGCCCTATGCATCTCAGTCTTAGCTTATGTGTTCATGGCAACCCATTTTAGTTTACTTGTTTCAGTTTTAATGTGACGACTTATGTGTTTGATCCGTCTGCGGTGGGGAGCTGTCACTGCTCCCCCACCTTACAGCGTTCTTCCTCTGTGGCCGTTTTTTGTTGGCTGCAGGGTTAGCACGTTATTTAGTCGGGCTATATAGTAGTCCTGCTATACTTCTTCATTGTAATGTTATGCCCTACGCCTATTCTCCCCTACTTATTCCTCTCTCTTTCTGTCCCTTCCTCCTCTTTTCTTCTTCTTACTGCCTTCTTACTTTCTTCCACTGGTCGGGTTGTCCACCACTATCTCCTACTATATTGCGATAAATTCCTCCTGCCACTCCAATGGCCCCCCTAAACATCCTCTCCCTTAATGTTAAGGGACTAAATTCTCCAAATAAAAGAGTAAAGGCCTTTCGCACCTTCGTCTCACTGAAAGCTGATATTGTGGCTCTACAGGAGACTCACTTCTCCTCCAATAATACACCTAAATTTTTCAGTTCCCGTTACCCCCAAGTGTACACTGCCTCTGCTGACTCTAAGCACAGAGGGGTCTTACTGGCCTTCCACTCTTCCTTGCCCTTTAAAGTGACCACCGAAATCAAGGATCCAGCCGGCCGCTATATTATATTGGTTGGCTTCCTGCAGGACGTGGAGACGACTTTGGTTTCCTATTACGCCCCCAATACTAATCCTCTCCCGTTTTTCTCGCATCTACTGCAGGTTATTAGAACACAGGTACGCTTTTCATGTGTGGCGATTCTAATCTAGCTCTCCACCCACACCTGGATAGATCCCCATACTCTCCGGACCATTACTCCCCATCATCACAACTACGTAAACTTTTTCAACAATTTTTTCTTTTGGATACGTGGAGGGAGTGTAATCCTCTAAAGAAAAACTACACTTACTACTCTTACCCACATAACTCCTTCTCTAGAATTGACCATATCCTTGTCTCGGTCTCATCCGCTCCAATCCTTCAACGCTCAGTTATACACCCCATCACGTGGTCGGACCATTGTGCCGTGATCACCACGGTTTCCTCACTATTATCTCGCCCTACCACAAACACATGGTGCATGAATGAATCACACTTGACCAATCAGTCCTACTGTCTCGATATTCAATCCGCTCTTGATGACTATTTACTACACAATGTCGCCCCTGATATATCACCAACCTTGCTTTGGGAAGCGCATAAACCGGTAATCAGAGGCACCTGCATCTCTGTTGCCACTCACCTTAAACGTATTAAAAATTCTAAAATACATCAATTGGAATCGGATTTTCATCAACATTTTTTACTGTTTCAGAAATCTCCCTCAACCACTAATAGGAAACTTCTAGAGAAGACCAAGCTGGAGCTAGACCTGCTCTTGGCCGAGTCGGCGGACAAATCCATCCGCCGGTCTGGCCATAGGATCTATACCAAGGCCAACAAGCCTGATACTTTCCTGGCTCTTTGCCTTAGTAGACCTGATCATGCACGTAAACCTATAAGACTTCGGCTGGCCAACGGCACTCACTCCAGTAACCCTGTTAGGGTACTCTCGGAATTCCGTAAGCGTCTTGCGGATTTATATGAAGGAAGGGGGCCTCTTCCCTCTGAGGAGGCAGAGGCCCTTTTTCAGGACATACAGCTACCAAAACTGCCGGATGCCAGCCGTGAGTCAATAGACAAACCAATCTCGGTTGAGGAGGTTCTTGATGCAATCAAGTCTCTAAAACCTAATAAACGTCCGGGCCCGGACGGTCTTCCAAGTATATACTACAAAAAATTCGCACCCACTCTGGCCCCACTCCTTGCCAAATCATATAACGCCCTGCTAAAACAACAATCTCTAGGCCGGGATACGCTGACAGCCATTATAGCCATGCTCCCTAAACCCAACACGGATCATTCCCTTTGGTCCAATTACAGGCCAATCTCTCTTTTAAATTTGGACGTGAAAATCCTAGCTAAAATTCTTGCCCTTAGGCTTAACCCAATTATTGGGGGTTTGATCCATAACGACCAAGTAGGGTTTATTCCCCGTAGACAGGCCAGTGATAATATTCGTAGGATTGTCCTCTTGCAACACTTAGCAAAATCCCGTAAGATCCCTATGCACCTTTTATCACTAGACATCAGAAAAGCCTTTGATACTGTCTCATGGCCTTATCTCCACTACATCTTGGCTCGCTGGGGCTTCGGCCCCAATTTCCTACAATGGGTGAGCGCCCTGTATACCTATCCACAAGCCTATGTGAAGTATTCTGGCTATAGTTCAGCGTGCTTCCCCATCCGAAGAGGTACAAGGCAGGGCTGCCCATTGTCCCCATTAATATTTGCTTTAGTAATAGAACCTCTTGCAGCCCTAATCAGATCTAACCCAAATATCCATGGTCTAGACATAGCTTCCACTTCCCACAAACTCTGCCTATTTGCTGACGACGCTCTTTTATTTGCTACTTCCCCACATATTTCCCTACCTAATCTTCATCTACTTTTAACAAAGTTCGCTAGGATCTCAGGGTTAGAGGTTAACCAGGCAAAGTCCAAAGCCCTTAATGTATCTCTCTCTTTAGATGACATGAAACGCATACAGAGCAACTTTCCCTTTCAATGGTCCCTTTCCTCAATTCCATATTTAGGTATCAAATTGACTAGCGATCCCACCCATCTATTCCAATCCAACTATCTTCCTATGTTAAGGCACTTGTCCTCCCTGCTCAATACTTGGTCACCCCTCCACGTTTCATGGCTAGGACGAATCGCTGCTGTGAAAATGTCCTTATTGCCCAAGCTTTTGTATCTCTACAGAGTCCTACCAGTTGCAGTGCCTTCATATTTCCACAGGGCGATCCAGAGTCGGGTATATAAATATATCTGGGGCACCAAGACCCCCCGTATCTCTAGAACCACTCTACTTCGCAGTAAACTCAATGGGGGTTTGGGAGTTCCCAACTTTCTCCATTACTATCACTCCGCCCAACTGGCACAACTAACCTTGTATCGTGCGAAGACGGAGATCCCACTCTGGGTCGCCTTGGAGGCTATAGATTTGCACCCCATCTCCATTGCTAACGTGCTGTGGCTCCCTGCTTCGGCTCGGGGCAATGTTACTAATCCCCTAACCCAACATTCTCTACGCATCTGGGACAAATTAGGTAAGTCTTTTAAGCTACTCACACCCTACTTGCCCTTACTCTCGTTGATAGGGCAACCTTTATTTTACCCAGCCTTCTCTCATCCAGTTTCCTTTCGGGCCTGGACTCAGGCCGGTCTGATTCGAATACGTGACTTTATTCCTAAGGGCGTCATCACGCCTTTCCCAGTTCTTCAGACGCAGACCCACATCCCCTCACGGGAGTGTTTCAGATATCTTCAAATATCCCATTTTATTCAAAAAATTGTGGGTTCCCACAGAGTATCGAACACCCTCTCTATATTTGAGAATATCTGCGACTCGGATCCCCACGCACCTGGTATCATTTCTAGCCTCTACATGCATCTCATTTCTTCCCCCTCCCCGTTACCATCCTATGCCTCTGCTTGGTCTAAAGATTTATCCAAGGATTGGGACCTGGGGGACTGGACAGAGATATGGTCAACCACTAAAATGTCATCGCAGAATGTGGTGGCATTGGAAGCTAGCTACAAAGAGGTGGTTCCTGGTCCCCGTTAGGATCGCTAAATACACTCCAACCTCATCTCCTAACTGTTTTCGTGGATGTGATGCTGGGGGTACCCACCTTCACATATGGTGGACATGCCCTGGGGTAGAGCACTTTTGGGCACTTATTTTCCGAATGGCCTCCACTCTGTTTAATAAAACCCTTAGTCCGGACCCAGCCCAAGCACTGCTTAATTTCCCCCACACGATCTTACTAGGGCACAGCTGCGTCTTTTTCTGCAGCTCACCACTGCCGCTAAACAGACTATTGCGAAGGCCTGGAGGTCCCCTTTTGTAAGTATTGTGGAAGTTAAAAACAGAGTCACTTTGGCAATGATACACAGTAAAATCGAAGCTACAATTTTGGATAAGATCCCCCAACACCTTAAAATTTGGCGTACCTGGGCGGATCACTTTCTCCCTCCCGATTTTGATAGTCGCCTCCTGGAGCCGTGATTCCATTCTTTGGAGTGGAGGGCTGCTTTCCTTTTTTCCGTTTCCCCGTTTTTCTTTTATTCCATTTTTTATGGAGTTGGTGGGCGGCCTGGCCAGTTCTATTTCTTCCCCAACTATGCTGGTTCACTCTTTTTCTTTCCCTCTAGTCTCTATTCCTCTTTTCTTCTAGTTCCCCCTTCACTCTTTCCCCTATTCTTTCCCTCGACCTGCTTTGCTCTCTTCTTTCTCTGACTGTTTTGCCTATGATGGCATATAATACCCGTTATGTACCCATTACTGTTGCCCGGACTGCTTGGGCAGAGTGTCCCTGCTTTATGTATTGATTATAACATTTAATTTCACAATCACTTACCTCCCCCACTGAAGCTATTTGTTGATTCTTGTTTCACTTGGTGAGGGAGTCAGAGGTACAACCTATACTTCAATGCATGGTCGTGATTTTCTTTTTGTTACTCCTATGCTCTGCTGAAATGTTCTTTTACATCTATAATATCTGTAACTGTGCCTGTTACTTATTCTTGATTGTTGTCAATAAAAATATTTGAACAAGAAAAAATAATTAATCACTGCGTCAGTAGGTTGAATAGTGTCGTGGTCATCTTTTAAATTGTAGAGATTGCCATAAAAATCGCTAAATGCATTGGCAATATCCTGAGGGTGTTGCAGATTGGCATTGTTTGTGGGGTAAAGGATGTAGGAAATTTTGGATTTGTTTCTGTAACCCTTAAGCTGATGTGCTAATAATTTCCCAGCCTTATTGCCCCGTGCATAGTATGTCATTTTAAGTCTCTTAGTCTGTTTTTCGAATTTTTCTAGCAGTAGGAGTCTGAGATCATACTGTAGTCGGTTTAGTCTGTCAGTTAAAGATGTGGACGTGGTTTGTTTGTTTTTTGTTTCCAGTTCAAAGATTTCAGTGGTAATTTCACATATACATTTTTGCTGCTACCTCCTTGCCCTAGCCCCCAATTTAATGAAGATACCCCTGATAAACGCCTTATGGGCATTCCAGAGTGAGAAAAAATTTGTTACAGAGGGTTGATTTATGGAAAAAATGTATTATAATTTCTTTCAAGGAAGGGGAATCCTGATCTTTCCAATGGCGTGTTATTGGTCCTCAATGATTTTTTTGTTTCCAGGTTGTTGCATAAGATAGGAATTAAGTCTCCAGAGGTGAATCTGGTTCGAAGAAGAAGCGTCTGTTAAAGATAGCGTGATAAACGCATGGTCTGACCATGTTATGTTATTTATTGAAGACGAAACTGCTCTAGGTAATGTGCGATAGTCGACCAGGAACAAGTCGATTCTCGAATAGGTGTGGTGAGGGTTGGAGAAAAAGGTGAAGTCCCTCTCTCCAGCATGCAGACATCTCCACACATCATACATATCTTCCCCATGCAAAGTGCTATGAAGAGAGGCCATTGGGCATTTTGCCTTGGATGTAGAGTCCGTAGATGGTTCCGGCACCATGTTAAAGTCCCTGCAGATCACTAGAGACCCTTTCTGGCATTTCCTCACCTTTCTCATAAGTTTGGGGAAGAAACTTATTTGATGTGAGTTGGGTGCATACAAGTTCACAATAGTCTAAATTACCTGGTTAATGTCACAAATCAACATCAAATATCGGCCCTGGGGATCGACTATTTCCATGTGTAAGGTAAATGCCACAGTGTCTTTGATCGCTATCATAACTCCTTTTGTTTTGGAACAAGCATTTGCAAAAAAAAATGTGCGGGAAGTTTTTATGCTTGCGCACCGGTGCAGCTGTGGCACAGAAATGTGTCTCTTGATCTCAGAGGACATCGGAACTATTTATTATTGCCTCTCTCCATAGGGCTTTCCTCTTCACTGGGTGATTAAGCCCTTTAGAATTGACAGATAAATAGTGGATAGCCATGGGAAGAGTAGGTGGATGTAAAAGGTTGTAGCTTCTCACAGATATGTAAGGCACTAAAGTTCCTACCGATGGGATCTGTGTAACAGGAATTGACTTTACCATAGTGTGAGTACTCACTGACATTGAGGAATTGAAATAGAGTGCGTCGATCTCTTATTCCCTCTGGGTTCAGACGTCGACAACGGCCTTGTGGAGAAGGAAACCTCGGACCTGGAGAGTAGTTGCAGAACTCTGGAAACAAAAAAATTAAAAATGAAGAATAGTCAAAGAAAAAACAGAACATGGTATCGCAAACAAAATGCATAGAGATGCGTTGCCATTGAAAGGTGCAGAACACATGAGCATTCTGCCCAATAATGGTCTTGGGTAATGACCGAGTGCAGCTAGATGCTGCTCAGGTGAATCGGGGGATAAGTCCAAGCCTAGCGGGTAGCCTAACACTCCGCTACGGGATACAAGTCTACTCCGTGATGCGGTATCATTCATTTATGTGACTTGGCATTACCTTGGGTGACTGTGCCAGCCTGGGCTAGATGGTTGCCTAATGGTAGCACCGGAATTGTCCTCAGAAGCTTCTGGGAGAATTTTCCAGTCTCTCAGCAAGGAAAGACCCTTATCCAGAGAATCCACAACATATGTTTGATCTTGTCTACTGACTGTGAGTTTAGTAGGGTAGCCCCACCTGTACGCTATGTTATGGTTGTGGAGCACTTTTGTAATAGTGTTCAAATTTCTCCTCTTTTGCAACGTATGTTGAGATAAATCAGCGTAAAATTGCAAGTGCTGATATTGGGATGGGATTTGCTTCCGCAGGCGCATTTTTTGCATTAGTTGTTCCTTTGCATGAAAAAAGTGCAGGCGGAGAAGCACATCTCTGGGGATTTTCTCAGGGTGGAATGACAGTTTAGGCAAGCGATGAATTCTGTATATGGTGAATTCCATGACAGAAAGGTTAGGCAGGAGAGAGGTGAAGAGGTCAGTCGAGTAGGAACGCAGGTCTGATGTCTGACTGACTCAGGGATTCCCCTCATTTTGAGGTTGTTCCTCCTAGTTTTGTCCTCGAGGTCTGCTATTTTGTCTCTTATCCATGCTGAATCCTCTTCCTGCTCCTCATGGGCATCCACCAGTTTATTTATGGTGGACACAAACTCTCCCATTTTGCCCTCCATGTGTTCCACCCTAGTTTCCACTGCTTTCAATTCACCACTAAATCTGTGCATACCCCTCAGCATATCTGTTTGTAAAGTGCTCCTCAGAGAGACCAACATATCTTTAAGCACAGTATCCAATACAGGCTGGTTTGTAGTGGGATAGTTATTGATAAAGTCATGGAGCTCCCTGGTGTCATCCTCTGAATCCACCACCGGGCTCAGTGCGGGGCTGCATCCAGCGCCATCCAGCTTAAGTTTGTTCTTGGCTGGGCTCCCTGATGGTGAGGATGAGGGTGGGGAGTTTTGATGGCAGAAGGACCCATTATTGTCTGGGGATGTTGCACTGGGGAGCAGTCTGGTCAGGTTTTCGTCAGCTAGCGTGTGTGTGTGGCCGGCAGCTGGGCAAAGTAGTACATCAGCCTTTGTGCCTTGTATGCGCCTTTCCTCTTGTCCATCTCATGCCGAGTGTGTGCCCCCACTGGAACTCCAGGTGTGTGCTCCAAAAATAGAGTCTGGGAAGCCGCTGTGAGCCGCTGTATCCTCGGGGTAGCGGGAGCTCCGGAGTTATGCATCCATACGGCTCTGCTGCAGGCCACGCCCCTGGACAGTCAGTTTAATCACTAGCTAGCTATTACTACTAGGTCCTTTTAAGGACTGGTATAGGTGTACAATAAATAGGGTGCTGGTGCATTGCTGTGCTGGTGATTGCAGCTGTCTTTTGTCAGTGTAGGAACAGGACACTGTGTGGAGCAGGGACAGTCAGTTTAATCACTAGCTAGCTATTACTACTAGGTCCACAAAGGTCCTTTTAAGGACTGGTAAGGTGTACTATTTGGTGTGCAGTATATAGGTGTGTAATACATGTATAAAATACTTGCACATATAGAAAGCATAGTATAGTGCATTTCCACTGTGCAGCATTGTGACTGCTGAGGGTTTCTGCAGCGATAATACAAAGAGTGACAAACGCAATTAAAAAAAAGTTTTATAACTGGTGTGATAGACCAATGGCCCCCAAAAACGACAGATTGAAGCGGGGTGTTATATACCTTCTTCCACATACATACTGCACTTCTCTAGAGACTTTTGTCACAGGGTCATTTCAAAAATGACAGGCAGAGGAAGAGGCAGGCCCTTCCACAGGGGTGGTAGGGATAGGGCAGGAGCAACAGGCTTGAGCCAAAGTGGCAAATTGCAGAAGGTACGTGCGATTACGTCAAAGGACGTACCAGACTTGGTTGAGTGGCTCACTCAGCCTTACTCTTCTGCACCCTCCTCATCCTCTTGATCTGCACCCTCTTCTTTACTCTCTGCTGTGTGCACCCCCGAAGACACTACCACCAACACAACCACCCCCATTTACCCTCCTCTTGAGTCACAGGAATTATTTTCCGATCCATATCAAGACATTTCCCATATGCAGCCACTTTTGGCATTGGATCAGGAAGAGGAGGTAGCAACAACCGCCACTCAAGAGTCTGACTACAGTACCCAGATCAGCCCAAGGAGAAGGTTGGTCCCCGCTGTGGCTGCCTACCCAGAGATCTTTAATTATAGCGGTGGGGAAGGTGACGTCGATGATGACGTGTCTAGTGATGTCACGTGGGTGCCCACAAGAGAGGAAGAGGGGGGGAGTTCAGAGGGAGATATGGACCAGCAGATAGGGAGGAGAAGCAGGAAGAACTTAGATAGCACAGGAGGGACAAAGCAGACTGCGAATGTATCTGGCACTCCCAGGACGCCGGCACATGGCTCTGCAGTGTGGGCTTTTTTTAACGTGTCCGCTGCTGACAATACTGTTGCCATCTGCAATCTTTGCAGTCAACGCATAAGTCGTGGTAAGCCCAACACTCACTTAGGGATGACCGCCTTAAGAAGGCACATGAGCTGCCATCACTGAGCCCAGTGGGAGCAACGGAACACACAAAGCCACACTCTAGGATCTCACGATCCAGCCTCGTCTTCTACTTCTCCTTCTCCTCTCTCCTCACAATTGTCCTCCACTCCACCTTCCATCACGCCATCCTCACGTTTTTCTGCAAAAAGGCAGGCTTCCATGGGCCAAATGTTCGAGCGTAAAAAAATGATGACGCCGGATAACCCTCTTGCCCAACGGTTGACGGCTGGCTTGTCAGAACTGATAGCCCGCCAACTACTGCCATATAAACTGATAGACTCAGAGGCCTTTTGAAAATTTGTGGCCATTGGAACACCACAATGGAAGGTCCCAGGAAGGAAGTATTTCTCACAGAAGGGCATCCCAGAGCTATATGGCCATGTTCAGCGGCAAGTGAATGTATCTCTGGCACACAGTGTCGGTGCCAAAATACATCTGACCACAGACACATGGTCTAGCAAGCACGGGCAGGGAAGATATATAACTTTTACTGCCCACTGGGTGAACCTTCTGATGGCCGTCAAGCATGTAACCCGTGGCACCCGTGTAGATTTGGTTTTACCGCCACGGATTGCATGCATGCCTGCCTCTTCTTCTCCTCCTCCTACTCCATCCTCCTCCCTCTCTTCCTCTGCTGACTCTTCCTTTTCCACTGCTAGCGTCTCTTCCGCTGCACCACCCAAGCTCCCCAGAACCTATTCGACATGCCAGGTGAGACGTTGCCATGCTGTGTCTGTTGTGCCTGGAAGCCAAGAGCCACACTGGCCCTGCATTCCTTTCAGCTTTGCGTTCACAGGCAGATCAGTGGCTAACACCGCTCAATTTGACAGTTGGTAAAATGGTGTGTGACAACAGTGCCAATCTGCTTAGCGCATTGAAACACGGCAAAATTATGCACGTGCCATGCATGGCACACGTCTTAAACTTGGTCGTGCAGTGATTCATTGTCAAATACCCTGGGGTCCAGGACATCTTGCGGCAGGCAAGGAAAATCTTGGCTCATTTCAGAAGATCTTACACGCCCATGGCTCACCTTGCTGACATTCAGCGGTGACACAATCTGCCGGTCAGACGTATTATTTGCGATTGCCCGACGCGATGGAACTCAACCTTCTATATGCTTGATAGGCTGCTCCAGTATAAACGTGCAGTTAACGTCTACCTGTATGAACTCTGCGGCAGAACAGGTTCTGGGGAGCTGGGGTTTTTTCACCACGCCAGTGTCTGCTCATGCGCGACGCATGCAGACTTCTGCGGCCATTTGATGAGATCACCAAACTGGTCAATCGCAGCCATGGCGCCATCAGTGACATCGTACCTTATGCCTTCTTTATGGAGCGCGCATTGCGTCGTGTCATTGATCAAGCCGTGGAGGAGCAGGAGCGGGAATATGACGAAGTCGCAATGCTGGATGAATTCCTAGGGGGGCTACTCTATCTGAGACAAGTCAACAACAGGAGTCTGAAGAGGAGTCAGAGGAGGATGGTGCCGGGGCGGATGAGGAGGAGCAATAAGAGCATGCTTTAAACCTTCCTGGGATCCCTGTTGTTGTCCGTGGATGGGGAGAGGAGAACAAGGAGGACGACATTATCCTGGATGATAAGCAGGAGCCAGGCCACCACACCGCTTCCAGTTTAGTGCAAATGGGGGCCTTCATGCTCCAGTGTTTTAACCAGTGGCGGCCCGTCCATAGGGGGCGCCCGAGCGCCGCCCCCCCTCAAATAAAAACATAAAAAATAAAGTAATAAAAATAAATAAAAAAAACGGGTCCTTTAAGACATTTAAAAAAATAAAAAAATATGTCATTTAACAATTTAACATAGTGTACTGTGGCGCCGGTCGCAGTGCACTATGAGAAGCGTCACATCGATGCAATCACAAGATTGCATCCATGGCGCTTCATTTGCGGGTTAAAAACCCGCCTTGAGGCACACTGTAGAACGCCGACTAGCTTCCGCCCGTAAAATCACTGTGATTCTACGGGCGGAAGCATTGTCATTCAGAGACAGGCAGGTCACTTCCGGCTTTCAGCTGCTTCACGAAACCCGGAAGTGATGTCAGCAGCTCCAGTCCTCAGCCCGAGCGGAGCTGCAAGACGGTGAGTGGCATAATTGACTCTCTGACTGTGAAAAAAATGAAATAATTAAGTAAATAATAATTAATTACCAAATGCACCTGACCTAAGCCTTTACTAGACCACTCTCTGTGTGCTGTGCACTTGTGCAGGAATTATTATATTAGAGAGCAATAAGCAATTTGTAAAAGAAACAAATTATTTCATGCTTCTTGCAGGAGGATCACATCATGCCATGCGGTATTCTTATTCAGCAAGTGCAAAGTAATGGTCTGCTATGTTGCTTGTTACTCACAGTTAATTTGCTGGCAAAGAGATTTTATAAACCTTTTTTGTATTTTAGTGTAAATATGAGATCTGAGGACTTTTTGACCCAGATCTCATATTTAAGAGGACCTGTCATGCTTTTTTCTTTTTTTTTTTCTTTTTTTTGTAGCCATGTAGCTTTTTATTTACTTTTTTTTTTTTTTTTTTTTCCATAAAGATTTTTATTTTCAAAAAGAAGTAGAGGATAACAATACAGGTTGCGAAAAGAAGGTATGCAAAGTCGAACAAGGTAATTCCAAGTCTTTTGACAAAGAAATAACATACTCTAAGTACAATCATGGATAGCATTCTTCATGACGGTATCTGTAGCATTTAGAGAAGATCCCTGGTATCATAACAACCTCTGAACAAAGTGAAACATAGTGATGTCTAAGAGGGGACTCCTCAGGGGTCCATTATGGGACGTTAGAAGAATATCAGCTCATGTCTATGGTGTCACGGATCTCCATAAGCGTGAAAGTAGTCATATAATCATGAGGAGGTGTTTCCCTGGCATTCAGAACAGGGAAGCGGGTATGGAGTATGTGGTGTTCCGTAGGAACTGTCAAGTGTTGCGGGTCTAGAAGAACCAAGTCCGTCGGGGTCATAAGGGAAGAAAAGTAGGCTGAAAAGAGGGGATATCCAGGGGTGAAGGGGAGGAGGGGGGGGTAGGATGGGGATGGGCAGGAAAGGGTATGGGGATTGGGAGAATGGGGGGAACAGGATGAGGGAAAGAGGAGCTGGAAAGAGGGGAGAGAGAAGGGAGAAGAAGGAAGGTGAGCGAAGGGAGATAGATAAGGGAGGGTCTCTTCGGTCTCCACCGCGGCCACCCAGAGGGCGTGACGAGCGCCCTTTCTCTGACATGTGAACTCCGACGCATAAGTCGAGGTGGCGCTGTGTGGGGTATCTCTAGCTTTCAGGTACTGATTACCATTCTCAGAAGTTTTAGGAGAGCGGAGGGGGCCCTTAAAAAGTGATGTGTCCAAAGCTGGGAGTATCAAGGGTTCCATTCTTAATTTGAAGGGTTTAGGGGGGTAACCCCATGAGGAGTCTATATCTTTCTGAAGATCTGAACTGTATCCATTTGTCCCAAGTTCGGGCAAATTTATGGGGGGTGTCTTTTGCAATCTGGATAAGCTCCTCCATTTCAGTCATTTTTTCTACTCTAGAGAGTCATTCAGACATGGAAGGGACGTCAGGGGAGCCCCAATGGGTGGGTAAGCAGAGTTTGGCCGCGTTAAGTAAACAGATATCCAGCGACTTTCGGTATAAGTGGGCAGGTGTGGGGGAATGGTGTAGGAGAAGCTGGGCCGGGGTAAATGCTAGGGGGTGGCCGGTAATTTGAGAGGTGATCTCATGTACCTGAGCCCAAAAAGTTTGAATGCTAGGACATGACCACCAAATGTGTAAGAAGGTTCCCTGACTAGTTCTGCATCTCCAACAAGTGTCTGGTACGTCAGCGTTGAATTTATGTAGCCGGTCTGGGGTGCGGTACCATCTGTAGATAATTTTATAGTTGATCTCTTGAATACGAACGTTAAGGGATCCCTTATAAGCGATAACAAGGATTCTTTCCCATTCTGCATCTGTGAAAGAGATTTGTAGGTCTCTTTCCCATGAGGGGCAAGCTTTACCGTCTTTCGAGGATATTGGCGTGAGTAGCAATGAGTGTGTATGTGAGATAAGATGCTGCTGCGGCGTAGATTGAGAGCAAAGCTTTTCGAAAGGGGTCAAGTGTCTCGAGATTGCCTCTGTTCGGTTTGTCGCTTTAAGAAAATGTCGGATCTGAAAGTAAGTCCAGAGGGGCAAGCGGGCTCCGGTCGGACTGGTTGGGAGGGTATCGTAGTCAAGAAGGGTACCATCCTTGTAGAATTGGTGTGCGAGGACGTCGTTGTGTGGCCAAATAGGAGTAAGGAAGTGATTAGACATACCAGGGGTGAAGGCAGGATTGAGTCGCAAAGGGGTTAGAGGGCCCGGGTTGGAAGAAATATGGGATTTTTTACAAACATCCCTGAAGATGTTCAGTGTAGTACCTACTATAGGGTGATCTTTTAGAGCCTTGGGTATATGGGAGTGGGGGATCCATGGTGTGAACTTGATTGGAATGTGGGAGAGCTCATCCTCTAGCTTAACCCAGTCCTTAGTTTTGTCGTGTATTGACCAGTCAACTATTCTACTTAAGTGGCAAGCATGTGCATAATCACGGAGATCCGGGAGTCCGATGCCTCCCCTCTCCCTGGGTTTGACAAGCTGAGCTAAACTAATTCTTGGGTGTTTATTGCGCCAAAGGAAACACCTAGATGCGCTTTTAATGCTTAAGAAGAAGGAAGGTGGGATTTTGATAGGAATGGCTTGGAGAAGGTAGAGAACGCGAGGTAAAATGTTCATCTTGAGGATGGTGGCACGACCAAACCAAGAAAATTGCGGCTTGTCCCATTTGCTTAAGTCTTCTTTAATTGTGCGGAGGAGCGGGATAAAGTTTTTTGTATATAGGTCTGTGAGGCGGGAGGGCAGTTGAATTCCTAGATATGTTATTGCATCGTATTTCCAAGTAAAGGGAAAGTTGCTTTGACATAGCGTGACTAGTTCCGTCGGAAGGGAGACATTAAGAGCAGTGGACTTGGAGAAATTGATTTTCAGGTTAGAGAGGCGGCCGAAGAGTTCGAAGTCTTTAAGAAGGTTAGGGATAGAGGTGAGTGGGTCATCAAGAAACAGGAGGATGTCATCTGCGAATGCAGCTATTTTGTAGATCTCGTCTGCTATCTGTATGCCCTTTATGTTCTCATTTGTTTGTATGCATCTTAGGAGGGGTTCTAGGGTGAGGATGAAGAGAATCGGGGAAAGCGGCCATCCCTGTCTGGTTCCATTTCTGATGGGGAAGGCGTCTGAGAGGTGGCCGTTAACTCTGATCCTGGCAGATGGAGTTGTATAGAGAGCCATGATCAGGTTATAGATTCTGTCTGGTAGACCTAAGTGGCGTAAAACCGCTCCCAAGTAATCCCAGGCCAACCTGTCAAACGCCTTTTCTGCGTCTAGGGAGAGGAAAAAAACTTTTTTCTTGTGTGTGGAGAGCCAATGGTTTATATGGATAGCCTTTATGGTGTTGTCCCTGGCCTCTCTGCCAGGGACAAATCCTACTTGATATTTACCTATCGTCAGAGGGAGTAGAGGTAAGAGCCTATTTGCGAGGACTTTTGCGAATAGTTTCAAGTCAACGTTAAGCAGCGAGATTGGCCTATAGCTGGTGACGGAGGTGGGATCCTTACCCTGTTTCGGGATGACCGTTATGTGGGCTTCAAGTAGCCTGTGAAATGGGATTGGGGAGTCCGAGAGGGAATTGAATGCTTTCAAGAATGGGGCAGACAGAGTTTCAGCAAAAATGTTATAGTATGGGGCCGATAAGCCGTCCAGGCCCGGACTCTTACCCGGTTTTAGCTGCTTAATTGCCAGGGTAAGTTCTTCTTTAAAGATAGGGGCATCTAAGGTTTGTAAGGTGTCTCTAGGTAATGCGATCGGGTAGTGATTATGCAGGAACTGAGAGATCAGTTGCTCTCTATGTACATGGGTGCTAGAGGAGGGGGGCTGCTGGGGCAAGTTATAAAGTCCCCTGTAATATTGTTCAAATTGTTCCGCTATGTCTGACGTAGACGTGTGTGAAGTGCCCAGATGGTCATTAATGGAGTGGACGCTTGTGGTAGCTTTCTTGGCATGGATGGCTCTAGCTAAAAGTCTACTGCATTTGTTTCCATGTTCATAGAATAGTTTTTGGGTGAGGACGAATTTGCGCCGTATGTTGCGGTTGAGAAGATCAAGGAATTGTTTTCTCGACTCCACTAACTCTTGGAGGGTGTCCAGGGCCCGGGATCACTAACTCTTGGAGGGTGTCCAGGGCCCGGGATTGTTTATGTATGCATTCTAGTCGCTTAATAGTATTTGTTAGTTCTGTCAGTTTGAATTGGTGAGCTTTTTTCCTGATGGCGGCTAGTTCGAGGAATTTTCCGCGAATGGTGCATTTATGTGCTTCCCAAATTGCAATAGGAGAAACGTCTGGAGTGTCGTTTTCCCTAAAGTAATCGGTCAGACTAGTGCGAATGTAGTTTAGATCAGTTTCTGAGGTAAGTAGGGAGGCATCTAGGCGCCAAGTCTTCGTGGAGATTCTTCTTTCGGGAAGCTCGAGGGTCAGCGAGGTTGGGTGATGATCCGATATGTAGAGCGGTTCGATAGTGGCGGCTTTTAGCATGGACAGGTCGTCTTGGGAGAGAAATAGGTAGTCTAGTCTGGAGTACCGAGCATGGGGCGCGGAGTAGAAAGTAAAATCTTTTTCATTGGGATGTAAGGTACGCCACGAGTCATGAAGGGATAGAAATTGTAGTTGTGAGCGGATTTGTCTGAGAGATCTGTAAGGGAGGGAGGAGCATCCTAAAGGAAGAGTCGAGTAGGGGTTGAAGAGCGACATTGAAATCGCCTCCAAGGATAGTCATTCCCGATTTAAAGCCAGCTAGGGCATCTGCCACAGAGCGGAAAAAACTTACTTGGGCCGTGTTGGGACTGTAAACATTCGCAAGAGTGACCGGTCTGTTGTGGATCGTCCCTTTTAAAAAGATGTAACGCCCCTCGGGGTCAATCAAGGACTCAGAGAGTTGCCAGGGTGTAGTCTTAGAGATTAAAATCTAGACTCCCTTGGTCTTAGCTAGAGGATTGGTGGCGTGGTATGCAGTGGGATATTTTAGATTCGAGAGATTGGGAAGCTTGTTGGAACAGAAGTGAGTTTCTTGTAGGAATATGATGTCGGCTCTAAGTTTAGACATCAGGTTCAAGATTTGGCTATGTTTCTCGGGTACGTTAAGGCCTTTTACGTTTTGAGAGACAATCTTAAGGATCATGGCTACTGATCTTGGGTGTAGAGACGGCATAATTGATAAAGTGTGGAGGGGCGGTAACCAGCAAGGCTACGAGTCAGCGAGACTGAGCCGGGGATTGTGTTAGGGTGGGGTGAATAGCTGGGAACTAGGAGTTCTGTGGAGAACTTGAGCTGTACGGGGGGTGGGTGCCGAAGAGGAGAAGGAGAAGAGGGATGTAGAGGGGTATAAGAAAAGGAGAGGGTGGTAAAGAGTCTGGGAGGTATTGTAGCACTGCTACCTTACCCTAGATGGAGGTCGTGAGGTCCGGGTAGGGTCGACGGTCGATGTACTCTACCGTCGTGTGGAGGCGTGGAGGGTAGTCCGGTGTAGGTCTATGTAGTGTCCGGTCCGCCAGGTCCCAGCAAAAAAACTGTTGGGTGCTGTTGCAGAGATGCCTATACGGAGTAGAACATGGGGGATGTGGAACAAGTTAATCAGGGATCTTTCAACCATACTGAGATAGACATGAGCACACAATCAATAACATTATATAACAGTATACATTGGGAGGAGAGAGAGCATTGAAACAGGTAAAACAATAACAATACAACTTATTCCTAACATGCCTAGTTCTCCTAAAGTATACTCAGAAGGTCAGAGGAGGCACAGGGGCTCTGAGATCAAAACATCTATCGAGGAGAATGTAGGAAACATTCTGCTAGGTGGGCGCTCACTCTGTCAGGGGGGCTAGGATAAGCGTCAGAAGAGATGTCTAGGACATCCGTCACATTACCAATGCGAGTGTCTTAAAAGTAGGTATGTTGGGCTTAGCCAGCCAGGAGAAGTCAATTGGGCCTAGGCTGGTTCGTAGGCGGATGACTTCTGGTCGGAGGAAGCATGTCCACCAGCAATGTGAGCTAGTTGTCGTGGGAGTTGCTGGCTATATGGTATAGGAGCATGAATGTAGTACCAGTTGTCAGGAGTGTTTCCCAAGGTCTCATAACGGGGGGCAGGAAGGGGGGAGTGGGCAGGTCCAGGTCAGTTTAGTGGAGACAGTTATTTAGGACGTGCAGTGGAACTTGTCAGAGGGAGTCAGCTGTGTGCCCTGTGTCCCAGGAGAGAAAACAGAAAGGGGTGAGGGGAGGGGGGGGGGCGGTGAGTAGAGTGGCAGCTGCGGACAGAGTCTCTCACTGTAGGTGCCCCCCGGTCCCCATATTGAGAAGTAAACAAACAGTTAACTAGGTTGCACAGAAATCTGCGCGGCTCCATTCAAGGCTCAGCATAAAAAAAAAAAAAAGTAAAGGAGGGGGGAGGGAAGGGAAATTGGAGGGTGGGACGTGGAGTAGGATTCTGGAGTCTAAGATAGGGGAAGGTTTGGAGGGTGCATAGCACCTCGAGAAGTGTTGATAAGGTGGTTTGTGGGTCCCCTGAACGGAGCAAAGTATTTGAGCCGTGAATGGAGACAGGCAAGCAAGCTTAGCAAGGAGCAGCTACACAGGTAAGGATAAAAGCCTTGGTCCAGTAATCTGAAGACTGTGGACGTCAGGAAAAAAAAAGGGAAAAGAAATGTCTGGGACCGCAAATGTCCGCCTGGGTTATAGCCAGTGGGGGGTGAGCTCAGAGCAGGAAATCACAGTCTTGGGATCAATTCAGGAGCTGTCAGGCCTGGCACGCCTGTGGGCAGGAGAGGCTGTAGGGCTGACGGTTGCTCTTTCTCTCTGTCCTCTCTGTGACTGTGGACTCGGCGAGGAGGGTCTCCTTCTTCTGATGTGGAAATCATCCCGTTCAGGAATCGCATCCATAGAGCTGGATCTCTGGAGGTGAGGAATGCGGAAGATCTTGTACCAGTCCGGGAGTTCCACAAACGGTATTTGTAGGGTGTTACAGAAGCTTCTCAGATCTTCTGGTACTCTTAGGTTTGCTGTGCGTCCTGCTACTGTCGCAGATAGGCAGAATGGAAATTTCCATCTATACTGGATTTCCTTGCGGCGCAGCATATCCAGTAAGGGGCGCAGATCTCTTCTGTTTTGAAGGGTTATCGGAGACAGATCCTGAAAGATTTTTATTTCTGATCCTTGGAAGAGGAGATTGCGTCGGTCTCTGGATTTTCTAAGGATGTCTTCCTTCAGTTTGAAGCTCACAATGTGGCAGATCACATCTCTGGGGGGGTCAGTGTCTCTGCTTCTGGGTTTGAGAGCCCTGTGAAGTCTGTCACATTCGATCGGTGTCTCCGGTGGCCTGCCCAAAAGATCTTTGAAAATGTGAATGGTGGTCTGTGACAGGAGGGCCTGGTCAACGGTTTCGGGGATCCCTCTCACCCGAATGTTGTTGCGACGGCCCCTGTTATCAAGGTCTTCTGTATATCTGTGTAAGTCCCTTAACTGAGTGTTGTACTGGTGGGACGTCTGTTGCAGATGATGTATGGCTGTGTCATGGCGGGAGACTGCTTCCTCCAGGCCTGACATCCGTGTGTGGATGGAGTGGATGTCTCTTCTTAGCTCTGAGATGGCAGCAGCAAAGGAGTTTTTAATGTCAGAGGCAACTGACCTGAGATCCTCCATGGTTAGGGCGCGAGAGTGTTGCGGGCTCGGCGTCCTCCGTGATACACTGTCTGCCGACGGGCTCCGGCTGGATTCGCGTGACTCCATGCAGGCCTGGAGCGGGGCCTCGGCCTCGCGTGTGCGGCCTCGGAAGATCTCCGGGATATTGCGGCCGGATCGAGCGTTGGGGCCCCGCGGGGATCTCGAGCGAGACTGTGGCTCGTTATCTCTCGGTTTCCCCATGTTTTAGGCGCGGATGGTCTCTGCAGCTAATGGATGTCGGGAACCAGCGGACGGAGCTCAGCTCTTAGGCATCCATTTCGTCTCGGCTCCAAGCCACGCCCCCTACTTCCATGCTTTTTTCTATAAAAGTGACACCATTTTATTTTTAAAACTGTGAAAAAATATGTTTTTCAAAAGCAGCTAGTCCCGACGTTCTCACATGCATAAGCGAACGCATATGTGAGTACTGTGCCCGGCCGCCCGCATGTGAAAACGTCAAACCACACATGTGAGGTATCGCCGCGATCGTTAGACTGAGCTCAATAATTCTAGCCCTAGACCTCCTCTATAACTTAAAAGATGCAGGAGGGGCGTGGCCCAACCAGGGACAGAGATGGACGCCTGAGCCCTTTCCTCCGGCTTACAGGGAGCTCCTAAACTTCATACAGGGCCAATCCGCCGCCATCCGACCATGGGAAAGGGGGATCGGAGCGCTCCGGGATCCAGGGAAACCTCTGAAGCAGGTCAGTCCCCTCTTACCAGCATTCCGGCGATGTTCCGCCCGGCGCACGGGGAAGGCCTCAAAGCCGCGGCCTCGCCTAAGTCATCCCCCCCGCTCGGCACCTCCGGAGGTGCGGCGGGCGGAGCGAACGGTCCGCTAGGCCTAAACAAGGACAGTTTCCCCCCACTAACCCAGGCTGGATCCCCCCAAGCTTCCCCAGCCACACAGGCCCTAAGCCTTGCTGATCTCCAGGCTGTAGCACTTGACATTAAGGCTACACTGTCAGCAGCCATTACAGATCTGAAATCTGACATTCAGCACATGGCAGCAAGAATTGGAGCAGCCGAACAAACTGCATCACGTCACTCTGATGCCCTGAAGCAAATACAAAGATCATCTGATAATCACCTTAGTCACCTCATAGAGATGCAACGCCACATCGAGGACCTCGACAATAGAGGAAGGCGCCACAACATCAGGATCCGTGGGGTCCCTGAGACAGCAGACCAAACCCCTGTAATGCAAACGGCAACGTCCATTTTTAATGACCTGCTGGAGAGACCCCCTGACTCCCCAATTGACTTGGAAAGAATTCACCGTGCTCTCAGACCGAGAGGAAGAGACACTGACCCACCAAGAGACATTGTCTGTTGCTTGGTAAATTTCCCACTAAAGGAAGCCATCCTTAAAAAAGCCAGAGAAAAAAACAGGGTGCTTTTCAACGGTCACGAAATCAAATTGTACCAAGACCTCTCCAACATTACCCTACAGCAACGCAGGGCCCTTCGCCCACTACTGGACCAACTCCGGACCAGAGGCATTCCCTATAGATGGAAGTTTCCATTCTGCTTGTCCGCAACATGGAGAGGTCACACAGCGCTTCTACGCACTCCTGACGACTTGCATTCATTCTGTGAATCGCTCAACCTCCCTGTAACGGAGGTACCGGACTGGTACAACTCCTTCCAGATTCACGACACATGGATCGAAGTAACAAACAACTCGACTCCCAGAGCGCAGAGAAACAGAGACCGCAGACGAAGGTCCCCATCAGCGCCGCACCATGGAAGGGGAGCAGAACACGGAAGCCCAGGCATCTCCCCACCTAGAAGACGAGACCGAATCGACAGACCAGATCTCATGGACACCTAAACCGCAGTCCATCGTCTCCTGCACGCTGAAACTACCTGAAACACTTATCTTGTAGAAGCCCCAAGAACCCTTTTTGATCCTCC
Source organism: Lithobates pipiens (assembly GCF_037356315.1). Taxonomy (NCBI): domain Eukaryota; kingdom Metazoa; phylum Chordata; class Amphibia; order Anura; family Ranidae; genus Lithobates; species Lithobates pipiens. The sequence goes on along the minus strand of NW_027507784.1, from coordinate 204,940,055 downwards.
TCCTCGCTGACTCGCCGTTGTTCCAACTGTCCCACCATCATCTCTTCCAATGATCTCACTCCGCCAGATTACACCTTGTTGGTAGCTTGAAACTATACCCAGAAAACGCATGCTACCCTCATCCAAGTTTGGGTAAAACAAGTTTGCCCCAAAAGGTATGCCCCTCCAGGGGGTTCTTTTAGGCCCTTATTCAGGTTTTTCCGGCTTCTGAGCAAAATGTATACTATATCGCTTTGCTGGAACCTGGTTAGTGTTTGGGCCTGCACTCACATTGACCTTCAGTTGCCCACTCACAACATGCTTATTTCTCCTGCTTTCTTTGTTCTTCTTTTCTTGTTTTCTGGGGAAAAGACTGAACTGAGAATGTTATAATAAAGTCTTTTTTTACAGGTGGACTCACAATCAGATGGCGAACACTATCCCCATACCCACCTTGAAATGGGCTATTATATGAATACACTAGGGGGGTCAGTCTAATTTTGAGTTTGTTTCCTTTAACCAGTTTGCTCACTGTCTACTATGTGGAAGTTAGCCAGTTTTCTCGTTTCCTTTTTTCCTTATGACAACATACAAGAGCCCCAAGGCTCTAATTATTTTAGGTTTGTCTCTCTCATGGTCTCTAGGGACTGGGTTATCCCAATACCAGCCATATTTAAAGGTTTCTTTTAGTCTGGCTTGACTCCCATTCCACTAAGGTTATTGAGGTAAATTGTGTATTTTTTGTTCTTCCTTCTTCTTTACCATTATATACATAAAGCTTAAGTCTGTGCTTGAATACAACTTTTGTTTGTTACCAGTCGGAGGCTCCTGTAAGGGGTATAACCCCTTCTCTCTTTTGCTACAGCTTATGTTAACTGGGCGAGTGGAGAACCCTGCTAGTGCACATCCCCCTTGGGTCTGAGTAAGATTTATCCTAACTATCCTACTCGATGTATAGACACAACCCTTCTGCTAACAGGGACCAGCACTAGTCTCCAAATTCACTGACACAACTATTTGTTGTTAATTCTGGGCTCTGAGCTCGGTGAGGCCTGGCGGGATTCTCGGTTCGCCCTAGTTCTTTGTATAAGTTTAAAGGTATTGTTCTTAAGATTGTTGTTTAGAAGATTCCTTTATTGCACACTACTACCAAGCAACATATTTAGTCAATCCCTCCAGAGGGTGAAAGGGTCTCATCCCCTTGACGCATAGATACATAACACATACAAAATGTTCTCACTTAATTTGTTTCGATGGTCATTACAAAGAGATATGCACACCCACGGTCCAAGGATGATCACTTATTCACACTTCATCTTACTGCAACATAGGCTTGGCTGGCTCTGATCACATTACGCGATACTGCCACGCTATCCCCCTTCCACCTCCTTGCATCACAACCCTGTCTAGTTTTAAATTACCATGCGCGCTCGAGCTCCCTGAGCGCCGATCCCTCTTACCTTATCTCAAACACCTTACGTTCTGATACAACACCTGACACTTGTTTGTCCCCCCTTTTGGTCATTGAACCCTCACAAGGAGTGATCTCCCATATCGCTCCTTGACCCTACCGGCATATACATATAGGTTGGCTTAGCTGGTCTAATCCTTCCTCCGGTGTTTGTTCTACCTACCTGTTTTAGGTAATCCCTTCATCTTCCCCTCCCCCCCTCATTTTAGTTATTTTTTCTTCTATTACTTTACTTCTTCTTTTTTCTCTCCCAACATCGCTGGCAGATATTCTCAGTGATGCCGTCTCAGGGACTGCATACCTCAACCCTTTCCCTCAAATTACTATCCATTAACGCCAAAGGGCTCAATATCCCAACTAAAAGAACTAAGTTCCTTTCTGAGTTTCACAAATACAGAGCCAACATAGTATGTATCCAAGAGACTCATTTCAAATCTAACAATGTTCCAAAATTCTCGGATGGACGATTCCCCACTGTTTTCCACTCCACTAACCCCGAGGGGAAGACGAAAGGAGTCTCCATCCTCATCTCGAAACACACTCCACTGCAGATACATGATACAATGGTTGACCCGGGGGGAAGATACATCCTCCTTAAGGGAGAGGTGTCATCACGCCCGGTCACGATTGCCAAAATTTACGCCCCCAACACAAAACAGGTAGCTTTTTTTCGTAAGATCAAGGACCTTCTAACAAATTTTGCTTCCGGTATTCTAATACTGGGAGGGGACTTCAATGTTCCCCTCAACCCTATTGCCGACACCTTGAACGGCTCTTCGAGCATTCCTTTCAGGGCTCTTAAACAAATTAAATTACAGCTGCAGCTACTAACGCTACACGATACGTGGAGAACTCTCAACCCTCAATCCAGAGATTATACTTACTTTTCAACAATCCATCAAAAATATTCCAGAATCGACTACTTCTACATCACACAATCGGACCTACCACTCCTGACGAACACAACTATAGAGCCAATGACTTTATTTGACCACCACCCAATTACACTAACTTTGACTTTCCCGGAAAAAATCACTAAAACTAAAACTTGGAGAATGAACACCACTGTACTTAAAGACCCTATAGATATTCTCCGCTTCAGAGACATACTCACCGATTATTTTACTCGTAATGACACTGACGATACTTCCAACATCATTCAATGGGAAGCCCACAAAAGTGTCATCAGAGGCGAATTTATTAGGAAACTGACCCAACTCAAAAAGGAAAAACAAGCTAGAATCAAATCCCTAGTAGATCACATACACAAACTAGAACTTCAACATAAAAAAACTATGGCTGTCTCCGCGTTTGAGGAGTTGACTAAAGCTAGAGACTCACTTGCCGACGAACTGAATCTAAAGGCCAAAAGGCAATATATATTACGTCATAAAATATACTACGAACAAGGCAATAAAAGTGGCAAACTTCTTGCAAGAGCAGTTCAGAGTAAGAAAGCTGCTTCCACCATACACCAAATAAAAGACAACAAAGGAAAGTCGTATTCTTCGAACGAGGAGATAGCCAACCAATTTGAGCAGTATTATCAATCACTCTATAATATCCCTCCCAATCCCAAGTTTCCCCCAAACTCAGAGGCTAGAACTAAACTCATTCAAGAGTATTTGGACAAACACACTCCCCCGAAAATAGCACACAATATCGCTCTGGAACTCGAATCTCCCATTAATGGAGAAGAATTTGATAGAGCTTTAAAGGACATGAAAATTGGCAAAGCCCCGGGTCCAGATGGTCTCCCACTTCAATATTACAAAACTTTTCTCGACATTCTTAAACCCAGGTTCTAGAAAACTTTCCAATCACTCCATTCCGAACGAAACCCCCCCAAACAGGTCCTGGAAGCGCACATAGCAGTCATTCCCAAAGAAGGAAAAGACCCAACCCTCGTCACGAACTACCGCCCAATTTCTTTAATAAACGTAGACATTAAAATTTATGCCAAAATCCTCGCCAATAGAATATTACCCCTACTCCCATCACTAATCTCCCTTGACCAAGTGGGATTCATCCCGGGTAGGGAGGGTCGGGACAATACCATTAAGGCCCTGAACATAAACAATTGGCTGACTTCCAAAAAGAAACAGGGATTCTTCCTCTCTCTCTACGCTGAGAAAGCATTCGACAGAGTGGCCTGGGACTTTATTGATGCAGTCCTTAAAAACATCGGCTTACTGCCTCGGATGAGAGCATACATCGCTGCACTATACTCAAATCCAACTGCTCGCGTTCGCACCAACGGCCACCTGTCGAATGCCTTCACCCTTAAAAATGGGACGCGTCAAGGTTGTCCCTTGTCCCCGCTACTATTCGTTCTCACTCTAGAACCGCTTCTTAATAAAATCAGATCCAACCCGGACATAAAAGGCATTGAAATAAAAGACCATTCCTATAAAATCGCTGCTTTCGCAGATGACATGCTACTCTTTCTATCGCAACCCCTTATCTCACTGCCTAATATAATTCAAGAACTTGAAACGTTCCAATTAATATCCAATTTAAAAATTAACCACTCCAAATCGGTAGCACTAAACATATCCTTACCCTCCAATGATGTTGAACTATGTAAGCAAAATTTCCCATTCACGTGGTCTCCTAAACAAATTACCTATCTTGGGATAGAAATACCCTCAAATTTAACTGACCTTTTCAAACTCAATTTTCTACCCTTACTAAAATACTCACAAGAAGACCTTAAAAGATGGAACTCCCTCAATATTTCATGGTTTGGTAGGGCCTCATTGATAAAAATGACTATTCTGCCCAGATTCCTCTACGCTATGCAAACGATCCCTATCAGATTACCATCTTCCTTCTTTGCCGCCTTTCGCAAAGCGTGTACCACCTTTATATGGAGGAGTAAACCTCCTAGAATTAAATACACAAGATTAATTCTCCCGAAAAATAAAGGTGGAATAGCCCTCCCGGACCTGAAAAAGTACCACCAAGCAGCTATGCTCACACGTATAGTTGACTGGAATTTACACCAGCCTATCAAGGATTGGGTATCACTAGAACAAGCCCAATTCCCCTTCCCAATCAGTCATCTTCCATGGATAAACCCCAAATACCACTCAAAAGAGATTAAATCTCATCCTCTTATCGGTCCCACGTTAGCAATATTTCATGACACATATAAAAAAAGTGACCCCACCCCTTGGATCAGTTCCCTAACGCCTCTCAGAGACAACCCCGACTTCCCCCCAGGAAACAAGCAAAAATCTTTCTTAGCAAACTGGCCCCACAAAAATGTACTGATCAAACATTTCTTACGCAATGGGAAACCTCTTCCCCTCGAGGAAATCAATAAAGACAAGGACCTGAGACTAATCTCCCACTGGACGTACCTCCAAATAAGACATTTTCTCTCCACGGTAGTATTGACAACTCTGAGTTCCAAATCCCCTAAGACCATTGAAACTCTATGCTCAGGTATGCACCCTCAAAGACACAATATTTCAATCATCTATAACTCATTATTCGACGAGGGTCTAGAGTTCTCTTTCCCATCCTGTCTAGCCTGGGAAAACGACCTCAATCTTTCATTCAATAATAAAAACTGGGAAACTATCTTCATGTACGCTCACAAAGGCTCACTCAATGTCGCTACTCAGGAGTGTGGGTTTAAGATTCTAACCAGATGGTATAGAACACCCAGCACCATACAGAAATTCAACCCCCAGATCTCCAACAAGTGCTGGAGGTGCAGTGGTGAAGTGGGATCACTATTCCACCTATGGTGGTCTTGCACTCATATCCAACCATTTTGGAAAATGGTTCATGAAACCATTACATTCATAACCTCAGAACCGTTAGATTTCGACCCAGCCCACTTTCTACTGCACCACAACACAATCCCCTCCAAAAAATATTTTAAATCCCTAATTATGATAATGACAAACGCTGCTAGACACTGCATCCCCTCCCATTGGAGGTCAACTTCAATCCCAACGAAAAAAGAATGGTTCAGAAGGATCACCTCTTTTGAAACGATTGAAGAGCTTATCAGTATCTCGCAAGAAAGAATGTTACAATTCACCTCAACCTGGTCAAAATGGCTAGCTTTTAAAGATACTCAGGAATACAAATCGTCTATTTAAGTATTATTTGTTGCCGATTCTCTGTCAGTGATCTATGTTTTTGTACTTAAGATGTTCATACAGCGCAGGCCGCTGTCCACCCAACCTCACTGCCTAATCTTCCCTCCTGCCACTACGCCTAAATATAAACTTCCCCCCCCCCCTTTTTTTTTTTCTCTTCTCTCTTCTTGTTTTTTATCTCTCCTTTCCCCTCCCTTCCCCTTCCTCCTCAAGAATAGTGTTATTTTATCTTCATATACGCTTTGATTCTCTTTCCGCCTTATCTGACGAATACAATTTTTCATTTTTGACTAAAACATCTTATGTTGTAACTGTTCAATCCCTGTGAATTTAGCAATCTCTTATGTATCTTTGCTTACATTTAAGATAACGTGTTGAAATGTAAACGTCATTGTGCGACTCAATCTTGATTGTAATGCTCTGTTACTTTTCAATAAAATTTGTGTAAAAAAAAAAAAAAAAAAAAAAAAAGATGCAACCTGTAGAATTTTTTAAACGTTGCCTATGGAGATTTTTGAGGGTAAAAGTTTGACGCCATTCCATGAGCGGGCGCAATTTAGAAACGTGACATGTTGGGTATCAATTTACTTGGCGTAACATTATCTTTCAGAATATATCTAAAAAAAAATGTATTTAAAAACATGAATGTTTTTCCAAATAAAGTGCGCTTGTAAGACCATTGTGCAAATACAGTATGAAAATAAGTATTGCAATGACCGCAATTTTATTCTCTAGGGTGTTAGAAAAAAAAAAACAATATATATAATGTTTGGGGGTTTCTAAGTAATTTTATAGAAAAAAAAACAGTTTTAACCACTTGCTTACTGGGCACTTAAACCCCCCTCAGTCCCAGACCAATTTTCAGCTTTCAGTGCTCTCACATTTTGAATGACAATTACTCAGTCATGCAACACTGTAACCAAATGATTTTTTTGTCCTTTTCTTCATACCAATAGAGCTTTCTTTTGGTGGTATTTGATCACCTCTCGGTTTTTTATTTTCTGCGCTATAAATGAAAAAAGACCGAAAATTTTGAAAAAAATGAATTTTTCTTCGTTTCTGTGACAAAATTGAGCAAATTAGCAAATTTTTCTTCATAAATTTTGGCCACAATTTATACTACTACACATCTTTGGTAAAAATAACCCAAATTTTTGCATATTATATGATCTGTGTGAAATTTATAGAGTCTACAAGCTATGGTGCAAATCATAAAGATTTGCAAAAAAAGATCACATCTGATGTACTAAGGCCTATCTCCATTCTTGAGACCCTAACAAGCCAGGAAAGTACAAATGCCCCCCAAATGACCCCTTTTTGGAAAGTAGACATTCCAATGTATTTAGTAAGAGGCATGGTGAGTTATTTTAAGTTGTCATTTTTTCCCACAATTCTTTGCAAAATTACGATTTTTTTTTTCCCACAAAATTTTCATTGTAATAGCTTATTTCTCCCACACGGAATGTGCATACCACAAATAACACCCCAAAATACATTCTCCTACTCCTCCTGAGTATAACGATACCACATGTGTGAGACTTTCGCACAGCCTGACCACATACAGAGGCCTAATTTTGAAGTAGCACCTTCAGGCATTCTAGGAGCATAAATTACACATTTCATTTCTCAACCACCTATTACAGTTTTGAAGGCCCTGGAACACCAGGGCAATGGAAACGTCCAGAAAATGACCCCATTTTGGAAAGCTAACACCCCAACGTATAATCTATGAGGCATAATGAGTCTTTTCAATGGTTCATTTTTTTCCAGAAGTTTTTGGAAAATGTGGAAAAAAATGAAAACGCATTTTTTTTTTACACAAAGTTGTCCGTTTATAAGATATTTCCAACGCATAGCATTTACATAGCAAAAATAACACCCCAAAATACATTCTACTACTCCTCCTGAGTATGGCAATACCACATGTGTGAGATGTTTACACAGCCTGGCCACATACAGAGGCGCAACATGCAAGAAACACCGTCGGCGTTCTAGGGGCACATAGCCTGCACATACCAAGAATTACACCCCCAAATACATTATGCTGAGCAAAGGGTAAAGAAAAGATTACCTGTGGTTTTAGAAGCGCAGTTGTCCACAGGAGGATATCACTGGTCCAGGCAGCAGGCAGGGACTTGGTCAGCAACAGCGAACACAGTTTTTCAGGCAGCAGGCAGGGATACTGTCCATATTACAGTCCAGGGTCAGTGCAGAGATGTCAGCAGTGCCAAAAATATTGGTCCTGGTAGTAGGCAGGTCCTTGTGGTGTGGTCAGTGCGGCATGATGGCAGTAAGTCCTACAGGCAGCAGACAGAAGTAGAGCCTCGTTCAGGACAGAATGGGGATAGGGGTAGAGGCTTCTCCCTCCCAAATCTCTTTGAAGCCTCCGAGTCTCCAGACCCTAATCTAGGAATAAGAAAACAAAGAAAATTGTTTTCTTCTTCCAGAAAAACTATACTGGAGCCCCTCACATATGTGAGACCCCATGTTGAATCCCACTAGTCCAGTTGCAGAATACAAGATCAGTCCAAGAGGCAGGCAAATATCGTGGTCAAACAGTCCAAGGTCAGTTCCAGATCAGGCAGAGATATGTACAGGATCGTTAGACAGAAGCATGGTCGAATAACAGTCCAGGGTCAGTTCCAGATCAGGCAGAGGTATGTACAGAATCGTTAGGCAGAAGCATGTCGAATAACAGTCCAGGGTCAGTTCCAGATCAGGCAGCGGTATGTACAGAATCGGCAGGCATAAGAGTGGTCAAATAACAAGCCAGGGTCAGTTACAGAGCAGGCAGTGGCATAAGGGGTGTGAAGGTGTATGAAGGCAGGAACTGAGGATTATGTTTACCATACTTCACTAAAAATTTATTGAAGTATGGTAATGCCGAAAACAGTCGCCTATGCAGAGGCCTGGTTGGGAAGGACATTGTGCCAATAATAAGATGTGTCTCTTCTGACTCCTGCTCTGGTACACACCTTACATCTTTTTTGACGTCTTTGGCCTGTTGGTTTGGGGGGGGATTTTATTGGGAAAGTGGCGCTCGGAGAGTCCACTAACAACGTCTGATCGGATATTTTCTGGTGGGCCGTTTGGGAAAATAAGGGCAGTGAAAACTTCCTCCTAGTAGCCAAAGAAACGTTTGGGGTTTTGGGTGGCGTTGCGGTAAATGACATAGGAATTATAAATGGGCAATTGAAAAAAATAAATTGCTACTTTTTTGTACCAATGGTATGTCCGTCTTGTGACAAGATATGGTTCCATCATTTGGTCGTTGAAGTCGACTCCTCCCATGAACAAATTGTATTCGGAAATGCATTTGGGTTTCTTTACGGGGCCATTCCTTCTAGGGATTTCCACGAAGGTATCGTTGTGGATAGAAGATAACATATACATATCCCTTCTGTCCCTCCACTTCACTGCCAGAACCTCCTTGTTTCTCAGACTTGCGGTTTCTCCTTTTCGCAGCTTCTTGTTCACAAGACTTTGAGGAAAGCCCTTCCGATTCTTTTTTACGGTGCCACATGCTGGCGTCTTCTTCCGGTGAAGGTTGTGGAACAGGGGCAGAGATGTGTAGAAGTTATCTACATACAGGTGGTAGCCTTTATCCAGTAGGGGGTATATGAGGTCCCAAACAATTTTTCCGCTGGATCCCAAGTAGTCTGGACAATTAGGGGGCTGCAGCTGGGTGTCCTTCCCTTCGTACACCATGAATGAATATGTGTACCCTGTGGCTCGGTCGCATAATTTGTAGACCTTCACCCCATAGCGGGCCCTTTTGCTGGGCATAAATTGCTTCATTCTAAGCCTGCCGCTAAATTTAATAAGAGACTCATCCACACATATGTGTTGGTCCGGGGTAAACAATTTGGGGAATATTTCTGAAAAATAATTCAGTATTGGTCTAATTTTGTAAAGCCGGTCATAATTTGGATCATTTCGTGGAAGGCACTGGGAATTGTCACTGAAATGTAAGAACCTCAGGATGATCTGATACCTGGTTCTGGGCATTACCGTGGAGAAGAGCGGTGAGTGGTGGAGGGGGTGGGTTGACCAGTAGGTACGTAATTGATTTTTTTTGTTGAGTCCCATATTAAATGTGAGGCCTAAAAAAACCTTGAACTCCTCCACCGTTAGGTCTCTCCATTCGTAGGGACGGGCATAATAAGAGGTCGGATTTTGAAAAATAAATTGTTGTGTATACAGGTTGCACTGGGCCACAATTGACGACAACATATCCTCCGTAAAAATTTTATTAAAAAAATCTATTGGGGTAAAATTCTCCGTGTCCACCTGGACTCCTGGCTGGGCGGTGAAAGGGGGAACATTGGCCTCTCCTGAATTAGGAGGAAGCCACAAGGGGTTCTGAAGGGCATAGGGAAGGCCAGCATGGCTCCTAACCCTTTGGGGCTGAGATGACACCCCACTGGTACTTGGCCTTTCTTGCTGGGGCACTGCGGTGCTGGTGGACGGCACTGCGGTGCTGGTGGACGGCACTGCGGTGCTGGTGGACGGCACTTCGGTGCTGGTGGACGGCACTGCCTCACTAGAACGCCTTCGTTTGATGGGCCGGATATCTTCCTCCTCGGATTCAGTCAGTGTTTCACTGCTGAGGACTGGCTCATAATTTACGTCGGCTTCAGAATCCGAATCTGAAAAGGAATCTGAAGAGGAGAGCTCCCCGTTGCTCTCGTCGGCCGTGGAAATAATTTGGTACGCCTCCTCAGCGGAAAAGACACGTTTAGCCATGGTAGCACTGATGGGCACTGATGAGGTGGCACAGATGTGCACTGATGAGGTGGCACAGATGTGCACTGATTATACAGATGGGCGCTTTTGAGGTGGCACAGATGGGCGCTTTTGAGGTGGCACAGATGGGCGCTTTTGAGGTGGCACAAATGGGCACTGATGGGTCGGCACAGATGTGCACTGATTTATTGCACAGATGTGCAGATTTATTGCACGGATGTGCACTGATGAGGCGGCAGATGGGCACTGCTGAGGCGGCAGATGGGCACTGCTGAGTCGGCACAGATGGGCACTGCTGAGTCGGCACAGATGGGCACTGCTGAGTCGGCAGATGGGCACTGATGGGTCGGCACAGATGCGCACTGATTTATTGCACAGATGTGCAGATTTATTGCACGGATGTGCACTGATGAGGCAGCAGATGGGCACAGATGGGCACTGCTGAGGCAGCACAGATGGGCACTGCTGAGGCGGCACAGATGGGCACTGCTGAGGCGGCACAGATGGGCACCGATTGGTACAGATGGGCACCGATTGGCACTGGCGGGCACTGGCGGGCACTGGCAGTGCACAGATGGGCACTGGCGGTGCACAGATGGGGCACTGGCGGTGCACAGGTGGGCACAGGTGGGCACAGGTGGGGTAGAGATGGGCACTGGCAGGGTAGATCTGGGCACTGGCAGGGTATATCTGGGCACTGGCAGGGTATATCTGGCAACAGATGGCACAAAACAGTCAACTTTTTTTAACTCACACTATCTCTCTCCTCACACGCTATCGCTGTGTGAGGAGACAGATTCGGCAATGGGTGATGATCTCATTTGTTTACATTTGAGATCATCACCCATTGGAGGCGGCGATCGCGCTGTAAACGGCCGCTGTGATTGGCCGTTTACAGCGATCTGTGATTGGCTGTGTCCAGGGGACATGGCCAACACAGATTTTCCCCGATGCGCGCTCCTGGGAGCGCGCGGGTAGCTCTTAAAGGGGACGACGTCAATAGACGTAGTCCCGGAAATTGAGATCCGCGTTGTAGCCGTCATTTGACTATAGCGCGGATCTCAAGCGGTTAAAGATGTAAACAGCAAAATTATAAAACGAGGCTGGACCTTAAGTGGTTCAGAAGGCATTTGCTGTATAAAACGTTTAAGAATCAGATCACTGCTCGGTCAGATACATAAACCCAGGGCAGGGACATCTTTAAGGCCGGGCAAAAGGGGCAGCTGCCCTGGGCCCTGGCATTGTTGTGTGTACCCAAGCAGCTGACTCATACTTGCAAACTATCCCAGTTTAAATTCCCTTGTCCCTTGAGGTTTTAGTCATGTGCTATGTCCCAATATCTCAGTGTGAAGTTCTGTTACTAAAGCTGCCCAGCCCTATTGTTGTGTACAGATAACTCACCTGCAGAGTGCAGACCCTGTGTTTACATGTAAATACCGGCATTCGTATGCAAATAGCGGCAGACCGGTGGCATTGATATGTAAATAATAGAGGGGCCATTCATATGTATATCATATCAAATACAAATTTTTGCCCAGGGTCCAATCAATATTAAAGCTTTTTTATTTATTTATGTATTTATTTATTTTTATGTAAAAGGACGAACTTCCGATGCAAAAGGCTGGACTGGTATTTTCGACCCACAAATCTATATATGATGTGCAGGGTCCTGTGTATAATGTAGAGCCTGGTATGGTATATGATGTGCAGAGTCATGTGTATAATGTAGAGCCTGGTATGGTATATGATGTGCAGAGTCATGTGTATAATGTAGAGCCTGGTATGGTATATGATGTGCAGAGTCATGTGTATAATGTAGAGCCTGGTATGGTATATGATGTGCAGAGTCACGTGTATAATGTAGAGCCTGGTTCATGATGCATCTCTGGTGTATAATGTAGAGCCTGGTATGGTATATGATGTGCAGAGTCATGTGTATAATGTAGAGCCTGGTATGGTATATGATGTGCAGAGTCATGTGTATAATGTAGAGCCTGGTATGGTATATGATGTGCAGAGTCATGTGTATAATGTAGAGCCTGGTATGGTATATGATGTGCAGAGTCATGTGTATAATGTAGAGCCTGGTATGGTATATGATGTGCAGAGTCACGTGTATAATGTAGAGCCTGGTATGGTATATGATGTGCAGAGTCCTGTGTATAATGTAGAGCCTGGTATGGTATATGATGTGCAGAGTCCTGTGTATAATGTAGAGCCTGGTATGGTATATGATGTGAAGAGTCATGTGTATAATGTACAGCCTGGTATGGTATATGATGTGCAGAGTCATGTGTATACTGTAGAGCCTGGTTCATGATGCATCTCTGGTGTATAATGTAGAGCCTGGTATATGATGTACAGAGCCCCTTCCATCAGAATAATACCTCTTTCACATCAGAAGCTCCCCATGACATAAGAGTTTGTTTGCTGTTGTAAACAAAAAATTACTGATTCGTGTGTACTTTTATTACATTCTTTAACAGTTGGTTTAAACATTGACATTTTCAATATTTTATCCAGATATATAATCTGTCCTGTGATTCTGGGGCTGTATACTCTGTCCTGTGATCTGAGCTGTATACTTGTGACACTATGGGTGGAAGGAAGTGGAATACAGGGGACAGATTAGGTGGATTACACAAGGGGCATGGTTTATGAGAAGTGGGAGGGACCAAAAATGATGGGCGGGGTCATGATGGGCGGGGTCTGGTGCCCCCCCCATCAAAAAACTTCCCCAGCCGCCACTGGTTTTAACAGGGACCCCTGTATAAAAAGCATAAGGGTCAAGGACCAGTACTGGGTGGCAACGTACAAACACAAAATGGTGGAAATGTTACCACCGTCACAGAGGGCTGTCAAATGGAGCACTTCCAGGCCTTGCTTCGAAAAATGCTGCATTCTGCTTTTGCGTGCGCTGGCAGAGGAGGAATTCCCACTCCCAGAGAAAGAGTTGTGGGTACCAATCCAACAGCACCTGCAAGAAGAGGGCGGTTTGAAGATGTGTTAGTGACTTCTGATATGAGGTCATTCTTTCAGCCGACCCATCGACAGGTGTCATCCGGATCCAGCCTCAGGGAACGCCTAGACTGACAGGTATCTGACTACATCGGGTTAATGGCCGATGTGGACGCTCTGAGGAGTGATGAACCCCTGGACTACTGGGTGGGCAGGCTTGACCTCTCGCCAGAGCTTGCCCAATTTGCAATGGAACTGTTGGCTTACCCCTCATCCAGTGTCCTGTCCGAAAGGAAGTTCAGCGCAGCAGGGGGGATCGTGACCGATAAGCACACTCGCCTAGCCCCCGACAGTGTTGACTACCTGACATTTATAAAAATGAATGAGGCATGGATCTCGGAGGAATTCAACACATGTGACCAGTAGACCATGTATATCTCTATAAACAATTTATTTAATCAAGCACACAGCCCTTTTTTCTACATTTGGTTCACTTCCTTGTACAAAAAAAGCACACCGTACTATATGCCCGTACCCTCCTGTTTGAAGAGGTTGAGCGGTGTCATATTTTTGGGGCCCAGCAGCGGGTTGCTGGTATCAGTGCTGCTGTCAGTGCTCTTTATCTCAGTGCTGGTGTCAGTGCTCTCTATCACGGTACTGGTGTCAGTGCACTCTATCACGGTGCTGGTGTCAGTGCTCTATATCACGGTGCTGGTGTCAGTGTACTCTATCACGGTGCTGGTGTCAGTGCTCTATATCACGGTGCTGGTGTCAGTGCTCTATATCACGGTGCTGGTGTCAGTGCTCTATATCACGGTGCTGGTGTCAGTGCTCTATATCACAGTGCTGGTGTCAATGCACTCTATCACGGTGCTGGTGTCAGTGCACTCTATCACGGTGCTGGTGTCAGTGCTCTATATCACGGTGCTGGTGTCAGTGCACTCTATCACGGTGCTGATGTCAGTGCTCTGTATCATGGTGCTGGTGTCAGTGCTCTATATCAAGGTGCTGCTGTCAGTGCTCTCTATCTCAGTGCTGGTGTCAGTGCTCTATATCACGGTGCTGGTGTCAGTGCACTCTATCACGGTGCTGGTGTCAGTGCTCTATATCACGGTGCTGGTGTCAGTGCTCTATATCATGGTGCTGGTGTCAGTTCTCTATATCACGGTGCTGGTGTCAGTGCTCTATATCACGGTGCTGGTGTCAATGCACTCTATCACGGTGCTGGTGTCAGTGCTTTATATCACGGTGCTGGTGTCAGTGCACTATATCACGGTGCTGGTGTCAGTGCACTTTATCACGGTGCTGGTGTCAGTGTTATATATCACGGTGCTGGTGTCAGTGCACTCTATCATGGTGTTGGTGTCAGTGCTCTATATCACGGTGCTGGTGTCAGTGCTCTATATCTCGGTGCTGGTGGCAGTGCTCTCTATCACGGTGCTGGTGTCAGTGCACTCTATCACGGTGCTGGTGTCAGTGCTCTACATCACGGTGCTGGTGTCAGTGCACTCTATCACGGTGCTGGTGTCAGTGCTCTGTATCACGGTGCTGGTGCCAGTGCTCTATATCAAGGTGCTGCTGTCAGTGCTCTCTATCTCAGTGCTGGTGTCAGTGCTCTCTATCACGGTGCTGGTGTCACTGCACTCTATCACGGTGCTGATGTCAGTGCTCTATATCACATTGCTAGTGTCAGTGCACTCTGTCACGGTGCTGGTGTCAGTGCTCTATATCTCGGTGCTGGTGTCAGTGCTCTATATCTCGGTGCTGGTGTCAGTGCTTTATATCATGGCGCTGGTGTCAGTGCACTCTGTCACGGTGCTGGTGTCAGTGCACTCTATCACGGTGCTGGTGTCAGTGTTCTATATCACGGTGCTGGTGTCAGTGCACTCTATCACGTTGCTGGTGTCAGTGCTCTATATCACGGTGCTGGTGATCATCTCCTGCACCCTCTTCATAGCCTACCCTGACCTTTTCTCTCCTCCATTGCCTTCATGCGCTCCTAAGTCCTGAATTGTCAAAATTTCACAGATAAAAAAAGAATGCTTGTAGTTTTCGATCTCAGATTCACTTTATACATGTGTTATGTCAGTGGCTATGTGGTGGGACTATGTGTGCACAGCTAGTAAGTATTTTGTGGCTAAAAATATGACCTGTAGGTTTTTAAAGTTCGCCTGCCATTGAAGTCAATGGGATCCACCGCAAACTTTTGGTTGCGTTCGCGGTTCACGTTCACGAAATGTCCCAACGGAAGTTCGTCCATCTCTATTATTATTATGCATTATCATTAATCTGGAAAAATTCTACAAGTTGTTGGTTCAATTGTTTTACTTTTGAGGGATTAGCAAGGATTTCAGTACTGTTCCTCCAAAGGTACGTCGGGGAAGTTGAGTTCTGCTCCTTTAATATTATGGAAATCAGAGCGAGGTCCGACCAAGTAATTGAATGTATCGAGGTTGAAATAGTTTTCTGAAGTAGGTTGTGGTCTGAGAGGAAGAGGTCTTTCCTGGAGCAGGCCCGATGGGGTGATGAATAATAAGTAAAGTCTTTCTCAGATGAGTGGCTGCACCTCCAGGTATCATATAAATTGTGGTTGGACAAGAAGGATTGAAGTTCTTGCCTATTAGAAGGATTCTCACCATAGCAGTCCATATGTTTATTTACCATGCTGTTGAAGTCACCACAAAGAAGTAGGGAATCTTTTTTTTAACTTTATGTACTTTTTTAAGCATAGATTTTAAAAAGGAGATTTGTCTTCTGTTGGGCCCATATATGTTCACTAGAGTATACGTGGAATTGTTTAAATCACATACTAATATGATGCATCTGCCATTGGCATTATATATGACCTCATGTAAATTAAAGGCAACAGTTTGTATGTGAGGAAAGGACTTGTGCGTGCATTTACAGTAGGTCAAAAATATTACAGCGCACACATGCAAAACTAACATTTACCTCCAGCAGAGTTTTTTAAAAACACCTAGACATTTTCAAAAAACATTATCAAAAATGGGGATTTGGTCACACCATATTGCTATACGGTGCTTAAGCCCACTTACTGCAACAAAGTACCCCATAATTAGTGGATTCTGCTAGGAGATTCTGCTTCTCTGAACCAGAGAAGAATCCATTTGGTCAGAAACCATACAATACTATGTACCCCATACTCATTCGCATAGGGTGGGGGGCCAGGATCTGGGGGCCCCCTTATTAAAGGGGGCTCCTAGATTCCGATAAGCCCCTGTCCATAGACCCAGACAACCAATGGCCAGGGTTGTTGGGAAGAGGCCCTTGTCCTCATCAACATGGGGACAAGGTGCTTTGGGATGGGGGGCCACAGGGTGCCCCCCTTCCCAAAAGCACCCCCCCCCCCATGTTTCATAGTAGTTTCATAGTTAGTAAGGTTGAATAAAGACACCAGTCCAACCTGAGTGTCTACAATTGTCCCTATCCCTGTACATTACACACTGACATTGGTCCCTACCCTCAAGGAGCCCACAATCCAAGGTCCCCATTCATATACTAGGGCCAATTTTTTGGACAGAAGCCAATTAACCTACCTGCATGTCTTTGGTTTGTGGGAGGAAACCGGAGTACCCGGAGGAAACCCACGTAGGCACAGAGAGAACATGCAAACTCCAGGCAGGTAGTGTCGTGGTTGGGATTTGAACCAGCGACCCTTCACACCACTGTGCTGCCCTCAAGGGATGTTGAGGGCATGCGGCCTGGTACGGCTCAGGAGGGGGGGGGGGGGGGGGCGCTCGCTCGTCCCCACCCCCTTTTCTGACCGGCCGGGCTGTGTGCTTGGATAGGGGTCTGGTATGGATTTTCGGGGGTCCCCATGCTGGTTTTTCTCGGCGTAGGGGATTCCCCTTAAAATCCCTCCCAGGCCTAAGGGCCTGGTATGCCTCTGGAGGGGGGAACCCATACCGTTTTTTTATTTAAAATTTGACGTGGAGTTCTCCCTTAAGATTCATACCAAATACAGTGCCTGGAATTGGCGGGAATCCAATTTGGATCCCCACACCAGTGTGAACCCGACCTCAAAGTCAGCAATGCTTGTCGCTCATCGGGAAAGGAAAATAAAAAAAAATTCCTTTTCCGATGCGAGCTGGCTCCCGCAACTGGGCTCGCAGGGTGTCAACCTCGCTGATAAAAGTGGCGAGATTGACACAATATCACGGGCACTTCCTGTAGGTTGTTTGGCTGACATAAAGTGTGTTTCTTGTGCACACAGTATATCCCCTTTGAGCTTATCAATTTATCTCCACGTGGAATGTTGTTTGAAAGGGCTGTTCGTTCCATGAACATTCATGGAGACAATGGATAAGGTCATTGATCAAGAATAGTGATGGACGAACTTCCGACGGGACGTTTCGCGAACCGCGAACGTGACCAAAAGTTCACAAACCGAAAGGTTCGCAGCAGACCCCATTGACTTTAATGGCAGGCGAACCTTAAAAACCTCCAGGTCATATTTTCAGCCACAAAATACTTACTAGCTGTGCACACATAGTCCCACAACATGGACACTGATATAACAAAAGTATTAAGTGAATCTGGGGGAAATTTTGACAATTCAGGAGCGCATGAAGGCCATGGAGGAGAGGCAAGGTCAGGGCCGGCTATGAAGGGGGTGTAGGAGATGATCAGTGCCACAGTCAGGGCATCGCAGTCCTCTGCCAGTGTCCCAGTGTGCCAACCTGTGCTTGAGCCCCTCCCTCTGCCCGGCCCTTACCCCCACCTATACAGGGCTCCACAGCGGTGGTCCGGAGGTGCCAGTCCAGTGCTGATCCTCAGCCATGGTGCTGGCACTGCCTGCTGATTGGCTTCTCCCCTGCTATCTCCCTCACTGTCTGAAAGAGACTGAGCACTGACACCAGCACCGAAATAGAGACTGAGCACTAACACCAGCACCGATATAGAGAGCACTGACACCAGCACCGAGATAGAGAGCACTGACACCAGCACCGAGATAGAGAGCACTGACACCAGCACCATGATAGAGAGCACTGACACCAGCACCATGATAGAGAGCACTGGCACCAGCACCATGATAGAGAGCACTGAGACCACACCAGCACCTAGATAGAGAGCACTGACACCACACCAGAACCAAGATAGAGAGCACTGATACCAGCAACTCACTGCGGGACCCAGAAATATGACACCGATCAATCTCTTCAAACACGGTCACGATCCCCCTGCTGCGCTGAACGTCCTTTCGGACAGGACACTGGACGAGGGGCAAGCCAACAGTTCCATTGCAAATTGGGCAAGCTCTGGCCAGAGGTTGAGCCTGCCCACCCAGTAGTCCAAGGGTTCATCACTTCTCAGAGCGTCCACATCGGCCATTAACCCGATGTAGTCGGACACCTGTCGGTCTAGGCGTTCCCTGATCCTGGATCCAGATGACACCTGTCGATGGGTCGGCTGAAAGAATTACCTCATATAAAAAGTCACCAACACATCTTCAAACCGCCCTCTTCTTGCAGGCACTGTTGGATTGGTACCCGCATCTCTTTCTCTGGGAGTGGGAATTCCTCCTCTGTCAGCGCACGCAAAAGCAGAATGCAGCATTTCTCGAAGCAAGGCCTGGAAGTGCTCCATTCTGACAGCCCTCTGTGATGGTGGTAACATTTCCGCCATTTTGTGTTTGTACCGGGGGTCTAAGTACATTGCCACCTAGTACTGCTCCTATGCTTTTAATACGGGGGTCCCTGTTAAAACACTGGAGCATGAAGGCCCCCATTTGCACTATACTGGAAGCGGTGTGGTGACCTGGCTCCTGCTCATCATCCAGGATAATGTCGTCCTCCTCGTTCTCCTCTCCCCATCCACGCACAACAACAGGGATTGCAGAAAGGTTTAAAGCATGCTCTTCTTGCTCCTCCTCATCCGCCCCGACACCATCCTCCTCTGACTCCTCTTCAGACTCCTGTTGTTGACTTGTCTCAGATAGAGTAGCCCCCCCCTGGGAATTCATTCAGCATTGTGACTTCCTAATCTTGCTGCTCCTGCTCCTCTACGGCTTGATCAATGGCACGACGCAATGCACGCTCCATAAAGAAGGCATAAGGTACGATGTAACTGATGGCGCCATGGCTTGCGACTGACCAGTTTGATGATCTCATCAAATGGCCGCAGAAGTCTGCATACGTCGCGCATGAGCAGCCACTGGCGCGGTGAAAAAAACCAAACTCCCAGAACCTGTTCTGCCGCAGAGTTCATACAGGTAGTCGTTAACTGCACGTTTCTGCTGGAGCAGCCTATCAAGCATATAGAAGGTTGAGTTCCATCGCGTTGGGCAATCGCAAATAAGACGTCTGACTGGCAGATTGTGTCGCCGCTGAATGTCAGCAAGGCGAGCCACGGCCATGTAAGATCTTTTGAAATGGGCTGAGATTTTCCTTGCCTGCCGCAAGATGTCCTGGACCCCAGGGTATTTGACAACGAATCGCTACACGACCAAGTTTAAGACGTGTGCCATGCATGGCACGTGTGTAATTTTGCCGTGTTTCAATGCGCTAAGCAGATTGACACCGTTGTCACACACCACTTTACCAACTGTAAAATTGAGCGGTGTTAGCCACTGATCTGCCTGTGAATGCAAAGCTGAAAGGAGTGCAGGGCCAGTGTGGCTCTTGGCTTCCAGGCACAACAAACACAGTACAGCATGGCAACGTCTCACCTGGCATGTCGAATAGGTTCTGGGGATATTTGGCGGTGCAGCGGAAGAGACGCTAGCAGCGGAAAAGGAGGAGTCAGCCGAGGAGGAGAGGGAGGAGGATGGAGTAGGAGGAGGAGAAGAAGAGCCAGGCCTGCATGCAATCCATGGTGGTAAAACCAAATCTACACGGGTGCCACGGGGTAAACATGCTTGATGGCAGTCAGAAGGTTCACCCAGTGGGCAGTAAAAGTTATATATCTTCCCTGCCCGTGTTTGCTAGACCACATGTCTTCAAGTACGGAAAGGTTTCTTCACAGTTAGAGCAGTGAAAATGTGGAATAGACTCCCACCAGAGGTGGTTCTGGCCAGTTCAGTAGATTGCTTTAAGAAAGGCTTGGATACTTTCCTGATGGTACATAATATAACTAGGTACTAACATAGGTAAAGTTGATCCAGGGAAAATCCGATCGCCTATTGGGGGATCAGGAAGGAATTTTTTTCCCCTGCTGTAGTAAATTGGAGCATGCTCTGCTGGTTTTTTTTTTTTCGCCTTCCTCTGGATCAATTGTGGGCATAAAATTGGGTATCTGGATTGTACGATTATTTTTTATTTTATTTATTTGTTTTTAAGGTTGAACTGGATGGACGTGTGTCTTTTTTCAACCTGACTAACTATGTAACTATGTAACTATGTAACTATGTCTGTGGTCAGATGTATCTTGGCACCGACACTGTGTGCCAGAGATACATTCACTTGCCACTGAACATGGCCATATAGCTCTGGGATCCCCTTCTGTGAGAAATACTTCCTTCCTGGGACCTTCCATTGTGGTGTTCCAATGACCACAAATTTTTGAAAGGCCTCCGAATCCACCAGTTTATATTGCAGTAGTTGGCTGGCTATCAGTTCTGACAAGCCAGCCATCAACCGTTGGGCAAGAGGATTATCCGGAGTCATCATTTTTTTACGCTCGAACATTTGGCCCACGGAAGCCTGCCTTTTTCCAAAAAAACGTGAGGACAGAATGATGGATGGTGGACTGGAGGACAATTATGAGGAGAGAGGAGAAGGAGAAGTAGAAGACGAGGCTGGACCGTGAGATCCTGGAGTGTGGCTTTGTGGGTTCCGTTGCTCCCACTGAGCTCGGTGATGGCAGCTCATGCACCTTCTTAAGGCGGTCATCCCTAGGTGAGTGTTGGGCTTACCGTGACTTATGCATTGACTGCAAAGATTGCAGATGGCAACACTATTGTCAGCAGCGGAAACATTAAAAAAGCCCACACAGCAGAGCCATGTGCCGGCGTTCTGGGAGTGACATCACCCACGTGACATCACTAGACACGTCATCATCGACGTCACCTTCCCCACCACTATAATTAGAGATCTCGGAGTAGGCAGCAACACTGGGGACCAACCTCCTCCTTGGGCTGATCTGGGTACTGTCATCAGACTACTGAGTTGTTGCTACCTCCTCTTCCTGATCCAATGCCAAGAGTGGCTGCGCATCGGCAATGTCTTGTGATGGATAGGAAAATAATTCCTGTGACTCAAGCGGAGGGTATATGGTGGTGGGGTTGATGGTAGTGTCTTTGGGGGTGCACAGCAGAGAGTGAAGAAGAGGGTGCAGATCGAGAGGATGAGGAGGGTGCAGAAGAGTAAGGCTGAGTGAGCCACTCAACCAATTCTGGTGCGTCCTTTGACGTAATTGAACGCACCTTCTGCAATTTGCCACTTTGGCTCAAGCCTGTTGTTCCTGCCCTACCCCTACCACCCCTGCGGAAGGGCCTGCCTCTTCCTCTGCCTGACATTTTTTAAATGACCCTGTGAAAAAAGTCTCTAGAGAAGTGCAGTATGTATGTGGAAGAAGGTATATAACACCCCGCTTCAATTGGTCGTTTTGGGGGGCCACTGGTCTATCACACCAGCTATAATACTTTTTTTTATTGCGTTTGTCACTCTTTGTAGTATCTCTGCAGAACCACTCAGCAGTCACAATGCTGCACAGTGGAAATGCACTATACTATGCTTTCCATATTCGCAAGTAATTTATATAAGTATTACACCCTTATATACTGCACACCAAATAGTACACCTATACCAGTCCTTAAAAGGACCTTTGTGGACCTAATAGTAGCTAGCTAGCAGCTAGTGAATTGCAGACTGTCCCTGCTCCAAACACCAAACTGTCCCTCCCTACACTGAGAAACGACAGCTGCAGAATCGGTCAGCAGCACAGCAGTGCAGTGCACTATAATATGCTTTCTATATTTTAAAGAAAGTATATTATATGTGTACAACCCTATATACTGTACACCTATACCAGTCCTTAAAAGGACCTTTTTAGACCTAGTAGCTAGGGATGTGCAGACTGTCCCTGCTCCAAACACCAAACTGTCCCTCAGTCCCTACACTGATAAAAGACAGCTGCAGAATCAGTCAGCACTCAGCAGCACAGCAGTCAGCAATGCACCATATTATACTTTCTATATTCGAAAGAAAGTATATTATACGTGTACAACCCTATATACTGTACACCTATGCCAGTCTTTAAAAGGACCTTTGTGGACCTAATAGTAATAGCTAGTGATTAAACTGACTGTCCCTGCTCCACACAGGGTCCTTTCCCTACACTGACAATAGACAGCTGCAGAATCGGGCAGCACAGCAGTCAGCAGTGCACCATAATATACTTTGTATATTTGAAAGAAAGTATATTCTAAGTTTATTACAACCCTATATACTGTACATCTATACCAGTCCTTAAAAGGACTTTTGTGGACCTAATAGTAATAGCTAGTGATTAAACTGTCTGTCCTTGCTCCACACAGCGTCCTTTCCCTACACTGACAAAAGACAGAATGTAAAATGGCCACCAGATCAGGTCTATTTATAAGGTAGGGGGTATGTCCAATTGTCCATGTGCTGAAATGTTTCAATTGGCTGTCCTGTACCCCATGATGGATGATGTGTCATGGGTCAAAGTTCTTCACAATGTAAAAGATATGTCCGCCGCACGAACAGCGCCAGAAGTCCACAGGTTTGGCGAATCGCGGACGACCATTCGCTGCAAACCGAACGTTGGGTGAACCGCAAGGCCATCTCTAATCCAGAATCCTTGATTTTGCTGTATAAAATGTTGGTAATATATTATGCAGATGTAGTAATAAGGTTTTACCTTATTACCTACTGCAGTAGAATAAATGTGAAATGGACATCAAGGCTAATAGGAAGGTGGATTTTTCATAGTGTTCCTCAGGTACAAACAAAACAAAGGAAATGGTTAAAGTCATAAATAAAAACATGAACATAAAAAGGCGAATAAAATCACAATGTGCGAATATTTTTTGCATCAATTTGAAGGGGGATAATTAGCTCCAAGTGAGCCAAAATGTGAATCATCTTAGGCCCAACGGATTGATGTTGAGGAAATATAGAAAATATAAGCCAGATCCCGATATGGTTCATATAGTGTTCTATTCTGGGGTTATCTTAGGGGACTCTTGTTTAGGTGATGGGGTGTATGTTTCTTCAGGCAATATATTCAATTTTCTGGCCAGGGTCAGTCCATCCTCCATGTTTGTGATAACATGAGTACGGTTGTTTCTAGTAATTAGTAGTTTTGGGGGGAAGCCCCAGGAATAGGGGATTTTGTGGTTTTGCAGTAGTATAGTGATGGAAGATAGGTTTTTACGTGCTATTATAGTATGCTGTGATAGGTCAGCAAACACGGGGAGTCCAGAATAGGGAGCTGGAAGAGGTTGATTTTTCCTAGAAAAGCGCATGAGCTCATCTTTAATGTGAAAGAAGCGAACGCGGGTGATTAGGCAATTAGGGAGGAGACTTCAACTTAACTTTGGATCACCCCAAGGATTCTTCTTCAAACTTATCTTCTCTACCTCGGGCAATCTGACTTCACCTTAAAAGACCTTTTGCACACCCATCAATTGGTTGATATATGGAAAATATTTCACCCACAGGAGCGGGACTATACCCTTTAGTCTAATGTTCACGTTCTTACTCCAGAATTGATTTTTTTCTTTCATTCTGCGATCCCCTGGTCACCAAAACAGACATCCACCACATCACACTCTGACTACGTTCCAATTATCTTGGAGCTTACTCTCTCACAAGCGTCCCCCAAGACTTCTACATGGCGACTCAACGAGACGCCCTTGAAAGATCCTGAAATCGTGGCAGATATTCTCAAGGAAATTTCCTTATACTTCTATACAGTTTTGGATGATTTAGTTTGTAAGGAATTTCCAGGTTTATGGATTTCTTCTGACAGTCTATATGCTACCACTAGGGGTCACTTCAGATTAAATTCCCCCCTGTCCGTGTGATGAACATTGCTACACATCTGGTGGACTAAGCCCTCTGGGGGGCTATTGGTATTAAACAGCACGTGCTCCTTTGACTTGGGTAATATTCTTAGTTAAATATGTTTGGGAATACTAATCCTTTGTGGAATACAGAGCTGACCACACAGGATAAATTTACTGATGTAATTTAATTTATTGACTGTGCACACCTCTGTTACATGATGGCCTATAGAGACTAAAACAAACTCTGCATAGCTGTAAATCCTCCTAAATCTGGTGAAGCTTGAATTTTTGCCTCCATTTTTATGCCACAAGGTAATCATGTTGATGATGCCTCTGAATCCTTCCCGTTTCCTGACGTCATTTAAGGAACACAGTGGTCAGGACATGCTAGACCTAAATAACAGAGTTTATGTCACCCTATCTTATGTAGATTTTACAGTTATATGCCTGGCTATTAATGATGACATTGTTCTGATTTCTGCCTTTAAAAACATAATCCTAGAAAAAAATGTAAGCATGGAAGTTATACCTTTTTTGGAGATTGCAACAGAAAAATCAATATAAAATAAGAAAGACTTTAAAGTAAACAAAACATAAGTAGCTCAATATACCTAAGATTACAAAATCAAAATCTGGATTATTTTAACCCCCAAGCTAAAAGTCAATGTGTGCCCACACATTGTCTCTATGGGAGAAATGCTGTGGTAACATTTTAACTCAACATACTTTTTTACTGTCAATATCCCTTTGTGCTTCTGTCTTTGTATGAAGAATTAAAAGCCTTAATTGTCTAGAATTATGGTCCGTTGAGAAAACATGCCTTTCAACGAGGGAATCTATATTGCTTTTAATGATGGTATATTTATGTTCATTATACAACATTTGAAATCTCCTTGTACAATGCCCTATATACCATATTCCTCAAGGACATTTTGAAGCACTGACTTCATGATCTGTGTCAGAAGGGAATGCCTATATAACTGATGAGTTAAAGCAATATTATACTGTTCAAAAAAAGGCAACCTACGCAGAGAGACAGACATAAAGACAAATAAGTAGAGAGAGTTAAAGTCAAAAGTGATGAGAAAATGTGAACTTACCATACTAAATATAGAGTTAATATTCTAACATACAACATTGAAAATAATATATATATAACCTTCGTTGAATTATCATTAGTTAAATGTTGATTAAATTACTGATGAAAAACATCAACCAATAACAAATTCTAGTTCTATTAGTCACCAAAAAAATTGTGATTTCTTTAATTGGAGTTTAGTGTTTTGTGTTTTTGTTAAAGTTTCATGTTTCCATAGTTCAAAGCAGCAATGAACAAAAATAATGTAAAATCTTCTCAACTAGAAATGTATGCAAATCATTTCATAAAAGGTTTTATGAGATTGTTTTTAACAGTTAAATGCCTCCCTTTTGATCATCTATGCCCCCAGTTACTTGAGGACCTTTACACATGTAGCACATTCTAGTGCCGGAATAGATATAGGAAAAATTACTTGATTCGTGGTAGTTGTATGAGTCTGTTAATTGGGTTAGGGTCCAGTTTTTAAACTCAGTGGCTCCTTAAGGGGTAGCACTATACACATCTCTACTAGGGGTTGAAGAACAATGAAAAAAAAGCAAAATAAGGTGTTTTGATGATGTGACATCTTGTACACAACCTGAAATCTGCTGTTGTTCTAGTTGATTGACAAGAAAAAGGCCCAGTGTACAAGGCACAGCATAATCCGCCAGGATTGTGAGGACAGACCAGGAAACTATTAACAATAGAGACATTAAAATCAATGTCAGTACAAAATTGTATATATGATAGTAATTGCCCTCTTAGTTACTAAACAGATAATACACACAGCTGTTATGGATAATGCCTGACATGTCCTTCTTCATAGGCTTTATGTCCTCAAGAGTATACATGTTCTATTATGTAAACATATTTATGCACGAATACAATAGTATAATCGCATTGCAGATCATTTTTGAACAGAAATAGAATGGTTATTGAGCATAATAAACATGGCAAAGGAGAAGACAGTATACTTACATGGCTGAGCTGTTCACTACTCAAGACAGAGGGGGACGGCAGTGTGGAAAATGCCTGTACAGGTGTTGGCTTGCGGTGCGAAACTAAAGGTATGTAGCTAAGATGGTAAGCCAAAGTGAGGAAAGGCAATGGTTGCAAAAACTCCCACTGATTAGAGTGACTACTCCATTCAGTATATGGTCGGCCAACAAAAACAGAATTAGTAATGTGAATACTCAAGTGCTGATATGATTTAAAACTGGTAAATTAAATTACAACAGATACTCAAATGACAACAGCTGCAACCAATAAAAGTGATCTGACACTAATAAAGTATATCAAATGTGAAGAAGTGTTGCGCTAATATCAACCAAATGTAATTGCACAGTGCCCTGTAAACATGTATGTATAATAGTGCCTAACACAGTTAGAATAAAATATTATATAAATGTGCCTGACACAAATGTGTCCAAAATAAATGTGCCAATAAGGTCCTATAATGACATAAATTGTGGTACCTCCATACATAGATAAATAAGTAAATATATTATCAAAATATTATACTTATAATGTTCAGTGATCACCACCACCTATGAAATGCCTGCTCACCTCCCAAGCTGGGCGTTCAGAAACACTAGATTTCCACTGGATTTTTTCACATGTATATATCGATAAAATAGATTCCATTGTGTGGTGAATCAAGGAGCAGGTTGGTTTGATTGAAAGAGACCTTGTAGCCATTTCTTTTGTCCTTAATAGTAAGGAAACCCCTTTTTTCTTCACCATGGATGTTGATTCTCAGAAAAAGGAAACAAATAGCATTGTGCAAGAGTCAGACTACTAAGAATAGCTAAGCTCCATATGACTAAATTCAATGCACTCATGTGTACACAACTTCAGCAAGCATATCATAACATTCAGGCTTCTACTCCTTCTCACTGTGCCTCCTGTGTGTCCAAACACTGAAGAGATGTCACAGACCCCTCCCGATGCATTGCGTCACAGGTCAGGTTTTTCAAAGTCAAGTGACCTGTGATGCAACGTGTCGGGAGGAGTCTGTGACATCTCTTCAGTGTTTACAGTCCACACGCTCAACTCCTCCATAGCCAAACCATGCTGTTGGTGCCTGGGCCAGGTGACCCCCCCCCCCCCCAAGTTTCGGCCCTGGGTGTTTTCATTATCCTGGTGCTCAAAAAATACAGGGCCTCACAAAATGTGACAGGTAATCAGGAAATTAGATTTTGGGCCCCTCTATACATCTGGGCTATAAAAAAAAGACTCACATGTTGTATCCCCATACTCCGGAGGCATCAGGAGGCATAACAAAAAGTGTTTTGGGGTGTAATTGTAAGTATGCTTATGATGTGTGTGAGAAACAACTTGTTAAAATGACAAATGCATTTAGTTTCTTCATTTTCCAATAAATTGTGGTAGGTTCAATAAACCTGTATGTTACATTTATGGATAAGAAGAGAATACTTTGCCTGGTAGAGTGATATATTCTTGGGAGTAAGGTGAATACCAAGGTATGGTAGTTGGAGTAGTTGGGGGGTGGGGGGAGGGGGGGGGTGTTGGTCAGAGGCATATGAAGCTATAATTGCTGTATGTTAGCTAAGGTTGCTGAATCAGTGCCAATAGATTTTGAATTAACGATGCCCAATCTTGAGAACAAAGAAATTTAGCTAAGGGAATCAATGAGGCAAGGCAAGGAGATATAGGGACAGGTAATGTAAAAGGATATCGAAATAGAAATATTTTATTTTTGATGCCAGCTACTTCTAAACATTTTATTTACTTCGAGATTTCCACTTTTATTGATTCGGTTTTGAGGTTTTGAAAATGTTAAAATGTAAGGATGCTATTACTCTAAAGTTTGAATTCCTCAAACAATACAGTTAAAATAAATAGTTTTTTTTGCTAATCTTGAACCCAGTGTTTGGTTACTCCAAAGTATTCACAGACAAATCTTTTAGCAAATGTTCATTTTATTAGGCATGCTGAATAGCAACATTGCATGGTTTTTTGGTAATATTTTAAAAATCTTAATTTTTTTTTAAAGTGCAAGTACAGGAAGATACACCAAATATCATATTACAATGAAACAGTTTACAAACATTTAAGTATACAGCATAGTAATATTTTTGTAATTCTCCTAGGCCTGTCAAACTAATACAAATAAAAACAAAAATGACCATGTGATGAAGTCTGGAAACTATTGTCTTGAGAGAAATTGTTTAGTAGAGGATGAGATAAGGAGTGAAATAAGCCAGGGCATAATTGATAGGAAAGGGGTATATGAAAGTTTTGGGAGAGATGGGGTGTCAGGTAAGGCAGTGAGGGAAAAAGGGGGGGGGCAAGGGTGAAGTATGGAAAAGAGGCTGGGGGGATCTCCTCTCTTAATCCCCAGGACTGGACATGGGTCTGAATCTTCAACCTCTGCTGTGTCTGGGGACATCTTCTTGCTGAGCTACCTGGGATGCTGGAAAGCTCCCTGGACAGTTCTTTGAATGATCTTGCCTTAAACCTTGTTTCTCCTGAATTTTAAACCCTTTGCGCCTCCCAAGACCTTCCTATTAAAGCCATATCTCTGCACTTCCTGTTTGCCAGATTATTGTGCTCTCTCCAGCTAATACTCTTGTCACTCCTGCTGCCATCCATATCTTAACTACCAACTATTGCAGACCTTTGTCTTGTTCCTTGACTATGCTTCTGCTTGATCCCAACCTGTAACCACTTGCTACTGACTTTTGGCTTGTTTACTCATTACATTTCTGCTTATCTCCACCTGCTATACCTGCAACTGGATCTCGGTTTGCTTACCTACTGATGGGGCAATCTTGAGGACCACAACCTAGTACCTAGTAACACACAACAAAACTAATCTCCATCATCAGGAGCTCTGGTGAACAGGGGATAATACTTAGACTCTGCACCTCAGGTGCTCACCTCCGCTCATCCACCAGGATGACTTGCTTCTGTTCTTATCCACCTTGGCAGTGGGTGCCTCCCTACTGCTATAGCTATAGCTCTGAACCTGACTCCAGACCATGGCAGAATAATGGCTCAAACATTTGGGTCACTACAGCAAATGCTGTGGCTCCTTGCAGGCAGCAAATTTCAGAGCTGCAAGAGTTTGGTGTTACCTACCAAGACAAATTTGACAAACTGGAAAGGGTGGTAAAAGAGCAACAGAAAGAAATCAATGTTGTACAGAAATAATTGCTGGACTTGCATTCCTGCGATGCCTCTACCACTCAAATTCAATGGAGACACTGTCATTACAGAGGTTTCCTTAACCAGTGTCATACACAGTATTTCAAAATGAAACCCGCTGCAGTTACTTTTGAGGTAAAGAAGGTACTATTTGTTATCAACCTTCTGACTCAGGAAGCACTAGGTTGGGCCTCCCCTTATGTAGAACAACAGCACTGCTCTGAATAATTTTGAGACTTTTGTAAATACTATGAATCAGGTTTTTGATGATCTTAACCACTGCACTGCTGCCGAAGCAAATTTTCAAAGTTGCATAGTTTGCGGCATGGTAGACGTTTTTTTACTAAGTACACAGCTTAATTCTGATAGTGGATCTCAGATACCACCTAGAACCCAATAGTGCACAAGTCAGTTCCGTCAAAGGCTCTCTGAACAGCTAAAAGATAAGCTTGCCAGAGTAGAAACGGTTAATAATTTTAAATCATTTGTCCAATGATGTATTTGAATTTATCAGAGGCTTGTAGAAAGGAAGGAGAGATTGGGAATGTTTGAAAGTAATGGTGGAATGCGTTCTATGCTAGTGAGTTTGTTCAGAGGGATTCAAAAGTTCCCCTGGATTCTAACAATCCCCAACCTATGCAGAATAATTAAAGTGACATTCAAGGCCATCATCCATAATGTATACAGTAGAGAAAATTAAAAATAAATTAGACTGTGCAGGCCCAAAAGAGGAGTAACTATTCAAGATATGTTAAAACATTATATTTATATTTATTTTAGTATCAACATTTTGAAGGCAAACAATACCATTTATAATCATATTTGGATATATATGTAATTTTATTACATGATTTGAATATCACAATACAATCTATTACAGCCGCATGTGAGAGTGCGAGACCAACATCAATGATGAATGACACTCATAACTGCTCCCTGGGTAGGCACCAGTGCAGTAGGAAGATACCAACCGGACAGAGATAAGGTCTGAAGTATTTAAAAAAAAACAATATGTATAATAGTAGTCAGTATATTAACCTTGTGGCTACACATGAAGGGTATGTAAGATGGGTCACTTACTGTAGGACAAATATCCTGAAGGACGAATGTAGGGTCTATGGAGGTCCAACAGGGTTTAATAACAAATTAAATACTTCTCAGTCTGTTGGACCTCCAGAGACCCTATATTCTTCCATCAGAATATTTGTCCTACAGTAAGAAGCCCATCTTATGTAGCCACAAGGTTAATACACTGACCACTATATTGCATAGGGAAGTCATTTACTATAGTGCCAGGAAGTACTGGGCACTATTACATATAGGGATGAGTTTGACTCGAACATTGCCTGTTTGCCGAACAGCGAACAATTTGGGGAAAAGCCACGGAACACCCTGTACAAGTCTATGGGAGAAATCTAAAGTGCTAATTTTAAAGGCTTATATGCAAGTTATTTTCATAAAAAGTGTTTGCGGATCTGGGTCCTGCCCCAGGGGACATGTATCAATGCAAAAAAAGTTTTAAAAACTGAAGTTTTTTCGGGAGCAGTGTTTTAATAATGCTTAAAGTGAAAAAATAAAAGTGTAATATTTCTTTAAATTTCATACCTGGTGGGTGTGTATAGTATGCCTTTGAAGGGGCACATGTTTCCCGTGCTTAGAATTCTCCCTGCACAAAGTATAATTTCTGCAGGAAAAAAAGTCATTTAAAATCACTCACGGCTTTAATAAATTGTCGGCTCCCCGTAATACAGAGAACAGTCATTGAAAGTCATTGATAAAAAAAAGGAATATTACACTTTTATTGTTTCACTTTAAGCATTATTAAAATCACTGCTCCCAAAAAAACTGCCATTTTTAAAACTTTTTTTTGCTTAATTACATATAACATGCGAATGAAAAAGAGTGCTAGTAAATTTGGAAATCAGCCCTAATTAGCGAAGTTATTATATATCACTGCACGGCAACCATGATCTATGTATGTGAAAGAAACATTTTTACGTGAGATGTGCTCCTACGTGGGCATCTATTGATGTATATTGCAATTAATATTCCTAGTTTTTTCCTTCTTTTGCTAATGAATGTGGTTATAAATGATTATTACAGAGTAATGTCTGCTATTCTGTAAAGTTATATGTACTGAACATTTAGGTTACCTATTTGTTGTTTGTTGTTTTTTTTTTTCATTTATTTTTTCTTTTTTTTTACTAACTTTTGACTATAAAGCGGTAATTATTTATGTTCATTCTTTCATCATACTACACTATTATGCAGGCCTCAGTGTACTTAGCACAATGGCTTGGGGGTCTACTCAGATGTCCCCACAGCACTCACGCTATGAGTTCAAATCCCAGCCAATCCACCAGCTGTGTTTATTTTTTCAGTGCACATGCAAACTAAAATAAATCAAATAAAAATGTCAGCTGAACTCGCACAATTTCATTCTCGCATGTCAGTCCCGACTGTGGGGGGAATTTCAGAGACATCTGTGCAGGTTTCCTCAGTCATCAAAAGTATTACAAAAAGCACTTTTGGAAATTGCAGCGCCGCAATTGGTGCAATTGTCATCAATTTTGGCATGCAATTTGACATGTCAAATTGCACAAATGTGAACTAGGGCTGACACATACAACACTGCCTATCCACTGGCTGAATTCATTACCTGCAATCCTCCACAGCTGTTAAATATAAAGATTCCACCTAAACACCTTTTATCATTTACTTGCAGGTGTGCTGAAGAGATTATCTTATAATTTCTATGGGTAAAAGTAAGATATTGCACAAAACCACCACCTCCAAAACGAATTAAAAATAAGAAAGAAAAGAAAAAAAAAAAAAAAAACAACAAACAAGCTCAATAACGTACTTTTATTTTGCCAGTAGAAACAAAAGTATGTACATTTACTAGCATAAAAAAAAATATTCTACAGGATATATGGTGCTACATTTAGCAAAACAGTCAACAGTTGGGTTTTAAGTGGCCTGCTCATAGGAACGTACAATCTAAAATTTGTCTAAACCTTAGAGTGAACACAGCTTTACTTTCAGTGTATAATGGGCAACACATCACATTTTTATCTGCAAAATTATAGAAACTTACTTAACATTCATTATTCTTACAAAGCATCCCAACATAATATTACAAAAGACACATATTCAAACTATAACACCCACCACCATCCCACAAGCCACACATATACATTGGGGATTATGTTCTGCTGGAAGCTGTATTTCTGTGTACATGATTAAGCAATGATATCAAAGAGTAGAAGGTCAGCAGACCAGAAGGTCAGCAGTCCCAAATCATGAATGCTTGTTCAAACAGGAATACACACACAACATTGACAGCATGGCCAGTTGGCCACATAAACCAACTTTTGATGAAAAAAATGCACAAGAATTTCAGCAAACAGCCCTAGTTGGGTGCTTGTCAATATGCACAGTATCATGCCTTCTCCCCCCACAAATCACAGCAAAAAACCTGGCCGCTTCTCAGGCCAAACAAACCCCCCTACTACAGTCCTTTATTTAAGGTTGTATTGTTAGCACACTGACACGTGCCTAATAGTACATGCCCACCAGTATATTTTAATCTGCCTCTTCATGTATGTCTAAAGTGATTGCACCTGAAGAGCAGGAATACATAATACTATTTGCAATTGTGTTAGCCCTTGGCAATCTGCATCAAATCTCCAATTACAGGCCAAAGATCGAAGGCCATTTGCATGCACATAAACAAAGCAAGAGTTTTCTAAGCATATGTACCTGTGCAGTGTAAACCCTTCCATTTTAAATGTCCAAGTCCCTGGACATGATTAGTGCTAAAAAAAACATTAACATCGGTCCTTGGCTGCAATGAGCTTCCAATCTAAAGTCGAAAACTAACTTTCTTACAGAAGACAAAAAAATGCCAGCATGTCTTTGGATTGTGGTGAGAAACCCACACAGGGATAACATATAAACTTCAACACAAGCATTAGCATGTTGGGGAATGGAACCACCAACCCCATTGCTGTTAGACAGAATTGGGCAGCCTCACACATGGTGTCTGATTCTCTGTGGTGTGAACCAGCCCTAAGTCCATAGCCATGCTCAGTGTCACCAGCAATATACATATATTGTATAATATATATATATAAATATATTGGCCTATGTATTGGGACACCTGCCTTTATACACACATGAACTGTAATGGCATCCAGTCTTAGTCCGTAGGGGTTCAAAATTGATTTGGCCCAAACAGCGCATGCATGGAGCTCTGAAGATGGCTGCTTGAGCCAATAATTCCGCTCCAGGCCGACGCAGTGGTGCCCACAGCACACCGCACAGTGATCCTAGACTTAGAGGATCCACAATGTATTGGGGTCTTCCCCAAACGCCCGGGCATGTCCCTATATGTTCAGGGCATCAGTATAGAGGGTCCTCAGGCCACAATTTGAGACGGAAGGAGCGAGAACATTTCCCAAGATGGCCGCCGCAGTACAGACTCAGCTCCACGATCCCAGTTCAGCAGGACAGGCAGACTACAGGTTAGAGGCACCCCATGTCCCCCAACACTTCACCCCACAAAGGCAGATGGGATTTCAGCAGGCTAACACTTTCCCCTGCCTCCACAAAATCCCTGATCAAATGCTCCATGATGGATTACACCCTCTTCCCCCTGGGGCCTAACCCAACAGGGCAGCCAGGCTATCCTACCCATGACACCCAGGCCATGCACCCTGTATATTACATGCTGGGATCTCTTCCAAAGGTTCTCAGACCTCCTGGACAAAGGCCTAGCACAAACAGCTGCAAAAATCACTGGTGAATTAGAGGCAGACTTTCACAACCTAGGCACTAGGATTGACAGGATTGAACACAAAATGGTGGAAACTATAGCCGTGATGAACCAAAATTCCAAGCACATACATACAGTGCAGGAACAACTGGATTTGGCCATGTCCCGCATTGATGACCTGGTGAATTGGTCCAGGAGGTACAACATTAGAATCAGTGGGCTCCCAGAGACCATACAGAATTTACCAGCGGCAGTGCCGGTCTTGATTAAAAACCTGCTCCCCAATATTCCTCATCACCATCTCAAACTCGATAGAGCACAAAGAGCCCTAGGGCCTCCCAGGAAAGATGGTACACCAAGAGACATTATTGCCAAACCCCACCACTACTCCGCAAAAGAGGAAGTAATGAAACAAGTAAGGTCTGCTCCCAATGTGATGTGCCAGGGACAATAGGTACAGATCTTTGCAGACCTCTCACCCTCCCTGATTCAGAGGAGAAGAGCCTTGAAACCGTTACTCCACCCACTGACCCAAATGGAAATAAAATACAGATGGGCCTTCCCATACGCAGTTAAGTTCACTGACAAAGGGAGGTTTATTCTGGTAAAAGGCATGCTGAGGGACCACCTTTACACCCTAGTGTCATACTACACACACAATAAAGGACAGGCCAAATTCTTCAATACCTTACTGAGCATCCTCTCCTCAAGACTAGAAGGAACGATCATTTTCGGGGGAGACTCAAATGTTGCATTCAACCAGGGCCTAGACAAATCCAAACCCCCCCCCCCCCCCCCCAGTCCCAACTGACTCGCCCAACAAAACAAAGTCTCAAAATAGCAAAGGTACTACATGCTTATGGATTGGCAGATACATGGAGAGAACTCAACCCCACTAGTCACAACCTCATAACACGTATGCATGGATTGACCATATCCTCACCTCATCCACCCTCCTCCCAGTAGTCTTCAATGCCCACATCAGGGATATGGCACTTTCAGGCCACTAAATAGTAGTAATATCTATCCTATCCAGTACCCTGGGTGGTATACAAGGACAATGGAGATTAAATGAGTTATTGCTCTCAGACCCCATCAGAGTCGTATCAATCAGAATAGCCCTACAAGAGTACTTTGAACTCAATGGCAGAGAGAATGACCGCAGAAATGCTCTGGGCTGCACACAAAGCCTTCATCAGAGCCAAATTCATTCAAATCTCCACCCAAGTTAAACGGGAAAGGTGGGCCAATATAGCTTGTCTAGACAAGGAATATGTTGCTCTATGGGCTCTACACAAAAAAGACCCATCCAAGATCACCATAATTCCAATTGATAAAGCCAGACTAGATCTCAATCTTGCACTCACGACAAAAGCTGAAAAATCTATTAGCTGGAGCAGACACAAATTCTACGCCTAGGCAGATAAAATGGGCCCTCTATTAGCATATAAACTCTCCCCACACATCAGGGTCCACACTATGCCCAAGATCAGGATAGCGGGTCAACCCTACATGACCAACCAGGGGTTCTACTCAAAATTATATAGCTCTCCTACTCAGACCAATGCAGACTTAATTCCCTGGTTCCTAGATGGCCTAGCCAAGCCCTCCCTAAAAGCTGCCCACAAAGATAGGATGGAATCTTCCATCACAGAGGAGGAGGTGATGGGGGTCATCAAGAACCTCAAAAAGGGGTCAGCCCCAGGACCAGACGGTCTATCCATCCCCTACTACAAGACCTTTGCAAACATTATAATGCCACCCAGACTAAATTCTTCAACTCTAACACCCAAGGACACACAGTCATACCCAAACCAGACAAAAATCATGAAGACGTCAGCAATTATCGCCCAATTTCCCTCATAAATAATGATTTAAAAATATTCACCAAAATACTGGCAAACAGATTGACATCCTTCATTAGTCAATATATACATAAAGACCAAGTGGGATTCATACCCGGTAGACAGGCCCAGACCAAATCGGACAGGCAATAGACCTAACCTCGATCCTTCAAACTAACTGGAACAAAACTACAAAGGTTTCTCCTGTCACTAGACTTTGACACAGTGTCCTGACCCTACATTTTCTCCCTCGATGGGGCTTTGGGAACTGCTTTATGGGACTTTTACAAGCACTCTACTCATGACCGAAGGCTCTCATCCATCTGCAGGGGCACTACTCCAAACCAATAGAAATCACAAGAGGCACCAGACAAGGGTGTCCACTATCCCCACTCATATTTGCAATAGCAATAGAAACCCTGTCGATCGATGTCCGACAAAACCCTGACATTAAAGGAGTGACCTGTGGGGATCAGACCTCACTTCACTCCCCAATCTTTGTCAAGTCCTAGATGACTTTGCCAAAATCTCTGACTGCGAGTCTACTTCTCAAATCAATCACAAGCCCTTAACGCATCCCTGCCTCCCCAGACAGTCTCTTTGCTGAAACAGTTTTGACTGGAATGACACTTCCATACGCTACTTAGGCATCTCCTTGATGGCTAAAACAGAAACTCTTTACACTAGGGATGAGCCGAACACCCCCCGGTTCGGTTCGCACCAGAACTTTCGAACGGACCCCAAATTCGAACGAACGTTAGAACCCCATTGAAGTCTATGGGACTCGAACGTTCGAAATGAAAAGTGCTAATTTTAACGGCTAATATGCAAGATACTGTCCTAAAAAGGGTTTGGGGACCTGGCTCCTGCCCCAGGGGACATGGGTCAATGCAAAAAAAACTTTTAAAAACGGCCGTTTTGGTGGGAGCACTGATTTTAATGACGATTAAAGTGAAAAAAAAAAAGTGAAATATTTCTTTAAATATGGTGCCTGTGGGGTGTCTGTAGTATGCCTGTGATGTGCCATGTGTTTCCCGTGTTTAGAACAGTCCCTGCACAAAATGACATTTAACGGAAATAACACCATTTAAAACTGCTTGAGTTTTAATGTTATATCTGGTTCCTGCAATATGGTTGAAAATCATTGAGAAAAATGGCATGGGTAGCCCTCCCTGCCCATTACCAGCCTATTTGGGTCTTGTACGCATATTAAGGGGAACCCCGTACCCATATTAAAAAAAGGAAATGCGTGTGGCCCCCAGGCCCTATATACTCAGAAAAGCAGTATACAGGCGGTGCAAACAAGACAGGGACTGTGTAGGTTTGTTGTGTTAAGTTGAATCTGTTTGTAATTTTCAACTGGTACATTTTTAAAGTGTAGCTCCAGTCCTGTATAATTTGTTTTGTCGTCCATCTTTTTTCATCTCACTAGCTGTTGTCTCCTTCCGTTTGCAAGTAGGAGATGTTTGTAAATTGGATGTTTGAAAGTAGGGGCCTGCCCTATATGCTCTGCAGAAATGGCGGAACAAGGTGTTGGTTTTGCCACAACATTGTAAGCCCTCAAAGTGACTCTTGGTGGGCGCTGGAGCGCCCTGCTGTGAACGATTATATCAAGAATTGTAATTACATGCCATTGTTGAACAGTGGTAGAAAAATTGACCTTTGGTGGTTGTGGTGCTGGTGCCACAACACTATAAGTCCTCACCGTTACTCTGGGTGGGCACAGGAAGGGGCCCTCCTGTGAAATATTATATCAAGAATTGTAATTACATGTCCCTGTTAAACAGGGGCAGAAAAATTTGACCTTAGGCACTGCTGCTGGTGCCACCACACTGCAACCTCTGCCATATACTCTAGTTTTATTGCAGGAATTAGCCCTGCTGCAAAGCATTGCATCAAAAATTGTACTTAAACGCCCCTGTTAAACAGGGGCAGAAAAATTGGGCCTTAGGCACTAGTGCTGGTGCCACCACACTGCAACCTCTGCCATATACTCTAGTTTTAGTGCAGGAATTAGCCCTGCTGCAAAGCATTGCATCAAAAATTGTACTTAAACGCCCCTGTTAAACAGGGGCAGAAAAATTGGGCCTTAGGCACTGGTGCTGGTGCCACCACACTGCAACCTCTGCCATATACTCTAGTTTTATTGCAGGAATTAGCCCTGCTGCAAAGCATTGCATCAAAAATTGTACTTAAATGCCCCTGTTAAACAGGGGCAGAAAAATTGGGCCTTAGGCACTGGTGCTGGTGCCACCACACTGCAACCTCTGCCATATACTCTAGTTTTATTGCAGGAATTAGCCCTGCTGCAAAGCATTGCATCAAAAATTGTAATTAAACGCCCCTGTTAAACAGGGGCAGAAAAATTGGGCCTTAGGCACTGGTGCTGGTGCCACCACACTGCAACCTCTGCCATATACTCTAGTTTTATTGCAGGAATTAGCCCTGCTGCAAAGCATTGCATCAAAAATTGTAATTAAACGCCCCTGTTAAACAGGGGCAGAAAAATTGGGCCTTAGGCACTGGTGCTGGTGCCACCACACTGCAACCTCTGCCATATACTCTAGTTCTATTGCAGGAATTAGCCCTGCTGCAAAGCATTGCATCAAAAATTGTAATTAAACGCCCCTGTTAAACAGGGGCAGAAAAATTGGGCTGCTGGCATCACCCAGAACCAAAAATGTTCTTCCAACATATCAGCGGAGGAGGAAGAGGATAGACAATCAACATAACAGGACAGTCACTCAGCATCAGCATAGGCAGTCTTGAAGGGATGTGGTATTTAAAAAAAAATTATTCGGTTACATCAGCTTCAGGTGCTTGGTAGCTGTGGGTGATCCAAGACTGATTCATCTTGATAAAGGTCAGTCGATCAACTGATTCGGTGGACAGGCGCACCCTGTGATCGGTAACAAAGCCACCAGCAGCACTGAAGGTGCGTTCCGAAAGAACGCTGGATGCAGGACAGGCCAGTAGCTCAATTGCATACTGTGCAAGCTCTGGCCAGTGATCCATCCTCAAGACCCAGTAAGTCAGAGGATTTTCGGTGGGAAAGGTGTCCAAGTCTGACCTTGCCCCTAGGTATTCCTGCACCATGTAAATCAGACACTGGCGATGGGTGCTGGAACCAATCATACCTTGGGGCTGCGGACTAAAAAATTGTCTGAAAGCATCAGTCAGAGGGCCACCTTCTCCACCGCTCCTTCTGACCGATGCCTCAGCAACACGTTGTCCAGGACCAGGAGTTTGTAACCTCCCAGTCTCTGAGAACGCGTTGCACAGACCTTTCTGTAAGGCCTCCCGGAGATGTCTCATCCTCTGCTCCCTCTGCGATGGCAAGATAAGGTCGGCAACCTTCCCCTTGTACCATGGATCAAGGAGAGTGGCCAGCCAGTAATGGTCCCTCTCCTTGATCCGAAGAATACGAGGATCCTTCCGCAGGCTTTGCAGGATCAGGGAGGCCATGCAGCGTAGGTTAGCTGAGGCAT
The DNA here is from genome assembly GCF_037356315.1 of Lithobates pipiens. Taxonomy (NCBI): domain Eukaryota; kingdom Metazoa; phylum Chordata; class Amphibia; order Anura; family Ranidae; genus Lithobates; species Lithobates pipiens. The sequence continues at coordinate 204,900,433 of NW_027507784.1, read as the reverse complement.
TCGGTCCGGAGTCCTCTGGGTCACTAAGGACAACATGATCCGCAGCTACCTCCTCCCAGCCACGTACAAGTCCACGTGTTTCTTGGGACTGTAAATCATCCCTATAAGACTGCTGCTGCTGCTGCTGCTGCTGCTGCTGATGCTGAGTGCCAGCCTCCACCTCCATGCTGACACAATCATCCTCCTCCTCCTCTTCCTCCTCCTCATCCTCTTCCTGTGTGATGGGTGGCACAGCAGGAACACTGTCTGGATAAAGGGGGCCTTGAGAGGCAAGGAAGTCCTCCTCTTCCTGCCTCTGTTCTGCCTCAAGTGCCCTGTCCATTATTCCACGCAGCATATGCTCCAAGAGGTGGACAAGAGGTACAGTGTCACTGATGCATGCACTGTCACTGCTCACCATCCTTGTGGCCTCCTCAAACGGTGACAGGACAGTGCATGCATCCCTGATCATGCCCCACTGGCGTGGTGAGAAAAAAACCAAGCTCCCCTGATCCTGTCCTGGTGCCGTAGTCGCACAGGTACTCATTGATGGCCCTCTGCTGCATGTGCAGCCGCTGCAGCATGGCCAATGTTGAGTTCCATCTGGTGGGCATGTCACATATAAGACGGTTCTTGGGCAGGTTCAACTCCTTTTGGAGCTCAGCCAGCCGAGCACAGGCATTAAATGATTGGCGGAAATGCACACAGACTTTCCCGGCCTGCTTCAGGACATCCTTTAAGCCGGGGTACCTGCCCAAGAACCGCTGCACCACCAGGTTAAGGACGTGAGCTACACAGGGCACATGGGTCAGTTGTCCCCGTCGGAGGGCGGAGAGGAGGTTGGTGCCATTGTCGCAAACCACCATTCCTGGCTTAAGCTGGCGTGGCGTCAACCACCTCTCGGCCTGCCCCTGCAGAGCTGACAAAACATCCGCCCCAGTGTGGCTCCTGTCCCCCAAACAAACCAGCGCAAGCACGGCATGGCATCGTTTTGCCTGTGTACTTGCGTTGCCCCTGGAACGCCTACGGAGCACCGCTGGTTCTGAGGACAGAGCACTGGAAGAGGCCATGGAGGAAGAAGAAGAGGAGGGGGTGGAGGAGAGAGGTGTGTCACAACCAATAGTAGCATTTTGGAGGCGTGGTGGCGGAACAACCTCCAACACTACTGCACCTTGTCCTGCATCCTTCCCAGCAGCCAGAAGAGTGACCCAATGGGCCGTGAAAGACAGGTAACGTCCCTGTCCATGCCTGCTGGACCATGAGTCAGCGGTAATATGCACCTTACCGCTGACCGCCCTGTCCAGCGAGGCAAGGACATTGCCTTCCACATGCCGGTAGAGAGCCGGAATCGCCTTCCGTGAGAAAAAGTGGCGTTTGGGGACCTGCCACTGAGGAACCACACATTGTACAAACTCACGGAAGGGGGCCGAGTCTACCAACTGAAAAGGCAGCAGTTGAAGTGCTAGCAATTTAGCCAAGCTAGCATTCAACCGCTGGGCATGTGGATGGCTGGGAGTAAACTTCTTCCGCCGGTCCAGCAGCTGGGGCAGGGACATTTGCCTGCTATAATCGGACGTGGGTGTACCGCTAGCAGAGTTCCCGGAAGCACTTGGCTGTGACACACCTAATTCTACACCTTCATTCCTCTCAGAGCAGGTTTCAGAGAGGACTGAAGGTCTAGTGGGGTTGGAGATGCCAGCTGATGAGGAGCAAGGAGAGGTCTGCTTTGTTCTTTGGTGTGGGTCTTTGAGGTACGCTTGCCAACTAGCTGCATGGCAGGTCAACATATGTCTGGTCAAGCATGTGGTGCCCAAGCGGCTGATGTTTTGGCCACGTGAGATACGCTTGAGACATATGTTGCAAATAGCAGCGGTGCGATCTGATGCACTCGTCTCAAAAAAGGCCCACACCAAAGAACTTTTAGAATAACGCGCAGAGGCAGCGCTCTGCACAGGCTGAGCTCTGCGGTGTGATTCAGTCGGTGTGCTGCCCCTAAGCTGGCCCCCAGAGGGCATCCTGCCTCGTTGGACATGTGCCTCCTCCTCCTCCTCCCTCCTTCCAGACACCCACGTGGAGTCAGTGCCCTCATCATCCCCTCCCTCTTCATCGCTGTAGCAAACCTGGCAGTATGCTGCAGCTTGTGGAACATGACTGCCAGATTGCTGTCCTTCTTGAGCATCCCCTCTCTCTGCGCTCACGCTACTGCCTTCCTCTAGCTGAGTGTTATCATCAGAGCCCACAAAACACTGGGCATCCTCCTGGAGCATGTACCCAACACTGTGCTCAAAGAGTTCAGGAGACTCCTCAGGAGGACGTGGTGGGTCTAGGGAAGGAGTCACTGATGATGACATTGAGAGGAGGGAAGACGATGCGTTGGCAGCGGCTTGGTCATCCACTCTACCAAGTCGTTGGCATGTTGCGGCTTAACATGTCCAGCTGCCGAAAAGAAGGACAAGCGTGTCCCATGGCCACGTGCTGATGACAATGCACCGCGTCCACGACCAGCACTGTTGTCTCTAGACACAGAGCCTGCTTGCCCTCTTTTATCGGCTCGCGCCTGTCTGCCTCTCCTTGCTGGCCTTCCAGACATGGTAATGGCCTGAAGGGAGTTGGGTAAAACAGCAGTTGGGTAGTTTATATTGTGCTGGAGGCACACAACACCCACTAACTCCTGCAGATGCCTTTTTTATAGAACACCAGAGATAAAGGGGTATATACAGATGTATACTGTGCTGTGCTGGAGGCACACACAACTTCCAATAACTCCTGCAGATGGCAATTGGGCTCAAATAGAGAACAGCTATGTAGGTGGATATAGCGGTATGTACTGGGTACAGAGCACGCAGACAGCACGCACTATCTCCTAACACTACTGACTGCAAGCTCTATTATTAAAGATAGATCACTAGCTATATAGGCGAGGTGAATATCGCGGTGTATACTGCGGTCAGGGCACGCAGACAACAACCAGAAAACAGCAGAGATAAAGGGGTATATACAGATGTATACTGTGCTGTGCTGGAGGCACACACTACTTCCAATAACTCCTGCAGATGGCAAGTGGGCTCAAATAGAGAACAGCTATGTAGGTGGATATAGCGGTATGTACTGGGTACAGAGCACGCAGACAGCACGCACTATCTCCTAACACTACTGACTGCAAGCTCTATTATTAAAGATAGATCACTAGCTATATAGGTGAGGTGAATATAGTGGTGTATACTGCGGTCAGGGCACGCAGACAATAGCCACTACACAACAGCAAGATAGGAAATCAGCCGAAAACGATCGGTGTGTACTGTGTTAATGGTACACAGAACACCCACTGCTTCAGACTCCAACACACTACACGAGGCCGCCGCAATGGCGGCCTTATATAGTGTGGGGCGTGCACTACACAGCCTGAGCTATGATTGGCCACAGGCATCCTGCCTGTGGCCAATCTTGGCTCTCCTCGCTGCTGGCGCTGCGATTGGCCAAGCATGCGTGGTCACAGTGCATGCTTGGCCAATCATGAGCCAGCAATGCACTGCGCCATCGCAGTGCATTGTGGGCCGTGAGCGCCACGCGAATTTGACACGAACGGACCAAAATGTTCGGATTTCGCCGAACGGACGAACAGCCAATGTTCAAGTCGAACGTACGTTCGACTCGAACACGAAGCTCATCCCTACTTGACACTCACAAATATCCCTCACTTTACAAGAAACTGGAGGCAGACCTTAAACTTTGGTCCAAACACAAGCTCACATGGCTAGGAAGGATCAACTCAATTAAAATGACCTTACTCTCGAGAATCCTCTATTTCTTCTGCTCCCTCCCTATCCCAATTAGGAAAGATCACCTGTGGTCTCCCCAGAGTAGAATACTTAAATACACCTGCGGAAACTCTGGGTATTGCATCCCCCAAAGCACCCTATTTCTTTATAGATGCAGGAGCGGACTAGGCCTTCCCAACTTACACAAATATTTCATAGCGGCAAGACTGGACCAACTTTCCACAATTTATTCCAGATACGAAAAACCAGACGGAGTGACAATTGAAAGGCAGGCCACCCCCTGCTTCACGTTACCACCTCTGGTGCCCTCAAAAGACCTGCCCCTCCCCATACTCTCCCCCACTTTGTTCCACTCTATGCACCCTATGGGACAGCCTTAGAAACACTACAGCTCTGGTATCCACAGGACACAATCTCGCCTCACCTCTTCTGTAACCCTGACTTTCCACCTGTATTAGACATTACAGCATTCAAGTGGTGGTTGGACAAGGGGTATACCATATAGGACACTACTTAATTTCTAGTGGTCCCATTTCTCTCAGCTACTGTATCAACAACTTAGAGCTCCTGGACTCAGAAAGGTTCAGTTTCAGACAAATTTCCCACTTTTTACATAAAGCATGGAAGGACAAACCCCTTCCTCCCAAATTCACATCATACGAGATGTGGTGTGGACAAGCCATGGAGCAGAGGGGTGGCATTTTGGTAATATACTCGGCCCTCACTCACCCTACCGAAAAAACTACTTACATGACAGCCCTAGGTAGCTGGTTTTCAATGCAACTGGGGACTGGAGACCTGACAAGCAACATTCACCAGATCCTTCAAAGGGATACAGAAAGTCTCCCCGATGGAGGCAAGCATTAAGATATTGACCAGATGGTACCTCACCCCTACCTGGCTGTTGGGCATTTATCCCTCAGCAGACCCTCTCTGCTTCAGAGGTTGTCATTTACTGGGCTAAATGGCCCACATATGGTGGGGGCGCCCCAAGATTCACACATTTTGGAGACAAATGCCCTCCAGGGGCAAGCTTAAGGGCATCAAACCAAATGCATCACACCGCAGAGCTCTGCATGTGCAGGGCACAGCTGTCTCTGTGCATTATTCAAAAATGTCTTTGGTGTGGGCCTTTTTTGAGACGAAGATCACACCGCTGATATTTGCAACATATGTCTCAAGTGTATCTCACATGGCCAAAACATCATCCGCGTGGGCACCACATGCTTGACCAGACATATGTCGACCTGCCATGCAGTTCGTTGGCAGGTGAACCTAAAAGACCCACACCAAAGAACAGAGACCTCTCCTTGCTCCTCATCAGTTGGGATCTTTAACTCCACCATACCTTCAGTCCTCTCTGAAACCTGCACTGAGAGGAATGAAAGTGTAGAATTTTTTATTTTATTTTTTTTGAATCAAGTAATTTTTTTTTTTATTATTAAACATACATACAGATATGTCACATTAATTCATGAAGTATCAAAAAATAGGAAAACACATAAAACAAAAAAACCTGGCACCTTTCGGACTAAAGTAACTTAGCATATACTAAACAAAACATTATAGAGACATCGATACATTTTACTCAACAAGTTGTTCACCGCTAATTTCAAACTTTAAACCATGGCAGCTTCCTCTATACAGCATCAAGTTATATTTCTATCGTGCACTAATTTAGTCTCTTCTACACCTCATTTGTCTACTTCTACTATTTGCCCCCATCTAACTCTTTTACTTCAATCCTCTCCACTAGGTAAACCATCATATAGTTGATTACTAGGATCTATCCAGCATGACCATATTTTACCAAACCTTTGGGGTGTACTTCTATGTTTATATGTTCATTTTTCTCTTTTGCGTGTGTAATTAACCACTTTCAGACCGGACCATTTTGCTGGTCAATGACCTGAGGTCTTTTTACAATTTGGCACTGCGCTGCTTTAACTGGTAATTGCGCGGTCATGCAATGTTGTACCCAAACAAAATTTGCGTCCTTTTTTTCCCACAAATAGAGCTTTTTTTTAAAGGTATTTGACTGACTCTGCAATTTTTATTTTTTGCGATAATAATAGAACCGAAGAGGGGGACAAGACCCCCGAAGTCGGGAGAAGAGGCCTGCGGCGAGGAAGAAAGCCAGACTCCTCCGCTAGCAAAAGAGCTACAAGAAGATAGCGGAGGAGTCCGGCGAGAAGACCCCCGAAGACGGAAGACCCCCGGAGCTGTGCAATAAAGTATTTTATCTCGTGTGTTGTGTTTTTTTTTGTACTTTTTTTTTTTACAGGTGAATGGGTAGGGGTACATTGTACCCCATACTCATTCACATAGGGTGGGGGGCCGGTATCCGGGGGCCCCCTTATTAAAGGGGGCTCCCGGATTCCGATAAGCCCCCCGCCCGCAGACCCCGACAACCAACGGCCAGGGTTGTCGGGAAGAGGCCCTTGTCCTCATCAACATGGGGACAAGGTGCTTTGGGGTGGGGGGGCCGCGCGCCCCCCCCCCCTTCCCCAAGGCACCCCCCCATGTTGAGGGCACGCGGCCTGGTACGGCTCAGGAGGGGGGGCGCTCGCTCGCCCCCCTTTCCTGGCCGGCCGGGCAGCGTGCTCGGACAAGGGTCTGTTGTGGACTTGGGGGGGACCCCCACGCCAATTTTTTTCGGTGTTGGGGTTCCCCTTTGAGTTCATACCAGGCGGCGGGGCCAGCGACGTCTCCTTCGCGGGCCCCGCCTACCTGGAGACCCGCTCGAAATGAGCAGACTTTTCTCCGGGCGGGAAAAGTCTGCTCATTTCAAAAGTACGGCGGACTGGCATACACACGGCCGGATTGTCCGCCGAAATGCGAGTACGACGGACAGAATTTCGAAAAAAACGAAATTCTTAGTACGCCGGACTGCACGCTGAAAAAGTCAGCTGAAGCCCACACATGAGCGGATTGTCCGCTGAAATGTGTTTCAACGGACTAAGTATGCCATACAGTCCGCTCGTGTGTACGCGGCATAAGGGCGTACATTTGTAATTTCACTCCTCACTACCAATCACAGTTTTGAAGGCCATAAAATGCCAAGATGGCACAAAACACCCACAAATGACCCCATTTTAGAAAGTAGACACCCCAAGCTATTTGCTGAGAGGCATGTTGAGTCTATGGAATATTTTATATTTTGCCACAAGTTGCGGGAAAATTACAAACTTTTATTTATTTTTTATTTTTTTCACAAAGTTGTCACTAAATGATATATTGCTCACGCATGCTATGGGCATATGTGAAATGACACCCCAAAATAAATTCTGCTGCTTCTCCTGAGTACGGGGATACCACATGTGTGAGATTTTTTGGGAGCCTAGCTGCGTACGGGGCCCCGAAAGCCAAGAACCGCCTTCAGGCTTTCTAAGGGCGTAGATTTTTGAGTTCACTCCTCACTACCTGTTACAGTTTTGAAGGCCATAAAATGCCAAGATGGCACAAAACCCCCACAAATGACCCCATTTTAGAAAGTAGACACCCCAAGCTATTTGCTGAGAGGCATGTTGAGTCCATGGAATATTTTATATTTTGCCGCAAGTTGCGGGAAAATTACAAACTTTTTTTTTTTTTTCACAAAGTTGTCACTAAATGATATATTGCTCACGCATGCCATGGGCATATGTGAAATGACACCCCAAAATAAATTCTGCTGCTTCTCCTGAGTACGGGGATACCACATATGTGGGACTTTTTGGGAGCCTAGCCGCGTACGGGGCCCCGAAAACCAAGCACCGCCTTCAGGCTTTCTAAGGGCGTAAATTTTTTACTTCACGCCTCACTACCTATTACAGTTTTGAAGGCCATAAAATGCCAAGATGGCACAAAACCCCCACAAATGACCCCATTTTAGAAAGTAGACACCCCAAGCTATTTGCTGAGAGGCATGTTGAGTCCATGGAATATTTTATATTTTGCCACAAGTTGCGGGAATATTACAAACTTTTTTTTTTTTTTTCACAAAGTTGTCACTAAATGATATATTGCTCACACATGCCATGGGCATATGTGAAATGACACCCCAAAATAAATTCTGCTGCTTCTCCTGAGTACGGGGATACCACATGTGTGGGATTTTTTGGGAGCCTAGCCGTGTACGGGGCCCCGAAAACCAAGCACTGCCTTCAGGATTTCTAAGGGTGTAAATTTTTGATTTTACTCCTCACTACCTATCGCAATTTTGAAGGCCAAAAAATGCCAAGATGGCACAAACCCCCCCAAATGACCCCATTTTGGAAAGTAGACACCCCTAAATTTAGGGGTACACTAGTGAGACTCACAGGTAAAAAAGCACCTAGGCTGTCAGCTACTGTACCAAACGCTACAAAAAAACTGTTAGCGATCGCAGGGATCAGGCCTGACTCTGCGAACGCTGCAGTTATGTGTGTTGTGTTTTGTAAGTGACAGTGATCGATCGATACTGCACTTGGGTGGGCTGGTCTGGGCTTGGCGGAGGGGCTAAACGCAGGTGCTAGCAGGTATCTGGGCTGATCCCGCTAACAATGCGTTTTGGGAAACCTAAACTGCTGGCAACGCTAATATAGATCTGATCAGATACTATATTACTAAGGGAGGTGTATGCTTTGCGCGTGGGTGTTAGCGGTACTGGCACTAACCTGACGCTGCCTGGGGCGACGCAGACCTTATCTGACCATCAAACTTATATCACCCGCCGGGTGATCAGGGGGTTAAACCTTTATTAGGTAATAATGGCGGGTGCCCTGAAACTATAAAAAAATAACTAACCAACCAGCGTCACCTGTAACAGTTATATGGTGATCACTGGTGAAAGGGTTAACTAGGGGGCAATCAGGGGGCTTTATGCGGTAGTATATGGGGGTCCCTGGCGCTATAAAAAGCTGCGGCGAACCTAAATACCTACCTGCCTAACTAGCGTCACCTGTGACACTAATACAGCGATCAGAAAAACGATCGCTTATTAGGCTGGGTTCACACTGGAGCGATGCGGGAACGCCACAAATCTGCGGCGGGTTCCCGCATCACACTGCCCTATGCGAACTGCTGGGAGTGTCAGTGAAATGTTAATGACACCCCCAGATCAGTTCGCATATCGCAGTGCGATCTGCAAACTCGGACAGGAATCGGATCGCATGGTGTGAACACCCATGCGATCCGATTCTGCTGCGGACCAAAAAAAGGGTCCCGTGCGAGTTTGCGGCGGGTGCGGCGGGTGCAACGCGAATTCAGCCATACTATCTGTATGGCTGAACTCGAATCGCACAGAGATCGGATGTGATTTGTACTGCAGTGCGGTGCGAATCACATCCGTTCTCATAAACCGCTGCAATGTGAACCCAGCCTTAGTGACACTGGCGACGGGGGGTGATCACGGGGTTAAACCTTTATTGGGGGGTTAGGGGGGTACCTTAGAACTAAAGGGGGCTAACCCTAACTGCCCTAACAGTTATTACAGTCACAAATGACACCAATGCAAAAAAAAAAAAAAAAAAACTCGGACAGGAATCGGATCGCATGGTGTGAACACCCATGCGATCCGATTCTGCTGCGGACCAAAAAAAGGGTCCCGCGCGAGTCTGCGGCGGGTGCAACGCGAATTCAGCCATACTATCTGTATGGCTGAACTCGAATCGCACAGAGATCGGATGTGATTTGCACTGCAGTGCGGTGCGAACCACATCCGTTCTCATAAACCGCTGCAATGTTAACCCAGCCTTAGTGACACTGGCGACGGGGGGTGATCACGGGGTTAAACCTTTATTGGGGGGGTTAGGGGGGTACCTTAGAACTAAAGGGGGCTAACCCTAACTGCCCTAACAGTTATTACAGTCACAAATGACACCAATGCAAAAAAAAAATGCAATTGGTGTCACTGTGACTGGGGGTGCAGGGGTGATTGGGGGGGTGATCGGGGGGTGAAGGGGGTGAGAGTGTGCCTGGCATGTTCTACTGTACGTGTGGTGTGTTGGTGCAACTCACCGATCCTCTCTCCTCGGTGCCGGAACGAAAAATACCGACACGGAGGAGAGATTACATCACTTCCTCTGCCTGTGTTTACATTACAGGAGAGGAAGTGATGTCACGCTTCACTTCCATTCGTCAGGAGTGATCGCGAGGGGTGGCCATGAACGAATGGCCGCCCCCTCATCCCGGATCGCTCCTGAATGGATACCGACCGCCGCTGGCACCAGGGGGGGGCCCGATCAGGCCCCCCACCCGCGGGAAGGCAGGGACGTACATGTACGCCCATATGCCTGCCCGTGCCATTCTGTCGACGTACATCGTCGTGCGGCGGTCGGCAAGTGGTTAAGTTTCTCAACCCATTGTTTATGGGTTGGAGGATCAGCAGATGACCATTTTTGTAAATTAATTTTATGAGCTAAATATAGGGATCTTATCCACATACTGTACTTGTCTACTGGCAACGTTCCATCAGGAATTATTCCCAGTAGTGCAAGTTTAGACGTTCCTGTTATCTCAGTGAAGCACAATAAATTTAGAGTTACAAATGTTTTTTTTCCCAGTAACGATGAAGTTTTGGGCATCATCAAAGCATGTGGATAAGAGAACCATTAAATAGTGAGCATCACGGGCATAATGGTGTTGTATAGAGTTTTTGTGGGGTGTAATGAGCTCTATATATAATAAAAAGCTGTGATAGCCTTTGGGAGGGTGAGAGGGATGTCATGGGAAGTGTTTCCAGGTCACATGTCCAATCCTCCTCATCTAGATCCTCTATGTCTCTTTGCCACCTTACAAAACTATTTTCATGTTTTTCAGTGTTCTCTATTTGTAAATTAGAGTAAAGATCGCCTATTAATCCTTGTTTCATGCAAGAAACTGAAGTTGCCTTTGATAATATTTTAGTGTATTTATACTGTAGTTGTAGTTTAGAGTTCTGAATCTGTAAAGCATGGCGTATTTGAAGATATTGGTAAAAGTTTTTGTTTGTTAACTGATAGTGGTCTTTTAATATATCAAAAGGAAGTAAAACGTCCCTTTCATATAACTGATACAGAAATATTATACCCACCTTTTTACAATCAGAAAACTCCAAAAGTTTATTCATTTCATAAAGGTAGTAGTTGTCCCATATAGGCATATGTTTCATGTAGCCCTTATGTTGAGTAATAGTTCGGACTGCTCCCCATACCCTATGAATCAAATAAAAAGTAGGGAATTTTGTTTTATTGTAAAAGTGAAGAACTACTATTAGTTGAACTTAAAGGTGTTTTTTAACCACTTAACAACCGCCCATAGCCGATTAATGGCTTCAGGGCGGTTGTTTAACTCTGAGAGGCTGTTAATTAACGGCCTCCCAGAATTCTGCTCTCGCGCGCCCCCTGGGGCGCGCACACATGAGCATCCGTGACGGATGGATCCCGGTAAACGCCCGCTCATCGCGGCCGTTTACCACGTGATGGCTCCGTCAAATGACGGAGTGATCACTTGTAAATAAACCGGCGTCATGTTATGACGCTGGTTCCTCCCTCCCCCTCTCTGTACCGATCGGTACAGTGGAGGGGAAAGAGATCGGTGTCAGCAGCGCTGTGGGATGCATCTGCAGTGCCCACATCGCTGCTCACCGAATTTAACCCCTCCATACCCTGGCAATACTCTAATACCCACCAATACTCTGCAATACACCCCAATACTCTGCAATACCCCCCAATACTCTCCAATAACCCCCCAATACTCTCCAATACCCCCCAATACTCTGCAATACCCCCCCCCCCCAATACTCTGCAATACCCCCCAATACTGTCCAATACCCCCACAATACTCTGCAATACCCCCCCAATATTCTGCAATACCCCGCCAATACTCTGCAATACCCTGCCATAAATTGCCATACCCAGCCATACTTGGAGATACCCTGCAATACCCAGCCATACACGGAGATACCCAGCCATACTCTGAGATACCCAGCCATACTCGGAGATACCCAGCCATACTCGGAGATACCCAGCCATACTCGGTGATACCCTGCAATACCCAGCCATAGACTCCCCCCCCCCCACCGCCCTCCGGTGCTTCTACCAACTCGCCAATACGATCAAAGCCAGAATCTTTTTATTTATTTTTTTAATTTTTATTTCAGGCTTCCCAGCCTGGAGATGAGATGTGGGGTCTTATTGACCCCCAGATCTCACTGTAAAGAGGACCTGTCATCCCATATTCCTATTACAAGGGATGTTTACATTCCTTGTAATAGGAATAAAAGTGATCAAAAATTAATTTTTGGGGAAAAAAATGTCAAACTAAAATAAATAAAGTAAAGTGAACAATAAAAATAAAAAAATTAAAGCGCCCCCTGTCCCCATGTGCTCGCATGCAGAAGCGAACGCATACGTAAGCCCCGCTCACATATGAAAACTGGGTTCAAACCACACATGTGAGGTATCACCGTGAACGTTAGAATGAGAGCAATAATTCTAGCCCTAGACCTCCTCTGTAACTCAAAACATGTAACCAGTAAAAAAAAATTAAAGCGTCACCTATGGGGATTGGAAATGTTTTTTTTTTTTTTTTTTAAGCACAAAACTGTTTTTCCCTGCGCAAATACTGTGTGAGATAAAAATTTGCAACCACCACCATTGTATTCTCTAGGGTCTTTGCTAAAAAAATATATAACATGTTTTGGGGTTCTATGTAATTTTCTAGCAAATAAATTATGATTTTTACATGTAGGAGAGAAATGTCAGAATTGTTCTGGGTGCTCCAGAACGCCTGATGGCGCTCCCTGCATTTTGGGCCTCTGTATGTGGCCACGCTGTGTAAAAATCTCACACATGTGGTATCGCCGTACTCGGGAGTAATAGCAGAATGTGTTTTGGTGTGTAATTTGTGGTATGCATATGCTGTGTGTGAGAAATAAACTGATAATATGACAATTTTGTGGGAAAAAAGGAAAAAAAATCTTGATTTTGCAAAGAATTGTGGGAAAAAATGACAACTTCAAAAAACTCATCATGCCTCTTACTAAATACCTTGGAATGTCTTCTTTCCAAAAGGGGGTCATTTGGAGGGTATTTGTAATTTTATGGCATATTAGGGTCTCAAGAATTGAAATAGGCCGTCAGTACTTCAGGTGTGATCAATTTTCAGATATTGGCACCATAGCTTGTGGACTCTATAACTTTCACAAAGACCAAATAATATCCACCAAGTTGTACTTATTTTTACCAAAGATATGTAGTGGTATAAATTTTTGACAAAATTTACGAAGAAAAATTAGTAATCTGCTAAATTTTATAGCAGAAACGAAGAAAAATTCATTTAATACAGAATTTTTGGTATTTTTTCTTTTATAGCACAAAAAATAAAAAACCGAGAGGTGATTAAATACCACCAAAAGAAAGCTCTATTTGTGTGAAAAAAAGGACAAAAATATCATATGGGTACAGTGTTGCATGACTGAGTAATTGTCATTCAAAATGTGAGAGCACCAAAAGCTGAAAATTGGTCTGGTTATTAAGGGTGTTTAAGTGCCCAGTGGTCAAGTCGTTAAATTGTGATATTATTATCTTCTGTACAGGATCCTGCATATTCACTATCTCTAAGCCATGCCAGTGTTGTAATTGTGATGCAATAAAATATAATCTTGGATTAGGTCTCACGACTCCCCCCTTATCTATGGGCTGTTGTAATTTTTCTAATCTAATTCTAGTTTTTCCACCCCTCCACACAAAGTCCCTAAAAACTGAATCAATAGTCCTAAATAATTGCAACATCAACCATATGAGGGAGTTGTGTAATACATATAGCATCTGGGGCATCCACACTATATTCACCAAGTTCGCCCTTCCTACCATGGACAACGAGAATTTACTCCATGTTTTACTCAGTTGTCTAAATTTGACAATAAGAGGGAGTACATTCCTGTCTGTGTATTCTGTGATATCTGATGTAATTACCGCTCCCAAATATTTAAATTATGTAACCAGGGCTATCCAATGAACCTAGCATTCCAGATTTGTCCCAGTTAATAGAATTATAAGGATCCTTTTCAGGATTTAATATTAAGGACATAACTGCGGACAGGGATGGGCCTGTATTCCCCAGAAACAGTAAGGTGTCATCCGCATAAAGTGCTATCTTATCACCTGTAGATCTACGAAATCCAACAATATTTGTGGAGGATTGGATAGCCTCAGCCAATGGCTCAATGGCCAGACCAAAAAGAAGCGGGGATAAAGGACACCCCTGCCTTGTCCCTCTGGTCAATGGGAAAGAGGAGGTGTAGAATTAGGTGTGTCACAGCCAAGTACTTGCAGGCAATCTGCTATTGGTACACCGATATCAGATTGTACCAGGCAAATGTCCCTGCCCCAGCTGCTGCACCACGGAAAGAAGTTAACTCCCAGCCATCCACATACCCAGCGGTAGAATGCTAGCTTGGTTAAATTGCTAGCACTTCAACTGCTGCCTTTTCAGTTGGTAGACTCTTTCCCCTGCCATGAGTTTGTGGAATGTGCGGTTCCTCGGTGGCAATTTCCCATACTTCACTTTTTCTCACGGAATGCGATTACGGCTCTCTACCGGCATGTGGAAGGCAATGTCTTGGCCTCGTTGGACAGGGCGGTCAGTGGTAAGGTGAATATTACCACTAACTCATGGTCCAGCAGGCATGGAGAGGGACATTACCTATCTTTCATGGTGCACTGGGTGACTCTGCTGGCAGCTGGAAAGGATGCAGGACAAGGTGCAGTAGTGTTGGAGGTTGTTCCGCCAACACACCTCCAACATGCTACTACTGGTGATTCTGACACACCTCTCTCCTCCACCCCTCCTCTTCTTCTTCCTCCATAGCCTCTTCCTGTGCTTTGTCCTCGGAACCAGCGGGGCTCCATAGGCATTCAAGGGGCTATGCAAGTACGCAGGCAAAAAGATGGAATGTGGTTCTTGAGCTGGTGTGCTTGGGGGACAGGAGCCACACTGGGGCAGAGATTCTATTAGCTCTGCAAGGGCAGGCTCAGAGGTGTTTGACGCCACACCAGCTTAAGCCAGGAATGGTGGTTTGCGACAATGGCACCAACCTCCTCTCTGCTCCTACAAATTCATCATAAAAGGATAGTCACTCAGCATCAGCATAGACAGTGTTGAAGGGATCTGACATTTCAAAAAAAATTATTCGGTTACATCAGCATCAGGTGCTTGGTTGCTGGTGGTGATCTAAGACTGATTCATTTTTATGAAGGCCAGTTGATCAAATGTGTCGGTGGACAGGTGCACCCTGTGATCGGTTACAAAGCCTCCAGCAGCACTGGACAACGTGTTGCTGAGGCTCAGTCACAGAAGGAGCGGTGGAGAAGGTGGCTGTCTGACTGATGCATTCGGACAATTTTTTAGTCTGCAGCCCCAGGTATGCAGGTATGATTGGTTCCAGTAACCATTGCCAGCATCTAATTTACATGGTGCAGGAATACTTAGGGGCAAGATCAGACTTGGACACCTTTCCCACCAAAAATCCTCTGGGTTACTGGGTCTTGAGGATGGATGACTGGCCAGAGCTTGCACAGTATGCAATTGAGTTACTGGCCTGTCCTGCATCCAGCGTTCTTTCGGAACTCACCTTCAGTGCTGCTGGAGGCTTTGTAACTGATCACAGGCAGTCCACCGACACAGTCGATCAACTGACCTTCATAAAAATGAATCAGTCTTGGATCACCACCAGCTACCAGGCACCTGATGCTGATGTAACCGAATAATTTTTTTTGAAATGTCAGATCCCTTCAACACTGTCTATGCTGATGTTGAGTGACTAATCTTTCTGCCCCTGTTCAACAGGGACATGTAATTACAATTCTTTATCTAATATTTCACAGCAGGGACCATTCCTGAGCCCACCAAGAGTAAATGTGATGGCTTACAATGTTGTGGCAACACCACCGCCACCAAAGGCCCAATTTTTCTGCCCCTGTTCAACAGGTACATGTAATTACAATTCTTGATATAATAATTCCCAGCAGGGCCCGTTCCAGTGCCCACCAAGAGTAACTGTGAGGACTTACAGTGTTGTGGCATCAGCACCACCACCACCAAAGGCCCAATTTTTCTATCACTGTTCAACAATGGCATGTAATTACAATTCTTGATATAATAGTTCACAGCAGGGCGTTCCAGCGCCCATTAAGATTAACTGTGAGGGCTTACAGTGTTGTGGCAAACCAAAACCTAAGGCCCAAATTTCTGCAGAGTATATAGGGCAGGCCCCTACTTTCAAACATCCAACTTGCAAACGATAGGAGACAACAGGAAGTGAGATGAAATATACCCCTAGGAAGGGAATTTCTCTCCTGAAAGAGTTAATACGGGAGAAACATGTCTCCTACCACTGATGCTTTATCACCATTCCTTATATCACTAAAAACCACACATTTTCTAAAAACATTTGTCATTGGGACAGAAAGTGAGGTGAAATCTTCTGAAGAGGCTCATAGACAGCAAAACAAATGTTACAGGGGTGATAACCCTTCCCTATGTTTTCCAAAAGGGTTGAAAATAGATTTTTTGGCTGGAGCTACACTTTAAACATGTACCAGTTCAAAATTACAAACCGATTCTACTTAACAACAAACCGACAGTCCCTGTCTTGTTTGCACTGCCTGTATACTGCTGTTCAGAGTATATAGTGCCTGGGGGTTCCACACCTTTCCTTTTTTAATTTGGGTGCAGGGTTCCCCTTAATATCCATACAAGACCCAAAGGGGCTGGTAATGGGCTGGGGGGATACCCATGCCATTTTTCTCAATGATTTTCATCCATATTGCCAGGACCAGACATTACATTAAAGTCAAAAGCAGTTTTAAACTATTTTCTTTCCTTTAGAAATCTAATTTTGTGCAAGGACAGTTCTAAACATGGGGAACACGCGCCACTTCACAGGCATACTGTAGACACCCCCCAAGTATGATATTTAAAGGAATATTTCACTTTTTTTTATCACTTTAAGCATTATTAACATCACTGCTCCCGAAAAAACGTTAGTTTTTAAAACTTTTTTTTTGCATTGATACATTTCCCCACCGGGTCCCCAAACCATTTTTAGGACAATAACTTGCATATTAGCCTTTAAAATTAGCACTTTTGATTCCGAACGTTCAAGTCCCATAGATTTTAACGAGGTTCTAAAGTTCGTGAAAACTTTCGCTCCGTTCGTAGGTTCTGGTGCGAACCGAATCGGGGGGTGTTTGGCTCATCCCTATTCATTAAGGATGACATGATCCGCAGGCACCTCCTCCCAGCCACATACAAGTCCATGGGTTTCTGGGGACTGAAAATGATCCCTTAAAGTCTGCTGCTGATGCTGAGTGCAAGGCTCCACCTCCATGCTGACAAAATCCTCCTCCTCCTCCTCCTTCTCTTCCTGTGTGATAGGCGGGCCTGCAGGAACACTGTCTGGATAAAGGGGGGCTTGAGAGGCAACAAAGTCCTCCTCTTCCTGCCTCTGTTCTGCCTCAAGGGCCCTGTCCATTATTCCATGCAGCGTGTGCTCCAACAGGTGGACAAGAGGGACAGTGTCACTGATGCATGCACTGTCACTGTTCACCATCCTTGTGGCCTCCTCAAATGGTGACAGGACAGTGCATGCATCCCTGATCATGGCCCACTGGCATGGGGAAAAACAAATAAGCTCCCCTGACCCTGTCCTGTGCCGTAGTTGCACAGGTACTCATTGATGGTCCTCTGCTCCACTGCAGCATGGTCAACGTTGAGTTCCATCTGGTGGGAATGTCACAGATTAGCCGGTTCTTTGGCAGGTTTAATTCTTTTTGGAGGTCAACCAGCCGAACACTGGCATTATATGACTGGCGGAAATGCACACAGACATTCCTGGTCTGCCTCAGGACATCCTGTAAGCCCGGGTACTTGCCCAAGAAACGCTGCACCACCAAGTTAAGCACGTGAGCCACACAGGGCCCATGGGTCAGTTGTCCCTGTTGGAGGACAGAGAGGAGGTTGGTGCCATTGTCGCAAACCACCATTCCTGGCTTAAGCTGGCGTGGCGTCAACCACCTCTTAGCCTGCCCCTGCAGAGCTGACAGAATCTCTGCCCCAGTATTGCTCCTGTCCCACAAGCACACCAGCGCAAGAACGGCATGGCATATTTTTGCCTGTGTACTTGCGCAGCCCTTTGAACGCCTATGGAGCACTGCTGGTTCTGAGGACAAAGCACAGGAAGAGGCCATGGAGGAAGACAAAGAGGCGGGGTGGAAGAGAGAGGTGTGTTACAATCACCAGTAGTAGCATTTTGGAGGTGTGGTGGTGGAATACTAATCAGAAAAGAAAAAGCTGCGCTGAAAAAACATAAAAATGCATAATATACACTCATATGACAATAAGTGCTAAAAATTACACTATAATAAACCACTGCTACCATGCAAAAATCGGTGCTTAATTAAATTAACCCACATACAATGAGCTATGTAAATAAATTCTTAAAAAGATATATACTTTAAATAAGAGTGAAAAACAAGTGCACATAGTACACAGATATATAGAAAGTCTGCGATTAAGATGAAAAAAATGAAAATAAAAAAAAATAGAATAAAAAACAGGGAGATGCAGAGATAGATCTTCAATCCTCTTAGGTGACACGGCACACAACACCCTCGAGACGTGAAAAGATGCACCAAGGAGAAAATCCTCCGCCAATAGATCTACTGCAGCTTACAAGCTAGCCAGATCTCTTTTTAAGGAGATCCAACGTGCCTGTGGCTTATCCCCCAGCCCGGGTCTTTATGCTGGAATGTATACACTGATCACTCAGATCCAAATACCTCCTCCTTAGACGTCTCTCATCCCAGTCACATTGATAAATGATTATTAGGGCAGAAAAACAGAAAAGGTCCCATAGCGTAACTCCACAAAAAACCTTTATTAAAACACATGCGTCAATATTGCACTCACAGTTTAAGCAGTATAAAAGCGTGTATCCAAATGAACGAGCTGGCCGGCTCTCTCTCTTTCTCACTGCCCGTCGCTTCCTGGACTGACGGGAGAATGTGGTGACCTCAGCACGCTGCTCAACCCTATGTAGTTTAGTCAAAGATGACTTCTTCCTGGGGCACGGGCAGCGTGCTGATCCACCACCTTAAATATACAATAAACACAATTGTAGACGCCCATCTCTGAGCTCCTGGTTCACCTTCCCCAATCCACCATTTTGGAGTAGGGCAAATGCCCACATCACCAAAAATATATAATAAAATGCCATAAATAGCCCACTCATACCGCCGTGGCTAGGTCCCGTTGTCCGACCTCCCACTAACGCGTATGTTTGGCTCAATTGGGGACATCTAACTCTCAGCATTCAATTCGACCATATTAATCGACCATTATAAAATAGGGCAAATGCCCATAATTGGTATTCAAAGATAAATAAATTAACCTACTGATTCTAACTCTATAAGATATCCCTAGTGAATAAATCATACTAATTGGGAGTATAAATATTAACTTATACCATAATATTTGATATTTAATAAAAACACTAAATTATTTAAGTTATTTAAATTGAGTTGAGCCCCCAATTCAATTGAAGGGCATAAACTATCTGAATTAAAACGGCCATCTATCAGTTGATTGACCTTTATACCAATGGAAATCAAATAGGGCAGAATGACAACTTTTATGGTAACAGCACTACATTGCTTTTATTATAAAAAACACAATGAAAAATAATGAAAAAAATGAATATAAATATAAAAAATGTAAAATATAAAATAAAATAACAAAAATAGAAATAGAAAAAAGGGATATAATCAAATTCACCCTCTCTCTAATATTAAGCCCTATTAGCTGTCCCAAGAGGAAACAATTGTTTTTTATTCAATTTAAATATATAAAGGGAAAGATTATTGATAATTCGAATCCCAATATATGAAAAAAATGTAATATATTATAATTAAATCTCTATAGAAAAAATGTGTCTCTTCTGAACAGTACTCTGCCCAATATATTTCTCACATCTACCCTATAAAGGGAAGGTGATGCCGGTTGAAGAAATATAGTAGAAACAGGAAGACCAACTGCCATCAATACACGAAAAGTCCTTAAACACCCCCCCCCCCCCTTAATGACAGGGTAAAATTATTATTATTTTTTTTCCCTCTGGCATGATTTAATCTCAATATATACTCACATGTGTGCTAACTATATATGTCTCACCTTCCTTATAGGCGCTTCTCTCCCCACCCAGGAACTCAGAGACGGTGGTGGAATAACTTCCAACACTACGGCACCACTATCCTTCCCAGCTGCCAGAATAGTCACCCAATGTGCCTTGAAAGATAGGTAACGTCTCAGAAGGGGGTTGAGTCTACCAACTGAAAGGGCAGCAGTTGAAGTGCTAGCAATTTAGCCATGCTAGCATTCAACCGCTGGGCATGTGGATGGCTGGGACTGAACTTCTTTTGACGATGCAGCAGCTGGGGCAGGGAAATTTGCCTGGAACAATCGGACGTCAGTGTACAGCTAGCAGATTGCCCGCAAGTACTTGGCTGTGGCACACCTAATTCTACAGCTTCATTCCTCTCAGTGCAGGTTTCAGAGAGGACTGAAGGTATAGTGGGGTTGGAGATCCCAGCTGATGAGCAAGGAGAGTTCCGCTTTGTTCTTTGGTGTGGGTCTTTTAGGTATGCTTGCCAACAAACTGCATGGCAGGTCGACATATGTCTGGTCAAGCATGTGGTGCCCAAGCTGCTAATGTTTTGGCCATGCGAGATACGCTTGAGACATATATTGCAAATAGCAGCCGTGCGATCTGATGCACTCGTCTCAAAAAAGGACCGCACTAAAGATCGTTTGGAATAAGGCACAGAGGCAGCGCCCTGCACAAGCGGAGCTCTGCAGTTTTATGCAGTCGGTGTGCTGCCCTTAAGCTGGCCCCTGGAGGGCATCCTGCCTCATTGGAAATGGGCCTCCTCCTCCTCCTCTCTCCTATCAGGTAGTCACGTGGACTCGGTGACCTCATCACTGGAGCAAACCTGGCAGTATGCTGCAGCTGGGGGAACATGACTGTCAGACTGCTCTCCTTCTTGGGCATCCCCTCTCTCTGGGCTCAAATTACTGCCATCCTCTACCTGGGTATCATCATCAGAGCCTTCAAAACGCTGGGCATCCTCATGGAGCATGTACCCAACACTGTGCTCAAAGAGTTCGGGGGACTCCTCAGGAGGACATGGTGGGGCTAGGGAAGGAGTGACTGATGCCATTGAGACGAGGGAAGAGGCCATGTTGGCAGCTGCTTTGCCAGTACCCTGAGCCTGAGAGAGAAAGGATGGGAGGATGAGGATGGCTTGGTCATCCACTCTACCAAGTCTTCGGTATGTTGTGGCTCAACACGTCCAGCTGCCAAAAATAAGGACAAGCATGTCCCATGGGCACGTGCTGATGAGGATGCACCGTGTCCACGACCATCACTGTTGCCTCTAGACACAGAGCCAGCTTGCCCTCTTTTATTGGGTCATGACTGTCTGCCTCTCCTTGTTGGCCTTCCAGACATACTAATGGCCTGCAGGGAGATGTAGCTGCACAAAGCTGGGATGTATATATTGATTATACTGCAGCTAGCAGAATCAACTGCCTACCGATAGTATTATTACTATGAGAACACCATCAATTGGGGTAGCTTTAAGTGCACACTGTGCCGATGACACAGTACACTGACTGTAATTACTGCAGCTGCCTGCGGTATAGAATCAGCAGAACACCAGCAATAGGGATAGTTTTAATCCTTAAAATCTTCACTAAATTCTATTCGGATTTACTCTCCCCCCCGACCTCCCCCTTGGACCCAGCCCTCAACACCTGATCTACCCCTTCCCACTCTCACGTTAGAACAAATCCAGAAACTGAATGCCCCATGCTCGGAACTTGAGATAAAGGTAATAAATTCCCAGATGACATCCTTTTGGCAAACATGTCCTTGATCCCGAAACCTAATAAAGACCACTCCCTCCCCCAGAACTACAGACCAATCTCCGTCATTAATACAGACTTGAAGATCTTCGGCCACCTTTTAGCAGACCGACTGTCAAACATTATCACTTCCCTAATTTCCCCTGATCAGACAGGATTTATCCCGTCCAGACAAATCACTGACAACATTAGACTCACAGCCAATAGGGATGAGCTTCGTGTTTGAGTCGAACATACGTTCGACTCGAACATCGGCTGTTCGCCCGTTCGGTGAAGTCCGAACGTTTTGGTCCGTTCGCGCCAAATTCGTGTGCCGCTCACGGCCCACAATGCACTGCGATGGCGCAGTGCATTGCTGGCTCATGATTGGCCAAGCATGCACTGTGACCCCGCATGTTTGGCCAATCGCAGGATGCCTGTGGCCAATCATAGCTCAGGCTGTGTAGTGCACGCCCCACACTATATAAGGCCGCCAGCGCGGCAGCCTTGTGTAGTGTGTTGGCGTCTGAAGCAGTGGGTGATCTGTGTACCTTCAACACAGTACACAGCGATCGTTTTCGGACGATTTTCGATCTTGCTGTTGTGTAGTGGTTGTTGTCTGCGTGCCCTGACCGCAGTATACACCGCTATATTCACCTCACCTATATAGCTAGTGATCTATCTTTTATAATAGAGCTTGCAGTCAGTAGTGTTAGGAGCTTGTGCGTGCTGTCTGCGTGCTCTGTACCCAGTACATACCGCTATATCCACCTACATAGCTCTTCTCTATTTGAGCCCACTTGCCATCTGCAGGAGTTATTGGAAGTTGTGTGTGCCTCCAGCACAGCACAGTATACATCTGTATATACCCCTTTATCTCTGGTGTTCTATAATAAAGGCATCTGCAGGAGTTAGTGGGTGTTGTGTGCCTCTAGCACAATATACACTACCCAACTGCTTTATTACCCAACTCCCTTCAGGCCATTACCATGTCTGGAAGGCCAGCAAGGAGAGGCAGACAGGCACGAGCCGATAAAAGAGGGCAAGCAGGCTCTGTGTCTAGAGACAACAGTGCTGGTCGTGGACGCGGTGCATTGTCATCAGCACGTGGCCATGGAACACGCTTGTCCTTCTTTTCGGCAGCTGGACATGTTGAGCCGCAACATGCCAACGACTTGGTAGAGTGGATGACCAAGCCCTCTTCATCCTCCTCATCCTCTCTCACCCAGTCTCAGGGAACTAGCAAAGCAGCTGCCAACGCATCGTCTTCCCTCCTCTCAATGTCATCATCAGTGACTCCTTCCCTAGACCCACCACGTCCTCCTGAGGAGTCTCCTGAACTCTTTGAGCACAGAGTTGGGTACATGCTCCAGGAGGATGCCCAGTGTTTTGTGGGCTCTGATGATGACACTCAGCTAGAGGAAGGCAGTAGCGTGAGCGCAGAAAGAGGGGATGCTCAAGAAGGACAGCAATCTGGCAGTCATGTTCCACAAGCTGCAGCATACTGCCAGGTTTGCTACAGCGATGAAGAGGGAGGGGATGATGAGGGCACTGACTCCACGTGGGTGCCTGGTAGGAGAGAGGAGGAGGAGGAGGAGGAGGAGGAGGAGGAGGAGGAGGAGGCACATGTCTAACGAGGCAGGGCCAGCTTAGGGGCAGCACACCGACTGAATCACACCACAGAGCTCCGCCTGTGCAGGGCGCTGCCTCTGCACGTTATTCTAAAAGTTCTTTGGTGTGGGCCTTTTTTGAGACGAGTGCATCAGATCGCACCGCTGCTATTTGCAACATATGTCTCAAGCGTATCTCGCATGGCCAAAACATCAGCCGCTTGGGCACCACATGCTTGACCAGACATATGTTGACCTGCCATGCAGCTCGTTGGCAAGTGTACCTCAAAGACCCACACCAAAGAACAAAGCGACCCTCTCCTTGCTCCTCATCAGCTGGCATCTCCAACCCCACTAGACCTTCAGTCCTCTCTGAAACCTGCTCTGAGAGGAATGAAGGTGTAGAATTAGGTGTGTCACAGCCAAGTGTTTCCGGGCACTCTGCTAGCAGTACACCCACGTCCGATTATAGCAGGCAAATGTCCCTGCCCCAGCTGCTGGACCGGCGAAAGAAGTTCACTCCCAGCCATCCACATGCCCAGCGGTTGAATGCTAGCTTGGCTAAATTGCTAGCACTTCAACTGCTGCCTTTTCAGTTGGTAGACTCGGCCCCCTTCCGTGAGTTTGTACAATGTGCGGTTCCTCAGTGGCAGGTCCCCAAACGCCACTTTTTCTCACGGAAGGCGATTCCAGCTCCCTACCGGCATGTGGAAGGCAATGTCCTTGCCTCGCTGGACAGGGCGGTCAGCGGTAAGGTGCATATTACCGCTGACTCATGGTCCAGCAGGCATGGACAGGGACGTTACCTGTCTTTCACGGCCCATTGGGTCACTCTTCTGGCAGCTGGGAAAGATGCAGGACAAGGTGCAGTAGTGTTGGAGGTTGTTCCGCCACCACGCCTCCAAAATGCTACTATTGGTTGTGACACACCTCTCTCCTCCACCCCCTCCTCTTCTTCTTCCTCCATGGCCTCTTCCAGTGCTCTGTCCTCAGAACCAGCGGTGCTCCGTAAGCGTTCCAGGGGCTACGCAAGTACGCAGGCAAAACAATGCCATGCCGTGCTTGCGCTGGTTTGTTTGGGGGACAGGAGCCACACTGGGGCGGATGTTTTGTCAGCTCTGCAGGGGCAGGCCGAGAGGTGGTTGACGCCACGCCAGCTTAAGCCAGGAATGGTGGTTTGTGACAATGGCACCAACCTCCTCTCCGCCCTCCGACAGGGACAACTGACCCATGTGCCCTGTGTAGCTCACGTCCTTAACCTGGTGGTGCAGCGGTTCTTGGGCAGGTACCCCGGCTTACAGGATGTACTGAAGCAGGCCAGGAAAGTCTGTGTGCATTTCCGCCGATCATTTAATGCCTGTGCTCGGCTGGCTGAGCTCCAAAAGGAGTTGAACCTGCCCAAGAACCGCCTTATATGTGACATGCCCACCAGGTGGAACTCAACATTTGCCATGCTGCAGCGGCTGCACACGCAGCAGAGGGCCATCAATGAGTACCTGTGTGACTACGGCACCAGGACAGGGTCAGGGGAGCTCGTTTTTTTCTCACCACGCCAGTGGGGCATGATCAGGGATGCATGCACTGTCCTGTCACCGTTTGAGGAGGCCACAAGGATGGTGAGCAGTGACAGTGCATGCATCAGTGACACTGTACCTCTTGTCCACCTCTTGGAGCATACGCTGCGTGGAATAATGGATAGGGCACTTGAGGCAGAACAGAGGCAGGAAGAGGAGGACTTCCTTGCCTCTCAAGGCCCCCTTTATCCAGACAGTGTTCCTGCTGTGCCACCCATCACACAGGAAGAGGATGAGGAGGAGGAAGAGGAGGAGGAGGATGATTGTGTCAGCATGGAGGTGGAGGCTGGCACTCAGCATCAGCAGCAGCAGCAGCAGTCTTGTAGGGATGATTTACAGTCCCAAGAAACACGTGGACTTGTACGTGGCTGGGAGGAGGTAGCTGCGGATCATGTTGTCCTTAGTGACCCAGAGGACTCCGGACCGAATGCCTCAGCTAACCTACGCTGCATGGCCTCCCTGATCCTGCAAAGCCTGTGGAAGGATCCTCGTATTCTTCGGATCAAGGAGAGGGACCATTACTGGCTGGCCACTCTCCTTGATCCACGGTACAAGGGTAAGGTTGCCGACCTTATCTTGCCATCGCAGAGGGAGCAGAGGATGAGACATCTCCAGGAGGCCTTGCAGAAAGGTCTGTGCAACGCGTTCCCAGAGACTGGGAGGTTACAAACTCCTGGTCCTGGACCTGGACAACGTGTTGCTGAGGCATCGGTCAGAAGGAGCGGTGGAGAAGGTGGCCCTCTGACTGATGCTTTCAGACAATTTTTTAGTCCGCAGCCCCAAGGTATGATCGGTTCCAGCAACCATCACCAGCATCTGATTTACATGGTGCAGGAATACCTAGGGGCAAGGTCAGACTTGGACACCTTTCCCACCGAAAATCCTCTGGCTTACTGGGTCTTGAGGATGGATCACTGGCCAGAGCTTGCACAGTATGCAATTGAGCTACTGGCCTGTCCTGCATCCAGCGTTCTTTCGGAACGCACCTTCAGTGCTGCTGGTGGCTTTGTTACCGATCACAGGGTGCGGCTGTCTACCGAATCAGTTGGTCGACTGACCTTCATCAAGATGAATCAGTCTTGGATCACCCACAGCTACCAAGCACCTGAAGCTGATGTAACCGAATAATTTTTTTTGAAATATCACATCCCTTCAAGACTGCCTATGCTGATGCTGAGTGACTGTCCCGTTATGTTAATTGTCTATCCTCTTCCTCCTCCGATGATATGTTGGAAGAACATTTCTGGTTCTGGGTGATGCCATCAGCCCAATTTTTCTGCCCCTGTTTAACAGGGGCGTTTAAGTACAATTTTTGATGCAATGCTTTGCAGCAGGGCTAATTCCTGCAATAAAACAAGAGTATATGGGAGAGGTTGCAGTGTCGTGGCACCAGCACCAGTGCCTAAGGCCCAATTTTTCTGCCCCTGTTTAACCACTTTCAGACCGGACCAATTTGCTGGTCAAAGACCAGACCACTTTTTGCGATTCGGCACTGCGTCGCTTTAACTGACAATTGCGCGGTCGTGGCTCCCAAACAAAATTGACGTCCTTTTTTTCCCACAAATAGAGCTTTCTTTTGGTGGTATTTTATCACCCCTGCGGTTTTTATTTTTTGTGCTATAAACAAAAATAGAGCGACAATTTTGAAAAAAACGCATTATTTTTTACTTTTTGTTATAATAAATATCCCCCAAAAATATATAAAAAAACATTTTTTTCCCTCAGTTTAGGCCGATACGTATTCTTCTACATATTTTTGGTAAAAAAAATCGCAATAAGCGATTATTGATTGGTTTGCGCAAAAGTTATAGCGTTTACAAAATAGGGATAGTTTTATAGCATTTTCATTAATAATTTTTTATTATTTTTTTTTTTACTAG
Organism: Lithobates pipiens; assembly: GCF_037356315.1. Classification (NCBI taxonomy): domain Eukaryota; kingdom Metazoa; phylum Chordata; class Amphibia; order Anura; family Ranidae; genus Lithobates; species Lithobates pipiens. Next base: position 204,873,707 of record NW_027507784.1, on the reverse strand, counting down.
TAATGGCGGTGATCTGCGATTTTTATTGTGAATGCGACATTGTGGGGGACCCATCGGACATTTTTGACACATTTTTGGGACCATTGTCATTTATACAGTAATCACTGCTATATAAATGCAGTGATTCCTGTGTAAATGACACTGGCAGTGAAAGGGTTAACCAGTGGGTGGCAGTGTAGGGGTTAAGTGTTCCTAGGGGAGTGTTACTAACTGTGGGGGGGTTGGGCTTTCATTTAGTGTACACTGATCTCTGCTCCAATCACATGGAGCAGAGATCAGCGTCACTAGTTGCTAGGCAGAATAGACAAATGGTGTTTACACAGCATTTGCTCTATTCGGCCGCTCCGTGAGACGATCGCGGGGATGCCCGCGGCGATCGAGTCCGCGGGTCCCGCGACCGGACTCACGGGGGTCCCGACCAGCGCGGGAGCGCGCCGCCGGCGGCGCGCTCCCGATGGCAGGGCGGCATCGAATATTGGACGTACCTGTACGCCAATATGCCTGCCCGTGCCATTCTGTCGACGTACATCGTCGTGCGCTGGTCGGGAAGTGGTTAACAGGGGCGTTTAAGTACAATTTTTGATGCAATGCTTTGCAGCAGGGCTAATTCCTGCAATAAAACTAGAGTATATGGGAGAGGTTGCAGTGTCGTGGCACCAGCACCAGTGCCTAAGGCCCAATTTTTCTGCCCCTGTTTAACAGGGGCGTTTAAGTACAATTTTTGATGCAATGCTTTGCAGCAGGGCTAATTCCTGCAATAAAACAAGAGTATATGGGAGAGGTTGCAGTGTGGTGGCACCAGCACCAGTGCCTAAGGCCCAATTTTTCTGCCCCAGGGACATGTACAGGGACATGTAATTACAATTCTTGATATAATATTTCACAGGAGGGCCCGTTCCTATGCCCACCCAGAGTAACTGTGAGGACTTATAGTGTTGTGGCACCCGCACCACAACCACCAAAGGTCAATTTTTCTACCACTGTTCAACAATGGCATGTAATTACAATTCTTGATATAATCGTTCACAGCAGGGTGCTCCAGCGCCCACCAAGAGTCACTTTGAGGGCTTACAATGTTGTGGCAAAACCAACACCTTGTTCCGCCATTTCTGCAGAGCATATAGGGCAGTCCCCTACTTTCAAACATCCAACTTACAAACATCACCTACTTGCAAACGGAAGGAGACAACAGCAAGTGAGATGAAAAAAGATGGACGACAAAACAAATTATACAGGGGTGATAACCCTTCCCTATGTTTTCCAAAAAGCTTAAAAATTGTTTTTTTGACTGGAGCTACACTTTAAAAATGTACCAGTTGAAAATTACAAACAGATTCAACTTAACACAACAAACCTACACAGTCCCTGTCTTGTTTGCACCGCCTGTATACTGCTGTTCTGAGTATATAGGGCATGGGGGCCACACGCATTTCCTTTTTTTTAAATGGGTATGGGGTTCCCCTTAATATGCGTACAAGACCCAAAGGGGCTGGTAATGGGCAGGGAGGGCTACCCATGCCATTTTTCTCAATGATTTTCAACCATATTGCAGGAACCAGATATAACATTAAAACCGCAAGCAGCTTTAAATGACGTTATTTCCGTTAAATGTCATTTTGTGCAAGGACTGTTCTAAACACGGGAAACACGTGGCACTTCACAGGCATACTACAGACACCCCCCAGGCACCATATTTAAAGGAATATTTCACTTTTTTTTCCCACTTTAATCGTCATTAAAATCAGTGCTCCCGCCAAAACGGCCGTTTTTAAAACTTTTTTTTTGCATTGATCCCTGTCCCCTGGGGCAGGAGCCAGGTCCCCAAACCCTTTTTAGGACAGTATCTTGCATATTAGCCATTAAAATTAGCACTTTTAATTTCGAACGTTCGAGTCCCATAGACTTCAATGGGGTTCTAACGTTCGTACGAATTTGGGGTCCGTTCGAAAGTTCTGGTGCGAACCGAACCGGGGGGTGTTCGGCTCATCCCTAGCAGCCAACATAATCCAAGAAGCTGATCTACACTCCCACAAGGTCCTTCTGAGTTTAGACATTCACAAGGCCTTTGATAGTGTCCTATGGCCCTTCTTGGAACAGATCCTAGCAAAATTTGGTTTCTCAGGGGCCTTTGTCCATGGGTTCCGGGCATTATACCACCATCCCCGCACTCAAATTAGGCTTCCGGGTTGCAACTCAGACTACTTCACTTTACGTAGGGGTACGAGACAGGGTTGTCCCCTGTCACCTCTTTTGTTCACCCTTGCCATTGAACCTCTCGCCAAGCTATCCGCCTAGATAATAATATTAGGGGATATATGAAGGGGGATCACAAATTTAAATTGAGCCTATATGCGGACGATGTCCTTATGTTCCTGCCAGAACCCATTGTCTCTATCCCTAACCTTATAACCACCCTTCATAGGTTCCAAGAAATCTCTGGCCTAGGAGTTAACCTTTCAAAATGCTCAGCACTCTCAATAAATTTCCCCCTTAGCACTAAGACCTTGATCCAAACCAACTTCGGTTTCCCCACAGATGGCCTGACACTACCGTTGGAATTAAACTGGCCCCATCCCTCCATAAACTTTACTGTGCCAATTACCTCCCTGCATTTACTAGTCTCAGACAGCTACTACACTCCTGGGGCTCCTTTCATATCACGTTCTTAGGCAGAATACAGGCGGTAAAAATGTCCATACTTCCCAAACGTTTATTCTTTTTTAGAGCCCTTCCTAATTATGTACCCAAACAGATGATTGAACAACTACAGCGCGACGTGAACAAATTTATCTGGAGTCATAAAAAACCATGCCTGAGCAAACAGATGCTATATAGATCGCGACCCCTGGGTGGCGTAGGCCTACCTAACCTTTGGCTGTACTATGTTTCAGCTAGACTCCTGCAATTAGCCCAATGGCATACCTCCCCACACAGTATACCCTGTCTCCGCTTTGAGTGGGCCTCTATTGCCCTTTTCTATCTCCCGGGCCTTTTATGGGCTAAATCTATCCACCCTAAGGATATTTCTGCCCAGAATGCTGTGGTTGGTCAATCTTTATAAACATAAATTCTCCCTTCTCCCTTCCCACCCTAAATTGGCATAGTTTTTGGGCGACCCCTCCTTTCCAGCAGAGTTCTCCAACCCCAATGCCTTCTCATTCTGGGTGGCAGCGGGATTGGTCACTCTGGACTCTTTACTGGGGGACAGGGTGATCCGCTCCTTCCTATCCTTAGAATCCTCCCACTCCCTCCCTAGATCTGAGTTTTATAAATACCTCCAAATTAGACATTTCTACGACACACACTACTCCAGGTACAGGGCCAACCCCCTCGCAACATTTGAAGACCTGTGTGGCCCCTCCTCCAGGGATAGGGGTACAATCTCCTTGTTGTATAGCTATCTGGGTGGCCTGGGCCTACCTGCCAAATCCTCAGCAATACTCTAATGGGAGGCAGAGACCGGCGAGGTGGCCTCCCCTGAGGAATGGTCGCTTCGAATCTCAAATATGCATAAATGCACAAACTCTGTAGCTGTGAAAGAAACCGTAATGAAACTCCACACGAGGTGGTACTATACCCCGGCTAAACTCCATACATTTTTCCCCTTGGTCACGGAGAACTGCTTCAAGGGTTGCCCTGATAGAGGTACACATTTGCACATTTTATGGAGCTGCCCCTTGTTGAGGTTCCTGTGGCAATGGGTGAAGGAGAGGGTGTGCCTATTACCAGATGTGCCTATTCTTTGCGGGGATCCCCAGAGCCACCCCCCCCGAACAAAAACTTGCCCATACTTTATTTAGCACAGTACATTGGGCTATCGCTCTGTTTTGGCGCACCCCAGGAGTCCCATGGGACCAAATCCTTAAATGCATGGCGGCCATCCAACTAATGGAAAAGGTGTTTCACACTATAATGGACATAATACCCACATATGAGCTGAAATGGAAATCCTGGCCCCCTGGCCCATGACCACCCCGCTCCCTTTTCCATGGGTGGATTCCTCTGTGTCATGATCCTCCTGTACATGTACCTCCTTACAGATTTACCCGTAGCTCCCTTGGTTTTCTGTTAATGTGTTTTAGTTATTTTTGTTATGTTTGTTGTACTAGCCTATGGATTGCAGGTATTTGAGATTTTTTACAGGTGGACGTTGAGTGGCGGGATACCTTGTTCCTTAAGCTAGGAAGAGACTTTCCTCTTCCTACATTCTCCGCACTGGACACCCACCCGGCTGCCATCACTTATTATACTCTATACTTGTGTTGATCCTACCGGTATGTGTATTCCTTGCTATACTATTTCTGCTGTATCTCTTTTATTGTACTGGCTGAATTTCTTCAATAAAAATGTTTGTATTAAAGAATATACTTTCTTTCAAATATAGAATGTATATTATGGTGCACTGCTGACTGCTGTGCTGCTGCGTGCTGACCAATTCTGCAGTTGTCTTTTATCAGTGTAGGGACTGAGGGACAGTTTGGTGTTTGGAGCAGGGACAGTCTGCAATTCACTAGCTACTAGGTCCACAAAGGTCCTTTTAAGGACTGGTATAGGTGTACAGTATATAGGGTTGTACACGTATAATATACTTTCAAATATAGAAAGCATTATAATTCACTGCTGTGCTGCTGAGCTGAGTGCTAACCTATTCTGCAGCTGTTGTTTCTCAGTGTAGGGAGGGACAGTTTGGTGTTTGGAGAAGGGACAGTCTGCAATTCACTAGCTACTAGCTAGCTACTATTAGGTCCACAAAGGTCCTTTTAAGGACTGGTATAGGTGTAATATTTGGTGTGCAGTATATAGGGGTGTAATTTAATATAAAATACTTGCAAATATAGAAAGCATAGTATAGTGCATTTCCACTGTGCAGCATTGTGACTGCTGAGCGGTTCTGCATTGATACTACAAAGAGTGACAAATGCAATTAGAAAAAAGTATTATAACTGGTGTGATAGACCAGTGGCCCCCCAAAATGACAGATTGAAGTGAGGTGTTATATACCTTCTTCCACATACATACTGCACTCCTCTAGAGACTTTTGTGGCAGGGCCCTTCTGCAGGGGTGGTAGGGGTAGGGCAGGAGCAACAGGCTTGAGCTAAAGCGGCAAATTGCAGAAGGTGCGTTCGATTGCGTCAAAGGACGCACCAGACTTAGTTGAGTGGCTCACTCAGCCTTACTCTTCTGCACCCTCCTCATCCTCTCGATCTGCACCCTCTTCTTCACTCTCTTCTGAGTGCACCCCCAAAGACACTACCACCAACACCACCACCATATACCCTCCGCTTGAGTCACAGGAATTATTTTCTGATCCATCACAAGACATTGCCGATGCACAGCCACTCTTGGCATTGGATCAGGAAGAGGAGATATCAACAACCGCCACTCAGCCATCTGACGACAGTACCCAGATCAGCCCAAGGAGGAGGTTGGTCCCCGGTGTTGCTGCCTACTCCGAGATCTCTAATTATAGCGGCGGGTAAGGTGACGTCAATGATGCCGTGTCTAGTGATGTCACGTGGGTGCCCACAAGAGAGGAAGAGGAGGGGAGTTCAGAGGGAGTTATGGACCAGCAGATAGGGAGGAGAAGCAGACGGAGCTTACATTGCACAGGAGGGACAAACCGGACTGCTAATGTATCAGGAGCGAGGCATCAACCATGTACGCTCACATCTGGCACTCCAAGGACACCGGCACATGGCTCCACAGTGTGGGCTTTTTTTTAACATGTCCGCTGCTGACAATAGTGTTGCCATCTGCAGCCTTTGCAGTCAACGCATAAGTCATGGTAAGCCCAACACTCACCTAGGGACGATCGCCTTAAAAAGGCACATGAGCTGCCATCACAGAGCCCAGTGGGAGCAACAGAAACCACAAAGCCACACTCCAGGCTCTCACCGTCCAGCCTTGTCTTCTACTTCTCCTTCTCCTCTCTCCTCACAATTGTCTTCCACTCCACCTTCCATCATGCTGTCCTCACGTTTTTCTGGAAAAAGGCAGGCTTCCGTGGGCCAAATGTTTGAGCATAAAAAAATGATTGTTTCAAATCTTTCTTTATTATTTCTTTATAATTATAAAACATACAAAACATCCATCAACATACCTAACATCCATCAACTACTACATATTTCTAAAAAAAAAAAAAAATATATATATATATATATATATATATATATATATATATATATTTATAAATCAGCCCTCATCCCTCCCCCCTACCCCATCGCTCCTCACTTCCTCACATACAAATATTCCTTAAGGATCCCTGAGGTGCAAAACTCCTCCCACTTTTTCCAATGCTTTGAAATCGGATTCTCCACATATCCTTCTTCTCTTATTTGCTTCTCCATATAGTGTGTTTCACTCATTTCACATTTCCACTCTATTATTAATGGAGCATTTTCCTTTTTCCATTTTCGCGCTATTACAACTTTTGCAGCTGTAGTCATACAGTGCAAAAACTCTATCTCTTTCTGTGTTAATGATTTAGGTGTGAGAGAGAATAGTACTATCATTATATCTATGTTTATCCTAGTACCTGTCACTCGCTGATATATTTCTGTTATCTTACCCCAAAAATCTCTTAACTTGTAACAGCTATACCATATGTGTTCTAAAGTACCCTTTTCTATTTTGCATCTCCAACAGGTTTCAGGGTTCCTTTTATTTATTCTATTCATTACTACTGGGCTTCTATACCATCTTATTGCAACTTTATGGTTTTTTTCTTGGTCCTTGATTGCTACCGATAGTTTATGTATTCTTCCATATATCCCTTCCCATTCCTTCTCTGTCAACACATTCCCTATTTCCTCCTCCCCTTTTTTCACTGCTCATAACATAAAAAAATGATTGACGGCTGGCTTGTCAGAACTGATAACCCGCCAACTACTGCCATATAAACTGGTGGACTCGGAGGCCTTTCGAAAATTTGTGGCCATTGGAACACCACAATGGAAGGTCCCAGGAAGGAAGTATTTCTCACAGAAGAGCATCCCAGAGCTATATGGCCATGTTCAGCGGCAAGTGAATGTATCTCTGGCACACAGTGTTGGTGCCAAGATACATCTGACCACAGACACATGGTCTAGCAAACACGGGCAGGGAAGGTATATAACTTTTACTGCCCACTGGGTGAACCTTCTGACGGCCGTCAAGCATCTAACCCGTGGCACCCGTGTAGATTTGGTTTTACCACCACGGATTGCATGCAGGCCTGGATCTTCTTCTCCTCCTCCTACTCCATCCTCCCTCTCCTCCTCGGCTGACTCCTCCTTTTCCGCTGCTAGCATCTCTTCTGCTGCACCGCCCAAGATCCCCAGAACCTATTCGACATGCCAGGTGAGACATTGCCATGCTGTGCTGCATCTGTTGTGCCTGGAAGCCAAGAGCCACACTGGCCCTGCACTCCTTTCAGCTTTGCGTTCACAGGCAGATCAATGGCTAACACGGCTCAATTTGACAGTTGGTAAAGTGGTGTGTGACAACAGTGCCAATCTGCTTAGCGCATTGAAACAAGGCAAAATTACACACATACCATGCATGGCACACGTCTTAAACTTGGTCGTGCAGCGATTTGTTGTCAAATACCCTGGGGTCCAGGACATCTTGCGGCAGGCAAGGAAAATCTCGGCCCATTTCAGAAGATCTTACATGGCCATGGCTCGCCTTGCTGACATTCAGCGGCGACACAATTTTCCGGTCAGATATCTTATTTGTGATTGCCCGACATGATGGAACTCAACCTTCTATATGCTTGATAGGCTGCTCCAGAAGAAATGTGCAGTTAACAACAATGAAATCTGCAGGAGGGAACAGGCTCTGGGAAGCTTCGTTTTTTTCACTGCACCAGTGGCTGCTCATGCACAATCACCAAACTGGTCAGTCGCAGCCATGGCGCCATCAGTGACATCGTAGCTTATGCCTTCTTTATGGCGCGTGCATTGCGTTGTGTTATTGATCAAGCCGTGGAAGAGCAGGAGCAGGAAGATGAGGAATTCACAATGCTGGATGAATTCCCAGGGGGGGGCTACTCTATCTGAGACAAGTCAACAACAGGAGTCTGAAGAGGAGGCAGAGGAGGATGGTGCCAGGGCAGATGAGGAGGAGCAAGAAGAGCATGCTTTAAACCTTTCTGGGATCCCTGTTGTTGTCTGTGGATGGGGAGAGGAGAACGAGGAGGACAACATTATCCTGGATGATGAGCAGGAGCCAGGCCACCACACCGCTTCCAGTTTAGTGCAAATAGGGGCCTTCATGCTCCAGTGTTTTAACAGGGACCCTCGTATAAAAAGCATAAAGGTCAAGGACCAGTACTGGGTGACAATGTACTTAGAGTACAAACACAAAATGGCGGAAATGTTACATCATAGAGGGCTGTCAGAATGGAGCACTTCCAGGCCTTGTTTCGAGAAATGCTGCATTCTGCTTTTGCGTGCGCTGGCAGAGGAGGAATTCCCATTCCCAGAGAAAGAGTTGTGGGTACCAATCCAACAGCGCCTAGCAAGAAGAGGGCGGTTTGAAGATGTGTTGGTGACTTCTGATATGAGGTCATTCTTTCAGCCGACTCATCGACAGGTCTCATCCAGATCCAGCATCAGGCAACGCCTAGACCGACAGGTGTCCGACTACATCGGGTTAACGGCCAATGTGGACGCTCTGAGAAGTGATGAACCCCTGGACTACTGGGTGGGCAGGCTTGACCTCTGGCCAGAGCTTGCCCAATGGAACTGTTGGCTTGTCCCTCGTTCAGTGTTCTGTCCGAAAGGACGTTCAGAGCAGCAGGGAGGATCATGACCAATAAGCACACTCGCCTAGCTCATGACAGTGTTGACTATCTCACATTTATAAAAATGAATGAGGCATGGATCTCGGAGGAATTCAACACATGTGACCAGTAGACCATGCATATGCATAACTCTATAAACTATTTATTTAGCACACGGACCTTTTTTCTACCTTTGGCTTACTTCCTTGTACAAAAAAAGCACACCATACTATATGCTCATACCCTCCTGTTTGAAGAGGTTGAGTGGTGTCATATTTTTGGGTCCCGCAGCGAGTTGCTGGTATCAGTGCTGGTGTCAGTGCTCTCTATCTCGGTGCTGGTGTCAGTGCTCTCTATCATGATTCTGGTGTCAGTGCTCTCTATCTCGGTGCTGGTGTCAGTGCTCTCTATCGCGGTGCTGGTGTCAGTGCTCTCTATCATGGTGCTGGTGTGGTGTCAGTGATCTCTATCATGGTGCTGGTGTCAGTGCTCTCTCTCTATCTCGGTGCTGGTGTGGTGCCAGTGCGCTCACGGTGCTGGTGTCAGTGCTCTCTATCAGAGTGCTGGTGTCAGTGCTCTCATGGTGCTGGTGTCAGTGCTCTCTATCACAGTGCTGGTGTCAGTGCTCTCTATCATGGTGCTGGTGTCAGTGCTCTCTATCTCGGTGCAGGTTTCAGTGCTCGCTATCTCGGTGCAGGTGTCAGTGCTCTCTATCTCGGTGCTGGTGTCAGTGCTCTCTCTCTATCTTGGTGCTGGTGTCAGTGCTCTCTCTCTATCTCAGTGCTGGTGTGGTGTCAGTGCTCTCTATATTGGTGCTGGTGTCAGTGCTCTCTATCTCAGTGCTGGTGTCAGTGCCCTCTATCTCGGTGCTGGTGTTAGTTCTCTCTATCACGGTGCTGGTGTCAGTGCTCTCTATCATGGTGCTGGTGTGGTGTCAGTGCTCTCTATCCCGGTGCTGGTGTCAGTGCTCTCTATCGAGGTGTTGGTGTCATTGCTCTCTATCACGGTGCTGGTGTGGTGTCAGTGCTCTCTATCATGGTGCTGGTGTCAGTGCTCTCTCTCTATCTAGGTGCTGGTGGGGTGTCAGTGCTCTCTATCTCCGTGCTGGTCTCAGTGCTCTCACGGTGCTGGTGTCAGTGCTCTCTATCACTGTGCTGGTGTCAGTGCTCTCTATCTCGGTGCTGGTGTGGTCTCAGTGCTCTCTATCACGGTGCTGGCATTAGTGCTCTCACGGTGCTGGTGTCAGTGCTCTCTATCACGGTGCTGGTGTCAGTGCTCTCTATCAAGGTGCTGGTGTGGTGTCAGTGCTCTCTATCTCGGTGCTGGTGTGGTCTCAGTGCTCTTTATCACGGTGCTGGCATTAGTGCTCTCACGGTGCTGGTGTCAGTGCTCTCTATCTCGGTGCTGGTGCCAGTGCTCTCTATCACGGTGCTGGTGTCAGTGCTCTCTATCACAGTGCTGGTGTGGTGTCAGTGCTCTCTATCTCGGTGCTGGTGTCAGTGCTCTGTATCTCGATGCTGGTGTCAGTGCTCTCTATCACGGTGCTGGTGTTAGTGCTCTCTATCTCGGTGCAGGTGTCAGTGCTTAGTCTCTATCACGGTGCTGGTGTAAGTGCTCAGTCTCTATTGCGGTGCTGGTTTCAGACAGTGAGGGAGATAGCAGCGGAGAAGCCAATCAGCAGGCAGTGCCAGCACCATGGCTGAGGATCAGCACTGGACTGACACCTCCGGACCACCGCAGTGGAGCCCTGCATAGGTGGGGGTAAGGGCCGGGCAGAGGGAGGGGCTCAAGCACAGGATGGCACACTGGGACACTGGCAAAGGACTGCGTTGCCCTGACTGTGACACTGATCATCTCCTGCACCCCCTTCATAGCCTGCCCTGACCTTGCCTCTCCTCCACGGCCTTCATGCGCTCCTGAATTCAAAATTTCCCATATAAAAAAAGAATGCTTGTCGTTGTTGATCCCAGATTCACTTAATACTTTTGTTATGTCAGTCTCCATGTTGTGGGACTATGTGTGCACAGCTAGTAAGTATTTTGTGGCTGAAAATATGACTTGGAGGTTTTTAAGGTTCGCCTGCCATTAAAGTTAATGGGGTCCGCCGCGAACCTTGCAGTTTGCAAACTTTTGGTCATGTTTGCGTTTGTGAATCGTCCCGTCGGAAGTTTGTCCATCACTAATTATTATCTTGTATTTTTTAACCTCAATGAGGTTGGTGTCCCTTGTTAATTTGACATTGTCCTTTTGAAATGTATCTGCCTACTCACAAAAAACTGCCCTTTTTGTAGAAAAACACATAGGTAAGTATTTTCTAAAAATAAAATATACATTTATTCTGCGTAACAAAATAAAGAGGAAGACAATGCTGGAGAAACTTTTGGAATTTGTGAAGCCTTTGTACCCCGGGTCACACATCAAGTCTGTGGAAAATAAAATTGTTAGCTTGAGGAGTCCATATAATTTGGAGCCCAATCTGGTCCAGGACTCCCAGAGACAAGGACCAGCAGCAAATTACATATATGTCCCCAGGCTGTGGTACTACACCAGTTTGCGTCTTCTGTCAGACCAGACTGAAGCCAGGCCATCACTTTCTTCTCTTCACTGCAGCCTTCCCTCCATGCTTCCCTGCAGCCTTCCCTGCAGCCTTCCCTCTAAGCTTCCCTGCACCCTTCTTTGGAGGCTGTGGCTCTGGAGGTGGGCTTGTGGCAAGAGGAGGAGGAGGAGGATGGGCGAGCTCACATACGTGGCTGTTCTCAGTCAGCTGGCCCCTCAACCCCTTCTGAAAGGTCTGAGCAAAAATACCCGCACAGAAGAGGTGTTGGCCCTCCTCCAATTTCAGCAATCTAGTAGCTAGATAGCAGCCATAGGACTCGTCAGCATTGGGGGGGGGGGGGGTTCTGAGAACTTGCTTCCCTAATGAGGCCCAGTGCTGGCTCCTCCATCATCATTACCTTCCTGGGCCTTTTGGTTGTAAGGCAGAGGGGAGGCACCTGTAATTGGGTGAGGCCTCTGGGCCTCTGGGCCCGCCCACCTCCTGGCTGCCACTGGGCATGGGCACCTCCTGGCTGCCACTTTCCAGACCCTCCTCCTGGCTGCCACTTTCCAGACCCTCCTCCTGGCTGAGCTCATCCTGTTTAGAAAAAAGGGACAGTTTTAGTTTTTGGATCATCAATCACACACAATTTTCAGCTCATGACTTGCAAATTGAATGTTTATAAATAAAAAAGACTATCATTCTGACCCCAGCATTTTTCATTCTTGTCCCAAACATTTTTGGCCCCTACTGTCTATTGATATGTATACATCACTTTTTTGAAATTATTAATTTGTTATCAATCATAACATCTAGTTAACATCATATTAGGACAATAAATATGTCTAAAAATATTATACCTGACTCCTGCTGGGCACATCCCCTTCTTCCAGGATGGAAGGCCCATGTTGCTCCTCGTCAGCCTCTGCTGGGGTTGAGGGAAGGGTGGAGGGAAGGATTAAGGTAAGGGCAGAAAGTGATTCCCTGGTTTCAGTCTGGATATCCAGAAAACGCAGTTTCTTGAAGTACCACAGCCTGGGTACATACACATCCTCTGCTGATGCTCCTGATCTGAGTGATTTCTGAATCTTATTATGCTCCTTCTTATACATGTTCCTCAAGATTCCAATTTTCTTTTCCAATAGCACGATGGTTGCATTGGGGACCCGAGTCTTCAAAAATTCCATAGGTTTCTCCAGAGTTGACCTCCTAGCTTGTTTATTACAATATAAGCTGTGTTTCACCTCTCACAAATTCCTCATCTCCCTATACCTGTCTATGAAACTGGCCATGAATTCTTAAAGTGATTCATATTTGCTGTAAGACAATGCACAAGGCAAAAACACTAATGTCAGCCTAAACTCTCATAATCTTATCCCAATATAGGCCTCAAACTTGAAGCAGTATAGGCCACTGATGCACCAATGTTAAGATGTTACCTTTGTTAGAACGTTCGTCCTCCTTCCTCAGCACACCAAACATATGTACGACACATATGTACGACACACGCGTGTTAGCTATATATACTCTGCGCATGCATGAAACTCCACCCGCATCGCCCGCCCCTGGCGTTCTTTCTAGTCTATTTCCCGCCCCTTCTCTTTGGCGTGCAGTAGGAGCAACATGGCGGAGACATTTAATAATAAATAACACCTCCCACCTACCCCCCCCCCCCCCCTCCCAAATATCTAATTCAAAAAACTTTCATAGCAACAGTAGTTGACAACTACATAACAAAGCCTTACATCCCCTCACTGTTACCTACTTTGTAGATTCAACGTCTTGGATCCTTAAGAATCAAGCTCTTCTCTCCCCCTACAACTTTACTACCCTCCACCTCACCCCTCTTTTTTTTTAACCTTAAGATTGCCTACTCCATGCTTGGAAAATTGCCAAACCTTATATCACACAATGTAGATGGTCTTAACATACCAGAAAAAAGGACCAAAATTTTGAAAGAGTTGAAAAAAGCTAACCCACAAATAGTCTACCTGTAGAAAATACATTTAGAAAATCACAATATCCCTCGTCTAACAAACAACTTGTCAAGAAGATCCTGCCAGAAAAAGAAGATCTGGACAAGCTAATGCACGCTTGCGTGTTCCAATGCGCATGCACAGGAGCGCGCGTGGTGCCTAACGACAGACAGGCTATTTAAACCAGGCTTAAACCAGGCTGACACACAGAAGCATTGCTGTCTGATCTACAGTGTTCCCAGTGTGTTACCTGCTTTCTGAATCTGTTCCTGTATATTACCTGGCTTTCCTTTTGTTCCTGCTGTCTGCCTGCATCTGACCCTTGCCTGTCTTGATATTGCATCTGCCTACTTCTCTGGTCCTTCTGCCGCCTGCCTGATACTGACCTGGCTTTTTCCAGCGACCCTGCTCCTGCTTCTGCCTTGGCTTCTATTTACCTGTATGTTTATGACCTGATTCTCCTTCCAGTCTGCTTCAGCCTCCAGCCTGCTGCTAAAGTCTTCTGACTACCTTGCACAGTGCCATCTGAAGTTCCTTGCTGTTGATCCTGCCAGGCACTCATGCTACTCTGCACTCCTGCACTGTAAGAAAGGCTTTCCTCTGCAGTTTGGGCTCGTCGACCAGGTATGTGACACAACTAGCTCACTAGTTTCTTCCGTTTCCCAAATCCCTTGGCAAAAACGAAAGGGGTCTCTATTTTACTAAACAAAAACTCTCCCTATGTTCTTGCACAACAACTGACTGACCCAGAGGGGCGTTACTTACAGTATCTCACAAAACTGGGTACACCCCTCACATTTTTGTAAATATTTTATTATATCTTTTCATGTGATAACACTGAAGAAATTACACTTTGCTACAATGTAAAGTACTGAGTGTGCAGCTTGTATAACAGTGTAAATTTGCTGCCCTCTCAAAATAACTCAACGCACAGCCATTAATGTCTAAACTGCTGGCAAAAAAGTGAGTACATCCATAAGTGCAAATGTCCAAATTGGGCCCAAAGTGTCAATATTTTGTGTGGCCACCATGGGCATAGCATAAGGGGTTGCAGGGGTCACAATCACAACCCCGACCCTAGCTCCAAGGGGCCCCTGCAGCCTCCCTTTTATTATCATATCCTCCACAAAATCCAGCTCCGATCTACCCCAGAGCCCCACAGACACGCTTCAGTACTGGGCTTCTACTTTGCCTTCCCAGTCCACAACTCTCTGTTTCTCTCTGTTGGCTGGGGAGAAGCTGTGAGCAATTTCCTGAATGCAGAGAAGCACAGGGTGATAACAGCCCAGGATGGGGAAGTGTCTGTGCTGGCAACATGGAATGGTAACCAAGCTCAGTGAGGCAAGAGTGCCGTCCTGTAGCCACGATGAGACTGATGTCACGGGAGGTATGACACTGCTCCGTGTCTCCTAGTCACCAGCTGGGATTCTCTGTACCCCCCACCTTGGGATGTCTACTTACCCCACTTCCCTGACAACCAGGGAAAAGGCACACACCTCCGGGAGGTGACCTTCCCCAAAGACTTGTCAACACTGACAGAGAAACCTTCAGATATTGCTAAAACAAATCTCTTAACACCAGGATGGGGGGGCCCTGAAGGGCTGCAGGCTCCAGATTTTGTGTCACATGGCTTTGCCCTTCCAGATCTACATTGCCCCCCAAAGCCCCCTGACCACCCCCTCCACCCTGCATGCTATGACCTGCTGCTGAGATCCTTTCTCATTACAGCACTCTATATTGTTCCTCCTCCCCAGGGCTGAAATCACATTCCTTTACAACATGGCCATGATCTGAACAGGGTGTATCTGCCTACTGCAACTACATTGCCATTCCGACCAGAGAATTTCACAGGTCAGAATGGCAGCATAAAAGCAAGAACCCTGTAAAGGAATGTGGTTTCAATCCTATGTAGTGTGTGTAGGGGTAAGCTGTATACAGTGCTGGGATGGGAAAGGAACTTTGCCAAGTGACCTTCCAGGGGTCCCTGTCCTCTGATTCTCCAGTGGTAATCCCTGCACTCTGATGTAAAGAGGAACTCTGGGAACTCAAAACCCTTAAGCCACTTTGAGTATCTTGGCGTGCAATGGAAGTATCTGCACGCATGTAGGAACTAGTTGGAGGGCCCTCATCTTCTTTAGCAAGGCAATGGTTACCTTGGAAGTGTGTTTGGGGTTGTTATCATGTTGGAATACTGCCCTGCCCCAGTCTCCAAAGGGAAGGGGATCAAGCTCTGCTTTAGTATGTCACAGTACATGTTGGCATTCATGGTTCTCCCAATGAACTGTAGCTCTCCATTTCAAGCAGCACTCATGCAGCCCCAGTCCATGACACTCCCACAACCATGCTTGAATGTCTGCAAGACACACCTGTCTTTGTACTCCTCAGCTGGTTGCCACCACACATGCTTGACACCATCTGAACCAAATAAGTTTATCTTGGTCTCATCAGACCACAGAACATGGTTCCAGTAATCCATGTCCTTTGTCTGCTTGTCTGTAGCAAACTGTTTGCGGACTTTCTTGTGCATCAACTTTAGAAGAGGCTTCCTTCTGGGGAGACAGTCATGTAGACCAATTAGATGCAGTGTGCAGCGTATGGTCTGAGCACCAACAGGCTGACCCCCCACCCCTTCAACCTCTGCAGCAATGCTGGCAGCACTCATACGTCTATTTCTCAAAGACACCTTCTGGATATGATGCTGAGCACGTTCACTCAACTTCTTTGGTCGACCATAGAGAGGCCTGTTCTGAGTGAAACCTGTCCTGTTAAACTGCTATATGGTCTTGGTCACCCTGCTGCAGCTCAGTTTCAGGGTCTTGGCAATCTTATATATAGTCTAGGCCATCTTTATGTATCTCAACAATTCTTTTTTTCATTCTTCAGAGAGTTCTTTGCCATGAGGTGCCATGTTGAACTTCCAGTGACCAGTATGAGAGTGAAAGCAATAACACCAAATTAACACACCTGCTCCCCATTTACACCTGAGTCACATGACGCTAATTGGACCCAATTTGGATATTTTCACTTAGGGGCGTACTCACTTTTTTTGCCAATGGTTTAGACATTAATGGTTAATGGCTGTGTGTTGAGTTACTTTGAGGGGACAGCAAATTTACACTGTTATACAAGCTGTACACTCACTACTTTACATTGTAGCAAAGTGTCATTTCTTCAGTGTCACATGAAAATATAGAAGAAAAATATTTACAAAAATGTGAGGGGTGTACTCATTTTTGTGAGGTACTGTATTCCTGAAAGGAACTTGGGATGGAAGCCGGGTAACTCTAACAAATGTCTATTTTCCGAATAAAACCCACATAACATTTTGCCAAAGAATAATTGACACATTGAAATGGTTTGCAACTGGTTGCATCCTTCTCGGTTGAGATTTTAACTTACCACTAAACCCACAACAAGACACTTCAATAGGACAGACACATGTAGCATATAAAATACTAAAACAAAATCAAAAAATGTCTACAATGTTTAGCACTAGTTTGCACCTGGAGAACTACACACCCAACAAAAAAAAAATCACTTTCTATTCCCCCCACACAAGAGATACTAAAGACCCAAGAGCATTCCTCTGAACAGTACCCTTTCCAATACACCAGGTACTGTATGAGCCCACAGAACCTGCAGGAGTCAACAATGGACTGTACTTCATACTCCTCATGGTTCTCAACCTGTACAGGGTGAGGATGAGGCACAGAGGGGGTAAAGAGGTTGCAGACCAAAAGTTTTAATAGGGAGACATGAAATACATTTGAGATACGCATATTAGAAGGAAGGTCTAATGCTTAAGCCACTGGGTTAATCCTGCAAAGAATACGGAAAGGCCCAATAAACTGGAGTGCGAACTTCAGAGAGGGAACGCGAAGTCGGAGGTTGTGAGATGACAGCCAGACCCTGTCCCCAACCTGATAGGAAGGCGCAGTCTGCAGTCAGCATGGAGTCTGTACCTATCATTAGCATGTTGCAAAGCCTCTTGGACTTGTGCCCAAGTGGAACAAAGACCACAGAGATGCTCCTCTAATGCAGGAATACTCTGCAGAACAAATGAGTCAGACAACTTGGAAGGTTGGAATCCATAGTTCACCATAAATGGGGACAATCGAGAAACAGAATTCAAACTCAGCCCATGGTAAGAGGTCCAACCAGCCGTTATGATGGTTAGAAATATAACAATGTAGGAATTGATCCAAGGACTGATTGGCTCATTCTGCTGTCCCATTAGACTGCGGGTAATACGCAGAGGAGAAATCAAGCTGAATTCCTAACTGTGCACAAAAGGCTTTCCAGAGCCAGGACACAAACTGACTACCCCTGCCCGAGAAAATCACCTTGGGTAGCCCATATAAGCAAAAGATCTCCTGAGCAAAAATGGAAGCCAGTTCTTTAGAAGTGGGCAACTTCTTAAGTGGAATGCAATGGGACGTTTTCGAGGACCGGTCAACCACCATAAGGATAACTGTGTTGCCCTGGGAGTTGGGTAACTCCACAATAAAATCTATAGACAGGTGGATCCAGGGCCTCTCTCCATTGGGTATGGGTTGTAGGAGGCCCACTGGAAAGTGTCATGGAGTCTTACACTGAACATACATGGAACAGGCAGCTACGAAGGCAGCTACATCAGCACGTAGACTAGGCCACCAGAATTGTTGGAAAATGGCCCAAAAGAGCTGATTCTTCCCCGGTTGGTCAGCAACAATGGGAGAATGGTAAGTCTGGAGCACAGCAGTTTGGAGACTCTCTGGGACAAAGCAGCGGTCACAAGGTTTCTCAAGAGGAGCATGAACCTGAGCAGTAAGAATTTTGTCACCCAAAGGAGAAGTGAGACTGGTGCAAAATGTAGCCAGAATACGATCAGGAGGAATCACAGGAACCAGAACCAACTGCATCTTGGAAGTGGAGGAAAATTGTTGTGACAAAGCGTCAGCCCTTACATTTCTTAGTACTGGGTAAGAATAAGACAATGTAATTGGATCTAGACAAGAAAAGAGCCCATTGTGCCCTTCTGGGAGAGAGGCATGTGAGATTCTTATGGTCAGTAGGGATGAGCTGAACACCCCCCTGTTTGGTTTGCATCCAGAACATGCGAACAGGCAAAAAATTTGTTCAAACACGCGAACACTGTTAAAGTCTATGGGACACGAACATGAATAATCAAAAGTGCTAATTTTAAGGCTTATGCTTGGTAATGTCATAAAAAGTGTTTGGGGACCTGGGTCCTGCCCCAGGGGAGATGTATCAATGAAAAAAAGTTTTAATAACGGCCGTTTTTTTGGGAGCAGTTATTTTAATAATGCTTAAAGTGAAACAATAAAAGTGTAATATTCCTTTAAATTTCGTACCTTTAAGTTTCGAATTGTCGGTCTGACAATACACATTAAAGTTTATTGATAAAAACGACATGCAATTTCCTCACAGGGGAACCCTGAACCAACATTTTTAAAAAAATGCCTGGGGGTCCCTCTAAATTCCATACCAGGCCCATCAGGTCTGGTATGGATATTAAGGGGAACCCCACGCTAAAATTTAAAAAAATGGCGTGGGGGTCCCCTGACATTCCATACCAGACCCTTCAGGTCTGGTATGGATTTTAAGGGGAACCCCACGCCATACCAGGCCCTTATCCGAGCATGCAACCTGGCAGGCTTCAGGAAAAGAGGGGGGATGAGAGAGTGCCCCCCCTTCTGAACTGAACCAGGCCACATGCCCTTAACATTGGGAGGGTGCTTTGGGGTAGTGGCCCCCCCAAAGCACCTTGTCCCTAAGAAGGGCCTCATCCCCACAACCCTTGCCTGGTGGTTGTGGGGGTCTGCGGGTGGGGGGGCTTATCGGAATCTGGAAGCCCCCTTTAACAAGGGGACCCCAGATCCCAGCCCTCCCTGTGTGAATTGGTAATGAGGTACAAATGTACCCCTACCATTTCATGAAAAAAGCGTCAAAAGGGTTAAAAACAGAAGAGATGGTTTTTGACAAGTCCTTTATTAATTTCTTCTTCTTTCTGCTTCTTCATTCTTCTGGTCTTCCTTCGGTGTTCTTCTTCTGTCCCTGCTACCCCAAAGCACCCTCCCAATATTGAGAGCATGTGGTCTGTTATGGTTCAGGAGGGGGGGCGCTCTATCGTCCCCCCTCTTTTCCTGCCTGCCAGGTTGCGTGCTCGGATACGGGTCTGGTATGGATTTTTGGGGGGACCCCATGCCATTTTTAAAAAAAATTGGTACGGGGTCCCCCTAAAAATCCATACATGTGGGGAAATTCCATGCAGTTTTTATCAATTAATTTTTATGTGTATTGTTGGACCGACAATTCATTATAGCCACGAGTAGTATTAAATGACTTTTTTTTCCTTTAGAAATGTAATTTTGCTGTCAGACTGTTCTAAACATGGGAAACATGCGCCACTTTACAGGCATACTATAGACACCCTCCAAGTACTATATTTAAAGGAATATTACACTTTTATTGTTTCACTTTAAGCATTATTAAAATCACTTCTCCCGAAAAAAAACAGCAGTTTTTAAAACTTTTTTTGCATTGATACATGTCCCCTGGGGCAGGACCCAGGTCCCCGAACAATTTTTATGAGAATACCATGCATATAAGCCTTTAAAATGAGCACTTTTGATTTCTCCCATAGACTTTTAAAGGGTGTTCCACGGCTTTCGAATTTGCCGCGAAAATCCAAAACTGTTCGCTGTTCAGCGAACTGGCGAACAGCCAATGTTCGAGTCAAACTCATGTTCGACTCAAACATAAAGCCCATCCCTAATGGTCTGTAAGAATGAGAACTGGCACAGTGGTACCTTCGAGGAAATGTCTCCATTCTGTCAGGGCTAAATGATCCCTAAAACAGTTCTCTGTCACCAATCTCGTAATTGCACTCTGCAGGTGACAATTTCTTGGAAAAGTAGCCACAAGAATGCATAGCGCTCTCAGAGGTAGGACGTTGAGACAGAAGGGCGCCAACTCCAATTTCAGAAGCATCAACCTCTGGGATAAAAGGTAACATACAGTTGGTGCTGCCGATATTGTGTTTCCAGCCCGATCCCGTCCCGCTGGTTCTCGGCGACAAGCTTGCCCCGGGACCTGACGTCATAAGGGGCTGGGCCACTGTGTGACATCACCCGGTGACCATGCCCCATGCCTATATAAGTGATCACGCAGCGCTCACACAGCATTACAGTGGGAAAGAATGTTGTGTCAACATCGGAAGACGAAAGAAGAGAGAAGAGAGAAGAAGGATGGAGGAGACCAGGCTCCTCCGCTAGTAAAAGAACTGGAAGAAGATAGCGGAGGAGCACAGGAGAAGACACCGGAGAGCGGGAGAAGAGGACAGAAAGTGCAGAGAAGAACCATAGAGCGCAAAGGAGTTGGAAGAAGGCCCCTGGTTGGCGCCGGCGATGACCAAGGAGAAAGCCGGGCTCCTCCGCTAGTAAAAGAGCTGTAAGAAGATAGCGGAGGAACCCGGCGAGAAGACACCTGAAGTTGGAGCTGCCTAATAACTTACTTTGAAAACCTGTGTTGTGTGTTTTTTTTGTAACACTTTTTTCCCCAGGTGAATGGGTAGGGGTACTATGTACCCCACACTGATTCACATAGGGTGGGGGGCTGAGATCTGGGGGCTCCCTTATTAAAGGGGGCTCCCAGATTCCAATAAGCCCCCCCCCCCCGAAGACTCCAACAACCAATGGCCAGGGTTTTCAGGAAGAGGCCCTTGTCCTCATCAACATGGGGACAAGGTGCTTTGGGGTGGGGGGCCGCAGGGTGCCCCCCTTCCCCAAAGCACCCACCCCCCATGTTGAGGGCATGCGGCCTGGTACGGCTCAGGAGGGGGGTGCGCTCGCTCGTCCCCACCCCCTTTCCTGACTGGCCAGGCTGCATGCTTTGATAGGGGTCTGGTATGGACTTTGGGAGCACCCCCATGCCGTTTTTTCGGCATAGGGGGTTCCCCTTCAAATCCCTACCAGACCTAAGGGCCTGGCATGCCTCTGGAGGGGGAACCCATGCCCTTTTTTATTTAAAATTTGGTGTGGAGTTCTCCCTTAAGATTCATACCAAATACAGTGCCTGGTATTGGCGTGAATCCAATTCGGATCCCCTCACCAGTGTGAACCCGGCCTCAATGGCAGCAATGCTTGTCGCTTATTGGGAAAGGAAAAGAAAAAATTTTCCTTTCCCAATGCGAGCCGGCTCAGCACTGGCTCCCACGACGGGGCTCACAGGGTGTCAATCTCGCTGATAAAAGCGGCAAGATTGACACAATATCGTGGGCACCTACTGTAGGATCAGGATGTGCCAACACAGGAGCAGAAACAAAGGCAGCCTTGAGACTCTCAAAGGTCTTAATGGACTCTGGAGACCAACACTGTGAGTTACAGTCCTTTCTGGTCATATAAGTGAAGGGCTTGACCAGGGACAAGAAGTTATGAATAAACTTCTGATAATAGTTGGTAAAGCCAAGAAAACTCTGCAGAGGATGTAAATCCATGGGTCGGGCCACTGTAGGACTGTGGAAAGTTTCTCTGGGTCCAGCAAAAAACTAGCCGTGGAAATTACATAACTCAGGAATTTAACCTGTTCACAATGGAATTCTCACTTCTCCAATTTACAACAGAGATTGTTCTCTCTTAGTTTCTGAAGCACATGACAGACATCCATGTGGTGGCTCTCCAGGAACTTGGAAAATATGAGGATATCGTTGAAATAAACTATCACACATAACTGCAACAAATCTCGGAGGACATTCCAATGTGTAACTATAAAGCTGATTGGGGGCGTGGCCGGATGGTGATGGCGGCGGTGGTGTTGTGTGAGGAGTGAGAGAGGTGTGTGCTCTCACTGCACGCCGATGTGGAGCTAAACTGAAGGTGGTGTGACCCGTGGCACCCCCTGATCTCCCCGGCGGTGAAGCAGCAGCTGTGGCGGTGTACCTGTGGAGTATCTGTGGAGCCCAGCGGAGTCCGGTGCCTGGTGAGAGGGGTGGTGTGTGCCGGCAGAGCGGAGCCGTGAGGTCCCTGGAAGCCCCTGCTGATAGCGTGTGAAGGGCGAATGAAAAGTTTCTCAGCTTGTGGCGGTGAAGTCTCGCGAGATCTGTGCAGAGGGGAGCCACAGTGCTATAGACTGGAAAGTGTCATAGCCACAGTCAGGTACGACATACAGGAAATTAAAGTGGTTGTAAACCCTTACAAAGCACTTTGACCTACAGGTAAGCCTAGATTAAGGCTTACCTGTAGGTCCAAGAAATATCTCATAAACCTATACGGTTTAGGAGATATTTGCCCGAAGACAGGCACCGCTGTCTACGGCGCATGCGCAGGCGCACTGAGTGCAGCATTTCCAACAATGGAGCTGCCGCGCGTGTCGGCTCCCGTGCGCACGCTCCGCCGAATGACAGCGGCGGAGCTGCGAGACCCCACCGAAAAGATGGATGCGCCGGACTACAGGGGACAGCGTGACATCACTGGCTCCTGTGTCAGGTAAGTGACACATAATGGGCTACTATGCGATGCATAGTAGTCCATTATGCTTTGCCTTTGCAGGGAATGAAAGAGGAAGTAAACCCATCAGGGTTTACTTCCTCTTTAAAGACACAGTTACAGTACCAAGCAAAGGCTGTGGAGAGATATTTTTTTCCTATGTTAAGCTACCCACCACTGCTCTCTGATTTTTTTTTTTTTTTAAAGGGGGAGATACTGGAGATGATGTGGTGAGATGATGTGGATGCTGCACTATTCGTGTGTAATGTGATATAACAGAAAACACATACATATTTGAAAATCCTGCTGCTGCTCCCCCTCATAGTTGTTGAAAGAGGGGGTGAAGAGGAGGAAAGGAAGGAACAGGTTCATTATTGAACAGCGGAGTAGCTGGAAATTGTTGAGTTTTGAATGAAAGCCCCGTATTAGTCCCCCCCCCCCCCCCCCCATCGGTGAGCCTTGGCCCAGGAGAAATTACCCCCCCTTATTTTTTTTCCTCTCACTTCTCTTTTTATTTTGGAAGGGAGTGAGGAGAGAGTGGAATAAAGGGGGAAAGGGAGCTCCTGTGGGATACCTGTAGATTTGAACATGTCGGCAAGGAGGAGAGGGGAGGAGCATGTTGGACAGGAAAATGTTGGGATACAATCACTAAGATCAGCCAAGGACAAAGACAAGGAAAAGGGTCCCCCGCCCATTGCAACAACTGGGATATTAGCAGCAGCTAAGCTGGAAACATATGCTCACACTCCCGATAATACGCCAACTAAGGGGGGGGCAGGGGAGTCAAGTAAAATCTTCAATGGACAGAAAGAGCCAAGAGCAGTCAATGCAGGCGGGTGCAAAACACATAAATAATAAAAGTATGGGTGCTGCTGGAAGATCGGAAACAGTCCCCATGCAGGTGTCCTTAATAGATAGAGAAGGAGAACCAATGCTAAAGGAGGTCTTGGGGGCAGTTAATATTTGTAAACAGTCACTGGTAGAGCTATGCGATCAAACAAGAAGTATTAAATAAGAGCTGGCCCTGATGCGACAGTAACTTCAGACAACGGTTGATAGAATAACAGCAGCAGAAGGTAGAATCTGTCAGATTGAAGATGAGGTGTACCCACTGAACCAGGAAGTTAAAAATTTAAAAATACAGATGGGTAAATTTGAAGGGAAACTGGATGAAATAGAAAACAGGCTCCGAAGGGACAATATAAGACTGGTAGGCCTCCCGGAGAAGTGTGAAGGCCCTGATCCAATTGAGTTTTTGGAAAGATGGTTTATCGAAGTGTTTGGTAGAGAGACTTTTTCCCAACAATTTGCAATAGAAAGGGCACATAGAGTCCCGCTTAGAATTCTGCATCGGGGGGGTCAGCCTAGATCTGTGTTACTGAAATTTTTAAATTATCGAGATAAAGTTGTTCTACTTCGCAAGGCCAGGGAAATGGGGAGTATTACTTATAAGGGCGCAAAAATTTTGTTTTATTCTGACTTTTCCCCAGATTTGCAGAAGCACAGAGCGGAATTTATTGAGACCAAGCGCAAACTTCAGAAACTGGATGTTACATACGCTTTGCTCTATCCGTCTCGGCTATGGGTAGTAGCATTGGGAGAGACTTTATTTTTCGATACCCCGGCAAGCGTAGCGACCTGGGTGCAGGAGAAGTGGGATCAGTTATTGAGGAAGTGATGTTCTCTTTTCATATATGTGGTTCCCTTTCCTTCCCTTTTTTTTTTTTTGGGGGGGGGGGTACTTGCACAGTGGGGTGTATCGGGTGCACTGTATTTGAAAAATTATCATGATATGCCTGAGTTAGGGTGTAGTGAGATTCACACAGTATAATAGGAATTTATGAATGAGAAGAAGGGTGGGTCAAAATGGGATGTTGTTGAGTATGAGGGGGGGGGGGGGGAGTGGGGGGGATGAAAGCACGAGAGAAAGAGGGGAGGGGGGAGCAAGAAGGTGTGGGTGGGAGTGTAGTGGTCACGGAAAAAGCCCCTAGGGGTAACCTAGATTGGTATAAAGGGGGGAGGGGGGAGGGTTTAGGGAACACTGAAGTATACAAAGCACAGGAAAAGGGTGAAGCCTGCACAGCAATAGATGATAAATTAAAATTAATGAGTAAACAAGGGTCGAGAGTATGTATAGATGTAAAGTTTATATTTTGTATTCACAAGGGAAGAATAGGAAGGGATGACATTATGAAGTATAAAGGGATGTACACACTTATCAGGTTGTTTATTCAGTGGGGTTTCTTCTTTCTTCCTACGCCCCCTTCCTGCGCCCCCTTTTCCCCATGGTTTGCTGGTGGAGATGTAGGCAACATCTCTACTCAGCGCCAAGGAACTCTAATTTCAACCTCCAATGTTTGGGATTTTTTCTTCTCTCTTCCTTTCTTGAAATATGCAGTCTAGAGTGTTGAATATAGGCTCTTGGAATGTCCGAGGGCTGGGGACCCCTGTTAGAAGAGTAGCGGTGTTTGACACACTTGAAAAATGTGATGCAGGGCTGATCTGCCTACAGGAGACACGTCTAACTGATGATACCAAATTAAAAAGTCAGAGCAGGAAATTTCAAGCTCAGTTCCACTCAGTTCACATCTCCTATTCAAGGGGGGTGGCTGTGTTGGTAAGGAGAGAGGTGGCGTTTTCCTGTCGGCAGATCAGCATAGATAAAGTGGGGCGATTTGTTTTTTTACACTGTGTAATTGAGAACCAGGAGTATGTTTTTGCAAATATTTATATTCCTCCGTCATTTAAATTGGAAGTTCTATATTGTTTAATGGAATTCATAGCGGATAAATTTGGGATGCCAGTTATAGTAATGGGAGATTTCAATGAGGTCATTAATAACAGCCAGGATAGGTTTCCATCATGAATATATATGCAGACGGAGGTTGAGACCCAGTTGTCCCGGTTTCTACAGGAGGGGGGACTGTTTGATTTGTGGAGAATGCGAAATCCGTTTCTGTTACAATATTCATGCTTTTCAAGCTCTTACTCCTCACTCTCAAGAATAGATTTAGTTCTTGGGAATGAGGAGGCAAGCCGTATAGTAAGAGAAATAGTCTATAAACCTAGGGGGGTGTCAGATCACTCACTAGTGACAGTATCTGTAAATTTAGGGGGGATAAGGCCCCCAAGAGTATGGAAAATGAATCCAGTATGGTTTGAGTTAATTGGAGATTCTGATAAGGTGCTATTTAAATTAGCAGAGTTTATAAAGTTTAATAACGAGTCTGCAAAAAGAGGAGTGATATGGGATGCATTAAAGGCCTATCTCAGGGGTATTCTTATCCAACAAGTAGCAAAAGTTAAGAAGACATCCAGTAAATGGGAGAACAGAGTTAAAAGGGAGTTAGTGGTAGCAGAAAGAGCGTACATAGAAAACCCCACTCCAGAGAAACAAAAAATATGGTTAGAGAAACAACAGGAACATAAGGCAGTGATCATTAGGAAAATAGAGAATAAAAGATTGTTCCATAAACAAGTGGAGTATGGGGAAGGGGAAAAAGTAGGAAGGATGCTGGCACAGATAGTAAGAACTAACTCCTCGCCATCCACCGTCTCAGTGATCAGGACAGAGAAGGGAGAAATTTCAGCACAGGGTTCAGTGATTACAGATACCTTCAGGGCATTTTATGCAAAACTGTACAGATCACAGGGGGCGGTGGGTGATGAGGACATGGATATGTTTTTCGCGAACATCAAAATACCATCCCTCACCGAGGAGGAGAGGGAGACAATGGAAGCCCCATTAATGTTAGAGGAAATTCAATGTGCAGTGTCGGAAATGGCTAATCAGAAATCCCCAGGACCAGATGGTCTCCCTGTGGAAACCTACAAATAGTATGGCAAAATATTGCTGCCAGAGCTTCTTAAAGCATTGAACTGGGCAAAGGAGGAAGAGAGGTTGCCCACCTCAATGACTGAAGCAACGATAATAGTCTTGCACAAAGAAGGGAAGGATCTGTTGGAAACCCAATCTTATCGACCCATTTCCCTCCTTTATGCGGATGCTAAAATATTAGCTAAAGTACTAGCAATCAGTTTGAATAAAATTATCTCCAGATTGATACATCCCAATCAAACGGGATTTATCCCGGGTAGGTCTACAAGTATGAACATAAGAAGATTATACCTTAATCTGCAGATACCAACAGAAAACGAAGGCAAAAAGGCAATTATGGCTTTGGATGTGATTAAAGCCTTCGATAGTTTAGAATGGAGATATATCTGGCATGTACTGGGCGAATTTGGATTTGGTCCCACGCTTATTGCGTGGGTAAAAACTCTGTATAATGGCCCTAGTGCCAGAATCAGGGTTAATAATCAGTATTCAAATAAGATTTTTTTAGAGAGTGGGACAAGACAGGGGTGCCCTTTGTCACCCCTGATCTTCGCCCTGGCGATAGAACCGTTACCCATTGCAATTAGATCCAATATGAATATGGTTGGCTTATAAAAGGAGGATGAGGGAAGAGAGGATCGCGCTGTATGAGGATGATATTCTCCTCTTCTTGGGGGACACAGAGCAGTCCCTCAGGCAGGGGATGAAAGTCATTATAGATTTTGGGAGGTTCTCGGGATTTGTTATAAACTGGGAAAAATCAGCCCTTATGCCAGTGGATAAACTGAGGAGCCAAAGTTCAGCGGCAGCGCAGCAGATGGAAGTGGTGGAACGAATGAAATACCTGGGGATACTGTATATATACAAAGAGATCCCAATAAATACATAAGTGATAATGTTGCCCCATTAATAGCTAAATTTAAAAATAAAATTTAAATTTGGAAGAGACTCCCATTATCGACTGCAGGGAGATGTAATTTGATTAAAATGTTATCGATGCGGCAGTTACTGTATGCGCTACATAACTCCCCGATATGGGTAGATATAAAATGGTTTAGGAAAATAGAGGTACTATTTCGAGAACTCATATGGAGAGGGGGAGTATCAAGGATTGCCTTACAAACTCTGCAATCACCAACAAGAAAAGGAGGAATGGCAGTACCGCACCCAAGGAGCTACTTCCTAGCTGCCCAATTGCAGCATCTGGGAATGAGTAAGATGACAGGTGATGGAACGAACAAGACCCTAATGTTAATGGGGACACCCCATAAGACCCTGGTAGAAGCCCTTGAGGCAAACTCATTCCCCCAAAAAACACCTACAATAAAATTAGCAGTAAAAGTGTGGAAGGCAGTTAAAGTGGTTGTATACTCGATTTTTAAACTTTTACCTACAGGAAAGCCTATAATAAGGCTTACCTGTAGGTAAAAAAAATATCTCTTAAACCTGTACGGTTTAGGAGATATCCCCCTCGGTATGCGCCGCTGACTGCAGCGGCGCATGCGCACAAGGGGATTCTCGGCCTGAAAATCCGGCAGTGGCCGGCGGCCGGAATGAAATCACCCGTGCGCATGCGCGGGAGTGACGATATCGCGGCTCCGGCCACTCACAGCGCCGGAGCCGCGATACCCGGAAGAAACGCCGAGGGAGCATGTCAGCTCCCTCGACGTGGATCGGGCCAGATGTCGGGGCCTCGTTCTAAGGTAAGTATTTCAAAATGAGCTAGTATGCGGTGCATACTAGCTCATTATGCCTTTTGCTTTGCAGGTTTAAAAAAAATAATAAAATGTGAGGGTTTACTACCGCTTTAAGGCGATTAAAGGTCTGGGAGGCTTAACCAAATATGCCCCCTTGTGGAATAATCGGAACTTGCAGGAAATGGAAAAGATAGGAGGATATAAAGATTGGGAAATAAAGGGGATAGATAAGCTGGCCCAGTTATATACAGGAAACATATTAAAAACATTTAGTGCATTAAGATCGGAGTTAAATATATCAAAACAATCATTTTATAAATACCTTCAAATTAGATATGCGTTAGGGAAACAATTCAATAAGCAGGGACCAGCTTGGAACAACTCCCCTATTTATAGTAGATTAAAGAAAGGGCAAAAGGATTTATAGCGGACGTTTACCCATTTATATGTGAAGGAAGTATAGGAAGCCCAGAAAGCTTTAAATGTAGAAGGAAATGGGAGGAGGAACTTGGAACATTTATGGATGAACAGTGAATGAAGATATTGGAGGGAGGGCACTCAATCTCAATCTCGCCTGCACAGAAAATGTCACATTTAATGCTGCTACATAGGTCATATTACACACCAAAGAGACTGTTTAGCTTTGGACGTAGAGCAGATGATCAATGCCCTAGATGCCAGGAGTCTGGAGACCTGGCACACATGTTCTGACGATGCCCAAAACTGTTTCGCTACTGGTCAGAGATTGTTACCACTTTGAATGAAATATTTAGAGGGGCGATCAAGGGGGACCCCAGGGTATGTGCGTTGGGCCTGGACGAAGGAATAGGAGGATTAGCATGTATAAATAAAGCAATATTGAGGTGTATGTTTCAAGCAAGAAAATTGATAGCGCAGAGGTGGCAAGCAAAAAACCTCCCTTCAGTAGCAGACTGGCATCTGGTAATCACGGAAACAATATGGAAGGAAAGGGTAATATATTTAAGGAGAGGACATTTTAAAGAATTTAAAAAGATGTGGAAACCCTGGTTGGATAGAATGAGATATCCAGTATGAGAGATTAGGAATAGTAAGGAGGGTAGGGGAGGATAGAGAAGAGGAAGGAATAAAAGGAAGAAAAAAGAGGGAAGGAAGAACATCTGAGTAGTGAGAGGAAAGGGGGATCGATAGTATAAGAATTAATGATACTTTATGGATAAGAACGTTTTTTAAAGGCCTACCCTGTTATATAGAAATGTTTTATTTGATAGGGTGAAATAAGTGGATGCATTTTTTACAGAGAATGTTTCCTTTTTTTATTATGTAAAATATTGAAGAAAATAAATAAAGATTATGAAATTAAAAAAATAATAATAATCTCAGAGGACATCATTAATAAATTCCTGGAAAACTGCTGAGGTGTTACAAAGGCCAAAAGGCATTAAGATTTACTCATGATGGCCTATTCTGGTATTAAGCACAGCCCTGCTCTGGCCACAGAGTCCCCCAGTAAACAGGATAAAGAGGGGACCTCGATAAGGGATAAACAAGTATCCTATGAGAGTTGTGAACATAGTAACCTGATAACCATAAGTTTCCTGAGCTAAATATACATAATAAACACTTTAAACCATCTTAAAGCAACATTGATAGGGAACAGGAGGGGGGGAAGGGTTAGGGGGCGAATAGGGAGGAAGGGAGGGGTATGGGTTATTGGGAGAGGGGAGCATAATAGTGGGGAGAAAACTGTACCAGTCCTTTTGGTGTATGTCCATGACATACCAAGAAAAATAAAACTGCATCCATTGCAGAGGTGAGTTTTTTTTTTGTTTTTTTGAACAGGCAGTTGACAATTCGGCTGCACATACAAATCAGAACACCATGTGCATCCAGACATTACAGGAGCAACTTGAATCTGCTCTCTCACAAATTGTTGATTTGGAAAATAGAAGTTGCATGGAGTAGTGGACCTAAGGAAGAAATGGGAATGGGTGAAAATTAGAGGATAGGGATCAGATGGGGGGGAAGTTTTGGGAGGAACAGTCCAAAAGGTCCTGAAAAGGACCAAAGGGGTGCAGGGGAGTCTGCTACCCCAGCAGGGGTTCCAACTGGAACAAAAGGTTTGAGGTCGGTCTCCTTGGGATCAAATAGTCCAGGGTACTGAGTCACAATGCCTCTTCGGTTTGGTCCTTTTCAGGACCTTTTGGACTGATCCTCCCAAAACTCCCCCCCCCCCCCCATCGGATCCCTATCCTATAATTTTCACCAATTCCCATTTCTTTTTTAGGTCCACTACTCCATGCAACTTCTATTTTCCAAATCGTCAATTTGTGAGAGAGCAGATTCAAGTTGCTCCTGTAATGTCTGGATGCACATGGTGTTCTGATTTGTACGTGCAGCAGAATTGTCAACTGCCTGTTCAATAGCATCCATTCTGGCCCCAAGGATTTGCAAATCTGCTTTATAGAGGATGGGATCTGCAAAGCATTTTGAGCAAGGAGTATTAATCAAGGGGGAGTGAGAGAAGCCTGCCAGCGATCTGTCCAGAACAGATATAGTGGAGGCTGGAGATGCAAGGGGATCTTGATGGGTACTCACAGCAGCGGAGGTAGGCAGGGGAGGAGGTGGAGGGCCCGCAATGTTATCCTGGATGTCAGGGTCTCCGCATGGAAGAGGAGCGGCCGCCATCTTGGAAGGCTCAGGAATAGCTAGGCCAAAGTGTAGTTGACGGTTAATGTCTTTCCTCGGCTGGACCCCTGACATATGGGCAAGTGTCCTGTGGTGTCCGGAGTTGGGGGGGTCTCGCCGAAGGGTCCCGCAAGCTGAAGCTCTTGTTAGAGGTGCTGGAGGGCAAGAGCGGTGCGGAGCTCCCATCTAGTGTGGCGTTCCGGAAGTCCCGTGCATGCGCACTCTAGAAATATTTTTAACAAATATCGGAATATATTGAGAAATGATAAGATTTTAGGCCCGGTTATCCCTGACTGACCAATTATTATTTATAAAGGAGCCCCCTCCTTACGCCATATGAATGCTCCTAATGTTATTGATCCTCCTAAAACGGTTTCATTTTTTTCAAACAATGAATGTTTTTTTTCCCATGCAGGAAATGTATCATTTGCCAGATTAATTTGTTTAGAGGTAGAAAATTTGAAACATTTAATTCTACCCAAACCAAAAAGGTTTACAATATTGAATCATTTATTACATGCTCTACGGAGTGTGTGGTATATTTGATTCAGTGCCTGTGCTCCAAACAGTACATTGGGCGTACTAAACAAGCTCTACTTGTACCTTTGGAAGAGCACGTAGGTAACATTAGGAGAGGCTTCACCAAGCATAATCTTTCTAGACATTATACTAAACATCATGATAAACAAATTAAAGGTACTTTATTTCTTTGCAATGCGTCCACATTGAAGCGGTACTAATAAGGTTAGGGCGATCTCAAGACTTCAAGTCGAAAATCCATTTAGTTTCGAGTCTAATGTGCCAGTCGGATTCAATGTTGATTGGGATATTAATTGCCTAGAGTGTTTTTTTTTATTATTTTTTTCTTCAAAGTAATTTTTTTATTATTATTATTCAATTAATCTTTTGTTTCCGGTATCAATTTGTATGGTTTTATTCAAATTTGTAAACTTTTATGTTAATATATTATGGTTGATCTCAATATGATTCTCGTGCCAAGTTGTCTGACATGTTTTTGTCATTAATATAGTCGTTTTCCATTTCACCTAACCAGTAGTTGGTTCTGTGACAATGTTTTTTATCTCTGTATCTGTCTAGCTCGTTTTGGCATACTATGAATATTGATGGTGCAGCTTGCACCATTTGTTTTTCTATTATTGCCCTTTTTGCCCTAAGTTAAAATGGTGCCTTTGCATTATATAAGATGTCTTGTGATGACTCAGAGGCCTCAGCCAATCCCCCAGACGACATCCGCTTGTGACAAAACGCTGCGTAAAGGGTGCTCTGACATCATCATGTTTGCCTCATTGGAGGTGTAGCTCTGTGGAGGACAGCAAGTAGGGAGAGTGTTATGGGACACCGATGATTTTATATTGCGCTATATTGCAACTTTTTTGTAAGTGCGATTTATTTATTTTTATTAAATTCTTTATTTAAATACTACACAATGGGAGCTTTTATTATTTATATTCCCTGAGTGGTACCGATCCAGGATCAACTGTATTGCGACATAGGTTTTTGGGAGACTGAATTCCCTGGGCTTGCTGAGACCATTATATTGGTCTTTGGAGTCGGTAAGGAGAATATTTGCTCACTTCCTGGGTGTTTTTCCACTTGGCAAAGGGATTTCATATTCACTAATCTTCGTTGGCAATTCACCTAAGGACTTGTATCTATGGACTGGTTTTCACTATACTTTCACTTTTTGGGACTCTGCCTTAGTTTTCACTTTTAGCACTTTTTCACCAGATATTTCACATTAAATAATTATTTTTTTTGATGTTTATTATATATGCTTAATTACAGTGTGCAAATCTATTATATTTAAGCAAAGTTTGTGCTATTAATCCAGCATATTTCTTGATATATTATTATTTATGTAATTTTTTTTCACTATTGTTTTATCACTTAGAGCTGCACTTATTTTTTATTTGTCACTGATTTAGGGGTTTTCTTGTATTCTAAAACTTGAAGTGCTGGCTGCTCTACCGATTAATTTATTTTTATTGTTTGGACATTCATATCCCTTCTCTAGCGCAGCGTTTGCCCTTTGGCTGTTTTTTATTAGGATTTTTATTTTGAATGAAACAGTTGAACAAACTCAGTCTCTAAGTTGGGAATAGAGGGCATCAGAGTAAAGTTTAGCTCAGGTGCTTGGAACTGCTGACTTCAATAAAAGTCTCTCTCTGTACATAATCCAGGGAACAGCCACTCGCAACTGGATTCTTTAACTGTTGGATAAATCCTTGAGTTTGGGTTTAGCAGCCAACAGGTAATTCTAGCTTTGCAAAGTCTCTCACACGGACTTGGTTGAAAAATTTAGATGTAACCGGAAGGATAGAAGTATTACTGTAAAAGAATCTTTCAGCCGGTCTGGCGATACCATAAGAATTGTGGATTCAATCAATGTCCATGGCATCTCAGCTTCCAGGCTCTTACTGAGCAGCCAGCCTTGTGCATGGCTCTTTTACTGAAGAGTCCTCCCCTGGTCGCGTGTAGAGTTGCTGGGCCACTCCAAACCCCAGATGGCACCGTCACCTTAGAATCCTCCTTTCAGTTACTGCGTCTCGGACTAGTCAGTTCCGAGGCTCAGAAAAGTATGGATCCACACCCCAGGCCACGAAGGCCCCCGGGGGCTGGTCAGGAAGACCAGGATCATGAAGTCAGGAACAACTTCTGGACCGGAAACCCAGAACCACATGACCTCAGCACCTTAAGTACCCTCTCCCGGAATACACAGTGAGACAAACTCCCACTGATGGGCTCAGAGAGAGAGATTGGTACCTAATACGTGCAACCATACTGTGTTCTAAGGCCTCTCACAGGTCTGAACACCACCTATGATCAGGCAGAACCTTGATACAGCCCATCCAAACTGATGCCAAAGTACAATTTAGCACAATTAACCCCAAAACGTAACTATAGTTTTGGGCAAAAACTAAATTTGTATAAATCACTAAATAACAAGTAATGAAACAAATATAAAAAGTAGTGTTATAAGTGAAACAAATAATAAAAGTCCACTAATAAAACTAAAATAAAATAAAATGTCCATTGTGGAAGTAGAAGAATCTCATGGGGACAATGTCACAAAAGCCATATAAACCATCACATGAAGATTTCTTTCAAGCGAATGAAATAACTTAAATACGCTTATCGGAATGGTTGGACCCGACTGCCAGCGACAACAGTTCATTCAAGCAAAAATGATCCTAATAGACAGATAGACCAAAAGCATCACAGGAATCCTGGAGAGTTGTGGATAAGCCCATGCTGATCTCCCGATGCTGTTGAGGGCGAGGGAACCACTGGACCACTCACAATCAATCAAATCTTGGTCTCCATTGTAGATGGATCAGGTAGCCAAAGATGTCAGCAAGGCATCCAAAGGGGATGAGTGGATAAATATGGGGTACCCTCCAAAGGGATAACCCTAAAACAATACCAGAACCCAAAGAATTGCTTTCATCCATAGAACATAGGAAAAAGAAAAAATGGGGCTCCAATAGTGCAGGTCAAAATATGGTAGGTTTTAACTGAATAAAAACCGACATACATATGTAAAAGTGATCACAGTTCAAATAAAAGCAATATGGGAAATAATGTACCTGGCCCACATGTAGATATGGATTCAAATGCACACATGCTTTGTGTTAGATAGTGAAATAATTTTGTAAGATACTAAATAATTATTATAATAATCATAGTTCATTTTTTCATTCAGGAACCCCCCCTTTCAATAAAGTAAGTACCCATAGTTATAGTAATAATCATTAGTAAAATGTTATAACACTATATGCAATAACATAGAATGTCTTCTAATAGTTGTGGTCAACTATTTTTATTAGTATTTTTATTATTTAGATTTTTGTTTCATTTTTATTTTTATTGTTTACATTTTTTTAATGTTATTTTCTTTCACACAATATTTAAATTTTTTATCTTTTTCAATATATTTATTATTACACTTTTTTTCTCTTTTTCATTATTAGATTTTATACCTTTTCATTATTTTATTCTATATAATTAATTTCACCATGAATTGATGTTCCCCATCCGTAATAAATTATACTATTAACTTATGATCTTTCTACCATGACTTTCATTATACACTCATATACAGCTCATATACATCTTTCTTCTCATCCATATATTTCATGCTCAATTTCATGTTTTTCAAGCATTTGTTAATGTTGTTTATGATGTTTTTTACAATGTCTCTCACAGTGTTTTTTTTCTAATTGACTTTATCCATATTAATGTCTAGTCAGTTAGGTAGATCTGTGTTATAGTATGCACCGTCATGGCTAGGATTATACATGTTCTTAAAGTGGAGGGCCACCCTGAAAAAAAAAATATATAAAAAATGACAAAAAAATCTAAAAAAAAAAAATGAAAAAAAAATTTTTTTTTTACTTACCAGAAGTGCCTGTTGCTAGGCACATAATCCTAATCTTCCTCTTCCTCCTCCGCGGAGATCTTCTGTCTTCTCTCCTCCGTGCGGTGTCTTCTGGGTAATGGGTCGCGCTGTGTTCTGGGAACTGTGTGTTCCAGAACACAGCGCGTCCCATTCACAAAGCGCTGCGGGACTCGCGCATGCGCAGTAGGAAACGGGCAGTGAAGCCGTAAGGCTCCACTGCCTGTTTCCCTTACAAGGAATGGCGGCGCCGGGACCCGAGAGCCGAGGGACGGGTGGGCCTCGGGCGGCCGACATCGCGGGCACCCTGGACAGGTAAGTGGGCTGATTAAGTCAGCAGCTGCAGTGTTTGCAGCTGCTGACTTTTTTTTTTTTTTTTTTTTAAACGGCCCTCCGCTTTAAGCCACGGGTCCTTAAGACCCAGCAGCAGCAACAAAAGCGTATAAAGGGTGGCACAGTGGTGTAGTGGTTAGCACTCTCACCTGGCAGTAAAAATGGTCACTGGTTCAAATCCCAACCACCACCCTACCTGCCTGGATTTTGCATGTTCTCCCTGTGCCTGCGTGGGTTTCCTCCAGTTTCCTCCCACACTTCAAAGACATGCAGGTAGGTTACATAGTTACATAGTTACATAGTTACATAGTTAGCCAGGTTGAAAAAAGACACAAGTCCATCCAGTTCAACCTTAAAAACAAATAAATAAAATAAAAAATAATCGTACAATCCAGATACCCAATTTTATGCCCACAATTGATCCAGAGGAAGGCGAAAAAAAACCCCAGCAGAGCATGCTCCAATTTACTACAGCAGGGGAAAAAAATTCCTTCCTGATCCCCCAATAGGCGATCGGATTTTCCCTGGATCAACTTTACCTATGTTAGTACCTAGTTATATTATGTACCATCAGGAAAGTATCCAAGCCTTTCTTAAAGCAATCTACTGAACTGGCCAGAACCACCTCTGGTGGGAGTCTATTCCACATTTTCACTGCTCTAACTGTGAAGAAACCTTTCCGTACTTGAAGCTGAAATCTCTTTTCCTCTAGACGTAAAGAGTGCCCCCGTGTCCTCTGGGTTGACCGTACAGAGAACAACTCAACACCAAGTTCACTATATGGACCCCTAATATATTTGAACATGTTAATCATATCCCCCCTTAATCTCCTCTTCTCAAGAGTGAATAAATTTAGTTCCTCTAATCTCTCCTCATAGCTGAGTTCCTCCATGCCTCTTATCAGTTTGGTTGCCCTTCTCTGCACTTTCTCCAGTTCCCCGATATCCTTTTTGAGAACTGGTGCCCAAAACTGAACGGCATATTCCAGGTGAGGTCTTACTAATGATTTGAACAGGGGCAAAATTATATCTCTTTCTCTGGAGTCCATACCTCTCTTAATACAAGAAAGGACTTTGCTCGCTTTGCAAACAGCAGCTTGGCATTGCATGTTGTTATTGAGCTTATGGTCTACCAAAACCCCCAGATCCTTCTCCACTATGGATTCCCCCAGTTGTACTCCCCCTAGCATGTATGATGCATGCATATTCTTAGGCCCCAAGTGCATAACTTTACATTTATCAACATTAAACCTCATCTGCCACATAGTCGCCCAATTAGACAGTGTATTGAGGTCGGCTTGTAAATTGGAGACATCCTGTAAAGACGTTATTCCACTGCATATCTTGGTGTCATCTGCAAAGACAGAAATATTACTTTTGATGCCAGACCCAATATCATTTATAA
Organism: Lithobates pipiens; assembly: GCF_037356315.1. Lineage (NCBI taxonomy): Eukaryota > Metazoa > Chordata > Amphibia > Anura > Ranidae > Lithobates > Lithobates pipiens. Next base: position 204,836,589 of record NW_027507784.1, on the reverse strand, counting down.
AGATGTTAAAAAGTAAGGGTCCCAACACTGAACCTTGGGGTACACCACTGATAACCTTAGACCATTCAGAGTAAGAGTCATTAACCACGACTCTTTGAATTCTGTCTTCTAGCCAATTTTCTATCCATTTACAAACTGATATTTCCAAACCTGTAGACTTTACCTTACACATGAGCCGTGTGTGCGGAACTGTATCGAATGCTTTTGCAAAATCCAAGTATACCACGTCCACCGCCACCCCTCTGTCCAAGGTTTTACTTACCTCCTCATAAAAAAAAATCAGATTTGTCTGACAACTTCTGTCTTTCATGAATCCATGCTGTCTGTTGCTTAAAGAGTTATTGTTCAGCAAGAACTCGTCGATGTGGTCTTTTATTAAACGCTCCAGTATCTTCCCAGCTATAGAAGTTAAGCTAACAGGTCTATAGTTACTTGGTAAAGACTTTGATCCCTTTTTAAATATAGGCACCACGTTCGCCCTGCGCCAATCCAGTGGGACTATTCCCGTCATTAATGAGTCCCTAAAAATTAGATACAATGGCTCTGAAATTACAGAGCTCAATTCTTTTAGGATCCGTGGGTGGATGCCATCAGGTCCAGGTGCTTTATCCACCTTTATTCTGTCTAAGTATTTCTGGACCATATCCCTTTTGAGCCATTGTGGATCATTTGGGGCTGTGTCACTACCACCCCCATTATGGACATGAGCTCCCCCATGCTCTTTTGTGTACACAGAGCTGAAGAAAGTGTTTAATAAATTAGCCTTCTCTTTGTCCCCAGTCACCAACTCTAGATTGTTTTGTAAAGGGCCTACATGCTCAGACTTGACCTTTTTACTATTAATATATTTGAAGAATTTTTTGGGGTTTGTCCTACTATCTTTTGCAATCTGTCGTTCGTTTTGAATTTTTGCATCCTTGATTTCCTTTTTACATATACTGTTAATTTCTTTGTAACATTTAAATGACACTAGTGATCCTTCATTTTTATATTTTTTAAAAGCTCTTCTCTTACAGTTTATAGCTTTTTTAACTTTGGCCGTGAGCCACATAGGTTTTGTTTTTAGCCTTTTAAACTTATTGCCCATGGGAATATACTTTGCAGTGAGGTCCCCAACAGTCTTTTTGAAGAATTCCCATTTCTGTTCTGTGCCCATTAAAGCGAATATTCTCTCCCAGTCTAAGTCCTGGAGACTAGGTTAATTGGCTTCTGTCCAAAAGTGGCCCTAGTATATGAATGGGGACCTTGGATTGTGGGCTCCTTGAGGGTAGGTACCAATTTGAGTGTGCAATGTACAGGGATAGGGGTAGACACTCACTCAGGTTGAACTGGATGGACTAGTGTCTTTATTCAACCTTACCAACTATGAAACTATGAATAAAAGCCCACATCTAACATGCCCCCCAGATAGACCTGAAGAAGGAACACATGCTCCATAAATGCATCACCTATTGGTTCTTCCCGTTCCAGAAGTGACCTTATTCCTTGGCTCCCTGTGCATTCAAGATCTAGGAAGTGCCAGAAACTGCCAATGTGGCCCGCTCTGAGCAACCAGTGAGAAGCCTCTCGGATGTACCCTCTTCACGGACACCCTGTAATTTGTGCCCAATGCCTTTGTTTCTTCACTTTTGTGAGTACCCACATCCAATTGTGTATTAAATTTACTTTCATACTACACTTATGCTGCGTACACACGATCGGAATTCTCATTGGAAAAACCTCTGATGATTTTTGGAATTCCGCTCAAGCTGTCTTGCCTACACACGTTCACACCAAATTCTGATCATTTAGAACGTGGTGATGTGCAACACGTACGTCAGGACTAGAAAAAGAAAGTTCAATAGCCAGTAGCCAATAGCTTCCATCTCGTAGTTGAATCTGAGCATGCGTGACTTTTGGCATGTCGGAATTGCATACACACGATCGGAATTTCCGATAGAATGTTTTTCCGTCGGGAAAATTGAGAACATGCTATCAATTTTTGGCTGGCGGAAAATCGGACAGCTAAATACTGATGGAGCATACACACGGTCGAATTTTCCGATGAAAAGCTATCATCGGTCTTTTTCTGGCCGAAATTCCATTCGTGTGTACGTGGCATCAGATTGGTGCCTGTGTTTTATCTCCCGTTTATTGACTTATGTTTGTGGATAGTTTTTCTTTACTGTTTATTGTAGTTCCTTGGAAAAGATTTCTGGTTTAGTAATGTGTGTGGAAGAATTAAAAACGCTTAGGTTTCTGTTTGGCTCCTCTTCCTGCAGGTAAATATGAGAGTAGAATGAGTGGTAGTGGCAGGTATAGAGGAGTAGCTAGTTTGTTTACTATATAAGTAGCCTCCTAAGCTTTATAACACAATTAACTGTTACATACTGTTACATATGTTTAGAAATAGAGATGGACAAACTTCCGACGGGGCGTTTCGCGAACGTGAACCGCGAACGCGGTCGAAAGTTCGCGAACTGCAAAGTTTGCGGCGGGCCCCATTGACTTCAATGGCAAGCGAACTTTGAAAACCTACAGGTCATATTTCCAGCCACAAAATAATTACTAGCTGTGCACACATAGTCCCACCACATGGCCACTGACATAACACATGTATGAAGTGAATCTGGGATCAACAACTACAAACATTCTTTTTTTATATGTGAAATTTTGACAATTCAGGACTCAGGAGCGCATGAAGGCAATGGAGGAGATGAAAGGTCAGGGTAGGCTATGAAGAGGGTACAGAAGATGATCACCAGCACCGTGATATAGAACACTGACACCAGCACCGTGATAGAGTGCACTGACACCAGCACAGTGATATAGAACACTGACACCAGCACTGTGATATAGAACACTGACACCAGCACCGTGATAGAGTGCACTGACACCAGCACAGTGATATAGAACACTGACACCAGCACTGTGATATAGAACACTGACACCAGCATCGTGATATAGAGCACTGACACCAGCACTGTGATATAGAACACTGACACCAGCACTGTGATATAGAGCACTGACACCAACACAGTGATATAGAGCACTGACACCAGCACCGTGATAGAGTGCACTGACACCAGCACAGTGATATAGAACACTGACACCAGCACTGTGATATAGAACACTGACACCAGCACTATGATAGAGTGCACTGACACCAGCACCGTGATATAGAGCACTGACACCAGCACTGTGATATAGAACACTGACACCAGCACCGTGATATAGAGCACTGACACCAGCACAGTGATATAGAGCACTGACACCAGCACCATGATATAGTGCACTGACACCAGCACTGTGATATAGAACACTGACGCCAGCACTGTGATAGAGTGAACTGACACCAGCACCGTGATATAGAGCACTGACACCAGCACCGTGATAGAGTGCACTGACACCAGCACCGTGATATAGAGCACTGACACCAGCACAGTGATATAGAGCACTGACACCAGCACAGTGATATAGAGTACTGACACCAGAACCGTGATATAGAGCACTGACACCAGCACTGTGATAGAGTGCACTGATACCAGCACCGTGATATAGAGCACTGACACCAGCACCGTGATAGAGTGCACTGACACCAGCACCGTGATATAGAGCACTGACACCAGCACCATGATAGAGTGCACTGACACCAGCACAGTGATATAGAACACTGACACCAGCACAGTGATAGAGTGCACTGACACCAGCACCGTGATAGAGTGCACTGACACCAGCACCATGATATAGAGCACTGACACCAGCACAGTGATATAGAGCACTGACACCAGCACTGTGATATAGAACACTGACAGCAGCACTGATACCAGCAACTCGCTGCAGAAGAGGGTGCAGATCGAGAGGATGAGGAGGGTGCAGAAGAGTAAGGCTGAGTGAGCCATTCAACCAAGTCTGGTGCGTCCTTTGACGTAATCGCACGCACCTTCTGCAATTTGCCACTTTGACTCAAGTCTGTTGCTCCTGCCCTACCCCTACCACCCCTGCGGAAGGGCCTGCTTCTTCCTCTGCCTGTCATTTTTTTAATGACCCTGTGACAAAAGTCTCTAGAGAAGTGCAGTATGTATCTGGAAGAAGGTATATAACACCCCGCTTCAATATGTCGTTTTGGGGGCCACTGGTCTATCAGACCAGTTTTAATACTTTTTTTGGATTGCGTTTGTCACTCTTTGTAGTATCGCTGCAGAAACACTTAGCAGTCACAATGCTGCACAGTGGAAACGCACTATACTATGCTTTCTATATGTGCAAGTATTTTATACGTGTATTACACACCTATATACTGCACACCAAATAGTACACCTATACCAGTCCTTACAAGGACCTTTGTGAACCGAGTAGCTAGTGATGTGCAGACTGTACCTCAGTCCCTACACTGATAAAGGATTGCTGCAGAATAGGGCAGCAGTAGTGCACCAGCACCCTATATATTGTACAGGTATACCAGTCCTTACAAGGACCTTTGTGAACCGAGTAGCTAGTGATGTGCAGACTGTACCTCAGTCCCTACACTGATAAAGGACTGCTGCAGAATAGGGCAGCAGTAGTGCACCAGCACCCTATATATTGTACAGCTATACCAGTCCTTACAAGGACCTTTGTGAACCGAGTAGCTAGTGATGTGCAGACTGTACTTCAGTCCCTACACTGATAAAGGACTGCTGCAGAATAGGGCAGCAGTCAAGTATAATATTCTTTCTATATTTGGAAGAAAGTATATTATAAGTGTACAACCCTATATACTGTACTACACCTATACCATACCAGTCCTTAAAAGGACCTTTGTGGACCTAATAGTAACAGCTAGTGATTAAACTGACTGTCCCTGCTGCACTGACAAAAGACAGGCTGCTCCCATCACAAGCACAGCAGTTCACTGATCCCTATATACTGTGCACCAATACCAGTCTTTAAAATGACCTTTGTGGACCTAATAGTAACAGCTAGTGATTAAACTGACTGTCCCTGCTGCACACAGCGTCCTGTCCCTCTCTGCACTGACAAAAGACAGGCTGCTGCAACAATCACTAGCACAGCAGTGCACTCAACTCTATATCCTGTACTACACCTATACCATACCAGTCCTTAAAGGGACTTTTGAGGACCTAATAGCTAGCGATTTGTGTCACTGCTGTCTCTCCCTGCTCCACACAGCAACCTATCCCTATAATGACACAAGAAAAAATTAAAAATGGCTGCCAGATCAGGTCTATTTATAAGTTAGGGGGAATGTCCAATTGTCCATGTGCTGAAATGTCTCCATTGGCTGTCCTGTACCCCATGATGGATGTGTCATCATGGGTCAAAGTTCTTTCACACTGTAAACACATAAGTCCGCCGGGCGAACAGCGGCAATAGTCCGCCGAATGGGCGAATTGCGAACACGCAAAATTCGCTGCAAACCGACCGCCGGGCGAACAGTTCGGCCATCCCTATTTAGAAACAAACAGATTTAACATTAGAAAATGAAGTAACATTATTAAGCCCGGTACTCACAGTAATGCCCCATACACATGGTCAGACTTACGGACGACAAAATCCATCAGATTTTTTCCGACAGATTTTGGCTCAAACTTGTCTTGCATACACGCAGTCGCACAAAGTTGTCGGAAAATCCGATCGTTCAGAACGTGATGCCGTACAACATGTACGACAGGACTATAAACGGGCCAGTAGCTAATAGCTTTCATCTCGGAATTTATTCTGAGCATGCGTGCCACTTTGTTGGAATTGTCTACACACGATCGGATTTTGTTGTGGGAAAATTTTAGATCCAGCTCTCAAACCTTGTGTGTCGGAAATTCCGACGGAAAAAGTACAAAAAGTACGTACTCCTCTGTGTTCCAGAGCTGTGCAACATTTTTACATGGCTACATTCCGGTCGATAGCTGCCATAATTCGGTTTGGCTAAAGTCAGTGCCACGTAGCCAATTGCTTCATATTAGGCAAAATTGTACCAATCTTCAAGATTTCTACTACCAAGCAGACATACTTAAATCCAGATTTGTAGATAGAGGATATCAGCCCTCTCACATTGATGAAGAAATTAATAAAATATTGTTGGTGGATAGGAATTTATTAACATTAAAACATTTCAAACGTGCATAGGATTCTAGACATAGATGGTCTTTCCTCGCTACATTTTCCGTACAGCATAGACAAATTAAGGACATCAACATTGGAAGGTCCTCAAAAGTGACTAACCACTTTGCATCCAGGCCAATTCTGACATTTGTCTCCTACATGTAAAATTCATAATTATTTTGCTAGAAAATTACATAGAACCCCAAAACATTATATATGTTTAAAAGAAAAAAAAACAGTAAAGTTATCCCAATTTTTTTACATAATGTGAAAGAGGAAGATATGCCGAGTAAATAGATACCCAACATGTCACACTTCAAAATTGCACTCGCTCGTGGAATGGCGCCAAACGTTGGTATTTAAAAATCCCCATAGGCAACGCTTTAAATTATTTTACCGGTTACATGTTTTGGGTTACAGAGGAGGTCTAGGGCTAGAATTATTGCTCTTGCTCTAATGTTCGCTGCAATACCTCACATGTGTGGTTTGAACACAGTTTTCATATGTGTGAGGGCCTTACGTATGCGTTCGCTTCTGCATACAAGCTCACGGGGACAGGGGCGCTTTAATTTTTTTTTTATCGTTAATTTTATTTTTTAGTTTTTAGTTTGACACTTTAAAAAAATGTATTACTTTTTTTCCTATTACAAGGAATGTAAACATCCATTGTAATAGGAATATGGCACAATCTGACCTATTTACAGTGAGATATGGGGTCAATAAGACCCCATATCTCACCTCTAGGCTGGGAAGCCTAAAATAATAAATAAAAAAAAATGATCCTGGCTTCCCAGCCAAAACGGCGCCGTTAATTTTAATGCAGAGGTCGGGCGTGATGTCATAACATCGCGCCCGGCCTCTGAACGATCATAGAGACTTAGGGGATGATCTGGTCCACCAGAAATCTCTATGGTATCATCTGGGGGCCGGCGGATACTGTGACCGATTCACCAATGGAAGCGTGAGTCGGTACAAGCACCAGAGGGCAGCGGAAGGGGGGGCGTCCCCTCCCGCCGCCCGTAAGAACGATCAAGCGGCGGAACAGCCACTATGATCATTCTTATGGTGCAGGGAATCGCCGGCTGAAACCGCCGATATCTGAATGATGCCTGTGGCCTCAGGCATCATTCAGATATACCGCCACAAACCCCATGACGTCATATGACATAGTATGGGCACCAAGTGGCTAAGTAATAAGCCCAGCATTTCCAGACATTGCAGACGTGATTTATAGGGGAGCTCTTCCTCTGAGTGGACAGATTGCACCTAACATAATAGATCCTCCTATCACTCCAGTCTATTTTCAAAACCTGAAAGGGTACTATCCATGTCATAGATGTAGGGTATACATAACACCTGTGGATGCAAAAAGACTAATAAGTTTAAATCCACTTCTACATCATTGGAGTATGATATGAAACATTTTACGACCTGTACTACTAGGTATGTCATTACCTGATAACTTACCCTTGTGGAAAACAGTACATGGGGCACACCATACGGATATTTTCCACAAGGGTAAATTAACATATTACCAGCATAAGGAAGCGATGCATTGATTTCCATTCGGGATGTGGGGTCTGGCGCTTCACCATAGGGACCCGTGGGTTGTTCTCACGGTCCCCTCTGGTATTGTCTCAATCCGATGTATCGGAACGTGGCCCCTTTGTTCACCTCTGCAGATCGGGGAGGAACCTTTGAGGTGTTCCTCCTATATCCGGTGCACGTCTGTTTGTTATGGTGGCCAGACGTTCTGTTTTGGTACACGAACGTACACACGTATAGAAAAAAAAAAAGGGGAAACAAACTGCGCTAAGGTGAAAGATTGTGAAGTGTGTAAAATAATTGTGAATTTCCTAAATGAAAAGTATCAAAGGTGTTCAGCTGCGGCTTCACTGTATCACATACAAGCAAAATAGATAAACGAAAAAACATAAGCCGCGCTTAAACAAAGAAAAATGTGATCAGCTACTTGTACAGTAGTATTAAGATATACACTATATAGGGTACAGTGATATTAGGATATACACCATATAGGGTACAACAACCCTTTAAAAATATGTGCGTAATATAGAACACATATGTATTATTGTTCTAGATTCAAAACTTCGCTGCTGTGATTCGCTATATATAATAAGAATGCATGACATAACTTATAAATACGAAAAATATATAAAACATCAACACCCAGTGTATAAACAATAAGTCCGTGTATAGAACGCCAAAATGATTGACGTAAGGCTGTAAATATAAGACCTCTAAAAATAAAACATAATGTTCATGTAATCCAAACTGAGAAAAATCGTGTTCAATCCACCACCAGCATGTGTTGAGATTTGCTGCTTACCAGACGAATATGACCCCCCACTACAGAGGGTCACACAGAGCTCTATGAAATTGTGCACCACTTCCAGCCACGGGGGAGGGGATTCCACGATGTCCTCCTGACCTTGCTGCTTCAGAAGCTCTTGGGAAGAAAAGCTCGCTCCCGTGTACTTGGCTCAAGGTCCAAAAGAAGGACTCAAAGGCAGGGGCATCAAAATCATAAAGGGAGATAAAACTCAAAATAGTATAAAACCCTTTTATTTTGGGATAAAAAATATAAAAATACACTTACAGATGTGTAAAAGAAAATACACCTTAAGTCCGTGGCGCCGGCCGGATGCACACGGACAGACCCGTTCTCCTGGAACCCGTCACAAACACGAGGTGATAAATAGCGTACCGCTCAGCCCTACGCGTTTCGCAACAAAATTGCGTCATCCAGGGGCACCTAGATGGATGACGCAATTTTGTTGCGAAACGCGTAGGGCTGAGCGGTATGCTATTTATCACCTCGTGTTTGTGACGGGTTCCAGGAGAACGGGTCTGTCCGTGTGCGTCCGGCCGGCTCCACGGACTTAAGGTGTATTTTCTTTTACACATCTGTAAGTGTATTTTTATATTTTTTATCCCAAAATAAAAGGGTTTTATACTATTTTGAGTTTTATCTCCCTTTATGATTTTGATGCCCCTGCCTTTGAGTCCTTCTTTTGGACCTTGAGCCAAGTACACGGGAGCGAGCTTTTCTTCCCAAGAGCTTCTGAAGCAGCAAGGTCAGGAGGACATCGTGGAATCCCCTCCCCCGTGGCTGGAAGTGGTGCACAATTTCATAGAGCTCTGTGTGACCCTCTGTAGTGGGGGGTCATATTCGTCTGGTAAGCAGCAAATCTCAACACATGCTGGTGGTGGATTGAACACGATTTTTCTCAGTTTGGATTACATGAACATTATGTTTTATTTTTAGAGGTCTTATATTTACAGCCTTACGTCAATCATTTTGGCGTTCTATACACGGACTTATTGTTTATACACTGGGTGTTGATGTTTTATATATTTTTCGTATTTATAAGTTATGTCATGCATTCTTATTATATATAGCGAATCACAGCAGCGAAGTTTTGAATCTAGAACAATAATACATATGTGTTCTATATTACGCACATATTTTTAAAGGGTTGTTGTACCCTATATGGTGTATATCCTAATATCACTGTACCCTATATAGTGTATATCTTAATACTACTGTACAAGTAGCTGATCACATTTTTCTTTGTTTAAGCGCGGCTTATGTTTTTTCGTTTTTCGAACGTACACACGTGCCCTATGCGAGGACGCTGCACGTTCGGGTGTAGCGTCGTGGCCGACCGAACGCATCGTAGGAGATGTTGGTCGGGTAAGTGAACGTCACTTCCGTCTAGTGCGGAGTGGCGTCACTACCGGGACGGATGTATATAAAAGGACACACGTGGCTGGTGTCCATGAATGGCGGCCATCTTGTACACAACAAACAATATTATAGGGGTGAATGGGCTGAATAGTCTGCCTTTTTGATTCCCCCTCTTACCTTCCTTCTTTACCCAGTGGGAACTTGGTCCGTTTTCATTGCACCTTGAGGTAATTGGTCTACATAACCTTATATATCCTTCTCTTATTTTCACTGGATATATTTCTTTCATCTCTTTTAACTATTATGGTGGGTTTCTTAATGCACTATTAATAGTTTAGTCTCAGCATACACTGCACAATTTCTCTTGCTGGCTCTCTCCTTTTTTCTTTGTTGTTTAAATAATTGGCGTTTCACCTAAAATAGTGGGTCCTTTATTCTCTCTCACTTTTAAGGATATATTTTTTTTTATGTTTTTGGATATTTATATAAAATCCTAAAAATCCCCACTTTTATGTTTTTTCTTTTATCTATACAGCTTAGGGGATACTAAACAGTATCCATCACCGATCCTACCTCTGTTTACTTACGTCTCAAGAATATTTATTAAACACTGAAGATTTGAAACCTTATGAGCCCAATACACCTTTAAAGTGATTTCACTAAGCTCAAAATCTATACTTATATTTTTTTGCTCAACAATTACTTTTTTTCCCTTTGTGGAGAAATGGTTGTGTAATCAATCGTACCAACATCCCCAGTCTCCTTCGGAAATGGTGGTCTCTCTATATGGGACACACTCTATGAAGGAATGTAAGTATTGATGGCTTGACACTATATGATATGAAATAGGAATGTTATATCCGCCCCCACATTGTGGTTCCAGAAAAATCCCCCCCTTTTTTTCCCCCCTCCCCCTCCCCCCCCCCCCTTTCTTTTTTTTTTTTGTCCCCCTCCTTCATTTTCCCCCTTTTTTGAAACACCTCAGTACTCTGATGGGTGATATAATGAATTATGTTATATATATTTGGATATATGTATTTTAATGTATGCTTATATATGTGTTGTTTAGTATTTTATATACATATATGGTTTTTTCCTTTTTTATTCATTTATATTTTCTCCTTATAATTTAGAACATTGTTATCAGCTCCTGAAGAAGCGTCATTGCAGACGCGAAACATGTAGAGCACCAAAAATATATGTAATTGCTGACTGTATGGTTGATATCCTTAATCCTATATTTATATAGATACATATTTTGTTTTTTCCTTTTTGGAAATTTGAAATGGATCTTACTGTTCTTGATAGGATGTCAATTAGGTCTTAAATGTGTAGTTACAAGGAGGAAACATTTCCTTTTTGTGTGTAAAAAGGAAATTGAACTCTTTATTTTCTGTTTTTATTTTTTGTTTTAAAAATAAATAGAAATAATTCCTTTTGAATATACTGGTTGTGTCTACAACTTTCTTTATGCCTAAAAAGTCCAACTGAACCCACATTTTTTCATTTGAGGTCTTTTATGTGAAGGTTCTTTTATTTTCATTTTTTATTTTTCTCCCTTACTCCCCCTTTTCCTTGTCAATATTTACATTCACAAAGTGATAACCAGGACGTGGCATTTTATTTATCAGTGTATCCACAGACACCACCCTGTGATAGATACACATTTGTTCTATTTTAAATATCAAGCGATGCATTAATCATAGCAGTTCCACAACCAAAACCAGGTACCAGCTTCCAAATCATAGATAGATTCGTCCCACCCTGGGGGGGGGGGGGGGGGCGAATCAAGTCTAAGCCCCTGTACACACGGTCGGAGATTTCCACAACCAAATCCGTCGGATTTTGTCCGTCAGATTTAGTCTGACGGATTGTGTCCAAAACTGTTGCATACACACGGTCGGACTAAGTTGTCGAAAAATCCGATCTTTCAGAACGTGATGACGTAATTTCGTTACGATGGGACTAGATTCAGGCTAGTAGCCAATAGCTTTGATGTAGGAATTTGATCTGAGCATGCGTGGCACTTGGTCCGATCAAAATTCTCTACACATGATCGGATTACGTCCGACCGGCCCAGTTGGTCGGGAAATATTTCCAACATGTTGGAAAATTGGGTCCGACGGAGATTCGGACGGAATCAGTCCAATGCATACCACACACAGTCGGATTATCTGACGACACGGTCCGATAAGACGCATTCCGACCGGATTCTCTGACCGTGTGTACGCGGCATTAGAGGTGTTTCTAAATTAAACATTCTGGATATACCAGTTAAAATGTTATATACCCCATGGGTTAAACATTGACTGGGATATAAATGCCTTAATTAACCAGGCCTGATCATATTGGTCTATTGTCAGGGCTGGCTTAGCCCTTCCTCCTCTGGGCTGGCCGCTCAGCTGTCGGCTAATTGCCAGCTCTCTTCTCTTTCCACAGTTACCAGCTGTTCCCGATGACCTGCCTATTTAAAGCCGTCCAGCTTACTCTTTCCTTTGCCTTCGCGTTGGTCACATCACTAGGAACCATCTCCTGCTGTTTGTTTCAAGACTGGCTTGCTGACATCCCTCCTGGCTTCTATCCTGCTTGCAGTTGCTCTCCTTGGATCCCTGACGTCTGGACTGGCTGATTACCCGATCTGGTTTATGAACTTTGGACTGGCTGACTACCCGATCTGGCTACTGTACTCTGGCTATGCTTGACTATGCTTTTTCCTATTTGCCTTTTTATTTTTATTAATAAACAAGTGTGATTTGATTGTACTTCTGTCTCTGTCTGTTTCATGGCTCCTGACAGTACGCAAAGGCCATGAATTCAGAAGATACAGTCAATCCACTTGTTGGTAATATTTTTTCCAGATTGGATGAGCAAGATCAGTTTGCCTTGGCATTACAAACGCTCTTGAATCGCACGGCTCACCTGGAATCCCCCACGGTGGCTACTCCGGTACAACCTGAGTCGCAGGCCGTCCCTGCTGCTGCGCCAGTCTCTGTGCAGGCACCCGCCTTGAGTATTACCTCTATAAGAGTTATGTCTGGTTCTGCTCCGCTTCCCCAGTGATTTGGGGGTGATCCAGTTCAATGCAGAGGGTTTCTCAATCAGGTTGAGATATACTTCGAAATGCTGCCCCAGGCGTTTCCCACAGACAGAAGCAAAGTAGGTTTTGTGATATTTTTGCTTTCTGAGAGAGCCTTGGCCTGGGCTAACCCTCTATGGGAGACGCAAAAACCTGTTGTCTTGAGTTACCCTCAGTTTCTGGCCTCCTTTAAAAGGGTTTTTGACGTTCCTGCATGCTCCGCTTCTGCTGCCAAGTGCCTCATGTCCACCAAACAGAGTACAAGAACTGTTGCCGACTACGCCATTGAATTCCGTACTCTGGCAGCAGAGGTTGCTTGGAACAATGAGGCCCTCGTGGCTGCTTTTTCTCATGGTCTCTCGGATTCCATCAAGGATGAGATAGCAGCCTGAGATATACCCACTGAGTTGGAGAGCTTGATCTCGTTTGCCATCCTCATTGCCTCCAGACTCAGAGAAAGACTTTCTCTTAAGGAGCGCTTGTGGAAGCCTCCTGTACATTTGCCTCCAAACTTTGTAGTCCCACCCATGCCTCCCTCACCTCCCATGCCTCCTGGTACCGAGTTGGTCAGTGAAGATGAACCCATGCACCTGGGCTTCACGCGTCTCTCTGCAGATGAGAGAGCCTTTAGGAGGAGTGAGAGATTGTACCTTTATTGTGGCCAGGCAGGTCACTTTTTGAAGTCTTGTTCTACCCGCCCAGGGAACGCCTGAACCTTGAGGTCCTGTCATGGACAGACCTTAGGTGGCGTTGTTTCGTCCCCAGTTATCCAGAAGGATAAGCCCCTGGTTTTGGTCACCCTTTCTTGGGTTGAGTCGTCCATCGAGATACAGGCGCTAATAGACTCTGGGGCTGCAGGCCTGTTCATTGATGCTGCTTTTGTTTCGCAGCACTCGATTCAGCTGCAGCTGTATGACACTCCTCTTGCCATTGAGGCTCTTGACGGGAGACCTTTACAGCATGCCCATGTGACTAATGAGACGGTTCAATTGTCCATGGCCGTAGGGGCTATTCACCATGAGATAATCCAATTCCAAGTTATTTCCACTGCTTATTGGTTATCCTTGGTTACAGAGGCACAACCCCTCTTTTGATTGGCTCCGTGCTGAGGTTCTCTCCTGGTCACCAAAATGCAGTGAGACATGCTTCCTGAAGGTATCCAAGGTCCTGTGCACCGCTTCACTCCCCTCCCTGCCAGAAGAGTACCGTGATTTTGGCGATATCTTTGATAAAGGTCAAGCCAGTAGTTTGCCTCCACACCGGCCTTATGATTGCACAATTGACCTTCAACCTGGTGCCATACCTCCTCGTGGCCGGGTTTACCCTTTGTCGGTCTTGGAGGATAAGGCCTTGGAGGGGTATGTTGCTGACACACTTTCTCGAGGTTTCATCCGCAAGTCCTCGTCTCCTGCTGGTGCTGGTTTCTTCTTTGTGAAAAAGAAGAGCGGTGAACTGAGACCTTGTATAGATTATAGGGGTCTCAATCGTGTCACGATTAAGAATGCCTACCCGATTCCATTGATTACAGAATTATTTGACCGCCTCAAGGGAGCAACGGTTTTCACAAAGCTTGACCTGAGAGGGGCATACAATCTCGTGCACATTTAGGAGGGCGACGAGTGGAAAACTGCGTTTAATACCAGAACAGGCCATTATGAATACCTGGTAATGCCTTTTGGCCTTTGTAACGCCCCGGCAGTTTTCCAGGAATTTATTAACGATGTCCTGATTTGTTGCAATTGTGTGTGGTGGTTTATCTCGATGATATCCTCATATTTTCCAAGTCCCTGGAGAGCCACCACACAGATGTCTGTTGTGTACTTCAGAAACTAAGGGAGAACAATCTCTATTGTAAACTGGAGAAGTGCGAGTTCCATCGTGAACAGGTTACATTCCTGGGCTATGTAATTTCCACTGCTGGTTTTTCGATGGACCCAGAGAAACTGTCAGCAGTCCTACAGTGGCCTCGACCCGTGGGTTTACATCCTCTGCAGCATTTCCTGGGATTTGCCAACTACTATCTGAAGTTTATTCGTAACTTCTTGTCTCTGGTCAACCCTCTGTCTGATATGACCAGAAAGGACGGTAACCCACAGAGTTGGTCTCCGGAGTCCATTAAGGCCTTTGAGACTGTCAAGGCTGCCTTTGTTTCTGCTCCTGTGTTGGCACATCCTTATCCTATGTTGCCTTTTATCCTAGAAGTTGATGCTTCTGAGACTGGAGTTGGTGTCCTTCTGTCTCAACGTCCTAACTCTGAGAGCGCTATGCATCCGTGTGGTTACTTTTCCAAGAAATTGTCACCTGCTGAATGCAATTATGAGATTGGTGACAGAGAGCTGTTGGCGATCATTTTAGCCCTGAAAGAATGGAGACATCTCCTAAAAGGTGCCACTGTGCCCATTCTTATTCTTACTGACAATAAGAATCTTACATTCTTGTCTGAGGCTAAGCGACTCTCTCCCAGAAGGGCGCGATGGACTCTTTTCTTGTCACGCTTTAATTACATTGTCTCATTCTTACCCGGTACTAAGAATGTAAGGGCTGATGCCTTGTCACGACAATTTTCCTCCACTTCCAAGTCGGAGTCGGTTCCGGTACCTATGATTCCTCCTGATCGTATCTTAGCTACAGTTCGCACCAGTCTTACTTCTCCTTTGGGTGACAAAATTCTTGCTGCTCAGGTCCATGCTCCTCCTTATAAACCTTGTGACCGCTGCTTTGTCCCAGAGAGTCTCCGTACTGCAGTGCTCCAGACTTATCATTCTCCCAAGGCAGCTGGCCATCCTGGGAAGAATCAACTGATTTGGGCCATCTCCCAACAATTCTGGTGGCCTAGTCTACGGGCTGATGTTACTGCCTTCATAGCTGCCTGCCCCTTGTGTGCTCAGAGCAAGACTCCACGACACCTTCCAGTTGGCCTCCTACAACCCATACCCAATGGAGAGAGGCCCTGGACTCACCTGTCTATGGATTTCATTGTGGAATTGCCCAACTCCCAAGGCAACACTGTTATCCTTATGGTGGTTGACCGGTTCTCAAAGATGTGTCATTGTATTCCACTTAAGAAGTTGCCCACCTCTAAGGAACTGGCTTCCATATTTGCTCGGGAGATCTTTCGCTTACATGGGCTACCCAAGGTGATTGTCTCGGATAGGGGCAGTCAGTTTGTCTTCCGGTTCTGGCGAGCCTTTTGTCCACAGTTGGAAATGCAGCTTGCGTTCTCTTCTGCGTATCACCCGCAGTCTAATGGGGCCACAGAACAAGCCAGTCAGTCCTTGGAGCAATTTCTACGTAGCTATATTTATTTATTTTTTTATTTTATTTTTTTATGCATCAGTATATAGCACGCCGTAATCTCTCATCAACAAATTGTGGTAAGCCTTGCACCCTTATTGCTTTAGTTCCCTTCTGCTTATCGCCACCATTTTGCCTGTTGGCAGTGCTACTTTCACATCACCTGCATTCCTTTTCAGCATTTTCTTCTATTTTATTCTTTATTTGTTTTGTTAAAATTTCAAAAAATTTATTACAAAAATATACTTTCCTATTCCATATCCTTATATATCCCCTACCCCCCCCCCCCCCCCAATCCCTCACCCCCTCCCTCCCCTCTCCCTCTCCACCTCTCCCTCGCCCTCTCTCTCTCACTTCCCCTCGGTTCCACTCATTCTGAGATATTCTCTTGTTTTTTTGAACTCCAGCCATTTTCCCCATTTACTATAATAAATTTCCACTTGGTCTTCCCTTCTAGATATTGATTCCTCCATTGATCTTAACCACTCTATTTTGCCTAACCATTCCCTCATAGATGGCGGTTCAGATGTGCCCCATCTCTTTGGGATCAGGCTTTTTGCTGCATTCAATAAGTGAGGAATCAATGTGTTTTTGTATTCCCCTAATGTTTTATCAGTATCATGAAACAGACATGTCCACGGTTCCTTCTTTACCTATTCCCCTGTTATCCGAAAGATGTTTTCTATTATTTTCTCCCAGTATGGACCAATCTTTCCACAGTCCCACCAAATATGTGCAAAGGTTCCCACCTTGTCGCAGCCCCTCCAACATAGTGCTGATATATCTGCTCTTCTCTTGTGCGCTCTTTGTGGGACAATATACCATCTTGCCATTAGTTTAAATGACATCTCCACTGACATATTGTCCTTAGATATTATACCTGCTATTCTTAAGATCTTCTTTCTACGTTCCTTATCCCCCAGAGTACCTAACTCTTCTTCCCATTTTTTCAAGAATGGTGGTTCCCCTGGTTCCTTTTCCTCCTCTAGAATTTTATAAATTTTGGACATACTTTTTTTTCTTACAGCTCGGGGATGAAAGCATTCTCTCCACAGGTCTTAGATCTCCTTCCCCGCGGAGTGGCCGAGGCAGGGTCTGAGCAAAATGTTTAATTTGTGCATATCTCCAACTATCTAAATTCCTACATCCCCATCTTTGTCTTATTTCTCCTAAAGTGCAAAGTCTATCCCCATTCATCACTTCTTTCAGCAAAATATCATCCTTTTTGCCCATCTAGTAAAATAAACAAATTCCTCCTTCCCTGGTTTAAAAAAACTTGTGTCTAATAAAGAAATTAAAGGTGAATTATACTGCCAGTGGTTTAATTCTCCCACTTTGTCCCATATTTTAAACAAATTAATGGTAAGTGGGTTGGTGCAACTCCGTAAAATCGCGGTAATCCCGTGGTATCCAAATCCTTTTTCCTAGATTAACTCCACTTTGTGTTTTCTCTATATTTACCCACCCTTTGTCCCCTTTGTCATACACCCAATCCACCACTCGTGAGATTACTGCTGCCTGGTAATATCTCCTGAGGTTCGGGGCTGCTAATCCCCCTCCTGTTTTCCCCCTTTCTAGAGTCATATAAGAAATCCTAGGGTTCCTACGTTCCCATATATATTTTAAGATTAGAGTTCTGAGTTTCGTAAAGAACTCCTGCGGTACTTTTATTGGGATCATTTGGAACACATATGTCAGTTTTGGTAAAATAAACATTTTTAACGCATTTACTCTCCCTATTAACGACAGGGGTTTATGTCTCATACTTTTAATACATTCTTTAACCCTATTTAATATATATGTATAATTGGCCGCGTATGCAGATGACAATGTGGGTGTAATTCTTACCCCCAGGTACCTCAGCTCTTCCCTACACCAGATAAAGGGAAGGACATCTGGAGTTCTTTTTTAGGTACTGTTATATTCAGAATTTCAGTTTTTGACATATTGATCTTAAAATTTGTCAACTTCCCATATCTGTAGATCTCCTTAATTATATTTGGCAGAGTCACCCTGAGTTCTGAAACATAGAATAATATGCCATCTGCATACGCAGACACCTTATACTCCTCTCCGCCTATTCTCACCCCCCTTATATCTCCATTTTTCCTGATCGAGACCAGCAAGGGTTCCAAGGCCAGTACAAACAGCATTGGGGACAGAGGGCACCCTTGTCTGGTTCCATTATATAACTTTACTACCGGGGAGAGGTTGCCGTTAATTTTAATTTTTGCCGTCGGGTGGGAATAAAATGCTTTTATCCATCGCAATGTTTTTTCTTTTAACCCCAAATATCTTAATGTCTCAAACATGAAGCCCCAGTCTACCCTGTCAAATGCTTTTTCAGCATCTACAGATAACAGGGCGACCGGGGCTCCACTGCTTTCCACCCCATGAATCAACATTAGGGTTTTAAGGCAATTATCCCTACCCTCCCTTCCCATGACAAACCCCGTTTGGTCACTATGGACCCATTGGGGTAGTAATGGTTTCAACCTTTCTGCAATCACTTTTGAGAATATCTTCAGGTCCGTATTCAGAAGAGAGATTGGTCTATAACTCCCAGGGGTCGTTGGATCCTTCCCCTCCTTTAATATCAAAGTTATATAAGCCATCAGTGCTTCTTCCCTCAATTCTTCCCCTTCTGCAACTGCATTCATGTACTCGCATAATTTGGGCGCCAGTATTTTTTCAAACTTTTTATAATACAGGATTGGAAACCCGTCCGGGCTTGGGCTCTTCCCAATTGCCATTCCCCTTATTGCCCTCGCAACCTCGTCTACCATTACAGGAGCCTCTAACCTCTCCAACTCATCTTCTGGGACTGTAGGGAGATCTATTCCTTTTAGGTACTCGATAGTATTTTCCTTGTTTCTACTTTTCCCCTCTCCCTGTCCTACCTTATATAACTGGCTATAATAGCCATGAAAAACCGTCGCTATTTCAGGAGTGGAATGCTTCATTTCCCCCTTTTCATTTTTTATTTTTGATATGAAGGACGCGTTTCTTCTCTCCCGCACTACTCTTGCTAACCATTTCCCAGGTTTGTTCCCCTCCTGGTATCTTATACTCTCTACCCTGTGGTTAACTCGCACCCTTTCCTTCTCCAACAGTCCTTCTAATTCTAGCTTCTTGCCTTTCAGCTCTTCTCTCTCTGGGATCCCCTTTGGTCTTGTTTGTTGCTCTAATTCCCAAATCTCCTTATTTAAATCTTGTAACCTTTTCCCTATTTCCTTTTTTTTCCCTGTCCCGATGCTTATTAGAATTCCTCGTATAAATGCTTTATGGGTCTCCCATATCGTACTCCTCGTAACCTCTGGGGAATCATTTCTTATAAAGAACTCTTCCAGCTCTGTTTCAATCCTGCTTCTAGTCTCTGGGTCCTGTATAAACGCTTCATTTAATCTCCATATCTCTCTCTTGGCCTGATCTGTTACTAGCTCCAGCTGTACCATGACTGGAGCATGGTCAGATAGGGAGATAGATTTTATTACTGTATCTTTAAGTGCAGGGAGCATTTGATGTTCAATCAGTACATAGTCAATTCGGGTAAATGTCCCATGCACCGATGAGTAGAAAGTATAGTCTCTGCTATTCGGGTGTTTTATC
Organism: Lithobates pipiens; assembly: GCF_037356315.1. NCBI lineage: Eukaryota > Metazoa > Chordata > Amphibia > Anura > Ranidae > Lithobates > Lithobates pipiens. The sequence continues at coordinate 204,816,820 of NW_027507784.1, read as the reverse complement.
CTCCAAGCATCGACTAACTGAAATTCCAAAAGCAGCGCCTTTATCTTTTTGTATCTAAGCTCCGACCACCGAGGGGACCCCGCTGAGGAGTCCACCCGAGGGTCGATGCACATATTCAGATCCCCCGCCACTATCAATTTACCTTTTCTGAACTCTGCCAATAAGTCCAGGGCCTTCCTCAGGAATTTATCCAGGTCCCTGTTTGGGGAATAGATGTTCGCAAAGGTATATACCCCATCAGAGATTCTTCCCCTTATGAACAAAAATCTCCTTTCCGGATCAGCCATTTGTTTCTCAACTTTGAACCTGACACTTCTCTCAAAACCTATTGCTACCCCCCTTGCGTAACATGTGGTAGAGTCGCCGTAGAACCATGTAGGGAACCTCCAAGATGTCAATCTCCCTCCAACCTCGTGTGACATATGTGTTTCCTGCAGACAGATCACATTCGCCCCATAAAATTCTAACTCCTTATTTACTCTGAACTTTTTTTGGGGGGTATTTATACCCCTCACATTGTACGTTATCAATTTCAACATTGTCATATCTCGTTCATCTCCTCCCCCTCCTCTCCCCCCCCTCCCGCCGGGTGGAGCAATATGCTCCCTCCCAGCCAGAAGGTCAACATGGAGAGAGAGAGGAGGGGGACACGTGAGGGTGTGAGAGAGAGTGCATGCGCCCTGTTTGAGAGAGAGATTATCCCCTATCCCTCCCCCCCACTTCCTCCCCCCCTTCTCCAGCCCCCTCCCGCCTTCCCTCCCCCTCCCACCTCCCCCCTTTCCACCCCCCTCTCCTCCATTCAGAGAAGTGAACAATTTCCATTTTTGTTCCTTGCATAGGTGTCCCGGTGACCCACAGGTCACCTTTTGCCCGCCTAGCATTCTTTGGGAGGACCGCCTCATTCACAATCCGCCAAAGTGCTCGCACTCCCCTCCCCCCATCCCCCCATATCCCACCTCCCCATCGCCCCCCAGTGGTGGTAATTACACCCCATCTCTCCCCCCCCTGTCTCTGACCCGTGACCACTGCATAGCCCCACTGCTTCCTTCGTTCCCCCGCCCTTCCTCCCATCCTGGTAGTACCGGTGGGGGGATTTCTAGCCTATTACAGAAGTCCATTAAGTCCTCTGGAAACCTTAGTACTGCAGTGGGGCCGTCTCTCCTTCCCCTAAGACATGCTGGGAATCCCCATTGATAGGGAACGTTTAATGACCTCATCAGGTCTGTCAGGGGTTTAAGGAGCCTTCTTCTCATCAATGTTTCCCCTGCCAGATCTGAGAATATCTGTAACTCCGATTCCTGAAACAAAATCTTGTCCATCCTTCGGGTATTCTCCAATACTAGCACCTTTTCTTCGTGATAATGAAATCTGATTATTACATGTCTTGGTTTTTCTGTGGCTTGGGACCGATATCCCGCAACTCGATGTACTCTGTCTATTTTTAATATTTCATCCTCAGCTCTTCCTAGAATGGGATTGAACAGGTCCTGCATCACCCTGGGGAGCTCTTCGTTTTAAAATTTTTCTTCTAGACCTTTTATCCTTAAGTTTTTCCTTCTTCCACGATTTTCTTGGTCCTCGATTTTATATAGGATCGATCTATTTATTTTTTGAGCTGATTTCACTTGTTCTCTTAGGTCCCTCAGATTCTGTTCATACCCATTCATTCTTTCCTCCATCTCTTCCACCCTACCTAGTACTTGACCAATATCTGCCCTTATCCCAGCTATATCCAATTTAAGTGATGTTTCAACTTTAGTCAATGCCTCTGTAAATATCTCTCTCAGCATACTCAGGCTCACTTGTGGCTCCGCCAGCACTGGGTCTCCTTCTATTTTGGGTTGGGAAGGGGCCTCTCCTTTTCTCCCCAGTTCTTCCCTTCTTTTAACCTTGTCTTCTTCCCGGGAACTTACCCCCCCCCCCCCATCCTAGTGCGAGTTGAACACAAGTCCTTAGGCTTTTCCGCTCCCAGCCCTTCTCCCATCTCCGTAATTTTGCTGATACCCGCGCCTGATTTTCTTAATGTTTTCTGGCTGGGGGTTTCCTGGCTGCTTTCCATCATACTTGTCTCCCCCACCAAATATCGTTGTATCCCCCCAGGGCTAGCAGGCCCTGCTCCCCCCCTTTTATTAATCTTCCCCTGCATTCTTCTTTTGTGACAGATTAGCTCCAAGTCCCAGGACCTTTTATCGAAGCCAATGTCCTTTTCCTTTCCTTTAATTCTTATGGGGTACAGATTGATTAAGTTACTTTCCGGAAGCGGGGTATTTCTGTCAGGTAGGAAAGAGTGCTGGAGAGGTTTATTTTTGTGTGAGAGTGTTTCCTTTTTTTTTTCTTTTCTTTCCCCTTCCTCCTCTCCCCTTCCCTTCTTTCAAAGAATAAGGCTACATACAGTGGTATAGTCCTCCCTCCTTATGCCAGTATGCCAGCGGACAAAAAAAAGTACTATTAACGAACAGTGAGCTCCAATCCGACTCTCCGCTCAGGGCAATGTGCTGAGCTTTTTATTTTTATTTTTTAGCAGGTACAGGCTGTAAGCTAACACCAGTATTCACCGCCTGTGAATACTTACAAAGTTGCTGTCAGAGAGTGATGGACAAACAGTAGGCAAAAGGGTGGCAATTGAGAGTGAGCACAAATCAACACCACTACTTTATACCCTAGTATGAGACATGTAAATATAAAAAAATAAAAATAAAAAAAAAACACTCCGTACTGCATTGTTGTTTACATGTCTTTCACATATCCTTCCATTTTTCACTTCCTCATGCCACTTCTTACCCTACAGGGTTTATGTCAAACTAATCAGGCAGCATTGATAGCAATCTAGTGGTCTAGTAGTGAGTGTCATGCTAGCAGAAGGCTTATGTATACACTTTACCAATTTCAAGGAAAAACCACTTCAGCAATAGTTTAGTCAGTAATGATGACAAGTGTCCAGCTGTCCATCCCGTCCATCCCGTCTCCATTCATCCACACTACTTTCTCACCCAGCTGCTCCGCTGCTCCACTGTTCTGCCACTGTTCTCTAATCCCCAACCTTACCGTCTCATAAGGGGGTGAGGATGTCCATGCTCGTCCAAGCAGCCAGGCCAGCTCAGGGGGGAGGGGGGGAAGGTGAAGTGCTCCGCGCAGAGCCGCCGTCCTACCGCTGTGTCCCTGCTTCACAGGGAAACGCTCTCTGCCCGCTCTCTGTCATGCTGACCTCCGGAGCTTCCGCTCTACCTCATGCAGGCGAGCAGCTGACAGCGGGTGGGCGGTGCTGGCGGTGCTGGCGATACGGAAGGCGGGGACGACGAGGGAAGAGGACGCAAGTCGCTCCGGCGGCTGCTACGTGTCAGCGGCTCCTCCCATCCCCTCTGGTCTACGTAGCTATATTTCTGACCATCATAACAACTGGTCTGACCTATTACCTTGGGCAGAGTTTGCTCACAACAGTGCCCTGAATTCTGCCTCCCGATTGTCTCCATTTATGGCGAATTATGGTTTCCAACCTTCCATGTTGCCTGACTTGTCTGTTCCGCAGAGTATTCCTGTGTTAGAGGAGCATCTCTGTGGTCTTCGTTCCACTTGGATACAAGTCCAGGAGGCTTTGCGTCATGCTAATGTTAGGTACAGACTCCATGCTGACCGCAGACGCCTGCCTGCGCCTTCCTACCAGGTTGGGGACAGGGTCTGGCTGTCATCTCACAACCTCCGGCTTCGTGTTCCCTCACTGAAGTTTGCACCTTGGTTTATTGGGCCTTTCCATATCCTTCGCAGGATTAACCCAGTAGCTTATGCGTTGGACCTTCCTCCTAGTATGCACATCTCAAATGTGTTTCATGTCTCCTTATTGAAACCGTTGGTTTGTAACCGATTTACCACCTCGTGCCACATCCTCACCCTATTCAGGTTGAGAACCATAAGGAGTATGAGGTACAATCCATTGTTGACTCCCGTAGGTTCCGTGGGCGCATACAGTACCTGGTGCATTGGAAGAGGCACGGGCCGGAGGAACACTCCTCGGTTTCATCCTCTGACGTACATGCCCCTGTCCTCCTCCGCGAGTTCCATAGACGGTTTCCCCTCAAGCCCGGTGGCCCTCCAAGGGAGAGGGGTCATTGGGGGGGTATTGTCAGGGCTGGCTTAGCCCTTCCTCCTCTGGGCTGGCCGCTCAGCTGTAGGCTAATTGCCAGCTCTCTTCTCTTTCCACAGTTACCAGCTGTTCCCGATGATGCTCGTCTGACCTGCCTATTTAAAGCCTTCCAGCTTACTCTTTCCTTTGCCTTCGCATTGGTCACATTACTAGGAACCATCTCTTGCTTTTTGTTTCAAGCCTGGCTTGCTGACATCCCTCCTGGCTTCTATCCTGCTTGCAGTTGCTCTCCTTGGATCCCTGACGTCTGGACTGGCTGATTACCCGATCTGGTTTATGAACTTTGGACTGGCTGACTACCCGATCTGGCTATGCTTGACTACGCTTTTTCCTATTTACCTTTTATTTTTATTAATAAACAAGTGTGATTTGAGTGTACTACTGTCTCTGTTTGTTTCATGGTTCCTGACATCTATATCTTTTTTAATAAATATCTTTTTAAATAAATTTGAGTATGGTCTCACATAATAACGATCAATGAAAAATAGAAACATACCATCATCCAAATTGAAACAGGAGAAATTAAGGGAGATGGAGGTGTGAGGGGACAGTTGCTGGCCAATACACAAAACCACCTAGAAAGGTTAATGGACTATCTCGGTACTGATACCTTGACCCAGTAGTAGTAATAAAAAGTCAAACTTTAATACAATATAAAGAAAAGTATACAAACATATTAAAAATACACCAGAATGTCACTGACTACTAACGGATTCCCCCGTAGAGCTAATGTTGGAGTGGAGTATAAATATTTGTCCTCTACTGGTTTTGTGTTAAAAAAAAACACTTCTTCAGAAGGAGTAGTCTAGGGAACAAATAATACATTTAGACAAAGCATACATTTTAATAAAATGTTACAATCAGAGTTATGATAGAGACACGCTCACCCATTTGGACGTAATTAAATGGCGACAGAGCTCAACAAAATAACAAAATCCCCCTCAGACAAGGGAGATTGCAAATAACAGTCTCTGGTAGAAAGGTTATAGTAAAAATGAATAATAAAAGAATAAAAAAATATACTGCAAAGGGTGGTGTGGTGAGGACACCAACCAAGTACCATTGTGAGATAGATAGAAGGAAAAGGAAAAGAGAGAAGAGGGGGGAGGAAGGGAGGAAAGGGGAAGGGGGGGGATGAGGGGGAAAAAGAAAGGGTAAGGGAGAGATGAGAAAGGGAACACGTGCCATTGTGATATAGATAGAAGGAAAAGGAAAAAGAGAGAAGGGGTGGGAGGAGGGAGGGAAGAAAATAAAAGGAGGGGAGAACAGGAAAAGAAAACAAAAAAAAAAACAGAAGGGGGAGTGAAAGGAGGGGGAGAGGGGAGAGGGGAGAGGGGAGGGGGAGAGGGTGGAGGGGAGGGGGGAAGGGGAAAAGGGAAGGAGAGGGGAGGGAGGAAGGGTGGAAGAAAAAGGGAGAGGGAGGAGAGAGGGAAAAATGAAAAGGGGGAAGGGGGGAGGAAGGGGAAAAGGGTAGGGAGGAAAAAAGACAGCCGGTGAAGAAAGGAGGAAAGTGGAGGAAAAGGGAGGAGGGGGGAGCGAGGTGAGGGGGAGAGGGAAGGAAAAGGAGGGGGTTGTGGGAGGGTGTGGGTGGGGAAAGTGAAGGGAGGGGGAGTGATGGAGGGGGAAAAAGGTGTAGGGGAGGGGGGGTTAGAGGAAGTGCTGGCAGGAAGGGTAGACAGCCACCTTGAAAACCACAGTGGTATGTAGTGCAGATAATTGACTTACTGGGGAAACCAACTTGGTAAAAAAAAAAAAAAAAAAAATATATATATATATATATATATATATATATATATATATATATATATATATATATATATATATATATATACAGTGGTGTGAAAAAGTGTTTGCCCCCTTCCTCATTTCCTGTTCCTTTGCATGTTTGTCACACTTAAGTGTTTCGGAACATCAAACCAATTTAAACAATAGTCAAGGACAACACAAGTAAACACAAAATGCAATTTGTAAATGAAGGTGTTTATTATTAAAGGTGAAAAAAAATCCAAACCATCATGGCCCTGTGTGAAAAAGTGATTGCCCCCTAAACCTAATAACTGGTTGGGCCACCCTTAGCAGCAACAACTGCAACCAAGCGTTTGCGATAACGTGCAATGAGGCTTTTACAGCGTCCTGGAGGAATTTTGGCCCACTCATCTTTGCAGAATTGTCCTAATTCAGTTACATTAGAGGGTTTTCGAGCATGAACGGCCTTTTTAAGGACATACCACAACATCTCAATAGGATTCAGGTCAGGACTTTGGCTAGGCCACTCCAAAGTCTTAATTTTGTTTTTCTTCAGCCATTCGGTGGTGGACTTGCTGGTGTGTTTAGGATCATTGTCCTGCTGCAGAACCCAAGTTCGTTTCAGCTTGAGTACACGAACAGATGGTCGGACATTCTCCTTCAGGATCTCTTGGTAGACAGCAGAATTCATAGTTCCTTTTATCACAGCAAGTCTTCCAGGTCCTGAAGCAGCAAAACAGCCCCAGACCATCACACTACCACCACCATATTTTACTGTTGGTATAATGTTCTTTTTATGAAATGCAGTGTTCCTTCTACGCCAGATATACTTGGACACACACCTTCCAAAGAGTTCCACTTTTGTCTCATCGGTCCACAGAATGTTGTCCCAAAAGTCTTGGGGATCATCAAGATGTGTTGTGGAGAAATTGAGAGGAGCTTTGATGTTCTTTTTGCTCAGCAGTGGTTTTCTCCTTGGAACTCTGCCATGCAGGCCATTTTTGCCCAGTCTTTTCCTGATGGTGGAGGCATGAACGCTGACCTTAACTGAGGCAAGTGAGGCCTGCAGTTCCTTGGACGTTGTTGTGGGGTCTTTTGTGACCTCTTGGATGAGTCGCCGCTGCGCTCTTGGGGTAATTTTGGGCGGCCGGCCACTCCTGGGAAGGTTCACCACTGTTCCATGTCTTCGCCATTTGTGGATAATGGCTCTCACTGTGGTTCGCTGGATTCCCAAAGCTTTGGAAATGGCTTTATAACCCTTTCCAGACTGATAGATCTCAATTACTTTCTTTCTCAATTGTTCCTGAATTTCTTTGGGTCTCGGCATGATGTGTAGCTTTTAAGGATCTTCTGGTGGACCTTACTGTGTGAAGCAGCTCCTATTTAAGTGATGCCTTGATTGTGAACAGGTGTGGCAATAATCAGGCCTGGGTGTGGCTAGAGAAATTGAACTCAGGTGTGGACAACCACAGTTATAGTATGTTTTAACAAAGGGGGCAATCACTTTTTCACACAGGGCCATGATGGTTTGGATTTTTTTTCACCTTTAATAATAAACACCTTCATTTACAAATTGCATTTTATGTTTACTTGTGTTGTCCTTGACTATTGTTTAAATTGGTTTGATGTTCCGAAACACTTAAGTGTGACAAACATGCAAAGGAACAGGAAATGAGGAAGGGGGCAAACACTTTTTCACACCACTGTATATACTGTATGTAGAAGTTTGCCTGAGCTGGATGGAGGTAAGCAACAGTACAGGAGAGGATTAGAGAAGGAGCCCGATCAGAAATAACTCCCAGGGTGGTGCAGAGGCCACTCAGCATATGTGGGTCCAGAGGCCAGAGGCTAAACAGCCTGTGATTCCCAGAGTGGCAAAAGAAAATCTGCAGGGAAAACATAGTAAGGTATACACTGTTAGGAGGAAAATAGCAGAGAGGGAGAAGGGAAACAAAGCCAAGACGAGAGAGGAAAAAGAGGTGGGGGGGGAACAGAAAAGAGCGAAGAAAGAAGAACGGGGGGTGAACGACGCTGAGGGGGAACAGTTCCCCCACGTCGACCATACTGAAAACACTCAAATGTAAAAAAAAGCCATCCTTCACATCAGCCCGGCAGGAGAGTCTCTGCTGCTCACATAAGAGGCCCAAAGGGGCCGCTATATGAGCTCCCCAACCCTGCCGGCATCAGCACATGCTGCCCAATGGCAGCGTCTGATGTCACAGGGTCAGTTTGCTCACACTGCGCTGGTGCAAATGTCCATGCTACTACGCAAGCGTGCCATGACAGAGCCCCTAGGCTCGTTCACGGCAAGCCGGGATAAGCTGGCCACGGAAAACACGTCTGCTGGTGGAGAAAGAGAGAGGGCGCAATTCACCAATTTGACCAATAGAGGGAGCAAGTCTCCCGTACAGCAGTTACAAAGTGAAGTTGAATACAACATATGTTAATACAAAGCGTGTTTGAAGTAAATCAACGAACATTGAGTAAAATATAGATTTTGTGAGAGATATAAAATTCCCAAAATATCACCAAATACAAAAAGGATTCCTAAAACACCCAGATAGATTGACAATGGGTATGCATCGACAAAAAAATAGGGCACCAGATACAAGAATAATAAGGGGGGGGAGGGAAGGGGGAAAGGAAATGGGGGGAAGGGAAATGGGGGAAAGAGGGGGAAAGGGGGGTAACATGAAAACAAAACATAATTAATTCACAAAAAATGGGGAGGACGGCATTGAGCCATTCAATCAATAGTGTCTCCCTCTGTAGGATTGTTTGGTCCCAGTCACCCCCCCTGGGGTCTTGTTGAACCACCTCAAGAGAGATATCATAGTGATGGTAGAATCCAATATGTCTACCTGGCCATGGCACTGGTTGGTACTTGGTGGCGAGCTGAGTATGTAGTGATAAATCTAACGAAGAGTAAAGAATGCCTAGAATGTGCCAGAGCTTTATTAAAGGCCTTTCTAATATTTGTGGGTGAATATCAACTCACCAATAGCCGTTCACGTAGTCATCTGGATCCTAAAGTCACTTTCAGATGTACAATTTCTACGCAAACGCAACTATTGCGCAAAAGGTATGCTGTGCACCAGAGGTGTAGGATGAGCACTAGTTGCGTATAATAAAGTGTTACCGGCTGTGGGCTTGCAGTAAAAATCAGTACCTAAAGTGCCGTCTGGTTGTTTGATAATGGACAGATCCAAAAATTACCATTATCAAACTTAAAAGTGAATTTCAAATTGAACTCATTGTCGTCCAGACTATGGACGAATTCCAATAAGCAGTCCTTTGTCCCAGTCCACACCAAAAAAGATTGTTAATATAACGATACCAGACAAGGACATTTCAAGAAAGTCTACATATCTTTCATCTGAATGGATAAATCTCTCCCACCCACCTAGATAATGACTAGCAATTCAGCAAGGACAGATCTGCCTTTGCTGAGGGCTATGCTTATCGATGGCCAGGAAGGAACTCCGGTAAGAGGGGTTTCTCTTGGGCTAATGCAAAGAGAAATCCCACCACCGAAGCCGTATCTGACTCGTCCCTATCATCAACTTTCTCCTTACAAAGTAACCTACGCTCAACTATCACACCGGCAACTAACTCTTCACGGAAACGATTATGCTATGTTGGCGGCACTCCACCTGCCAACCCTAACAAAGATAAAAAAGGCCCTAAAACTTCCAAAACTCCACGTGCACCCTCCACAAAAACAACTTAGAACACTGCCGTCCCGATTGAAGGGGCAGCAGGTCATTCTACTTTACATGGCACTATCCCCAAAGTCCTTAATTCAGCACTTATGACCAATAAATATACCAAGGTCAATGAAGATCTATTTTTTTTAGATCTCAAGAAACAGTATGGCGACCTAGATACATACGTGCTCAAACCCACACATCTCTCACCCAACACTCCCAGCATGATACCAAGCTCAATATCATAAACCTCACCCCCTATCAATTGACCAAGGATGAATCCTCTGTACTCCAATTAGGTCTAGGCTTTTGTCCCTTAGATGCTCTCAAAGTTACAGAGACTATTAAAGATCTGTGCTTATTTGCTTGTAATTTCACCTTCATGTTTATTTTTGATAAGGATCGTGCAAAATTCAATCTTGAACATGAGCTCGCGGAGTGGAGGAGTTTCGGGTGCTCTGTGACCTCATGCTTTTGTACGATGAAGGAGCCGTTGAGGATTCTGGCTCCTCTCAAACTATTCCCTCCACTTCCCTACACTACTACTCCAGCTTTTGGACCTGTGCCCAAACCTTTCGGTTTACGCTCATGCAGATTCCCTGATTTAATGACCTGCCCGGTCATCTGGGCATTCTTGCAGGCTATTATTAGGGACTTGAAACGACAACAATGGCTCTCCTAACCTTAACAATCGCCAGACCAAAGCACTTAAATCTTTAAAAAAAAACATTCTGATATTGTTATCAAGCAATCAGACAAAGGTGGGAATATCGTCTTAATGACGCATAACCAATACCAAATTATGTGTCTGGCTATCCTTAATAATCGCAATGGGTACCGCCCCATTTCCCAATCCCTTGTGTCTACCTTTACCTCGGAACTCCGTGTCTTTTGCACTGAGGCCATTCCCCTAAGCAGCAATTCATTCTCACTAAAAAATATTTTACATTTAATGACCAGCTGTTTCTCCAGATCCAAGGGGTCGCCATGGGGACTTCATGTGCCCCGGCCTACGCTAATCTTTATATAGGTGGGTGGGAGCTATTTAGCCATTCCGATGAAAGATATGTAGATTTTCTTGAAAACGTCCTAGTCTGGTATCGTTATATTGACAATCTTTTTTTGGTGTGGAATGGGACAAAGGACTGCTTATTGGAATTCGTCCATAGTCTGGACGATATTGCATTCAATTAGAAATTCACTTTTATTTCCATTTTTGGATCTGTCCATTATCAAACAACCAGTCGGCACTTTAGATACTGATTTTTACTGCAAGCCCACAGCCAGTAACACTTTTTTATACGCAACTAGTGCTCATCCTACACCTCTGGTGTGCAGCATACCTTTTGCTCAATATTTGCGTTTGCGTAGAAATTGTACATCTGAAAGTGACTTTAGGATCCAGTCCTGCGTGAACGGCTATTGATGAGAGGATATTCGCCCACAAATCTTAGAAAGGCATTTAATAAAGCTCTTGCACGTTCTAGGCATTCTTTACTCTTCAACCGTTCTAAATCTATACCATTTAACGACCATGTTAGATTTATCACTACATACTCAGCTCACCACCAAGTACTTTGAACCATTCTATCCAACCATTGACATTTACTTACTGAACACAATATCTTGGGTAAGCATGTGCGATCTGCCCCCAATTTGGAATTCCACAGGGCACGTTCCTTACGTGATCAGCTGACTTCTAGTCACTATCTGCCCTTTAATCCCTCAAGATCTGGACCATGTGGGACATTCAGATGTGGCAATTGCCCTCGCTGCCCCTGGGCCCTCGAGGGAAAGTATTTTACCTTACCCAATGGTGAAAAATGTGTCTTACAAACCTATGCAGGTTGTGGCATTAGGGGGGTCATATACCTGATGATATGCAAGTGTAATGCCTTCTAAGTCGGTAAGATGATTCGAGAATTCAGGCAAAGGATAGGCGATCACCTCTACCACTCTGGGAGTGGTAAACTCACTACCACAGGTAGACATATTTTATTCCACGATCGCTATGATATCTCTGTTGTCCAATTCCTTGTTCTTGAGGTGGTTCAACAGGACCCCGGGCGGGGGGTAACTGGGACCGAACAATCCTACAGAGGGAGACACTATGGATTGAACAGCTCAATGCCACCCTCCCTCCAGGCCTTAATTAATTTTTTTTAAATTAATTATGCTTTGTTTCCATGTTACCCCCCTTTCCCCCTCTTTCCCCTTTTCCCCCATTCCCTTTCCATCCCCTCCTCTCCCCTTCCCCTCTCCCCCCTTAATTATGCTTGTTTCTGGTGCCCTAATTGTTTGTTGATGCATACCCATTGTCAATCTATCTGGGTGTTTTAGGAATCCTTTTTGTATTTGGTGATATTTTGGGAATGTAATGCCACGTACACACGACCAGGCTGAACTCTGAAGGAGTTTCCAACAGAGTTCCGCCGGAGTTCCGACAGAGTTCCGTGGAAACGGACTTGCCTACACACGATCACAACAAAGTCCGCCCGTCTGGTACGCGGTGACTTACACCAGGTCTGACGAGACTATAAAACGGAAGTTCAATACCAAGTGCGCCACCCTTTGGGCTCCTTCTGCTAATTTCGTGTTTACCTCGTGTTAGCAAAAGTTTGGTGAGAGACGATTCGCGCTTTTCAGACTCGTATTTTTCAGAGCGTTTAACTGCTTTTCAGTTTGTGCTTGTGAGGTTTGTATCTGTTTTTTAGTGTGTGTAGTCAGGTCGTCTCTGTATTTTGCAGTGCGATCTGCTGCGCTCGTTGCTGACTTTCAGCTCGCTCTTCACAGGCCTTGCTGTTCTTCAGGAACTTCTGTTAAGTTCGTTCTGACAAGCCAACCGTTTTGAAGCCATGTTGCGTGTACGTACTCATCGTCGAGTTCGTGCTTTGCTTGTGCTTGGTGTTGTAGTTCATTCTTCAACCAAAGACCAGTCCGTGAACAGGGTGGGGAGGAGTTCATGGACGAAGAATTGGTTACTCCAGCGTGACCAGTTCTCACACATGCCTTTGCTTCGTGAGATCCGGGAGAATAATCCTGATGATTTCAGGAATTATCGTCGGATGACGGACCCCATTTTTCACCGTCTGCTGGCTTTGCTGACCCCTTATATCACCAGGCAGGATACCTGCATGCGGCAAGCCATCACTCCGGAGCAGAGGCTCATCGCCACGTTGTGCTACTTGGCGACAGGGAGAAGCCTTCAGGACCTCAAGTTCTCCACAGGCATCTCCCCCCAGGCTCTGGGGATCATTATTCCAGAGACCTGTTCTGCCATCATACAGGTCCTGCAGGAGGACTATTTTAAGGTAATATTTATCATTTAACATCACATTTTATTGTCTTTAATGTTTGCTAATGTCTTGTATTTCTTTCCTCAATCTCTAATTACTATGATTGCAATATGCTGTGAATGTCCCCTTTGTCCTCATGCATGCTGTAATCTTTTAATGCTCCTTTTTTGTCTTTCATGCATATTTGCCTTCATTAAACCTCACCAACATGCTATGGTAGGCCCATATCCACCTAGTCTAGTCACTTAAAATGTCTTTTGTAAGCTCCATTGTATTGCTTTATCCTAAAACCAAACATTTAATATTATTACAAATGGTCTGTGTGTCCTTAACTGAATCCCCCCCCCCCCTTAATAGTATCCCAAATGGTCTGTGTGTCCTTAACTGGATCCCCCCCCCCCCCCCTTAATATAATTCCAAATAATCTGTGTGTCCTTAAATTAATGTTGAATTATATATTGTATTTTTAACCCACTTCAACCCTGGAACGATTTTCCCCCTTCCTGACCATCAGCACTTTTTGTGATTTGGCAGTGCGTTGCTTGAATTGACAATTGTGCGTCCTTGTAACATGGCTCCTCTAGTAAATTATCGTCATTTTATTAGCACAAATAGAGGTTTTATTTGGTTGTCTTTGATCACCTCTGCTTTTTTTGTTTTTGCGATTAACCACCAACAAAACCAAACTGCATTTTTAAAAATATGCATTATTTTTCAGTTTTCGCTATAAGAAATATACCCCCAAAAATATATTAACCAGAATTTTTTGAACATGATTTTATGCTGATACGTATTCTTCAAAAAATTTGTTGATAAAATGAATCGCAATAAGCGTTTATTGATTGGTTTGTGCAAAAGTTCTAGCGTATACAAAATATGGTCTAGTTTGATGGCATTTTTTTAATCTTGCAATTTTTGGAAATAGTAATAGCGGTGATAACCGATTTTTTTTTTATTGTGACTGCCACATTATGGCGGACACATTGGACAATTTCCATACATTTTTGGGACCATTGTCATTAACCACTTCAATACAGGGCACTTTCGCCCCCTTCCTTCCCAGCCCAATTTTCAGCTTTCATCGCTCTAGCGCTTTCAGTGAGAATTGCGCGGTCATGCTACACTGTACCCAAATGAAATTTTTATCATTTTGTTTGCACAAATGGAGCTTTATTTTGGTGGTATTTATTCACGACTCCGTTTTTTATTTTTTGCGATATAAGCGCAAAAAAGCGGAAATTTGGAAAAAAAGCAATATTTTCTTTTTTCAATTTTAAAAGAAATCCAATAAAATCAAATTTTGTCATAAATTTAAGCCAAAATGTATTCTGCTACATGTTTTTGGTAAAAAAAATTCAGTTAAGTGTATAATAATTGGTTTGTGTGATCACGGACATATGTACGCAAATGATCATGTACATATGTGTGCAGGTGATCACGTATATATGTGTGCAGATAATCATTGGAACATGTGATTTTAGTGGGACATATGTGGGGGACATGTTTTTATTATTAGGGACATGTGTTTTTATTATTTGGGGACATGTATGTTTTGGGGACATGTGTGTTATGGGGACATATGTGGGGACTGTGTTTACACTGTGTGGTGTGTTGTGTATTACACTAGACTGGTGATCAGTGAGTAAAAAGCTGTAAAAAACAGCTCATACTCACTGATCATCAGCCGGCTGCAGCGATCTGCTCTCCTCTCCTCAGCGATGACTTCTGTGTGAGGAGAGGAGGAGCCGATTGCCTACCAACCGGCTGTTTGTTTACATCACATGACGGCCATGATTGGACAGTTTCCTTCATCGCCACAGGAATGGCAGACTGTGGCATCCCATTTTACCACCCGTTGGGACTTTCCCAACTGCGGTGGGGCGATAGATGGGAAGCACGTCCACATCGTGCCACCACCCCATTCGGGCTCATACTATTACAACTATAAGGGGTTTCACAGTATTGTGTTAATGGCGGTGGTGTCGGCACAATATGAATTTATGTATGTGGATGTGGGGAAGAATGGCCGGATGTCGGATGGAGGAGTCTTCGCCCAGACGGAGTTCTACCAGCGTCTACAGACAGGTGGCCTGGGATTGCCACCTGATACAGATAATGTGGAAGGACTCCCCTTCGTCTTCATAGCTGATGAAGCTTTCAGTCTGGACGAGCACGTGATGAGGCCATTCCCCCAAAGAACCCTCACCCCGGAGAGGAGGGTTTTCAACTACCGGCTGGCCAGAGCGAGAAGAGTTGTTGAAAATGCCTTTGGAATAATGGCCAGCCGGTTCCGCGTTTTTCTAACTCCCATACACATGGCGGAATACAAACTTAATCATCTTGTCCTTACATGTTGCATCTTGCACAATTATTTAAATAAGAACTCTTCTAATTATCTATCTTCATTTGGGACTGAGGCTGAACTTGTTCCCGAAAATATGACAGGCCTGGATACTGGCCGTACTGGCTTGGCCCCCCAAAGTGCCCGTGAGGTTCGGGAAAAATATGTGACTTATTTTAACGGTAGGGGGACCATTGCAATGCCACACAATCTTTAATTTTTAATTTCAAAGAATTTATTTGTTTTCAAAGAGAAAGTACAAACATATGATAGATGCAGACATAAGTTCATAGGAAACATCCGAAACTAGTCGGCCAACTGAATGTTACAAATACAAGTGTATCAAAACAAACCCTGGGACCTCTAGAGGCAAAAAATCTGATCTATAAAAATATAACAAAAACAGCAAATTCTCCTGCGCTCTGGTTTCTTGGTCTTTAGATGTGATATAGACAGTTTGAAAATGGTGTAGTCACTACGTCTTGCAGCCCTCCTTTAGAACATTGGGTGTTCAAATACTAAAAAGAGAGAATACAAAGAAGGGGAAGGCGCACTGACCTAGTGCATTACCATAAAACAGCTTTATTTAAAATTGAATCAAATAGCAAAATGGCTACTCAAAAACGAGTATTGATCACAGGCAAAATCAATACAAATAAATCCATCGCACCAAACGTTTGGCGACTCCAGACCAGATGTCCGAGGAATTTGATGAGTACCTCTACGGAAATGGCTAACGCGTTTCGGGAGTGACCCCCTTTCTTCAGAGCCAAAGAGTACTATGGTCTCTCGCTGGAGGCTGCCAGTAAATATATATAAAAAGGCCTCTAAGCCCATGAGGTAGAAAAGGTCAGAAAACTCCACCCCAGGTCAGGCAGGTCAGAAAGCTCCACCCCCCCCCCAAAAAAAAAAAAAAAATAAATAAATAAAAAAAAAAAAAAAAAAAAAGGGGAGGGAGAGAGGCGACTGCAAGTGTCGCATCTTATGCGGAAATGCACGCGTGTGCTCATGCGCACGTGTGTGGATATACATATGTACTCCTGTTCAATAGAATAATACTAACCGCCACATACGATAGAGATTTTTTGTGTTAATATCTGCCACATAGAAATTACTGATGATCTTAGTGGTACACTCGAGGGGGAAGGTGCTACACCGAATTTCATTTTATTTTATTTTATTGAAATACATTTAGTGCTGTACACAACCTGTATGTGTGCAAAGGTGATGTCCTCGTGGAACGCTATCTGCTGGCTGGAGCGCACCTGGTTTCTTGTAGCAGGAAGTGCTACATCCGGGCGCCCCAGCGTGAGTACTTCCGCTCAGGCGCACAAAGTGGACGTCCGAGCACGGGCGTCCAGGTGCGCTCCAGCCAGCAGATAGCGTTCCACGAGGACATCACCTTTGCACACATACAGGTTGTGTACAGCACTAAATGTATTTCAATAAAATAAAATAAAATGAAATTCGGTGTAGCACCTTCCCCCTCGAGTGTACCACTAAGATCATCAGTAATTTCTATGTGGCAGATATTAACACAAAAAATCTCTATCGTATGTGGCGGTTAGTATTATTCTATTGAACAGGAGTACATATGTATATCCACACACGTGCGCATGAGCACACGCGTGCATTTCCGCATAAGATGCGACACTTGCAGTCGCCTCTCTCCCTCCCCTTTTTTTTTTTTTTTTTTTATTTATTTATTTATTTATATTTTTTTGGGGGGGTGGAGCTTTCTGACCTGCCTGACCTGGGGTGGAGTTTTCTGACCTTTTCTACCTCATGGGCTTAGAGGCCTTTTTATATATATTTACTGGCAGCCTCCAGCGAGAGACCATAGCCCTCTTTGGCTCTGAAGAAAGGGGGTCACTCCCGAAACGCGTTAGCCATTTCCGTAGAGGTACTCATCAAATTCCTCGGACATCTTGTCTGGAGTCGCCAAACGTTTGGTGCGATGGATTTATTTGTATTGATTTTGCCTGTGATCAATACTCGTTTGTGAGTAGCCATTTTGCTATTTGATTCAATTTTAAATAAAGCTGTTTTATGGTAATGCACTAGGTCAGTGCGCCTTCCCCTTCTTTGTATTCTCTCTATAAAAATATAAACCTGAGGAGCGGCATGACTCCGAGTATCCAAGAAAATGAGAAGGCTCAAAGGCCTCGGGGGGTCAGCCCAGCACCCCTAATGGGAGCTCGCTGTGCCAGGCTATCTCCACCCAGGCCCCCAGGAACCCTCCGCTCCCATTAAAGATCCAGGGAGATCCCAGATTGCTGAAGGCTTATGTAACTAAGGCTAGAGCTTCAAGAGGAGAACCCTCAAATCAACTGTACAGTCTAGCTGAGAAGCAATCGGTCCCCTCTGGTTGAACTATAAGACCGAGTTACAAATATGCCAACACAAACAACTAAACTTGGAAAAAAGAAAAAAGAAAAAGAGGAAAAAGAAAGAAAGGGGATGGGGGATACTAGGTGGGAAGAGACACACTAGGGAGGAAAAAAGCCGACAAGGGAAACGAGAGGGGACAGAAGGACCCAGACCAGACACAAGGCAAGAGAGCCTGCGGTTTAGGACTATCTGTAAGGGATGCTCAATTTGTGGGCCGGCAGGGAACTAGGGAAGGAGAGGGAAGAGCCAGGCGACAAGACCGAACCCGGACACCAATCGCCGAACCAGATCAAGTTGGCGGTACGCCCGTAACGAGAGAAATGCCCATGTGTTGGGCCCACGGCTCCCATATAGATTCGAACTTATTCCTGTAATCTAGTAAAACGCTCGTAACTTTTTCCTGAGTCATGATCCAAGAGATCTTACGCTTGGCTGCACGAAGGGAGACTTTGGGCTGTTTCCATGCTTTAGCTATGGTGACCTTGGCACCCAGTAACATGTAGTGTATCAGAATGCTAGTAAACTTGCCAATTCGGAGGATGAGACTATTTAGGAGAGCCACAACCGGGGTTCTAGGGACCTGAATACCCGTTACCCTTAAAATTAAGTTGAAGATCCTCCGCCAGAAGGGCCTAAGTTTTACGCATTCCCACCAGATGTGGGCCATATCACCTGCCATTTCACAGCCCCTGAAGCAGAGGGGGTTGGCTGAGGGGAACATGTGGGCCAATTTGGACGGGGTCAGGTACCATCTAGTCATCACTTTGATATTGGCTTCTATCAGATAGATGTTCCTAACCCCTTTATAGGCTGTGGAGTTAGAAGAGTACCAGGACTCCAGCTCCCATTGAATTAGGAGATCTCTCTCCCAGGCCAACATGAAAGAAGTCTTGTTGTCATTCCATACTAGTGCCTGGTATATAACCGAAATTCCCCCTCTTTGGTCTGTAGCTTGTCCACACCACACCTCATAGTCGGTGAAGCGTGGAGGGGCCGGTTTTTCCTTCCAGAGCCCATGAAGGTAATGTTGAATTTGAGAGAACCTAAAGAGCTCCGAATTCGGAATCTCCAATTTCTTTTTGCAATATTTTAGAGTGATGGGACCAGAGGGCGTGAAGAAGTGGCCAATTCGGTACAGCCCCTTATCCAACCACCATTTGAATGCTTTAATGTCCAACCCTGGGAGGAAATCATGGTTATTAAAGATGTGGGCCAGCGGGTAAGAGTCTGACACTAAGGAAGTGTTGGTTTTTAATCTATCCCAGAGGGAGAGGGATTGGGATAATATGGGTGAGAGAATGGGGGGGCGCTCCCTGTGAGGGATCCAGAGCAAGAAGTCTAAAGTGTATGTAGGGGCAGCCTGTCTCTCTATTTGCAACCAGTCAGGTTTTTCAAGTCTGGAGTATATAGTAGACAATTGGGCAAGTCTGGCAGCTTGGAAGTACCAAGTCAGTCTTGGAACTCCCATCCCCCTTTCTTCCTCAATCTAAAGAGTGTATCGCGGGGTAACCTGTGACCTGCTTTCCCCCATATAAACTGGATCACCTTCTTCTGAAAGTATTGCAGGTGGTCAGACCTTATGTTAATCGGGACAGCTCTGAATAAATAAAGAAGCCTAGGAAGGAGAGTCATTTTGAGGGAGTGAATTTTGCCCAGCCAAGAGAGATTCCCCTTAGCCCAAGTTTGTAAGTCTGCTTCTAACCTCTTGTAAGTAGGAGGAAAGTTGGCTGAATACAGCTGTTCGATTTTAGGAGTAAGTTTGATCCCAAGGTAATCTAAGAAGGTGTCTCTCCACGCGAAGTCAAAACTGCTCTGAAGGGTGGTTACTGTGGCTAGGGGTAGCGAAATATTAAGGGCATGGGATTTGGTGTAGTTAACCTTGAGGCCTGAGGCCTTGGAAAAGGTATCTAGGGTTCTGCAAAGATTCGGCAGTGACGTGATGGGAGATGTTAAGAAGAGGAGAACATCGTCCGCAAAAAGACCGCATTTATGTGTCTGAGACCCACATGTGACCCCTTGGATGTCGGGGTTGGTGCGGATGGCTATGGCTAGCGTCTCAATGGCTATTGCAAAGACTAGAGTGGATAAAGGACATCCTTGTCTGGTGCCTCTGGCTATGTTAAGTGGTGGGGAATAGTGTCCTAATAAGCGAATCGACGCAGTCGGAGTCGAATATAAAGAGTGCAGATGACCCAAGAATCTGTCTTCGAAACCCCAATGTTCCATGAGCGAGAAAATGTAAGGCCATTCTATGGAGTCGAAGGCCTTATGTAGGTCCATGTATAGAAGCATACCCTCTTGTTTGGGTCCCCCTTCCCAGTTGGATTGCAGGATGGAAACTATATCAATAGCCCTTCGGGTTAGATCCGGCCCTTGTCGGCCAGGGATAAATCCAACTTGGTCTTTATGGATATATCTGCCAATAAAGGAGGCTAGCCGGTTGGACAGGATTTTGGTGAGTATCTTGAGATCATTATTGATAAGGGATATGGGTCTGTAATTCTCCACTTCCTCCAGATTCTTGTTCGGCTTAGGGATGACCGAAATGTAGGCGGTGTTCAACTGGGGGTCTAAAGGTGAGCCTTTAGTTATTGAATTAAAAAATGTTGCCATATGAGATGCGAGAGAGTCTACAAAAGTTTTATAGTATGGCACTAAGAGGCCATCAGGACCTGGAGCTGATCCCGTTTTGAGAGATTTTATGACTCCCTTGATCTCCTCAACTGAGATTTCGGCTTCCATGATATCTCTGTGGTCCGCTGAGAGTGCAGGTATGGGCAAGTCACGAAATAGAGTCTCACATGCACTACGGTCATCCCCTGGAGTTGAACTGTAAAGTTTGGCATAAAATTCTTGGAATGACTTGAGTATTTTGATGGGGTTGGCAGAGAGCGCTTGTCCCGAGACTCTAATTTTGGGGAAAGAGTGGGTACGAGTCCTAGGGGTTAATTTGGCTGCCAACATGCAGCCAATCTTATCCTTCTGGTTATAAAACTTGGCACTGTACCAACGGATTTCTTTTTCCATTCTGGCGGTTAGAGCTAGGTTTAGTTCTAGTCTAGAGGCGTCAACTAGGTCCGCTAACGCCCGAGAAGGATACTGCTTGTGTCGAGATTTCAGAGTTTAAATTTGGTTTCAAGGTTTTTGATATCTATCATTTGCTCTCTTTTAATGCGTGAGGCTATGCTTATTATTTTGCCCCTGACCACTACATTATGGGCTGCCCAAAGGGTTTCTGGGGAGATCCCGCCCACCTCATTCAGAAGGAAGTATTCTTTCAAGGAGCTCTCAATGTCTTTGGATACGCTGGGATCATTCAAAAGAGATTCATTAAGTCTCCAGTGTGATCCCACCACCTTCGTTACTACGTTGTGTACTGAGACACATACTATTGAGTGATCTGACCAGGAAACATCGAGGATGGTCGCTTTGTGGGTGGATGGGATCATCCCCGGGGGGACCAGAATATGGTCAATTCTAGCGTAGGATTGGTGAGGAGAAGAGTGTGTGAAGTCTCGTTTGGTTGGGTTCAACTCTCTCCAGATGTCTATCAGGCTGTGGGCATGAAGGGTCCTAGCTATGGACAAGCTGGCTTTGGTGGGGCGTGTAAGCTGAGAACCCAGAGGTCTGGATTTGTCAAGTCCCTGATCGAAGGCGACATTTGAATCTCCTCCAAATATCACCTTGCCCTCCGTTAGGGGAAGCAAGGCCTTGAGAAGGTCTTGAAAAAATTTAGGTTGACCCTTGTTGGGAGCGTAATAGGAGATTATGGAATAGAGATTGCCCTCGATCAAGCCCTTGACTAAAATGAACCTGCCCTCAGGGTCTCTAAGGGTGGAAGAGTGTTCAAATCTACAAGACTTAGCAAATAGGATGCCTACCCCTCGAGTTTTGTTCTCAGCGTTTGCTAAATAGAAGTTTGGATAGTGTGGGTGGAGGAAATTGGGGCTGTACCGAACTGGGAAATGTGTTTCTTGTAGTAAAACTATATCAAGGTTAAGGGAGCGATATTGTTCAAAGGCCAGTTTCCTTTTTCTGGGGGAGTTCAGCCCCTGAGCGTTGTGAGAGGCAATTCGGAGAGCCCCTTTAGAGCTATCTAAGTCGGTCATAGAGCCCCGATTGTGGCATGCTGTTGGACTAGACATCTCTTACCCGTGAAGATCTTCTTCCAGTGAGGTCTGGCAGATGGAGGGGGGATGATCCGGACTGGGATCAGCGTTGTGGTCCGCGTACGTCCTGTCGGCTGGCACCGAAGGGGAAAGAAGAGGGAGATGGGGGTAAAGAGAGAGACAAATACAAATAAAAAGGACATCTTCTAAGAAGATCTACGGTGTCTAGGGGAGGGTATCCCCCAGAGACCAAAGAGCTAAAGTCGTCGGCGACCTCTAACTAAGGGCTGACTTCCCGTCACGCAGATACAGAAACCTGTCTCTGCGGGAAGGGTGGTGGCGCAAGGGGATCACCTCTACCCCTTGCTTAAAAGTAACATTGTGTAGAAAAAAAAAACGGGATATGCCCGGAACAGCACTAGAAACAAAATTAGAAAGGTTAAGAGCTGACAGTATTCATCTAATAGACATGGTATATTTTCAATAACCAATATCATTCAGACAGAAATAAACCAAACCGTAACCCAACCAAACCCAGGGTAGGGGTTGTCCGTGGACCTAGTAAAAGAACATGGAAGTCCTGGATGCATCCGCTAGGGAGAGTGCAATACAAACAGAACTATAATCTCCCCCGAGGTGTCCATATGATGATCAAAGAATCTTCTGATTCGACTGTCAAAAAGGGGGGACCCCGAGGTTAACAGGAACCAGGCCCTCCCTCTCTCAACAGTTGACAGGGTAAAGGTAAAACTGGGTGTGCTGGGCTAGCATAGCAGCCCCAACAATGTCAGAAAGTCAAAGTCAAGAGGCCCTGGGGGGGTGATGGGGAGTGCATCCAAATGGAAAAAATTAAAAATGAAAAAATTGTAAAAAAACAACAGAAAAAAGTCAATAAAGGGCCTGCATGGGGACAGGTTAGAGAGGGGGCTCAGGGCCCCGAGCGGAACAGAAAAACCTGACCCAGGTACTCGACCCAAAAAAATAGGAAGTAACAAGTGAAAAATCGGAAGGTCTCATTAGGGTGGTCTTCCCTCTCTTGATTTCTTGTTCTTTCCCGAGATCCATAGGGGGGAGACCGGGCTCGTTGGTTGAGGACGCTTGGCTGAAGCAGCTGCGTTGGCCGATACCTCCATGGGTGCTTCTTGGGATAGAAGCTTCAGATGGAGGAGCAACTTTTCACCTTCTTGCAGGCTGGAGAAAGCGTAGGAACGGCCCTTGTAGGTGAATTTGACTGCAAAAGGGAAGGCCCAACGATATTTGATCTCCTGGTTAGAGAGAACCGTAAGAATCGGCTTCAGGGCTCTCCTCTTCTGGATAGTGACTGGGGACAAGTCAGCAAAGATTTGAAGCCG
Source organism: Lithobates pipiens (assembly GCF_037356315.1). Taxonomy (NCBI): domain Eukaryota; kingdom Metazoa; phylum Chordata; class Amphibia; order Anura; family Ranidae; genus Lithobates; species Lithobates pipiens. The sequence continues at coordinate 204,793,740 of NW_027507784.1, read as the reverse complement.
GTGACCATGGTAGGAGATCTGTTGTTGGAGTCTCGACTGCTTCAGGACCTCCTCCTTCACAGCATAGAAGTGTGGCTTCACGAGGACATCTCTCGGGGAACCGTCCTTTCTCGGGGGTCCGAGGGCTCTGTGGGCCCTGTCCAGTTCCAAACGATGCAACGGTATATTCGGGATTAAATCCCTGAAAAGGTCCTGGACTGCCGTGGAAACATCGGAATAGGACTCAGGGAGGCCACGTATCCTAAGGTTATATCGTCTGGATCTATTTTCAAGGTCGTCGATCCTGGATAGGGCTAAATCCAGTTGCTCCTGAAGGGTCTGAATGTGTGCAGCATTTTGGTTGGTGCACGACACAGTAATGTCTAACTTGTTCTCAATGGCTTCCATTCTGGAGCCCAGATTTGCAAAATCTGATTTCATATCTCTGGTGATCTGGGCTGCAGTGTTAGCTAGACCCCTTTCCAGGAGGGTTGAAAGCTTGAGAAAGAGGTATCCTTGCTGGGAGAAGGAATCCTGTTCAGGCAGATATGGAAAGGGTGCGGCTAGGAGGTTAGGAGAAATAGGCCCTGAAGGAGATAGAACGCTGTCCTCCATGTGGTGGCCCAGAAGTGATTCTGTGGAGGCTGGGGATGGTGTCTGGGGGTAGTGATGTCCTCCCTTGGTTACTTGAGAGTATGAAAGTACAGCTGGGGCTATCACTTGCCTTTGATCTGGCTTCTTGTCCCCTGTGGCTGTGTGAGGCTGTGAGGTGTTCTGAACGGCGGCCATCTTGGTACACCCGTTCGTTCCGGCCTTATGGAAGTCCGGCCCCAGATCGCGTCTGGCCGCCGGACCGGGCATCTGCTATTGTTCCCACCAGGATCCCCTATGCGGAGAGGGTCCGATTGGTCCGGTTCGGTCGGTGCTGTAGCGCTGTGGGCTATTGCGGGGCAGAGGTGATGTGGAGCTCCCGGCTTAAGCGTCCATTACGGAGCGCCCGCGCATGCGCACCAATCTTTAATTTTTAACCACCTCAATACAGTGCAGATACACCCCCTTCCTGACCAGACCAATTTTCAGCTTTCAGCGCTCTCACAGTTTGAATGACAATTACTCAGTCATCCTATACTGTATCCATATGAAACTTGCGTCCTTTTTTCCACACAAATAGAGCTTTCTTTTAGTGGTATTTAATCACTAGTGGGTTTTTTATTTTTTGTGCTATAAATAAAATAAAACATAAATTTTGTGAAAAAAATGCCTTTTTCTTCGTTTCTGTCATAAATTTTTGCTAATTAGTAATTTTTCTTCATAAATTTTGGCCAAAATTTATACTGCTACATATCTTTGGTAAAAATAACCCACATTAGTATATATTATTTGGTCTTTGTCAAAGTTATAGAGTCTACAAACTACGGTGCCAATCACTGAAAATTGATCACTTCTGATCAGGCCTTCATTACATCAGGTGTACCTCATTTCTTGAGACACTAACAAGTCAGAAAAGTACAAATACCCCCCAAATGACCCCTTTTTACAAAGTAGACATCCCAAGTAGTGATGGCCGAACGGTTCGCCCGGCGGTCGTTTCGCGGCGAATTTCCGACTTTCGCCGTCCGCGGGTTCGAACGCCTTTTTCCGTCGTTCGCCCCGGCGGACTTACGTGTTTAATGTATACAAGAACTTTAACCTTTCGTGACACGTTTATCATGTGTTACAGGACAACCAATTGAGACATGACAGCTCATGGACACTTGGACATTCCCCCTAACCTATAAATACACCCGATCCGGTGGCCATTTTACATTCTTTCTTCTGTCACTGTAGGGAAAGGATCCTGTGTGGAGTAGGGACAGAGAAAACGCTAGCTATTTGGTACACAAAAGTTCTTTTCAGGACTGGTATAGGTGTTAGGTCAGCAGCCTGAGTTTCTTTTGTCAGTTTAGATAAAGGGACAGAGCGCTGTATGCTGCTATTTTAGGGACAGCTCAGCCAGATTAGTCTTTCTTCATCATCATCATCATCATCATCATTAGCTGTTACTATCAGGTCCACAAAAGAGCTGTTCCAGCTAATCGTTCCAGCCTACTCTTTTTTGCCAATTTGTATAGGGACAGGCAGGAAGCAGTGTGTCAGGCAGTGAGGATAATTTTAAAGACTTGCTGTTACTATTAGTTCCACAAAGGTTCTTTTCAGGACTGGTATCAGTGGTACGGTAATAGGCTTGTACACGTATAATATTCTTTCTTCCAAATATAGAAAGAATATTATACTTGACTGCTGCCCTTCTGCTGCAGTCTGCTAATCATTCACAACTCACTTGTTCCACAAAGCTCTTTATCAGGACTGGTAACTTGGTCTGTCTAGGGTGCTACGGTACATAGGCTTGGGTGCGGTACAGTCTGCTGTTCTGTAAGGACCGCTATCGGTCCACAATACATAGGGTTGCCGTGCACTACTGCTGACCGCTGCCCTATACTGCAGCAGTCCTTCAGCGGTATAGGGACTGACGCACAGTCTGCTAAACACTAATACACAACCTGCTTGGTCCACAAAAGTTCTTATAAGGACTGGTAACTTGGTATAGGGTGCTACGGTACATAGGCCTGAGTGCAGTACAGTCTGCTGTTCTGTAAGGACCGCTATCGGTCCACAATACATAGGGTTGCCGTGCACTACTGCTGACCGCTGCCCTATACTGCAGCAGTCCTTCATTGGTATAGGGACTGACGTACAGTCTGCTAATCACTAACACACAACCTGCTTGGTCCACAAAAGTTCTTATAAGGACTGGTAACTTGGTATAGGGTGCTACGGTACATAGGCCTGAGTGCGTTACAGTCTGCTGTTCTGTAAGGACCGCTATCGGTCCACAATACATAGGGTTGCCGTGCACTACTGCTGACCGCTGCCCTATACTGCAGCAGTCCTTCATTGGTATAGGGACTGACGTACAGTCTGCTAATCACTAACACACAACCTGCTTGGTCCACAAAAGTTCTTATAAGGACTGGTAACTTGGTATAGGGTGCTACGGTACATAGGCCTGAGTGCGTTACAGTCTGCTGTTCTGTAAGGACCGCTATCGGTCCACAATACATAGGGTTGCCGTGCACTACTGCTGACCGCTGCCCTATACTGCAGCAGTCCTTCAGCGGTATAGGGACTGACGTACAGTCTGCTAAACACTAATACACAACCTGCTTGGTCCACAAAAGTTCTTATAAGGACTGGTAACTTGGTATAGGGTGCTACGGTACATAGGCTTGAGTGCGGTACAGTCTGCTGTTCTGTAAGGACCACTATCGGTCCACAATAGATAGGGTTGACGTGCACCACTGCTGACCGCTCACCTATACTGCAGCAGTCCTTCAGCGGTATAGGGACTGACGTACAGTCTGCTAATCACTAACACACAACCTGCTTGTTCCACAAAAGTTCTTATAAGGACTGGTAACTTGGTATAGGGTGCTACGGTACATAGGCCTGAGTGCGTTACAGTCTGCTGTTCTGTAAGGACCGCTATCGGTCCACAATACATAGGGTTGCCGTGCACTACTGCTGACCGCTGCCCTATACTGCAGCAGTCCTTCATTGGTATAGGGACTGACGTACAGTCTGCTAATCACTAACACACAACCTGCTTGGTCCACAAAAGTTCTTATAAGGACTGGTAACTTGGTATAGGGTGCTACGGTACATAGGCCTGAGTGCGTTACAGTCTGCTGTTCTGTAAGGACCGCTATCGGTCCACAATACATAGGGTTGCCGTGCACTACTGCTGACCGCTGCCCTATACTGCAGCAGTCCTTCATTGGTATAGGGACTGACGTACAGTCTGCTAATCACTAACACACAACCTGCTTGGTCCACAAAAGTTCTTATAAGGACTGGTAACTTGGTATAGGGTGCTACGGTACATAGGCCTGAGTGCGTTACAGTCTGCTGTTCTGTAAGGACCGCTATCGGTCCACAATAGATAGGGTTGACGTGCACCACTGCTGACCGCTCACCTATACTGCAGCAGTCCTTCAGCGGTATAGGGACTGACGTACAGTCTGCTAAACACTAATACACAACCTGCTTGGTCCACAAAAGTTTTTATAAGGACTGGTAACTTGGTATAGGGTGCTACGGTACATAGGCCTGAGTGCAGTACAGTCTGCTGTTCTGTAAGGACCGCTATCGGTCCACAATACATAGGGTTGCCGTGCACTACTGCTGACCGCTGCCCTATACTGCAGCAGTCCTTCAGCGGTATAGGGACTGACGTACAGTCTGCTAATCACTAACACACAACCTGCTTGGTCCACAAAAGTTCTTATAAGGACTGGTAACTTGGTATAGGGTGCTACGGTACATAGGCCTGAGTGCAGTACAGTCTGCTGTTCTGTAAGGACCGCTATCGGTCCACAATACATAGGGTTGCCGTGCACTACTGCTGACCGCTGCCCTATACTGCAGCAGTCCTTCAGCGGTATAGGGACTGACGTACAGTCTGCTAAACACTAATACACAACCTGCTTGGTCCACAAAAGTTCTTATAAGGACTGGTAACTTGGTATAGGGTGCTACGGTACATAGGCTTGAGTGCGGTACAGTCTGCTGTTCTGTAAGGACCGCTATCGGTCCACAATACATAGGGTTGCCGTGCACTACTGCTGACCGCTGCCCTATACTGCAGCAGTCCTTCATTGGTATAGGGACTGACGTACAGTCTGCTAATCACTAACACACAACCTGCTTGGTCCACAAAAGTTCTTATAAGGACTGGTAACTTGGTATAGGGTGCTACGGTACATAGGCCTGAGTGCAGTACAGTCTGCTGTTCTGTAAGGACCGCTATCGGTCCACAATACATAGGGTTGCCGTGCACTACTGCTGACCGCTGCCCTATACTGCAGCAGTCCTTCATTGGTATAGGGACTGACGTACAGTCTGCTAATCACTAACACACAACCTGCTTGGTCCACAAAAGTTCTTATAAGGACTGGTAACTTGGTATAGGGTGCTACGGTACATAGGCCTGAGTGCGTTACAGTCTGCTGTTCTGTAAGGACCGCTATCGGTCCACAATACATAGGGTTGCCGTGCACTACTGCTGACCGCTGCCCTATACTGCAGCAGTCCTTCAGCGGTATAGGGACTGACGTACAGTCTGCTAAACACTAATACACAACCTGCTTGGTCCACAAAAGTTCTTATAAGGACTGGTAACTTGGTATAGGGTGCTACGGTACATAGGCTTGAGTGCGGTACAGTCTGCTGTTCTGTAAGGACCGCTATCGGTCCACAATACATAGGGTTGCCGTGCACTACTGCTGACCGCTGCCCTATACTGCAGCAGTCCTTCATTGGTATAGGGACTGACGTACAGTCTGCTAATCACTAACACACAACCTGCTTGGTCCACAAAAGTTCTTATAAGGACTGGTAACTTGGTATAGGGTGCTACGGTACATAGGCTTGAGTGCGGTACAGTCTGCTGTTCTGTAAGGACCGCTATAGGTCCACAATAGATAGGGTTGACGTGCACCACTGCTGACCGCTCACCTATACTGCAGCAGTCCTTCAGCGGTATAGGGACTAAGAGTTTTGTCACAGGGTCATTTAAAAAATGACATGCAGAGGAAGAGGCAGGCCCTTCCGCAGGGGTGGTAGGGGTAGGGCAGGAGCAACAGGCTTGAGCCAAAGTGGGAAGTTGCAGAAGGTGCGTTCAATTACTTTAAAGGATGCACCAGACTTGGTTGAGTGGCTCGCTCAGCCTTACTCTTCTGCACCCTCCTCATCCTCTCGATCTGCACCCTCTTCTTCACTCTCTGCTATGTGCACCCCCAAAGACACTACCACCAACAACACGACCACCACCACCACCACCACATACCTTCCGCTTGAGTCACTGGAATTATTTTCCGATCCATATCAAGAGGACATTTCTGATGCGCAGCCACTCTTGGTATTGGATCAGGAAGAGGAGGTAGCAACAAGCGCTACTCAGCAGTCTGACGCCAGTACCCAGATCAGCCCAAGGAGGAGGTTGGTCCCCGGTGTTGCTGCCTACTCTACTTATAGCGGTGGGGAAGGTGACGTTGATGATGACGTGTCTAGTGATGTCACGTGGGTGCCCACAAGAGAGGAAGAGGAGGGGAGTTCAGAGGGAGATATGGACCAGCAGATAGGGAGGAGAAGCAGCAATGACTTACATTGCACAGCAGGGACAAAGCAGACTGCAAATGTATCAGGAGCGAGTCATCGACCATGTACGGTCACATCTGGCGCTCCCAGGACACCGGCACATGGCTCCGCAGTGTGGGCTTTTTTTAACGTGTCCGCTGCTGACAATAGCGTTGCCATCTGCAATCTTTGCAGTCAACGCGTTAGTCGCGGTAAGCCCAATACTCACCTAGGGACGACCGCCTTAAGAAGGCACATGAGCAGCCATCACCGAGCCCAGTGGGAGCAACGGAACACACAAAGCCACACTGCAGGCTCTCACCGTCCAGCCTCGTCTTCTACTTCTCCTTCTCCTCTCTCCTCACAATTGTCCTCCACTCCACCTTCCATCACGCCAAGCTCACATTTTTCTGCAAAAAGGCAGGCTTCCGTGGGCCTAATGTTTGAGCGTAAAAAAATGATGACGCCGGATAACCCTCTTGCCCAACGGTTGGCGGCTGGCTTGTCAGAACTCATAGCCCGCCAACTACTGCCATATAAACTGGTGGACTCGGAGGCCTTTCGCAAATTTGTGGCCATTGGAACACCACAATGGAAGGTCCCAGGAAGGAAGTATTTCTCAGAGAAGGGCATCCCAGAGCTATATGGCCATGTTCAGCGGCAAGTGAATGTATCTCTGGCACACAGTGTCGGTGCCAAGATACATCTGACCACAGACACGTGGTCTAGCAAACACGGGCAGGGAAGGTATATCAGTTTTACTGCCCACTGGGTGAACCTTCTGACGGCCGTCAAGCATGTAACCCGTGGCACCCGTGTAGATTTGGTTTTACCGCCACGGATTGCATGCAGGCCTGACTCTTCTTCTCCTCCTCCTACTCCATCCTCCTCCCTCTCCTCCTCAGCTGCCTCCTCCTTTTCCGCTGCTAGCGTCTCTTCCACTGCACCGCCCAAGCTCCCCAGAACCTATTCCACATGCCAGGTGAGACGTTGCCATGCCGTGCTGCGTCTGTTGTGCCTGGAAGCAAAGAGCCACACTGGCCCGGCACTCCTTTCAGCTTTGCGTTCACAGGCAGATGAGTGGCTAACACCGCTCAATTTGACAGTTGGTAAAGTGGTGTGTGACAACGGTGCCAATCTGCTTAGCGCATTGAAACAGGGCAAAATCACGCACGTGCCGTGCATGGCACACGTCTTAAACTTGGTCGTGCAGCGATTCCTTGTCAAATACCCTGGGGTCCAGGACATCTTGCGGCAGGCAAGGAAAATCTCGGCCCATTTCAGAAGATCTTACACGGCCATGGCTCGCCTTGCTGACATTCAGCGGCGACACCATCTGCCGGTCAGACGTCTTATTTGCGATTGCCCGACGCGATGGAACTCAACCTTCTATATGCTTGATAGGCTGCTCCAGCAGAAACGTGCAGTTAACGTCTACCTGTATGAACTCTGCGAAAGAAACGGTTCTGGGGAGCTGGGTTTTTTTTCACCGCGCCAGTGGCTGCTCATGCGCGACACATGCAGACTTCTGCGGCCATTTGAGGAGATCACCAAACTGGTCAGTCGCAGCCATGGCGCCATCAGTGACATGGTACCTTATGCCTTCTTTCTGGAGCGTGCATTGCGTCGTGTCATTGATCAGGCTGTGGAGGAGCAGGAGCGGGAAGATGAGGAAGTCGCAATGCTGGATGAATTCCCAGGGGGGGCTACTCTATCTGAGACAAGTCAACAACAGGAGTCTGATGAGGAGTCAGAGGAGGATGGTGCCGGGGCGGATGAGCAGGAGCAAGAAGAGCATGCTTTAAACCTTTCTGGGATCCCTGTTGTGCGTGGATGGGGAGAGGAGAATGAAGAGGACGACATTATCCTGGATGATGAGCAGGAGCCAGGCCACCACACCGCTTCCACTTTAGTGCAAATGGGGGCCTTCATGCTCCAGTGTTTTAATAAGGACCCCCGTATAAAAAGCATGAGGGTCAAGGACCAGTACTGGGTGGCAACGTACTTAGACCCCCGGTACAAACACAAAATGGCGGAAATGTTACCGCCGTCGCAGAGGGCTGTCAGAATGCAGCACTTCCAGGCCTTGCTTCGAGAAATGCTGCATTCTGCTTTTGCGTGCGCTGGCAGAGGAGCAATTCCCACTCCCAGAGAAGGATTTGCGGGTACCAATCCAACAGCGCCTGCAAGAAGAGGCCGGTTTGAAGATGTGTTGGTGACTTCGGATATGAGGTCATTCTTTCAGCCGACCCATCGACAGGTGTCATCCGGATCCAGCATCAGGGAACGCCTAGACCGTCAGGTGTCCGACTACATTGGGTTAACGGCCGATGTGGACGCTCTGAGGAGTGATGAACCCCTAGACTACTGGGTGGGCAGGCTTGACCTCTGGCCAGAGCTTGCCCAATTTGCAATCGAACTGTTGGCTTGCCCCTCATCCAGTGTCCTGTCCGAAAGGACGTTCAGCGCAGCAGGGGGGATTGTGACCGATAAGCGTACTCGCCTAGCTCACCACAGTGTTAACTACCTCACATTTCTAAAAATGAATGAGGCATGGATCTCGGAGGAATTCAACACATGTGATCAGTAGACCATGTATATGTCTATAAACAATTTTTGGAATCAAGCACACAGACCTTCTTAATTCATTTGGCTCACTTCCCTGACCCAAAAAAGCACACCGTACTATATGCCCCTACCCTCCTCTTTGAAGAGGTTGAGCGGTGTCATATTTCTACTGGGGCTGCTTATTATGAGGGGTTCCCACCATCCCTGTGCTGTGCTGACTTCCTCCTGGGTGTTCTTATTATGAGGGGATCACACCATCCCTGTGCTGTGCTGACTTCCTCCTGGGGGTTCTTATTATGAGGGGATCACACCATCCCTGTGCTGTGCTGACTTCCTCCTGGGGCTGCTTACGGTGCTGCTGTCAGCGCTGTATGTCACGGAGCTGCTGTCAGCGCTGTATGTCACGGAGCTGCTGTCAGCGCTGTATGTCACGGAGCTGCTGTCAGCGCTGTATGTCACGGAGCTGCTGTCAGCGCTGTATGTCACGGAGCTGCTGTCAGCGCTGTATGTCACGGAGCTGCTGTCAGCGCTGTATGTCACGGAGCTGCTGTCAGCGCTGTATGTCACGGAGCTGCTGTCAGCGCTGTATGTCACGGAGCTGCTGTCAGCGCTGTATGTCACGGAGCTGCTGTCAGCGCTGTATGTCACGGAGCTGCTGTCAGCGCTGTATGTCACGGAGCTGCTGTCAGCGCTGTATGTCACGGTGCTGCTGTCAGCGCTGTATGTCACGGAGCTGCTGTCAGCGCTGTATGTCACGGAGCTGCTGTCAGTGCTGTATGTCACGGAGCTGCTGTCAGCGCTGTATGTCACGGAGCTGCTGTCAGCGCTGTATGTCACGGAGCTGCTGTCAGCGCTGTATGTCACGGTGCTGCTGTCAGCGCTGTATGTCACGGAGCTGCTGTCAGCGCTGTATGTCACGGAGCTGCTGTCAGCGCTGTATGTCACGGAGCTGCTGTCAGCGCTGTATGTCACGGAGCTGCTGTCAGCGCTGTATGTCACGGAGCTGCTGTCAGCGCTGTATGTCACGGAGCTGCTGTCAGCGCTGTATGTCACGGAGCTGCTGTCAGCGCTGTATGTCACGGAGCTGCTGTCAGCGCTGTATGTCACGGTGCTGATGTCAGTGCTCTGTATTACGGTGCTGCTGTCAGTGCTCTGTATCTCCTGCACCCTCTTGTTTGCCTACCCTGGTCCCTGACCTTCCCTCTCCTCCATTGCCTTCATTAGCTCCATAGTCCTGAATTGTCAGAACAATTTCCCAAATAAAAAAAAAATGCTTGTAGTTATCGATCCCAAATTCACCTCATACATGTATTATGCTATTGTCCAGGTGGTGGGACTACGTGCTACCCCCTAATAATTACCCCGTGGCCGCAAATTCGACCTAAAGGTTTGCGAAATTCGCCTCCCATTGAAGTCAATGGAGCCCGCGGCGAACGGTCGTTTTCGCGAACGTTTGTGCCCGTTCGCGTTTCGCGTTCGCGAAACGTCCCGTCGGAAGTTCGTCCATCACTAATCCCAAGGTATTAAGTAAGTAGCATGGTGAGTTTTTTTAAGTTGTCATTTTTTCCCACAATTCTTTGCAAAATTAAGATTTTTTTATTTTTTTATTTTTTTTTACTAAATTGTCATATTATCAGGTTATTTCTCACACACAGCATATGCATACAACAAATTACACCCCAAAATACATTCTGCTACTCTTCCCGAGTACGGCGATACCACATGTGTAGGACTTTTACACAGCCTGGCCACATACAGAGCACTAACATTGATGTAGTACCTTCAGACGTTCTACGAGCAAAAATTACGCATCTCATTTCTCAACCACCTATTACACTTTTGAAGGCCCTGGAGTACCAGGACAATGGAATTTCCCATAAAATTACCCCATTTTGGAAAGCAAACACCCCAACGTATAATCTGTGAGGCATAATGAGTCTTTTGAACGGTTCATTTTTTTCCAGAAGTTTTTGGAATATGTGGAAAAAAATTAAAACGCATTTTTTTTTTACACAAAATTGTCAATTTATAAGATATTTCTAACACATAGCATGTATATAGCAAAAATTACACCCCAAAATACATTCTGCTACTCCTCCCGAGTATGGCAATACCACATGTGTAGGACTTTTACACAGCCTGGCCACATAGAGAGGCCGAAAATTGAAGTAGTACGTTCAGGCGTTCTAGGAGCATAAATGACACATCTCATTTCATTCCTACCCATCACACTTTTGAAGGTCCTGGACCACCAGGACAGTGAAATTACCCACAAAATGACCCCATTTTGGAAAGCAAACACCCCAACGTATATTCTATGAGACATGGGCTGCAAATGGGTACTCGGGTACTCTGATGGCCTGGTGACAGGTACTCGGGTACTCTGATGGCCTGGTGACAGGTACTCGGGTACTCTGATGGTCTGGTGACAGGTACTCGGGTACTCTGATGGTCTGGTGACAGGTACTCGGGTACTCTGATGGTCTGGTGACAGGTACTCGGGTACTCTGATGGTCTGGTGACAGGTACTCGGGTACTCTGATGGTCTGGTGACAGGTACTCGGGTACTCTGATGGTCTGGTGGCAGGTACTCGGGTACTCTGATGGCCTGGTGACAGGTACTCGGGTACTCTGATGGCCTGGTGACAGGTACTCGGGTACTCTGATGGCCTGGTGACAGGTACTCGGGTACTCTGATGGCCTGGTGACAGGTACTCGGGTACTCTGATGGCCTGGTGACAGGTACTCTGATGGTTTGGTGACTGGTATTTGGGTACTCTGAAGGGCGGTGACAGGTACTCATATGGACTGTGACAGGTACTCGGGTACTCAGATGGACTGTGACAGGTACTCTGGTACACAGATGGACTGGAACAGGTACTCGGGTACTCAGATGGACTGTGACAGGTACTCGGTACTCTAATGGACTGTGACAGGTATTCGGTACTCTAATGGACTGTGACAGGTACTCGGGTACTCTAATGGACTGTGACAGGTACTCGGTACTCTAATGGACTGTGACAGGTACTCGGGTACCCTGATGGACTGTGACAGGTACTCGGGTACCCTGATGGACTGTGACAGGTACTCGGTACTCTAATGGACTGTGACAGGTACTCGGGTACCCTGATGGGCCGTGACAGGTACTCGGGTACCCTGATGGGCCGTGACAGGTACTCGGGTACCCTGATGGGTCGTGACAGGTACTCGGGTACCCTGATGTGCCGTGACAGGTACTCGGGTACTCTGATGTGCCATGACAGGTACTCGGGTACTCTGATGGGCTGTGACAGGTACTCAGGTACTCTGATGGGCTGTGACAGGTACTCGGGTACCCTGATGGGCTGTGACAGGTACTCGGGTACTCAGATGAACTGTGACAGGTACTCGGGTACTCTGATGGGCTGACAGGTACTCTGATGGGCTGTGACAGGTACTCGGGTACTCTGATGTGCTGTGACAGGTACTCAAATACTCTGATGGACTGTGACAGGTACTCTGATGGACTGTGATTGACAGGTACTATGAGGGGTGGTGACAGGTCCTCTTTATTGGGGGGGGGCAATCAGTATGATTGGTGTACACTGTATGCGGTAACGAGATGTTACCGCAATCTCCTCCTCACACACGATCGGTGTGTGAGGAGGAGAATCCGGTAACATCCCGTTACCGCAGTTTGTTTACATTTTTGTGATCGGCTGTGAAAGGATCACAGCCGATCACATGGGTAAACAGCCGGCCAATGGCTGTTTACCAGCGTCGGTGACGAGCCGCCACCGACGTGCACGCGCAGCGCGCTCGCGATCGCGCGCATGCGCCGTGCACGTTCGGGGTGTGACCATCTGTGATCGGCCGTGACTTCATCACGGCCGATCACGTGGTAAACAGCCATAACGAATGGCTGTTTACCCCCTTCGGTGGCGAGCGGTGTCTCCGTGACACGCCGCCACCGAAGAAACAGGGATGCGCGCGCTCGATCGCACGCATTCCCTGTTTAAACGGGAGGCCGTCATATGACGGCCTCCCGCCACAATAGGTGCACCGCCTGGCCGTCATTTGACGGCTGGCGGTCAGCAACTAGTTAAAAATTTAAATAATAAAAGAAGATAAAATCAGGTAATGTTTTTCTTGCTTGCTTTTTGTTTGTGCTGTCTCCTGTGTTATCCTAGTGCACTTGTAGTGCCAAGTGTATTTTCATTAATTAAATAAGGCCCATTGTCACTGGAAACACAAAATCACTTTCCCCAAACTGGTATTGAGCATTGAAAGAAGACGCCACACATTGTTGATTATTCCAATTTTTTATTTGGCCACATTCACATGTGCCTTTTAATATTTATATGTAAAATATATTTTTTTTGTCTTAATTTTTTTTTGTATTTTAAAAACATTTTATTTTAAAATTTTTTTTTTTTTACTTTTTTATATATTTTTTTTTTACTTTTTTCACTTTTTCGTTAAAATTTTGAAAAATGTAACAACAATCAGCCCCAATATTTATAATTTGGGAAGTTCCAATCTTAATAAAAACAACGGAAATGAAGAACATGATCGATATTCTGGAGAAACGGATTATATTCTCCCCAAAATATCAATCATGTTCTTCATTTCCTGCTGCATATTGTCAAGCCGATTCTTCATGAGATCCAGGCTAGTTCGCATGGCATCTATTTCCCCATTCCAGCCCATTATCTGGCCAATCAGCCTTTGTGCGCTGTCACTGGAAAACAGGGCCCTTTCCACAAATAGAACATCACCTACAATAGTTGATAAAAAATGTTGTAAAAAATATGCAGTCATACATGGATTAAACCAAGCTGGGGTGTCAGATACTCACCTCGTGGGGTGCACATCTCCCCTACTTCCTCCACCTCTCCTTCCTCAATCTCTCCTTCCTCCACATCCTCGGGGGGGGGGGGGGTGCACTGGTGCTTGGAAATGTGTCCCTTTCCCCAACCAGAACATCACCTAAAATAGATGTAAAAACATGTGTTTAGAAATATGCAGGTATACATCGATTACCTGAAGCTGTGGTGTCAGACACTCACCTGGTGGGGTGCCCATCTCCTCTCCTTCCTCCACCTCTCCTTCCTCCACATGCACATCCACGGGGGGATGGGGCTAACCTCACATTCATGCTGGCAAGGGCGGCGGTCCCTGGGATCCCGCTTTGTGAGTCTTTTCTCCCCTATGAGAATTTAACAAAACAAAAGGTATACTTAGCACACAGATATTTGAGGCCAGAACTAGGAAGATGAAACATTGATTAGAAGTGTTGTACAATTGTCTGTTTACAAAGAGATGCAAAAGTTGAAGACATGATAAATAAATTCACTTTGCAAAAACCTACAATACTTACCTTTTTGGGCCACGTTTCACAGATGCCCCCCCAAGTATACCAAGGAACCCCTGTGTGGTTTACACTAATAAATGTTCTCTGGTGTCCCACACTTTTGCTCATGAGTGCAGATGTGTTAACCAGCTGCCAAGTGTCCTCTCCTTCAATTCCACTGAATGTTCTTTTCTAGTCATTGTAGTTTGAAACACATCTAAACAACAATGCCCTAAATCTTTTTTTTATTAAGACAAATTACACAGAAAAAAAATGATAATTAAACCCTGTATCATAAACGATGTTTGACACAAACAACGAACGAGGGTTTGTTATGAACGATACGATTACTGTATCCACCAACATGAAAGCAGCAATTTTACATTGTACAAAGGTAAAGAAAAGCATATGGATCAGTATGCAATAATCATAATAGGAACACACGACAAGTACATACTTTTTTGAAGAACTTTCTTTATCATTCTGTACTGATCCGGCTCCCTCAATTTAAGGTCGGACCACCGTTTTCTCAATTGGTCTTTTGACCATCGTACCCCAAAAAGATTGTGCAGGGTCTTAACAACTTTGGCCATGATTCTGGCCTTGCGCAAGTTCGGATGGGTGCTTCCATGCTTCCCATCATAATCCTTACTTCGCAAGATTGCCACCATCTCCACCATCTCTTCAAAGGCCATATTGGAGGCCTTAAATCTCCTCTTCTCGGATTGGGACGTTTGTGGCTCCGGGGATTCGTGACTACTGCAGTCATTAATATGAAGCACCTGTTGTGTTTCCGCCATGTTTCTCCTACTGCGCACCGTAGAGAAAAAGGGCGGGAAATATTCTTGAAAAAGAACGTCATGGGCGTGCAACGCAGGCGTGGTTTTACGCATGCGCACTGTATATAACGCCAACATGCACATGTCATACGTGCTTACGTACGTTATGTGCGCACAAATGGGCGGGAAAAAAGACTTGGCAAAAAGAACGTCATGGGCGGGCAACGCAGGCGTGGTTTTACGCGTGCACACTGTATATAACGCCAACATGCACATGTCGTACGTGCTTGGAGAAAATAGGAACGGAAGTTGTGAGCAAGGAAAACGAAGGTAAGTTTAAAAATAATCCCAAAATCAGTGGCATATACTGCTTATAGATTGAGGTCTATATTGGGCTAAGATTAGGAGAGTCTGGGCTAACATTATTGTTTTTGGCTTGTGTATTGTCTTTCAGAAAAATGGATAAGACATTTAAAGATCCAGAATTCTTGAGCCTATTTATAGATAAGTACAAGGAGCTGACAAATCTGTGGCAAGTAAAGCACAGTGCTTACTATAATAAACAAGTAAGCAAGGCAACGCTGGAGAAACTTCTGGCATTTGTGCAGACTTGGATCCCAGAGGCAAACGTGGACTTTCTGGAAAAGAAAATTGGCATATTGAGAAATATGTACAGAAAGGAGCAGAATAAAATCCTTCAATCCATCACATCAGGAGCATCCGCAGATGCTGTATATGTACCCAGGATGTGGTACTTTGACAAACTACGTTTTCTTGGCGACCAGAGTAAGGCCAGGGAATCGCTTTCAACCCTTCCCTCCACCCTTCCCTGCAGCATTCCCTCCACCCTTCCCTCCACACCAGCAGAGGCTGATGAGCAACCTGGGCCTTCCATCCTGGAAGAAGCGGATGCACCCAGCTTGAGCCAGGTATATTGTTACAATAAATATTTATTGTCATAATATTAATGATGTTAACTAGATGTTATAATTTAAACAATATTATTGATGTTACAAAAAAAAAGATTTTGACATATCAATTTACAGTAGTGGCCAAAAATTTTTGTCACCAGCAGAAACAATAAATACTGGGGTCAGAATGATACTCTTTTAGATGTATTAACATAATTTTAAAGTCAGGAGCTGAAAAATGTTTCTGATTGATGAAAAAAAACTAAAACTATGTCCCTTTTTTATACACAGGATGAGCTCAGCCAGGAGGAAGTTGTGGAAAGTGGCAGGCAGGAGGAGGCTGGGCCCACTGTCAGCCAGGAGGTGGCCAGGCCCAGTAGGAGCCTCACCCAGTCGCAGGTGCCTCCCCTCCATCTTCAGGCAAAAAGGCCCAAGAAGGGGACGGTCACACAGGAGGAAACACTGCCCCTCATTAGAGAGGCTACAAATGTCTTAAGGAGCCCCCCCGAAGCTGAAGAGGCCTATGGCTGCTATATACCCAGCCGGTTGCAGCAATTAGAGAGGGGCCAACGCCTCCAAAGTGAGCGAATCATTTTCTCGGCCTTGCAGAAGGGGCTGAGTGGCAAGTTAACTGCCACAAGCGAAATCGTGGATCAAGTTCCTCCTGTTCCTCCTCCTCCTCCTGCCACAAGTACACCACCAGAGACACAGCCTCACAGGTTTTTTTGGTGTTAACTTGACAGAATAATTAAATATGGAGATCACTAGAAAATAATTTGGAAATAATTATACTAAAAATATGGATGAAAAAAAAAAAAAAGAGGACTATCAAAAAATATTTTAAAATACATTATTACTGAGATGGGGCTTTAAACTAAAAACAATATCATTCATGAGATGAGGATCAAAAATCCAGAAATGTGTTTGTGAGAACTCTGTGTGAGTGAATATGAGCAGCAAAACAACTTCGTTCTTCTAGCATTATAAAGAAGATGCGCTGCATTTAAACGAGTTCTGACAGAGTTCTGACGGACTTTCCGAATGAACGGACTTGGCCACACACAATCACACCAAAGTCCAACGGATTCGAATGTGTTGATGTACGACCGGACTAGAATAAGGAAGTTCATAGCCAGTAGCCAATAGCTGCCCTCGCATCGGTTTTTGTCCGTCGGACTAGCACACACACGAGCGGATTTCTCGGTAGGAACTGGGTCCGGCGGAGTTCTTTCGGAAAAATTTGAAACATGTTCCATTTCTAAAGTCTGTCAGACTTTTGCAAATCAAAAGTCCGCTGCGGCCCACACACGATCGAATAGTCTGCTGGAATCATTCCGTCAGACTTTTGATGTTGAAAAGTCTGGTCGTGTGTACGCGGCATTAGGATAAAGTTCAGGTACTGTTTCACATCTGGATTCTACAACCCCCGGATAGACCTCCTCTCACTAGGCCTAGCAGCCGGTGGGGTGTTAAGCAAAGTCTCTGCAACAGACTTGAATGTAGAATACTTAAGAGAAAAAGTCTCTGCCACAGACTTAGTGTAACTGAGGGACGTAGACAAATTTAAAGAGCTATCATACGGTACCAGGATCTCTCAGCCAGTCCGGCGATACCGTGTGAGTGCAGATCCATGAAGTGTCCTTCAACTGAGCTTCCTGTTTTTTTTAGAGAAGCCAGCCTTGCGCACAGCCTTCTCCTGGAGAGTCCTTCCCTGGGTGCTTCTCCAGTTGCTGGGCCTCTCCCTTAGACGAGACGGCACCGTACCACCTTTGAATCAATAAGACCCGATATTCATTCAGGCCTGTCCCTGCAGTTGCTTTGCCTCGGGCCAGCCAGCCCAGAGACAGAAAAACCTCTCTGGAACAGAACCCCGGACCACATGATGTCAGTACCTTAAATACCACTTCCCAGAAGGCACAGCAGGAGAACACTCCCACTGGGCTGGTTCCGAAAGAAACATGGCATTCTATACACCCAGCTAGACTGCATTCTCAAACTTGCCGGCGGTGACAGCGACACCTGCGGTCAAGGAGAACCCAGTGCAACCAAGCCAGACTGGTACTGAATCCATAAATTTAGTAAAATTAGCCCCAAAACCCAACTGTGGTTTCAGGAGAATTAACTTTGAAAACATATAGCGCATGCTCGTCAGTTGCCAGTACTACAGTTGTATTCAACTTCACTTCATAAATGCTGTACGGGAGACTTGCTCCCTCTAGTGGTTGAATTGGCAAATTCAGCCCTCTCTCTTTCTCCACTGGCAGATATATGTTTTTCCTGGCCAGCTTATCCCGGCTTGCCGTGAACAAGCCTCGGCCGCCCAGCCTAGGGGCTCTGTCATAACGCGCTTGCTCAGTAGCACGGACACGTGCACCTGCGCGGTGCGGGCAAACTGACCCTGTGACATCAGACGCCGCCGTTGGTCAGCGTGTGCTGATGCCAGCAGGGTTGGGGAGCTCATATAGCCTCTGGGCCACTTATGTGAGCAGCAGAGACTCTCCTGCCGGGCTGATTTGAGGGACGGCTGTTTTTACAGGTGAGCATTTTCAGTGTGGTCGGCGCGGGGGAACTGTTCCCCATCAGCGCCGTCCACCCCCCCCCCCCCCCCCGACCATTCTTTCTTTGCTTTTTTCTGTTCTCCCATCCTCTCTCCTCCCCCCTCTTTTTCCTCTCTCGTCTTGGCTTTGTTTCCCTTCTTCTCTGCTATTTTCTTCCTAACAGGGTATACCTTACTATGTTTTCCCTTCAGATTTTCTTTTGCAACTCTGGGAATCACAGGCTGTTTAGCCTCTGGACCCACATATGCTGAGTGGCCTCTGCACTGCCCCGGGAGTTATTTCTGATTGAGCTCCTTCTCTAATCCTCTCCTGTACCGTTCCTTACCTCCATACAGCCCACAAAAACTTCTACATACAGTATATATATATATATATATATATATATATATATATATACATTTGCCATCATATACAGTTGCCCTTTGCTCCATTCTTGGCCCTTTGATTATTCTTCATGACCATCATTTTTATCCTACAAATTTGCCATCATATATAGTTCCCCTTCACTTGTTTCCTGGTCCTTTGATTATTCATTATGAACATCATTTTTTATCCTATGATTAGGAGACAGTATTATATTTATATGGGATGTATGTTAGGGGTAGTCTGTCTGGAATGGGGATTATTACCTTGGTTTATTATAAGTACAGGGTCTCTTTAGACTTAGTTGCTTTGATTTTATGTGTGTGGTATTTGCTAAAAATGGTCTGTTCGCACCAGATGGTCGACATGACTCTATAAGACATTCTTTTTCAACACACCAGCATCCACACTCCATTTTCACAAAGTCACTATTTTTGTATATTTGTTAGATGAATCTACTAATAGATTCCTTCTATATATATTCTTATGTTCTCATTCTGGTCACATACTTTCCTTTATATATACTGTATAGCATAATAATAACTGTTTATATTTTATTTCAATATTTCTTTTTTTTTTTTCCATAAAGATTTTATTAGTTTTCAGGAAAAAGTACAGCAAAATGTGGCAAAATAACAATATGACCAAATGAGTGACAGGTTTCAAGACAAATTGTTCCAGGCAAAAAATTACACCATCATGGTACCATAACTGTCAAATGAGTTAGTTTATTATTATTATGGCAACTATTCCGGGGCCATCTGTTGGGGCATTGGTGTGTTGGGTTGGATTCACCCACTTGTCCACTTCTGTATTCATGGACATGGGGCCCGGCCTCAGGTAGTAGTACCTTGACCAAGCACCCCGTCCATCAGTTGTAGGGTTCAGATTGTGGCAAGTAGAAGAAAAGAGAAGATAGAGAAGGGTAATGGGGGGGGTATAGGGTGGGGGAAACAGGATGGGGAAGAGGGGTGGGGTCCCGCTCACTTCCCCCTCCGTCTACCGTCCACCTGTTACAGTCTCTAGGTCTGTCGGCTCCCCAGAAAGATCCCACTATAGGGAAGTTGTTCAATGGTAATCAGTTATATAGTCTGTTATAATAAATCCTGATAGGATTGAGAGCTCTTGAAGGTTTTCCAAGACTCCCAGACACCTGAGAAGCTAGTGATTTTGTCATGTGCAGCGAGGATAAGTTCCTCCATTTCCGCTATGCGGTCAACTCTAAAGGTCCATTCCTTCAGCGACGGTGGTTGTGGGGACCTCCAATGTACCGGTATACACAGCCTAGCGGCATTGATTAGGTGTATAGCTACTGACTTAAGATACTTCTTCTGCGGGATTTTGGAAAAGTGTAGCAGGTATTGTCCTGGCGTGAATTCCAACGGGAGCGAGGAAATTGCTGTAGTCACTTCATGTATTTTCTGCCAATATGGCTGAATCCGGGGGCAGGACCACCAGATATGGAGGAGGGAACCCTCTTCTGTTCCACAGCGCCAGCAGTGGTCTGGCACTGTCGGGAAAATCTTATGCAACACCTGTGGGGTCTTGTACCATCTTGTTTTTAATTTGTAGCCATTTTCCTGCGTGTGGACATTCAGAGAGCCTTTGTGTATGTATAAGTGGATACGATCCCAGTCGGCATCTCCTATCTCCCTGTCTAAGGCTGACTCCCAGAATACATGGTCTGAGCGTAGGGAGGAGTACGGATCTAAGAACATGGAGGCATACAAGGCAGAGATCACATGGCTCTGGGGCGATGAGCTTGAGCATAAAGCTTCAAATACAGAGGGGGGGTTCGTGAATTTTGGGATTTTTGTTGGCACATCCAGGAAGTGTTTGAGCTGCATATAGGACCAAGAGGGAAAAGATTTGGTATTAGACAGTGTTGCAAGATCACGTATGCTGAGGAACCTGCCTCTGCGAAAGAAGTGTTTGGCCTGCATCCGTGGGTAAGGCCATTCTTTGATAAGATAGGACTTTGATAGTCCCGGGGGGAAGTCTGGGTTGCCCCTAATAGGGGTGATCGGGCATTCTTTAGAAGACATTGCATGGGTCTTGCATGCCCTCTCACAGGCTTGGAGCGTTGCCCCAATAAGAGGATGTGAGCGTAACTTAGATGGTGTCGACGCCTGGAGACCCAAGGCATCGCACCCAGTTCCCCGTCCGTGATAAGTTTTTCGAGATTCACCCAGCTTTTGCATCGATCGTGGACATTCCAGTCCACTACTCTAGCCATGTGGACAGCCCAATGATAGCGCTGTATGTCTGGGAGGCCGATTCCCCCTTTCACTTTAGGCAGTACTAGCTTAGCCCAACTGATACGAGCCGATTTGGTGCCCCATAAAAAGGACCTACACATCCTCATATATGTTGTGAAGAAGCTGGGAGGTAGATGTATCGGGATGGTCTGCATTTTATACAATAAGCGAGGCAATACTGTCATCTTTAGGACCGCGACCCGTCCGAACCAGGAAAGGGTAGGTACGTTCCACTTCAACAGGTCTTGTTGTATAAGTTTCAGTTCTGATAGAAAATTCATATTGTATAGTGACTTTAGGTCGGCTGGTAATTGAATACCTAAGTATGTGACGGCCTCTTTCTCCCATTTAAACGGGAAGTTGGATTGGCATTGACTTACTAGATCGTTTGGTAGTGAGATGTTTAAAGCGTATGATTTAGTTAGGTTAATTTTCAAATTGGAGATGCGTTGGAAGAGATCTAAGGTCAGCATGAGGTTTGGCAGGGACGTCAGTGGTGAGGATAGGAAGAGTAGGATGTCGTCCGCAAACGCCGCAATCTTATATTCTTTTTGACGGACTGCAATACCCTTTATGTTTGGGTTTTCTCTAATACAGCGAAGCAGGGGTTCCAGGGTCAGAATGTAAAGTATGGGTGAGAGAGGACACCCCTGCCTGGTGCCATTATGGATAGGGAAGGCGTCCGATAGGTGGCCGTTTACCCGGACTCTAGCGCTCGGATGCATATAGAGGGAGTCTATAAATGCGCGCATCCCGCACCCCAAACCGAGAGCAATCAGCGTCTCTTCCATATAGTCCCAGGCCACTCTATCGAACGCCTTCTCTGCATCCATTGCCAGGAAAAAGCCCTCTTGATGGGAGGAGGTGAGCCAATTGTGTAAGTTCAGGGCCTTGATGGTATTATCCCTGGCCTCTCTGCCAGGGACAAAACCTACTTGGTCTAAGCCTATCCAGGCTGGTATATGGAGGGCAAGGCGGTTGGCCAAAATTTTTGAGAAAAGTTTGATGTCCGTATTTAGGAGTGAGATTGGTCGGTAATTGGCAACATTAGACGGGTCTTTACCCTCTTTGTGGATTACAGAAATGTACGCTTCTCGTAGGGTCGGTGAGGGACATGCAGAAGTGGCTAAGGTATTAAAGGCTCTAAGGAAGGGCGTTGCTAATAGTTCTGAAAAACTTTTATAGTATTGTGCCGAGAAACCATCTGGTCCCGGGCATTTATTAGGCTTAGTGGCTTTCAGAGCCGCCGTCCACTCCTCGGAAGTTAAAGGGGCTTCCAGTTCAGTTCTGGCGGACTCCGAAAGGGCTTTCGGGCTATATTTGTGAAGGAAGTCCCTTATCATCTTTGTTCGTGTTGCAGTCCTGGTATGGTCTGGAGTCTGGTTTGTCCCTTTAAGATTGTAGAGAGTGCTATAGAAGCGACAAAATTGGCGAGCAATATCTTCGCTTTTGGAGTGGGTAGTGCCCGACGAGTCGGTCACATGATGTATCGTATTAGTCTGCGTACGTTTCTGTGTGAGTCTAGCTAATAGTTTGCCTGGCTTATTGCCCTGTTCATAAAACAGTTTATGTGACAGGACCAGCCCCTTTTGTGCTTTCTTAAACAATTCTTCCACCAACTGAGTCCGTGTATCTGTGAGCTCCTTAGCTACTCGAAGAGCCTGGGATTGTTTGTGTTGCGCTTCCAGCTTAGCTATTTTCTCCGAAAGGGAGACAATCAATGCTTGGTGTGCTTTCTTCTTCCGAGCAGCTATAGCGAGCATGCGTCCTCAGATGACACACTTGTGTGCCTCCCATTGAACCATGGGAGACACCCCAGGCGTGTCATTCAGACAATAGTAGTCAGAAAGGGCCTGCGTAATATCTGCCAGATCTCCAGGGTCCGCCAGAATGGACGCATCCAGTCTCCACGTCTTGGTGGACACGACTGTCTGCGGGAATCTCAAGGTCAGGGTAATTGGGTGATGGTCGGAAAGGGCCATACTTTCAATGGTTGCTTCCGTCAGGTATGACAGGTCAGATTGGCGGATAAAGAGATAATCCAGCCTCGAGTACCGATTGTGAGGGGAAGAGAAGAATGTATAGTCCCTTTCCTGGGGGTTGAGGGTTCGCCAGGTATCGTGCAATGCTAGGGATGATAATTGTAGTTTTATCTGTCTGAGAGCCGCAAAAGGGAGGGAAGAGGTACCGGTCGAGGTGTCCAATAGGGGGTCTAAGGCTATATTGAAGTCGCCCCCCAGTATTAGTAAGCCAGTCTGAAAGGATGTGAGTTTTAGGAACGTCTCTTTAAGGAATGTCACCCTCTTGGAGTTGGGGCAGTAGATGTTTGCAAGCGTCATAGGTTTTCCCTTCCAGGTGCCCTTCAAAAAAAGAAATCTGCCCTCCGGATCCAGCAATTGGTCCGTCAGATGGAACATGAGTGACTTAGCCAGCAGTATAGATACTCCTTTAGTTTTGGAGTCAGTACAGGTCGCATGATATGCATCAGGGTAGCGTTTGTTGGCAAAACGGGGAATTGAACCTGTTTTAAAATGTGTCTCCTGTAGGAAGACTACTCCTGCTCTGTAGCGATGGGCTTCCGCCAGGACACTGCTGCGTTTTTCCGGTACATTGAGGCCCTTGGCGTTTAACGAATATATTTTAAGCGTTAATGGAGCTGATGTTTGCACAGTAGAGGACATGGTGCAGGATTATCAATGTGTGTGGGTTGCACTTGTGGACGGAGACAGAGAGGGATCACGGTGGGGGAGGGGTGGAGGGGAGGGGTAAGGTGTCGGGGTAGAGAAAGAAGAAAGGGAAAGAAATCTAAGTCTGCTTTGTGCAATTCAGGTTTTGTAGATGATGGACAGAGGAATGTCACCTGGTAGTGGTAGAGTTCCACCACACAGGCAGTATTACGGGTATACCGGAGGTGGAGTGAGGCCGGCTTGTCCACCTAGGTGAGCGAGGGGTGCGGGGAGGTTGGTAAATGTAAACCGGTGGTTGTCAAAGGGGAACCTGCCTCTTTGGGGTGGGAGAATAGTCTAACACCAGCGAAGAAATCTATTACACCCGCCACCCAGAACTAGCCATAGTAACAATGAAGCAGCTGTGGGACCATCTTAGGTTGGGGGACTCTGGCAGGACCCTCTTAGGTGTCTCTTAAGGAGACTGGCCCTGGCATCCAGGTCGTCGCCTCTGCTGCTCCGCTACAGGACCTGGGCTTATGTAAGGTAATAGCAAGCGGTGACCTATAATCCCTCAGGGCAGCAGAGGGAATATGTAACCCCTCCGGAGCCGCGAGGTAAATCAGGGGCAGTATCGCATGAGTCAGAATGGAGCTCCGTGCCTTCTATCGACAGGACTCTAGTGCGTCGGGTGTAAGCAAACCGCATATTCAGAGCATTAAAGGTCTTGAGGAACACATAGCACCCTGAGCTTTGAGGAAATAGAGGAGGACGTTGAGATTTAATATACATTTCAAACATCAACATTTCAAACTTCAACAGTGAGTAGAGCAATAACAAAGTTATCAGGTAGTATCAGAATGGTGGGATAAATCAGCCACAATGGGAAGTGCGCAGGACTTAAAATCCACGCCTTCCCTGGTCAAGACTCCAGCGCGCCGGTTGCCTGTAAGCAGTACCCCTAGGGCGCTGGGGTCCTCAAGGGACCCGTCTCATATTAAACAGTGATAACCAGGGAGCATGTTCAGCTTCAAAGAAAGAGGAGAGAACAGCACCTTTTGAACCACAAAGCTAAACAAACAGTTAAACATTTTGAACAACCATATCAAGCAAGATGAGAGAGAAAAAAACAAACAAAAACAAAATATATGGCAAGATGGTAGTTCAGACACTTGCGAGGCTAGTCGGATGGGGCCATAAGGGAGAGGAAGAAAGAAAAAAAAAAAAAGAGGGGGGGGGGGGGGATAGGTCTTGTGTCTCCTCCATGACGGTCGCCAGGTGTATGGCCTCTCAGCCTGCATGTATTGTGCTGCCAGGGACACATGAACCCCCATATGGGAGTATTCGCAACCCCCTTACTGGTGGCAGTGTGGGTGACCCATGTGCTAACCTCCTGTGCCGGAGAGGCCTGATCTTTATGATGTGTGGATGGAGCCCCTTACACCAAGATTGCCGTGGTCTGATACTGGGTGATCAGATTGGGTTTGGGGGTGCAGGGTACCACATAGTAGTAAGAAAAAGGAGGGAGGGGACAAAACAAAAGAGGAGAAAAATGATGCACTTGTTGTAGGAAGCTTAAGACCTCCACCTGCTGGAGGTATGGGAGTAAAGTTTGCATGTAGTGCACCTCGTGCTCGCAAGTCTGTCAGCCTGCCAGCTCAGTCTCGATTGGGAGGCTAATACTACTCCCCCCTTTTGGAAAAATAAATAAATATATATAAAAAAAAAAAAAAAAAAAAAGGGTAATCAGAAGGCCCCAGGGGGATAGTCTCCAAAAAAGAGGTAGTTCTGCAAGAGTAATAGGAAAAGCCTCACCAGACTATAGAGTACATGGCTAACGATCCATTCTGCGTCGTACAGATGATGGTGAGGTTCGTGGGCTCTCCTCAGTTTCCATATCTCCACGCATCCTTGGCGGGGAGTTGGCCGACGTTCTGCGTCTCCTCTGGCTGTGTCTTTGTGTGCGCGGGGTGCCCTCTGGCAGTGTGGGGATCCATGGATCAGGTTGGATGAATGCGCTGTACCAGTCAGGAACTTCTGTCACAGGAATGCCTAAGGATTCACAAAAGGGATGCAAATCAGCTGGGGTTCTCAGCTGCGCTGTGCGATTTCCTGATGTCGCCTGCAAACAAAATGGAAATTTCCATCGATAGGCTATGCGCCGTTCAGGGAGAGTCTGCAGGAGCGGGCGCAGTTCCCTCCTATGCTGCAAGGTAATTGTAGACAAGTCTTGGAATAGTTGTATGCGCGCGCCATTATGTTCCAAGCGCTCATGATTGCGAGCCAGGCGCAGTATCTCCTCTTTTTGCGTGAAGTCAACTAGGCAACAGACTGCATCTCTAGGGGGGTCAGTGTCCCTACCCCTTGGTCGGAGAGCTCTGTGGCACCTTTCCATCTCTACTGGGGCATCAGGCGGTCTCCCCAGCAGCGTGTTAAAGATAGCCCATACTACGGATTGCAGCTGGGGTCCCTCCACTGTCTCTGGGATACCCCTCACCCTCAGATTGCGCCTGCGACCCCTATTATCGAGGTCCTCCATGTGTCTGTGCATCTCAATCAAATGTTGAGCATGAACATTGATTACCCTCTGTACCTGATGTATGGCTGTCCCATGTGTTGTGGTGACTGTTTCCACCTGCTCCAGCCTGCCAGCAACAGCCCTGATATCCATTTTTAGGTCAGTTATGGCCGCAAATAGGGTGTTTTTTATGTCCATCGCCACTTGCTGGAGGTCTGAGAGACACAGTAGGGGAGAGGTGTGTGAAGGAGAGTTACCTGGAGCAGAGGCAGAGGCGCCTGTAGGATCCGCCGTCAGATCGGGTCCCGCCGTACGCCGCTCCGAGGCCTGGGATGCGGCCTGCATGTCTCCCTGCGCTTGTGTGCGGAACATCGCGGGGATGTTCCGGCTGAGCTGTGTGGCCGGGTCTGGCTGCGGTCGGGAGCCTGAAGAGCTTCTCCCGGTCATCGTGGCCGGATTATGGATGATTTGTCCCGCTGATTAAGGCAAGAATGGTTGTCTGGGCAGCGGAGCTCTGTAATCAAGCTGCCATTCTTGTCCGGTGCCAGGCAACGCTTATTTCAATATTTCTTTATTGATTTTCAGTGTTTGAAACAAGATAAACAATTGTAACAGCATATCGGATGTTCCGACTGGAGAAAACAGATGCAGATCATACAAAGTAGAGTAAAGTAACGCAAAACCAGTCCACTGTGCAGACTAAGTAAAATAAAATTGGGGTTAGATATTAGAACAATAAAATAGTAATGCAATATCTCCAGTCGGGGGGGGGGGAGGGTATAGATAGGAGAGCACCAGTTAGGAAATATAATGGTTACATCAGAGGGGATGGTTACAAAGGAGAGTACATTGGTCTCACAATAACAATGGTAAAGAATAGCAAGTAGGAAATAATATTATGCAGTTACTGTACATTTCGGGTGCGTAAGCCAAATACGCCATTCAGAAAAAAACTTTTTCATACTTAAGTGTTTCCGAGCTACTAGCCTTTCCATCTCGCATTGAAAGTTTAAATCAGAAATCGTGTGTGTGAGAGAAGGAGAAGTAGTGGCTTTCCAAAGTTTAGTTATGTTCAATTTCGCTGCAAGAAGTAGGTGGATGATCACTACTCATGTGTTTGGCAGAAATTTGTCAACGCCGAGGTGTAAAAGAGCCAATAAAGGGTCGGGGATGTTGGGATCTGTGATATGTTGGATATCAAAGCAAAAATTTGTTTCCAGAAGGAGCTCAAAGATTTGCAGAACCATAGGATGTGCGCTATGGTACCGGTACTTCCACATGACCTCCAACAGGTAGAAGGATGGTCTGGGAAAAATTTAGAGAGACGATAAGGTGTGAGATACCATCTATGGAGTGTTTTTTGATAAGACTCCCAGTGATTAGAGCAGTGGGAGGCTGTGTAAGTGAATCTAAAGGCACGTGTCCACATGTCAGGTGTGATCTTAGTGTTTAGTTCGTCCGTCCATCTGGATAGAGATGGTATTTGCGAATAAGGCCGATTATCGTTCAGGATAGAGTACATTAACGAAATACCACGTTTAGGATATGTCGAGTTGGCGTAAAAGTTGTGGAATTTCTCAGGGATAGTTGTTACTGTAGAAAGTTTGGCTTGGCGGAGAAGGTGTGTGATCCTAACATATGTGAAGGTTTTGGTACGGGGAAGGCCAAATTCATTTTGGAGAGTAGTGAAGGTTTTCAGGTTGTGGTTAGCGTGGTAAAGATCTGATAAAGTAGATATTTTACGTTTCAACCAATTGCTTAAATTTAGGTTAGGTATTTGTGATATTAACGATCTAAGTGGAATTTGTAATATGTGATACGGTTGATCTAAGATTTTCATCTGGGTGACTTTCTTCCAGACTGTTAAAGAGGCCATTATGGCCGGGGATTTATGTATTGAAGGAAGAGGGAAGCCTGCTGAAGTAGCGAGCAGTGATTCATGTAGGGTGTTTGGATGAAATGACGAGGATTCTAAAACAGACCAAGCCTTATTAGGGTTTGGATGCCACCAATAGTATAGTTGGTCTAGAATGGAGGCGTAATAATAGTTCTGAATATGAGGAAGGCTGGTCCCTCCTTTTTTATGATGCCTGGTTAAGATATATATATATAGCACATCTAGGTGGTTTACTGTCCCATACAAATCTGGAGAGTTGTTTTTGAATGGAGGTGAAGAAGGAGTGGGGTATTGGTGATATTACAGTCCGAAAAAGATAAAGTAGCTTGGGGAGAATTAGCATTTTAAAGGATGCGATGCGACCTAGTTTGGAGAGACCTGTTATGCTCAACTGATTTAACAGTTGGGGTAGCCGTCTTTGGAAGGCACGATAGTTGAGGTCATAAAGTTGGGATAGGGTAGGGGCTAAGTTTATTCCTAGATATGGGAGGGAGTTTTTAGACCAGGAGTAGGGGAGAGTACTCTCTAAGAGGGATTGTTGTCTATGTGGGAGATTAAGTGGAAGGATTAGGGATTTAGAGGTGTTAAGTTTGTAAAAGGAGACAGAGCTAAATTGGCTAATGATGTCTTGGATTGCGGGCATGGAGATAGTCGGGTTCATGACCATTAAAATGACATCATCAGCAAAGAGGCTGATTTTATGTTCTATGTCGTTATGTATAATTCCTGAGATGCGCTTGTCCCCTCTAATCTTTGCCGCAAGGGGTTCCATTATCAGGGCAAAAATGAGAGGGGAGAGCGGGCATCCTTGGCGAGTACCATTAGAAATCTCGAAGGGTTTAGAAAGAGTACCATTAGTCAGTACTCTGGCTGAAGGATTTGAGTACAGTGAGAGTATGGCCGCTTGGAACCATCCTGTGATGCCGAATTTGGATAGTACCTCTCTCAGGAAACCCCAATGTACCCTGTCGAACGCCTTCTCTGCATCTAGCGACAATTGCAGAGAAGGCGTTTGAGTTTGGGTGGCTTGGTGAATCAGGTTAAGGACCCGTCTAGTGGCATCCGGGGCTTGCCTGTCTGGCATAAAGCCAACTTGATCAGGGTGTACAAGGTCGGGAAGGTAGTCTAAAAGTCTGGAAGCAATAATTTTGGCAAATAATTTTATATCTGTGTTGAGGAGAGAGATAGGTCTGTAATTCTTTGTGGAAGTGTGGTCCTTTTCTGGTTTGGGGATAGTGGCGATGGTGGAACGCAGCATATCTACCGGTAGAGAACCAGAGGTGGCAGCAGAGTTGAAGAGGTCCGTAAGATGGGGGGCAATAATGGGGGCAAATGATTTATAGAATTTGTTAGTGTATCCATCTTCACCTGGAGATTTGTGAAGCGGAAGAGAGTTGATGGCTTTTAAAGTTTCATCTAGGGAGAATGGTCGAGAGAGCTCCTCTAATTGGTTGCAATTTATAGCTGGAAGATCAATTGAGGATAGGAAATTTTGGATAATTTGGTCATTTGGTTGGGGGGTATCGGCATCTTTGGACAGGTTGTAGAGAGAAGAATAATAGTCGCTAAAGGCATTAGCGATATCCTGAGGGTTTGTCAAGAGTTTGTTGGAGGCAGGGTGCCGGAGGGAACTTATCTTATTTTTAAGGCGTTGGGCTTTGACCTGTCTGGCCAGTAGAGCTCCAGCTTTATTGCCTAAGGCGTAGTATTTGGCTTTAGTCAGTTTGAGGTTGTTCTCGAATTTAGAAAGTAAAAGGGATCTGAGTTTCTGTCTCTGTTCTAGGAGCTCAGTAGTTAATTTTTGGGAGGGGTTCTTTTTATTTTGATGTTCCAGGAGAGTAATTTGGCGGAGGACCTAGTCAACTTGCTTAGACCTCTGGTATTTAACATTACTATGTAGCTTAATTAGAATGCCATGCATGTAAGCTTTATAGGCTGACCAAAGTACAAACTTATCAGTGTTCGGTTGGTCATTGGTTTGGAAATACAGTTGGTGTTCAGTAGTGAGAAGTTGAATAACCTTGGGATCTGAGAGGAGAGAAGAGTCAAGTCTCCATAACCGATTAGTGCTAAGTCTGCAGTTTCCCACAGTAAGGGAGACAGGTGCGTGGTCCGACCACGTGATATTGCCAATCTCAGATTTCGTCACATCTTGCAGGGTGAGTCTATCAACAACAAAGAAGTCAATTCTGGAATAGGAAAGTTGGGATGAGGAGAAGTAGGAGAAGTCCCGTTCATTGCTGTGGTGGCACCTCCAAGGGTCGTAAAGGTCATTTGTATGAAGAAAGTTATTTAGAATGGAGCGTTGAGTTTTGGGCCTAGAGGTAGTGTCTAAAGAAGAACCCCCAACAATGTTAAAGTCTCCGCCCATGAAAAGCCTCCCCCTTCGAATTTGCGTGATTTTTTTGTACAGTCGGTTGTGGAATTGTAACTGATGAGTATTTGGACCGTATACATTTACCAGGGTGTAGGTAATTTGGTTAATATCACAGATGATAATCAGAAATCGGCCTTGTGGATCGACAATTGATTGATGTAGAGTAAACTGTATAGTGTTTCGTATGGCAGTGAGGACACCATTTTTCTTCTTCGGCCCTGAGGCTAAGAAAACTTGGTCGTAGTTTTTCAGCTTGAGTGTAGGAGATTTTGCAGCAGCAAAATGAGTCTCTTGCACTAAGAGGATGTCAGCTTTTTGGTTGGTAGCCTCTTTAATGAGTGCAGATCTTTTCTGAGGGGAGTTTAAACCCCTAGCATTAAGAGTGGTAAGATATGCTGGGCTGTTTGCCAGTCTGGCTATACAGGAAGGTCGCTGTAAATTATAGTGTTAGGTGCCTGATGCAACTTGTTAGGAGAAGTGGGAGAAGAGTAATTGGTGCTGGGTATGGATGAGGGGTAGGGATTAAAAAATGAGAGCCCAGTAACAAAAAAGGGTCTGAGCTCAAAGTGCAGACACTACTGCAAAAAAGAAAGTGGGGTAAAGAGATCTTACGTCCACAACGTGGGACAGGTATCTCTGAACAGGCAGGCAAGTGCTGGATAGGAATTCTGCAGTTAGCCAGCCATAATGAATTTGTAGAGAAGGGTAAAGATTACGCTGGATGTCCAGCAGATGGATCTCCTCCGGTTTCCATGAGAGTCGGCATTTGGGCAGTAGGGTTCGGCGAGTCTTCTGGAATGATGAGCCATTGCTTCAGGAGAGAAAGCCCCATAGGGAGGGTACGCACTGCATGGATCTTGTTTTGATGTGTGATAAGAAGCTTAGTAGGGAAGCCCCATTTATAGGGTATATTATGATTCCGAAGCGCTTTAGTGATGGTCGCCAGCTGTCTGCGATTATCCATCGTTGCTTTGGAGAGATCCGCATACAACGCAATGTTGGTGAAAGGGTCAGGGAGATTTGTTGCTCATTTGGCTGCGTTTAGGACTCTGTCTTTGACAGAAAAAAAATGGATGCGCGCCAATACATCCCTGGGAGTAGAGTCAGGAAGGTGCGACGGCTTGGGGAGTCTGTGTGCTCTGTCAATTTCCAGGTCTCG
Source organism: Lithobates pipiens (assembly GCF_037356315.1). Classification (NCBI taxonomy): domain Eukaryota; kingdom Metazoa; phylum Chordata; class Amphibia; order Anura; family Ranidae; genus Lithobates; species Lithobates pipiens. The sequence goes on along the minus strand of NW_027507784.1, from coordinate 204,762,201 downwards.
GGTGGTCAGGTCAGGTAAAAGAGCCTGCATCAATGCTTGTATAAATTGTATGAGCTCAGATTGTTGGATCGATTCTGGGACATTGCGAAATTTAATATTGTTCCTTCTGGAACGATCTTCCAAATCTGCGATTTTAAGGTTGATTAATTGTAGTTCATCCTCATGGTCTGCAAAGCCGTCAACCAATTCATTGTGCGCAGTAAGCATGTCTCCCAATTTAGCCTCTATATGTGTGATAGCAGTGTCATGTTGATTCACTACAATGGAGAGGGATGAGACTGCTGAAGATATGTCAGAATATAGTGTTTGCCTCAGTGAGAGCAGCATATTCTTCATGGTGCTTTCTGACAGCGGTTGGTCTGAGGCAGGGAAAGTCTCTAACACAGAGGCTTGTTGCGGTGGGGGGAGGGAGAACAAGCTGGGAGCTGAGGGAGGCTGTAATGGCTCTTCCGTCCTGAGCCTGGACTTAGCAGGGCTGGAAGTGGTGGGAGAGTTAGGTGGAGAACACTCACCCTGTGCGGTGTGTAGACGCTGGGGTCCCGAGGACAGCAGGGAACTCTAAAGCGCCTGTGAGGAGGAGGACCGCGCTGAGGAATCTCGGCCGCCGCCGCCATTTTGGCTGCTCAGCGCGTCAGGTGAGGGAAAATAATCCATCAGTTTTCTAGGCAGAGAGGATCTCTTTCATCTCTTGAGCATGACTGCTCACTGTGTGGAACCTTCAGATGCTCTGTGGTTATTTTTCCCTTCTCTAGAGCCGTTCTGGATGTCGCTGTGGCTGGGTTTCTGTGGAGCTGGAGAGTCAGTCAGCCATCCGCACGAGCTGGCAAGCCACGCCCCCAACTGTTTATATTTTATATTTTTTATATTCTTGTAAAAGTTTGTGTGGCCTCACTACATTATACTTCCTTATGTCCACGTTATATTAATATATTGACATTGATGTTTTTAAATTGATGTTATCCAGCTATTTGGCTTGGATCACATCTATGTTTTATGTTTTTTATTCCAGTCCCTTCATTTTTCCGTGTGTATACATGCATGATGTCACTATGTTACAATAGCCAAATGGGGTTTTGAGCCATTGGTATATTCCCCGGTCGGCACATCTCAGGTGTAATGTTGGTGACGTCGTTTGGCATGTGCCCTATGTGAATGGGTGACCTACTTTACAGCGTGCCCCTAGTGGGTCACCCTCATCTTATATGAGGTTTGTGCTGCTCTGAGCCTTACGTCCCCATGCCAGGACTTTCAACCTATGGCATATGCCGGAGTTAGACGAATGATGTGGCAGTCATGTGGCTCAATAGACAGGCGCAGATTGGTGATTCATATGGAGGCTTGGTTGCGAAGCTACGTTGTGTGTCATTTACTCAGCAGAATGATTACACACTGACACAGGGCACTACATTGGGTTGTTTGGAGCGCACATGATAGACGCGCAATGACGCCTCCGTCACATGACAATATGGTGCCTGGAACGCACGCGGGAAACCAGAAGTAATTTTTCCATGTCGGCCACACAGGCTTGTAATTTGTTGATTAGTTAACACATATAAGCGCAGGAGGTGGTCAGCCGGCGTATACCCCAGTTGAAGTCTCTTTAGATGAAATGCATATGATTAATATGCTGGCCCTAGCCATCTCATACTGCGCTGTTTTTTATTGGTCATTCGAACCATTTTTATATTATCCTGACATTCATTTGTTTGGATATTTTGCTATTTTAATAAATTCTACTGTTTTGGATTTACACTATGTGGAGGCCTTTTTTCTATTTTTTGCCTTGAAATTATACCCACACTTGGAGGAGACGTTTTTGGAAATCTGCGTGTAGCATTGCCTACTGCCTTTGGAGTTCGACTCATCTCCACTACTGCTGGCCTCTTCGGTTTCCTAATGGCCTACAGAGGAGGTGATCGTATGGCTTATCCTGGTAGCTTGACTCAGCATCTCCGGTTCCATGCCTGATAGATCCACCACCATACGGTGAGCTGGGTCCACTACTTCTGGTAAGAGTACCCTTTTTTATCTCCTCAATCCCTTGGAAGGTGAAGGCCCTCCCGGGTGTATTTTTGCTGTTGCCTATACATCCATTCAAGAGACTGTCGAAAACTTCTGGCAACAGTGTGTTTCCACTTGTCACTGTTCACGTCTGTTGTTCTATGGACTATTATATGGTTCCTTATATTTGAAAGCAGTACTGTATTTGTTCCTTTCATTACATGCCTATGGTCATACATTGGTTTGTTTCTTACCTATATGATAGTGTGTCTTTGTCAATGGATTACTATTTTTGTCAATTTTATGTTATCACATTGATGTTTTAGACCTTTTATGAGTTAACACTATACAGAGGTTTCTTTTAGTCACTATATTATTTCCGTTATTAATTTTCACTAGCGTGTTCTGACCTTTTTACAATTTATTATCACATGAGGTCTTATACAATTATTCTGTGCTCTTTTCTATGAGAGACAGACCACCTACATATTAGTTTGTGATTACATAGCTCCTTTTTTAAGGTGTGTTACATTCACTTATATCAATGCGCTACACTTTTTATCTACATATATGTTTACACAATATTACACCACAATGCACAGAAGCATGTGTAAAAGCACACAATCACACTACACTGCAACATACCTCTCACCCACAACAAGTAGATCAGAGGAAACATTTGGATAACCCTAGGTTCACACTCTTGCCTTCTGTGCGGGATGCACTTGTCTGGACATGGCATCCTATTCAAATGATGCTGTGCCTGCATTTCTGCCCAAAAGAAGATGCATGCACCTTTTCAAAAACGCAGCCACAGGGAAATTGCATGTTTTTTTTTACCATGTTATTTCCCTGCAGTTCCCGCACCCTCACTGCGACTTTACATGCTTAGGGGTTCCATTCAGAATGAATGTCAGTCCTTCGCTGTAGGGAAGTTCCTATTATATCAGAGCACTCTCAGCACCGTAGGAGGGTGAAGGGATCAAATCTTCTGTCGGTCTTGGAGACCTACCCTGTGGTTAGTGCTCGTATTGCAGCCTCTCTCCCATAGTGATTCATGGCTGGATTGTGGGGACTAGAATATTCTGATGGTGAACTTTTAGTGGAGCTGTGTGTGTTCCTCTATGATGTTGCAGCCGTGCAGCACTCTGCAGCATTACCGCTCGTGATGTGTATACTCGGAGGGGTAGAGGTGTGCGGCTGCGTATGGCCGTATGGAAACAAGTGGTAATAATATTGTAATTCATCCACTTTTGTGAATATGTAGTATTTTCTGTATATACCATTTTGTTTCAAATAAAGGTTTTAAAGGGATTCATGCATCAGGCCACACACCTTCCCTTTCTCTTTTCTGTATGGTATTTTAGAGGGGCTGAGGTTCTTGAGAAGAATGAGACAAAAAACAGAGGACCCATCTCATTCAGTGTCTCCCACAGGAAGAGATCTACAATTAGCATTCATATTGATATTGGATGTGCACATGTAATTTATTCATTTCATGAGCTAGTATACTGTATATACAGTAGGGAACAATGTGTACACACTAGCAATATAGACTGTTATCAGTCCTGTAAATAAGCAAATTGTGCTCCAAACTAAACTATTCTTGGAATTTTCAGACACAGAAATTTGGAAGTGTATGGATGCCCAAATAATGCACATAAATTATTGAAAATTATTTATATGAAATGTAAATGGTACAGCTACTCATCTATAAAAGCTTGTCCAAATTCAAACTGAGAACATATTTAGTGGGGCAGATGGCCTTACTGTGATCAAGAACCATGCTTAGTGGAAAATTGTTGAGATTCCAATTTTTAGAATACATAGGAAATAATGAATAATAAATGTATCCATAATTTTGTAAGAAAGCTATAATAAACTAATTCTGGAAGTATTTTTTAATTTTTTGCTTTGACAATTGATTGTTGGCCAGCTGTTAAAAAAGAGGGGAAGTTTACCTTAAAGAAAATAAATAAATAAATAAGAGCCCATTCAAACTATAACACACATAAAAATGTGCCCTCAGTCAATTGCGTATCTGCACATTTTCATGCACATTTCTGTGTGTTTTTCTGCATGTTTTTCTGCATAGATCTTTTACACTACATTCATATCTGTGTGTGTGGCTGCAGGAATTGCAGCGATTCCCGCACCTGCAACCACCTGCAGTGAAAACGCAGGTGGTATATCAATGACACACTCAGTCATTGATATACCACTCATCTAGTCCTTTACATTTTAACATGCAGACCAGACCTGGTATCCTAAAGCTCGGAGGAAGATGAAAATCCTTGAAATGCGTTAGCCAATCATTCACCTTTTAACCCTTATATGAGCATCATTTTAATATTTAATATTTAATACTGTTCAAACAAGTGGTATTAATATTGTAATTCATCCACTTTTATGAATACATAGTATTTTCTGTATATACCATTTTGTTTTAAATAAACTTTTTAAAAGGATTCATGCATCAGGCCACGCACCTTCCCTTTCTCTTTTCTATATAACATTTTGGACTTCCCCCAGTCGGTCTAATGCCGCGTACACACGTAGCAGACTATCCGGCGGACTTAGACTTTCTGCTGGACTTTTCGAACGAGCTACCTGCCCACACATGGTACTTTTGCTGTGGACTAAATACGGCGTACTAAGTCCGCCATACTTTTGAAATGAACGGACTCGCCCACACACACGGAGGAAAGTCTGCTCATTTTGAGCGTGGCTCCAGGTAGCCAGGGCCAGCGAAGGAGGATGCTGGGACTGTTGCATCATAATGGGTGGGGACATCATCCGGTGATGTCCCTATATAAGTCGCCGCGCGCCGCGTGTCCTGTCATAGTGACCGGAGACAGCGACAAGGCAACATGTCCAAAAGAGAAGAACGGCGGCAGCGGCGACAGAAGACCGGAAGAGGGGGACAAGACCCCCGAAGAGGGGGACAAGACCCCCGAAGTTGGAAGAAGAGGGTGGTGGTGAAGAAGAAGGCCGGGCTCCTCCGCTAGTGAAAGAGCTAGCAAAAGAGCAGAAGATAGCGGAGGAGTCCAGCGAGAAGACCCCCGAAGAGGGAAGAAGACCCCCGGAGCTGTGCAATAAACTATTTTAACCCTTGTGTGTTGTGGGGTTTTTTTTCACAGGGGAATGGGTAGGGGTACATTGTACCCCATACTCATTTACATAGGGTGGGGGGCCGAGATCCGGGGGCCCCCCTTATTAAAGGGGGCTCACGGATTCCGATAAGCCCCCTGCCCGCAGACCCCGACAACCAACGGCCAGGGTTGTTGGAAAGAGGCCCTTGTCCTCATCAACATGGGGACAAGGTGCTTTGGGGTGGGGGGGCCGCACGGCCCCCCTTCCCCAAGGCACCCCCCATGTTTAGGGCACGTGGCCTGGTACGGCTCAGGAGGGGGCGCTCGCTCGTCCCCACCCCCTTTCCTGGCCGGCCGGGTAGCGTGCTCAGATAAGGGTCTGATATGGACCTAGGGGGGGACCCCCACGCAGATTTTTCGGCGTAGGGATTCCCATTTAACGCCATACCAGGTGACGGGGCCAGCGACACCTCCTTCGCTGGCCTCGGCTACCTGGAGCCGCGCTCAAAATGAGCGGACTTTTCTCCAGGCGGGAAAAGTCAGTTAATTTCAAAAGTACGGAGGACTGGCACACACATGGCCATACTGTCCGCCGAAATGCGAGTCTGGCGGACAGATTGGAGTGCAAAACTACTTTCTTAGTCCGCCGGACTTTTGGGTAAAAAGAGTCCGCCGGACTTTTGGGTAAAAAGAGTCCGCCGGAGCCTACACACGGGCAGATTTCCACCGGATTGTTTGATCGCGTGTATGCGGCAAAAGCAGCAGGGCATGCATGCATGATTGATTATGAATGAATGAATGAATGAAATACTTGTATAGCGCACAATGCAAACTGAATCGCCTCTAGGAGGAAGGTCTTAAGTTTTTTCCTAAAAGTCAGGTGATTTTCTTCCAGACGGATGTCGATTGGTAGAGCATTCCATAGCCGAGGCTCTTGGACAGCGAATCTCCGATCCCCTTGGATTTATACCGGGCTTTGGGCACGAGGAGGAGGTTTTTGTTGGCTGATCAAAGACTGCGGCTTGGTGTGTAATGATTTATTTTCTCCATTAGGTATTGCAGAGCTTCTCTATGCACGTATTTGTGGGTGAGGCAAAGGGTTTTGAACGTGATACGATTTTTTATGGTTAGCCAATGTGAGCTCCTCAGCGAAGGAGAGATGGATTCCCATGGTTTTTTTCCTGTTATCAGCCTTGCCGCCTTGTTTTGGATCAGTTGTAATCGTTCAAGTTGATATTGAGGTAATCCTATGTAAAGCGAGTTTGCGTAGTCCAATCGCGAATTAATGAGTGTTCCAACTACCACTGCCTTGACATTCTTTGGGATAAAAGGGATGAGTCTGTGAAGCATGCACAGCAGATGGTGAGATCCACTGACTACTGCTCCTATTTGTGCATCCATTGACATTTGTGCGTCTAAAATAACTCCGAGACTCTTGGCTTTGGTTTTTGGGGGGATAGCCTGCCCAAAGACGGTTGGTGGAGACCAGGAGGTTTTGGTTACGGGATTATGATTTGGGTGTAAGATAAGAAGCTCTGTCTTTGATTCGTTCAGTTGGAGGGAGTTAGTGGTCATCCAGTCCTCTATTGATTTGAGGCAGTTTTCAAGTTGTTGTTGGTGATCTTTTTTTCCATTGATCCTTAAATAAAGTTGCGTGTCGTCAGCGTAAGAGTGGAAGCAGAGGTCTGAGCCTCTGATGATTTGGAGGAGTGGGCGGATGTAAATGTTGAAGAGAACGGGTGACAAAGGAGAGCCTTGAGGGACTCCGCAGGTGACTGCCCAAGATTCGGAGAAGAATTTTCCTAGATTCACTGTCTGTGACCGATTTCCTAGGAAGGACGCGAACCATTGGAGATCTATGTCTTGGACTCCGGCTACTTCTGTGAGGCGGACGAGTAGAGTATTGTGATCTACTGTATCAAATGCTGCACTTAGGTCTAACAGTACGAGGAGACACGATCTGCTGCTTCAAGGGTGTCGTCCCAAATCTTCAGGAGTGCTGATTCTGTTCCATGACCCGGGTGGAAGCCTGATTGCAGCGGGTCCAGGAGTTTGTGAGTATCCAGGTGGAGTTGTAGCTGATGTACTACTGCTTTCTCCATGATCTTGGAAATGGTGTTAAGGCTTGTGATTGGCTTACGGTTGTTTGGGTCCTGAGGGTCCAGGTTTGTTTTTTTGAGTAGAGGTTTGATGATGCCTTGTTTGAGGATGCTGGGAACAATCCCTTCATGGAATGATCGATTTATGAGGTGGGTTATGGTTGGAGCTACAATGTCATTGCATTCTTTCAGTAGTTTTGTGGGGATGATGTCCATTGGTGAGGTACTGCCACGCAGTTTATTAATGATGTTTTTTGCGGTGTCTGCGGTAATTGGGGATAGTGAAAATTTTGGCGGTTGCGGAATGTTGGTGCAGACATCCGCTTTATGTATTTGCTCTGATGTTTTCTTCTGACAAATTGTTTCCCTGATGGTTTTGACTTTATTGATGAACAAATCCGACAGTTTGTCACAGTAATCCTGGGATTCACTTTCTGGGGGTTCTAGGCACACTGGATTCATTGATTGATTGACTCATTTAAACAGTTCCCGTGGTTGGTTTGCGGCCGTTGAGATTGTATATGAGAAGTGGTCCTTTTTAGCTTTGAAGATTGATTTCCGATAATTCTCTGTGAGACCTTTGTAGTTAAAGTGGTTTTCCTCGGTGGGATTTCTTCTCCATGTTCTTTCCGCTCTTCTGCGTTCTTGCTTTAGTACGGAGAGGGAGCTATTAAACCATCCAGCGTTTTTCTTCCTGATGAGAGCCCTGCGTTTTGGTGCTACCGAGTCTGCTGATTGCAGTAGTGCCCTGTTCAGGGAGTTGAGTGTTTCCTCCGTAGAGTGGTTTAAGGTTATTGTAGATATCTTGTTGGACAGAGTGGTTTTGAAGGATTCGGAGTACAGTTTTTTATGCGATCTGGTCCAGTGTGTTGTCGTTATAGGTTTCCGTCTTTCGTTGGTGATGTTGGTAGTGATTTTGAATTTGATGGCGTGGTGATCCGTCCATGGCAGTGTTATGTTGTCGAGTATGTTGACGTCAATGTTCTGTTTGAAAATGAGGTCAAGGGTGTGTCCTGACCCATGCATGGGAGTCTTTATCAGTTGCTGGAGACCCAGTTCTTCTAGTTGATTGATGCAGGCAGTCACGATGGGGTCTTTGGGCTCGTTTGCCCGAAGGTTGAAATCTCCGAGTGCCAGAAATTTTTTGAATTTTAGGGTGTGCATTGCGAAGGATTCCGTGAGGGGTGAAAAAAGATCAGACTTTGGTCCCGGTGGTCTGTAGCACAGTAGAATATGAGTGGTGTCATGGGGTGTTGATTGAAGATGTAGCGTCAGGTTTTCCATAAAAGGCACTGGGTTCTGTGATGATGGTTTAGTGAGATCCAGGTGACCTTTAAAGATCACTGCTAGGCCTCCTCCTTTTTTCCCTATCCGGTGTTCGGTTAGGATACTGTAGTTTTTCGGCAACAATTCGGTGAGGATGATGTTGCAGTCAGAGGTTAACCAGCTTTCGGTGATGAAGAGGCAGTCTAAATTGTTCTCGATGATGAAGTCGTGTACTTCCAGTCTATGTTTGACTGCAGATCTGGCGTTAATCAAGGCGCAATCTAATTGTGGTGGTTGAGTGGATCTCTTCCTGCGGTTGGGAGTTGCTTGTCGTCTGGTTTTTAATAGTTGTTCTCTTTGAAGTATTTTTTGTATGGAAGATGGCAATGTGGTGTTGAAGTTCCTTAGTCTGTGCAGAACTTCAGCTGAGTATTTGAAGTGGCACATGGTTTGTGGATGCGATTGATGATACTATGGGCCTAAAGATGCTGATCCTGATCAGGGTCTTGACCCTGAGGAGGGGCTAGGTGTCAGATTTGCCGCCGTGCTTGAGGCTATTAGCGCACAAGCTGATCGGGGGATGCCTATACGGATGCGGAAGGAGTTGTTGTATTCGGTTGCTGGCTGTTCCGGCTACTTTTACTTGAGGTGAAGGTCCCTGCTCAGAAAAGAAGTCTAAATGTGATCTGGAGAAGTCGTCCTAGGGTAGAGTGAAAAATGGAATGGAGGCCGGAGGTAGGGGTATGCTAACCTACGGTTGTTCCTGATTGTTCCAGAGGAAGGCGAAAAAAAAACCCTTGCAGTAGCAGCCAAACACACCAGTGGGGCAAAAATTCCTTCCTGATCCCCATAGGCGGTCGGACAGAATCCCTAGAACAATCACTAGGGGGGGTGGAGTGGAGGTGCGAGCTTACCTGGTTGCGGTGATCCCCGTTAACAGTCTGATACCGGTGAATCTGGCTTGCTGTCAGCCTGTGGTCAGGTTGCCCCTTGCAGTGGGGTCTTTAAAATGGGGGGGGGGGGGGGGGGGACGGCGTTAGGATACCTGGCGGAGAAAAAGGTTTTTATTTATTTATTTATTTATTTTTTTATTTTGTGATTCTACCGCAGCCACCAGTCTATGTGTGGATAAATGTTTAGCCCCTTTGGGGTGATGACATGGTGGCTGTGGTGTGGCCACTTTAAGAGTTCTTGATGGTTGCTGGAGAGTTGGGGGAAGTTAATGATTTTCCACCAGAATGGGTGGACCAAGATGGCCGTCGGCTAGGCCGAAGCCCCGGGCTTTCCTAATTCCCCTCCCTGGGCCCAGTCCTAATGACGGTAGGGGGCCGGGGGGCCGCACGGCGTGCAGGCCCTGAAGTTCCGAGCTTCTGGAATGGTAAGGCGGCTGCCGGGTAGTGACTGTGCGGCTGAACTAGGCCGGAGCCACGGTGTAGCGTACTGCCTACCAGAGCAGGTGACAGGCAGTCCGCGGCCACGGCGGAAGGGGAGAAGGTGGAAGGTGAATAGGGGGGATTGTTCCCAGCTTCGTGTCACTGTACTAACTGGCCGGTGGGATACAGGTAGATTTGTGGTTGGTGGGAGCCCGGAGGAGAGCGGGGAGAGCCGAGGGAAGGGGGGGAGACTGGCTGAGGTGAGCTGGAGCTGGGACGGAGCCTCTCTCTGATCCTCACTTGAAGCTACCCGTTATTGCTGGTGTTCTGTGTCTGTAATACAGGCATCTGCAGCAGTTAAATTGGGTGTTGTGTGCCTTCAGCACAGTATACACCTCAAGATACTCTTTATTGCTGGTGTTCTGTTTCTGTAATACAGGCATTTGCAGCAGGTAAAGTGGGTGTTGTGTGCCTCCAAAACAGTATAAACCTGAAGATATCCCTTATTGCTGGTATTCTATTTCTGTAATGCAGGCATCTGCAGCAGTCAAAGTGGGTGTTTTGTGCCCCAGAACAGTATACACCTGAAGATACCCCTTATTGCTGGTGTTCTGCTTCTGTAATACAGGCATCTGCAGCAGTTAAAGTGGGTGTTGTGTGCCCCCAGCACAGTATACACCTGAAGATACCCTTTATTACGGGTGTTCTGTTTCTGTAATACAGGCATCTGCAGCAGTTAAAGTGGGTGTTGTGTGCCTCCGGCACAGAATACACCTGAACATACCCTTTGTTACTGGTGTTCTGCAATACAGGCATCTGCAGCAGTTAAAGTGGGTGTTGTGTGCCTCCAGCACAGTATACACCTGAAGATACAATTTATTACTGGTGTTCTGTTTCTGTAATACAGGCATCTGCAGCAGTTAAAGTGGGTTTTGTGTGCCTTCAGCACAGTATACACTTGAAGATACCCCTTATTGCTGGTGTTCTGTTTCTGTAATACAGGCATCTGCAGAAGTTAGAATGGGTATTGTGTGCCTCCTGCACAGTATACACCTGAAGATACCCTTTATTACTGGTGTGCTGTAATACAGGCATCTGCAACAGTTAAAGTGGATGTTGTGTGTCACCAGCACAGTATACACCTGAAGCTATATTTTATTACTGGTGTTCTAATTCTGTAATACAGGCATATGCAGAAGTTAAAGTGGGTGTTGTGTGCCTTCAGCACAGTATACACCTGAAGATACCCCTTATTGCTGGTGTTCTGTTTCTGTAATACAGGCGTCTGCAGAAGTTAGAGTGGGTGTTGTGTGCCTCCTGCACAATATACACCTGAAGCTACCCTTTATTACTGGTGTTCTGTAATACAAGCATCTGCAGTGCAGATGTGAGAGTGGGTGTTGTGTGCCTCCTGCACAGTATACTCCTGAAAATACCCCTTATTGCTGGTGTTGTTCTGTTTCTGTAATACAGGCAGGCAGCTGCAGTAATTACAGTTGGTGTACTGTGTCATCTGCTCAGTGAGAACCTAAAGCTACCAAAATTGCTTGTTTTCCCATATCCCTGCAGGCCATTACTATGTCTGGAAGGCCAACAAGGAGAGGCAGACAGTCATGAGCCAATAAAAGAGGGCAAGCAGGCTCTGTGTCTAAAGACAACAGTGTTGGTCGTGGACGCGGTGCATCGTCATCAGCACGTGGCCATGGGACACGCTTGTCCTTATTTTCGGCAGCTGGACTTGTTGAGCCGCATCATGCCGAAGACTTGGTAGAGTGGATGACCAGGCCCTCCACATCCTCCTCATCCTCTCTCACCCAGGCTCAGGGTACTAGCCAAGCAGCAGCCAACGCGTCCTCTTCCCTCGTCTCAATGTCATCAGTCACCCCTTCCCTAGACCCACCATGTCCTCCTGAGGAGTCCCCCTAACTGTTTGAGAACAGTGTTGGGTACATGCTATAGGAGGATGCCCAGAGTTTTGAAGGCTCTGATGATGATGCCCAGATAGAGGAAGGCAGTAGCATGAGCGCAGAGAGAGGGGATGCTCAAGAAGGACAGCAATCTGGCAGTCATGTTCCATCAACTTCAGCATACTGCCAGGTTTGCTCCAGTGATAAAGAGGGAGGGGATGATGAGGTCACTGACTCCACGTGGGTGCCTGATAGGAGAGAGGAGGAGGAGGAGGCACATCTCCAACGAGGCAGGATGCCCTCCGGGGGCCAGCTTAGGGGCAGCACACCGACTAAATCACACCACAGAGCTCTGCCTGTGCAGGGTGCTGCCTCTCTGCGTTATTCCAAAAGTTCTTTGGTGTAGGCCTTTTTTGAGACGAGTGCATCAGATCTCACCGCTGCTATTTGCAACATATGTCTCAAGCGTATCTCGCGTGGCCAAAACATCAGCCGCTTGGGCACCACATGCTTGACCAGACATATGTTGACATGCCGTGCAGCTCATTGGCGAGCGTACCTTAAAGCCCCACACCAAAGAACAAAGCGGACCTCTCCTTGCTCCTCAGCAGCTGGGATCTCCAACCCCACTAGACCTTCAGTCCTCTCTGAAACCTGCACTGATAGGAATGAAGGTGTAGAATTAGGTGTGTCACAGCCAAGTGCTTGCAGGCACTCTGCTAGCAGTACACCAATGTCTGATTGTAGCAGGCAAATTTCCCTTCCCCAGCTGCTGGACCATCAAAAAAAGTTCACTCCCAGCCATTCACATGTCCAGCGGTTGAATGCTAGCTTGGCTAAATTGTTAGCACTTCAACTGCTGCCTTTTCAGTTGGTAGACTCAGCCCCCTTCTGTGAGTTTGTGCAATGTGCAGTTCCTCAGTGGCAGTTTCCCAAACGCCACTTTTTCTCACGGAAAGCGATTTCGGCTCTCTACCGGCATGTGGAAGGCAAAGTCCATGCCTTGCTGGACAGGGCAGTCAGCATTAAGGTGCATATTACTACTATTAAGGTGCATCTTACTACTATTAATACTGCTAAATCATGGTCCAGCAGGCATGGACAGGGACGTTACCTATCTTTCACGGCCCATTGGGTCACTCTTCTGGCAGCTGGGAAGGATGCAGGACAAGGTGCAGTAGTGTTGGAGGTTGTTCTGCCACCACTCCTCCAAAATGCTACTACTGGTTGTGACACACCTCTCTCCTCCACCCCCTCCTCTTCTTCTTCCTCCATGGCCTCTTCCAGTGCTTTGTCCTTGGAACCAGCGGTGCTCCGAAGGCGTTCAAGGGACTACTCAAGTACAAAGGGAAAAAAATACCATGCCGTGCTTGCGCTGGTTTGTTTGGAGGACAGGAGCCACACTGGGGCAGATATTTTGTCAGCTCTGCAGGGGCAGGCCGTTGACGCCACGCCAGCTTAAGCCAGGAATGGTGGTTTGCGACAATGGCACTAACCTCCTCTCCGCCCTCTGACAGGGACAAATGACTCATGTTCCCTGTCTGGCTCACGTCCTTAACCTGGTGGTGAAGCGGTTCTTGGGCAGGTACCTGAGCTTACAGGATGTCCTGAGGCAGGCCAGGAAAGTCTGTGTGCATTTCTGCCGATCATATAATGCCAGTGCTCGGCTGGCTGAGCTCCAAAAGGAGTTGAACCTGCCCAAGAAACGCCTTATATGTGACATGTCCACCAGGTGGAACTCAACGTTGGCCATGCTGCAGCGGCTGCACATGCAGCAGAGGGCCATCAATGAGTACCTGTGTGACTACGGCACCAGGACAGGGTCAGGGGAGCTCGGTTTTATTTCACGACGCGAGTGGGGCATGATCAGGGATGCATGCACTGTCCTGTCACCATTTGAGGAGGCCACAAGGATGGTGAGCAGTGACAGTGCATGCATCAATGACACTGTACCTCTTGTCCACCTGTTGGAGCATATGCTGCGTGGAATAATGGACAGGGCACTTGAGGCATAACAGAGGCAGGAAGAGGAGGACTTCCTTGCCTTTCAAGGCCCCCTTTATCCAGACAGTGTTCCTGCTGTCCCACCCATCACACAGGAAGAGGATGAGGAGGAGGAGGCTTGTGTCAGCATGGAGGTGGAGCCTGGCACACAGCAGCAACAGTCTTTCAGGGATGATTTATAGTCCCAAGAAACCCGTGGACTTGTACGTGGCTCGGAGGAGGTGGCTGCGGATCATGTTGTCCTTAGTGACCCAGGGGACTCTGGACCGAATTCCTCAGCTAACCTACGCTGCATGGCCTCCCTGATCCTGCAAAGCCTGCGGAAGGATCCTTGTATTCTTCAGATCAAGGAGAGGGATTATTACTGGCTGGCCACTCTCCTTGATCCACGGTACAAGGGTAAGGTTGCGGACCTTATCGTGCTGTTGCAGAGGGAGCAGAGGATGAGACATCTCCGTGAGGCCTAGCAGAAAGGTCTGTGCAATGCGTTCCCAGAGACTGGGAGGTTACAAACTACTGGTCCTGGGCAACGTGTTGCTGAGGCTTCGGTCAGTCACAGAAGGAGCAGTGGAGAAGGTGTCCATGATGCATTCAGACAATTTTTTAGTCCGCAGCCCCAAGGTATGATTGGTTCCAGCAACCATCGCTAGCATTTGTTTTACATGGTGCAGGAATACCTAGGGGCAAGGTCAGACTTGGACACCTTTCCCACAGAAAATCTTCTGGCTTACTGGGTCTTGAGTATGGATCACTGGACAGAGCTTGCACAGTATGCGATTGAGCTATTGGCCTGTCCTGCATCCAGCGTTCTTTCGAAATGCACCTTCAGTGCTGCTGGAGGCTTTGTAACCGATCACAGGGTGCCCCTGTCCACCGACTTGGTTGATCAACTGACCTTCATAAAGATGAATCAATCTTGGATCACCACCAGCTACCAAGCACCTGAAGCTGATGTAACCGAAACATTTTCTTTGAAATGTCACATCCCTTCAAGACTGCCTATGCTGATGCTGAGTGACTGTCCTATTATGTTGACTGACTATGCTCTTCCTCCACAATGATCCTGCTGAAAGCTTGGAAGAACATTTTTGGTTCTGGGTGACGCCACCAGTGGCTAAAGCCCAATTTTTCAGCTCCTGTTTTACAGGGGCGTGTAATTACAATTTTTGATGCAATGCTTTGCAGCAGGGCTCATTCCTCCACTCCGACTAGAGTATCTGGGAGAGGTTGCAGTGTCGTGGCACCAGCACCAGTGCCTAAGGCCCAATTTTTCAGCCTCTGTTTAACAGGGGCATGTAATTACAATTCTTGATATAATATTTCACAGCAGGGTGGGTTCCTGCGCCCACCAAGAGTAACTGTGAGTAGCGTTGTGTCACCAGCATCACCACCACCACAGCCACAACCACCAAAGGCCCAATTCTTTTACCACTGTTCAACAATGGCATGTAATTACAATTCTTGATATAATCGTTCAAAGCAGGGTGCTCCAGCGCCCAACAAGAGTCACTTTGAGGGCTTACAGTGTTGTGGCAACACCAACACCTTAGGCCCACATATAGGGCAGGGCCATACTTTCAAACATCCAACTTACAAACATCTCCTACTTGCAAACGGAAGGAGACAACAGGAAGTGAGATGAAAAAAGACGGACGGCCCAAAAAATTATATAGTGTGGCAGCACGCAGGTAAAGTCACCTGGTTGTATCCAGGATGGGAAATATGCGTGCCCTAGATTCAGGCTTTATGCAGACTTTTACAATTAGAGGGGAAGAGTTAATGAGCCCAGCTGAAGTAAGTGGGCTCATTAAGACCTCTACAAAAAACCCCAGCATGCTTAGGGAGATGCTCCATCCTGGAACCAGTTTTGTGTTGTATAGACTGGGGAGTGTGACACCTGTTCTGTGCGGTGAGTTAACGCCTGTGTGGCAAACCTCTACAACAGAGACAGGGACTGGTGCAGCACAAGGCTGCACTCAGTTGTTAGACAGGGAATCAATGTGTGTAATTAGAGGTCAAGCTGACCAGGATTTATTTTCATGTTTTATTTTTGTTTGGTTGTTATATGTTTCACTGCATGTAGCATAAATAAACCGTATCTTTTGTTTTTTTGCACATACAACGCTGTCTGCTGTGCCTGATTTTGTGTTGTGAACCCATCCAGGGGGTCACACACACCCGCTGCCGAGCTAACCCCTCACAGTTGGTGGAGAATTTTGGCAGTTTTTTTTTCATTTTTTTTAAAGGCCAGCATGGAGGAGATACTGAGACAGCTGGCTCTAGCAAATGCAAATCAGCAGCAAACAAATGCGGCTTTACAAAAGAGCCTTGCAGATCAACAACAGAGCCTTGCAGCCCAGCAGAAAGCTCACCTGCAGAGTCTGGAAGCTCAGCAACAAGCACAGCAGCAATCTGAAGCCCGCTTTATAGACCTGTTGCAGAAGCAAGAGCAGAGTTTTCAACAGAAAATAGAGACATTAATACAGCAACGTCCGCAGACCAATGAAGCAAGTGGTTACAATAATACCGCATCCTTTGGTGTGAGCCGTTTACTGACAAAAATGACTGGAGAGGATGATCCGGAGGTGTTTTTGACCACATTTGAAAGGACTGCTGAAAGGGAAAAGTGGCCTAAGGAGCAATGGGCTGGACTGGTGGCCCCTCTGTTAACTGGGGAATCGCAGAAAGCTTATTATGACCTAGAGCCTGACCAAGCAAAAGACTATGTGGTGCTAAAAACAGAAATATTGGCACGGCTGGGTGTCACCCTGGCCGTCCGGGCTCAGCGTGTGCATAATTGGACTTTTCAGGTTGGAAAACCCCCCAGGTCTCAAATGTATGATCTCATTCACCTGAGCAGAAAGTGGCTGCAGCCAGAGACTTTGACCGCACCAAACATTGTGGAACGTGTTGTTATGGATCGTTTCCTGAGAGCTTTTCCTACTGCCATCCAAAGATGGGTAAGCCATGGAGACCCAGAAAATGCAGATAAACTTGTGGATCTGGTTGAGAGGTACTTGGCTACAGAGAACCTGACCACCTCTTCCAGGGACTCACGGACTTTCCACCCTAAGACCAGATCATCCCCAGTGGCGGGTAAGATGACTCCAAGGGGTGAGGGTGGAGAGAGTGAGAGGGTGGGAGTTCTACCTAAGGTCTGGCGGGAGCAGCCCAGGAAGCCCAGGCTGCAAGAGACAGCGAAAAAGATTATTTGCTACCGCTGCCGGCAAGAGGGACATATTGCAGCCAATTGCCCCGTTGTGGATGAGCCTATGCAATGTGACTTTATAAGGGAGAGACGTCAGTCGCTGTTTGCAACAGTTGCATGCACTGCCATTCGGGGACCTGAGAAACATTTATGTAAAATGTGTATTAATGGTAGAAATGTTGATGTGTTGCTGGATTCAGGTAGCCTGGTAACATTGATAAAAGCTGAATTAGTTACTACAGAGGTCTCTGGGAAGAACAGGGTGGCTGTTATTTGTGTGCATGGGGACACCCGAGAGTATCCTGTAACTTCAGTGTTTTTTGAGACCCCCAAAGGTAACCTCTCTCATCAGGTGGGGTTAGTGTCTCACTTACCACATGATGCTATTGTGGGAAGGGATTTTCCAAAATTCTGGGAACTCTGGGATTGTCCTGAGCCCCCCCACTGGTGCCCCTATAAACCAGGAAGATGACCAGAATTCCTCTGGGAGTGGTGAGGACTCTCCTGAATTTCCCTTGTCGGTATTGGCGGGGGAAACTCGAGAAACTGGGGAGGAGCCAACATCCTCAGATGAAAACATGCCGTCTGTGGAGTTTTCGGATCTTGAGGTTTACAGGGAAAATTTTGCCACAGAACAGTTAAAGGACCCCACCCTAATAAAGGCACGGGAAAATGTGGTGAAAATAGATGGCGAGTTAGTGAACCCAGATAAGACTTGCCCTTATCCTTATTTCACTATGGAAAGGGACCTGCTGTATCGAGTGGCTCAAAGGGCAGAAGAAACCATTGAGCAACTTGTAGTGCCCAAACCTTACAGGAAGTTGGTGTTAGAATTGGCTCATGGGCACATTCTGGGAGGTCATCTGGGGACAGAGAAAACCAGAGAGAGGGTATTGCAGAGATTCTATTGGCCTGGGGTCATGAAGGAAATAGAAAATTATTGTTCCTCCTGTCCTGTGTGTCAGAAGTCGGCACCTATGCCACATTTCCGTAACCCGCTGGTACCTCTTCCTATCATTGAGGTCCCCTTTGAAAGGATCGCAATGGATTTGGTAGGTCCGATAATGAAGTCCGCCAGGGGGCATCAGTACATTTTGGTTATATTGGACTATGCCACCCGTTATCCGGAAGCAATTCCTCTCCGAAATACCTAGGCCAAAACCATAGCCAAAGAGCCGTGTGGGTATTTGTAAGGAACTGCTTACGGACCAAGGTACACCCTTTATGTCCCGGGTTATGAAAGAATTATGCAAGTTGTACAAAGTGACGCAATTGCGTACATCTGTGTATCACCCCCAAACAGATGGGTTGGTTGAAAGATTCAACAAAACCCTTAAACAAATGTTAAAGAAGGTGGTGGATAAAGATGGAAAGAATTGGGACTGTCTAATACCCTATCTGATGTTTGCCATTAGGGAGGTACCCCAATCCTCTACGGGTTTCTCACCCTTCGAGTTGCTTTATGGGAGACACCCAAGAGGGCTGCTGGATATCGCCAAGGAAACTTGGGAAAATGAGAGTTCTCCTCACAGGAGTGTGATTGAGCATGTCGCCCTGATGCAAGATAGAATTGCACAGGTAATGCCAATCGTAAAGGAACATTTAACCCAAGCGCAGTTAGCACAGCAGAGAGTGTACAACCGTGGGGCCAAGACCCGTACTTTTTCCCCGGGGGATAGGGTCTTGGTGCTAGTCCCTACAGTTGAAAGCAAATTTCTGGCCAAATGGCAAGGTCCATATGAAGTAATTGAAAAAATTAGTGAGGTGAACTACAGGGTTAGACAGCCAGGAAGGCGAAAGCCAGAGCAGATCTATCACGTCAATCTGCTGAAAGCCTGGAGGGATAGGGAATCCCTAGTCGCAGAGACTTTGTCACAAGTACAGCCTGATTGCTTAGTTCCTGAGGTTGGAATAGCAGACACCTTATCGAAACCCCAACAACAGGAGGTTAAAGAGTTTGTACTTCGTAACAAAGAGATTTTCTCTGAGCTTCCGGGACAAACATCTGGCATAGAGCATGACATTATCACCCCGCCAGGAGAAAGGGTAAAACTAAAACCTTATAGAATACCAGAGGCCCGACGGGAGGCAATACGTGGGGAGGTTCAAAGGATGTTGGAATTGGGTGTGATAGAGGAGTCCCAGAGTGACTGGTCCAGTCCTATCGTACTAGTGCCCAAACCTGATGGGAGCTGGCGGTTTTGTAACGATTTTCGACAATTAAATAAAGTTACAAAATTTGACACCTACCCCATGCCGCGTATAGATGAGTTGATTGACCGGCTGGGAACAGCCCGATATATGACAACTCTTGATCTCACCAAAGGGTATTGGCAAATTCCCCTGGCCAAGTCGGCCAAGGAGAAAACTGCGTTTGTAACCCCAGATGGGGCATTCCAATATAAGAGAATGCCGTTTGGGTTACAGAATGCACCAGCAACATTCCAGCGGAAAATGGATAAGATTCTGAGGCCCCATCAGAAATATGCTGCAGCTTACCTGGATGATGTGATTATCCATAGCACAGACTGGATCTCACATTTGCCGAAAGTACAAGCAGTCCTAGACTCTATCCGGGAAGCTGGGTTTACGGCCAATCCAAAGAAGTGTACCATTGGACAGGAGGAGGCCAAATATCTTGGGTACACTATTGGGAGGGGGGTGATAAAACCCCAAGTCAATAAAGTCGAGGCCATACAGAGTTGGCCACGTCCCAACAGCAAGAAACAGGTACGAGCCTTTCTGGGAATCGCTGGCTATTATCGACGATTCATTCCCCATTTTGCTTCTCAGGCTGTGCCCCTCACCAACCTGACAAAAGGGAAAGAGTCTGTCATGGTTAAATGGTCCCCAGAGGCTGAAGAAGTATTTCAGTCCTTAAAAACAGCCTTATGTAGCCAGCCAGTGTTGTACTCACCAGACTTCTCTAAGGACTTTGTTGTACAAACTGATGCATCAGATGTTGGGTTAGGAGCAGTGTTATCCCAGGTCTGGAACGGGGAAGAGCACCCAGTCATTTACCTCAGCAGGAAGTTGAAGTCCCATGAGGTAAATTACGCCACGATTGAGAAGGAATGTTTAGCAGTGAAGTGGGCTCTAGATTCCCTTCGGTACTATCTGCTAGGTAGGCACTTTGACCTGGTGACTGATCACGCTCCTTTAAAGTGGATGGCTCAGAACAAAGAGACCAATAGAAGGGTAAATAGGTGGTTCCTGGCCCTACAAGAATTTAACTTTACAGTTAAGCATCGCCCTGGTGTTAAAATGGGGAATGTGGATGCTTTGTCTCAGATACATGCGTGTCTGACTGCTTGTGTTACAACCCCAAGGTTGAAACAAGAGGGGGGGGGGGGTATGTGGCAGTTTTGTGTTGTATAGACTGGGGAGTGTGACACCTGTTCTGTGCGGTGAGTTAACGCCTGTGTGGCAAACCTCTACAACAGAGACAGGGACTGGTGCAGCACAAGGCTGCACTCAGTTGTTAGACAGGGAATCAATGTGTGTAATTAGAGGTCAAGCTGACCAGGATTTATTTTCATGTTTTATTTTTGTTTGGCTGTTATATGTTTCACTGCATGTAGCATAAATAAACCGCATCTTTTGTTTTTTTGCACATACAACGCTGTCTGCTGTGCCTGATTTTGTGTTGTGAACCCATCCAGGGGGTCACACACACCCGCTGCCGAGCTAACCCCTCACAATAGTTACATAGTTAGTAAGGCTGAATAAAGACATCAGTTCATCCTGTTCAACCTGAGTGAGTGTCTACAATTGTCCCTATCCCTGTACATTGCAAACTCACATCGGTCCCTACCCTCAAGGAGTCCACAATTATATAAGGGGTGATAACCCCTCCCTATGTTTCCAAAAAGCTTAAAAATAGATTTTTTGACTGGAGCTACACTTAAAAAATGTACCAGTTCAAAATTACAAACAGATTCTACTTAACACAACAAACCTACACAGTCCATGTCTTGTTTGCACCCCCTGTATACTGCTGTTCTGAGTATATAGGGCCTGGGGGCCCCACGCCTTTCCTTTTTTTAATTTGGGTACAGGGTTCCCCTTAATATCCGTAGAAGACCCAAAGGAGTTGGTAATGGGCAGGGGGGCTACCCATGTCATTTTTTTCTCATTGATTTTCATCTGTATTGTCGGAAACAGACATTACATTAAAACCGCAAGCAGTTTTGAATGACTTTTTTTCTGTTAAATGTCATTTTGTGCAGGGACTGTTCTAAACACGGGAAACATGTGTCAAGTCACAGGCATACTATAGACACCCCCCAGGCATGATATTCAAAGAAATATTTCACTTTTTTTTCACTTTAATCGTCATTAAAATCAGTGCTCCAGAAAAAAACTGACGTTTAAAAAAAAAAAATGGCATTGATCCATGTCCCCTGGGGCAGAAACCAGGTCCCCAAACCCTTTATAGGACAATATCTTGCATATTAGCCATTAAAATTAGCACTTTTTATTTCAAATGTTCGAGTCCCATAGACTTCAATTGGGTTCTAAAGTTCGTACAAATTTTCAGTCCGTTCAAAAGTTCTGCTGCAAACCGAACCTGGGGGTGTTCGGCTCATCCTTATTAACACCAAGGACTGGGCATAAGATGATATTTGGCATCCAGATCAGCATAAACAGTAGCAAGGACAATTAATACACTTATTTTTTTATTCTCCTTCGGTTATATTTGAATTAGGATGTATCATTATTATTTCATTATTATTATTATTATTATTATAGTTGTTTAACCAGTTGCCATCTGGCCTATGGCCATCCAATGTGTACAACTGTGTTGATAGCTGTGATTGGTCAATTTGACCTCATGGTAGGGCCAATCACAGCCCATCTGTACCATGTGATTACCTTGATCAATCACAGCTAATCACAACAAAACAGACTGAATAAATCAGTCTCATTCAGTAAAATGCTTTCTTATATCAATGTATGACAGAAAAGGGGGGAATAAATTGGGACTTTAAATGAGACGCACGGAAATGTGTACATCCCCATCCCTGTGACTATGCAAGAAATAGGGGGGATTTGTGACTTTGAATGAATTGTGTGTGGCGAAATCAAAAGAATTCATATGATTATAAAAAATCTGTGTGTTTATTAAACTAACAATTTGCATGACATACAGTATAACAGTATTACATTCATGATGAACAAGAATGACAATATAAAATTAAAATGATGGTAAAAGCATGGCATATAACAATATGAGATACAAATGATAATATCCCATGTTCTCAGGTAAACAAAACTGCAGTATATAATAATAATATAGTAACAAAGATTGTGACTGCTGAGCGGTTCTGCAGCAATACTACAAAGAGTGACAAACGCAATTAAAAAAAAAGTATTATAACTGGTGTGATAGACAAGTGGCCCCCAAAAACGACAGATTGAAGCGGGGTGTTATATGCATTCTTCCACATACATACTGCACTTCTCTAGAGACTTTTGTCACAGGGTCATTTAAAAAACGACAGGCAGAGGAAGAGGCAGGCCCTTCTGCAGGGGTGATAGGGGTAGGGCAGGAGCAACAGACTTGAGCCAAAGTGGCAAATTGCAGAAGGTGCGTGCGATTACGTCAAAGGACGCACCAGACTTGGTTGAGTGGCTCACTCAACCTTACTCTTCTGCACCCTCCTCATCCTCTCGATCTGCACCCTCTTCACTCTCTGCTGTGTGCACCCCGAAAGACACTACCACCAACACCACCACCACCACCATATACCTTCCGCTTGAGTCACAGGAATTATTTTCCGATCCATCACAAAACATTTCCGATGCACAGCCATTCTTGGCATTGGATCAGGAAGAGGAGGTAGCAACCACCGCCACTCAGCAGTTTGATGACAGTACCCAGATCAGCCCAAGGAGGAGGTTGGTCCCCGGTGTTGCTGCCTACTCCGAGATCTCTAATTATAGCGGTGGGGAAGGTGATGTCGATGATGACATGTAGTGATGTCACGTGGGTGCCCACAAGAGAGGAAGAGGAGGGGAGTTCAGAGGGAAATATGGACCAGCAGATAGGGAGGAGAAGCAGGCGGAACTTACATTGCACAGGAGGGACAAACCAGACTGCTAATGTATCAGGAGCGAGGCATCAACCATGTACGGTCACATCTGGCGCTCCCAGGACGCCGGCACATGGCTCCGCAGAGTGGGCTTTTTTTAACGTATCCGCTGCTGACAATAGTGTTGTCATATGCAATCTTTGCAGCCAACGCATAAGTCGCTGTAAGCCCAACACTCACCTAGGGATGACCGCCTCAAGAAGGCACATGAGCTGCCATGACCCAAAAGAAGAACCGCGCTGTCCTAAAAGATTAATCTTAGGGTATGCGCCTCCCGTGTGGGAGAATATATATGCAAAAACAAACAAAAAATATAGTGCAGTGTCACATATTACATGTTATGAATAACCCAAAATACAAGAATAACACCAATGCCTACAAATTATACAGAAAAAATAAGTGCAAAATTATATTAATACAAATACTTCAGCAAAAACTGTGATATAACATAAGCAAACAGTCTAAAAACACCCTCAATCTGAATGTGTTCTTATTTGGTAGTCCTTAAAGTGAATCCATGAAAGCAATAGGTTGCAAAAACACCACGTGTCAAAACTACATGAGCTGGCATCACTGAGCCCACGAAACCCACAAAGCCACACTCCAGGCTCTCACCGTCCAGCCTCGTCTTCTCCCTCTCTCCTCACAATTGTCCTCCACTCCAACTTCCATTATGCCGTCCTCACGTTTTTCTGGAAAAAGGCAGGCTTCCGTGGGCCTAATGTTTGAGCGTAAAAAATTGATGGCGCCGGATAACCCTCTTGCCCAACGGTTGACCACTGGCTTGTCAGAACTGATAGCCCGCCAACTATTGCCATATAAACTGGTGGACTCGGAGGCCTTTCGAAAATTAGTGACCATTGGAACACCACAATGGAAGGTCCCAGTAAGGAAGTATTTCTCACAGAAGGGCATC
This sequence comes from Lithobates pipiens, assembly GCF_037356315.1. Lineage (NCBI taxonomy): Eukaryota > Metazoa > Chordata > Amphibia > Anura > Ranidae > Lithobates > Lithobates pipiens. The sequence goes on along the minus strand of NW_027507784.1, from coordinate 204,738,240 downwards.
CCAGAGCTATATGGCCATGTTCAGCGGCAAGTGAATGTATCTCTGGCACACAGTGTCGGTGCCAAAATACACCTGACCACAGACATGTGGTCTAGCAAACACGGGCAGGGAAGGTATATAACTTTTACTGCCCACTGGGTGAACCTTCTGATGGCCGTCAAGCATGTAACCCGTGGGAACCTGTGTAGATTTGGTTTTACCGCCACGGATTGCATGCAGGCCTGCCTCTTCTTCTCCTCCTCCTACTCCATCCTCCTCCCTCTCCTCCTCGGCTGACTCCTCCTTTTCCACTGCTAGCGTCTCTTCCGCTGCATGGCCCAAGCTCCCCAGAACCTATTCGACATGCCAGGTGAGACGTTGCCATGTTGTGCTGCGTCTGTTGTGCCTGGAAGCCAAGAGCCACACTGGCCCTGCATTCCTTTCAGCTTTGCGTTCATAGGCAGATCAGTGGCTAACACCGCTCAATTTGACAGTTGGTAAAGTGGTGTATGACAATCGTGCCAATCTGCTTAGCACATTGAAACAGGGCAAAATTACACACGTGCCATGCATGGCACATGTCTTAAACTTGGTCGTGCAGCGATTCGTTGTCCAGTACTCTGGGGTCCAGGACATCTTGCGGCAGGCAAGGAAAATCTCGGCCCATTTCAGAAGATCTTACACGGCCATGGCTCGCCTTGCTGACACAATCTGTCGGTCAGATATCTTATTTGCGATTGCCCGACGCGATGGAACTCAACCTTCTATATGCTTGATAGGCTGCTCCAGCAGAAACGTGCAGTTAACGACCTGTACGAACTCTGCGGCAGAACAGGTTCTGGGGAGCTTGTTTTTTTTTTTCACCGCGCCAGTGGCTGCTCATGTGCGATGCATGCAGACTTTTGTGGCCATTTGATGAGAACACCAAACTGGTCAGTCACAGCCATGGCACCTTCAATATAATCGTACCTTATGCTTTCTTTATGGAGCGTGCATTGCGTAGTGTCATTGATCAAGCCGTGGAAGAGCATGAGCAGGAAAAAGAGGAAGTCGCAATGCTGGATGAATTCCCAGGGGGGGCTACTCTATCTGAGACAAGTCAACAACTGGAGTCTGAAGAGGAGTCAGAGGAGGATGGTGCCAAGGCGGATGAGGAGGAGCAAGAAGAGCATGCTTTAAACCTTTCTGGGATCCCTGTTGTTGTCCGTAGATGGGGAGAGGAGAACGAGGAGGAGGACATTATCCTGGATGATGAGCAGGAGCCAGGCCACCACACCACTTCCAGTTTAGTGCAAATGGGGGCCTTCATGCTCAAGTGTTTTAACAGGGACCCAGTATAAAAAGCACAAGGGTCAAGGACCAGTACTGGGTGGCAATGTACTTAGACCCCCGATACAAACACAAAATGGCAGAAATTTTACCACTGTCACAGAGGGCTGTCAGAATGTAGCACTCCCAGGCCTTGCTTTGAGAAATACTGCATTCTGCTTTTGCGTGCACTGGCAGAGGAGGAATTCCCACTTCCAGATAAAGAGTTGTGGGTACCAATCCAACAGCGCCTGCAAGAAGAGGGCTGTTTGAAGATGTGTTGGTGACTTCTGATATGAGGTCATTCTTTCAGCCAACCCATCGACAGGTCTCATCCGGATCCAGCATCAGTGAACGCCTAGACCGACAGGTGTCCGACTACATTGGGTTAAAAGCCGATGTGGGCGCTCCGAGGAGTGATGAACCCCTGGACTACTGGCTGGGCAGGCTTGACCTCTGGCCAGAGCTTGCCCAATTTGCAATGGAACTGTTGGCTTGCTCCTCGTCCAGTGTCCTGTCCGAAAGAACGTTCAGCGCAGCAGGGGGGATCGTGACCGATAAGCGCACTCGCCTAGCTCACGACAGTGTTTACTACCTCACATTTATAAAAATGAATGAGGCATGGATCTCGGAGGAATTAAACACATGTAACCAGTAGACCATGTATATGCATAGCTCTATAAAAAATTTATTTAATCGAGCACACATACCTTTTTTCTACCTTTGGCTCACTTCTTTGCAGTAATTACCCTCCTGTTTGAAGAGGTTGAGCGGTGTCATATTGTTGGGTACCGCAGTGAGTTGCGGGTATCAGTGCTTATGTTAGTGCTCTCTATCTCTGTGCTGGTGTCAGTGCTCTCTCTCTATCTCGGTGCTGGTGTGGTGTCTTGTTCTCTATCTCGGTGCTGGTGTGGTGTCAGTGCTCTCTATCTCGGTGCTGTTGTGGTGTCAGTGCTCTCTATCACGGTGCTGGTGTGGTGTCAGTGCTCTCTATCACGGTGCTGGTGGGGTGTCAGTGCTCTCTATCTCGCTGCTGGTGTCAGTGCTCTCTCTTTCTTGGTGGTGGTGTCAGTGCTCTCTATCTCGGTGCTGGTGTCAGTGCTCTCTTTCTATCTCGGTGCTGGTGTGGTGCTCTCCATCTCAGTGCTGGTGTGGTGTCAGTGCTCTCTATCACGGTGCTGGTGTCAGTGCTCTCTATTACAGTGCTGGTGTCAGTGCTCTCTATCACGGTGCTGGTGTGGTGTCAGGGCTCTCTATCACGGTGCTGGTGTGGTCTCAGTGCTCTCTATTACAGTGCTGGTGTCAGTGCTCTCTATCGCAGTGCTGGTGTAGTGTCAGTGCTCTCCATCTCGGTGCTGGTGTGGTCTCAGTGCTCTCTATCATGGTGCTGGTGTCAGTACTCTCACTCTATCTCAGTGCTGGTGTCAGTGCTCTCTATCTCGGTGCTGGTGTCAGTGCTCTCCATCTCAGTGCTGGTGTGGTGTCAGTGCTCTCTATCACAGTGCTGGTGTCAGTGCTCTCTATCACGGTGCTGGTGTGGTGTCAGGGCTCTCTATCACGTGCTGGTGTGGTCTCAGTGGTCTCAATCACGGTGCTGGTGTCAGTGCTCTCTATCACGGTGCTGGTGTCAGTGCTCTCTATCACAGTGCTGGTGTGGTGTCAGTGCTCTCTATCTCGGTGCTGGTGTCAGTGCTCTCTGGTGTCAGTGCTCTCAATCACGGTGCTGGTGTCAGTGCTCTCTATCATGCGGCTGGTGTCAGTGCTCTTTATCACGGGGATGGTGGCAGTGCTCTCTATCATGGTGCTGGTGTGGTCTCAGTGCTCTCTATTACAGTGCTGGTGTCAGTGCTCTCTATCGCAGTGCTGGTGTAGTTTCAGTGCTCTCCATCTCGGTGCTGGTGTGGTCTCAGTGGTCTCAATCACGGTGCTGGTGTCAGTGCTCTCTATCACGGTGCTGGTGTCAGTGCTCTCTATCACAGTGCTGGTGTGGTGTCAGTGCTCTCTATCTCGGTGCTGGTGTCAATGCTCTCTGGTGTCAGTGCTCTCAATCACGGTGCTGGTGTCAGTGCTCTCTATCACGGTTCTGGTGTCAGTGCTCTCTATCATGCGGCTGGTGTCAGTGCTCTTTATCACGGGGATGGTGGCAGTGCTCTCTATCATGGTGCTGGTGTGGTCAGGGCTCTCTATCACGGTGCTGGTGTGGTCTCAGTGCTCTCTATCACGGAGCTGGTGTGGTGTCAGTGCTCTCTATCACAGTGCTGGTGTGGTGTCAGTGCTCTCTATCTCGGTGCTGGTGTGGTCTCAGTGCTCTCTATCACGGTGCTGGTGTAAGTGCTCTCTATCTCGGTGCTGGTGTCAATGCTCTCTATCTCGGTGCTGGTGTTAGTGCTCTCTATCACGGTGCTGGTGTCAATGCTCTCTATCTCGGTGCTGGTGTCAGTGCTCTCTATCTCGGTGCTGGTGTCAGTGCTCTCTAACACGGTGCTGGTGTCAGTGCTCAGTCTCTATCGCGGTGCTGGTTTCAGACAGTGAGGGAGATAGCAGCGGAGAAGCCAATCAGCAGGCAGTGCCAGCACCATGGCTGAGGATCAGCACTGGACTGGCACCTCCGGACCACCGCAGTGGAGCCCTACGTGGGTGGGGGTAAGGGCCGGGCAGAGGGAGGGGCTCAAGCACAGGTTGGTACACTGGGACACTGGCACAGGACTGCGCTGCCCTGACTGTAGCACTGATCACCTCCTGCACCCCCTTCATAGCCTTCCCTGACCTTGCCTCTCCTCCATGGCCTTCATGCGCTCCTGAATTGTCAAAATTTCACAGATAAAAAAAGAATGCTTGTCGTTGTCGATCCCAGATTCACTTAATACTTCTGTTATGTCAGTGTCCATGTGGTGGGACTATGTGTGCACAGCTAGTAAGTATTTTTTGACTGAAAATATGATCTGTAGGTTTTTAAGGTTCGCCTGCCTTTAAAGTCAATGGGGTCCGCCCGCGAACTTTGCGGTTCGCAAACCTTTGGCCGCGTTCGCGGTTCGCGAAACGTCCCGTCTGAAGTTTGTCCATCACTATAGGTAACAAGATAAAGCTGGTAGAAGAGACAGTATAACAAGATACCCCTTTTTATGTTGTCGATATAAACATCCATAGGCACTTGCACCGGGTATTTATGTGGGCAGGTAAGGAGTACTTGCAGGCTGGGAGGTGGGGAGGGGAAGTGTGAACAGGATAGTTACCCTATGTTAGTCATTATATATAAGAAATAAAAAAATATATATAAGTGCATGGACTGGGTTATTAGTTCATGGTGAATAACTTATCATTCTTTGACTTTACATCTTGGGTTAGATAGCCGGATATCCCATTTAGCTCTGAATGGTTTGATCTTGAGATTGGTGATTGTTAACAGTTTCTCCATCTCACATTATGGTTTAAAGTAAGGATAGTATCAGTAGGAGATGGGGATTCTGCTGTGTTCTACAACTTTGTAATTATTATTTTTGCTGCTAACAAAAGTTGTGTAATCACTACTCTTAATTTGGGTGAGAATTTGTGTATTGTTAGGTGTAATAAAGCTAATTTAGGGTTGGGATCTAAATGTCAGTCACATATGTCCTACATTAATGAAAATGTTTTGTTCCAGATGGATCATATAGATTTGAAGGACTATAGGATATGGTACAACGTGCCTAGTTCCTAATTCCTCAAGCATAGGACTGTGTGGTCACAGAGTTTGAAGGGGTAAGGTACCAGGCGTGTACTTTTTTGAAAATTTTCCCAATGGTTTACACATCTGGAAGATCAGTATGTGGTGGAGAATGCTATTGTGCTGTAGTTATCTCAAAAGGTCCTACACAGGGTTTTTTCCTATTTAATAATAGTAGTCGTTTTGGAGAAAGAGTCTTGGGCATTATAGATGTGGTAGAATAGGGAAATTCATCTAATAAAAATATTAGGGTCCAGAAAAAATGTGTTTCTGCATAAAGGTTCTAATTTGTAAATAGAGTAAGTTTGCAAAGGGGGAGGTTAAATTGAAAGGCCAAATAACCCAAACTGTGGTGGGGTGTGTCCTGATATAGATCTTTTAGAAGGTTAAGACCTTTTGATTTCCAAAGCTTTAAGTCAAGGCAAGGTATGAAATGTTGGAGCACTGAGATTGGGGTAGGAATTTTACAGAGTGTTCTGCTAGGTGAGGAGGAAAGAGGGAGCACTGACCACATTATAGTGGATACCTGTACCATTGGGATAGGAGAGGTAGGGACTGGGGTTTCTAAATTGATGGCAATGAGGGCTGATTTGAGGTCTTTGTGCTGCTAGCTTCCATAGGTGTCCAAGATTTGTGTTTGGAAGGGGTCCACCAATATTTGAGCTGGTCTATTACAGGCTTTGTAATATGTCGTGACATTGGTGACTCTGATTCAACCATATTTTCTATGCTTTAACATAATGAGAGCACCTAAAAGGTTTGTGGTTCCATATGTAATGGTTGAAAAAATTTTGAACCGAGGAAAGGAAGGTGCGCGGTAGGGGGATTATTAGAGTGTGAAATAAATAGAGGAGTTTGGGGAGGATCAGCATTTTTAAGGTCGCTATTTTCCCTGCTGTGGACAGTTTTTGGGTGCTTAGGCGGGACAGTTGTTGGGAGTAAAGATTCCAAGAAAGGCTTAAAATTGTATCTATAAAGTTGTGAAGTGTCATTTGAGTTCCCAAAAAGGACAGAGAATGAGGAGACCAAATAAAAGGGAATTGTCTGGTTAAGGAGGATTACATGGGGTAGAGACATTGATACCTAATATTTGGGATTTGGTGTGGTTCAACTTAAGATATGACATGGCGCTAAATTAATTTAATAGTTTCTGTGTCTAAGTCAGCAATGTCTTGGGATTAGAGAGCATGAGCATTACATCATCTGCAAAAAGACTTATTTTATGTTCTTTACCGGCTATAGAGAAGCATGTGATATTATGGTGGGATCTGATACTCTCTGCTAATGGTTCCATGAGAAGTTTAAAAATGATTGGTGATAAGGGGCATCCTTACTAGTAGGATCTTTGTTTGACAGTGTAGATTTTGGCAGTGTCACTATCACTGCTCTCAACATTTCAGGTGGAAAGTTTCCCGAGGACGAACCAAGATTGCAGATTGATTGCAGATATGGGGCAGTTTCTTTGGAAAGGTGTTTATAGTACTCGTTTGAGAAACCATCATCACCCAGAGACTTTCGGTTGGATAGTTCATTGCTTGCTAAACAAATTTCCTGGGTTGTAAATGGCTGGGAAAAAGAATCGAGTTGATTAAGTCCCTTAATTAGATTAGGGATGAGCAAAAAATGTGTTCAAACATGCGAACACTGTTAAAGTCTATGGGACACGAACATGAAAAATCAAAAGTGCTAATTATAAAGGTTAATATGCAAGTTATTATCATAAAATATGTGTAGGGACCTGGGTCCTGCCCCAGGGGGCATGTATCAATGCAAAAAAAGTTTAAAAACTGCAGTTTTTTTGGAAGCAGTGATTTTATTAATGCTTAAAGTGAAATAATACACATAAAAGTAATTGAATTTTTTTTAAATAAATACTGTATAGGGGTCCCCCAAAATTACATTACCAGGCCCTTCAGGTCCGGTATGGATATTAAGGGGAATTCCACGCCAAAATGTACAAAAAAATGATGTGGGGTTCCCCCCAAAATTCCACACCAGACCCTTATCCGAGCACGCAACCTGGCAGGCCGCAGGAAAAGAGGGGGGACGAGAGAGCACCCCCCAAACCGCACCAGTCCACATGCCCTCAACATGGGGAGGATGTCCCCATGTTGATGGGGACAAGGGCCTCATCCCCACAACCCTTGCCCAGTGGTTGTGGGGGTCTGCGGGCGGGGGGCTTATCAGAATCTGGAAGCCCCCTAATACAAGGGCACCCCCAGTGTGAATTGGTAAGGAGTACATTGTACCCCTACCATTTCACAAAAAGAAAGTGTCAAAATGTTAAAAACCACACGAGAGATGGCTTGGGACGAGTCCTTTATTAAAAATAAAAAAGAGATTCCAGTGATGTAATCCAATAAATCCATGCTCCTACTCCAGCAATATAATCCAATTCTCGATCTCCAGTGATGGATGATCTCCAGCGACGAACATGCACAGGATCCTGCCTCCATCAGAGGCACCCAGCCAATGATGTGGCGCTATCTTAACAGGTCTTATGTAGCTGAGGGTGGGGCCACCCATAACATGACCCCACCCCCCTCTGACAAGGGGAAACACCAGGGTTTCCCAGTGATGTATTTGGGTGACCCCGCCCCCTCTGATGCAATGAGAATCCTGCGTTGCATCAGAGGGGGTGGGGTCATCCATACACGTCACTGGGAAACCCCCAGTGTTTCCCCTTGTCAGAGGGGGGCGTGTCACGTGACAGGTGGCCCCACCCTCAGCTACAAAAGACCTGTCAAGCTAGCACCTCATCATTGGCTGGGTGCCTCCGACAGAGGCAGGATCCTGCGTGTGTTCCTCGCTGGAGTCGCTGGATTTCATCCATCGCTGGAGATCGAGAATTGGATTACATCGCTGGAGTAGGAGCATGGATTTATTGGATTACATCGCTGGAATCTCTTTTTTCTTTTTAATAAAGGACTTGTCCCAAGCCGTCTCTGGTGTGTTTTTTTTTTTTTTTTTACATTTTGACACTTTCTTTTTGTGAAATGGTATGGGTACAATGTACCCCTTACCAATTCACACAGGGGGAGCTGGGATCTGGGGGTCCTCTTGTTAAAGGGGCTTCCAGATTCTGATAAGCCCCCTGCCCCCAGACCTCCACAACCCCCGGGCAAGGTTTGTGGGGATGAGGCCCTTATCCCCATCAATATGGGGACATCCTCCCCATGTTGAGGGCATGTGGCCTAGTATGGTTCAGGAAGGGGGCTCTCTCATCCCCCCTCTTTTCCTGCAGCCTGCCAGGTTGCGTGCTCAGATAAGGGCCTGGTAATGGAATTTTGGGGGACCCCCACGCATTTTTTCTTCAATGGCTTTTAATGACTTTTATGTGTATTGTGAGGACCGACAATTCATTAATAGCCGGCACTGCATAGTTACATAGTTACATAGTTACTAAGGTTGAATAAAGACACTAGTCCATTCAGTTCAACCTGAGTGAGTATAAGGGGATACCTATTGAAATTACCAAAGATATACTAAGTCAAGTACCAATATGCTTAGGCTTGCATTTCAATAGGTTCAGAATTAAGACAAGCATACTGGAGTACGTGACATACTATGTACAAAATAACGTGACTAGATGACAGATATCTGCATGTCTCTCCAGAACATCTGTCTGTAGTTTCGTTTCTGTACATTGCTGAGAGGCACAAAAGCTAGATAAGGACTGGTTACGCAAGAATATGGTCAGTTAGTAGATGCTGAAAGGGCAAAATAACTGTCAGGAGATAACCTTTAACTTACATTTCAGGAAAGAACTAATGTCATGAGTTAAATTGTTGATGTATGTGTAAATCACCCTATTGGCCCCTCACAGGGCAGGGCTTTGTGGAATATCACATAAAAGACGGTCCACTTTCCATTAAACCTTGTAATCAGTTACCACGTACCCACGAGTATGTGTATTTGGTTATCCGCCGGCGATTGGGACCTCCATTGAGCCACTCCAGCCTAGGCTATCCAGGGGGAATCTAGAAGACGAACACCTTACAGTTTTGGTACCAGAAAGTGGGGTTTGCACAGGTAAGTCATATTTACACCTTTACCTCTTTTTATGGTAATTGGCGTTTATGCTTGACCTGTCCAAACAACCATTATAAGAAATTTAATTGTATATATATATATAAACTGTGCCTTCGCAACGGACTAGGCTGGTCCCTTGGGGGGTGAAAAGGGTTCGCAGGTACTGAGGAGTCTGACTAGGTTGGTCCGACTATAAACTAAGAGAGATATTCATGATTATATTCTAACACGGGAGGTATCATATACGCCCGTGACATAAGAATTGGCTAAATGGACGCCCACTTGAGAACTTTTAAAGTGCACTATAAATAATGAAATGCATCATGATGTGATTACTTGATAATGTACATGTAAAGTTTTAAAGCTGAAATCTTAAACCATAAAAATATGTCTGTTTCTCTTTAGGTGCAAGCGTAAGTATATAGAGTATTAACGTTGTATAAGATATAATTATATAGAGTGGATATCTGTTTGAATAAACCCAAATGTTGTTAAATGAATACAGAGTATTAAGAACCAGATTGTAGTGAGATAGCACCCGCCTGTTCACGCTGCACGCTAGGTTTACCTTTTCTTAGCATTGATGAAAGGTAGATTCTTTTGACCACTAGACCTACAGGCTTCTCTTGCAGACTTGGTGTAAGAGGGGTATATCCCGCCACCAGGAAAGATTTACCCTTCATCGTATATTAAGGGTAAATCTTCATAGTTTTATATAAGTCCATCTGCCCCAAAAAGATCAGGGATCCTACTCCCAGACCAGAGACTGGATTGTTGAACAAACCGGGTGTTATCACCTGTGTCCTGCCACTAGACACTGCCCAGACTACTAGATGGGGAATTCTGCAGCAACCCAAGCCATGGCCACCCCATCACCCTATGAATTTGTCAGTAATATGATCCCTGGCCCCCAGGTAGAACCATTTTGGACACAAGTCCGAGAAAGGTGTCAGCAATTGGGGATACATGACCCAGGGCCATATGGTCCTTGTACTGAGGAAGACTGGCAGGAAGTAAGTAAAATATGCCAAATCCACAAAAATTCGTACCCTCCAGGGAAGTGGGAAAATATTCAATATATGAAAGATTGTTACCATGCATGGGATAAATGTCTATGCAAATATAAAAAGAAGCATATTAATAAAACTACAAAGCTTACTCCAAATATAGGACCCAGTGCTATGGCTGAAGCCACTGCACCCCCTTCACCTCCCCCTCCCCCGCCTCAATGTCCACCCCCACCTTATGTTATGGTAAAAAACGAGGATGGGACGCCAGGTCCATACCTTCAACTATATCCTTCACTGGATCCTGTAGTCCTAGCCGCCATAGCACACACCACAGCAACACCACAACAAGTGGCCCAATGGGAACAAGTAAGTAGGGGCAGAGAGGAAGAGGGGAGACAGGAGGAAGTTACAGGACAAGAAGAAGTGGGTAGTCCCGAAAAGCAGGAATTAGAGGCACAGATAAAAGAGTTTGAAGAGAGGAAAAAGGAGGAAGAAGAGAAAATAGGGAAAAGGAGAACTGAGTTAGAAAAACTTATGGAAGAACTAAAACAAAAAGAAATGGCCCTCAATGAGGCAGAAAAGGTAGAAGTGGATAGGAATATAGAGTTAGAAATGTATCAGAAAGACTTGGAAAAAAGGGAGAAGGAATTCCAGGAGGGAAAAGAGAGAGAGGAACAAAAGATGGAGGACCTAAAAAAGGAACTAGAAAAGTTAAGAAGGCAATTAGGGAAGAAGGAGGAAATGTTAAAAGAAGCGCAGGATAGGATTATAGCGCTGCCCCCCACCACTACAAGAAGCCATACAAAAGAGACACCTATTCCCAAAACTGAGGAGTCAGGTCCAATTAGTAAAAAAGGGACATTATCCATAGAAGAGGAAACTGAGAAAGAAGTAGTAGGGGCCTCATTCAAAGCACCTTTGATGACCATAGGGGACACCGAGGTGCATATACCATTACCTTTGGGTACACTCTCCAAAATAAAAGAACTATGTCCCAATCCCAAGAAGTATCCACGAGATGCAGGTACCTTTCTGGCAAAATATAGTGCAGGCACAGGGCTTGACAAAGATGACATAAAAGGTATTCTTAGCATTGTAGACCCAGACAGCCCAGAAGAAGCCCCTGTAGACAACCTATGGGCAACCCATATCCAGACCGATAAGGATTGGATATCCTTTTGGAAAGGCATGGGAGGTCATTGGTCCAAATTATACAAAGGATCATCTGCACTCCAAGAACTGATCCTAGCCAAGCAGGAACCTAAAGAGAAATTCTATGATTACTGTACCAGAGTATACTCCCTATGGAAAGCTGTAGATAGGGCCACACCACAATTATTTACTACTACCATCATGTCAGGAGGCGATCCCAAAGTGACGCAATTGCTCAAATTCACAAACCCCAAATGGGCGGAGCAAGCACCAGATGAATTCATGAAGGACGCTAAGTCCAGAGAGACTTCAGGGGTCTTTGAACAAAAAGGGGGAATTTTCCCCTCCTTGACACAAACACAAACCCTAGTCACACCTGAAACCTCATCCTCACCACCGCACCTCATGACCATGCAGCCCTACCCACCTGACCAAGGATGTTTCAATTGTGGGGAACAGGGACATTGGAAATCACAGTGCCCATATAGACAGAGGGTGAGCTATCCAAGGGGCAGGGGAAGGGGGTACAACGCTGCTAATCGCCCCCCCCCCCCTCACACTACAAGGTACCCCCAATACCCGCCACCTCCCCAAACACCATCTCAAAACCATGCGCTTGCACAGCCACCCTACACCCCAACCTCTAACAGACCTCCCCCTCGAATCCCCATGCAGTGGCCGTCTACCCGACAAACACACCCCCAATAGGGATGCCTAGAGTATGTCCCTTCCCTCAGTCTGGTGTGCCACAACCTATCATGGAAGAGTCTACCACAAGTTATATTACGCGTAGACAACCACATAGTGTGTTTCCTGCTTGATTCAGGTGCCACTTTTAGCTCATTAAATGATGAGAGGTATGACACACCACTGTGTACTGAGGGACACTCTATTGGAATAAATGGGACATCGGTTACTCATTCCGTCACCCCGCCTTTACCAGTCTCTACCCCGGATGGACTAGAGCTATGTATGCAGAGTTTCGCTGTCCTGACTTCCTGTCCAGTGTCCCTAATGGGCAGAGATTTATTATCCCAGTTAAACATTACCATTAAGTTTGACAAAGACGGCTCCCTCACTGCAAGTTCCCCTCTTTGTGACTTACACAGCCCAAAAAGACATGCACACAGGAGTTTCTTTCTAATGACACCCATGAAACGCGTAGAGCTTTACTTGATGCTGCAGTTACATCTCATACGAACTGATATTTATTCATTACCACTAGACTTGATGATGTTTTTATATATATTTTTTGACAGATGCACATATACCATGTAGGTGTACATACCAGCATTGGGCATGGTACTATTGGCATATACATGCCCTTTTGTATCAATCTGTACATTTATTACTCTGATCATGTGTTGTATGTGTGTATTTTGTTTACTATGTTCAGTTTTTGTGCACACTATATGTGTGTATATATATATATACGATATGAACTATGATTTAATGCTTTGAGAGTATTTATAAATAAAATACATTATATTGTAACTTACCTCCACTATTTAATTGCTTCATTCAAAGTCCCAATTCCCTTTTTTCCTTTTATCCATTACCGGGATGGAGGCACTCTAGGGTGCTTCATTTAAAGTCCCAACCCTCTTCTATTTTACTCAAATACCGGGATGGAAGCAATTGAATATCTGGGATTGGCAGTGTTCCCCTGCCATCCCTGTGTGAGGTTGCCCTCATTTATAGGGTACCTTCTGTTAAGGTCTTACATATCAAAAGTATTAAAATTACTACTATTATTTTTCATTGACCACCTATATTGTTATTACTGTACATGGTATTATTTTACATGCAACATTCCTTATGCTGGTTCAAAGTACCCACATGAAGCGTCTATATTCAGATGCCCAATACACTGCCTTGGCCTTGTTAGCTATCCGCTATGTGGGGATTGGTTAGCTTGGGGGTGTGGCTATGGTCCTTCCTCACCGCGGGAGCTGCGATGCGCTCAACGGGCCCTCCCTCTCCTCCCCTTACACGTATTACGTTTGGGAGGGGCGGGCGTTTGCCCTTCTGCGCATCGGCGCCACGTCTGTCATGCTGTGGGCATGACGGCGGGTGCACCGTGCGCATGACGTCAGTTTTGGCGCCATTGCGCCGACGCCTGCCTCTGACATCATGTGCTCCGATGTGGGGAGCTTGCGCGCCTGTTACTGAGTGGTTACTTGGTTCAGGTGCGGTTGGTTCTCCCCTATTGGTCCACTGATGTGGCGTTGGCGGCATATATTCATATCCCCCAGTGTAGTAGGCTGTTCATTTGACTGGTCTGCCGCTGGGGGACTGCACACCGGCTACGTTGTTTGCTGGTGGTGCTTCTATGCAGCATCAGGGTCAGCTTTTCTTGTGGACTCGATCCTCTCTTTTTCTTGCCTCCCCCTTTCTTTTATTTTATTTTATTTTTAGGTTTTATTCCCCATCACCTTTCCACCTGTTTTGGATTTTTTAGATTTTTCGTTTTTTTCTTGCTTGTTTGATTCACATACTTGTCTATTACTTTTTTACACTGATACTCTTACATCTCTCTCGCACTTCTCTTATATTGTTCTCACCCCTTGTGGCTTCCTTTCACATTCTTACACGTTCATAATCTGACACTCTCACTCTTACAAAATTATCATTTAGAACATGTCACTGTTCCAATTACACATATCCTTTAAACATTTTACATTTTATTTTTAGATATCCTCGCTCCACGCAATAGACACAATTTTTTGCCACATGGAGATTCTATTCATACTGCTTATGCCCTGATACCATCCTATGCTGCATTTTTGTTTCTATGCCGCCTCAGCTCCCGTGGTGGGGTTTGTATTCTTGCCTGACCTTTGGCTGGCCACTCCTAGCTGCGGTTGTGGACAGGTTTGGTGAGTGTTGCTGGTCAACCATTTATATTTGTATAATTATTTTGAGTATTTTTTTACTTAGAATTCAGTTCTTTATATCCCTTTTTATATATATTCCATAGGAATGTCCGCCGCATCTGCTCCTGACGATTGGGAACACCCATGAAACGCGTAGAGCTTTACTTGATGCTGCAGTTACATCTCATACGAACTGATATTTATTCATTACCACTAGACTTGATGATGTTTTTATATATATTTTTTGACAGATGCACATATACCATGTAGGTGTACATACCAGCATTGGGCATGGTACTATTGGCATATACATGCCCTTTTGTATCAATCTGTACATTTATTACTCTGATCATGTGTTGTATGTGTGTATTTTGTTTACTATGTTCAGTTTTTGTGCACACTATATGTGTGTATATATATATATACGATATGAACTATGATTTAATGCTTTGAGAGTATTTATAAATAAAATACATTATATTGTAACTTACCTCCACTATTTAATTGCTTCATTCAAAGTCCCAATTCCCTTTTTTCCTTTTATCCATTACCGGGATGGAGGCACTCTAGGGTGCTTCATTTAAAGTCCCAACCCTCTTCTATTTTACTCAAATACCGGGATGGAAGCAATTGAATATCTGGGATTGGCAGTGTTCCCCTGCCATCCCTGTGTGAGGTTGCCCTCATTTATAGGGTACCTTCTGTTAAGGTCTTACATATCAAAAGTATTAAAATTACTACTATTATTTTTCATTGACCACCTATATTGTTATTACTGTACATGGTATTATTTTACATGCAACATTCCTTATGCTGGTTCAAAGTACCCACATGAAGCGTCTATATTCAGATGCCCAATACACTGCCTTGGCCTTGTTAGCTATCCGCTATGTGGGGATTGGTTAGCTTGGGGGTGTGGCTATGGTCCTTCCTCACCGCGGGAGCTGCGATGCGCTCAACGGGCCCTCCCTCTCCTCCCCTTACACGTATTACGTTTGGGAGGGGCGGGCGTTTGCCCTTCTGCGCATCGGCGCCACGTCTGTCATGCTGTGGGCATGACGGCGGGTGCACCGTGCGCATGACGTCAGTTTTGGCGCCATTGCGCCGACGCCTGCCTCTGACATCATGTGCTCCGATGTGGGGAGCTTGCGCGCCTGTTACTGAGTGGTTACTTGGTTCAGGTGCGGTTGGTTCTCCCCTATTGGTCCACTGATGTGGCGTTGGCGGCATATATTCATATCCCCCAGTGTAGTAGGCTGTTCATTTGACTGGTCTGCCGCTGGGGGACTGCACACCGGCTACGTTGTTTGCTGGTGGTGCTTCTATGCAGCATCAGGGTCAGCTTTTCTTGTGGACTCGATCCTCTCTTTTTCTTGCCTCCCCCTTTCTTTTATTTTATTTTATTTTTAGGTTTTATTCCCCATCACCTTTCCACCTGTTTTGGATTTTTTAGATTTTTCGTTTTTTTCTTGCTTGTTTGATTCACATACTTGTCTATTACTTTTTTACACTGATACTCTTACATCTCTCTCGCACTTCTCTTATATTGTTCTCACCCCTTGTGGCTTCCTTTCACATTCTTACACGTTCATAATCTGACACTCTCACTCTTACAAAATTATCATTTAGAACATGTCACTGTTCCAATTACACATATCCTTTAAACATTTTACATTTTATTTTTAGATATCCTCGCTCCACGCAATAGACACAATTTTTTGCCACATGGAGATTCTATTCATACTGCTTATGCCCTGATACCATCCTATGCTGCATTTTTGTTTCTATGCCGCCTCAGCTCCCGTGGTGGGGTTTGTATTCTTGCCTGACCTTTGGCTGGCCACTCCTAGCTGCGGTTGTGGACAGGTTTGGTGAGTGTTGCTGGTCAACCATTTATATTTGTATAATTATTTTGAGTATTTTTTTACTTAGAATTCAGTTCTTTATATCCCTTTTTATATATATTCCATAGGAATGTCCGCCGCATCTGCTCCTGACGATTGGGAACACCCATGAAACGCGTAGAGCTTTACTTGATGCTGCAGTTACATCTCATACGAACTGATATTTATTCATTACCACTAGACTTGATGATGTTTTTATATATATTTTTTGACAGATGCACATATACCATGTAGGTGTACATACCAGCATTGGGCATGGTACTATTGGCATATACATGCCCTTTTGTATCAATCTGTACATTTATTACTCTGATCATGTGTTGTATGTGTGTATTTTGTTTACTATGTTCAGTTTTTGTGCACACTATATGTGTGTATATATATATATACGATATGAACTATGATTTAATGCTTTGAGAGTATTTATAAATAAAATACATTATATTGTAACTTACCTCCACTATTTAATTGCTTCATTCAAAGTCCCAATTCCCTTTTTTCCTTTTATCCATTACCGGGATGGAGGCACTCTAGGGTGCTTCATTTAAAGTCCCAACCCTCTTCTATTTTACTCAAATACCGGGATGGAAGCAATTGAATATCTGGGATTGGCAGTGTTCCCCTGCCATCCCTGTGTGAGGTTGCCCTCATTTATAGGGTACCTTCTGTTAAGGTCTTACATATCAAAAGTATTAAAATTACTACTATTATTTTTCATTGACCACCTATATTGTTATTACTGTACATGGTATTATTTTACATGCAACATTCCTTATGCTGGTTCAAAGTACCCACATGAAGCGTCTATATTCAGATGCCCAATACACTGCCTTGGCCTTGTTAGCTATCCGCTATGTGGGGATTGGTTAGCTTGGGGGTGTGGCTATGGTCCTTCCTCACCGCGGGAGCTGCGATGCGCTCAACGGGCCCTCCCTCTCCTCCCCTTACACGTATTACGTTTGGGAGGGGCGGGCGTTTGCCCTTCTGCGCATCGGCGCCACGTCTGTCATGCTGTGGGCATGACGGCGGGTGCACCGTGCGCATGACGTCAGTTTTGGTGCCATTGCGCCGACGCCTGCCTCTGACATCATGTGCTCCGATGTGGGGAGCTTGCGCGCCTGTTACTGAGTGGTTACTTGGTTCAGGTGCGGTTGGTTCTCCCCTATTGGTCCACTGATGTGGCGTTGGCGGCATATATTCATATCCCCCAGTGTAGTAGGCTGTTCATTTGACTGGTCTGCCGCTGGGGGACTGCACACCGGCTACGTTGTTTGCTGGTGGTGCTTCTATGCAGCATCAGGGTCAGCTTTTCTTGTGGACTCGATCCTCTCTTTTTCTTGCCTCCCCCTTTCTTTTATTTTATTTTATTTTTAGGTTTTATTCCCCATCACCTTTCCACCTGTTTTGGATTTTTTAGATTTTTCGTTTTTTTCTTGCTTGTTTGATTCACATACTTGTCTATTACTTTTTTACACTGATACTCTTACATCTCTCTCGCACTTCTCTTATATTGTTCTCACCCCTTGTGGCTTCCTTTCACATTCTTACACGTTCATAATCTGACACTCTCACTCTTACAAAATTATCATTTAGAACATGTCACTGTTCCAATTACACATATCCTTTAAACATTTTACATTTTATTTTTAGATATCCTCGCTCCACGCAATAGACACAATTTTTTGCCACATGGAGATTCTATTCATACTGCTTATGCCCTGATACCATCCTATGCTGCATTTTTGTTTCTATGCCGCCTCAGCTCCCGTGGTGGGGTTTGTATTCTTGCCTGACCTTTGGCTGGCCACTCCTAGCTGCGGTTGTGGACAGGTTTGGTGAGTGTTGCTGGTCAACCATTTATATTTGTATAATTATTTTGAGTATTTTTTTACTTAGAATTCAGTTCTTTATATCCCTTTTTATATATATTCCATAGGAATGTCCGCCGCATCTGCTCCTGACGATTGGGAACACCCATGAAACGCGTAGAGCTTTACTTGATGCTGCAGTTACATCTCATACGAACTGATATTTATTCATTACCACTAGACTTGATGATGTTTTTATATATATTTTTTGACAGATGCACATATACCATGTAGGTGTACATACCAGCATTGGGCATGGTACTATTGGCATATACATGCCCTTTTGTATCAATCTGTACATTTATTACTCTGATCATGTGTTGTATGTGTGTATTTTGTTTACTATGTTCAGTTTTTGTGCACACTATATGTGTGTATATATATATATACGATATGAACTATGATTTAATGCTTTGAGAGTATTTATAAATAAAATACATTATATTGTAACTTACCTCCACTATTTAATTGCTTCATTCAAAGTCCCAATTCCCTTTTTTCCCTTTCTAATGATACCTTCCTCCCTTGACCATCACACAATTTGGGCAGAAAACAAAGGTAGTGTGGGCTTTATTAATTGCACACCATATGCACCCCAAATGCGATCAGATGCGGGGATACAATATCAAAAACAGTATCCCCTACCCCCAGAGAAAGTCAAAGGCATCTCCCCTCAAATTAATGATTACATATGAAAAGGTATCCTGAAACCAATCATCAGTCCCTGGAACACGCCCATTTACCCCGTAAAAAAGGCCAGTGGGGAGTGGAGACTTGTACAAGACCTAAGGGCAGTTAACAAACAAGTGATTCCGCTTCCACCCCTAGTCTCAGACATCACTTTTATCTTCTCATGTATACCGGCACATTCTCTATGCTACACAGTGATTGATTTAGCAAATGCCTTCTTTAGCATTCCCATTGCGGAAGAGGCCCAGCCTATGTTTGCCTTCTCCTGGACGGAGGGCCAGTTGACGGGTCAGTTAACCTGGACACGCCTGCCTCAGGGGTATGTTGATAGTCCTGCTGCCTTCTCTATGGTACTCAATGAGACTGTCAAATCTTGGACGCCTGAGCGAGGGTCGGTGCTAATACAGTATGTGGACGACTTGCTCTTGTGCAGTCGCACTGCTGAAGATTGTGCGGTCGATTCCACATCTCTGTTGAACCATCTAGCCCACATCGGGCATTTAGCATCCAGAAAGAAGATACAGTGGTGTATGCCACAAGTGGAATACTTGGGGTGCATACTAAAAAGGGGGACAAGGATGGTCTCCCCCAAACGCGCCGCAGCCCTACAAGCTCTGAGCCCCCCAAAAGACAAGGCAGCCCTGCTCTCATTCTTGGGCGCTGTGGTATATTGCCGCCAGTGGATCCCCGACTGTTCTCATTATGATGGCATACTAAGAGAGGCCACCGCCTCAACAGCCCCTAGGCAAGTTGATTGGACAGAGGAACGGCTTAAGGCCTTCCAGGCCCTATTGAACAGTTTGTCATGTGCACCCGCCCTGGGGTTGGTAGACTATGGTAAAGCTTTTCAACTATACTGTGTAGTCTCGGGGACCTCTTTTGCCGCGGTTTTGACACAACAGCATGGAACAGGCTACCGCCCTGTCTCTTACCTATCTAAAAAACTCCCCCTTCAGGTTCAAGGCATGCCATCATGCCTTCAGAATTTGGCCGCCTGTGCTATGGCCGTACAAGATGCCAACAAGATGGTCTTGGGACACCCGATGACGCTTTACACCACACATTCTGTCACCCACCTCATACAGAACATGAACACCCAACACATGACCTCACAAAGACTCAGTGGATATGAGATTTCCCTCATGAACACAGACAATCTGACTCTCAAATATGTTCCCGCCAACAACCCTGCCGTCCGTCTCTTGCACTCCATGTTACGCCTACCACGAGACCCAGACCAGTTTCATGACTGTATAACACAAGTGGAGTCTATCACATCACCAAGACCAGACCTCACCGACGTACCGATTACCAATGCAGACGATGTTTTTGTGGACGGTAGTTGCTCCCGTCTCTCCGATTCCACCTTCCAAACAGGATATGCAATAGTCCAGTTGCCAAACAAGGTATTAGAAGCCAAACCACTGCCCCCCTCTTCGGCTCAGGTGGCTGAACTAGAAGCCCTCACCAGGGCCTGCATTTTATTTACAGATAAGAAGGTGAACATTTACACAGACAGTAGATATGCATTTGGGGTGGTGCATGACTTCGGAGTAATATGGGCTAAAAGAGGTTTTAAAACAGCAGATAATAAACCTATTTCCAATGCTACCCAGATTCAGGCACTTCTTCGGGCTATTTTGCTCCCAAAAGAGGTGGCAATAATTAAAGTAAAAGCACATTCTTCAGATAATAGCAGACTTTCCAAGGGAAATGCCTTAGCTGACCGAGAAGCGAAAAAGGCAGCCCAGTCCTCCACCCAGGAGCCCACCCCCACGTCCATGTACTTTAAGGATCATTTCACCTGTCCTAACTTTAAATCTGTAGTGGCACAAATGCAATCATTAGCCACTGAGGAAGATGTCTTGTATTGGGTGAAGGCTGGCTTGACCAAAGACCCAGAGGGTCTGTGGTCAAAAGAGGGGAAGATATTGGGAATACCTGAGGCAAGCAGTATTCTAATTCTCTCCTACCTTCATGGTCCAGGACACATAGGTGCCGTCCCTTTAGCCACTATGTACACCAAATCTTTCTGCACAAACGCCTTGAACAAACAAGTCAAACTCCTGACCACAAGTTGCCTTACCTGTGCTCAAAACAATGTGCAGGGCAAACGGCATGGCCTACATGGTCATCTACCCCCACCAATAGGTCCCCTTACAGATTTACAAGTAGACTTCACACACATGCCAAAACAAAAGGGGAACCTAAAATTCCTGTGCGTTGTCGTAGATAAATTTTCAGGCTGGGTTGAAGCCACTCCCTGTGCAGGTGAGACAGCCAATATAGCAGCAAAATGCTTGCTGAATAACTGGATTTGTAGGTTTGGCATACCAACATCTATTTGGTCAGATAGGGGACCTGCATTCAGCTCCTCCGTTACCCAGGCTGTGGCTAAATTGTTAGGGCTGCAATGGAAACTACACATCCCCTATCACCCTCAAAGCGCAGGGGTAGTGGAAAGAATGAATAGAAATATAAAGGATAAATTGAAAAAGGCCACAGGGGGCACAATGAAGGGATGGCTTGATCACCTCCCTTCTGTGCTATTCCAGATTAGGACGGCACCCCACGCCAGAACGAAACTTTCACCTTTTGAAATTTTGATGGGAGTCCCCGCAAACATAGAATTACCCCCATTAGACCAAGACACTGATATTGACATTTATTCCCAACAGGAAATGTACGTGAAAAACCTGGTAAGTATGCTTCATGAAACGAACGAACAAGTTTCTGTCACCTTTTCTCCTCTCTCCACAGAGCCAACACACCCCTTCATCCCAGGAGATCAAGTGCTAGTCAAGCAACTGGCCCACAAAAAGAGGATCGGACCAATCTACTCTGGACCTTGGAAGGTTGAAAAGGTGTCCAGAAATGCGGTCCTGACTGACCTAGGAAACACCTGGATCCACGCCAGCAGGCTGAAAAAGTGCCCACCGCTTCCCACAACTCCCGACCCCCCACCTATTGAAGGAGAACCCGACCCACCCGAACAGCTACCGGAACTGCAAGAGATTCAGAAAGGCATTGGACAATTAACCCTTGAAACCTTACACGATAGCGAGGAAGAAGGACAAGCATAAGAACTTGTAGAAATGTTTTTACCTTCAGTGTCAGGGAAGGCTGTATGCCTTTGGGGTAGTCTGGTACTACTTGTATTCCTGCCCACATGGTTTATAGCCAACTGTATATATCATCCAAAAGACTTAGGTCTATTAAAAGGGATATGTGGACCACCTAAGATGAATAATACCCCCGGCCAAAGACATAGCAGAAGTATTATACCCGTTAATGAGTCACCTAAGGGACTGACTGACAAGATGTTACTACTAAAATTCAAATATAGCTATGCTCAAAAATCCGGTTTTGAGAAATGCTGGATCTGCAGCAAGCTACATCCCAGTACAGCTAGAATCCCTCTCATGGCAGTCCCCTTGAATTTTACCCCCCTCCTTAATGGAACACCCCCTATCGTCCTAACGAATGTTACTAGGACCCTTTCAAATAAAACCCTCACTTTCCAAATTATAGGTAGAAGCCACTTCCCAGACTGGTGTTTCCAACTGGGAAACACCACAGATGGAGCCGAGGTTTGCAAACAAGCAAAACTTAACATTTCAATGACATCGCTTAACAGTCCTTCTTTCTTCCATACTTCAGATCCCACCCTAAATGCCACCTTTTTAGACTTTCTTAGCTCCAGTACCAAGTCTACAATACACCAATTAATGTCAAATCTGGTGCTCTCTGGCCTTTCTGATACTCTTAGGAACGTGTTCCATAAACGGCCCCTAGCTCTAGGAAATACCACATATATATGCTGCGGCAAACTCTGTCACCCCTGGATCCCAACCAAACCCCAGGGGTGGTGTTACCTTGCAGCCCTGGTTCCTATCATGGGGGTATTAGGGGATAACAAGGGAAGTCACCTCCTTGAAGCTAGCATGCATCCTAGATATCCCCTTAGACACCGTAATAAACGAGAATTGTTTTTAGAAAAAGATATGGCCTGGGCATGGTTCCCTTCCTGGACAGGGTGGGGAATTGACCTAATGAAAAGATTAAATAATTACACTGGCATAATTGATGAGATTCTGGAGGAAAATTCTGATGACATAACCAAACTAAATCTAGAAACTAGGGCAATTAGGAAGCAACTAGAACTACATGAGTTGGCTATAGAAAGTATGAGTGCAGCCCTTACTGGCCTCTGTGAGACTACTGAGGATTATGAGTGCTGTACCTGGATTCATAATACCAGCATCGAAGTCCCAGACTACTATGACGTTATTGCCCAACACAGGGAAGAGGTAAATAAACTACAGAAAGAGGCAAGAAACATAGGAAAAAACTGGGATCCATTCTCGAGCAGTTTTAGTTTTGGGGGATTAATATCTTGGCTCCGAAATACTGCCATGACAATTGCCACTGTGATTCTCTTCATTCTATTTTTATATGCCTGTTATAAGATAATCAAATGTTTATGTAAAAAGGGAAACACGGCCGCTCCGGAGGATCTGAAACTCACTTCCATTGTTAAAGATCCAACGGTATGGTATAAAAACCAAGAGCACGAGGGTTCGGAGTATGAAGCCTGTGCTATTAAATTAGAAAAGGAATGATCATTATGTAAATCACAGAATGATCAAAGGGAGGATTATAAGGGGATACCTATTGAAATTACCAAAGATATACTAAGTCAAGTACCAATATGCTTAGGCTTGCATTTCAATAGGTTCAGAATTAAGACAAGCATACTGGAGTACGTGACATACTATGTACAAAATAACGTGACTAGATGACAGATATCTGCATGTCTCTCCAGAACATCTGTCTGTAGTTTCGTTTCTGTACATTGCTGAGAGGCACAAAAGCTAGATAAGGACTGGTTACGCAAGAATATGGTCAGTTAGTAGATGCTGAAAGGGCAAAATAACTGTCAGGAGATAACCTTTAACTTACATTTCAGGAAAGAACTAATGTCATGAGTTAAATTGTTGATGTATGTGTAAATCACCCTATTGGCCCCTCACAGGGCAGGGCTTTGTGGAATATCACATAAAAGACGGTCCACTTTCCATTAAACCTTGTAATCAGTTACCACGTACCCACGAGTATGTGTATTTGGTTATCCGCCGGCGATTGGGACCTCCATTGAGCCACTCCAGCCTAGGCTATCCAGGGGGAATCTAGAAGACGAACACCTTACAGTGAGTGTCTACAATTGTCCCCATCCCTGTACATTACACTAGCGCTAGTACTTTTAAATGACTTTTTTTCCCTTTAGAAATGTAATTTTTCTCTGGGACTGTTATAAACATGGGAAAATGTGCTACTTTACCAGCATACTATAGACACCCCCCAGGTACGAAATTTTAAGGAATATTAAATTGTTATTGTTTCACTTTAAGCATTATTAAAATCACTGCTCCTGAAAAAACGTCTGTTTTTAAAACTTGTTTTTACATTGATACATGTCCCCTGGGGCAGGACCCAGGTCCCCAAACACTTTTTATGACAATAACTTGCATATTAACCTTTAAAATTAGCACTTTAGATTTCTCCCATAGACTTTTAAAGTGTGCTCCACAACTTTTCTAATTTGCCGAAAACATCCCAAATCATTCGCTGTTCGGCGAACAGCCAATGTTTGAGTCAAACTCATGTTCGACTCGAACAGATAGCCCATCCCTAGTTAGAGAGTTGCACTTCACGTAAAAACGCATTAATAAGCACTGGTGATGGTTGAGGGGTAGAAACGTCATTTTGGAGGTCATAGAGAGACTGATAATAATCTGCAAAAGTTTTGGATATGTCTTTCAGATTAAAAAAGGTATTATGATTTAGTGGGTGGGTGAAGGCAGCTATTCTTTGCTTAATCTGTTTTGCTCCCGCTTTGTTGTGTAAACAGTAATAACTGGATTTGAGGAATTTAAGGTGATTTTCATGCTTGTACAGAAGTAGAGACCGCTGTCTATCCTGGAGAATATTTTGTGTAAGACGGGGGTCTGAATTAATTTTGTTTCTTTTAATATGGAATTGAGCAAGACTGCAATCTGCTTTGTCCACCATTTTTTAACATATGAAGTCATTTTGATCAGTACCCCTCTCATATAATCCTTATAAGTATTCCACAATGTGACTCTATTGATTTCAGGAGTGTCATTGTAAGTAAAGTAATTCTGATGTTCTTGTACGATCTTTTGACACAGTATCTTGTCCTCCAAAAGGGAGGTGTTTAGTCTCCAAAGTGGAAGGGGAGAGTTATGGCGTTTGTCATCAAATTCTAAATCGGGGCATGGTCTGACCAAGATATAGTGCCAATGTCCAAGCTCAGAACATTTGAGAGATCTTTTTCCAGTAAAGAAAAAATCAATGTGGGAATAAGAAGAGTGTGCAGCTGATCAGAATGTATGGTCCTTTTCGGAGCCGTGGAAGCACTTCCATTTGTTGTACAATTCCTATTTCTCGAGCAGAGGGGCAATAGAGTGTATGGGTCTCCTGACATGGGTAGTGGAGTCCATGGAGGGATCCAAGACTGTGTTGAAGTCTCCACCCAGAATGAGGGTGCCTTGTATTACTTCTGGGATTTTGGTAAACAAGGGGGCAAGGAATTTCCACTGTTTAGTGTTAGGAGCGTAAAGGTTGATGAGCGTAAAGGCTACTTTGTTCAGTTTGCATATAAGACTTATATACCTCCCTTGGAGGTCTTGAATAGTGCGGATGTGATGAAATATGACTTAGTCCTTAATAGCTATAAAGACTCCACAGGCTTTTTTGGGGCCATTAGCTGTATACAGGTGGGGGTAGCATTGGAAGTTCAATTAAGGGCATTTGTGGGCAGCAAAATGAGTTTCCTGGGCAAAAATGACATCTGCTTTCAAGGAACGGGCTTCCTTCCACAGCGCAGCACGCTTAAAGGGGCTATTGACACCCTTTGAGTTTATGGACATAAACTTCAGAGGCATAGCAGAAGCTGGTTATTTGCTGGGATAATGAAATGCAAGGATATATTGTAAAACTGAAGGTGAGGTACATAGTACCTTTGAGATGGAAACTTAGGGATCCGAGGACTAACTCTTCTTACGATAACAGTAGTTGAGTGGTTCATAGTCATCACTAGCAAGTCCTTGATATCAGAGATCAGCGTATATAGTGCAGTCAATAAACCAGGTCCATTCATAGCTGGTGAAGCATCATAGGCAGTGACTACGTGGGCACAGGGTGCTAGAAAAGAAAACAGGTAAGAAAGGAACAAAAACAACATATGTAAGAAACATCTGTCAAGCACAAGTACAATGGGCAGCTTAAGCTGATGTGGTAACATGGGGGGTAAGCAGACCAATAGTGTAATGAACTAGGTACAGGAAGACAAACTAAATGTTTGGTCTCCATGCCACACGCTACTGAGGAGCTGTAGTGATAGGGAGAGGCTTGGATTAGGTCCACTCTGTTTCCAGACATTTTGGTGTGGATTGAGCAGAAGGCTGTGCTTCTGGAGGGAGAAATTGCCATTGTTTGAGGAGTAGAATGCTTTTTTCCACACTGTATATAGGAAATAATTTCCCATTCCAGATGACGAGTAGCTTCGTGGGGAATCACCAACAGTATACAAATGTGTTTCATGGTATCTCTGTGTGTCGTGTCAGTTAGAAATTTTAGTTTGGGTATACGGTGGGCCCTGTGAACGCATAATTCAATATCATTTAGTGATGGTACGAGGGCTTTCATGAGGCATTAAAAAAAAATTGGTGAGTTCATTTGGTGGAATAGATTCGGGAATTCCTCTGAACTTAATGTTATTCTGCCTCAAGCGGTCTTCTAAATCTGCTATTTTATTTTGAAGGGGCTGCATCTCTGATTCCTGTTCAGTATATGTGTCAACAAGATTATAGTGAGCAGTATAACAATCCGCCATTTTGGATTCTAGGTGCTGGATTTGGTTAGTGTGAGATTGAACAGTATTTTTAAAGAAGTATAGCAGCCATAACCCTTTGTAGGGTGGCCTTAACTTTATGGGCTTACCGTTTACCTCCGCTTTGCTTGTTCTTCCACGTCTAGGGGTTCCCAGGGTTGATACCCAACAACTTGTACACTGACACCAATAAAGTCCTTTTGAAAGATTTTATTTTGCAGGGGTAACATCCAACAACACAGTCTCATATAGGAACAGAGGGCAAGGGTGAAGAACTCACGCATCTTGAACTGCAGACATAACAAAGTCTCTAGTACCACCCAGGGAGTAGCCATTCGCAGCTGGACGCTTCAAGGCTGAACAAATCTCTAGCCAGAGATTATGGCAGTCAGCACTTTGATTGAGAACTTGTAAAATCTCTAACCTTGAACAATTTTTAACTGAAAGTGAACAGGAACCTTTTTCCTCAGTACCTGGAACGTTCTCTGTCTCCTTGATAGTACTGGAAAAAGCGTGGATTCGTCACTGTCCTTCCCAACTCAGTAACCAGGAACTTCTCAGGATGCCAGCTTGTTGGCCCTCCTCCGAAGAGTCCTCCCCTGGTCACTTTCACAAGCTGTGGTGCCCCTCCAAGCCTAGAGCACACCCGGACACCTTGAATCCTCCCTCAGTTACTGCGCCTCGGATAAGCTGGTTCAGACACTCGGGAACAGAAGGATCTCTACCCCAGACCAGGTGGGTCTATTGGGGGTAACCAAAAGAAGCATGTTACGGGATGTCGAACACCCCGTGACTGGGACCCCTCATGGGGCTACCCCGGTCCAGGAAACAAGAACAGACTGCTCGGGCCTCACAAACTCCTACTGAACACGTGACTTCCACATCTTAAGTACCCCTTCCCAGACTCCTCAGCGGGGCTCGGCACACCCACTGATTGGTTCAGAGAAGGCTGATACCCAAAACGTCCAACCAGGCCTGGTTCTGGCTTGTCATGTACACCTCACTGTACATATGACCAAGCAAAACTTCTAACACAGCCCAGCCAAACTGATGTCAAAGTTAACCTACATATCCCCCAGTTATTTAGACCATGTCCCCATCGTCTAGGTAACAACCAGGGTAAAAATTATATAAAAAAAAAACTATGCAGTGCCTGAGTTTTTTTTTTTCTTGGGTATTGGGGAAGGGAAAGAAGGGAAAACATATTCAACCACCTACCTAACTACCCCAGAGCCCTTGTAAATTGTAGAAACACTGGAAAAGCTGAAGACACAAAGAAATTATTCTTCTTCTCTGCAAAATTTCTGAAAGACTTGACTCCAGGAACAGTTCACCAATAAAACCTTGGGTCAGGTAGAGTTAGGTCTTTTCCTTGAGCATCAAACGGTGGTGATGTGGTATACGGCACTCTCTTTATCCGGTCTGCATATTATAACTTTGTCACAATAAATGTGCCGACCATAACTCCAGTGCAACAAACAACCCTGAAATAAGTTCAACAATTTCCTGAGTGAAAGACATCTTCCGCAGTGACTTTGAGACCTTAAAGTGGTCCCGAACATTTTCCATATGTCAATTCTTTCACAATGTCCATGACTTCCCCCAAGCACAGGAGAGATCCAGTCCATACTCTGTTGCATAGGACAAACCGCCCCTGCTGCAGCAACTGAATGCCCGTATCTTTAATTACTGTACCAGGCATCTGCACGTTCACTGGACCCCTCACTGTAGGCATCCTGGGTCCAGGTGCTGGCTGCGCGTGCGAAGATCGGTGCATTTTCAAACTTTTCTCCAGACTCCGAGAAAATGAACTTGCTTCTTCCTTACATAATTAACCCTTTAGAACCCCACTACTGTTCTGAGGCAAAAACTAAATTTACACATGAATGACACTTTGTTCAAAATGTCATCCACTACAGAAGTAAACATATTTGAGAAGAAGTCATTAAATAGGGTTCTTCTGAGGGACAAGAGCATATTTTTCATAGTGCTCTCTGATATGGCTTAGTCTGTGGCTGGGAACTAGGGATGAGCTGAACACTCCCTAGATTGGTTCGCACCAGAACCTGCGAACGGACTGGAAATTTGCGCAAACTTTAGAACCTTGTTAAAGTCTATGGGACTTGAACGTTCAAAATCAAAAGTGCAAATTTTAAAGGCTAATATGCAAGTTATTGTCCTAAAAAGGGTTTGTGGACCCAGCTCTTGCCCCAGGGGACATGTATCAATGCAAAAAAAAGTTTTAAAAACTGAAGTTTTTTCGGGAGCACTGATTTTAATGAGGCTTAAGGTGAAAAAAAAAGTGAAATATTCCTTTATAGCCCCTTTGGGACTTGTACGGATATTAAGGGGAATCCCGTACCCAAATTAAGCAAAGGGAAGGCGTGGGGCCCTCAGGCCCTATATACTCAGAACAGTAGTATACAGGTGGTGCAAACAAGACAAGGACTGTATAGGTTTGTAGAATCTGTTTGTAATTTTTAACTGGTACATTTTTAAAGTGTAGCTCCAGTCAAAACATCGAAACATTTTTAAGCTTTTTGGAAAACATAGGGAAGGCTTATCACCCATGTAACATTTTTTTGCTGTCTGTGCACCTCTTCAGAAAATTTCACCTCACTTTCTGTCCCAATGAAAAATGTTTTTTGAAAATGTTGGGTTTTTAGTAAAACAAGGATTGAGATAAAGCATCAGTGGAGAGGAGACACGGTTTTCCCATATCAACTCTTACAGGAGAGAATTTCCCTTCCTAGGGGTATATTTCATCTCACTTCCTGTTGTCTCCTTCCGTTTGCAAGTAGGAGACATTGGTAAGTCAGATGTTTGAAAGTAGGGGCCTGCCCTATATGTGCTGCAAAAAGTTGGGCCTAGGGTGTTGGTGTTTCCACAACACTGTAAGCCCTCAAAGTGACTCTTGGTGGGCGCTGGAATGCCCTGCTGTGAACTATTATATCAAGAATTGTAATTACATGCCATTGTTGAACAGTGTTAGACAAATTGGGCCTTTGGTGGTGGTGGTGCTGGTGCCATAACACTATAAGTTGCTCTTGCGCTTCGCTAGAATGGGCCCTGCTGTGAAATATTATAACAAGAATTGTAATTACATGCACCTGTTGAACAGGGGCATAAAAATTGGGTCTTAGGCACTGGTGCCACGACACTGCAACCCCTCACAGATACTCTAGTTGGAGCGCAAGAATGAGCCCTGCTGCAAAGTATTGCATGAAAAATTGTAATTACACGACCCTGTTAACCAATTGCTTACTGGGCACTTAAACCCCCCTCAGTCCCAGAGCAATTTTCAGCTTTCAGCGCTGATGCACTTTGAATGACAATTGCGCGGGCATACAACACTGTACCCAAATGAAATTTTTATCATTTTTTTCCCACAAATAGAGCTTTCTTTTGGTGGTATTTAGTTACAGCTCGGAGTTTTATTTTTTGCTAAAAAACAAAAAAAGATGCAAAAAAAATAAAAAAAATAAATCATGTTTTAATAGTTTGTTCTAAAATTTTTCAAACGGGTCATTTTTCTCCTTCATTGAAGTGCGCTGATTAGGCGGCACTGATAGGCTGCATTGGTGGGCACTGATAGGCTGCACTGGTGGGCACTGATAGGCATAGTTAAGGCGGCACTAATAGGCACAGATAAGGCGGCACCGATGGGCACAGATAAGGCGGCACAGATAAGATGGGCACAGATAAGATGGCACGGATGGGTGGCACGGATGGGTGGCACGGATGGGTGGCACGGATGGGTACCACTGATAGATGGGACTGATGGGCACTGATAGGTGGCACTGATAGGTGGCTCTGATAGGTGGCACTGCTGGGCACTGATGGGCGGCACTGCTGGGCACTGATGGGCGGCACTGCTGGGCACTGATGGGCGGCACTGGGGTGCAGCACCTTTGAGGCAGATTGTGGGCACTGTGGGTGGCACTGTGGGTGGCACTGCTGGGTGGCACTGTGGGTGGCACTGCTGGGTGGCACTGTGGGCACTGCTGGGAGGCACGGTGGGCACTGCTGGGTGGCACTGACGGGGGCACTAACTTTTATTAAATTGGCACTGCAGGGGGCAGGTGGGCACTGGCAGGGGGCAGGTGAGCGCTTACATTACTGGCCATGATCGGGACTGATGTCCCGATCACGGCCGCCGGTGATCGGCTTTTTTTTTTTCTCCTCGCGCTGTCAGAGCGAGGAGGAATAATAGCCGATTGCCGGTTCCGTTCTATCACATGATCAGCTGTCATTGGCTGACAGCTGATCACGTGATAAGGGGTCGGGATCGACCCCTTGCACGGATCGGTGATCAGGCGAGTCTCATGGACTCGCCGATCACAGAGCGCGCCGCGCGCGCCCCTCAGGGGGCGCGCAGGCCGCTCGTACACGGGACGACGTCAATAGACGTAGTCCCGGAAATGTAGGTCCGCGCTAATGCCGTCATTTGGCAATAGCGCGGTACCGAAGTGGTTAAACAGGGGCTGAAAAATTGGGCCTTAGTCACTGATGGCGGTGCCCAGAACCAAAAATGTTCTTACAAGCTATCAGCATGATCATTAAGGAGGAAGAGGATAGTCAATCAGCATAACAGGATAGTCACTCAGCATCAGCATAGTCAGTCTTGAAGGGATCTGACATTTAAAAAAAATATTGGGTTACATCAGCATCAGGTGCTTTGTAGCTGGTGGTGATCTAAGACTGATTAATTTTTTATGAAGGTCAGTTGATCAACCGAGTCAGTGGACAGGCGCACCCTGCGAAAGAACGCTGGATGCAGAAGAGGCCAGTAGCTTAACTGCATACTGTGCAAGCTCAGGCCAGTGATCCATCCTCAAGACCCAGTAACTCAGAGGATTTTCGGTGGGAAAGGTGTCCAAGTCTGATCTTGCCCCCAGGTATTCCTGCACCATGTAAATCAGACGCTGGCGATGGTTGCTGGAACCGATCATACCTTGGGGCTGCGGACTAAAAATTTTTCGGAATGCATCGGTCAGACGGACACCTTCTCCACCGCTCCTTCTGTGAATGACCGAAGCCTCAGCAATACGTTGTCCAGGACCAGGAATTTGTTACCTCCCAGTCTCTGGGAACACGTTTCACAGACCTTTCTGCAAGGCCTCCCGAAGAGGTTTCATCTTCTGCTCCCTCTGCGATGGCAAGAAAAGGTCCGCAACCTTACCCTTGTAACGTGGATCAAGGAGAGTTGCCAGCCAGTAATGATCTCTCTCCTTGATCCGATGAATACGAGGATCCTTCCGCAGGTTTTGCAGGATAAGGGAAGCCATGCAGCGTAGGTTAGCTGAGGCATTTAGCCCAGAGTCTTCTGGGTCACTAAGGACGACATGATCTGCAGCCACCTCCTCCCAGCCACGTACAAGTCCATGAGTTTCTTGGGACTGTAAATCATCCCTGAAAGACTGCAGCTGATGCTGAGTGCCAGGCTCCACCTCTATGCTGACATAATCCTCCTCCTCCTCTTCCTGTGTGATATGATCAGCGGGCCAGCAGGAACACTGTCTGGATAAAGGGGGCCTTGAGAGGCAAGGAAGTCCTCCTCTTCCTGCCTCTGTTCTGCCTCAAGTGCCTGCCCATTATTCCACGCAGCATGTGCTCCAACAGGTGGACAAGAGGGACAGTGCCACTGATGCATGCACTGTCACTGCTCACCATCCTCGTGGCCTCCTCAAATGGTGACAGGACAGTGCATGCATCCCTGATCATGCCCCACTTGCGGGGGAAAAAAAACAAGCTCCCCTGACCCTGTCCTGGTGCCGTAGTCACACAGGTACTCATTGATGGCCCTCTGCTGCATGTGCAGCCGCTGCAGCATGGCCAATGTTGAGTTCCACCTGGTGGGCATGTCACAGATTAGGCAGTTCTTGGGCAGGTTCAATTCCTTTTAGAGGTCAGCCAGCCGAGCACTGGCATTATATGACCAGCGGAAATGCACACAGACTTTCCTGGCCTGCCTCAGGACATCCTGTAAGCCTGGGTACCTGCGCAAGAACCGCTGCACCACCAAGTTAAGGACGTGAGCCCGACAGGGCACATGGGTCAGTTGTCCCTGTCGGAGGGCAGAGAGGAGGTTGGTACCATTTTCACAAACCACCATTCCTGGCTTAAGGTGGCGTGGCGTCAACCACCTCTCAGCCTGCCCCTGCAGAGCTGACAGAATCTCCAGTGTGGCTCCTGTCCCCTAAGCACACCAGCGCAAGCACAGCATGGCATCTTTTTGCCTGCATACTTGCGTAGCCCCTTGAACACCTACGGAGCACCGCTGGTTCCGAGGACAAAGCACAGGAAGAGGCCATGGAGGAAAAAGAAGAGTAAGGGGTGGAGGAGAGAGGTGTGTCAGAATCACCAGTAGTAGCATTTTGGAGGCATGGTGGTGGAGCAACCTCCAACACTACTGCACCATGTCCTGCATCCTTCCCAGCTGTCAGAAGATTCACCCAATGCACCATGAAAGATAGGTGACGTCCCTGTCCATGACTGCTGGACCATGAGTCAGCGGTAATATGCACCTTACCACTGACTGCCCTGTCCAGCGAGGCCAAGACATTGCCTTCCACATGCCAGTAGAGAGCCGGAATCGCCTTCCGTGAGAAAAAGTGGCATTTGGGAATCTGCCACTGAGGAACCACACATTGCACAAACTCACGGCAGGGGGCAGAGTCTACCAACTGAAAAGGCAGCAGTTTAACCTAGCTAGCATTCAACCACTGGACTTGTGGATGGCTGGGAGTGAACTTCTTTCGATGGTGCAACAGCTGGGGCAGGGAAATTTGCCTGGTACAATCGAACCTCGGTGTACCGATAGCAGAGTGCCTGCAAGTACTTGGCTGTGACACACCTAATTCTATACCTTCATTCCTCTCAGTGACAGTTTCAGAGAGGACTGAAGGCATGGTGGGGTTGGAGATCTCAGCTGATGAGGAACAAGGAGAGATCCTCTTTGTTCTTCGGAGTGGATCTTTTAGGTACGCTTTTATGCCAATGAACTGCATGGCAGGTCGACATTTGTCTGGTCAAGCATGTAGTGACCAAGTGACTGATGTTTTGGCCACGCGAGATACGCTTGAGACATATGTTGCAAATAGCAGCAGTGCGATCTGATGCACTCATCTCAAAAAAGGCCCACACCAAAGAACTTTCAGAATAACGTGCAGAGGCAGCGCCCTGCACATGCGGAGCTCTGCGGTGTGATGCAGTCAGTGTGCTGCCCTTAAGCTGGCCCCTGGAGGGCATCCTGCCTTGTTGGAGATGTGCCTCCTCCTCCTCTCTCCTATTAGGCACCCATGTGGAGTCAGTGACCTCATCATCCCCTCCCTCCTCATCACTGGAGCAAACCTGGCAGTATGCTGCAGCTGGGGGAACATGACTGCCAGATTGCTGTCCTTCTTGGGCATCCCCTCTTTCTGGGCTCATGTTACTGCCTTCCTCTAGCTGGATATCATCATCAGAGCCTTCAAAACGCTGGGCATCATCATGGAGCATGTACCCAACACTGTGCTCAAACAGTTCGGGGGACTCCTCAGGAGGACATGGTGGGGCTAGAGAAGGAGTGACTGATGCCATTGAGATGATGGAAGAGGCCGCATTGGCAGTTGCTTTGCCAGTACCCTGAGTCCGGGTGAGAGAGGATGAGGAGGATGAGGAGGGCTTGGTCATCCACTCTACCAAGTCTTTGGCATGTTGCGGTTGAATGCGTCCAGCTGCCGAAAATAAGGACAAGCGTGTCCCATGGCCACGTGCTGATGAGGATGCACCGTGTCCACAACCAGCACTGTTGCCTCTAGACTGTCCTGGCATTTTTGGGCCTCTAGAAATCAGATATATGCAATAGTTTGTGGACCCTATAATTTTCACACAGACTAAATAATATACACCAATTTGGACTAAAATGGGTGCCGTCACATAGGTCCTTCAGCGCCAGATGTGATAAGGAGGGGTATATAAGGACCCACTTGACAGCAGCCATTTTGTTGGAGTCCTGGGAGCGTGGATCCACTGCATACCCCAAGCAGGTCTGTAGCTTCTTGCCATTTTCCATGCTAGCTATCATTAACAACCACAGATATACCTTAGGGAGGGGACCAACACTGTGCTATTTTTTATTTCACAGGTTTGGATGAGCTGTCTTCCTCTGAAGTTTTTGATCCCCCCTGGTGCTGCGGGGTCCCTTTCCCCCATTTTGCCTAAAACTCAGGTATAAGCAGAAGCTTTAGTAATGAAAAAATGTTTGAGTGTTGGCATTAACAGGCACTTACAATCATTCTCGTTATAACTTGTATGAAGACTTGCGGCAATGTTGTCGCTTGGCGCCACCCAGTGGACACATAGGCTCCCTACAGTTACACAGTTGTACCATAAATAAAGTAAGCAAATATTTGGAAATAAATTACAATGCTTATTACCATAAGGGAGAAGACTTGTGTGATAAGCTTAGCTCTAATGTGTGCTATTAATTTGTAGGACATTTTTGTTCTGGTCTCATATATATATATATATATATATATATATATATATATATATATATATATATATATATATATATCTTTAAAAACACACTTCTCTCTGCGGGAGACCTGCAAATGGGGGTGAGCACCTTTTTATTGGTTTGGGACATGAGACCCTCATGAGCATACTCCATACATGTAAATAAAACCTTTCTTCTGATTGGCTTCACTACCCCATCCAATTGAGATAGGAATCCCTTTTTCTTGGAAACCTGTGACTGGATGCTAGAATGCATCTTCCTTTCTTTAAATGCAGCTGTAAACGTATTTAATACCTATTTATGTATATTCAATCATGTATATAAACATTGTTTTGATATATTTCATATATATTTTTTATTTTAGTAGCTACTACACCACAACTTTTACTGAAGAAGCCTCACTGTGAAACAAGTAGAAATTAAGGTGTGGAAAAAGCAATGTAACTTGTAACAAGCAGCACTCTCCAGCATTTTATATCTTCAGTTGGTGCTGCTGTGACGTATTTAGTGGTTTAATTTTTTTCTATGTGAAACAAATCTTTTGTTTTAACTGATGTTGTCATATGGGTCTATAACTGGCATGCTCAAAGTCCCATATTGATCAGGGTGGAAGGGATCTGCACAGAAACAAGAGCAAACAGATGGTGAAATTATGTATTTTTACTGTCACAACTGGAATACAAATCAATACAATACAAATGCTAGCTGAGAAATCTTAGACATAAAATGTTTCTTCAATAGCGGGTCCCTTCACATTAAGGAATTCACACAAGGCCTATATTTTATATCCTTTAAAATGGAAAAATACTGTAAAAAGGCGGTCTACAGACTCAGTTGCTTAACAACCTTCTTTCAGCAATCCAAACATTAGAAAATTCAAATAAACAATCTCACTCTTTCTCTACTAGTGCACAACTATCTTGCACAGGACAAGTGGTGGAGGAGTCGGGACCTTACACTGGATGCGGAGAAGGTGTTTTCAACAGGATCTGCTGGAACTCCTATTACAAAATCGATGCAACTAAATATAATATATTGGGAATTGAAGTGAATGCAAACATGAAACATTTTTTTGCAATCACTACTTCTCCCAGTACTAACCTATATAAAGTGAACTTTCTTCCACTTATCACAATTATACAACACAAAATATGCCTATAAGAATCTCTATTACTTCAGAGCTCTACCTATATTTATTGTAACCTACTTTTTTATAAACATACAAAAACAACTGTCTAAATTTATCGGGGCTAATGGAAAAGCAAGCTGTTCCCATGAGCATGTTAGAACAAGCCTGGGTTTACCCGGGTAACCTTCATTTTTTACTGTTCTTTAGTAATCTTTCACACATACACAAAGGATATACCCATACTATCTTTCCAGCTGTCCTCCATGCCTGGGAATGCTTTCATAAAGTTGGAGAAGGATCAACAGAAAGAAGAGCTATTCCTATATCCCTAATCTCCCTCAAATTTCTTATACATGACATATCGTTCATGCAATCGATGCAGAAAGGGATTCACACATTGAATGACATTGTCCAGGAAGGAAAACTAATTTCTTTCTAAAAGCTCTCCAAACAATTTTCATTGTAGGATTAGAAATTCCCAACATATAAAGAGTAGCCTATTAACCTCAATGTCATATGGTCTATACCTTAGACATACCAGAAAAGTTGTGGTCATCTTGGAACGTTAATGCCCTGTACACCAGGTTGGACATTCCGACCACAAAATCAGTCACATTTTTTCCAATGGATTTTGACCCAAACTTAAGTTGCATACACACGGTTACACAAAGTTGTCGGAAAATCCAATCGTTTAGAATGAGGCGACGTACAACACGTGCAACAGGACTATAAAGAGGCCAGTAGCCAATATCTTTTGTCTCATAATTTATTCTGAGCATGCATGGCACTTTGTGCATCGGAATTGTCTACACACAATAGGAATTTAATCAGATTTTGTTGTTGGAAAATTTTAGATCCAGATCTGAAACTTCCAAGGACAATATTGAAAAGACAATCCTTATGCCGCGTAAACATGACCAGACTTTTTGACAGAAAAGGTCAAAGATAAAATAGCGGCTCACGGCGACTAGAGGCACCACAAATATCATCTGAACTGGTGGATCACTCCCCCAACGGCCCAGCAGCATGACCAGGAAGTGGCAAGCGGAACATCACCTGAAAAAACTGATGGATTACTACACACAGCCACCACTACCTTGTGGGCAAGATGATACCAGCTCCTCTCCTTCACCACAGACGGCCCATAGGCATTCACAGAGCCGCACTGAGCAGTCATACAGACAAGCCTTTGATCGGGAAAAACATCACAACCCCTCTCACCTCTCAACAGAAACCCAGCCAAGGCTCGCTTCAGGATGGAGGATTCAGGGATGCAGCAATGTGAGATAAGATCTAATGCAGACTCACAAGAAGACACCAGAGAGCTCCCTGACTCCATAGGCTCATTCCCCACACTGAACCATCCAGTGTTAGATACAACACTTATGGAAATGCTTATTTCACTAATGCCGCATACACACGATCAGGTCCGCCGGATAGTCCGATCGTGTGTACGCGGCATTAGTGAAATAAGCATTTCCATAAGTGTTGTATCTAACACTGGATGGTTCAGTGTGGGGAATGAGCCTATGGAGTCAGGGAGCTCTCTGGTGTCTTCTTGAGAGTCCGCCCGTGTGTGGGCTCCGGCTGACTTTTTGTTCCCAAAAGTCCAGCGGATTTAGAAAGAAGTTTTGATTCAAAATTGTCCACCGGACTCGGCAGTCCGGCAGACAATCCGCCCATCTGTGTGCTAGTCCGCCGGACTTTTGAAATGAACGGACTTGCCCACACATGGAGAAAAGTCTGTTCATTTTGAATGCGCCTCCAGGTAGACGGGACTAGCGAAGGAAGTCAATGTCACTGCCTCCATCGGCGAGATTGACACGTCGCTGGCCCCGTCACCTGGTATGGACTTAAAGGGGATGCCCTACGCCAAAAAAACGGTGTGGGGGTCCCCCAAAAAGTCCATATCAGACCCTTATCTGAGCACGCAGCCTGGCTGGTCAGGAAAGGGGGTAAGGACGAGCGAGCACCCCCCCTCCTGAGCCGTACCAGGCCACGTGCCCTCAACATGGGGGGTGCAGGTCCGCTCGGAAAAGTCCCGCGGACCTTCGCTGCCCGCCGATAGTCTGATCGTGTGTACGTGGCATAAGAAGCACTATCCACACACATATGATGGCATGTATGAGAAAATTTAACACAGAACTAACATCAGTGGGAGATAGAGTTGCCTTGGTTGCTGCACATGATACAGCAGAAGAAAAACAAATATGGATCAAAGAAAAATTGGCAGATTTAGAAGACAGATCCAGAAGAAACAAATGTCAAAATATGTGGTATTCCTGAAACGGTACAATCTTCTGATCTGCGCTCCTACACTACTGCAATGCTAAGGCCGCGTACACACGGGCGGATTGTCTGTCCAACTTAGTCCGCTGAACCGTGTTTCAGCGGACAATCCGCTCGTGTGTGGGCTTCAGCTGACTTTTTCAGCGGACTGTCTGACGAACAAAGTCTTACGGAATTTCCGAAATTTTGTCCGTTCAAACTTGGTTTTGTTCGTCCAAACTTGGTTTCAGCGGACAGTCCGCTCATGTGTAGGCAAGTTGGACGAACTAAGTATGGCGCATGCTCAGAAAGGATTTACACGGCCGAAGGTTGCATTGCAGTGTATTGGACGTCGTTTTTCTAGTCCCGTCGTACGTGCTGTACACGTCATCGCGCACGCTTTCAGCGGACTGTCTGCTCATCGTGTGTGGTCAAGTCCGTTCATGCAAATTTTGAACGGACTGTCTGTTGGATTGTCTGACGAACTTAGTTGGGCAGACAATCCGCCCGTGTGTACGCGGCCTAACTGTCCTTATGCCTGATCTCCCTGCCATTGAGCTTTCTATAGCTAGGATTCACCGCTTGCCAAAGCCCTTATTCGCCCCAGAAAATGCGCCCAGGGATGTTTTATTCTGAATGCATTTCTACCAAACAAAAGAACGCTTGATGTTAATCACATGCAAAGGGGAACATCGCAATACTGACTATTCCACATTGCAATTTTATTTTCAAATATTTTATTAACATATAAAAAAAGGGGTAACAGTACACAAGTACAGAAGGTCGCATAGTAGAGAGACACTATAACATCGAAATGCAGGCAACACTTACAGTACAAGGCCTACGATTGAGTCATAAATACCATAAGAAAACATCCAAGATCCATTAAAACCCCAACAGATCGTCTTGGCAAAAAATAATCACTTTGGATCTAGGGCAAACCGTAAGGGGAGTCCCACTAAGAGGGGGTCCCCAAGTAGGGTTAATCACCCCCAGAACTGGGGAGCAGAAAACTTACAACAAAGAAATATCCTACTGTAGTTCAAGCATAAAGGGATCCACATTGCAATTTTATGCAGATTTGTCGCAGTACACATTGCAACTGAGCAGAAATCTGAACAACATCACTAAAGCATTAAGAAACCACAGTATTACTTACAGGTGGGGATATCCAACTAAACTGTTGGTTACTAAAGATGGAATAAACCACATAATCACATCCCCTGCCAAATGCTACAGCTTACTCCAAAAATGGAACATAATTTCAGATGAAAATTCTACCCCCTCTGATGTAGGGAACTTCAACAAAATTCCCCCTGAGTGGAAACAGGCCTCCGCCTCTAAATAACACAAGTCATATTAAAATTGTTGTCATTGTGCCTCAAAGTGCCTACCCTAACATAGGGCCCCATGTTTGGAGCTTCTTCCACACCACAAACTCCCACAACTTGAGCAGACATGATCTGCCCCTGAGTTATAACTACCCTCTTTTTAAGTTCCAGTTTATGTTGTTATTTTTTTGTTTTCCAGTTTTATTTACAGGAACTATTTCTACCATTCTACTCAGAGCTTCTCAACTATGCTCAGCTTGCCAGACAAGACAACGACAAACCTTGTATTAACTTCTACAAACAGACCAACCGATCAATCGCCGCAGAATGCCTGTACCTGACCCCAACTGTGAGTACACTTACTACCTGACACAAAAAGCACCACCTAAAAACCACTATGTCAGTTAAAATTCTCTCTATAAACGCACATGGACTGAACCATCCAGGCAAAAGGGCATCCCTCTGAAAGAGGCGGATTCCTCTCAGTGTGATGTGCTATGCATCCAAGAGACACATTTCCATCATAATGCACCACCTAAGTGTACTCACAAATGTTTTCAACACAATTTTTACTCCAATATAACAGCCAAAAAGAGAGGAGTGATGATTGCAGTAAAAGACACACTTTTCTTCCACCTAATTTCAGAAACAAACGATACATCAGAACGATACCTTACCATCATCTGCAACATAAACAATGCGCTACACTCTAAACATCTCTTGAACTTGACTTGACCTTGAACATCTATGTTTCCAATAAATGCCAAATTCAATTTCTCAATGGACTCATGCGGAAAGTAAAGGAATTACAACAAGGATCTCTCATAATGTGTGGGGACTTCCTAATCAACAAATGGATTCTGCTACAGCACCTCCTAAAAAGACACCATCCTTAGTAAATTTTTTACATTCAAATGAACTGTGTACTGTGCCAAGCATCATACATGCCAGTGAAAGAGATTATTCATTTTTCTCCCATAGACATTGCATGTTCACAAGGATTGGTTTGTTTCTAATGGATAAGTGGTTGCTCCAAAAAGTGTCCCAGGCCAAAATTGGTACGATAGCAAGGTCAGACCATGCTCCTATTCTTCTCACACTAAGAGATTCATATCCTAGCACCACCCCCTATGTATGGTGTTCTAATTCGCAAATCATACAAACCCTAGCACAAAAAAAATGTTGGAGGACCATTTGTCTGGTTACTTTCAGATCCTCATCCACTGATAATGCTTTTCTATTGTGGAATGCCCACAAAGCTTATATAAGGGGCATATTTATTCAACTAGGGGCCAGAATTATGAGGCAGAGGCAGCAGAAAATCACCACTGGGATGACAGAAATTGTTACACTGGAAACTCTCAACAAAAACAAA
Source organism: Lithobates pipiens (assembly GCF_037356315.1). Classification (NCBI taxonomy): domain Eukaryota; kingdom Metazoa; phylum Chordata; class Amphibia; order Anura; family Ranidae; genus Lithobates; species Lithobates pipiens. The sequence continues at coordinate 204,697,197 of NW_027507784.1, read as the reverse complement.
CCTACTCCTTCCATCAGTGAACAACTCACCTCCCTAAGACATGACCTTAGACCAGGGGTGCCCAACCTTTTGAAGAGCGAGGGCCACTTAAGCAACTTTGTAAACGGTCGTGGGTCACAATGAGCAGAGCAGGCAGATGACAGGTCCGTGCAGAGCGGACACAGCCCACACTACTCTATGGGTCCTCCGATCCGATCCGCCCTGACGGAAGGGAATTGATCCCCTTCTGTTTATTTTTTTTATTTTTTAGCGATCAGTTTGGAGGTAGGCGGGTGTAAAAGGACACAAATCTGTTTACATATGCTGTTTCATAGAGGTGAATGGAGGGTTCAATTGAGTTGGACCGGTTGTGTGAAAGGGGCCTTTCACACTAATGCAGCGCAGTGCACCTGTGTCTTTCCTGTGGGTTAGCTACACTTTGCCATAGACTTCTATTATATTCTGCAGGTGTGGTGCACTTTCTGAAAGCTTGCCAAACCTGTGCAGGTAACCTGAAGGTGCACTGCACCTGCGGATCAGTTTGAAAGCAGCCCAGTAACAACTGTGCAGATATTTTAGTAATAAACTGACCTTTAATAACAGTCTTCCATTCAAGTATCACCTGCTGTTGCTGTCCCCGGCAGAGTGCATTTGGTATCACTCCGCCTGTGGGAAGATACGGCGCTATACAAGAAGCATCAACTAATACAGCTCTGCTCCACAGCTGCTTGTTTTGCCAGCTTCATTAACAACACAGATGCTCTGGGATGCCGGGTCTGCAACCTATGATCTGGGCGTGCCAATCTGCCTTCCCACAGAAAGAGGTCACGGGCCACATCAGAGGGTTCCGTGCGCCACTGGTTGGGCACCCCTGCCTTAGACTAATCCTACTCTAAGCATTTGAACACACAGAGAAAAAGATGAAAATGTCCTTTTATTCTACTGACAACAAAGCCAGAAAAGCATTGGCTAGAAGGATACAAGGACAATCCTTCAAGTCCAAAATAGCTTACTTCCTCCCTACACCCTAAAAGCAAACAAAAAATATACGACCCTCAAAGCATTGCCAACGCCTTTAGTGACTATTATAGTTCTCTCTATAACAACACAGCCTACTCTATCATAAAATATTTCCTTTCAGACATTAAATTACCTAAACTCACACCAGCACAACTCCAAGAAATGAATGCACCATTTTCCTTGACTGAATTAATACAGGCCATAAAACACTTCAAAGTAACAAATCCCCTGGCCCAGACGGACTTATAGGAGATTATTATAAGAGCTTCCAGACAATTTTAAGACTGCCTTAAAAGTGTTTGATAATGCAGCTGCCTCTGCTTCCTTTCCACCTGAAATGCTACAAGCATTCATTGTCACGTTGCCTAAACCTGGGAAGACACCGGATGTGCTCTGTATCTCGTCTGCTCCAACAATATGTTAAGGTGTCGTACTACAAGGTAAATTACATCAAGTCATATATATTAGATCTAGGGGTGTCTTCACAAAATAAACTTGATATGAAAAAAAAACGCTGCGAATTATCAAAAAGATATTTAAGAAAACCGGGGTGTCAAACTATCCAAGTCCCATGATTCCAATATTGGGCAATCCGAGGTTTGAACCAGGCGTGGTAGACCAGGGCTTTAAAGACTAGAAGCGGCGGGGAATTAGCAGGGCATTGCACTTCTCGGTAGACAACCATATGATGACTAATGAGGAGATTGATCAGATGCTAGGAGAGGAATTAGACCCATTTAGATGAACATAGCTTAAAGCTTTCCTTCATGTAATAACATCACGAATGCCAGTGGTACGTGCACCATCAAAGTTCGAGCAAATATGCTTGAAGGGGGAACCAGTGAGGCATTCATTATCTTTAATATACTCCTTGTTAATTGAGCTGCAAGCCCCACAAGAACTGGCGTTTGTCCAAGTATGGTAAAGGGAGCTAGGTGTAACATTTTCTAAAGCACAGAAAATAAGATTCTCTTGTTTATGCATAAGACCTCAATGGCTACTAGATACCAAGGGGGGGGTATAAAATATTGACTAAGGGGGCGTGGCTTGCCGTGAGGGAAGATGGCTGCTTAGCTCTACAGCTCCGCCAAACCTTAGCCGTCCATCTGCTCAAAGCGGGGAATTACTCCTTTATTAATCTACCAGATGATGGGGACAGCTTCCAGGGGGACATCTACCTCAAGATCGAGCTCCCCGAGAGAAAACCACAACCGGGGGACCTAGAATATCTCTGATCTATTCAGAGCACAGAGGGCCAACATGGCGACGGCCTCCTCAGCACCCCCTCAGAATTCAGGCGGGATCATCCTCTCTCCAGCTACCTCACTTCCCGCAACGATGGAGACCCTACAACCAGCTCACCAACAACCGAGTCTCACTGACCTTTGGACAATAGCAGCTGACATCAAGGATACTCTTTTTGCCACTATCATGGACCTCCGTCACGAAATTCAAGCCATAGCGGGAAGAGTCCAGGTTATTGAGAAGAAGGCTGCTATGCAACAAATGACGATCACGAAAATTCACCGTACCATGGTTTCCTACACATTACAACTCCAGAACATCCAGCGACATGTCGAAGATCTCGACAATAGGGGAAGGAGGCACAACCTCCAGATAAGAGGAATCCAAAAAAGTGTTGCTCTAGATCAAATACTTCCCACCATAATGTCATTGTTCAATCAACTAATGGAGAAACCCACTCATGTTCCCATTGATATGGAACGCATCCACAGGGCACTCGGACCTCGAGGGAGAGAGTGTGATCCCCCGAGAGATATCGTTTGTTGTCTAAAGGACTATAGACTGAAGGAAGAGATTCTTAAACGAGCTAAACTCAAACGGCAGCTGGACTATGATGGTCATGTCATTCACATATTTCAAGATCTCTCCGCCATCACTCTCAGGAATAGAAGAGATCCACGCACACTGCTAGATGCCCTGAAAACCGCGGGAATTGTATATCGCTGGAAATTTTCATTTGGCTTATCTGCTTCCAACAACGGGAAAACAGCCCTACTCGGAGTACCCGAAGAGCTGGAAGCCTTCTGTCATACACTGGACATACCGTACCTAGAGGTATCTAACTGCTACTCTGAGTTTAACACATCTAACTTCGTACCCAAAAGCTATGCAGAAGACATGATTATACCCACTTTAGAAGGTGCCATTCACCCTTGCTGACAAGAACAATGCATACACCACCTTCACAATTCCAGATTCACAGCCCTACAGCCGCTCCGCTCACGCAGAGCCCGCCGGGACCGCTGATATGGCAGATGTCCCAACATGAATGCAGATAAGTAATCACCAACCCAATAATCCTTTCCTTTTTTTCTACTCTACTTCGGTTTCCGCTTACCATTTTTTCCCCTTTTTTGGATCATTCATCACGCTCCACTCTACTGTATACTTCCGATAGATCTATTTACACTCTGGTTTCCTGACAGACACCTGTTAAGATCATGTCTGCACTGCAGGTCTGATCCTTTCGGATGACTTCTGCTCAGACAGGAAGATACCTTACGGGGACTTTGTCTATAGCACAGTATCTCTACTTACCCTTCTCTTCTACTTCGCTCCCTGCTATCAACTGTCCATAGCTGACAACATGTTCTACACTTGAACAGACTTGCAGCATCAGCTGAGCAGAGACTTCTTCAGCTTACCCTTCCTATGGTTACTTCTCCTGTTTCTTTCCATGGGCTTTATTATACACGGTGAACGGGGTCCAGACAGGACACTTATGCTCGCTTCTACTATGGATTAATGTTCAGGATAACTACAGTTTTCCTAGCTTAGGGAACAATCCTTAAGGGCTCCCTGAACTGTTGAAACACATACATGCTCTGATCACACAGTTTTACCTTACCGGAGGTATCTTTTACTAATAGTTAGCCACGGATATGCTCGTATTTACCATTTGGAAAATAGATAATTTACCTTACTATTTTATGTATGATGCTGATGGGTTGCATTTGTGTGGGGTGGACGCACTTCTGGACATCACGTGATTTCGCTTTACATCAAATCACTCCATTCACTCAAACCTTACTGTATGGTTTTAACATCGGATTGATTTGAAGTCTCTAGTTACAGTAAATTATGATCACATCATTTTACAATATTCCATGAGGATTGCCCACTGACTAGAATCTTTTAGCCCTAGCTATTGGGATGACCGGATAGAGCGTCTGCCTTGCTCAATAGTAGAATTGATAAGAGTTTTGTTCTTTATGTTGTAACAGGGGATATTTCTTCCCTGCCCTCCCTTTTCTAGTTTATCTATGGTTAATGGCATCCTTGCTTCTCGCATACTCACCACACAGGCTAGCTCCGTAGAAATTCAGGTTATACGAGCAACCGATTGATAGTTATGTCAGATGTAACCTACACATAGTACTGTCATATGAATATCCGTAGAAACCCTATATATAGTGAGAAGACTTTAGACAGTACCCAAGCCCACAGCAACCACCTCTATATATCAGTGAGGATAGGTACACTGGACTCCCCGCTCAAACACTATCTGCTATAGTCCCTAACTATGGATTCCTACGCTCAATTGCTATCACTATGCAGCGTTCACCTATAATCCATCACCTTTTCTTGCATTATGAACATACACTCAGGTTTGGAAATCAACATCGCCACAATCCATTCCACAGTAGCTAACTAAATAGGCTTCAACTCATCTACAACATGCTCATATACCTCTCGGCATGCTATTCCCCATATACATAATCATAACTTTAACCCCATCCTCCCATTAAACATCACAATTCCCTGCAGCTATTTCCAATCTCACTTGAACAGGCTAATGGTTTGATCGTCGACCCGAATATCCACTTCTCTTCACTCAGACCACCTTCCACATTTTTTTAATTTTTTTGGTTTATTTTTCCTTCTCCAACTAAGGCATACTCCTGCAGTTCACCACTAACCACTCCGGCTCAGAACTCGCCCCCTGAGACAGGAGAGCAGGACTCACCTGTTGCTATTCCCCAATTTACCGAAACTACTACGTGTCTCCTCCAACTCTGCTCCCTCCTCCTATAATTGAGTTGAGAACGTACATACGATCTAGGTTGACAGATATATCTTATCTCTTCTACTGCCTACGGTAGTCCTACCCTATTCACCACAGCTCCCCAGCACAGGCGTATCAATTAATAACCTCTACACTTCACGTCAACAATGCCCGCAAAATCTTTCACAACCGAATCAGACCGACTTAAAATAATATCACTAAACGTCAAGGGATTGAACATTCCAGAAAAAAGAACTCAATTACTGTTGACTATGCAAAAATGGAAAGCGGACATTTTGTTCTTACAAGAAACTCATTTCAGGACGGACATAATCCCTAAACTGCACAACAAACACTTTCCGACAGCTTTTCATTCAACAAACAGTGAATCAAAATCTAAGGGAGTTTCTATTTTGGTCTCAAAACATTGCCCCCTCCAGATCACTGATACTCTCTTAGATGATAAGGGTAGATATATTTTCCTAAAATGCTCATTCAAAGGTAAGACAATCACAATGGTGAATTTATATGCCCCGAATGATAAACAAGTATCTTTTTTCCGCAATACGAAACGAAAATTAACAGACTTCCAAGAAGGTACCTTAATCATTGATGTCTTTAATGTCCCCCTAAACCCTATACTTGACACATCCACCTGCACCTTGTCCCTCCCCTATGCCGCACTCAGAGCTATAAAAACTAAAATCCAATCCCTCTTATAACACGACACATGGCGTACTTTATACCCAGATACTAAAGATTATACGTTCTTTTCTGCGCCACATAATAAATATTCTAGAATAGATTACCTTTTCATCTTACAAAAAGGCCTCCGAGTCATTAACCTAGCAACCATTGACCCACTGTTTCTCTCAGATCATCACCAAATCTCATTAACATTAACATTCCCTACGTACTCTCCACACACCAAAGCATGTAAACTTGACCCATCCCTCCTTACAGATCCAACGATAGCCCAGGAAGTAGAGAAAGGCATAACTCAATATTTCATAGAAAACAAGGCCACTTATACCTCACCCCTAATAAACTGGGAAGCCCATAAATGTGTAGTGAGAGGCATTCTTATCGCAGAAGCGGCCAAATGCAAAAAAGTAGCCCGGAAACAATTCCACGAGCTAGCTAATAAAATTAGACAACTTGAAAAAGCGCACAAAGCCACGAGGGCTCTGGACACCATGAATACGTTGACCAGTGCTAGGAAAGAAATGTTAGAACTTCTAGGGAAGCAAGTTCACCGTAGATACCTTCTTTCCCAAAAAACGTTCTACGAATACGGTAACAAAATTATTAGCGAGAGCCCTACAATCCAAGAGAGCAAATAACGCAATACATTCACTTATGGTCGAAGCCCTATGGCCGATACAGATATGAACAAATAGACTTACCATAAGATTAACAACATGAAATGGACCTGAAGTGTGCCCTGGTATGATGATCGGTATACCAAAATAAGGGGGCAAAAACATTCAGGTAGGGGTGTAGTTTTATTCGTTTTAGCTTAATTAGTTGAGCAAGTTTGGTGAATGATTGTGCCATTTCCAACTGCTTAGTCTCTCAATGACGTGACTTGGGACCCATGCCAACATGCTGCCAAGGGTGCTCAAATACCAAAGAGTGACCACGGTATGGACCGGGGTCGAGGGGTAGGCTGCGTAGAAGAACCCCATGTGTTTGGGAAACTGGCAGGTACACAAGTGTTAGCACGAAAAGGTAATAGGGGACTAGAGTTTACGCGTTCGTACAGTAGGTAGTCGAGTATGGTTACTCGACACCAAGCACTGCTTGTTCTATAGAAATGGACGTCTATCCTGGAGCCAGATTGCTGGGTTTTTAGACACTGCAAGGTGGAGGATGAAATGGTGTTGGTAGCGAGCCAAGTGACGACTATGCAGAACTTGGCCCGCAGGATTGCTGAAGGCCTGGAATGAACATACAATGGACATTAAACTGGTGCCGCCAAGATAACTGCAGCAGTCTGCGCAGGAAGGACACAACCGAGAGCGGTCCAGACCTGGCTTCATCAACAAGATGAACCTCGGCCCAGTTGTCGGTGGTGAAAGCCACAGCCTGTCCTGTCCTGACATGACCCCAGAGTCGAGAGGCTGTCATGACCGGGTATAGCTTGAAGAGGGAGGAAGTCCAGGTAAACCCGGGGTTTAGGAGTATCCCTGATGCCATGGTTCTGTAAACCAGTGGTGGCCAAAAATTGCAGCGAAGCCTGTGGAGGCTGCGGCATCTGTCACTACCAGGGGTGACAGGGGCATTGTAGATGGTCTAAACATCGCTACACCAATCCATGCAGTAAGGAACCTTCCGACATTGATAGGTCTGCTATTGCCACTGTATCTAAATTAAGGATCTGAGAGGGGTCCTGTGTCCGTGAGAGGAAGACCAGGAGGCGTGACATAAAGATAGACCCTGGGGAATGGCCCGTATTGCAGATTTGAACATTTGTCAGGTGATGTCTGTGTAGAACCTGGCTGCCAGTGCTACCAACAATAAATTGGCTAGGCCATGGAAAACCACAAAGGGCCAGGTAGATGGCCGCTTGGATGACTAGACTGGGGAATATGCGAGGATTTTATATGTCCCTAAAGATGGCAGTTGTGATGGGCGAGCGTTTGCCGTTGGCTATGGGCTGATGCCTCTGGATGCCTCGTAGTGGGGATCTTACTGTATGGGCTGTAAAGACAGATGGCTCTCCGGGCCCTGTAAGGATAAGAAATGCTGAACGCTGGCTAGGTATAGCCTGAGCGTGTTACAGGAAGAAGCCAGTTGCGTGTGTCAACACGATCCTGGTGCAGGACGGAAGTTGAACTCAACTGTCCTAAGGGAGAGACAGACAGCCAGGAAACGGTGAGTGGCTTGTAAGAAAAGCCACAGGAGACAAGTGGCCAATTAAGTGCTGCTGAAAACGACGTGTAGCCAGTTTGTGTGCCACTGAGAATGTGCTTGCAAAGGAATGATTGCAAGAAGTTATGCTAAGTCGCGAGCCTTGGCATGATTGCAAAAGTTGTGTTTAAACGTGTGCTTTTCGACATTTGCGCGGGAGATTGTCACTGGAGATGTGTTCGTAGTGACTGTGAGAAATTCGTGTTACCGCATGTGCTTTGCGAAGACTGCAGGAGTTGTGCTTGAACGTGTGTTTGGATGCGTGCTTGCAACGTTTGCAAGATGTTATGCCAAGATGCGTGCTTGCAACGATTACAAGATGTTATACTAGGATGCGTGCCTGCAACGATTGCAAGGAGTTACACCAGGATGCGTGCTTGCCATGATTGCAAGATGTTATGCTAGGATGCGTGCCTGCAACGATTGCAAGGAGTTATGCCAGGATGCGTGCCTGCAACGATTGCAAGGACTTATGCCAGGACGCGTGCCTGTAACGATTGCAAGGAGTTATGGTAGGATACATGGGTAGCCAGGTCGGAAAAGACAGAAGTCCATCCAGTACAACCACAAATCAAATAAATAAAATATCACACAACCCGACACACCCAATTCTACACCCACAGCTGATCCAGAGGAAGACAAAAAACCCCAGCAGAGCATGCCCAATTTGCTACAGCAGGGGAAAAAATTCCTTCCTGATCCCTCGAGAGGCAATCGGATTTTTCCCTGGATCAACTTTACCTATAAATATAAGTACCCCGTTATATAATGTACATTTAGGAAAGTATCCAGGCTTTTCCTAAAGCAATCTTATTGAGCTAGCCAGAACTGCCTGCTAGCAATGATTGCAATAAGTTTGTGCCTGGACATCTGCTTGCAACAATTGCAAGAGGTCTATGCTCGAATGCGTGCTTGCAATGATTGCAAGAGGTCTATGCTCGAATGCATGCTTGCAATGATTGCAAGAGGTCTATGCTTGAATGTGTGCTTGCAACGATTGCAAGAAGTCTATGCTTGAATGTGTGCTTGCAACGATTGCAAGAAGTCTACGCTTGGATGCGTGCTTGCAATGACTGCGAGAAGTCTACACTTAGATGCGTGTTTGCAACGATTGCAAGAAGTCTATGCTTGTATGCGTACTTGCAACGACTGCAAGACGTCCATGCTTGAATGAGTGCTTGCAACGATTGCAAGAAGTCTATGCTTAAATGCGTGCTTGCAACGATTTGCAAGAAGTCTATGCTTGAATTCGTGCTTGCAACGATTGCAAGAAGTCTACGCTTGGATGCGTGTTTGCAACGATTGCAAGAAGTCTACGTTTGTATGCGTATTTGCAACGACTGCAAGACGTCCATGCTTGAATGCGTGCTTGCAACGATTGCAAGAAGTCTACACTTGAATGCGTGTTTGCAATGATTGCAAGAAGTCTATGTTTGGATGTGTGCTTGCAATGATTGCAAGAAGTCTACGCTTGAATGCGTGTTCGCAAAGATTGCAAGAAGTCTACGCTTGTATACGTACTTGCAACGACTGGAAGACGTCCATGCTTGAATGCGTGCTTGCAAAGATTGCAAGAAGTCTATGCTCAAATGCGTGCTTGCAACGATTTGCAAGAAGTCTATGCTTGGATGCGTGTTTGCAACGATTGCAAGAAGTCTACGCTTGGATGCGTGTTTGCAACGATTGCAAGAAGTCTACGCTTGTATGCGTACTTGCAACGACTGCAAGACGTCCATGCTTGAATGCGTGCTTGCAACGATTGCAAGAAGTCTACACTTGAATGCGTGCTTGCAATGATTGTAAAAAGTCTATGTCTGGATGCATGTTTGCAACGATTGCAAGAAGTCTACGCTTGTATGCGTACTTGCAATGACTGCAAGACGTCCATGCTTGAATGCGTGCTTGCAACTGTTGCAAGAAGTCTACACTTGAATGCGTACTTGCAACGACTGCAAGACGTCCATGCTTGAATGCGTGCTTGCAACGATTTGCAAGAAGTCTATGCTTGGATGCGTGCTTGCAACGATCGCAAGAAGTCTATGCTTGGATGCGTGTTTGCAAAGATTGCAAGAAGTCTACGCTTGAATGCGTACTTGTAACGACTGCAAGACGTCCATGCTTGAATGCGTGCTTGTAACGATTGCCAGAAGTCTGTGCCTGGGAATGTGTTTGCAATGATTGTAGGGAGTGTATGCTCAGGTGCGTGCTAGCAGCGATTTGCAAGAAGTTGTTTCTTGGATGTGTATGGAATGAATCCAATATGAATCGGTCGTACAAATGAAAACAACTGGAGCACGCCGGAACGAATCGGTACATGTCGGATACGACCGACTCGAATCGGGGCACGGTATATGACGGTCAATTTAATGAAAAAACCTGTTATGACAGAGGCATAAGCCGGTCGTGCCGCGACTGTGACTGATGATGAACCGGACTCTGGAGCATGCACTGAAATGAGGCTAAAGCACTGGGGCACACCGTAACGAATCGGTGCATGTATGCAACTGGATTCGAAACGGAGCGCAGTACGTGGCGGTGAAATTATTTTTATTGCCATGACAGAGGCACGAATGGATCATGCCGCTGTTGCGACTGTCCGTTAATCGTGCATGCTCTGAAGCATGTACTGAAATGTGGCTGAAATACCTGGGGCGCGCCGAGACGAATTAGTGCACGATGCGACTGGATTCGTATCGGAGCGTGATACGTGACAGTGAAAATGATTTCCCATGACAGAGACATGAATCAGAGAACCGAAACCTGCAACCGATAATGAATCCTGACTCTGGAGCATGTACTGAAATGAGGCCGTAACCAACTGGGGCACATCGAAACGAATCGGTGCATCACGGATGCGACTAGATTCGAATCGGAGCTCGGTAAGTGACAGTGAAATGAGTGACAAAAGTTTGCCATGACAGAGGCCCGAATCGGTCGTGCCGCGATTGCGACTGACAACGAACGGGACTCTGGAGCATGTACTGAAATGAGGCCGAAAAATACCTGGGGCACGCCGGGACGAATTGGTGCATCGTAGATGCGACTGGATTCATATCGGAACATGATACGTGACAGTGAAATGATTTCCCATGACAGAGGCACGAATTGGTGCGCTGCAACCTGCGACTGACAACGAACGGGACTCTGGAGCACGTACTGAAATGAGGCCGAAAAATACCTGGGGCACGCCGGACGAATTGGTGCATCATAGATGCGACTGGATTCGTATCGGAACGTGATACGTGACAGTGAAATGATTTACCATGAAAGAGGCATGAGTCGGTGACTCGACAAATGGGACTCTGGAGCATGTACTGAAATGAGGCCGAAAAAGCAACTGGGGCACACCGGGACGAATCGGTGCATTGTGGATGCGACTGGATTCGAATCGGAGCGCGGTAGGTGAGAGTGAAATGATTTGAAATGATCTGAAATGGTTTGAAATGGTTGAAATGGTTCGGCCTTGATATGGCACTGACCGGTGTCCATCAAATCCACGAGAAACATTGATTAGTCTGTGGAGCAAAAAACAGTGAGACACGCCTAAACGAAGCTGTGTCTTTGCATCGGTGTGAGGTACACAAACACAAAAGAAATGTTTAGTAGGATAACGTAACGAGTAGTAGACAGACGTCGCGGCTGTGTGTAGGGTTTTACAAATAACTCGTAAGTTTGATATCGAGGTTTAGTGACGAGACATTTACAATGTATGAAATGACAAGTCAACCGAAAAAACCCTACCTGTGACAGCCGAATCGACGCGTTAGTACGTGAATTGCAAACAGGAACGAGGACCTCGAACAACTACGAAGCGGTAACTCACGGCCGCTAACGAGTTTCGAAGAGTCGGCCTAGTGACGTCATGCCGCGCACCGGAAACCGACAAAGACCACAGGCGAGCGGGCTGGTTAAATACCCTCCGGGCTCCTCCCATAAATTCGGGCCACCATACTGGCCTTCCTACTTACCGTGCTACAGGGCCGCAAAATTAATTCAACTCCGGATATAGCCCAACAATTTGTAGATTACTACTCTAAATTATACAACCTGTCGGACACCACTACCCCCCAAACATCTTCTAAGCCCTTGTACACACGGCCAGACGACGGATTGTGTCCGAAACTGTTGCATACACATGGTCGGACCCAGTTGTCGGATTTTGCGGTTGCCAAGAACGCGGTGACGTAAGCCGTGTATGGCAGGACTAGAAAAGGGAAGTTCAGCACCACGTCCGGCACCCTTTGGGCTCCTTCTGCTGATCTCATGTTAGTAGAAGTTTGGGGAGAGACGATTCACGCTTTTCACATTAGTTATTCAGATCGCTACTGCTCTTCGGTTTCTGCTTGTCTTTGCATATCTGATAATCAGCGCGTGCAGTCATTAAGTATTTGTTTCTCATTGTGGACTATATCTTGGTATAGTACGCTTTGAAAGGCATTTTTTATTGTCTGCTTGCTTCTGCTATTCAGGTCGTTCCTTCAGGCCTTGCTGTTTATCAGTGCTTTCTGGTGTCCGTTCTGACGAGCCGACCGTTTTCAAACCTTGTTTCGTCTACATACTCATCGTAGAATTCGTGCTGTGCAGGGGCTTCGTGTTGGGGTTCTTACTTTGACACAAGCCCGGTCCATGAACAGGGAGGGGAGGCGTTTGTGGACCAAGAATTGGTTGCGCCAGCGTGACCAGTTCTTGCACATGCCTTTGCTCCGTGAGATCCGCGAGAATAATCCTGATGATTTCAGGAATTATCTCCGGATGACGGACCCCGTTTTTCACCGTCTGCTGGCTTTGCTGACCCCTTATATCACCAGGCAGGTTACCTGCATGCGGCAAGCCATCACTCCGGAGCAGAAGCTCATTGCCACGTTGCGCTACTTGGCGACAGGGAGAAGCCTTCAGGACCTCAAGTTCTCTACAGGCATCTCCCCCCAGGCTCTGGGGATCATTATTCCAGAGACCTGTTCTGCCATCATTCAGGTCCTGCAGAAGAACTATATGAAGCTAAGTTTTATCCTTAAACATCACATTCTATGTATTTCATGATTGCTAATGTCTTGCATTTCTTTCCTCATTCCCTAATTACCATCATTGCAATATGCTCTAATTCATATGCTCTGCCCCTTTGTCCTCATGCATATTTGCCTCACTAACTTCCCCACCATGCTCTTCTTGGCCCATAAAACTATAGTCTAGTCACTTAACAATGTTTTTTGTCAGCTCCATAGTATTGCTTTCCCATAAACACCCCCTAAAATGTCTACAAATGTGATGTGTGTGCTTCAATTCATGCAAAGTGACCTTTTTTAAAATTTTTGGGGTTGTGCCAAACTCATTAGGAACCCCCCTCCCCCCAACTGCTAGCTCAGCTGATAGCAATCCTCTATCTGATGACTTGACCATACCCAATACACACTATACCTACCTTTTTGATGGTCACATTTATGGACAAATTCACCAAAGCATGTAATGTAAGGGCCTGCCTCAATACTTTCAAATGCAATTTTTTTTTTTAACACAAATTTGATATGTAATAGCAGAATGTCAAAATGTGCTTCCATTTTGTTTTCATTTCATTTCACTTCTTACCTGTCCCGTGGGCTGCCAATAGTGTAAGTAAGGAGGGGCTTCACAAAGTATCACACATAATTTAGGCATTCAGCTCTCAATCAAGTGGAGAGGGTTACCTGTCCTAAACACCCCCCCTCATTTTTTAGCAAGGGCCCATCATATGGGGGGGGGGATGGGGGGGGGTGATGACTCTCATAAGGGGACCTTATACTTTAGGCTTTAAATACTTAGTTCCCAAAACGTTATACTAATTTAGACCAAAAATGTGGGTGTCTAATCTGCTTGCAATGTTGATTTATCAAATTACAAATTTTTGTTCTTGTTTCACTACACAGTGTCCTTCAACACCACAGGAATGGCAGACTGTGGCCTCCCACTTTTTTTTGAAGTTGTGCCTTTTTCACCAACAGTGCAAACCCAAGTTCAGAGCGAGATGAGGGGGCAGTCTCTTCTTCAGATAATCAAATAATGTTGTGGGTCTGCTACACACACACACACCTTCTTTTTGTAACTAATGTATGTAGTGCATTACTGACCATAATCATGCTCATTTTCAGCACCATGGCAGGAAAATGGCATGATTGTCCAAATTTACACCTCACTGTTGGTGCTTTTTACTAAAAGCACATCCACTATGCACTACAAGTGCACTGCAAAAGTACACCTGAAACTGCACTTGGAGTGCAAAGTGGAGTTTCCTTTAGTAAATCACACTCCTTCTCAGCACAAACTAAAATTTGACTACAAATACATTTTATGCGCAATGAAAAAGGAAGCCACACATTGTTGATAATTAAACTTTTTAATACAAGCACATTCACATGTGCATTTCGAAAAGGTTTTTACAACAAACCAAGAAATTGTGTGTATCCAAAACAGAGTTTAATCAGAATTGTGTTTCCTTCTTGTTTTTGTGTAAACAGGCATGTATTAAACCGTAAAATACTGAACACAGGAACTTACAAAGTTCAACTTTGAAAAGTGAAGACAATATCAGACCTGAGTATGTACAAACTGGGCTGATATTGCCTTCATCACATGGGGTGTCACCCCTGAAAAAAACAAATTTGGAAGATGCACACAGTGTGTCAACATGTGCTAGCTCCCATCATGGGGGATCAATGTACATGCTTTGGGGCTGCAACCCCTTCATCTCAGACACTTTCCACAAAACATGTACATTGATCCCCCATGATGGGAGATAGCGCATGTTTACACACAAATTTGGAATTTCGATAAATACAACATTTTGTTTTTAAAATAGCAAAAATAAAACCCTATCTAGTTTTTGTTGTTTCACACTCTCCCCAAAACATCAATGATGTTCTTCATTTTATTTTTTACATCATTGATGTTTTAATGGATAATTTCCAAATCACGATTGCACCCCATTATCTCCCTGATCAAGATCTGGGCACTTTCACTGGTAAAACGGGAATCTTCTTCAACATCACCTACAAAACAAAGCAAAAAAACACACCATGTAATAAAAATATGGTGATATACATTGCTGAGCTTACCGGAAGCTGTGTTCTCCGACACCTGTTGTGGTGACAATTTGCCCAACCTCCACGATCTCTCCTTTCTCCTCCTCCTCCTGCTCCTGCTCCTCTGTTTGTGCTTTTGGAAGTTGGCCTTCTTTGGGAGGGGTGTGGTCCCTGGTGTCCTCATACTTGCCGAGTCTTCTCTCCCCTATGAGAATGTAAACAAAGAATAATTAGCACACAGAGGGCAGAAATAGGAATCTGAAACATTGCTTGGAAGTGTTGTACAATTGTGTTTTTGGGCCGAGTTACAAGGTGAGAACATGTTTGGGTACACTTTGTTAAGCTGGAATACTTCCCTGCAGAACGATGTTTCTTACGAACGAATGAAACCATGAACTTGAAAGTGGCCATTTTAAAATCCACAACATGAAATCAAAGCACATGGAGCATGTATGCAAGCAAGAATAATCATATGAACACACGACAACTACTTACTTTTTTTAAGAACACGCTTGATCCTTAGGTACTGCTCATGCTCCCTCAGTTTCAGGTCTGACCAGCGTTTTCTCAGTTGATCCTTGGATCGGCGTACCCCAAAATTCTTATGAAGACTCTTCACAATTTTAGACATGATCTTGGCCTTTCTGATATTTGGGTTTGGGTAAGATCCATACTTTCCATCATAGTCGGTCCTGTTAAATATGTCCACCTTCTTCAACATCTCTCCAAAAGACATATTTGAGGCCTTAAATTTTGTCTTCCTGGATCGGGACGTTTCAGGCTCCGGGCTTTCCTCACCCTCCTCCTCGTTAGTGGCACTATTATTAGTGCGCACCTGCGTTCTCTCCGCCATGTGCTCTCCCCACTGCGCCGTAAGCGAAGGGGCGGGGAATAGTCTAGAAAGAACGTCAGGGGCGTGCAGAGTTTCACGCATGTGCACTGTATATAAAACGCAACACGCGTGTATCGTCCGTACGATCTGGGAGGAGAGTGAGGCGCGGACGTGACGAACGTGCATACAAAGGTAACATTTTTAACTTGGTGCTTCACTAGACTAGACTGCTTCTATATAGGCCGATGTTGGGACAAGCTTAGGAGAGTTTTTAATGGCATTATTAGTATTTGAGGGTTTGTGTCACGTACCTGGTAGGCGAGCCCAGAATGCAGGGAGCGGCCTCTCGTAGCCCCTGGCTCGAGAACCCCTGGAGGTGGTAACAGAGATTCAAATGTTCAGGGGGCACAAGTGCCTGGCAAGTGAAGGCAGGTCCAGATAACCAACAGCAACACAGACAGCAGTCGGCAGGAGACAGCAGGCACAGGCAGGTGGACTGGCAAGGCAGACGGTCGTCAGCGGAGACAGCAGGCACTGGCAGATCAGGATGGATCGGTGGGTAACAGCAGAGTCGGGTACAGGCAGGGTCGGCAGCAGGCGGGCAACAACAGTACAAGGGTAGAGGCAGAGATGTGATCAGACAGGTAGGTAGTCGGTGGCAGGCAGCAAACGAACGTGGTCAAGAACAAGCCGGGTCACAGGAATCAAGGCAACAGGTAACTGGTAACAGAATCTCCGAACACGCTGTAGACTGGACAGCAAGAGGGAAACGGAGACAGAGTCCTTAAGAAACCTTTAGGGCGCCAAAGCGGTCGCACGACGAGTCTGCGTGCCCCCGCGGGTGGCCGTGCACCCGTTCGTGACCCCGCGCACCCGCGTGCGCTCGTTCGCCACATCGCGCACCCGCGTGCGCCCGATCGTGGCAGCGCGCACCCGCGTGCGTCCGTTCGCGTTAACACGCGCTAAAGGGAAACGAAGGGTTCTCAACAACGGGCCTCTGCGGGCAGATCTCCCATGAGCGATCGGAACGCCAGGACGGTCGTGACAGTTTGTCTTGTGTTGTGTCTTTCAGACAATATGGATCCATTCCAAAATGAAAATTTTATGGGTCTATTCCTAGAACTCTACAAGGAGATGCCCTGCCTGTGGCAGTTCCACAACAAGTTTTATGCCGACATAACAAAGAGGAACGCAGCGCTGGAGAAATTGCTTTCTTTGGTGCAGATCATTGTCCCCACGGCAGACATGGCCTATCTGAATAGGAAAATTGGGGCCATGAGGATTACATATTTGTCAGGTACTCACCAGGGGCCGATGTGCTGAGAGCGGCTTCCCTTGCAACTGGGTGCACAGTACCCCTGAGGGTGGAACAGCGGATACAGGGCACGAAGGGGCACGGGTTGCCAGCAGGTGACTGGTATGTAGGAAGTCTTCTGAGGGAAGAGATGTCCGTGCAGATGGCCTTGGGATGTACTTGAAGAGAACGCCCAGCAGGGGTTCTAACACCTGACTTGTGTGAAGGTCTGGAAGAGGGCTTGTGCAGGAACAGGCCGAAGGGTCAAACACAAGTAATCAGTCCGGGAGCCAGCAAGGCTGAATGTAGAGGATAATCCAGAGGCAGGCTGAGGGTCAAACACATGTAATCAGTCCGGGAGCCAGCAAGGCTGAATGTAGAGGATAATCCAGAGGCAGGCTGAGGGTCAAACACATGTATCAGTCCGGGAGCTAGCAAGGCTAAATGCGGAAGACAGAGGGTATTCCAGAGGCAGGCGGAGGGTCAAACACATGTAATCAGTCCGGGAGCCAGCAAGGCTAAGAGCAGGAAGTCTGTTAAACAAGCCAGGGATCAGGTCAGGAGAGAATCAGAGTAATCTTCAGGCAATCCGGGTCACAACAGGAAGTGGCAAACAGGAACAGGAAGCAGAGGAACACAGGTGAGCTGAGGAGACAAACCAGCAAAGACACAGAGCAAATGGTTGCCTTTTATAGGCCTGCCAGAGTGATCAGGTGATGTGCAAACCCGCCGTATCGCGCACCCGTGTGCGCCTCTGCGCTGGTCTACCACGCAGGCGCACAGGGAAGCACCGACGTTGAAGTCTGTTGATCCTCTGACAATATTTCAGGGAGAGAAAGAAGCACCTGGAGTCCTTGAGAGCAGGAGATACAGATGCCGTTTATTACCCCAGGATGGCTCACTTTGACAGGCTGCATTTTCTGGTAGACCAGGGGGTACTCAGGCCACCACTCTCCACTCAGGCCACCACTCTCCAGTCTTCCTTCAAGGCATCCTTCACCCCCAGCTGAGGCTTCTGATGTCCAACCTGGGCCTTCCAGGCAGCAACATGTGGTGGGGCCCAGCTTGAGACAGGTATTGCATTGTTGAACATATTTCTTGTGTTACATTTAATGATGTTAACTAGATGTTCTAGATGTTCTTATTGATCAGTAAGTTGTGATTTATCAAAGTGGTTTACATCTCAAGAGACAGTAGTGACCATAAATGATTGGGACGGGAAAGAAAAATGCTGGGCTCAGAATGATAGTCTGTTCTATTTGGTAACATTCAATTTGCAAAAGCCAGGAGCACAAAATGGTGTGATTGATGATCAAAAAACTAAAACTATGTCCCCTTTCCATACACAGGAAGACCTCAGAGGCTGTGGCAAGTGGCAGCCAGGAGGTCGACCAACGCCCTCCTCCTCGTGCCCCAACTACTGGAGCCCAGCCACAGCCTCGAAGGATGCCTGGAGGGAAGTGCCCAAGGAAGACGAGTGAGTGATGGCCTGGGTTCAGTCTGGTCTGCCAGAAGATGCAGCCTCTTGAAGATCCACATCCTGGGGACATAAATGGCATCTGAATTTCCTGTTCTCTAGGACTTCGGGACCAGACTTCTCTCCCTGAGATATGTACTCCTCAGGCCACAAATTTTTTATATTATAATTTGTTCATGTCTGCCCTGGGGGCCAAAGGCTGCACCAAAGTAACAAGTTTCTCCAGTGCTGCATTCCACTTTTTAGTTTATTGCGACCAAAATAAAGGTTTTTTTTGATTGATGAAATACTTGTGTGTGTGTGTTTTCCTTCCAAAAGGCCAGTTTATTTGTGAGCAGGCAGGTACATTTCCCAAAAAATAAGTGAAATGAATAACAAGGGGTACCAACACTAAACAACCTCCTGTAGATTAAAAAATAAAAACAAAATCTGAAAAATACAATAATGTTGTGGTAAGTTTACACACACAAAACACCCCAAAAAAAGGATAAATGAGAAAACTGTCTTTAAGGGAGATTTTTAGGGAATCCAAAAAAAAAAAAGCATCCAAAAAAGAATAAACAAAATCTAAAATTGTGTAGATGTGACGCAAACTAAAATTGTATTGCTGAAATGGTTAAAAAAAGAGTAATGAAATACGTTCGGGAGAAGTGTGTGTGACTATGAGCATCAAAAGAAGTTTGTTCTTGCAGCATTGTAAAGAACAAGAGAATGCGCTTGATGAAAGAATTTTTAACATTGCAGCGTGACGATTGTGCTATATCGCTTACGAGCAGTAGTTTTACCTGAACGAGCGCTTCCATGTCGGAATTTGAATGTGAGCATGCGTGGCACCTTGTCTGTCGGAGTAGGCTACACATGATCGGAGTATGTCCGATCGGACCAGTTTGTCGGAAAATATTTCCAGCAAGTTGGAAAACTTGGTCCGATGGATATTCTGACGGAATCAGTCCGATGCATACCACACACAGTCGGATCATCCGACAACACAGTCCGATAGGACACATTCCGACGGATTCTCCGACCGTGTGTACAAGGGCTAAGAGGAAACAAATGATCGCTGATTTCCTACAATGATATAGCCCGACCCCAATCTCTCATTCTGCTTATCAAGCACTAGACACGCCCATGGCAATAGAAGAAGCTACTATCACCTTAAAACTCTAGAAAACAGGTAAGAGCCCAGGTCCCGATGGGCTGACTGTAGGATACTATTGTCAGGGCTGGCTTAGCCCTTCCTCCTCTGGGCTGGCCGCTCAGCTGTCGGCTAATTGCCAGCTCTCTTCTCTTTCCACAGTTACCAGCTGTTCCCGATGATGCTCGTCTGACCTGCCTATTTAAAGCCTTCCAGATCATTTCTCCATCGCCTTCACGTTGGTCACATCACAAGGAACCATCTCCTTATGTTTGTTTCAAGACTGGCTTGCTGACATCCCTCCTAGCTTCTTATCCTGCTTGCAGTTGCTCTCCTTGGATCCCTGACTTCTGGACTGGCTGATTACCCGATCTGGTTTATGAACTTTGGACTGGCTGACTACCCGATCTGGATACTGGACTCTGGATATGCTTGACTACGCTTTTTTTCTATTTACCTTTTTATTTTTATTATTAATAAACAAGTGTGATTTGATTGTACTTCTGTCTCAGTCTGTTTTATGGTTCCTGACAACTATAAAACGTATGCACATCTACTGATCCCCTGCTTCGTATTTTCATTCAATACTACTGTTCCACACACCACTCCACCCAGAGACCTCCTTTCATCTCACATCGCGGTCATCCCCAAACCAGGAAAGGACTCTTCACAAGTAACCAACTACAGACCTATTTCACTCTTAAATGTGGATCTAAAATGGTATGCCAACATTTTACCTAAAAGAATGCTCCTATTACTCCCTGACCTCATCCATCCAGACCAAGTGGGTTTTATCCCCGGTAGAGAGGCGAGAGATAATACCCTCAAAGCACTTAATATACATCAGTGTCTTATTTCCCAACAACACAAAGGATTTTTCCTATCCTTAGACGCGGAGAAGGCATTCGATAGAGTGGCCCGGGACTATATGATGGAAATGTTGAAAACCATTGCACTCCCCCCCGTTTGCTTAATTTCCTCAGTCTTGAGGCATTTGCTGACGGCAGCAAAAGCATGTATTCTCGTTCTCTGGAAAAATACTGCATCTCCAACCAGATCACAATGGGTAGGTAGAATATCAGAAATCCAGCAAATGGAAAACCTTACTATGATGCTGAGAGAGCAGGAGGACAAATATTGGAAAGTCTGGACGCCCTATATTAAATATAGGGAACAAAATCCCTAAATAAAATCGTCGGAATGGGTCAGTACCAAATAATTTTGGGACGCTCATACAGGACGACGGAAGATGGCCATAGGGGGGATGGAGGAGGGATGGGGAGGTAGGGGATAGATTATACAGAATTTCTCCCTTTTTTTTTATATTTATATATATATTTTTTCTGTTTGTTTGTTATTTTTGGATAGTGGGGGGAGGAAAAGGGAACAAGGGTATAAAGTAAATAGTCCTAGAGGGAATTATTTGGAAATGATAATAACCAATGAAACAGATTAAAGATAAGACAACATCATTATAGTAATTAATTTCACTGTGAGGAAGAATGTGATAAACAGAGGAGATGTTGTATAGTTGTACTCATATGCAATGTTGTATTAGTATCCTTGTTAAAAAAAAAGAATTTATAAAAAAAATAAAAAATAAACCTGAAATGCAAGCTAAATTCCCATATATCTGGAAAAGTCATAAGATTCATTACCTAGGGATTCATCTTACGTCCCATCCCGAACAGCTTTTTAAGGCCAATTACCTACTGTTTGAAGGCAAAGTAAAAGAATGAACACAAAAATTGAGTAAACATATACTATCATGGTCAGGTAGGCTGGCAGCATTTAACCACTTGCCGACCACCGCACGACGATATACGTCGACAGAATGGCACGGGCAGGCATATGGGCATATATATACGTCCCTGCCTTCCCGCGGGTGGGGGCCCCCGGTGCCTGCGGCGGTCGGTATTCGTTCGGGAGCGATCCGGGATGAGGGGGCGCCAATTGCATTTTTTTTTTTGCATTGGTGTCATTTGTGACTGTAATAACTGTTAGGGCAGTTAGGGTTAGCCCCCTTTAGTTCTAATGTACCCCCCTAACCCCCCCAATAAAGGTTTAACCCCGTGATCACCCCCCGTCGCCAGTGTCACTAAGGCTGGGTTCACATTGCAGTGGTTTATGAGAACGAATGTGATTCGCACCGCACTGCAGTGCAAATCACATCCGATCTCTGTGCGATTCGAGTTCAGCCATACAGATAGTATGGCTGAATTCGTGTCGCACCCGCCGCACCCGCCGCAAATTCGCACGGGACCCTTTTTTGGTCCGCAGCAGAATCGGATCGCATGGGTGTTCACACCATGCGATCCGAGTTTGCAGATCGCACTGCGATATGCGAACTGATCTGGGGGTGTCATTAACATTTCACTGACACTCCCAGCAGTTCGCATAAGGCAGTGTGAACTGCCGCCGGGAGGCATGCGATGCGGGAACCCGCCGCGGATTCGTGGCGTTCCCGCATCGCTCCAGTGTGAACCCAGCCTAATAAGCGATCATTTTTCTGATCGCTGTATTAGTGTCACAGGTGACGCTAGTTAGGCAGGTAGGTATTTAGGTTCGCCGCAGCTTTTTATAGCGCCAGGGATCCCCATATACTACCGCATAAAGCCCCCTGATTGCCCCCTAGTTAACCCTTTCACCAGTGATCACCATATAACTGTTACAGGTGACGCTGGTTGGTTAGTTATTTTTTTATAGTTTCAGGGCACCCGTCATTTATTACCTAATAAAGGTTTAACCCCCTGATCACCCGGCGGGTGTCATTTGCGACTGTAATAACTGTTAGGGCAGTTAGGGTTAGCCCCCTTTAGTTCTAAGGTACCCCCCTAACCCCCCCAATAAAGGTTTGACCCCGTGATCACCCCCCGTCGCCAGTGTCACTAAGGCTGGGTTCACATTGCAGCGGTTTATGAGAACGGATGTGATTCGCACCGCACTGCAGTGCAAATCACATCCGATCTCTGTGCGATTCGAGTTCAGCCATACAGATAGTATGGCTGAATTCGTGTCGCACCCGCCGCACCCGCCGCAAACTCGCACGGGACCCTTTTTTTGGTCCGCAGCAGAATCGGATCGCATGGGTGTTCACACCATGCGATCCGAGTTTGCAGATCGCACCGCGATATGCAAACTGATCTGGGGGTGTCATTAACATTTCACTGACACTCCCAGCAGTTCGCATAGGGCAGTGTGAACTGCCGCCGGGAGGCATGCGATGCGGGAACCCGCCGCGGATTCGTGGCGTTCCTGCATCGCTCCAGTGGGAACCCAGCCTAATAAGCGATAGTTTTTCTGATCGCTGTATTAGTGTCACAGGTGACGCTAGTTAGGCAGGTAGGTATTTAGGTTCGCCGCAGCTTTTTATAGCGCCAGGGACCCCCATATACTACCGCATAAAGCCCCCTGATTGCCCCCTAGTTAACCCTTTCACCAGTGATCACCATATAACTGTTACAGGTGACGCTGGTTGGTTAGTTATTTTTTTATAGTTTCAGGGCACCCGCCATTTATTACCTAGTCTCACTAGTGTACTCCTAAATTTAGGGGTGTCTACTTTCCAAAATGGGGTCATTTTGGGGGGGGGTTTGTGCCATCTTGGCATTTTATGGCCTTCAAAACTGTAACGCCCTTAGAAAGCCTGAAGGCGGTGCTTGGTTTTCGGGGCCCCGTACGTGGCTAGGCTCCCAAAAAGTCCCACATATGTGGTATCCCCGTACTCAGGAGAAGCAGCAGAATTTATTTTGGGGTGTCATTTCACATATGCCCATGGCATGCGTGAGCAATATATCATTTAGTGACAACTTTGTGAAAAAAAAAATTAAAGTTTGTAATTTTCCCACAACTTGTGGCAAAATATAAAATATTCCATGGACTCAACATGCCTCTCAGCAAATAGCTTGGGGTGTCTACTTTCTAAAATGGGGTCATTTGTGGGGGTTTTGTGCCATCTTGGCATTTTATGGCCTTCAAAACTGTAATAGGTAGTGAGGAGTGAAGTCAAATATTTACGCCCTTAGAAAACCTGAAGGCGGTTCTTGGCTTTCGGGGCCCCGTACGCGGCTAGGCTCCCAAAAAATCCCACACATGTGGTATCCCCGTACTCAGGAGAAGCAGCAGAATTTATTTTGGGGTGTCATTTCACATATGCCCATAGCATGTGTGAGCAATATATCATTTAGTGACAACTTTGTGAAAAAAAAATAAAAAAAAATTAAAGTTTGTAATTTTCCCGCAACTTGTGGCAAAATATAAAATATTCCATGGACTTAACATGCCTCTCAGCAAATAGCTTGGGGTGTCTACTTTCTAAAATGGGGTCATTTGTGGGGGTTTTGTGCCATCTTGGCATTTTATGGCCTTCAAAACTGTAATAGGTAGTGAGAAGTGAAATCAAAAATTTACGCCCTTAGAAAGCCTGAAGGCGGTGCTTGGTTTTCGGGGCCCCGTACGCGGCTAGGCTCCCAAAAAGTCCCACATATGTGGTATCCCCGTACTCAGGAGAAGCAGCAGAATTTATTTTGGGGTGTCATTTCACATATGCCCATAGCATGTGTGAGCAATATATCATTTAGTGACAACTTTGCGTAAAAAAAAAAAAAAATTTTTGTCATTATTCAATGAGCTCAACATGCCACTTATCAATTTCCTTAGGGGGTCTACTTTCCAAAATGGGGTCATTTGGGGGGGTTTTGTACTGCCCTGCCATTTTAGCACCTCAAGAAATGAGATAGGCAGTCGTAAACTAAAAGCTGCGTAAATTCCAGAAAACGTACCTTAGTTTGTAGATGTGACAACTTTTGCGCAAACCAATAAATATACAGTTATTGACTTTTTTTTTACCAAAGACATGTGGCTGAATACATTTTGGCCTAAATGTATGACTAAAATTGAGTTTATTGGATTTTTCTAATAACAAAAAGTAGAAAATATCATTTTTTTTCAAAATTTGCGGTCTTTTTACGTTTATATCGCAAAAAATAAAAATCGCAGAGGCAATCAAATACCATCAAAAGAAAGCTCTATTTGTGGGAAGAAAAGGACGCAAATTTTGTTTGGGTACAACATTGCATGACTGCGCAATTACCAGTTAAAGCAGCGCAGTGCCAAATTGTAAAAAGACCTCTGGTCATTGACCAGCAAAATGGTCCGGTCTGAAAGTGGTTAAAATGCAATACTACCTCAAGTATTGTATGTCTTTAGAACAGCCCTTATACCAACTCCAAAAATGTTTAAGAACCTACAATGTACATTTGCTAGCTTCCTATGGGAAGAGAAAAAAGCAAGAAGTGCCTTCTCTAAACTTAGCAAAGCAAAAAAAGCAGGAGGAGCAGGAGCTCCAGTCTTCATTGATTATCACATAGCCGCAGTATTAGCGCAGGTCAGAGAATGGTTCCCAAACCAACCCACACCATTATGGAGTCTCATAGGACAAACCCAAATACCAAGCAGTGATCTACACAATTATGTCCCTTTACCAAAACACAGAAAAATCTAAAATGTCTTTCCCCCAATCCTAGTAGCACTGGATTATTGGAAAAAATGAATGCATTTTAACTGTCTTTTAACACCCAATATTAGTCTTGCTATACCTATCAAGGGTATCTGGAGGACTAAAATGGATTTCGGATTTCTTCATAAACAACAAACTGAAATCTTTCACACAATTACAATCAGAATTTGGTCTTCCATCGTCTGAACAATTTAACTATATATGGGTAACGTCCTATCTCAAAAGTAGGAAGTCACTAAACTATAAGTTGTTCTGGAAAATACATGTATACCTTACTACTAAAGAGAATCGCAAAGGCGGACTATCCACTTTTATATAATCTTCGATAATAAATCTATTCTCAAGAAAACAAGTTCTTTGGGAACTATCCCATGAAATCACACAGCAATGGTATCTAAAACCACACAGGATTGGCAAATTTGATCCCTCCACACCTTCGTTATGTTTGGAGAAATTGGACACAAACAGGCACCCTATTCCACATATTGTGGGCCTGTGGAAAGCTAGCTAAGTTCTGGTCAAATATGTTTGCGATCTTTCAACAAGTCACAGGATTATCCCAGAACTTCTTTGACATTGGGAACCATGGATTGAATGGTATAAAGTATATAAAGTACATATAGAACAACAACGGCAAAACAGGCAAAGTGCTAAGCCCATAAATAAAATGCACACAGCCCGAGTATAATCTACTGACAGTAAGAACCTAGTTCCTTCTTTTCCTTTTCTTTTTTCCCAACTCCAAGTTTATTTATCCCTTTCATTCTCTTAAAACAAACAAGAAATAGTTGGAGATGTATGTTGCTAATTTTAGATATCTTCTCAAGAATTATTGAATGTAATAAATCAAGAAGTAAATTATATTCTTGAAGGCCCCCTCCCCCTGGCCCCAGCTAGATTCCATTGGGGTGACCTGGGCAGAGGGATAGACCTACCAGTTGAAGAATGTCAGTTGTTATGCATGCAGAAGCTTGAAAAATGTAAAAATGTATATTCTAGAGAATGAATGCTCACATTTGTACCAAATTTGTACTGATGATATACACTATTCATCATTTGTATTATTATAAAAACAAATAAAAATGTATTGATATAAAATAAGAGAAGAGGTCAGGCTCAAAGTAGCACAGGTCACCTGCTAGACTGTATGCAGGAGGTTCCAGAGTATAGCTGGTGTACTGGTGTTAAATCAGCAGACAGGTGACGCTCGTAAGGTGTTGCAGGGTTCGTATAATGCTGCGACTGAAGTGTGGTCAAAAGGAAGCTTAGGTCGTGAGCCAGGTTGGTATCAGAGCAGACGTGGTCAGGTGGAAACACAGGAAGCAAACAGGAGACAGGTCAAAGGGCAAGCCGGATCGGTAACAGGATGATTTTACAGTCCCTGCACACACACCTCAGCCTGTACCTCCATTGCTTCATTTCCTACATGTAGTGCTTGGTTGCTGCTGGTAACTAACATCCACCATGTCACCCTGCTGCCGGACCTCCATCTATCACTTATGAGACAATGAACAGTCATTTGCGTTGATTAGTTTTGTTTTATTTATTGGGGGATATAACTTGGTTGGGGAAAGTAAATATGGGATGCCCATAGAACAATTGCTTTGCCATCATAGTTAATAATTAGAACAAAAAGTTAAGCCATGAAGTATTGATGTACAAATAATATCTACAGTCACTTTCCTTGCATAACACCAGGCAGACTATTACTCCTTCTCTGCGAATCTCCTGCAGACTGTTTCTCCCAGGACTTTCACCCTCCTGCACAAACTTCCACTGTAGATCATTACCTTTCCTGTCACATAATTCTCTTTGGACAAAAGAGACCACTCTGAACAGTCCCAATTGCTGGCTAGAATTGGTTGAACTGTTACTAGGCCAGAGGTCTGCAGAGGATGGGAAGAGAAGACAGAAGAAGACATCTAGGAGCTGTGCCACTGAGACAGGTAAGTGGAGATGGCGGGCCGGCGGGGGGCACACTTAAATTTATGGGCTCAGTGGCGGCAATTGATGGGCACAATGGCTGTGTTTGATGGCACAGTGGGTGCGTTTGATGGGCACAGTGGTTACATTTTAGGGAAACAGTGGCGGCAATTGATGGGCATGGTGGCGGCAATTGATGGGCATAGTGGCTGCAATTGATGGGCACAGTGGAAGCAATTTGAACGGCACAGTGGCAGAAATTGATGGGCACGGTGGCGGCAATTGATGGGCACAGTGGCTGCATTTGATAGCACAGTGGCTGAATTTTATGGGGCACAGTGGCTGCATTTGATGGGCACAGTGGCGGCATTTTATGGGGCACAGTGGTTGCATTTGATGGCACAGTGGCAGCAATTGATAGGCACAGTGGCGGGAATTGATAGGCAGAGTGGCGGCAATTGATGCACTCAGTGGCGGCATTTTATGGGGCAAAGTGGCTGCATTTGATGACACAGTGGCGGCATTTTATGGGGCACAGTGGCAGCGTTTAATGGCACAGTGGCTGCATTTGATGACACAGTGGCTGCGTTTGATGGCACAGTGGCGGAAATTGATCGGCAGAATGGGGGCAATTGATGGCACAATGGCTGTGATTGATGGCACAGTGGCGGTAATTAATGGTATTGATGGTATTGTGGGGCTGAAATGTATGTTTTTTTTCATAATTTATCAGTCTGTTTGCGGACAGTGGCAGCAATTGATGGGCAAAGTGACTGTGTTTGATGGCACAGTGGCTGCATTTGATGGGCATAATGGTGGCAATTGATGGGAACATTGGTTGCATTTTATCGGGCACAGTGGCTGCATTTTATGGCACAGTGACGGCAATTGATAGGCACAGTGGCAGCAATTGATGGGCACAGTGGCTGCAATTGATGAGCACAATGGCTGCATTTGATGGCACAGTGGCTGCGTTTGATGGCACAGTGGTGACAATTGATGGGCACAGTGGCGGGAATTGATGGGCACAGTGGCTGCATTTAATGGCACACTGGCTGCGTTTGATGGCACAGTGGCGGCAATTGATGGGCACAGTGGCGGCAATTGATGGCACAATGGCCGCGATTGAAGGCACTGTGGCTGCAATTGATGGTATTGATGGTATAGTGAGGCTGCAATTGATGTTCTTTTTTCAGAATTTTTCAGTCTGTTTGCGCACAGTGATTGATGGGCACAGTGACTGTGTTTGATGGGCACATTGGCTGCATTTTATCGGGCACAGTGGTTGCATTTTATGGCACAGTGGTGGCAAATGATAGGCACGGTGGTTGCATTTTATGGCACAGTGGCTGCATTTGATGGCACAGTGGCGGCAATTGATGGGCACAGTGGCTGAAATTTATGGGCTCAGTGGCGGCAATTGATGGGCAAAATGGCTGTGTTTGATGGCACACTGGGTGCATTTGATGGGCACAGTGGTTGCATTTTATGGGAAACAGTGGCGTCAATTGATGGGCATGGTGGCGGCAATTGATGGGCATAGTGGCTGCAATTGATGGGCACAGTGGGAGCAATTTGAACGGCACAATGGCGAAAATTGATGGGCACAGTGGCGGCAATTGATGGGCACAGTGGCTGCATTTGATGGCACAGTGGCTGCATTTTATGGGCACAGTGGCTGCATTTGATGGCACAGTGGCGGGAATTGATAGGCAGAGTGGCGGCAATTGATGCACACAGTGGCGGCAATTGATGCACACAGTGGCGGCATTTTATGGGGCACAGTGGCTGCATTTGATGTCACAGTGGCGGCATTTTATGTGGCACAGTGGCAGCATTTAATGGCACAGTGGCTGCATTTGATGACACAGTGGCTGCGTTTGATGGCACAGTGGCGGAAATTGATGGGCACAGTGGCAGCATTTTATGGGGCACAGTGGCAGCGTTTAATGGCACAGTGGCTGCATTTGATGGCACAATGGCTGTGATTGATGGCACAGTAGCGGCAATTAATGGTATTGATGGTATTGTGAGGCTGCAATTGATGCTTTTTTTTCAGTCTGTTTGTGGACAGTGGCGGCAATTGATGGGCAAAGTCACTGTTTTATGGCACAGTGGCTGCATTTGATGGGCATAATGGCGGCAATTGATGGGAACAGTGGCAGCAATTGATGGGCACAATGGCTGCATTTGATGGCACAGTGGCAGCAATTGATGGGCACAGTGGCTGCAATTGATGGGCACAGTGGCTGCATTTGATGGCACAGTGGCTGCGTTTGATGGCACAGTGGCTGCGTTTGATGGCACAGTGGCGGCAATTGATGGGCACAGTGGCAGCAATTGATGGCACAATGGCCGCGATTGAAGGCACTGTGGCTGCAATTGATGGTATTGATGGTATAGTGAGGCTGCAGATGATGTTCTTTTTTCAGAATTTTTCAGTCTGTTTGCACACAGTGATTGATGGGCACAGTGACTGTGTTTGATGGGCACATTGGCTGCATTTTATCGGGCACAGTGGTTGCATTTTATGGCACAGTGGTGGCAAATGATAGGCACGGTGGTTGCATTTTATGGCACAGTGGCTGCATTTGATGGCACAGTGGCGGCAATTGATGGGCACAGTGGCTGAAATTTATGGGCTCAGTGGCGGCAATTGATGGGCAAAATGGCTGTGTTTGATGGCACACTGGGTGCATTTGATGGGCACAGTGGTTGCATTTTATGGGAAACAGTGGCGGCAATTGATGGGCATGGTGGCAGCAATTGATGGGCATAGTGGCTGCAATTGATGGGCACAGTGGGAGCAATTTGAACGGCACAGTGGCGAAAATTGATGGGCACAGTGGCGGCAATTGATGGGCACAGTGGCAGCATTTGATGGCACAGTGGCTGCATTTTATGGGCACAGTGGCTGCATTTGATGGCACAGTGGCGGGAATTGATAGGCAGAGTGGCGGCAATTGATGCACACAGTGGCGGCAATTGATGCACACAGTGGCGGCATTTTATGGGGCACAGTGGCTGCATTTGATGTCACAGTGGCGGCATTTTATGTGGCACAGTGGCAGCATTTAATGGCACAGTGGCTGCATTTGATGACACAGTGGCTGCGTTTGATGGCACAGTGGCGGAAATTGATGGGCACAGTGGCAGCATTTTATGGGGCACAGTGGCTGCATTTGATGGCACAGTGGCTGCATTTTATGGGCACAGTGGCTGCATTTGATGGCACAGTGGTGGGAATTGATAGGCAGAGTTGCGGCAATTGATGCACACAGTGGCGGCAATTGATGCACACAGTGGCGGCATTTTATGGGGCACAGTGGCTGCATTTGATGTCACAGTGGCGGCATTTTATGTGGCACAGTGGCAGCATTTAATGGCACAGTGGCTGCATTTGATGACACAGTGGCTGCGTTTGATGGCACAGTGGCGGAAATTGATGGGCACAGTGGCAGCATTTTATGGGGCACAGTGGCAGCGTTTAATGGCACAGTGGCTGCATTTGATGGCACAATGGCTGTGATTGATGGCACAGTAGCGGCAATTAATGGTATTGATGGTATTGTGAGGCTGCAATTGATGCTTTTTTTTCAGTCTGTTTGTGGACAGTGGCGGCAATTGATGGGCAAAGTCACTGTTTTATGGCACAGTGGCTGCATTTGATGGGCATAATGGCGGCAATTGATGGGAACAGTGGCAGCTATTGATGGGCACAATGGCTGCATTTGATGGCACAGTGGCAGCAATTGATGGGCACAGTGGCTGAAATTGATGGGCACAGTGGCTGCATTTGATGGCACAGTGGCTGCGTTTGATGGCACAGTGGCTGCGTTTGATGGCACAGTGGCGGCAATTGATGGGCACAGTGGCGGCAATTGATGGCACAATGGCCGCGATTGAAGGCACTGTGGCTGCAATTGATGGTATTGATGGTATAGTGAGGCTGCAGATGATGTTCTTTTTTCAGAATTTTTCAGTCTGTTTGCGCACAGTGATTGATGGGCACAGTGACTGTGTTTGATGGGCACATTGGCTGCATTTTATCGGGCACAGTGGTTGCATTTTATGGCACAGTGGTGGCAAATGATAGGCACGGTGGTTGCATTTTATGGCACAGTGGCTGCATTTGATGGCACAGTGGCGGCAATTTATGGGCTCAGTGGCGGCAATTGATGGGCAAAATGGCTGTGTTTGATGGCACACTGGGTGCATTTGATGGGCACAGTGGTTGCATTTTATGGGAAACAGTGGCGGCAATTGATGGGCATGGTGGCAGCAATTGATGGGCATAGTGGGTGCAATTGATGGGCACAGTGGGAGCAATTTGAACGGCACAGTGGCGAAAATTGATGGGCACAGTGGCGGCAATTGATGGGCACAGTGGCTGCATTTGATGGCACAGTGGCTGCATTTTATGGGCACAGTGGCTGTATTTGATGGCACAGTGGCGGGAATTGATAGGCAGAGTGGCGGCAATTGATGCACACAGTGGCGGCATTTTATGGGGCACAGTGGTTGCATTTGATGTCACAGTGGCGGCATTTTATGTGGCACAGTGGCAGCATTTAATGGCACAGTGGCTGCATTTGATGACACAGTGGCTGCGTTTGATGGCACAATGGCGGAAATTGATGGGCACAGTGGCAGCATTTTATGGGGCACAGTGGCAGCGTTTAATGGCACAGTGGCTGCATTTGATGGCACAATGGCTGTGATTGATGGCACAGTAGCGGCAATTAATGGTATTGATGGTATTGTGAGGCTGCAATTGATGCTTTTTTTTCAGAATTTTTCAGTCTGTTTGTGGACAGTGGCGGCAATTGATGGGCAAAGTCACTGTTTTATGGCACAGTGGCTGCATTTGATGGGCATAATGGCGGCAATTGATGGGAACAGTGGCAGCAATTGATGGGCACAATGGCTGCATTTGATGGCACAGTGGCAGCAATTGATGGGAACAGTGGCTGCAATTGATGGGCACAGTGGCTGCGTTTGATGGCACAGTGGCTGCGTTTGATGGCACAGTGGTGACAATTGATGGGCACAGTGGCGGGAATTGATGGGCACAGTGGCTGCATTTAATGGCACACTGGCTGCGTTTGATGGCACAGTGGCGGCAATTGATGGGCACAGTGGCGGCAATTGATGGCACAATGGCCGCGATTGAAGGCACAGTGGCTGCAATTGATGATATTGATGGTATAGTGAGGCTGCAATTGATGTTCTTTTTTCAGAATTTTTCAGTCTGTTTGCGCACAGTTATTGATGGGCACAGTGACTGCGTTTGATGGGCACATTGGCTGCATTTTATCGGGCACACTGGGTGTATTTGATGGGCACAGTGGTTGCATTTTATGGGAAACAGTGGCGGCAATTGATGGGCATGGTGGCGGCAATTGATGGGCATAGTGGCTGCAATTGATGGGCACAGTGGGAGCAATTTGAACGGCACAGTGGCGAAAATTGATGGGCACAGTGACAGCAATTGATGGGCACAGTGGCTGCATTTGATGGCACAGTGGCTGCATTTTATGGGGCACAGTGGCAGCATTTTATGGTTCACAGTGGCGGGAATTGATAGGCAGAGTGGCGGCTATTGATGCACACAGTGGCGGCATTTTATGGGGCACAGTGGCTGCATTTGATGGCACAGTGGCAGCATTTTTTGGGGCACAGTGGCAGCACATAATGGCACAGTGGCTGCATTTGATTACACAGTGGCTGCATTTGATGACACAGTGGCTGCATTTGATGACACAGTGGCTGCGTTTGATGGCACAGTGGCGGAAATTGATGGGCACAGTGGCAGCATTTTATGGGGCACAGTGGCAGCGTTTAATGGCACAGTGGCTGCATTTGATGGCACAATGGCTGTGATTGATGGCACAGTAGCGGCAATTAATGGTATTGATGGTATTGTGAGGCTGCAATTGATGCTTTTTTTTCAGAATTTTTCAGTCTGTTTGTGGACAGTGGCGGCAATTGATGGGCAAAGTCACTGTTTTATGGCACAGTGGCTGCATTTGATGGGCATAACGGCGGCAATTGATGGGAACAGTGGCAGCAATTGATGGGCACAATGGCTGCATTTGATGGCACAGTGGCAGCAATTGATGGGAACAGTGGCTGCAATTGATGGGCACAGTGGCTGCATTTGATGGCACAGTGGCTGCGTTTGATGGCACAGTGGTGACAATTGATGGGCACAGTGGCGGGAATTGATGGGCACAGTGGCTGCATTTAATGGCACACTGGTTGCGTTTGATGGCACAGTGGCGGCAATTGATGGGCACAGTGGCGGCAATTGATGGCACAATGGCCGCGATTGAAGGCACAGTGGCTGCAATTGATGATATTGATGGTATAGTGAGGCTGCAATTGATGTTCTTTTTTCAGAATTTTTCAGTCTGTTTGCGCACAGTGATTGATGGGCACAGTGACTGCGTTTGATGGGCACATTGGCTGCATTTTATCGGGCACACTGGGTGTATTTGATGGGCACAGTGGTTGCATTTTATGGGAAAGAGTGGCGGCAATTGATGGGCATGGTGGCGGCAATTGATGGGCATAGTGGCTGCAATTGATGGGCACAGTGGGAGCAATTTGAACGGCACAGTGGCGAAAATTGATGGGCACAGTGACAGCAATTGATGGGCACAGTGGCTGCATTTGATGGCACAGTGGCTGCATTTTATGGGGCACAGTGGCAGCATTTTATGGTTCACAGTGGCTGCATTTTATGGGGCACAGTGGCTGTATTTGATGGCACAGTGGCGGGAATTGATACGCAGAGTGGCGGCAATTGATGCACACAGTGGCGGCATTTTATGGGGCACAGTGGCTGCATTTGATGGCACAGTGGCAGCATTTTATGGGACACAGTGGCAGCATTTGATGACACAGTGGCTGCATTTGATGACACAGTGGCTGCATTTGATGACACAGTGGCTGCGTTTGATGGCACAGTGGCGGAAATTGATGGGCACAGTGGCAGCATTTTATGGGGCACAGTGGCAGCGTTTAATGGCACAGTGGCTGCATTTGATGGCACAATGGCTGTGATTGATGGCACAGTAGCGGCAATTAATGGTATTGATGGTATTGTGAGGCTGCAATTGATGCTTTTTTTTCAGAATTTTTCAGTCTGTTTGTGGACAGTGGCGGCAATTGATGGGCACAGTGGCGGCAATTGATGGCACAATGGCCGCGATTGAAGGCACAGTGGCTGCAATTGATGATATTGATGGTATAGTGAGGCTGCAATTGATGTTCTTTTTTCAGAATTTTTCAGTCTGTTTGTGCACAGTGATTGATGGGCACAGTGACTGCGTTTGATGGGCACATTGGCTGCATTTTATCGGGCACACTGGGTGCATTTGATGGGCACAGTGGTTGCATTTTATGGGAAACAGTGGCGGAAATTGATGGGCATGGTGGCGGCAATTGATGGGCATAGTGGCTGCAATTGATGGGCACAGTGGGAGCAATTTGAACGGCACAGTGGCGAAAATTGATGGGCACAGTGACAGCTATTGATGGGCACAGTGGCTGCATTTGATGGCACAGTGGCTGCATTTTATGGGGCACAGTGGCTGCATTTTATGGGGCACAGTGGCGGGAAATGATAGGCAGAGTGGCGGCTATTGATGCACACAGTGGCGGCATTTTATGGGGCACAGTAGCTGCATTTGATGGCACAGTGGCGGCATTTTTTGGGGCACAGTGGCAGCACATAATGGCACAGTGGCTGCATTTGATTACACAGTAGCTGCATTTGATGACACAGTGGCTGCATTTGATGACACAGTGGCTGCGTTTGATGGCACAGTGGCGGAAATTGATGGGCACAGTGGAAGCATTTTATGGGGCACAGTGGCAGCGTTTAATGGCACAGTGGCTGCATTTGATGGCACAATGGCTGTGATTGATGGCACAGTAGCGGCAATTAATGGTATTGATGGTATTGTGAGGCTGCAATTGATGCTTTTTTTTCAGTCTGTTTGTGGACAGTGGCGGCAATTGATGGGCAAAGTCACTGTTTTATGGCACAGTGGCTGCATTTGATGGGCATAATGGCGGCAATTGATGGGAACAGTGGCAGCAATTGATGGGCACAATGGCTGCATTTGATGGCACAGTGGCAGCAATTGATGGGAACAGTGGCTGCAATTGATGGGCACAGTGGCTGCATTTGATGGCACAGTGGCTGCGTTTGATGGCACAGTGGTGACAATTGATGGGCACAGTGGCGGGAATTGATGGGCACAGTGGCTGCATTTAATGGCACACTGGCTGCGTTTGATGGCACAGTGGCGGCAATTGATGGGCACAGTGGCGGCAATTGATGGCACAATGGCCGCGATTGAAGGCACAGTGGCTGCAATTGATGATATTGATGGTATAGTGAGGCTGCAATTGATGTTCTTTTTTCAGAATTTTTCAGTCTGTTTGCGCACAGTTATTAATGGGCACAGTGACTGCGTTTGATGGGCACATTGGCTGCATTTTATCAGGCACACTGGGTGTATTTGATGGGCACAGTGGTTGCATTTTATGGGAAACAGTGGCGGCAAATGATGGGCATGGTGGCGGCAATTGATGGGCATAGTGGCTGCAATTGATGGGCACAGTGGGAGCAATTTGAACGGCACAGTGGCGAAAATTGATGGGCACAGTGACAGCAATTGATGGGCACAGTGGCTGCATTTGATGGCACAGTGGCTGCATTTTATGGGGCACAGTGGCAGCATTTTATGGTTCACAGTGGCTGCATTTTATGGGGCACAGTGGCTGTATTTGATGGCACAGTGGCGGGAATTGATACGCAGAGTGGCGGCAATTGATGCACACAGTGGCGGCATTTTATGGGGCACAGTGGCTGCATTTGATGGCACAGTGGCAGCATTTTATGGGACACAGTGGCAGCATTTGATGACACAGTGGCTGCATTTGATGACACAGTGGCTGCATTTGATGACACAGTGGCTGCGTTTGATGGCACAGTGGCGGAAATTGATGGGCACAGTGGCAGCATTTTATGGGGCACAGTGGCAGCGTTTAATGGCACAGTGGCTGCATTTGATGGCACAATGGCTGTGATTGATGGCACAGTAGCGGCAATTAATGGTATTGATGGTATTGTGAGGCTGCAATTGATGCTTTTTTTTCAGAATTTTTCAGTCTGTTTGTGGACAGTGGCGGCAATTGATGGGCACAGTGGCGGCAATTGATGGCACAATGGCCGCGATTGAAGGCACAGTGGCTGCAATTGATGATATTGATGGTATAGTGAGGCTGCAATTGATGTTCTTTTTTCAGAATTTTTCAGTCTGTTTGCGCACAGTGATTGATGGGCACAGTGACTGCGTTTGATGGGCACATTGGCTGCATTTTATCGGGCACACTGGGTGCATTTGATGGGCACAGTGGTTGCATTTTATGGGAAACAGTGGCGGAAATTGATGGGCATGGTGGCGGCAATTGATGGGCATAGTGGCTGCAATTGATGGGCACAGTGGGAGCAATTTGAACGGCACAGTGGCGAAAATTGATGGGCACAGTGACAGCTATTGATGGGCACAGTGGCTGCATTTGATGGGCACAGTGGCTGCATTTTATGGGGCACAGTGGCTGCATTTTATGGGGCACAGTGGCGGGAATTGATAGGCAGAGTGGCGGCTATTGATGCACACAGTGGCGGCATTTTATGGGGCACAGTGGCTTCATTTGATGGCACAGTGGCAGCATTTAATTACACAGTGGCTGCATTTGATGACACAGTGGCTGCATTTGATGACACAGTGGCTGCGTTTGATGGCACAGTGGCGGAAATTGATGGGCACAGTGGCAGCATTTTATGGGGCACAGTGGCAGCGTTTAATGGCACAGTGGCTGCATTTGATGGCACAATGGCTGTGATTGATGGCACAGTAGCGGCAATTAATGGTATTGATGGTATTGTGAGGCTGCAATTGATGCTTTTTTTTCAGAATTTTTCAGTCTGTTTGTGGACAGTGGCGCCAATTGATGGGCAAAGTCACTGTTTTATGGCACAGTGGCTGCATTTGATGGGCATAATGGCGGCAATTGATGGGAACATTGGTTGCATTTTATCGGGCACAGTGACGGCAATTGATAGGCATAGTGGCTGCAATTGATGGGCACAGTGGCAGCAATTGATGGGCACAGTGGCTGCGTTTGATGGTACCAGTGGCTGCATTTGGTGGCACAGTGGTGGCAATTAATGGGCACAATGGCTGCAATTTATGGGAACAGGGGCAGCAATTGATGGGCACAATGGCTGCATTTGATGGCACAGTGGCAGCAATTGATGGGCACAGTGGCTGCAATTGATGGGCACAGTGGCTGCATTTGATGGCACAGTGGCGGCAATTGATGGGCACAGTGGCTGCGTTTAATGGCACACTGGCTGCATTTGATGGCACAGTGGCGGCAATTGATGGGCACAGTGGTGGCAATTGATGGCACAATAGCTGCGATTGCTGGGCACAGTGGCAGTATTTTATGGGGCACAGTGGCTGCATTTTATGGGGCACATTTGCTGCATTTGATGGCACAGTGGTGGCAATTGATGAGCTACAGTGGCTGCATTGTATGGCACACAGTGGCTGCATTTTATGGGGCACAGTGGCTGCATTTTATGGGGCACAGTGGTGGCATTTTATGGGGCGCAATGGCTGTAATTGATGGCACAATGGCTGCGATTGATGGCACAGTGGCTGCAATTGATGGTATTGATGGTATAGTGATGCTGCAATTGATGGGGTTTTTTTCAGAATTTTTCAGTCTGTTTGCGCACAGTGGTGGCAATTGATGGGCACAGTGACTGCGTTTGATGGCACAGTGGCTGCATTTGATGGGCATAATGGCGGCAATTGATGGGCACATTGACTGCATTTTATCGGGCACAGTGACTGCATTTTATGGCACAGTGATGGCAATTCATGGGCACAGTGACTTCAATTGATGGGCATGGTGGCTGCAATTGATGGGCACAGTGGCAGCAATTGAAGGGCACAGTGGCTGCAATTGATGGGCACAGTGCCTGTGTTTGATGGCACAGTGGTGGCCATTGATGGGCACAGTGGCTGCAATTGATGAGCACAGTGGCTGCATTTGATGGCACAGTGGCAGCGATTAATGGCACAGTGGCTGCAATTGATGGGCACAGTGCCTGTGTTTGATGGCACAGTGGCTGCATTTGAAGGGCACAGTGGCTGCAATTGATGGGTACAGTGCCTGTGTTTGATGGCACAGTGGTGGCCATTGATGGGCACAGTCTCAGCAATTAATGGGCACAGTGGCTGCAATTAATGGACACAGTGGCTGCGTTTGATGGCACAGTGGCTGCATTTGAAGGCACAGTGGTGGAAACTGACGAGCACAATAGTGGCATTTTATGGGGCACAGTGTCTGCATTTGATGGCACAGTGGCGGCAATTGATGGGCACAGTGGCTGCGTTTGATGGCACAGTGGCGGCAATTGATGGGCACAGTGGCGGCAATATATGGCACAATGGCTGCGATTGCTGGGCACAGTGGCAGTATTTTATGGGGCACAGTGGCTGCATTTTATGGGGCACATTTGCTGCATTTGATGGCACAGTGGTGGCAATTGATGAGCTACAGTGGCTGTATTGTATGGCACACAGTGGCTGCCTTTTTGGGGCACAGTGCCTGAATTTTATGGGGCACAGTGACTGCATTTGATGCACAGTGGCGGCAATTGATGGGCACGGTGGCTGCGTTTGATGGCACAGTGGCAGCAATTTATGGGCACAGTGGTGGCAATTGCTGGGCACAGTGGCGGCAATTGTTGGGCACAGTGGCTGCGTTTGATTTCACAGTAGTGGCAATTGATGGCACAGTGGTGGTAATTGATGGGCACAGTGGCTGCATTTGATGGGCACAGCAGCTGCTAATGATGGGCACAGTGGCGGCTAATGATGGGTACAGTGGCGGCTAATGATGGGCACAGTAGCTGCATTTATGGTATGGTATAGTGGGGCTGCAATTTTTTTTTGTGCACAGTGGTGGCAAATGATGGGCACAGTGACTGCGTTTGATGGGCACATTGGCTGCATTTTATTGGACACAGTGGCTGCATTTTATGGCACAGTGGCTGCGTTTGATAGCACAGTGGCAGCAATTGATGGGCACAGTGGTTGAAATTTATGGGCTCAGTGGCGGCAATTGATAAGCACAATGGCTGTGTTTGATGGCACAGTGAGTGCGTTTGATGGGCACAGTGGTTGCATTTTATTTGAAACAGTGGCGGCAATTGATGGGCATGGTGGCAGCAATTGATGGGCATAGTGGCTGCAATTGATGGGCACAGTGGGAGCAATTTGAACAGCACAGTGGTTGCAATTGATGGGCACAGTGTCTGTGTTTGGTGGCACAGTGGTGGCAATTGATGGGCACAGTGGCTGCATTTGATGGGCACAGTGGCAGCAATTAATGGGCACAGTGGCTGCAATTGATGGGCACAGTGGCTGCGTTTGATGGCACAGTGGCTGCGTTTGATGGGACAGTGGTGGCAATGGATGGGCACAGTGGTGGCATTTTCTGGGGCACAGTGTCTGCATTTGATGGCACAGTGGCGGCAATTGATGGGCATAGTGGTGGCAATTGATGGCACAATGGCTGCGATTGATGGCACAGTGGCTGCAATTGATGGTATCGGTGGTATAGTGAGGCTGCAATTGATGGGTTTTTTTTCAGAATTTTTCAGTCTGTTTGTGCACAGTTGCGGCAATTGATGGGGACAGTGGCTGCATTTAATGGACATAATGGCGGCAATTGATGGGCACATTGACTGAATTTTATCGGGCATATTGACTGCATTTTATCGGGCACAGTGACTGCATTTGATGGCACAGTGGTCGGCAATTGATGGGCATAGTGGCGGCAATTGATGGCACAATGGCTGCGATTGATGGCACAGTGGCTGCAATTGATGGTATTTATGGTATAGTGAGGCTGCAATTGATGTGTTTTTTTTCAGACTTTTTCAGTATGTTTGCGCAGAGTGGTGGCAATTGATGGGCACAGTGACTGCGTTTGATGGCACAGTGGCTGCATTTGATGGGCACAGTGACTGCATTTTATGGCACAGTGACGGTAATTGATGGGCACAGTGGCTGCAATTGATGGGCACAGTGACTGAAATTGATGGGCACAGTGGCAGCAATTGATGGGCACAGTGGCTGCAATTGATGGGCACAGTGGCTGTGTTTGATGGCACAGTGGCTGCATTTGATGGGCACAGTGACTGCATTTTATGGCACAGTGACGGTAATTGATGGGCACAGTGGCTGCAATTGATGGGCACAGTGGCTGAAATTTATGGGCACAGTGGCAGCAATTGATGGGCACAGTGGCTGCAATTGATGGGCACAGTGGCTGTGTTTGATGGCACAGTGGCTGTGTTTGATGGGGCAGTGGCTGCGTTTGATGGGGCAGTGGCTGCGTTTGATGCGGCAGTGTTGGCAAATGATGGGTACAGTGGTGGCATTTTATGGGGCACAGTGTCTGCATTTGATGGCACAATGGCTGCGATTGATGGCACAGTGGCTGCAATTGATGGTATCGATAATATAGTGAGGCTGCAATT
This sequence comes from Lithobates pipiens, assembly GCF_037356315.1. NCBI lineage: Eukaryota > Metazoa > Chordata > Amphibia > Anura > Ranidae > Lithobates > Lithobates pipiens. The sequence continues at coordinate 204,656,382 of NW_027507784.1, read as the reverse complement.
GATGGGTTTTTTGTTCAGAATTTTTCAGTCTGTTTGTGCACAGTTGCGGCAATTGCTGGGCACAGTGACTGCGTTTGATGGCACAGTGGCTGCATTTGATGGGCATAATGGCGGCAATTGATGGGCACATTGACTGCATTTTATCGGGCACATTGACTGCATTTTATCGGGCACAGTGACTGCATTTGATGGCACAGTGGTCGGCAATTGATGGGCATAGTGGCGGCAATTGATGGCACAATGGCTGCGATTGATGGCACAGTGGCTGCAATTGATGGTATTTATGGTATAGTGAGGCTGCAATTGATGTGTTTTTTTTCAGACTTTTTCAGTATGTTTGCGCAGAGTGGTGGCAATTGATGGGCACAGTGACTGCGTTTGATGGCACAGTGGCTGCATTTGATGGGCACAGTGACTGCATTTTATGGCACAGTGACGGTAATTGATGGGCAGAGTGGCTGCAATTGATGGGCAGAGTGGCTGCAATTGATGGGCACAGTGGCTGAAATTGATGGGCACAGTGGCAGCAATTGATGGGCACAGTGGCTGCAATTGATGGGCACAGTGGCTGTGTTTGATGGCACAGTGGCTGCGTTTGATGGGGCAGTGGTGGCAATTGATGGGCACAGTGGTGGCATTTTATGGGGCACAGTGTCTGAATTTGATGGCACAGTGGCTGCGATTGATGGCACAGTGGCTGCAATTGATGGTATCGATGGTATAGTGAGGCTGCAATTGATGGGTTTTTTTTCTGAATTTTTCAGTCTGTTTGTGCACAGTTGCGGCAATTGATGGGCACAGTGGCTGCAATTGATGGCACAGTGGCTGTGTTTGATGGGGCAGTGGTGGCAATTGATGGGCACAGTGGTGGCATTTTATGGGGCACAGTGTCTGCATTTGATGGCACAGTGGCTGCGATTGATGGCACAGTGGCTGCAATTGATGGTATCGATGGTATAGTGAGGCTGCAATTGATGGGGTTTTTTTCAGAATTTTTCAGTCTGTTTGTGCACAGTTGTGGCAATTGATGGGCACAGTGACTGCGTTTGATGGCACAGTGGCTGCATTTAATGGGCATAATGGTGGCAATTGATGGGCACATTAACTGAATTTTATCGGGCACATTGACTGCATTTTATCGGGCACAGTGACTGCATTTGATGGCACAGTGGTCGGCAATTGATGGGCATAGTGGCGGCAATTGATGGCACAATGGCTGTGATTGACGGCACAGTGGCTGCAATTGATGGTATTTATGGTATAGTGAGGCTGCAATTGATGGGTTTTTTTTCAGACTTTTTCAGTCTGTTTGCGCAGAGTGGTGGCAATTGATGGGCACAGTGACTGCGTTTGATGGCACAGTGGCTGCATTTGATGGGCACAGTGACTGCATTTTATGGCACAGTGACGGTAATTGATGGGCACAGTGGCGGCAATTGATGGGCACAGTGGCGGCAATTGGTGGGCACAGTGGCTGAAATTGATGGGCACAGTGGCAGCAATTGATGGGCACAGTGGTTGCAATTGATGGGCACAGTGGCCGTGTTTGATGGGCACAGTGCCTGTGTTTGATGGCACTGTGGTGACAATTGATGGGCACAGTGGTGGCATTTTATGGTGCACAGTGTCTGCTTTTGATGGCACAGTGGCGGCAATTGATGGGCATAGTGGCGGCAATTGATGGCACAATGGCTGTGATTGATGGCACAGTGGCTGCAATTGATGGTATTTATGGTATAGTGAGGCTGCAATTGATGTTTTTTTTTCAGACTTTTTCAGTCTGTTTGCGCAGAGTGGTGGCAATTGATGGGCACAGTGACTGCGTTTTTATCGGGCACAGTGACTGCTTTTTATCGGGAACAGTGACGGTAATTGATGGGCACAGTGGCTGCAATTGATGGGCACAGTGCCTGTGTTTGATGGCACAGTGGTGGCAATTGTTGGGCACAGTGGCTGCAATTGATGGCACAGTGGCTGCAATTGATGGGCACAGTGGCTGCAATTGATGGTCACAGTGGCTGCAGTTGATAAGCACAGTGGCAGCAATTGATGGGCACAGTGGCTGCATTTTATGGGGAACAGTGGCTGCATTTGATGGCACAGTGGCTGCATTTGATGGCACAGTGGTGGCAATGGGTGGGCACAAGGGCAGCAATTGATGAGCTCAGTGGATGCAATGTATGGGGAACAGTAGCTGCATTTTATGGGGCACAGTGACTGCTTTTGATGGTACAGTGGCAGCAACTGATGGGCACAGTGGCTGCGTTTGATGGCACAGTAGCAGCATTTGATGGCACAGTGGTGGCATTTTATGGGGCACGGTGGTTGCAATTGATGGCACAATGACTGTGATTGATGGCACAGTGGCTGCAATTGATGGTATTGATGGTATAGTGAGGCTGCAATTGATGTTTTTTTTTCAGAATTTTCAGTCTGTTTGCGCAGAGTGGTGGCAATTGATGGGCACAGTGACTGCGTTTTATGGCACAGTGGCTGCATTTGATGGGCATAATGGCGGCAATTGATTGGCACATTGACTGCATTTTATCAGGCACAGTGACTGCATTTTATCGGGCACAGTGAAGGTAATTGATGGGCACAGTGGCTGCAATTGATGGGCACAGTGGCTGCAATTGATGGGCACAGTGCCTGTGTTTGATGGCACAGTGGTGGCAATTGTTGGGCACAGTGGCTGCATTTGATGGCACAGTGGCAGCAATTAATGGGCACAGTGGCTGCATTTTATCGAGCACAGTGACTGCATTTTATTGCACGGTGGCTGCATTTGATGGTACAGTGGCTGCGTTTGATGGCACAGTGGCTGTAATTGATGGGCACAGTGGCTGCAATTGATAAGCACAGTGGCAGCAATTGATGGGCACGGTGGCTGCATTTTATGGGGAACAGTGGCTGTATTTGATGGCACAGTGGCTGCATTTGATGGCACAGTGGTGGCAATGGATGGGCACAAGGGCAGCAATTGATGAGCTCAGTGGATGCAATGTATGGGGAACAATGGCTGCATTTTATGGGGCACAGTGACTGCTTTTGATGGTACAGTGGCAGCAACTGATGGACACAGTGGCTGCGTTTGATGGCACAGTGGCTGCATTTGATGGGCATAATGGCGGAAATTGATGGGCACATTGACTGTAATTTTATCTGGCACAGTGACTGCATTTTATGGCACAGTGACGGCAATTCATGGGCACAGTGACTTCAATTGATGGGCACAGTGGCTGCAATTGAAGGGCACAGTGGCAGAAATTGAAGGGCACAGTGGCTGCAATTGATGAGCACAGTGGCTGCCTTTGATGTCACAGTGCTAGCAATTAATGGGCACAGTGGCTGCAATTGATGGGCACAGTGGCTGAGTTTGATGGCACAGTGGCTGCATTTGATGGCACAGTGGTGGAAATTGAAGGGCACAGTAGTGGCATTTTATGGGGCACAGTGTCTGCATTTGATGGCACAGTGGCGGCAATTGATGGGCACAGTGGCTGCGTTTAATGGCACAGTGGCCACGTTTGATGGCACAGTGGCTGCATTTGATGGCACAGTGGTGGAAATTGAAGGGCACAGTAGTGGCATTTAATGGGGCACAGTGTCTGCATTTGATGGCACAGTGGCGGCAATTGATGGGCACAGTGGCTGCGTTTAATGGCACAGTGGCTGTGTTTGATGGCACAGTGGCGGCAATTGATGGGCACAGTGGCAGCAATATATGGCACAATGGCTGTGATTGCTGGGCACAGTGGCAGTATTTTATGGGGCACAGTGGCTGCATTTTATGGGGCACAGTTACTGCATTTGATGGCACAGTGGTGGCAATTGATGAGCTACAGTGGCTGCATTGTATGGCACACAGTGGCTGCATTTTATGGGGCACAGTGGCTGCATTTGATGGCACAGTGGCGGCAATTGATGGGCATGGTGGCTGCGTTTGATGGCACAGTGGCTGCATTTGATGGCACAGTGGCTGCGTTTGATAGCACAGTGGCAGTAATTTATGGGCACAGTGGCGGCAATTGCTGGGCACAGTGGCGGCAATTGTTGGGCACAGTGGCTGCGTTTGATTTCACAGTAGTGGCAATTGATGGCACAGTGGCTGCGTTTGATGGCACAGTGGTGGTAATTGATGGGCACAGTGGCTGCGTTTGATGGCACAGTGGCTGCGTTTGATGGGCACAGCGGCTGCATTTGATGGGCCCAGTGGTGGCTAATGATGGGCACAGTGGCGGCTAATGATGGGCACAGTAGCTGCATTTATGGTATGGTATAGTGGGGCTGCAATTTTTTTTCAGAATTTTTTCAGTTTGTTTGCGCACAGTAGTGGCAATTGATGGGCACAGTGGCTGCGTTTGATGGCACAGCGGTGGCAATTGATGGGCACATTGACTGTGTTTAATGGCACAGTGGCTGCGTTTGATGGGCACAGTGGCAGCAATTAATGGGCACAGTGGCTGCATTTTATCGAACACAGTGACTGCATTTTATGGCAAGGTGGCTGCATTTGATGGGCACAGTGGCTGCATTTGATGGCACAGTGGTGGAAATTGAAGGGCACAGTGGTGGCATTTTATGGGCACAGTGTCTGCATTTGATGGCACAGTGGCGGCAATTGATGGGCACAGTGGCTGCGTTTAATGGCACAGTGGCTGTGTTTGATGGCACAGTGGCGGCAATTGATGGGCACAGTGGCGGCAATATATGGCACAATGGCTGTGATTGCTGGGCACAGTGGCAGTATTTTATGGGGCACAGTGGCTGCATTTTATGGGACACTTTTGCTGCATTTGATGGCACAGTGGTGGCAATTGTTGAGCTACATTGGCTGCATTTTATGGGGTACAGTGGCTGCATTTTATGGGGTACAGTGGCTGCATTTTATGGGGTACAGTGGCTGCATTTTATGGGGCACAGTGGCTGCATTTTATGGGGCACAGTGGCTGCATTTTATGGGGCACAGTGGCTGCATTTGATGACACAGTGGCAGCAATTGATGGGCATGGTGGCTGCGTTTGATGGCACAGTGGCTGCATTTGATGGCACAGTGGCTGCGTTTGATAGCACAGTGGCAGCAATTTATGGGCACAGTGGCGCCAATTGCTGGGCACAGTGGCGCCAATTATTGGGCACAGTGGCTGCGTTTGATTTCACAGTAGTGGCAATTGATGGCACAGTGGCTGCGTTTGATGGCACAGTGGTGGTAATTGATGGGCACAGTGGCTGCGTTTGATGGCACAGTGGCTGCGTTTGATGGGCACAGCGGCTGCGTTTGATGGGCACAGTGACGGCTAATGATGGGCACAGTGGCGGCTAATGATGGGCACAGTAGCTGCATTTATTGTATGGTATAGTGGGACTGCAATTTTTTTTTTAGAATTTTTTTGTTTGTTTGCGCACAGTGGTGGCAATTGATGGGTACAGTGGCTGCGTTTGATAGCACAGCGGTGGCAATTGATGGGCACATTGGCTGCGTTTAATGGCACAGTGGCTGCGTTTGATGGGCACAGCGGCAGCTAATGATGGGCACAGTGGTGGCTAATGATGGGCACAGTAGCTGCATTTTATGGGCCACAGTGGCTGCATTTTATGGGGCACAGTGGCGGCATTTTATGGGCATGGTGGCTGCATTTGATGGCACAATGGTAGCAATTGATGGGCACAGTGGCTGCGTTTGGTGACAGTGGCTGCATTTGATGGCGCAGTGGTGGCAATTGATGGGCACAGTGGCTGCATTTTATGGCTGCAATTTACCAATAACCAGGTTGGATAATGCACCCGTTAGCATATTTTTAACCAGTAGTTCCCCCTCTACCACTAACTGGAAATGGAGAGTCAACTCGTCTCTTTTCTGATCATCTGCCTACGCTAAAACCCTCCTCGTCAATTGAAGGAGTTATTCCAACACAATACGGGATCTGTACAGGACTTATCCGTTCTTTGGAATGCTCATAATGCCGCGTACACACGATCAAACAATTGGGTGGAAAAGTCCGGCAAACTGAAGTCGGCCGGACAATCCCCCGTGTGTCGCCTCCGGCATACTTTTTTGACCCGAAAGTACGGCGGACTTAGAAAGTAGTTTTGCACTCCAATCTTCCCGCCGGACTCGCATTTCGGCGGACAATCCGGCCGTGTGTGTGAAAGTCCGCCGTACTTTTGAAATGAACGGACCTTTCCCGCCCGGAGAAAAGTCCGCTCATTTCGAGCGTGTCTCCAGGTAGGCGGGGCCCGCGAAGGAGACGTCGCTGGCCTCGCCACCTGGTATGGACTTAAAGGGGAACCCCAACGCTGAAAAAAATCCGGGCCGCGCTGCCCCCCCACCCCAAAGCACCTTGTCCCCACGTTGATGAACCAACGGCCAGGGTTGTCGGGGTCTGCGGGCGGGGGGCTTATTGGAATCCGGGAGCCCCCTTTAATAAGGGGGCCCCCGGATACCGGCCCCCCCACCCTATGTGAATGAGTATGGGGTACAATGTACCCCTACCCATTCCCCTGTAAAATAAAGTACAAAAAAAACACAACACACAAGATAAAATTGTTTATTGCACAGCTCCGGGGGTCGCCGCCGCCGCCTTCCGTTCTTCTTCTTCTTATCCTGGAGATGTTGACTCGACGTTCTCTCCGGCAGCAATGCCAGGGACGTGCTGCGCGGCGACTTATATAGGGACAAGGGACGGGGTCATCGGTTGATGTCACATGGGTTGATGTCACATGACGACAGTCCCAGCATCCTCCGGGACTGTGACATCGTAAGGGGCGGGGTCACCATGTGACATCAACCCATGTGACATCAACCGATGACCCCGCCCCTTGTTCCTATATAAGTCGCCGCGCAGCGCGTCCCTGGCATTGCGGCCGGAGAGAACGTCGAGTCAACATCTCCAGGAGAAGAAGAAGAGGAAGAACGGAAGGCGGCGGCGGCGACAGAACACCACCTGTAAAAGAGCTATAAGAAGGCGCTGTGGCCCGGCAGAAGAACCAAAGAGGGGGACAAGACCCCCAAAGTCGGAAGAAGAGGCGGCGGCGAGGAAGAAAGCCGGGCTCCTCCGCTAGCAAAAGAGCTAGGAGAAGATAGCGGAGGAGTCCGGCGAGAAGACCCCCGAAGACGGAAGACCCCCGGAGCTGTGCAATAAACTATTTTATCTTGTGTGTTGTGTTTTTTTTGTACTTTATTTTACAGGTGAATGGGTAGGGGTACATTGTACCCCATACTCATTCACATAGGGTGGGGGGGCCGGTATCCGAGGGCCCCCTTATTAAAGGGGGCTCCCGGATTCCGATAAGCCCCCCGCCCGCAGACCCCGACAACCCTGGCCTTTGTCCTCATCAACATGGGGACAAGGTGCTTTGGGGTGGGGGGCAGCGTGGCCCCCCCTTCCCCAAGGCACCCCCCATGTTGAGGGCACGTGGCCTGGTGCGGCTCAGAGGGGGGGTCCGCGCACTCGTCCCCCCCTTTCCTGGCCAGCCGGGTAGCGTGCTCGGACAAGGGTCTGATGTGGACCTGGGGGGACCCCCACGCCAATTTTTTTCGATGTTGGGGTTCCCCTTTAAGTCCATACCAGGTGGCGGGGCCAGCGACGTCTCCTTTGCGGGCCCCGCCTACCTGGAGACCCGCACGAAATGAGCGGACTTTTCTCCGCGTGTGTGGGCGAGTCCATTCATTTCAAAAGTAGGGCGGATAGTACGGCGGACTTAGTGCGCTGTATTAGTCCGCTGAAAAAGTGCCGTATGTGGGCAAGTAGCCCGTTCGGAAAGTCCGACGGACAGTTTGGCGGGAAGTCCGCCAGACTAAGTCCGTCGGGTTGTTTATTCAACTGAGCTCCCAAGCTAAGAAAAAGAGGACATAGCATATAGACACTGTTCTTTCCTCCATCGCTAAGGTGGAGGAACAAAATAAAGCCCACCCCAACCTAGTCCTTAAATCACAGTTACTTGTCCTCTGTCAAGAGCTCAGAGCTCTTTTATAAAAACTCTTTAAAAAATCTCAACATAAACTGTATGCTACCCATGGTCTTTCATATAAGAGGCATACATTTTAGTAAAATTTAAATCCCTGTATACTACACCCTTTCACCAAAGAAAAGCTCTTAGCCCCCCAGGCTATAACAGACACCTTTAGGTGTTACTATAACTCACTGTATAATATCAAAGACAATCCCTTAAAGGGGGTATAAACCCTCAAGGTTTTTCACTATAATGCATCCTATGCATTAAGATGAAAAACCTCCTGCAATTCAGCTGCGCCCCAGAACCCCCCTTATACTTACCTGAACCCGGTCTTTTCCTCGACTGGGACGAGCACACCAGCTCCAGCCAGTGTCTCTGGTCCTGATTGAATAGATTGATAGCAGCACAGCCATTGGTTCCCACTGCTGTCAATCAAATCCAATGCATCGGAGCCAGGGAGCGGGGCCGAGTCCTGCTATCTGTGTCAATAGACGCAGCAGAAGGACACGGGAGCATGCCTGCTCTATTCCAACAGGGCACTCAAGAAGAGGAGGAGCGCCTCTGAGGGACCCCAGAAGAGGAGGATTGGGGCCCCTCTGTACAAAACCAACTGCACAGAGGAGGTAAGTATGACTTTTGTTTTTTTTTAACCTTAACACAAACCTTTAGTTACCCTTTAACTGTACAACCCCTCCCAGAACATATCAGCTCCATTCTTAATAAAAAACAATCTACCTTAATTGACACCAGACCACCTGAATTGTTTTAATCCCTCCCCAATCACAGAACCTCATAACCTGACGGGCATCCTGGGGATTATTATAAATCCAAAACATTATTGATCTCCTATCGTTGTTGCCTATACAATGACTGGGCCTCCTCTTCTTCATTCTCTAAAGACATGTTGAATGTATTCATAATTACCTTGCCAAAACCAGGGAATGATCCATCAACCCCGTAAAAGAGACTCATTTCCATTCTTGACATAGACCTAAAGGTCTACGCTAAACCTATAGCTTTCAGACTCATGAACTCATGAACATCCTACCAACTCTGATTCACAGAGATCATGTAGGATTCATCAGGGGGGAGATAAACCTCTGATGCCACCAGGAAGCTAGTCAACATTATACATTTTGCAGAGTGACTGGGATGTCTTTCTTCTTCTCTCCCTGGATGCAGAGAAGGCGCTCGATAGGGCGCATTGGACCTACCTCCAAGTTGTCCTTTGAATTTCGAGACAAGATTTTCTCAGCTATCATGACTCTTTTTTCTACTCCATCGACACAGCTGTATGTATTAGAGATGCTGTCTAAACCCTTTCAGATATCAAACAACACCAGACAGGACTGTCCATTATCCCCACTGATCTTTAACTTAATTATGGAGGCCTCGGCAGAACATATCCCATCATGTCCCATCCTTCCATTACTGAGTTACGAGTAGGCCATGTGGATCATAAAATCAGCCTTTTTTTGCTGATGACATTATCCTTATCCTTTCCAACCCTCAATCCTCCCTGGCTGCAGTAAAGGACAACCTCTACAGGATAGCAATGTCTCCTATTATTAAGTAAATGCTTCAGAATGTCATATATTAGATCTTGGTATAGATGGGACCTTGTACAAGTGGCTACAACATACCTATCCTTATGTTTGGTATAATGAGGGCATAGCATATTTTGAAATTACCCTATCTAGATCTACCAATCTACCGAGGGGCTATTCAGAGGAAACTATATTCCCCTTAGACAAGAATTAAGTTATGAACTGAACAAATTAGCTTGTCATAAATTCTCCTGGGCTGGTCACCTAGTGGTCTCAATCGCTTTACCTGTTCTGTACTCTCTGGATATTCATTCCCCAATCCTTTTTTTCCTCCTTACAATGACAATTTTTTTTTTGTTTACTTTGTTTCTTTGTATGACAAGGGAAAAACCCAGCAGTGCCCATAGGAAGCTCATTAAAAAAAATTACGCAGGGGGCTGAGGGTGTGTAGATCTCAAGGATTATTACCATTTTACAATACTAGCACAAAAAAGGCTTGGTTCCAACCTACCCCTATTACACATTGTGTGATCTAGAGAGTTTGATAGTACTGGGGCTCAACTTGGAGATATGGTTGTATAGTACAAACCCGGGGAGGGGGTGTAACTCCCACACAGTACCCGCTCACTATTAGCTATTATGGCCTCAATTCATGCCTGACAGCACTTTCTTGACAGAAAGTGGTCACAAATGTCTACTATATCACTTAATATCCCACTTCAAATTTTATGCCGCGTACACACGATCAAACAAGCGGGTGGAAAAGTCCGGCAAACTGAAGTCCGCCGGACAATCCCCCCATGTGTAGCCTCCGGCATAATTCTTTGACCCGAAAATACGGCGGACTTAGAAAGTAGTTTTGCACTCCAATCTTCCCGCCGAACTCGCATTTCAGCAGACAATCCGGCCGTGTGTGTGCCAGTCCGCCGTATTTTTGAAATGAGCGGACTTTTCCCGCCTGGAGAAAAGTCCGCTCATTTCGAGTGGGTCTCCAGGTAGGTGGGGCACGCGAAGGAGACGTCGCTGGCCCCGCCACCTGCTATGGACTTAAAGGGGAACTCCCAACGCCGAAAAAAATCGGCGTGGGGGTCCCCCCCAGGTCCACGTCAGACCCTTGACCGAGCACGCCGCCCGGCCGGCCAGGAAAGGGGGGGCGGGCGAGCGCCCCCCCTCCTGAGCCGTACCAGGCATGCCCTCAACATGGGGGTGCCTTGAGGAAGGGGGGGTCGCGCGCCCCCCACTCCAAAGAACCTTGTCCCCATGTTGATGAGGACAAGGCCTCTTCCCGACAACCCTGGTCGTTGGTTGTCGGGGTCTGCGGGCAGGGGGCTTATCGGAATCCGGGAGCCCCCTTTAATAAGGGAGCCCCCGGATACCGGCCCCCCACCCTATGTGAATGAGTATGGGGTACAATGTACCCCTACCCATTCACCTGTAAAATAAAGTACAAAAAAAACACAACACACAAGATAAAATAGTTTATTGCACAGCTCCGGGGGTCTTCCGTCTTCGGGGGGTCTTCTCGCCGGACTCCTTCGCTATCTTCTTCTAGCTCTTTTGCTAGCGGAGGAGCCCGGCTTTCTTCTTCGCCGCCGCCCTTCTTCCGACTTCGGGGGTCTTGTCCCCCTCTTCGGTTCTTCTGCCGGGCCACCGCGCCTTCTTATAGCTCTTTTACAGGCGGTGGCCCGGCACATCAACCCATGTGACATCAACCGATGACCCCGCCCCTTGTCCCTATATAAGTCACCGCGCAGCGCGTCCCTGGCATTGCGGCCGGAGAGAACGTCGAGTCAACATCTGGAGGAAGAGGAGGAAGAGGAAGAGGAAGAGGAAGAGGAAGAGGAAGAGGAAGAGGAAGAGGAAGAGGAAGAGGAAGAGGAAGAGGAAGAGGAAGAGGAAGAGGAAGAGGAAGAGGAAGAGGAAGAGGAGGAAGAGGAAGAGGAAGAGGAAGAGGAAGAAGAGGAGAAAGAGGAGGAAGAGGAAGAGGAAGAGGAAGAGGAAGAGGAAGAGGAAGAGGAAGAGGAAGAGGAAGAGGAAGAGGAAGAGGAAGAGGAAGAGGAAGAGGAAGAGGAAGAAGAGGAAGAGGAGGAAGAGGAAGAGGAGGAAGAGGAAGAGGAGGAAGAGGAAGAGGAGGAAGAGGAAGAGGAGGAAGAGGAAGAGGAGGAAGAGGAAGAGGAGGAAGAGGAAGAGGAGGAAGAGGAAGAGGAGGAAGAGGAAGAGGAGGAAGAGGAAGAGGAGGAAGAGGAGGAGGAAGAGGAAGAGGAAGAGGAAGAGGAAGAGGAAGAGGAAGAGGAAGAGGAAGAGGAAGAGGAAGAAGAGGAGAAAGAGGAGGAAGAGGAAGAGGAAGAGGAAGAGGAAGAGGAAGAGGAAGAGGAAGAGGAGGAAGAGGAAGAGGAGGAAGAGGAAGAGGAGGAAGAGGAGGAAGAGGAAGAGGAAGAGGAAGAGGAAGAGGAAGAGGAAGAGGAAGAGGAAGAGGAAGAGGAAGAGGAGGAAGAGGAAGAGGAGGAAGAGGAGGAAGAGGAGGAAGAGGAGGAAGAGGAGGAAGAGGAGGAAGAGGAGGAAGAGGAGGAAGAGGAGGAAGAGGAGGAAGAGGAGGAAGAGGAAGAGGAAGAGGAGGAAGAGGAAGAGGAAGAGGAAGAGGAAGAGGAGGAAGAGGAAGAGGAAGAGGAAGAGGAAGAGGAAGAGGAGGAAGAGGAGGAAGAGGAGGAAGAGGAAGAGGAGGAAGAGGAAGAGGAGGGAAGAGGAGGAAGAGGAGGAAGAGGAAGAGGAGGAAGAGGAGGAAGAGGAAGAGGAAGAGAAGAGGAAGAGGAGGAAGAGGAAGAGGAGAAGAGGAAGAGGAGGAAGAGGAAGAGGAAGAGGAGGAAGAGGAGGAAGAGGAGGAAGAGGAGGAAGAGGAGGAAGAGGAGGAAGAGGAGGAAGAGGAAGAGGAAGAGGAAGAGGAGGAAGAGGAAGAGGAAGAGGAAGAGGAGGAAGAGGAAGAGGAGGAAGAGGAAGAGGAAGAGGAGGAAGAGGAAGAGGAGGAAGAGGAAGAGGAAGAGGAGGAAGAGGAAGAGGAAGAGGAGGAAGAGGAAGAGGAAGAGGAAGAGGAGGAAGAGGAAGAGGAAGAAGGAAGAGGAAGAGGAAGAAGGAAGAGGAAGAAGGAAGAGGAAGAAGGAAGAGGAAGAGGAAGAAGGAAGAGGAAGAGGAAGAAGGAGGAGGAAGAGGAAGAGGAAGAAGGAAGAGGAAGAGGAAGAGGAAGAGGAAGAAGGAAGAGAAAGAAGGAGGAGGAAGAGGAAGAGGAAGAAGGAAGAGGAAGAGGAAGAAGGAAGAGGAAGAGGAAGAAGGAAGAGGAAGAGGAAGAGGAAGAAGGAAGAGGAAGAGGAAGAGGAAGAAGGAAGAGGAAGAAGGAAGAGGAAGAGGAAGAGGAAGAGGAAGAGGAAGAGGAAGAAGGAAGAGGAAGAAGGAAGAGGAAGAAGGAAGAGGAAGAAGGAAGAGGAAGAAGGAAGAGGAAGAAGGAAAAGGAAGAGGAAGAGGGAAGAGGAAGAGGGAAGAGGAAGAGGAAGAGGAAGAGGAAGAGGAAGAGGAAGAGGGAAGAGGAAGAGGAAGAGGAAGAGGAAGAAGGAAGAAGGAAGAAGGAAGAAGGAAGAAGGAAGAAGGAAGAAGGAAGAAGGAAGAAGGAAGAAGGAAGAAGGAAGAGGAAGAGGAAGAAGGAAGAGGGAAGAGGGAAGAGGAAGAAGGAAGAGGAAGAAGGAAGAAGGAAGAAGGAAGAAGGAAGAAGGAAGAAGGAGGAGGAAGAGGAAGAAGGAAGAGGAAGAAGGAAGAGGAAGAGGAAGAAGGAAGAAGGAAGAAGGAAGAAGGAAGAAGAAGAAGGAAGAGGAAGAAGGAAGAGGAAGAAGGAAGAGGAAGAAGGAAGAGGAAGAAGGAAGAGGAAGAAGGAAGAAGAAGAAGAAGAAGAAGAAGAAGAAGAAGAAGAAGAAGAAGAAGAAGAAGAAGAAGAAGAAGAGGAAGAGGAAGAGGAAGAGGAAGAGGAGGAGGAAGAGGAGGAGGAGGAGGAGGAGGAGGAGGAGGAGGAGGAGGAGGAGGAGGAGGAGGAGGAGGAGGAGGAGAACGGAAGGCGGCGGCGAAGGCGGCGACAGAACACCACCTGTAAAAGAGCTATAAGAAGGCGCTGTGGCCCGGCAGAAGAACCGAAGTGGGGGACAAGACCCCCGAAGTCGGAAGAAGGGCGGCGGCGAGGAAGAAAGCCAGGCTCCTCCGCTAGCAAAAGAGCTAGAAGAAGATAGCGGAGGAGTCCAGCGAGAAGACCCCCCGAAGACGGAAGACCCCCGGAGCTGTGCAATAAACTATTTTATCTTGTGTGTTGTGTTTTTTTTGTACTTTATTTTACAGGTGAATGGGTAGGGGTACATTGTACCCCATACTTATTCACATAGGGTGGAGGGCCTGATTCCGATAAGCCCCCCACCCGCAGACCCCGACAACCAACGGCCAGGGTTGTCGGGAAGAGGCGGCCCCCCTTCCCCAAGGCACCCCCCCATGTTGAGGGCACGCGGCCTGGTACGGCTCAGGAGGGCGGGGGGGCGCTTGCTCGTCCCCCCCTTTCCTGGCCAGCCGGGTAGCATGCTTGGACAAGGGTCTGATGTGGACCTGGGGGGTTGCAGTTCATCTTTAAGTCCATACCAGGTGGCGGGGCCAACGACGTCTCCTTCGCTGGCCCCGCCTACCTGGAGACGCACTCGAAATGAGCGGACTTTCCTCCGCGTGTGTGGGCGAGTCCGTTCATTTCAAAAGTAGGGCGGATAGTATGGCGGACTTAGTACACCATATTAGTCCGCTGAAAAAGTGCCGTGTGTGGGCAAGTAGCCCGTTCGGAAAGTCCGACGGACAGTCTGGCGGGAAGTCCGCCAGACTAAGTCCGTCGGATAGTCCGCTACGTGTGTACGCGGCATTACGCCTATTGATTCCAGATTTAAACTTACCAAGCAAGCTCACTGACAATCTGCGTTATCTCGATTAATGCTATAATCACAGAAAGGTTCATTCATTTGCTGAGCTACAAACAGAACTAGTCATAACACCAACTGATTTCAATCAATATATTTCAAATTGCTTCACTAGTAACTACCATTTATTTCAAGCAATACCTAGCACACATGGTGATTTTATAAATCCCAATCCCCTTGCATGAAAGACATTTCACTATTCTTTAATCTTCTCCAGGAAAAGCAAATATTTGAAAAATCTTCCCTTCACCCAATGGGAACAGGATTTAGGCTCACGTTGCACATCCTCCAAATGGCAACAGGCATTTAAGGTGATGCTCCAGGCTACCAGAGGATAACTTTAAAGTGGTACCTGACCCCCTTGAGGATCTCAAAATTTGTCCCTCCATCATCTCCACTTTGCTGGAGGGAATGTGGCTTAGAAGGTTCTCTAATCCATATCCTTTAGTAATGCCCATGAATCAGTAAATACTGGTGTTTTATACATCATCGACCGTTATTGAGCTCTATATACTCCCCTCTCCAGATCTGGCCCTACTTAATCCAAATATAGAATCTACACCTCCCCTAGTGCGCAAAATAGTTGCTCATGTACTAGCAGCAAGACTATTTATCACCTGGTTATGGAAGTCCACAGCAACACCCAATACTTCTAGATACAGTGCATCTGGTGCAGACTCACTACACTTATGAAATTCTAATGACTACCGATAGGAATGCTTACTTACATATGCAACAAGCTTAGAGGCCATGGGTATTTTGGTATAATCATAATTTAAAATGTATTAACATCATGTAATCACGTTATTCCTGTGCATTACTTTCTTATAGTTTATGGATTTGTTTTGTATCTTATTCAGTTTTTCTTCTTTACATGGCATTGGTCTGACAATCATCCAGCGAGAAGTAGTTTTAATGTATATACTGCTACTCAAATTCCTTGGATTTATTCATATGAAGTTTTATAGCATCTTTGAAATTTGTAATTTTTATATCAGAACTATGTAACCAAAGTCAGCCTGTTCTTTCTCTTTCAAAATGTGGCTATTTTATTACAGATTATATATATATATATATATATATATATATATATATATATATATATATATATATATATATTTTTTTTTTTATATTGTTATGTTTTGTATACTTATATGAAAATTCTGATAAAAATCTATTGAACTGAAAAAACCTGGAAGCTGATTAGTTTTTAATGCATTCTTGAAATGCTTTCCATTTGTTTCAATAGGGAGCTGAATTTTTTGTGTGGTTTTGAAAAGTGCACCAAAGTGGCAACATACAGGAATTTTCACTCACAGCGCAGTGGTGTGCAGAGTCCTACGGGATTTAAAGGGAAATATTTTTATTGCATTTTTCTTGTATTATTAGCAAAGTAAAAATGCAAGCAAAAATGCATCTGTATGAAAGTTGCCTAAATAGCATTGGGCCCCCGAGTCCTTTATAAAAAGAATTACTAAACAATACCTCCAATATACATCATATATGACAAGCACATCATCCAGCGATGAAGATCCACATCAATCAATGATATTCACCTACAACTACTTCCATCAAAAATGACAGCTGTCATCCAACTGCTGTATGTAAACAACTAAAATGTAGATTCCGGCTGATGTCACAAAGAATACTCCATTTTGTTCATGAACAGAAGCAGGAATGGGATTTGTCATTTTGTGACCATAGTGCTACCACAACAAATTGATAGATCCCCCCAGTTGCTGTTTGTAAAAAAAAAAAAAAAAACAGTTGGGGATCTCTAACATAGAGGCAATAGTGCTACCACCTCATTAAGGCTAGCGTTACTGCAGTGCTAATGATAATGTTACTGCCATGGTGGTGGTAGCATTTGTGTTAGTTTGACAGGTCCTGTTTATTGTTTGTAAACAATGTCACTTTTAACATTTTCGCTGCCAGAGCCGCATTTGAATTTTTTGCACACATGTTTAAAAAATCATTTTAGGGGGGGCGTGTCCAGAAGTGATTGGCGGAGGACGCTTTCTGAGGGAGCTCCGTGTACTCTGAGCTCCATCCATTGCCATCCTTGCTGAATAAGCCCTGACTAATACCTGAAACTACGGTCGGCTACTCCCTGGGGTGCCCTGCAGCGTCTAGGGGCCATATTTTGAGTGTATACCCCTCCATTCGGCAGCGGGACGGTCGACACCGGGAGCTCGCGGCGGCCATCTTGCCGCTCCGGAGGCCCTGCAGATTCCCGTGATTTGGGCCGCATCGGGAGGTAGGGGACTGTCATCCACCCTCCAACCCTACTGATCTCTCCCCCCTGTGTACTCCGGTGGCTCGTTCAAGCCTCGGGGGTGAGCGGGGAGGCCGTGGCTGGGTCCGGCCTAGTGCGGCCTAGTAAGGCCTGTGGATCCCCGGCCTTTCCTACGGCGGACACCCGCGGAAGAGCATCGCGCCCAGACCACTGCCCGGCGAAAATCGGGAGAGAGTTCCTCCGACTGCAGGGCCCCCCCCTGGACAGCAACTACCTCCCAAACCCCCACACTGCATCTTCCATCAGGCCTGGCCCTGGTCCCTGCCTGTGCTGGCTGTGGTCGGCCATCTTGCTACACCCAACGGCCGACTGCTCCTCATCTCACACTTAGAAGGCCAGTAGCCATCTTTCTACACCCACTTCAGCTCACCCCCTTCCACAGAGGCCACATACGCGGCTAGGTACAGGATGGACGTTTGAGTTTCTAGATCTGCTCCGTCCGGGACTTCTGCCTATCCCCAAGGGCCGTTAACACCACGATTCGCTCTCTTTTCTTACATCACCCCTCAACCCGCAGAACCTTGGTGCATGCCGGCGAAGAAAAAAAAAGCATGGGGCATCGCTCAAAAGACCCTCACGCAGTATCTTCTCCATTCTCAGGAACAATCTGTCATGGCGCAAGATGGTGCCGTCAGAGGAGGCCTCTCCCCGGGTCCCGCCACCTCTCCACGTTCGCCAGGTCCATCCTCACTTGCTCCATCGTCAAATAGTGAGTGCCCTAGCACCCTCTCTAAAGCGGACCTAGAGGAAAGTCTGGAAACCATGTACAACAGGTTGGCTTCTAAATTCCAATCAGAACTACAAAAAACTTCACATGCACTTTCACAAGAAATCTCTGCCCTGGGTGCGAGGACGGAGAGGTTAGAGACTAAGCATGATGAGTTGGCGATTGCTCATAATGACCTTAGCAGAGAACATGAAGCACTATCCTCTACGGTCCAGTTGCTGCAGACTCAGATCGAAGGCCTTGACAACAGAAACAGGCGCAATAATCTGCGCCTCCGTGGAATTCCTGAGTCTGAGTCTGAGCTCATCCCTGTGGTGATTAGGTTGTTTAAATCCTTGCTCCCTGACCATGATTCCAACATGTTCAAATGTGATCGTATTCATAGGGCTCTTTGCCCCAAACCCCCGGAGGACAAACCTCCTAGGGATATCATCCTTTGCATGAAGGATTTTCTAGTTAAGGAAGAAATATTGAGAGCAGCCCGCAACAAGCAGAGGATAACCCTTGATGACCACTTTATCCAGATTTTCCCTGATATTGCACCGGCGACTTTGGAGAGGAGAAGGAACTTGAAGGAGATTACCACTGTCTTGCAATCAGCCCGTATCAGATACCGGTGGGGATTCCCGTTTCGCCTGGTGATCCCTCATAATGGCACGACGTACTCCGCCACCTCTGTCCTGGAGGGTCAATAAATCCTGGTAAAACTTGGCTTATTGGATGCCTCTGCGATTCGCAGACTACCCTCCACTCCCAGAGCTACACCTATATGGCAAACACCCCCTACCAGGAGAGACAGACGTAGGATCCGGTATGATGTTGGAGACCGGGTGGAAGATAGCCCTCGTTAATGGTACCTTACTCCGGCTCATCTTGAGGTTCTATATGCGGTTAACATTGACTCCCAGAGGACATACACACTATGTTTTTTGTTTGTTTTTTCAAGAGTAGCTTTTTTTTCTCTCTCTCTCTCTCTTCCTCTCCACTTTTTTTTTTTTTTTGGGGGGGGGGGGGGGGGAGAGGGAGGAGGAGCATATGTTTTCTACGGTCTTCTGCCCGCTCCTCTGGAATTCTACAAGTCCCTAGGAGCTGTATTATGGCTCCCCCTTCCAGTGGTTGGTTGCTTCTCTGGTGGGTGATCCCTACCATTGCGCAACCCTACTGGGCGCGAGACCTAGTTGTCTCGGTGTACGACTTTCCCTTCGGTGTGGGAACTCTTTCCCACACGCTACCACATCTATCATTAATGTTGTTTCTCAGGCCTATGTTAGAGGCTGGGATTGTTTTTTCAAATGTTAGTTTTATTTTTCTAGGTTTTTTGGTTCTCTCCCCTATAGGTCGATCATTTTTCAAATCCTATGATTCTTCTACAGCATATGTTTTTTTTTATACTCAGGTTCTGTGATCTAATTATACTCTTAGTGTTACTGCATTGTACCCTATTCCTGTGGACTTTGGGGGATGCTGTGAGGGTTCCCCTGACATTCTTGGACTTGACGGACGAGTGTTCATTTGTGACTTCCCCCTCCCCCCCTCCATCAGATCTGATCCCCCAACTATCTACGTATTTTCTCATATGCCATGGCAATAACATGTATTTCACACAACGTTAAAGGATTTAACTCCCCTTCCAAACGGCGCAAAGCCTTTACCTTTTATAAACAACTTGGAGCTAAAATCCTTCTTCTCCAAGAAAAGCATTTCTCCCGGTCCTCCCATCCCAAATTTTTCCATAAAGATTTCCCTCAAGCCTTTTACTCGCTCCACTCGTCCAAGACCAGGGGTGCCGCCATACTCCTCCACTCTTCCCTCCCGATGGAGGTTAAGCAAATGTTCAGGGACCCTGAAAGTCGTTATATGATTGTGAAAGGGATTGTCCACAACAGGGAACTTACTATTGCCAGTTTTTATGCACCCAATGACGGCTCAGCAGCCTTTTTTAGATCATTTTTTGAGAAATTGGCACAACACCACTCCCCTCATATGATCATAGGTGGTGACTTTAACTCAGTAGCCAACACCACTCTAGACCGCTCGTCAACTATGGTCGCATCTAGAGCATTCCCGAAATCTCTCACTGGTGGCTTACGGGATCTCCAACTCACTGACACCTGGAGGGCACATAACGTGGGTTGCAGGGAGTTCACCTTTTTCTCTCATCCTCATAACAGTTATGCGAGATTAGACTACATATACACTTCTCCAATCATACTTGCTAATTCTTTAGCGGCCTCCATCCACCCCTGTGTATGGTCAGACCATCAGGTTACATCCTTCACTACGGGGTTTATTAGGCTCGCCCCCACACCCCATTCCTGGAGATTGAATGAATCCATTCTCTCTGACCCAGCGGTAGATTCCCAATTGGCCCAATCTCTGGAAGACTATTTTTCTCTGAACGCCCGCCCGGATATTCAGCCCTCACTTCTCTGGACGGCACATAAAGCTGTCATCAGAGGGAAAATTATTATTATTTCTGCTGCCCGTAACAAGTCTAATAGACTCAGAATAGTAGAGTTAACCAGGGAACTAGATCAATTATATAAAAATACGTCTTTATTACATCTGGATTCTACCAGACATTCCATCGAACAAAAACGCCTAGAACTAGACTCCCTTTTGTCGTCCAAGGTAGAAAAGACACTTCGTTGGACTAAAGCCCGCTGTTTATTATTCAATAACTCAGCATCAACTATGTTTGCTAGGAGATTTACTAACTCGATTCGCCCTCCTCATTTATACCGGCTGTCTAATAAAGACGGATTTGTATCCTCACATCCCAAGGAGGTACTCAAAATCTTCGAGCAATTCTATACCAAACTCTTAGAGCCCCCCCACACTCTCCCCTCCCCTGAAGACCTGTCCTGGCTTTATGACATCCCCCTCCCAACACTTTCCACCTCACAACTTGAAGAACTCAATGCCCCTATCACAATCCCGGAAATCTTAGGGGTCATCAAATCACTGAAAACGGGTTCTGCTCCAGGCTCGGATGGCTTTTCGGCCCTTTATTACAAAAAATACTCCATGATCCTAGCCCCTAGAATGGTACACCTCTTTAACTCAATCCTACTTGGCAATAGCTTCCCAGAGGAAATGTTGTTAGCCAACATGTCACTAATCCCGAAACCCGATAAGAATCATAATTTACCCCAAAATTTTAGGCCCATCTCGGTTATAAATAATGATATCAAAATATTTAATAGAGTTTTAGCTGACAGACTCGCAAAGTTTATCCCCTCCTTGATTTCCCCCTTCCAATCTGGATTTATCCCACATCGCTTCATAACGGACAACATCCGCTTAGCAACAGACGTTATCCAAGACGCCAACCTATTTTCCCGCAAGCTCCTCCTGTTAAGCCTAGACATACAGAAGGCGTTTGACAGTGTTACATGGGATTACATCAACACACTTCTGCCACACATGGGATTTCAAGGTAAATTCCTAGTAGGTTTCAAAGCCCGTTACGATAACCCTATGACCCGCATTAAGCTACCTGGCTGTTGCTCCGAATTCTTCCCAATAGGTAGAGGCACTAGACAAGGGTGTCCCCTTTCCCCTTTAATCTTCGCTTTAGCCCTAGAACCCCTCGCGATTGCTCTTTTGAGACATCCTGACATTGCTGGTTACATTAAGGGTGACGAAATGTACAAATTTTGCATGTATGCGGATGATGTTCTGATGTTTATAACCAATCCTCATGTTTCACTTCCCAACCTTTTTCTGACCCTGTCGAATTTTGCGAAGGTCTTTGGTCTTTCCATTAATGTCTCCAAATCTGTGGCCCTTCCTATAGGTTTTACTCCCACTGATTTAGCCCTTATTAGACAAAACTACTCCTTTACTTGGGCCACTTCCCACATTCCCTACTTGGGAGTAGGACTGCCCGGAAATTTCCGCGATCTCTTTGGGGTTAATTACCCCCCATTGATTAGCAAACTTAAAAATACTATTAAAAGCTGGCTTTCTTTACATATCCCCTTTATAGGAAGAATCACAGCGCTCAAAATGGTCATCCTCCCCAGGCTGTTATATCTGTTTCGCTCCCTACCGGTTAAACTCTCCAAATCTTTTCTCCTCAACCTTCAATCCCATTTTAACAGATTCATTTGGAATAATCGATCACCCAGGTTTGCTAAGGGGGTCCTGTACAGCTCTATGAGAAGTGGAGGCCTGGGGGTTCCTCAAATTTGGTTGTATTATCTTACCTGCAGATTTACGCAACAAGGACAGTGGTCGATCCCTAACTCCAGAGTTCCTTGGGTGAGGTTTGAGAGTGATTCGATAGCACCCTTTTATCTCCCTGGCCTTATGTGGTCAACTCATCGACCTCACTCTACTTTATACACGCTTAATATTATAGTTGCGGACAGTCTACTACTGTGGCACCGCTACAAACATAAATACAACCTCACCTCGGAGAACTCTGTAGGCACCTCTTTCCTGGGTGATCCTAGGTTCCCCCCAGCCTATCTCCATACTGAGTCTTTCAGATTGTGGGTTCAATGCAAACTTACCCAGTTAAAGGACTTTGTGACGGGTTCTGACTTCATTCCCTTCTCGATATTACAGACCCAGCACCAACTCCCTGACGGAGAACGTTTCAGATACCTACAAATCCGCCACTTCTTTCTCTCCCATTACAGACTCCGGTCCCAGGCCCAACTCACCATCTTTGAGGATTTATGTTTTAACTTCCCACGCCAAAAAGGCCTGATCTACAAAGCTCTTGAGGGACATACAGTGGATCAGACTCCGCAGTATAGATCACAATGGGAAAAGGAGCTTGCGCTGGGGACCGGGGTTGTAGACTGGGAAGAGGGATGGGACAATATGCGTCAATGCACTAGATCCTTAACAATCAGGGAAACGGCTATTAAAGTAATCACCAGATGGTATTACACTCCGGTACGTTTGCACCAGATTTATGTCCATGCATCCCCCAGTTGTTTTAGAGGTTGCAATCACCTGGGCACCTTTGTTCACATCTTTTGGGACTGTGGTTTAATTCGTCCAGTTTGGCAAGAGGTTTTAAGAATGATGGACGAGCTCGCTGGTCGGGCATTGTCCCTCACTTATCACCACTGTCTTCTCTTCCAAACCCCGCCTGACACCCCAAAACACCTAGTAAGGCTCATTCACTCCATCTGTGTCTCTATGCTTTGGACTATAGCACTTCATTGGAAGTCCCCGTCGATCCCTTTATCTCAGGTTATCTCACGCATTGATCAAGTAATGCTGACTGAAAAGATTTTCCATACTCTGCAGGACACGACTCATATATATGACCTAAAGTGGAACCCATGGTTCCTATTCAGATTACTAAAATGATCATACCTTGGGTTTTTTCTCTTGGCTATCTGCTATTTTTTTTTTTTATTTCCTTTCTGAACTTTTCTCCTCTCTTTCTTAGTATAGTCTATTCTTATACATTATAAATATGAAGGTCAGAACATTGAATATTTTATCTTTCCCTTTCTTGCAGTCTTTTGTTGGATGTAAGATCTACACTAATGTTTATATTTTCTGTTTGGTCTGTAGAGTCCTATGGTCTGTTTATTACAATCTTGTCATCCAACTGCTTATGATGTATATGTCATCTGATCCCTTTTGCTGACACTGTTTTCTATTTATCGCTTTAATAAACTTTTTTGAAAAAAAAAAAAAATAATCATTTTAGCCCTGAAGATGATGGAAAAAAAATCCCCAAACATTATATACTGTAGTTTTAGAAAGCAGACACCCTAGATCAGTGATGGCGAACCTTGGCACCCCAGATATTTTGGAACTACATTTCCCATGATGCTCCACTACACTGTAGAGTGCATGAGCATCATGGGAAATGTAGTTCCAAAACATCTGGAGTGCCAAGGTTCGCCATCACTGCCCTCGATAATAAAATAATGGTAGTTTCAATTGTGTATGTCACGCGATATTATTGCAAAGGTTCAGTAAAAACACACTAAAGTCAAGTGTGAGGCAAAAAAACGCAGTCAATTACCCAACATGCCAAACCTTACATTTTTGTGCGCCCGTGAAATGGTGACAAACTTCAGTACCCAATATTTTCTATAGTCAACATTTCAAAAGCAGTAGATATTAGTTTAGTATTATGAAGGATGATGTTAGAATTATTGCTCTCACTCCAGCGTGCACAGCGATATGTAACATGTGTGTGGCAAGCGACATTTTCATGCATAGACACTCCCGACACATGTGTTTACGTTCATACGTGTGTGTATATGTGGAGGTGGGGAACCTCAAAAAGTTTTTGGGGGAGATTTTACTTGCTTGGGTGCATCTTAATTTTTGCAAAAAAAATTTTATCAGATAGGTGACAAAAAGTCCCCCATTTGATGTTTTTTAGGTGACAGATTTTCTTTAACGAGTCATGCAGGGTCTGAAAGACCCTGCATGTCTCTTCTGGGCTCCACTGAATGTTTTGCAATGCAGATCACATTTCAAAACATTCCTTCCCAGCTAAGCTAGCCGGGACACCAAGAGGCTGACACAGAAGTGACATCATAAACATCACTTTCTGGGTCACAGCAAGAAGGGGAGGAGAGTGGACATGTGTCCACTCTTCTCCTTCCTTCTCCAGCCGCTGGCATCCGCCATGTCAGTCCGGGCCTGCAGATTGGCAAGCAGAGCCCAGAAACCCAGGGGTGCATGTGAGCAATCGGGTGGCAACCGAATGCTTTCACCAGATGGATTGTGTGTGAAACCCCCTGCTGTCAGGTCCATACGATGTATGGTTCTGGCAGTGAAAGAATTAAAAGAGTACATAATACTGCTCTACAACATAATACTGCAAGTTTAATGGATAATTATTGTTATTTTCCAGAATCATACTTACCTCATGGATGCAGAATCGTTCCGATACTGTATCTGTCCCCCAGCTCCTCTACACTGAGAACTGAGCAATCGAACATCGCAGATGGCTCGGTTCTCACAGCTCCCCAACCACAGAGCTGCTGACTGTGAATCAGCATCTGTCTGCTCTTCCATGCTCATTGGAGTGCTAAGCTGTGGTGGGGCGGGGAGCGGCCATCTCAGGCTCCCAGCGACCCGCTGAGAGGCTGAGACAGGTATCAATCCAGGCCCCTGGTGGATCCAGACTTTATTGTCATAAGGACGCGGTGCCTGGGCTGATTTCTGTGAGGTCAGCAGAGAGCAGAGTTCAGCTTGCTCTCTGCTAGACGTGTGCGCTGTCAATAATTTTTTTTGTTTCATTACGTTTTAGCCGTTAATCCATATTTCGTAATTCGTGTCCGAAATACGAATTTTCATTAGGTTCGTTACCTTTTTGTAACAATTCCGAATGTTCGTTATGATGAATTTAAAAAACAAAAAGTAACTTTCTCAATATGGCAGTTATCGACTCATTATGCTCATTATGAGGGGCTCCCACCATCCCTGTGCTGTGCTGACTTCCTCCTGGGGCTGTACCCCTGCTGTGCTCATTATGAGGGGCTCCCAACCTCCCTGTGCTGTGCTCATTATGAGGGGCTCCCACCATCCCTGTGCTGACTTCCTCCTGGAGCTGTACCCCTACTGTGCTCATTATGAGGGGCTCCCACCATCCCTGTGCTGTGCTGACTAACTGGGTTTTTAACTTCATCATAACAAATAATCATAATTGTTATGACAATAAAAAGCAATCTGAACGAACATTCTTATTTTGTCCAATTTTGAATCTCCCATCGACTACCAGTACCAGTCTCCCACTCCCATGTTAAAAAAGTAATTTTCCCAAACCTCACTCAACAGCAGAAAAAAACCTCTGATTGGTCAACAAAATACCAGTCATTGAATAGTAGTTGTGGGCTACTGGCGCTACCTCAAACCCTATATTACCTTTTATCTTCCCTACAGACTCTGTGCAAACCAAATATGTGTTTGCTATAATGTCCCAATTTTTGTGTTTGTGTCCAACAGATTTTTTCTTGTTATCCTAAATTCAACCACGTGCCACTATAAACCATTTATATTGATTACCCTACAGTGGATAACCCCAAAAGAGGTGGACACGTTCAGTTATTCACCAATGTAGTCAATCAATCAAAATCCCAAAGGGATAATTAATTAATTAAACCCTGAAGCACCCAAAACCACATATGAAAACCACCAAAAATTCAAGAGTACCAAGCAATATTCAAAATACTTTTGTGATACTACATTTTTTGTAATACTAAAAATATTTGTGATACTAGACAGAGACAAACACACTCTGTGTACAAAAAGCCCCTTATAGGGGAAAACAATTATAACACCTATAATTCCACTGCGCTTGCGCAGTTCCTGTGCTGATAGTTACTTTCACTGTGCGCAGTTTATATTTCCACTATAGTGCCCCAATAAATGAAAAAAGGGGGTATTGCAGTATAAAAATCAGCAAAAGCAACCCAAAACATGAAAATTAAAAATAAAAATAAATAAAAAATAAACAGAATGTGCGGAGTAATTCTAACCCCCTTACGGATATATAAAAAAATACAAAAAACCTAGAAAAAATGTGAATAAGGTCAGAATATTAATAAATGTGTGTATATAGTCCACAAAATAGTCTCTTATCAGGTATTTTCAACTGTGCGATTATTCTTTTTTAAATAACAGGAAGGTGACTTTTGTGATTAAGCCTGCTTATTGGTGACTTCCGTGCTCGTTGCCCCTCAAGGGTCCCCACTCACCGAATCCACGCACCCCCTAGGGGGTATATTGCCTGTAATCTGTGTTCCACTAGTTGAGGATTCTTCTGATTGGCTCTGTCTTCAACTGGTCCTCCCCAGGGTTTTTTGGAAGCGATGAGAGAAGGAGGCTTTGTTGTCCACCAATGGGTCCTCAAAATAGAAAAAATCTGCTCATGGTGTAGTATTTTGATAACTGGCCACTTGAGGGAAGGAAAGCAGGCTACAAAAAAGCTTCTTCAAAAAATATATAGCTTCTTCAAAAAATATATATGCCTTATTAATATATATATATATATATATATAGCAGAGGACTGATAGCCACTTGAGATATGCTTTATTACAAAAAATGTATATAATTACAAAAAGGAGCTTTTACATATATAAAAAAATTATTTTGCAGCGCTTTGTACAAAAAGGTTCATTTACAAAAGAATCCCCTTATACCAAAGGTGTGATCTAAACCAATTGCACTGCAAGCCTGCAAATTTTGTATATATGTACCAATAATGCAGCTCAAAAGAGTATGCCAATAAAAATGATGAAGTAAAAAATCAAATAAAAGTCAGAAAAAATCAGAAAAAATTAAAAATAAAAATCAAATAAAAGGTATATATTTAAAAGCAGCGATACAATCCTTTTTTGTGCAAAACAGCACTATGCACAGTTATATGGAGCCTAAGTCCCCAATTCTCTGTCCTCTTCCTAAAGTTTAGGGGGTACCGTTTTTTAGGTACTGCAGGCTACCCATATACTGGATACAAAGCTACTTATCTTCATCAAACAGTTAGCCTCCTTGCATGGACGGAAGCTTGAAACACTTTAGCACCAGCCCGGTTCGCCAATCCACAAGGGTAGTCACCCTGATCGAACGGCGTGCGCTCCAGCTGCGCTCCACCGGGTCAGGCGCACCGGAAGTGACGTGGTGTACGTAATGACGCTGTACGCGTTTCGTCATAGACGTCCTCAGCAGCGATATCACGTACACCCATACCCACGTCTTTGAAGGTACCTGTACCGCCCATTCCCAGCCTCCAGCCAATCGCTGGTCTGGGTGGGGCTACAGGTTTGTTTACATTTTGCGTTCCTCATTATATCAAGCGGGCCAATCCTTGTAACCATACTCCTAATGCTCATGTACTAAAAAAATGATGATTTCTGCCATCATAAGGGAACATATAAGAATAGTGGTAGATGTCATCTTAATACTCCTTACTTTATACATAATGCTTTTAAGGAGAAAGAGGACCGGACTTACACGGGAAAAAAAGGGGGGGTTTTTAATAGGATCTTTGGTGTATCGACGTAGTTAGTTTATTTTAATTTTATTTCACAAAAGGGGAATTTTCTCCTTTTTTCCTAAAAATATTTACTTTACAGATAGGTTCAAAATTACCCTCACGGATTATTTATGAGCCAGCATGGAACCATCCCTGCTTTATTTTACTACAGAAGATGCTCATCCCGGGTATCCCAGTTGTTTGACCCGGTATCATTTTATAAATCTAGTAATGAACCGGAGAGGTACTGATTGCAATATTAAATTCCCTAAGGTTTCTTGAATTCTTTTTCCCGGTTCGTTATCCCATTCTAATAGTTTCACGGGGATTCCTATTTTTTATTTTATATCCCAGATATTACCTTGTAACACTGATGTTAATCAGGGAATTTTTATATTTTTATAAATTTTTTATATATTTTAAATATGAGCCTCTTATCAGTATTCGGAAAGTTCTTCCTGCTTGATGGCCATGTTTACCTCTTCATTTCCAGATAATAACCTATAAACCTCAGATGGGGGGGGCTCAGATCACCTGCTCTCATTATAATAAGTTATATTTATTTTCATAATATGATTATTCACATATCATTAGGATTTTAGGCCTCATCCCTTATTCCTATTCTATATTTCCGATGTTAAATGGTTGATATTCTACAAATATATATATATATATATATATATATATATATATATATATATATATATATGTATTATCAACAATATGCATATATATATTATCATCAGTCTGTTTTTTATGTCTGACGCTGGAAATCATCTAAAAACACCTTTTTTTGGTTCAATCCATTAGATAATCGATTAAAAGAATATATCATATAATAAACCAAAAAGAAAATGGGAGACCATAAACATAAACATAAACAGCCATAAGTGGATGTAATCTACATTTACATGTGCCACATTCTAACAGATCAAGTCCACCTCCACATATCCACATATAGTTTCATGTGTGCATATAGAGGGAACTCTAGGACTGTCTGGTCGAACCTCTTTTTTACAATAATGGTTGTTTTTCCTTTTGGAGGGGAGGGGCACCACATACATAAGTACGCCTTCCTCACATCATTTATATTTTGAGGGGCCCTGAACGAAAGTATAGCCCACCTTCCTATCTATGGGTTTGCTATAAAGCAATTAAGATCTATGTCGATATTTAACCCTTTGGGGGCCAAGGTGTTCAATCTATATATCCAGCTAGTCTCATTCTGAGATATAAGGGTGGTCATATTGCCTCCTCTCCAGTTTTATTTTATGCAATCAATACCATAAAAAACCATTTTAGAAGGATCTCTTTGATGGAAAAGATCAAAATGTCTGGATGCATTATGATTAGGGAACCCTTTCTTGATATTGTTAACATGTTCCCTAACCCTAATGTATAGTGGTCTGGTGGTTCTACCCACATATTGTAAATTGCATGGGCATTCCAACACGTATGTAACGTGTGTACTGCGACATGTAATGAGTTCTCTAATTTTGTATTCTATATGGTCTGTTTTGGATCTAAATGTTTTCCTCCTTCGAGGTTGGGGTTTGCTAACCCTACAGGCCAAACATTTGTTACACTTATAAAACCCTTTCAATTCTTCCAAAAAAGTGCTATTCTTAGGGCCATCGATTACATTGTGTGCTAGCATATTACGTAGTGTCGGCGCTCTCCTATAGATACATTTTGGTTTCTTTGGGAGGATTGTTGACAAAACTTTGTCTTCTTGGAGGATGGGCCAATATTTTTTCACTATTTTCTCTATTTCATAATACTGTACATTATATCCAGTAATAAATGCTAGATCAAATTTCTGTTTTTCTTTTATGGTTTTCCTTATCAGGGTATTTCTATCTATATTCCCAACTTCATTTTTTATTTTAACCAACGGTTCATACTTATATCCCTTTTCAATGAATTGTGCGACCAGTTTGTCTGCTTGGGAAGAAAAATCCTCAATAGAGTTGCAGTTCCTCCTAATTCTTAAAAGCTGTCCTTTTGGGATATTTGCTTTCCATTTTGGATGATGGCAGCTTGAAGTGGGGATATAGCTGTTTCTATCCGTTTCTTTGAAGAAGGTTTTTGTATGAAGGACGTCATTCTTCTTAAAGATTTCTAAATCAAGGAATTCTATCTTTTGTTTATCACATTTCCCACTGAAAGTGAGTCCATACTTGTTGTTATTCAAATTTGATAGAAATCTTTCAAATTCCTCTGGGGTTCCATCCCATAAAATCACCAAGTCATCGATATACCGCCGAAAGAATTTTAGCTGGGGTATATTCCTTGAGTATATATACTCCTCCTCCCACAGATTCATGAGCAGGTTGGCGACGCTTGGTGCATACCGTGCACCCATAGCCACTCCTGTGGTCTGTACATAATAATGATGTCCATACCAAAAATAGTTACAGGCCATGGCCATCTTCAGGCCCTCTAAGATATACTGCACTTGTTCTTGTTTCATGTTCGTGTGTTCATGTAGTGCTCTTTCTACCCCTATTAGACCGTCCTCCTGCACAATACTTGTATATAGCGAATTTACGTCTATAGTTGCTAGTAGATATTGATCTGTGCCTTGGATGTTACTCAGAAGCTCTATAAGTTGGGCACTATCCCTAAGATAGGACTTGCCCTTCAATACCAACGGCTTCAGAAAGATATCTAGATATTCCCCCAATCTTGAGAAAACGGAGTTTATACCACTGATAATTGGCCTTCCTGGTGGTTTATCTAATCTCTTATGTATTTTTGGATTGTAATACATAACGGGTGTTTTCGTTGAATTTGACACCAAATATTCGGCCTCTTTTTCATTAAGGATCCCCATTATCTGCCCTTTATTCACATAGGCTTTCAATTGATCTTCATATCTTAATTTGGGGTTGCCCTTCAGTTTTTTATATGTGTTCTCGACTTGTAATAGATTTTTCATTTCCTCTTGATAGTCATTCTTGTCCAGAATAACTAGGCCTCCTCCCTTGTCTGCCGGCCTTATCACTACTTCTTTATTGTCCCCCAGTTGTTTAATCGTTTTCCATATGTTATTTGATCTCTTGTTTTTACTATCTTTAAGTTTTCTCAAATCATTTTCTACCATTTTACTGAACGCTGTCAGACATTGATTTCCTGCTGTATTTGGATTGAACACTGATTTGTTTTTCAATTCTGTTTGGGTATATAATGGTACCGCTCTCACTTGGCTTTCCGTACTAATCGCAAAGTGTTTTTTTAAATTTAATTTTCTAATAAATTTTTTGAGGTCTATAAATGTTTCAAATTTATTCAGGTGTTTTTCCGGGGCATATTTTAAACCTAAATCTAAAATTTTCATTTCGTCTTCACTAAATTCTACTTTACTTAGATTATATATCCCTTTTCCTATTAAGTTCTTCTTCTTTTCCTTGTTCTTTCCTCCTCGGCATCCCCTATAATTTCCTCTCTTTCGCCATATCCTTGAATGTCTTCCGTTCTCCTCCTGTATTGGTTGTTCCAATTCCCTCTCGGAATCCAAATACCAGTCATGTTTCTGTTGTAATGGAATTTGGATCCAAAATTCGTCAACAAAATTTCGTATTTCAGAAGCATTAATTTTCAATTTGTACGAAACGAACCGCACATGTCTACTCTCTGCCGAAAATGGGTCGCAGGAGTCCAAAACCAAATTGGACTCTTGTGACCCATATGAGAAGCCCAGCCTAATGAGCTCAGGCTGGACTTCTCTTTTAAGACCTCTCCAAAACATGTTATTAAAATGATTTGTGTGTTTCTTTTATGTGGGCGCTAAAGCCCAAACATTTGATAATTGACTTTGAAAAATGCCAAAACTGAACATCAAACCTCCTGTGAACTGAAATTTGTCTGGTTAGCTCATCCCTAGTTATTTGGAATGGTTATTTATCTTTTCGATTTGATAAAAACATTTGTATCAATAGTTTAACTGCACTGTTAGTTTTTTTGTAACATCTGTAAAAAGGTAAATATTTCAAACATTTTTTTCCTTGCCAAAATATTTTATTGTAGAGTTCAAAAGAGACAACACAGGGGCATGGCTTGCGCCAGTACAGTGATGGACGCCTGAGCAGAGAGCTCCGCTATCCAGACCGGACGAACAGCGACTAACGGGTGATCGTAATGCCGCTATCTGCTCTACAGAGCCTCGTTCACTCCTCCCGACCCTCCGCCACAGCGATGTCCCGCAAGCGGTTCCAGGAAAAAGGCCCGAAAAGACTGCAGTCCTTCTCCTTCCAGCCCCGCCTCAAGGGCCAAGATGGCGCCGCCGGCACAGCGTGGACCTCACTGAGCTACACAGATCTCCCCGATGCTCATCCACGGGACATACACGCTGATATGCTGGCATCTTACCCCTCTGACACGTCTCCTTCCACTCTGGCCTCCCAGAGCCCAGTGAAATCGAAGATGAGGATGGATCCTAATAACCAGGCCTCAGACACAGTGAGTACAGGCCTCCATAACGAATCTGCTATATCTGACTTACAATCATCAATAGCACAATTCCTGACTACAGGACAGCCTGTACTAGACACAGCAATGAAGGATATGCTTTTATCCT
This sequence comes from Lithobates pipiens, assembly GCF_037356315.1. Classification (NCBI taxonomy): domain Eukaryota; kingdom Metazoa; phylum Chordata; class Amphibia; order Anura; family Ranidae; genus Lithobates; species Lithobates pipiens. The sequence goes on along the minus strand of NW_027507784.1, from coordinate 204,624,325 downwards.
TGCAATCTTCCCTTATGACCAATTTATCGTCCCTGATCAATAGATTCTCCTTGGAAATGAAACACATGGACAATAGAATGCAGTTCATGGAGAACAAAATGGGAGAATGTACTGACACGGTCAATGAAATAGTAGACGCATATTCCGAACAAAGAGATGATTCTCTCTGGATCAAAGCTAAACTCGCGGACCTCGAGGACCGCTCCAGACGAAATAACGTCAAAATACGCGGGATCCCGGAGTCCATCCAGCCCAAAGAGCTGCATAATTTTGCGACTTCCATGTTTTCCAGCATGCTTCCTGAGCTTACCCCAATTGAGCTCACTATTGACCGTATACACAGGTTACCAAAACCCCGCCATCTTGAGGCGGATATACCCCGGGATGTGCTTCTACGGGTCCACTTCTTTCAGGCGAAAGAACAAATACTTCTGAAGGCTAGAGAACTCTCTCCACTACCTGCACCATACTCCAATATCCAACTGTACGCTGATCTATCTCAGTATACACTACAAATGCGGAGGCAATTAAGAACCATAACTAAGGCCTTGAACAACCACAAGATTAATTACAAATGGCGCCACCCAGCGACCATCTTGGCCACCTACAATGGTATACCGCATACCATCTCTACTTTGGAGGGGGATTTAAGCTCCTCAATGCTTGGGGAATCCTACCAGATCCCCCACAACCTCAACTGGGTCCTGACGGGAAGCACAATCCGTTCATCTTTGGCCCTAACCGGGAGAAACCCAAAAACACCCACCGTTGAGCAATCAGCCCATACTACAATGCTAAGCGAATATCTTAGTCCGGTCTGGAGCTGCGACTGCACACCTGACTGTTGAACTTTTCCCCATAACTTAGTCAGTTGCTCACACGAGCGGTTAACTACTGACATACTTGTGTGTTCTTTGTTTTATTTTTTATTTTATTTTTATTTCTTGTCTTTTGGTTTGTTATTCTAAGTTCACGGCTACCGCTCTACCGAGACCTACAAAAGTGTCAAACACACACAGTCCCACTCTACATAAAAATTGGCTTCCACGAATCTTAACTTGTCTTTTTATTACTTCTGTAGCACCGTTTTTTTTTCTCTTCTTGCCTGGACTTCCGAGTTCTGTCCTCATCCTATTCATCCGCACCAGCTGGTATCCTGAGATCTGATTGGCTACACTCATCAGCTGTAAGTACTCGCTCTGCTTTCACACACCCTCCCAGCACAACATGGGAATTACCATCCTTTCCCTTAACGCAAAAGGGCTCAACCACCCTGTGAAACGTAACTCACTATGGAAAACAGCACTGACACATAATTGTGATGTACTGTGTGTCCAGGAAACCCACTTTGCCGCAGACGCAACACCTAAATAGGGCGGCACAGTGGTGTAGTGGTTAGCACTCTCACCTAGCAGTAAAAAGGGTCGCTGGTTCAAATCCCAACCACGACACTACCTGCCTGGAGTCTGCATGTTCTCCCTGTGCCTGCGTGGGTTTCCTCCGGGTACTCCGGTTTCCTCCCACACTCCAAAGACATGCAGGTAGGTCAATTGGCTTGTGTCCAAAATTGGCCCTAGTATATGAATGGGGACCTTGGATTGTGGGCTCCTTGAGAGTAGGGACCAATGTGAGTGTGCAATGTACAGGGGTAGACACTAACTCAGGTTGAACAGGTGTCTTTAATCAACCTTACTAACTATGAAACTATGAAACTATGAAACTATAAATGCCAGCATAGAATGTTCCCACATGTCTTCCATTCCTCTTCCCCTCAGAAGAAACGTGGAGTACTAATAGCCATAAAGAACACCGTACTGTTCACATTGCAGGAATATTTTGCTGACACGGAAGGCCGATATATTATTTTGAACTGTACAATCAACAATGTACCATACACCCTTGTTACCATTTACGCCCCAAACCAAGGCCAAATGAACTTTCTTAGGAAAACACTGAGAAGAGTGAGAAAAGTTCAAAAGGGACACTTACTGCTTTGTGGAGACTTTAATCTAGTTCCAAATAACGCAGTGGACTCCACAGCAGGGTCTAAAAGATATGCATCCCCTTTAGAGTCTTTTATTGCATCTAATGATTTGTATGATGTGTAGAGGTGTTGTAATGCGAGCGAGCGGGACTTTACGTTCCTCTCGCCACGTCACAACACCTACTCGTGTATTGATCTGTTTTTGGCTGACAAACCAATACTTCAGAGGACTTTGGGTTCCAGCATCCACACCACCACCTGGTCAGCCCCCATTAGCTTCAATATCTCTGATGATTTGCATCACCCAGATTCCTTCATATGGAGAGTAAACAATTATCTCCTTACCACGCCACAATACTCCATTCCTATCAAACAACAATTGGAAGAATACTTCTTAATTAATCAATCCTCAGTATCTGACCCGGTGGTGGTGTGGAATGCCCACAAAGCAGTTATGAGAGGGGTGTTCCTCCAAATGGGTGCTAAAGCCAAAAAACAAAGAACCCAGAGACTGGACAAACTCACGACTGACATTGCCACCGCTGAATCCCTAAATAAAACAAATCCCTCCCAGTCCCTTCAAGCTAAAATATTCACGTTACGAAACGAATTGAGGTCACTTCTCCTAGAGAGACATGAAACATTTTATAAGATACTCAAGGCCACGTCATACACCACAGGTAACAAAGCAAGTAAAGCAATGTCACTAAAAGTTAAAGGACACAGAAACAAAACGAAAATCCTGTTCTACACCATCCTCACACCAACGAAAAACTCCTTAAACCTCAATCCATAGCCAACGCCTTTAGCACGTACTATCAAGATCTTTACAACCTTAAAGAAGATCCGAACATCACCCAACCTTCCCTTGCATTGATTCAAGCATTCCTAGACGACCTGTCCCTATCCCATGAACAACTTTCAGAATTAAATTAATCTTACGGTCGATGAGATTATATCAGTAATAAATAAGCTTCCTTGCTCCAAATCCCCAGGCCCAGACGGCTTCACTGGAGAATATTACAAACAATTCAAGGACATCTTAGCCCCTACTCTGTCCCAAACATTCAATCTGGCAGCCAAATCCACCTCCTTTCCGAAAGAAATGCTTACTGCCATGATCGTGGCCCTACACAAGCCTGGCAAAGAACCTACGTCTCCTAAAAACTTCCGCCCCATTTCACTATTGAACCTTGACTTGAAAATATACGCGGAATTGATAGCCAACAGACTGGAGGACATTATACCTTCCCTTATCTCCCTGGACCAGTCGGGGTTCACCAAAGGGCGCCAAACCTCAGACGCCACTAGACGACTATTAAATATTATCCATCATGCAGAATTGACTAAACTCCCTTCGATTCTCCTGTCCCTAGATGCCGAAAAGGCATTTGACAGGGTCCATTGGGGATACCTGTCAGCGGTACTAAATAAATTTGGGATCATTGGCCCAATACAGGATGCTATAATGGCCTTATATTCTTCTCCCTCGGCCCGAGTGTTCTCAGCAGACGCTCTTTCCTCACCCTTTCAAATTTCTAATGGCACAAGACAGGACTGTCCATTATCGCCTATAATTTTCAATCTAGTCATGGAACCCCTTGCTGAAAGAATAAGATCTAATACCGAAATCACTGGCATTCCCCTCGCTGACCTAGACCATAAAATTAGCCTGTTCGCGGACGACGTGATCCTTATGATCACTGACCCTGAATGTTCACTCCCCGCAATCCAGAAGACGCTCGCCTGGTTTAGTGCTGTTTCCTATTATAAAATAAACGAATCTAAATCGTATGTATTGGACTTAGGCCTAGACACGCCCACTAGCGATCGATTCAAAGAACAATTCCCTTATTCGTGGGCAGAGAATAGCATAACATACCTAGGCATTCAACTAACCAAATCTACGAAATCTCTGTTTGCAGCTAACTACTTACTGATTCGCACAAAACTACAAAACTACCTTACCAGGCTAGCGAACTTCGAATTCTCTTGGACGGGACGTTTAGCAGCGTTCAAAATGTTACATCTCCCCCAAATACTATATCTATTCCGAACTTTACCCATCCCACTCCCCCTTAGCTACTTCAGTTCACTCCAATCGCTACTATCGAAATTTGTTTGGCAAGGTAAAAAAGCTAGATGTGGACACGCCCAATTAATTAAACACAGACTGGCCGGCGGGACAGGCTATATTGATTTCCAAGACTACTATATGGCTTCTATCCTCACACAAACTAAGGAATGGTTCCCACTCTCTCCAATTTCCACCCTATGGGGGAAAATGGAAGCCTCTCTAATTCCAGGTGGAAACTTATCCTCCTGGCTATTCGCAACAATCCTAGGAGCAAAACTTCCTAGTAAACTCTCTCCGACCATAATGGCAACTATTAAAACGTGGGCACGGTTTATCCATTCAGTGACCACCCAATCAAAAGGGACGACATTTCCTATACCCATAGAGACCCTGCATCTACTGATGCAGTCAACATCTTATACATTTTGGAAAACCAAGGGCATAACCTCTCTCTATCGGATCTAATTGACAAAAATGCCATAAAATCGTTTCCAGCAGTACAAAAAGAATATTTACTCCCAAACTCTGATATTTTCTTATATTTACGCACCAAACACTGCCTCGCTTCCTTTAAAACATGGAAGTGCACACTCCCCCATGAAGCATGGCTCTTCTTCAAACCCACCATGGTACGACAAAAAGGTATCTCTCTCTTCTACAAATTACTCCGCCATAAATCTACATTTACTAGCTCAGCAGCAATTTTGCACTGGGAAAAAGTTCTAGACCACAAATTCACATTAGAACAATGGGAAAAGGCCTGCCAATCCACGTATAAAGCTACATGCTGCGCTTTCCTATGGGAATTGGCATATAAACTAACTTACCGTTGGTATTTGACTACTGACAAATTATCCAAATTTGACCTAACTAATAATGGTACATGTTGGCGGAAATGTGGACATCATGGGAACTTACTACACACTTTCTGGAACTGCCACAAACTCACGGGTTACTGGCACTCAGTATTCAGACTAATCTCTGATGTTACCAAGCAATCAGTCACAGAAACTCCCTACCTAGCCCTCCTCTCCTTGACTATTGAACAATTCCCTAATCCAGCAAGAAATATCATAATACACATACTTCTTGCAGCACGTCTAAATATAGCATGAAAATGGAAGAACCCTAACCCACCTACCCTAGTTGAAGTAGTTCAAACTACCCATGCACATTATTTACATGAAACAGTGCTAGCACTCAGACAAGGTTTCAAAAACCAAATCCTTTCGAGGGGGCGTGGCGACCGCGTAGCGAGATGGTCGCACTCTAAGTGAGCTCAGCTCCGCGCTCAGGGAATAGGCGCTCTCAAGCCCGATACACGATCTCTACGACCGGCGAACCGAGCACATCCGACCCCGGAGACACCCGCCGACGGATCTATCATGCGGAAGAGATCCCAGAAACAGATGCACGCTTTGAAATTACCGGACTTTTATCCGGCCTTGGACCGCGGGCTACACAAAGATGGCGGAGGAGGACGGCACACAGCACAACACCTGCAGCCTCCAGCGTCAGCGTCAGCAACGTCAGCGGAGAAGCTATCCAGAGCAGAGCGCACAGCGGAGATGGACGAGGAATCCGGAGCACAGTCCTCTGATTCAGACTCCCCAAATAACTCTCCATCGACCAGGAGCCCTGTAAAGTCCAGGCCCAGACTGGAGCCTGGTTACAGACCGCAGTCCAGAACGGCGACGATGGATATGGAGACGGGCGGTGGCGGATCGGCCACCCAGCAAACAGTGGATCCGATCGCACAATTCCCAACTACAGGTCAGCCCATTTCTGACACCACTTTAAAAGAACTGTTAATGTTATTACGCGCATCTCTACAAACAGATATGATGACGTGTTTACAACAATGTAGAGCTGAAATCAGTGATTTAGAGGAAAGAGTGCACCAGGTAGAGACAAGAATGTGCGATGTCACCTCCTCATTTAATGCATTGGTGGACTCTCATGCAGCGCACCACGAAGCTATAGAAAAGATCCACCTCAAAATGGCGGACCTTGAAGACCGCTCCCGTAGAAACAACCTAAAGATCCGGGGGGTTCCAGAATCAGTGACGGCACAACAACTTCCAACCTACGCTCAAGATCTTTTTTGAGCTCTGGTCCCGTCATTATCGCCTTTGGACCTGACGATCGACAGAATCCACAGAGTCCCGAAACCAGCATTCCTGCCTCAGGAAATACCCCAAGACGTTCTACTAAGAATGCACTTTTTTACAGCCAAAGAACAAATCCTTGATAGGCTGCGTAGAGGGGAGAACATCCCAGAAGCGGCATCTGCACTCCAAATCCTGCCAGATTTGTCACAGTACACCTTGCAACTCCGACGCAACATGTCAACCTTAACCAAAGCCATGAGAAACCACAAGATCATGTATAAGTGGAAATACCCTACCAAGCTACAGGCTTCCTATAACGGATCCACCCACCTCATCCGTTCACTGGAAGAAGGGATGCAGCTCTTGAAAAATTGGAAAATTCTACCTCCTGATCCAGTTCTGGCTCCACCCCAACCGACGAGGCAAGCTCCAGCCAAGATACCCAACGATTGGCAAATGAAACCACATCGGAGATCAACAGCTCGTCTCACTTGAACCTACTGCACCAGAGCTTCCTCTACGCAAGTTCTACTCAGATTCCCTGAGCGCCCCTGGTACCTGACAGCGTACCGTTAGCCCCTCACATTGGGCAATTGTTGCCTGGCCCATATGGGTCTTGTTTCTTATTTGCAATTTGCAGTTCAAACTTTCTTTTTCTATTCCCTCTTCTCGTTTTTTTTTTTTTTTCGTTTTTTTTTTTCGCCTCTATGAATCATGTCCTCTACCTGAACTGTGATTACAGCAGAGCATCAAACGGACACATGGAAAGATCACATCTTGGTTATCCGAACCCACTCTACGAATCCTTACTATACCTGCTTCACTATACCACAAACAGCACGCGCTCAGCGACAGAACTCACATGCCAATTTGGAAGACTAAGGCCCAACGAACTTCCACAACCTATTGTCAGAAGTAAAATATGCGGAATATGCACCAATATGACGGAGATGCATACATATGGGCACATAAGTCTCCTCGCATGTAGTCTAGCACCCCTCCAAGTCTCTCCATTTAATCTTCACGACCAACGGATCCTATCGATCTTCATTAACCATCAATGAGCATTAAAATCCTTTCCCTTAATGCACGGGGTCTCAATCATCCGGCCAAAAGACAATCCCTGTGGCAAGAGGCAATCAAGCAGAACGTGGACTTACTGGCTGTGCAAGAAACACACTTCCATAAACTAGCTACACCTTTGTGTTTGCACCGGAAATTCCCACACATTCTCCACTCTTCTATCACGGCGAAGAAAAGGAGGGGTTATGATTGCCATAAGGGACTCGGTAAAATTTGAACTTAAAGACTCTGTTGTAGATCCTGATGGTAGGTTCATCATTATGGTTTGCAATATCAATATGATCTCCATTACTTTTGCATGCATATATGCGCCTAACTCGCACCAATTGAAATTCTTGAGGAAAGTGCTCAAACAAATAGAGCAGGTGCATGTTGGGAGCATACTTATATGTGGTGACTTTAATATGATTTTAGATGGGGAACTGGATACCTCCTCTGGAGCAAGGAATCACCTTCCAAATTTTAAAAAACTCCTACACCAGGAAGGTCTATTCGACGCCTGGCGTTGCCTGAATGCGAACAAAAGATCATATTCGTATTATTCTCCTAGATTTAATTCCTACTCCAGACTAGATATGTTCCTCATGGATTTAGATCTACTTCACAGAACTACCAGTTCCTCCATCCTTGATATAACATGGTCAGATCACGCACCCATCATACTCAATATTGAAGGGGGTAGAACACACGCCTCGTCCCGCATATGGCGGAATAATGAGACCGTATTGCAGGACCCAAAATACCACGCGGAAATTTCCCAACAACTAGTGGAATATTTTCAGGTTAATGACCCTAAATGCACTAGTCCCTTTATAAATTGGAATGCCCACAAGGCCTTCATGAGGGGGGCCCTTATAAAAATTAATTCAAAAATCCGGAAGACTCGCGCCGCCAATTTAAACAACCTACTAAAAGAACTCCGCTCTCTAGAACATCGCAATCAGCAAAACCTGTCTACTGATCTCGCAACGCAACTATTCCAAATTAGATACAAAATTAGAGAATGGTATAGCATGTTCCATGATCGTGCTATGGCAAGGCTCCGGCTTAATTACTATGGAAACAACAACAAAGCAGGTAAATTCCTGGCCAACCGCTTAAAAGACAAACGCACTAAAACGGCAATCCCATATCTGCTTCACCTAAAAACAGCAGCCAAGGTGGAACACCCCCAAAAAATAGCAGACGCTTTCGCGGACTATTACTCGTCCCTTTACAATCTTCATTCGGACCCCAACACAAACACACCAACGAGAGAGAATATAGCATCTTTTCTAGATAAAGTCCGTTTACCCTCCCTAACCGATGCCCAACTTCAAGAATTAAGATCCCCAATTACCCCCGTTGAGTTAGAAAAAGCTATCCACTCACTACCCTCCGGGAAATCTCCGGGCCCAGATGGGCTCTCTAATGTGTACTATAAAAATTTCAGCCAAATTCTATCCCCACATCTCCTGTCTATTTTCAATGTAGCCAGGACAACCGGTTCTTTCCCAGCAGAAATGCTCAAAGCCTATGTTATCACCCTACCCAAACCCGGAAAATCTCCAGACACACCAGCCAACTTTCGCCCCATTTCTCTCCTCAATGGAGACATTAAACTATACGCTAAAGTAATAGCAAATAGAATCTTTGACATTATGCCAAATTTAATAAACCCAGACCAAACTGGATTCACAAAGGGGAGGCAGGCATCAGATGCCACACGACGCCTACTGGGCCTCATTCACCAAGCTGGGACTCGTGGGACGCCTTCTCTGCTTCTTTCAATAGATGCGGAGAAGGCGTTCGACAGGGTCCATTGGGAATACATGGAGGAAGTGCTAAAGAAATTTGGTTTTCAACATGAGGCCCTGTCGGCGATCTTGGCGCTCTGTTCTACGCCTTCCGCCCAAGTGTTCACCATGGGGCTATTATCCAAAACATTTACTATATCGAATGGCACTCGCCAGGGGTGTCCCTTGTCGCCCCTAATATTTAATATGATGATAGAGCCCCTGGCGGAGACCATTAGATCTCATCCGCATATTACAGGACTCAAGGCCAGAAGGAGAGACCATATAGTTAATCTGTTCGCGGACGACATAATACTGTTCCTATCGAACCCGGTCGTGTCACTATCATACACACACAAAATCCTGGAGGAATTTGGTAGGATATCTTACTACAAAGTAAACTTTACAAAATCACTCATACTAGACCTAGGGCTAAACCGACACGTGAGTTCTCACATCAAGCAAACCTTCCCGTATATCTGGGCATCCAAACAAATCCCTTATTTAGGCATACAGATAACAAACAACCTATCTCTTATTGCAGATATTAACATTAAACATCTTCTACAAGAAATCCAAAAAACCATATCCCATATCTCCAAAGCTGTATTATCATGGGCAGGAAGAATTGCAGCATTTAAAATGCTGATATTGCCAAAAATTCTATATATATTCAGAACCCTCCCGATCCCTTATAAATCCGCACATTTCCTGGAGTTGAATAAACTCCTCAAGCAATACATATGGCAGGGCAAAAGAGCGAGATGTCCTTCACATAAGCTTATCATGCATAAAAAAGCGGGTGGCATGGGTCTTCCGGAAATTAAAGACTACTACTGGGCAGTAATACTAGCACAAGCTAAATTATGGTTCTCGCCAAACCCCGAACACCTATGGGTAAGTTTAGAAGAATGTATAGCACAAACTCACAACATGAGTCTCCTCCTCATGGCAGACTCTTGGAAGCCTAGATCCTTAATACACTTATCCCCAACGATTGTAGCAACTATTGCCGCATGGAGACATCTGCTACAACAGCAGAAATTAACACACCCCCACACAGCAGTCAGGGTCCCGATCCAGACCTTGGAACTACTGATTCCATATAGCAATGTCACTAAATGGAAGGAGAATGGCATAGAGTGGGTAGACGAATTATACACTCAAGAGACTATGAAATCGTTCGACTCATTACGACACGCATTTAATATTCCCCCAATTAGTAAATACCTACATAACCAGGTGTCATCTTTTCTAAAGAGGTCTCCTCCACCGAATATTGAAATCAACAGCCTAATTTGGCAATACTTTGTATCTCCCAACATTAAAACCCGAGGCATCTCGATTATATACAACACCTTGCAATATAAAAAATGTCTGGTGAAGTCCCCCTCCATGCTTACTTGGGAGAGGGATCTGAACCAGACGTACGATATAAGCCAATGGGGTAAGACCCTCAAACATAACTATGCAGCCACTCATTGCGTCAACCATTGGGAGCTCACCCAGAAGGTTCTCCACAAATGGTATAGGACACCACACCAACTGGCAAGAATGTTTTCTACGCACTCTTCACTCTGCTGGAGAGATTGCGGTAGTGTAGGTACTATTTTACATATTTTCTGGCATTGCAAAAATGTTTCTAGCTATTGGAGAAAGATATTTAGCATACTCACGGAAATCACCGGGATGATACAATCCCCAAATCCAGCCTTAGCAATTCTTCATCTTGGTATAGATGACTACCCACCCCAATTCCGCATAGTAGTGATACACATTTTAACCACAGCCAAACTAATAATCGCCCGTCATTGGAAGAGTACACAATCCCCAAATCCCTCGGAAGTACTAGTCCAGGTGAACTTAAACTTTCATTACGAAAGATTGTTAGCATTAAGAAACTCTTGTGGCAAGAAATTTGACCAACAATGGAAGTGCTGGACAGAGTGGTACAAGAAATAAATCTATCTGAAATTATATGACAATGCGACAATTCTTATCTAGCGATACGCCAGATGGCCCCCCGTCACAGTGTGATCCCAGTTGGGGTGCCGGGGGAGCCAGATGGTGTTCGCAGAACGATACAATTGCACCTCCCATTTAATTGTAATAGTTGTACTTTAACCTTTCCCATTGAACTGTTTTCATAAAGATGTGAATACGACATTAGAGGTGGAACGCTAAATCTACGTTCGTAAATGTAATTTTCTTTTTCTTTCTCTCCTCCCTCTCCCTTTTTTATTTTCTCTCTTTCCTTATTTTTGGATGTTAACTCACAACATGTAGTCCACCACTACTTGTACTTGTCTCATTATTTGTATTATATAAAACTTTCAATAAAAATAATTTACAAAAAAAAACAAAAAAAAAAAAAAAACAAATCCTTTCCAGGTGGCAACAATGGAAGGACTGGGTCAGCTCTCCTAGCTTAACTCCATTATTCAACTCCTAATCTTTGAAATAAGACTCTAAGTCGACCCTATGAAGAGGGGTGGATGGCTCTTCTCGGGCACAGAATAGATCCCTCAGGGGGTGCTCGGGTGGAACATCTCCCCTCTCTAATGCAGCAGATGAGCTACGCAGATATAACTGACTCAGTCTACTAATTTACCTGTATACCAGATCAGTAAAACTACTTGACTTTACAGATATGATATCTACTCCACTGTGTGTGTACCACATCCTAAGCGTTTTCTTGGTTCACATAGCGGATGATACACATCCCGATTTTTCAACGTTATATTAAATATGGAATACGTTTCTTGTTTTCTTTCCTGTTTGAGGTTTCTTTTCTTAATACAATACATATACATACTTAAATTTGTGAATACACGTTGTCCTGGCGTTTGATGTCTTATAGATAAATATTTCTGTTAGCCTTGATTACCATCTGTATCACAAGCATACGTTACCTATTGCTGTATATCCAATATCGATCACTTACTGTTTGTTGAAAAAAAATTGAATAAAAATGATTGAGAAAAAAAAAGAGACAACACTTTATATAAGTAACATATTATAGAAATAATATATTCATGTAAAAGAAGCTCACTTACACTAATATACAAAAAAAAAAAAAAAAAAATCTAGTAGTATATTCTAAAGGAAAATAAATAAAGCCAAGTGCAAAATAACAATGCTGTAAATGGTAAGTGTATAGGATTCAAGGTATTATATATTAATATGGGAGTAATAATCATTTTTATCAAACTTTACTATATAAAAGACTATTTTAGTGAGTAAATTTAAAACTTAAAAAAATTATGGAAATCATAATGAAAGTACATAAGAGAAGGAAGGAGAAAGAAAAAGTAGAGAAAGAAAAGTGGAGAAGTGGAAGAGTCTGCAAGGTCAGACCATGAGCCAATACTGCAATTAGAGAATAAATGTTATACATTTCCTTATTCCATCTACCATGGCACTAGTACTTGGTTGTCAAAGGTTGGTGGCATGGTATATGGAATCCAGGGCTTCTACATTTTTTCAAATTTAGGGATCATGTCATTTTCAGTAGCTAACATTTTGGCATGTACCATAGTATTATTCATCCTGTTCAATGCTTCCTTTTCTACCAATTTAGAAGATTTCCAGGCCCTTTCTAACGTTTGTTTAGCTGCTGTAAAGAGATGCACTAGCAGTTTAAATTGATTATGCGTTATATTTTCAGGTTTCAAGTTAATCAATGCTGTTGCAGGATCCAGAACAACTTTCTTATTGAGGAGTTTAGATGCAATAATAAATATACCCTTCCAAAATATTTGAGCTTTTGGACATGACCACCAAATATGAAATTGCGTTCCCACTTCAGAGCATCCCCTAAAACATTGTCCAGAATAGTTTTGTACATATTTAGCTATTCTAGCTGGTACTAGGTACCATCTTGTTAACACCTTATAATTAGCCTCTAACGCCAATATGTTAAGGGATGCTGGTTTTGTTGTAGACCATATTTGATTCCATTCCGAATAATCCAGTTTCCACTCCAAGTCTTTTTCCATTTCTGAACATAGTGTGGTTTGTCTATAGTTGCATGTACCAGCAACTGTGTATATAAAATAGATATTGTATCTCTAGTATGTGGATTGTTCTTAAAAATAGCTTCAAAACTAGTCAATTGAGATAGTGAGGTTGTAGTATTCAATAGTGGTGTGAAAAAGTTTTTTATTTGGAGGTATCTAAACAACTCCAATTGTGGTATGTTGTATGTTTCGCTTAAAGTCTGGAGAGGTATAAATGATGATGTTTTTACAAATTTGTACATATGTATAACACCCCTAGATGTCCATTCTCTGAAGGATTTAGGGGAAACCCAAGCAGGGTAGAATGCAGGATTTTTGTAAAATTAAAGTAAAAGGTTATGCAGAGATATTAGTTGACTTTTAATTTTAAATCTATCCCAAAGGAAAATGAAGTGTTTGGTAATTGGATTTTGTATCCCTTTGCGGTCTTTTGAGGAGATCCAGAGTAAGTTGGAGATTGAAATGGGATCACATTCGGCCGCTTAAATTAATACCCAAAGTGGAGCTTCTTGTTGAGTATGATATTTAGTAAGAGTTGCTATGTGAGCTGCCCTATAATAATATGCAACGTTAGGACATCCTAGACCCCCATCTATCTTAGGAAGATAAAGTGTATGTTGCTGAATTCGCGGTTTGGAAGAGCCCCACACAAATTACACTATTTTCCTCTGAATATTCTCAAGTAATATGCTGGAATCGAAATTGATAAAACTCTGAACAAGTATAATAATTTGGGTAATATTGTCATTTTAGTGATATTAATTCTTCTGAACCATGATAACGGGAGGTGAGACCATGAGTTCATACTATTTAATAGGGATTTCAAAAATGGAGGTTAGTTGACCGAAAATAAATCTGAGAGAGATGATGTTAGTTGTATCCCAAGGTATGGGATTGATTTTTCAGACCATGTAAAAGGGAGACCAATTTTTGTGGCAGATAGTTCCAAATTTGAAAGAGATATATTTAATGCTAAACATTTTTTAGGGTTAATATATAAGCCTGAAAATGCAGCAATATTATTAAGAATTGGAATAAGATTAGGGCCTGACACTTGTGAGGATGAAAGAAATAGGATATCATCTGAAAATAAACAAAGTTTGTGTTGGTATCCTCCTATTTCAATTCCGGTAATGGTAGGGTCAGTTCTAAGTTTTTGTGCAAGTGGCTCTATAAGTAGGGAAAATAATAAAGGTGAAAGTGGACATCCTTGACGTGTACCTCTTTCAATATTGAAAGAATCAGATTTATAAGCAGCATATTTGACGTATGCTTTTGGTTTGTTGTAAATTGCCGAGATCCAGTTTGTGAAGTTTGGGCCAAAACCCAATTTTTTCATATCAAGAGAGAGAAAACAAGTGGGGATATTGAGCGTTTTAGCAATATGTGCCAACAGGACTGCTCTACGCACATTGTCACCTGCCTGTCGTAAAGGCATAAAGCCTACCTGATCACGAAGCACAAGATCATCAATGATCTTCTTTAGATGGGTCGCTAAGATTTTTGCTAATATCTTAATATCAATGTTGATCATGGAAATAGGGAGATAATTAGAGCTGAGTGTATCATCTGATAATGGCTCTGGAATCATACAGATTTATTTTTTAGTAGATCATTAAATGCTTTTGCAAGTATGCAAAACTTGTGCAAGTTTGCACTAGTATTATTTTTTGAGATTCAGTCATCTGGGGAATATTGATTTGAGAGAAAATGGAATCTGCCTTATTTGTATTAAAAGAGTTTGTTTTAGTATATAGATCCTTTAAGTAAGTTTTAAATTTCTGTACAATTTTTTGTGGGTTGCTAGAATATATGTTATTGGCCAATATAAGCTTGATGGGTTTAAAAGATTTGTTAATGGATTTTAGCGCCCTGGCTAAAAGAGTACCATGCTTATTAGATTTCACATAGAATGCATGTCTAGTTCTATGAATTGATTTATCAGCTGAATTAGAGAGAAAAAGGTCATACTCTAGACGTGCTTTCTCTAGACGAGTTTTTGCAGAGGAGGTGGGATTGTTTTGAAAAGACATAAATGCTGCATTAAATTCCATCTCTAGTTGTTTTGTTAGAGTTCTACTTTCTCGTTTGAGAATTCCTGATTGTTGTTGGAATACACCTCTTAGTACTGGTTTGTGCGCTTCCCATAATGTGAGCGGGGAGATGTCTGTACTAGTGTTATTTTTTAAAATAATCTTGTAAGACTTGCTCAATTAGTTAATGGTGTGGGGAGTGTTTAAGTAATGTGTCTGGGAGGTACCAGGTTGGGTCATGTGCTCTAGGTATAATAGAAGCAATGGTGGTATAGACTGCATTGTGGTCAGACCAAGAGATGGGGATAATGGTTGATGTAATTATTTCTGGTACCATACCTATTGTTAAGAATATATGATCTATACGACTAAATGATTGGTGTGGATTCAAGAAATAAGTATAATTTCTTTTTGTTGGGTTAGATTCTCTGGGGTATAAGGAGTTTTGTCCAGAAATGGGAGGAGGACCTTATTGGAATCACCGCACACAAAGACTGAACCCATTCTATGATGTTTAGGACTTGAAAAGGATGTGATAAGAATGGTAAAGGTTGATGGTTAGGGGCATAATAGGAGACCACTGTTATAGATGTGTCCATAACATACCCTGTTAGTAGGGATGAGCTTTGAGTTCAGCGAACAGTGAACAATTTGGGCTGTTTGCGGCAAATTCAAAAAGCCGGAACACCCTGTACAAGTCTATGGGAGAAATCTAAAGTGCTAATTTTAAAGGCTAATATGCAAGTTACTGTCCTAAAAAGTGTTTGGGGACCCGGGTCCTGCCCCAGGGGACATGGATCAATGCAAAAAAAGTTTTAAAAACTCCCGTTTTTTCAGGAGCAGTGATTTTAATAATGATTAAAGTGAAACAATAAAAGTGTAATATTCCTTTAAATTTCGTACCTGGGGGGTATCTATAGTATGCCTGTGAAGGGGCGCATGTTTCCCGTGCTTAGAACTGTCCCTGCACAAAGTGTCATTTCGCAAGGAAAAAAAGTCTTTTAAAATCACTTTCCATTGTCGGCTCCCGTAATACAGAGAACACTCAATGAGTGTTTTCTGTATTAGCCGACAATTCATTCATTGATAAAAAAAAAAAAAAGTGTGGGGGTTCCCCTAAATTCAATTACCAGGCCCTTCAGGTCTGGTATGGATATTAAGGGGAACCCCATGTCAAATTAAAAAAAAAAATTGACGTGGGGGTCCCCCTAAATATCCATACCAGACCCTTTATCCGAGCACGCAACCTAGCAGGCCGCAGGAAAAGAGGGGGATGAGAGCGCGCCCCCCTCCTGAACCATACCAGGCCACATGCCCTCAACATTGGGAGGATGCTTTTGGGGTCTGTGATTCATCAAAGCACCATGTCCCCATGTTGATGGGGACAATGACCTCATCCCCACAACCCTGAGCGGTGGTTGTGGGGGTCTGCGGGCAGGGGGCTTATCAGAATCTAGAAGCCCCCTTTAACAAGGGGACCCCCAGATCCCGCCCCCCCTGTTTGAAATAGTAAGGGGGTACAAAAGTACCCCTACCATTTCACAAAGAAAGTGTGAAAATGGTTAAATAAGACAAACACACTTTTGAAAAATTCCTTTATTAAAAATTATTTTTTTTTTTTTTAAATATTCCAGCGGTGCTTATCCACTCTTGCTATCCAGCGACGGATGATCACCTCTTCGGGGTCCAGTGATGGCTGATCTGATCCAGCGACGGGGGATCTCGCAGTCCAGCGCTGTCTATACATGCATCCGTCTTCTGTCTCCACTGCGGAGACACCCGTCACCTGACCCCACCCCCTCTGACGCTGGTGAGGAAAGCCATGGGGTTCCCCAGTGACGTATGGGTGACCCCGCCCCCCTCTGATGTAACGCAGGTTTCCGTAACATCAGAGGGGGCGGGGTCACCCATACGTTATTAGGGAATCCCTGGCTTCCCTCACCAGCGTCAGAGGGGGTGGGGTCAGGTGACGGGTGGCCCCGCCCTCCTAACATAAGAAACGTCAGCACTGGGATCCCCACAGTGGAGACAGAAGACGGATCCATGTATGGACAGCGCTGGACTGAGAGATCAGCCATCGCTGGACCCCGGAGAGATGATCATCCGTCACTGGATAGCAAGAGTGGATTAGCACCGCTGGATTCTTTTTTTTTTTTTTTAATAAAGGAATTTTTCAAAAGTGTGTTTGTCTTATTTAACCATTTTTAACTTTCTTTGTGAAATGGTAGGGGTACTTTTGTACCCCCTTACCATTTCAAACAGGGGGGGCAGGATCTGGGGGTCCCCTTGTTAAAGGGGGCTTCCAGATTCTGATAAGCCCCCCGCTCGCAGACCCCCACAACCACCGCTCAGGGTTGTGGGGATGAGGCCCTTGTCCCCATCAACATGGGGACATGGTGCTTTGAGGGGTCACAGACCCCCAAAGTATCCTCACAATGTTGAGGGCATGTAGCCTGGTACGGTTCAGGGGGGGCGCTCTCTCATCCCCCCCTCTTTTCCTGCGGCCTGCCAGGTTGCATGCTCGGATAAAGGGTCTGGTATGGATTTTTAGAGGGACCCCCAGGTCAAATTTTTTTTTTAATTTGATGCAGGGTTTCCCTTAATATCCATACCAGACCTGAAGGTTTTTATCAATTAATGAATTGTCGGCTAATACAGAGAACACTCATTGGGGGTGTGTTCGGCTCATCCTTACCTGTTAGTAATAGGTAACGCCATTCTGTATCCTTGATTTCTGAATGCAATGTGAACGGTGTGGAACGATGAAATGCTATCAGAGTGCCACGCTTTTTAATGTCAGCCGAAGCTGTATATACTTGTGGGTAGGTGGTATTAAAAAATGTGGGAGTTGTAGTTGGAGTAAAATGCATTTCTTGAAGACAGTCTATGTGTGCCTTCTTAGCTTGGAACATCCAAAATGCTTTTGTACATTTGTGTGGCACATTAAAACCCTGTACATTCAATGGTAAAATGTTTAAAGGAGCCATATCAAATAAATTCTTGTGCTAAGTACATTATTAGTCTTAGTGCGGTGATTACTCGGTCTGACCTGCGCAGACAAAAGAAAGAGAAGAGGAAAAGAGGAAAAGAAGATCCAGTATAATCAATCTTAGAAAAGAAAAAAGAACATAACAAATTATAAAGCACAAATACAGCGAAAAAAATCAAGGGATTCAAAAATTACCCGTGGTGAGGGGTAAATCTCCCCCATCAGGGAACAGGGGGCCTTCGTCGAGTCTCCACATAATATTGCGGGGATCCGAGGAAAGCATGGTGAGGTGCATGAAGCTTCCGTGCACTGGGGTGCCGCCTAAAGAATAAAATAATAGTATACATCACAAGGATGTAATAGTATTTGCCCTTTTAATGTATATCAGTGTCTAACATATATTTAAGCTTAAAGAATAAGGAAGAAGAGGAGTGGGAGGGGAGATTTCTAAAATTTGTGTCCAGAGAAGTAAATTTAGGAAAACGAATCAATCCTTTATATTATAATAACCAGAATTTGAACTAAACAGTGTACACAAAATGTCCAACAACTATGCTATTTAGTATCATATCACAAGAAAGATACATTTTTGTCAAAAAAAACCTCTTAATACTATTAGCTACATAGCAAAAACCCTAGAATGATTTATAAGCATAGAGCCCGCAGTTAATGATGGGCCCCATGCTGAAAAAAACTGAATAAGCTTATAGAAATATATAACCTTAACAAGAGTAGCAATATTTTCTATGTTGAATATGAAGTGAAAACTGACAACATAGAATAATAAAACATTTCTGTGAAACTAGAAACAAATCATTAAGTCGTGTTGTTTTAAAAGGAGTATTTCAATACATCCCAGAATATGAACCACATATCAGGTAGCAAAAAGAGATATTATGTAGTTAATAAGGGAATTAATGCAATACTTAAATATTTTACTAATTTTCTAAAAGGTGCTGTTTTAGCAAAAACAATGAATTATGTGTCAAATGGAAGTCCATCAGTTCATGGTATCATCTTGGCCTTGGGGAGAGGATGTGAATCTGCCTCTTTTGTGTGTATGAAGATTTCCATTACTCGATTTCCATTACTCGCCTCAGACTGAGTTGTATTTTGCAGAGAGGAGGAAGAGGCTGATCTTCTTCATGTAGTAGTAGTAGCAGAATTCCCATCCACTAAATTAAGATCACTAAGTGCTTGTTGGAGTTCTTCAGGTGATCTGCAGGAGATTCTGGTTCCTTGGTGGGTGAAACATAAAGAAAATGGGAAACCCCATTGATACTTTATGTTGTGGCGTTGTAATACCATTAATTGGGGTTTCATTGCCCTCCTTTTAGAAATTGTTAGCTGAGAGAGATCCGCAAAGAGCTGGTAGTTATAACCCTGAAACATTAGGTTGTTGTTTTCTCTGGTTGCATTTAAGAGCTGCTCTTTTGTTCGGAAAAAATTGAATTTTGCTATGACATCTCTTGGGGGGCCATACATTTTTTTGGGCATAAGAGCCCTATGTACTCTGTCCTTTTCAAGCCTTTCCAGTGGTATGCCTGGCTGCAGTTCCTGGCAAAGAGCTGTAATAGTTGCTTGCAGATCTATGATTGATTCAGGTATGCCTCTGAAACACAGATTAGTCCCTCTGCCACGATTTTCATAATCTTCCAGTCTATTCTGCAATGTGAAATTTTCCTCTTTCAGGTTTTCTATTTCAGATAAGTAATCCTGGGTAGTGTTTTCAATTTCCTCCACTTTAAGTTCCAGTGAAGATGTTCGGTGTCCAAGTTCGCTTATTTCCTTTGTTAGGTTATTAGTAATTTGTTCAGATGTTTGCTTTAAAGCTTTATGAAGCATTTTTTCAAACTGTTTTAAGATGCTTGAGGGAACTACAGGCTCTTGAAGTGATGTATGAGGCATTGTTATTTCATTCTCTGAGTCTGAGTCCCCAAGGGAGATATGCTAAGGTAACTTAGGCTTATTCCTCTTTTCTGAAGTAAATGTAACTGAGGGGGCTGACGCTTTTTTTGAGATATTCTGTGCTTGTGTGCTGCTGTTAGGAATCATTTTACTTTTGTTTCGGGCACCTCCCAACACCATTTTGGTATTAAAATGTTCTCCCACCTCACAGCAATAAATTACAGATGTTTCAGCTATATTTGTGCCGTCAGGCTGTCTCGTTATTGCGGCTTTCTCCCCTCTCTGAGTGGAGCTCTAGCCTGACATGACTGTCCCGCTAGCCTCCGCACATGCACCTCCTCAAACATTTTTTTTATAAGATTCTGAAAGCAAATACTGAAGCAGATATCATAAAAAAATAGAGATCTTTTCCCTGGACTTGAAGCACTATAATTGACACCTGATGATGCCAAGTCAGTACAATGGGCAATTTCTGGAGTTATTAAAATAATTACACCTTTTGGCTTACTTTTCTGTACAAGCAGTCAGTGTATACATAAAAAATAAGCTGGGAAAGGGGGCATGGCGACCGCTCATCATGATGGTTGCATACTAGAAGAGCTCCACTGGGCTGCAGGGGAATCACCAGCGCATCGCCCTCACTGAGACAGGTACGATTGCTGCCTCTACCTGCCAGACCACTGCTGCTGCACGGAGCCCTAAAGGCTATGTGGAGGAGGCACCAGCTAAAATGCTGAAATTGACGGATTTCTTCCCGGCCGTCTCCCGCTGGCTACAAAAATATGGCGGCGGGGGACGTCCCCCCTCGGACAGTCCCCAGGAGCACTAGCGCCAGCAACACAGACACGCTCAAGCAGGCTGGAGCATGAGAATGACACAGCCGCTGCAGATGATATGGACAACACGCAGGACAGTGAATCTAACTCTCCCTGCAGCTCACCTACAACGAGGAGCCCTGTAAAATCTAAACCCAGGCTAGACCACAGAGCAACAGATACTCTGCACTGGCCATGGAGTTGAGTGGTTCACAAAACAATGACCCAGCAGCGCAATATCATGCTGACCCGATCGCCATGTTTCCAACTACAGGGCAAACGATATCCGATACTACACTGAAAGATATGCTCATGTCCCTGAGAACATCACCGCAATCAGATATGCTATCAAGCTTTCAACAGCGCAGGGCTGAGATTAATGAACTTGGAGATAGAGTGCATCAAGTGGAAACAAGGATGCGTGATGTCACAACATCTTTCAACGCAGGAACAATCTGAAAATCCGTGGCATACCAGAAAACGTTGCGGCACAACATCTCCAGTCTTATGTTAGTGATTTATTCCAAGCTGCATCACCATTAGGGATGAGCTTCGTGTTCGACTCGAACATACGTTCGACTCGAACATCGGCTGTTTGCCCGTTCGGCCAATTCCGAACGTTATGGGCCGTTCGCGCCAAATTCGTGTGGCGCTCACGGCCCACAATGCACTGCGTCATCGCAGTGCATTGCAGGCTCATGATTGGCCAAGCATGCACTGTGACCCCGCATGCTTGGCCAATCACAGCGCCAGCAGCGAGGAGAGCCATGATTGGCCACAGGCAGGATGCCTGTGGCCAATCATAGCTCAGGCTGTGTAGTACACACCCCACACTATATAAGGCCGCCAGCGCGGCGGCCTAGTGTAGTGTGTTGGCGTCTGAAGCAGTTAGTGGGTGTTCTGTGTACCTTCAACACAGTACACACCGATCGTTATCGGCCGATTTTCGATCTTGCTCTTCTGTAGTGGTTGTTGTCTGCTTGCCTGACCGCAGTATACACCGCTATATTCACCTCACCTATATAGCTAGTGATCTATCTTTTATAATAGAGCTTACAGTCAGTAGTGTTAGGAGCTTGTGCGTGCTGTCTGCGTGCTCTGTACCCAGTACACACCGCTATATCCACCTACATAGCTCTTCTCTATTTGAGCCCACTTGCCATCTGCAGGAGTTATTGGAAGTTGTGTGTGCCTCCAGCACAGCACAGTAGCACAGTATACATCTGTATATACCCCTTTATCTCTGGTGTTCTATAAAAAAGGCATCTGCAGGAGTTAGTGGGTTTTTTGTGCCTCCAGCACAATATACACCTGTATCTACCCTTTATTGCTGTTCTCTAATAGAGGCATCTGCAGGGCTTAGTGGGTGTTGTGTGACTCAATTACAGTATACCCATTTATCTCTGGTGTTCTATAATAAAGGCATCTGCAGGAGTTAGTGGGTGTTGTGTGACTCCAGCACAATATACACCTGTATCTACCGTTTATTGCTGTTCTCTAATAGAGCCATCTGCAGGGCTTAGTGGGTGTTGTGTGACTCTATTACACTGCTGTTTTACCCAACTCCCTTCAGACCATTACCATGTCTGGAAGGCCAGCAAGGAGAGGCAGACAGGCGCGAGCCGATAAAAGAGGGCAAGCAGGCTCTGTGTCTAGAGACAACAGTGCTGGTCGTGGACGCGGTGCATTGTCATCAGCACGTGGCCATGGGACACGCTTGTCCTTCTTTTCGGCAGCTGGACATGTTGAACCGCAACATGCCAACGACTTGGTAGAGTGGATGACCAAGCCCTCTTCATCCTCCTCATCCTCTCTCACCCAGTCTCAGGGTACTAGCAAAGCAGCTGCCAACGCATCGTCTTCCCTCCTCTCAATGTCATCATCAGTGACTCCTTCCCTAGACCCACCACGTCCTCCTGAGGAGTCTCCTGAACTCTTTGAGCACAGTGTTGGGTACATGCTCCAGGAGGATGCCCAGTGTTTTGTAGGCTCTGATGATGATACTCAGCTACAGGAAGGCAGTAGCGTGAGCGCAGAGAGAGGGGATGCTCAAGAAGGACAGCAATCTGGCAGTCATGTTCCACAAGCTGCAGCATACTGCCAGGTTTGCTCCAGTGATGAAGAGGGAGGGGATGATGAGGGCGCTGACTCCACATGGGTGCCTGGTAGGAGAGAGGAGGAGGAGGAGGAGGAGGCACATGTCCAACGAGGCAGGATGCCCTCCGGGGGCCAGCTTAGGGGCAGCACACCGACTGAATCACACCGCAGAGCTCCGCCTGTGCAGGGCGCTGCTTCTGCGCGTTATTCTAAAAATTCTTTGGTGTGGGCCTTTTTTGAGACGAGTGCATAAGATCGCACCGCTGCTATTTGCAACATATGTCTCAAGCGTATCTCGCGTGGCCAAAACATCAGCCGCTTGGGCACCACATGTTTGACTAGACATATGTTGACCTGCCATGCAGCTCGTTGGCAAGCGTACCTCAAAGACCCACACCAAAGAACAAAGCAGACCCCTCCTTGCTCCTCATCAGCTGGGATCTCCAACCCCACTAGACCTTCAGTCCTCTCTGAAACCTGCTCTGAGAGGAATGAAGGTGTAGAATTAGGTGTTGTCACAGACAAGTGCTTCCGGGCACTCTGCTAGCAGTACACCCACGTCCGATTATAGCAGGCAAATGTCCTTGCCCCAGCTGCTGGACCACCAAAAGAAGTTCACTCCCAGCCATCCACATGCCCAGTGGTTGAATGCTAGCTTGGCTAAATTGCTAGCACTTCAACTGCTGCCTTTTCAGTTGGTAGACTCGGCCCCCTTCCGTGAGTTTGTACAATGTACGGTTCCTCAGTGGCAGGTCCCCAAACGCCACTTTTTCTCACAGAAGGCGATTCCGGCTCTCTACCGGCATGTGGAAGGCAATGTCCTTGCCTCGCTGGACAGGGCGGTCAGCGGTAAGGTGCATATTACCGCTGACTCATGGTCCAGCAGGCATGGACAGGGACATTACCTGTCTTTCACGGCCCATAGGGTCACTCTTCTGGCAGCTGGGAAGGATGCAGGACAAGGTGCAGTAGTGTTGGAGGTTGTTCCGCCACCACGCCTCCAAAATGCTATTATTGGTTGTGACACACCTCTCTCCTCCACCCCCTCCTCTTCTTCTTCCTCCATGGCCTCTTCCAGTGGTCTGTTCTCAGAACCAGCGGTGCTCCATAGGCGTTCCAGGGGCTACGCAAGTACGCAGGCAAAACTATGTCATGCCATGCTTGCGCTGGTTTGTTTGGGGGACAGGAGCCACACTGGGGCAGATGTTTTGTCAGCTCTGCAGGGGCAGGTCGAGAGGTGGTTGACGCCACGCCAGCTTAAGCCAGGAATGGTGGTTTGCGACAATGGCGCCAACCTCCTCTCTGCCCTCCGACAGGGACAACTGACCCATGTGCCCTGTGTGGCTCACTTCCTTAACCTGGTGGTGCAGCGGTTATTGGGCAGGTACCCGGGCTTACAGGATGTCCTGAAGCAGGCCAGGAAAGTCTGTGTGCATTTCCGCCGATCATTTAATGCCTGTACTCGGCTGTCTGAGCTCCAAAAGGAGTTGAACCCGCCCAAGAACCGCCTTTTATGTGACATGCCCACCATGTGGAACTCAACGTTGGCCATGCTGCAGCGGCTGCACACGCAGCAGAGGGTCATCAATGAGTACCTGTGCGACTACGGCACCAGGACAGGGTCAGGGGAGCTCGTTTTTTTCTCACCACGCCAGTGGGGCATGATCAGGGATGCATGCACTGTCCGGTCACCGTTTGAGGAGGCCACAAGGATGGTGAGCAGTAACAGTGCATGCATCAGTGACACTGTACCTCTTGTCCAGCTCTTGGAGCATACGCTGCGTGGAATAATGGACAGGGCACTTGAGGTAGAACAGAGGCAGGAAGAGGAGGACTTCCTTGCCTCTCAAGGCCCCCTTTATCCAGACAGTGTTCCTGCTGTGCCATCCATCACACAGGAAGAGGATGAGGAGGAGGAGGAGGATGATTGTGTCAGAATGGAGGTGGAGGCTGGCACTCAGCATCAGCAGCAGCAGCAGTCTTGTAGGGATGATTTACAGTCCCAAGAAACCCGTGGACTTGTACGTGGCTGGGAGGAGGTAGCTACGGATCATGTTGTCCTTAGTGACCCAAAGGACTCCAGACCGAATGCCTCAGCTAACCTACGCTGCATGGCCTCCCTGATCCTGCAAAGCCTGCAGAAGGATCCTCGTATTCTTCGGATCAAAGAGAGGGACCATTACTGGCTGGCCACTCTCCTTGATCCACGGTACAAGGGTAAGGTTGCCGACCTTATCTTGCCATCGCAGAGGGAGCAGAGGATGAGACATCTCCGGGAGGCCTTGCAGAAAGGTCTGTGCAACGCGTTTCCAGAGACTGAGAGGTTACAAACTCCTGGTCCTGGACAACATGTTGCTGAGGCATCAGTCAGAAAGAGCGGTGGAGAAGGTGGCCATCTGACCGATGCGTTCAGACAATTTTTTAGTCCGCAGCCCCAAGGTATGATCGGTTACAGCAACCATCGCCAGCGTCTGATTTACATGGTGCAGGAATACCTAGGGGCAAGGTCAGACTTGGACACCTTCCCCACCGAAAATCCTCTGGCTTACTGGGTCTTGAGGATGGATCACTGGCCAGACCTTGCACAGTATGCAATTGAGCTACTGGCCTGTCCTGCATCCAGCGTTCTTTCGGAATGCACCTTCAGTGCTGCTGGTGGCTTTGTTACCGATCACAGGGTGCGCCTGTCCACCGACTCAGTTGGTCGACTGACCTTCATCAAGATGAATCAGTCTTGGATCACCCACAGCTATCAAACACCTGAAGCTGATGTAACCGAATATTTTTTTTGAAATATCACATCCCTTCAAGACTGCCTATGCTGATGCTGAGTGACTGTCCTGTTATGTTGATTGTCTATCCTCTTCCTCCTCCGCTGATATGTTGGCAGAACATTTTTGATTCTGGGTGATGCCACCAGCCCAATTTTTCAGCCCCTGTTTAACAGGGGCGTTTAATTACAATTTTTGATGCAATGCTTTGCAGCAGGGCTCATTCCTGCACCACAACTAGAGTATATGGGAGAGGTTGCAGTGTCGTGGCACCAGCACCAGCAGCCCAATTTTTCAGCCCCTGTTTAACAGGGGCGTTTAATTGCAATTTTTGATGCAATGCTTTGCAGCCAGGCTCATTCCTGCACTACAACTAGAGTATATGGGAAAGGTCGCAGTGTCGTGGCACCAGCACCAGTGCCTAAGGCCCAATTTTTCAGCCCCTGTTTAACAGGGGCATGTAATTACAATTCTTGATATAATATTTCACAGCAGGGCCCGTTCCTGTGCCCACCGAGAGTAACTGTGAGGACTTATATTGTTGTGGCACCAGCACCAGCACCACAACCACCAAAGGTCAATTTTTCTACCACTGTTCAACAATGGCATGTAATTACAATTCTTGATATAATCGTTCACAGCAGGGCGCTCCAGCGCCCACCAAGAGTCACTTTGAGGGCTTACAATGTTGTGGCAACACCAACACCTTGTTCTGCCGTTTCTGCAGAGCATATAGGGCAGGCCCCTACTTTCAAACATCCAACTTACAAACGTCTCCTACTTGCAAAGGGAAGGAGACAACAGGAAGTGAGATGAAAAAAGACGGACGGCAAAACAAATTATACAGGGATGATAACCCTTCCCTATGTTTTCCAAAAAGCTTAAAAATAGATTTTTTGACTGGAGCTACACTGTAAAAATGTACCATTTGAAAATTACAAACAGATTCTACCTAACACAACAAACCTACACAGTCCCTGTCTTGTTTGCACCGCCTGTATACTGCTGTTCTGAGTATATAGGGCCTGGGGGCCACACGTATTTCCTTTTTTTAATATGAGTACGGGTTTCCCCTTAATATCTGTACAAGACCCAAAGGGGCTGGCAATGGGCAGGGGGGGCTACCCATGCCATTTTTCTCAATGATTTTCAGGCATACTATAGACACCCCCAGGCACGATATTTAAAGGAATATTTCACATTTTTTTCACTTTAATCGTCATTAAAATCAGTGCTCCCGCCAAAACGGCCATTTTTTAAAAACATTTTAGGCATTGACCCATGTCCCCTGGGGCAGGAGCCAGGTCCCCAAACCCTTTTTAGGACAGTATCTTGCATAATAGTCATTAAAATTAGCACTTTTAATTTCGAACGTTTGAGTCTCATAGACTTCAAAGTTTTGGGTCCGTTCGAAAGTTCTGGTGCGAACCGAACCGGGGGGGGTGTTCGGCTCATCCCTACTGGAGAGTTTGTGTGGAGTGCATAGGTAGGAGAATATGAGGTCAAGGCAGTTGCCAACAAAGTGTGTAGAAGCATTTGTCCATTGTTTCAGAAGAGGAGGTTAGGCTCAGCAGCTTAGAAGTAGCGGCAGTTTTAAGATTAACAGGGACGTTGAAGTCAACAAGAATGATTGTTGGAATTTCAGAAGAGAGAAAGTAGGGTAGCCAGGCAGAGAAGTAGTCAAGGAAGTTTGATACCGGTCCAGGGAGCCCAATAGATCACAGAAATGAAACTCGAGAAAATAGACAAATACAGTGAGCTTCAAACGAGGAGAGGGACAGAGAGGGGGGTGGATGAAGAATTTGAAAAGTGCTTTGAGGGAATGGGGGGGATTCCAACACCACCTCCTTTCCGTCCACTAGGCCTGGGAGAGTGAGTCCACAGGAGGCCACTACAGGAGAGAGAAGCAGGAGAAGGAAGGTCAGAATCTTGAATCCAGGTCTCAGTAATTGCAAGTAGGTTCAAGGAGTTTGTGATAAATATGTCATGGATGGTGGTGAGTTTGTTACAAACAGAGCGGGCATACCAAAGGGCACAGGAGAAGGGGAGGCTGGTTCTAGGCTGAAGAGGAATAGAAATGAGATTGTGTGGATTGTGGCTGCTATCAGAGCATGGGGGGTGCTGGGTATGTTGGCCGAAGGTAAATTTATAGGATTTGGGGAAATATCTCCAGAAGTTAGGAGAAGCAGAAGGGTGAGAGAGGTGATATGGGAGTGTGACTTATGTGGGGAGACATGTCTCAGTGTACTGCAGGTTATTTGGTATATGAGTTCCAAATTAGCAGGAGCTGATATGTGCAGTAATAAGGTGAAGACAGGAGTGAGGGTGGAGAAGATGGGTGAAGGAGTGAGAATTTAATAGACACGTGCATTCGTTTTCATCCGAATTTCGGATATTTTCATTATTGTTTTAACAAACAATAACGAACGTGCAGAAACCGAAATCTGAAAGATCCGACATAAGCAAATGCTTTATTTTAATTTTCGTTGTGACAACAGTTCAATATAGATACAGGATTCGATATGACGCTGACAATAGCAATCTGTGTCCATCAAACCTGTGGTTGAATGTGCCTAATCTTAGCTCTATTAGTCCAAGATTATTCTACATAGAGAGAAAAGATTTGACATTATACAGATATAGCGATACCCTCACTTAAGAGGGCCGCAAGTTTGGTTTGGGCCCTGAGCACAGCTCCGCCAACCCCCCCGGCAATCTGCTCTACCCACTCTGGCACAGTTAGTATCTAGCAATACACATTAAATCACTTATACTCTAAATATGTGTGTGCGTGGGTGGATAACTCAAGCTCATAGACAATCTTTGAAAGTATATAACTGACTTTACTTGTTGTTCTATAAAAGGAATAACATGAACCGAACATTTGGTTTGCAACACATAAGCAGGTCCCTGCAGTAACCAGTAATAAAGATAAACAGAGTAATCAGCATAATAAAGTATTGCTATGCAACTCTAGCGCTGCCCTTTTTCAGCTACTTCCCCGCATGGGTAAACTAACACCCAGCACTATCTACCTATGCAGTCAGGCCTGACTGATCTAGATGGAAGTCCAGTGAAACAATATTCGCTAGCAATCTTTCTGTGGTGCACTTGAAGAACAACTTTGTAATCCAAACGAATAATCAAGATAAAGTATCTGTCTTTAAACAGCTCTCACCACCCGGACAAGTCCAAGTCCGTTTTCCTCCGCCAATTCGTCTAGGAACAGGAATCCACCGACCTCCGAGTCTTCAATCCTTCTGATGCACTGCAGCAAGGATGAGAAAATGTCTCTCAGGTGCAGCTAGGCTGCCAGAGGGCTCTTTGGAAAAAAGCGCAAGGCCCAGGCTTCAGGCCTTGTGCCTCCAGCAGTTCAGCACAGACCTCCTCTTGCTAGGAGAGGGGGGGGGGGGTCCAAAGAGGGCAAACTAGGCCTCTCCCCCTCCTTATATGCCCTCCCCCATGAGTCTCTGGGGCATAACTCCAAACATCCTGGGAACCAGCGGGGTTCTGGGAACAGTAGTTTTATAGTCCTTAAAGAGACCCCGCTACA
Source organism: Lithobates pipiens (assembly GCF_037356315.1). NCBI lineage: Eukaryota > Metazoa > Chordata > Amphibia > Anura > Ranidae > Lithobates > Lithobates pipiens. Next base: position 204,595,110 of record NW_027507784.1, on the reverse strand, counting down.
CACTCCCCCCACTTAAATTTTTTGGTCCCCAAAGATAAACTTTTAACACATATCTTGTACCAATTTTGAAAGTGCTGGGTATGATGTTGGTACAGGGAATTTCCACCAGAACTCAGAGGTGGGATTCCCTGTCCCACAGGTCACACTGGCATGAGTGGCCTGCCTAACTGTGCCAGAGAGTGAACTGGGGTTGGCCTCCACCAAATGGTCAGTGGAGGGATTAGAGTGTTCAGCACTTCTTCTAGCAGTCACAACAGAGTCCTCAGAGCTCTCCCCCATTTGAGAGTAGGTTAGCTTCTTGGGGGGTCTCACAACTCGGCGAGCTCTCTGTTCTCTTGGGACTTCAGGCTCTGGTGCCACAGGCTCTACTTCAGGAACACACTCTGACAGCATCACTGGTTCTGGAACATCGGTCCTTTCCTCTTCTGAGTAAATGCTAGGGATATCTTCCCAGCCTTCAGGCACACCACTAGATGGAATGAACTCTGTAGCTTCTGGGTTCAGCGTTCCATCCTGTGTATCCTCAGTAGGTGGGAGATCTATGGCAGAATTTCCTGGAGTTGATGAAGGCCACAGCCACTCAAGCTCTCCTCTTCCACCTTCACCTCGTTGGGAATCTTGTCCATCTCTAACCCGGGAGGTCTGAGACCGAGTGCTAGGTCCCGGGGTATCCAGAATGGAAACAGATTCAGGTGGATTTCTCACTGGAGGTATTCTGACTGCTTCAGTAAGCGGGAGCAAATGATTCCTGTGCCAAGTCTTCAAGGGCCCCACTTTCCCCTCTGGTTTCAACTTATACACAGGCAATCCAGGTAGCTTTCTGCAAATGACATAGGGCTCCGATCTCCATCTATCAGCAAGCTTGTGCTTCCCAGGGATTCCCAGGTTGCGTAGCAGTACACGGTCCCCAGGCTGCAGGTCTTGCACTCGAACCTTCAGATCGAAGTTCCTCTTGTTGCGGGCTCCCCTTTGGTCCGAGGCCGCCTGAGCTCGTTCATGGGCCACTTTCAAATTGTGTCTAAGTCGGTCCACATATCCCTTGTGGGAGGTAGCAGAGGCATGATCTAGGGAAATGCCAAAGGCCAGATCCACCGGCAATCTTGCTTCTCTCCCAAACATGAGCCGGTAGGGGGAGTAACCCGTCACATCACTTGTGGTGCAGTTGTAAGCGTGCACCAAAGCTGATATGTGTTGGCTCCAGTGTTGCTTCTTCTCTGTCTCTAGAGTTCCAAGCATGTTTAGTAAGGTCCGATTAAACCTCTCAGGTTGGGCATCTCCTTGTGGATGATAAGGTGTAGTCCTGGTCTTCTCTACTCCCAATGAGTCCAGTAGGTTCCGGATCAGACGACTCTCAAAGTCCCTTCCTTGGTCTGAGTGGATTCTCTGTGGTAATCCATAGTGGACAAAGTATTTTTCCATGAGCACCTTGGCCACAGTGGAGGCCTTTTGGTCTTTGGTGGGGAAAGCCTGGGCATAACGGGTGAAATGATCGGTTACCACCAGAACATTTCCCAATCCACTCAAATCAGGTTCGAGGCAGAGAAAGTCAATGCACACCAGATCCATTGGACCCTGACTCTGTAGGTGGCCCATTGGGGCAGCTTGATGGGGTAGAGTCTTCCTCTGGATGCATCGTGCACAAGAATGGCAATATTCCTCCACTTCTGCCCTCATACAGGGCCAATAGAACCGGCTTCTGACAAGCTGGAAAGTTCTCTCCGCCCCTAGATGGCCATGCTGGTCATGTAAGACAATTAGTACCGTCTCTCTGTGTTTCTCTGGGAGAAACAACTGCCACTTATCTTCTGAGATATCAGAGGGGCCCCTTCGGTAGACCACTCTCTGATGTACTTGTAGCTTATCCAACTCTTTCCTCAGCAGGCGAGCCTCCTTGGAAGGGTGATGTCGAAGTCCCTCTGGATTCTCGTTCTCCAAAGCTTCAAGGACCAATCTCCCCATGGGGTCTTCCAATTGGTCATAGCTCAGCTCCTTTCTGGACAGCTTTGGCAGGAGTTCCTCTGCTAGTTGAGTTACCCCACAGTAGGGTTGAGGGACTCCCACTGCGGTGACTCCTATCTCCTCTGCTCTGGAGCCCCCTCTTGCTTGAAACTCAGCACCCTGACAGAGTTCTTGCACTCCTTCCGGTGCTACCTGGGTCCAGTCTTCCCAGTCATTGACCATGACATGAGATCTTCGGGACAGGGCATCTGCATCCCTATTTCCAGCCCCTGGTCTGTACTTTAGACTGAAGTTGAATCCGGATAATGCAGCCAACCATCTGTGTTCGGTTGCATCTAACTTTGCAGTAGTGAAGAGGTAGGTCAGAGGATTGTTATCTGTCTTTACGGTAAACTCCGCCCCATAGAGATAGTCTTTCAGTTTGTCTACTACTGCCCATTTGAGGGCCAAGAACTCCAATTTATGAGTGGGGTAGTTCTTCTCCGAGGGAGTCAGGCTCCGGCTCACATAGGCCACTGGTCGCAGCTGCTCTTCATACTCTTGATAGAGCACTCCTCCTAGGCCCTCATGACTGGCATCGACATGTAGCTCATATGGTCTGGTGGGGTCGGCATAGGCCAGGACTGGGGCTGTGGTAAGGCTCCTCTTCAAGGTTCGGAAAGCCTCTTCACACCTGGGGCTCCACTGATCTCGAATCGACTCACCGGCCCTCCTAGGTCCCAAGCCATCCTCTTCTCCTTCAGTCTTGAGCAATTCGTTTAGTGGCTTGGCAATCCGGGCAAACCCATCCACAAATCTTCTATAATAGGAGCAGAACCCCAGGAAAGATCTGAGCTCTGTGACTGTTGTCGGTCTTGGCCAAGAGGTAATTGCTTCCAACTTCTCAGGGTCTGTAGCCACTCCCTTTTCAGACACTATGTGTCCCAGATAGTTCACAGAGGATTGGTAAAACCGGCACTTCTCGGGAGAAAGCTTGAGTCCCTCTTTGCTGAGTCTTCTCAACAACTTCTCCAACCTGGCCTCATGTTCTTCCAAAGTCTTCCCGAAGACAATGACATCGTCCAAGTACACAAGGACTTCTATGAGGTTCATGTCTCCAACGGTCTTCTCCATGAGGCGTTGAAAGGTAGCAGGGGCTCCAGACAGGCCCTGAGGCATTCTGTTGAATTCAAAGAATCCCACTGGGGTTATGAAAGCTGTCTTCTCTCGGTCTTCCTGGTGCATGGGGATTTGGTAGTACCCACTATTGAGGTCCATTACACTGAACCACTTGGCACCAGACAAACTCTGTAGGGCATCCTCTATTCTCGGTGTGGTATACTGGTCAGGGATGGTCCTCCTGTTGAGAGTCCTGTAGTCGATACAAAGCCTCAACGACCCATTCTTTTTCCTGACCACCACTATGGGGGAGGCATAGGGACTTCTAGACTCCCGAATCACACCAGTCTTCTTCAACTCCGCAAGCTGCTCCCTCAGATCCTCCAGATCAACTAGAGGGACCCGCCTAACCCTTTCCCTGAAGGGTTTGTCTTCGTGGAGGCGGATTCGGTGGGTGGCACTCCTGGCACATCCCACATCAAACTCATCCTTTGAGAAAATCCTCTCCCATCTAGTCAGCTGGGCCTTGGCTCTCTCCTTCCAGGCTCCAGGTAGGTCCGGGTTCTCCATGGAAAGTTTTTCCCAAACATCTCCTCCTTCACCCGTTCCTTTTACTTCTGACCAGCTGACTGGGGCCACAGGACTCACCTGCCCCAACAGCATCCTGGCAGGGATCTCTATGGGTCTCTCCGTAGGGTCTCACACTCACTGGGACTCTTCCTCGAGCCTTCTTCAGGGCCTTGATTGGAATCACTTCCGGTATCACTTCCAGGCCTGAGTGGTCCTCCCTTGGATCGGATTCCAGCATGACAAAGGGGCCAGGCTGCTCCCAGGTAAGCTTCCCCGTCGCCCTGAGGCAGGCTACCTCTCCGGGCTGCAGCACCACTCCTTCTCTCCCAAGTCTCCACACCTTCCCTATCCCCTCTCCTGGGGTCTTCTGCTCTAGGACCAACCGTTGGTAGGCTGTCTTCAGCATGGGATGGATATTGGGATCTTGATGGTTTCCCGTCTTCACTAGGGGGGTCAGAAGTCTTCGCACCAGATCCGTATTGGTCCCTATGATGAGGGACATCTTGCTGGTCCCGGGCAGTCTAGGACACACAACTGCCAGGGTGTCAAACACCTCCGTTTTCCCCCCCACAGATGGATCGAAGGTCAGCTTTATGGGCAGGTAACCATCGTAGGGGAAACTCTGAGCTCCCAGGCCCCATATCTCCAGCTCTTCTATCTTCTGTATAGGCAAATGGCTCAAGTGCCTATCATAGAAGTCTCTGTACAACAAAGTCACTTGAGCTCCAGTGTCCAGGAGGGCCTTTGTGTAGACTCCTTCCACCTGGATGGAGACAGTGGGGGACGGGCCGACCAATTCTTCTGGGTAGGGCCGGGTTGAGGCCACCTTCTTCTGGGGACCCGTCTTCATCCAGTTGGTTTTTGACTTTATTCTTTTTCGAGCCTGGTATGCATTGACCCTCCCCACAGTAATGGGAGTACAAACCCGATGAGGGATGTTATTGTTTCTTATTTGTAGACATTCCTTCTGAGGGGTCTGGTTTTCTCTCTCTCTTCCTTCTATTCAGTTTGGAGTTCACTGAAAGGCATGGGCACCCGGTTGACTCCCTCACCGGGGCCCTCTGGAGTTTCCCGCCGGCTGGCGGTTATCTATCTTCTTCTTCTTGGGACTGGAACATCTACTGGCGAAGTGGCCACTGCCCCCGCAGTTTAGCATAGCATCTCTTCTCGGTCTCGAGTGGGGCTTGGTGTTGGTGTATCTGGAAACAACTCCTTCCTAGGACTTGGTTTCTCGGCTCCCCCTTGACCTTTCGCCATCATAGCAGTCAACATCTCCATCACCTGGGACATCTGTAATTTCAAAGTGTCCACCTCCTTATCTCTAGCGGGAGTCATGGCCGGTGTAAGTATTGCTACCGGTTGTTTGACGGGCTCGGTGAGATGTTCTTCCCTTTTCTCTTCCAGTAGGGCCCCTTCCTCTCTGATCATTCGGATGAGGTCAGTGTACTTCAGACTCTTCCCATCCTGTCGGGCACGCAGTGTCCATGCAATAGGATCCATGGGTTGAGCTCCCCTCAGTACCTGTTGAGCACGGGCCTCATCTACTTTCCCTGGGCTGATCCCCTTCCTTAGGATCATCCTCTGCAGGATTTTATCTAAACGTCCCATGTAGTCTGATAGTTTTTCACCTTTCTTCTGGTAGCAATGCTCTAACTGATAAGCAAGCTCAGAGATTTTCTCTGTCCCACCAAACACATTCTGTAATACATCTAGGTACTCCTGCGCATTACAGTCTGTCCTGCTCATCTTCAGGTTGCGTACGGCCTCTAGAGCAGGCCCCTTTAGACTTTCCACAATCCTCTGCTTCTTTCTGCACTCTGGAACTTCCCATTCTTCTAGTGCCTGAGTTGCGCTATCTAACCACTCTTCAAATCCCTCTTCTTCCGAAGGTACAGGTTTCCTCCCTGAAAACATCCGGAGTTTTCTGTACCCCGACATCGGGTAATCTGTGGGATCCTTCTTGCACTGGGCCACAATCTCCCCCAGGACAGCACACAGTTCTGCGCTAAGGGTGGCCGGTGCTGGTCTGAGACTCTCGGGTGAGGTACGGGCCGCAGCCTGTGGTGATCCCATTGGCGATGGCTCCTCCTTTGTTGCGTGCGCCAACCTATAGGATCTGTTGTCTTGTGTCCGTACACAGTTGCGCTTGCAAGCCTCCGGCATCCCATTCCAGTATTCCACTAGCGCGTACTGATATGAGATGTCTGGGTCTGATTTTATCTCCATCACCCATGGTTCATGGTCTGGGGACACTGACTTCATTAACTCCTCTACGGTCTCAGTCGACCATTTCTCCCCTGGGAGGCTAATGACCACTGACTGACTTGGGTCGGCCTTAGCCGCTTCACACCACACTCTGACTCCCTGTGGGTCCATGCCGGTACCTCTGGCGTGTTCACCGCTGTCTCAGAAATCCCGGATTTACGAGCCCCCACGTATAGCGATACCCTCACTTAAGAGGGCCGCAAGTTTGGTTTGGGCCCTGAGCACAGCTCCGCCAACCCCCCCGGCAATCTGCTCTACCCACTCTGGCACAGTTAGTATCTAGCAATACACATTAAATCAATTATACTCTAAATATGTGTGTGCGTGGGTGGATAACTCAAGCTCATAGACAATCTTTGAAAGTATATAACTGACTTTACTTGTTGTTTTATAAAAGGAATAACATGAATCGAACATTTGGTTTGCAACACATAAGCAGGTCCCTGCAGTAACCAGTAATAAAGATAAACAGAGTAATCAGCATAATAAAGTATTGCTATGCAACTCTAGCGCTGCCCTTTTTCAGCTACTTCCCCGCATGGGTAAACTAACACCCAGCACTATCTACCTATGCAGTCAGGCCTGACTGATCTAGATGGAAGTCCAGTGAAACAATATTCGCTAGCAATCTTTCGGTGGTGCACTTGAAGAACAACTTTGTAATCCAAACGAATAATCAAGATAAAGTATCTGTCTTTAAACAGCTCTCACCACCCGGACAAGTCCAAGTCCGTTTTCCTCCGCCAATTCGTCTAGGAACAGGAATCCACCGACCTCCGAGTCTTCAATCCTTCTGATGCACTGCAGCAAGGATGAGAAAATGTCTCTCAGGTGCAGCTAGGCTGCCAGAGGGCTCTTTGGAAAAAAGCCTCCAGCAGTTCAGCACAGACCTCCTCTTGCTAGGAGAAGGGGGGGGGGGGTGTCCAAAGAGAGCGAACTAGGCCTCTCCCCCTCCTTATATGCCCTCCCCCATGAGTCTCTGGGGCATAACTCCAAACATCCTGGGAACCAGCGGGGGACCCCGCTACAGAGACATTAGCAAAAAAGGTCAAATGTGCCTAACCTAACTATTAGTCCAAGATTATTCAACATAGAGAGAAAAGATTCGACATGAAGATTCAACAAAGCAGTCACTGCGAGTGGACATTTATGGTCAAATGCTCCTCCCATAGGCTATGGAAGAATTTTAATGTTGGTTGACTAATAATAATAAATAAATATAATTATTACTAGTGTCATACAACATTAGAATTCTACTATAGCTTGTAGGCGGAACATTCGACCAGAAATGTACGATTGCAGCGTCGTACAGTTTAGCTACTCCATTGAATCTTCTTAGAACATTCAACAGACACCATAAGCTTTCAATGACAGATTCAACCTTAATTATTTTGGATTTTCGGACTATTTTTTTAATGAAACAGAATAAATAAAAACACATTTTGTGAGTAACTAAATAAATGTATTTTTCGGACGAAAACAAAATTCTGAAACAATATTTTTCAGTGTGCACATGTCTGGAATTTAAGGAGAGAGGATGCAACTGTGAGAAGGAAAAGTAGGGAGTGCATGATACAGAGTGGTGAGATTGAGAGCAAGCCTGAATGAGAGATGAAAAAGTTTGATGGAGAATCAGGTCATCTGTAGTCTGTTTAGTGTTCTGCAGAGGTCTGTTGTGGATTATCACTTTGTGCATTTGCTGAAGTGCTGAGCGGAAGTGCAATACTTAATCCAAGATAGTTGCCAATGCAATCCCAGCCTGTGCATACCCCTGCCTGTGCATCCCCTAGATAAGGCCAAATTTATACTGAGTTTGGGAGGATTACATAGGAGAAACACATGGCTAACAGAATGAACTTCTCACACCAAGGCTCACTACAAGACACAGCAAGAGAGCAGAAAGGTCACAGCCGTAAAGATAGGAACAGCTCATAATTTAGGCATAGACAATAAGAAAGTGTAAGGGCTTACCTAGGTTGGAGTCCATGGCGCAGAGATGTACGCTCACCCTTGCAAATACACACAGCCCACAGTAACAAAGAGATAAGCTACCTGGGCTGTGGATCTGAGCACGGAGGGGGTTTGACAGGAATAGCCAAGGGATAGTCAAGGTAAAACTGCAGTCAGGGATTCCAGAAGTCAGGATAATGATAAACAAAGCCAGGGTCTGAAGCCGGGGTCAGTCTTGGAACACTGGAACTCTGCAACAGAAGCCAGGAGCACAGGTAAACTTGGCAAAAATGAACTGACAAAGACCTCAGAGGGAGACAGGGTTTTATACCCAGCTAATAAGGTAACCTGCCTCAGCTGATCCGGGAGTGACAGGTACAAACAGAGTATCGCCCACAGTACTTCATGCTAAACTAGGCATGGCTTGAAAGCAAACTCAATAGAACTGAGGTGTGGCTCAGAGGTAAAGAAACTGGAGAAAGAACAGACCGTCATGAGTTCAATACCACCTAGAGCCACTTGGTGTGTGACCACACCTGGCTGTCTGCAAGGCACGGTAGGGGCCGTGACAGTTCCCTCCCCTTAGGAATGCCCTCAGGAGCATGGAACAGCCTTATTTCCTTTGGGCGTTCTTTGTTTTAGAAGTTCCAGCTGGGGAGACTTTTGTCGCTCGCAAGGCTCTATCAAAAATCGACAGTTCCTTCTTAAGGACTATGGTACCATTCAAGGCATACGTACAGTCAGAAGGTAGTGGGGACACAAGCACAGGAACTTCCAGCAGGGATGCAGGCACAGGAACTTCAAGCTGGAACATGGGCACAGGGACATCAGACTGTCTAGCAGGCACTGGGATGTCAGACTGTGGCACAGGAACTTCAAGCTGGATAGCAGGCAAAGATTCAGGGGTGGCAGGAAGGATCCTAGTAGTACCCACTTGCTGAAACTTTGGCTGAGGTAGACGAGTTGGGCAGAGAGAGATGAGGTGCCCTCTTATTCCACAATAGAAACAGAGTCCACAGCCTCTCATCTGCTCTCTCTCTCCCTTAGACAGCTTGGACTGGATGGACCTGATCTCCATGGGTTCCACATCATCCAGGGTAGGAGTGGGTAAAACCTCAGGAGCGTCTAGGCTGTGAGGGGTGGGAGCTTCATAACTTGGCACAGACTGGGATGGCTTGGAGTCTGTACAGCGTATTCCTGTCCCTGGGTAACTGTAGGCCACGTGAACTAGGAGCAGACTTGGGAACATTGGTCCTCTTAGAAATTGTAATATAAGAGTCCATAGCAAACACAAAAGCTTCCCAGCTGTCCAAGACTGACTCTTTTTCTGTAATAGCTGAAAAGCCCATAACTTGATTAGCCCAGTGAGCAGAGTGATGGATGTGCGAAGCCAGAGCCATAGGTCCTAGGCTTAAGAGCAAACAACAGCTCGCAATCCATCCTGAAGTTCAAGAATGAAGCACGATTCCCGTCAAACTTCTCAGGCAGCACAAGAAATGGTTCCAGACATGCAGTTTCCAGGGTTGGGCATACTGTGCCGTTAAACAAGTGGACTTCTTGCTGCAACTCAGCAACGGTCTAGCCCAGGCAGGAGACTTGAAGAGCATCCTGTACATCTCTGCAGACTCCATGTTGGTCAGTTCATTATGTAAGGGCTTACCTAGGTTGTCCATGGCGCAGAGATGTACTCTCACTCTTGCAAATACACACAGCCCACGGTAACAAAGAGATAAGCTACCTGGGCTCTGAATCTGTGCACGGCGGCTTGACAGATATAGCCAAGGGATAGTCGAGGTAAAACCACAGTCAGGGATTCCAGAAGTCAGGATAATGATAAACAAAGCCAGGGTCAGTCTTGGAACACTGTAACTCTGAACAGAAGCCAGGCACACAGGAAAACTTGGCAAACATAAGAAAATGAACTGACAAAGCCCTCAGAATGAGACAGGGTTTTTTTACCCAGCTAATTAGGTAACCTGCCTCAGCTGATCCAGGAGTGACAGGTACAAACAGAGTATCGCCCACAGTACTTCATGCTAAACTAGGCATGGCATGAAAGCAGACTGAATTGAACTGAGGTGTGTCTCAGAGGTAAAGAAACAGGAGTAGGGATGAGCTTCGTCGGCTGTTCGTCCGTTCGGCGAAGTCCGAACATTTTGGTCCGTTCGCGCCAAATTCGTGTGGCGCTCACGGCCCACAATGCACTGCGATGGCGCAGTGCATTGCTGGCTCATGATTGGCCAAGCATGCACTGTGACCCCGCATGCTTGGCCAATCGCAACGCCAGCAGCGAGGAGAGCCATGATTGGTCACAGGCAGGATGCCTGTGGCCAATCATAGCTCAGGCTGTGTAGTGCACGCCCCACACTAAATAAGGCCGCCAGCGCGGCAGCCTTGTGTAGTGTGTTGGCGTCTGAAGCAGTGGGTGTTCTGTGTACCTTCAACACAGTACACACCGATCGTTTTCGGACGATTTTCGATCTTGCTGTTGTGTAGTGGTTGTTGTCTGCGTGCCCTGACCGCAGTATACACCGCTATATTCACCTCACCTATATAGCTAGTGATCTATCTTTTATAATAGAGCTTGCAATCAGTAGTGTTAGGAGCTTGTGCGTGCTGTCTGCGTGCTCTGTACCCAGTACATACCGCTATATCCACCTACATAGCTGTTCTCTATTTGAGCACACTTGCCATCTGCAGGAGTTATTGGAAGTTGTGTGTGCCTCCAGCACAGCACAGTATACATCTGTATATACCCCTTTATCTCTGGTGTTCTATAATAAAGGCATCTGCAGGAGTTAGTGGGTGTTCTGTGTACCTTCAACACAGTACACACCGATCGTTTTCGGACGATTTTCGATCTTGCTGTTGTGTAGTGGTTGTTGTCTGCGTGCCCTGACCTCAGTATACAACGCTATATTCACCTCACCTATATAGCTAGTGATCTATCTTTTATAATAGAGCTTGCAGTCAGTAGTGTTAGGAGCTTGTGCGTGCTGTCTGCGTGCTCTGTACCCAGTACATACCGCTATATCCACCTACATAGCTCTTCTCTATTTGAGACCACTTGCCATCTGCAGGAGTTATTGGAAGTTGTGTGTGCCTCCAGCACAGCACAGTATACATCTGTATATACCCCTTTATCTCTGGTGTTCTATAATAAAGGCATCTGCAGGAGTTAGTGGGTGTTCTGTGCCTCTAGCACAATATACACTACCCAACTGCTTTTTTACCCAACTCCCTTCAGGCCATTACCATGTCTGGAAGGCCAGCAAGGAGAGGCAGACAGGTGCGAGCCGATAAAAGAGGGCAAGCAGGCTCTGTGTCTAGAGACAACAGTGCAGGTCGTGGACGTGGTGCATTGTCATCAGCACGTGGCCATGGGACATGCTTGTCCTTCTTTTGAGCAGCTGGACATGTTGAGCCGCAACATGCCAACGACTTGGTAGAGTGGATGACCAAGCCCTCTTCATCCTCCTCATCCTCTCTCACCCAGTCTCAGGGTACTAGCAAAGCAGCTGCCAACGCATCGTCTTCCCACCTCTCAATGTCATCATCAGTGACTCCTTCCCTAGACCCACCACGTCCTCCTGAGGAGTCTCCTGAACTCTTTGAGCACAGTGTTGGGTACATGCTCCAGGAGGATGCCCAGTGTTTTGTGGGCTCTGATGATGACACTCAGCTAGAGGAAGGCAGTAGCGTGAGCGCAGAGAGAGGGGATGCTCAAGAAGGACAGCAATCTGGCAGTCATGTTCCACAAGCTGCAGCATACTGCCAGGTTTGCTACAGCGATGAAGAGGGAGGGGATGATGAGGGCACTGACTCTACGTGGGTGCCTGGAAGGAGAGAGGAGGAGGAGGAGGCACATGTCCAATGAGGCAGGATGCCCTCCAGGGGCCAGCTTAGGGGCAGCACACCGACTGAATCACACCGCAGAGCTCCGCCTGTGCAGGGCGCTGCTTCTGCGCGTCATTCTAAAAGTTCTTTGGTGTGGGCCTTTTTTGAGACGAGTGCATCAGATCGCACCGCTGCTATTTGCAACATATGTCTCAAGCGTATCTCACGTGGCCAAAACATCAGCCGCTTGGGCACCACATGCTTGACCAGACATATGTTGACCTGCCATGCAGCTCGTTGGCAAGCGTACCTCAAAGACCGACACCAAAGAACAAAGCGGACCTCTCCTTGCTCCTCATCAGCTGGCATCTCCAACCCCACTAGACCTTCAGTCCTCTCTGAAACCTGCTCTGAGAGGAATGAAGGTGTAGAATTAGGTGTGTCACAGCCAAGTGCTTCCGGGAACTCTGCTAGCGGTACACCCACATCCGATTATAGCAGGCAAATGTCCCTGCCCCAGCGAAAGACCGGCGAAAGAAGTTCATTCCCAGCCATCCACATGCCCAGCGGTTGAATGCTAGCTTGGCTAAATTGCTAGCACTTCAACTGCTGCCTTTTCAGTTGGTAGACTCGGCCCCCTTCCGTGAGTTTGTACAATGTGTGGTTCCTCAGTGGCAGGTCCCCAAACGCCACTTTTTCTCACGGAAGGCGATTCCGGCTCTCTACCGGCATGTGGAAGGCAATGTCCTTGCCTCGCTGGACAGGGCGGTCAGCGGTAAGGTGCATATTACCGCTGACTCATGGTCCAGCAGGCATGGACAGGGACGTTACCTGTCTTTCACGGCCCATAGGGTCACTCTTCTGGCAGCTGGGAAGGATGCAGGACAAGGTGCAGTAGTGTTGGAGGTTGTTCCGCCACCACGCCTCCAAAATGCTACTATTGGTTGTGACACACCTCTCTCCTCCACCCCCTCTTCTTCTTCTTCCTCCATGGCCTCTTCCAGTGCTCTGTCCTCAGAACCAGCTGTGCTTCGTAGGCGTTCCAGGGGCTACGCAAGTACGCAGGCAAAACGATGCCATGCCGTGCTTGCGCTGGTTTGTTTGGGGGACAGGAGCCACACTGGGGTGGATGTTTTGTCAGCTCTGCAGGGGCAGGCCGAGGGGTGGTTGATGCCAAGCCAGCTTAAGCCAGGAATGGTGGTTTGTGACAATGGCATCAACCTCCTCTCCGCCCTCCGACAGGGACAACTGACCCATGTGCCCTGTGTAGCTCACGTCCTTAACCTGGTGGTGCAGCGGTTCTTGGGCAGGTACCCCGGCTTACAGGATGTCCTGAAGCAGGCCAGGAAAGTCTGTGTGCATTTCCGCCGATCATTTAATGCCTGTGCTCGGCTGGCTGAGCTCCAAAAGGAGTTGAACCTGCCCAAGAACCGCCTTATATGTGACATGCCCACCTGATGGAACTCAACGTTGGCCATGCTGCAGCGGCTGCACACGCAGCAGAGGGCCATCAATGAGTACCTGTGCGACTACGGCACCAGGACAAGGTCAGAGGAGCTCGGTTTTTTCTCACCACGCCAGTGGGGCATGGTCAGGGATGCATGCACTGTCCTGTCACCGTTTGAGGAGGCCACAAGGATGGTGAGCAGTGACAGTGCATGCATCAGTGACACTGTACCTCTTGTCCACCTCTTGGAGCATACGCTGCGTGGAATAATGGACAGGGCACTTGAGGCAGAACAGAGGCAGGAAGAGGAGGACTTCCTTGCCTCTCAAGGCCCCCTTTATCCAGACAGTGTTCCTGCTGTGCCACCCATCACACAGGAAGAGGATGAGGAGGAGGAAGAGGAGGAGGAGGATGATTGTGTCAGCATGGAGGTGGAGGCTGGCACTCAGCATCAGCAGCAGCAGCAGCAGCAGCAGTCTTGTAGGGATGATTTACAGTCCCAAGAAACACGTGGACTTGTACGTGGCTGGGAGGAGGTAGCTGCGGATCATGTTGTCCTTAGTGACCCAGAGGACTCCGGACCGAATGCTAACCTACGCTACATGGCCTCCCTGATCCTGCAAAGCCTGCGGAAGGATCCTCGTATTCTTCGGATCAAGGAGAGGGACCATTACTGGCTGGCCACTCTCCTTGATCCACGGTACAAGGGTAAGGTTGCCAGCCTTATCTTGCCATCGCAGAGGGAGCAGAGGATGAGACATCTCCGGGAGACCTTGCAGAAAGGTCTGTGCAACGCGTTCCCAGAGACTGGGAGGTTACAAACTCCTGGTCCTGGACAACGTGTTGCTGCGGCATAGGTCAGAAGGAGCGGTGGAGAAGGTGGCCGTCTGACTGATGCTTTCAGACAATTTTTTAGTCCGCAGCCCCAAGGTATGATCGGTTCCAGCACCCATCGCCAGCGTCTGATTTACATGGTGCAGGAATACCTAGGGGCAAGGTCAGACTTGGACACCTTTCCCACCGAAAATCATCTGGCTTACTGGGTCTTGAGGATGGATCACTGGCCAGAGCTTGCACAGTATGCAATTGAGCTACTGGCCTGTCCTGCATCCAGCGTTCTTTCGGAACGCACCTTCAGTGCTGCTGGTGGCTTTGTTACCGATCACAGGGTGCGCCTGTCCACCGAATCAGTTGATCGACTGACCTTCATCAAGATGAATCAGTCTTGGATCAACCACAGCTACCAAGCACCTGAAGCTGATGTAACAGAATAATTTGTTTTGAAATATCACATCCCTTCAAGACTGCCTATGCTGATGCTGGTGACTGTCCTGTTATGTTGATTGTCTATCCTCTTCCTCCTCCGCTGATATGTTGGAAGAACATTTCTGGTTCTGGGTGATGCCATCAGCCCAATTTTTCTGCCCCTGTTTAACAGGGGCATTTAAGTACAATTTTTGATGCAATGCTTTGCAGCAGGGCTAATTCCTGCAATCAAACAAGAGTATATGGGAGAGGTTGCAGTGTCGTGGCACCAGCACCAGTGCCTAAGGCCCAATTTTTCTGCCCCTGTTTAACAGGGACGTTTAAGTACAATTTTTGATGCAATGCTTTGTAGCAGGGCTAATTCCTGCAATAAAACAAGAGAATATGGCAGAGGTTGCAGTGTGGTGGCACCAGCACCAGTGCCTAAGGCACAATTTTTCTGCCCCTGTTTAACAGGGGCGTTTAATTACAATTTTTGATGCAATGCTTTGCAGCAGGGCTAATTCCTGCAATAAAACTAGAGTATATGGAAGAGGTTGCAGTGTGGTGGCACCAGCACCAGTGCCTAAGGCCCAATTTTTCTGCCCCTGTTTAACAGGGGCGTTTAAGTACAATTTTTGATGCAATGCTCTGCAGCAGGGCTAATTCCTGCAATAAAACTAGAGTATATGGAAGAGGTTGCAGTGTGGTGGCACCAGCACCAGTGCCTAAGGCCCAATTTTTCTGCCCCTGTTTAACAGGGGCGTTTAATTACAATTTTTGATGCAATGCTTTGCAGCAGGGCTAATTCCTGCAATAAAACTAGAGTATATGGAAGAGGTTGCAGTGTGGTGGCACCAGCACCAGTGCCTAAGGTCCAATTTTTCTGCCCCTGTTTAACAGGGGCGTTTAATTACAATTTTTGATGCAATGCTTTGCAGCAGGGCTAATTCATGCAATAAAACTAGAGTATATGGCAGAGGTTGCAGTGTGGTGGCACCAGCACCAGTGCCTAAAGCCCCGTACACACTATCAGATTGTCTGCTGAGTTTTTCCTTCAGATTTACCAAAACCATGTAGTAGAAGGGCCTGCCTGATTGCATACACATTGAAACTCCTAAGGTTTGACCTCATATTATATGGTTTTGGTAAATCTGAAGGAAAAACTCAGCAGACAATCTGATAGTGTGTACGGGGCTTAAGGCCCAATTTTTCTGCCCCTGTTTAACAGGGGGCGTTTAAGTACAATTTTTGATGCAATGCTTTGCAGCAGGGCTAATTCCTGCAATAAAACTAGAGTATATGGGAGAGGTTGCAATGTGGTGGCACCAGCACCAGTGCCTAAGGCCAAATTTTTCTGCCCCTGTTTAACAGGGACATGTAATTACAATTCTTGATATAATATTTCACAGGAGGGCCCCTTCCTGTGCCCACCCAGAGTAACAGTGAGGACTTATAGTGTTGTGGCACCAGCACCACAACCACCAAAGGTCAATTTTTCTACCACTGTTCAACAATGGCATGTAATTACAATTCTTGATATAATCGTTCACAGCAGGGCGCTCCAGCGCCCACCAAGAGTCACTTTGAGGGCTTACAATGTTGGGCAAAACCGACACCTTGTTCCGCCATTTCTGCAGAGCATATAGGGCAGGCCCCTACTTTCAAACATCCACCTTACAAACATCTCTTACTTGCAAATGGAAGGAGACAACAGCAAGTGAGATGAAAAAAGATGGACGACAAAACAAATTATACAGGGGTGTATGTTTTCCAAAAAGCTTAAAAATAGTTTTTTTAACTGGAGCTACACTTTAAAAATGTACCAGTTGAAAATTACAAACAGAATCAACTTAACACAACAAACCTACACAGTCCCTGTCTTGTTTGCACCGCCTGTATACTGCTGTTCTGAGTATATAGGGCCTGGGGGCCACACGCATTTCCTTTTTTAAATATGGGTACAGGGTTCCCCTTAATATGCGTACAAGACCCAAATAGGCTGGTAATGGGCAGGGAGGGCTACCCATGCCATTTTTCTCAATGATTTTCAACCATATTGCAGGAACCAGATATAACATTAAAACCGCAAGCAGTTTTAAATGGTGTTATTTCCGTTTAATGTCATTTTGTGCAGGGACTGTTTTAAACACGGGAAACACGTGGCACTTCACAGGCATACTACAGACACCCCCCAGGCACCATATTTAAAGGAATATTTCACTTTTTTTTCACTTTAATCATCATTAAAATCAGTGCTCCCGCCAAAACTGCCATTTTTAAAAACATTTTAGGCATTGACCCATGTCCCCTGGGGCAGGAGCCAGGTCCCCAAACCCCTTTTAGGACAGTATCTTGCATATTAGCCGTTAAAATTAGCACTTTTAATTTCGAACGTTCGAGTCCCATAGACTTCAATGGGGTTCTAACGTTCGTACGAATTTGGGGTCCGTTCGAAAGTTCTGGTGCGAACCGAACCGGGGGGTGTTCGGCTCATCCCTAAACAGGAGCAAGAACAGACAGTCACAAGTTAAATACCACTCAGAGCCACTTGCGGCACTACCACGCCTGACTGTCTGCAAGGTACGGTAGGGACTGTGACAGAACGTAAAATAAACATCACAGTGTTATCAACAGAGGTAAAGAATCTGACAGCAGCATAGATCACCAAAAGCACATACGCAGAACTTAGCAAGCAAGCAGATCCCAGTTTCAATTAAAGGTGGAAAATGTGGTTGAGCTGACACATACCTGTAGGAGGGGTAGAGAAGAGTTGTGTTAGATAGTGCTTAGTGAAAGTGTAATATTTAATCCAATATGAATGCTTTATCCAAGATGATAGTTGCCAATGCAAACCCCTGCCTGAATATGATTTGATCTAAACCATTCCATTGTAGCTCTTAGGGTCGTTGTCCTGCTGGAAGGTGAACCTCTGCCCTGGTCTCAAGTCTTTTGCAGACTCTATTTGGCTCAATCTATCTAGCCATCAACTCTGACCAACTTCCCTGTCGCTGCTGAAGAACAGAATCCCCACAACATGATGCTGCCACCACCATGTTTCACGGTGAAAGAAACAAGGGGGGCAACTCTAAGTGTAGTATTAAAACAATATTATTCATTGCACAAGATTAAAAACACTTACAAGATAGTGGGAGTAATGCTCGTCATAAGTATGTAATCCTGGCAGTTCTACTTTATCCCACAGGCTCCTCGCACGATCCGGGTAGCTGGGAGAGGTTATGGTGTGATGGTGTGCTGAATAGCTATACATGCTGGAAAACCAGGAAGTAGTCAGCTCAATGCTGTCCAGCTTGAACCGGAGGAGAAAATAATGTCACCAGCAGGGGGTGGGAGGAAGGGGGCGGAAGGAAGGGGTCAGACTGTCTCTGTGAAATGAAAGGCTACACGCTTGGAGCTCACAGCTCCTTCTACTGGCCTGTAGAAGGAGCTGTGAGCTGTGAGCACATAGCCTTTCAGTAGAACTGCCAGGACTACATACTTATGATGAGCATTACTCCCACTTATATCTTGTAAGCATTTTTAATCTTGTGCAATAAATAATATTGTTTTAATACCACACATAGCCCTTGTACACACGGTCGGAGATTCCGACAACCAAATCCGTCAGGAGTTATTCCGACTGATTAATTCCGGAAGAGGTCCGGAAGTGATGTTGCATACACACGGTCAGACTAAGTTGTCGGAATTTCCGGTTGCCAAGAACGCGGTGACGTAAGCCGCGTATGGAGGCACTAGAAAAAGGAAGTTCAGCACCACGTCCGGCACCCTTTGGGCTCCTTCTGCTGATCTCGTGTCTATCGCGTGTTAGTAGAAGTTTGGTGAGAGACGATTCACGCTTTTCAGATTTGTGATTCAGTTCGCTACTGCTTTTCAGTTTCTGCTTGTCTTTGCGTATCGGATAATCAGTGCGTGTAGTCAGTAAGCATTAGTTTCTCATTGTGGACTATATCTTGGTATAGTACGCTTTGATTTGCATTGCTTATTGTCTGCTTGTTTCTGCTATTCAGGTCGTTCTTTCAGGCATTGCTGTTTATCAGTGCTTTCTGTTGTCCGTTCTGACCAGCCGGCCATTTTCAAACCATGTTTCGTCTACGTACTCGTCGTAGAGTTTGTGCTGTGCAGGGGCTTCATGTTGGGGTTCTTACTTTGACACAAGCCCAGTCCATGAACAGGGAGGGGAGGCGTTTGTGGACCAAGAACTGGTTGCGCCAGTGTGACCAGTTCTCGCACATGCCTTTGCTCCATGAGATCCAGGAGAATAATCCTGATGAAGACTCTGATAAGGGGATCTTATACTTTAAGCTTTAAATACTCATATACTGATCTTGTCCAAAAATGTTGGTGTCGAATCTGCTTGCAATGTTGATTTGCAAAATTACTAATTTTTTGTCTTGTTTCACTCCACAGTTTCCTTCAATGCCACAGGAATGGCAGACTGTGGCCTCCCACTTTGCCAGTCATTGGGACTTTTCCAATTGTGGAGGTGCAATTGATGGGAAACATGTCCACATTGTCCCACCCCCCCAATTATAACTATTATAATTACAAGGGGTTTAATAGTATCGTGATGTTGGCTGTGGTGTCTGCGACCTATGACTTCTTGTATGTGGACGTGGGGCAAAATGGCCGGATGTTGGAGTGTTCGCACGGACGAAATTCTACTGGCATCTTCAGAGTGGCAGTCTGGGCTTGCCACCCCCAGAGGAGAATCAGGAAGGACTCCCGTTCGTCTTTGTCGCGGATGAGGCGTTTGCCCTGGCAAACCATCTGATGCGGCCTTTCCCGATGAGGACCCTCACCCCGGACCAGAGGATTTTTAATTTCCGGCTGGCCAGAGCCAGAAGAGTGGTGGAGAACACTTTTGGAATACTGGCCAGCCGGTTCCACCTTTTTTTAACACCTATCCACATGGCGGAATATAAAATCAATCACATAGTGCTTGCCTACTGTGTTCTGCACAATTTCTTAAAAAGACATTCAGCAAACTATGCGGTCTCAGTTGGCCAAGATGCAGACTTGCTTGAATATGAGAACCTCACGGGCCTTGAAGCTGCTCGTCCTGGCTTGCCCCCCCAAAGCGCCCGTGAGGTCCGAACCCAATACATGGAGTACTTTGTGGGTAGGGGGGCCATTGATATGCCAGACAATGTCTGAGCAGCATTTTTGTAATACATTTTTCTTTGAAAATCCAATAATCTTTGTTTTCAATTACAGCTTGGCTTGGTTTTAGGTGTCTCCTAGGTAAATTTTTGTTTTTTGTTGTGCCTTTTTCTACAACAGTGCAAACCCAAGTTCAGAGCGAGATGAGGTGACAGTCTCTTCTTCAGACAATCTTATTATGTTGTGGGTCTGCTACACACACACCTTGTTTTTGTTAACTAATGTATGTAGTGCATTACTGACCAAAATCTTGCTCATTTTCAGCACCATGGCAGAAATATGTGGGCTCAGGAAAATGGCATGATTGTGAAAATTAACACATCACTGTGGGTGTTATTTACTAAAGGCACATCAACTATGCACTAAAAGTGCACTTGGAGTGCAAAGTGGAGTTACCTTTAGTAAATAACACCCATTGCTACAGAAAACAACAACTTTACTCCAAATACTGCTTTTGCGCATTGAAAAAGGAAGCCACACATTGTTGATAATTTCACTTTTTTAATCAAAGCACATTCACATGTGCGTTTAGAAAAGGGTTTTACAACAAACCAACATATTGGGTGTATCAAAAACATTATTTAAGGTCATTTTTGGGTAACTTGGTGTTTTTGTGTAAACAGGCATGTATCAAAGCGTAACATACAGAACACAGGAACTTACAAAGTTCAACTTTGAAAAGTGAAGACAATATCAGACATGCGTATGTACAAACTGGGCTGATATTGGCTTCATCACATGGGGTGTCACCCCTGGTAAAGCCAAATTTGGAAGATGCACACGGTATGTCAACATGTGCTATCTCCCATCATGGGGGATCAATGTACATGTTTTGGGGTGCAACCCCTTCAACTCAGCCACTTTCCACAAAACACGTACATTGATCCCCCATGATTGGATATAGCGCATGTTGACACACTCTGTGCATCTTCCAAATTTGGCTTTTTGTAAAAGACAAAATTTGTTGTTTAAAAACAAAAAAATAAAACCCTAGCTAGTTTGTGGTGTTTCACACTCTCCCCAAAACATCAATGATGTTCTTCATTTTATTTTTAACATCATTGATGTTTTGCTGTATTTTTTCTAAATCCCGATTGCACCCATTATCTCCCCAATCAGGATCTGGGCACTTTCACTGGTAAAAAATGTGATTCTTCTTCCACATCACCTACAAAAAAAGCAAAAAAACACACCATGTATTATAAATATGCTGGCATACATTGATGAGCTTACCGGAAGCTGTGGTCTCCGACACTCACCTGTTGTGGTGACAATTTGTCCAACTTCAACGATCTCTCCTTCCTCCTCCTCCTCCTGCTTCTCTGCTTCTGGTGTTGGAATTTTGCCTTCTTTGGGAGGGGTGGGGTCCCTGGTGTCCTCAGACTTCCCTAGTCTTCTCTCCCCTATGAGAATGTAAAAAAGGAATACTTAGCCCACAGAGGGCAGAAATAGGAATATGAAACATTGCTTGGAAGTGTTGTACAATTGTGTTTTTTGGCCGAGTTCAAAGGTGAGAACATTATTGTGGACACTTTCTAAAGCTGGAATACTTACCTGCAGAACGATGTTTCTTACGAACGAATGAAACCATGAACTTGAAAGTGGCCATTTTAAACTGCACAACATGAAATCAAAGCACATGGAGCATGTATGCAAGCAAGAATAATCATATGAACACACGACAACTACTTACTTTTTTGAAGAACACGCTTGATCCTTCTGTACTGATCGTGCTCCCTTAGTTTCAGGTCTGACCAGTGTTTTCTCAGTTGATCCCTGGATCGGCATACCCCAAAATTCTTCTGAAGACTCTTCACAACTTTAGTCATGATCTTGGCCTTTCTGATATTTGGTTTTGGGTAAGGTCCATACTTCCCATCATAGTCGGTCCTCTTCAATATGTCGACCATCTCCAACATCTCTCCAAAAGACATATTTGAGGCCTTAAATCTTCTCTTCCTGGATCGGGATGTTTCAGGCTCCGGGCTTTCCTCACCCTCCTTCTCGTTAGTGGAACTCTGATTGCGCACATGCGTTCTCTCCGCCATGTGCTCTTGACGTATGTGCTATATCGATTACGAGCAGTAGTTTTAGCGCTTCCGTATCCGAATTTGATTGTGAGCAGGCGTAGCACCTTGTCTGTCGGAGTAGGCTACACATGATCGGAGTATGTCCAATCGGAGCATTTTGTCTGAAAATTTTACCGGCAAGTTGGAAAAGTTGGTCCGTCGGATATTTAGACAGAAACAGTCCGATGCAGACCACACACAGTCGGAATACCCGACAAAACAGTCCGATAGGAAACATTCCGTTGGAATCTCTGACCGTGTGTACAAGGGCTAAGAGGTGCCTGCCCTTGTTTATTTTATATGTTTTCCAGAATTGCTGGACACACTCTGGTCGGGCATCTCCTATGGATCCTGCATCAGTTTTCCATCATAATACTTACTGATCCATCTTTATCCCACTTTGGGTGGCTAGTTCCCCTGTATAGATATGGAATTTATGTAATGTTTTGAACTTTGATATGTACACTGATGCAGCCTCCTTATGTGTGTAGATCTATTTCTTATGTCTAAGAGTCTTTTTTAACCTTTTTTAACCTTTCTTATTTTGTATGATTTTCTATTTTTGTAATAAATTTATATAAAACCAATACCGATTGATTAGAAAGAAATTTCTTTCATACTACTACTGGTGCCTTTAAAATCCTAAAGCCCCCATCAAGTCCTTTCTGCAGTCGCTATTCACTAAGGATGATGGCACCATTTGATATGACTATATTTGAGATATCCACTAACTAGCCACATTAGTGTTTTTGATATCTCGCATTTCCTTCCTTCTTGTTTTCACACTCTGAGGATGGCTGCCTCTTTTTAAATCACCCCCTTATCATGGTTCAACTTTGTTTTTACCTAAAAGTTGACTAATCAAATGCACATTATTACAAACCAAGGGCATTGCCTTCTGGAGCACCAGATACCAAATTTACCTCCACATGTTTCATGGTGAGAATGGTGTGTCCAGGGTGTTCCAGTGTTCGTTTTCCTCCACACATTCTGCTTTTAGCAAAAATAAATTTTTGGTCTCATCTGACCAGAGCACCTTCTTCTACATGTTTGCTGTGTCCCCCACATGACTTCTTGCAAACTGCAAGCAGGACTTCTTATAGCTTCCTTTCCTTCCTTTCAACAATGGCTTTCTTCTTGCCACTCTTCCATAAAGGCCAGATTTGTGGAGTGCACAACTAATAGTTGTCTTGTGGACAGATTCCCCCACCTGAGCCGTGGATCTCTGCAGCTCCATCAGAGTTACCATGGGCCTCTTGGCTTCTTCTCTGATTAATGCTCTCCTTGCCTGGCCTGTCAGTTTAGGTGGTAGGTTTGCAGTTGTGCCATACTCTTTCCATTTTCGGTCTGATGGATTAAACAGTGTTCTGTTAGATGTTCAAAGCTTGGGATATTTTTTTATAACCTAACCCTGCTTTAAACTTCTCCACAACTTTATCCCTGACCTGTCTGGTGTGTTCCTTGGCCTTCATAATGCTGTCTGTGCACTAAGGTTTTCTAAAAAACCTCTGAGGGCTTCACAGAACAGCTGTATTTATACTTAGATTAAATTACACCCAGGTGGACTCTATCTACTAATGTGACCTCTGAAAGCAATTGGTTCCACTAGATTTTAGTTAGGGGTATCAGAGTAAAGGGGGCTGAATACAAATTAATGCCACACTTTTCACATATTTATTTGTAAAAAAAAATTGAAAATCAGATATCATTTTTATTCCACTTCACAATTATGTGCCACATTGTGTTGGTCTATCACATAAAATAACAATAAAATACATTTATGTTTTTGGTTGTAATATGACAAAACGTGGGGTAAATGTCAAGGGGTATGAATACTTTTTCAAGGCACTGTATGGGAAACATTGAAAATAACGCAAAAATAGCAGATTCCATTGTTGGATTGTGCTAGTTATATTTAGCGCTATTCCTTTCTGGCAGTGAGGTTACTTTAATTTGTAGATTGTTTTCCCATTTTACTATACAGCCAAGAAGTGTATAACCCAAATTTGTTGTGCTCATAAAAGTGCTGAGACAGCAAATCATTCCTGGCAATTCTTAAGTCTGTTGACATCTGACATGAATTTCTGACAAGTTGACTGCTTAGAAATGGATGGGGACAGACCCTTGTATGCTGAAAATTGCAGAGAAGCTTACCACTGCTGAATCTATTTAAGCTTGACTGCTTCATGAACACAGATCAAGAAAAAAAAAAGATTATTTTCAGACTATTATACTAGCAGATTATTATAAAGGAAACAGCTCTAATCTTCTGCACACTGGTACATTTATTAGTTCAGCTACAATAATAAAACTATGCTGTAGGCAAACTCAGATTTTGTAGCTCATGAGTGGAAAATAATAAGTAATTATGGTTTGCGATTTCCTTTTTTATTTATTGTAGGTCTTCTTTGTTTATGCATACTAATTAAACATTCTGTATGTCTCAGTTCAATTAAATAAGGACACATGCTGAACTTGAAAACGTGTTTTAAAACCTCCATTGATTATCTTTTTATTTGTCAAGGCCAGATCAGAAACATTTGCATGAGCTTGCAGCTTGGTTAATGTTCTGAAAATATTGCCCACCTAGCCAAAGATAACTAAAAGACAAATTACTGCATTTATCGGTGTATAACACGCACAGGCGTATAACACAGGCATTTTAGGAGTGAAGTTTCAGGAAAAAAAAATTTGAAATAAGGAACTTTGAGGCAAAATAAAGGTCAGTGCCCATCTGCAGCCTCACAAGTGTCATCAATGCAGCCTCATCATTGCCATCAATGCAACCTCACCATTGCCATCAATGCAGCAGCCTCACCGATGCCCATCTGTAGCCCAGAGGGGACAGGGAGGGGGCGGGATGAGTGCTGACAGATTGCGTACAATGTGAATCTCCTATGATAGACAGAACAATGGTCCAATGGTGGCCCAGGAGACGGGACTTCCTATTACAGAAGTCGCCAAGTAAACAGGAGATTCTCACTGTATGTAATCTGACGGCACTCGTCCTGTCCTCCTCCCTGTCCCCACTGAGGCAGCTAAAATTGTAGTATTGGCGTATAACACGCATACACTTTTTGCACCCAATTTTCATGGTGAAAAAGTGAGTGTTATACGCCAATAAATATAGTAATAGATTTGTGTAAGTAAAGTAAATGTATGGCACGGAATCAGCATGTAAATGTTTACTATTTCTTATCTCCTTCTCTCAGCAATTTTACATTTTTTTCATGATAATTTGCAATAGAAAACTGTACTTTGCTCTCTAAACTTTTATATATATATATATATATATATATATATATATATATATATATATATATATATTGTGGCAGCACGCAGGTAAAATCACCTGGTTGTATCCAGGATGGAAAATATGTATGCCCTAGATTCAGGCTTTATGCGGACTTGTACAACTAGAGGGGAGTGTTGGGAGTCCTATAGGGGAAGAGTTAATGAGCCCAGCTGAAGTAAGTGGGCTCATTAAGACCTCTACAAAAAAAAAAACAGCATGCTTAGGGAGATGCTCCATCCTGGAACCAGTTTTGTGTTTGTATAGACTGGGGAGTGTGACACCTGTTCTGTGCGGTGAGTTAACGCCTGTGTGGCAAACCTCTACAACAGAGACAGAGACAGGGACTGGTGCAGCACAAGGCTGCACTCAGTTGTTAGACAGGGAATCTATGTGTGTAATTAGAGGTCAAGCTGACCAGGATTTATTTTCATGTTTTTCTTTAGTTTGGCTGTTATATTTTTCACTGCATGTAGCAAAAATAAACCGCACCTTGTGTTTTATCCACCTACAACGCTGTCTGCTGTGCCTAATTTTGTGTTGTGAACCCATCCAGGGGGTCACACACACCCGCTGCCGAGATAACCCCTCACAGTTGGTGGAGAATTCGGGCAGTTTTTTTTTTTTTTTTTTTTAAGGCCAACATGGAGGAGATATTGAGACAGCTGGCTCTAGCAAATGAAAATCAGCAGCAAACAAATGCGGGTTTACAAAAGAGCCTTGCAGCCCAGCAGCAGACAAATGCAACTTTGTAGCAGAGTCTGGAGGCTCAGCAACAAGCCCAGCAGCAAGCCCGCTTCATAGACCTGTTGCGGAAGCAAGAGCAGAGTTTTCAACAGCAAATAGAGACATTAATACAGCAACGTCCGCAGACCAATGAGGCAAGTGGTTACACTAATACCGCATCCTTTGGTGTGAGCCATTTACTGGAAAAAATGACTGGAGAGGATGATCCGGAGGTGTTTTTGACCACATTTGAAAGGACTGCTGAAAGGGAAAAGTGGCCTAAGGAGCAGTGGGCTGGACTGGTGGCCCCTCTGTTAACTGGGGAATCGCAGAAAGCTTATTATGACCTAGAGCCTGACCAAGCAAAAGACTATGTGGTGCTAAAAACAGAAATATTGGCACGGCTGGGTGTCACCCTGGCCGTCCGGGCTCAGCGTGTGCATAATTGGACTTTTCAGGTTGGAAAACCCCCCAGGTCTCAAATGTATGATCTTCTTCACCTGAGCAGGAAGTGGCTGCAGCCAGAGACTTTGACCGCATCAAACATTGTGGAACGTGTTGTTATGGATCGTTTCCTGGGAGCTCTTCCTACTGCCTTCCAAAAATGGGTAAGCCATGGAGACCCAGAAAATGCAGATAAACTTGTGAATCTGGTTGAGAGGTACTTGGCTACAGAGAACCTGACCCCCTCTTCCAGGGACTCACGGACTTTCCACCCTAAGACCAGATCATCCCCAGTGGCGGGTAAGATGACTCCAAGGGGTGAGGGTGGAGAGAGTGAGAGGGTGGGAGTTCTACCTAAGGTCTGGCGAGAGCAGCCCAGGAAGCCCATGCTGCAAGAGGCAGCGAAAAAGATTATTTGCTACCGCTGCCGGCAAGAGGGACATATTGCAGCCAATTGCCCCGTTGTGGATGAGCCTATGCAATGTGACTTTATAAGGGAGAGACGTCAGTCGCTGTTTGCGACAGTTGCATGCATTGCCAATCGGGGACCTGAGAAACAATTATGTAAAATGTGTATTAATGGTAGAAAGGTTGATGTGTTGCTGGATTCAGGTAGCCTGGTAACATTGATAAAAGCTGAATTAGTTACTACAGAGGTCTCTGGGAAGAACAAGGTGGCTGTTATTTGTGTGCATGGGGACACCCGAGAGTATCCTGTAACTTCAGTGTTTTTTGAGACCCTCAAAGGTAACCACTCTCATCAGGTGGGGTTAGTGTCTCACTTACCACATGATGCTATTGTGGGAAGGTATTTTCCAAAGTTCTGGGAACTCTGGGATTGTCCTGAGCCCCCCACTGGTGCCCCTATAGACCAGGAAGATGACCAGAATTCCTCTGGGAGTGGTGAGGACTCTCCTGAATTTCCCTTGTCGGTATTGGCGGGGGAAACTCGAGAAACTGGGAAGGAGCCAACATCCTCAGATGAAAACATGCCGTATGTGGAGTTTTTGGATCTTGAGGGTCACAGGGAAAATTTTGCCACAGAACAGTCAAAAGATCCCACCCTAATAAAGGCACGGGAAAATGTGGTGAAAATAGATGGCGAGTTAGTGAACCCAGATAAGACTTGCACTTACCCGTACTTCACTATGGAAAGGGACCTGCTGTATCGAGTGGCTCAAAGGGCAGAAGAAACCATTGAGCAACTTGTGGTGCCCAAACCTTACAGGAAGTTGGTGTTAGAATTGGCCCATGGGCACATTCTGGGAGGTCATCTGGGGACCGAGAAAACCAGAGAGAGGGTATTGCAGAGATTCTATTGGCCTGGGGTCATGAAGGAAACAGAAAATAATTGTTCCTCCTGCCCTGTGTGTCAGAAGTCGGCACCTATGCCACATTTCCGTAACCCGCTGGTACCTCTTCCTATCATTGAGGTCCCTTTTGAGAGGATCGCAATGGATTTGGTAGGTCCGATAATGAAGTCCGCTAGGGGGCATCAGTACATTTTGCTTATATTGGACTATGCCACCCGTTATCCGGAAGCAATTCCTCTTCGAAATACCTCGGCCAAAACCATAGCCAAAGAGATATCTCTTGTTTTTAGCCGCGTGGGTATTTGTAAGGAACTGCTTACGGACCAAGGTACACCCTTTATGTCCCGGGTTATGAAAGAACTATGCAAGTTGTTCAAAGTGACACAATTGCGTACATCTGTGTATCACCCCCAAACAGATGGGTTGGTTGAAAGATTCAACAAAACCCTAAAACAAATGTTAAAGAAGGTGGTGGATAGAAATGGAAAGAATTGGGACTGTCTAATACCCTATCTGATGTTTGCCATTAGGGAGGTACCCCAATCCTCTACGGGTTTCTCACCCTTCGTGTTGCTCTATGGGAGACACCCAAGAGGGCTGCTGGATATCGCCAAGGAAACTTGGGAAAATGAGAGTTCTCCTCACAGGAGTGTGATTGAGCATGTCGCCCTGATGCAAGATAGAATTGCACAGGTAATGCCAATCGTAAAGGAACATTTGACCCAAGCGCAGTTAGCACATCAGAGAGTGTACAACCGTGGGGCCAAGACCCGTACTTTTTCCCCGGGGGATAGGGTCTTGGTGCTAGTCCCTACGGTTGAAAGCAAATTTCTGGCCAAATGGCAAGGTCCATACGAAGTAATTGAAAAAATTAGTGAGGTGAACTACAGGGTTAGACAGCCAGGAAGGCAAAAGCTGGAACAAATCTATCACACCAATCTGCTGAAAGCCTGGAGGGATAGGGAATCCCTAGTCGCAGAGACTTTGTCACAAGCCCAGTCTGATTGCTTAGTTCCTGAGGTTGGAATAGCAGTCACCTTATCGAAACCCCAACAACAGGAGGTTAAAGAGTTTGTACTTCGTAACAAAGAGATTTTCTCTGAGCTGCCGGGACAAACATCTGGCATAGAGCATTACATTATCACCCCGCCAGGAGAAAGGGTAAAACTAAAACCTTATAGAATACCAGAGGCCCGACGGGAGGCAATACGTGGGGAGGTTCAAAGGATGCTGGAATTGGGTGTGATAGAGGAGTCCCAGAGTGACTGGTCCAGTCCTATCGTACTAGTGCCCAGACCTGATGGGCACTAGTACAATTGAATAAAGTTACAAAATTTGACACCTACCCCATGCTGCGTATAGATGAGTTGATTGACCGGCTGGGAACAGCCCGATATATGACAACTCTTGATCTCACCAAAGGGTATTGGCAAATTCCCCTGGCCGAGTCGGCCAAGGAGAAAACTGCGTTTGTAACCCCAGATGGGGCATTCCAATATAAGAGAATGCTGTTTAGGTTACAGAATGCACCGCAACATTCCAGCGGAAAATGGATACGATTCTGAGGCCCCATCAGAAATATGCTGCAGCTTACCTGGATGATGTGATTATCCATAGCACAGACTGGGTCTCACATTTGCCAAAAGTACAAGCAGTCCTAGACTCTATCCGGGAAGCTGGGTTTACGGCCAATCCAAAGAAGTGTACCATTGGACAGGAGGAGGCCAAATATCTTGGGTACACTATTGGGAGGGGGTTGATAAAACCCCAAGTCAATAAAATCGAGGCCATACAGAGTTGGCCACATCCCAACATTAAGAAACAGGTACGAGCCTTTCTGGGAATCGCTGGCTATTATCGACGATTCATTCCCCATTTTGCTTCTCAGGCTGTGCCCCTCACCAACCTGACAAAAGGGAAAGAGTCGGTCATGGTTAAATGGTCCCCAGAGGCTGAAGAAGCATTTCAGTCCTTAAAAACAGCCTTATGTAGCCAGCCAGTGTTGTACTCACCAGACTTCTCTAAGGACTTTGTTGTACAAACTGATGCATCAGACGTTGGGTTAGGAGCAGTGTTATCCCAGGTCTGGAACGGGGAAGAGCACCCAGTCATTTACCTCAGCAGGAAGTTGAAGTCCCATGAGGTAAATTACGCCACGATTGAGAAGGAATGTTTAGCAGTGAAGTGGGCTCTAGATTCCCTTCGGTACTATCTGCTAGGTAGGCACTTTGACCTGGTGACTGATCACGCTCCTTTAAAGTGGATGGCTCAAAACAAGGAGACCAATAGAAGGGTAAATAGGTGGTTCCTGGCCCTACAGGAATTTAACTTTACCGTTAAGCATCGCCCTGGTGTTAAAATGGGGAATGTGGATGCTTTGTCTCGGATACATGCATGTCTGACTGCTTGTGTTACAACCCCAAGGTTGAAACAAGAGGGGGGTATGTGGCAGCACGCAGGTAAAATCACCTGGTTGTATCCAGGATGGAAAATATGTATGCCCTAGATTCAGGCTTTATGCAGACTTGTACAACTAGAGGGGAGTGCTGGGAGTCCTATAGGGGAAGAGTTAATGAGCCCAGCTGAAGTAAGTGGGCTCATTAAGACCTCTACAAAAAACCCCAGCATGCTTAGGGAGATGCTCCATCCTGGAACCAGTTTTGTGTTGTATAGACTGGGGAGTGTGACACCTGTTCTGTGCGGTGAGTTAACGCCTGTGTGGCAAACCTCTACAACAGAGACAGGGACTGGTGCAGCACAAGGCTGCACTCAGTTGTTAGACAGGGAATCTATGTGTGTAATTAGAGGTCAAGCTGACCAGGATTTATTTTCATGTTTTTCTTTTGTTTGGCTGTTATATTTTTCACTGCATGTAGCATAAATAAACGGCACCTTGTGTTTTTTCCACCTACAACGCTGTCTGCTGTGCCTGATTTTGTGTTCTGAACCCATACAGGGGGTCACACACACCTGCTGCCGAGCTAACCCCTCACAATATATATATATATATATATATATATATATATATATATATATATATATATATATATATTTATTTTATTTTTTGGGTGAAGAATATTTTATATATTTATATATTTTTATGGTTCTTAAGTATTTCCAGCTTTACTTCTAAATATAAAACACAAATTGTAGAGCAAAATCTTGTCAGGAAAAATGGTATGCAAATATTCTTTGTACATGTAAATCAACTGTTATTATTATTATTGATATTATTATTATTATTATTATTATTATTATTATTATTATTATTATTATTTAATCAATTTGTATTTTTTTTATGAATTTTGATCCTTCTAACTATATTTGGAATTTCAATAGAGAATGTATGAGAATTTTCTGGTGGTAGTTCCCAAAACTACCTTTGACAAATTCTGACAAACATCTGTGCCAGTTTTGGTAATTGTACCAACAAATGCAACACATTCAGGTAGCTCTTACCACCATCACTTTAAGAATGTGTAAAGCTGTGAAAGTTTCTTAAAGATTTGTCACCAGTCAGTAGATTATGAAACTGAGGGTAATTAAGATCAGCTCTCAGCAGGTGTACAGACAAGTGTCAGTGTTCCCAAAGGGGCATGGCTGTGCAGAAAGCCCAATTTTCAGCTGTCATTTGGCAGAATGACCATCAGGCAGCTGAATGCAAACAAAGGGACTAGGATACTAGTAATGCCATTACTCAAATATAGCAAGGCCTATATTTGAGAAATGACAAGTCACAGTAGAGGTGGACGTAATGGGGAACTAGTCTGTGGCACCTGTTGGGTAGGGATAAGCTTAAGGTTTAATCCAAACACAGTTTTACCCATTCAGTTGGAGCATCATATAAATCATGTAATATCATGTGAACATCATGTAAATTAGCTGTATTAATTCCATTACTATACATGTCATCTTCCTGCTGTCAGTGGTTGTCAAGGATGTAGGCGGGTGCAGGTCCTTCAGGTCTAGTATGAATTTTAAGGGGGATCCCATAAAAAAAAAAAAAAGAAAACAGCAGTCTTGCAGGCCAAGAAAGGGGTAATGTGCCATGCCATAGCATACCATACCATACGCTTCAACATATGGAGGTACCCTGCATGGGGAAAAAAAAACTGGTGGTTGTGGAGGGTGTGCAGATGGGGGGCATATCGAAACCTGGAAAATGGCATCCTCCTCCAAAAATGCATACCAGACCTTGTATACTATAGTTTTTAAGAGGGATTGTCACACAAAAGAACCACAAAATGTGTGGAGTCAACCTACAAATCCATATCAAACCCTTAACCCTTGTGTTGCCAAGTCCATACAACGTACTAACCTACAGAGCTGCTTCCAGCTGGCCAGGTCCATACGCCTTACAGACCTGACATTCCTCCATCTGTTACTTACAGTATAAGTTCATGGTCACTTCAGTGATGGTTGGGGAGTCTTTTACAAATTCTGAAAGCTGTAAATGAAAAACTATCAGATTTTTAGAGTAAATCGTTTTTATTTACAGTTTTGCGTACATTCATTTTTCACCATTTCACAACAATGGACAATTTAAAATTTACAAATATTTGTTATTTATTAACTAAGTACAGTTTTAGATTTTAGATTTAGTAGGAATGTAGCAGGAGCTTTTTGGCAAAAATATTTTTTTGATAAACATTTGCACAAATATCACAGGGTCTATAAAAATCATTAGCACCTTCTTTCTACTGGCCCTATGTTTTCAAATAACGTACAGGTTGGGGGCCTTTCACAGACTCTGAATGCATAAGGAAAAAAAAAAATTGCAAAAATGAAATGCCCACCTAAGCTTAAAAGTGGAACACAGGCCTGGCAGCAAAAGGGTTACTCGTTGCATGCAGCCTGGCTGTCCAGGAAGGATTGGAGCATGTTGCCGCCTACCTTAATAATACTAGGCCACATACCCATGAGGGAGTGCCTTGACAGGGAAGAGTCTCTTCCTGACAATTTGAATCTGAAAGTACCCAGAGGTGCATGTGCAATGCTATCTGGAGCAGACATGTTAGCCTGAGGCTCCGATATCACGCAGCTATCTGCAAATACAGGCCAGCCTCCACAACATCACCCACTACCCATAGCCGACACAGGAACTGTCAGCATGGTCTACAGTGCTGTTAGGCAGAAGCTGAAGATTAAATCCATGCAGGAAGTCCTAGAGCGTGCCTCATCCAAGATGGAAACCTCGTCAGCTTCTCAGCCATGCTCTACTAAATACCTCCAGCTGACCACACCTCTCCAGATCTGTTGAAGCAGTTTGAGCGGATACTCACTAAAGCCCTGAAACTCACATCTGACCATATCATGGACATATTGTCCTGTGAAATTAGAGAACTGGAACAAACAGATCACTGGATGGACAGCCTAGATGTAATTACCCATAACCACACAGATGAACTTGAGACTCTTAAAGAAGAAAACCTAACATTACAGTCCTGTTTAGAGTACTACAAGAACAGGACATGCCGCTCGATATATGAGGTATTCCAGAACCTATTACTCCGCATATGAGGTATTCTGGAACCTATTACTGATGTGCAATCTACAGTTATAGCCCTTTTCCAAGTACTGCCACCTTTTATTCCTATTGAACATTCCTATTGAACATTTAGAGATGGATAGGGTGCACAGGGCTCTGACCCCCCATCGGCCTGAGGGCCCCCCCATGAGACATCATTGCTAAGTTACACTTTTACTGCACCAAGGAACAACTCCTCACTGCAGCACACAGCAAAGACCCTCTTGTATTTCAGGACCATTCATACCAGCTTTTTCAAGACCTCTCTCCGCTCACAGGGGTGAATTGGCGAGCCATGAAACCCCAACTCCAAGTTCTGCAGCAGCACCACATCATTTACAGCTGGGGCCTTCCATTTTCCATCCATTTTTCCTATAACAATGGCAAATATACCTGCAGATGGACCGAAGACCTACAAACAGTCCTCCAAGAGCCTCTACTGCTTCCACTGAGAATGCCACCAGAGAATTTCTGACAATTTCCGACTTTGCAGCCTCTTTTTCACCAAAGAAGTCTCATGTCTCACCTCCAGATCACAGCAATACAGGATCCCACAAGCGGGGTTGCTTTACTTCAACTTCCATGGCACCGTTAGACACCATTGATTGACAATCTCCATTGTGCTGCAGAGATCTTCTTTTCCCATTGTGGACTTTTCTCACTCAAACAGGCTATCACCCTTTGCCTGATGCTCTTTTTGTAAGTTTAACCAACATTTATACCTACAGATTCTTGAGATAAACCTTTTTCACTTCCATTATATATATATTTTTTTTTATATGCTTCTCGGTTTTGCTCAATTTCTGATTGACTTTTTCAATGATGATCTTGACCTATAGACTCTATCCACAGACCTGTTTTTAAAAAACAAAATCAACCAGTTGGGACTTTGTATGAGAACGCAGGGCTGACACCGCCAAGCGCCTCTATCCCCATTAATTGATAAAAAGGAAGAAAGGTGGGACTTTATATGAAGCATACACCCCTGGAGATATCACGATATACATGAAGATGGGCGGTACTAAGTATATTAGAACTGTGGACACTCCATGACAGCATTGCAAAACAACAATTGGCAGTCATTGGTTTATTGATATAAAAATAACAATAATAGTAATACCATGATAAAATATTGACATAGTAAGTTCATAATGTAACCATTAAATAGAACAAAGTTCATTGGAATATATAAATTATGACAGTTATAATAATGACATAATATACTAGTAACATAATGAGTTTATATTGTATACATTGTATAGAACCATTTTCATGAAAGCGTGTCTCCCTGGTAAGAAACTATATCAAAATTCATTGGTACAATCCAATTGGTAAATATGGCCATTGATGGTGTTGCAAATTATGAGTGAAAAAATTCATCTATTGGCTTGACGCGTTTCGTAGCAACTGCCACTCTTCAGGGGAAATTCTGGGGTAGATGTCTATAAGTATTGAAACACATAGTTAATTTGTAAAAATAAAATAAAATAATGGGTATTTTATGTAGGAAAAAGAGAGGCGATATAACCCCAATTTACCAAGACTACTTACAGGAATGCCAATGAAACTGGAGGCAGGCATGGAGGGACAGAAGGCCGTCCAGAAACAACATCAGTCCCGGTAGCTGAGGTGGACAAACCCAACCATAGATGGATAGACAATATTCCCCAGGATGGAAAAAGAGAATGTGATCCACAAAATTGTAAGCATCTGTGAAGAAGGGAGTATATGATAAGATATATGGGATATAGCAGTGGATAAATTAATTACAAAAAGTGACTAGAAATCAAAAATATTGATAGAAAAACGAAGAAATTATGGTGTAAAGGACTATCCATGGTATGGACATGTCAAGGGAGTACCTATAGTGCAAGGTATTAGGGGTAACATAATAACCCCCATTGTGGTAACAAAAGTAATTTGAAAACATGGGAAATGCCAAATAACCCCAAAGCTACGGTATTGATAAAAAAAAAACAAGCTCCCCAGAACATGTTCTGCCGCAGAATTCATACAGGTAGTCGTTAACTGCACGTTTCTGCTGGAGCAGCCTATCAAGCATATAGAAGGTTGAGTTCCATCGCGTTGGGCATTCGCAAATAAGACGTCTAACCGGCAGATTGTGTCGCCGCTGAATGTCAGCAAGGCGAGCCATGGCCATGTAAGATCTTCTGAAATGGGCCAAGATTTTCCTTGCCTGCCGCAAAATGTCCTGGACCCCAGGGTATTTGACAATGAATCGCTGCAGGACCAAGTTTAAGACATGTGCCATGCATGGTACGTGTGTAATTTTGCCCTGTTTCAATGTGCTAAGCAGATTGGCACCGTTGTCACACACCACTTTACCAACTGTCAAATTGAGCGGTGTTAGCCACTGATCTGCCTGTGAACGCAAAGCTGAAAGGAGTGCAGGGCCAGTGTGGCTCTTGGCTTCCAGGCACAACAGACGCAGCACAGCATGGCAACATCTCACCTGGCATGTCGAATAGGTTCTGGGGATCTTGGGTGGCGCAGCGGAAGAGGCGCTAGCAGCGGAAAAGGAGGAGTCAGCCGAGGAGGAGAGGGAGGAGAATGGAGTAGGAGGAGAAGTAGAGCCAGGCCTACATGCAATCCGTGGCGGTAAAACCAAATCTACATGGGTTCCACGGATTACATGCTTGACGGCCGTCAGAAAGTTCACCCAGTGGGCAGTAAAAGTGATATACCTTCCCTGCCCGTGTTTGCTAGACCACGTGTCTTTGGTCAGATGTATCTTGGCACAGACACTGTGTGCCAGGGATACATTCACTTGCCGCTGAACATGGCCATATAGCTCTGGGATGCCCTTCTGTGAGAAATACTTCCTTCCTGGGACCTTCCATTGTGGTGTTCCAATGGGCACAAATTTTCGAAAGGCCTCCGAGTCCCCCAGTTTATATGGTAGTAGTTGGAGGGCTATCAGTTCTGACAAGCCAGCCGTCAACCGTTGGGCAAGAGGGTTATCCGGCGTCATCATTTTTTTACGCTACAACATTTGGCCCATGAAAGCCTGCCTTTTTGCAGAAAAACGTGAGGACGGCATGATGGAAGGTGGAGTGAAGGAAAATTGTAAGGAGAGAAGGAGAAGTAGAAGACGAGGCTGGACGGTGAGAGCCTGGAGTGTGGCTTTGTGGGTTCCATTGCTCCCACTGGGCTCGGTGATGGCAGTTCATGTGCCTTCTTAAGGAGGTCGTCCCTAGGTGAGTGTTGGGCTTACCGCGACTTATGCGTTGACTGCAAAGATTGCAGATGGCAACGCTATTGTCAGCAGCGGACATGTTAAAAAAAGCCCACACTGCGGAGCCATGTGACCGTACATGGTTGATGCCTCACTCCTGATACATTAGCCATCTGCTTTGTCCCTCCTGTGAAATCTAAGTTCCGCCTGCTTCTCCTCCCTATCTGCTGGTCCATATCTCCCTCTAAACTCCCCTCCTCTTCCTCTCTTGTGGGCACACACATGACATCACTAGACATGTCATCATCGACATCACCTTCCCCACGGCTATAATTAGAGATCTCAGAGTAGGCAGCAACACCGGGGACCAACCTCCTCCTTGGGCTGATCTGGGTACTGTCGTCAGACTGCTGAGTGGCTGTTGTTGCTACCTCCTCTTCCTGATCCAATGCCAAGAATGGCTGCACATCGGCAATGTCTTTTGATGGATCGGAAAATAATTCATGTGACTCAAGCGGAGGGTATATGGTGGTGGTGTTGGTGGTAGTGTCTTTGGGGGTGCACACAGCAGAGAGTGAAGAAGAGGGTGCAGATCGAGAGGATGAGGAGGGTGCAGAAGTGTAAGGCTGAGTGAGCCACTCAACCAAGTCGGGTGCGTCCTTTGACGTAATCCAACACACCTTCTGCAATTTTCTACTTTGGCTCAAGCCTGTTGCTCCTGGCCTACCCCTACCACCCCTGCGGAAAGGCCTGCCTCTTCCTCTGCCTGTCATTTTTTAAATGACCCTGAGACAAAAGTCTCTAGAGAAGTGCAGTATGTATGTGGAAGAAGGTATATAATACCGCGCTTCAATCAATTGTTTTGGGGGGCCACTGGTCTATCACACCAGTTATAATACCTTTTTTAATTGCGTTTGTCACTCTTTGTACACAATGCCGCACAGTAGAAATGCACTATACTATGCTTTCTATATTTGCAAGTATTTTATACGTGTATTACACCCCTATATACTGCACATCAAATAGTACACCTATACCAGTCCTTAAAAGGACCTTTGTGGACCTAATAGTAGCTAGCTAGTAGATAGTGAATTGCAGACTGTCCCTGCTCCAAACACCAAAATGTCCCCCCCTACACTGAGAAATGACAGCTGCAGAATCGGTCAGCAGCACAGCAGTGCAGTGCACTATAATATGCTTTCTATATTTGAAAGAAAGTATATTATACGTTTACAACCCTATATGATGTACACCTATACCAGTCCTTAAAAGGACCTTTGTGGACCTAGTAGCTAGAGATTTGCAGACTGTCCCTGCTCCAAAACACCAAACTGTCCCTCAGTCCCTACACTGACAAAAGACAGCTGCAGAATTGGTCAGCACTCAGCAGCACAGCAGTGCACTATAATATACTTTTTGTATTTGAAAGAAAGTATATTATACGTGTACAACCCTATATACTGTACACCTATACCAGTCCTTAAAAGGACCTTTGTGGACCTAATAGTAATAGCTAGTGATTAATCTGACTGTCCCTGCTCCACACAGCGTCCTTCCCCTACACTGACAAAAGAGAGCTGCAGAATTGGTCAGCAGTGCACTCAGCAGCACAGCAGTCAGCAGCAGTGCACCAGAATATACTTTGTATCTTTGAAAGAAAGTATATTCTAAGTGTATTACAACCCTATATACTGTACACCTATACCAGTCCTTAAAAGGACTTTTGTGGACCTAATAGTAATAGCTAGTGATTAAACTGACTGTCCCTGCTCCACAAAGCACCCTGTCCCTACACTGACAAAAGACAGAATGTAAAATGGCTGCCAGATCAGGTCTATTTATAAGGTAGGAGATTTTACACCCCAGACAGCAAAGACAAAATATCCCATTTATAGTCACTAATATAGGTCAAAAACGGCATAAAAATTCGGAAATTGTGTCCGAATTCAGGGACTATTATTCATCCCTCTATAACCTCCAACCACACGTTGACCGGGACAGGCAGGCCACCGCATTGGACTTACAAGGTTATGTGCAGGATACAGCCCTTCCTACCATGACGCCCGCGGAGACTGACGATTTAGAACTACCCCTGACTGCCACAGAATTCCTGACTGCGATTAAGGGACTAAAGAACGGGAAAAGTCCGGGTCCGGATGGGTACACTCCACAGTTCTACAAAACGTTTGCGCAACAATTGGCCCCTATTATGTCTCGTGCGTTTGAGGGAATAGATGATACCCACCCGCTATCTTCTCACATCCTCCAAGCCCAAATAGTGGTACTGCCCAAGCCCGGAAAAGATCATTCTCACTGTAGTAACTACAGACCTATTTCACTCCTTAATGTCGATCTCAAACTTTTTGCCAAGATTCTAGCCACCCGTTTAGCCCCTCTTTTACCATCCTTAGTGCACAATGACCAAGTTGGGTTCATCCCACATAGAGAGGCTCGTGACAACACTACTAAGACGTTGCATCTTATTTCTTATGCCCAACAAAGCAACATCCCGATGTGCCTGTTGGCGTGCGACGCTGAGAAAGCATTCGACCACGTGAACTGGTCCTTTCTGCGAGCGACACTTCTACAAATAGGGATGGGGCCAAAGCTGCTGTCTAAAGCTGCGTACACACGTAGCCGTCTGTCCGACGTACTTAGTCTGGCGGACTTTCCGCCAGACTGTCCGTCGGACTTTCCGAACGGGCTACTTGCCCACACACGGCACTTTTTCAGCGGACTAATACGGCGTACTAAGTCCGCCGTACTATCCGCAGTACTTTTGAAATGAACGGACTTGCCCACACACGCGGAGGAAAGTCTGCTCATTTCGAGCGCGTCTCCAGGTAGGTGGGGCCCGCGAAGGAGACGTCGCTGGCCCCGCCGCCTGGTATGGACTTAAAGGGGAACCCCAACGTCGAAAAAAAAACGGCGTGGGGGTCCCCCCAAGTCCACAACAGACCCTTGTCCGAGCACGCTACCCGGCCGGCCAGGAAAGGAGGGGCGAGCGAGCGCCCTCCCCCCCTCCTGAGCCGTACCAGGCCGCATGCCCTCAACATGGGGGGTGCCTTGGGGAAGGGGGGGCCGCGCGGCCGACCCACCCCAAAGCACCTTGTCCCCATGTTGATGAGGACAAGGGCCTCTTCCCGACAACCCTGGCCGTTGGTTGTCGGGGTCTGCGGGCGGGGGGCTTATTGGAATCCGGGAGCCCCTTTTAATAAGGGGGCCCCCGGATACCGGCCCCCACCCTATGTGAATGAGTATGGGGTACAATGTACCCCTACCCATTCACCTGTAAAATAAAGTACAAAAAAAAACATAACACACAAAATAAAATAATTTATTGCACAGCTCCGGGGGGTCTTCCGTCTTCGGGGGTCTTCTCGCCGGACTCCTCCGCTATCTTCTTGTAGCTCTTTTACTAGCGGAGGAGCCCGGCAT
Organism: Lithobates pipiens; assembly: GCF_037356315.1. Lineage (NCBI taxonomy): Eukaryota > Metazoa > Chordata > Amphibia > Anura > Ranidae > Lithobates > Lithobates pipiens. The sequence continues at coordinate 204,555,553 of NW_027507784.1, read as the reverse complement.
TCTTCTTCGTCGCCGCGGCCTCTTCTTCCGACTTCGGGGGTCTTGTCCCCCTCTTCGGTTCTTCTGCCGGGCCACCGCGCCTTCTTCTAGCTCTTTTACAGGCGGTGGCCCGGTCTTCTGTCGCCGCGGCCGCCGCCGCCTTCCGTTCTTCTGTTCTCTTCTTCTTCTTCTTCTTCAGATGTTGCCTCACCGAGTCCTCCGCTCACAATGACGGGGAGCGGGCACGCGGCGACTTATATAGGGACAAGGGGCGGGGTCTTCGGTGGATGTCACATGGGTTCATGTCACATGGTGACCCGCCCCCTTTCGATGTCACAGTCCCGGAGGATGCTGGGACTGTCGCCATGTGACATCAACCCATGTGACATCCACCCATGTGACATCCACCGAAGATCCCGCCCCTTGTCCCTATATAAGTCGCCGCGTGCCCGCCCCCCGTCATTGTGAGCGGAGGACTCGGCGAGGCAACATCTGAAGAAGAAGAAGAAGAAGAGAACAGAAGAACGGAAGGCGGCGGCGGCGACAGAAGACCGGGCCACCACCTGTAAAAGAGCTAGAAGAAGGCGCGGTGGCCCGGCAGAAGAACCGAAGAGGGGGACAAGACCCCCGAAGTCGGAAGAAGAGGCCGCGGCGACGAAGAAGAATGCCGGGCTCCTCCGCTAGTAAAAGAGCTACAAGAAGATAGCGGAGGAGTCCGGCGAGAAGACCCCCGAAGACGGAAGACCCCCGGAGCTGTGCAATAAATTATTTTATCTTGTGTGTTGTGTTTTGTACTTTATTTTACAGGTGAATGGGTAGGGGTACATTGTACCCCATACTCATTCACATAGGGTGGGGGGCCGGTATCCGGGGGCCCCCTTATTAAAGGGGGCTCCCGGATTCTGATAAGCCCCCCGCCCGCAGACCCCGACAACCAACGGCCAGGGTTGTTGGGAAGAGGCCCTTGTCCTCATCAACATGGGGACAAGGCGCTTTGGGGTGGGGGGGCCACGCGGCCCCCCCTTCCCCAAGGCACCCCCCATGTTGAGGGCACGCGGCCTGGTACGGCTCAGGAGGGGGGGCGCTCGCTCGCGCCTCCTTTCCTGGCCGGCCGGGTAGCGTGCTCGGACAAGGGTCTGTTGTGAACTTTGGGGGGACCCTCACGCCGATTTTTTTCGGCGTTGGGGTTCCCCTTTAAGTCCATACCAGGTGGCGGGGCCAGCGGCGTCTCCTTCGCGGGCCCCGCCTACCTGGAGACCCGTTCGAAATGAGCGGACTTTTCTCTGCGCGGGAAAAGTCTGCTCATTTCAAAAGTACGGCGGACTGGCATACACACGGCCGGAATGTCTGCCGAAATGCGAGTCCGGCGGGAAGATTGGAGTGCAAAACTTCTTTCTAAGTCCGCCGTACTTTCGGGTCAAAAAATATGCCGGAGGTTACACACAGGGGGATTGTCTGGCCCACTTGAGTTTGCCGGACTTTTCCACCCGCTTGTTTGATCGTGTGTACGCGGCATAAGGTGATGTCCTTATATTCTAACCCTTCTGCAAAAGTGGCAACGAATGGAGACTCCTCTGAGTCATTTCCAATTAGAAACGGTACCAGACAGGAGTGCCCATTGTCGCCCTTGCTGTTTGCACTCACGATTGAACATCTGGCACAAGCGATTCGGGCCAATCCTGCCATTCATGGGATTCCAGCCTCCACGGAACCTAGCAAACTCTCATTATACGCAGATGACCTGCTTCTTTACATTACCCAACCTCTAACTAGCATTCCGACTTTGCTACACGAGCTTGACCGCTTCGGGGCACATAGTAACTTTAAATTAAATATGACGAAAACGGAGGCCCTGAATATAACTCTGAAACCACGTACAGTATCTTTACTAAAACAGAGGTTCCCATTTAAGTGGCAACCGCAATCAGTTAAGTACTTGGGGACAGAGATACCTAAGAATTTTTCAGACATCTATACCCTGAATTACAGCCCTATGTTGGCGAAAATCCGTCACTCGCTGGAATCTTGGCATAACCTCAAACTATCTTAGTGGGGACGTATGAATGTACTAAAAATGGACATCTTGTCTAAGCTGCTGTACTTGTTTCAGACGTTACCCATAACTCTTCCTCTGGCTTTTTTCAGCACACTTCGCTCCGTGGCGGTTAGGTTCGTCTGGCAGAATCACCCCCCTAGACTGAGACACAGGATTTTATGCGCCCCGAAAGAAGGGGGGCATGGGTCTACCAGACTTTCAGTTATACCACCTATCTGCCATCTCGTCACGACTCCTTGAATGGTTCCCGTGCCCCTTGACTAAACTGTCCACGACAATTGAACAGACCATGGCTCGGGTTGACCTCAGAGCCCTCCTTTGGGGCTATCATGCGAAATTTCGCACCATGCCCGGACTATCCCCTTTGACTCTAGCAGCGCTTACCCTGTGGTATCGCAAACAGACGACCCTTCACCTTTCTACGGATCCGAGCCCGTTGTCACCCCTATTTGACAACTCGGCAATCTCGACACTGCACACAGGGAGACAATGCAGCTCTTATTCTAGAGACCAGTGGCCTACAGCCAAACAATATATACAGGCTTCCACGGGGCTGTTCTGGTCACCCATAGACCCTCAACCATTAACTCAAATAGACTGGCTCTCCAGACTAACTATAGCGCAATATTGCAAGTCACTCCATCTCTCCGGCCTGGTACATAGACCTCTCACGACCTTCGAGGATATGTGTGGTCTCTCTCAAACACCTAAACACTCACTATCCCGGATCTACAAAGACATTCAGCTACACTCTTATAACACACTTCCAAATTATACACAAAAATGGTCCAGGGACCTTGGCACTGAACTATCCACGACACACTGGAACACATCGTTCATGATCACTCACAAATCTTCCATATCTGGATTCACGCAAGAAAAAAACTACAAGCTGTTGACGAGATGGTATAGGGATCCAGTCACGGTGAGGAAAATGTTTCCGGAGGCCTCGGATAGGTGCTGGCGTTGCCACGGAGGAGCGGGCACGTATATCCACGTGTGGTGGGAATGTGACCGGATACGCCCCTTTTGGGATAAGGTATTTAAAATTCATAATGATTTGTATGATGTCTCTGTGTTACCGACACCACACATAGCTTTACATACTCCTGGGTTCCATGAGCTCACACCGAAAGAGTCTGTTCCGATTCTTTCTGTCCGCAGCTCGTCATGTCATTTCGCAGTTCTGGAAAAAGGATGTTATCCCCCCGATTACGAGATGGACTGATGCCATGAACGATATTATGCTCATGGAAGAACTGCACGCCAAACGAACTGACAAATGGGATAACTATATGTCCCTATGGTATCCTTGGCTCCATCACTCTTCCTCAGCCCGCTTTCTCAGTGATGTGGCTTAACTTTAGACTCACGGGCCCCCTGTCTGCATAGGCCTCCCATGCAGGGTTTTTGTATGGACATAACCGTAGAGAAGGGTCTATGATCAATCCCTTCTTATGTGGGTTTTGCTGTATAACTTGATGAACGGACTCTGCAGATGCCTGTAAGTTGTTTTGTAAGAAATACACTCCCTACCCTTCCCCCTTTCCCCAACCTTTTTTATTCTGTACCCCCCCTCCCCCCTCAACTCTTACTGTATTATACTGTTACCTGATCTGTAACAATAAAAATTATATTCAACCCCTATTTATAAGGTAGGGGGTATGTCCAATTGTGCATGTGCTGAAATGTCTCAATTGGCTGTCCTGTACCCCATGATGGATGTGTAATCATGGGTCAAAGTTCTTTCACACTGTAAACGCATATTTCCCCTGCGTTAACAGCGCCAGAAGTCCGCCGGTTTGGCGAATCGCGAACGAGCAAAATTTGCAGCGAACCAACCGCCGGGCGAACCGCAAGGCCATCTCTAGTAGTAACCCTGGAGGGGCTATGAATCGACTGGGAGGAGTATATAGATACTCCAATAGGGTCATGGGTGTCCACCAACGCCATGCTAACGGCCAATAGGAGGAAAGGGCGCCAAAACAAAGAGTGGCATTCGCCAACCCCGTACCATGCCAGCCAACTTGTGGGGGACGTAAGATGGACATATCCAGCGTCACAGCCCCAACGTCACTAGTGTGCAACATAGCGGGAGCAGCAACTGAGGCGTGACGTTGATGCGCAATTGGGCGTCAGTCCAGTCCCTGAACAACCCAGAGGGGAGGAGAAGGAGGGCCCCAGGAGCACATCTCAGCTCCCGGAACTGAAGAAACCGGCAGGAAACAGCCAGCCCAAAGCATAACTCAACCCAGCAACAACCAACTAGCATCACAAGTAGCCATAGCAATAATGGTAAATAGCATATACCTATGCTACTCTAGACCTACGATAATATATACCCCTGAATAAACAATAAAAGCAATTGTGTTTGAATAAATATAGACCAAATTAGTGGGACAATGCAGAGTACCAATGTAAAAATATTATATAAGGATATGGGTGCATACTTCCATCTCTGTTATGTATATAAAAAACAAGAGCAACCAGTTGGGGCTTTGTATAAGAACATAGGGCTGACACCGCCAAGCGCCTCCATCCCTATTAATTGCTAAAAAGGAAGAAAGGTGGGACTTTATATGAAGCATGCACCACTGAAGATATCACGATATACATGAAGATGGGTGGTTCACTGTATTCCAGGTATTCTATTGTTTTCCCCTACCCTTCCTTTCCACTATTTACTATTATGTTTTGCCCCAATCCCTTCCCGTCCTTGGTATCAATACCGTAGCTTCGGGGTTATTTGGCATTTCCCATGTTTTCAAATTACTTTTGTTACCACAATGGGGGTTATTATGTTACCCCTAAAACCTGCACTATAGGTACCCCCTTGACATGTCCATACCATGGATAGTCCTTTACACCATAATTTCTTAGTTTTTCTATCAATATTTTTGATTTCTAGTCACCTTTTGTAATTAATTTATCCACTGCTATATCCCATATATCTTATCATATACTCGCTTCTTCACAGATGCTTACAATTTTGTGGATCACATTCTCTTTTTCCATTCATGGGTGCCTGTTCCTGGGGAATATTGTCTCCCCTTGGCTATCCATCTACGGTCGGGTTTGTCCACCTCAGCTCCCAGAACTGATGTTGTTTCTGGACGGCCTTCTGGCCCTCCATGCCTGCATCCAGTTTCATTGGCATTCCTGTAAGTAGTCTTGGTAAATTGGGGTTATATCCCCTCTCTTTTTCCTACATAAAATACCCATTATTTTATTTTATTTTTACAAATTAACTATGTGTTTCAATACTTATAGACATCTACCCCAGACTTGCTCCTGAAGAGTGGCGGTCGCCACGAAACGCGTCAAGCCAATAGATGCCTTTGTTTGCTCAGAATTTGCAACACCATCAATGACCATACTTACCAATTGGATTGTACCAATGAATTTGAGATGTAATTTCTTACCAGGGAGACACACTTTCATGAAAATGGTTCTATAAAATGTGTACAATATGAACTCATTATGTTACTAGTATATTGTGTCATTATTATCACTGTCATAATTTATATATTTCAATGAACTTTGTTCTATTTAATGGTTACATTATGAACTTACTATGCCAATATTTTTTCATGGTATTACTATTATTGTTATTTTTATATCAATAAACTAATGACTGCCAATTGTTGTTTTGCAATGCTGTCATGGAATGTCCATAGTTCTAATATACTTAGTATCGCCCATCTTCATGTATATCGTGATATCTCCAGGGGTGGGTGTATGCTTCATATAAAGTCCCACCTTTCTTCCATTTTATCACAGATCTGTTTTTCCATACCTCTCTCCGCCCCCTCCTCCCCATCCCTCTTCCTTCTTTCCCTCACCATTTTTTTCTCTCTCTCCCTTCCCTTTTTCTCTTCTTCCACACCCCCCTTGGTACTTCCTCTCCCCATTTCCCTTCCCTGTACCCATTCCTACTTAACATCCTCTCCTTTCGTACTATACCATCCCTTATATCTGTTAAGAAGAATTATTCGTGTTTGATCTAGTCACCTAGGAATAATCTGGATATGGACCACCAAGGTTCCTGGGAACATTCTTGGTTTCTAATTGCCCCTCCATCCTAGAAGTTTTCCTTATGTCCCTTCTCCCCTTCACCACCCCCTTCTGTCTCCCTTCCCTCTTCAAGTATTTATTTTATAATAGTTCTGAGTGCTCTTGATTATACATGATCCACAGGTGGTTTTTCATTTAGAGTATCTCTCTCTCTAAGTCATTATTATGCTCCTATTGCCTGCTACTATAACTAAAGTCCTTGTTTTATCTCTGCCTTATAAAATAACCTGGGCCCGGCCCATTTGCCTTACTGGTATACCCCTTGGCCTCACCCCCCCCCCCCCCCCTCCTACCTTTCTCCCTGCCTCCCTACAACTCTTTAAACGCTCCAATCACTGAGTTTTAACCTATGTCGGGAAATTAGCATATAATGGCTTTTTACCTTGTTTTGTTAAACTGTTGCAATCTCAGCGATTGTCACTGTGTCTCCCTTTCTGTGCATGGCAAAGAGAGGCATTTTTCATGGACCATTTTTTGACCCTCGAACAGCCAGTATTTCTTTTGTCTTAGGGTCCCACTTGATCTTATTTTTCACCAGCTCTCCATGTTCATCTTATTAAATAAAATAAAAGTCTGGTGTCACCAGTAGCACACCTCCATCCCTAATGATACAATAGAAACATGGATGTCGCCCTTGGGACTTTGAGACTCAAGTCTCAAGGGCGACATCCATGTTCTTCAAAACTTCAATCGTTTTTATTGGCATAAGTTGGGTTCATACAATAAACATTTCAGAATACATCATAGTAAACATTAAAGTGTTTGTATAGTGGTTCATTCACAGCTTATATGTGACAACCTTGAACAGAAATATGCATAAACTAAGCATGTATTAGACATAAATTATAATTATAATCTTAATTTGGGCCCTTTATGGCCTGTATACAATCTACATACCAGGTCGTGAGCAATACCTAACAGCCTCTACTGTCAGACGTAAACCATGAGTTCCAACTGTCCCATTTAGATTTCATTATTTTGATAGTTACCCTGGGTTGCTGCAAACATCACCTCATAAGTAGCATGTGTATTGGTCATCTCAATTACTTCCCTAAGGATAGGGGTTTGACATCCATCCAATGACGTAAAATTACCAATCTCGTGCTGAGGAGGATATGAGTGATTATGATTCTAGTGTGAGGCGGGATGTTTTCTATACCTAATGATAATAGCGCAATAGCTGCGTCAGGTATAATTTCCAACCCCGCAAATTTAGAGAGATTAGGTTGAATATTTTGGACCATAATGAATGCAATGCAGGGCAATCCCACAGGACATGGTACAACGTGCCTATTCTGCCACATTTCCTCCAACAAAGGGGGGGGGGGGGTTCCGTGGGTAGAATTTTGAGATTCTATGTGGGGTTTAATACCATCTAAACATTATTTTGTGGATTGTTCCCCATAGATTGGCGCTTTTAGTCGCAGTAGGGGTAATTTGTAGGGTTTTTTGCCACTGAGCGTCGGAGTACTTTGCATCTAAGTCCTGTTCCCATGCTTTGATGCTAGTTGATTTCTCAAATGTAGTTTTGGAATTTATAAGGGAGTAAAATAGCGAGATATCTTTTTTTTTTTTTTTTAACCAATTACTCTTTATTACGTTTTTTAAACACAAGTTTACAGTGGCTTTCACGAGTCAAAGAAACCATTGTCTCATACATATATAATAAAAACAAAGCCATATACAACACTCGAGTTACTACAGGCTTTCCTACTTAACTATCCCTCAACCCCCCTCCCCAACCCTCCCCCCATCTCGAGCACGCGCTGTTTGCCCCAGCCACCTCGATCATGGTTGGCTGATTGGGAGGTCATGGTCGCCATGAGAAAAAAAAAAAAAGAGGTAGAGGAGTAGCACAGAAAGATCCACCAAAAGGGGGTGCAAGGGTGGAAAGCCCCCCCCCCCCCCACAACCACGAGCCAAACTAGCAGGTTCTGGGTCTATCCTTCGGCAACCCCACTCAAGGGGTAACCCATATCGCTCAACCAGGGGTTCCATAATGCCCTGAATTTCTTTAAATTATTTTGCTTTATGAACATTGCTCGTTCACATCAGATTGTGGAGTTAATTGCATTTGCCCATGCTTCCAATACAGGAGGGTTTTTGGCTTGCCAGTTTATTGCTATTAACCGCCTAGCCTGGTACAGGCACCTTAGTATAGACGTCCATGTTAGAGAATGAATTCTACCCTCCTCTAGGATCCCCAATAAGCAAACCTTGGCTTCTGGTTTCAAAGTGGTCTTAAAAGTCCTGTTTATTCTCTGTACAATTTCTATCCAATACCTGTACAACTTTGGGCATTTCCACACCATATGAAGAAGGTCACCTGGTGCCCCACATCTGGGGCATTCATCCCTGGGTTTCCTACCCATTTTCCACATCTTATGAGGGGTATGGTATGCTCTATGTATAAGAAACAAGTGAGACATTCGCTGTGATGGAGATATGGAAACCAAACTTCCTTGTTCAAGTGTCCTATCCCATTGCTTCTGGGTTATCGGCCCCATATCCCCTTCCCATCCACGCCTGCTCTTATCGGGTCCCTCCCCCTTCAAGGTTCTATCCCTAAGTTTTATGTAAAGACTAGAGATCTGGCCCTTTGCCTGCCTTCGGTCAATAAGGCCCTGGAACAAGGAAGTTTCGGTCCTTTCAATAACTAGTGACCCATACTGTGCTAGAATTCCATGCCTCAATTGCAGGTATTTATAGAACGTCTTGTTGGAGATACTAAATTCTCGCCTAAGGTCTTCAAAGGATTTCATAAGATTCCCTTCATATAATTGCACTAGCCTACTAATCCCCTGCCTCTCCCATTCCAAGGATCTATCTATACTGCTTAATTCAGCCAGGTTTCTATTGTACCATAGAGGGGTATAATCGGTCACTCCCACATAACCCATAAGTTGCTTTACTGTCCGCCACACCTTCCCCACTAGTGCATTAGTAGGGCACCTATGAGCAAATGAGTCAGCTTCCAGAACTTCAACCAATGATTTATGCGGTGCGTTATCAGTCATCAACTTATGATTTGGGCACTCTCCACTTTGAAGCCCAGCCCCAGCTAAATGCTGGAGTTGAGCTGACAAGAAATATGATCTCAAATGTGGTATCGCCATTCCTCCTCTCTTGACCGGGAGCTGCAGCGTCTGTAGCCTAATCCGAGCTTGCCCTTTCTTCCAAGCTAGATCACGAAATAGCGAATCCAATTTCTTGAACCACTCTTGGATGATCCAAATTGGAGAGTTGTGCAAGATATATAAAATTTGTGGCTGCCAGATCATTTTAATTAAGTTGCAGCGCCCCGCCACGGAGAGAGGGAGACAACACCAGTTATTAACCTTCTGTTTCAGTTTTATCAACAGTGGTACCAGATTCTCGTTGACATACTGATTTACTTCTCCAGTAATCCAGACACCCAGGTACTTCAGCTTAGACACCACCTCTAGACACATAATTATAGGTGGAGATGAATCCCCTGGTCTGGTCAACGGCAGGAGTGCAGATTTATTCCAGTTAATTACCAGACCCGACTGTTGCCCAAACTCCCCCATCATCTGTACCACATTATTCAAGGTAGAGTTCATATCCCCGATAAAGAACAAGACATCATCCGCAAACAAAGCGATTTTATCTTCCCCCCATCCACGTCGGAATCCCTGGATGTCCGGACGCGATCTCGTCAGGACAGCCAGGGGTTCCATAGCCAGTACAAACAGGAGGGGGGACAACGGACATCCTTGTCTCGTCTCCCTTTCCAGCTGGAATGCTTCAGAAAATACAGTTCCCATTTTGATTTTTGCCCTAGGTCTATTATACAGCAGCTTTACCCATTGGATAAATAAGGGGCCAAAACCAAAGCGCTCCAACACTCCCCATAGGTAGCCCTATTCCAGGCTATCAAAGGCCTTAGTGGCGTCTAGAGCTAATATAGCTCCAGGTCCATCGTTGTCCCTAGGTATTTGTATATTAAGAAAAACTCTCCTTATATTAGTGCTGGTTGACCTGCCCGGGATAAATCCAGACTGGTCTGGGTGTATCAGTTTATGGATACAGTTGTTTAGGCGAATCGCTAGGGCCTTGGCTAGTATTTTTACATCGGAACATAGCAAAGATATTGGCCGATATGACGAAACTTCTTGATGATCCTTCCCCTCCTTAAGTATTAAAGTGATGTTTGTCTCCAGCATGGAAGTGGGAAGTTCACCCACCTCCAATGCCTGATTTAGCGTTGCCAGGAGTTCCGGCAACAGCACTTCGCCATAGCGTTTATAGATTTCTATTGGTAGCCCGTCAGGGCCTGGGGATTTATGGTTGGGCATTTCAGCCACTGCGTTTTTTAACTCTTCTAACGTGAGTGGTAGTTCAAGACTAATTTTATCATGTTCTGATAGAGTTGGAATTGCTGTTTGGTGTAGAAAATCAACAGGATAACCCTGTATAGTGGATTTGTATAAGTTTTTATAATAGTCGCTGAGTACCTTCATAATCACAGAGGGATTGGAGACAAGGTCACCATTCAGCGTTTTAATCGTTTGTATCGCTGTCGAAGAGCTATTAGTTTGAACCAAAAGGGAGAGGGCACGACCCACCCTCTCCCCCTCGCCAAAATAATGTTGGCGTTGAAATATACGTCTATTCTCCGCCTTCTTCAAGAGTGCCATTTTATATACCTGTTGGCTTTCCTGCCATGCCCTCTGCCTGTCTAGCGATGGATCCTCTATATACCCTCGCTCCGCCTGGGTAACATCATTTCTTATTAAGCTCTCCTGATCTCGAGTTTGCCTCTTAATTGTCGCAATTTGCTGTATTAATATACCTCTAATATAGGCCTTTAAGGAGTCCCAAACTATTCCAGGTGTCGCTGAGCCCCTATTGTTTTGGAGAAATTCCCCAATCCTATCCATTAGATGACTAGATCTTCCAATGAGTTCCAGCCAACCTGGATTCACCCTCCACTCCCCAGGGCCCAGTCTATCTCCCGCACTCAGAGTAATAGACAGGGGGGAATGATCTGAAATCCCCCTTACACCGTACTCTATGTCCTGTACTAGCCCCGATGCCTCCTTATTCCCAAGGACCATATCTATCCTTGATAGGGTATGATGAGTGTTAGAGAGGCAGGAGTACTGTCTCTCCTGGGGGTGTCGTATTCGCCAAAGATCACTCAATCCTATTTCTAATAAGAACCCCTGCAATCGACCTATTTTATTCCCATCCGGGCAAGGGAATCTATCCAGGCTACTATCCAGTGTTTCATTAAAGTCCCCTAGTATTACCCATGGGATACCTAGTTTATCCAAGCTGAACGCAAATAATTTATACATAACCTCCAGCTTGAAAGGAAGAGGTATGTAAATATTAGCTAAAATATAATGTTGCCCATCAATCAGACAGTACAGAAAGACAAATCTACCCTCCTCGTCAATTAAGGACTCCTTACATAGAAAATCCGTACCCCTCCTTACTAAGACACTCACTCCCCTAGAGTAGGAGAAGTGGAAGGAATGGTAGTATGCCTGAAACTTTCGATTGTTTAACTGCCAAGCTGTATTTGGGGTTAGATGCGTCTCCTGTAGAAAAAGCAGACCAGGTCCCCTTCCCTCTGTTTCTAGCATAACCGCCGCTCTCTTGTTTGGATCTCCCAGACCTCTCACGTTCCATGAGGTAATACTCACTCTACTCATTGGCGTCAGTGTTTACAAGATCAAAAATAGTGAAGGGCGAGGGGAAGAGGGCAGCCCCCCTCCCCAAAACACCCCCCACCCCACGTCCACCATTCCCTCAGTACATACAGCGCGTGCTCGAAGACCCACCCACCCCTCCCCCTCACCCATCCACCCCCCCACCCTCCCAACCCCCCCAACCTTCCCCTCCCTCACAACCCTACCCACCTGGGTCTCCCCTAGGGGTCCCTGCCGTGGCCCTCTCATTCTCTATGCACCCTAATACCAGAGCACCGTCCCATCCTTCCACCCTCCCCCTCTTTTATAAGCCCCACCTTCTCGATATCAATCAGGCTGTTAAACATCAAATTCCCACCCCCTTTAGTTCTAGTCCCTCATCCCCCCCCCCCCAAAAAAAAAAAAAAAGAAGAAGAGAAAGGAGACAAAAATTTACAATAAGAGGGAGGGGTAAGAAGCTAGCTCGTCCCCCCCATTCACCATATATATTAGTATACCATGATTATGCATATTTAAAGTTCCCACTTATCTCGAACCCCCCCCCCCCACCCCTACCCTTATCCCCTTTGTGATACTTCTCCAGTTCATATCATGGCATGGCGTAATACCCCTCATACCGACCTTTCTAATACTGTGCATTTCAATACCAAAATAAAACCAAAGATAAAAATAAGAGAAAAAAAAAACAGAGGAAGAAAAAAAGAAGGAAAAAAAAGAACAAGGAAAAAAAGATTTCCAATGGAGAGGAGGGGGATAAGACACCAGCTCGTCCCCCCCATTCACCGTGTATATTAATATACCATAATTATGCATATTAAAGTTTCCACCTATATCAAAACCCCCCCCCCACCCCCCACCCCTCTCCCCTTTGTGATACATTCCCGGTTCGTGACATGGCATAGCGTGACACCCCTCATGCCAACATTTCCAATACAGTGCATTTCAATACCATTAATAAAACCAAAAATAAAACCAAAAATAGAAATGAACAAAAATAAAACCCCTTTTCTAAATGCCCATATTCCTACACCTCACGTGGGGGGAAAAGAGTAAATAAGCAAGTTTTAAATTGATTCTTAACATATTTTGTGTAAACAAATGTGGTATACATTCTTGCCCTGTAAGATAATACCTCGTGTATATTCCCCACCCACCTCCCCCCGACCCCTTTTTAGTCGCTATCTAACTGACGACCAAACACACCATACCCAATACTTTTACAACTACTAATTAACAGCTCCCCTCTGCTTTTTTCAAAGCACAAACAAAGCTAAGCAAACAACAAAAAAAAAAGGGGGGGGGGGGAAAATCACAATTTCTGGAACGTAACAGTCGTTAGAAGTCCCCTTTATGTTCCTCCAGCCATCTTTCGACACCCTTTGGGGTATTGAAAAAAAGGGTTGAGCCCAAGGCAGTCGTCCGTAATCGGGCCGGATACAACAAAGCGTAAGTTATTTTAAATTTCTGAAGAATGCGCTTAACAGGGATAAACTCTGCCCGCTTTTTTTGCAACTCCGGTGAAAAGTCTGGATAGAACGATACTCTAGTCCCTTTATAGAAGATGTCCCTCATATCTCTGGTCTTTTGCAACAGAATCATCCGGTCGTTGTAATTCAACAATTTAAATAATAATGGTCTAGTGCGTTCATCTGGCTGCCGAGACCTAGCAGGGACTCTATGTGCTCTTTCTATTGCAAATAATGGAGAGAAAGAGGTATCCCCTAGAAGTTCTTTCAACCAGCTTTCTAGGAAGGCTACGGGGTTAGAGCCCTCGCTACCCTCCGGCAGCCCAATCAAACGCACGTTGTTCCTGCGATTTCTATTGTCCATTTCATCCAACTTATATGCCTGCTTAGCAATTTGATTCTGTAGTGCCAAAACTTTTTGTTGTAGTGGTGGTAGCTCGTCCTCAACTGAGCTTAGTCTACCTTCAAGTGCAGCAGTTCTTTCAATGGTGTTGCTCAGCAATTGGCTCATTGATTGTAATTTACTTTTTATACCACTCAATTGGTTATTAAGGCCAGAGATAGAGTCCTTACATTCATTTACCGCTAGGAGTATATCCCGCAGTGTAGGTTCACCATCCTCAGTTTCTGGGCGTTCTACTGGGTTGCTTACCCCATAAGTAGCCTTGCCATCCCCTGAGCCTAGATTGCTCACATTTTTCCTGGTGCTTGGGGTAGCGGAGCCTGGTACAGGTTGACCTGCACTTCTCCTATCTGCACCTGCGACCTGCACCTCCAACTGATGATGGCCTCCTTTTGGTGGTGAGGCTGCATGGGCAAAACGTTCAAGTTTTGCGGCTGCTGCCACTGCAGAAGCCTGGTTCGCTTTCTCCTTTGCTGCCTGCGTTTTATGGCCCCCCTCACCATGCGACATGTCTTCGGTGGACCTCTTGCTTAGCATAATTGTAGATTTATATTGCAAAACAATTAAATCAAGCAAAGGAGAAGGTCAGTCAGGGAAAGAATCAGGCCAACATAGGGAAAAGGAAGGAGTTTTTGAAAAGGGAGCGCCAGGAGAGGGGGGGGGAGCAACGCCTTATCCCCACTTAGACAGCTCCCAGTCCGTCCTCTCTGGTGTCAGTATAAAAATGCAATGTCCAAATTCACTGGGCCGACAGCCTGTCCCTAAAAGGGTAAAAGCCTGCGATGCTGCGAGCTGGCTTCCTTTACTTTAATATAGGTGAATATATTACACCCAGAAAAAACAAAAGGGGGGAGGGAGCACCCCTCTACCCTCAGGCCAGATGCCCCTGCTCTAGCAATAGCGCCCCCAGTAGCCCAGGGGCTCCCCCACTCGTTCCCCCACAGGTACCTCCAATAAGCAGGTCCAGTCCTCCAGTCCTCCACAGCGCTGCCCTTCTCCTCTCTGTAGTAAACCTCTACGAGTGTCCCTCCAAGATCCCGCAGTAGCTCTTTCAACAATGGGACTGCTCTCCTCACACTTCCGCACGCTGCGCTCCACGCTGCATTCCACCACTCCGGAAGTCTCGCGAGAGCCCGAGCAGCGGCGGGATCTTCCCCCAGCTCCTCCGAGTCCCTGCTCGGTTCTCAATCTCAGCTCCTCTTCGGCACACGGTTCGGGGGCTGGGCAAGCACAAAACAGCTCAGGCGGCAGGGCTCATCGGGTGGGTCAGCGCTCACACCCAGTTGCCATCAGGGAGAGCGGTAGGACGGTAGACGGTGCATCTGCAACCGCTCACACACACTCACACCTCCATCCGGCCACGCCCCCCAGTGAGATTGTCTTTAACGTGAATCCAAAATAGCGAGATATCTTTAAAATTGGTTTTATGATTTGTGAGGTAAAGTGTAGCTCGCCATGGTAAGCTTGTATCGTGTGAGGGTGTCATTTGAAGTAAGTGAGCTATTTGGAGGTATCTGAAATGGTCACGATCATCCAAGCTGTACTCTATTTGATGTGCTCTAAATGTTTTGGGAGACAGTCCCACCATCAAATCAGATACTGTTTTGATGCCCTTGTTCCACCAGTGTGCTATGTGTAGGTCTGGGATAAGTAGAGGTAGACCTGAACTGATATAGGTTTCAGAATCTGATTTGGGGACTTTAGGGATAAGAACATTTTCCAAGTTTGCAGCGTGGCTTTCATAGTGGGTGAGAAATGTGGATGTACTTGTGGGAGGAGTCTGCAGGTTAGGAGTAAATCTGCCAAATTCCCTCCAGAGGTCTGCGACTTCTCCAGCTCCAACCACTGTGGGCCTTGAAGCTGAGAGAACCAAGCCCTGATTTGGGCTAGGATTGAGGCCGAGTAATAGTCTTTCAATACAACATGTTCTATGCCTCCCGCATTCCTAGACTTTATCAGCTTTTTAAAAGTGCACCTTGCTCTTCTACCCTGCCAAAGATATTTATTTAAAATAGACTGAGCTTTAACAAAAAAAGAGTTGCAAATTGGGATCGGTAGTGACCTGTAAAGATAAAGCAGCTGAGGCAGTACCATCATTTTAAACGCCGCTAAATGACCTGTCCATGACATTTCCACTCTGGATAGCTCCTGTAATTTATTATGCATCAGACCTAGAGAGTAGATAGCTGCAACTAAGTCATTGTTTTGTGCTGGGAGGGTTATCCCCAGGTATTTCAACCCATCTTGTTTCCAGATGTAGGGATACTTTGCACTAAATTTCGCTTGTATGGATGAATCAATAACAAGGCCCACTGAGTCGTATTTTCCCGAAGCCAGGGAAGTCTCCACATCAGTCAGGATCATTATAATGTCATCTGCAAATAAGCTAATCGTGTGAGTATATTTGGGCATAGGGAATCCTGTAATTTCAGGGTGCGAGCGGATATAAATGGCCAAGGGTTCCATCAAAAGATTGAAGATCGGGGAGATAACGGACACCTCTTTCTAGTACCATTCATAATGACGAAGGGTTTGGATAGTACCCCAGAGGTGGAAACCTGGGCAGAAGGCTTAGACTAAAGGGCTAGTATTGCTTGTAATATATTGCCTGAGAATCTGAATCTCTTCAGAACCTGGGTAAGGTATTGCCAATGAATGCGGTTGATTTATAAAAAAATTTAATACAAATAAAAAAAACACTCCCAAGTGTGCACTCACATTAAAAATACAAATAGTAGCATTCAATATGGTTACTATACCACATGATTCCAAGATGGCCACCACTGACCCAACTTCCTGTTTGTTTTCTATGTGTGTTCCACATAGGTATAAAGATCAAAAACTAGATGGAAGGGATTTGTAAGGCTGCCTTGGAAGAATATTGTAAATGTAAGCTACTGTGGACCTACTTCATAAGTTTAGAGGGTTATGGAGGTCTGGAGAGTGCACAATTTGAGTTAAGTTAAGAGTGGACCTTGTTAAGAGGGGAAGTGAACCTTTCCAAAATAGAGATGGGACTTTCAGTGCTGTTGAAAGATGAGGAGAGAAATAAAAGGGAAAAGTCAACAGCTTACCACTGCATGGTTCTATAAGGCTCTTCCAAATGGTGAGACAATTCTTAGAACCTGGATGGAGTACTCTCCATCAAAAGAAGGTTTGTTTTGTTTTTGCTGCAGATTTTTTGCGCTTGATGAAAAACTAACCGTAACATCCAGTTTTGTTACCGGGTTTCAGTTGTGGTAGAAGCTGAATCCAAAGGTGTCTGATCATGAAGCTTCTGAGCAGCATCTTACATGCTTGGAGATATGAAAGACCTTTAGAACAGGACTGAGGCTACAAAAATGCATTGATCATGTCCACTAAACAACAGTAGACAAAGACAAAGAGAAAAAGAAATGGAGGGATATTTTGCATCGTCTCTTGGATGTAGCCTTGATTTTGGCTCACCAGAATCTTCCTTTTCGTGGTCATAAAGAGACCATGTCATCAGTATATAAAGGAAACTTCCTGCAATTGGTAGAATTGCTTTCAAATTATGATCCAGTTTTAAAGGAACTTTTCATAAGGCTGAAACATTCTATTGAATCTGGGAAGAGTGACCTCTTATTTCTCTCCAAAAATTCTAAATGAATGTATTTGTCTTCTGGGGTATCATGTGAAAGAGAAAATAGTGGCTGATATCAAGAAGGCAAAGTACTTTGGGATTCTTTTTGACAGTACCCCTGATGTGTCACACATTGATCAGATGTGTGAAGTGATCAGATATGTCCATATTGAAGGTGACAAGGTTGAAGTAAAATAATCATTCTTGGGCTTCTTTCCTATTGCTGGAAAGACTGCTGCTGAGCTCACAGAAAATATCCTGCAACATCTGGAGGAAGCTGGACTGGACATAAGCCTTTGCTGTGGTCAAGGATATGATAATGCTGCAATTATGCCAGGGATTCATGGTGGTATTCAGGCAAAGATAAAATAGATAAATCCCAAGGCTTTATAATCTCACGTGCAAAGTAATTCTCTGAACTTTTGGGGGGTGCACTCTTTTGGAAGTGTTGCTTCCTGTGTTACTTTTTTTGTAACATTGGAGAAAGTGTATTTGTTCTTTTCAGTTTCTACACATCGTTGGGAATTGCTGATGGAGAATGTAGCTGTGACAGTGAAAAGACTTTCCCAAAAGATGGAGCGCTCATTATGATGCTGTGAAGTCAGTGAGGGCAAATTTTGAAAAACTTACTTCAGCCCTTGAAAAGCTGTGTGATCCCAAAGAAAATGTGGACACAAGAGGATCTGCTCAGATGTTGCTGCCTGCTGTATGCGATTTTACCTTTTTGTGTTATCTTTCTTTCTGGTGTGACATTCTGGAAGAAGTTAATATCACACAGAAGTATTTGCAAACAGTGGGACTCACTCTTCAAAAGTGCATTGTGAAGCTACAAGCGCTAAAAGCATTTCTTGCAGGTCAACTAAATGAAATTGTGAAAAAGGCCATTCATTATGCAACTACCATGTGTGAGGAAAATGGGCATTTCAATGGAGAGAAGAGAGCGAGTAAAGCTCCGGAAAATAATGCCAGTAGAGAAGGCAAAGGATGCTGGTCTCACATCGCCAGAGGAAATTAAAAGGGCTATGTTTGAGTGCCTTGATCGGTTTCACCAGGAGTTGAAAATTCGTACTAAGGCAATTGAAAAAATCTTTTCAATGTTTGCTGTTATTCAGCCGAACACTCTGGTTATTGCAACAGAAAAAGATCTACAGAATTATACTCCAAAATTGACTGAGGTTTTTGAGGAATTCTCTAATGAAGACATCTATGTGGAGATTGAACGCCTTTGGAGGCATTTGGAAGCTGCCAAGATCAGTATTTTTGTAAATAGTTTTTATTGAAAGGTTTTCACAAGAAATTTACAGTACAATGAGGAAATCGTCATTAGTGTCTCCCCCAAACTGTCCCAACATTACATAGCATAGTACAATCAGACAGTAGGGAGAAGTAGAGAGCAGTTTGATGAACATACTGCAGAACAGAAAGAAACATAACAGTAAACAAAACAACAAAGAACTGGAAATGGTGGGGCGTGGCTTGGCCGGCGAAGAGGATGGCGGCGCATTAACAGAGCTCCAGGAAGAGAGTCAGCAAACAGCCTTATCTGTCCTTCTTACACCGCGAAACATGGGCAAGAAAACCCAGCTAACGCCTCACGCTAGTGCCCGGAGGAATCCGAGCAGCGGAGCGGCCCGGAATATCAACGAGATCTTTAAATCTCAGTCGGTACAGTGGGCGAACGCCCCTGACAAGATGGCGCGACCGCATGGTGAGGAGGAAGATTTCAGCGAGGACTCCCAGTCTGCCTCGGAAGACACAGGTAGGGGTCTCTCTCACTCCTCTAAACCCCTCACTTATGACCACATGTCCGGATTCGCTGCGGACATAAAATCCACATTTTCAGCAGCCATAACAGATCTGAAGACTAACCTGCTTGTACTGACTGAAAAAATCACAGCAGTGGAGGCAGCAGGGAGAAGGAGGGACAGAGACATCCGCACATTGGAGTCGGTGGCAGAGGCTCACTCCTCACATTTCATAGAAATGAACCGCCATTTGGAGGATTTGGACAATAGGGGGAGGAGGAATAACATCAGGGTGAGGGGGATCCCCGAATCTGTGGAACCCGACCAGATCATTCCTGCACTACAAAGACTCTTTAACAGTCTCCTTGACAGGCAGGAAGATGCGGCCATAGAATTTGTGCGCGCCCACAGAGCACTTCGGGCAAGAGGCCCAGATTCTGCACCCCCCAGGGATATTATTTGCTGTCTCCAGAACTTCCCTCTAAAAGAGGACATCATGAGAAGAGCAAGGGGAAATGACCGCATTGTCTTTAACGGAGCAGCCATTATGCTCTTTCAGGACCTGTCTCAAATTACATTGCGCAACCGGAGAGCACTACGCCCGTTACTGGATATACTCAGAGAGCGTGAGATCAGGTATACATGGCGCTTCCCCTTCGCGCTTGTGGTAACACATGGGGGTAAACAGTTGTCTTTGCGTACTCCTAGTGACCTACCAGAGTTTTGCACCGCCCTACGTCTGGAGCCACCAGCCTTACCGGAGTGGTATCAAGAATTTGCCCTACCTGTGAATTCCCAGGAACACCACGGCTCGACCTGCTCGACTCCTGAGAAACAGCTGCCGAAACGCATGAGAAGCAACAAAGGGAGCCACTCCATTATGGATACCCCTAATCCCAGACCTACTCCCTCCAGAATCAGGGGGGGTGACCGGGACTAATTCGCTTGTGCTCCACCGTTCTGTGTGATGTTCTCGGGCCATATTGGGTGCTGATTGTGTGACTGCTAGTTTACAAAGCGGGAAGTCTTGGCCTTTCTGGAGGGAGCAGCGGCGGGGGTTGTCTACTGACCCGCACTGAATGGGGGACGCTACGCTACTCAAGACCTGCTTTTCCTACTAAAGGGCTCAATGTATGGATCGCATTATCGCAATCGGTTTTGGGATGTTGCTTACCCCTGGGCCCCTCTCCATGTGTGCGACCTGTTCCACTTTTGCACATGTGGACTACTACGCTATGGGGCAGGTTGCGATACTGTCAATATGGGTGGTTGGGAGTAGAGACTATGGAGCTTTTTGTTCACTGCTGGATCCATTGCAGACTGTCCCCTGATTCCAAATCCCACCAAAAGCAGGATTAGTTTGGCTACATCCCTCTTGCCGTACCATTAGTGCGAGGTCATACACTGCCTGCAAGGGGATTGAGAATGGCTCACGCCGGGGATTGTTCAACGGCTTGCTAATGGTACCTTGTCTGCGTTGAGCCCCGGTATACTCTGGGGCTATTGCAACTTGGCCAACACTCTTCCCACTTAGCCTAGATACCGGCTGCAGCTTGTCACCATGGACACAGATGGCGGATGGCCTGGGGACAATTACACAGGGGGGTTTGAGCCCTTGTCCTTTAAGATTTGAATCACAGAGCAAAAGAAGACAGACTTTTTACATTCCATTGATTTTTTTTTATTGCTGACTCTCTATCCCATTTCTATATGTTATTTGTTGAATTATTTTCATTTGTTTTTGTTTCTTTTTTACACTGTGATAGTTTTCTCTATTTCTTTTTAATAGGAATTACACGGTGTTACTGTTCACAGCGCGCTTGGGTCAGATCCACAAACAAAGCGAGCCGCTTTGCGGATCACCCCACGACCCCACCAAGCCTTTCCAGACCGGGTAGTTCACCTGATCTTGGGAAAGGCTACTTTGCAACCCGGTAGGCTGTGTTTGGTTTACTGAGGTTATATCTCTAACTACTTACCTCTTGGAAGCAGCTTCTTCTCTCTGTTGCTTCCTGATCTCATTTCCTCTTTTCTGGAGTCTTCTCTTCATTCTCTCTTTTTCTTTACATCTATTTTTTCTTTCTTCATCTTTCCTTATCCTCATCCTCCTTCCTTTACCCACCTTTTCTGTCATAGATACCTGATAAGCTTGCATATTGGTCTGAATTGAATCGGAGGTTGGTTGTTCTGCGGAACCTATTCTAATCACTTACTGCTTATCATATTTTGTTTCTCTTCTCTTTTCGAGGTACTCCTACCATGGTGTACAAAGATCTGGGTGCTGCACCCTTCGTGCTATCGCATAATGTACAGGGGCTGAACATTCCGGAAAAGAGATCCACGGTCCTCAGGGAGCTACAGAAAGGTAGGCCGCAATGTGTTTTCCTTCAGGAGACGCATTTTGTTACTCGCCAGACGCATAGACTGACCAACAGATACTTTACGAAAACATTTCACGCGATAAACGACATGTCCAAAACGAAGGGAGTTTCCATACTCCTGGGCAAGGACACACCGTTCAAGGTCTCTGAGACCCTTTCAGACCCAGGAGGTCGCTATCTGTTCTTTAAGGGTTCCTACAGGGGTAGACCTCTAACTTTGGCCAATACCTACTTCCCCAACAGGAACCACTTGCAATTTTGTAAACGTCTTATTAGAGAGTTGCAGGGTTTTGCAGTGGGGTGTATCATATTGGGCGGGGACTTTAACGTACCTCTAGATCCGCTGACAGATACGTCCACGGGGAAATCTTGTGTCACATTTCAGATATTGAGGCAGATCAAAAAGCTACTGCAAAACAATGCAACTGATAGACTCTTGGCGTCTACTGAACCCTGAGGGCAGAGATTTTACACATTTCTCTACACCACACAACAAATATTCACGTATCGATTATCTGTTTGTGACACAAAGGGATTTACAGGCGACCAGTGCGGCCAGGATAGGCACACATGCGATCTCAGATCATGCACCGATCGCAGTGACAATGGACTTTAGCCTGCTCAAACGACAATCGGCCTCTTGGAGACTTAATTCCTCCCTGCTGACGGATCCAACCACCCTGCCCCTAATTGAAGAAGCACTAAAAACATACCTCTTACTCAATGACTTACCAGACACAGATCCTTTGGTGCTTTGGGAAGCACAGAAATGCACCATCAGAGGAGTGCTCATTAGTCTAGGAGCGAAACGTAAACGGGATCAGGAAAGGGTAGTGAGAGAACTCATGGACAAAATTAACAGACTTGAGACCCTACACAAACGCACGTTGTGCGCACAGACGGCCACTGACTTACTTGAAACCAGAAAACAATTACATGACCTTCTTCACAATAAAACCAAACGCCTATTATTTTTTAAGAAAAAGATATATTATGAGGGGGCAACAAAACTGGTAGACTGCTGGCGAGGGGCCCTTCGGGAACATCACTCCAGTCAGGTTATCAGTGGAATCAGGGCATCGGATGGCTCCCTCGAGGTTGACAACGACTCCATCGCGGCCCACTTCCATAAGTACTATACGGAATTATACAACCTACCTCTTCAACACAAACCTCCTGACTTGACTGGAGATAGGCGTCAAATCATTGTAGACTTCCTAGAAAAAAGCGGACTTCCAACTCTTGAGGAAAATGACTGGGGTGCCCTTGATGAACAGATTTCTGACGATGAAGTGAAGCGGGCTATTAACGAACTGAAACCGGGGAAGAGCCCTGGGCCGGATGGCTATATGGCCATCTATTACAAAACATTTCGTAACATTATAGCGGTCCCACTCAAGAAAGCCTTGAACTCTCTGTCTACGCCTAGACAAGTTACCCCAGACTTCCTCTCGGCACATATAACAGTGTTGCCTAAACCCAACAAAGATCCTTCTATTTGCTCAAACTATAGACCTATATCACTGCTGAACCTGGATTTAAAAATTTTAACAAAAATTTTGGCCAATAGATTGGGTCCATTGCTACCGGGACTGATAGGGCCGGAACAAGTGGGGTTCATGCAAGGAAGAGAGGCCAAAGACAATATCATTAAAACACTCCTGCTAGCCCAGGTTGCTAGAGCAAGGAAGATCGGAGGCCTTCTCCTGTCTACGGACGCGGAGAAGGCCTTCGATCGGGTGGCATGGGACTATATGCTGGCCACGTGCAGTTGGGTGGGGATGAAACCGAGAATGTTGTCTTGGATCTCGGCAGTCTACCAGAGTCCATCAGCCAGAGTTAAGATTAATGGCTCCCTCTCCGACCCGGTGAAGATCGCAAATGGGACCAGGCAGGGCTGCCCTCTGTCCCCACTTTTGTTTATTCTATCTCTAGAGCCGTTTATAAGAATGGTTAAAGGAGAGGAGTCGATTAGGGGATTCAGGGTACGAGACAGAGAGTTCAAGGTGGCAGCATACACCGATGACCTGATGTTCTACCTAGTTGACCCACACACGACGTTTCCTAACCTGCTCAACGCTTTTAAGATATTTGGGTACATATCCAATTTAAAAATCAACTATGCTAAATCGGAAGCATTGAATATAGGTCTCACCGCCGAAGAGTTTGACAGGATCAAGGGGAGTTGCCCGTTTCGCTGGGAGGAAAAAGCGTTAAAATACCTGGGTGTGTGGGTAGCCCCGAACGTAGCTACAATTTATGATCTCAACTTTCCCCCCTTGCTAAGACAGATAGAAGAAGACCTGCGCAAATGGGGGGCGGGGTGGTTCTCCTGGTTTGGACGCGCAGCGATCCTGAAGATGTCCATCTTACCTAGACTAATATATTTATTTCGGGCACTACCAGTTAGGATCCCGAGAAGCTTTTTCAATAAATTAAATTCGCTGGCGTTGAATTTTTTGTGGAACAAAAAGAGGGCTAGGACCAAATTCACGCTGTTGACGACACCCAAAGATAAGGGAGGGATGGGCTTGCCAAATTTCAAGAACTACCAGATAGCGGCACACCTGACCAGAATAGTTGACTGGCATTGCCACAGAGACGACAAGGACTGGGTTCGTTTAGAAGAAAGGATGCTCGGACGCAGGTTGCACTTTTCTCTTTGGATCCCCTTGACCAAACTGAGGGAGGGGTTCAGCTTAAACCCCCTTACTGAGACTACACTCTCATTACTTCATATAACTATGAAACACTCAGCAGTGACGACCCGAATAGCCCACTGACTCCGTTAAGAGATAACCCTGACTTCCTGCCGGGAATGGGTAATGCTATCTTCACCGATCAGAAGTCGGACTCCCCAAGAGTGGCAAAAAATTGCTTCACTGGGGGCAGACTGAAAGACCTATCTGTTCTTAAGAGAGACTGGGGAATACCCGACCTCCCTCTTTGGACATATTTCCAACTCAGGAGCTATGTTACCTCCTCACGACACAAGGGGGAAATTACAAGACCAATGACAGACTTTGAGGAGGTATGTGCGTCTGGCGAGAAACAGGCTAAAACCACCTCGATGGCCTATTCATGGCTACAAAACCTTTCCAGGCTCCCTGGGGATGACTCTAAGAGTAAGTGGTCTCGAGAGCTCGGTAGACAGATTACGGACTCACAATGGGGGAGCGCTTGTGCACTGGCGCACCGAAGCTCGGTTAACACCAACACGCAAGAGTTGGGTTACAAACTACTGATCAGGTGGTATCATACACCAGACAGGCTTCATAGGTGGTTTCCTCAAGTGCCAGAACAATGCTGGAGGTGCCTTAGCGAGGTAGGGACACTAACACACATCTGGTGGAGTTGCCCAAAACTAACACCATTTTGGGACGCAGTGAGGTCCATAATTAAACAAATCACGGGCACCTCCACCACGTTAGATGCAGCTTGTTGCCTCCTACACATTACTGATACCCCACAGAAGAGATATAAAAATTCTCTTCTCAAGCATCTTTTAAATGCAGCAAAAGCATTGGTGCCGCTGCACTGGTGTTCTCCCAGAGTCCCCACAGTATCAGAATGGCTGAAAAGAGTGACAGATCTGTATATAATGGAAGAAACAGTAGCACAGGCTCATGAGAATGTGGATCTATTTCATGCTATCTGGACTCCCTGGATTGTGTTCAGATACTCCAGGCAGTACACTGAGCTGCTTCAGGTTCACTAAGTTGTCCTTTGTTCTCTTCATTTTTGCTCAGCAGATTACCCTGCATCCTTTTCATTCCCTATCATTCTTTCTTACTTTTCCTTCTGTCCTTCTATCTTCTTCTCATACTATTCCCCTTCTACCTCTATTACCTTTTCTGATTATAGAAGTGGTCAGACCTACTCTGGCTACATAGTTCATTATACCACATGGTGCAAATAGACCGGATCTTTCTAAAGTTAAGCTTTGATGATGGCATATGGTTTTGGTTTGCTCAACATGCTCTAACTGTCAATGTAATAAAACTGAAGCGAACTGAGTGCGTATAGACAGAGAGATCTGTGGTAAAGACAGTATCCCGTTATGTATCATATGTATCTCTTAGTAGAAATGTTATATACCGTGCTGTTGTACTCTTGTCTTGTGGTTTGTAAGACACATGTTTCTATTTCACAATAAAGGCTTTTGATGTGAAAAAAAAAAAAAAAAAGAACTGGAAATGGTTGGTCTGTCACATGTCCGAAAGGAAAAGCCTATATGAGTAAGAATGTGGGCTGCAGTAAAGATTGTTACATTATATCAAGAAGGACTAAACTCTAGGGTGAGAGATTACAACAGGTGAGTACTCTTATACCATGTGTTCCAAATTTGCCAATTGTTATCAAACTGAATTTTTTTCCCCATCTTGAGGGCCAGGACTAGCTCATAGGAGTAATGTAGGGAGGTGGTCGACCATACCTCAGAAGCACTGGGGGTTTGGTCATTCTTCCAGAATCTAGCTATCAGTGACCTAGCCACCAGGAGAATGTGGGAAATAACAATTCTAAAGTTAGGCGGGTATCTTTCAATACCTAAGTTGAGAATTGCCAGGCCTGGTTCAGGGGCAGATAGGAAACCTGTAATATCAGAAATAGCTCTAAAAATAGTATTCCAAAAGCTTCGAAGATGTTTGCAGGACCAGAACATATGAAGTAAATTACCAACCTCTCCGCAGTTCCTCCAGCACAGTGGGGAGGACTCAGCCAGGCCAAATTTAGAAATCCTAAAGGGAGTGAGGTACCATCGTAGGGCAATCTTCTGGGCTAGTTCCCAGTGCCCAACACACCTGGAGGCCTTGTAGTTAGCCTTGAATGCCTGACACCATTGCGCCTCAGAAAAGGCGCAGCCTAAGTCCTCCTCCCAGCGCAAGAAGGGACGAGATTTGCTAAAAACAAGTTTTTGCTGTAGGAAGTTGTAGAATAGGGAAATTCCTTTAGGTAGGGGGGGTTAGCATTAAGAAAGTGCCAAAGAGGTTCAGCCACTGAAACACTGGTGACTCCACCACCTCGGAGCAAATGGGCTATTTGATAATGTTTGTATATGTCGGTAGGTTTTAATTGGAATTGTGTCCTCAGGGATTGGTACGGGATCATAGAAGGTCCCTGAAAAAGATCTTGCAACGACTGCAACCCCTTCTTGACCCATTCTTTGACGGAAAGATCGGGAATTAAGAATTCTAAGGACAGTAGGGGAATGGGCAGAGGGACCAATTTATAGGACGGAGGTGTGGGCCTAAGAAGATCTTGCCAGGCTTGCAGGGAAGCCAGAACTGTAAGAGGGAGGGACTGGAGAGGCCAGGGTTTAATTGAATCAGTGAGAAGAAGAAGTTTTAGGTCTTGGGTGGGGGTGAGGGCTCGTTCAAGGCAACACAATTTCGGTTCTGTGGCCGAGTTAAACCAATGGGAGATCTGTGCCAGCCTGGATGCAAGGTAGTAGTCTCTTAGATCCACCAGGCCCATACCCCCAGCCAACCTGTGCTTCAATAAGAGTGATTTAGAACATCTAGGTTTTTTAGAACTCCAGATGAATTTATTCATCAAGAGAGTGAGACCGAGGAGATGCTTCCTAGAGGGAGAGACAGGTAATGCTCTAAATGTGTACAAAATTTGGGGGAGTAATAGCATCTTAAAGGAGGCTAGTCGTCCTGACCATGAGAGTTCATACTTAGCTAGCCTGTTGGCCTCTACCGTGAGTTTGTCAATAAGAGGGGGGAAGTTTGCCTCCGCTAGTTGGCAAGCTGATTTGCTTAAGTGTATGCCCAGGTACGGGATGGTGGAGTCACTCCATTTGTATGGAAACGTGGACATCAGCCGTGCCCGAAGAGGAGGACTAAGGCCGGTATCTAGTATTACTGACTTGGAAAAATTCACTTTATAGTAGGAGATCAGGCTAAACTCTTGGAGTATCCGATGGGCCTGCGGCAGGGAGGAGGTTGGGGAAGTCAGAAAAAGAATGATATCATCCGCAAAGAGGTTGATTTTATGAGGGCCTTCCTGCATGGGGACACCTGTAATTAGGGGGTGGGAGCGAATTCTTTCTGCGAGTGGTTCAATAAGGAGGTTAAAAATTGTAGGGGATAGCGGGCACCCCTGCCTAGTGCCATTAGAAATGGAGAAGGGAGATGATAGCATATTAGAGGTGAAGACCTGTGCTGAGGGGGCCGAGTATAGGGCAAGAATGGCTGATAGGAACGGTCCACCAAAGCCAAACTTCCGAAGGACCCTGTCCATGTATCCCCAATGGATCCGGTCGAACGCCTTCTCTGCGTCCAAGGAGAGGAGCAGAGAAGGCGTTCGACGGGCCTCTGCAAATTGGAGAACTCCTATAACATGTCTAGTAGCGTCTGAGGCTTGCCTACCGGGTGTGAACCCTGACTGATCCGGATGGATCAACTGGGGGATTAAGGGGAGGAGTCTTTGGGCAAGAATTTTAGCGTAAATTTTGACGTCAGTGTTTAAAAGGGATATGGGCCTAAAATTAGAGGGGGTGTTAGGTTCTTTACCTGGTTTGGGAATCGTAACCACGTAGGCTCTAAGCATCTCCGGGGGGAAGGAGGCAGAGGAGAATGCTTCCTCATAGATCTCCGAGAGCGCCGGGGACAGAAGGTCCACAAATGTACGAAAGTAATCATTAGTCAGGCCATCTGGCCCCGGAGATTTGCCCATAGGTAAGGATTTAATGCATTTTATAATTTCCGCAGGTGAAATCGGTAGATTTAGAGATGCCAATTGGTCTTCCGTAAGGGAGGGTAGGTTGATAGTGGAGAGGAAAGATTGTATACTTTCTGTTGTGGATTGAGGCGTCTCGGGATCAAGCTTCAAGTTGTACAGAGAGGAATAATAAGCAGCGAAGGCGTCCGCAATTTCCTGCGGGTTAATCCTTTTCTGTTTATCCAAGGGGTGGTAGACATAGGGGATCTTAGCTTTAATCCTAGCAGCCCTCGCTCTATTGGCAAGGTATTTTCCAGCACGGTTACTGGAAGAGTAGTGTGACAGCTTTAATGAATATACATATTTGTCGTACCTGGCCAGCAATAGGCGGCGAAGTTCAACACGGAGCTGAGTAAGCTTATGAGCCGCGTTGAAGTCCGGCGTCAACTTGTTGGAGGATTCCAAAGACTGAATATCCGCCAGGATGTCATTCAGTTTTTGGGTTCTAGCCTTTTTATCCCTGGAGGAGATTTGGAGCATTATGCCCCGCATAAAGGCCTTTTGGGCACACCAGAGGGTAGTGGGACTCTGTACAGAGTGAGCATTCAATTTAAAAAATTCTGCCAGATTTTTAGAAATAGTGGCAACATGCGAGGAATTTTGAAAGAGTTGAGAATTCGCCCTCCAAACGTAGGCAGAGCGCGGAGTGTGTTCCTCCACCACCTCTATGGAAACAGGAGCATGGTCCGACCAGGAAATGTCGTGGATGGTGGAGGAAGACACCGCCTGTAGCAGCAACCTGTCTACTAGGATCAAATCGATCCTAGAGTGCGTGTTGTGTCTCGCAGAATGAAACGTGAAATCTTTTTCACTTGCATGTTGACATCTCCAGGCATCAAATACGTCCTCAGCAGCAAGTAATGGTTGGAGCTTCGGCAAAGGCCGACTCGCCCTGGATGTGGTGTCCAGTGCGTAGTCGACCGTTACGTTGAAGTCTCCACAGACCACTAGAGATCCCTTACGGCACTTATTAACTTTACGAAAAAGTCTGTTCAGAAATCTCAGCTGATGTACATTGGGGGCATACAGATTAACTATGGTGTAAGGCCTATTATTTAGTACAGCTAGTAATATCAAATACCTCCCATCAGGGTCCGTAAGAACTTCAGTAAGGGAGAAAGCTACAGAGTCCCTTATAGCAATAGCTACCCCTCTTTTCTTCTCGGAGGCAGAGGCCAGGAAAATGTGCGGATAGTTCCTGTGCTGGAAGTATGGCGTGGCCTTGTTGAGAAAGTGAGTCTCCTGGACACAAAGAACATCTGCCTCCAGTTTTTGTGCCTCCTTCCACAGGGAATTCCGCTTAACTGGATGGTTGAGGCCGTGAACATTGAAAGAGACTAATTTAAGCGGCATTGAAGGCAGCAAACAGGTGCAAATGTGGGAAAAGGCAACCATATACAGAATGGAACCACAGGGTTCCCGGTAGGACAGGCTTCCAAGGGCAGGCAGGATAGGACATTTGTGGGTCAGAGCCAGGCGGTACAAAAACGTTCGGGCAATGACAGACCAAGGTAAAACTGCAGCAGTGGAGTAAGTAAAAACAGTAGAACATGAAACAAAAAAACAAAACAGAGGTCAATAAAAAAGGGGATCTCTGGTGAGATCCGAAGGCACTATAGATGCCCATTTACTTGGGGGGTAAAAAAGAAAAAGAGCGCTGGATGTCCTCCAGCGACCGGGAAAGCAAAATCGAGTAGTAAGTTGCAGCAAAGTTATCACGGGATTCTTGTTTTGGTTTTCCTCCGGCGTCTTCGTTGGACCACCTGCCAGTCTCCCTGATTCTCCAGCCGGGCAGGAGGAGATGAGGCCGACGGCACCACCGGCTCCTCAGGGATGATGTCGAGGGAACGTAGCAAATCTAGCCCTTCCTGTAGTGTGGAGACCACCGAGGATTTACCTTCATGGGTAACAAGAAGCTTCAGAGGATATCCCCAGCGGTATGGAACTCCATGGTTCCGCAATGCTTTAGTGACAGGAAGAAGAGCTTTGCGTCTCTGTAAGGTAAACTGGGAGAGGTCAGCGAACAGCTGCAGGTGGGAGAATCTTTCTGGGAGCTGGGTCTCCCTTCTGAACGCCGAAAGAAGTTGCTCCTTGGCATGGAAGAAGTGAATCCGCATGAGAACATCCCGCGGAATATTGTCAGGCAAGTGAGAGGGCTTAGGCAGTCTGTGAATACGGTCAATAGTCACATCCTGATCCGTCAGATCGGGCAGCAGGGTTCTCATGAGGTCCTGAATGTACTGGGCTAACTGGGTAGGGAGGACGATCTCAGGGATCCCTCTAACTTTTACGTTATTGCGCCTGGATCTGTCTTCTAGGTCGGCCATCTTGGATTTGAGCCACGCAATGTCCTCAGACTGATTGTTGTGTGCATCCACCAGAGTGTTATGAGCAACCGCAAAGTCCCCCATTTTCTGCTCCACATGATCTAGCCTGCCGCCCAGTACTCCCACTTCAGCTTTAAAATTACTGACACATTGCATAAAGTCCTTATGAAGTGAGGTACGCAGAGAAACTAACATGTCTCTCAAGGTAGATTCAGAAACAGGCTGGTTGGTGGCAGGGAACCCAGCTATGTAGCCGTGCAGTTCTCTAGTGTCAGCAGAGGAGTTTTGTTCAGCGCTCACCTGCAATGCTTCCCCTGAGAGTCTTGGCCTGGACTTCGCTGGGCTGCTGCTGATCGGCGTGGACGTCCCTGGCGACCTCCTTCCCTGTCTGTCTAAGGGTGCCGGGCTCCCCGAGGAGGCCGAGGAAGGACCCGGGGAGGAGCGCGTGCTGCCGCCGGCGCCATCTTGGCCGGATTCGCGGGCCGCGAGCGGGAAGAAATCCGGCAGTTTTTTGGGCTGCCCAGACCCTCTCTGCTTTGGCGACATCTCCGGAGGGCGAGGAGGCTTTCCGGAGTAAGGTAGTGTGTTTTCGCCGGCTCAGGGAGTCCACAGTGAGGATAAAATCCCGTCGCTGGAGCGGAGCTCTTCTCCTACGCTGCCATCCACCAGCGCGCGGTAGCCATGCCCCCCCCAAGATCAATATTGAAGAGGCAAAGAAATGGACGGTTTTGCAGTTCCTGCAGTTCATTTTTAAATGGGATTTTTGTGAATCTTTTCCTAAATTGTCACTGTGTTTTAGATTTTTGACTCTCTGTGTGAGCATTGCTTCATGTGAAAGAAGTTTTTCAAAATTAACCTCCCTGGCGGTACGATTATTTCGGATTTTAGGTGCTAAAAGCGGTACCATTATTTTGCATGAAAATTTGGCGTTTTATATTGTAGTCCTGCAATTCTTAGGAATAACTCACTTAAATCTGTCCAAACCAGAGTCTAGCAGACATCCCGGGTATGATAAAGTTTGAAAAATGAAATCATAAATTATAATATAATAAATAATTATAAATAATTGTACCAAATAATAATATAACAATAATAAAAATTATTCAATAATGTAATCAAATCAAAAACACTGAAATTTGCTCAGTTGCAGAATTGTCACTGTCATTACTTTTCAGTATTTGATGACGGATCTCCCCACAAATCACTATCGCTCAATTCTGCAAGTGATTCTAATTTATTATCGCTGTTTTCTAGCTGGTCTAAAATCATTTTTGATGTAAAGTGACAGTTTTGGTTGCTATGGGCAATCTCCAGTTTCCAGGCATAAAGAACAGTTTTTATTATATAAAACTGCATGCAGGACAGTGGGCAGACCACTAGGGACAACGGGGATGTGAAATATTTACATACAGCAATGTAATCTGTAAGATTACATTATACTGTATGTTTACTGTTTGTTTCACTTTTTGAATTTGGCGCCGATCTCCGTCCCCGTGCGTCGCAACGCTCGCAGGGCACGGAGATCGGTGATGTAATGCATCGAGCGAGACACGGCTCGCTCGTACAGCGGGGAGACAACGCTGGATCCGAGGGAGAAGGTAAGTAATCCTCCTCCTGGATCCAGCGATGCAGTCCCGAGTCTGACTCGGGGATACCGCTCTTGGTATAAAAAATCCACCCCGAGTCAGACTCGGGAATACCGTCAGGGGGGTTAAAATTAATAAAAAACTACTTCTGCTCTACCATGAGTGAGACAAGATTGACAAATCTGGCCATACTTTCAATTGAATATGAATATGCAAAGATTAACTTTGATTCAGTCATTGATCAATTTGCAGAACTGAAGGCTCGAAGGCAATGATGTGAATGATTCCTTTCAATACAGACTGAGCAGTCACTTGGGAGTTTGGATCTGTTTTTTGTTTTAAAAAAGCAGTATTATCTGTTCAGTAAATGTTATAAATAATTGAAATAAGTTTAAGTAAGTTAATAACTTATCTTCCAATGTTTTTTTTTTTACGTTGATGGAAAGTTTACAAATTTGTGCAATAAATATTCTTGAAAAAATGAAAAAAAAAGTGGGTGTTTTTTCATTTAAAAGTTGGGGAGGGGGGTGCCAAACGCTCTAGGTAAGTCCCCGACGGGAAGCAACAATCTTAGCATACCTTTAAGTTGATGTTGAGAAGTGAAATGGACCTAAAATTTGGGGGTGAATCAGGTTCCTTCCCCAGCTTCAGCAATGGCACAATTATAGTATTCAGCATTTCATGGGGGAAGGAGGCCGAGGCAGCAGCAGCGTTAAAGATTTGTTCCAAATATGGAGTCAATATCTGTGTGAATGTTTTATAATAGTCTCCAGAAAATCCATCTGGACCTGGGGATTTGTTAATGGGGAGAGACTCAATAGCCCTTTGTATCTCAATAGTACTAATTGGTTGGTTTAGGGACAGCAGTTGCTCTGGAGAGATGTTGGCTATATGTAATTTTTCTCGAAAAAAGTTTAATTGCGTTAGTGTTTGGTTGGGTGGTGTTCGGATAATTTTTTTAATCATATAGGGAGCGGTAATAATGGCTTAAAGCGTCAACTATTTTCTTGGGGATAATATAGTTTGTTTTTGGTGGTGGGGTGAATAATATACGGGATCTTAGTTTTTTTGTCTCAGACCTTTAATTCGCCTTGATAGATTGTTACCAGCTTTATTTCCCTTGGCATAATATGACATTTTAAGCTTTTGGGATGCTTTCTCAAAGTTCTCCATTAAAAGGAGCAATAAGTCATAACTGATTTGTGTAGAAATTGTGGGGTTTTTGTTTGTTGCTGGTTTCTAACAGGTATATTTTATCTGTTAGGTCTTTTACTTTTTTGCACTGCTGCCTCTTAGCCCTCGCCCCTAATTGTATAAGGATTCTGCATATGAATGCTTTGTGCGCATTCCATAGTACAAACTGGTCCTGCACAGGGGATTCAATATGTTTAAAAAATTCTTTCAACTGTGTTTCAACAACTAATCTAGAGTCCGACCGTTGTAAAAGAGAGGAATTCAGTCCCCACAGAGGAGACACACCGCTGACCACCGTATCCCCCAGAGTCAACGTAACAGATGCGTGGTCTGACCACGTAGTATTGATGTCTACAGAGGTCAGAGTGATTAGGGTGATTTGGTCCACCAAGAACAAGTCAATACGTGAGTACACCCTGTGTGGCGCTGAGAAAAAAAATGTAAAGTCCCTCTCTCCTGCATGCAGGCACCTCCATGTGTCAAACAGGTCCGTGTCAGGGGTTGCATTAAAGTCTCCGCACATGACCAATCTCCCCTTTTGATGTGCCCTTACCTTTTTCATCAACATATTAAAAAACAGATCTGGTGCTGGTTAGGTGGATAGACGTTTACGATGGTATATGTGGTTGAGTCAATAGCGCACACCAAAATAATATAATGGCCTTTGGTGTCCATAACTAACTCATGGCGAGTGAAAGACACAGATTCCTTTACTGCTCTGAGAACCCCTTTGGTCTTGTTATGGGCGTTGGCCATTAATATGTATGTGTATACATCTGTATACGTATGTATGTATGTGCAGCTTTACACTGCTCAAGATAGGGGAATAAAGTTTAAACCTATGGGCTCTCCCGGCTATCAACCAGGGCTCGTGGATGAAGTATTACCCATGCGGGTGTCAGGGCTGGCTTAGCCCTTCCTTTTCTAGGCTGGCCACTCAGCTGTCGGCTAATTTCCAGCTCTCTTCTCTCTCCACAGTTACCAGCTGTTCCTGATGATGCTCGCCTGACCTGCCTACTTAAAGCCTTCCAGCTCACTTCACCTCTGCCTTCGCTTTGGTCACATCACTAGAAACCATCTCCTGCGGTTTGTTTAAAGACTGGCTTGCTGACATCCCTTCTGGCACATTATCCTGCTTGCTGTTGCTCTATTTGGATCCCTGACTTCTGGCCTGGCTGACTACCCGATCTGGTTCCTGGACTCTGGCTATGCTTGACTATGCCTTTTCTATTTACCTTTTATTTTTATTAATAAACAAGTGTGATTTAATTGTACTTCTGTCTCAGTTTGATTCATGGTTTCTGTCAGCGGATCATATGTGCGACTTAGCATTTTTATTTGTGACAGTTTTCCAGTCAGGATTTGATGATCTTCTTGGTTTGGAAGCAGACAGTTCGTCCGATTGATCCGGCAGAATCTTCCACTCCTCCAAGAGAGAAAGGCCTCTCTCCAGAGAATCTATTATGTAGGTATGATTGCCTTTAATAATAGACAGCTTAGTAGGATACCCCCATCTGTAGGTAATTTTGTGGTTCCTAAGCACCTTGGTGATGGTGTTTAGATTTTTCCTTTTTTGTAGGGTATATTGAGGCAAATCCACATAGAACTGAAATTTCTGATTTTGCGCAGGGATTACCTCACCTTTGCGCATTATCATCATCAACTGTTCCTTTGCATGATATAAATGCAGACACAAAATCACATCTCTGGGGACTTGGCCTGATAGAAAGGCTGGCTTAGGCAGACGGTTTATTCTGTCAATGGTTAATTCAAGGTCAGAGAGACTAGGGATTAGTGATGGACGAACTTCAGACGGGACGTTTCGCTTGAACGGCAGGCCCCATTGACTTCAATGGGAGGCGAACTTTGCAAACCTACAGGTCAAATTTGCAGCCACAAAATAATTACTAGCTGTGCAAACATAGTCCCACCACATGACCAATGACATAACACATGTATGAGGTGAATCTGGGATCGACAACTACAAGCATTCTTTTTTTATATGTGAAATTGTGACAATTCAGGACTGTGGAGCGCATGAAGGCAATGGAGGAGAGGGAAGGTCAGGGTAGGCAAAGAAGAGGGTGCAGGAGATGATCACCAGCAGCGTGACATACAGCAATGACACCTGCACCGTGATAGAGTGATCTGACACCAGCACCATGATAGAGAGCACTGACATCAGCAGCGTGACATAAAGCACTGACACCAGCACCGTGATATACAGCACTGACACCAGCACCGTGATAGAGAGCACTGACATCAGCAGCGTGACATACAGCAATGACACCTGCACCGTGATAGAGTGATCTGACACCAGCACCGTGATAGAGAGCACTGACATCAGCAGCGTGACATAAAGCACTGACACCAGCACCATGATATACAGCACTGACACCAGCACCGTGATATACAGCACTGACACCTGCACCGTAAGCAGCCCCAGGAGGAAGTCATCAAACCAAAAAGTAGTTGGCGCACAAATGAATGGTCCCTTAAAAAACGCTTATCTATCTCGTAGGATATGCGTTATTCAAATGAATGTCCTGTAGTTGGTCTCCATGTGCAGCTATTAACCCATTATGGACTTGGCAAAAAGAGGGGAACAGCAATTAGACGATTAAAAAACAGCGCATCAAGAAAACTCGTAATATAATGTGAAAAAAACTTTAAAATGTCATTTATTCAAGGTGAAAAATAAACAGAGAAATCTGATCCCTTCAGGATCTAAAAAACATAGGATACTCCAAACATGAAAAAGACAAATGTTTGATGATAAAAGCCCCTCAGATCTCTCAGTTATCACTTTAGAGATAGTAAAAACAAAGATCAATCTGCACTGCTACCAGTTCCTTGTGCCTAAAATCCATCCTTATTCATGAAAATAAAGGAACCCAAAACATGTATAAAAAAGCTGTGTAGAAAGGCAGTGCAAATGAATGGAACTAAGTTCCTAGAGTCACTCACTACATTGATGTTCACATGGACTGAAGCGCCACCATACCACGTCTGTGGAGTGAAGGGAAGATGTTGGTTACAGCTCCTTCTAATCCGTTCGGTTTTGGGGCAGAGATATGATGTCCGCTGAGTACACGCTGTACGCTGGATGGTAAGTGTAAGGCTTGATCACCAGGTGGCATCAGCTAGACATGAAGAAAAGCCTGAAGCACGCCGTACTGCGTGCAACGCCGTGTGTCCAAACGGCTGTGTATCATGTGGGAAGCTTGTTACGTGAGAAGCTGATAGATGGGAATGGTTGCTATGCCGACTCTCCTGCTTACATGTTTCGCGTGCCTGCGCTTTGTCAAAGCCGTTCTATACCAGTCCCTAAGGAATTGCAGACTGTACCTCACTCAACCCTATGTACTGTAGTACCCTATACCTTACCAGTCCTTATAAGGACCTTTGTGGAACTAGTAGGTTGTGAAAGATTAGCAGACTGTACCTCAGTCCCTATTCTGATAAAGGACTGCTGCAGTATAGGGCAGCAGTCAGCGGTAATGCACCTCAACCCTATATATTGTGGACCTATACCAGTCCTTAAGGAATAGCAGACTGTACTTCACTCAACCCTATGTACTGTAATACCCTATACCTTACCAGTCCTTAGAAGGACCTTTGTGGAACTAGTAGGTTGTAAATGATTAGCAGACTGTACCTCAGTCCCTATACTCATAAAGGACTACTGCAGCAGAAGGGCAGCAGTCAGCAGTAGTGCACCTCAACCCTATATATTGTGGACCTATACCAGTCCTTAAGGAATAGCAGACTGTACCTCACTCAACCCTATGTACTGTAGTACCCTATACCTTACCAGTCCTTATAAGGACCTCTGCGGAACTAGTAGGTTGTGAATGATTAGCAGACTGTACCTCAGTCCCTATACTCATAAAGGACTACTGCAGCAGAAGGGCAGCAGTCAGCAGTAGTGCACCTCAACCCTATATATTATGGACCTATACCAGTCCTTAAGGAATAGAAGACTGTACCTCACTCAACCCTATTTACTGTAGTACCCTATACCTTACCAGTCCTTATAAGGACCTTTGTGGAACTAGTAGGTTGTGAATGATTAGCAGACTGTACCTCAGTCCCTATACTGATAAAGGACTACTGCAGCAGAAGGGCAGCAGTCAGCAGTAGTGCACCTCAACCCTATATATTGTGGACCTATACCAGTCCTAAAGAAATAGCAGACTGTACCTCACTCAACCCTATGTACTGTAGTACAGTATACCTTACCAGTCCTTATAAGGACCTCTGTGGAACTAGTAGGTTGTGAATGATTAGCAGGATGCACCTCAGTCCCTATACTCATAAAGGACTATTGCAGCAGAAGGGCAGCAGTCAGCAGTAGTGCACCTCAACCCTATATATTGTGGACCTATACCAGTCCTTAAGGAATAGCAGACTGTACCTCACTCAACCCTATGTACT
The DNA here is from genome assembly GCF_037356315.1 of Lithobates pipiens. Taxonomy (NCBI): domain Eukaryota; kingdom Metazoa; phylum Chordata; class Amphibia; order Anura; family Ranidae; genus Lithobates; species Lithobates pipiens. The sequence continues at coordinate 204,517,894 of NW_027507784.1, read as the reverse complement.
GTAGTACCCTATACCTTACCAGTCCTTATAAGGACCTTTGTGGAACTAGTAGGTTGTGAATGATTGGCAGACTGTACCTCAGTCCCTATACTCATAAAGGACTACTGCAGCAGAAGGGCAGCAGTCAGCAGTAGTGCACCTCAACCCTATATATTGTGGACCTATACCAGTCCTTAAGGAATAGCAGACTGTACCTCACTCAACCCTATGTACTGTAGTACCCTATACCTTACCAGTCCTTATAAGGACCTTTGTGGAACTAGTAGGTTGTGAAAGATTAGCAGACTGTACCTCAGTCCCTATACTGATAAAGGACTGCTGCAGTATACAGCAGCAGTCAGCGGTAGTGCACCTCAACCCTATATATTGTGGACCTATACCAGTCCTTAAGGAATAGCAGACTGTACCTCACTCAACCCTATGTACTGTAATACCCTATACCTTACCAGTCCTTTAAGGACCTTTGTGGAACTAGTAGATTGTGAATGATTAGCAGACTGTACCTCAGTCCCTATACTGATAAAGGACTACTGCAGCAGAAGGGCAGCAGTCAGCAGTAGTGCACCTCAACCCTATATATTGTGGACCTATACCAGTCCTTAAGGAATAGCAGACTGTACCTCACTCAACCCTATGTACTGTTGTACCCTATACCTTACCAGTCCTTATAAGGACCTCTGTGGAACTAGTAGGTTGTGAATGATTAGCAGACTGTACCTAAGTCCCTATACTCATAAGGGACTACTGCAGCAGAAGAGCAGCAGTCAGCAGTAGTGCACCTCAACCCAATATATTGTGGACCTATACCAGTCCTTAAGGAATAGCAGACTGTACCTCACTCAACCCTATGTACTGTAGTGCCCTATACCTTACCAGTCCTTATAAGGACCTCTGTGGAACTAGTAGGTTGTGAATGATTAGCAGACTGTACCTAAGTCCCTATACTCATAAAGGACTACTGCAGCAGAAGGGCAGCAGTCAGCAGTAGTGCACCTCAACCCTATATATTATGGACCTATACCAGTCCTTAAGGAATAGCAGACTGTACCTCACTCAACCCTATGTACTGTAGTACCCTATACCTTACCAGTCCTTATAAGGACCTTTGTGGAACTAGTAAGTTGTGAATGATTAGCAGACTGTACCTCAGTCCCTATACTGATAAAGGACTACTGCAGCAGAAGGGCAGCAGTCAGCAGTAGTGCACCTCAACCCTATATATTGTGGACCTATACCAGTCCTTAAGGAATATAAAACGGTACCTCACTCAACCCTATGTACTGTAGTACCCTATACCTTACCAGTCCTTATAAGGACCTCTGTGGAACTAGTAGGTTGTGAATGATTAGCAGACTGTACCTAAGTCCCTATACTCATAAAGGACTACTGCAGCAGAAGGGCAGCAGTCAGCAGTAGTGCACCTCAACCCTATATATTGTGGACCTATACCAGTCCTTAAGGAATTGCAGATTGTACCTCACTCAACCCTATGTACTGTAGTACCCTATACCTTACCAGTCCTTATAAGGACCTCTGTGGAACTAGTAGGTTGTGAATGATTAGCCGACTGTACCTCAGTCCCTATACTCATAAAGGACTACTGCAGCAGAAGGGCAGCAGTCAGCAGTAGTGCACCTCAACCCTATATATTATGGACCTATACCACTCCATAAGGAATAGCAGACTGTACCTCACTCAACCCTATTTACTGTAGTACCCTATACCTTACCAGTCCTTATAAGGACCTTTGTGGAACTAGTAGGTTGTGAATGATTAGCAGACTGTACCTCATTCCCTATACTGATAAAGGACTACTGCAGCAGAAGGGCAGCAGTCAGCAGTAGTGCACCTCAACCCTATATATTGTGGACCTATACCAGTCCCTAAGGAATTGCAGACTGTACCTCACTCAACCCTATGTACTGTAGTACCCTATACCTTATCAGTCCTTATAAGGACCTTTGTGGAACTAGTAAGTTGTGAATGATTAGCAGACTGTACCTCAGTCCCTATACTGATAAAGGACTACTGCAGCAGAAGGGCAGCAGTCAGCAGTAGTGCACCTCAACCCTATATATTGTGGACCTATACCAGTCCTTAAGAAATAGCAGACTGTACCTCACTCAACCCTATGTACTGTAGTACCCTATACCTTACCAGTCCTTATGAGGACCTCTGTGGAACTAGTAGGTTGTGAATGATTAGCAGGATGCACCTCAGTCCCTATACTCATAAAGGACTATTGCAGCAGAAGGGCAGCAGTCAGCAGTAGTGCACCTCAACCCTATATATTGTGGACCTATACCAGTCCTTAAGGAATAGCAGACTGTACCTCACTCAACCCTATGTACTGTAGTACCCTATACCTTACCAGTCCTTATAAGGACCTTTGTGGAACTAGTAGGTTGTGAATGATTAGCAGACTGTACCTCAGTCCCTATACTGATAAAGGACTACTGCAGCAGAAGGGCAGCAGTAGTGCACCTCAACCCTATATATTGTGGACCTATACCAGTCCTTAAGGAATATCAAACTGTACTCACTCAACCCTATGTACTGTAATACCCTATACCTTACCAGTCCTTATAAGGACCTCTGTGGAACTAGTAGATTGTGAATGATTAGCAGACTGTTCCTCTGTCCCTATACTCATAAAGGACTACTGCAGCAGAAGGGCAGCAGTCAGCAGTAGTGCGCCTCAACCCTATATATTGTGGACCTATACCAGTCCTTAAGGAATAGCAGACTGTACCTCACTCAACCCTATGTACTGTAGTACCCTATACCTTACCAGTCCTTATAAGGACCTTTGTGGAACTAGTAGGTTGTGAAAGATTAGCAGACTGTACCTCAGTCCCTATACTGATAAAGGACTGCTGCAGTATAGGGCAGCAGTCAGCGGTAGTGTACCTCAACCCTATATATTGTGGACCTATACCAGTCCTTAAGGAATAGCAGACTGTACCTCACTCAACCCTATGTACTGTAATACCCTATACCTTACCAGTCCTTTAAGGACCTTTGTGGAACTAGTAGATTGTGAATGATTAGCAGACTGTACCTCAGTCCCTATACTCATGAAGGACTACTGCAGCAGAAGGACAGCAGTCAGCAGTAGTGCACCTCAACCCTATATATTGTGGACCTAAAGCAGTCCTTAAGGAATAGCAGACTGTACCTCACTCAACCCTATGTACTGTAGTACCCTATACCTTACCAGTCCATATAAGGACCTCTGTGGAACTAGTAGGTTGTGAATGATTAGCAGGATGAACCTCAGTCCCTATACTCATAAAGGACTATTGCAGCAGAAGGGCAGCAGTCAGCAGTAGTGCAACTCAACCCTATATATTGTGGACCTATACCAGTCCTTAAGAAATAGCAGACTGTACCTCACTCAACCCTATGTACTGTAGTACCCTATACCTTACCAGTCCTTATAAGGACCTTTGTGGAACTAGTAGGTTGTGAATGATTAGCAGACTGTACCTCAGTCCCTATACTGATAAAGGACTACTGCAGCAGAAGGGCAGCAGTCAGCAGTAGTGCACCTCAACCCTATATATTGTGGACCTATACCAGTCCTTAAGGAATATCAAACTGTACCTCACTCATCCCTATGTACTGTAGTACCCTATACCTTACCAGTCCTTATAAGGACCTCTGTGGAACTAGTAGGTTGTGAATGATTAGCAGACTGTACCTCAGTCCCTATACTCATAAAGGACTGCTGCAGCAGAAGGGCAGCAGTCAGCAGTAGTGCACCTCAACCCTATATATTGTGGACCTATACCAGTCCTTAAGGAATAGCAGACTGTACCTCACTCAACCCTATGTACTGTAGTACCCTATACCTTACCAGTCCTTATAAGGACCTTTGTGGAACTAGTAGGTTGTGATAGATTAGCAGACTGTACCTCAGTCCCTATACTGATAAAGGACTGCTGCAGTATAGGGCAGCAGTCAGCGGTAGTGCACCTCAACCCTATATATTGTGGACTTATACCAGTCCTTAATGAATAGCAGACTGTACCTCACTCAACCCTATGTACTGTAATACCCTATACCTTACCAGTCCTTTAAGGACCTTTGTGGAACTAGTAGATTGTGAATGATTAGCAGACTGTACCTCAGTCCCTATACTGATAAAGGACTACTGCAGCAGAAGGGCAGCAGTCAGCAGTAGTGCACCTCAACCCTATATATTGTGGACCTATACCAGTCCTTAAGGAATAGCAGACTGTACCTCACTCAACCCTATGTACTGTAGTACCCTATACCTTACCAGTCCTTATAAGGACCTCTGTGGAACTAGTAGGTTGTGAATGATTAGCAGACTGTACCTAAGTCCCTATACTCATAAAGGACTACTGCAGCAGAAGGGCAGCAGTCAGCAGTAGTGCACCTCAACCCTATATATTGTGGACCTATACCAGTCCTTAAGGAATAGCAGACTGTACCTCACTGAACCCTATGTACTGTAGTACCCTATACCTTACCAGTCCATATAAGGACCTCTGTGGAACTAGTAGGTTGTGAATGATTAGCAGGATGAACCTCAGTCCCTATACTCATAAAGGACTATTGCAGCAGAAGGGCAGCAGTCAGCAGTAGTGCACCTCAACCCTATATATTGTGGACCTATACCAGTCCTTAAGAAATAGCAGACTGTACCTCACTCAACCCTATGTACTGTAGTACCCTATACCTTACCAGTCCTTATAAGGACCTTTGTGGAACTAGTAGGTTGTGAATGATTAGCAGACTGTACCTCAATCCCTATACTGATAAAGGACTACTGCAGCAGAAGGACAGCAGTCAGCAGTAGTGCACCTCAACCCTATATATTGTGGACCTATACCAGTCCTTAAGGAATAGCAGACTGTACCTCACTCAACCCTATGTACTGTAGTACCCTATACCTTACCAGTCCTTATAAGGACCTTTGTGGAACTAGTAGGTTGTGAATGATTAGCAGACTGTACCTTAGTCCCTATACTGATAAAGGACTGCTGCAGTATAGGGCAGCAGTCAGCAGTAGTGCACCTCAACCCTATATATTGTGGACCTATACCAGTCCTTAAGGAATAGCAGACTGTACCTCACTCAACCCTATGTACTGTAGTACCCTATACCTTACCAGTCCTTATGAGGACCTTTGTGGAACTAGTAGGCTGTGAATGATTAGCAGACTGTACCTCAGTCCCTATACTCATAAAGGACTACTGTAGCAGAAGGGCAGCAGTCAAGTATAATATTCTTTCTATATTTGGAAGAAAGAATATTATACGTGTACAAGCCTATTACCATACCAGTCCTGAAAAGAACCTTTGTGGACCTAATAGTAACAGCTACTGATTAAACTGACTGTCCCTCACTGCCACACACAGCTTCCTGCCAGTCCCTATTTAAACTGACAAAACACAGGCTGCTGGAACAATAACTTGAATAGCACTCAAAACTATATCCTGTATTACTTTACCATACCAGTCCTGAAAAGGACTTTTGTGGACCTCATAGTAACAGCTGATGATTAAACTGACTGTCCCTGCTGCACACAGTGTCCTGTCTCCCTCTCTACACTGACAAAAGACAGGCTGCTGCAACAATCACTAGCACAGCAGTGCCTCAAACCTATATCCTGAACTACACCTAACACCTATACCAGTCCTGAAAAGAACTTTTGTGGACCAAATAGCTAGCGATTTGGGTCACTGCAGTCTCTCCCTGCTCCACATAGCAACCTCTCCCTATAGTAACATATGAAAGAATGTAAAATGGCCGCCGGATCGGGTCTATTTAGAAGTTAGGGAGAATGTCCAAGTGTCCATGTGCTGTAATGTCTCAATTGGCTGTCCTGTACCCCATGATGGATGTGTCATCATAGGTCAAAGTTCTTTTACACAGTAAACACGGAAGTCCGCCGGGCGAACGGCGGCAATAGTCCGCCGATCGGGCGGACAGCGAACAGCCGAAATTCGCCACGGGTGAACGGGTGAACCGTTTCGGCCATCCCTAATTATAGGTCCATGATGGGAGGTTTGGAAATGCAATTCTTAGTTTGGATGTAGAGCAATAAATCTGAATTTGGCAATTGAAATTTCTTTTGAAGTGTAGGAAATGGTTTGATCACCCCATTATCAAGTAGATCCGATAGACATTTAATTCCCTTCTCTATCCATGGTGTGAATGAGGTTGTCTTCATGAAATTATGTATGAGTATTTAGCGGAATTTGGACTTTGGTAGGAAGAGGGTGTGAGGAAGTTAGATGCAGAAATCGAACCCAGGATTTAAGTGTTGCTAATATTGTTGGGGAGATGCAAGAAGGTATCTTGGCTCCAAGTGCCATGTAAGGAATCTATATTGATAGATTATTTCCTGGGATCTTAGCAGTTTCCATCTTCCCCCAAATTGTAGATGGAGGAGATAGAAACCATTCCCTAGACTGTGTGAGAACCGAGGCTAAATAATAATCTTGAAAATTCACATACCCTGTTCCTCCAGCTTGACGTTTCTTCACTAAGTTTGAATGAGCACATCTAGATTTTTTACCCTGCTAGATGAATCTAGAAAACAGAGTCTGAAGGGATTGGAAAAATGTTAATGGAATTGGAATCGGGAGAGTTCTAAAAAAGTATAAAATTTGTGGAAGGTGAAGCATTTTAAATGCTGCCAAACGTCCCATCCATGAAAATTCATGGGATGCTAGTTTAGTGAGATTTTCTTGTAATGCATTATAAAGTGGAATATAGGGGGTGTGGCCTGCACCAGAGCTGAATGGCAGCATAAAACCCGAGCTGCGGCGACACAGTGGAAACAGCGGCTAATATCGACAGAAAGACATTCTATTTTGGCCCCAAAACCTGGCTATCTACATCGGGCATCGCTGAGGATCATGCCAATCAAAAAGAAAGGTTCATCCAAACCACAACGCCTGATGGATGATTTTACAATTTTTTTTTACGCGGCATGGAGGTAGGCAATATGGCGCTGGTACAACATCCACCCCTGCTCATACTCTTCAGCTTAAACAACTGAACGCTGACACATCGCCTTACCTTGACGAGCCACAGGACAGCTCGCACTCCCCCTCTCCACACTCTCCCTCAGGAAGCCCGGTTAAGGCTAAGATGAGGCTGGGTGGCACTGGATTCAGTCCAGCCATGAGCCCTGTATCAGACTCAAGGGAGGATACTAGGGAACTCCCTGAGTCTATTACAAAATTCCCCACTATGAACCAGCCTGTGCTGGATATGGTCCTCAAAGATATGCTTGTCTCCCTGAGAAGCACTTTACAATCGGACATGATGAACTGTATGCATAAGATTAGTGGGGAATTGAGAGCAGTGGAGCGCAGGGTGGATCACATTGAAAGGAAGATGGGGGAGTATGCATCCACCATTAATGAACTGGTGGATGCTAATGAAGAGCGAGAAGGTGACTCAGCGTGGGTGAAAAGCAAATTAGCGGACATTGAGGACAGATCCAGAAGGAACAACCTCAAAATAAGGGGTATCCCCGAGTTACACCTTCAGACCTGAGCTCCTATGCCAAGGACCTGTTCACATCCCTCCTGCCTGAAGTACCTGATATAGAGTTTACTATTGACAGAATCCATCGTCTCCCCAAACCTTCTCATCTCTCAGAAAATATCCCCAGGGATGTGATTCTGCGCTTGCACTTTTTTCACATAAAAGAGAAATTGATGTCAATGGTGTGCAGCCGTGAACAGCTCTTACCCCAATACAAGGACTTACAGTTCTATGCAGACTTGTCTCAACATACCCTGCAAAAGCGTAGGAACTTGAACACAATAATGAAGGCACTGCGGAACCATTGTATTCTTTACAGATGGGGCTACCCGACCAAACTCGTTATTACAAAACAGGATAAAACTTTTGTGGTAGACTCCTTAGAAAAAGGGTTGTTGCTACTTAAAGAGTGGCAAATCATCCCTGAACCTGCCGACAATAACGTTGCCACCTCCAACAAACTGGAACATATGCAGGATTGGAAAACTGTTACACAGAGGAACGCCAGGTCCCACCACTAACTATCAGTTTTTTCTTTTGGGCAATAAGAGTTTCAACTTGTCCACTTAAGGGTCCCCGGATCAACCAATAGGCTTGAACTTACCCCCTGCCTACTTGAGCTGCAAGTAGCTGCACCCGGGTATAACCCTCTAGAACTACTCAGAAGTTGCTTTGCTGATGGTCCATCGTACTACTCTAACACAATTGCAGTATTATCTATCGGCATGTGCTCTTTTGTTTTTGTTAAATTTTTTCTATTTTTCTCTATTTTGTTTGTCTTTTATTTCCTTTGACCATGCACAGTCCAATGTCGGACACAATCTGCCACGGGATCTCTCTACCACACGAACCTATGAAGTCATGGGATGGAATCGACATCTGGCCTTACAGGCTCGGCTTGCAATCACAGTGAGTAAACGTGCTCTACATGTGGCGGGGTCACATTTACATACCATAGAGTGGGTCTTCTATGCCCCTCACATTGAAGCCATTATGCCAACGAACTCATAGACCACCACTGCTCTTATGGCTATAAACTTTTTATCGGTAAATGTTAAGGGCCTCAACCACCCGGTGAAAAGGAAATCTTAATGGGCTGAAGCCTTACAAAATAGGAGTGACATCATATGCGCCCAGGAAACTCACTTTTGCGCAACGTCGGCTCCGCCATGCAAGAACAGGCAATATCCACATGTTTTTACCGCTAATTCCACTTCCAAAACTAGATGGGTACTAACCGCAATTCGGGACACTGTTGTATATGATTTACGTGAAGAACACAAAGACCCTAATGGTCGCTTCCACATACTCATATGCGACATTAACCAAACAACGTACACCATTATTAACGTGTATGCCCCTAATTCACGACAGCTACGTTTTTTCCATAAGCTTATGAAAAGAATCAATATTGTAAGAAAGGGTCTTTTGATAATGTGTGGAGAGTTTAATGTTGTACCTGACCCCACGTGGATTCTACAGCAAGGACGACCCACACAGGTTTGTCCTTGCTTGAAGCCCTCCATAGAGAGGAGTTGGTTGATGTGTGGCGGTGTTTACACCCTGAAGGAACGGACTACACGTTCTTCTCTGCGACACATCAAACTTACTCCAGGATCGACCTGTTCTTGGTGGACCAACTAACTTTGTCCAGAATTATCTCGTCCTCTATTAACAACATCACGTGGTCTGACCACGCTTCTATAAAATTTTCCTTGACAGATACCTCCATGGTGGGCTCCACCCCGGTGTGGAGAGCTAATTATTTTCTTATGCAGCAACCGGAGTGTGGGCAGTACATGGAGAAACATTTGAAAGAGTTTTTTGCCTTAAACGAACCTTCAATGTACAATCAGTTCACCTTGTGGAACTCTCACAAGGCGTATATGAGGGGAATTTTTATCCAGATGGGGGCGAGGGCGAAGAGAAAGCGGCAAAAAAAGATCCATGACATCACATCTAAAATTAACGACTTAGAATCAAAAAACAAACACCAGCCATCCCCCTCCAACTCCAATACACTAACCCAATTAAAATATGACCTCAGAATGCTTTTGCTGGAGGAATTTGAGAAACATACTAAAAGGCTTAAAATGAAATACTATGCACATGGTAATAGAGCAGGGAAACTGTTGGCACACCAACTTAAGGGTCACAGACATAAAACCAAAATCCCATTCCTCTTGCACCCCACCACCAAGCTTAAAATGCAACATCCACAGGACATAGCAGACGCATTTAGCCACTATTACGGCACCCTTTACAATCTTAAAGAAGAGAAACACCGCAACCCACCACTGACATGATTAATGACTTTTTGCTAAAAATTTCCCTACCTACTCTAACAACACAACAAACAGCATCCCTGAATGCACCGTTTACCACAGAGGAACTACATGAAGCAATTGATGCACTTCCAAATAATAAGTCCCCAGGCCCGGATGGCTTAGTGGGGGAATACTATCGCACCTTTAAAGACATCTTAGCACCCTATTTGGGTAAAATTTTCAACGCTGCCGCTGCCTCTTCGTCCTTCCCCCCTGAAATGCTTGAAGCTTTAATTGTGACATTGCCTAAGCCAGGGAAGGACCCAAATACCCCAGCAAACTTCAGACCTATTTCCTTGTTAAACACAGATCTGAAATTATACACTTAATTGATAGCAAACCGCCTGATAACCAGACTGGCTTCACAAACCTCGGACGCCACCAGGCGACTGACGGACATTGTTCACCTAGCTGGGGCTCAGGGGAGGCCTTCTCTGCTGCTGGCGTTGGACGCGGATAAGGCCTTCGACCGGGTTCATTGGGGATACATGGAGATGGTCCTGTGGTGGTATGGTTTCCAGGGGCACATGTTTCAGGCGATAATGGCCCTATACTCTATGCCCTCAGCCCAGGTGTACACCTCAGGCATTCTCTCCAAGCCGTTCCAAATCACAAATGGCACACGTCAGGGGTGCCCACTTTCCCCTTTAATTTTTAACCTAATACTGAAACCCTTAGCCACCCTTATCAAAGTACACCCTGACATTACAGGCTTACATACCCACAAATCTGAACATGTCATCAGCTTATTCGCAGATGACATAATTCTGATGCTTACGAATCCTGAAACTTCCCCGGCTTTGGTACATGCAGTCCTACAAATGTTTAATAAAGTATCTTATTATAAGGTGAATGAAAGCAAATCTTACGTAATGGGAATAGGAATACATGCATGTTTACAAAGAGAGCTCAGTTCAGGGTTTCCATACGCTTGGAGCAATAATAGGGTCAAATACCTAGGGATTTTCCTGACTGCTTCCACCAGAGAACTATTCTCGGCCAACTATACGCCCTTTCTTAACTCTCTGCTATTGAAACTTAAGGATCTAGCTAAGGCTGAGCTGCTTTGGTCAGGGCGCTTGGCAGCGTTTAAAATGGTGATACTACCGCAGATCATTTATTTATTCAGGGCACTACCCATTCTGGTCCCCAACTCATATTTTACCAAAATGCAATCTATAATTAATAAATTCTTATGGAAAGGGAAGAAAGCAAGATGGGCCTTCAATAAATTGATAGCAGTGAGGAGGGGGGAGGGGGGGAATGTATTAATTAAAGACTATTACAGGGCCTCGGTTCTCGCGCAACTGAGAACGTGGTTCCCAAACCCACCCAAAGCAAAATGGCAGGAAGTGGAGAATTTCCAGATTTCAGGTACCAATATCTATAATTATTTAATGGCTAACACTCTCAAATGGATGTCTAATGTTTCTCTAGCTCCAACAATCCGAGCGTACTTACAGGCCTGGAAGGTATTACTTGATACGCATCACACCAATACTCCTCTGTGTTCAATTCAGATACCTCTTGCATGCTTATCGGAGATCATACCGGATCTCTGGATAACGCATTGGGTCAGGAAAGGGGTTAACACCATTGCTGACCTACTCATAGGACCCTCCATGAAAACGTTTAGGTCGCTGCAAGTCAAATTTGGCCTTGGGGATTCTGACCAATATAGGTACACCCAAATACAACATTTTCTAAAAGACAACTCTCCTATCTCGATTCAACTACTGTGGAGGGTTTTCCTCTACTTCACTAATGCATCCACCAACATTAAGGGAATTTCCCTGTTTTACAATTCACTAAACGATAAATTGTCGTTTACCAAAAGTTCTAATATTACGGCTTGGGAACACGACTGGGGAGCCCAATACTCATCAGAAAAATGGCAACAGGCACTTCAAATCACATACTCTGCCACCAAGTGTATCAACTTATGGGAATTGACGCAAAAAATACTCCTGAGGTGGTATCTAACTCCCTACAGAGTGTCCAAATCCAATAAACGAGCATCCCCATTGTGTTGGAGGCAGTGCGGCTGTGTGGGCACGCTCTTTCACATTTTGTGGGATTGTGCTAGCATTCAAACTCTCTGGGACAAAGTGTTCTATGCTATTGAGAGAATAATAAAACTACAGATTCCCAAAAACCCAGGTATGGCTATTCTCTCACTTGACATAGATACACTACCCAAAAATGCAAGAGTAGTAGTCACGCACGTCTTACTGAGCACTAGACTGGTAATCATGAGACACTGGAGAGATCAAAACCCCCCTGAATTGAGAGAAATAATACTTACTACCAATGCTCATGCTACTTATGAGATCATGTTTGCTTCATCCCAGGGCAAATATCCGATGGTACAAGCACAATGGAAACCGTGGACTGACTGGTACAGATCAGAATGACATCTCTATAAAGGCTTTGCCTAATTAAGTAATAGGTATAAATTACAATCCAACAATTGGCACAAGGAACTGTATATATATATATATATATGTTTTTTCTTTTTTGTGTTGCTCTCCTATCTCTTGTTTTTACAAACTCCGTATTGAACTCGGTTGCAAGATCAAAGATACTGAATTTTATTAGTTGCAGGGTTTTACCCATTCAATAGAATTATAAAAACAACCGGGGGGGGGGGGTCCTCTATGCCCTAAACACAGTGTGAACCCAGTTGGGGTGTGGGGCTGGAGGAAACCTAGCTCTTCCACTGTATAGGAAATGAAAGAGGGGTTAGTATCACTCTACCCTGGCTTATAGCTCCAACGAGGTTTGAACTGTATAAGATATATCTAGTATGGTCGTTTAGGCCATACGAACAAATGCTGTTTACTTTGTTAAGATGCAAATTTTACACTCTGTTTGTAAAGTAAGTTTGTAGAACTTCTGAATACTTTAATAAACATTTTATTGAGAAAAAAAATAAAAAATGAAGTGGAATATAATTATATTGGAACAGTGTTTTACATGAATTTGATAATTGAATACCCAAATATTTAATTGTACTTTCAATCCATGTATAAGGGAATTTTAATTTAAGATGTTTAGTAGTATTTTCATCTATCCCCAAGTTCAATATACAAGATTTATTCGCTTTAAGCCTGTAATAAGAAACTTTGCTGAACATATTTAGTGTTTCCTGAACTTCCGGTAAGGATTTCACAGGATCAGCAATTATAAGAACAACATCATCTGCAAAAGTTTGATTTAATGTTCTTGTTCAGCAATGGTAACTCCTAAAAAAAATTTGTTGGACCTAATACTCTCAGCTAGGGGTTCGATAACAAGGTTAAAAATTAGGGGGGATAAGGGGCATCCTTGTCGTGTACCATTTGTTATTGGGAATGGAGGTGATAAAGAATCCGTAGTATACACTCGAGCTGAGGGGACAGAGTACAGGGCTAATATTGCTTTGTTGATTTGACCTGTTAAGCCAAATTTAGTCAGAACTGATGACAGGTATCCCCAATTAACTCTATCAAATGCTTTTTCAGCATCAAGCTACAGAAACAGGGATGGCGATTTGGTGAGTTCTACATGGTGTATTATATTTATCATTCTTCTAGTAGCATCCGATGCTTGTCTTCCTTTGGTGAAACCCGATTGATCTCTATGGATAAGAGAGGGTAACAAACTATCTAGTCTTTTGGCTATAAGTTTCGCATACATTTTAACATCTAAACTGAGTAAGGAAATTGGTCTAAAATTTTTAGGTGAAGATGGTTCCTTATCTGGTTTTGGAAGAGTTACAACATGAGCATTCAGCATTTAATTGGGAAATGATGAAGAATTGGCTGCTACATTATAAATGTCACATAGTATAGGTGCTAGAGTACTTTGACATTTTTTTTTAGAATCCCCTGTAAAGTTTGTAGAATTTCAGGGAGAGTAAAGGGAGAATTGAGAAATTCTAATTGTTGTGGGGAAATAGATGGAAGATTGACACTCTCCAAAAAGGTGTCAATCTCCTCCTGAGAAGGTTGATGGGTATCACCATCGTTCTTAATGTTATATAAATCATTATAATATGAGCTAAATGCTTCAGCTATTGAAAAAGGCTTAAGTAATTTTTCATTAGTGTGAGGATGGTAGAGGAATGGGATTTTAGTCTTAAGCCGCGTACACACGGGCGGACTGTATGGCCAACTTAGTCTGTCGAAACACATTTCAGCGGACAGTCCGCTCGTGTGTGGGCTTCAGTGGACTTTTTCAGCGTGCAGTCTGGCGTACTAAGTATTTCGGAATTTCCGTAATACTGTCCGTCAAACTTTGGTTTCAGCGGACAATCCGCTCGTCAGTAGGCTAGTTCGACGGACTAAGAATGGCGCATGCTCAGAAAGGATTTACACGGTGAAAGGTTGCATTGCTGTGTATTGGACTTCCTATTTCTAGTCCCGTCGTACGTGCTGTACACGTCATCGCGCAAGCTTTTGACGGACTGTTTGTGCATCCGTGTGTGGTCAAGTCCGTTCATTCGAAAGTATGACGGACTGTCCGTCGGATTGTATGACGGACTAAGTAGGCCATACAATCCGCCCGTGTGTACGCGGCTTTAGATCGATAATCTTTAATGCGTAATGCCATTGTTTTTCCCGCTTTGTTCTCTGTTGCATAAGTGGTAGCTCTGAATTTTTTATAGGATTTCTCATGTGTCTCTAGAAGTAGGGTTCTTAATTCATTACGTAACTGGAAAATGTGTGTTTTAATGAAAGGAGAAGGATCATTTTTATTGTGTTCCTCAGCTTTTGCTATCTCCTTAGTAAGTTCATCCATTCTCCGAGTTCTCTTTCTTTTAGCTTTAGAACCTAATTGCGTAAACACCCCTCTCATAACAGCTTTATGAGCATTCCATAATATCATTGGGTGAGATATAGACATTGTATTAATTGAAAAGAATTCAGTAAGGTGTTGTTGGAGTGTTGTGGAGTAATTTTAATTTTGGAGAACATAGTTATTAGCTCTCCATATATATGAATTTGGTTGGGATTATATGGTTGTTATAGACATGCTAATGGGAGCGTGAGCCGACCACGTGGCCGTATGTATATGGGAGGATGAAATCTTGTCAAGAAGCCATTTATCTGTCAAGAATAAGTAAATTCTGGAGTAGGTATTGTGCCATGGTGACAAATATGTGTAATCCCTTTCATTAGCATGTCCACATCTCCACACATCAAATAAGTTGTTCGAAGTTATGAACTTATCAAGGGGAGAAGCATAGTGTTTGGACTTAGCAGAAGAATCCATATCATTGTTTGAAATCAAATTGAAATCTCCACATATCAGCAGGTGTCCTTGTTGAACTTTCTTCGCCTCCTCTATAGTTTTTTTTATGAAAAGCATTTGCCTCATATTCGGAGCATAAATAGATACAAGGGTGTATTGAATATTGTTAATGGTACAAATCAAAAAAATATAGCGACCTTCAGGGTCAGTGATACAATTATCTAATTGAAATGTAATAGTGTCTCTAATAGCTATTAACACCCCTCTTTGTTTTTTTGGAGAATTTTGTTTGAAAAATATGAGGAAAATGTTTATGTTGACATTTGGGAGATGCATCTTTAGCATAATGTGTCTCTTGAACACATAATATGTCACAATTAAAGGATAAGGCAGACCTCCACATAGAGGTTCGTTTCGCTGGGTGATCCAGTCCCCTTGCATTTAGGCACAATATTTTGAAAGACATATTAATATATATCAAAATTAGATGTTACTATAATTCTATATATTCCTAAAAGAATATTCTCTAGTTTCTATAACGCTTAAACTAAAGATCTAAGTATTTGTTATATAATCAGTTCACAGTTACTATTAAATTATGCACACAACAATGTAGATTTTTTTTTAAAACCTATGAAAAAATTAGTTATTACTCTATTAGTAGTTATTTGGCAATATATATTGCAAGAGGAAGAAAAAAAAATGTAAAAAAAAAAAAAAAGAGGAGAAAAAAAAAAAAAAAGAGTAAAGAAAAAAATATTTTCCAAGAGTCAGCAGTAATCCACTTAAAGGAATGCTGACCAAGATATGGGGTGAAGTTCAAGTAGTAAGGTATTGAGCATCAAACCAGACCGTATATGTCAGTAATGCACATGAGTTAACAGGCAGGAGTAGTTCATTTGTATATAATTCTATTTTGTTCACGTTTTTGTCCAAAGTGGAACAAATTTGTTTTTTCCTTCAAGGCAGGGGTGTTATTTGGAAGATCAACTATAATACCCCATGTTTGGAGTAATTGCATCTGCCATCTTCAATGGTAGATATAGCAAAATGTTTCCTGTTGTAAGTGGTCAAGATAGTGGCTGGATGTCTCCATTTGTATGTGATCTTATGATTAGATAATGCCTTTGTTACAGTTTTGAGCTGTCTTCTCCTTTGTAGTGTAAATTGCGAGAGATTGGCAAATAATTGTATATCTGAGTATGGTAGTGGGAGAGTAGTTAGCTCCCTCGCTTTGGGGAGAATTTGCTCTTTAGCTTGATAGAAATGGATTAGCAGAATAACATCTCTGGGAATTGATTCTTCTAGATGTTTTGGTTTGGGAATTCTATGAATACGATCGATTGTAAGTTCAATCGGCGAAAATTCTGGCAATAATGTAGAAAATAGTGCATTTGCATAGTTACGTAAGTCCATAGGTAGAACTGACTCTGGTATTCCACTCATTTTAATGTTGTTTCGACATGAGCGGTCCTCGAGATCTGCCAATTTCATCTTGACCCACATGGAATCATCTTTTTGTTCTGTACATGCATCCACTAGCTCATTCACTGTTTCAGTGCATTTCTCCATTTTGTTTTCAACATATTGCAGTCTACCATCCATATGTTTCATATCAAGAGAGAATTTATGAATCATGGAGGATATATTAGATATAATAGATGATTGTAATGACACAAGCATTTCTTTCATTGTGGTATCTAGTACTGGCTGACCTGATGTTGGGAAAGCAGCTATAGATGTCTGTAATGAGGACATAGCATTATCACTATGCAGAGCTGTGTTCACAGTATCAGCTGCCTGGCAAGATGAATCTGGCTTCATCCGTGATTTTGTGGGTCCCTGGGATGTTGGGGATAGATGAGAGGAGCCATTAGATTATGAGGATGATAATTTGTCATCCATTTCAGGTGGATGGCTATCAGAAAGGTTTGTGTGAGTTTTATTATTTGTCCGCACAGCTCCGGCGGTGCCATCTTGGATTTTTGTCTGCTCACCACTCTGTTTAAATGTAAATGATGACAGCTTTTTTGGTCCCCTTTCTTGTCCTCTTTTGCAAGCAATTATTGCCCCTACTGTCCCAGGAGTACTGCAGAGTATTTAAGTATGTTTTTAGAGGAGAATACCTGCCTGTTTTTTGCTGTTAAACGGCCGGCTATGGAGAGCTCTAGGCTTAAGCAGCCATCTTCTTCAGCGCACAAGCCACGCCCATGAACAGTCAATTTGATGAACTACGGACTAGTAGACGGTTGCAGGCTCAGAAAAGAGCTATAAGGAGACTCTGCAGATATAGAAAATCAAGATGAATGCCTGAGGAAGGAGCATGCATGCTCTGAACGCACGCACCAGCCCACTCCAACTGACACCCGGAAGTGACGTCAGTGGTTTTCCCCTGTGTATACCTATGGACTAGCTCAGCCGTGACCAGAAGTGAAACCGCCAAAAGCAACAGTCTGTTATCCCTTCAGAGTGTAGTCGATGGAGTGCCTAGTAAGTATTAATATTGGATTTAATTAGAGGTTGGTATCCTCATCCTCGTTAATTAAGACAAGAAAAAGGGGAAAAGGGATTAACATGGACTACTTCGAGTGCGTTGCCATGTAATACCAGTGGAATTGAGGACTATCTTGATACCAGAAATTAGACAAAATAAAATAAAAATTACAACAATTTTATTGAAAAAGGGTTAAACATTAAAAACATTTGTTAATAGCCAGCCATTTTACAGTTTTATGGCACGGCCAATGTGGTAACAAAATTATTTTATGTCCGACCCCCCATTCAACAGAGCCAGTGATCCAAAAGCTTATGCCCAAGTTGATGGTAATTCTTTTTCTCTACTAGTTTCGCGACTAAGTTGCTTCTTCAGGAAATCTCTTGGCGCATCTGGAGTTAAATGAATAACATCTCATAATTAAAATTATACAAAACTGAATTGCATACAATAACGGTTTACAATGTTAGAGATATGGAGTATTTTCTATAGTCATAGCAAATAGGTAAATGAAAGCGCGGCTTACCATCGGGGTCCCCAAGAGAAGCCCACATAAAGGCACAGGTGGCTCCCTAAAACAAAGAGGGTCTGCCACCCCCGGGGCGGACACGGGAGGCACGTTTGAAACAGAGTGGGCTGTGAATAATTAAAACACAACAATATGTATGAATATCCACGTCTGTGGTTTCCACCCACACCTGTGGTAAATATATCATTGAGGTCACAACGGCCATTGGGGAAGGTTAATAAGGAGAAAAAGCACCCCAAGAAAACACCAAAAAAGGGGAAAGGAGGGAAGGAAGGGGGGGGGAGAAGAAAGGGAGAAAAAAACAGGGGGGAGGGGGGGAGAGGGGAAAAAGGGAAAAAGAGGGGAAAAAGGGGAAGGAAAGAGAAAAGGGGGGGGAGAAAGGGGGGAAAGGAGAAGGAAAAGGGGACAGAAGGGGAAAGAGAAGAAAAGAGAAGGGGGGAAGTGAAAAAAATATCGGAAAATAAAAAAAAGAGTGAGAGGATAGATAATGCAATAGATAACCATAGTAATCCCAGGTACTATAGTAGTAATTAGGAGGGGTGATAAGGAAAAATAAGAGAAAGGACAGGATACCTAGGATAGGTAACCAATCCGGGAACACCACTACAATCATCCACACAGAGCCAGCGAGACAGCCAAGCATAGTTAGACCTATAGGAATTATTAGTACAGGATTTTAACATTAATCATTTTTCGCCCTCAGCCATCGTTATAAAGCATAGAGGGCATGATAATAGAGCTCCATCCATATTAGAGTCAGCTGTTACCTGTGTCCGTAGAGATCACTGGCGTGGTCCCCGTGTTGGAAGCCAACTCTGAACCGGCAGTCTGAAAGATGCCTTTTTATGGCCTCCAACCCGGCGAGCATCATCTAATGTCGGCAACGCTGAACAATGACGTCGCCAGGTCCGCCACTCCTAGTGCACATGCGTCTAATATTGACTGGGTGCGAGAGGGGGCACACAGGAGACTTCCCACCATCGGGGGGGGGCGTGGCCGGATGCGGGAGTGAGAGAGTGAGTGTGAATGCCGGGCGCGCTGTCCCTGTCTCCCCTCGCTCCCCCTTGATGGAAAGAAACTAGCCTGGAAACGGAAGCGGCATCTAGCCATGCGCTGAGCCCAACACAGCGGTCCCATCCTCTCTCCTACTGAGCCTGTGGAAACTATCCGATCCGAGAGAGCGTGGCTCGTGACGCTGGAGACAGCTGAGGGAGATCTCGCGGGCGGCCGTACTATCGCGAGTTCCTGGTTCGGCTTGACAGCGGTGTGGTAGAAGGAGGGAACCGAAGGAACCCGAGGGAAGCTACGCAGCGGCCTCGGGATATCGCGAGCTTCACCAAGCAACCTAGCAGGGCGTGCCGTTTGAAAACTGAAGGAGACGACTTAGTGAACGGAGGTCTGGCTGAGGAGCTTCTGAGTAGCCTAAGGCAACTGCCTAGGCTAACGGTAACACGAGAGAGAGACGTGGGGGAGAGTGGAGAAAGGAGGAGGGTGCAAGAGCTGGGGAATGTAAACATAAATGTTAAATGAACTGTACCAGCTGTGCTATTTATTAAACATAACTTGCCAGGAGGAAGCAGCAAGCAGGCTCGAGTGCGGCTGGGGCGCTCAGTGCGGTTTAGCAGCCCTGCCCCCCTTGGTGGACCTGGTGGAAATTCTCTCCCTTTCTCTCCCCCCTATATGACCAGCTTGTCGTGCCCTTGGATTGAGGAATTGAGCCAAAGCAATTGCATAGCTCTACATTACAATTGTGGAGAAGATAAGTGTGAGTAGGGAGCGAGAGTTGGGAAATGTCCATGGTCACTGCTCTTAACAGCTAATATAACATCCCCTCCTTCCCCTTCATCGGTAGCTCTGGCGAAAATTTTCCCTTTCTTTGCATGGTTAGCTTGTTGTGCTCCTGGACTGAGGACATTGTATTACATTAACTGCACTGCACTGCATTGATTTGCAACTAACTATATGGACCACGCAAAAAGACAATTGCAAGGAAATAGAGCTGCCATTGTGCCCCCCCCCCCCCTCCTTCTGGTAGTAAGTTAGGCCCCTTCTTTCCCCATTGGCCATACTCTACTCCCCCCCCCCTTTTTTTTTTTTTTTTTTTTTTATCTTTTTCCTTTTTTCCTGGGGGGGGGGGGCATTTTGCTATATTTCAGCAATACTATTAGCTAAGTATATATTAACTCTGGTCATTATACCATGCTCAGTAAACGGGCCACTAAGGACGGATCGCTTAGTGAGGGGAACCAAAAAACTCGGGGCGTCAAAGAAAAAGCAATCCAGGCATCTGCTGTAGCAGCCGCAAAACTTGAACGCTTTGCCCATGCAACCTCTCCTACCAGAAGGGGACTCCATCAGCCAGCAGGGCAAACAAGGCCACAGGGGGCCGCTCCGGATAGGAGAAGTACCAGTCAATTAGCACCAAACCCAGTTCGTTCACCCATTGGAAGTAAGGTGAACGACTCAGTGCTGGCAGTAAGCAAGACAGCACATAATACAACAGCTTTAGCGGAACTCCCTACGTTAGGGAGTGATGAACCTACACTACGCGACATACTGCAAGCAGTTAACGAATGCAAAGTTTCTATTTGTGGTCTCAATAATCAGCTGAGTAGTATTAAAACTGAATTACACTCTATGGGCCAATTACTGAGCAATACAATGGAAAGAACCACGGTACTAGAAGGAAGATTAAGCACAGTTGAGGATGAGCTCCTCCCATTACAGCAAAAAATGACCGGGCTACAGAAACAAATAGCCACGCAGGCATTAAAACTAGACGAAATGGAAAATAGAAATCGCAGGAATAACGTTCACCTGATTGGCCTTCCAGAGGGGAGTGAGGGCCCTAACCCTATAAACTTTCTGGAAAACTGGTTTAGAGAACTTCTGGGTGACACCCCTTTTACTCCAATTTTTGCCATAGAAAGGGCTCATAGAGTCCCCTCAAGATCTCGGGCATCAGAGGAACGCACTAGGCCATTGATACTGAAATTTGTGAATTATAATGATCGCACTATTTTGATGCGTAGGACTAGGGAACTGAGGGACATCTTCTATAAGGGGACCAGGGTATCGTTTTACCCAGATTTCTCACCAGACCTACAGAAGCAGAGAGCTGAGTTTATCCCCATCAAGCGAACTCTCCAAAAATATAAGTTAAGCTACGCACTGTTGTACCCTGCCCGGTTACGCATAACTACTCTGGGCTCAACCTTTTTTTTTTGGTGCTCCATATGAGGTGGAAAAGTGGCTGGAGGAACATAAAAAAGATCTCTAGCTCTCCTTAGCATTATCACGATTGGAAAACTAGTTTTTTGAGAGGCTTCTCCTCTCCCCCCTTGTCCCCCCCCCCCTTTTTTTTTCTTTTTTTTCTTCCGGAATGAGAACTGCACAATATTCGCATGAGGAAAATTTTATTAATCAGTAACATTGAATGTATAAATGGAAGTTACAGATTTAAGGAGTGTTATGTCACTAAAGGGTCACTTATTAGCGAGGAGGGGGGTGGAAGGGCTATGGAATGAATAGAATCATACAGTATAAATTTTACTATAAATGCTTAATAGGAACGTATTAGGGGGGTAGTATTGAGTATCCCCCCCCCTTTTTTTTTTTCTAAAGTAGGAAAAGAAGAGGGGAAAAGAAAGGGGGGGAAAAAAAAAAGAAGAAATTAAATAGATGAGAAAATGGCTAAAGTAGTTTGTATGTTTAATGGGAGGGGAGGTATATAGTTTTCCTCTCTATGAGACCGGCACAAGATTTGAACATTTACCGGGGGGGGGGGGGGGAGAGGTTATGAAATATGCGAACCTACATTGCACAAATTATAATATATAAGTTCATTGGTAAGGCACTATTTGGGGAGGGTTTTTTTTTTTTTTTTTTTGATGAGAAAGTGGTTATGTAGCTTGTATATTTATTGAGAGGGGAGGCGTATGGATTTCCTCTCTATGAGATCGGCACAAGATTTGAACACTTATTGGGGGGGGGGGGGGAGGTTACGAAATATGCGAATAGGTGAATTGCACAAACTACATCATTGGTAAGGCACTATCTGGGGTCCCCCCCCCCCCTTTTTTTTTTTGTTGTTGGTCCTTTTTTTTTCTCTGGAAACGTTGGGTGTAATGGAAGGCTAGTTTAAGTCTATGTTATTTAAATGTTACCTAAAGAGAAGGGGGAGACCGAGGATGAGGGGAGGAAGTCTAGGGAGTTTTTGAGTTTCCAGGTAAATCGGGGGAGAAGGGGGAGTGGGGCTGGGCGCTTTGGGTTCTGAGTGTATGGAAAATTGGGCCACAATAGTGACCCCCAGGGGATGCCCTGATGGGCATGGGTGGGTAGGGGGAAGGGTTGGGGGGGTGGGAGGGCTGGGTTGGTAGTAGGGATGGGGGGGCACTTCGAGCACACACTGCGGGTATGGGAGGTTCGGGTGGGGGGGTGGGGAGGGTGAGGTGTGCGGGCCCGTCGAGGGAGGACGGGCCCCCTTCCCCCCCTCCCCCGGCCGGTTTAGCAATTATCAACGCTTATGGGTAGTGTACATATTATTTCATGGAATGTGAGGGGGTTGGGGGATCCAAAAAAGAGAGCAGCAGTTATGTTGGAAACAGAGAGGGGGGGTCCTGGCTTGCTTTTTCTCCAAGAGACGCACTTAACCCCTAGCACAGCCCCACTGTTAAATAACCGGAAATTCCTGGCATACTACCATTCCTTCCATACATCATATTCAAGGGGAGTGAGTGTCTTGGTTAGAAGGGGCACGCATTTCCTGTGTAAGGAGTCCTCTATCAATGAGGAGGGGAGATTTGTTTTTTTATATGGTCTGTTGGGCGGGCAGCAATATATCTTAGCCAACATTTATATACCCCCTCCCTTCAAGTTGGAGGTTATGTATAAATTGCTGGCGTTTTGCTTGGACAAACCAGGTGTTCCGTGGATAGTATTAGATGACTTTAACGAAACATTGGACAGGTGCTTGGACAGATTTCCTAAACCAGATGGGGTTAGAATAGGGCGCCTGCAGGGCTTTTTATCTGAAATAGGATCACATGATCTGTGACGAATACGACATCCTCAGGAACGGCAGTACTCTTGTTTTTCTAGTACCTACTACACATTATCAAGAATCGATATGGTTTTCGGGAACAAAGAGGCGGCGGAGGTGGTACAGGATATAGAATACGGGGCAAGGGGGATCTCAGATCATTCCCCCCTGTCCATGATAGTGTCTTTGGGAGCTAGAACAGGCTTAGGGGAGTGGAGGATAAACCCTGGCTGGTTGGAATTAATGGGCAGCTCAAACCCCTCTCAGGATAAGATAAGGGAATTTCTTCAAATAAATAAGGGCACAGCTCCACCCGGAATAGTCTGGGACTCCCTAAAAGCCTATATCAGAGGCACATTAATACAGCAAATTGCAATAATTAAGAGGAAAACCCGAGAACAGGAGCTAGCTACAAGAAATAAAGTTACTCTGGCGGAGAAATCAAACATAGAAGCTCCATCGCCCGAAAGTCAGAAGGTATGGCTGGATAGCCAATAAGTTTACAAAATGGCTCTTTTAAAAAAGGCAGAGAACAGGCGTATATTTCAACGCCAGCATTATTTTGGCGAAGGGGAGAGGGTGGGTAGAGCCCTCTCCCTTTTGGTCCAAACTAACGGCTCCCCTACAGTAGGTGATTAAGTCGCCAAAAGGCGATCTTGTTTCTAGTCCCCCTGCGATCATGAGGGTACTTCATGATTATTATAAAAACTTATATAAATCAGTTATGCAGGGTCAAGGCAGCCTTGTCACTGACTTTTTACTTCAATCAGCAATTCCAACATTACTAGAACAGGACAAACTGTCCCTGGAATTACCACTCACGCTGGAGGAGTTAAAAAATGCAGTAGCTGAAATGCCCAACTATAAATCCCCAGGCCCAGATGGGTTACCATCAGAAATTTACAAGCGCTATGGGGAAGCGCTATTGCCGGAACTCTTGGAGACATTGAACCATGCATTAGAGGTGGGTGAATTTCCCGCCTCGATGCTAGAGGCCAATATTATCTTAATACTTAAGGAGGGGAAGGATCAACAGGAAGTCTCATCATATCGGCCAATATCCCTGCTGTGCTCGGATATTAAAATACTAGCCAAGGCCCTAGCAATCCGTTCAAATAAATATATCCATAAACTAATACATCCAGACCAGTCGGGCTTTATCCCGGGTAGGGCAACCAGCACTAACATCAGAAGAGTTTTTCTCAATGTCCAAATACCCAGGGATAACGATGGGCTGGGAGCTATTCTAGCCCTGGATGCTACTAAGGCTTTTGACAGTCTGGAATGGGGCTACCTGTGGAGAGTATTGGAGAGGTTTGGCTTTGGCCCCTTATTTATCCAATGGATAAAATTGCTGTATAACAAACCTAGGGCAAAAATCAAGATGGGAACTGAATTTTCTGAAGCATTCCAGCTGGAGAGGGGAACAAGACAGGGGTGCCCGTTGTCCCCCCTCTTATTTGTATTAGCTATGGAGACCCTGGCGGTCCTGGCAAGATCTCGCCCGGACATCCAGGGATTCCGGCGTGGAATAGAAGAAAATAAAATTGCTCTATTCGCGGACGATGTCCTGTTTTTTATCGGGGATATGGACTCTACCCTGAACAGAGTTGTGCAGTTGATGGGGGAGTTTGGTCAACAATCCAGTTTAGAAATTAACTGGAGTAAATCAGCCCTCCTGCCACTGCCCAGACCTGGTGATCAAAGGGTGCCGCTAACGATTGCAGGCCTAAAGACGGTGGCCAGGCTGAAGTACTTGGGCATCTGGATCTCTGGGGAAGTAAACCAATATGTTAACGAGAATCTAGCACCACTATTGGCGAAAAGGAAGTTGAAACTTAACAGATGGTGTGGCCTCCCACTCTCCGTGGCGGGACGCTGCAACCTAATAAAAATGCTTTGGCAGCCACAAATACTATATATTCTACACAATTCCCCAATTTGGATTAACCAGAAATGGTTCCAAAGAATGGACTCACTTATCCGGGATTTAATTTGGAAAAAGGGACATGCCCGGATAGGGTTGCATACGATGCAGCTTCCCGTCACGGGGGGAGGATTGGCCATACCCCATCTGGGAGCATATTTCTTGGCTGCCCAACTCCAGCATTTAGCGGGGGCGGGGCTCCAAGAGGGAGGGTCCCCAAACCATAAACTGATGATGGCGGGGGCACCCCATAAGTTATTACCTGAAGTCTTGGAGGCTAATTCATTTGCCTATAGATGCCCCACCAATGTTTTAATGAGGAAGGTATGGCAGAAAGCAAAGCAAAAGTTGGGATATGTGGGTGTAACTGCTTACACTCCCCTATGGCATAACCGTCATCTGAGTGAATTAAACAATATAGATAGATCTCTAGAATGGGACAGACAGGGGAATAATAGACTGGTGCACCTATATGAAGGGAATGTAATGAAATCCTTCGAAGATATTAGACAGGAATTTAATATTTCTAACAGGACGTTTTATAAATATCTACAGTTGAGCCATGGAATTCAAGCCCAATATGGGTCACTCGCTATTGAGCGGACTGAAATCCCCCTGCTTCAGGGACTTATGGACCGAAGGCAAGCAAAAGGCCAGATCTCTCGGTTACACATAAAGATCAGAGGAAGGTTCTTGAAAGGTGAGGGCCCAGCTAAGAGCAGGCAGGGCTGGATAAGGGATGTAGGCCCGATAACCCAAGAACAATGGGATAAGATGCTTGAGCAGGGGAACTTGGTCTCTATATCTCCATCTCAGCGAGTGTCCCATTTGTTCCTTATATATAGGGCATATTATACCCCCTATAAGTTGTGGAAAATGGGTAGGAAACCTAGAGACGAATGCCCCCAGATGTGGGGCATCGGGAGACCTCTTCCATATGGTATGGAAATGTCCAAAATTGTATAGTTACTGGCTAGAAATAGTTCTTAAAATAAACAGGGTTTTTAAGATCACCCTGAAACCTGAGGCCAGGATTTGCTGATTGAGGATATTTGAGGAGGATAGAATTTCTCCTCCAACTAAGCCGTCCGTCCTGAGGTGTTTGTACCAGGCCAGACGGCTGATAGCAATAAATTGGCAAGCCAAAAATCCCCCGGTATTCGGACAATGGGTTAACGCAATTAACTCTACAATATGGTGTGAGAGAGCAATGTTTATAAAACAAAACAACTTAAAAAAATTTGGGATATTATGGAACCCCTGGCTGATCAGCATGGGCTACCCCCTGAGCGAGTCTACCGAGAGGGTGGACTAGCACTCGCTTGGTGGGCAGAGGGAGGGGGGTTTCCTTCCCCCTCCCCCCAGGTGGATTTCCTTGTGGGGAATCCTCAGGGGGGGTGGGGAGCCTCTTTGCCTGTCTCTTGTCTTTACTTTTCTTCCCCTCCATATTGATTGGTGCCCATTGCTATCCAGCTATGTTTGGCGTGACTGGTGCCAGCAGTGTGTGCTCGAAGAGGGGCGGGGGGCGGGTGGGATGGGTGGGGGGGCAGAAAAGGTGCATGGCGTGCTTGCGGCAACGTGTGTGTTGGGCGCAGCTTCGCCATTGTATTATTTTGTATGAAATGAAGATCTTTTTGTTTTGTATTGTGTATATTATTGTTATTTTGTATTTGAAAAATCTTTAATAAAGTAGTATCAAGTTTAAAAAAAAAATATTGACTGGGTGCACCAGCTTCTGGTTCCCATAGGAACATCCCCGGGCCAGAAGCACAGACGGGTCCTCCCCTTGCAAGGGGCGGAACTCCGTTCTGATGGAGAGGCGCATGTCCGCCCCTAGGAGATTAACTCCTAATGCCTGTGAGCTACTAGTGGACGATCTCCGATGTCAGCCGTGCCAGATAAATTGATATAAATACATTCCTTAGATTGATTCAATGTTACAAACAATGATATTGTATTCTGGATAATAATTCACAAAATATTAAAGAAAAATCTCACCAAAAACATAGTAATTGAATGATCTACAATAAATCAAGGACAAATTACAAATAAAATAAGCATAACGAACTGGACACATCAGTCTCCGAAATCAGCTCACAGAATTATGGAAGTCTAGCCCGGAGAAATTTAATTATAATAAATCTAATGGTTCATAAATAATGATTACAAAGAGGAGATGATAAATTTGGATGGAACCCCCTATTGAAAAAAAAAAGGGGGGAAAGGGGAGATGCACTTAGAAAATTAACTATTTAAGGAAATGTTTTTAAGTTTGTGCTTCATTAAGTCCGGGAGGAATCAAGGCGTCCAAACGCTCTATCCAGAGAGTTTCACGCCTGAGTATCTCACGGTCCCAGTCCCCGCCTCGTGGGTCCTCTGGGACAACTTCTAAAATGAAAAATTTTAAGAATTCTGGTTGATAACGATGGTAAATACTAATATGGCGACCCACCGAGGTCAGTTTCCCACCAGATGAATAATAGAGGTGGTATTACATGGCAACGCACTCGGAGTAGTCAATGTTAATCCCTTTTCCCCTTTTTCATCCCTTCAGAGTGGATGAACCCAATACTGTGTCCACACACCGCTTACCTTCCTGTACCTACACTGTGAGTGTGTACATTATTTGCTGCAAAAAAATATTTTTAATACTGCACTCAGATGACGCTGCTCTCTCTTCTTCGTTTTCCCCTTCTCTTCTGCCTGCTCTTTCTCTACATACTCGTTTCTTCCCTCTTTTTATTCAACCCTCCCTTTCCCGGGAAACCATGCTAGGGATTATATCTGAATGTGTTGCAACTCTTTGGACTTGTTTTTCTATTCATTATGGGGCCACTCAATATTCAAAATTTAATCAGGGCCTCAATTCTCCCCAATTCCCCCCACAAGCGTTTCAAGGTACTAACATCACTACACACACACTCTCACATTTGTGTTCTAGCATTTATCACCCATTCATTCATTTTCAGTTTCCATTCACAGCATGCAAGTTTTGTTTTTGGTTTTGTTTTATTTCATCCATAGCACTCGTTGATTGTGCTAATCCACTCACACACATACACCTTTGCAACTCACACCTCACCATGCACCATCACTGTCATAACTATTATTTGAATATTTTTTACATCAACATGCTTTTTTCATTGAAGGACACTATTCTTTAATATTGATCAAATTACTATGTTTAGGGGCGTGGCCTGGCATCGAGGCAGGATGGCAGCCTAGTGAAATAGCTCCGCTGTCTGAAGTTCCAGAAAGCCCTAGCATAAGCGGAATTCCACAGCAGAACTCTCTGGAGATGGCTGGGAGAAGTCGCTCTGCCTCCCGGTCCCAGCCGGAACCGTCCTCTCAACTCGGTAAGCACATCCCGGCGATGTTCCATACACAACCGTGTGACTCACAGGCCGCATCTCAAGCCACTGGCCGGAGTATGAGTCACACTGCTGCTGCGGACCGCACGGAGCCCCTGTCCCCTGGCGCAGGCTCCTCACACAACTCGCTCCCTTCTGTGCCTAGCTGATCTGCAACAGGTAGCGCTGGACATTAAAAACACACTGTTTGCAGCCATCTCGGACCTGAAATCTGACATCCGGGCGGTAGCAACCAGGCTAGAGCATGTAGAAACAGCCGCCATGACACATGGGGCGGCCATCCAGCAAGAGCAGCGTGCGTCTAACATACAATCCCACCATCTGATGGACATGCACAGACACTTAGAAGACCTGGATAACAGGGGCCGAAGGCGCAACCTGCGTATCAGGGGGATCCCAGAGTCAGTAGAAGGTCCCCAACTACAGGCTACAGTGTGGGCAATCTTCAACACTCTCCTTGGCAGGCCACTAGATGCGCCAGTTGAAATGGAGAGGTGTCACAGGGCGCTGAGACCTAGGGGCAGAGACGCCAACCCACCTAGGGACACAGTATGTTGTCTAGTTAACTTTATTCAGAAAGAGGAAATACTGCGTCTCTCCCGCAACCATGCCAATCTGGATCATGAGGGAGCGCGCATCCAGATTTTTCAGGATCTGTCCTCCATCACCCTCCAACACAGGAGAGATCTGTGCCCCCTACTCCAGGTCTTACACGAACACTGTATCCCCTATAGATGGAGGTTTCCCTTTTGTCTCCAAGCCTCCTCTGCAAACCGCACAACGTCACTGAGAACGCCAGCAGACCTCCAGCAATTTTGTGACACCCTTAACATTCCAGTGACAAGAGTTCCTGATTGGTATGGCACATTTCTTCAGCCTGAACCTTGGATCCCTAGCCAGCAGGACGACACACCCAGGACCCACAGGAGCAGGCACAGACGCCGCAGATCACCAGCTGCTACCCCGCCGAGACCTCGCGGTGATATGGAAACAGACGAGAGCCCACGAGTATCGCCATCCTCTGTTCGCCGCAGGACCGAGCAGCCTTAACGCAAGTCATGTTGTGGTAAGCTGACCCGTTGGATTTTCCTCATAGCGTATTATTGCCGAGACTGTTAGTTAACACTGGACAATCGTGCTGCCGTTTTTTTTTTTTTTTTCTCCTTTTTTTCCTTTTTCCTCTTTTTTATTTTTTGTTTGTTTTTGCCCCCTGATGACGCATGTGACTGGGATCTCGAATCCCACGTTCAGGAATGGGAGCCTTCTGTTGAGCCTCCTATCCCCAAGCAGATGCATTCGCAATTCATTTGTCCCTGCTCCCAATTAGGATTCAGAGACCCTTTACTCGGGAATAAAATAACACAGCATAGGGTTGGGGAGCTTTCTTGCAGGATAGTGACTCCACCATGGACACGTGCAATAGATACCTGGAACGCGTGACTTAGTCCCCATGAAGATAGGAAGTTAGCTTGTACTTCCTTGGCTCTTGCGCCCCACCGTGCTATAGGACTGAAGTTTGGTTTACACTTTTGGAGCATGGTATCGCGCAGAGCTGTAATTACTTATTTGGCAGGGGGAAAGCTATCCCCCCCCCCTTTTTGCCCCCTAAGGTATCTGCACACTACAGGAATAGCGATGGAAACCATACAGGAAGACGGACGGACTCCCCACCCTATTTGCCCGCTACAGCACAGTTAGTGGTGACTCTCTAAAGCTGAAGTTGTGCCTATGGGTACCTAATATTATAGCTTCCCCCCCCCTTTTTTTTTTTATATACACGTGGGCACAATGAGACTGTTTGTGCCCCAGTGAACTTTATAAGCTTGAGTGATATGCAGTGATCAAAAATGGTTGTTGATTGTAATACCTTAATGGTTACTTGTTTTTGCGCATATAGAAACGCTCCTGAACAGGGAGTTATCAGACCAACTCCCATGATTTGCAAAAGATCATGAAGGGAACTTGGTGGGGTACCTCCAGAACCCTCGGGCTATGACTTATTAGTTGTGGCGGGGGGGCAGGGGGTATCTGGCAAGTACATAAAAAGGTCTAGCCCTGTCAGCGACAAAACTCAAACGGTGTCATCCTCTTACAATTTTACTATTGTATTGTTTTCCAAGCTAGATTGGGAATATGTGGTCAAACCATAAGGTCGGATACTGTAGATTAGTAAAGTTTACTTTGTTCATGGTTAATGACAGTTTTGCTACTTTACACGGGCCGGAGTTGCAGTTAGGTCTGAAGGTTGCACACCTCCTTAGAGCACAACCCACCATGTCAGATTCGGTCATATGTTTTTTTTTTTTTTTTTTTTTTTTAAAGACAATTTTTATTGAACAGAAATAGTAGGCACAAAAGTATAAATGCGGAAATGTACAAAAAGATCCCCAACAATTGGAGAGTTCAGATGTCAATATACGTACAGATAACACATCAAATAAAACAAGCAATGATTATGACAGGGCTATGCATAGAAAAAGACCCTAGTTGAGGGGGGTAGGTAGGCATTAAGAAGGGCATAAGAGGGGTTCGGAATTGTCCGCTACTTGAGACCAGGAAGATAGCTGTCTTAGTCAGATAAGGGAATCCCTCTGGGGGATACAGGCAGGGTTCAAGGAGCGAGGAGATGGGACCAAGCCAACGAGAGTCCAGGGGTAGCTGATAGGATAAGTCAGATAATGAGTGTCTTAGGTCGTAACGTGCGGTATCCAGATAGATCGGGCTGGGTAGGGTCTGCTTAGGCAGAGTGTCGGGGATTCGTGTTCGTGAGAACTAGCGATAGGTGTGTGTGCCTGGGTCGAAACATCTGGGATTAGGAGTCTTACAGGGGAGGGGGGGGAGTAGAAGGGAGAGGGTGTAGAAGAGAAGAGAGAGAAAGTGATAGAAAGGAGAGGGGAGGAGAAGGAGGGCAATGAGAACTAGAGGCAAACAGGGGGAACAAAGGTACAGGATAGATTGGAGCTGTCTGGAGTCCCCTTTCCCAAGGCCCCCCGAAGCACATAGACTGATATGTGGGACAACGTCTTGTTTGCTTTTGTAGTTCGGCAACCTCAAGATTAGCAGGTACCAGGGTAGAGAAATCTGGGTAGAAAGCCTACGATGGAAAATGCCAAATGCAGATCGTAGATCGTAACGAATGCAAAAAGCGTAAAATGTAAGAAGTAAAATGTAAAATGTAGAAAGTAAAATGTAGAATGTAGAATGTCCCCCTCATCACACATCCAGGTAAGCGGCAGTGGTCTGAAAGTGTTTCCAACAGGCCCATTTTGTGCTAAATTTGGAGGGGGTGTCTCTGGATATATGAATCAGTTCTTCCATTTCAGCTATTTTGTTGATTCTGGAGTACCACTCTTTCAGGGTGGGGATTTCGGAAGTGCCCCAATGAATAGGTATGCACTGTTTGGCTGCGTTGAGCATGTGCATAGCTAGGGAGCCATGGTAAGTTCGTCTCGGTAGAGACGAAAGGTGGAGAAGGCATTGGGCCGGGGTTGGGTCAATGGTGTAGGTGGTAATTTGGGAGACGAGACTGCATACTTCTTTCCAGAAATTATGTATCGAGGGGCAGGACCACCAAATGTGAAGTGGTGTACCTTTGTCTTGGTTGCACCTCCAGCAGGTGTCAGAGGTGTTGGGGGCAAATTTGCATAGTAAAGAGGGTGTACGGTACCAACGGGATTGTATTTTATAGCCGTTTTCTTGGGTGCTAACATTCAGTGAACCCTTATGAATGGTTTGAAAGATGGCTTCCCACTGTTTATCACTTATTGATAGGGCAAGGTCTTCCTCCCAACGTTTGCATGCTAAGGTGGAGCCGGGACGCTCCCCTTCAAAAAGTAAGGTATGGGTAAGCGCAATGAGATGTCTTTGGGGGGTGGGTTGGGTGCACAGGATTTCGAACTGAGTGAGTGCCCTCGAACATTGCGAATTTGTGTCTAGTGAGCGCAGGTAATGAGCGATCAATAGGTAGGTCCAAGGGGGGATGGGTGGTTTATCCACGTTGTTAGCGATGGTCGAGGCTGGGATGAGTGACCCTTTCTCAAAAAAGTGGCAAGCGTTCAACGTGTCTCCTGGCCAATAGTCAGTCAAAAAGTCTGGGGATATGCCAGGCGGAAAGTCGGGGTTGCATTTAATCGGGGTTAGGGGTCCCGGAATCGACGAGACGTTCGTGTGGGAACAGATGTGTTGGAAACATTTCAGTGTCGGGTGTATAAGTGGGTGGAGGTTGGCCGTGACGGGTACATGAGACGGTTTCATCCAAGGCAAGGAGGCAAGCGGGCGAGAGGAGAAGGAAGCCTCTAGAGAGACCCATTCTTTGCAAGGGTCGCGAACATTCCAGTCAACGATTCTAGTTAAATGGACTGCCCTGTAATAGTTGAGTAGGTTTGGGAAGCCCAGACCCCCAAGGAGCTTAGGGCGTGATAGGGTCCGGAGGGAAATTCTAGGCTTTCGGCCTCCCCATAAGAACTTCGAACAGATGGAGTTGTAAGTTCTAAAGAACGTTTGGGGAACTTGTATAGGGACCGTCTGGAGAATATATAGTAAGCGAGGCAGGATATTCATCTTGAGGACCGCGATTCTGCCGAACCAAGAGAGGGCTTGTTTGTTCCAACGTTTAAGATCGTCCGTAACAGTTTGGAGGATGGGGAGGTGGTTGTTAGTATATAGATCAGATAACTTCCTAGAAATTTGTGTGCCCAGGTAGGTAATGGAGTCGCTCTTCCAGCAGAAGGGGAAGTTCGCTTCACATTGTGCTTGGATCTCCTCAGGTAGAGAGATATTCAGGGCGTAAGACTTGGAAAAATTGATTTTAAGGTTAGAGATGGCTTGAAATTTCTTAAATTCTGACAGAACAATTGGGAGCGTAGTGATAGGGTTCGTGAGGAACATCAATATGTCGTCTGCGAATGCCGCATACTTACATTCTTTAAGTGGGGTAAGGACGCCCTTAATATCATTATTCAGTGAGAGGGTTTGGAGGAGGGGTTCTAGGGTTAGAATGAATAGGATCGGGGAGAGGGGGCAACCCTGCCTCGTACCGTTTCCGATGGAGAAGGCGTCTGACAGAGTACCATTGACCCGGACCCTTGCAGAAGGGGTAGAGTATAGAGACATGATCATGGACATCATGTGAGGTCCAAGGCCCAGATTGTGAAGCACTGCTTCCATGTAGTCCCACGCCACTCTGTCAAACGCCTTCTCCGCATCAAGAGAGAGGAAGAAGGCCTGCTGATCAGTTTGTGTTATCATGTGGTGAATATTAATGGATTTCAGGGTGTTGTCCCTGGCTTCGCGTCCGGGAACAAAACCTACCTGGTCTGGGGAAATAAGGGTCGGAATAAATGGGAGGAGTCTGTTGGCTAATATTTTGGCAAAAAGTTTGACGTCTACATTTAGTAGGGAGATCGGTCTGTAACTGCTCGTGGTTGTTGGGTCCTTATCTGGTTTGGGTATAACGGTGATATGGGCCTCTAAGATTCCTCGGGGGAGGGATTTGGATGTAGGGACAGAATTGAAGGCCTTAAGAAAGGGGGACTGAAGCGTCTCGGCAAATAATTTGTAATACGCTGAGGTCAGTCCGTCGGGTCCAGGGCTCTTGCCCGGTTTCATTTGTTTGACAGCTTGAAGCCATTCCGCCGCAGAAATTGGTGTTTCCAACGACTGGAGGACGTCGGGGGTAACTTTTTGAAGAGGGAGCCTGGAAAGGTACGTATGAAAGTCGTTTAGACGTTTTTGGGGGTCTGGAGGGCGCGGGCAGTCGGAGTTAAGATTGTATAGGGAGGTATAATAGCGCTCGAACTCCCGTGCTATTTCTGCATTCGTTTCGAGGGTGGAGCCGGTAGGAGAGTGAATATGGTGTACCGTCTGTGCGGCCTTTTTTGATTTAAGCATGCGTGCCAGCAGGCGGCCTGATTTGTTAGCATGTTCATAAAAAAATTTCTGCGAGAGGGCAAAGGATTTCCTCGTCTGGTAGCCTAATATGTCTTGGATCTGGTTGCGGGTATCTATTAGTTCGGAATGGGTGTCCTCTGCTAGTGTTCTCTTATGTTTTGTTTCAAGGGATCTGAGTTTCGTGAATAGGGTTGTCAATGCGGCTGCTCTTTCTTTTTTGCGGGCAGAGGCAAGGGAGATAAACTTGCCTCTAACCACACATTTGTGTGCCTCCCATTGCGTGAGGGGGGAAACGTCTGGAGTGTCATTGTCTAGAAAATAGTGAGATAGACAGTCTCTAATTTCCTTTACTCTAAGTTCGTCTGTTAGGATATTCGCATCTAGTCTCCATATAGGGGTTCGTTCAAGCTTTTCAGGAAAAGTAAATAGCGCCGTGACGGGGTGGTGGTCGGAGATCGTCATGGGTTCTATAGATGCTTTGGTTAAATGGTGTAAGTCCTGCTGGGAGACCATGAGGTAGTCGATGCGTGAGTATCTGTTGTGAGGGGCAGAGTAGAAGGTGAAGTCTTTATCTCTAGGGTGAAGCGTTCGCCACACGTCGTGTAAAAATAGATGATGGAGGCTTTTCTTGATCTGTTTGAGTGCACGGAACGGTAAGCAAGAAGTCCCGGAGGACGTATCCAGTAGGGGGTCTAAGGGGGCGTTTAAGTCGCCTCCAAGAATCAGCATCCCTTCAGAGAAAGAGCTAAGTTGGTGTAGGGTATTCCGAAAAAAGGTCACTTGGGAGGTGTTAGGGCTGTATATATTCGCTAACGTAATCTTCCTCTGTTTAAATGTACCCTTGAGAAATAAAAATCTGCCATTTGCATCTGCTAGAGTGTCTATAATCTGGAAGTCAAAGTGTTTGGAGAGAAGTATGGAGACTCCTTTGCTTTTAGAGGGGGGACATGTTGCGTGAAATTCCACTGGGAAGGTGTGGTCGGACAATTTGGGGGTAGATTTAGAGCAAAAATGGGTCTCCTGCAGGAAAACAACATCTGCTTTCAGTTTCCGCATCATCAGTCGTGTCTGGTGACGTTTCTCCGGAGTGTTTAATCCCTTTGCGTTTAGGGAGACAAGCTTCAAGGACAAGCTTGCTACGCGTTGTGAAGAGGGGGACATTTCAGCAGAGGTCGGAGGCAAAAGTTATGTACAATGCTCTGAGAGGGGGGGCCCTGGGTAAGGGGAGAAGCAGCTAGAGAAGGAGAAAGAGGAAAGAGAGGAGGGGGGGAAGAAAGGCGGCTAGAGACAGGTATACAGAAGAGAGGTTCAGGTATGTGGAGAGGTAGGTAGAGGGGGTAGGGAATAAGACCGGTGGTTGGGTTGAACCAGCAACCCTCGGAGTACCGAAAGGGGCACTGGTTGGGTCAACAGTGACTACCGGCGTCTGTTGTTTGGGGGTGGCGGACGGAGTTACACGAGTTGTAAAGGGGTCCCGTCACTGCGAGACCAAAATGAGTGGGTGGAGGCAAGTAAGGGTGGTATATGGCACAAGTCCTAAGGGGAGCCAGCAGTAATAGCTGAGAGAAATGCTAATGGGGATCTGAAAGGGGTGTGGCACGGGTCGGTGGTCATTGGTGTAATCCTAGAATCCGGGGGTCAAGATGGGCAAGGCGAGTGTCTAGGCAGGGTGGCACAGGGCATATTCCGGGAGGGTAACAGTGGCTTAGGGGGTTCGTCGTCGGATATGTTATAGGCCTAGGGAGAGTCTACGGAAAGGGAAGAAGTCATGATCTATAGGTGAAAGGGTGGGTGAAGTCCGGGCGGGGCGTCTCGGGGACCTCTGGGTCCCTAGATCCGGCTAGCGAGAGAGGAAGGCTGGATACGTCAGGGTGATAAGCCTGTGGACAATGCCGGTGGAGTCAGATGTAGGTATAGGCCTGGTATATGTCGAAAAGGTCAGGGGCAGCGAGACAGGGTGGAGTCTGTGGAAGGAATGCTTCCGGACATAGTCTATAGGCGGAAAGCAATCATAATTTTAAACCGTTAGACAAAAAATGACCCAAGGTAGAAGTACAAGATGGCACAATAGAATGCTTTAACATGTGAAACAGGAGTGAGAGTAGGCACAAAAGGCAACAGTAAGTAACAGTAAATAACATGAAATGCCCTAACTGGGAGACATAATAAAATCATACAACAACATCAGTAAGTACTTGCTACGGCCGGAGCCGGGAGTGGCAGGGTAGCCGATCAAAAACTAACCAGGCAGCAGGCGTAGTGTGGAAGAGGGGTCCTATCTATGGGGGCTGTCCCAACTCGGGATGGTGGGGGAGTTAGGCTAACTAATCAGGCTACGGCGTTGTTGCTGTAAGGGAATTCTTCCCAGATGAGAGGGCGTGAACCTCCCTCCGTCGCCACCCCCTCGCCACGGCCCCCCCTCACAAATAAAGTGAGGATGGGGTCGTGGAAGAGTGCACCCCCCCCCCCGCCCCCCAATGCTCGTGGGTATCATCTGTTCTTGTTAACAGCCTTTGGAAGTGGTACCAGCGCCTCCCCTCTATCGTATAAAGTGAGATACAGGCGTTCCATGCCTCAATGTGTAAAGCTGGGTATCAGGTGCAAAATAAGAAATAAACAGATATGTGCAATTGCCCCGTAGGGCTAAAGGTTGTTCTTACCCGACACCACACTCCCGACTCCTCAGTAGATAGTAAAGCGGCATGAATCAGGTCAAGAGCGAGCTGCGGAGTCTATATGCATATAAATAAACAGATAAACCAGATAGGTAAGCAAGGGAGGGAGAGGAAGAGGAGACGGAGGGGGTTGAGGGGAGGAGGGGAAGGGAGAAGGGAAGAAGGGCAAGGGGGGGGGAGAAGGGCGGGGGAGGGGGGGAGCTGGACGAGAAGGCTGCAAGCGGGGCAATGTCCGAGGTAGGTCAGGACGTGCAATAATAGCCATTCCAGGACTGTGATGGATGAGATGGCAAGGGGGAGAGGACCAATGTCTAAGGCAGTCCGGTATACATCTCAGTTATACGGGACACTGTAGAAGGTTCCTGGTAAGGGAGTGTGCAAAGAGCCATGAGATAAAGAGTCATAGGCCAGGAATATCGGGATCGTAGAGATTATACGAGAGGGCTGTCCCAGCCCATGAGGAGATAAGCATTCGCAGGGAGGAAATGAGTATGGCGATCATCTCGGTGCTCGAACAAGGGCAGCAATGGAGAGTCTCTAGGAGGCTGCACGGTGCAGAAGCGGCTCCGGCTGATGTTCGTGCTGGGTGGGTAAGATCGGCAAGTACCGTTGTCTCCAGGAAGGGGCAAGGTCTGTTTCAGCAAAGAGGCCACAAAATGACGGCCCGCATTCGTAACAACAGGTGCCTAACAATGAACAGAGCTAAAGAAAAGTACCTTAAGCATGGCGGGGTCTGCGATGAGCAGGTGAAGCCGTGGGACTGCCATTTCTCGGAGGGGTGGCATTCCTCTGCGGAGGGCGGTGGAGAGGAGGTTGGTGCATGGGCCTGCGGCGTCTGCCAAGGGCGTAGTTGCCAGCTTCATCTACACCCTCCATTGAAGTCACCCTGTGAAGTGTAGGAAATCTGAAATCACTATACCAGTCCGGTAGGTCCACGTGGGGCAGGTCTAGAGCAGCACAAAAATGGTCGAGATCTTCCGGAACTCTCAAATTCTCCGTGTGACCTTGATGGGTAACAGAAAGGCAAAAGGGATATTTCCAGCGATAAGGGATGGCCCTGTTCCTCAAAATTTCCAGTAACGGACGGAGTTCCCTTCTGCGTTGGAGTGTGATGTTAGACAGGTCCTGGAATATTTTAATATTCACTCCTCTGTGAACGATTTGGTTTCTATCCCTGGCCTTGCGAAGAATTTCCTCTTTCAGAGGGAAGTCTGTCAGGCAGCAGACAACATCTCTCGGGGGGTCAGTGTCACGGCCCCTGGGACGTAGAGCCCTGTGAATACGCTCAAATACAATGGGATTGTCCGGGGGTCTTTCGAGTAGGTCATTAAATATGTTAACTACCCGCTGGGTTAGGAGAGTAGGGTCCAGGGACTCAGGAATACCTCGCACTCGTAGGTTTCGGCGTCTCCCCCGGTTGTCGAGGTCCTCCATGTGCCTGTTAACGTCTCTGAGGTGGATGGCATGAGACTCAGTGAGCTGCTGTAATTGGCAGAGGGAGGAATCATGGCGGGCCTGTGTCGCTTCAATATCCTCTACTCGCAGCGTCATAGATTGAATATCAGTCCGAAGATCTGAAATGGCTGCAGATAGGGTATGTTTGATGTCTGCTGCGACACTGCGTAGATCCTCTAGGCTGATCGGTGGCTGCTCTCTGGCGTCCGGTTCGGGCCTAGCGCGGATCGGGCTCCTGCTGTGAGATCGCGGCCTACTCGATGCCGCGGCTCGGGCACCGCCAGTAGGCCGAGACCGGAATATCTCCGGGATTTGTCTGGCGGGGGGAGCGTCGGGCTCCGGTGGCGACCGGGATCGTGTCGCTGACATGTTATAGTGTCGGGGGGCTCAAAAAGCGTGGTAATTATCACCGCGAACTTGCCTGGTTGTCTGTAGCAGGGTCTCTTGGACGGGAGCTCCGGAGTCAAGCGGCCATCTCGGAACAGCGCCAAGCCACGCCCCCTCGGTCATATGTTTACCTGCGAGACAGAGCCCATGCCTCCCGGTTCCACTTGACAGAGTGGGTTACCGGGACGCAGGGGACAGGGAGCTGGTACACTTTATAGACGGATAGGACACCCCCCTCTATTTTGGGGGAACAATCACTCCGCAATTGTGCAAGAGTTTTCCTGATCTGCTGATGGACAGGGGGTGGGTGGCGGGGGGTGTGCTGATGGGGCCCACGCGCCGTGATAGGGTGTGGGTCGGACCGGCGCGCCGCCCCCCCCCCCCCCCCTCTCGCTTCAGGCGCTGTGGATTATCCCTTTAAGGTTATTGCTAAAGTCTGGACACAACGGACAGTAGCGGAGGCCAGACTGTTTTGGTCCCAGTTTACGCTCCAACCCCAAGGAGGCTGGTTCCCCCCTTGAAACCCCCGGTATAGATTTCTGAACTAATTATTAGCACGATTCAGTTTTGCTTAGGTAGTTTAGCAGGTCTACAACTGCCTCCGGTATCTTACTTTCCAGTACCTATAGGGGGTGCACTCACACCTCCGGAGAAATATAACATCAGTGCTCCTGTAGGAGTGTGAGGAGCTCCCCCCCACGGAGTGGGAGACTCAGACTACTCTGTTCCCAGTCATCTCTCCCACTCCACTTATCTCTTTCTTACTCACCTCAATCTTTACTCTTCCTTCTTGCTCCTTTCCTTGCTCCCTCTCTCCCTCTATCCCTTCCCTTCACCCTCCCCCCTCCCCACGCGGACTTTCCCCATCTGCTCCTCAGGGTCGCAGAGAGACGAATCACTTAGACATCATTGCTAACGCCTCCCAAGATAATGGCTTCCGTCCCTTTGTCTCTCAAGGTATATTCGTTAAATGCGAAGGGACTTAACGTCCCGGAAAAGCATAGTAACTTGCTTACGGAAGCACACAGGCAGAAGGCCCAAATTATTTTTGTCCAAGAGACCCATTTTAAATCCAGCTCCATACCTCGTTTATCTAACCATCATTTCCCAGTAGTATACCATTCAACTTGTGCTGAGGCCAAAGTCAAAGGG
The DNA here is from genome assembly GCF_037356315.1 of Lithobates pipiens. NCBI lineage: Eukaryota > Metazoa > Chordata > Amphibia > Anura > Ranidae > Lithobates > Lithobates pipiens. The sequence continues at coordinate 204,477,879 of NW_027507784.1, read as the reverse complement.
GTCGCGATACTGACTGCCAAGTCGTTTGCTCTAAATGTGACAGACCAGCTGGTGGATCCAGAAGGCAGGTACATATTCCTGAAGGGCTACTGGAAGAATAAACCGATGACCTTGGCGAATATTTATTCTCCGAATACGAGACAGGTATCTTTCCTAAAAGAGACCCTATTGAAATTATCGACTTTCAAGATAGGCCTTGTTATTATGGGCGGAGACCTCAACTTGGCCCTTAACCCGCTCCAAGACACATCCACAGGTTCCTCATCCATCCCGTTCTCCTCTTTGAGGCAGGCAAAACTCGAACTAGCCTCACTCACCTTACATGACACCTGGCGCACTCTGAACCCATGAGAGAAGGACTTCACGTTTTTTTCGGCTCCACACAATCGCTACTCTAAACTTGACTACCTGTTCATCCCCCAAAAGGATCTGGCCTACCTGCATAAAGCAACAATAGAAAACATGGTGCTCTCAGATCACCACCCGATTACCCTGACCCTTAGATTCTCTCAGAGGGAGACCTTCACGAAGATCTGGAGATTGGATTCGTCCCTTCTCACGGATCTCACGTGATTTCACTGATATCCAGCAGACCCTTAGTGACTACTTTGATCGCAATGACACCCCGGACGTATCCCCTATGACTCAGTGAGAAGCACATAAATGTGTGGTGAGGGGACAGCTGATAGCCTTAGCGGCCAAGAAAAAGAAACAACATCAAGCCTTGGTTCGGGAGCTGGCGTCCAAAATTTCTAAACTGGAAGCACAACATAAATGCTCTCTGGCCATCGGAGTAACATCTGAGCTAGCAGAGACTAGGACCCTCCTCTTAGAGGAATTGTTCAAAAGAGCAAGGAAACGACAGCTACTGTCCCAAAAGTTATTTTATGAACATAGCAACAAACCCGGGAGATTATTGGCCAGATTCACGTAAAATTGTACCCTTGCTCATACGGTCCACCACATAACAGATTCCTCGGGAGTGTCCCATTCTAATAATGAAGAGATAGCACGCCAGTTCCACGCCTATTATAGCCGACTGTACGACATCAAATCGAGTGAACATGACCCCACAACTGCCAATTCGAGAGCTACTCTAATAAGAGATTTTCTGCATAAGTATAGCCCTAGTCCCTTAGCGACCGAAGATCAACAAGCTCTTGAAGCCCCACTCTCGTCCGAGGAATGGGATAATGCACTGAAAAACATGAAACCAGGCAAAAGCTCAGGGACAGATGGCTTTACGGCACAATACTACAAGAGCTTGGCTGACATCCTTAGACCGAGATTTCTTAAGGCTTTTAATTCTCTGTCATCTTCCCAGGATTCTCCCAGTAGCTTGCTTGAAGCGTATATCTCTGTGATACCAAAGGAAAACAAGGACCCAGCCCAGGTAGTGAACTACAGACCGATTTCACTACTAAACGTGGATGTAAAACTTTTTTCTAAAATAATAGCGACCAGGCTGTCGTTTCACGTTTCTACCTGAAAGTGGGTCTTGACCAATTGGGTTTTGTCCCTGGCAGGGAGGCCAGGGATAACACCATTAAAACCCTAAACCTACACCATTGGCTTACTTCCACGCAGAGCAGGGGGTTCTTTTTATCTATGGATGCTGGGAAGGCCTTCGACCGTGTGGCATGGGTCTATATGGACGCTGTTCTCCAGGCACTGGGACTGGGGACAAATTTACGTAGCTTCATCAATGCTCTATATGCGAACCCTTGTGCACGAGTAAGGGTCAATGGTCACTTGTCGAAGGCCTTCTCAATCCGGAACGGAACAAGACAGGGCTGCCCTCTCTCCCCTCTACTGTACATCCTCACATTAGAACCTCTCCTGCGTTGTATAAGGGATAACCCAAATATTAAAGGCATTGATGTCCGTGGCAATGAGTATAAAATCGCAGCTTTTGCAGATGATGTATTGCTTTTTCTCTCATCCCCATTGACATCTTTGCCGAACCTGATGCAGACCCTACAGCGATTCTCCTTGATCTCTAACCTAAAAATGTATCTTGCAAAATCCTTTGCGTTGAATGTGACCTTACCCCCTGAACTAGTGCAGCAATGCCGAATGAACTTCCCTTTCACCTGGAAGGATGACGCCATTACCTATCTGGGCATTCAATTACCCAACAAGTTAGCAGACCTGTACTTGGTAAATTTTATAGCAGAATTGAAAAAGTTACAACAAGAACTACTTAGATGGAACACACCCACCATATCCTGGTTTGGACGAGCTTCAATTCTCAAGATGACAGTACTCCCCCGTATTTTATATAAAATGCAGACGATTCCAATTAGCCTGCCACAAACCTTTTTTGCGGCCTATAAAAAAATGTGCAGGTCCTTTCTGTGGGGATCTAGAGGGGCACGGATTAAATGGGCAAAATTGGTCCTCCCGAAATCAGTAGGCGGTATAGGCTTCTCGGATCTTCAAAGATACTATTGGGCCTCCCAGCTGGCTCGGATAGTGGACTGGAAGATACATGCTAGGTGTAAGGGATGGGTAGCCTTGGAACAAATAATTGCAGGACTTGACCTGGGTTCAGCGTCTTGGACCTCTAGAAAACACATTACTTCAGAAGTCCACTCCCACCCCCTTATGAGTGCAACATTACAGGCGTTTGATAGGGCCTGTAGGGCCCATGCGGTCTCTGCGAAGGAATGTGCCCTGACCCCTATTAGGGGAAACCCTCACTTTGCTCCAGGGTTATCCAAGACGTACTTAGCGGTGGAATGGCCCTATGAAGAGATGCAGGCCAGACACTTTTTCTTTAGGGGCAGGTTCCTCCGCCAGAGAGAGCTGGCAGAATTATCGCGGACCAAATCCTTCCCCTTCTGGGCTTATTTGCAACTTAAACACTACTTGGATAAACCAATGACCAGGCCAAGCTTTGCAAAAACCCCCACCGTCTTCGAATCCCTATACGCGGGACCCTCCCCACAACGTCACGTAATCTCAACACTCTATGCCTCCATGTTCCAAGACTCAGGTAGCATGCTACAGACAGAACGGGACCTCTGGGAAGCCCAGTTGAACACGGTTTTGCCAGACTCTAGTTGGGATCGTATCCACTTTCATATTCATAAAGGTTCACTGAATACGCACATTCAGGAGAACGGATACAAAATTAAATCACGCTGGTATAAAACACCAGAGGTGCTCCACAAGTTCTTGCCCACAGTCTCCGACTGCTGCTGGAGGTGTGGGCAAGACCTGGGTACCTTCTTTCATATATGGTGGGAATGCCCAAAGATTCAGCCATACTGGCAGAAGGTGCATGAAGTGACGACTGTGGTCTCTTTGCTTCCCCTGGAATTTACCTGGCACAATACCTTCTTCATTATTCCAAGATACCCAAGAAAAGATACCATAAATCGATAGCCATGTATCTGATAAACGCGGCTAGGTTGTGCCTGCCGGTTCATTGGAAAGCTAGGTCGCCTCCTTCAATGAAGGAATGGGCATCACGTATTATTCATTTGGCAGAGATAGAGCTGATACACATCACCCAAGATAGGGCTTCCATCTTTACTATGATCTGGGACCCTTGGCTTAAATACCGCAACACCCAAGAATACCAAATTTTAGTGCGAGCAGCTGACTAGGAGAGCCCATTGTTCAAGGTCTGACGTAGTGACATTCTAACTACGTCTTCGAGTAAACACCTTAGATGCTGGGCTACGAGGAGCAGATGGGGAGGGCAGTTGGTGGCCTTTCCAGCCCCTCCCCTAATAACTGTTTACCTTTCACGTATCCCCTCCCCCCCCCCAGCTTCCCTTTGTTTCACTCATCCCCCATTTCTCTTCCCATTCCTGCTCTCTCCCCCGTCCCCCCCTTCTTTTTTCTCTTATTTTATACTATTTCTATCCCCTTTATTTTCTCGCCGCTCTTACATTAACCAATAAGGGTCGGGGGCATGGGCTGGGGGGAGGACCTTGGGGTCGGCTCCCTTAGTGCATGCCACCTTCCAAAATAAACACACAGAAGATTTATTCTACTTTTGAGCAGAGACCCATCCTGGGGGTGTAGTAGATAATTGGGTAGGAAGAACTGTGATCATACACCATCCTCAGGCTGGGAACATTTTTTTTTTTGAAGACGCCACGTAAATGTAGCTCTTGGAGGATGTTCTTGACTGTATAGATCTGGAGGCTTATGAATCTGCATGTTAAAGTGTACTCTGTACTGGTTCTCCGATTGGAGCTGTTTTGTATTGTAAAGGCGTATCTGTATTGTTTTGCATTTTCAGAAATAAAAGAAAATTCTTTACGGAAAAAAAAAATTACTATGTTTATGGGACATATACGATACCGTGCCAAATTATTACTCAATAACCCCCTTTTTTTATCGCCAGTCCTTTTATCTATATATGTATATACACTTAGAATTACTTATAATATAACGGTGAAACCGCTATGAGTTTACTTATCTAACTTTACATAATTACTAAATGACTGCTATTGGGTATTGATTGCAGGTGCAGGTTCCTCTGTCCCTCCAGGGGCGTGAATAGTGTGGCTCCTTGTAAGTCCCTCGGGGTGGGCTTTCTTCCTTCCTGGGTGGACGGGAGCGAACATCAGAGACCTCTCGGATTCCTTAAGCGGCTCTTAGAATCCTGGGTGATAGGAATACCCATTCCACTTTTGAGTGGTAAATATACCATCATTGGCTCACCTAATGTTATCTACATTGACATGTTTTCTAACTCTGAATTCATGTAAATTCTTCCAGATTCACCTGTCCCCCTGAAGAGACCATATGCTGGTCGAAACGCGTCGGGGCTCAACTACTATATAATACTATAACAATGTGTAATTATACATGTTTGTTTTATTGGATTGTGGAATATGTAATGTGTATTCTCTGAACCAGATGATATACTGTACACATTGTATTGAACTATACTATGACATTGGACATTTTTTTGAATAAATCATTTTTTTTATATACAACCATGACAAAGGTACTTGACTTTGCTATTCCGCTGCCAAAAAGCCCCATTGGGGAAATCCTTTCTTTTTTTTGTACAATTTGTATTTAGGGGTGTGCAGCGCTCTCCACTTTTCCTCTAGGTGCCCTCTCTTTTCTGTTTTAAGCGTTTCAAGACCTTCCACTCTTTTGCCTTTATCACGTAGTATGCCTGCAGGCAACACATTTCACAACATAATACCACCCCTAAGAACTTTGGTCCTAATACCCACCAGTTTTTACAGCCTCAGCAGACTCAAAAACCAAAGTAGTCCTTATTGCCTTTCACCATTCAGTTCTTTTTATGCTCCTGGTAGAGATTAAGAACCCCCGGAGGCTGATACCTTATTATTATGGGTCTTTTACTAGACAGTGAAGTAACCATTGTCTCCTATTATGTCTCTAACAAGACACCCCTTCCATTTATCTCTCAAATGCTGTTCTTTATGAATTCACACAAATGGGGATTGTTTGTAGAGGCTCTATACAATTTCTTGGATAAATCCCCACAACCACCTTTACACGCACTTGCAAAACTCTAATTTCAACAGCTTTTACACCATCATCCCCTTGTTGACTGCTGGCATGAACACAACCTTGTCAAACGTCAATATACATTTTATTCCAACCCACACAAAACATTTTCTAGAATTGATCATATATTGCTTACCATAGGTTCCCTTCCTTTACTACTCTTCTTGTCTAATCATGCCTTCCCCTAGACTGATCACAACAGACTAGTCACAGCTCTATCCTTAATTCCCACCACCAGGGATGCAACCTTATGCAATAATAATGCATAATTTACTGACCCAGCTTACCACCAAGATATAGAATTGGTCCTGAAAAATTACCACTAATGCCACCCTGGACGTAACCCCTTTGACTTTATGGGAGGCCCATAAACATTCAATTAGAGGTTTTTGTATCAGTCAGGCCTCTTTTATCAATAAGGAAAATCATCTCACCCAACAGTGTTTGGAGGATGCTTTTAGCATATTCTATGCAGCATTTCAAATTAATCCCTCCCCAGTGCCAAACGGGAACTCGAGTAAGCCAGGCTTTTTTCTTACTGACCTAGCAGAAAAATCTTTACATAGATCATGCCACCAGTTCAGTATTATTTGAAAGCAAACAAACCTGACACATTCCTGGCTCTTTTACTTCAGATGTTAGACCGGGTCCCCAAACCAATTCGCCTGAAATTCTCAAAATATTCTTATACCAGTAACCCTCTGTGGATGCTTCGGGAATTCATCTGGCCCACCTCTACTCCGATTTTACCACTTATGATCATACCCTAACTGAAACCCCTTTGTCTTGCACCACTCTTCTCCATCTCAATTCTTCCCACCATGAAGAGCTAAATAAGCAGATAACCGTTCAAAAGATCTTAAAGTGTTTGTAAAGGCAGAAGGTTTTTATCTTAATGCTTTTTTTTATCACATTTTATCTGTTTTATGACTTGAATAATTTTGTAGATCTCCATATAATAATTTAAAAAAAATATGTCATATTGTGGATGGCCACCACTTTATGGGTGTCCATGGGAGTCATTAGTATTACCATAATTTGTAGGCTGCACAACAACATATTGTTTGGCACTGCATGAGCTTGGATCCTTCCTCTATCAGCAGTATTCCTGGGGCAGTGCAAAGATTTTTTTTGTTTCAATGGTTTTTATTGAAAGTAGCAAGTTACATTTACACGTTCATTGAATACTCAGCATTGACAATACAAGTGTGTAGTAATAATGAACCAACAGAACGTGAGACGGCAAAAAATTATGAAAATAGGGAGAACAAAAGAGAAGAAGAAAAAGAAAGAAAAAAAAAAAGAAGAAAAAGGTTGTCTACCCGTACATCATCGATATACACAATATGTAATCATGAATTAATATCAGAAGTAGAATATTGATTAAGAGCAAATATAAAGAAAGCGTGAGTATCCTATATTATTAATAAATGTCGATATCAGTGAGAATTATATTTAACCCAGTTTTCCCATTGCTTGGCAGTGCAAAGATTTGACAGCAATTAGGCACATTAAGTGAGTGTTCCATCAACACTTAATATAGAACCGTCTCTGCTATGTGTTCACGCTTTTTGCCTTTGTTTTTCACATCTTGCACTCCATCTGTGTCTTCAACCGTGATTTACACCTCCCCTGTGTGATCCCTCACAGGGAGAGATGGCCCAGCGGCAGTCCTGGGAGTTGGCAGATGGATCTCCACTATGTGTAAAAGCTCACTGGGAGGGATGGAAAGCGACATCCTTGAAGCGAATGGTGAGGGTTTGACAGCTTGCTCTGTCCCCCAGCATTATTTTTGGCAGTCAAGATGCACTTCCAGATTTCTGAGCCAAAAGTTTTGTTCTGGGCCAAGGTAGATGGTGTGCATTCCAGGGACTGCACACACTCCCATGAGAGATCTATTACACCTCATGAATTTCTTCTGAGATAGTGAGCACATGCAGAAAACAAGAGACCTAGAAGAGTCTTAAGGTACACTATACTATACCCAAGTGATAACATAGCAAATATTTCCTGTGGTTAAGGCTCATGTAATTTTAGATGCAACATCAAACTTTAGATGTAACATCAGATGTTATGATTGACAGATCTCTTTCTAGTGGTGGATGGTAACCAATCTCCGATAAATTTGAGTTTGTTTTGATTCCACCGAGTGCATGCTGGGAAAGGGCAGGGATCCTCTTTGTAATAGTATTTAAATGGGGCATCAGTTAGTTGGATTAGGTCTGAGGAAGGGATCGTCTCTCCTGAAACGCATTGTCTTTCGAACAGCAGAGACGCAATATCTCTGTTAGTAGAGATTTGTGTATGACATGCATTTGATCTTTTCATATTTGTGAGTATGACATTGGCATTTTTAATACATTTTCATTGGTGTTAAAGGCAATGCACTAGGCGTTTGAGTCCTCCTTTTTTTCTTTGTAGTGTTTTGGAGTTTCCCCACTTAAGGAGAGCAATATCGCTAGAAATGCCATAATCATCAGTGAGTAAGTGAGACTTGACTGCGTTTGAAATTGCATAAGCACCTGGGGCTTGATTTTTTTTGTTATCAAATATAGGAAATTTGTCGACCTTCTCTCACCTTTACTTGTTTGGGCATTCAAATCCAATTTAGATGGCCAAACTGTCCGACCAGACACCCTGATAATCCCACTATTGGCTCCCTGGTTAAAAAAAGAAGAAATAGGCTTTATATCCATTCTGCAGGCAGGTGACAATGTGCGTCATGCAATATTACTAGCTCACACAGCTTGTACTTGTAACATATCTACTTGTTTTGTATCTCTCGATATTAAAAAAGTCCTTCGACACTGGCAATATCTTGAGCTGGTTCTCCACACATTTTCTTGCTTGGGATTCCTCCTTATACACCAAACCCTCCACGTATGTACTTTATGCGGGACACAAGTCAGAACCTTTCCCTAACGAGAGAGGCACACACCAAGGCTATCAACTCTCAACACTACTTTTCACATATGTGATTGAATCATTGACCTACCTGATTCATGCCGGCCCTAATATACATGGCTGAGAAATAGATGGTCATCATCATAAATTATGTCTATTTGCTGACCTTGTCCTCCTTTTAATGTCCTCACCATTAATTTCAGCCTCCAATCTTCTTCACTTTTAGCTCTCTTTGGTAGAATTTCAGACATGCAGAATAATGCTACTAAGTCAACAGCGCTCAATGTTTCCTTATCCTCTTGTTAGATGTTAGATCAGCTATGGGGATTTTGCCATTCACTTGGTCCTCCCAATATATCTCTTATCTAGGTATCAACTATGCACCTCTGTTGGCTTACCTTGCCAATCTCATGACCAAATGGTGAACCCCCTGATTGGCTTAGGTGGGTAGGATAATGGTAATTAAAATGTCTGTCTTCCCCAAAATACTATACCCCTTTGAAGTACTCCCCATTTCAGTCCCTGACAATTTTTTGAGGTATTACAATGTAGGGCACTTTTTGAAAAAGCCGTAGATCTTTGAGTTCAGCTCATGATAAATAGGGGCAAACACAAAAGTGTTGCATTTATAATTTTGCTCAGTGTATGTTCTACGGATGCCATTCCATTGTACCCAGATGACCACTTTCGTACTTTACTGAAAACTATTGTATTTTGATGTACTGTTTACATTATTTTGTACCTTATTCTTATCCCAATAAACAAATTGAACAATAAGCTGCAAGTCCTCTATAAAAATAAGGGGGTTCCCAGGTTCCAGCTCCTCATGTAGTAAAGTGAGGCATACATAGTATTCTTACACATCAAGAACCTAATACACTGAGTTTTTTCTTTTTCTCTTTTTCCTATTGTTACTCTAGAATACTGTGTTACCTTTTTGTACTACACTTTTGTAATACTTGACTGAACATAGGACTATCTTGTTGTTGTCTTGGATAACCTTGTTTAATATGTAAAACCTTTAAGAAAGATTGAAAGTAAAAAAACACATACACACAGAGTTTTTGATTAATCTTTTAATTAAAAAAAGTCCCACAATGTATATCCATCATCGCTCATCAATCACGCCATCCAGATGTAGATCAATGTCAATCATGATGTCTGACATCCACTGAAAGAAAAACATGGCGCACATTATCTCTTATTGGTTCACTCCCTTCAAATGATTGGTCTGGTGGGTGAAAGCTCATATATATACAAAGGAATGGGGATTCCTAGGTAATCATTGACCAAATAACCATAACCATATTTGGTCAATGATATCACAGAATTCCAGTGATGTCTTTGACCAAATGTGGTCATGCTTTTGAATGGTCAATGATGTAACACACAAACCCCACCCTTTGTATGTATAAGCTGTCAAACACCAGAGCTGTCATTCAGGGGAAGTGAAACAATGGGACCAATTGCACTTCAGCTTTTTTTTTTATTAAATAATTTGTCAAAAAGTTTTTTTTTTTACTGTTTACTTTCTTTGTGAATGCGTAGGGTTAATAAATTTAGCCCTTACTCATTCACATGATGGGGTAGGGGGTATCTGGAGCCCCCTTATTATTAAAGGGGCTTCCAGGTTCCAATAAGACCCCTTACTATAGATCGCCACTCACTCATAAGATGCTGTGCTAGGATGGGTTACCCTTGGCAAAGTACCACCATATGCTAAGGGCATGTGGCCGGTATGGCTCAGAAGTGGAAGGGGAGCACACTATCCACCCTTTTTGGTCAGAAAGGCTGTGTTCTCAGATAGGTGATTGGTATAGATTTTTGGAGGGACCCCATGCATTTTTCTCCTAAGCTCTAAAGAAGGTTCCCTACTTTTTTTGCTTTTTTGCATGACTGTCCATTTTCATTAAAAATAATTTCCTAATTCATATTTCTTACACAAACTATTATGTAGAGATTGCACAGGATGATCTACTTCACAAGATATTAGAAACTTTAACACTTTTGTTGCTATAGCTGTTTTTGTGTGTTTTTTTGCATATGTGTTTATAAAATAATTTTAGGTGTGAAGATTACCACCAAACATTAATACTCTTTCCACACTGAAGCGTTTTACAGATGCTACAGTGCTAAAAAAATAGCACCTCTAAAGAGCCTCTCCTGTCTCTCCAATGCGAAAGCCCAAAGGCTTTCACACTGGAGAGGTGTGCTTGCCGGACGGTAAAAAAAGTCCTGCAAGCCGCATCTTTGCAGCGCTGTAGGAGCAGTGTATACACCGCTCCTACAGTGCCCCTGCCCATTGAAAAAAATGGGACAGTGCCACCAAACCGCCTTCAAACTGCCGATGCTTTGCAGGCAGTTTTAACCCTTTTTCGGCCGCTAGCAGGAGTTAAAACCGCCTTGCTATTGACCGAATAGTGATGCTAGAATTACGGTAAAATGGCGCTAAAAAAAACCGCCACTTTACTGCCGACGCCTGCCCACCCCAGTGTGAAAGGGCTCTAACTATTTTCTGAAACCAGAAAATATTTTGTAGTTTAAAAGTTTAAAATTTTGATGCCACACGATATTGTCCAATGGTTTATTATATGCACTTTTTCAGCAAAAAATACACTATTTAATTAATTATAGGGCAAACAAAGGCACTACATTACCCAATATATTAATCAATCTTTCATCAAGTATATAGACAGACACCTAAGATATTGAGTCTTAAAACTGCACGCACACATGAAACAACAATGAACTTTGGCAGCCCAAATTTTACACAGGTGATGCTTTAAAAGCCCTTACAGGTTCTCAGTTTAGAGTTAACCATACATAATGGTCCTACAATTACTTTTCTCACTCTGGCTTGCATGGGGATATTTGACATGTAACAATTATAATTTTTGTATTTAGGCACCCTCAGCGCATGTGTTTATGTTTGTGCAAAGGCATGTGGTTGCTCAAATTTGGGGACGGGGTGTTAAGCACTTGAGGTTGCATTGAGTAAATAGATCCAAAAGTTGACATGTAATAGACCACTGCTCATCAGAGAGATTTTCTCCTAGCTTATTGGACCTTGCCTCTGGTCTTTTTGGTGGCAGCCCTGACTGACTTCCCTTCATATATCTAATATATATATACTTACCCTGCCATTGGACTACTATGGAACAGTTTATTGAGGTATACCTACAGCGCTATCTGGAGGGATCCTAGCATCTGTTCCTGTGTTTTTTTTCCAATCTCCATATCGTGAGTACATATGTGCTTTGTATTATTGATTGATATTTATTTTGTAGCGACCTATTCACTGCATCTTTCCAAAAGGACTCCCTGATGAAGACTCAGTGAGTCAAAATGTGTAGGGGTCCCTTCTGGGTTCTGATGTTGTTGTTTTTTGAATGGAGAGACTTTACAATTCATGTCCATCACATAAAATGTAGTTTTTGTCATTTGTATTCATTTTAATTTTGCTAAATGCTTCTAATGTATACAATAAACTTTTTTTATGTTTTATACAATTATATGTCTATAATTGGTGCCTTTAAAGTCCCTTCCATATTTCTTTGCTTCTTCACTTTGTTGCAGGATGTGGCATCTCTGACATTCAACTATTGAGGCATTTCTGATAATTTTTTCACTTATGAGCACTGTTGTAGCACGTAAGGCACTGATGAGCACAGTAGTGACACCGTAAGGCAAGGTTGAGCACTTCAGTGGCACCATAGGGCACTGATGAACATTGTAGTGGCACTATAAGTCACTGGGGGGCACTGTAGTGGCACTGAATAGAACTGTAGTGGCACTGTGGGGCACTGATGAGCACTTTAGTGGCACTGAGGGGCACTGTATTGGCACTGAGGAGCACTGTCAGCACCAATGAGCACTGTTGCTACTTTAGGGGCACTGCTGTGGCACAGATGTGGCACCGATGAGCACTGTTGCTACTGTAGGGGCACTGGTGTGGCACTATTGAGCACTGCTGGCACTGCAGGGGCACTGATGTGGCACTGATGAGCACTGTTGGCGTTGTAGGGGCACTGATGAGCATTGTTGGCACTCTGATGTGGCACTGATGAGTTCTGTTGGCACTTAGGATTGTGCCAGCTTGCACTGTTGCAGTGTTTCTCTCGCCCCTCCTCACACCAATACAGTATGTGAGGAGAGGAGATAGAAACACAGAAGAAGCATGAGCTGAACTAGGCATGATCCCAGTTTTTTGATAAGTGATCGCTTCATCACTGGACACAGCGATCATGTGGAAAAAGGCCTCTATGATTGACCCTTTACTCCGATCCCTGATGCGCTGGGTCCCATGGAACCTGCCATTGCGGACCCAGCAATCACAAGATGCACAAGCACAGGAGGCCATCATGCAACAGCCTCCCAGAACTAGTCGGCTGCACTGTAGCTGTCATTCAGTTATAGTGTGGTCTGCATATGGCTAATTAGAGTCTCATCTTGCTTATGTGAGTTGAGTGTAGAGGGTTCTTGTAAAAAAAAGTTTTTGCCCAGGCCTTGGTGTTTTCATGTAGAAACCAAGCAGTATTATACAGTAGATCAGGGATCTGCAATTAGCGGACCTCCAGTTGTTGCGAAACTACAAGTCCCATCATGCCTCTGCCTCTGGGTGTCATGCTTGTGGCTGTCAGAGTCTTGCTATGCCTCATGGGACTTGTAATTCTGCAACAGCTGCAGGTCCGCTAATTGCTGATCCCTGCAATAGATGATGTGAGCTACATAGTAGTAATGTTTTAAGTTTGGTAATCCTAAAACATAAAAAAATATTTTTTCAGATTAATAGTCACTTTCCAGACCATACAGAATGATCAATTTCCTTGTCCAGCTGTTTGAAAAAATCAGGGGGGATTTGTATGGGAATAGCTTAGAACAATCTTGGTAGTATATTCATTTTAATAATTGCAATGCGGCTTAACCACAAAAAAGTAATGTTTTGCCATTTTTTGAGATCCTGTTTGATTTTAGACAGCAAAAGCAAGAAATTCAGGGGATAGAGTTACAACACAGTTTGTGGTATTGCCAATATGAGATATTTTATTGCCACTATTTTATATCAATATGAGATGTTGCCCATGTGAATAGTTATTGTCTGGGTTTCCTGAGAGACTGGAGTGTGCGGAAATATTCTCATGGCTATTGATTTTCAAAATTGTATTTATCTTTAGGTTAGATATATTAAAAAGAGAGAACTGGGGATTGTCAGTTGAGGGGCAACAATGAAAAAAGATGCAAAATAACATGTGGTATGTAATCTGGACAATATTGAAACCTTTATTTTCTGGGTGTGTTCTAAAGATCCTTAGGAATGGCTAGGCCAGGATGTAAAGATGGAAATTAGAGGGCACAGGGTCCAGCCTTTTCTGGTCCAATTGCTTATATGAAAGCCATAAGACAGCATCTCATTCACTCTAAGGCCGCGTACACACGCGGGGACTGTCTGCCGAAACTAAGTTCGTCAAACAGTCCGCTCAAACTTTTGAATGAACGAACACGCCCACACACGGCACTTTTTGAGCGGACAAATACGGCAAACTAAGTTCGTCGTACTAAGTCCGCGCAACTTTTGAAATGAACGGACTCGCCCACACACGAGGCAACAGTCCGCTCATTTCGAGCGCGTGTCAAGGTGGGCGGGGCCATGTGACATATACCATGTGACACCGCCCCATTGTCACTATATAAGTGGCCGCGCAGTGCGTCCCTGCCATTCCGGCCGGAGAGAGCGACGTGTCAACATCTCCTGGAGAAGAAGAAGAAGAAGAAGAAGAAGAACGGAAGGCGGCGGCGACGACAGCGGCGACAGAAGACCGGGCCACCGCCTGTAAAAGAGCTATAAGAAGGCGCGGTGGCCCGGCAGAAGAACCGAAGAGGGGGACAAGACCCCCGAAGTCGGGAGAAGAGGCCGGCGGCGGCGAGGAAGAAAGCCGGACTCCTCCGCTAGCAAAAGAGCTACAAGAAGATAGCGGAGGAGTCCGGCGAGAAGACCCCCGAAGACGGAAGACCCCCGGAGCTGTGCAATAAAATATTTTATCTCGTGTGTTGTGTTTTTTTTTGGGTACTTATATTTTACAGGTGAATGGGTAGGGGTACATTGTACCCCATACTCATTCACATAGGGTGGGGGGCCGGTATCCGGGGGCCCCCTTATTAAAGGGGGCTCCTGGATTCCGATAAGCCCCCCGCCCGCAGACCCCGACAACCAACGGCCAGGGTTGTCGGGAAGAGGCCCTTGTCCTCATCAACATGGGGACAAGGTGCTTTGGGGTGGGGGGGCCGCGCGGCCCCCCCTTCCCCAAGGCACCCCCCATGTTGAGGGCACGCGGCCTGGTACGGCTCAGGAGGGGGGGAGCTCGCTCGCCCCCCTTTCCTGGCCGGCCGGGTAGCGTGCTCGGACAAGGGTCTGTTGTGGACTTTGGGGGGACCCCCACGCCGATTTTTTTCGGCGTTGGGGTTCCCCTTTAAGTCCATTCCAGGCGGCGGAGCCCGCGACGTCTCCGTCGCGGGCCCCGCCCACCTTGACACGCGCTCGAAATGAGCAGACTTTTCTCCGGGCGGGAACAGTCCGCTCATTTCGAAAGTACAGCGGACTGGCCCACACACGGGCGGACTGTCCGCTCAAACCAAGTTTCAGCGGACAGTTTTTCGGGATTTCCGAAAAACTTTGTTCGTCAAACTGTCTGCTGAAACTGTCCGCTGAAAGCCCACACACGAGCGGACTGTCCGCTGAAACACTGTTCAGCGGACAAAGTTGAGCGAACAGTCCCCGCGTGTGTACGCGGCCTAACATTTGCACTGGGATTAGAATACACAGGTCAAATTCAGGACAGCATGTGCTTTTGAAGAGCCACATACAATCCCAAGAGATCCTGTTGAAACCTCCTTCTCTGTATCTGTTAACAAAAGAGCTGATTCTGCTCTTTGCACATACAGTTCCTTGAAAAAGTATTAATACCCTTTACATTTTTGACATTTTGTCATGTTGCAACAAAAAACCTAAATGTATTTTATTGGGATTTTATGTGATAGACCAACAAAAAGTGGCACATAATTGTGAAGTAGAAGGAAAAGGAAATATTTTTCAAAGTTTTTAAAAAATAAATATCTGAAAAGTGTTGCATGCTTTTGTATACAGCCCCCCCCCCCCCCCCACATCAATACTTTGTAGAACCATCTTGCAAAATAGAAAGATTGGCTCTGTCATATTGGATGGAGTTCATCTGTGAACAACAATTTTCAAGTCTTGCAAGAGATTCTCAATTGGATTTAGGTCTGGACTTTGACTGGACCATTCTAAGCCCTTGTACACAGGGTCGGACGTTCCAACCACAAAATCCGTCGGATAAATTCAGACAAATTTGTGCTTCAGATCGATACTGCTCTTCAGTTTGTGCTTGTTGGTGCGTATCTGATTATCTGAGTGTGTGGTCAGTTTGCATTTTTTTTGGTCATTGCAGACTGTATCTTGGTATATAATACGCTTTGATATACAGTGCTTACTGTACGCTGATTTCCAGTTAGTTCTTTCAGGCCTTGCTGTTTATCGGTGCTTTCTGTTATCCGTCCTGACCAGCTGACCGTTTGAAGCCATGTTTCATGTGCGTACTCATTGTAGATTTCGTGCTGTGCAGGAGCTTGGTGTTGGGCTTTTAGCTTTGACACAAGCCCAGTCCATGAACAGGGCGAGGAGGAGTTAGTGGACCAAGAATTGGTTCCAGCGTGACCAGTTCTCGCACATGCCTTTGCTTTGTGAGATGCGGGAGAATAATCCTGATGATTTCAGGAATTATCTCCGGATGACGGATCAGGAATTATCTCCGGATGACGGACCAGGAATTATCACCGTCTGCTAGCTTTGCTGTCCCCTTATATCAGCAGGCAGGATATCTGCACGCGGCAAGCCATCACTCCGGAGCAGGGGCTCATCGCCACTTTGTGGTACTTGGTGGCAGGGAAAAGTCTTCAGGACCTGAAGTTCTTGACAGGCATCTCCCCCCAGGCTCTGGGAATCATTATTCCAGAGACCTGTTCTGCCATCATACAGGTCCTGCAGAAGGACTATATTAAGGTACGTTTTCTCCTTTAACATCACATTCTATGTATTTAATGTTTGCTAATGTATTGTATTTCTTTCCTCATTCCCAAATTACCATGATTGCAATATGCTGTAATTGATATGCTGTGCCCCTTTGTCCTCATGCATGCTGGAAGCTTTTCAAGTTCCTTTTTTGTCCTTCATGCATATTTGCCTTCACTAACTTCTCCAGCATGCTCTTCTGGGCCCATAAACCTATAACCTAGTCACTTACCAATGTATTTTGTCAGCTCCATAGTATTGCTTTTCCCTAAACACCCCCTAAAATGAGTACAAATGTTATGCATGTGCTTAAATTCATGCAGAGTGCCAGAATTATTATTTTTTGGTTAGGCCAATCTCATTAGGAACCCCCCTCCCCCCTCAACTGCTAGGTCAGCTGATAGCAATCCTCTATCTGCTGACTTTGCCAAACCCAATACACACTATATCTACCTTTTTCTGGTCAGATTTATGGATGAATTCACCAAAGCATGTAGTGCAAGGGCCTGCCTCAATACTTTCAAATGCTACAGTTTAAAGTTTTTTTTTTTCTCCTATTATTATCTTGATAGGTAATAGCAGACTGTCAAAATGTGCTTCCATGTGTTCCTTTTTTTGTATTATGACACTTCTTACCTGTCCGATGGGCTGCCAGTAGTGTAAGTAAGGAGGGGCTGGCCAAAATATCACACATTATTTATGCATTCAGCTCTCAATGAAGTGGAGAGGGTTACCTGTCCAAAACATCCCCCCCTAATTTTTTGCAATGGGCCATCAGATGGGGAGGGGGGTGAGGAATCTGATAAGGGGACCTTATACTTTTGGCTTTAAATACTCATTTCCAAAAATGTTATACTGATCTTGGCCAAAAATATTTGTGTCTAATCTGCTTGCAATGTTGATGTGCAAAATGATTATTTTTTTTCTTGTTTGACTCCACAGTTTCCTTCAATGCCACAGGAATGGCAGACTGTGGCCTCCCACTTTGCCAGCCATTGGGACTTTCCCAATTGTGGAGGTGCAATTGATGGGAAACATGTCCCACCCCCCCAACTCGGGGTCCTAGTATTATAATTACAAGGGGTATAATAGTATAGTGATGTTGGTGGTGGTGTCCGCGACATATGACTTCCTGTATGTGGACGTGGGGAAAAATGTCCGTATGTTGGATGGTGGAGTGTTCGCGTGGATGGAGTTCTACTGGCGTCTCCAGAGTGGCAGTCTGGGCTTGCCACCTCCAAAGGAGAATGGCAAAGGACTCCCCTTTGTTTTCGTCGCGGATGAGGCATTTGCTCTGGCAAACCATCTGATGCAGCCTTTCCTGATGAGGACCCTCACCCCAGATCAGAGGATCTTTAATTTGTGGCTGGCCAGAGCCAGAAGAATAGTGGAGAACACCTTTGGGTTAATGGCCAGCCGATTCCGCCTATTTTTTACTCCAATCCACATGGTGGAATATAAACTCAATCATATTGTGCTTTCGTGCTGCATTTTGCACAATTTTTGGAAAAACACTCAGCAAACTATGTGGCCTCAGTTGGGCCTGATGCAGACTTGCCGGAAAATGTCAACCTGACGGCCCTTGAAGCTGGTCATCCTGGCTTGCCCCCCCAAAGTGCCCGCAAGGTCAGATCAAGATATGTGGCGTACTTTGTGGGTAGGGGGGCCATTGATATGCCAGACAATGTCTGAGAGCCATTTTTTAAATACATTTTTCTTTGAAACTCCAATAATCTTTATTTTCATCTACTGCTTGGCTTTGTTTTACGTGTCTCCTAGGTTTTATTTGGGGGGTTTTTGGGCCTTTTTCTAGAACAGTGCAAACCCAATTTCAGAGTGAGCTGAGGTGACAGTGTCTTCTTCAGATAATCTTATTATGTTGTGGGTCTGCTACACACACCTTGTTTTTGTTGTTAATGTATGTAGTGCATTACTGACAAAAAATATTGCTAATTTTCAGCCCCATGGCAGAAATATGTGGGGTCATGAAAATGGTGTGATTGGGGAAATGTAAACATCACTGTGAGTGTTATTTACAAATCCACTATGCACTACAACTGCACTGCAAAAGTGCACCTGAAACTGCACTTGGAGTACAAAGTGGATTTGCCTTTAGTAAATACCACCCATTGCCACAAAAAACAACAACTTTACTACAAATACTGCTTTTGCGTATTGAAAAAGGAAGCCACACATTGTTGATAATTTAACTTTTTACTCAAAGCACATTCACATGTGCGTTTAGAAAAGGGTTTTACAACAAACCAACATATTTGGTGTATATGAAACATTATTTTGGTAACATTTTTCTAACTTGCCGTTTTTGTGTAAACAGGCATGTATCAAAGCATAACATACAGAACACAGGAACTTACAAAGTTCAACTTTGAAAAGTGAAGACAATATCAGACATGAGTATGTACAAACTGTGCTGATATTGCCTTCATCAGATGGGGTGTCACCCCTGGAAAAGCCAAATTTGGAAGATGCACATAAATTGAGAATCATAACGTGGCCAGTTTCCTCCTGATCCCATGCCTAATGTCAACATGTGCTATCTCCCATCATGGGGTATCAATGTACATGTTTTGGGGGTGCAGCCCCTTCATCTCAGCCACTTTAGTAGCAAGGTAGGGGTTTCACCCACAAAATGCATACATTGATCCCCCCATGATGGGAGATAGTACATGTTTACACACTGTGTGCATCTTCCAAATTTGGCTTTTCTAAAAATATAAAAGTGTTTTTGAAAAATTAAAATGAATGCTAGATAGTTTTGGGTGTTTCGGACTCTCTAAAACATCAATGATGTTCTTCATTTTTTTGCTGAACATCATTGATGTTTTTCTGGATATTCTCTAAATCGCGATTGCACCCCATTATCTCCCCAATGAGGATCTGGGCACTTTCACTGGTAAAATGCGATTCTTCTTCCACAACATCCACATCACCTAAAAACAAACCAAAAAAAACCACACCATGTATTATAAATATGCAGGCATACATTGATTAGCTTACCTGAAGCTGTGGTCTCTGACACTCACCTGTAGGGATGAGCCGAACACCCCCCGGTTCGGTTCGCACCAGAACTTGCGAACGACCCCCGCGTTCGGTACGAACGTTAGAACCCCATTGAAGTCTATGGGACTCGAACGTTCGAATTGGAAAGTGCTAATTTTAACGGCTAATATGCAAGATAGTGTGCTAAAAAGGGTTTGGCGACCTGCCTCCTGCCTCAGGGGACATGGGTCACTGCAAAAAAAAGTTTTAAAAACTACTGTTTTGGCGGGAGCAGTGATTTTAATGACGATTAAAGTGAAAAAAAAAAGTGAAATATTCCTTTAAATATGGTGCCTGGGGGGTGTCTATAGTATGCCTGTGAAGTGCCACGTGTTTCCCGTGTTTAGAACAGTCCCTGCACAAAATGACATTAAACGGAAATAACACCATTTAAAACTGCTTGCGGTTTTAATGTTATATCTGGTTCCTGCAATATGGTTGAAAATCATTCAGAAAAATGGCATGGGTAGCCCTCCCTGCCCATTACCAGCCTATTTGGGTCTTGTACACATATTAAGGGGAACCCCGTACCCATATTAAAAAAAGGAAATGCGTGTGGCCCCCAGGCCCTATATACTCAGAACAGCAGTATACAGGCGGTGCAAACAAGACAGGGACTGTGTAGGTTTGTTGTGTTAAGTTGAATCTGTTTGTCATTTTCAACCGGTACATTTTTAAAGTGTAGCTCCAGTCAAAAAAAATATCTTTAAGCTTTTTGGAAAACATAGGGAAGGGTTATCACCCCTGTATAATTTTGTTTTGTCGTCCATCTTTTTTCATCTCACTTGCTGCTGTCTCCTTGCGTTTGCAAGTAGGAGATGTTTGTAAGTTGGATGTTTGAAAGTAGGGGCCTGCCCTATATTATAGCGGTATGTACTGGGTACAGAGCACGCAGACAGCACGCACTATCTCCTAACACTACTGACTGCAAGCTCTATTATTAACCACTTGTTAGCCCAATGTTTGCATAAAGTGAAAGATGAAGTTATGCTGAGTAAATAGATATCAAACATGTCACTCTTCAAAATTGCACATGCCCGTGGAATGGCGCCAAACGTCGCTACTTAAAAAATCCCCATAGGCGACGCTTTAAATATTTTTTTACTGGTTACATGTTTTGAGTTGCAGAGGAGGTCTAGGACTAGAATTATTGCTCTCGCTCTAACATTCTCGGCGATACCTCACATGTGTGGCACATGCGAGCACATGGGGACATGGGCGCTTTAATTTTTATTTTATTTTTTTATTGTTCATTTTACTTTATTTTAGTTTGACATTTTTTTTCCCAAAAATATATTTTTGATCACTTTTATTCCTATTACAAGAAATGTAAACATCCCTTGTAATAGGAATATGGGATGACAGGTCCTCTTTACAGTGAAATCTGGGGGGTCAATATGACCCCACATCTCACCTCTAGGCTGGGAAGCCTGAAATAAAAAATAAAAAAAAAGATTCTGGCTTTGATCGTACTGGCGAGTTGGTAGAAGCACCAGAGGGCGGTGAGGGGTGGGGGGCGTCTATGGCTGGGTACTTCAGGGTATCACCGAGTATGGCTGGGTATCTCTGAGTATGGCTGGGTATGGCAATTTATGGCAGGGTATTACAGAGTATTGGCGGGGTATTGGCGGGATACTACAGAGTAATAGCAGGGTACTGCAGAGTATTGGGGGTACTGCAGAGTAATAGCGGGTACTGCAGAGTATTGGGGGGTACTGCAGAGTAATGGGGGTCACTGCAGAGTAATGGGGGGTACTGCAGAGTAATGGCGGGGTACTGCAGAGTAATGGCAGGGTACTGCAGAGTATTGGGGGGTACTGCAGAGTAATGGGGGTTACTGCAGAGTAATGGGGGTACTGAAGAGTAATGGCAGGGTACTGCAGAGTAATGGCAGGGTACTGCACTGCAGAGTAATGGCAGGGTACTGCACTGCAGAGTAATGGCGGGGTACTGCACTGCAGAGTAATGGCGGGGTACTGCACTGCAGAGTAATGGCGGGGTACTGCACTGCAGAGTAATGGCGGGGTACTGCAGAGTAATGGCGGGGTACTGCAGAGTAATGGCAGGGTACTGCACTGCAGAGTAATGGCGGGGTACTGCACTGCAGAGTAATGGCGGGGTACTGCAGAGTAATGGCAGGGTACTGCACTGCAGAGTAATGGCGGGGTACTGCACTGCAGAGTAATGGCGGGGTACTGCACTGCAGAGTAATGGCGGGGTACTGCAGAGTAATGGTGGGGTACTGCAGAGTATG
This sequence comes from Lithobates pipiens, assembly GCF_037356315.1. Classification (NCBI taxonomy): domain Eukaryota; kingdom Metazoa; phylum Chordata; class Amphibia; order Anura; family Ranidae; genus Lithobates; species Lithobates pipiens. The sequence goes on along the minus strand of NW_027507784.1, from coordinate 204,456,067 downwards.
CACTGGTATTGCAGAGTATTGGCAGGGAATTGAGGGGTTAAATTCGGTGAGCAGCGATGTGGGCACTGCAGATGCAGCCCACATCGCTGCTGACACCGATCTCTTTCCCCTCCGCTGTACCGATCGGTACAGAAAGGGGAGGGAGGAACAGGCGTCATAACATGACGCCGGTTTGTTTCCAAGTGATCACTCCGTCATTTGACGGAGCAATCACGTGGTAAACGGCCGCTATGAGCGGCCGTTTACCGTGATGCGCCGAGTCCTATGGACCCGGCGGTCACGGATGCTCTCGAGTGCGCACACCTCGGGGCACGCGAGAGCAGAATTCTGGGAGGCCGTTAATTAACGGCCTCTCTGAGTTAAACAACCGCCCTGAAGCCTTTAATCGGCAATGGGCAGTTGTTAAGTGGTTAAAGCTAGATCACTAGCTATATAGGTGAGGTGAATATAGTGGTGTATACTGCAGTCAGGGCACAGACAACAACCACTACACAGCAGCAAGATAGGAAATCAGCCAAAAACGATTGGTGTGTACTGTGTTGAAGGTACACAGAACACCCACTGCTTCAGATGCAAAGTAACACACTACAGGAGGCCGCCTTAAAGGCGGCCTTATATAGTGTGGGGCGTGCACTACACAGTCTGAGCTATGATTGGCCACAGGCAGGATGCCTGTGGCCAATCATGGCTCTCCTCGCTGCCGGCGCTGCAATTGGCCAAGCATGCGGGGTCACAGTGCATGCTTGGCCAATCATCGGACAGCAATGCACTGCGCCAACGCAGTGCATTGTGGTCCGCGCGCGCGTCACTCGAATTTTGACGCGAACGGCCAAAACGTTCGGAATTCGCCGAACGCACGAACAGCCAATGTTCGAGTCGAACGTACGTTCGACTCGAACACGAAGCTCATCCCTACTCACCTGCTGTGGTGCCAATTTCGCTTCTGGTGTTAGTATTTCCCCTCTTTGGGAGGTGTGGGGTCCCTGGTGTCCTCAGATGTCTCGAGTCTTCTCTCCCCTATGAGAATGTAAAAAAAAAATAATACTTAGCACACAGATATTTGAAGGCAGAAATAGGAATATGAAACATTGCTTGGAAGTGTCATACAATTGTGTTTTTTGGCAGAGTTCAAAGGTGAAAACATTATTTTTGACACTTTCTAAAGCTGGAATACTTACCTGTTGTGTGAACAAATGTAGTCAAGTGCAACTTGGCAAAACATTGTTTTTGGAGTGGGCTAACGAAAGATGTTTATTACGAACGATTGAACCCATGAACATGAAAGTGGCCATTTTAAACTGTACAACATTAAATCAAAGCACATGGAGCAATATGCAAGCAATAATAATAATATGAACACAGGACAACTACTTACTTTTTTGAAGAACTCGCTTGATCCTTCTTTACTGATCATGCTCCTTCAGTTTCAGGTCTGACCAGCGTTTTCTTAGTTGATCCTTGGATCGTCGTACCTCTAAATTCTTCTGAAGACTCTTCACAACTTTAGTCATGATCTTGGCCTTTCTTACATTTGGGTTTGGGTAAGGTCCATACTTCCCATCATAGTCGTTCCTCTTCAATATGTCCACCATCTCCAACATCTCTCCAAAAGACATATTTGAGGCCTTAAATCTCCTCCTTTGGGATCAGGATGTTTCAGGCTCCGGGCTTTCCTCCTCCTCCTCCTCGTTAGTAGAATTCTGATGTTGCCCCTGCTGTGTCTCCGCCATGTGCTCTCCCCACTGCGCCGAAAGAGAAGGGGAGGGGAATAGACTAGAAAGAACGTCAGGGGTGGGCAGAGTTTCACGCATGCGCACTGTATATAAAATGCAACACGCGTGTGTCGTACGTACGATCTGTGAGCAGAGGGAGAAACTGACGCGCCGATAGTTAAAACAAAGGAACAATTTTAACTTGGTACATCACTAGGGCAGACATCACCTATTTAAAAAATAAAATTGGTAGCCTGAGGAGTACATATCTGAGGGAGCGCAAGAAGGTGCTGTAGTCAATGCAAACTGGAGCAGCAACAGATGAAGTTTATGTCCCCAAGCTCTGGTACTATGAGAGGATGCATTTTCTGTCAGACCAGGCTGATGTTAGGGAATCCCTCTCTACTCTTCCTTCCACGCTTCCTTCTATGCTTCATTCCACCCCTGCTGAGTCTTCCGACGCCCAACCCGGGCCTTCCAGACAGGAAGAAGTGGATGAGCCCAGCGTGAGCCAGGTATAGTATTGTTCCACATATTTTTGGAGTTTTTACTCACTAATTGCTGATTTTAGAAAGTGTTTCACAAATCAATAGACAGTAGTGGCCAGGGCTGCCATCAGAAATTTTGGGGCCCCTTACACAGCTTTAGGTCGGGCCCCTCCCCCAGAGCCTGACCATCAACATTTCATAGGGCCTACCCACCGGCCGTACCACTGAATCTGCTCACTGACATCCCATAACAAGTCCCATTCCACCTCCTTCCCTTGTCCTTTTCTTCCCCCTCCTCCTCCTCTTCTTTAACCTCCCTGGAGGTGATCCCGAGTCTGGCTCGGGTTGGGATTTTAGTTCCACGAGCGGTAACCCCAAGCCAGACTCGGGATCGCATCACTGGATACAGGGAGGACAAAGGCAGAGTTACTTACCTTGTCCCCTGGATCCAGCGATGTCCTCCGCGCTGTGTGATCGAGCTGTCCTCTGCTTGATTCACACAGTGCCCGAATGCCGCCAAGCTCCGTTCCCTGCAACGTTACGGCGCACGGGAGCGGAGATCGGTGCCAAATTCAAAAAAGTAAAAACACACAAAACACACACAGTACTGTAATCTTACAGATTACAGTACTGTATAAAAAAAATGACACACCCCCTTTGTCCCTAGTGGTCTGTGCAGTGCCCTGCATGCACTTTTATATTATAAATACTGTTTTTTCTGCCTGGAATTTGGAGATTGTCCATAGCAACCAGAAAGTGTCCCTTCTTCAGTGTTTTAGGATTTGATTACATTATTGAATACTTTTTATTATTATTTATTATATTATAAACTTTATCATACCCGGGATGTCTTCTAGACTGGTTTGAACAGATTTAAGAGAGTTATTCCTAAGAATTATAGGACTACAATATAAAACACCAAATTTCCATGCAAAATAAGTGTACCGCTTCCAGCACCTAAAACCAGAACTAATCATACCGCCAGGGAGGTTAAAGACACTTTACCGTCAATGCGGCCAGCGCCTCAGTGTGAAAGCGCTGCTAGTTTTAGCAATGCTTTACCGTAGTTTTGTCGGGGCACATTTAACCCTTTTTCAGCTGCTAGCAGGGATTAAAAGTGCCCCACTAGTAGCCGAAAAGTGCTGCTAAAACAACAGTAAAGCGCAGCTTAAACTAGTGGCGCTTTACCGTCAATGCAGCCAGCGCCTGAGCGTGAAAGTGGCTTTATTGCTTTCTGTCTCTGGTCTTCATGCTCACAGCTTTGGCAGCACTGGCCCTTGTTTTCAATGGCAGGGGCGGTTTAGGAGTGGCGTATTCACTGCTCCCACACCGCTGCAAGGATGCTGCTTGCAGGACTTTTTTCCCCTGTCCCGCAAGCCCACCACCACACCGGAGCTGCAGAAGAGGCAGTGTACATGTGCTTTTCATGTGCTATTTATTTAGCAAAAAACGCCTGTAAAACACCTCAGTGTGAAAGTGGCCTAACAGGGCAGATTATATAATTAGCAGACCCACATGAAAAGTTACCTGGGGGGATACACAAATTGTGAGATTTGAAAGTATTTCAGATACTACCTGTAACATAACATTCCACTTAGTGTATGTGTGTACAGACACAGCGGGGCGGGGGGGGGGGGGGGGTTGGACATCATTGCAGAAAAGGGATAGAAAGTAGCATGCTGATAACTGGAGGGGCGTGTCAGGGAGAGCTCTTCGTGCCAATCACCTCTGATCCCTCCCTAGCACTCCCCATCTCCATCTGCTGCAGGGATGAGCTCCGTTGAATGTAAACAATCTGTCTTCTCCTCCTGCTGGCCAATCTCAATGTCTGCAGCTCTGCTACTTGTGATGTGAAGGAGATCAGGCACTGGGGGGGCAGCAGCGAAAGGAAAACATCAGATGAGACCAGCAGGTGTCCCCCCCAGTTTCAGTCCTGTTCCTGGTCATAAGAAGCTGTCCCACTATGGCTGTGAGACCCTCTATACTTTCGGCCATTCCACCACACTTCCTGGTTGCCGGGGCAATGCCAAGCTCACTCCTCACAGGTGCCGCTGATTAGAAGTCGCCTGGTGCACTTCTGCTGCGATTGGTGGAGGGGCAAACTTTTTCACCCACCTCCCCCTCCACCAATCCCAGCAGAAGTGCATCTCAAGGTGTCTAATAAGTGGCACTGTGGGAAGTGATCTTGGCATTGGTCAGAAAACCAGGAAGTGTGGCAGAATGGCCGAAAGTGCCTGTCAATCATCCATCCTTCAGGCAGTGGGTGAAAATAACTTGGGGGCCCGAGTCGCTTGGGACATCTGGGCCCCTTGGGATGCCAGGGCCCCTTACATGAGTGTGGGTTTTACCCCCTGATGGCAGCCCTGGTAGTGGCCAAAACATTTGGGCGAAGAATGAATAATGCTGGGCTCAGAATGATAGTCTTTTCTATTTGTTAACAATTTGCAACAATCAAGAGCTAAAAATTGTGTGTGTTTGATGAACCAAAAACTAAAACTAGGTACCTTTTTCATACACAGGAAGACCTCAGCCAGGAGGAGGGTGTGGAATGCAGCAGCCAGGCGGTGGCTGTGGAACGTGGCAGCCAGGAGGAGGCAGGGATAAGTGGCAGCCAAGAGGTGGGCAGGCCTAGGAGCCTGACTCAATCCCAGGTCCCTCCCCTCCGCCTCCCACCCAAAAGGGCCAGAAAGGGGGGAATGTGGAGGAGTTGGCTCTGAAGCTAATTGGGGAGGCTGCAGCAGCCCTCAAAGCCACCCCCACATATCAAGAGGCCTTTGCCGCCTTGGCTGCCTGCAAACTCCAGCAAATGGAGGAGGGGCAACACCTCATGTGTGAGGAGCTCATTATCCACACACTCAACAAGGAGTTGTTGGGCCAAATCACACAAGCAACACACTTGTGTGATTTGGACCATGCTCCTCCTCCTCCTTCTGCCACACCTCCAGCACCACAGCCACAGCCTGGAAGGAAGCGTGGAAGGAAGACCAGAGATGACCTGGGTTCAGTCTGGTCTGACAGAAGATGCATGTTCTTGTAGGACCACAGCCTGGGGACATAGATGTCATCTGCTGCTGTTCCAGATTTCTTGGACTTCAGGACCAGACTGTTCTCCCTCAAATATGTACTCCTCTGGCCACCAATTTTTGCATTTAAATAGTTGATGTGTGCCCTGGGGGCTAAAGGCTTCGCTAATCTCCCCAGTTTCTCCAGCGCTGCCTCCCTCTTTATTTGTTAATGACACCTAAATAAAGTTTTTTGTTGGTTCAAGAAATACTTGCCTATGTGTTGTACTTCAAAAAGGACAGTTTATTTGTGAGTAGGAAGGTACATTTCAAAAATACAAAGTCAAATTAATAACAAGGGGCACCAACACCAAACAACCTCCTAGAGATTAAAAAAGAAAACAATAAAATAAAAAGATAATAATGGTGTTGTGGTAAGTTGACACACAAAACACACAACAAAAATTAGGAAGATGAGCAAACTGTCAAAAAAGGAGATCTTAATTAAAAAAAAAAACAACCACAAAATTTAAAACAAACAAAAAAAAATGATTGGGGAGATGTGACGAATTAAAATATTGTATTCATGAAATGAGGAAAAAGAATAAAGAAATAGGTTTTGGAGAAGTGTGTGTGGATATCAGCAGCAAAACAACTTAATTCTTGTAGCATTCTAAAGAAAAAGAGAATGCGCTGCATTAAAGAATTTTTAACATTGCAGCGTGACGAATGTGCTATATCGATTATGAACGGTAGTTTTACCTGACCGAGCGCTTCCGTCTCAGAATTTATTCTGAGCATGCATGGAACCTTGTCCGTCGGACTAGGCTACACATGATCGTAACTGACGCGCATCGGATCATGTCACAAAATTTTATAGCCCAGCTCTCAAACTTGGTCGGTCGGATATTCCGACGGAAATAGTGCGATGGAGCCCACCCACGGTCGGATTATCCGACAACATGGTCCGATCTGACATTTTCCGTCAGAATATCCAAACATGTGTACAAGGGCTAACACATGAATTTGCTTTGATCTAAACCATACCATTGTCACTCTGGCTGTATGTTTAGGATCGTTGTCCTACTGGAAAGTGAACCTCTGCCCCAGTCTCAAGTGTTTTGCATATTCTAATAGGTTTGTTCTAAGATTGCCCTGTATTTGGCTTCATCCATCTTCTAATCAACTTTGACCAGCTTGCCTGTCCTTTCTGAAGAAAAGAATCCTCACAACATGATGTTGCCACCACCATGTTTCACTGTGGGGATGGTGTGTTCAGTGCGATGTGCAGTGTTAGTTTTCCACCACACATAGCATTTTGTTTTTAGGCCAATAATTTCAATTTTGGACTCATCTGACCAGAGCACCTTCTTCCACATGTTTGTTGTGTCCCCTACATGGCTTTTCACACACACTGCAAACTTCTTATTGTTTTCTTTCAACAATGGCCTTCTTCTTGCCACTCTTCCATAAAGGTCAGATTTGTGGAGTGCACAACTAATAGTTGTCCTGTGGACAGATTCTCCCACCTGAGCTGTGGATCTCTGCAGCTTCTCCAGAGTTACCACGGGCCTCTTGGCTGCTTCTCTGATTAACCACTTGGGATCCGCGCTATTGCCAAATGACGGCATTAGTGCGGATCTACTTTTCCGGGACTACGTCTATTGACGTCGTCCCGTGCACGAGCGGCCTGCGCGCCCCCTGAGGGGCGCGGGCGGCGCGCCCTGTGATCGGCGAGTCCATGAGACTCGCCTGATCACCGATCCGTGGAAGGGGTCGATCCCGACCCCTTATCACGTGATCAGCTGTCAGCCAATGACAGCTGATCATGTGATAGAACGGAGCCGGTAATCGGCTATTATTCCTCCTCGCGCTGACAGCACGAGGAGAAAAAAAAAGCCGATCACCGGCGGCCGTGATCGGGACATCAGTCACCCACAGTGCCACCCACAGTGCCACCCACAGTGCCCACAATCTGCCTCAAAGGTGATGCACCCCAGTGCCGCCCATCAGTGCCCAGCAGTGCCGCCCATCAGTGCCCAGCAGTGCCGCCCATCAGTGCCCAGCAGTGCCACCTATCAGAGCCACCTATCAGTGCCACCTATCAGTGCCCATCAGTCCCATCTATCAGTGGTACCTATCAGTGCCCATCTGTGCCACCCATCCGTGCCACTTATCTGTGCCACCCATCCGTGCCACCCATCCGTGCCATCTTATCTGTGCCCATCTTTGCCCATCAGTGCCGCCTTATCTGTGCCCATCGGTGCCGCCTTATCTGTGCCTATTAGTGCCGCCTTAACTATGCCTATCAGTGCCCACCAGTGCAGCCTATCAGTGCCCACCAATGCAGCCTATCAGTGCCCACCAATGCAGCCCATCAGTGCCCACCAATGCAGCATATCAGTGCCGCCTAATCAGCGCACTTCAACGAAGGAGAAAAATGACCCGTTTGCAAAATTTTATAACAAACTATTAAAACATGATTTTTTTTTTTTTTTTTTTTTGCATCTTTTTTTGTTTGTTTAGCAAAAAATAAAACTCCGAGCTGTAACTAAATACCACCAAAAGAAAGCTCTATTTGTGGGAAAAAAATGATAAAAATTTCATTTGGGTACAGTGTTGTATGCCCGCGCGGGGGGGTTTAAGTGCCCAGTAAGCAAGTGGTTAATGCTCTCCTTGCCTGGCCTGTCAGTTTAGGTAGACAACCATGTCTTGGTAGGTTTGAAGTTGTGTCATACTCTCCATTTTTGAATGATGGATTCTATGAGCTGTTCAAAGCTTAGAATATTTTTTTTATAACCTAACTCTGCTTTAAACTTCTCCACAACATTATCCCTGACTTGTCTGGTGTTTTCCTTGCCTTCATGATGCTGTTTGTCCACTTAGGTTCTCTAACATACTGCTGAGGGCTTCCCTGAACAGCTGTATTTTTACTAATATATTAGGTGACGTCTAAAGGCAGGGAGCTGAATACAAATGCACACCACACATTTTTTATATTTGGAAAACCATTTATCATTTTCCACTTCACAATTATGTTTTTTGTTGGTCTATCACATAAAATCCCAATAAAATACATTTACAATATTGGTTGTAACATGACAAAATGTGGAAAAGTTCAAGGGGCATGAATACTTTTTCAAGCACTGTAATTGCTTTTAGTGTTTTGAGAGTACTGTCCTGAGCTTCTCTTCCTGGGACAAAGCCTACTTGATCAGCATGTATTAAGGATGAAATGTGTGATGGTGGTTCGACAGGATCCTGGTAAAAATTTTGAGTTTCAAGTTTAATAAAAAGATGGTCCTGTAGCTTGTGCATAACTGCAGGTCTTTGCCCTTTGCATTGCTATTTATTATGCTGAAAAAAATACTGTCGGTGCTGCTCTAAAAAATGCTAGAGCATATATATATTTCACAGAATAAATGCATAAATATTGTACAGACTCAAAAGACAGTATTTAAGCACTTGGAGCAAGCAGCATTCCAAAGAAAAGCTGCGTGTTGTGTTTACTTTTCAAAATGTGCCCTTATCCAAGTTCTGGGAGATTTGGGGTAAAAAGCTTTATCCTGTATGTCCTTCTCAAAATACAGCCTATTTGTAGTGCCTAAATCCTGTCTAAAGAGTCTAGATCAGTGTTTCTCAACCTTTTTTGGTCAAGGCACCCTTTAAAATTATGCAAAATCTGAAGGCACCTCATTCTAAAATGTGAACAATAAACCAACAGTTTTATATATGTAGCACTACCCCCGAAGGAGCTGCTGGTAAGATTTGGGCTTGTTTCACGTCTAGGGGTGTCCCGTGGTAAATGGCCCAGTAACTTGAGAGACTGACGACAGATCCACTTGAATGGATTTTATTTGCAAAACGTAGACAATGAACAGTCTCTTAAATTGGGATCAGAGGGTTGGAAAGGAAGTTCAGGTACTCTTAGTGTCAAAGTCAAAATGTTGAAGAACTTGCTTACTTTGACTGCATCCAGAGAATAGCCATTCGCAACCGTATGTTCACTCAAGTTGGACAGTCCCTCTCTCACCACGCCTAGCAGCCAACAAGGTGCTTACTCAGGAACAAGTCTGTGCCACAGATGTTGTTATAGAACATGTAGGGAAACTAAACTTGAAGAACACTCGTAGGATACCTGGATCTTTTAGCCAGCTTGGCGATATTAATGAGACCGGATTCTCTTGGGTACTTCAGCCCTTTCAGGCTCTTACTAAGAAACCAACCCATACGTGGTCTTCTTCTGAAGAGTTCTCCCCTGGAATGCTTGAAGTTACTGGGTCTCTCCCAAACCAGGGACGGCACCCAACCACCTCAGAATCCTCCTTTAGTGTCCTTGCCTTGAGTTAGCCACCCCGAGACATCAAGATCCGCACCCCAGGCCATAGCCTTCCTGGGGGCTGGTCAGAAGGACCAAGACCATGAAGTCAGTACATCATTCTGGACCGGAACCCCGAACCACGTGACGTCCGCATCTTAAATACCCTCTCCCAGAAAGCACAGCGAGAGCTCTACTCCCACTGGGTGGGCTCCGAGAGAGAGTAACTTAAGCACCTAACCAGACTATAGTTCCATGCCTGCCAGAAGAGACAGTGCCCCCTGTGGCCAGGCTGAGCATCTCAATGTCCAGTCAGACTGATGCTGAAGTCTAAATTTAGACAATTGTACCCAAACCAAACTGCAGTTCTGGCATAACTTTAACTTTGAAAAACACATAGTGCGTGCTCTTCAGGAGCCGCCGCTACACATAAACAGCAACATCCACACATGGGATACCCAATTTTACAGGTTATGTATTTTTCCAAAGCAAATACACCTTTGCACACCGGTACTGACTAGTACTCCAATGTTTCTATTCTCCCTCAGTTTTCCTCCATCTCTCACCTAATGTGACCCCAGTTCTGACAGAGAAGGACAGGGGAGGGGAAAACAAGGATGCTATGCTATGCTATTTGACCTTCTCCTGGTTACATGATGACATCATTGTTTGTTAGGACTCTGGCGGTTGGAAGGTTGTAATGATGCACAATGAAAACCTGTGGCTTTGTGTAACTAAAAGACAGGCTTGATCCACTCACTGGCTACACATTTTTGGGCCAGCTTTTAGGCTTTTGCCAAAGCAACGCTAAAGGAACCTGAAGGTTCCCTCAGTTGAAAAAGGCTGGTCTAGACAGTGTTTCAGCCCTTTTACCAATATTGTCTTTTCTAAACAGAGAAAATATAATTTTTTTCAGTTTTCTCCAGGAATACAATAAATCCTCACACACTTATTGGTGTCACTAGAAGTAAACTATAGTCCCATTCATCACTGCTGCAGCGAGAGTAAAAATAAAGATTTATTAATTCATTGGTGTCAGTGGTTAACTTACCTCATCATCCATCATCCACCTCAAATGCTCAGAACTTTACTGTTGGTCATGGCAAAATTAGAATTTTGTAGCTGGTTAAATTCTTCCTATTTTATTCTATTCAATTTATTTCTATTCTATTCTATTCTTTCTATTCAGTTCTTTTCTTTTCTATTCTATTCATTTTTTTATTTTATTTTACAGTCTATTCTATTTAAATTATTTGCTTGAAATTCACATTTTCTGAAGACAGTTATATTATATTTTATTCTATTGTATTGTTTTTTTATATCCTTTTTATTTTATATTCTATGCTATTCAGCTATTTTCTATGCTATTATGTTCTACTCTATTATATTTTATTATATTCAAACTCATTATATTCAAAATTCAAATTTTTGGAAGACGGTTCCATGCTTTCTATTGTTTTTATTTAATTTTATTCTATTAATTATTTCCTATTCTATTATTTTCTATTCTATTCTTTTATTTTCTATTCTGCTAATTTATATTCTATATTCTTATATTCTATTCTATCTTATTCTATCCTATTCCTTTCTAATCTAAACGAATCTATTCTATACTTTTCTATTCTATTCCTGTAATGTCTATTCTATTTTATTCTATTATTTTATTTTCTATTATATTCAATTACATTTTTTTTATTTTTGTCAGGAAAGGTTCCACTCCCTGATTACTCTGTCAATCATTTGGCATCCAGTATTGATGTCCACCAGTGGGTGTTTCCTGCCAGTCTGGAACTGTCAGGGGAGCTATTTCCTGCTGGTGGTATTATATGATCTTTGGGCAGCAGTACTGGCGCCCACCAGTGGGTGGTTCTTGGCAGTGTGGCGTCAGCATCATCTCCTGCGTTCAGGCATTACCTGAGCCTGATTGCAGGAGATGTGTATAAATACCCAGGAACACACACACCTGGCCTTGGTATCTTCCTTGCGCCCATGACTCTGTGAGCTCTGAACCTGATCCGGATCCTGTCTCTGAACATGATCTCTGTATCTGAACCCTGAGCCTTGTACCTGTACCCATCCCTCCTGTGATCCTGTTACCCTTACCTTTGCCTTTCAGCCTTATCCATCCATCCTCTCCTTGTCCTGTTTGTTCCCTGTCCCCATCCCCTGACCTCCCGTTTATTGACTACTTGCTTGGCTATGTTTATGATTCTGGCATTCCCCTATTATTGTATATACTTGTCTAACTGTGATTATTTGTGGGTCTCTGTTTGATATTGGTTGTTGTGCACTGTGTGATATAGGAGGTGGTTGTATTCATATATTTTCACTTATCTTTAATCAATCATAATATTTTCAACTTACATGCATTGTGTTCCTCTGTTGCTGTCCACACAGTTCCTATTCCTTCATTTTCTATTCTATTTTATTCTATTCTTGTTTTCTATTTTGATTTAAAATTTGGATTTGTTTAGTTAAAATTTGAATTTAATTTTGTTATTTCAGATTTATTTAAAGTCGTTACTACTGTAATTTGGGAATTTGGATACATCCGAATTTCCAAATAATAAAAAATGTGTCTGAATTTCGATTCAGAATGAAAAGAACCGCACATGTCTACACTACACCACAATTTTCTGTATGCTGCAACAAGGGTTCTTTGTGTTATGTTTTAATTGCTATATACAGAACTCCTACTTTAACCCATTCTTTCTCCTTAGGGACGGCTCCAATCTAATTTCATGGATCCACAGACAGTAGGGTAATTTTTTTGCTTAGCGCGACACAGTAGACCTCCTCATATTGCCCTAAAACTAGCGGGTAAAGAAAAAGGGTATCCCCTTGTGGTGGACTTTTAAGGCACAATATATTAGAAGAGGTATGTAATTTTCAAAAATATTTATTTACAAAAATGCATAAAAAACATATAAAAACAAGGAATGTTTTGCATATCTAAAACATTATCACCGTCATAGAATATAAAGTACAATCTATACTTCTTGTACCCAACGCATTTCAGAGTACAAATTATCTCCTTCCTCAGGGGTACATGTTAGCAAGAAGATATGTATTCTAGAATAGAGTAATAGATGAATAAGTACATAGCATCTACACTGATGTACATACAATTTAACTAAATCGTTGAAATTTACTTACATACATTGTGACGGTATAGTTAACATTCCAGTATATTGTTTTTAAAAAACACGTGAGAGCACAGTCTATTTTCTAATTCTCAACCAAGAAATCCTTGATGGTATATTTATGAACAGATGTCCATGTCAAAACCAAAGGGGGTACACCACTCGCCATTGACCCGACCCCCCCCCCCCCCAAAATGGAAAAAGACAGAGGGGCAAAAAGAGCCTGACGACCTACTGGGGCCAGGAAAGAGAAAAAGTCCTGGGATATAGGAGAAGTGGTGTTGTGGAGAAGTGCTGACCACAGCTATGAAAATAGTAACAATATTGTATTATTGCCTATTTATAGTAAAGTGTAGTATTTATTTCATAATGTAAATTAAATCTATAGGGGCAAGGTTTTTAAAATAACACATTTAGGGGGGCGTGGCCGGAAGCCGAGGAGGACAGACGCATTGGAGAGGAGTTCCGTGAATTCCCCTCTCCATCTGCCTCCATCCGCGCTAAGGATCTCCTTGCAGTGCCCTAAAAAGGACCATCCTAACTACGGGAGTCGTCCGGCACGCTTTTTTTCCCCCGCAGTGCCTCTATCTGTCTCGGAAAACAGCGCGTGCCCGGCTGCATAGCGGGAGACCCGTCGCCGCCATCTTGCGGCCTACCTCCATCCTCAGGTCCCGCTGGCTTCAGGCTCTGGCTAGACGGCCCCCACGGATACATCCACCCACCGCACGCTCCGGAGATTATCCCCATGCGGGGCAGGGAATCTACAGCCCGTTTTAAGCAGACAGGGCAGCGACTGGATACTCCATCCCCCAGGTGAGCTTCGGCGGCCATCTTGCTACACCCAGGGCCTAAGGTGAGGAGGCGCCCTGGGTGTTTCTTAACACCTGCAGCCCCGCTGACTTAGAGCAGCTCAGGGCTTCGCCATCACAATCAGAGCAACAGACATCTGGCTTTCCCCTGCGGCCAGCCCTACTGGAGATTGAGGCTTTGGCCTGGCTGGCGACCATATTGGGACTCCCGGGGCTTTCCTTCCCCCATATAGCAACTCCAGCCTCCTCTCCCTGCTCCCTAGGCCTGCCAGCCTCTTAGTTCCTCCCTGCCTGGCAGTGATCCTGCCCCCCCCCCGGAGTCCTCCAGCATAGCCAAAGACTTCACATCACTCCCCCCCTACGTGTTATCCTATGTTTCATGTGTTGCATCTTCTACTATAGGGGCCACGCATCGGGTCCCCTAGGATGAGAGCTATGTAACTATTCTGTGTTGACCCAGGCCGCCTTCCTATCCCCCCTCTACAACGCATAACAACCACCTTTACAACGGGGGGCAGCGCAATTGTCTCATATCTAGTCCCAGCGCCTCATGATGAAATACGGGCCAAAGCACCCCACTCAGTCTCAGTCACCAGATCTGCGGCCCTCACAGACGCTTGATCGCTTTCTGAGCAGACCTGCATCCCCATCCCCACCCTTGGCAACCATCACATCCACACAGGTGACCTCCCAAGCTGCGGTGCGGAGCGCCTCAAAGACCCCATCAGACACCTTCTCACAAAAAATGGCCGCTCCTGTAACAGTGGAAGTCCTTGATGACAAACTGCGGGCCCTCCTGCAAGACCTGACCAGTAACGTCTCTAAGGAGATGGGAAAACTTGCACACGAACTGCGGGGGGAACTTGCCCAAATCGGTGAATGTACTGATGTCCTGGAAACTAAGTTTGATGATCTGATACAATACGTTCACGCTTTGGAAGAGGACAATGCTGGCCTGAAACAATCTATTTCCCAGCTTCAGTCCCAACAGGAGGACTTGGAAAACAGAGAGCGCCGTCAAAATTTACGTATCAGAGGTGTTCCTGAAACCGTTAGCGAGGGGGAGACCAGACCATACCTACTCAGCTTCTTTAACGTGGTGCAAAATTGTATATCCAAATCAAGAACGGCGCTGTCCCCACCTATACAGTTCCACTAGAGTACATCTAAAAAAGGATTCAATCCACTCCAGGCATTGCTGCTCTTTCTGAAATCCACTGGGTGGCAGACAATTCTATAAAATGCAGAGCAAGAGAGAGAGCGCACACCAGCACCAGTGCATTAACGTTTATTAAATCCAATAAATAAGTAAAAAGCCAAGTATCACACTCACATGTTGCCGATATTATTATAGCATTGAAAACAAGAGCCTCCACGGCTGCCTCATCTCCTGATCCTCCTGCTCCCTATAATGGCTTGCAGCGGGGCTATCCATCCCCACTGCAAGCCATTATAGGGAGCAGGAGGATCGGGAGATGAGGCAGCCGTGGAGGCTCTTGTTTTCACGCCTACGTGAAGTTACCTCACTTTGTGAACGTTTAAAATCCCTGGATATGCAAAAATGCTCCAAGGCCCTAATCTGGGCAAAACAGAAATGTTATCAGTTTGCCAACAAGCCCCATAGGATGCTGGTGAACAAGCTTAAACCACGTCCAAAGACATGCAGGTAGGTTAATTGGCTTCTGTCCAAAATTGGCCTTAGTATATGAGTGGGGACCTTAGATTGTGGGCTCCTTGAGGGTAGGGACCAATGTGAGTGTGCAATGTACAGGAATAGGGGTAGACACTCACTCAGGTTGAACTGGATGGACTGGTGTCTTTATTCAACCTTACTAACTATGAAACTATGAAACGTCCTTTTAAATCTTATCCTGAGCTCCTCCTTCAGGTTGATGGTACCCTGACTCATTGCCCATTAACAATGTCCAAAGTTTTTGGAACATTTTATGATAAACTGTACAACTGTTTGGCCTCTGACCCTAAACACTTATTTACCCAAGAGGAATTTGACTCTTTTTATTTCCCTTTAAAGCTGCCCAAATTATCACCGGCCCAGGTAGCTACCCTAAACGCGGCTGTCTCGCCAGAAGAATTAGAGACAGTCGAGAAAGAATTGCCCTCGCACAAATCCCCTGGTCCTGATGGCTTACCCTATATCTATTATAAAACTTTCCTCCCAATCCTGAGTCTCTATTTACTAAAGCTCTAGTCTTCCTTACAAAAGGGGAACATTCCTCATCCACAGTTCCTACACGCACATATCACAGTCCTTCCAAAACCCGGCAAACCCCCATCTCTACCAGATAATTACAGACCCATAGCCTTGCTCAACTCAGATTATAAAATCTTTACCAAAATCTAAGCCAACAGACTTTCCTCTATGATTCCCACTCTTGTTCATAACGACCAGGTGGGTTTTGTTTTAGGTAGGCGAGCGGGCGACAACACCAGACGCACCATCGATTTAATTGACCTGCTCGATAAAACCTCTCGCTCCGCCCTTATTCTCAGCTTAGATGCCCAAAAAGCTTTTGATAGGCTCGGTTGGCCCTACATGTTTGCCACACTTAAACGTTATGGTTTTTCAGGTTCCTTTGTATCGGCTCTCCAGGCCCTCTATTCCCATCCCACATCACAAGTTCAATTGGCATCCTTCATATCCCCAACATTTACACACAGCAATGGTACTAGACAGGGTTGCCCCCTCTCCCCCTTATTATTCATACTGTGCCTTGAACCCTTAAGCCGCGTACACACGGGCGGACTGTATGGCCAACTTAGTCCGTCTAAACACATTTCAGCGGACAATCCGCTCGTGTGTGGGCTTCAGCGGACTTTTTCAGCGTGCAGTCTGGCGTACTAAGTATTTCGGAATTTCCGTAATACTGTCCGTCATACTTTGGTTTCACCGGACAATCCGCTCGTCAGTAGGCTAGTTCGACAGACTAAGAATGGCGCATGCTCAGAAAGGATTTACACGGCGAAAGGTTGCATTGCTGTGTATTGCACTTCCTATTTCTAGTCCCGTCGTACGTGCTGTACACGTCATCGCGCAAGCTTTCGACGGACTGTTTGTGCATCCGTGTGTGGTCAAGTCCGTTCATTCGAAAGTATGACGGACTGTCCGTCGGATTGTATGACGGACTAAGTAGGCCATACAATCCGCCCGTGTGTACGCGGCTTTAGCTGCATCCATCCGAGAGAGGCCAGACATAAACGGGGTCTCTTTGAGATGGAAGGAATATAAGCTGTCTTTATTCGCAGATGACATACTTCTCACTCTGACGAAACCACACACCTCACTCCCCAACCTGCACGTCCTATTAGACACGTTCGGCAAACTTTCAGGTTATAAAGTGAAGCCCTCTCCATTCACATCCCCCCTATACTTCTTGCCTCTTTACAAAACAACTTCCCTTATCGCTGGTGCTCTGGTTCACTCAAATACTTGGGCATACACTTAACGGCATCCTACCGCACATTATATCAAGCCAACTTCCTCCGTAAATGGATGGACTGTCCTCTGTCTCTCTTAGGTAGGATAAATGTTCTCAAAATGGCTATACTCCCAAAGTTTCTGTATCTTTTCGAAACCTTACCTATTGCTCTCCCTATGTCTCAACTTCAAAGTATTCAGCGGGCCTTTACTCAATTTATATGGGGAAACAGATCACATAGAATTGCCCACACAGTTGTCTTTGCCCCGCGTTCCCATGGGGGCCTAGGAGCTCCCGATATTGTAAAGTATTACTACGAGGTCCACCTATCAGCGACGGTCTCCTGGTCATCATTATTTGCAACAAGTCGATGGGCAGAGTTGGAGATGAGTATCATCAGCCCCGTTCATCCTTGTTCTATGTTATGGTCCGACTTATCCTCTTCTATGACACAATTTAAACACATAAGCCTAGAACCAATGCTATTTACTTTATCCATTTGTAAAAATGCCACAAGAGGTTCTCTCTCTCTTCCCCATGCCCAGCTCTTTTAAATATTACTTGCAACCCAGACATACCTGACAGCCTTTCTACTGTGGCTATGACTCCATGGTCTCAAGCGGGCATTTTCCAACTCCGCCACCTGGTCTACCCAGTAACCCGCAAACATATGTCCTTCCCAGACCTTCAAAACAAATTTGAAATTCCACAACAATTCTCTTTAGGGCAATCTACTGGGGGTATCATATCAGTGCTTTCCCCCCTTACCCACATATCAGGTTGTTTTTTTTTTCTTTTCCACTATGCAAATATTATTATGTACAGATACATGGTGTACCCTCCTTATTTTCGTGTAAGGTACTTATATATGTTCTTCTTTTACTTTTTTGTAACTTGAAAGATGATGCCAATGTTATGTTTTGCCAATATCAATGATTACTGTAACGTATTTGCAATTCTTTTGTTTTTTTCAATAAACACACATTTAAAAAATAAATAAAAAAATAACACATTTAGAAAATAACTATTGGAAGTGGAAGCAAAAACAGAATGATTAGGGACCATATCTAAGAATTTGCTGATAAGAATTTTACTGTTATCATTATTAGTAACCAGCATGGAAGAAAGATTGTTCTTGCCAGACCAACCTATTAACATTCTATGAAGAATTGAGCTCTAATCCGGATAAAGAAAGACCTGTGGGTGTGGTGTATCTAGACCTTGCCAAAGCATTTGACACGGTACCCCATAAATGCTAAATTTACAAATTGAGGTCTTTTGGCATTGACAATAGTTTTGTAAATAGTAACTGACAATAGTAAAACTGCTGCTCACCATAGCTGATCCTAGTGTGGATGTATACATGTGAAAGCCTCAGTCCATGCCCCCTGACATGCCCCGCACCGCCCACCGGGGCTTATTTATAGAGCTTTCATTTAGAGACCCAATACCTGTAATAATGGGTCTACCACAAAATGGATTGAGTGGGATGTGACACACTTTCGTGATTGATCCATGTTTTCCTGGATTATCCTCTGTCCTGCATGGGACATTGCATCTTCCCCCTCTCATTTTCATCATTGGAGTCACACCGAAATAGTTTTTACATTTGCTATAGAGTTGTGGTTTTAAACGACATGTTAATTTTCTTTATTAGTTATGCCAGTTTTTAAATTTATATTCTTTGTAGATTGTCCTTTATAGTTCACTTTTCGTGTTCATTTATTCTGGGGTATATGCTGTGTGAGTACTTATGCTGTTGAACCTGAGCATTTAAGCAGTGGAACTCACAGCATCCCCTTGTTATGAATAGGGATGGCCGAACGGTTCGCCCGGCAGTTGGTTCGCGGCGAATTTCGGCTGTTCGCGGTCCGCCCGTGTTTACTGTGTAAAAGAACTTTGACCTATGATGACACATCCATCATGTGGTACAGGACAGCCAATTGAGACATTACAGCACATGGACACTTGGACATTCCCCCTAACTTATAAATAGACCCGATCCGGCAGCCATTTTACATTCTTTCGTATGTCACTATAGGGAGAGGTTGCTGTGTGGAGCAGGGAGAGACTGCAGTGACACAAATCGCTAGCTATTAGGTCCACAAAAGTTCTTTTAAGGACTGGTATGGTATAGGTGTTAGGTGTAGTTCAGAATATAGGTTTGAGGCACTGCTATTCAAGTCATTGTTGCAGCAGCCTGTCTTTTGTCAATGTAGAGAGGGACAGGACGCTGTGTGCAGCAGGGACAGTCAGTTTAATCATTAGCTGTTACTATTAGGTCCACAAAAGTCCTTTTCAGGACTGGTATGGTAAAGTAGTACAGGATATAGTTTTGAGTGCTATTCAAGTTATTGCTGCAGCAGCCTGTGTTTTGTCAGTTTAAATAGGGACAGGCAGAAAGCTGTGTGTGGCAGTGAGGGACAGTCAGTTTAATCAGTAGCTGTTAATATTAGGTCCACAAAGGTTCTTTTCAGGACTGGTATGGTAATAGGGTTGTACACGTATAATATTCTTTCTTCCAAATATAGAAAGAATATTATACTTGACTGCTGCCCTTCTGCTGCAGTAGTCCTTTATCAGTATAGGGACTGAGGTACAGTCTGCTAATCGTAACCTACTAGTTCCACAAAGGTCCTTCTAAGGACTGGTAAGGTATAGTATACTAGAGTATATAGGGTTGAGTGAGGTACAGTCTTCTAATCCTTAAGGACTGGTATGGGTCCACAATATATAGGGTTGAGGTGCGCTACTACTGACTGCTGCCCTATTCTGCAGCAGTCCTTTATCAGTATAGGGACTGAGGTACAGTCTGCTAATCACAACCTCCTAGTTGCACAAAGGTCCTTATAAGGACTGGTAAGGTATAGCGTACTAGAGTATATAGGGTTGAGTGGGGTACAGTCTGCTAATCCTTAAGGACTGGTATAGGTCCACAATATATAGGGTTGAGGTGCACTACTGCTGACTGCTGCCCTATTCTGCAGCAGTCCTTTATCAGCATTAGGGATGAGCCGAACACCCCCCGGTTCGGTTCGCACCAGAACTTTCGAACGGACCCCAAATTCGTACTAACGTTAGAACCCCATTGAAGTCTATGGGACTCGAACGTTTGAAATTAAAAGTGCTAATTTTAACGGCTAATATGCAAGATACTGTCCTAAAAAGGGTTTGGGGACCTGGCTCCTGCCCCAGGGGACATGGGTCAATGCCTAAAATGTTTTTAAAAATGGCCGTTTTGGCGGGAGCACTGATTTTAATGACGATTAAAGTGAAAAAAAATAGTGAAATATTCCTTAAAATATGGTGCCTGGGGGGTGTCTGTAGTATGCCTGTGAAGTGCCACATGTTTCCTGTGTTTAGAACAGTCCCTGCACAAAATGACATTAAACGGAAATAACACCATTTAAAACTGCTTGCGGTTTTAATGTTATATCTGGTTCCTGCAATATGGTTGAAAATCATTGAGAAAAATGGCATGGGTAGCCCTCCCTGCCCATTACCAGCCTATTTGGGTCTTGTACGCATATTAAGGGGAACCCTGTACCCATATTAAAAAAAGGAAATGCGTGTAGGCCCCCAGGCCCTATATACTCAGAACAGCAGTAGACAGGCGGTGCAAACAAGACAGGGACTGTGTAGGTTTGTTGTGTTAAGTTGAATCTGTTTGTAATTTTCAACTGGTACATTTTTAAAGTGTAGCTCCAGTCAAAAAAACTATTTTTAAGCTTTTTGGAAAACATAGGGAAGGGTTATCACCCCTGTATAATTTATTTTGTCGTACATCTTTTTTCATCTCACTTGCTGTTGTCTCCTTCTGTTTGCAAGTAGGAGATGTTTGTAAGTTGGATGTTTGAAAGTAGGGGCCTGCCCTATATGCTCTGCAGAAATGGCGGAACAAGGTGTTGGTTTTGCCACAACATTGTAAGCCCTCAAAGTGACTCTTGGTGAGCGCTGGAGCGCCCTGCTGTGAATGATTATATCAAGAATTGTAATTACATGCCATTGTTGAACAGTGGTAGAAAAATTGACCTTTGGTGGTTGTGGTGCTGGTGCCACAACACTATAAGTCCTCACAGTTACTCTGGGTGGGCACAGGAACGGGCCCTCCTGTGAAATATTATATCAAGAATTGTAATTACTAGTCCCTGTTAAACAGGGGCAGAAAAATTGGGCCTTAGGCACTGGTGCTGGTGCCACCACACTGCAACCTCTCCCATATACTCTAGTTTTAGTGCAGGAATTAGCCCTGCTGCAAAGCATTGCATCAAAAATTGTAATTAAACACCCCTGTTAAACAGGGGCAGAAAAATTGGGCCTTAGGCACTGGTGCTGGTGCCACCACACTGCAACCTCTTCCATATACTCTAGTTTTATTGCAGGAATTAGCCCTGCTGCAAAGCATTGCATCAAAAATTGTAATTAAACGCCCCTGTTAAACAGGGGCAGAAAAATTGGGCCTTAGGCACTGGTGCTGGTGCCACCACACTGCAACCTCTTCCATATACTCTAGTTTTATTGCAGGAATTATCCCTGCTGCAAAGCATTGCATCAAAAATTGTAATTAAACGCCCCTGTTAAACAGGGGCAGAAAAATTGGGCCTTAGGCACTGGTGCTGGTGCCACCACACTGCAACCTCTTCCATATACTCTAGTTTTATTGCAGGAATTAGCCCTGCTGCAAAGCATTGTATCAAAAATTGTAATTAAACGCCCCTGTTAAACAGGGGCAGAAAAATTGGGCCTTAGGCACTGGTGCTGGTGCCACCACACTGCAACCTCTTCCATATACTCTAGTTTTATTGCAGGAATTAGCCCTGCTGCAAAGCATTGCATCAAAAATTGTAATTAAACGCTCCTGTTAAACAGGGGCAGAAAAATTGGTCTGATGGCATCACCCAGAGCCAGAAATGTTCTTCCAACATATCAGCGGAGGAGGAAGAGGATAGACAATCAACATAACAGGACAGTCACTCAGCATCAGCATAGGCAGTCTTGAAGGGATGTGATATTTCAAAAAAATTATTCGGTTACATCAGCTTCAGGTGCTTGGTAGCTGTGGGTGATCCAAGACTGATTCATCTTGATGAAGGTCAGTCGACCAACTGATTCGGTGGACAGGCGCACCCTGTGATCGGTAACAAAGCCACCAGCAGCACTGAAGGTGCGTTCCGAAAGAACGCTGGATGCAGGACAGGCCAGTAGCATACTGTGCAAGCTCTGGCCAGTGATCCATCCTCAAGACCCAGTAAGCCAGAGGATTTTCGGTGGGAAAGGTGTCCAAGTCTGACCTTGCCCCTAGGTATTCCTGCACCATGTAAATCAGACGCTGGTGATGGGTACTGTAACCGATCATACCTTGGGGCTGCGGACTAAAAAATTGTCTGAAAGCATCAGTCAGACGGCCACCTTCTCCACCGCTCCTTCTGACCGATGCCTCAGCAACACGTTGTCCAGGACCAGGAGTTTGTAACCTCCCAGTCTCTGGGAACGCGTTGCACAGACCTTTCTGCAAGGCCTCCCGGAGATGTCTCATCCTCTGCTCCCTCTGCGATGGCAAGATAAGGTCGGCAACCTTACCCTTGTACCATGGATCAAGGAGAGTGGCCAGCCAGTAATGGTCCCTCTCCTTGATCCGAAGAATACGAGGATCCTTCCGCAGGCTTTGCAGGATCAGGGAGGCCATGCAGCGTAGGTTAGCTGAGGCATTCGGTCCGGAGTCCTCTGGGTCACTAAGGGCAACATGATCCGCAGCTACCTCCTCCCAGCCACGTACAAGTCCACGTGTTTCTTGGGACTATAAATCATCCCTACAAGACTGCTGCTGCTGATGCTGAGTGCCAGCCTCCAACTCCATGCTGACACAATCATCCTCCTCCTCCTCCTCTTCCTCCTCCTCATCCTCTTCCTGTGTGATGGGTGGCACAGCAGGAACACTGTCTGGATAAAGGGGGCCTTGAGAGGCAAGGAAGTCCTCCTCTTCCTGCCTCTGTTCTGCCTCAAGTGCCCTGTCCATTATTCCACGCAGCATGTGCTCCAAGAGGTGGACAAGAGGTACAGTGTCACTGATGCATGCACTGTCACTGCTCACCATCCTTGTGGCCTCCTCAAACGGTGACAGGACAGTGCGTGCATCCCTGATCATGCCCCGCTGGCGTGGTGAGAAAAAACCGAGCTCCCCTGACCCTGTCCTGGTGCCGTAGTCGCACAGGTACTCATTGATGGCCCTCTGCTGCGCGTGCAGCCGCTGCAGCATGGCCAACGTTGAGTTCCACCTGGTGGGCATGTCACATATAAGGCGGTTCTTGGGCAGGTTCAACTCCTTTTGGAGCTCAGCCAGCCGAGCAGAGGCATTAAATGATCGGCGGAAATGCACACAGACTTTCCTGGCCTGCTTCAGGACATCCTGTAAGCTGGGGTACCTGCCCAAGAACCGCTGCACCACCAGGTTAAGGACGTGAGCTACACAGGGCACATGGGTCAGTTGTCCCTGTCGGAGGGCGGAGAGGAGGTTGGTGCCATTGTCACAAACCACCATTCCTGGCTTAAGCTGGCGTGGCGTCAACCACCTCTCGGCCTGCCCCTGCAGAGCTGACAAAACATCCGCCCCAGTGTAGCTCCTGTCTCCCAAACAAACCAGTGCAAGCATGGCATCGTTTTGCCTGCGTTCTTGCGTAGCCCCTTGGAACGCCTACGGAGCACCGCTGGTTCTGAGGACAGAGCACTGGAAGAGGCCATGGAGGAAGAAGAAGAGGAGGGGGTGGAGGAGAGAGGTGTGTCACAACCAATAGTAGCATTTTGGAGGCGTGGTGGCGGAACAACCTCCAACACTACTGCACCTTGTCCTGCATCCTTCCCAGCTCCCAGAAGAGTGACCCAATGGGCCGTGAAAGACAGCTAACGTCCCTGTCCATGCCTGCTGGACCATGAGTCAGCGATAATATGCACCTTACCACTGACCACCCTGTCCAGCGAGGCAAGGACATTGCCTTCCACATGCCGGTAGAGAGCCGGAATCGCCTTCCGTGAGAAAAAGTAGCGTTTGGGGACTTGCCACTGAGGAACCGCACATTGTACAAACTCACGGAAGGGGGCCGAGTGTACCAACTGAAAAGGCAGCAGTTGAAGTGCTAGCAATTTAGCCAAGCTAGCATTCAACCGCTGGGCATGTGGATGGCTGGGAGTGAACTTCTTTCGCCGCTCCAGCAGCTGGGGCAGGGACATTTGCCTGCTATAATCGGACGTGGGTGTACTGCTAGCAGAGTGCCCGGAAGCACTTGGCTGTGACACACCTAATTCTACACCTTCATTCCTCTCAGAGCAGGTTTCAGAGAGGACTGAAGGTCTAGTGGGGTTGGAGATGCCAGCTGTTGAGGAGCAAGGAGAGGTCCGCTTTGTTCTTTGGTGTGGGTCTTTGAGGTACGCTTGCCAACGAGCTGCATGGCAGGTCAACATATGTCTGGTCAAGCATGTGGTGCCCAAGCGGCTGATGTTTTGGCCACGCGAGATACGCTTGAGACATATGTTGCAAATAGCAGCGGTGCGATCTGATGCACTCGTCTCAAAAAAGGCCCACACCAAAGAACTTTTAGAATAACGCGCAGAGGCAGCGCCCTGCACAGGCGGAGCTCTGCGGTGTGATTCAGTCGGTGTGCTGCCCCTAAGCTGGCCCCTGGAGGGCATCCTGCCTCGTTAGACATGTGCCTCCTCCTCCTCTTCCTCCTCCTCCTCCTCTCTCCTACCAGGCACCCACGTGGAGTCAGTGCCCTCATCATCCCCTCCCTCTTCATCGCTGTAGCAAACCTGGCAGTATGCTGCAGCTTGTGGAACATGACTGCCAGATTGCTGTCCTTCTTGAGCATCCCCTCTCTCTGCGCTCACGCTACTGCCTTCCTCTAGCTGAGTGTCATCATCAGAGCCCACAAAACACTGGGCATCCTCCTGGAGCATGTACCCAACACTGTGCTCAAAGAGTTCAGGAGACTCCTCAGGAGGACGTGGTGGGTCTAGGGAAGGAGTCACTGATGATGACATTGAGAGGAGGGAAGACGATGCGTTGGCAGCTGCTTTGCTAGTACCCTGAGACTGGGTGATAGAAGATGAGGAGGATGAAGAGGACTTGGTCATCCACTCTACCAAGTCGTTGGCATGTTGCGGTTCAACATGTCCAGCTGCCGAAAAGAAGGACAAGCGTGTCCCATGGCCACGTGCTGATGACAATGCACCGCGTCCACGACCAGCACTGTTGTCTCTAGACACAGAGCTTGCTTGCCCTCTTTTATCGGCTCGCGCCTGTCTGCCTCTCCTTGCTGGCCTTCCAGACATGGTAATGGCCTGAAGGGAGTTGGGTAAAACAGCAGTTGGGTAGTGTATATTGTGCTGGAGGCACACAACACCCACTAACTCCTACAGATGCCTTTATTATAGAACACCAGAGATAAAGGGGTATACTGTAATGGAGTCACACAACACCCACTAAGCCCTGCAGATGGCTCTATTAGAGAACAGCAATAAACGGTAGATACAGGTGTATATTGTGCTGGAGTCACACAACACCCACTGACTCCTGCAGATGCCTTTATTATAGAACACCAGAGATAAAGGGGTATACTGTAATTGAGTCACACAACACCCACTAAGCCCTGCAGATGCCTCTATTAGAGAACAGCAATAAAGGGTAGATACAGGTGTATATTGTGCTGGAGGCACAAAAAACCCACTAACTCCTGCAGATGCCTTTATTATAGAACACCGGAGATAAAGGGGTATATACAGATGTATACTGTGCTGTGCTGGAGGCACACACAACTTCCAATAACTCCTGCAGATGGCAAGTGGGCTCAAATAGAGAAGAGCTATGTAGGTGGATATAGCGGTGTGTACTGGTTACAGAGCACGCAGACAGCACGCACAAGCTCCTAACACTACTGACTGCAAGCTCTATTATAAAAGATAGATCCCTAGCTATATAGGTGAGGTGAATATAGCGGTGTATACTGCGGTCAGGGCATACAGACAACAACCACTACAGAAGAGCAAGTTCTAAAATCGGCCGATAACGATCGGTGTGTACTGTGTTGAAGGTACACAGAACACCCACTAACTGCTTCAGACGCCAACACACTACACTAGGCCGCCGCGCTGGCGGCCTTATATAGTGTTGGGCGTGTACTACACAGCCTGAGCTATGATTGGCCACAGGCACCCTGCCTGTGGCCAATCATGGCTCTCCTCGCTGCTGGCGCTGTGATTGGCCAAGCATGCGGGGTCACAGTGCATGCTTAGCCAATCATGAGCCAGCAATGCACTGCGATGACGCAGTGCATTGTGGGCCGTGAGCGCCACACGAATTTGGCGCGAACGGTCCATAACGTTCGGAATTCGACGAACGGGCGAACAGCCGATGTTCGAGTCGAACGTATGTTCGACTCGAACACGAAGCTCATCCCTAATCAGCATAGGGACTGAGGTACAGTCTGCTAATCACAACCTACTAGTTGCACAAAGGTCCTTCTAAGGACTGGTAAGGTATAGCGTACTACAGTATATAGGGTTGAGTGAGGTACAGTCTGCTAATCCTTAAGGACTGGTATAGGTCCACAACATATAGGGTTGAGGTGCACTACTGCTGACTGCTGCCCTATTCTGCAGCAGTCCTTTATCAGTATAGGGACTGAGGTACAGTCTGCTAATCACAACCTACTAGTTGCACAATGGTCCTTATAAGGACTGGTAAGGTATAGCGTACTAGAGTATATAGGGTTGAGTGAGGTACAGTCTGCTAATCCTTAAGGACTGGTATAGGTCCACAATATATAGGGTTGAGGTGCACTACTGCTGCCCAATTCTGCAGCAGTCCTTTATCAGTATAGGGACTGAGAGTTTTGTCACAGGGTCATTTAAAAAATGACAGGCAGAGGAAGAGGCAGGCCCTTCTGCAGGAGTGGTAGGGGTAGGGCAGGAGCAACAGGCTTGAGCCAAAGTGGGAAATTGCAGAAGGTGCGTGCGATTACATCAAAGGAAGCACCAGAATTGGTTGAGTGGCTCACTCAGCCTTACTCTTCTGCACCCTCCTCATCCTCTCGATCTGCACCCTCTTCTTCACTCTCTGCTATGTGCACCCCCAAAGACACTACCACCAACAACACCACCACCACATACCTTCCACTTGAGTCACAGGAATTATTTTCCGATCCATATCAAGACATTTCTGATGCGCAGTCACTCTTGGCATTGGATCAGGAAGAGGATGGGACAAAGCAGACTGCTAATGTATCAGGAGCGAGTCATCGACCATGTACGGTCACATCTGGCGCTCCCAGGACGCCGGCACATGGCTCCGCAGTGTGGGCTTTTTTTAACGTGTCCGCTGCTGACAACAGTGTTGCCATCTGCAATCTTTGCAGTCAACGCATTAGTCGCAGTAAGCCCAACACTCACCTAGGGACGACCGCCTTAAGAAGGCACATGAGCTGCCATCACCAAGCCCAGTGGGAGCAACGGAACACACAAAGCCACACTCCAGGCTCTAACTGTCCAGCCTCATCTTCTACTTCTCCTTCTCCTCTCTCCTCACAATTGTCCTCCACTCCACCTTCCATCACGCCAAGCTCACGTTTTTCTGCAAAAAGGCAGGCTTCCGTGGGCCTAATGGTCGAGCGTAAAAAAATGATGACACCGGATAACCCTCTTGCCCAACGGTTGACGGCTGGCTTGTCAGAACTGATAGCCCGCCAACTACTGCTATATAAACTGGTGGACTCGGAGACCTTTCGAAAAATTTTGGCCATTGGAACACCACAATGGAAGGTCCCAGGAAGGAAGTATTTCTCAGAGAAGGGCATCCCAGAGCTATATGGCCATGTTCAGCGGCAAGTGAATGTATCTCTGGCACACAGTGTCGGTGCCAAGATACATCTGACCACAGACACGTGGTCTAGCAAACACGGGCAGGGAAGGTATATCACTTTTACTGCCCACTGGGTGAACCTTCTGACGGCCGTCAAGCATGTAACCCATGGCACCCATGTAGATTTGGTTTTACCGCCACGGATTGCATGCAGGCCTTGCTCTTCTTCTCCTCCTCCTCTTACTCCATCCTCCTCCCTCTCCTCCTCGGCTGACTCCTGCTTTTCCACTGCTAGCGTCTCTTCCACTGCGCCGCCCAAGCTCCCCAGAACCTATTCGACATGCCAGATGAGACGTTGCCATGCCATGCTTCGTCTCTTGTGCCTGGAAGCCAAGAGCCACACTGGCCCGGCACTCCTTTCAGCTTTGCGTTCACAGGCAGATCAGTGGCTAACACCGCTCAATTTGACAGTTGGTAAAGTGGTGTGTGACAACGGTGCCAATCTGCTTAGCGCATTGAAACAGGGCAAAATTACACACATGCCATGCATGGCACACGTCTTAAACTTGGTCATGCAGCGGTTCGTTGTCAAATACCCTGGGGTCCAGGACATCTTGCGTCAGGCAAGGAAAATCTCGGCCCATTTCAGAAGATCTTACACGGCCATGGCTCGCCTTGCTGACATTCAGCGGCGACACAATCTGCCCGACGCGATGGAACTCAACCTTCTATATGCTTGATAGGCTGCTCCAGCAGAAACGTGCAGTTAACGTCTACCTGTATGAACTCTGCGGCAGAACAGGTTCTGGGGAGCTGTTTTTTTTTTCACCGCGCCAGTGGCTGCTCATGCTCATGCGACGCATGCAGACTTCTGCGGCCATTTGAGGAGATCACCAAACTGGTCAGTCGCAGCCATGGCGCCATCAGTGACATGGTACCTTATGCCTTCTTTATGGAGCGTGCATTGCGTTGTGTCATTGATCAAGCTGTGGAGGAGCAGGAGCGGGAAGATGAGGAAGGCGCAATGCTGGATGAATTCCCAGGGGGGCTACTCTATCTGAGACAAGTGAACAACAGGAGTCTGAAGAGGAGTCAGAGGAGGATGGTGCTGGGGCGGATGAGGAGGAGCAAGAAGAGCATGCTTTAAACCTTTCTGGGATCCCTGTTGTTGTGCGTGGATGGGGAGAGGAGAATGAAGAGGACGACATTATCCTGGATGATGAGCAGGAGCCAGGCCATCACACCGCTTCCAGTTTAGTGCAAATGGGGCCCTTCATGCTCCAGTGTTTTAATAGGGACCCCCGTATAAAAAGCATAAGGGTCAAGGACCAGTACTGGGTGGCAATGTACTCAGACAAACACAAAATGGTGGAAATGTTACCGCCGTCACAGAGGGCTGTCAGAATGGAGCACTTCCAGGCCTTGCTTCGAGAAATGCTGCATTCTGCTTTTGCGTGCTCTGGCAGAGGAGCGATTCCCACTCCCAGAGAAGGAGTTGCGGGTACCAATCCAACAACACCTGCAAGAAGAGGCCGGTTTGAAGATGTGTTGGTGACTTCTGATATGAGGTCATTCTTTCAGCCAACCCATCCACAGGTGTCACCCGGATCCAGCATCAGGGAACGCCTAGACCGCCAGGTGTCCGACTACATCGGGTTAACGGCTGATGTGGACGCTCTGAGGAGTGATGAACCCCTGGACTAGGGGGCGTGGCTTGGTGCACGGAGCGTATGTCAGCAGACTAGAAGAGCTCCGCTAAACCCCCAGCTCCGCGATTATCACCGTGACTGAACATGAGCAGGCTCACCCGCCACAACTCAGGCAGCCGCTCGCGCCGTTCCGCACCGCTATCTGGAGCCAGAAGCATCCCGGACACCTTTAAGACGCAACCCCGCCGCCTCAAGGCCCAATCCAAGATGGAGCAGCCTCATGGGGAGGACGAGTTCAGTGTAGACTCGCAAAGTAGGAGGTAAGGGATGCTCCAGCTGAACACCCCCTCACACTGACCGCTATGATGAAAATAGCAGCAGACATTAAGGGCACATTTTCATCCGCCATTACTGAGCTGAAGGCCGATATACTGTCCATTTCAGAGAAGCTGGAGGGGGTGGAGAAAGCTGGCTCTAAGCGGGACAAGTCCATCTCACGTTTGGAAAGAGTCATAGACTCCCACACATCCCATCTCATTGAGATGAACCGGCAATTGGAGGACTTAGACAACAGGGGGAGAAGGAATAATATTAGGGTGCGAGGCATCCCGGAATCCGTTGAACCTGGGAATATCCCCTCTGCTTTACAGTATGTGTTTAACTAACTGTTGGAACGCCAAACTGACACTCAGATTGACTTTGCGCGGGCTCACAGGAATCTAAGAGCGAGACCGGCGGATACATCTCCCCAAGGGATGTGATATGTTGCCTTCCCGACTTTAAACTAAAGGAGGAAATTATGGCTAAAGCCAGACGTAATGCCCACATTACATTCAATGACACGGAAATATCCATTTTTCAGGAGCTCTCCCTTATAACCTTAAGCAACAGGTGTGCACTGCGCCCCCTACTGGAAGCTTTACGCAGACAAAATATTCAGACAAATGGAAGTTTCCATTTGCTTTTAATGTGACATTTCAGGGCAGACAGCTTTACTTGCGCACACCCAATGACCTGCAGGGCTTCTGCCAGGATGTCCAGATCCCACTGGTTGACTTGCCTGATTGGTACAGGGAATTTCATCATATCCCTGCACCTCAGTCCTCCCGGGCGTCCCCACACTCTACCCCAACTAAACCCCCTTACAAAAAGGGGAAATTCCAGAAACAACCAGTTCCGGGCACAAGCACTACACCCAAACGCTCCACTACCCCCAGGGTACTGCAGCTGGACCCAGATCAAGAATGATGGAAGGTCTGCCAGGGTAGTTTCTCCCAAGGTTTAAGCATTCTATAGCTGACAGTAGTCGGCAAGGGATTCGAGACGCAAGCACTGCTGCAAGTTCGGTTGTCTTTTGCCTTTCGTTGGCTCTCCTTTTTGTTTATATGCCTTTTTGCTCATTGTTTTTTCTTTTTTCTGCAGGCACTACCTCGCTGAAGACATAGCGGGCTACCTTTCATACTTTCATATCTTTCACACCCAGCCTGTCACATTTGAACTTAGCGGACAGCCTCCTGGACTTCTACTTCATCAGTGATCGAGAAGTGACGGTGCTGTCCCTAACACGAAGAGCCAGCATCGTGGAATAGTCCGGGTCTACTAGGATCCTAAGGTATGATCCTTCAACGAACATTGAAGAATGGGTTTAAATACAGCTGGGACACCACTCATAGACTGCCATTGCCTGGCCGCTACGGGTAGGAGCTGGGACTTGTCCAAGCTCCTATTGATGGACATGCTATGTCGCACTGCCCATATGGACGATTGGTGGCAAGCGAATATGGCTGCATGAGTCTACGGGTTAAATTTGGTTTACACCCCTTCTGGGGTCATGGTTACGGTTGATATTTATGTTATGTATTGGTTCAGTTAAGCTTGTTGGAAATTGGGGCTGGGGGTGGGCGGGAGAGCGCTGGTAGTTGTAGACAGATCTATTTTCCCAGGGTGACTGGGAACTTGGCTGTTGGCATTGCTCTGGGTGTTTCTCCCACTTCCCCCACAGGGGGTGTTGTGGATTGGCCCCTTGGACGACTCCCCTTCTATTCTAGGGGATTTTCGCTGGGGGGGTAATTTACAGCCCCATTTCACAATACTCACCCCTAGGGGTCATCACCTAGGGGTTAATTACCAAACACTCTGACCCACTTCCTTAGTGTCAGTTAGTGGGCTTTCCAACCCCTTTCCCCCTCTCTTTCATTTCCTCTCTGTTTCCCCTCCCTCTTCTTGTCCCCCCCCCTTCTCCTCCCCCTCTTTTTTCTTTTTTTTCTCCCCCCCCTCCTTCTCTCCTCCCCCTTCTCGCTGCTACCATATTGTACACAATGATTTACTCTGCTTTAGGCAAGAACCCTACAGTGATATTGCATAATGTGCGAGGTCTCAATATTCCGCAAAAGAGGTCACAATTATTACCCCACTTGGGGAAGGGGAGGCTGTCCTTCGTGTTCTTGCAGGAAACGCATTTTAGGGCAAATTCCATACCCAAAATGACAGACGGTTATTTCACCAAAGCTTTCCATGCAGCTAGTCCAGACTCGAGGACTAAAGGGGTCTCGATACTGCTGGGCAGGAACTCTGGATTTGAGCTTGCTCAGCAGTTGGCAGACCCAGAGGGACGGTATCTCTTCCTCAAGGGAAAGGTTGGGGGGCTCCCCATCACGCTGGCGAGCGTTTACTTTCCAAATGTGGCACATGTGAGCTTTTGTCAAAAAATGGTGGATGAACTCTCCTGGTTTGCAGCTGGTTGTATAATCCTGGGAGGGGATTTCAATGTACCATTGGACCCCCCCCAGGATACTTCTAATGGTAAATCAACGATCACTTACCGCAAACTCAAGAAAATTAGAACTATGCTGAATACACTGACGCTGACGGACTCCTGGCGGGTTATGCACCCCAGGGTAGAGACTACATGTATTTTTCCACAATACACAACAAATATATGTGTATAGACTTTCTGTTTATAACGCAAAGAGACCTGAACAACATGAGGGAAGCACATATAGGGACGAGATCTGTTTCTGATCATGCACCGATCTCTTTGACGCTCAAACTGCAGACAGAACATCAGAAGTCTAGTGGTTGGAGACTTAACTCCGCGCTGCTGACAGACCCCACGACTCTAGACCAGATCAGGGGAGCCATACACAAATGTGTCCTCAGGGGTAGATTGATAGGCTTGGCGGCACAAAAGAAGAGAGCGGCAGAGAAAGACCTGAAAGACGCGTTCGAAAAAGTGAGGAACTTAGAGACCCAACACAAAAGGTCGACGGTGGTTGATCTGGCTGACGACCTGTTGCTAGCACGTAAGGCCCTACAGGATAAGCTAGATTTACAAGCTAAACACATTTTATTTTTCCGACGCGGTTTCTTTTATGAACATGGGAACAAAAATAGTAAATTCTTGGCAAGAGCATTGAGAGACGTCCGCGCCTCCAACACTATCACCCAGATTAAGAATAAAGAGAATAAACTAATACATAACACGGACGGCATTGCGTCGGAATTCCATAAGTTCTACTCAAAGCTGTACAATATCCCACCCCCACACAAACCAGCATCAGTAGAAGGATTGAGACGCCAGATTATAGAGCAATACCTACAACAAAGTGGCATGCCAGGCCTGTCATTCACCGACGCAAAAGAACTTGACAAACCTATTGGGGCACCGGGAAACCATCCAGGCTATCAAAACCTTGAAACCAGGGAAAAGCCCTGGCCCGGATGGCTCACCCCTGGATCACCCCTGCTGACGACGCCTTTACTAAACGCCCTAAACTCTCTCTCTACACCTCAGGAACTCCCACCCACCTTTAACTTAGCACACATTACAGTACTCCCCAAACCTGGGAAAGACCCCAACTCCTGCTCCAGTTACAGACCGATATTGTTGCTTAATTTGGACATAAAGCTCCTGTCTAAAATTATTGCAACCAGACTGAGTGCACTTCTACCCGAGCTCATTGGACCGGAGCAAGTGGGCTTTATGCCGGGGAGAGAGGCACAGGACAATGTCATCAAGGGTGAATCTCCTACATAGCATCAAGGGGAGTGCTGTCGAGGGCCTTCTCCTGTCCACGGACGCGGAGAAGGCCTTCGACAGGGTGGCGTGGGACTTCATGTTTGCAGTGTGCAGGCAGGTGGGATTCCAGCCCAACTTGTTGGCCTAGATCTCGGCACTATACCAACATCCGACGGCCCGCTTAAAAATAAATGGGACCCTCTCGGAGCCAGTGCAAATACATAATGGCACACGTCAAGGGTGCCCATTATCCCCGATATTATTTATTCTCACGCTAGAATCATGTATTCACACGATAAATGCCAACTCGTCGATCAAAGGTTTCCCACTCGGACAAACACACTTCAAAATAGCCGCTTATGCGGACGATCTCCTATTCGTCCTTACACAACCTCACATATCGATTCCCAACCTATTGAGAGATTTTGAGATATTTGGATACCTTTCAAACTTCAAGATTAACTATGAGAAATCTGAAGCGCTTAATATATCCCTAGGCCCTAGACGCTTGCTGACTGCTAAATCTAATTGCCCTTTCAAATGGGTAGACCGTAGACTTAAATATCTAGGGATTTGGCTCACACCTGACTCAGATAGCCTATACACACAAAACTTCCAGCCCCTTTTAATTAACCTATGTCGGGATCTCCAAGTATGGCATCTTAAGCCGTTGTCGTGGTTCGGGAGGGCGACGATACTACCTAGGGTGTTGTACCTCTTCCACACCCTATCCATTAAACTACCCAGGAAGTTCTTCGCCCAACGGACGGCAATAACGAGAGACTTTATATGGGCCAGGAAGAAACCCCGTATTAGCTTATCAACTCTGACCTCACCAAAAGCCAAGGGGGGATTAATCTACCGAACTTCAAGTATTACTATTATGCGACGCATCTGGTACGTATACTAGACTGGAACTGCCATGCCACGGCTAAAGACTGGGTTGAGATAGAAAGCTTACAGACGGAGATCCCATTGAGGTTCCTGCCATGGGTCACTAAGGAAGCCCGCCCGGCCACCTTAGCATCACACCCCAAGATAGGGCCAACTCTGGAAGTCTTTAGAGCAGTCTCACAACAATGCAACCTGGCCTCCACTTCAGGCCCCTTGACTCCTCTGGTCCACAACTCTGCGTTTGCGTCAGGACATACCACAATGTCCTTTCCACATAAGACACCCGTGACCGTCTCTCATTGCGTAGAAGGAGGTAGACTCAGGACCTTCCATGACTTAACGAAGGACTTGCAGGCAAAACACTTTACACACTGGCAATATAGGCAACTACACGATTATGTTCACTGCACGGCAAACAGGCAACATTTTCTGAGAGAACAGACCTGGTTTGAGCAATTGTGCATCGCGGGAGAACCAGTGAGAAAGGTGACTTCCCTGGTTTACAATTGGCTACAAACTAACGGGACAGGCCACTCAAATGTGCATAAACAGGACTGGGAGAGGTTTTTCACAAAGACCTTCACAGACGAGCAGTGGCGTAACGCATGCATATTAACCACTTTCAGACCGGACCATTTTGCTGGTCAATGACCAGAGGTCTTTTTACAATTTGGCACTGCGCTGCTTTAACTGGTAATTGCGCGGTCATGCAATGTTGTACCCAAACAAAATTTGCGTCCTTTTCTTCCCACAAATAGAGCTTTCTTTTGATGGTATTTGATTGCCTCTGCGATTTTTATTTTTTGCGATATAAACGTAAAAAGACCGCAAATTTTGAAAAAAAATGATATTTTCTACTTTTTGTTATTAGAAAAATCCAATAAACTCAATTTTAGTCATACATTTAGGCCAAAATGTATTCAGCCACATGTCTTTGGTAAAAAAAAGTCAATAATTGTATATTTATTGGTTTGCGCAAAAGTTGTCACATCTACAAACTAAGGTACATTTTCTGGAATTTACGCAGCTTTTAGTTTACGACTGCCTATCTCATTTCTTGAGGTGCTAAAATGGCAGGGCAGTACAAAACTCCCCCAAATGACCCCATTTTGGAAAGTAGACCCCCTAAGGAAATTGATAAGTGGCATGTTGAGCCCATTGAATATTTTTTTTTTTTTTGCCTCAAGCGATTGAATAAGGACAAAAAAAAAAGTTTTTTTTTTTTTACACAAAGTTGTCACTAAATGATATATTGCTCACACATGCTATGGGTATATGTGAAATGACACCCCAAAATAAATTCTGCTGCTTCTCCTGAGTACGGGGATACCACATATGTGGGACTTTTTGGGAGCCTAGCCGCGTACGGGGCCCCGAAAGCCAAGCACCGCCTTCAGGCTTTCTAAGGGCGTAAATTTTTGAGTTCACTTCTCACTACCTATTACAGTTTTGAAGGCCATAAAATGGCAAGATGGCACAAAACCCCCACAAATGACCCCATTTTAGAAAGTAGACACCCCAAGCTATTTGCTGAGAGGCATGTTGAGTCCATGGAATATTTTATATTTTGCCACAAGTTGCGGGAAAATTACAAACTTTTTTTTTTTTTTCACAAAGTTGTCACTAAATGATATATTGCTCACGCATGCCATGGGCATATGTGAAATGACACCCCAAAATAAATTCTGCTGCTTCTCCTGAGTACGGGGATACCACATATGTGGGATTTTTTGGGAGCCTAGCCGCGTACGGGGCCCCGAAAGCCAAGCACCGCCTTCAGGCTTTCTAAGGCCGTAAATTTTTGAGTTCACTTCTCACTACCTATTACAGTTTTGAAGGCCATAAAATGGCAAGATGGCACAAAACCCCCACAAATGACCCCATTTTAGAAAGTAGACACCCCAAGCTATTTGCTGAGAGGCATGTTGAGTCCATGGAATATTTTATATTTTGCCACAAGTTGCGGGAAAATTACAAACTTTTTTTTTTTTTTTTTTTTCACAAAGTTGTCACTAAATGATATATTGCTCACGCATGCCATGGGCATATGTGAAATGACACCCCAAAATAAATTCTGCTGCTTCTCCTGAGTACGGGGATACCACATATGTGGGATTTTTTGGGAGCCTAGCCGCGTACGGGGCCCCGAAAGCCAAGCACCGCCTTCAGGCTTTCTAAGGGCGTACATTTTTGAGTTCACTTCTCACTACCTATTACAGTTTTGAAGGCCATAAAATGCCAAGATGGCACAAAACCCCCACAAATGACCCCATTTTAGAAAGTAGACACCCCAAGCTATTTGCTGAGAGGCATGTTGAGTCCATGGAATATTTTATATTTTGCCACAAGTTGCGGGAAAATTACAAACTTTTTTTTTTTTTCACAAAGTTGTCACTAAATGATATATTGCTCACGCATGCCATGGGCATATGTGAAATGACACCCCAAAATAAATTCTGCTGCTTCTCCTGAGTACGGGGATACCACATATGTGGGACTTTTTGGGAGCCTAGCCGCGTACGGGGCCCTGAAAACCAAGCACCGCCTTCAGGCTTTCTAAGGGCGTTACAGTTTTGAAGGCCATAAAATGCCAAGATGGCACAAACCCCCCCCCCCCCCCAAATGACCCCATTTTGGAAAGTAGACACCCCTAAATTTAGGGGTACACTAGTGAGACTAGGTAATAAATGGCGGGTGCCCTGAAACTATAAAAAATAACTAACCAACCAGCGTCACCTGTAACAGTTATATGGTGATCACTGGTGAAAGGGTTAACTAGGGGGGCAATCAGGGGGCTTTATGCGGTAGTATATGGGGGTCCCTGGCGCTATAAAAAGCTGCGGCGAACCTAAATACCTACCTGCCTAACTAGCGTCACCTGTGACACTAATACAGCGATCAGAAAAACGATCGCTTATTAGGCTGGGTTCACACTGGAGCGATGCGGGAACGCCACGAATCCGCGGCGGGTTCCCGCATCGCATGCCTCCCGGCGGCAGTTCACACTGCCCTATGCGAACTGCTGGGAGTGTCAGTGAAATGTTAATGACACCCCCAGATCAGTTCGCATATCGCAGTGCGATCTGCAAACTTGGATCGCATGGTGTGAACACCCATGCGATCCGATTCTGCTGCGGACCAAAAAAAGGGTCCCGTGCGAGTTTGCGGCGGGTGCGGCGGGTGCGACGCAAATTCAGCCATACTATCTGTATGGCTGAACTCAAATCGCACAGAGATCGGATGTGATTTGCACTGCAGTGCGGTGCGAATCACATCCGTTCTCATAAACCACTGCAATGTGAACCCAGCCTTAGTGACACTGGCGACGGGGGGTGATCACGGGGTTAAACCTTTATTGGGGGGGTTAGGGGGGTACCTTAGAACTAAAGGGGGCTAACCCTAACTGCCCTAACAGTTATTACAGTCACAAATGACACCCGCCGGGTGATCAGGGGGTTAAACCTTTATTAGGTAATAAATGGCGGGTGCCCTGAAACTATAAAAAAATAACTAACCAACCAGCGTCACCTGTAACAGTTATATGGTGATCACTGGTGAAAGGGTTAACTAGGGGGCAATCAGGGGGCTTTATGCGGTAGTATATGGGGGTCCCTGGCGCTATAAAAAGCTGCGGCGAACCTAAATACCTACCTGCCTAACTAGCGTCACCTGTGACACTAATACAGCGATCAGAAAAATGATCGCTTATTAGGCTGGGTTCACACTGGAGCGATGCGGGAACGCCACGAATCCGCGGCGGTTTCCCGCATTGCATGCCTCCCGGCGGCAGTTCACACTGCCCTATGAGAACTGCTGGGAGTGTCAGTGAAATGTTAATGACACCCCCAGATCAGTTCGCATATCGCAGTGCGATCTGCAAACTCGGATCGCATGGTGTGAACACCCATGCGATCCGATTCTGCTGCGGGCCAAAAAAAGGGTCCCGTGCGAATTTGCGGCGGGTGCGGCGGGTGCGATGCGAATTCAGCCATACTATCTGTATGGCTGAACTCGAATCGCACAGAGATCGGATGTGATTTGCACTGCAGTGCGGTGCGAATCACATTCGTTCTCATAAACCGCTGCAATGTGAACCCAGCCTTAGTGACACTGGCGACGGGGGGTGATCACGGGGTTAAACCTTTATTGGGGGGGTTAGGGGGGTACATTAGAACTAAAGGGGGCTAACCCTAACTGCCCTAACAGTTATTACAGTCACAAATGACACCAATGCAAAAAAAAAAAATATGACATTGGTGTCACTGTGACTGGGGGGCAGGGGTAATTGGGGGGGGTGATCGGGGGGGTGTGAGTGTGCCTGGCATGTTTTACTGTGTAGTGACGTGTTGGTGCAACTCACCGATCCTCTCTCCTCGGTGTTGGAACGAAAAATACCGACACGGAGGAGAGAATACATCACTTCCTCTCCTGTGTTTACATTACAGGAGAGGAAGTGATGTCACGAAGGATTTCTATTCGTCGGGAGCGATCGCGAGGGGGTGGCCATGAATGAATGGCCGCCCCCTCGTCCGGGATCGCTCCCGAACGAATACCGACCGCCGCAGGCACCGGGCGGGGGCCTGATCGGGCCCCCGACCCGCGGGAAGGCAGGGACGTACATGTACGCCAATATGCCTGCCCGTGCCATTCTGTCGACATACATCGTCGTGCGGCGGTCGGGAAGTGGTTAACACACAAATGCTCCATCAGCACTAGCGCTCAGGAGACTGCATACAAAGTACTGACGAACTGGTACTTCACACCAGTCATACTTAACAAATGGTACCCAGGAACGTCAGAGTCATGCTGGCGATGCGGCACGGCCAAGGGCGATATGATGCACATATGGTGGGAGTGTCCGAGGCTGAGGGGGTTTTGGGAAGGGATCTGCACCCAGATCCGAGCCATAACAGAGACGGGTCTTGACCTTACACCTGAGTGTTGTCTGCTTCACATATCCAACTACTCTTTGGGCAAGTACAAAAAATCAGTTGTGCGCCATATGCTGAATGCGGCCAAAGCGATCATTCCTAGACACTGGAAATCTCCACACTCGCCAACCATAAGAGAATGGTCATCAGAGGTGGATTCGCTATATAAGATGGAGGAACGGTTGCAATGGCCTCAGAAAGGACCGACAAATTCCATAAACTATGGAGACCGTGGTTTATTTTTAAATACTCAGACGCTTTTGCGAAACTACAAAATGGCTGATCGTATATGATAAGAATGTTTTCTAGGTTCACTGGAACCCGGTACCACATAAAAGAACAAAAGCTAGGTAACCTGGTTTATTGGTATGTAAATCTGTGTATTGATGCGTAGATGAGTTTACTGTTATACTTTTGTCTCTACATTCAACCCCGCCTGCATGTAGAGTGCTACCACCCCACAGTCTTAGTTACATGTCACCTGTACCCCCCCTCTATGTTTTGCTTACTTGTTCCCCTTATCACTGTTTCCCCTTTATCCTTCCCCTTTATCCTCCCCCCTTACCCTACCACCTCACAGCACTAGATCTGCCTTCAGGTATAATGCTGTGTGGTATATTACGACCTATTATAGCGGGGTCGTACTTTCTAGACACTTAAAAACCTCCCCCCAACAAATGAATGTATAAGGGTGCATTGGTCAAAGGGGGATACCAGCACATTTTATGGCTCCGTATATACAGATGTATTATAGGAAATGCTCATTTGAAATAATGAAGTGTGCTGTACTCTGTATCGGACTTTATGGCAGAACAATATGTTGTATTGTGCCTTACGGGCTTGTGTTCACTGTTATACTTGTATTGTTATGTCAATTGATTCAATAAACTTTTATTGAAAAAAAAAAAAAAAAACCCTGGACTACTGGGTGGGCAGGCTTGACCTCTGGCCAGAGCTTGCCCAATTTGCAATCGAACTGTTGGCTTGCCCCTCGTCCAGTGTCCTGTCCAAAAGGACGTTCAGCGCAGCAAGGGGGATCGTGACCAATAAGCGTACTCGCTTAGCTCACGACAGTGTTAACTACCTCACATTTCTAAAAATGAATGAGGCATGGATCTCGAGGAATTCAACACATGTGACCAGTAGACCATGTATATGTCTAGAAACAATTTTTTTAATCGAGCACGCAGACCTTCTTTCTTCATTTGGCTCACTTCCTTGTACAAAAAAAGCACACCGTACTATATGCCCGTACCCTCCTGTTTGAAGAGGTTGAGTGGTGTCATATTTCTACTGGGGCTGCTTATTATGAGGGGCTCCCACCATCCCTGTGCTGTGCTGACTTCCTCCTGGGGCTGTACCTCTGCTGTGCATATTATGAGGGGCTCCCACCATCCCTGTGCTATGCTCATTATGAGGGGCTTCCACCATCCCTGTGCTGTGTTGACTTCCTCCTGGGGCTGCTTATTATGAGGGGCTCCCACCATCCCTGTGCTATGCTGACATACTCCTGGGGCTGCTTATTATGAGGGGTTCCCACCATCCCTGTGCTGACTTCCTCCTGGGGCTGTACCTCTGCTGTGCATATTATGAGGGGCTCCCACCATCCCTGTGCTATGCTCATTATGAGGGGCTCCCACCATCCCTCTGCTATGCTGACTTCCTCCTGGGGCTGCTTATTATGAGGGGCTCCCACCATTCCTGTGCTATGCTGACTTACTCCTGGGGCTGTACCTCTGCTGTGCATATTATGAGGGGCTCCCACCATCCCTGTGCTATGCTCATTATGAGGGGCTCCCACCATCCCTGTGCTGTGCTGACTTACTCCTGGGGCTGAACCTCTGCTG
The DNA here is from genome assembly GCF_037356315.1 of Lithobates pipiens. Taxonomy (NCBI): domain Eukaryota; kingdom Metazoa; phylum Chordata; class Amphibia; order Anura; family Ranidae; genus Lithobates; species Lithobates pipiens. The sequence goes on along the minus strand of NW_027507784.1, from coordinate 204,414,970 downwards.
TGCATATTATGAGGGGCTCCCACCATCCCTGTGCTATGCTCATTATGAGGGACTCCCACCATCCCTGTGCTATGCTGACTTCCTCCTGGGGCTGCTTACGGTGCAGGTGTCATTGCTGTATGTCACACTGCTGATGTCAGTGCTCTCTATCACGGTGCTGGTGTCAGATCACTCTATCACGGTGCAGGTGTCATTGCTGTATGTCACGCTGCTGGTGATCATCTCCTGCACCCTCTTCTTTGCCTACCCTGACCTTGCCTCTCCTCCATTGCCTTAATGCGCTCCACAGTCCTGAATTGTCACAATTTCACATATAAAAAAAGAATGCTTGTAGTTGTCGATCCCAGATTCACCTCATACATGTGTTATGTCATTGGCCATGTGGTGGGACTATGTTTGCACAGCTAGTATTTATTTTGTGGCTGCAAATTTGACCTGTAGGTTTGCAAAGTTCGCCTCCCATTGAAGTCAATGGGGCCCGCTGTGAACGTTACGGTTCGCGAACTATCGGCCGCGTTCGCAAAACGTCCCGTCGGAAGTTTGTCCATCACTAGTTACGAATAACCACGATATTGTGTAAAATATGTCAACTATGTATATTTATGGTGCTGTCTCATTGGGGGTTATTTACTAAAGGAAGATCCACTTTGCAGTGCAAGTGCACTTGAAAGTGCACTTGGAAGTAAAGTCACTGTAGATCCGAGGGGGACATTCAAGGAAAATAAAAAACAGCATTTTAGCTTGCACATGATTGGATGATAAAATCAGCAGAGCTTCCACTAATTTCAGATCTACCCCTTAGATTTAGAGAGAAAGCCCGGAGCAGAACTCAACAGAGTAGGCGCAGGGCGGCATGACCAGGGTTAACAGGGACTGAGAGGGCGGTACAGGGTTCGTTCTGGGAGGGGAGGAGCAGAAGTATAGTTTAGAGGGGGCGGCTCCTCCCCTCCTCAGTCTGCAGAGTAGGAGCGAGCTTAGTGGAGCTATGGCAGCGGTGGAAGATCTGTTCGCCCGGCTGAAGGCTGAATCGGCGTCCAGGGGCCCTGGATGGCTGGAGGCATGGCTAGCAGCGGCGCTGGGTGAGTCAACCCCAGCGGCAGTGCGGCCCGGCCGGGAGACGGCGCGAGCGGCCTCCGGACCGTTTTTTGCCGGACCCCCCCCTTTCTCCCCCCTCCCTGGGACTGTTGGTGCACGCGGTGGGGGTCATCGCCCCCCCTCTGGCCCGCCCGGGACGCGAACGGCGGCACCGTTGGCGGGGGGGCTCCAGGAAGAGGACACATGAGGCTGACAAGGTGGTGGGGGAGCCTGGCAGGGGGAAGACTGGTGCTGGAAGGGTGGGGAGGCCACGTGAGGAGCACAGGGCCCCGACTCCCGGCATGGCGGCGGCGGGGGAGGGGCTTTCCGGTGGACTGCAGGGGAAGATGGCTGCTGGGCTGCAGGGACAGACAGCAGGTGGCCCCTCTGGGACTGGCAAGCGGCAGGGGACTCCGGCTGGGGGTCACCGGGCGCAGGCTGGCGGTGGAGTCGTGCTGGCGTCGGGCAGTGGCCTGGAGCGGCACTGCGGGCAGCAGCAAGAGGGTCCTGGAAAGGCGGTGAAGAAGTCGGCATGCGGATCTGGTGCGTTGCGGAGGAAAAGGAAGGTCCGCGAATCCCCGGCATCCAGCGACGCGTCCGCTGGAGGGCAGTCTGCTAGCGAAGAGGAACTCCCGGAAAGTCGCTCGGAGGGGGAGCTGTCGCAGTCGGACGACGATGGGCAGCAGGAGCGTCCGGCGGTGGTGGACTCGGGACCTTCGGCTGGTGGGGCTCCATCCAGGCAACACGGTGAGTCCTTACATTTTTTATCTGCTTTGAATGTTGATGTGGGGGGGGATGTGGGGGCGGTGCAGGTCCGCAAGGGGCGGCCGTCGGGGGCCGCACCGGCCACTCCGCAGGCGTTGGCGTCTGGCCGCGAGGTGGGGGACGCGGGTTTGCAGGGGTTCCTGGCGGGTCTGAAGGAGTTGGTCCAGCGTTTTGAGTCGGGCGGGGGCAGGGGTCTTCCCCCGACGGCGGCGTGGGTGGGCCCGAGCTCGGGTGTTGGTGGTACTGGGGGGGTCGGGGGGTGCGGTGGACATGTCGGTGGAGACGGCGGCGCCTGCCGCCCCGGTGGTGGCGCCGGCCGCCCCGGCGGCGACGGTGGCTGATCAAGGGGTGGAAGGGACACCCGGGGGGGGGGGCCACCGCTGACACCGCAAAAAAGCAGGACTTGGTTCGCCTAGCGGATGCGGCGAAATGCGAGGTTTATGTGTGCTTCGAGGGGCCCCTGTTCGGCCCTTTTCTGCTACCTGGACGCCGTGGGAGAAGCATATCGAGTCTACGGTGGAACGTCTTGGTTGCGTTTCGACGAACAATTTCGTCAGCGGAGGGCTATTCACCCGTCTTTAAGATGGGATCATAAGGACATCAGTTTGTGGATGCGCCTTATGACCTCAGCGCGGTCACCCAGCCAGTTTTTTCAGGGTGGGGCCGGTGGGTCCGCTGCCTCCGGACAATCGGCCACAAGAAAAAAAGGGGTGTGCTGGTAGTACAACGAGGGCTCCTGCAAGTTCGGAGGGTCGTGCAAGTACAAGCATGAGTGCTCCGGCTGTGGTGGGGGGGGGGACATCCCTTGTCTCGCTGTTTTAAGCAAGGAAAAGGCAGACCCGGTGATGCTGTTGGAAAAGGGGACCACACCGGTGAGGGTGGGAAGGATGTTGCCTTTCCTCGCTAGATATCCGGATCGGGAGGCGGCGCAATTGCTGGCACAGGGGTTTGCGGAGGGGTTTCGGATTCCGGCGCAGTTGGGTGTAGCGCCCCCCTTGGCCCGCAATCTGCGGTCGGCTTTGCAACACGCGGAGGTGGTGTCGGACAAATTGCGAAAGGAAGTGTCGTTGGGGTGCATGGGGGGCCCCTTTTCGGTGGCGCCTATTCCGAATTTGGTGGTCTCGCCGTTGGGTGTGGTGCCCAGGAAGGAGCCCAACAAATTCAGGCTGATTCATCATCTGTCGTATCCAAAAGGTGGGTCGGTGAACGACGCCATTGATCCCGCCATTTGTGCGGTGTCTTATACGTCGTTTGATGCGGCAGTTTTTTGGGTTCGGAAATATGGCAGAGGGGCGCTGATGGCGAAGACTGATATTGAATCGGCTTTCCGCTTGCTTCCCGTACATCCTGATAGCTTCCGCCTGCTGGGCTGTAAGTGGCAGGAGGAATTTTATGTAGATCGGTGCTTGCCTATGGGCTGCTCCGTCTCGTGCGCGCTGTTCGAGAAATTCAGTTCCTTTCTGGAATGGGTTGTGCGGGACGTCGCGGGACTGAATTCAGTAATACACTACCTGGACGACTTCCTCTGCGTGGGCCCGCCTGCTTCCGAAGTTTGCGCAGTGTTGTTGGCTACGTTGGAGCATGTTGCCGAGAAGTTTGGAGTTCCTTTGGCGCCGGACAAGACGGAGGGTCCGCGCACGGTGTTGAGTTTCCTGGGTATTGTTTTGGATTCGGAGAGGATGGAATGTAGGCTGCCGGAGGACAAACTGAAGGCGCTGCAGGATGACATTCGTGGGATGCTAGGGCTGCGCAAGGTTCAGCTTAGGCCGTTGCAATCATTGTTGGGTAAGTTGAACTTCGCGTGTCGCATACTGCCCATGGGGAGGGTGTTTTGCCGACGGCTGTCGGCCAGCACCGTGGGGGCTACTTCGCCCAAGCACTATGTGCGTCTGGTGAAAGCACATAGGGAGGATCTGGCGACTTGGCACGCGTTCCTGGCTAACTTCAACGGCAGGGCGCTGTGGATGTCGGGCCCGGTCAGCAACTTTGACCTGGAGCTTTACACGGACGCTGCAGGGGCGGCGAGTTTTGGGGCCTTTTTCCAAGGAAAGTGGAGCGCGGGGCCATGGCCGGAATCGTGGAAGGCGGCGGGCCTGGTCAAGAACATGTTGCTGCTGGAACTCTTTCCGGTGGTGCTGGCGGTGGAATTGTGGGGCGAGGAGTTTCGGAATCTGAAAGTGCGTTTCCATGGGGACAACCTGGGGGTGGTTCAAGTGCTCAACCGGGTGTCTGCGGCGTCTCCGCCGGTGGTCAAGTTGCTCAGGCACCTGGTTCTGCGCTGTTTACAGTTAAACGTTTTTCTGTACGCTGTACATCTTCCGGGGGTGGAGAACGTTATCGCTGATGCTTTGTCTCGCTTCCAGTGGGACAGGTTTCGGGAGTTGGCACCGGGGGCGGAGGAACGCGGGGTCCCTTGCCCGGAATGGCTGTGGAGGATTGCTTTGGAGGAATAGCCGGTTGGATCAGGCGGTCGGTGAGCGAGACTACGTGGTCAGCGTATAGTAAAGTGTGGGCGGAATGGGCCGCCCTCGTGGAGCAGGTTGCTGGGGGTCGGGAAGATCGGGACTTCCGTTTGCTGGTGATTTATTTTGTTTCCAGGAATTTGGAATTGGGGGTTTCCGTGTCAGGGCTTAATAAAAAGTTGGCTGGGTTGGCATTTTGGTTCAAGTTGCGGGGTTTACCTGACTTGACTAAGGATTTTTGGGTGCGGCAGGCCATGAAGGGTTATAGACGCGCACATCCTAGCAGGGATGCTAGGCGCCCGGTTTCGTTCACGCTGTTAGGGGAGTTGCTGACGCAGCTTTCTGGGATTTGTTCTTCGAGCTATGAGGTGGCCTTGTTTAGGGTGGCTTTTGCTTTGGCGTTCTTTGGGGCTTTTCGGGTTAGCGAGTTGGTGAGCCCGTCCCAGCGGCAACAAGGGGGTCTGGGATTGGATGAGGTGGTGTGTGAGAGTGACCGGCTGTCCATTCTGGTGAGCCTGTCAAAAACGGATCAGTGGGGCAAGGGTAAGATGGTGCAAGTGTTTGCGCTTCCCGGTTCGCCCTTGTGCCCTATTGGGTTGGTGCGCAGTTTTTTGAGTGTGCGTCCGGTTGTGGGCGGGTCCTTTTTGGTGCATCAGGATGGACGGTCGCTTTCGCGTTTTCAGTTTACGGCAATTTTTAAGCGATGCCTGGTTGCGTTGGGTTTGGGGGAGCAAAAATTCTCTTCGCATTCTTTCCGTATAGGGGCGGCGACGGAAGCGGTTAGGTGGGGTTTGGATGAAGCGGCGGTAAAGCGCATTGGGCGATGGGAATCTCGGCGGTTCCTGTCTTACGTACGCCCGCATTTATTGGTTTAACTTCAGGAGGGGACTGTTAGGGGGGTTGGGCTGTTTGGTGTTTTCTTATTGACGTTGGGCGTAGGTCTTCTCTCTTTTTTCTTACAGGCGGACGACAGGGGTTGGTGTGGATAGTTGGCCACTCGTATGTTTGTTGGGGGGCCAGACGGGGGGATGCCCGCCCGGACGGTCGTCAACTCGGGTTTTCCAGGCAGGATGCAGTTATACGGTGGCTGGGTGTGCCGGGCATGCTATGGGACAGGGCGGTGGTGGAAGTGCATAGAATTGCGCGCCTGGGCGGGCCTCCTGATGTGCTGGTGTTGCACGTTGGAGGCAACGACTTGGGTGTTTCAACCATGCTGGATTTAGTGAAGGCCATTAAGCTTGATTTTTGGCAGCTCCGCCTTGCCTTCCCACGCATGCTCATTGTGTGGTCGGACATGGTGGGTCGTACGTCCTGGAGGTTCGCAAGGTCCGTTGACAAAATTAACAGGGCCAGAAAGAAGATCAATAAAGAGATTAGTGGTTTTGTGGTCAGGAATGGGGGGTTGGCGATGAGGCACTTGGAGTTGGAGGTGGACACTTGGCGCTACCTTAGGAGAGATGGGGTGCACCTGAATGATGTAGGGACGGATTTATGGTCCCTGGGTATTCAGGATGGCATTCAGAGGGCATTGAGGGTGTGGCAGGGCACGCAAGGGTAAGGTTTTGCCCTTGCGTGCGGTGGCATGGTGTTGGTCTGTGCAGATGAAGGATTTACCCCAGTGATCGAAGAGTGCGGGACCTATCGGTGGTATAGTACCCGTCGGTGGTGTACAGCTAACAGGGGTTTTTAGCTGAAGTTGGTATTAGGTGCACTGCGGTCAGTGTTTGGCCTCTGAGCTAGTTTGTCAGCTTGAGGTCTATTAGAGTTGGGGACCGCAGTGCCGGAAGTTTTTTTATGATGGTGTTTTGGTGGGTTTATCTTAGCACAGACCAACGGGAGGAGTTTAAGGGAGGAAGTGCCTTAATACTTGAGTTTAGATTTGTTAATTTATGTTATTTATGTTATTTATGTTATTTATGTTAATTATTTTGAATAATTTTATAATAAAGATAATTGGCTGCTACGGCCATGTTTTACTCCAGATTGGTGTGGTCTCAGTTTCTGGGGTGTTTAGAAGTTAAGGGGCGTAGCAGTGTTAAAGATTGAAAGGGGAAGAAGTCACCTAGGTTATACACTGGTCAAGAAAGCCCGGAGCAGAACTCAACAGAGTAGGCGCAGGGCGGCATGACCAGGGTTAACAGGGACTGAGAGGGCGGTACAGGGTTCGTTCTGGGAGGGGAGGAGCAGAAGTATAGTTTAGAGGGGGCGGCTCCTCCCCTCCTCAGTCTGCAGAGTAGGAGCGAGCTTCCCACCCTCCCTCCCTTAGCTTTGGGGGGGATGTTGTTTTTAGTAACGTGTTTGCTTTCTTTTTCAGTTGAGCTGTCGTGGCAGCGGCATGGTGTTGGTCTGTGCAGATGAAGGATTTACCCCAGTGATCGAAGAGTGCGGGACCTATTGGTGGTATAGTACCCGTCGGTGGTGTACAGCTAACAGGGGTTTTTAGCTGAAGTTGGTATTAGGTGCACTGCGGTCAGTGTTTGGCCTCTGAGCTAGTTTGTCAGCTTGAGGTCTATTAGAGTTGGGGACCGCAGTGCCGGAAGTTTTTTTATGATGGTGTTTTGGTGGGTTTAACTTAGCACAGACCAACGGGAGGAGTTTAAGGGAGGAAGTGCCTTAATACTTGAGTTTAGATTTGTTAATTTATGTTATTTATGTTATTTATGTTAATTATTTTGAATAATTTTATAATAAAGATAATTGGCTGCTACGGCCATGTTTTACTCCAGATTGGTGTGGTCTCAGTTTCTGGGGTGTTTAGAAGTTAAGGGGCGTAGCAGTGTTAAAGATTGAAAGGGGAAGAAGTCACCTAGGTTATACACTGGTCATGACTGCACTTCCAAGTGCACTTGCAGTGCAAAGTAGATTTGCCTTTCGTAAATAACTCCCATTGTCTTTCATGATGGAATAAAGTACCACTATTGATCGGCATCTCCATGCAGTGTGCACCCACTTCTTTGTTTCCTGTTTTCATGGTGGTGAGCTGGGCAGGCTCATGTGAAAGAGAGCCATGTCGGTTCTTGTTTGTTACTTGCTTGGAGTGGTGGTAACACTTACATTGTATCTAGGGCAATAACTTCACAACAGGATATAGAAATTTTACAGGAAGACCTTGATAAAAATAGAGGAGTGGGCAAACACATGGCAAATTAGGCTTATTGTAGAGAAATAATGCAAAGTAATACACTTGGGGGCAGAGCATATGATTTCATACTACATATTAGGGGAAGAACCTCTGGATAAATCAAGGCTAGAAAAAAAAATCTGGGGGTCCTAGTTGACAACAGACTCAGCAATAGTATGCAATGTCAAGCTGCAGCAAGCACGGCCAGTAGAATATTAGCATGCATTGAAAAGGGTATTTACTCAAGTAATAAAAATGTAATTCTACCAGTTTACAAAACTCTGGTTTAGCCTCTTCTTGAGTATGCTGTCCAGTCTTCAGGAGGGACCTGCTGTATTTAAAAAGAGTCAAGAAAAGGGCAACAAAACTAATAAGGAGGCTGGAGGGCCTCAGTTATGAGGAACAATTACAAGTATTAAATGTATTCCCTGTGGAAAAGAGACTGTTAAGAGGGGATATGATAGCAATGTACAAATATCTTAATGGTGATTCCAACAGTGAGAGTAAACTATTCAGTCTCAGGTCGCTCAAGAAGACATGTGGCCACTCAATGAAGTTGGAAGAGAAGCGGTTTAACTTTAAATGGGTTTTTTTAACTGTTAGAGCAGTAAGGATATAGAACTCCTTTCCACAATCAGGGGTTTCAGAAAAAGTTTCACTAATTTCAAAAATTTTAGCTGGACATCTTACTGAACACAACATACAGGGATATGGAAAGTGGTAGAGACACACACACACAGGGGTTGAACCAGATGAACTGACGTCTTTAACCACTTGCCGACCGCTGCCCGTCAAATGAAGGCCAGGCGGCGCACCTATTTTGTGCGCGCATCCCTGTTCCTTCGTTGGAGGCGTGTCACGGAGACACCGCTCGTCACAGAGGGGGGTGAACAGACACTGGGTATGGCTGTTTACCACATGATCGACCGTGATGAAGTCACGTCCGATCACAGATGATTACACCCCCACTGTGCGCGGCGCGTGCGTGCGATCGCGAGCGCGCTGCACGTGCGCACGATCGCGAGCGGGCTGCACGTGCGCACGATCGCGAGCGGGCTGCACGTGCGCACGATCGCGAGCGGGCTGCACGTGCGCACGTTCGCGAGCGGGCTGCACGTGCGCACGATCGCGAGCGGCCTGCGCGTGCACGTCGGTGGCGGCGTGTTCCCGGGGACACTGCTCGTCACTGACGCTGGTAAACAGCCATTAGCTGGCTGTTTACCCACGTGATTGGCTGTGATTGTTTACCACTTGCAGTGTACATCAAACACACTGATTGCCCCCCCCCAATAAAGAGGACCTGTCACCACCCATAATTGTACCTGTCACTCACACTCCATCAGAGTATCTGTCACAGTCCATCAGAATACCTGAGTACCTGTCACAGCCCATCAGAGTACCCGAGTACCTGTCACAGCCCATCAGAGTACCCGAGCACCTGTCGTAGCCCATCAGAGTACCCGAGTACCTGTCACAGTCCATCCGAGTACCTGAGTACCTATCACAACCCATCAAAGTACCCGAGTACCTGTCACAGTCCATCAAAGTACCCGAGTAACTGTCACAGTCCATCTTAGTACCCGAGTACCTGTCACAGCCCATCAAAGTACCCGAGTACCTGTCATAGCCCATCAGAGTACCCGAATACCTGTCACAGCCCATCAGAGTACTCGAGTACCTGTCACAGCCCATCAGAGTACGCGAGTACCTGTCACAGCCCATCAGAGTACCCTAGTACCTGTCCCAGTTCATCAGAGTACCTGTCCCAGTCCATCTGAGTACCCGAGTACCTGTCCCAGTCCATCTGAGTACCTGAGTACCTGTCCCAGTCCATCTGAGTACCTGGATACCTGTCACAGTTCCCCTGAGTACCTGACTACCTGTCACAGTTCATCTGAGCACCCAAGTACCTGTCACAGACTATTAGAGTACCCGAGTACCTGTCACAGTCCATCCAAGTACCTGTCACAGCCCATCAAAGTACCCGAGTACCTGTCACAGTCCATCAGAGTACCCAAGTACCTGTCGCAGCCCATCCGAGTATCCGAGTACCTGTCACAGTCCATCCGAGTACCCGAGTACCTGTCACAGCCCACCAGAGTACCCGAGCACCTGTCGCAGCCCATCAGAGTACCCGAGTACCTGTCACAGTCCATCCGAGTACCCAAGTACCTATCACAACCCATCAAAGTACCCGAGTACCTGTCACAGCCCATCAAAGTACCCGAGTACCTGTCACAGTCCATCTGAGTACCCGAGTACCTGTCACAGCCCATCAGAGTACCCGAGTACCTGTCACAGCCCATCAGAGTACTCAAGTACCTGTCCCAGTTCATCAGAGTACCTGTCCCAGTCCATCTGAGTACCCAAGTACCTGTCCCAGTCCATCTGAGTACCTGAATACCTGTCACAGTTCACCTGAGTACCTGACTACCTGTCACAGTTCATCTGAGCACCCGAGTACCTGTCACAGATTATCAGAGTACCCGAGTACCTGTCACAGTCCATCCAAGTACCCGTCACAGCCCATCAAAGTACCCGAGTACCTGTCACAGTCCATCCGAGTACCCGAGTACCTGTCACAGCCCATCAGAGTACCCGAGTACCTGTCACAGCCCATCAGAGTACCCGAGTACCTGTCACAGCCCATCAAAGTACCCGAGTACCTGTCCCAGTCCATCTGAGTACTTGAGTACCTGTCCCAGTCCATCTGAGTACCTGAATACCTGTCACAGTTCACCTGAGTACCTGAGTACCTGTCACAGCCCATCAAAGTACCCGAGTACCTGTCATAGCCCATCAGAGTACCTAAGTACCTGTCACAGCCCATCAGAGTACTCAAGTACCTGTCCCAGTTCATCAGAGTACCCAAGTACCTGTCCCAGTCCATCTGAGTACCCGAGTACTTGTCCCAGTCCATCTGAGTACCCGAGTATCTGTCCAAGACCATCTGAGTACCTGAATACCTGTCACAGTTCACCTGAGTACCTGAGTACCTGTCACAGTTCATCAGAGTACCCAGGGTACCTGTCACCAGGCCATCAGAGTACTCAAGTACTTGTCACCAGGCCATCAGAGAACTCAAGTACCTGTCACCAGCCCATCAGAGTACCAGAGTACCTATTTGCAGCCCATGCCTCATAGAATATACGTTGGGGTGTTTGCTTTCCAAAATGGGGTCATTTTGGGGGTAATTGCATTGTCCTGTTGCTCCAGGACCTTCAAAAGTGTGATAGGTAGGAATGAAATGAGATGTGTCATTTATGTTCCTAGAACGCGTGAAGGTACTACTTCAATGTTCGGCCTCTCTATCTGACCAGGCTGTGTAAAAGTCCTACACATGTGGTATCACCATACCTATGAGGAGTAGCAGAATGTGTTTTGGGGTGTAATTTTTGCTATATACATGCTATGTGTTAAAAATATCTTATAAATTGACAACTTTGTGTAAAAAAAAAATGTGTTTTAATTTTTTTTCCACATTTTCCAAAAACTTCTGGAAAAAACTGAACCGTTCAAAAGACTCATTATGCCTCACAGATTATAAATTTGGGTGTTTGCTTTCCAAAATAGGGTCATTTTATGGGCAATTCCATTGTCCAGGTGGCTGTGAAATGAGATGTGTCGTTTTTGCTCGTGGAACGCCTGGAGGTACTACTTCAATGTTCGTGCTCTGTATGTGGCCAGGCTGTGTAAAAGTCTCACACATGTGGTATCATCATATTCGGGAAGAGTAGCAGAATGTATTTTGAGGTGGAATTTGTTGTATGCATATGCTGTATGTGAGAAATAACCTGATAATATGACAATTTTGGAAACAAAAATCTTCATTTTGCAAAGAATTGTGGGAAAAAAATACAACTTAAAAAAAACTCACCATGCTACTTATTTAATACATTGGAATGTCTACTTTCTAAAAAGGGGTCATTTGGGGGGTATTTGTACTTTCCTGACTTGTTAGTGTCTCAAGAAATGAGATACACCCAATGTACTGAAGGCCTGATCAGATGTGATCAATTTTCAGTGATTGGCACCATAGCTTGTAGACTCTATAACTTTCACAAAGACCAAATAATACACACTAATGTGGATTATTTTTACCAAAGATATGTAGCAGCATAGATTTTTGCCAAAATTTATGAAGAAAAATTACTAATTAGCAAAATTTGATGACGGAAACAAAGAAAAAGGCATTTTTTTCACAAAATTTAATTTTTTTTTTTTAATTTATAGCACAAAAAATAAAAAACCCACTAGTGATTAAATACCACTAAAAGAAAGCTCTATTTGTGTGGAAAAAAGGACGCAAGTTTCATATGGGTACAGTGTTGCATGACTAAGTAATTGTCATTCAAACTGTGAGAGCGCTGAAAGCTGAAAATTGGTCTGGTCAGGAAGGGGGTGTAAGTGCACTGTATTGAGGTGGTTAATCAACATTACCAACTATCAAAATATTAAACTATATCTGGATGAAATCACGCATACCAAAACAGAAAATTAAAACAATTTGGGACTTTTGTATTGCACACCAAAAAATTGTTGGTCTTGGGAAGCCCCGTAATATTAGTATCGAGGTGGTGCTTCCCTATCGTGTAGGGTGGGTGTAATAACAGGAGTCAGCATACCAATAAGATATAAAAAACAAAAAACATGTACACACCAAAAGACTACCTCCTCATATGTTTACTGAAAATAATTTAAAAATAACAGCATCACATGTCCCAAATACCTTCCTCCCTCCCCACATGTACCCACAGGACACACCCATCTACCTGTAACCCACACATCAAACCTCAATCCTTCCTCTAAACTCTATCACATGATCCTCCCATAAGGAGCTGGGGCAAAGATAACCCTAAATAACCCCAAAGTACTCCTGCCACAAAGCACCTCCATGTGCAAATGGATCAGATTGACCTATAAGGACTGTGGTCTAGATGGCATTCCTTGTCAGTGGGTGAATGGAATGCTTATAACTAGGGCAACATTTGCCCAAGTGGTCTGCCACATGAAGCTAAACATTTATTAAGCATGGGCTGCAGAGCCATGTCTAAAAACAAGGAACGGAGCTGCTATGAAACTGCAGTTAGGCCGCGTACACACGGGCGGATTGTCTGCCCAACTAAGTTCGTCAGACAATCCGACAGACAGTCCGTTCAACTTTTGAATGAACGGACTTGACCACACACGATGAGCAGACAGTCCGCTGAAAGCTTGCGCGATGACGTGTACGGCACGTACAACAGGACTAGAAATTCGATGTCCAATACACTGCAATGCAACCTTCGGCGTGTAAATCCTTTCTGAGCATGCGCCATACTTAGTCTGTCCAACTTGCCTACACACGAGCGGACTGTCCGCTGAAACCAAGTTTGGACGGACAAAATTACGGAAATTCCGAAAGACTAAGTCCGTCAGACTGTCCGCTGAAAAAGTCCGCTGAAGCCCACACACGAACACGTTTCAGCGGACTAAGTTGGGCAGACAATCCGCCCGTGTGTACGCGGCCTTAGTATAAAGATCCTACAGTCCATCGGATTGTAAATACAGCAGAATCAATAATTGCTGTTTGTCATAGGTTGGCTATAAAGTGTGCTGTAGGTTGCACTCTGGAGGCAATGTATGAATGGATGGGTGAGCAGCTGCATGCAGTATGCGTGTGTTGTGAACACAGTTGCCAGATGTGAATATTGTGCTCAGTATATAGACATGCAATATAATGAGCCAGCACATCATGCAAGAAGGGAGATGCAAGCCACTTAATGTTTACCAATTGCCATGCCAATGTGAGAAATGTCAACAGTCAGAGAGCCCGTAGCTGACAGCAAAGCGATAAGTGTAGGGCGGACATGACGGGGTTAACAGTAGGATAGCAGAAAGAATGGGGGAAGGACGAAGGTGCCGAGGGGGCGGGGACAAAGAATAGGCAATATAGTCTCCCGGAGCATGCTTGGAGTTCAATAGAAGAAGGAAGAAAAGTTCCAGCATGGCGTCGGTGGAGTGGCTGCTGGCACAGTTGCGGGACGAGGCGGCGGTCCGGGGTGAGGACTGGCTCCTAGCTTCCCTGGGGGGTTTAGTGTCTCGGCCGGAGACTGAGGCTGTGGGTGGACATGGAGTGGGCATGCGGGCGCGGAGGTCCCGGCCGCCGGAGCGGTTCTCGTCCGACCGTCAGGGGGGGGGGTCCGAGGGCGGGGGGCAGCGGCCTGGCGGGTCGAGCGGCGGCTCCCCCGGCGAAGAAGGTTGCTACTGACTGCTCTGGGCTCCCGGGATCGGCTGCTCCACGGACAGGATCTAGCACGCGGGGGAGGCTCAGGGCGGTGGGGATGGCTCACAGGCCGACCAGACGAGTGGCTTCTGTGAGCGCTGGCCCCGCCCCCGCACGGAGCTGCGTACCAGGAGCACGAGGGGGAGAGTGGATGTCCCCAGGCCTGCCTTGCAGACGGCAGGGGACTGTACTTTGGCCCCCCTTCAGGCAGCCCTCGCCCAGGATCAGGCACTACATGCGGACACTAGGAGGGGGAGAGTGGTTCCCAGGCCTGCATTTGAGACGGCAGGGGATCAGGGTCTGGATTGGAGTCCGTGCGCTGGCCCCGCCCCCGAAGCGGAGCTGAGCGGTGGGGGGGCATGGAAGGGTCCTGGGAGCTCTGCGAACCCCAGGCCTGTTACTGCCACGGCAGGGGATCGCCATGGACTGGGACGGCCGCTGCACAAGGCCACAGCGAGCAAGGCTGGAGCCTGTGGGTCGGTGAGTGGTTGCGCCGGTCGCGGCAAGGCCACGCGGAAGTCGGAGGGCGGTCATGCGGAGCGTAGGCGGGCGCGGAGGACGGCCAGCGCAGCAGCAGCCAGAGGGGAGCCTTCCAGCGGGTCCTCTTCATCGGAGGAGGAGCGAGCGTCGAGAGCCGTGGATGACTCGGATGGGGTGACTGATGCGGCCGTCCCAGGTGGCAGGATGGGATCCGGAGTGCTCGGACGATCGGCTGATGGGACGTCTCCTGTGCAGCCCGGTAAGTCACCTGCTTCTTTACCGGGATTGTGTACGTCAGGTAACTCGGGGCAGGGGGACTGCGGGGGGGTGCATAGCCTGGGTTCGGGGGTTGGGGGGGCTGGGGTTTCACAAGACTTGCAGGGTTTTTTGGTGGGTTTAAAGGAATTGGTGGGCCGGTTTGAACTGGGTGTTGTGCCGACGGTGGGGCCGGGGGCAGCGTGGGTGCCCCCGGGGGGCGGTGTGGCCGGGGCGTGCGTAGCTGCGACTCGGCCTGTTATGGGGCCAGTGGTTCGGGGGCCGGTTGTGGAAGGGGAGGGGAGTGTCGCAAATGTGGTTCAGGCAGGCGACAAGGTGGCGGCGTCCGGCAACAAGGGTGTACGGCAGGACATTACTAGGCTGGCGGATGCGGCACGATGTGAGGTCTACGTTTGTTACGAGGGACCGTTGGGGGCTCATCTGAAGCAGGAGGTTTGGGAAAAGCTGTGGAAGGGTGAGTATGTGGAGATCTTCTCTTTGTTGCCACTGGAGAAGTTCAACTTGGATAGGGTGAAGCCTGACGATTCCAAGAAGGAGGATGAAGAAAAACGGAGATATAGATTAATTCCTAGGACATTTGCGAATTGGTTACAGGCGTTTGCCATTATGGCCAGTGTTATTGGGGAAAAACACTCCGAGCATTGTTCGGCGTTATTTTGCTACCAGGATTCGATCGGGGAGGCTTACCGGGTGTACGGCGGCTCCGCGTGGTTACGTTATGATGAACAGTTCAGACAGAGGAGGGCGGTGCGGCCGGACCTGCGATGGGACCACAAGGACATCAGCTTGTGGATGCGTTTGATGACGACTGCGAGGGCCCCGGGGCAGTTTTTTCAGGGGGGGGGGGGCGGTGGACCTTCGGCCCCAGGACAACCGGCCGGGAATAAAAAAGGGGTGTGTTGGCAGTACAACTCTGGAACCTGCAAGTTTGGCGGTGGTTGCAGGTTCAAGCACGAGTGTTCGGGTTGCGGTGGAGCGCATCCCGCATCCAGATGCTTTAAGCAGGGGAAGGGCCGACCAGGGGAGGTTAACAACAAGAGGGAGGACTCCGGCGATGGTGGCAAGGATGCGGCCGTTTCTCGGTAGGTATCCGGACAGGGGGGCAGCGAAGCTTCTGGAGGCTGGATTTACGGATGGGTTTAGGATTCCTTGCGCGTTGACGGTAATTCCCCCGTTGGCACCCAATTTGAAGTCGGCGTTGCAACATCCAGGGGTGGTTTCGGAGAAACTGCGGAAGGAGGTTGCGTTGGGTAGGATGAGTGGCCCTTTCAATTTACCTCCTTGGGAGGACTTGGTGGTCTCTCAATTGGGTGTGGTGCCTAAGAAGGAGCCCCACAAGTTTAGGCTTATTGACCACCTTTCCTTTCCGAAGGGTGGGTCGGTGAATGATGGGATCGCTCAGGAGGTTTGCTCCGTGTCAAACACGTCGTTTGACGCGGCGGTGAATTGGGTGCGTAGGTATGGTAAAGGGGCGTTATTGGCGAAAGCGGATGTGGAATCGGCCTTTCGGTTGTTGCCAGTGCATCCAGATAGTTTTAGTTTATTGGGGTGTCATTGGGAGGATGGTTTCTATGTGGATCAGTGCTTGCCGATGGGCTGCTCAATTTCCTGTGCGGTTTTTGAACAATTCAGCTCGTTCGTTGAATGGGTGGTGAGGGATGTGTCGGGGGTGAATTCGATCATTCACTACCTCGACGATTTCCTGTGCATTGGGCCACCGGATTCCAGGGTTTGTGCGATTTTGCTGGCGACGCTGCAGCATATTGCGCAAAAATTTGGCATTCCTTTGGCGCCGGACAAAACTGAGGGACCTCGTACGGTCATCGTGTTTCTGGGAATCGTCTTGGATTCCGAGGCCATGGAATGCCGGTTGCCTGAGGACAAGTTGGCGGACTTGAGGCGGGAGATATCAGAGTTGTTGGGTGTGCGGAAGGTTCAGCTGCGGAGATTGCAATCGGTCCTGGGCAAGCTCAATTTTTCCTGTAGGATTTTACCAATGGGGCGGGTTTTCAACCGCAGGTTGGTGGCCAGCACGGCTGGTGTCAGGTCTCCGACTCATTTTGTGCGTTTAGTAAAGGCGCATAAGGCGGACCTGAAGGTTTGGCAGACCTTTCTGGAGTCCTTCAATGGGCGGGCAATGTGGATGTCAGGGCCGGTCAGCAACTTTTTTTTTTTTTTGTAAATAGTTTTTATTGAAAATTTTTCACAGAAAGTATACAGTACAGTGATAAACAGTCATTAAAGACTCTCCCAAACTATCCCAACAGTACATAACATAGTACAGTCAATCAAAAAAAAAAAGGGGGGGAAGTGGAGAGTTTGGTTATAGACATACTGCAAAAGAAAAGAAAAGACATAACATTAAACAAAACAATAATGAACAGGGATTGGTTGGTCCGGTTCATGACCGAAAAGGTAGACCCATAAGAAAACAAGTGTGGATTACAGTAAGAAGCATTATAGTATATCACAAATAATTGGAATAAGATTTTACAGAGGGTGAGTATTCCTATACCAATCGCTCCAAATTCGCCAATGACTATCAAACTGAATTTTTTTCCCCATTCTGAGGGCCAAGATTAGCTCATAGGAATAATGTAGAGAGGTGGTCGACCATACCTCAGAAACATTGGGGGCTTGGTCATTCTTCCAGAATCTCGCTATCAGGGACCTAGCCACCAGGAGGATGTGGGAAACAACAATCCTAAAGTTAGGCGGGTATCTCTCAATACCTAGGTTCAAGACTGCCAGACCTGGTTCAGGGGTAGAGAGGAGACCCGTAATATCAGATATAGCTCTGAAAATAGTATTCCAGAAGCTCCGGAGGTGTTTACAGGACCAGAACATATGAAGTAGATTACCAACCTCTCCACAGTTCCTCCAGCACAGGGGGGAGGACCCAGCCAGGCCAAATTTGGAGATCCTAAAGGGGGTAAGATACCATCTCAGGGCAATCTTCTGGGCTAGTTCCCAGTGCCCAACGCACCTGGAGGCCTTGTAGTTCGCCTTTAATGCCTGACTCCATTGCGCCTCAGAAAAGGCGCAACCTAAGTCCTCCTCCCAGCGCAGGAAGGGACGAGATTTGATAAAAACGCGTTTGTGCTGTAGGAAATTGTAAAATAGGGAAATTCCTTTAGGTAAAGGGGGGTTAGCATTAAGAAACTGCCAGAGAGGCTCGGCCACCGAAACACTAGGGAGACCATCACCTCGGAGCAAATGGGATATTTGAGAGTGTTTATATATGTCGGAGGGCCTTAATTGGAATTGTGTTCGTAGGGATTGGTATGGGATCATGGAGGGGCCCTGAAAGAGATCCTGCAACGACTCCAGCCCCTTCTTGGTCCAGTCTTTAACAGAGAAATTGGGAATTAAAGATTCTAAGGACACTAGGGGAATAGGGAGGGGGATCAATTTGTCAGATTGAGGTGTGGACCTAAGAAGATCCCGCCATGCTTGCAAGGAAGCCCAAACTGTGTAAGGGAGGGATTGGCGAGGCCAGGGCTTAATCGAATCGGTGAGAAGAAGAAGTTTTAGATCACGGGTGGGAGTAAGGGCTCGTTCGAGGCAGCACCACTTCGGTTCTGTGTCCGAGTTAAACCAGTGAGAGATCTGGGCCAACCTGGATGCTAGGTAGTAGTCTTTCAAATCCACCAAGCCCATACCCCCAGCCAATCTATGCTTCCGTAGAAATGTTTTGGAACATCTAGGTTTTTTAGAGCTCCAGATGAATTTGTTTAGCAGGAGATTGAGGCTTAAGAGATGCTTCCTAGAGGGAGATATCGGTAAAGCTCTAAATACATACAAAATTTGAGGGAGTAATAGCATCTTGAAGGAGGCCAATCGTCCCGACCATGAAAGTTCATATTTAGCAAGCCTATTAGCCTCTGCCGTAAGTTTGTCAATAAGTGAAGGGAAGTTAGCCTCCGCTAATTGGCTAGCTGATACACTTAAATTTATACCCAGGTAGGGGATAGTAGAGTCACTCCATTTATATGGAAACGCGGACATTAACTGTGTCCGAAGGTGGGGTCTAATGCCGGTATCAAGTATTACCGACTTGGAAAAATTTACTTTGTAGTAGGAGATCTGGCTAAAGTCTTGAAGTATCTGATGAGCCTGCGGCAAAGAGGAGGTTGGGGAAGTCAGGAAGAGAATGATATAGTCGGCAAAAAGATTGATTTTATGTGGTCCTTCCTGCGTGGGAATACCTGTGACTAGGGGGTGAGAGCGAACTCTTTCTGCTAACGGTTCGATAAGGAGGTTAAAAATCGTAGGGGATAACGGGCATCCTTGCCTGGTGCCATTTGAAATAGGGAAGGGAGATGATAGCATATTGGAAGTATAAACCTGTGCCGAGGGAGCCGAATACAGGGCAAGGATGGCCGAGAGGAACGGTCCTCCCAAGCCAAACCTGCGAAGAACCGCGTCCATGTAACCCCAGTGGATCCGGTCGAACGCCTTCTCCGCATCCAAAGAAAGGAGCAGAGAAGGCGTTCGACGGGCTTCTGCAAATTGGAGAACTCCCAAAACACGTCTAGTGGCGTCTGAAGCTTGCCTACCGGGTGTGAACCCCGACTGATCCGGATGAATCAGCTGGGGGGATTACGGGGAGGAGTCTTTGGGCAAGAATTTTAGCATAAATTTTGATGTCAGTGTTTAAAAGGGATATAGGCCTAAAATTGGAGGGGATATTAGGTTCTTTACCTGGTTTAGGAATTGTGACTACGTAGGCTCTAAGCATCTCTGGGGGGGGAATGATGCGGAAGAGAATGCTTCCTCATAGATTTCCGAAAGTACCGGAGACAGAAGGTCCGCAAATGTACGAAAGTAGTCATTAGTCAGGCCATCCGGTCCAGGGGATTTGCCCAAGGGTAAGGATTTAATGCATTTCATAATTTCAGCAGGAGAAATCGGTAAATTTAGAGATGCCAATTGATCGTCTGTAAGGGAGGGTAGATTAATTGAGGAAAGGAAAGATTGTATATTCTCCGGAGTGGGTTGAGGGGTCTCTGGATCAAGCTTCAAATTATATAAAGAGGAGTAGTAGTCAGCGAAGGCGTCCGCAATTTCTTGCGGGTTAATCTTTTTCTGTTTATCTAGTGGGTGATAGATAAAGGGGATCTTAGCTTTAATCCTAGCAGCCCTCACCCTGTTGGCAAGATATTTTCCAGCACGGTTACTAGAGGAGTAGTGAGACATTTTCAGTGAATATACATATTTGTCATACCTAGTCAACAGTAAACGGCGAAGTTCAACACGAAGCTGAGTAAGCTTATGGGCCGTGTTGAAGTTCGGCGCGGACTTATTGGAGGATTCCAGAGACCGAATGTCTGCCAAGATATCATTCAGTTTCTGGGTTCTAGCCTTTTTGTCTCTAGAAGAGAGTTGAAGCAATATACCCCGCATAAAAGCCTTATGGGCACACCAGAGGGTAGAGGGACTCTTCACAGAGTGAGCATTGATTTTAAAAAATTCCACCAGATTTTTAGAGATGGTGGCAACATGCGAGGAATTTTGAAAGAGTTGAGAGTTCGCTCTCCAGATAAAGGTTGAGCGCGGAGTGTGTTCCTCCACCATCTCTATGGACACAGGAGCATGATCTGACCAAGAGATGGCGTGGATGGTGGAGGAAGACACTGCCTGTAGCAACAACTTGTCAACCAGGATCAGATCGATCCTGGAGTACGTGTTGTGTCTAGCGGAGTGGAACGTGAAATCTTTTTCACTCGCATGTTGACATCTCCATGCATCAAATATATCCTCAGCAGCAAGTAGTGGCTGGAGCCCCAACGGAGGTCGACGTGCCCTGGATGTGGTATCCAGTGCGAAGTCAACCGTGACGTTGAAGTCTCCACATACCACCAGAGACCCCTTACGACATTTATTCACTCTACGAAACAATCTATGCAGAAATCTCAACTGGTGTACATTGGGTGCATACAAATTGACTATGGTGTAAGGTTTATCATTTAGTACAGCTAGTAGTATCAAATACCTCCCCTCAGGGTCCATAACAATATCAGTAAGGGAGAAAGCCACTGAGTCTCTGATGGCAATGGCCACTCCTCTTTTCTTCTCGGAGGCAGATGCCAGGAAAACATGTGGATAGTTCTTGTGCTGGAAACGTGGGGTGGCCTTGTTAAGAAAATGGGTCTCCTGGACACAGAGAACGTCTGCCTCCAATTTCCTTGCCTCCGTCCACAGGGAGTTTCGCTTAACTGGATGGTTAAGGCCGTGAACATTGAATGAGACTAACTTAAGCGGCATGGAAGACAACTAGCAGATGCATATGCGGGAAGAAGCAATCACATAGAAAGTGGTACACCAGGATTCTCTGAAGGACAGGTTTCCAAGGATAAGCAGGAAAGGACATTTGTGGGTCAAAACCAGCTGGTGCAGAAATTTTCGGAACATGACGGACCAGGGAGAAACTGCAACAGGGCAGTAAGTAAAAACGGTAGACCATGAAACAAAAAAGCAAAACAGAAGTCAATAAAAAAGGGGGTCTCAAGTGAGACCCGAAGGCACTATATATGCCCATTTACTTGGGGGGTAAGAAAGAAAGAGCGCTGGATAGCCTCCAGCGACCGGGGAAACAATGTCAAGTGGTAAGTTGCAGCCAGGTACTCACAGGATTTTGGTTTTGGTTTTCTTCCGGCGTCTACGATGGACCACCTGCCAGTCTCCTTGGCTCTCCAGCCGCGCAGGAGGGGAGGAAGCCGACGGTGCTGCTGGTTCCTCAGGGATGATGTCCAGAGTACGTAGCAGGTCCAGCCCTTCCTGAAGTGTGGATATCACCGAGGATTTACCTTCATGGGTAATGAGAAGCCTCAAAGGATACCCCCAGCGGTAAGGGATGCCATGGTTCCGTAGCGCTTTAGTAACTGGGAGAAGAGCTTTGCGTCTCTGTAAAGTGAATTGAGAGAGGTCAGCAAAAAGCTGCAGATGGGAAAACTTCTCTGGGAGCTGGGTCTCCCTCCTGAACGCCGAGAGAAGTTGCTCTTTGACATGGAAGAAGTGGATCCGCATGAGAACGTCCCGCGGAATATTGTCTGGTAGGTGAGGGGGCTTGGGCAGTCTGTGAATACGATCGATAACCACATCTTGATCTGACAGGTCAGGCAGCAGGGTCCGCATGAGGTCCTGAATGTATTGGGTCAGCTGGGTGGGGAGGATGGTCTCCGGGATCCCTCTGACTTTCACGTTATTGCGCCTGGACCTGTCTTCCAGGTCGGCCATCTTGGATTTAATCCACGCAATGTCCTCAACTTGATCATTGTGTGCATCAACTAAAGTATTATGCGCAACGGCAAAGTCCCCCATCTTTTGCTCCACATGATCTAGTCTGCCTCCCAGTGCCCCCACTTCAGCCTTGAAATTACTGACACATTGCATAAAGTCCTTGTGGAGTGAGGCCCGCAGGGAAACTAACATGTCCCGCATGGTGGATTCAGATACAGGTTGGTTGGTGGCAGGGAACTCTGCTATAAAGTCATGCAGCTCTCTAGTGTCAGCGGAGGAGTTTTGCTCAGCGCTCACCTGCAGTGCTTCTCCTGAGAGTCTGGGCCTGGACTTCGCTGGGCTGCTGCTGATCGGCGTGGACGTCCCTGGTGAGCGCCTTCCCTGTCTGTCCAGGGGCGCTGGGCTCCCGGAGGAGGCCGAGGAAGGAGCCGGGGAAGAGCGCGTGCTGCCGCCGGCGCCATCTTGGCTGGATTCGCGGGCCGCGGGCGGGAAGAAATCCGGCAGTTTCTTGGGCTGCCCGGTCCCTCTCCTCTTCGGCGACATCCCTGGAGGACGAGAGGGTGATCCGGAGTGTGGAGGTGTATTTTCGCCGGCCAGGGAGTCCACAGTGCTTCTAAAGTCCCGTCGCTGGAGCGGAGCTCTGCACCTAAGCTGCCATCCACCAGCGCGCGGTAGCCACGCCCCTCCGGTCAGCAACTTTGACCTGGAACTGTTCACTGATGCAGCTGGGGCTTTTGGATTTGGGGCGTTTTTTCGGGGGCAGTTTTTTGGCCGTAATCCTGGGTGGCGGCGGGGCACACGTCGAATCTGGTGCTGCTGGAGTTGTTTCCAGTGGTTCTGGCGGTGGAACTGTGGGGCGCTTCGTTCCGGGACCGGAAGGTGCGTTTCCATGGGGATAACATGGGGGTGGTACAGGTCATTAATCGTAATACGGCCTCTTCTCCCCCCGTCGTCTGATTGCTGCATCACCTGGTGTTGCGGTGCTTGCAGTTGAATGTGTTCATTCATGCGGTGCACCTTCCGGGCGTTGAGAATGTGGTGACGGATGCTTTGTCCAGGTTCCAGTGGGACAAGTTCAGGAAGTTGGTGCCTGGGGCGGAAAGGTTTGGAACTCCTTGCCCTGCGTGGTTGTGGGATTTGGTTTTTGAGAAGCCTGGAAAGCGGGATGCAGTTTGAGTTTGGAGGGGGCTGGGTGGTACCCTGGAACTAGTACCCGTGGTGGTGGTCGGGTGGTTGGTGTGGAATGGTGCTGGGTCTAACGGGGCTGGCACCTCCTGGGTGAAGTCAATACACAAAAAAAAAGAAAAGGGGAAGGTAGGAAAAATAGCACAGCATGGGGTTTTTTGGGTGGGGGCCTGTTGGTTTTTTTTTGTTTTCAGGTTGTGGTGACACGGGACTGTGGTGCTCATGGCTGGTTTTTCTGTTTTCTTCTGTTTCAGGTACGGCAAAAGGATTGGTCTGGATAATGGGCCATTCCTATGTGTGCTGGGGGGCACGTTGGGGTGATGCTAGGAGGGGAGGCAGACGTTTGGGTTTTGAAAAAAGTGAGGTCTGTATCAAGTGGTTGGGTTTCCCGGGTATGTTGTGGGGCAGATTGGTGGGGGAGGTGCATCGTTTTGCGCAGAGGGACAGGCCCCCGGACGTACTAGTTATCCATGCAGGAGGTAATGACTTGGGCAGCAGAACTATGATCGATCTTACCCGTGACATTCAGTTTGACGTGTGGCGTCTCCGCATGGATTTTCCGCACATGATCATAGTTTGGTCGGACATGGTGGCCCGCACCACTTGGCGGATGGCCAGGTCCGTTGAGGGGGTGAATAGAGCTCGGAGGAAAGTGAACAGAGCAGTTAGTAACTTCATGGTTTGGAATGGGGGATTGGCCATCAGGCATTTGGAACTTGAGTTCGAGACTTGGAGATACCTGAGAAGCGATGGGGTGCACTTAAATGACGTGGGCATTGACCTGTGGACTCTTGGGAT
The DNA here is from genome assembly GCF_037356315.1 of Lithobates pipiens. Taxonomy (NCBI): domain Eukaryota; kingdom Metazoa; phylum Chordata; class Amphibia; order Anura; family Ranidae; genus Lithobates; species Lithobates pipiens. Next base: position 204,391,302 of record NW_027507784.1, on the reverse strand, counting down.
CCAGGATGGGATTGAGAGGGCGCTTCGGGTGTGGAGGGGCATGCGGTAGTAAGTGGGTTACTTCCTCATGCGGTGGCGGGTTTTTGGTCTGTGCAGGCGAAGGAGATATGGCAAAATGGTTCAGGAACTATCGCTGGATGGGATCCTGATGGTGGTTTCCGGCTAACGGAGGTTAGACGGAAACTGTTATGGGGCACTGCGGCCAGCGTTTTTCTTTGAGCCTGCTTGTCGGCTTGAGGCCCATTATTACGCTGGGAGATGGACCGCAGTGTCAAGTTGGTCATGGTTTTAGATGTTTGGTGATAATTGCCTGCACAGACCAATGCCATACAGTGGTTGCTACTCAGTAGTTATATTGGGATATTGTTTGTTATTGTTTGTTATTGTTAAAAAAAATTATATTCTTGAGAGAGTACATATTTTTATACAGAGTTTTTTCCCCTATTGGAATTTATTTGTTTAATTTGTTTAAAAAATAATAAATGCAGGCTGCTACGGCCTTTCTTACTCCAACCAGTGTGGTGTCAATTTTAATGGGATATAAGGTAAGGTTGGGTTTTTTTCTGGAAGCAGCATATCTGGTATACCACAGTCAAGTAAATGCAAAGCCAGATGACAGCTATTTCTGCCTGCAATATGATATACCATGACCCAGTATCTGATGCTGGTACTCTGACCCATGTTCGTAATCCGGCCTGTGCTAAATATTTGGTCCAGGACTGTATGGATACTTCCACTGCAAAGTCCAATATGACCATGGTCAAAAACACAGGGGAGTTAGGTTACTCACTAAACTGTGTCCAAGGGTCCGGATTCCTTATCATGCATGTGTAAACATTTGAGCAGTTTTGTCTTGATGTATGTAGAGAAATACTGCTGTTGCTGCTAGAAGAGGCTTTCTGCCTCGCAATGCTCACTATGATGGCTCCGCTTCTCCCTCAGTTTCAGTGGCTGTCAACTATAAGATCCTGTGTGTATATAGTGCTACAGAGGGAGGTGTATCTGTTCCCATATCGACATGCTTTGTTCCACACAACTGGAACTTAGTCAGGATGTATGGAACCTTAAGCTGTATATTAAATACCGATTTATGTCATGTTTTCTTAAAGTGACAGTAATCCAAATTACAGAGTGCCTAATTGTTCACAACATCATCACCCTGTTAGTAAAAAATGTATGGAAGTCGCCAGGCTTTGAAACATACATTTATATTATACATAGGTATTGTTTTTTTTTGGAGGGCAGCACCACTATGGTTACATCAATACCCCATCATACATGTCCCTATTCAGGGCCATATATAAAATTATTAACCAATTAGCGGTGCTAATCACCAAGCAGCCACAGAGGGCTATTAAAACTATTGTTTAAAAATATTTAATTACCGGGGGGCGTGGCTAACCGCCGAGCAGGATGGACGTCTGAATCCTCAGCTCCTGCACCGACCGGACTCTATATCGGAGACATCGCCACTCAGATTGCCTATACGAACCCCCAATCACACAGGGCCCAGCTATGTCCCAGACAAACCGCAAACGTAAGGATTACCGGCCGCCGAAGAAACTGACTGATTACTTTAATCAGCCGCCGGACACAGACATCCAAGATGGCGCCCGCGGCCCTGTCAGAGATTCATCTGCATATACTGACCTCCCTGATGCGGACGAGCCTGCAATACCTCTTCAGCAGCACTCTCCTGAATCATCTCTACATAATTCTCCCTCCTCGGCCAGTAATAGCCCAGCAAAGGCACGGATGCAACTGGATCCTGCGGGGCCTAACTCTGAGGTAAGCCCTGCATCCATCTTACCCTCACATCAGCCCTCAGCCATTGCGGCCTTCCCCACATCTGACCAGCCTGTTCTGGACACTACCATGAAGGAGATGCTCATCTCCTTACAATCATCTATACATACTGAGATAGCATCCATGTTTACTAAATTTTCGTCTCATATGCTGCACTTGGGACAAAAAATCCAGCGTATTGAACATCACATGGGTGACCTGACTATCACTGTCAATGACCTTGTGGATGCCCAAGACCACACGCATGATGAACAAAAATGGTTGAAATCCAAGATGGTGGACCTTGAAGACCGCTCTCGACGTAACAACGTCAAAATCAGGGGTATCCCCGAATCGGTCTTGCCTCATGACTTTAACACATACGCCAGAAAAATGATCTCAACTATATTACCTGACCTGTCACCGATGGAGACCATAATTGATCGCATACACCGTATTCCCAAGCCGCCACACCTAGCAGCAACCATACCCAGGGATGTTTTGATGCGGGTGCATTTTTTCCATGCCAAAGATCAGCTACTGTTCAAGTCCCGACATCTAAACAAGTTGCCTGAACCGTTCACTGACTTACAGTTATTTGCGGATCTGTCTCAGCATACTAGAGAACTGCGCAGACAGCTGATTACCATTACTAAACCATTGTTCAACCACAAAATCCCCTACCAATGGGGTTATCCAACTAAACTCATCGTCACCAGAAATGGAACGAAACACGTTATCACATCAGTCCCTGAAGGCATAAAGCTCCTACAACAATGGGATATGATCCCGGAAGAGCCTGCCACACTGTCCAACATCCGCAGAGGGCCCTCCCAACTCCTCTATCCTAAACAACCGCCTAATACTCGCTGAAACCTCTCTCCAGGCGATGCTCATTCATTTCATTTTATGCTATGTTTGCTCCGGTCAGTGCCCTGCTTGGGCAGTGTTTACCACAAACTTTTACCCCACTCAGTTGACACAGCCTAGTGTTTTCCAGCTGTTTTAAGCTACAGTTTTATTCAGTTATTTATTGTTCTGCTTACATTTAACGTAGTATTATACTCTACCTCTTCCCTCCACCCTTTTCTTCTCCGGTTTGCCTCCATCTTGAGAATTATACCTGCACCGACTACAGGAACTCGCCTCCAGGAACCATCTGACACCGTAAAGAGACTCTACCCTACTGTAAGTACCTACTACTAGTGATGGCCGAACGGTTCGCCCGGCGGTCGTTTCGCGGCGAATTTCCGACTTTCGCCGTCCGCGGGTTCGAACGCCTTTTTCCGTCGTTCGCCCCGGCGGACTTACGTGTTTAATGTATACAAGAACTTTAACCTTTCGTGACACGTTTATCATGTGTTACAGGACAACCAATTGAGACATGACAGCTCATGGACACTTGGACATTCCCCCTAACCTATAAATACACCCGATCCGGTGGCCATTTTACATTCTTTCTTCTGTCACTGTAGGGAAAGGATCCTGTGTGGAGTAGGGACAGAGAAAACGCTAGCTATTTGGTACACAAAAGTTCTTTTCAGGACTGGTATAGGTGTTAGGTCAGCAGCCTGAGTTTCTTTTGTCAGTTTAGATAAAGGGACAGAGCGCTGTATGCTGCTATTTTAGGGACAGCTCAGCCAGATTAGTCTTTCTTCATCATCATCATCATCATCATCATTAGCTGTTACTATCAGGTCCACAAAAGAGCTGTTCCAGCTAATCGTTCCAGCCTACTCTTTTTTGCCAATTTGTATAGGGACAGGCAGGAAGCAGTGTTGTCAGGCAGTGAGGATAATTTTAAAGACTTGCTGTTACTATTAGTTCCACAAAGGTTCTTTTCAGGACTGGTATCAGTGGTACGGTAATAGGCTTGTACACGTATAATATTCTTTCTTCCAAATATAGAAAGAATATTATACTTGACTGCTGCCCTTCTGCTGCAGTCTGCTAATCATTCACAACTCACTTGTTCCACAAAGCTCTTTATCAGGACTGGTAACTTGGTCTGTCTAGGGTGCTACGGTACATAGGCTTGGGTGCGGTACAGTCTGCTGTTCTGTAAGGACCGCTATCGGTCCACAATACATAGGGTTGCCGTGCACTACTGCTGACCGCTGCCCTATACTGCAGCAGTCCTTCATTGGTATAGGGACTGACGTACAGTCTGCTAATCACTAACACACAACCTGCTTGGTCCACAAAAGTTCTTATAAGGACTGGTAACTTGGTATAGGGTGCTACGGTACATAGGCCTGAGTGCAGTACAGTCTGCTGTTCTGTAAGGACCGCTATCGGTCCACAATACATAGGGTTGCCGTGCACTACTGCTGACCGCTGCCCTATACTGCAGCAGTCCTTCAGCGGTATAGGGACTGACGCACAGTCTGCTAAACACTAACACACAACCTGCTTGGTCCACAAAAGTTCTTATAAGGACTGGTAACTTGGTATAGGGTGCTACGGTACATAGGCCTGAGTGCAGTACAGTCTGCTGTTCTGTAAGGACCGCTATCGGTCCACAATACATAGGGTTGACGTGCACTACTGCTGACCGCTGCCCTATACTGCAGCAGTCCTTCAGCGGTATAGGGACTGACGCACAGTCTGCTAAACACTAACACACAACCTGCTTGGTCCACAAAAGTTCTTATAAGGACTGGTAACTTGGTATAGGGTGCTACGGTACATAGGCCTGAGTGCAGTACAGTCTGCTGTTCTGTAAGGACCGCTATCGGTCCACAATACATAGGGTTGCCGTGCACTACTGCTGACCGCTGCCCTATACTGCAGCAGTCCTTCATTGGTATAGGGACTGACGTACAGTCTGCTAATCACTAACACACAACCTGCTTGGTCCACAAAAGTTCTTATAAGGACTGGTAACTTGGTATAGGGTGCTACGGTACATAGGCCTGAGTGCGTTACAGTCTGCTGTTCTGTAAGGACCGCTATCGGTCCACAATACATAGGGTTGCCGTGCACTACTGCTGACCGCTGCCCTATACTGCAGCAGTCCTTCATTGGTATAGGGACTGACGTACAGTCTGCTAATCACTAACACACAACCTGCTTGGTCCACAAAAGTTCTTATAAGGACTGGTAACTTGGTATAGGGTGCTACGGTACATAGGCCTGAGTGCGTTACAGTCTGCTGTTCTGTAAGGACCGCTATCGGTCCACAATACATAGGGTTGCCGTGCACTACTGCTGACCGCTGCCCTATACTGCAGCAGTCCTTCATTGGTATAGGGACTGACGTACAGTCTGCTAATCACTAACACACAACCTGCTTGGTCCACAAAAGTTCTTATAAGGACTGGTAACTTGGTATAGGGTGCTACGGTACATAGGCCTGAGTGCAGTACAGTCTGCTGTTCTGTAAGGACCGCTATCGGTCCACAATACATAGGGTTGCCGTGCACTACTGCTGACCGCTGCCCTATACTGCAGCAGTCCTTCAGCGGTATAGGGACTGACGCACAGTCTGCTAAACACTAACACACAACCTGCTTGGTCCACAAAAGTTCTTATAAGGACTGGTAACTTGGTATAGGGTGCTACGGTACATAGGCCTGAGTGCAGTACAGTCTGCTGTTCTGTAAGGACCGCTATCGGTCCACAATACATAGGGTTGCCGTGCACTACTGCTGACCGCTGCCCTATACTGCAGCAGTCCTTCAGCGGTATAGGGACTGACGCACAGTCTGCTAAACACTAACACACAACCTGCTTGGTCCACAAAAGTTCTTATAAGGACTGGTAACTTGGTATAGGGTGCTACGGTACATAGGCCTGAGTGCAGTACAGTCTGCTGTTCTGTAAGGACCGCTATCGGTCCACAATACATAGGGTTGCCGTGCACTACTGCTGACCGCTGCCCTATACTGCAGCAGTCCTTCAGCGGTATAGGGACTGACGCACAGTCTGCTAAACACTAACACACAACCTGCTTGGTCCACAAAAGTTCTTATAAGGACTGGTAACTTGGTATAGGGTGCTACGGTACATAGGCCTGAGTGCAGTACAGTCTGCTGTTCTGTAAGGACCGCTATCGGTCCACAATACATAGGGTTGCCGTGCACTACTGCTGACCGCTGCCCTATACTGCAGCAGTCCTTCATTGGTATAGGGACTGACGTACAGTCTGCTAATCACTAACACACAACCTGCTTGGTCCACAAAAGTTCTTATAAGGACTGGTAACTTGGTATAGGGTGCTACGGTACATAGGCCTGAGTGCGTTACAGTCTGCTGTTCTGTAAGGACCGCTATCGGTCCACAATACATAGGGTTGCCGTGCACTACTGCTGACCGCTGCCCTATACTGCAGCAGTCCTTCATTGGTATAGGGACTGACGTACAGTCTGCTAATCACTAACACACAACCTGCTTGGTCCACAAAAGTTTTTATAAGGACTGGTAACTTGGTATAGGGTGCTACGGTACATAGGCCTGAGTGCAGTACAGTCTGCTGTTCTGTAAGGACCGCTATCGGTCCACAATACATAGGGTTGCCGTGCACTACTGCTGACCGCTGCCCTATACTGCAGCAGTCCTTCATTGGTATAGGGACTGACGTACAGTCTGCTAATCACTAACACACAACCTGCTTGGTCCACAAAAGTTTTTATAAGGACTGGTAACTTGGTATAGGGTGCTACGGTACATAGGCCTGAGTGCAGTACAGTCTGCTGTTCTGTAAGGACCGCTATCGGTCCACAATACATAGGGTTGCCGTGCACTACTGCTGACCGCTGCCCTATACTGCAGCAGTCCTTCATTGGTATAGGGACTGACGTACAGTCTGCTAATCACTAACACACAACCTGCTTGGTCCACAAAAGTTTTTATAAGGACTGGTAACTTGGTATAGGGTGCTACGGTACATAGGCCTGAGTGCAGTACAGTCTGCTGTTCTGTAAGGACCGCTATCGGTCCACAATACATAGGGTTGCCGTGCACTACTGCTGACCGCTGCCCTATACTGCAGCAGTCCTTCATTGGTATAGGGACTGACGTACAGTCTGCTAATCACTAACACACAACCTGCTTGGTCCACAAAAGTTTTTATAAGGACTGGTAACTTGGTATAGGGTGCTACGGTACATAGGCCTGAGTGCAGTACAGTCTGCTGTTCTGTAAGGACCGCTATCGGTCCACAATACATAGGGTTGACGTGCACTACTGCTGACCGCTGCCCTATACTGCAGCAGTCCTTCAGCGGTATAGGGACTAAGAGTTTTGTCACAGGGTGATTTAAAAAATGACAGGCAGAGGAAGAGGCAGGCCCTTCCGCAGGGGTGGTAGGGGTAGGGCAGGAGCAACAGCCTTGAGCCAAAGTGGGAAGTTGCAGAAGGTGCGTTCAATTACTTTAAAGGACGCACCAGACTTGGTTGAGTGGCTCACTCAGCCTTATTCTTCTGCACCCTCCTCATCCTCTCGATCTGCACCCTCTTCTTCACTCTCTGCTATGTGCACCCCCAAAGACACTACCACCAACAACACGACCACCACCACCACCACCACATACCTTCCGCTTGAGTCACTGGAATTATTTTCCGATCCATATCAAGAGGACATTTCTGATGCGCAGCCACTCTTGGTATTGGATCAGGAAGAGGAGGTAGCAACAAGCGCTACTCAGCAGTCTGACGCCAGTACCCAGATCAGCCCAAGGAGGAGGTTGGTCCCCGGTGTTGCTGCCTACTCTACTTATAGCGGTGGGGAAGGTGACGTTGATGATGACGTGTCTAGTGATGTCACGTGGGTGCCCACAAGAGAGGAAGAGGAGGGGAGTTCAGAGGGAGATATGGACCAGCAGATAGGGAGGAGAAGCAGCAATGACTTACATTGCACAGCAGGGACAAAGCAGACTGCAAATGTATCAGGAGCGAGTCATCGACCATGTACGGTCACATCTGGCGCTCCCAGGACACCGGCACATGGCTCCGCAGTGTGGGCTTTTTTTAACGTGTCCGCTGCTGACAATAGCGTTGCCATCTGCAATCTTTGCAGTCAACGCGTTAGTCGCGGTAAGCCCAATACTCACCTAGGGACGACCGCCTTAAGAAGGCACATGAGCAGCCATCACCGAGCCCAGTGGGAGCAACGGAACACACAAAGCCACACTGCAGGCTCTCACCGTCCAGCCTCGTCTTCTACTTCTCCTTCTCCTCTCTCCTCACAATTGTCCTCCACTCCACCTTCCATCACGCCAAGCTCACATTTTTCTGCAAAAAGGCAGGCTTCCGTGGGCCTAATGTTTGAGCGTAAAAAAATGATGACGCCGGATAACCCTCTTGCCCAACGGTTGGCGGCTGGCTTGTCAGAACTCATAGCCCGCCAACTACTGCCATATAAACTGGTGGACTCGGAGGCCTTTCGCAAATTTGTGGCCATTGGAACACCACAATGGAAGGTCCCAGGAAGGAAGTATTTCTCAGAGAAGGGCATCCCAGAGCTATATGGCCATGTTCAGCGGCAAGTGAATGTATCTCTGGCACACAGTGTCGGTGCCAAGATACATCTGACCACAGACACGTGGTCTAGCAAACACGGGCAGGGAAGGTATATCAGTTTTACTGCCCACTGGGTGAACCTTCTGACGGCCGTCAAGCATGTAACCCGTGGCACCCGTGTAGATTTGGTTTTACCGCCACGGATTGCATGCAGGCCTGACTCTTCTTCTCCTCCTCCTACTCCATCCTCCTCCCTCTCCTCCTCAGCTGCCTCCTCCTTTTCCGCTGCTAGCGTCTCTTCCACTGCACCGCCCAAGCTCCCCAGAACCTATTCCACATGCCAGGTGAGACGTTGCCATGCCGTGCTGCGTCTGTTGTGCCTGGAAGCAAAGAGCCACACTGGCCCGGCACTCCTTTCAGCTTTGCGTTCACAGGCAGATGAGTGGCTAACACCGCTCAATTTGACAGTTGGTAAAGTGGTGTGTGACAACGGTGCCAATCTGCTTAGCGCATTGAAACAGGGCAAAATCACGCACGTGCCGTGCATGGCACACGTCTTAAACTTGGTCGTGCAGCGATTCCTTGTCAAATACCCTGGGGTCCAGGACATCTTGCGGCAGGCAAGGAAAATCTCGGCCCATTTCAGAAGATCTTACACGGCCATGGCTCGCCTTGCTGACATTCAGCGGCGACACCATCTGCCGGTCAGACGTCTTATTTGCGATTGCCCGACGCGATGGAACTCAACCTTCTATATGCTTGATAGGCTGCTCCAGCAGAAACGTGCAGTTAACGTCTACCTGTATGAACTCTGCGAAAGAAACGGTTCTGGGGAGCTGGGTTTTTTTTCACCGCGCCAGTGGCTGCTCATGCGCGACACATGCAGACTTCTGCGGCCATTTGAGGAGATCACCAAACTGGTCAGTCGCAGCCATGGCGCCATCAGTGACATGGTACCTTATGCCTTCTTTCTGGAGCGTGCATTGCGTCGTGTCATTGATCAGGCTGTGGAGGAGCAGGAGCGGGAAGATGAGGAAGTCGCAATGCTGGATGAATTCCCAGGGGGGGCTACTCTATCTGAGACAAGTCAACAACAGGAGTCTGATGAGGAGTCAGAGGAGGATGGTGCCGGGGCGGATGAGCAGGAGCAAGAAGAGCATGCTTTAAACCTTTCTGGGATCCCTGTTGTGCGAGGATGGGGAGAGGAGAATGAAGAGGACGACATTATCCTGGATGATGAGCAGGAGCCAGGCCACCACACCGCTTCCACTTTAGTGCAAATGGGGGCCTTCATGCTCCAGTGTTTTAATAGGGACCCCCGTATAAAAAGCATGAGGGTCAAGGACCAGTACTGGGTGGCAACGTACTTAGACCCCCGGTACAAACACAAAATGGCGGAAATGTTACCGCCGTCGCAGAGGGCTGTCAGAATGCAGCACTTCCAGGCCTTGCTTCGAGAAATGCTGCATTCTGCTTTTGCGTGCGCTGGCAGAGGAGCAATTCCCACTCCCAGAGAAGGATTTGCGGGTACCAATCCAACAGCGCCTGCAAGAAGAGGCCGGTTTGAAGATGTGTTGGTGACTTCGGATATGAGGTCATTCTTTCAGCCGACCCATCGACAGGTGTCATCCGGATCCAGCATCAGGGAACGCCTAGACCGTCAGGTGTCCGACTACATTGGGTTAACGGCCGATGTGGACGCTCTGAGGAGTGATGAACCCCTAGACTACTGGGTGGGCAGGCTTGACCTCTGGCCAGAGCTTGCCCAATTTGCAATCGAACTGTTGGCTTGCCCCTCATCCAGTGTCCTGTCCGAAAGGACGTTCAGCGCAGCAGGGGGGATTGTGACCGATAAGCGTACTCGCCTAGCTCACCACAGTGTTAACTACCTCACATTTCTAAAAATGAATGAGGCATGGATCTCGGAGGAATTCAACACATGTGATCAGTAGACCATGTATATGTCTATAAACAATTTTTGGAATCAAGCACACAGACCTTCTTAATTCATTTGGCTCACTTCCCTGACCCAAAAAAGCACACCGTACTATATGCCCCTACCCTCCTCTTTGAAGAGGTTGAGCGGTGTCATATTTCTACTGGGGCTGCTTATTATGAGGGGTTCCCACCATCCCTGTGCTGTGCTGACTTCCTCCTGGGTGTTCTTATTATGAGGGGCTCCCACCATCCCTGTGCTGTGCTGACTTCCTCCTGGGGGTTCTTATTATGAGGGGATCACACCATCCCTGTGCTGTGCTGACTTCCTCCTGGGGGTTCTTATTATGAGGGGATCACACCATCCCTGTGCTGTGCTGACTTCCTCCTGGGGGTTCTTATTATGAGGGGATCACACCATCCCTGTGCTGTGCTGACTTCCTCCTGGGGCTGCTTACGGTGCTGCTGTCAGCGCTGTATGTCACGGAGCTGCTGTCAGCGCTGTATGTCACGGAGCTGCTGTCAGCGCTGTATGTCACGGAGCTGCTGTCAGCGCTGTATGTCACGGAGCTGCTGTCAGCGCTGTATGTCACGGAGCTGCTGTCAGCGCTGTATGTCACGGAGCTGCTGTCAGCGCTGTATGTCACGGAGCTGCTGTCAGCGCTGTATGTCACGGTGCTGCTGTCAGCGCTGTATGTCACGGAGCTGCTGTCAGCGCTGTATGTCACGGAGCTGCTGTCAGCGCTGTATGTCACGGAGCTGCTGTCAGCGCTGTATGTCACGGAGCTGCTGTCAGCGCTGTATGTCACGGAGCTGCTGTCAGCGCTGTATGTCACGGTGCTGCTGTCAGCGCTGTATGTCACGGAGCTGCTGTCAGCGCTGTATGTCACGGAGCTGCTGTCAGCGCTGTATGTCACGGTGCTGCTGTCAGCGCTGTATGTCACGGAGCTGCTGTCAGCGCTGTATGTCACGGTGCTGCTGTCAGCGCTGTATGTCACGGAGCTGCTGTCAGCGCTGTATGTCACGGAGCTGCTGTCAGTGCTGTATGTCACGGAGCTGCTGTCAGCGCTGTATGTCACGGAGCTGCTGTCAGCGCTGTATGTCACGGAGCTGCTGTCAGCGCTGTATGTCACGGTGCTGCTGTCAGCGCTGTATGTCACGGAGCTGCTGTCAGCGCTGTATGTCACGGAGCTGCTGTCAGTGCTGTATGTCACGGAGCTGCTGTCAGCGCTGTATGTCACGGAGCTGCTGTCAGCGCTGTATGTCACGGAGCTGCTGTCAGCGCTGTATGTCACGGTGCTGCTGTCAGCGCTGTATGTCACGGAGCTGCTGTCAGCGCTGTATGTCACGGAGCTGCTGTCAGCGCTGTATGTCACGGAGCTGCTGTCAGCGCTGTATGTCACGGAGCTGCTGTCAGCGCTGTATGTCACGGAGCTGCTGTCAGCGCTGTATGTCACGGTGCTGATGTCAGTGCTCTGTATTACGGTGCTGCTGTCAGTGCTCTGTATCTCCTGCACCCTCTTGTTTGCCTACCCTGGTCCCTGACCTTCCCTCTCCTCCATTGCCTTCATTAGCTCCATAGTCCTGAATTGTCAGAACAATTTCCCAAATAAAAAAAAAATGCTTGTAGTTATCGATCCCAAATTCACCTCATACATGTATTATGCTATTGTCCAGGTGGTGGGACTACGTGCTACCCCCTAATAATTACCCCGTGGCCGCAAATTCGACCTAAAGGTTTGCGAAATTCGCCTCCCATTGAAGTCAATGGAGCCCGCGGCGAACGGTCGTTTTCGCGAACGTTTGTGCCCGTTCGCGTTTCGCGTTCGCGAAACGTCCCGTCGGAAGTTCGTCCATCACTACCTACTACTACACCTAACACCTACGTCTACAATACAATATGCCAAAATTCCTCTCCCTTAATACTAAGGGGCTTAACCATCCAGCGAAAAGATCCTCAATGTGGAGGACTGCCCTTCAATCCAAGTGTGACATCTTATGTCTCCAAGAGACCCATTTTAAAAAGCCAGATGAACCTCGCTGTTCTAACCGCAATTTCCCACATATCTTCAAGTCTTCAGGACCAGACAAATGTAACGGGGTTATGATAGCAATTAAGGACACCATTGCCTTCACCCTACACAACAGCATGGTGGACGAGGATGGAAGGTATCTGGCACTGGACTGCACTCTTGACAAAACCAGATACACTATTGTAAACGTCTACTCCCTCAATACTGGCCAAATCAAATTCCTCTCTAGATTGATGACAAAGCTCAACAAATTTCGACAGGGATGTTTTATTATTTGTGGGGACTTTAATATAGTACCGGACAATTCGACAGACGCTTCTTCACGATCCTCCAGGCTATCTTCCCCTATGACTACCTTCATAAGAAACAATTATCTATACGACATCTGGAGATGCCACCATACCACCGAACGAGACTACTCCTTTTTCTCCCACAGACATAACTGCTACACGAGAATAGATTATTTTCTTGTAGATAAATGGACACTAACCAGGTCAACTGAATCAGGCATTGGTACTGTTAGGTTCTCGTCTTCTTAATAATACCCCTGGTAGCCTAGGCTAGGATGGAAGAGCGGAGGTCCCGATCACCGGTGGACAGACATCACACATACACGATTGTACGTGAATAATGACTGTGGGTTTATTGGAGCACATACAGTAGTTTTATGCAGTTTGAGCTAAAACACAGCCCTGTGGTTTAGCCAATCAGGGACTGCCACATAAAATATGCAAGATAGTATATTTTACTACGTCATCATGGTTTTTTGCACAAGCAATATTTCTGCCTAGTAACAAAAGCTAAATATATACATATATATTCAGTTTAAAATGTTTCTTAGGTGTGATGCAAGACAGGCCTGTGGTCTAACGCCATGAAGTTACTTCTGCTCTTAAAAAGGGAAGTAGCTTAACCGCATCCATCTGTTCTGAACAGATATCTAACCTTGTGATAATTCTAAATACCTTGTACAAGCAAAAACACATATGACCTTAAGCAATAGGTTTCTATGTCATGCTGACAGTAATTTTCCATTACCCAAAATGGATGTCTCTTAACAAGATGGTTCCCTCATTACCTTATAGGTACGATAACCTGGTCCGACCACGCTCCAATTTCACTCACTGTAACAGACCATCCAAATTCCCCGTGGCACATGGTATGGAGAGCGAATGCAGACATCATTCATTCCCCAGAACACTCTTCTTACATACGTACTCATCTTGAAGAATGTTTTACTTTAAATGCTGGTTCAGTCTCCAGTGATACTGTCCTCTAGAATGCACACAAGACATTCGTCAGAGGGATTATTATGCAGCTCTCTGCATGAGAGAAGAGGAGGAGATCACAGCGTCTAGACACCATAATAGCCAAGATACATACACTTGATGTCCAAAACCAAACTAATCCAGACCCTAAATTAAAAGATCAGTTAGTTCTCCTCAAACAGGAACTCAGAAATCTACTCTTAGAAAAGCACACTACAACCAATACAAAATTCAAAGCACACTATTACACTACAGGCAACAAAGCAGGGAAAGCACTTGCACTCAAAATTAAGGGTCACTACGCTAAATCCAGAATACACCACCTCCTTCACCCAACCTCAAAGCAGAAAGTTTTTGACCCTCAAGCTATTGTCGATGCTTTTAGCCACTACTACCAAACACTGTATAATTTGAAAGATGACCCTGACACAATCCAACCCTCCCCTGCAGATATCAATACCTTCCTACAAACAATTGACCTACCGACACTATCACAACAACACTTATCCGACCTGAACACTCCTTTCACCCAGTTGGAAGTTCAAAACATCATATCAGCTTTACCTTCAAATAAATCGCCAGGGCCTGATGGCTTAACCAACGAATACTATAAAAAATGTAGTACTACCTTGGCTCCCTACCTCTCCCAAGTGTGCAATGACGCTGCCTCCTCCTCTTCTCTTCCCAATGAAATGCTTAACACTTTAGGCCAATTTCACTCCTCAATATTGATACCAAAATTTTCGCTAAACTCATAGCCAATCGATAAGTCCGAATTATGCCCACCCTAATCCACCCAGATCAATCAGGTTTCACGAAGGGTAGACAAACTTATGTCACCTCAAGGAGATTAATAAACATAATCCACCATGCAGAGACTAGCAGAACGCCTTCTCTGCTTCTATCCCTGGATGCAGAGAAGGCGTTCGATAGAGTCCATTGGGCTTACCTTGAAGCCACCCTTCATAAATTTGGATTCAATGGCCATATATTTTCAGCAATCATGGCCTTATATTCTTCTCCGTCGGCACAAGTCTACACGGATGGAATAGTCTCCCGCTCTTTCCCAATAACCAATGGCACCCGCCAGGGAGGCCCCCTATCACCACTCATCTTTAATCTGATTATGGAACCCCTGGCAGCACATATCAGAAATTGTAACACTATCACAGGATTTAAAATAGGTCACATCGAACACAAAATAAATTTGTTTGCAGATGATGTCATAATGATGCTAACCAATCCCATAACTTCCTTGGCTTCGGTACAACATGTTTCTTACTATAAGGTCAATGAAACTAAATCATATATTTTAGACCTGGGTCTTGATGCTATTACTAGCAATATTTTACGAAACCAATATGCATACCCCTGGGCCGACCACAATATATCATATCTAGGCATCGTACTCACCAAATCGGTATCTGGATTATTTCAATCTAATTATGTCAAAACCAAACAAATGCTAATCAAAGAATTGTCCAACCTAACCAAATTCGAACTTTCGTGGTCAGGCAGGCTAGCAGCCTTTAAAATGCTCATACTGCCCAAAATTTCGCACCCTTCCCATCCCCTTAACTAAATCCTATCTCAATTCTTTACAATCTATTCTTACTAACTACATATGGCAAGGTAAGAAACCTAGAAGCAACCATTCTAAGCTCATTAAACATAAACATGCGGGAGGTATGGGTTATATAGACATCCGGGATTATTACTTAGCCACCGTCCTTTCCCAATTGCGAGAATGGACTAACCCCCCCCCCCATACCACACTATGGGGGGATATAGAAAATCATGCCACACCAGACTCTGACCTCAAAAGCTTGCTATATAGCTCCCTGGCATCAGTACCAAATTTTCACCTGTATTCACCAACCATACAGGCATCGATTTCTGCATGGAAGCTACTACATAACAGTAAGTGGCCATCCTCCCCCATGAAAGACCTATAGGTACCCCTACAAACCCTCCAAATCTTATCTCCTGATCTGACCCTCCCTACATGGCTCACATCACAGGCCTCCACCACGAATGAACTTAGAATTCTCACAGACTGCAAAACTTTCCCTGAGATCCAGTCCAAGTATGGGGCACCCACTTCAGATTTTCTCACGTACCACAGGATACGCTCCTGTTTGACCACACTGCCTTCGAAATTATGGAATTTTTATTTCACCCATGATTCCACGGTTAAAGGTATCTCACTTATTTACCCCTTATTACAGGAGAAAAATATCTTCTACAAATCCAAACCCTTCTTAGACTGGGAATCGGACACACAACTACAATTTTCTGATGCCCAGTGGAAACAAGCGTTAAACTCTATTTATAAAGCTACACGGTGCACAGGTTTATGGGAACTGACGACTAAAATCATACTTCGCTGGTACCTGACTCCTCATAGGCTAGCTAAGTTCCAACCCAACACCACTCCATTATGCTGGCCCAACTGTAATCATACAGGTACTCTATTTCACATCCTATGGCAATGTCCAAGTATAGGGCCCCTCTGGTCGGACGTCACACAACTCATTCATGAAGTAAGCAATGTCACCATATCCTTGACACCGCAACTCGCTATACTCAACATAATTCCGGAAGATATCCCTTACACATTCCACACAGTCCTTACTCATATCCTTCTAGCAACTAGATTGCTTCTAACTAGAAACTGGAAATCCCCAAACCTACCTACTATCCTTGACGTCACCACTTTAGTCCATTCACACTACACCTACGAACTCTTAGGATCCAGAGGCCTAACTTCATATAATAAAACCCAGGCCAAATGGCTTCCATGGCACAGATGGTACACATCCAAGATAGACTGATCTTATTCCTGATGATTACCTTTTCTTGCTGATATACCTGTAATTGATGGTTTCCTCATTATATAACTTTGCTCTCAAGACCCTACCCCCTCCCATTCCCTCCCTCCTGTTTACCCCCCCCTCCTACCCTTTTCTGCCCCAATAACCCCTACTAATCTTGTTAAGTGGCACACTCATAGATCATATGCTGCTGATACCTGTTTTCTGTTATCTATGCATTTATGTGCCGATGTTATTGTTATTATTGTTACTACTGACAATCTCTGTTATGCTATACTAGGATTGTAACATATGGAACTATACTTTCTACTAGGGATGAGCCGAACACCCCCCGGTTTGGTTCGCACCAGAACTTTCGAACGGACCCCAAATTCGTACGAACTTTAGAACCCCATTGAAGTCTATGGGACTCGAACGTTCGAAATTAAAAGTGCTAATTTTAACGGCTAATATGCAAGATACTGTCCTAAAAAGGGTTTGGGGACCTGGCTCCTGCCCCAGGGGAAATGGGTCAATGCCTAAAATGTTTTTAAAAATGGCCATTTTGGCGGGAGCACTGATTTTAATGACGATTAAAGTGAAAAAAAGGAAAATATTCCTTTAAATATCGTGCCTGGGGGGGTGTCTGTAGTATGCCTGTGAAGTGCCACATGTTTCCAGTGTTTAGAACAGTCCCTGCACAAAATGACATTAAACGGAAATAACATAATTTAAAACTGCTTGCGGTTTTAATGTTATATCTGGTTCCTGCAATATGGTTGAAAATCATTGAGAAAAATGGCATGGGTAGCCCTCCCTGCCCATTACCAGCGCATTTGGGTCTTGTACGCATATTAAGGGAAACCCAGGACCCATATTAAAAAAAGGAAATGCGTGTGGCCCCCAGGCCCTATATACTCAGAACAGCAGTATACAGGCAGTGCAAACAAGACAGGGACTGTGTAGGTTTGTTGTGTTAAGTTGAATCTGTTTGTAATTTTCAACTGGTACATTTTTAAAGTGTAGCTCCAGTCAAAAAAACTATTTTTAAGCTTTTTGGAAAACATAGGGAAGGGTTATCACCCCTGTATAATTTATTTTGTCGTACATCTTTTTTCATCTCACTTGCTGTTGTCTCCTTCCGTTTGCAAGTAGAAGATGTTTGTAAGTTGGATGTTTGAAAGTAGGGGCCTGCCCTATATGCTCTGCAGAAATGGCGGAACAAGGTGTTGGTTTTGCCACAACATTGTAAGCCCTCAAAGTGACTCTTGGTGGGCGCTGGAGCGCCCTGCTGTGAACGATTATATCAAGAATTGTAATTACATGCCATTGTTGAACAGTGGTATAAAAATTGACCTTTGGTGGTTGTGGTGCTGGTGCCACAACACTATAAGTCCTCACAGTTACTCTGGGTGGGCACAGGAACGGGCCCTCCTGTGAAATATTATATCAAAAATTGTAATTAAATGCCCCTGTTAAACAGGGGCAGAAAAATTGGGCCTTAGGCACTGGTGCTGGTGCCACGACACTGCAACCTCTCCCATATACTCTAGTTTTATTGCAGAAATTAGCCCTGCTGCAAAGCATTGCATCAAACATTGTAATTAAACGCCCCTGTTAAACAGGGGCAGAAAAATTGGGCCTTAGGCACTGGTGCTGGTGCCACGACACTGCAACCTCTCCCATATACTCTAGTTTTATTGCAGGAATTAGCCCTGCTGCAAAGCATTGCATCAAAAATTGTAATTAAGATGCGCATGCGCGGGATCTCGGAAGCAGACGTGCTCTGAGAGAATACAAATACAGCAATATTAAGCGCAGCCAGCGGGACGAAAACGGCAGAGGGAAGCTCCGGTGAGGGTGATGAACAGGCGGGCTCAGGGCCAGCCGAAAAGAGGTCAGCGTAAAGCCCTGACATTCACCGGGGGTCCGGGTCCTCTCCTGAGCGCAGGCCGCAATCCAAGATGGCGCCGGGATGCCGAGACACGCGAGGCCTGGCCGGAGCTGCAGCCTTCCTGAGGGATGGAGCCAGCAGAACTCCCCTGAAACTCCCCAGAGATCCGTTCTCATCACAATCTTCCGGGGACATGGAGGAAGATCAGCAGGGTGAGTCCCGTTCGCATCTCCCTTCCCCGGCCATAGATGAAGACGCACAAGAACTGATGGGCTCCCCTGGATCCTCTATGGATAAAAATATGGCCGAACTGGCAGAGGCCATGTCTAGTCAGCTTAGCTCTGCTTCCATAGCACCCCAGCCAGCTTATTACTCCGGGGACACAGTGTTATTAGCTCGGTTCTCCACGATGCTACAACAGGAGCTTTCTAAGGCCTGCACTTTGATTACCACTGATCTTAAGAGGGACATCCACAGCATTGGTGAGAGATTTGACATTGTCGAAGCTAAAGTTGAAGGCACTGTTAAAAGGGTTAACCAGAATACCCATATGCTCACAGACCTCCAGGACAGGCTGGAGGATGCCCTTACAAAAATCGAGGATTTGGAAAATCGCTCTCGTAGATACAATGTGCGTGTTCGCGGCCTGCCCGAAACGCATACCGATCTGGAAGGGGCAATGCAGGAGTTAATGAAGGACTTGATCCCAGACATAGCACCGCATCACATGGAAATTGACCGCATCCATAGGGCCCTTACTGCCCCTAGATCTGATGGCCTGCCTCGTGATGTTATTGTTAAACCACATTACTACCAGATCAAGGAGAAGTTGATGCTTGCTGCCCGCAGTCGTCAGGACTTGACTCTCTGTGGGTCGTCTATTCAGTTATTTACTGACCTTGCTCCTTCTACGGTGCAAAAGCGTAGAAATTTGAAACCCCTGCTACAACATCTCATCAACCAGCAGATCAGATATCGGTGGGCCTTCCCCTTCAGATTATCTTTCACCTATAATGGCAAATCCTACTCATTTTCCACATTGCCGGAGGGGGAAGAATTACTACTTAGTTTGGGCATTATCTCGAGAGACTCATCAGCCTCCTCTCCTCCGATTACAGCACACCGCTCACTCTCCCCACTTTGGACGGAGCGTAAGCGGAACCCGCCTAGAGGAACCCCCCGGAAGACCAGAAGTCCTGAGAATGCACTATTATGCCCTCCTTGAAATCCTGGACTTACCCCTTGCAGCAGGAGGGATACTACTATTTTTTGACCTGAGGGACATACCTGAGTTCGTCTGTGCCTGCGCGACTGCGTAGTCACCCTGTTAGCACAACCATAGTGCAGTTTCCTATCTTTTGGGTTCATTCCACCCGAAACGGTTCTTCCATGACTGACTTGAAGTTAATGTGTGTTTTTTTTTTTTTATTATTACTCTCTCTTTTTGGACATGTTTTACAGCATCCTCATGGTTTGATGTTTGAACTCTGTTTCTGAATAACATGGGGATGCGGGGTCTGTTCTATGGTGGGGCCCTTAGGGCCTCCCCCGGGGGGGAGGGTGCTGGGGCGGGGGGGGGCATTGGGTGCCTGCTTGCCCTGGGGCCGTTTCTCTCGGGGTAGGACGACTAGCGACGCTAGTGTAACTTACTGTCCGACAGTATGCGAGACCTGAATCCGCCCTGCTGGCATGCTTTGGAGCAAGGGCCATTTGGGCCGGATCGGAAATCCATGCTGCTCCTTTGCAAGACTACCTTCTCTCTTCGGAGAGGGGTACTCTTGCCACTTCCGGAAAGGACATTCTATCCGGCAGGGATTATTTCCCACATTGTTATACGGTTTACACAAGTTTACTGGTATAAGTTTGCGGGCCTACGGCCCTTATCTTTTATGTTAACTAATTTTCTGTTTCTTCTCTTTTTCCTCTCTCTTTCTACCCCCTATCTTCCCCGAGCTGTGGTCCTGACCCTAACTTACACACGCTGGTACTGGAAGCTTGTGAAATGGGAATCCCATGTATTGGAGGCTGTGCCCGCCCTCATGATGCTACAAGGTAAGAGTGCTCTGCCCTACCACGATGGCTAAGTCGTATCCGTCCGACTTTTCGGTGATCACACATAATGTCCATGGCTTTAATTCCCCGATTAAAAGGACTAAAGCCTTTCAATTTTATCACAAACAGAAAGTAGATATATTACTACTACAAGAAACACATTTTTCTAAGACGTCAGCTCCACGTTACCTTAATGTTAAATACCCGCAGTTTTACCTAGCCAATGGACCCGATAAAAAGGAGGGGGTAGCTATAGCTTTTTCTAGACGTACCCCTTTTACGCCCTCACCATAATCAAGGATAAGGGTGGCAGATACATCATGGCCGTGGGACGTATCCATGACCAACTTGTATCCTTTGTATCTTATTATGCTCCAAATTCAGGACAGGTGGACTTTTTTAGCAAGATGTTGCGGACATTGATGCCCAAGGTCCAGGGACAAGTGATTTTAGGGGGAGACAGCAATATCCCGCTGGACAGAGTTATGGATAAATCCAACCCTGACAGACCCACTTTCAAGAGACCGCCGACTGGGAGTAATAGGTTGGCTAGGCTTTTGCATCTCTATGATTTAATTGACGCATGGAGGGAGTCCAATCCCACGACTAGAGATTATACGCATTTTTCGCAGGTGCACCATACATATTCCAGGATAGACCATATTCTGGTCCGCACACCTCTGCTCCCGTATCTAACGTCGGTAACGATACTATCCACCCCCTGGTCGGATCATTCTCCGATCAAGATGTCACTGACTGGGTTGTGGTCCAAAGCTTCCCCAGCCCCGTGGCGTCTGAATTCTAGTCTATTAAAGGACCCCGTTTTGTGCGCTGAAATAGACAAAGCATTACAACAGTTTTTTGCGGGTAATAAATCCTCGGACACGTCACCCGCGATTAATTGGGCGGCTCACAAAGCCACGATCAGGGGCATTATGATACAAATAGGCTCTAGGCAAAAACGAGCTCGTGACCATGCGATTCGACAACTGGAAACCAAATTGGACCAGCTGCTGCAGGAACAACATACCCACCCGCTCTGCGACATTAGACATAGGATTGACGAGGTTAGACTGGAATTGAACTTGGCTCTGACGACTCAGGCGGAAAAACATATTGGCTGGACTAAACATAGGTACTATACCATGGGTGACAAACCGAATACTATGTTAGCCAGGAAGCTGGTTCCCCGACCACATACGCATACGTTACCTAAATTGAGGCTTTCTACGGGTCGCTCCACACAAAACCCTGCACTTATTCTGCAGGAATTTTACAAATTCTATTTCAAACTTTATGGCTCACAGACTACGTATGATTCGCGTAGAGCTGAACTCTTTTTCCGTGATGTTCCGCTGCCTCAGCTGACGCGAGCTCACGCAGATCTGATGGAGGCTGAATTCACGGAATTGGAGATTAAAATGGCGATTAAGTCACTGCACCCCTCGAAGGCCCCTGGACCAGATGGCTTTCCGGGCCAATATTATAGGAAATTCCAGGATGTCCTGATTCCTCACCTGTGCTCTTATTTTAATGAGCTTCGGAGGGGAAGCAAGATACCCCTACATGAAAATGTAGCTTATCTTAGTGTCATTCCTAAGCCGGGCAAGGATCACGGGGACTGTGCGAACTACCGACCGATCTCCCTGATCAATACTGACCTAAAGATTTTAACGAACGTCTTAGCATTTAGACTTAACACTTTTCTGCCGAACTATATCCACCCTGACCAGGCCGGCTTTGTCCCGCTTCGACAGGCATCGGACCAGACCCGCAGGCTAATTAATCTTATATCAGCAGTGCAGTCGGACTGGGATGGTGGGGGTCCTAGACGGGGAATGCTGCTATCGTTGGATATTCAGAAAGCGTTTGACTCCCTTTCATGGGAATATTTATTTGCTGTCCTACGCAGGTATGGTTTTGGTGAGCGCTTTTTGACTCTCCTCGGAACGCTTTATGACACACCATCGGCATCGTTGATGCTGCGGGGATATTCCTCTGAGCCTCTACCGATTAGAAGGGGTACGAGGCAGGGCTGCCCTCTGTCCCCGCTCCTGTTTGTTCTTGCGATAGAGCCATTGGCCATTAAGATTAGGGAATGTCAGGATGTTCAGGGGATTAGGTGTGGAAATAGGGATCATAAATGCCTACTGTTCGCGGACGATCTCTTGCTAACGCTGACGTCACCAATTACTTCCCTCCCTAACCTATATGCGATTCTTCAACCCTTCTCCGAAATCTCGGGGTTGAGAGTTAATCAGTCCAAATCTAAAGCGCTCAATCTTTCACTGTCGGAGGCCACACAGAAGGCTTTAGAGAGCACATACCAATTTAAGTGGGAGCCAGAGGCACTGCCATATCTTGATGTTAATCTGACCCCCACTATCCAGTTGTTATACAGGAAGAATTACCCCCCACTCTACAAAACACTGACAGAGGACCTAGCCAAATGGCAGATACACCCTCCATCGTGGTTCGGCAGACTACACTCTATTAAAATGAATGTGTTGCCTAGAATACTGTATCTGTTCCGTACCCTACCGGTGGCTCTACCGTGTAGGGATCTATAAGTGTTGCAAAATGAAATCCTTAGGTTTATTTGGGGACACAAGAGGCCCAGGGTGAACAGGAGCACAATGTACACCCTAAGGAAAAAGGGGGGACTGGGCCTGCCGGATCTGCAGAAATATTATCATGCGGCTCAGCTGGCCCACCTTACCAGATACCATTCACGCCACACACATGCTATTTGGATGGATATGGAATCTTATTCCTGTCGCCCCTCGCAGGTTTCACAGCTACTATGGCTTCCAATGAAAGATAGACCGCTGATATTGTGTCCTACCCTGTCACTGGCTCTGGCTATATGGGACAGGCTGTCAAAAATATACAAATTCATATCGCCCCACAATCCGCTGGCGCCATTGCTTAACAACAAGGAGTTCACCCCGGGCCTCTCTCCTCAACTGTTCAGCTGGTGGACAAATAAAGGGCTATTGCGCATTGCTGACCTATGTGACCGTAGGGGTATACTTTCAGAACAAGCTCTAACTGAAAAATTTGATATGCCGTCTTCGGAGAAGTTTCGATGTGCCCAATTAAGGCATTTCGTACAGAGTATGGCCCGTAGGGGAGACCTGGGGTCCCTGACTCCCATGGAGCAGTTGAGTATGCAATATGACAAAATTAGAGGCCATTTATCAGCCATCTACACATTACTTAGGGGTCCAGGGAAGAAGTTGAGTTATATGATCCAGTGGGAGCGGGACCTTCAGGAATCCTTTGAATTAGACGACTGGTGCGCGCTCTCTGAGACGGCATATCGCTCTCTCGCCAACACATCGGTGATAGAGGCTAATTACAAGGTATTGTTGCGGTGGTACATGGTCCCAGCCAGATTGGCCGCTTTTGTTCCGGGAACTACGTCCCATTGTTTTAGGGGATGTGGCCAGGTGGGGACCACCTACCATGTTTGGTGGTCATGCCCGAAGGTCAGAAGGTTTTGGATTAGAGTGTTTAATTTTGTCTACACTATCATAGGACTGAACCTGAGGAAATCACCTAAGCTGGCCCTCTTGGGGGGTAAGGCGGCAGAGGCTTCCAGGCCTCAGCAGAGGCTCCTTACCTTTATATTTATTTCAGCTAAGATCACCATAGCTCGTAACTGGAGATCAGCCGCACTACCGATAGCCCAGCTTAAACATAAAATGTCATGGTTAATGCTGAACGAACGGTTATCCGCACTGTCTCAAGACAGGATGAAAATGTTCAATAGAATTTGGGATCCATGGATTGTCTATCTAACTAATGGCTCCGGGACGCATGCTGTTTAACATTGCCATGGCAACATGGGTTTGAGGATCCAGGACTACGGCTCCCTTCCCCCCCCCCCTCCCGCCCAGTTCTCCCCCTTTCCCTCTTTTTCTCCACTTTTTCTTCTCTCTATTCTTTTCTCTTCCCCTGCTATTGGGTCTTTCCTCTTCTCCTCACTGTTCTCTGTTTTCTTTACATCTCTCATTTAGCGGTGATAGCTGCACGATTGGATATTTATATCACTCTAGAGGTAACAGCTTCGGCAGATGGGATCCTATGAGATCCGGGGTTATTAGATAAGGCACCTATTTCGCTGCCGCCTGAATGTCTGCCGAACTGACTGATGCGTTAGCCCATTGTGCATTGTGATTGATGTAATACTTTGCCGCATTAATGAGACTTTTGTTTGTATTGTGCTGAAAACCTTTAATAAAAATATTGAAACATAAAAATTGTAATTAAATGCCCCTGTTAAACAGGGGCAGAAAAATTGGGCCTTAGGCACTGGTGCTGGTGCCACCACACTGCAACCTCTCCCATATACTCTAGTTTTATTGCAGGAATTAGCCCTGCTGCAAAGCATTGCATCAAAAATTGTAATTAAATGCCCCTGTTAAACAGGGGCAGAAAAATTGGGCCTTAGGCACTGGTGCTGGTGCCACGACACTGCAACCTCTCCCATATACTCTAGTTTCATTGCAGGAATGAGCCCTGCTGCAAAGCATTGCATCAAAAATTGTAATTAAACGCCCCTGTTAAACAGGGGCAGAAAAATTGGGCCTTGGGCTGCTGGTGCTGGTGCCACGACACTGCAACCTCTCCCATATACTCTAATTTTATTGCAGGAATTAGCCCTGCTGCAAAGCATTGCATCAAAAATTGTAATTAAATGCCCCTGTTAAACAGGGGCAGAAAAATTGGGCTGATGGCATCACCCAGAACCAGAAATGTTCTTCCAACATATCAGCGGAGGAGGAAGAGGATAGACAATCAACATAACAGGACAGTCACTCAGCATCAGCATAGGCAATCTTGAAGGGATGTGATATTTCAAAAAAAATTATTCGGTTACATCAGCTTCAGGTGCTTGGTAGCTGTGGTTGATCCAAGACTGATTCATCTTGATGAAGGTCAGTCGATCAACTGATTCGGTGGACAGGCGCACCCTGGGATCGGTAACAAAGCCACCAGCAGCACTGAAGGTGCGTTCCGAAAGAACGCTGGATGCAGGACAGGCCAGTAGCTCAATTGCATACTGTGCAAGCTCTGGCCAGTGATCCATCCTCAAGACCCAGTAAGCCAGAGGATTTTCGGTGGGAAAGGTGTCCAAGTCTGACCTTGCCCCTAGGTATTCCTGCACCATGTAAATCAGACGCTGGCGATGGTTGCTGGAACCGATCATACCTTGGGGCTGCGGACTAAAAAATTGTCTGAAAGCATCAGTCAGACGGCCACCTTCTCCACCGCTCCTTCTGACCGATGCCTCAGCAACACGTTGTCCAGGACCAGGAGTTTGTAACCTCCCAGTCTCTGGGAACGCGTTGCACAGACCTTTCTGCAAGGCCTCCCGAAGATGTCTCATCCTCTGCTCCCTCTGCGATGGCAAGATAAGGTCGGCAACCTTACCCTTGTACCGTGGATCAAGGAGAGGGGCCAGCCAGTAATGGTCCCTCTCCTTGATCCGAAGAATACGAGGAACCTTCCGCAGGCTTTGCAGGATCAGGCCATGCAGCGTAGGTTAGCTGAGGCATTCGATCCGGAGTCCTCTGGGTCACTAAGGACAAAATGATCCGCAGCTACCTCCTCCCAGCCACGTACAAGTCCACGGGTTTCTTGGGACTGTAAATCATCCCTACAAGACTGCTGCTGCTGCTGATGCTGAGTGCCAGCCTCCACCTCCATGCTGACACAATCATCCACCTCCTCCTCTTCCTCCTCCTCATCCTCTTCCTGTGTGATGGGTGGCACAGCAGGAACACTGTCTGGATAAAGGGGGCCTTGAGAGGCAAGGAAGTCCTCCTCTTCCTGCCTCTGTTCTGCCTCAAGTGCCCTGTCCATTATTCCACGCAGCGTATGCTCCAAGAGGTGGACAAGTGGTACAGTGTCACTGATGCATGCACTGTCACTGCTCACCATCCTTGTGGCCTCCTCAAACGGTGACAGGACAGTGCATGCATCCCTGATCATGCCCCACTGGCGTGGTGAGAAAAAACCGAGCTCCCCTGACCCTGTCCTGGTGCCGTAGTCGCACAGGTACTCATTGATGGCCCTCTGCTGTGTGTGCAGCCACTGCAGCATGGCCAACGTTGAGTTCCACCTGGTGGGCATGTCACATATAAGGCGGTTCTTGGGCAGCTTCAACTCCTTTTGGAGCTCAGCCAGCCGAGCACAGGCATTAAATGATCGGCAGAAATGCACACAGTCTTTCCTGGTCTGCTTCAGGACATGCTGTAAGCCCGGGTACCTGCCCAAGAACTGCTGCACCACCAGGTTAAGGACGTGAGCTACACAGGGCACATGGGTCAGTTGTCCCTGTCGGAGGGCGGAGAGGAGGTTGGTGCCATTGTCGCAAACCACCATTCCTGGCTTAAGCTGGCGTGGCGTCAACCACCTCTCGGCCTGCCCCTGCAGAGCTGACAAAACATCCGCCCCAGTGTGGCTCCTGTCTCCCAAACAAACCAGCGCAAGCACGGCATGGCATCGTTTTGCCTGCGTACTTGCGTAGCCCCTGGAACGCCTACGGAGCACCGATGGTTCTGAGGACAGAGCACTGGAAGAGGCCATGGAGGAAGAAGAAGAGGAGGGGGTGGAGGAGAGAGGTGTGTCACAACCAATAGTAGCATTTTGGAGGCGTGGTGGCGGAGCAACCTCCAACACTACTGCACCTTGTCCTGCATCCTTCCCAGCTGCCAGAAGAGTGACCCAATGGGCTGTGAAAGACAGGTAACGTCCCTGTCCATGCCTGCTGGACCATGAGTCAGCGGTAATATGCACCTTACCACTGACCGCCCTGTCCAGCGAGGCAAGGACATTGCCTTCCACATGCCAGTAGAGAGCCGGAATTGCCTTCCGTGAGAAAAAGTGGCGTTTGGGGACCTGCCACTGAGGAACCGCACATTGTACAAACTCACGGAAGGGGGCAGAGTCTACCAACTGAAAAGGCAGCAGTTGAAGTGCTAGCAATTTAGCCAAGCTAGCATTCAACCGCTGGGCATGTGGATGGCTGGGAGTGAACTTCTTTCGCCGGTCCAGCAGCTGGGGCAGGGACATTTGCCTGCTATAATCGGACGTGGGTGTACTGCTAGCAGAGTGCCCGGAAGCACTTGGCTGTGACACACCTAATTCTACACCTTCATTCCTCTCAGAGCAGGTTTCAGAGAGGACTGAAGGTCTAGTGGGGTTGGAGATGCTAGCTGATGAGGAGCAAGGAGAGGTCCGCTTTGTTATTTGGTGTGGGTCTTTGAGGTACGCTTGCCAACGAGCTGCATGGCAGGTCAACATATGTCTGGTCAAGCATGTGGTGCCCAAGAGGCTGATGTTTTGGCCACGCGAGATACGCTTGAGACATATGTTGAAAATAGCAGCGGGGCGTTCTGATGCACTCGTCTCAAAAAAGGCCCACACCAAAGAACTTTTAGAATAACGTGCAGAGGCAGTGCCCTGCATGGGCGGAGCTCTGCGGTGTGATTCAGTCGGTGTGCTGCCCCTAAGCTGGCCCCCGGAGGGCATCCTGCCTCGTTGGACATGTGCCTCCTCCTCTTCCTCCTCCTCCTCCTCTCTCCTACCAGGCACCCACGTGGAGTCAGTGCCCTTATCATCCCCTCCCTCTTCATCGCTGTAGCAAACCTGGCAGTATGCTGCAGCTTGTGGAACATGACTGCCAGATTGCTGTCCTTCTTGAGCATCCCCTCTCTCTGCATTCACGCTACTGCCTTCCTCTAGCTGAGTGTCATCATCAGAGCCTACAAAACACTGGGCATCCTCCTGGAGCATGTACCCAACACTGTGCTCAAAGAGTTCAGGAGACTCCTCAGGAGGACGTGGTGGGTCTAGGGAAGGAGTCACTGATGATGACATTGAGACGAGGGAAGACGATGCGTTGGCAGCTGCTTTGCTAGTACCCTGAGACTGGGTGAGAGAGGATGAGGAGGATGAAGAGGGCTTGGTCATCCACTCTACCAAGTCGTTGGCATGTTGCGGCTCAAAATGTCCAGCTGCCGAAAAGAAGGACAAGCACGTGCTGATGACGATGCACCGCGTCCATGACCAGCACTGTTGTCTCTAGACACAGAGCCTGCTTGCCCTCTTTTATCGGCTCGCGCCTGTCTGCCTCTCCTTGCTGGCCTTCCAGACATGGTAATGGCCTGAAGAGAGTTGGGTAAAACAGCAATTGGGTAGTGTATATTATGCTGGAGGCACACAACACCCACTAACTCCTGCAGATGCCTTTATTATAGAACACCAGTAATAAAGGGTAGATAAAGGGGTATACTGTACTTGAGGCACACACCACCCACTAAGCCCTGCAGATGGCTCTATTAGAGAACAGCAATAAAGGGTAGATACAGGTGTATATTGTGCTGGAGGTACACAACACCCACTAACTCCTGCAGATGCCTTTATTAAAGAACACCAGCAATATATGGTAAATACAGATGTATACTGTGCTGTGCTGGAGGCACACACAACTTCCAATAACTCCTGCAGATGGCAGTTGTCTCAAATAGAGAAGAGCTATGTAGGTGGATATAGCGGTGTGTACTGGGTACAGAGCACGCAGACAGCACGCACAAGCTCCTAACACTGACTGCAAGCTCTATTATAAAAGATAAATATATCGCTAGCTATATAGGTGAGGTGAATATAGCGGTGTATACTGCGGTCAGGGTACGCAGACAACAACCACTACAGAAGAGCAAGATCGAAAAATCGGCCGATAACGATCGGTGTATACTGTGTTGAAGGTACACAGAACACCCACTAACTGCTTCAGACGCCAACACACTACACAAGGCCGCCGGGCTGGCGGCCTTATGTAGTGTGGGGCGTGTACTACACAGCCTGAGCTATGATTGGCCACAGGCATCCTGCCTGTGGCCAATCATGGCTCTCCTCACTGCCAGCGCTGTGATTGGCCAAGCATGCGGGGTCACAGTGCATGCTTGGCTAATCATGAGCCAACAATGCACTGCGCCATCGCAGTGCATTGTGGGCCGTGAGCGCCACACGAATTTGGCGCAAACGGCCCATAATGTTCGGAATTCGCCGAACGTTTCGTATGTTCGACTTGAACACGAAGCTCATCCCTACTTTCTACTATTGTACTTTGTGAAATTCAATAAAAATGTATTTGAAAAAAAAAATGTAATTACCAAAATGCCAACTAAGGTGCTTATTTATAAATGTTATTGCTTCCTAGATAGAATCCGTTCATTTCCTTTTGTAATAGTATCCTACCCTTATCTCCTTAGATGCTCTCTGTGTATCCTAAAAATGTATTGCTACTGGTGACCTATCAATTTTAGTGGTTATACTAGCCAAATGTTAACCAATTCTCCTGCAAAACTCACTTTTAGTTTTTCCCACATATATCTTGCCACATGGACATACAATCTGATAAACCATGAAACTTGAAGAATAATTTACAAAGGATCATATTTAAAAGGTTTGTTTTCCCTCAGAATCATTAAAGGATTTTGTCTTTACTACATATTTACAAATACTGCAGTGTGCATAAGTCACATGCCTAACGAGGGCACAATAAAAAGTAGAGGTAAATTGGAATTCCTTGTTTGGGTATATTCACTATAAACCAGCACATTTCCAATAGTTGGAGCCTACTTTGCAAGTACATTCAGGTTTGGGCCTATTATTTGTTAAAGCCTATTATCCAATGGCAGGATGTGCCCATGTTTGTTTAGCACTGATTGGAGCTGACTCCAATGGGTGCCATAAGTTGTTACTACTTCGATTTTTTTTCCTGTTTTGTTTTCTGTAGGTAAATAGTGCCACCTTGTTCATTATGTATGCCTAAAATAGTTTCTCTAATTCAATTTAGTGCCTTGGATATATCTGTCCTAATAACCAAATTAGGATATCCACATGCCCTAAACCTGTGTCTCAGCTCTGCATTTTCATCACAGAAATCATTAATATTTGAGCAGTTTCTGTGAACTCTTAAAAATTATCCTGTTAGAATGGGTAATGGCTGGTGGCATGGAGGAGGGTATTACTGGTCATTGGTTTCCTGAAGGTTTTAGTTACCACCTTTGTGCCAGCTTTATGTATAAGTAAATCAAGAAATTAAATTTGATACAGATCCATCTTAAAAGTAAGGTGGATAGTTCTATAATTTTCATTAGGATATGCAATAAATATTTCAAAATTTTCTCGAGACCCCCTCCACACCACCAGCACATCGTCAATGTATCTAACCCATAGGGCCACGTGTTCCTAAAATGCTGGGTGTGTGTACACCTCTTACCTCTCCCACTATTCCAAATGCAAACTTGCGTATGATGGGGCACACATGGCCCCATGGCTACTTCTCTGTTTTGGCTGTAGTATTTCTTGTTGAAAACAAAGTAGTTGGTATTCAACACTGTTTCCAACAGTTCCACAAAGAACTTATTTTGGGGACCTGCCAGTAGGTGGCGAGTATCCAGCCATTGTGAGACTGCATGTACCCCAACATCATGACATCATGTGGGATAGAGGATTATAACGGCTCGATGTCCACCCCTGGCAGAACACTTTCAATAGGTATAGTGAGATCTGAGGGCAGTTCTCTTAACCACTTGCTTACTGGGCACTTAAACCCCCCTCAGTCCCAGACCAATTTTCAGCTTTCAGCGCTGATGCACTTTGAGTGACAATTACGCGGTCATACAACACTGTACCCAAATGAAATTTTTATCATTTTTTTCCCACAAATAGAGCTTTCTTTTGGTGGTATTTAGTTACAGCTCGGAGTTTTATTTTTTGCTAAACAAACAAAAAAAGATGCAAAAAAAAAAATCATGTTTTAATAGTTTGTTATAAAATTTTGCAAACGGGTCATTTTTCTCCTTCATTGAAGTGCGCTGATTAGGTGGCACTGATAGGCTGCATTGGTGGGCACTGATGGGCTGCATTGGTGGGCACTGATGGGCTGCATTGGTGGGCACTGATAGGCTGCACCGGTGGGCACTGATAGGCATAGTTAAGGCGGCACTAATAGGCACAGATAAGGCGGCACCGATGGGCACAGATAAGGCGGCACTGATGGGCAAAGATGGGCACAGATAAGATGGCACGGATGGGTGGCACGGATAAGTGCCATGGATGGGTGGCACGGATGGGCACTGATAGGTACCACAGATAGATGGGACTGATGGGCACTGATAGGTGGCACTGATAGGTGGCTCTGATAGGTGGCACTGCTGGGCACTGATGGGCGGCACTGCTGGGCACAGATGGGCGGCACTGCTGGGCACTGATGGGCGGCACTGGGGTGCAGCACCTTTGAGGCAGATTGGGTGGCACTGTGGGTGGCACTGTGGGTGGCACTGTGGGGTGGCACTGTGGGTGGCACTGTGGGTGGCACTATGGGCACTGACGGGGGGCACTGACGGGGGGCACTTACTTTTGCTTTTATTTTACTTCAGGATGGCACTGCGGGAGGCAGGTGGGCACAGGCAGGTGGCAGGTGGTCCCTTGTATTGATGGCCGTGATCGGGACTGATGTCCCGATCACGGCCGCCGGTGATCGGCTTTTTTTTTCTCTCCTAGCGCTGTCAGCGCGAGGAGGAATAATAGCCGATTACCGGCTCCGTTCTATCACATGATCAGCTGTCATTGGCTGACAGCTGATCACGTGATAAGGGGTCGGGATCGACCCCTTACACGGATCGGTGATCAGGCGAGTCTCACGGACTCGCCGATCACAGAGCGCGCCGCGCGCGCCCCTCAGGGGGCGCGCAGGCCGCTCGTAACCGGGACGACGTCAATAGACGTAGTCCCGGAAATGTAGGTCCGCGCTAATGCCGTCATTTGGCAATAGCGCGGATCTGTAGTAGTTAAAGATGTTTAATACATTGGTTTATGTATTTACCTATTCAATCCAGGGGACTACCTATATCACAGACATTAGGCATTTTTTGTGGATAGTCCTACTTCAAATGCTTTTAAGTAATTGAGTAATTAATCTCCCTGAGCCATTCTGGGAATAGATTGGCCATTTTTCATAACAGACAATGTCATTCAAATGGCTGATGACCTCCTCTAAGTAATTCCTTTCATGTCATAGCACTACATTTACCCCTTTGTCACTAGGTTTAAAGAGGAAGTAAACCCTGATGAGTTTACTTCCTCTTTCATTCCCTGCAAAGGTAAAGCATAATGGACTACTATGCATCGCATAGTAGTCCATTATGTGTCACTTACCTAACACAGGAGCCAGCGAAGTCACCTCTGCCCCCTGTAGTCCGGCGCATCCATCTTCTCGGTGGGTCTCGCTGCTCCACCGCTGTCATTCGGCGAAGCCGCGATGATGTCACTTCCGCGCATGCGCACGGAAGCCGCCATGCGTGGCATATCACCGCTGACGGCGGCGCGCTCAGTGCCTGTCTTTTATCGGCAAATATCTCCTAAACCGTGTAGGTTTAGGAGATATTTCTTGAACTTACAGGTAAGCCTTAATCTAGGCTTACCTGTAGGTCAAAGTGTGTTGTAAGGGTTTACAACCACTTTAATTATACATTCTGGTAGATCTTTAAGGTCTGATCTTTAAGGCCCAGGCAAGTTCTACGCTTGCCTGGGGTAAGGCTATTCTTAATAGGCTGAATTTGTTCCTCATCAATGGAACGTAGGTCTTGTGTGATAGCTTCCACAAACATCTGGAGATATCTATTTGTTCCAAAGCTTGGGAACAATTCTGATTTATTTTCCAAACCCGATGATGGTGGGGGGTCAAGGAGATCTGAGTTTATCCAGGTGTTAACCATATATTCCACCAGTTCAGTTTCATCTAAATCCACAAATTCCTGAATTGATTGCTCAGTCTTGTTTTGTGTTGCGTTTGTTTATTTACCAAAATATATATGTTTAAAATTAATGTGCTGTAGAAAGTGGCAAATATCCTTATATATATCAAATAAGTTGCCTCCGTTACAAGGCAAAAAAACTAGACTTTTACTTAGTAGAGACAGTTAATTCCGTACCAGTGGGTGTTCCATTAAATTAATAACATTCAGGTCTCTGGTACTCTGGAAAAGATATATAGACGACATCCTCCTCCTATGGGATGGTGATTCTGATTCTCTGTCTGCATTCATCTCCAGCCTCAATTCAAAATGATAGAGGTATTTGCTTGACATGTGAGGCAAGCAAGGTTGAGATCCATTTCCTTGACCTGAGAAATAGGATTATAAAAGGACAATTAGTTACCTCCACGTTTTTTTAAGGAAACAGACCGAAATGGCTATATTAACACTAAAAGTTGTCACCATAAAGCTTGGTTAGCGTCAATACCCGAGAACCAGTTCCTGAGACTCAGACGAAATTGTACTAACTTTGATGACTTTGTATCTCAATCTCTGGTTCTCAGGGACTGGTTCTTGGAAAAGGGGTATACTGTAGAGGCATTGGATGCTGCGGTCGCGTTTGCCACAGATAGGGATAGGGATGCTCTGTTGACTATTAAGCCCAAAAAGGCTGACGATTCATTTAAATTTTCATTTATAACTTCCTATTCCGCTCAACACTATGATATTCACAAGATCATACAGAGGCATTGGAGCGTTTTGAAGGGGGATCGTTATTTAGGCCCTAATTTACCGGACAGTGTATAGGGGGGTTTCCTCATTGGGCTTACAAATAGCCCTGAATGTTGTGGATCCACCTAAACAAAAAATGTATTTTTTTCAGAATATGGAGGGTTTCTTTCCTTGTCGGAGGTGCCCTATCTGTAGAATTAACACCAACAAATGTAGGCGTACCCAGTCTTTTGTTGCCACTTCCACTCAGGAGACTTTTCCTATAAGACCCTTCATTACATGTACTTCAAAGAATGTGGTCTACGTGATTAGGTGCCCCTGTGGATTGCAATATATTGGATGCACAATACGCATGTTACACGTCAGGCTTGGCAAACATGTGGGTAATATTAAGAGGGGATACCCGAAGCATAGCTTGTCAAAACACTACGCGCTAAAACATAATCGCAACCCAGAGGGTACCACCTTTTTGGGTATTGACAAGTTTTTTGGTCATTGGAGGGGTGGCAGCAACATTCGGGGGGTCTCACAGTTAGAAACCGAGTGGATCTATCAGGCCCAAACATATCATCCATATGGAATGAACATTAAATGGGATCTAAATGCCTTTATCAATAATAGCTGATTTTTTTTCCATGTGTGATGGTATGTTATTAATGGATTTTGTCTATATTAGCCCTGTTGGTTTTTTTCTCATTATTATGGTGTTCACTTTAGTTGCATTGTTTATTATTATGTGTTATTATTCTTGTACATTTTTTTTTCCTCAGTATCATTTTTATTATTTTTTCCTCTTTATATTCATTTTTTAGGATTTTCTTTTGTAGTATGTATAATTTCTTGACGTACTTATTTTGTGTTCATATTGTTTTAGTGGAATATTTCCATTTTTAATATGCTCTGTTTGTATATATAATCTGTTGATAATTAATGTTTTGTGTATGAATTTACTATTTCACCCCAAGAAGTCGCTGTTCTGTGGTCAGTCTATACCCCATGCTAATCTGGTTGTTTTGACAACGTTTTTAAGCAATTTAAAAGAACTTTATACATGACGTCTTCATTTTTATGTGTTAAGTTTATCACTTATTACTTATGGTACCTTGTTTTTTTATTATTATTATTTTTTTATTTTTATTTTTTGGGTTTTTCTTTACGGTGGAACAACTGTGACCCTTGATTGAGATCGCTTCCTGTCTTGCTGGTTCTTCCTGTTTGATGTGTGGAACGCAGGGCACTTCCTGTTCCGGTTCAGTCTGTCTATTTAACATTGTCTCTACAGACGCTTTAGCCATGCCCCTGATGATGCACTTTGAAGTGACGAAACGTTGAGCAGAGCCTGGCTTAACGTGGGACCTGGACAGACTGCACTACAGCGACTATCACTGAAGCGCTGGACGCTTCAGTTGTTTGCCTATTTTAATCAACTTAAATGTGAGTGGAATTTTTCTTAATAAATTGGGCATCGTTTTTTAAGATATCTGCGCAATGAGCATTGCTATTTTTCTATATCCACATGGAGAGATTTCTGGTTCCAGTGTACTGCTTGTGAGGAGTAGTGGAGCAAAGTGGCTTTTCTATTTCGTGCATTATCGTTGCACTGATGGTAGGGGTCTGTCGTATTGGGTGATGGTGATAGGACCCCTACTATCCTTATCTCTGCTGAATGAGGTGGAGGGAGATCTGTTGTGGAGTCACTGAACTTTCAGTACCTGTTTTGGACTTTTACACATGATTGTGTTACTTTAAATGCGTTTATATTTTTTGTTTTGTGCACTGCATTTTCTTTGTTTATATTGTGCATATTGTTCCCTGCAATATAGTGCGAGTTGCCATTTTATTAAATTTTTTATTTAATATTTTTTTTTGAGTTAGCGCAACAATCTTTATTTATATTTCCATCCTGGATTGTCTCTGTTCCCAGAATTGGGTTCCTTTCACTTTCTCTATTTCTGTTTAATTTCCTCATCCTCCTATTTCTTCCCCTGAATACTCCCTATCTTGTCCTCTAAAAACTATACCAATTTGTTTCCTTCCTTAATTGAATCTCTTTTATCTCTACTCTGCTTTCTAAATCTACCCCGGGACCTATTGCGTCCCCTTCTGCCCTCCAGGTCAATGATTTGTCCACTGTCAAAGTACACTATATCTGGATTTTTTTCTGCTTTCCTATCTTTTGTTTTTTATGGAACTCCTCAACTTCCTTTCTTAAGCTATCATTACATTTTTCAAATGTTTCCAGATCTTGATATTCATCTAATATTTTAACACTCTCTTGCAGCTGCCCTTCCAATTCATGTAGATTTATTCTTTCCTCCTCAATAATTAGTCCTATAAGATACAGTCCATGTTTGACCGCTTCCTATTTCCAGATATTGAGGAATTGGTCAATATGGAGGTGCTCTGTTGGGATTACACTTTCCTGCAAACCTCGTGGGATCAGTTTTGCTTCAACATATGCTTCTAAGGAAATGATATTAAATGTCCTCTTTAGATGTTTCATGGCAGGGTTTCCATGTTTGCTAAATAATTGCCTAAAATCACTCTGATGTTTAAGATACACTATGTTCTTCCCTGCAGAACACTGCCCTTATTTCCTGTTCAACCCCATCATCAATATGGTTCACCATTACATACAAATAGAGTGCTGTGATTATCTAAAAAAAGTGTGGTACCATCAAATATTCACACTAGGGGCACAACAAGGGGGTAAAAGTCCCCCCACCTATGGGAGGCCCATAAGGATGGGATGGGGAATGGGGGGCAGTAAGGACCTCACTAAATAGCATATAGGGCTATATTAAGGGGAGGGGCAATGGTGTTAGAGGGAGGGAGCAGGAACAATCTGCTAGGGACAATGGGGTGCTGTTGGTTCTTAGATCTACTGATATAAAAAAGCATGCGGCTCAACCACAGACCTAAAAATACCAATAAACATGCACAGCAAAAAATGTTTGGTCTTGGGAACCCCGCACAATATTAGTACTGAGGTGGTGCTCCCTTATCATATAGGGGGGGGGGGTGTAATCACAGGAGCCAGCATACCAAAAATATAAAAATTATAAAAACTGTTAGATTACACAGACATCATACCTAAATAAGTTTCAATGTGAGTATGTTTCATGAAATTTTCAGAATGAAAATGTTTCTAAAATGTGTAAAGACATTATTTTGACAGTAAGTTGTTTTTTATGTTCTTATTTTAGTTTTATGTATAATCTGTTAATAGTAATTTATTTGTTTATTTATTTATAATGTAATATCATGTAGGATATTTTTCTTTCACACTGTACATCTCCAAATTATATAATTGTGAACTGGAGACTAAATGTATAGAATACAGTCTTTGGTTTGATCATTTATACAGCAAATTTCAGATATATTTATCATGTCGTATCTTTACAATTTTAAATTGATATATAATCAATTCTGTTAAATTTTACTGATGGGGAAAAATAGACAATATATTGCATAAACACGTATGACCTCAAAGTTTCTCAGCCCTTTGAAAAGAAATGACATTATAGTATAATTGGTACTGTGTTTCCCATTTTCCGGTGATCTCTGACACTTAGTATGGATTGTGGCTTGGAAGAAACACTGGGTAAAGCCCAGGGGTGTGCTCCAAACTTTCAGTCGCTGCTAATTATTTGAGTACATTTGAAGATGAAGCCAATTGTTCTTATATAGTTGGTCACTCTCAAACCAATGTTTCATGTCATTACAAATTGCCTCTTAGACCCCTTTGTTCATTTTCTTTCGAAGATGCAGCATTAGTGATATGGACTAGTAAAAGATCAGTTCCTTGTGGAATAAGAATGATAGCATCTATATTTGGGTGGCTGTTAAATAAACAAAGAAGGTTTCTATTCAATGCATGAATACTTTTACAAATAGCACCATTGTCCTAAAGATGTCAGGTACAAACCATTTATTTTTTCACAAAATACATCTACGTGGCAACAAAGCTTAAAACAATGTGTTTTTTTGGGGGTTTTTTTTGAGTAGTGAAGGGAAAAATTTAAATACCATTTTATAACCATTTTATTTATACAAACATTCAGTTTTGATTAACCACTTACTGGGCATTTAAACCCCCCTCCTGCCCAGACCAATTTTCAGCTTTCGGCGCTTGGGCAATTTGAATGACAATTGCGCGGCCATACAACACTGTAACCAAATACAATTTTTATCATTTTATTCCCACAAATAGAGCTTTCTTTTGGTGGCATTTAATCACAGCTGGGGTTTTTATTTTTTGCTAAACAAACAAAAAAATTGGAAAAACAAAATCACGTTTAATAGTTTGTTATAAAATTTTGCAAACAGGTCATTTTTCTGCGTCATTGATATGCACTGATGAGGCGGCACTGGTGGGCACTGATAGGCTGCACTGATGGGCACTAATATGCACAGTTAAGGCGGCACTGATAGGCACAGATGTGGCACTGATGGTGACAGATAAGTCGGTACTGATGGGCACAGATAAGGTAACACTGATGGCCACTGATAAGATGGCACTGATGGGCCCTGATGGGTGGCACGGATGGGTGGCACAGATGCGCACTGATAGGTACCACTGATAGATGGCACTGATGGGCACCGATAGATGGCACTGTTGGTGGCACTGATGGGCACTGATAAGTGGCACTTATGTGCAGCACTGTCCAGGCACTGATTGTGGGCACTGACAGGTGGCTCTGTGAGCACTGACATGTGGTGCTGGTGGGCACTGACAGGTGGCGCTGGTGGACACTGGTAGGTGGCACTTTTAGGGGGCACAGGTTGGCACTGAGAATCTGGGCACATCGCAGTGATAGGGACTGATATCCCGCTCACTGCCACCGGTGATCGGCTTTTTTTTCCTCCTCGAGCTGTCAGTGTGAGGAGAAAAAATAGCCGATTACCGGCTGTGTTGACATCACATGATTAGCTGCCATTGGCTGACAGCTGATCACGTGGTAAGGCGTCGGGATCGATCCTTTACTCCAATCTGTGATCCAGCAAGTCTCATAGGTGCAGGCCGCTCGTGCACTGGACGACGTCAATAGACGACGAATGACGGCTATAGTGGGGATCCCTAGAGGTTAACAGATATATTACATATATTTTGTATTTAGAAGGCCTATTGTGTAACATTCAGCATCACTCTTTGTTTCTGTATTCTTTGTGGTATAATGCTATTTACACCTCCAGTTGGGACATTGTTTTCTGTGTTTAAAAAATTGTCCTCAGTTGAAACTTCAAAGCAGTTAAACAGTTAAGCTACCACCCATCCTAGAACATATTAATTGTATGAGGGCCCCAGCTTATCAAAGCAAACCTTTTGAATCCAGTACTATATATTGTGTTATTTTCCCTGCATTAAGCTCTCCCTGCTTGTATAATAAATATGTATACAAAAAAGTAACAACGTTATGAGTACAAAGAAATAATAGCTGTTAGCACACCATGAGATATTTATCAAGGTAAACTGGATGTGTAAATTAAGCAATAAACATATGAAAGTGAATCCATTTATGAAATACATCAAAGACAGTACGCAGTGATACAAAGAAAATGTTTTAATGCAAACAAAGTATTTTTTAGCCCTTGTACACACGGTCGGAGATTCCGTCGGAATGTGTCCGATCAGAGCGTTTTGTCGGATATTCCGACTGTGTGTGGTATGCATCGGACTGTTTTCGTCAGAATATCCATCAGATCAAATTTTCCAACTTGCCGGAAATATTTTACGATCATGTGTAGCCTACTCCGACGGACAAGGTGCCACGCATGCTCACAATCAAATTCCAACACGGAAGCGCTCGTTCAGGTAAAACTACTGCTCAGAATCGATATAGCACATTCGTCACGCTGCAATGTTAAAAATTCTTTCATGAAGCGCATTCTTTTGTTCTTTACAATGCTGCAAGAAGGAACTTCTTTTGATGCTCATAGTCACACACACAAACGTATTTCATGACTCTTTTTTAAAGCGGGAGTCCGCTGTTTTTTTTTTTTTAAAAGCCAGCAGCTACAAATACTGCAGCTGCTGACTTTTAAAATAATGACACTTACCCACCCAGCGCGCCCGCGATGTCGGCACCCGAAGCCGATCTATCGATCGTCTCTCGGGTGCTGCCGCCACCATCTTGGGTATGGGAATCAGGAAGTGGAGCCTTGCGGCTTGATTTCCCGGTTCCCTACTGTGCATGCGCGAGTCGCGCTGCGCAATAAGGATGGTCCCCGCTGTCTCTGGGATCCGTGTGTTTCCCAGCAGACAGCGGGGGACCTTCGGAAAGGGGCATAGATTCTGCAGAAAGGGGCATACCTTCTGCAGATATCTATGCCGGAAGTGGGTGTAGATACCTGTACTGAACAGGTATCTGCACCCCCCTCCCCCCTGAAAGGTGCCAATTGTGGCGCCGGAGGGGGGGATGGTTCCAATGAGTGGAAGCTCCACTTTAGGGTGGACGTCCGCTTTAACCATTTCAGAAATACAATTTTGGATTTCGTCACATCTACACAATTTTA
Organism: Lithobates pipiens; assembly: GCF_037356315.1. Classification (NCBI taxonomy): domain Eukaryota; kingdom Metazoa; phylum Chordata; class Amphibia; order Anura; family Ranidae; genus Lithobates; species Lithobates pipiens. The sequence continues at coordinate 204,350,977 of NW_027507784.1, read as the reverse complement.
GATTTTGTTGATTCTTTTATTTTATTTTTTTCCTAAACATCTCCTTTTTCGTCAGTTTGCTAATTTCTGCAATTTTTAGCGTGTTTTTTGTGTGTTAACTTACCACAACAACATTATTGTTTTTTTGATATTTTGTTTTTCTTTTTTAATCTACAGGAGGTTGTTTAGTGTTGGTGCCCCTTGTTATTCATGTCATTTTGTTTTTTTGAAATGTACCTGCCTGCTCACAAATAAACTCGCCTTTTGGAAGGAAAACACATACGCAAGTATTTCTTCAAACAAAAAATACCTTTATTTAGGTGTCAGTAACAGATAAGAGGGAGGCAGCGATGTCGAAACTGGGGAGATTAGCGAAGCCTTTGGCCCCCAGGGCACACATCAACTATTTAAATGCAAAAATTGGTGGCCTGAGGAGTACATATCTGAGGGAGAGAAGTCTGGTCATGAAGTCCATGAAACCCGGAACAGCAGCAGATGACATCTATGTTCCCAGGCTGTGGTACTACAACAGGCTGCATCTTCTGTCAGACCAGACTGAACCCAGGTCATCACTCTCTGGTCTTCCTTCCACACTTCCTTACAGGCTGTGTGTCACGTATCTGGTGTGACCAGAGCTGTGTGGACAGCAACAGAGGAACAAATGCAGATAAGGTGAAAATATATAATTTATTAAGATAAGCAAATAAACACAACCGCCTCCAATATACTACAATGTGCAACCAAACAATCACCAACAGAAACCCACAAATAGTAACAGACAAAAATATACAAGTGAAGGGGAATACCGGAATCATAAACAGGGCCAGGCCAGGGTCGACAACGGGGGTTCAGCAGCTGGGGATGGAAGAGAAACAGGACAAGGAGAGGATGGATGGGTCACAGGAGGGACGGATCAGGTACAAGGCTCAGAGTCCAGGGTTCAGGAAACAAAAAGGTTCACAGGTTCACAGGTTCAGCGCGCAAGGAAGATACCAAGGGAAGGCATCAGTGTGTCTGCCGGGTACTTATACACACCTCCTGCAATTACTCAGGGGACACCTAATTGCAGGAGATGATGTCGGCCCCACACTGCCAGGAACCACCCGCTGGTGGACACCAGTACTGCGGCCCAAGGATCATATGATACTATCAACAGGGGAAGGCTCCCCAGGCAGTTCAAGACTGCCAGGAGACACCTGCTGGTGGACCACAGTACTGCACACCAAGTGTCAGACAGTATCATCAGCGGGTGGAACCTTTCCTGACACTGTGGCTGTGGTGCTGGAGGTGTGGCAGAAGGAGGAGGAGGAGGAGGAGCAGGGGCATGGGCCAAACCACACAAGTGTGTTTCTTGTATCATTTGGCCCAACAGACCCTTGTTGAGGGTGCGTATAATAACCTCCTCACACAAGAGCTGTTGCCCCTGCTCCATTTTATCAAGCTTGCATGCAACCAAGGCGGCAAAGGCCTCTTGGTAGGTGGTTTTGCTTGGAGGGCTGCAGAAGCCTCACCAATCAGCCTCAGGGCCGACTCCTCAACATTCCTCCCCTTTTTTGCCCTTTTGCGTGGAAGGCAGAGGGGAGGGACCTGGCATTCAGTGAGGCTCCTTTGCCCGCCCACCGCCTGGCTGCCGCTTACCCCCGCCTCCTCCTGGCTGCCACTTTCCACAGCCACCTCCTGGCTGCTGCATTCCACACCCTCCTGTTCCTGGCTGAGTTCTTCCTGTGTATGAAAAAGGGACATAGTTTTAGTTTTTGGTTCATCAAACACACACAATTTTCACATCAACACTGTTGCAAATTGTTAACCAATAGAAAAGACTATCATTCTGTGCCCAACATATGTACAACAATACTATACCTGGCTCAAGCTGGGCTCCCCCAGTTCTTCCTGAGTGGAAGGCCCAGGTTGGGCGTCGGAAGACTCATCGGGTGTGGAATGGAGCATAGAAAGAAGGCGTGGAAGGAAGAGTAGAGAGGGATTCTCTGACCTCAGCCTGGTCTGACAGAAAATGTATCCTGTCATAATACCACAGGGTGGGGACATAAACGTCATCTGCTGCAGCTCCAGATTGCATGGACTTTAGCACCTTGTTCCTCTCCCTCAGATATGTACTCCTGAGGCTACCAATTTTCTTTTTTAAATAGTTGACGTCTGCCCTGGGGACCACCGGCATCACAAACTCAACCAGTTTCAACATTGCTGCCTGCCTCTTGTGTCTGTTACTATATTGTGGGTGTGTTGGTTGCCACAGGCAGGGCATGTCTCTGTATTTAATGATGAACAGAGGGAGGAAGCTATGATCGCTGAACCCGTCCATAATGTCTGCAAGACACAACACAAGACAAACCCAAATGTCAGGCTAAACTCCACAAATGCAGGCCTCAATCTAGAAGCAGTATAGCCTAGTGATGTACCAAGTTCCAAATTTTACCTTTGTTTGCACGTTCGTCGCGTCAGCTTCTCCCTCTGTTCACTGATTGTACGGACGACAAATGCGTGTTGTGTTTTGTATACAGTGCGCATGCGTGAAACTCCGCCCGCCCCTGACGTTCTTTCTAGACTATTCCCCGTCCCTTCGCTTTCGGCGCAGTGGGGAGAGTACATGGCGGAGAGAACGCAGATGCGCACTAATAAAAAGTTCCACTAACGAGGAGGAGGGTGAGGAAAGCCCGGAGCCTGAAACGTCCCGATCCAGAAAGAGAAGATTTAAGGCCTCAAATATGTCTTTTGGAGAGATGTTGGAGATGGTGGACATATTGAACAGGACTGACTACGATGGGAAGTATGGACCTTACCCAAACTCAAATATCAGAAAGGCCAAGATCATGACTAAAGTTGTGAAGAGTCTTCAGAAGAATTTTGGGGTACGCTGATCCAAGGATCAACTGAGAAAACGCTGGTCAGACCTGAAACTGAGGGAGCACGAGCAGTACATAAGGATCAAGCATGTTCTTGACAAAAGTAAGTAGTTGTCGTGTGTTCATATGATTATTATTTTTTGCATACTGCTCCATGTGCTTTGATTTCATGTTGTCCACTTTCAAGTTCATGGTTTCATTTGTTCGTAGGAAACATCGTTCTGCAGGTAAGTATTCCAGCTGAACACAGTGTCCACAATAATGTTCTGACCTTGAAGCTCTGCCAAAAGAAACAATTGTACAACACTTCCAAACAATGTTTCATATTCCTAATTCTGCCCTCTGTGTGCTAATTATTCTTTTTCTTCATTGTCATAGGGGAGAGAAGACTCGGCAAGTATGAGGACATCAGGGACCACACCCCTCCCAAAGAAGGCCAAAGTCCAAAACCAGAAGCAGAGGAGCAGGAGGAAGAGGAGGAGGAGGAGGAAGGAGAGATCGTTGAGGTTGGACAAATTGTCACCACAACAGGTGAGTGTCGGAGAACACAGCTCATCAATGTATCTCACCATATTTTTATTACATGGTGTGTTTTTTTGCTTTGTTTTGTAGGTGATGTGGAAGAAGATTCCTGTTTTACCAGTGAAAGTGCCCAGATCCTGATTGGGGAGATAATGGGGTGCAATCGGGATTTGGAAAACATACAGCAAAACATCAATGATGTTAAAAATAAAATGAAGAACATCATTGATGTTTTAAGGAGAGTGTGAAACACCAAAAACTAGCTAGGGTTTTAGTTTTGCAATTTTAAAACACAAATTTTGTATTTTTACAAAATAGAAATTTGGAAGATGCACAGAGTGTGTAAACATGCGCTATCTCCCATCATGGGGGATCAATGTACGTGTTTTGTGGAAAGTGGCTGAGATGAAGGGGTTGCAGCCCCAAAGCATGTACATTGATCTCCCATTATGGGAGATAGCACATGTTGACACACTGTGTGCATCTTCCAAATTTGGATTTTCCAGGGGTGACACCCCATGTGATGAAGGCAATATCAGCCCAGTTTGTACATACTCATGTCTGATATTGTCTTCACTTTTCAAAGTTGAACTTTGTAAGTTCCTGTGTTCTGTATGTTACGCTTTAAAATATGCCTGTTTACACAAAAACACCAAGTAAACAAAAATTAGCTGAAATTCTGTTTTTGATACACACGATTTCTTGTTTTGTTGTAAAAACCATTTCTAAACGCACATGTGAATGTGCTTGGATTAAAAAGTTAAATTATCAACAATGTGTGGCTTCCTTTTTCATTGCGCCAAACATGTATTTGGAGTAAAATTTTAGTTTGCAGTGAGAATGGGTGTTATTTACTAAAGGAAACTCCACTTTGCACTCCAAGTGCAGTTTCAGGTGTACTTTTGCAGTGCACTTGTAGTGCATAGTGGATGTACCTTTAGTAAAAAAACACCCACAGTGATGTGTAAATTTGGACAATCATGCCATTTTTCTGCCATGGTGCTGAAAATGAGCATGATTGTGGTCAGTAATGCACTACATACATTAGTTACCAAAAACAAGGTGTGTGTGTAGCAGACCCACAACATAATAAGCTTATCTGAAGAAGAGACTGTCCCCTCATCTCGCTCAGAAATTGGGTTTGCACTGTTGGTGAAAAAGGCACAACAAGGAAAAACCTAAATTTACCTAGGAGACACCTAAAAGCAAGCCAAGCAGTAAATGAAGGAGTTTCAAAGAAAAATGTATTGAGAAAATGCCTCTCAGACATTGTCTGGCATATCAATGGCCCCCCTACCTACAAAGTAGTCCATGTATTGGGTTCTAACCTCACGGACGCTTTGGGGGGGCAAGCCAGGATGAGCAGGTTCAAGGCCCGTGAGGTTATCTTAATTTTCCAGCAAGTCTGCTTCTTGTTGGCCAACTGAGACCGCATAGTTCACAGAAACTTTTTTAAGAAAATTGTGCAGAACACAGCACGCCAGCACTATGTGATTCAGTTTGTATTCCGCCATGTGAATAGGCGTAAGAAAAAGGCGGAACCGGCTGGCCAGTATACCAAAAGTGTTCTCCACCACTCTTCGGGCTCTGGACAGGCGGAAATTAAAAATCCTCTGGTCTGGGGTGAGGGTCATCATCGGGAAAGGCTGCATCAGATGGTTCGCCAGGGCAAACGCCTCATCCGCGACGAAGACGAACGGGAGTCCTTCCTGATTCTCCTCTGGGGGTGGCAAGCCCAGATTGCCACTCTGGAGACGGCCAGTAGAACTCCGTCTGTGCGAAGACTCCACCATCTGACATCCGTCCATTTTGCTCCACGTCCACATACAAAAACTCATATGTTGCAGACACCACCGCCAACATCACGATACTATTAAACCCCTTGTAGTTAAAATAGTACGACCCCAAGTTGGGTGGTGGGACGATGTGGACGTGCTTCCCATCTATTTTTCCTCCACAATTGGGAAAGTCCCAACGACTGGCAAAGTGGGAGGCCACAGTCTGCCATTCCTGTGGCGTTGAAGGACACTGTGGAGTGAAACAAGAACCAAAATTTGTAATTTGACAAATCAACATTACAAGCAGATTAGACACCAACATTTTTGGTCAAAATTAGTATAACATTTTGGGAACTGAGTATTTAAAGCCTAAAGTATAAGGTCCCCTAATGAGAGTCATCACCCCCCCCCCCCCTTCGGATGGGCCCTTGCTAAAAAATGAGGGGGGATATTTTGGACAGGTAACCCTCTCCACTTGATTGAGAGCTGAATGCCTAAATAATGTGTGATACTTTGAGAAGCCCCTCCTTAGTTACACTATTGGCAGCCCACCGGACAGGTAAGAAGTGTCATAATACCAAAAAAAAATAAAAAATGGAAGCACATTTTGACATTCTGCTATTACATATCATGATAATTAATAGGTGAAAAAACAAAATAAAAATAGCATTTCAAAGTATTGAGGCAGGCCCTTGCACTACATGCTTAGGTGAATTCATCCATAATTGTGATCATCAAAAAGGTAGGTATAGTGTGTATTGGGTTTGGTAAAGTCATCAGATAGAGGATTGCTATCAGCTGAACTAGCAGTTGGGGGGAGGGGGGTTCCTAATGAGTTTGACACAACCCCAAAAAATTTAAAAAAGTGACTCTGCATTAATTGAAGCACACACATCACATTTGTAGACATTATAGGGGGTGTTTAGGGGAAAACAATACTATGGAGCTGACAAAAGACATTGGTAAGTGACTAGACTATAGTTTTATGGGCCAAGAAGAGCATGGTGGGGAAGTTAGTGAGGCAAATATGCCTGAGGACAAAGGGGCAGAGCATATGAATTAGAGCATATTGCAATGATGGTAATTAGGGAATGAGGAAAGAAATGCAAGACATTCGCAATCATGAAATACATAGAATGTGATGTTAAAGGAGAAAACTTACCTTCATATAGTCCTTCTGCAGGACCTGAATGATGGCAGAACAGGTCTCTGGAATAATGAGCCCCAGAGCCTGGGGGGAGATGCCTGTAGAGAACTTGAGGTCCTGAAGGCTTCTCCCTGTCGCCAAGTAGCGCAACGTGGCGATGAGCCTCTGCTCCGGAGTGATGGCTTGCCACATGCAGGTATCCTGCCTGCTGATATAAGGGGTCAGCAAAGCCAGCAGACGGTAAAAAACGGGGTCCGTCATCTGGAGAAAATTCCTGAAATCATCAGGATTATTCTCCCGGATCTCACAGAGCAAAGGCATGTACGAGAACTGGTCACGCTGGCGCAACCAATCCTTGGTCCACAAGCGCCTCCCCTCCCTGTTCATGGACCGGGCTTGTGTCAAAGTAAGAACCCCAACATGAAGCCCCTGCACAGCACAAACTCTACGATGAGTACGTAGACGAAACATGGTTTCAAAACGGTCGGCTAGTCAGAAAGGACAACAGAAAGCACCGATAGACAGCAAGGCCTGAAAGAACGACCTGAATAGCAGAAGCAAGCAGACAATAAGAAATGCCTTTCAAAGCGTACTATACCAAGATATAGTGCACAATGAGAAACAAATACTTACTGACTGCACGCACTGATTATCAGATACGCAAAGACAAGCACAAACTGAAGAGCAGTAGCGATCTGAATCACAAATCTGAAAAGCGCGAATTGTCTTTCACCAAACTTCTACTAACACCCGATAGACATGAGATCAGCAGAAGGAGCCCAAAGGGTGCCGAACGTGGTGCTGAACTTCCCTTTTGTAGGCCCGTCGTACACGGCTTACTTCACTGCGTTCTTGGCAACCGCAAATTCAGACAACTTGGTCCGACCGTGTGTATGCAACATCACTTCCGGACCTGGTCCGGAATGAATCAGTCGGAATAACTCCGACGGATTTGGTCGTCGGAATCTCCGACCGTGTGTACCACAAATCCACATGCACCATCACCAAAAGGAAGAAAATCCAAATCTTCACATTCTGGATCTTTACATGTCTTCCTCTCAGTATAAAAAAAAAAAAACATCCCCTGGAGATGGCATTAGCAGTATTACCTCACAGTTAAGGATCCATGTCAATGCTGAATCTGTAGACCATATAGAAAAAAAGGGGACCTGCAGACATTTTGAATTACGTTCCAGTAAAGCATACAGCTGTATTAGAGAAAATATGCCCGTATTTGTTGTGTGGAGTTCTTCATTAGGATAGCTAGTTATGAGAGTTTTTTGTGCAAAGATGTGTGAGAGCAAATTAATTTATGTTGTGCCAGTTACCTGTATTAATGTTGCTAAAGTGTTGTTTCAGCAAAATAGTTGACAATACTAATTGAATATCAGTTGCATAATGATTTATTTTGTTTGTTACTTTTCTCTTAAAGTGATTAGACGCCGTACATGTACAGGTAAAGGTAAATAGTCTGTGACATGCTGGTCATCAACAGCCAGAAGCAGAGACCATTTTGTGCATAAATTATGACATTAAAAGGTAACACCACTTTAGTGAGGGAAAATATAGCTAATAAAGAAAAAATAATATAGCGTATACAATCTTTGACACAAGTCATATTGTAATGGAAAGTTATTCAAAATTACCAAAATTACCTTTCCTTTTCAATCTGCAGAAGCTGTAATTTTCTTTAAATGCAATGCAATATGGCTAACTGGAGGTGTTCTGTACATAGAATATGTACAGAATGTTCCCCAGGAGCATAATTTCCTGTTGATTGGCTCACTGATTTTCCCAGAAGTCTACACTAAGGCACAAGTCAGATTTGAGGCATTCCCTGCAACAAAAATTTGATTTATGATAAGATACTCCCAATAGGAAATCACATCTAAAGGGATGCAGACCCAGCAGCTCTCCTCAGTAGATCTTTGCAGCTGCTGCAGCTGCTGCAGCTGACTGATAATTATGAAACCACTCCCATTATAAAGAGAAACACACAGGGATTTCTTCAGAATAGCAAAAGGTAGGAAACTGCAAGAAAGCTTGTTAAAATCCTTGTAAAGTACATAGATCACCGAGGAGGGAATGTTTTTTTCTGAACAAAAGTGGAGTTACTCTTTAACCAGTTGAAGACTAGGCATTTTCTGGCACTTTTTGTTGCCATGTGAAAATCATTTTTTGTTAGAACATTACTAAGAATCCCCAATCATTATATATATTTTAAAGCAGCGGCCCTGGAGAATACATTGGTGGGTTTTGCATTTTTTTTTTATGTATTTACAGTGTTTTTTCAAATGCAATTATTGGGAAAAATACACTTGTTTAAATTTCAATGAAAAAAAAAAAACACACTACATAATACATAACCAATTTTTTGTAAAATATAAAAGATGATGTCACACAGAGTAAATAGATACCAAACATGTCATGTTTTAAAATTGCACACGCCTGTGCAAAGGTGACAATCGGTGTAAATTGTACTATACATAGCTACGATTTAAAAACCTTTATAGGCTACTACTTTACATCTACAAAGGTCTAGTGCTAAAAATGTTGCCCACAATCCAACGCTCATATCGTTACCTCACATGTGGTTTCTGTTTGCATGCGTGTGGGACCGAAGCAAGCATTTGCTTTTACACGCTAACACGGGAGGGGGGAGGCAATTTTTTATTATTGATTTTTTTTTTTACACTTTTGCTTTATTTTTATTTTTTATTATCACTTTTATTGCTGTCAAAAGGAATGTAAAAATCCTTGTGACAGCAATAGGCATGTGCCAGGTATTCTTTATGAAGGAATCTGGGGTCAATAAGACCCCAATCCCTCCTTAGCAATTGAAAGGACTCAAAACGCCAAGATTGGCATCTTTGAAAACATTTGATTTTCAAAAAATGGCACCGTTGACATCCAGGTAAACTGGAAATTATGTCATTACTTTTGGGTTACCATAGCAGAAAAGTAAATATCGTATTGTTTATTTTAGAAGAAGTAAATCTATGGAAATTGTAAGTTAAAGTGGTTGTAAACCCTCCCTCACAACTTTGTCCCATGTAAATCAGCATAAAAAACCCTAATGCACACTGCTTGTAGATATCTCCTTACTTGCTTAGTATTGTTGTAATCCTTGTTGCTCTGTAGAATGAAGTCACTGAGCATGCCCAGATCTCCCCTGATTTAAGGCACACTCTCTATGTCTTATCTATCTGTTATTAGGACTTCCTACGGCACAACACTGAACTCTGCTAATCACTCAGAGCTTCCTCCTACACACCACGTGGCCATGTGACCTCACATAGTCTAAATATTGGCCATTACTGAAGTCTTATCAGCTGAAGCTGATAAGTCTGACAAAGGGAAACATTAGACATCGGCACAAGTAAATACTTTGAAATAAACAAGTAAGCTATGAACAGGGAAGCAGGGTTGCCATAGAAACTTTGGATTGAGAAGGAGACTTGGTTGACAGTACAGAACGTCTTGTAAGGGCGGAAATACACTCCACTGTGGACTCAGAAAACAATACTTAAGATGGCACTGCCTAATCCCTGGAAACAAGTTTTTTAAAGTTTCTTTAAACAGTAAGTAATATGCAATTTGGGCTGGATTACAGTGGCTATAGTGTGATAATGACTTATTATAATGGACTAAATGAAAGAAGCATCAGAATTGGAGAGTTTACTTCCTTTTTAAACATTTCGAAAAAAAAACATTGGCTTGGATAGCTAATTATTTGGTCACTGTAGCCACGCCCAATGCAGTTATTAAAATTGATAGTAAAAGTAATTAGTGGCCTTCAAATAGCTCTTTCTTTTTTTTTTAAATTGTATTTTTTATTGAAAATATAAAGATAACAATGACACAGTATCTTATGCTTGATTAAGTGCACATGTAGACAGTAAGTCCATCATATAAGGCAAATCAAAAACAGAGAGGGAGGGGGGGATAGTGGGGGGGGGGGGATCTAGAAGGGAAGGAAAGGGGAGGGAAGAAAGAGGAGGGGGGGACCAGGATATTTCAGCACATTCAGTATGTCTTCACAAAAATTAACAATTATTTGCGGTACAGATCAGCATTCGTCACAATCAAATAGGCATAGGACAGTGAGCAGGAAATGTGGAAATTTCATTCCTTTAGAAGGGCATGAAATGGTGTGAACGGTCAATTTGAGCCTTAAACTCAGCGTAAGAGGTCATAAATTAGTAGTCTATATTAAGCAGCAGCATACAGTTTAGAGCGATACCACAGATCCAAAATCATAGAGAACTGAGGCATAGTGTCATGGACTATGGCTGTAAGCTTCTCCATACGGACGATATGTTCTAGGTTCTGCAAGACTTGGGGGAGAGTGGGCGGAGTACGGGATAGCCACTGTATAGGGATAGCTCTCTTAGCTGCTAACAAAATAAAGATGGCGAGCTTCTGAGCATGTCTAGAGAGTCCAGGAACCGTGGGATCATATTTATGTAAAATTTCAGGCGTTCTATACCAAAAGAGCAGTATCTTGTAAGCCGTTTCCTTCTGTTCCACACAGCGGGACGTCTTAGAGACGGCTTCCCATATTCTCTGCCATTGTGGGAGTAGGATGGGGTGTTTTAACACTTGTGACCACTTCCGCATATATGAATGGGAAGATTCCGTAATGGGCACCGATTCATGGAGTATTCTATAAATGTCAGAGATTAAATGGGCCTGGTATGGGCCCTGAGCGCATAAAAATTCAAATGGGGTTGGCTTGTCAAGACAGAGAGTGGGGGATTTAGAAGCAAAATAATGTCTGATTTGCAGATAGGAGTGGAAAAGTTGTTTGGGAATTTGGTGCTGTTTCTGCAATTCCGCGAACGATAGAAGCCTCCTGGTGAGCAGATGCACTATATTGCAGAGTTGAAACAGACCAGCTTGGGACCAAGGAATCATTCTATAATATGCCAGGCTGTCTGGGATATCCGGATTAAACAGTATGTTTATCAAAGGAGGGCATTGGGAGGCCAGAGGAAATAACTTTAGGCATTTCCTCCAGATATCCAAGGAAAACAGCATCGGGGCTAGACAAATGCTACAAAGTGGGCCCATAGAGGTTTTAAGGTCTGCCCAAAGCATGGCACAGATGTGTGCAGGTCTGGTGATGCTCATCTCAATTTCCAAATAGCTCTTTCACTGATGTGGTTTAAAGTTTTAAAAATCAGAAATGATGTCTTATAGCTTAAGTTCCTGACAGCCCACTGACTTCTGACCCCCCTGAATACAGGTTTTATTGCAAAGCCCATGAGTGTAAACAGCTGTACTGTGAGACAGGTTACTGAGCGAACGTGTGTGAATTTACTATAATCTGTTTGTTTTCCAGTTTATTTGTTGTGGTAAATAAATGAATGGTAACATACTAAAATGTTTATTTCCAGCTGACCATTTTAACCATTGTGAACACATTTTTTGGGGTTATCAAAATCCATGTAGTATTAACTAGTATGAGTAAAAACCTAGAAACTGCTGTGCCTAATTAAACTGGTAAGTATATCTTAAAAAAAAAAAAACTCCCTGTTACCAAAAAGGGTTTACCCCTATAAAACACCTCAAGATCAAACTAAAAGTGTAAATTGTCAGCACATAAATATACCAGAAATAGATATCATAATATCATAAAAAAAAGAAAGTGTAATATAAAAAAGTTTTTATGTTACACTCTCATTTATTGTTTTCTTACGATATTATGATTTATATTTTTGGTAAATATAAGCACTGCTCACTTACATTTTTAATTAACTAGTATGAGTTAATTTTGGTATTATCATAAAAGTGCACTGTAAAAACAATTTGAAAGAACCTACTGTAAGTTATGCTTGTGTAAAATGTATCTAACCTTTGTTTTTGTATTTTAGGAGGAAAATTGAATGGTTGATTACTAAAATAAAATGATTGGTGCACCTGTTTGCATTTGTACTGACTTTAGCAGTTCCCAGTTTGTCTGTTTTTTTGGGGGCCAGACCTTCTTTGTGGTGTATTCCTTTCTGACATGTAAAGGCTCTGGTGTTATCACGTTTCTGTGCTCCAAGATTTCCTAAAACCAACTAAATAAAGCCAGCAATCCCCAATTTGAATGGGGTGTGGTGGGCGTGTAGACTGAATGGACGCCTAATCCACAGGCTCCTCTCTCCGGATCAGGATTTCAGCATCTAACAGCTCTCCCACGGCTCAACAAGCCCACCAAACATGCCCATTCCTGTCCCTTCACCAGCAGCATGTCCCTGAAAAGAAAGGGCAAAATATGCCCGAGGAAACTGACAGGATTCATGTTCCTACCAGCCGCGGCTAACACACTGACATGAGGTCCCACTGTTCTCTGCTTCTCAGCAATTACAAGGGGCATCCCTGCTCACTGGTGCCTACATGTGGGAGCAAACTAGCCCATGATCTTCACCACCAGGCACACCTGTAAACAGCCCTGCCAAAGCTAGAATGAGACTGGACTCTCCTGTAAGAGAAATCCATGAGGTAAGCCAGCAGTCTTCTACACAGGCAGCTTAAAGCCAGACCATTTAGCCTCATACCCCACTCAGGGGCAACCTGTTATGGATGATATCCTGAAAGAAACATTCATGTCGCTGAGGAGTTTCCTCCACTCTGACATGCTCATCCTTTTGCATAAATGTAAACATTCAGTATCTACTCTGGAGTACAAGGTTTCCCATATTGAAGCAAACATGGCAGCTATTGCCACCACTGTCAATAACCTTATGGATGCACATGACGATCATGATGAGGAACACCAGTGGATTAAAGATAAGATAACAGACATTGAGGATAGATCCTGCCATAACAACTTAAAAATCCGTGGCATCCCGGAATCAGTAGAGGCTCCTGAACTATAGTCATATGCCAAAGCTTTGATCAAAACATTACTCCCAGAGCTGAAAAATATTGAACTAATCATCGATCACATACATAGACTCACAAAACTCCCATCAGTTCCCAGGGATATAATCATGCACATCCACTTTTTTTCACATTAAGGAGTAACTGATGCAAAAAGCAAGAGCTATAGGTACTTTGCCTAACCCATTACACAAAGCTGCAACTTTTTTCAGAATACAATAAATGCTCCAGTAAGATGAAACCCTGCTAACAGCCGCCATGGGACTCCTTTCATTTTCAATTCCCCATCTGGTTAGTGGCTGCATACGGCCTTTGGAACTTTTACCCCCACTGTTTCTTTCTTAGCACAGTTGTGTGAATACTCAGGAAAAGTACTGGGCGTTAGCCCTCTTGTTTATTTTTTATTCTTACTGCATGTGCTTTAATTTTTTATTAGTTGTCTGAAGTACAACCACTATTGTAAACACTCTGACAACTCACAGCACCTCAACTACTGCAGCACTGCTGATGCCCCTCTGTGGTGATTCTCGACCTGGCCCAAGCCCCAGGTCAACATCAATCTCTGATAAAACTAGTCAGGCAGGTGACGTGGTGACATTATTGTGACATAGGAAGCCCGAAGCATGGGCGTTCGTTTTTTACCATTGGTGCACACCCATGGTTCATATGAATGAATGCTCGCTGCCTGTGTAGGACGTTTGCCCTCTGTTCAGGAAATCTGGTCTCCTTGGCTTATATGATATCATCAAATGTTTCATTCTCTGCCCCAGTGAACTGACATTGATAGTATATCTTAGACAGCCTTAGTCTTCATTACCTCTTGTGATATGCAGTAGTCCTTCCTAGCATTCCTTTTGTTATACACTCTCTTCTCAATTACATTAGTGTACTCCCTTTAGGGCGACCCCTTTTTTTAATTATTTTATTTTTTATTTTATTTTTTATATTACCTTCCATTATAGGTTTTTGCAACTTCTGGCATTCATGTTTTACAAGCCTTTTATTCAATAAAAAATTATTGAAAGTAAAAAAAGTTAAGGTTGGCCATATTGCCTCCCACCCTATGATGCAGGCAATAACCCTACCGATCGATCAATGTTAATACTATACTTATTGTTCAAGTTAAAAAAAAAAAGTTGCATTGAATAACTTTGTGCGTCTGTTCCCTACATCTGTGTGTTTCCATGCACTCCCTACTATCCAGTAATCGCTGCACCTCAGCGCTGTAAAGCATTTCTATTTGTTTATCGGCCCATAGTTCCCAGTTGCTGCTGAGTCGGTGAGAGTTGGGTGAGTCTAAGAATGGAAAGCTGGGAATTGCCTGCATCACAACCCATCCCCACCTTTGGATCTCTGGAGAAGACAAGGCAGTTCATTTGACTTGGCCTTTCCAAGGGCCCTCACCTTCATTGCACATGTGGGCATGCTGTATTCTTCCCAGACAGTACCAATAGGTATCCTTCTTGTACTTGACTGCTTGTTTATCTCATCTGTATTCCTGTGTACCTGCATTTTCTGAAACCCCTGTGCACATGCAAATATCTCATGCATATTGTTATCTCTGTATTTCTACAAGCTCAGCATCCCACTGCTGGCAAGATACTCTTGTACTGCTGTCTTCATATGAGCCCTGCATCCCAATGCAGTAATGGCGTGTACAAATCTGTCTGACAATTCGTGTGGGCTTCATCTGAACGTTTCTGTTGAAAAAATCAGACTTTAGATTTAGAACATGTTTCAAATCTTTCCGATGGACTCAAGTCCGGTTGAAAAATGCGTTCGTCTGTATGCTAGTCTGATGGATGAAAACTGACGCTAGGGCAGATATTGGCTACTGGCTATGAACTTCCTTATTCTAGTCTGATCGTACGTCATCAAATCCATCAAATCCGTCGGACTTTGGTGTGATTGTGTGTAGACAAGTCCGATTCAACGGATGTCCGTCAAAAGTCAGTCAAAAAGTCTGACGGAATTCAGTCAGCTGAAAAGTCCGGTCGTGTGTACACGGCATAAGTATTTCTTAAGCCGCGTACACACGGGCGGACTGTATGGCCTACTTAGTCCGTCATACAATCCGACGGACAGTCCGTCCTACTTTCGAATGAACGGACTTGACCACACACGGATGCACAAACAGTCCGTCGAAAGCTTGCGCGATGACGTGTACAGCACGTACGACGGGACTAGAAATAGGAAGTCCAATACACAGCAATGCAACCTTTCGCCGTGTAAATCCTTTCTGAGCATGCGCCATTCTTAGTCCGTCGAACTAGCCTACTGACGAGCGGATTGTCCGCTGAAACCAAAGTATGACGGACAGAATTTCAAAAAATCCGAAATACTTAGTACGCCAGACTGCACGCTGAAAAAGCCAGCTGAAGCCCACACACGAGCGGACTGTCCGCTGAAATGTGTTTCGACGGACTAAGTAGGCCATACAGTCCGCCCGTGTGTACGCGGCCTTACTGCACTATATTTCTGCTATTCCTTTGAGTCTTGTATTCCATGAGAGGAGAGAACAGAATTGGGACTTTAAATGAAGCACACATCAGTAAGGCCACGTTCACACGGGCGGACTGTCTGGCCAACTAAGTCCGTCAGACAATCTGGCAGACAGTCCGTCCTACTTTTGAATGAACGGACTTGACCACACACGACGAACAGACAGTCCGCTGAAAGCTTGCGCGATGACGTGTACAGCATGTACGACGGGACTAGAAATACGACGTCCAATACACTGCAATGCAACCTTCGGCCGTGTAAATCCTTTCTGAGCATGCGCCATACTTAGTCCGTCCAACTTGCCTACTCACGAGCGGACTGTCCACTGAAACCAAAGTTGGACGGACAATATTACGGAAATTCCGAAAGACTTAGTCCGCCAGACTGTCCGCTGAAAAAGTCCGCTGAAGCCCACACACGAGCGGATTGTCCGCTGAAACACGTTTCAGCGGACCAAGTCCGTCAGACAGTCCGCCCGTGTGTACGCGGCCTTAAGAGAATAAGTCAAGTGACTGCAATAAATATTTATTTTGTATAGTCCATGATATGTCATACAAACATTTTGGGCATCAACCTCTAAAATGCTCTGGGCATACAGCCTCCATACAATGAGGCGTCCTCGTGGCGCGCCGGTGCCGTCGGATTGCCATCTCATAGCGAACACACTGGGGAGATGGACCGGCGCTAATCGCCAGGCGGCTGAGCCGCCCAGGTGAAGGCGGTCCTACTCTCCGGTAGTATGTGTTGCCAGCGTGACGTCCATGTCTGGAACCAGGACGGTTCTCCACTGTGGGTACTTCACAGGTAGGGCTATACACCTTTCCTTCTCCTTCCCAGCACACCCACATATAATTTTGACACTAACCTCACATACCTAATCACATTAGGTTTCCCCATAACTCTCACTCCCCATTCTCCTTTTTTTCCCCCTTTTGTTCTCTTGTTATGGTGATGTTTGTTCTTTGTTAGTTTGACAGTTTCATCACAGTTTTCCTTTTTGCCCCTTTGTCACTTCACCATATTTATTTCCAACACATATATCTTATACACAACACATACACAGATCCATATGTGGTCTATTCCTCATAGATCTCTCACATAGATATCTTCATTCATTCCACAGACCCTGCACCCTCTACCCACCCTGGGAGTGCTCATTTTGGTGGTTACCTGTTCTGTAGGCTGCCCCGGTGCTTGGCGGCTATGCACTGCGGCTTTTTCTGCGGACCCTGATGCCGTTTTACTGGCCCGCTGATGCAGACGTGAGTTGGACGCCTAGCCTTCAAATTAATTATAATTTATAATTATTAAATTATTTTGCTAATTTTTACCTAATTTATATATTAAATAAAAAGATAATTTTTTTTTCTTTTTATACATTCTGTAGAATTATGCCATGATGTATGCTCCTGATGAGCGGTTGGAATACCGCGAAACGCGTAGAGCTTTTAGCCATTATCCTCTATCCCAATCATGGAAAATCAAGAATCATATGATCCTTTTTGATTTATAAATTATTAATTAGGCATTTTTAACTGATTTATTTATTACTTAGTTACCATGGTTATATTGGCCATTTTGGGTTCAACCACAGCAAAATAACGTACATACATGCATACTGTTCTTTGTATTTTATGAGAATGCTTTTTGGATTGTAAATTATTGTGAAATATTAGTCCATGACTCATTGTATGGAGGCTGTATGCCCAGAGCATTTTAGAGGTTGATGCCCAAAATGTTTGTATGACATATCATGGGCTATACAAAATAAATATTTATTGCAGTCACTTGACTTATTCTCTTACTGATGTGTGCTTCATTTAAAGTCCCAATTCTGTTCTCTCCTCTCATATAATATTGACAGGGATGGAGGTAGGCATTCCTTTAGTGCCAGCCTCATTCAAAGTCCCGAAAATTCTCCTTTTCCTTTAATGATTATCTTGTATTCCATGCTTTCATGAGCCTCGTACACGCGATCAGATTTTCCAACGTGAATTGTGTGATGACAGGCTGTTAGCAAAGAATCCAACCATTTGTATGATCCATTGGACAATTGTTGTCGGATTTTCCGCAGACGAATGTTGGATAGCAGGTTTTAAAATTTTCCATAGACAAATGTCTGTTGTCAGATTTTTTTTGTTTACAAAAAGTTTTTATTCGATGAATATAAAAAAGAGTACAACAGTAACGTCAGACCAGATTGGGTATATAGAGTGAGACAAGATATTCATATACAAGGTGGGATACAAAGGATTAGTAAGTACAGAAATCGACCTGAGGGGATAAGAGGCAAAGCAAATGCTAAAGGGCGAAAGTTAGGAAAACATACAGGGTCCTGATGGGAGTGTCCTATGAATTATAGTAGTGTCGTGTTCCAGTGTTTCCATTTATCATCAAATGTCTGCATAGTATCAAATAAAATATGGTGGATGCGTTCAGATAATTTAATAGTTTCCATTCTTGCTATGACCTGAGCCCAAGGGAGAGATGGAGAACGCCAGTTAAAAGCAATGATCCAATGGATCGCTACAAAAAGTGTGTAAATAAGCTTTCTACAGTGTGTTGGTATATCAGGGATGGAAGAAAAACATAGGCAGATTTGCATCGTAAAAGTAATAGAGCGGCCTACTATAGTGGAAACTACGGCGGAGGACTTCTGCCATATTGGGTTAAGGTGACTACAGCTCCAAAAGATATGTGATAGTGTGCCTGTTTCATTGCAGCCACGAAAGCAAAGTGGGGAAACTGCAGGATATATCGAATGGATTTTTGCAGGGGTCATGTACCATCTCGTATGCAGTTTAACAGCGGTCTCCCGTATTGAGTATGATCTTGTACTTTTAAACATGTTGGTCAGCATTTTCTGCCATTCAGTCGGATCGAATGATAAGCCTATATCCGTTTCCCATTTGAGCATTGGTTTGGTTTTATCATCTAGTGTGGTCTCCATAAGTGAGCGATATATGATAGAGATAATACCTCTATCTCTAGGGGAATGAGAGCATATACGTTCAAAACAGGTGCTTTGCAGGCGCATGTCCAAGGAGCCTCTAAGCTGGAAAAAGTGTTTAATTATTGTGTAATTATGTAGTTGTGTGGGAGGAAGTTTGTATTGCGTTTGTAATTGAGGAAAAGACTTAAAGTGGGTTCCTGTCTTAAAGCTTTGGAATGTGGTTATGTTAGCCTTGTGCCATAGAAAGAACTGTGAGGAGTCGTGGAACGCTTGGGGAAACTCGGGATCTCCTAGGTATGAGAGTTAAGGTGAGATAGAGGAGGCTAGATGGAATTTCTTTCTATAAAGTGACCATAAATACATAGATTGATATACGATTGTATTGCGAGAGGTGAAACAACTAGGTTTAATTGAATTCGACCATAGTAATCCCGAGGGTAGAAAGGGGTAAATGGAGTGGCTTTCGAATTTGAGCCAAGGAATATTGGCTGGAGGACTATGCCATGGAGCTGATTGGGCCAGTCTGGCAGATAAATAGTAAAGCCAAAGATTTGGGAGGCCTAGACCTCCCATGGGTAGAGGTCTATATAGCAAGGATTTATGGAATCTGGACTTTTTATGGTGCCAAATAAATTTGTTAATATCTCTTTGAATGGAGTCTATGTAGATTTTTGTGATATAAATAGGTAGGGATCTAAAGAAAAAAAGTAATTTTGGTAATATAGCCATCTTTATGGCCGTGACCCTGCCAAGGAATGAGATATGATATTTATCCCAAGTAAGTAGGAGCGATCTAATATTTGAAACTACAGGGTGATAATTTGCTTGGAGCAAAGTTTTAAATTCAGGGGTAAGTTGTATACCTAGGTAGCGAAATGTTTGGGTGCACCAAGCAAAAGGGAAGTGGCGTTGTAATGATAAGGCTAAGTCATTAGGGATATTAATGGGCATAGCTGAGCATTTGGCCAAATTGACTCCTAATCCTGAAATAGTATGAAAAGAGTCTAACAAAGTGATTAAGTTGGGAAGCGCAATTAGGGGGTTAGTTATAAATAAAAGTACATCGTCAGCATATAGGCTTATTTTGAATTCGTCTGGGCCTTTGTGATAACCTTGAATGTTAGTGTTTTCTTTAATTGCTCGGGCTAGGGGCTCTATTGCAAGAACAAAGAGGAGGGGGTATAAAGGACATCCCTGCCTTGTGCCTCTCTGTAGTGGAAAAAATTGAGAGTTATTACCTGGTAATTTTATTCTGGTTTGGGGTTCTCTATATAAGGCGTGGAAGCCGTGTAAAAATTCGCCTGAGATACCGAATTTGGGTAATAGGTGGTCTAAGTAGGACCAGCTGACGCTATCAAACGCCTTGTGAACGTCAAGGCTAAGCAAGAGTGTTTGGTTAGAGTTGAGATTGGCGTCCTGAATTATGTTGGTGACCAAGCGAATATTGTCAGTAATTTGTCGGCTTGGGATAAACCCGGTTTGATCCGGTGAGATTAGGGAAGATATAACAGAGGCCAACCTATTGGCTAACAATTTACCGAAGATTTTTAAATCGTTATTTACACTGAGATAGGGCGAAAGTTTTGGGGGAGAGTGTGGTCTTTGTGGGGTTTGGGGATAAGGGACATGTTGGCTAATAACATTTCTGCAGGGAAGTCATTACCTTTTAATATATGGTTATAGAGAGAGGTAAGTTTAGGAGATAGGATGTGTGCACATTTCTTGTAGTAGGAGGAAGAGTATCCGTCTGGACCTGGTGCAGTAGAGGTTTTAAGTGATTTAATAAGCGTCAAGATCTCTAGCTCTGAGCATGGGGCGTTTAACATTTCTATCTGTTGGGGTGATAAGGATGGCAGTGAGAGGTTCGAGAACCAAGATTGGGAGGAAGGATCCTTGGTAGGATAAGGAGCAGCATATAGCTTTTCATAGTATTCTGCAAAGATTTTAATTATGTCACTTGGGTGTGAGACCAAAGCGCCTGTCGAGTTACGGAGTTTGTAGTTGTGAGTCGGTTTAACAGTTTGGTTGAGTTTGCGTGCAAACATTGTAGAAGCTGAGTTACTGTAAAGGAGGAATTTAGCTTTTGCCCATCGTAGAGATTTTTCTGTTTTATCAGATAATAAAAGGTCTAAAGTTTGTTTTTTGCTAGTTATCTGCTGTAATAAATCGGGGGTAGGTGATTGGTTATAACAATTGTATAGTTTATCAAGTGTTTTTGTAAGTGTTCTAAGTTCCAATAATTTAGCCTTGTTCTTTTTGGAGGCTATGTTGATGAAATGACCACGCATCACTGCTTTGTGGGCAGTCCATAGAGAGCCAGGTTGGGTGTCTGGAAGCTGGTTCTCAGTAAAATAGTCATTAAGATGTGTTGTAAGAGTATCTATAATTGATGAGTCAGTTAACAGAGAGTCATTTAGTCTCCAGGTGTAAGTGGTGGGCTTAAGGCCTAATCTAGAGATGCTAAAAGCCACGATTTGGTGGTCTGACCATGGGCAGACATGTATATCTGCGCTGGTGAAATTTGCAAGTACTGTGGGAGTGCAGAAGATGTAGTCTATACGGGCTGAGCTATCGTGTGGGTGTGAATAGAAAGTATATGATTTACAGCCGATATTATGTGCTCGCCATACGTCTAAAAGTTGATGCGTGTTTAAACTGTGTGTGAGGGATTTAGGGAAGGCCTTGGAGGAGGGGGTAATATTATTTCTGTCAAGGGTGGGGTGTGCTGTTAGATTAAAGTCGCCGCCTACTATCATGTGGGGAGATATATATCTATCAAGAATGGTAAAAAATTGTTGAAAAAAAGTTGCTTGTGCAGCATTTGGGGCGTAGACAGAGGCAATTGTTGTGGTACGGCCTTGCAGTTTACCTTGCAGGATTATAAATCTGCTACTAGAGTCTCTATAAACATGTTCGGGGTCAAAAAATAGTGAGTTTTTAATGAATATGGCCACTCCACGAGATTTGGAAGTATAGGAAGTTACAAAGAATTGTTTATATGATTTGTCAAAGTATTGTGGGTGGTTATCGGTAGAGAAATGGGTCTCTTGGAGCAGGAGGATATCTGCGCCAAGGCTTTTATATTGATAAAAGGCTTTTTTGCGTTTTTGTGGTAGGTTAAAGCCTTGAACATTATGTGATAAAATTTTTAAAGCCATTGGTAAATTATCAATTTTTTGAGTAAGATATCACAAACGGGATAGAGTGAATTTGCGTATCGTGGAGGGACCATAAGCAGAATGCATACATAATAACAGAAATAATGAAGAAATCTATGTCTTGGCATTGTAAGGGTAACTGTCTGACTGACTAAAACATTTGGAATACTTAAAGGAGTGTAAAATTTATATAATGATATAACTGATTTATAGAGTATCATTGAAAAAATCAGAAAAGAGAAAAGACCCAGAATAAAAGAAGTGGCTCAGTAGGAGGCAGGAAAAAAAGCCGGGTCTTTTTCTCATTATCCTAAAAGCAATGGGGTCATAAGAAAAAAAAATCTTAATGACCAAAAAATACAAGATAACTTTGGACAACAAGTCCAATATCAACCAGTGGGCCCAGAAAAGAGAGGGGACCAGTGGCTGATAGGGGGGCATGACAGCGGACGAGGGGAAACCAGTCGCCCGAAAGACTAACAGTGCATAACAAATAAGTGCATAGGTGTAAGAATGCCGTCCCAATTTTGCAGGCTGTAAAAACCGTAAAGGGTGGTTAAAAAAAAAAGAACAGGGGGGGTAGGGGGGGGAGAACCCAACGTTCAGCCCGGGACATAGAGGTTGGATTGATAGATTGAGTAGTGAACGAATAGGCCTAAGTGGCCACAGCTAAAGGGAAAAAATAAATGTTAAATTTGAGCTTGAGTTTGTGATGACTGAGAACGTAGGAGAAATGATGATTCAGGCTGGCTTGTCGCGGAGAGATTGGCGCCAACTACTTTGACCACGGCGTGAAGAAGGTGTGTTCCATATAGGACTAGGTGCCGGTGTAGAAGGGCGGCGGATCGGAATGTCCGGTTCCAAGAGTCCCAACTTAATCAGTATCTCCTTTCCTTCTGATGCGTTTTATGCTGTATATGTTGAGCCATTATGTGGTACCGTGAGTTTTAACGGGAATCCCCATCTGTAGCGGATCCGAGCAGCTTGTAGCACAGAAGTGACCTCTTTCATCTTTCGTCTACGGTCTAATGTAGCTTGGGAGATGTCTGGATAAATTTGAATTTTAACTCCCTCCAGTTCAATGTTGGTGGAGTTTCTTGCTGAGCGCAGGATTTCTTCCTTAGTCAAATAGTCTTTAAGACACAGTATGATATCACGAGGCGGTTTATCTGCAGGAGGCTTGGGGCGGAGTGCCCTGTGTATCCTGTCGCATGTGAACGATGAGGAAGGGGTGGTGGGGAGGAGTGATTGAAATATTTTGATGGCCGCCGCAGGGAGGCCGATGACAGTTTCGGGAATGCCACGCAAACGAAGATTATTTCTGCGGTTACGATTGTCGAGGTCCTCGACCTGCGATTGAACCATTTGGAAGTTTTCGGCCAAGGATTCGTAATCTTTACGAAGATCAGCGTGCGCTAGTGCCAGCTCATCGTGTTTGGTCTCTAGGATATCCGTTCGGTTGCCTAGGTTCGTAATTTCCAATGATAAAGTGTTCGTAGCTTTGTGCAATTCTGATTGGAAAGTCCCAGCTAGCTTTTCATACATAGATGTCAGGCTATCTTCCAAGTCTGCTTTAGTGAGATATGCGGGGCACTCACCATCATCCTGAGCTGGAGAGGAGATTCCAGGGCAGACCTCTGGGGATGAAGTGGACCGCTGTGTCTGGGCGCCATCTTTAGCCATGCTTGTTCTGGGAGTTGTGCGGAGGAGGTAAGTTGTAAGTGACCCTTGCGGCTTGTTATTCTTCGATTTTTTGCGGGACGGCATACACCTGGAACTCCCGCAGGGGTGTCTGACAATTTGAGTTAAGTTTGGTGGGATAATAGCCCTGCAGGAAGGCGAAATGTCTCCGTTCCTCTGAAGCTCTCTCTAAGGCCGCGTACACACGCGCGGACTGTTCGCCCAACCTTGTTCGGCAAACAGTTTCGGCAAACAGTCCGCTCAAAATTTGCATGAGCGGACTTGCCCACACACGAGCGGACTGTTTCAGCGAACTGTTTGCCAAACAGTTGGCTCAACTTTTGAAATGAACGGACTCGCCCACGTAAGGAGGAGGCAAATCCGCCCATTTCGAGCGCGTGTACAGGTAGGCGGGGCCCGCGAAGGAGACGTCGCGGGCTCCGCCGCCTGGAATGGGCTTAAAGGGGAACCCCAACGCCGAAAAAAATCGGCGTGGGGGTTCCCCCAAAGTCCACACCAGACCCTTGTCCGAGCACGCTACCCGGCCGGCCAGGAAAGGGGGGCGAGCGAGCGCGCCCCCCCTCCTGAGCCGTACCAGGCCGCGTGCCCTCAACATGGGGGGGTGCCTTGGGGAAGGGGGGGCCGCGCGGCCCCCCCACCCCAAAGCACCTTGTCCCCATGTTGATGAGGACAAGGGCCTCTTCCCGACAACCCTGGCCGTTGGTTGTCGGGGTCTGCGGGCGGGGGGCTTATCGGAATCCGGGAGCCCCCTTTAAGAAGGGGGCCCCTGGATACCGGCCCCCCACCCTATGTGAATGAGTATGGGGTACAATGTACCCCTACCCATTCACCTGTGAAATAAAGTACAAAAAAAAAACACAACACAGGGGAAAAAAAATTTTATTGCACAGCTCCGGGGGTCTTCCGTCTTCGGGGGTCTTCTCGCCGGACTCCTCCGCTATCTGTGTGTAGCTCTTTTACTAGCGGAGGAGTCCGGCTTTCTTCCTCCCCGCCGCCGGCCTCTTCTCCCGACTTCGGGGGTCTTGTCCCCCTCTAAAAGGGGGCTCCCGGATTCCGATAAGCCCCCCGCCCGCAGACCCCGACAACCAACGGCCAGGGTTGTCGGGAAGAGGCCCTTGTCCTCATCAACATGGGGACAAGGTGCTTTGGGGTGGGGGGGCCGCGCGGCCCCCCCTTCCCCAAGGCACCCCCCCATGTTGAGGGCACGCGGCCTGGTACGGCTCAGGAGGGGGGGCGCGCCCGCTCGCCCCCCTTTCCTGGCCGGCCGGGTAGCGTGCTCGGACAAGGGTCTGGTGTGGACTTTGGGGGAACCCCCACGCCGATTTTTTTCGGCGTTGGGGTTCCCCTTTAAGCCCATTCCAGGCGGTGGAGCCCGCGACGTCTCCTTTGCGGGCCCCGCCTACCTGTACACGCGCTCGAAATGGGCGGACTTTCCGAGCGGGAACAGTCCGCTCATTTCGAAAGTACAGCGGACAGGCCCACACACGGGCGGACTGTTCGCTCAAACACAGTTTCAGCGGACAGTTTTTCGGAATTTCCGAAAGACTTTGTCCGTCCAACTGTCCGCTGAAACTGTCCGCTGAAAGCCCACACACGAGCGGACTGTCCGCCCAAACACTGTTCAGCGGAGAAGGTTGGGCGAACAGTCCGCCCGTGTGTACGCGGCCTTAGGACGTCCGCTCTCCATCGCGCCGCGCATGCGCCCCCTGTTGTCAGATTTTATGAGCGTGTGTACACAAGTCAGTCGGAAAAAAGTCCAAAATACAAACACGCATGCTTGGAAACAAGGACGAGCCAGAATTGGTCGGTCTTGTAAACCAGCATTCGGAATGGAGAATTACGTGATGTGGCAAATTACGAAATCTCGAAATGCTAACCACATTCTTTTCTTCTTTAACCACTTCAGCCGGAAGGATTTACCTCCTTCCTGACCAGAGTCCCAGCATCCTCTGGGGGGTGCTTTGGGGAAGCCCCCCTTCCCCAAAGCACCCCCCCATGTTGAGGGCACGCGGCCTGGTACTGCTGGGGGGGGGGGGCGCTCGCTCGTCCCCGCCCCCTTTCCTTACCGGCTGGGCTGCGTGCTCGGATAAGGGTCTGATATGGACTTTGGGGGGACCCCATGCCGTTTTTTCGACGTAGGGGTTCCCCTTTAAATCTATTCCAGGTGACGGGGCTAGCTAGGTGTCAATCTCACTGATGGAGGCGGCTACATTCACTTCCTTCACTAGTCCCGGCTACCTGGAGCCACGTTCAAAATGAACGGACTTTGCTCCGCGTGTGGGCAAGTCCGTTCATTTCAAAAGTCCGGCGGACTCCCGCCATAGTCCGGCGGATTGTCCACCGGACCTAGTCTGCCAGAAAAGTCTGGTTCGTGTGTGGGCAGGTCTGCTCATTCGGAAAGTCCGGCAGACCTCCGCTGCAAAGTCTGGCGGGTTGTTCGCTGGACTAAGTCCGCCAGATAGTCTGATCGTGTGTACATGGCATTAGAAAGCCTGAAGGTGGTGCTTGGTTTTAGGGCCCTGTATGCGACTAGGCTCCCAAAAAGTCTCACACATGTGGTATCCTTGTACTCAGGAGAAGCAACAGAATGTATTTTGGGGTGTAATTGCACATATGCCCATGGCATGTTTGAGCAATATATAATTTAGTGAGAACTTGTGTCACAATATAAAATATTTCATGGACTCGACATGCCTCTCAGAAAATAGCTTGGGGTGTCTACTTTCCAAAATGGAGTCATTTGGGGGTTTTTTGAACTGTCCTGGCATTTTATGCACAACATTTTGAGGCTTATGTTACACATAACCCACTCTTCTAACCACTTGAAGACAAAGCCCTGTCTGACACTTTTTGTTACATGAAAAAATAATAATTTTTTTGCAAGAAAATTACTTTGAACCCCCAAACATTATATATATTTTTTAAACCAAAGGCCCTACAGATTGAAATGGTGGGTGTTTCAAAAAAAAATTTGCACAGTATTTGTGCAGTGATTTTTCAAATGCATTTTTTGGGGGAAAAAACACGCTTTTTTCATTTTAATGCACTAAAACACACTTGCCCAAATGTTTGATGAAATAAAAAAGATGATCTTAGATTGAGTACATGCATACCAAACACAGTGGCGACAAACTACATACATTTTTAAAAGACTTTAAAAGCCTTTACATATTACCACTTTAGATTTATGGAGGAGGTCTACTGCTAAAATTACTGCCCTCAATCTGACCTTTGCGGTGATACCTCACATGCATGGTTCAGTTGCTGTTTACATTTGATACCAGACTGACGCTTGTATTCGCCTTTGCATGAGAGCAGGGGGGGGGGAGTGCCTTTTTTTTTATTGCTTTTTATCTTATTTTTAAACTGTTCCTTTCTTTTTTTCTTTTTTTTTTCATTTTTATTGATATCTTAGGGAATATAAATATCCCCTATGACTGCAATAGGTAGTGACAGGTACTCTTTTTTGAAAAAATTGGGGATCTCTCCTCTGCCCTCAAAGCATCTGACCACACCAAAATTGGTGTGATAAAATGCTTTCTCAATTTCCCAATGGCGCCTTTACAGGAGAGCCAGAGAAAACCATGGAAGACGGTGGGGGGTGGGGGGGGGGGGGGGGGGGGCTTTCCCTCTCACTGCTTGTAAAAGCAGTCTAGGGGCTAATTAGCCACTAGGATTGCTTTTACATGAAAGCTGACCGCTGGCTGAAAAAGAATGATACCAAGATGATACCTAAACCCGCAGGCATCATTCTGGTATAACCTCTCAAATTCCAGCAACATACCAGTACGTTGCTGATCCTTATTGGGCATATATTGCTGTCAAGGTAAATAAATTGTGGTGCAACCGAATGGCGTACCTGCTAAGCAAAGGATGGTTAACAATAAAACAAAGTAACATTACAGTATAACAGTAAGACCTGGAAAGCAAATACACCTGCAAAGCAAATACAACAAAATAGTAAAAAATAAAAAAACTTTTAATGCAATCTGTGCCTAAAATATTTATATATATATATATATATATATATATATATATATATATATATATATATATATACCGAAGCAAAAGTTAGGAGCAATTTGCTCCTCCACCCCTGCTGCCACCATCCTTCGGCATATATGCTCTTTTTTTTAACTGTGGTGGTGAAATCACCTCCTACAGCGCTGGAGTCATGGCTTTATGTATCATGGGAGCAAACGCTGTTGCTGTCAAGATAAATAAATCCACGTTGCAGCTGAATGGCGTACCTGAAAACAAAAAAATGGTTAACAATAAAACACAGTAAACAGTAATGTATAAAAAAATTACATACCTGAAAAGCAAACATGATAAAACATAATAACAATAAAACATTGCTGAATAGAATGCAGTAAAAAAGAGCAGAACAATAGAGAGAGAATAGACAGAGAACAATAAAACAACAACTATTTTTTTTTATATATATATTTTTTGTGTTTTTTTTTTTGTTTTTTTTTTTACTTTTTTTTGTAACTGTTGTAACTGTAACAGTTCCAAGTTTGGGTCTCTCAAAATGCGATGGCCTCTTGGGAGACCCTGTGAAAGTGTGCCAAGTCTGTGCAGTGCTGAACCCTATGCTAATACTCAACTAGTATATGGTAGCGTCCGATGCAAAGACCAGGATTGTCAGGACAGGATAGACAATAATAGCGGGTGTCACGCCTAAATCCGTGCTTGCTGCAGACACGACATCTTCTTTGGGGGGCTCGTTGAGTAGGGGTACTTGAAAGGACATATGGAAAATGCCTTTCATGCAGCTGGCTTACTGCATTTGGATTGGGAAGGTGAGGTGGAGCCCTGTCTCAAAACAGAAGGGCTCTGACGATCTGTTCCTGGAATTTAAGGAAGGATCCAGTCCATCCTGAAGCCCTGTATGGCACATGAGCATTCAGCAAAGCCAATTGAAATAAATAAACAGACACTTTTTTGTCCAGCGTCTGGCCTTATGGGCAACTAGGTATGGTACCAACAACTGGTCCTTGAGGTCCACCCCTCCCATATTAAGGTTATATTTGTGGACACAGGGGGGTTTCTCCACAACACCAGTTGCCGTAGGAATTTGGACTATCGCGTCTGCATGAACGAAAACATTCTTATTATCCCTCCACTTCACAGCGAGCAAATTATTACACTTGAAGCAGGCTTTCTCCTCCAGACGGGAATCTACAAGCTGCTGGGGAAAGTCCCGGCGATTAGGTCGCACGTGCCACATGCTCCAATCTGATGATCAAACAAGTGACTAAAAAGTGGAACGCTCGTGTAATAATTGTCCACGTACAAGTGGTACCCCTTTCCGAATAAGGGTGACACCAAGTCACATACAGTACAATCTTGCCAGCTCTTCCTATGCAATCTAGGCAGTTCGCCGGCTCTACATGGCTATCTTTTCCCTCATAAACCATAAAACCACATGTATAGCCTGTGGTCCTGTGACAGAGCCTATACATCTTGACCCCGTATCTGGCACGCTTGCTGGGAAGATACTGTTTAAAAGACAAGCGGGCAGAAAAGTAATCAGGGACTCATCAACACAGACAACTTGATGGGGAGTAAACAAATCTGCAAAATGGATGAAGTGGTTTACGAGGGGCTGAATTTTGCAGAGACGATCATATCCAGGGTCTCCACGAGGACGACAAAGTTCATTGTTGTTGAAATGCATGACCTGCAAGATCTGCCCGTGTCGTGCCCTGGTCATGGAGGCAGAGAAAATGGGTATATGGTGAATTGGGTCAGTGGACCAATATGACCGCAACTCACTCTTTTTAGTTATGCTCATGAAGAGGTATAGGCTCAGAAAGATCTTAAATTCGGAAACTGTAATTGGTTTCAAATCTCTGGCCAGGGAGGACTGGGGAATAGCGGCGATGTATTGACCAGCATACAAATTGCTTTGGTCCACAATAGATCTATAGATGATCTATAGGTGAAAAACAGCAAATAAAAATCAAGTAACGTAAAATCAACTGTTTCCACCTGAATGCCTGGTTGGCCAGTGAATGGGGGAAGAATGGGTGCTGCAGAAGTAGTGAGTTCCCAATTAGGATTGGCAAATTCAGCAGAAAGGGCACTATGGGCTCGACGGACCTGTGTTTGTCTTCTTCTTGGTGGCAGTGGGAAAGTACTTGTGCTTGCCACCTCACCAGCTTGAACTGCACTTATGGGACTCGCCATGTCACCACGTGTTACTGCAGTGTTGGTTTGTCTATGACCAGGGTGTACTAGGCCACTGGTGCTTGCTAGTTCACCAGAAGGAATAGCGGCACTATTACTTCTCTGCTCCATAAGAGAGCCCTGCAGTTCTTGCACCTCAACAGCAGAAGAAGATCGGGGTCTGGTATGCCTGACCTTGGCAGGGACCACAACTCTGTTGTCAGAGCTATCTGTCATGGAGCCACTGTCATCTACAGGTTCGTATTCTGAGCCTGATTCTGACAGATGAGTGACTTTCTCTTCACTATCTGTCATGCTCAGAAACGTGTAGGCCTCTTCACTAGTTTACCTTTGATTTGCCATTTTGGGCTCTAAATTAAGTGTTACACTAGTGAGATTCACAGGTAAAAAAGCTCCTGACTGTTAGCGACTGACTCAAATGCTACACGTAACAGTTATACAGTGATCACTGGTGAAAGGCTTAACTAGGGGGCAATCAGGGGATTAAAACCTTTATTAGTGGTATATGGGGGTACCTGACACTACAGAAAGCTGACGGTGAACCTAAATAATCAGAAAAAAGATTGCTTAGTGACACTGGCGACAGGGGTTAACTGGGGGGTGATCAAGGGGTTAAACATTTATTGGGGGGTAGGGGGGTACCCTAGACCTAAAGGGGCCTACCACTAACTGCCCTACCACTTATAACAGTCCCAATGCAGTAATCAGTTAAAAAAGAAAAACTGATATTGGTGTCACTGTGACAGGGGGTGATCGGGGGTGATCTGTGTGCCTGTGTGTTCTACTGTATGTGTAGTGTTGGTGCAAACTCACTTCAGGTCTTCTCTCCTCAGAAGCAGGAATGAAAAGGCTTCACAAGGAGTGATGACATCACTTCCTCTGCTTCTGTTTATATTACAGAAGCAGAGGAAGCATTCCATTTGCCAGGAGCGATCGCGAGGGGATGGCCATGAATCAGTGGCCTCCTCAGCATGGATCGTGGCCCCATATGTTACTCTACCTGCCTGTGCCATTCTGCGTGAGGCGGTCAGCAAGTGGTTAATGGGATAATAATGAAGCTGTTTTGTGGGTGATACGATGGAGTTATGGCAAACAAATTTTCAAAGCCTTTTTTTCTAGTGATATCAAGAATAATATTATTGTGTTTTGTTTTTTTTCTATTTGGGCAAGTTACCACAACACCATTATCCCATAGTTTTTACGATCAAAGATACAACTATGTTGGTGGCCCTTGTCAATTTTACATTGTATTTTTTTAAACGTAACTGCCTACTCCCAAACTGTCATTTGAAGTAAAACACATGTCCAAGTATTATTCTCCACAATTTTTTTTATTGTGCATTAGAAAAAGAAAACAAATTAAATTAGACGTGCTATCTGCCAATAGAACTCAACCAAAAAGTGCATGCTATACATCCAAAAATATAAAAAATATAACAAATCAAATCATTATTATTCAACCAAAAAAATAAATAAAAGCCTCATGCATGTGTCCTGCTTCCTAATATAGGGGGTCAACAATGCCCTGAGTTGGTGAAAGCAGGGGTCCTCTGTCATCTGGAGATAATTCCGACAAACATCTGGATTATTCTCCTGGAGCTCCCTCAGTAAAGGCATATGACATAATTGGTCACGATTGATAAAGCAACCGATTTCTTCTTCCTCCTGTTCCTGGACTGGACTTGGGTCAAAGCAATAACTCCAAGGCCAATAATAAATAACATGTTACCTCTGACGATTCCGTAACATGTCTGGTTGATTAACGGCCGTTCATAAACGAACTGAAAGGCACGAAATGAAAAGCGCAAACTGAAAAGCGCTAAATGAAAAGTGCAAATCAACACTCACAAAAGTTCTACTAACACGAAATTAGCAGAAGGAGCCCAAAGGGTGGTGCTAAAGAGCTGAAAAATCATGTAGTACATCAATACGTTTGAGTTGGTTGGCCGACATTTCCTGACCGTTTGTATGCAAGACAAAATCCAGGACACGCCTTCGGTCTGAAGTTTTGTTTGAGGAAAATCCAATTGCGTCTTTTCTTCTTTTCCATAGGTTTACTTCATCAAAAAAAATCTAAAATCAAAGGCTTTATAGAGATTTTGACTAATTATCTAATGTTGGAGTAGAATTTGAGTGATGCCATTCTCAAAAATATGCTCCCTCTTTCTTGGGCTTTATGTCATCAGCCACAAACTACACTGATGGAGAAGAATATGTCTAAATATCTAAAGAACTTTAACTTTACTATCAGCTGACTTAGCGGTTGGGGCGACGGGGGTTCCAAATGATTTTGGGCTCCCAAAAAAAGCCTCTGGCACTCTGCATGAATTTAAGGACAACAATAACATTTGTACACATTTTAGGGGGTCTTTAGGGTAAAGCATTACAATGGAGCTGACAAAATACATTGTTAATTGACTAGACTAGGAGTATATGGGCTCCGGATAGCATGCTGGGGGATTTAGTGAAGGCAAATATGCATGAAGGACAAAAAAGGAGCATACAAAAATCCAACATGCATGAGGACAAAGAGGAAATTCCCAGCTTATTACAATTATGTTAATTATAGAATGATGAAAGAAATATAATACATTAGCAAACAGTAAATAAATATGCAAAAAACTATATATATATTATTAGTGCGCTAATATCAATAATCAATACAAAAGAATCTCCCAATATTCTTGTGCCATAAAAATCAATTTTTGTAGATAAATTAATGATAAATAAATGTGTAATATAAATAAATAAAACATAAACAAATTAATTAATTCTCCATAGTTAGTACACTGTGTATATAAATATATTTAAAATAAATTAAATACATTTTCCTTAGTTAATACATTCCATGTGTATATGAAATAAATACCACTTATGCAGCATGTATAATTATCTGCTCCTGATAGGTGATGTCCACAAGACTCAGGATATAATACTCAAGATGATTTATCACTCAGTCCCATATATTTTGTCCACAGACACCATACCAGACAAGCTTCAATACTGTCCCGCTGTTCTGTGTATACCACTTATCTCTTGCGCCTTAACTTTTAACTTTCATTTACCATAGGAGAGAAAAGAGACAGGAGGTAGTGTACTACTGCGATATGTAAATAAAACTTTATATGTGCACGTCGATCCACTCACAAAACCGTTCCAGTCAAAGCATGAAATAGCGGCAGAACATCAGATTGTACTCCTCCTCACAGCCTCTCCGTGTCTCTGAACACTGTTGGCTTGATGTCACTGGCTCCTCCTCCAGATATAAGAGCCATATTTGATTATATTCTTGATCTATACATCCTATCAGGAGCAGATAATTATGCATGCTGTATATGTGGTATTTATTTCATATACACACGGAATGTATTAACTAAGGAGAATTAATTTAATTTATTTTTAATTTATTTATATAAACGGTGTACTAACTATGGAGAATTAATTAATTTTTAATTTTTAATTTATTTATATACACTGTTATTTATCATTAATTTATCTACACAAATTATTGCTTTTTATAGCACAAGAATATTGGGATATTTTGTTTGTATTGATTATTGATATTAGCGCACTAATAATATATATCGTTTTTTGCATTTGTACAAGTGAGAGATCACTGATATTGGTGCAGCTTTTATTATTATTTTTTACTTTATTATTATTAGGTTTCTTACCAGTAGTAACTAGTATTTTGCACTTTAGTAAATAAATATAATGTGATGTTAAAGGATAAAACTTACCCTCATATATTCCTTCTGCAGGACCTGGATGATGGCAGAACAGGTCTCTGGGATAATGAACCCCAGAGCCTAGGGGGAGATGCCTGTCGAGAACTTGAGGTCCTGAAGGCTTCTCCCTGTCGCCAAGTACCACAACGTGTCAATGAGCCTCTGCTCCTGAGTGATGGCTTGCCGCATGCAGGTATCCTGCCTGCTGATATAAGGGGTCAGCAAGGCCAACAGATGGTGAAAAACGGGGTTCGTCATCCTAAGATAATTCCTGAAATCATCAGGATTATTCTCACGAATGTCAAGCAACAAAGGCATATGAGAGAATTGGTCACACTGGAGCAACCAATTCTTGGTCCATGAACTCCTCCCCACCCTGTTCATGGACTGGGCTTGTGTCAAAGTAAGAACCCCAACACCAAGCCCCCGCACAGCACGAACTCTACGACAAGTACATATATGCAACATGGCTTCAAAATGGTCGGCTGGTCAGAACGGACTAACAGAAAGCACTGATAAGCAGCTAGGCCTGAAAGAACAAAATGCAAATCAGCAACGAGCGGACAATAAGCACTGAAAATCAAAGCGTACTATATCAAGATATAGGCCGCAATGACAAATAAATGCAAAATGACTACACGCACTGATAGGCAGATATGCACCGACAAGCACAAACTGTAGAGCAGGAACGATCTGAAGCACAAGTCTGAAAAGCGTGAATCGTCTCTAACCAAACTTCTACTAACACGCGATAAAGATGAGATCAGCAGAAGAAGCCCAAAGGGTGCCGTATGTGGCGCTGAACTTCCCTTTTCTAGTCTCGTTGTACGTGGTGGAAGTCACCGTGTTCTTGGCAGTCGGAATTTGGTGTGACCGTGTGTAGGCAAGACAGCTTGAGCGGAATTCTGTCGGAATTCCATTGAGAAAACCATCAGAGCTTTTTCCAATGAGAATTCTGATTGTGTGAACGCAGCATTAGAAAGAAAACTTGACTCAAAATTGTCCGCCGGACTAGGCTTTCGAGCGCACAATCCGCTCATCTGTATGCTGGTCCGCCGAACTTCCACACATGGACTAATGTCCAGGCTCCTCCGCTAGTAAAAGAGCGGCAAAAGAGCAGAAGATAGCGGAGGAGCCTGGCGAGAAGAACCGGAAATCACGGAGAAGTCGGAAGTAGACCCCCGGAACTGCCAAATAAACTACTTTAAAAACCGGTGTTTTTTTTATTGACACTTTTTCCCTCAGATGAATGGGTAGGGGTATGATGTACCCCATACTCATTCACATAGGGTGGAGGGCTGGGATCTGGGGGCCTCCTTATTAAAAGGAGCTTCCTTTAATGTGCACACAGTTGCAGGGTGGTTGCAGTGCAGCCCCATTCACCTAGGAGTATACTTAAAGGGTGCCCTGACTGGAAAAAGATCGAGAAACACTGACATAGAGGAACCCATCTCTCCATTTTCCTCCTGCAGCCACTGAATGCCTGTGGGAGGGAGAGGAGGAGAAGCGGGGGAAATGGAGAAATCGATTATTTTATATGCAGCCACCTACTTGTGACCAGGCCCTGTTACACCACTGTGGGGTTTGAGAAAAGAGCCCTGTCCGGGGGTCAGGGGGGCCCTCCATGCTTTCTTGCATTGAGGCCCTAAGGGTTCTATTTACGCCACTGCAGCATATGTTTCCAAATTCCTTTTAAGAAGGGGTAATTGTGTGGCTAGTATAATTGCTAAGAAGAGGGACTAAAGGGGAAAATGGAACAACCATTTTATTTATAAAACACTCAGTTTTGATTAAGCAGATATTTTGCAGATATTTTGTATTAAGAAGACCTATAGTGTAACATTTGGCATCATTGTGTATTTCTGTATTCTTTGTGTTAGAATGCTATTTACACCTGCAGCTGGGACATTGTTCTCTCTCTTTAACCACTTGACCACTGGGCACTTAAACCCCCTTCTTAACCAGACCATATTCAAGTATTTTGCTGTTTTCAGTATTTACTATCTGACTATCTTATTCTTATTGTTTTCACTGCCCCTGGCTTGTCTTCTTGTGTCCCGTTTGATGATATATCTCCCCTTGGGTGAACCAGCTCGGTTTTTCGCCTCTTGGTGCCTGTATGGACGTCCCGGGCTCTGTATTGTGGAACTAAGTACGCCATACAGTCCGCCCGTGTGTACGCGGCATTAGAAAGCAGGCATGACAAAACCTTAGTACACTTAAATATTTAACTAGGCAGTCGGATTTTTTCTTCTTTTTTTTTTTCTTTTGCTAAAAACAGCTGTCTAGTCTAATATTTTCATGTTCTCTTTTTTGCATTGTGCAGTGCTCTTTTTCAAACAAATTACGCTTTTGCCAATTCTACCTACCTTATTCTTTTGGAAGCCAACAGCAGGGAATATAATTTTTTGAGCAGACAGTGCACATCTAAATTCCATAATCTGTAATTTACCAGCAGGTCAATATTTTAGAGTCTCAAGAAACTGTATAAAGGACAGTGATTTTTAGAGAGAGGAAGATGCCCTGAGAGAATGCCTTCAACAGTGAGAATATAAAAAAAAATCTGAATAAAGGATACAAAATATGTGTATTGTCTTGAACAGCAAACAAAGATAAAGATAGACTGATAGATTACAGTGTACAGGCTTACCACCAGTTTCTTATCCCAAGATGTATATAGGAGAGAAATGATGCACAAACACTGGCATTGGCTACAAAAGAATGACCTTCTGCAACGCTCCATCACTACAAGATAAAGTTAAAGCAGTTTTATAGTCTTTACCCAGCATAGGGACAAGGTTCTGATTTTCAACTACCCTGTGCACCAATCAATTATTCGTCTGCCTAGGTGTCTTTTTATACATGTTTTTGGTCAACCGTTGCGCTGCATACTAAACAGGAACATTATTTTTCATTCCTGTGGGTTCTGAAGATTTGAAATAAATAAATTATATATATATATATATATATATATATATATATATATATATATATATATATATATATATATATATATATATATATATATTGTGGCAGCACGCAGGTAAAGTCACCTGGTTGTATCCAGGATGGGAAATATGTGTGCCCTAGATTCAGGCTTTATGCAGACTTTTACAATTAGAGGGGAAGAGTTAATGAGCCCAGCTGAAGTAAGTGGGCTCATTAAGACCTCTACAAAAAACCCCAGCATGCTTAGGGAGATGCTCCATCCTGGAACCAGTTTTGTGTTGTATAGACTGGGGAGTGTGACACCTGTTCTGTGCGGTGAGTTAACGCCTGTGTGGCAAACCTCTACAACAGAGACAGGGACTGGTGCAGCACAAGGCTGCATTCAGTTGTTAGATAGGGAATATAAGTGTGTAATTAGAGGTCAAGCTGACCAGGATTTATTTTCATGTTTTATTTTTGTTTGGCTGTTATATGTTTCACTGCATGTAGCATAAATAAACCGCATCTTTTTTTTTTTTTTTTTGCACCTACAACGCTGTCTGCTGTGCCTGATTTTGTGTTGTGAACCCATCCAGGGGGTCACACACACCCGCTGCCGAGCTAACCCCTCACAGTTGGTGGAGAATTTTGGCAGTTTTTTTTTTGTTAAGGCCAGCATGGAGGAGATACTGAGACAGCTGGCTCAAGCAAATGCAAATCAGCAGCAAACAAATGCAGGTTTACAAAAGAGCCTTGCAGCTCAACAACAGAGCCTTGCAGACAAATGCAACTTTGCAGCAAAGTCTGGAAGCTCAGCAGAAAGCTCACCTGCAGAGTTTGGAAGCTCAGCAACAAGCCCAGCAGCAATCTGAAGCCCGCTTCATAGACCTGTTGCAGAAGCAAGAGCAGAGTTTTCAACGGCAAATAGAGACATTAATACAGCTACGTCCGCAGACCAATGAAGCAAGTGGTTACAATAATACCGCATCCTTTGGTGTGAGCCGTTTACTGACAAAAATGACTGGAGAGGATGATCCGGAGGTGTTTTTGACCACATTTGAAAGGACTGCTGAAAGGGAAAAGTGGCCTAAGGAGCAATGGGCTATACTGTTGGCCCCCTTATGACCTAGAGCCTGACCAAGCAAAAGACTATGTGGTGCTAAAGACAGAAATATTGGCACGGCTGGGTGTCACCCTGGCCGTCCCGGCTCAGTGTGTGCATAATTGGACTTTTCAGGTTGGAAAACCCCCCAGGTCTCAAATGTATGATCTCATTCACCTGAGCAGAAAGTGGCTGCAGCCAGAGACTTTGACCGCACCAAACATTGTGGAACGTGTGGTTATGGATCGTTTCCTGAGAGCTCTTCCTACTGCCATCCAAAAATGGGTAAGCCATGGAGACCCAGAAAATGCAGATAAACTTGTGGATCTGGTTGAGAGGTACTTGGCTACAGAGAACCTGACCACCTCTTCCAGGGACTCACGGACTTTCTACCCTAAGACCAGATCATCCCCAGTGGCGGGTAAGATGACTCCAAGGGGTGAGGGTGGAGAGAGTGAGAGGGTGGGAGTTCTACCTAAGGTCTGGCGAGAGCAGCCCAGGAAGCCCATGCTGCAAGAGGCAGCGAAAAAGATTATTTGCTACCGCTGCCGGCAAGAGGGACATATTGCAGCCAATTGCCCCGTTGTGGATGAGCCTATGCAATATGACTTTATAACGGAGAGACGTCAGTCGCTGTTTGCGACAGTTGCATGCACTGCCATTCGGGGACCTGAGAAACATTTATGTAAAATGTGTATTAATGGTAGAAATGTTGATGTGTTGCTGGATTCAGGTAGCCTGGTAACATTGATAAAAGCTGAATTAGTTACTACAGAGGTCTCTGGGAAGAACAGGGTGGCTGTTATTTGTGTGCATGGGGACACCCGAGAGTATCCTGTAACTTCAGTGTTTTTTGAGACCCCCAAAGGTAACCTCTCTCATCAGGTGGTGTTAGTGTCTCACTTACCACATGATGCTATTGTGGGAAGGGATTTTCCAAAATTCTGGGAACTCTGGGATTGTCCTGAGCCCCCCACTGGTGCCCCTATAAACCAGGAAGATGACCAGAATTCCTCTGGGAGTGGTGAGGACTCTCCTGAATTTCCCTTGTCGGGATTGGCGGGGGAAACTCGAGAAACTGGGGAGGAGCCAACATCCTCAGATGAAAACATGCCGTCTGTGGAGTTTTCGGATCTTGAGGTTCACAGGGAAAATTTTGCCACAGAACAGTTAAAAGACCCCACCCTAATAAAGGCACGGGAAAATGTGGTGAAAATAGATGGCGAGTTAGTGAACCCAGATAAGACTTGCACTTACCCGTACTTCACTATGGAAAGGGACCTGCTGTATCGAGTGGCTCAAAGGGCAGAAGAAACCATTGAGCAACTTGTAGTGCCCAAACCTTACAGGAAGTTGGTGTTAGAATTGGCTCATGGGCACATTCTGGGAGGTCATCTGGGGACAGAGAAAACCAGAGAGAGGATATTGCAGAGATTCTATTGGCCTGGGGTCATGAAGGAAATAGAAAATTATTGTTCCTCCTGCCCTGTGTGTCAGAAGTCGGCACCTATGCCACATTTCCGTAACCCGCTGGTACCTCTTCCTATCATTGAGGTCCCCTTTGAAAGGATCGCAATGGATTTGGTAGGTCCGATAATGAAGTCTGCCAGGGGGCATCAGTACATTTTGGTTATATTGGACTATGCCACCCGTTATCCGGAAGCAATTCCTCTCCGAAATACCTCGGCCAAAACCATAGCCAAAGAGCTATCTCTTGTTTTTAGCCACGTGGGTATTTGTAAGGAACTGCTTACGGACCAAGGTACACCCTTTATGACCCGGGTTATGAAAGAATTATGCAAGTTGTACAAAGTGACGCAATTGCGTACATCTGTGTATCCCCCCCAAACAGATGGGTTGGTTGAAAGATTCAACAAAACCCTAAAACAAATGTTAAAGAAGGTGGTGGATAGAGATGGAAAGAATTGGGACTGTCTAATACCCTATCTAATGTTTGCCATTAGGGAGGTACCCCAATCCTCTACGGGTTTCTCACCCTTCGAGTTGCTCTATGGGAGACACCCAAGAGGGCTGCTGGATATCGCCAAGGAAACTTGGGAAAATGAGAGTTCTCCTCACAGGAGTGTGATTGAGCATGTCGCCCTGATGCAAGATAGAATTGCACAGGTAATGCCAATTGTAAAGGAACATTTAACCCAAGCGCAGTTAGCACAGCAGAGAGTGTACAACCGTGGGGCCAAGACCCATACTTTTTCCCCGGGGGATAGGGTCTTGGTGCTAGTCCCTACGGTTGAAAGCAAATTTCTGGCCAAATGGCAAGGTCCATATGAAGTAATTGAAAAAATTAGTGAGGTGAACTACAGGGTTAGACAGCCAGGAAGGCGAAAGCCGGAGCAGATCTATCACGTCAATCTGCTGAAAGCCTGGAGGGATAGGGAATCCCTAGTCGCAGAGACTTTGTCACAAGTACAGCCTGATTGCTTAGTTCCTGAGGTTGGAATAGCAGACACCTTATCGAAACCCCAACAACAGGAGGTTAAAGAGTTTGTACTTCGTAACAAAGAGATTTTCTCTGAGCTTCCGGGACAAACATCTGGCGTAGAGCATGACATTATCACCCCGCCAGGAGAAAGGGTAAAATTAAAACCTTATAGAATACCAGAGGTCCGACGGGAGGCAATACGTGGGGAGGTTCAAAGGATGCTGGAATTGGGTGTGATAGAGGAGTCCCAGAGTGACTGGTCCAGTCCTATCGTACTAGTGCCCAAACCTGATGGGAGCTGGCGGTTTTGTAACGAAAATTTGACACCTACCCCATGCCGCGTATAGATGAGTTGATTGACCGGCTGGGAACAGCCCGATATATGACAACTCTTGATCTCACCAAAGGGTATTGGCAAATTCCCCTGGCCGAGTCGGCCAAGGAGAAAATTGCGTTTGTAACCCCAGATGGGGCATTCCAATATAAGAGAATGCCGTTTGGGTTACAGAATGCACCGGCAACATTCCAGCGGAAAATGGATAAGATTATGAGGCCCCATCAGAAATATGCTGCAGCTTACCTGGATGATGTGATTATCCATAGCACAGACTGGGTCTCACATTTGCCAAAAGTACAAGCAGTCCTAGACTCTATCCGGGAAGCTGGGTTTACGACCAATCCAAAGAAGTGTACCATTGGACAGGAGGAGGCCAAATAACTTGGGTACACTATTGGGAGGGGGGTGATAAAACCCCAAGTCAATAAAGTCGAGGCCATACAGAGTTGGCCACGTCCCAACAGCAAGAAACAGGTACGAGCCTTTCTGGGAATCGCTGGCTATTATCGACGATTCATTCCCCATTTTGCTTCTCAGGCTGTGCCCCTCACCAACCTGACAAAAGGGAAAGAGTCTGTTATGGTTAAATGGTCCCCAGAGGCTGAAGAAGCATTTCAGTCCTTAAAAACAGCCTTATGTAGCCAGCCAGTGTTGTACTCACCAGACTTCTCTAAGGACTTTGTTGTACAAACTGATGCATCAGACGTTGGGTTAGGAGCAGTGTTATCCCAGGTCTGGAACGGGGAAGAGCACCCAGTCATTTACCTCAGCAGGAAGTTGAAGTCCCATGAGGTAAATTACGCCACGATTGAGAAGGAATGTTTAGCAGTGAAGTGGGCTCTAGATTCCCTTCGGTACTATCTGCTAGGTAGGCACTTTGACCTGGTGACTGATCACGCTCCTTTAAAGTGGATGGCTCAGA
This sequence comes from Lithobates pipiens, assembly GCF_037356315.1. Lineage (NCBI taxonomy): Eukaryota > Metazoa > Chordata > Amphibia > Anura > Ranidae > Lithobates > Lithobates pipiens. The sequence continues at coordinate 204,309,851 of NW_027507784.1, read as the reverse complement.
ACAAGGAGACCAATAGGAGGGTAAATAGGTGGTTCTTGGCCCTACAAGAATTTACCTTTACAGTTAAGCATCGCCCTGGTGTTAAAATGGGGAATGTGGATGCTTTGTCTCGGATACATGCGTGTCTGACTGCTTGTGTTACAACCCCAAGGTTGAAACAAGAGGGGGGGGTATGTGGCTGCACGCAGGTAAAGTCACCTGATTGTATCCAGGATGGGAAATATGTGTGCCCTAGATTCAGGCTTTATGCAGACTTTTACAATTAGAGGGGAAGAGTTAATGAGCCCAGCTGAAGTAAGTGGGCTCATTAAGACCTCTACAAAAAACCCCAGCATGCTTAGGGAGATGCTCTATCCTGGAACCAGTTTTGTGTTGTATAGACTGGGGAGTGTGACACCTGTTCTGTGCGGTGAGTTAACGCCTGTGTGGCAAACCTCTACAACAGAGACAGGGACTGGTGCAGCACAAGGCTGCATTCAGTTGTTAGATAGGGAATCTAAGTGTGTAATTAGAGGTCAAGCTGACCAGGATTTATTTTCATGTTTTATTTTTGTTTGGCTGTTATATGTTTCACTGCATGTAGCATAAGTAAACCGCATCTTTTTTTTTTTTTTTTTGCACCTACAACGCTGTCTGCTGTGCCTGATTTTGTGTTGTGAACCCATCCAGGGGGTCACACACACCCGCTGCCGAGCTAACCCCTCACAATATATATATATATATATATATATATATATATATATATATATATATATATATATTATATAGCTTCAGTATATATGCATTGGGACTCCAGATTGCTTTGTATGGATGCTTTAACCACTTGCCGACCGCCGCACGCCGATGTACGTCGGCAGAATGGCATGGGCAGGCATAAGGGCTTACATGTACGTCCTTGCCTGCCCGCCGGTCGGGGGCCCGATCGGGCCCCCGCCCGGTGCCTGCGGCGGTCGGTATTCGTTCGGGAGCGATCCCGGACGAGGGGACGGCCATTCATTCATGGCCACCCCCTCTCGATCGCTCCCGGCGAATGAAAATGTCCGGTGACATCACTTCCTCTCCTGTAATGTAAACACAGGAGAGGAAGTGATGTATTCTCTCCTCCGTGTCGGTAGTTTTCGTTCCGGCACCGAGGAGAGAGGTTCGGTGAGTTGCACCAACACACCCCACATACAGTAGAACATGCCAGGCACACTCACACCCCCCCTTTACCCCCGATCACCCCCCAATTACCCCTGCCCCCCCAGTCACAGTGACACCAATTGCTTTTTTTTTTTTTTTTTTGCATTGGTGTCATTTGTGACTGTAGTAACTGTTAGGGCAGTTAGGGTTAGCCCCCTTTAGTTCTAATGTGCCCCCCTAACCCCCCCAATAAAGGTTTAACCCCGTGATCACCCCCCGTCGCCAGTGTCACTAAGGCTGGGTTCACATTGCAGCGGTTTATGAGAACGAATGTGATTCGCACCGCACTGCAGTGCAAATCACATCCGATCTCTGTGCGATTCGAGTTCAGCCATACAGATAGTATGGCTGAATTCGTGTCGCACCCGGGACCCTTTTTTTGGCCCGCAGCAGAATCGGATCGCATGGGTGTTCACACCATGCGATCCGAGTTTGCAGATCGCACTGCGATATGCGAACTGATCTGGGGGTGTCATTAACATTTCACTGACACTCCCAGCAGTTCGCATAGGGCAGTGTGAACTGCCGCCGGGAGGCATGCGATGCGGGAACCCGCCGCGGATTCATGGCGTTCCCGCATCGCTCCAGTGTGAACCCAGCCTAATAAGCGATAGTTTTTCTGATCGCTGTATTAGTGTATTAACCCTTTCACCAGTGATCACCATATAACTGTTACAGGTGACGCTGGTTGGTTAGTTATTTTTTTATAGTTTCAGGGCACCCGCCATTTATTACCTAATAAAGGTTTAACCCCCTGATTACTGATTATTTGTGACTGTAATAACTGTTAGGGCAGTTAGGGTTAGCCCCCTTTAGTTCTAAGGTACCCCCCTAACCCCCCCAATAAAGGTTTAACCCCGTGATCACCCCCCGTCGCCAGTGTCACTAAGGCTGGGTTCACATTGCAGCGGTTTATGAGAACGGATGTGATTCGCACCGCACTGCAGTGCAAATCACATCCGATCTCTGTGCGATTCGAGTTCAGCCATACAGATAGTATGGCTGAATTCGTGTCGCACCCGCCGCACCCGCCGCAAACTCGCACGGGACCCTTTTTTTGGTCCGCAGCAGAATCGGATCGCATGGGTGTTCACACCATGCGATCCGAGTTTGCAGATCGCACTGCGATATGCGAACTGATCTGGGGGTCTCATTAACATTTCACTGACACTCCCAGCAGTTCGCATAGGGCAGTGTGAACTGCCGCCGGGAGGCATGCGATGCAGGAACCCGCCGCGCATTCGTGGCGTTCCCACATCGCTCCAGTGTGAACCCAGCCTAATAAGCGATCGTTTTTCTGATCACTGTATTAGTGTCACAGGTGACGCTTGTTAGGCAGGTAGGTATTTAGGTTCGCCGCAGCTTTTTATAGCGCCAGGGACCCCCATATACTACCGCATAAAGCCCCCTGATTGCCCCCTAGTTAACCCTTTCACCAGTGATCACCATATAACTGTTACAGGTGACGCTGGTTGGTTAGTTTTTTTTTTAATAGTTTCAGGGCACCCGCCATTTATTACCTAGTCTCACTAGTGTACCCCTAAATTTAGGGGTGTCTACTTTCCAAAATGGGGTCATTTGGGGGGGGGTTTGTGCCATCTTAGCATTTTATGGCCTTCACAACTGTAACGCCCTTAGAAAGCCTGAAGGCGGTGCTTGGTTTTCGGGGCCCCGTACGCGGCTAGGCTCCCAAAAAGTCCCACATATGTGGTATCCCCGTACTCAGGAGAAGCAGCAGAATTTATTTTGGGGTGTCATTTCACATATGCCCATGGCATGCGTGAGCAATATATCATTTAGTGACAACTTTGTGAAAAAAAAAAAAAAAAAGTTTGTAATTTTCCCGCAACTTGTGGCAAAATATAAAATATTCCATGGACTCAACATGCCTCTCAGCAAATAGCTTGGGGTGTCTACTTTCTAAAATGGGGTCATTTGTGGGGGTTTTGTGCCATCTTGGCATTTTATGGCCTTCAAAACTGTAATAGGTAGTGAGGAGTGAAGTCAAATATTTACACCCTTAGAAAACCTGAAGGCGGTTCTTGGCTTTCGGGGCCCCGTACGCGGCTAGGCTCCCAAAAAGTCCCACATATGTGGTATCCCCGTACTCAGGAGAAGCAGCAGAATTTATTTTGGGGTGTCATTTCACATATGCCCATAGCATGTGTGAGCAATATATCATTTAGTGACAACTTTGTGAAAAAAAAATAAAAAAAAATTAAAGTTTGTAATTTTCCCGCAACTTGTGGCAAAATATAAAATATTCCATGGACTCAAAATGCCTCTCAGCAAATAGCTTGGGGTGTCTACTTTCTAAAATGGGGTCATTTGTGGGGGTTTTGTGCCATCTTGGCATTTTATGGCCTTCAAAACTGTAATAGGTAGTGAGGAGTGAAGTCAAATATTTACGCCCTTAGAAAACCTGAAGGCGGTTCTTGGCTTTCGGGGCCCCGTACGCGGCTAGGCTCCCAAAAAATCCCACACGTGTGGTATCCCCGTACTCAGGAGAAGCAGCAGAATTTATTTTGGGGTGTCATTTCACATATTCCCATAGCATGTGTGAGCAATATATCATTTAGTGACAACTTTGTGTAAAAAAAAAAAAAAATTTTTTTTTTGTCATTATTCAATCGCTTGAGGCAAAAAAATAAAATATTCAATGGGCTCAACATGCCACTTATCAATTTCCTTAGGGTGTCTACTTTCCAAAATGGGGTCATTTGGGGGGGTTTTGTACTGCCCTGCCATTTTAGCACCTCAAGAAATGAGATAGGCAGTCGTAAACTAAAAGCTGCGTAAATTCCAGAAAACGTACCTTAGTTTGTAGATGTGACAACTTTTGCGCAAACCAATAAATATACAATTATTGACTTTTTTTTTTACCAAAGACATGTGGCTGAATACATTTTGGCCTAAATGTATGACTAAAATTGAGTTTATTGGATTTTTCTAATAACAAAAAGTAGAAAATATCATTTTTTTTCAAAATTTGCGGTCTTTTTACGTTTATATCGCAAAAAATAAAAATCGCAGAGGCAATCAAATACCATCAAAAGAAAGCTCTATTTGTGGGAAGAAAAGGACGCAAATTTTGTTTGGGTACAACATTGCATGACCGCGCAATTACCAGTTAAAGCAGCGCAGTGCCAAATTGTAAAAAGACCTCTGGTCATTTACCAGCAAAATGGTCCGGTCTGAAGGTGGTTAAACACTGATTGCACTTGTATATATCTTCTAACTTCTTTGCACGTAGAACTTTTTGAGCCCAGTCTGAATACAATATTGATACTGCTCCTTCTTTCCTGTTTTGCTTCATGAAATTTGCAGCATATAATAGCACACAGCATTATTCCAAATTTTAAGTCATGTCCTGTTGGGTGGAAGTGGGGTGTCCGAACGGTTCGCCCGGCGGTCGGTTCGTGGCGAATTTTGGCTTTTCGCGGTCCGCCCGATCGGCGGACTATTGCCACTGTTCGCCCGGCGGACTTACGTGTTTACTGCGTAAAAGAACTTTGACCTATGATGACACATCCATCATGTGTTACAGGACAGCCAATTGAGACATTACAGCACATGGACACTTGGACATTCCCCCTAACTTATAAATAGTCCCGATCCGGTGGCCATTTTACATTCTTTCGTATGTCACTATAGGGAGAGGTTGCTGTGTGGATCAGGGAGAGACTGCAGTGACAAAAATCGCTAGCTATTAGGTCCACAAAAGTTCTTTTAAGGACTGGTATGGTATAGGTGTTAGGTGTAGTTCAGGATATAGGTTTGAGGCACTGCTATTCAAGTCATTGTTGCAGCAGCCTGTCTTTTGTCAGTGTAGAGAGGGACAGGACGCTGTGTGCAGAAGGGACAGTCAGTTTAATCATTAGCTGTTACTATTAGGTCCACAAAAGTCCTTTTCAGGACTGGTATGGTAAAGTAGTACAGGATATAGTTTTGAGTGCTATTCAAGTTATTGCTGCAGCAGCCTGTGTTTTGTCAGTTTAAATAGGGACAGGCAGAAAGCTGTGTGTGGCAGTGAGGGGCAGTCAGTTTAATCAGTAGCTGTTAATATTAGGTCCACAAAGGTTCTTTTCAGGACTGGTATGGTAATAGGGTTGTACACGTATAATATTCTTTCTTCCAAATATAGAAAGAATATTATACTTGACTGCTGTCCTTCTGCTAATCCTTAAGGACTGGTATAGGTCCACAATATATAGGGTTGAGGTGCACTACTGCTGACTGCTGCCCTATTCTGCAGCAGTCCTTTATCAGTATAGGGACTGAGGTACAGTCTGCTAATCACAACCTACTAGTTGCACAAAGGTCCTTCTAAGGACTGGTAAGGTATAGCGTACTAGAGTATATAGGGTTGAGTGAGGTGCAGTCTGCTAATCCTTAAGGGCTGGTATAAGTCCACAATTTATAGGGTTGAGGTGCACTACTGCTGACTGCTGCCCTATTCTGCAGAAGTCCTTTATCAGTATAGGGACTTAGGTACAGTCTGCTAATCACAACCTACTAGTTGCACAAAGGTCCTTCTAAGGACTGTTAAGGTATAACGTACTAGAGTATATAGGGTTGAGTGAGGTACAGTCTGCTAATCCTTAAGGACTGGTATAGGTCCACAATATATAGGGTTGAGGTGCACTACTGCTGACTGCTGCCCTATTCTGCAGCAGTCCTTTATCAGTATAGGGACTGAGAGTTTTGTCATAGGGTCATTTAAAAAATGACAGGCAGAGGAAGAGGCAGGCCCATCCGCAGGGGTGGTAGGCGTAGGGCAGGAGCAAAAGGCTTGAACCAATGTGGGAAATTGCAGAAGGTGCATGCGATTACGTCAAAGGAAGCACCAGAATTGGTTGAGTGGCTCACTCAGCCTTACTCTTCTGCACCCTCCTCATCCTCTCGATCTGCACCCTCTTCTTCACTCTCTGCTATGTGCACCCCCAAAGACACTACCACCAACAACACCACCACCACCACATACCTTCCGCTTGAGTCACAGGAATTATTTTCCGATCCATATCAAGACATTTATGGTGCGCAACCACTCTTGGCATTGGATCAGGAAGAGGAGGTAGCAACAACCGCCACACAGCAGTCTGACGACAGTACCCAGATCAGCCCAAGGAGGAGGTTGGCCCCCGGTGTTGCTGCCTACTCCGAGATCTCTACTTATAGCGGTGGGGAAGGTGACATCGATGATGACGTGTCTAGTGATGTCACGTGGGTGCCCACAAGAGAGGAAGAGGAGGGGAGTTCAGAGGGAGACATGGACCAGCAGATAGGGAGGAGAAGCAGGAATAACTTACATTGCACAGGAGGGACAAAGCAGACTGCTAATGTATCAGGAGCGAGTCATCGACCATGTACGGTCACATCTGGCGCTCCCAGGACGCCGGCACATGGCTCCACAGTGTGGGCTTTTTTAACGTGTCCGCTGCTGACAATAGTTTTGCCATCTGCAATCTTTGCAGTCAACGCATTAGTTGCGGTAAGCCCAACACTCACCTAGGGACGACCGCCTTAAGAAGGCGCATGAGCTGCCATCACCGAGCCCAGTGGGAGCAATGGAACTCACAAAGCCACACTCCAGGCTCTCACCGTCCAGCCTCGTCTTCTGCTTCTACTTCTACTTCTCCTCTCTCCTCATAATTGTCCTCCACTCCACCTTCCATCACGCCAAGCTCACGTTTTTCTGCAAAAAGGCAGGCTTCCGTGGGCCTAATGTTCGAGCGTAAAAAAATGATGACGCCGGATAACCCTCTTACCCAATGGTTGACGGCTGGCTTGTCAGAACTGATAGCACGCCAACTACTGCCATATAAACTGGTGGACTCGGAGGCCTTTCGAAATTTTTTGGCCATTGGAATACCACAATGGAAGGTCCCAGGAAGGAAGTATTTCTCACAGAAGGGCATCCCAGAGCTATATGGCCATGTTCAGCGACAAGTGAATGTATCTCTGGCACACAGTGTCGGTGCCAAGATACATCTGACCACAGACACGTGGTCTACCAAACACGGGCAGGGAAGGTATATCACTTTTACTGCCCACTGGGTGAACCTTCTGACGGCCGTCAAGCATGTAACCCGTGGCATGTAGATTTGGTTTTACCGCCACGGATTGCATGCAGGCCTGGCTCTTCTTTTCCTCCTCCTCCTACTCTATCCTCCTCCTCCTCGGCTGACTCATCCTTTTCCGCTGCTAGCGTCTCTTCCGCTGAGCCGCCCAAGCTCCCCAGAACCTATTCGACATGCCAGGTGAGACGTTGCCATGCCATGCTGTGTCTGTTGTGCCTGGAAGCCAAGAGCCACACTGGCCTGGCACTCCTTTCAGCTTTGCGTTCACAGGCAGATCAGGGGCTAACACCGCTCAATTTGACAGTTGGTAAAGTGGTGTGTGACAACGGTGCCAATCTGCTTAGCGCATTGAAACAGGGCAAAATTACGCATGTATATGCTTGATAGGCTGCTCCAGCAGAAATGTGCAGTTAACGTCTACCTGTATGAGCTCTGCGGCAGAACAGGTTCTGGGGAGCTGGGTTTTTTTCACCGCGCCAGTGGCTGCTCATGCACGATGCATGCAGACTTCTGCGGCCATTTGAGGAGATCACCAAACTGGTCAGTCGCAGCCATGGCGCCATCAGTGACATGGTACCTTATGCCATCTTTATGGAGCGTGCATTGCGTCGTGTCATTGATCAAGCTGTGGAGGAGCAGGAGCGGGAAGATGAGGAAGTCGCAATGCTGACATGCCAGAAGTATTAAGTGAATCTGGGATTGACAACGACAAGCATTCTTTTTTTATTTGTGAAATTTTGTCAATTCAGGAGCGCATGAAGGCCATGGAGGAGAGGCAAGGTCAGGCCAGGCTATGAAGGGGGTGCAGGACTCAGGAGATGATCATGCCGTAGTCAGGGCAGCACAGTCCTGTGCCAGTGTCCCAGTGTGCCAACCTGTGCTTGAGCCCCTGACCCCTCCCTCTGCCCGGCACTTACTATGCAGGGCTCCACTGTGGTGGTCCAGAGGTGCCAGTTCAGTGCTGATCCTCAGCCATGGTGCTGGAATTGCCTGCTGACTGGCTTCTCCACTGCCATTTCCCTCACTGACACCAGCACTGAGATTGAACACTGACACCAGCAACGCGATAGAGAGCACTGGACACCAGCACCGAGATAGAGAGCACTGACACCAGCACTGAGATAGAGAGCACTGACACCAGCACCATGATAGAGAGCACTGACACCAGCACCGTGATAGAGAGCACTGACACCAGTGCTATGATAGAGAGCACTGACACCACACCAGCACCGAGATAGAGAGCACTGACACCAGCACTGTGATAGAGAGCACTGACACCAGCATCATGATAGAGAGCACTGACACCAGCACCGTGATAGAGAGCACTGACACCAGCACCGCGGTATAGAGCACTGACACCAGCACCGAGATAGAGAGCACTGACACCAGCACCGAGATAGAGAGCACTGACACCAGCACCGAGATAGAGAGCACTGACACCACACCAGCACCATGATAGAGAGCACTGACACCAGCACCGAGATAGAGAGCACTGACACCACACCAGCACCGTTATAGAGAGCACTGACTCCAGCACTGATACCAGCAACTCACTGCGGCACCCAAAAATATGACACCGCTCAACCTCTTCAAACAGGAAGGTATGGGCATATAGTACGGTGTGCTTTTTTTGTACAAGTGAGCCAAAGGTAGAAAAAAGGTCTGTGTGCTAGATTATATAAATTGTTTATAGAGTTATGCATATACATGGTCTACTGGTCACGTGTTGAATTCCTCCGAGATCCATGCCTCATTCATTTTTAAAATGTGAGGTAGTCAACACTGTCGTGAGCTAGGCGAGTACGCTTACCGGTCACAATCCCCCCTGCTGCGCTTAACGTCCTTTCGGACAGTACACTGGATGAAAGGCAAGCCAACAGTTCCATTGCAAATTGTGCAAGCTCTGGCCAGAGGTCAAGCCTGCCCACCCAGTAGTCTAGGGGGTTCATCACTTCTCCACATCGGCCATTAACCCGATGTAGTCGGACACCTCTCGGTCTAGGCGTTCCCTGATGCTGGATCCGGATGACACCTGTCAATGGGTCAGCTGAAAGAATGATCTCATATCATAAGTGACCAACACATCTTCAAACTGCCCTCTTCTTGCAGGCGCTGTAGGATTGGTACCCGCAACTCTTTCTCTGGGAGTGGGAATTCCTCTGCCAGCGCACGCAAAAGCAGAATGCAGCATTTCTCTAAGCAAGGCCTGTAAGTGCTCCCTTCTGACAGCCCTCTGTGATGGTGGTAACATTTCCGCCATTTTGTTTTTGTACCGGGGGTCTAAGTACGTTGCCACCCAGTACTAGTCCTTGACCTTTATGCTTTTTATACGGGGGTCCCTGTTAAAACACTGGAGCATGAAGGCCCCCATTTGCACTAAACTGAAAGCGGTGTGGTGGCCTGGCTCCTGCTCATCATCCAGGATAATGTCGTCCTCCTCGTTCTCGTCCCCCCATCCACGGACAACAGGGATCCCAGAAAGGTTTAAAGCATGCTCTTCTTGCTCCTCCTCATCCGCCCCGGCACCATCCTCCTCTTCAGACTCGTCTCAGATAGAGTAGCCCCCCCTGGGAATTCATCCAGCATTGCGACTTCCTCATCTTCCTGCTTCTGCTCCTATACGGCTTGATCAATAACACGACGCAATGCACACTCCATAAAGAAGGCATAAGGTATGATGTCACTGATGGCGCCATGGCTGCGACTGACCAGTTTGGTGATCTCATCAAATGGCTGCAGAAGTCTGCATGTGTTGCGCATGAGCAGCCACTGGCACGGTGAAAAAAACCAAGCTCCCCAGAACCTGTTCTGCCGCAGAGTGCGTACAGGTAGTCCTTAACTGCATGTTTCTGCTGGAGCAGCCTATCAAACATATAGAAGGTTGAGTGCCATCGCATCGGGCAATCGCAAATAAGACATCTGACCGGCAGATTGTGTCGCCGCTGAATGTCAGCAAGGCGAGCCATGGCCGTTGTGACATTGGGGTGTTTAGCTCAAGTGGTTAGATGCATTTTTTTGTGCAGTGAGTCCACATCAGACAGGCATTTCTAGTTAAGGGCCTGGTAGCCCACGTTTATTAAAGGGAAAACAAAACAGTCCATCCAGGAATCCCACGCAGGGGTTTATCTTCATTCAGCACACAAATAAAAACATACCAAGCCACCTGGCTCTCTTGTCAGCAGTTCCTCTGCTTGCTCCCAACAGACTTATCGATTCTTTACAGCCCCCTGGACTCACTGGCTTCCGTAGTCTTCCCGACTCTCAAGGCTAGCCAGCCTTTCCCAGTCCCTGAGCAAAGAATCCCCCTTACATGGGCTACAGTCTCCCACAGGGTAGACCACTCTCCAAACACAGGTTTGTCTTCAAACAGCAGCAGCAAGCTGCTCACACTCCACCATCCTCCACACTCTACTCTCACCAGCCCCTCGTTATATGAGCTGTGTGCAGCTGGGCACACACCCTGCTTACTATCCTCAAGACCCGGACACAGTGTTGGAGATCCCGTCCCACCCATGACTCTCAGGGATCTCCAAACTACAGAATCCCATCAAGAACTAGCAAAACCTGGGGAAAACTGACAGAGCAGTTTTCTCCATTTAAACTCTACACTCTGTAGTCTTGCAGTCCGCAGATATGCAAACTCTGTGTCTCTTTTACTTCCAATTTCATAAGGACAGAGCCTCGCTTTGCCACAACGTGTTAAATCTTCTGAAATGGGTCGAGATTTTCCTTGCCTGTCACAAGATGTCCTCGACCCCAGGGTATTTGACAACGAATCGATGCACGACCAAGTTTAAGACGTGTGCCATGCATAGCACGTGTCTAATTTTGCCCTGTTTCAATGCGCTAAACAGATTGGCACCATTGTCACACACCACTTTACCAACTGTCAAATTGAGCGGTGTTAGCCACTGATCTGCCTGTCAACGCAAAGCTGAAAGGAGTGTAGGGCCAGTGTGGCTCTTGGCTTCAAGGCACAACATATGCAGCACAGCATGGCAACGTCTCACCTGGCATGTCGAATAGGTTCTGGGGATCTTGGGGGGCCCAGCGGAAGTGACCCTAGCAGCGGAAAAGGAGGAGTCAGTCGAGGAGGAGAGGGAGGAGGATGGAGTAGGAGGAGGAGAAGAAGAGGCAGGACTGCATGCAATCCATGGCGGTAAAACCAAATCTACACCAGTGCCATGGGTTACATGCTTGACGGCCGTCAGAAGGTTCACCCAGTAGGCAGTAAAAGTTATATACCTTCCCTGCCCGTGTTTGCTAGACCATGTGTCTGTGGTCAGATGTATCTTGGCACTGACACTATGTGCCAGAGATACATTCACTTGCCGCTGAACAGGGCCATATAGCTGTGGAATGCCCTTCTGTGAGAAATACTTCCTTCCTGGGACCTTCCATTGTGGTATTCCAATGGCCACAAATTTTTGAAAGGCCCCCAAGTCCACCAGTTTATATTGCAGTAGTTGGCGGGCTAACAGTTCTGACAAGCCAGTGGTCAACTGTTGGACAAGAGGGTTATCCAGCGTTATCATTTTATTACACTCGAACGTTTTGGCCCACTGAATCCTGCCTTTTTCCAGAAAAACGTGAGGACGGCATGATGGAAGGTGGAGTGGAGGACAATTGTGAGGAGAGAGGGAGAAGGAGAAGTAGAAGACGAGGCTGGATGGTGAGAGCCTGGAGTGTGGCTTTGTGGGTTTCGTTGCTCCCACTGGGCTTGGTGATGGCAGCTCTTGTGCCTTCATAAGGTGAGTGTTGGGCTTACCCTGACTTATGCGTTGACTGCAAAGGCTGCAGATGGCAACACTATTGTCAGCAGCGGACACGTTAAAAAAAGCCCACACTGCGGAGCCATGTGCCGGCGTCCTGGGAGTGCCAGATGTGACCGTACATGGTTGATGCCTTGCTCCTGATACATTAGCAGTCTGGTTTGTCCCTCCTGTGCAATATAAGTTCCGCCTGCTTCTCCTCCCTATCTGCTGGTCCATATCTCCCTCTGAACTCCCCTCCTTTTCCTCTCTTGTGGGCACACACGTGACATCACTAGACACGTCATCATCGACGCCACCTTCCCCACCGCTATAATTAGAGATCTCTGAGTAGGCAGCAACACCAGGGACCAACCTCCTCCTTGGGCTGATCTGGGTACTGTCGTAAGACTGCTGAGTGGCAGTTGTTGCTACCTCCTCTTCCTGATCCAATGCCAAGAATGGCTGCACATTGGCAATGTCTTATGATGGATGGGAAAATAATTCCTGTGACTCAAGCGGAGGGTATATGGTGGTGGTGGTGTTGGTGGTGGTAGTGTCTTTGGGGGTGCACACAGCATAGAGTGAAGAGGGTGCAGATCGAGAGGATGAGGAGGGTGCAGAAGAGTAAAGCTGAGTGAGCCACTCAACCAAGTCTGGTGCGTCCTTTGACATAATCAAATGCACCTTCTGCAATTTGCCACTTTGGCTCAAGCCTGTTGCTCCTGCCCTACCCCTACCACCCCTGCGGAAGGGCCTGTCTCTTCCTCTGCCTGCCATTTTTTAAATGACCCTGTGACAAAAGTCTCTTGAGAAGTGCAGTATGTATGTGGAAGAAGGTATATAACACCCCACTTCAATCTGTCATTTTGGGGGGCCACTGGTGTATCACACCAGTTATAATACTTTTTTCTGATTGTGTTTGTCACTCATTGTAGTATCAATGCAGAACCGCTCAGTAGTCACAATGCCGCACAGTGGAAATGCACTATACTATGCTTTCTATATTCACAAGTATTTTATACATGTATTACACCCCTATATATTGCACACCAAATAGTACACCTATACCAGACAATTGGATAGATCATACTATAATCATCCTTACAGGAGGAATGAAACTCCTATACACCTGGGGCATAGGGATGAGTCTGGTGTTCGATTCAAACCCATGTTCGAATTGAACATCGGCCGTTCGTCCGTTCGTCAAAACCAGAACTTTGTGGGCCGTTCGCATCAAATTTGTGTGATACGAAAGGGCCCACAGTGCATTGCTGGCTGATGATTGGCCAAGCATGCACTGTGACCCCACATGCTTGGCCAATCACAGCGCCGGCAGTGAGGAGAGCCATAATTGGCCACAGGTTGGATACCTGTGGCCAATTATAGCTCAGGGGGTTTAGTACACGCCCCACACTATATAAGACCGCCAGCGCAGCGGCCTTGTGTAGTGTGTTGCAGCATTCATAGAGAGAAGGATAGGCAGGGACAGTGTCAGCTGTGCTTTACTTCTTTAGATAGCTCTGTTACAGTGAGTGTAGTGTTCAGGGAGAGAGCAGGATAGGCAGGGACAGTGTCAGCTTTGCTTTGCTTCCTAACCTAGGGCTGTTACAGTGGGTGTAGTGTGCCTCCTGCACAGCATACACCTAAATCTACCCCCCCTCATTGCTGGAGTTATGTAGTTGAATTGTGCAACACAGGCATCTGCCTAATATTCAGTCAGGGTAGTGTGCCTCCTGAACAGCATGCACCTGAATCTACCCCCTCATTGCTGGTGTTGTGTAGTTCATTTGTGCAACACAGGCATCTGTCTAACATTAACATAACATATTTTGGATGCGAGGTTCCCCTTAATATCCATACAAGACCCAAAGAGGCTGGTAATGGGCTGGGGTAGGGGGGCTGATGGGGTAGCCATGGCATTTTTCTCAAAGATTTTCATCCATATTGCAAGGACAAGACATTACATTAAAGCCGCAAGCAGTTTTAAATGGCTTTTTTTCCTTTACCTATACCTTGATAAACATATACGCACCTAATGTCCACCAAATGCTCTTCCTCAAACACCTCATGCAATCCTTCAAACCCATCCAAAGAGGCCATGTGATTATGTGTGGTGACTTCATCCTGGTACCAGATATGCACCTGGACACATCTACTGCATCCAAAAGGCGTGAATTCCCTCTGAAAAAATTTTACTTGACGAAGACATGTTTGACATTTGATGATGTCACAAGGGTTCTGATAAAGAATACACCTATCTTTCTCCAATTTACAAAACGTATTTTAGATTTGATCTTTTTGTTGCAGATAAATGGCTTCTTCAAAAAGCCACTTCTTCGACTATTCATACCATGTTGTGGTTGGACCATGCACCCATCAGCATCTCAAATGCAGACTCCCCCCCACAATCTAAAACCAATCTCTGGCGAGTTAATAATTTTCTAATGCAACAGCCAGCATATATCAGAGAAATCACCACTCTACTCTCTGAATTCTTCATTAACAACGTGGGCTCGGTACCCGACTACAGCATGGTATGGAATGCACACAAGGTATTTATTAGAGGTGTATTAATGCAAATGAATTCTCGTATGAAAAAAGAAAAGGACGCAGCGTATAGAAACAAATGAAATAAAAGAACTAGAAAAAATCAATAAAGCCAATCCACAGGCCATACATTCTGCTAAACTTCTATCCCTAAGGCAAGAACTCAGAAACCTCCTCTTGTACTCCTTTCAATAATCACAACATAAATTGAAGGCTACAGCTTGCTCCACCTCAAAGTGGGGAAAGCTCTAGCTAGACGCCTAAAGGGATATCAAGCAAAAATCAAAATAGCCTACCTAATTCACCTTCGCAAGAAAAAAAAATTGCTAAATCCCAAAGGATTGGTAGTGGGGTACAAATGTACCCCTATCATTTCACAAAAAAAGTGTCTAAAATGTTAAAAAAGACAATAGCCATTCTTTGACAATTCCTTTATTAACCACTTGCCGACCGCCGCACGACGATATACGTCGGCAGAATGGCACGGGCAGGCATATGGGCGTATATATAAGTCCCTGCCTGCCCGCGGGTGGGGGGCCCGATCGGGCCCCCCCCCGGTGCCTGCGGCGGTCGGCATTTCTTCGAGAGCGATCCGGGATGAGGGGGCGGCCATTCATTCATGGCCACCCCCTCGCGATCGCTCTCGACGAATGGAAATCCCCCGTGACATCACTTCCTCTCCTGTAATGTAAACACAGGAGAGGAAGTGATGTATTCTCTCCTCCGTGTCGGTATTTTCCGTTCCGACACGGAGGAGAGCGGATCGGTGAGTTGCACCAACACTCTACACACACAGTAGAACATGCCAGGCACACTCACACCCCCCCTTTACCCCCCGATCACCCCCCCAATTACCCCTGCCCCCCAGTCACAGTGACACCAATGTCATTTTTTTTTTTTTTTTTTTTTTTTTTTGCATTGGTGTCATTTGTGACTGTAATAACTGTTAGGGCAGTTAGAGTTAGCCCCCTTTAGTTCTAATGTACCCCCCTAACCCCCCCAATAAAGGTTTAACCCCGTGATCACCCCCCGTCGCCAGTGTCACTAAGGCTGGGTTCACATTGCAGCGGGTTATGAGAACGAATGTGATTCGCACCGCACTGCAGTGCAAATCACATCCGATCTCTGTGCGATTCGAGTTCAGCCATTCGCCGCACCCGCCACACCCGCCGCACCCGCCGCAAATTCGCACGGGACCCTTTTTTTGGCCCGCAGCAGAATCGGATCGCATGGGTGTTCACACCATGCGATCCGAGTTTGCAGATCGCACTGCGATATGCGAACTGATCTGGGGGTGTCAGTAACATTTCACTGACACTACCAGCAGTTCGCATAGGGCAGTGTGAACTGCCGCCGGGAGGCATGCGATGCGGGAACCCGCCGCGGATTCGCGGCGTTTCCGCATCGCTCCAGTGTGAACCCAGCCTAATAAGCGATCATTTTTCTGATCGCCGTATTAGTGTCACAGGTGACGCTAGTTAGGCAGGTAGGTATTTAGGTTCGCCGCAGCTTTTTATAGCGCCAGGGACCCCCATATACTACCGCATAAAGCCCCCTGATTGCCCCCTAGTTAACCCTTTCACCAGTGATCACCATATAACTGTTACAGGTGACGCTGGTTGGTTAGTTATTTTTTTATAGTTTCAGGGCACCCGCCATTTATTACCTAATAAAGGTTTAACCCCCTGATCACCCGGCGGGTGTCATTTGTGACTAATAACTGTTAGGGCAGTTAGGGTTAGCCCCCTTTAGTTCTAAGGTACCCCCCTAACCCCCCCAATAAAGGTTTAACCCCGTGATCACCCCCCGTCGCCAGTGTCACTAAGGCTGGGTTCAGATTGCAGCGGTTTGAGAACGGATGTGATTCGCACCGCACTGCAGTGCAAATCACATCCGATCTCTGTGCGATTCGAGTTCAGCCATTCGCCGCACCCGCCGCACCCGCCGCACCCGCCGCACCCGCCGCAAATTCGCACGGGACCCTTTTTTTGGCCCGCAGCAGAATCGGATCGCATGGGTGTTCACACCATGCGATCCGAGTTTGCAGATCGCACTGCGATATGCGAACTGATCTGGGGGTGTCAGTAACATTTCACTGACACTCCCAGCAGTTCGCATAGGGCAGTGTGAACTGCCGCCGGGAGGCATGCGATGCGGGAACCCGCCGCGCATTCGTGGCGTTCCCGCATCGCTCCAGTGTGAACCCAGCCTAATAAGCGATCGTTTTTCTGATCGCTGTATTAGTGTCACAGGTGACGCTAGTTAGGCAGGTAGGTATTTAGGTTCGCCGCAGCTTTTTATAGCGCCAGGGACCCCCATATACTACCGCATAAAGCCCCCTGATTGCCCCCTAGTTAACCCTTTCACCAGTGATCACCATATAACTGTTACAGGTGACGCTGGTTGGTTAGTTATTTTTTTATAGTTTCAGGGCACCCGCCATTTATTACCTAGTCTCACTAGTGTACCCCTAAATTTAGGGGTGTCTACTTTCCAAAATGGGGTCATTTGGGGGGGATTTGTGCCATCTTGGCATTTTATGGCCTTCAAAACTGTAACGCCCTTAGAAAGCCTGAAGGCGGTGCTTGGTTTTCGGGGCCCCGTACGCGGCTAGGCTCCCAAAAAGTCCCACATATGTGGTATCCCCGTACTCAGGAGAAGCGGCAGAATTTATTTTGGGGTGTCATTTCACATATGCCCATGGCATGCGTGAGCAATATATCATTTAGTGACAACTTTGTGAAAAAAAAAAAAAAAAAAAAAAGTTTGTAATTTTCCCGCAACTTGTGGCAAAATATAAAATATTCCATGAACTCAACATGCCTCTCAGCAAATAGCTTGGGGTGTCTACTTTCTAAAATGGGGTCATTTGTGGGGGTTTTGTGCCATCTTGGCATTTTATGGCCTTCAAAACTGTAATAGGTAGTGAGGAGTGAAGTCAAATATTTACGCCCTTAGAAAGCCTGAAGGCGGTGCTTAGTTTTCGGGGCCCCGTACGCGGCTAGGCTCCCAAAAAGTCCCACATATGTGGTATCCCCGTACTCAGGAGAAGCAGCAGAATTTATTTTGGGGTGTCATTTCACATATGCCCATGGCATGTGTGAGCAATATATCATTTAGTGACAACTTTGTGAAAAAAAAAAAAAAAAAAAAAAGTTTGTAATTTTCCCGCAACTTGTGGCAAAATATAAAATATTCCATGAACTCAACATGCCTCTCAGCAAATAGCTTGGGGTGTCTACTTTCTAAAATGGGGTCATTTGTGGGGGTTTTGTGCCATCTTGGCATTTTATGGCCTTCAAAACTGTAATAGGTAGTGAGAAGTGAACTCAAAAATTTACGCCCTTAGAAAGCCTGAAGGCGGTGCTTGGTTTTCGGGGCCCCGTACGCGGCTAGGCTCCCAAAAAGTCCCACATATGTGGTATCCCCGTACTCAGGAGAAGCAGCAGAATTTATTTTGGGGTGTCATTTCACATACGCCCATAGCATGTGTGAGCAATATATCATTTAGTGACAACTTTGTGTAAAAAAAAAAAAAAAATTTTTTTTTTGTCATTATTCAATCGCTTGAGGCAAAAAAATAAAATATTCAATGGGCTCAACATGCCTCTTATCAATTTCCTTAGGGGGTCTACTTTCCAAAATGGGGTCATTTGGGGGGGTTTTGTACTGCCCTGCCATTTTAGCACCTCAAGAAATGAGATAGGCAGTCGTAAACTAAAAGCTGCGTAAATTCCAGAAAACGTACCTTAGTTTGTAGATGTGACAACTTTTGCGCAAACCAATAAATATACAATTATTGACTTTTTTTTTACCAAAGACATGTGGCTGAATACATTTTGGCCTAAATGTATGACTAAAATTGAGTTTATTGGATTTTTCTAATAACAAAAAGTAGAAAATATCATTTTTTTTCAAAATTTGCGGTCTTTTTACGTTTATATCGCAAAAAATAAAAATCGCAGAGGCAATCAAATACCATCAAAAGAAAGCTCTATTTGTGGGAAGAAAAGGACGCAAATTTTGTTTGGGTACAACATTGCATGACCGCGCAATTACCAGTTAAAGCAGCGCAGTGCCAAAGTGTAAAAAGACCTCTGGTCATTTACCAGCAAAATGGTCCGGTCTGAAAGTGGTTAATGTCTTCTTCCCCCACCATTATATAAGAGCTGTCACCTGAACAGAAGCGTCACACAGTGGAAGACTCCCTTTGATGTGAGGTAGTCAACACTGTCGTGAGCTAGGCGAGTGCGCTTATCGGTCACGATCTCCCCTGCTGCGCTGAACGTCCTTTCGGACAGGACACTGGACGAGGGGCAAGCCAACAGTTCCATTGCAAATTGGACAAGCTCTGGCCAGAGGTCAAGCCTGCCCACCCAGTAGTCCAGGGGTTCATCACTTCTCAGAGCGTCCACATCAGCCGTTAACCCGATGTAGTCGGAACACCTGTCAGTTTAGGCATTCCCTGATGCTGGATCTGGATGAGACCTGTCGATGGGTAGACTGAAAGAATGATCTCATATCAGAAGTGACCAACACATCTTCAAACCGCCCTCTTCTTGCAGGCGCTGTCGGATTGGTACCCGCAACTCTCTCTGGGAGTGGGAATTCCTCTGCCAATGCATGCAAAAGCAGAATGCAGCATTTCTCTAAGCAAGGCCTGTAAGTGCTCCATTCTGACAGCCCTCTGTGATGGTGGTAATATTTCCGCCATTTTGTACCGGGGGTCTAAGTACATATCCATCCAGTACTGGTCCTTGACCTTTATGCTTTTTATACGGGGTCCCTATTAAAACACTGGAGCATGAAGGCATCCATTTGCACTAAACTGGAAGTGGTGTGGTAGTCTGGCTCCTGCTTATTATTCGGGATAATGTATTCCTCCTCGTTCTTTCCCCATCCACAGACAACAACAGGCATCCCAGAAAGGTTTAAAGCATGCTCTTCTTGCTCCTCCTCATCGTCCCCAGCTCCATCCTCCTCTGACTCCTCTTGTTGACTTGTTTCAGATAGAGTAGCCCCGCCTGGGATTTTATCCAGCATTGCGACTTCCTCATCTTCCTGCTCCTCCATGGCTTGATCAATGACACGACGCAATGCACGCTCCATAAAGAAGGCATAAGGTACGATGTCACTGATGGCACAATGGCTGCGACTGACCAGTTTGGTGATCTCATCAAATGGCCGCAGATGTCTGCATGCATCACGCATGAGCAGCCACTGGTGTGGTGAAAAAAAAACAACCTCCCAGAACCTGTTCTACTGCAGAGTTCGTACAGGTAGTCGTTAACTGCACGTTTCTGCTGGAGCAGCCTATCAAGCATATAGAAGGTTGAGTTCCATCGCGTCGGGCAATCGCAAATAAGACGTCTGACCGGCAGATTGTGTTGCCGCTGAATGTCAGCAAGGCGAGCCATGGTCATGTAAGATCTTCTAAAATGGGCCGAGATTTTCTTTGCCTGCCGCAAGATGTCCTAGACCCCAGGGTATTTGACAACAAATCGCTGCACGACCAAGTTTAAGACGTGTGCCATGCATGGCACGTGTGTAATTTTGCCCTGTTTCAATGCGCTAAGTAGATTGGCACCATTGTCACACACCACTTTACCAACTGTCAAATTGAGCGGTGTTAGCCACTGATCTGCCTGTCAACGCAAAGCTGAAAGGAGTGCAGGGCCAGTGTGGCTCTTGGCTTCCAGGCACAACAGACGCAGCACAGCGTGGCAACATCTCACCTGGCATGTTGAATAGGTTCTGGGGATCTTGGGCAGCGCAGTGGAAGAGACGCTAGCAGCGGAAAAGGAGGAGTCAGCCGAGGAGGAGAGGGAGCAGGATGGAGTAGGAGGAGGAGAAGAAGAGCCGGGCCTGCATGCAATCCATGGCGTTAAAACCAAATCTACACGGGTGCCACGGGTTACATGCTTGACGACCATGAGAAGGTTCACCCAGTGGGCAGTAAAAGTTATATACCTTCCCTGCCCATGTATGCTAGACCACATGTCTGTGTATCTTGGCACTGACACTTAGTGCCAGAGATACATTCACTTGCCGCTGAACATGGCCATATAGCTCTGGGATGCCCTTCTGTGAGAAATACTTCCTTCCTGGGACCTTCCATTGTGGTGTTCCAATGGCCAAATTTTTGAAAGGCCTCCAAGTCCACCAGTTTATATGGCAGTAGTTGGCGGGCTAACAGTTCTGACAAGCCAGCGGTCAACCGTTGGGTAAGAGGGTTATCCGGCGTCATTATTTTGTTACGCTCGAACATTTGGCCCATGGAAGCCTGCCTTTTTACAGAAAAACGTGAGGACAATTCTGGGGAGAGAGGAGAAGGAGAAGTAGAAGACGAGGCTGGATGGTGAGAACCTGGAGTGTGGCTTTGTGGGTTCCGTTGGTCCCACTGGACTCGGTGATGGCAGCTCATGTGCCTTCTTAAGGCGGTCGTCCCTAGGTGAATGTTGGGCTTACGGCGACTTATGCGTTGACTGCAAAGGCTGCAGGTGGCGATGACGTTAAAAAAAGCCCACACTGCGGAGCCCTGTGCCGGCGTCCTGGGAGCGCCAGATGTGACCGTACATGGTTGATGCCTCACTCCTGATACATTAGCAGTCTGGTTTGTCCCTCCTGTGCAAAGTTCCACCTGCTTCTCCTCCCTATCTGCTGGTCCATATCTCCCTCTGAACTCCCCTCCTCTTCCTCTTTTGTGGGCACCCATGTGACATCACTGGACATGTCATCATCGACGTCACCTTCCCCACCACTATAATTAGAGATCTCGGAGTAGGCAGCAACACCAGGTACCAACCTCCTCCTTGGGCTTATCTGGGTACTGTCGCCAGACTGCTGAGTGGTGGTTGTTGCTACCTCCTCTTCCTGATCCAATGCCAAGAGTGGCTGCGCATCAGCAATGTCTTGTGATGGATTGTAAAATAATTCCTGTGACTCAAGCAGAGGGTATATGGTGGTGGTGGTGTTGGTGGTAGTGTCTTTGGGGGTGCACACAGCAGAGAGTGAAGAAGAGGGTGCAGAAGAGTAAGACTAAATGAGCCACTCAAGCAAGCCTGGTGCATCCTTTGACGTAATCGAACGCACCTTCTGCAATTTGCCACTTTGGCTCAAGCCTGTTGCTCCTGCCCTACCCCTGCGGAAGGGCCTGCCTCTTCCTCTGCCTGTGATTTTTTAAATGACCCTGTGACAAAAGTCTCTAGAAAAGTGCAGTATATGTGGAAGAAGGTATATAACACCCTGCTTCAATCTGTCGTTTTGGGGGGTCTATCACCAGTTATAATACTTTTTTCTAATTGCATTTGTCACTCTTTGTAATATCGCTGCAGAAACACTCAGCAGTCACAATGCTGCACAGTGGAAATGCACTATACTATGCTTTCTATATTTGAAAGTATTTTATACGTGTATTACACCCCTATATACTGCACACCAAATAGTACACCTATACCAGTCCTTAAAAGGACCTTTGTGGACCTAATAGTAGCTAGCTAGTAGCTAGTGAATTGCAGACTGTCCCTGCTCCAAACACCAAACTGTCCCTCCCTACACTGAGAAACGACAGATGCAGAATCGGTCAGGAGCACTGCATGCAGTGCACTATAATATGCTTTCTATATTTGAAAGAAAGTATATTATATGTGTACAACCCTATATAGTGTACACCTATACCAGTCCTTAAAAGGACCTTTGTGGACCCAGTAGCTAGTGATTTGCAGACTGTCCCTGCTCCAAACACTAAACTGTCCCTCCCTACACTGATAAAAGACAGCTGCAGAATCGGTCAGCACTCAGCAGCACAGCGGTGCACCATAATATACTTACTATATTTGAAAGAAAGTATATTATAAGTGTATTTCAACCCTATATACTGTACACCTATACCAGTCCTTAAAAGGACTTTTGTGGACCTAATAGTAATAGCTAGCTAGTGATTGGACTGACTGTCCCTGTTCCACACAGCGTCCTTTCCCTACACTGACAAAAGACAGAATGTGAAATGGCCGCCAGATTACGTCTATTTATAAGGTAGGGGGTATGTCCATGTGCTGAAATGTCTCAATTGGCTGTCCCGTACCCCATGATGGATGTGTCATGGGTCAAAGTTATTCACAATGTAAACACATATGTCCACCGCGAACAGCGCCAGAAGTCCGCCGGTTTGGTGAATCGCGAACGAGCAAAATTTGCCACAAATCGACTGCCAGGCAAACCGCAAGGCCATCTCTAATCCTACACATTCAAGACCTCTTCTCCAATTCAAACTTAAAAACCTTCTCCCAGGTGCGAAAGAGTTTGCTCTCCCAGCCTCAGAATATTTCACTCATTTAAGAGTAACCCATTGCTTATCTACCCTACCCAAACCAATATACTCCTATCTTCTACCATATGGTGCTTTTTAACCCACTCGTCGCCTAAAAAAAAGGTATCTCATTCTACAACACTTTAGACCGGAAGGAAGACTTTATTAAATCTACACTGGGAATTGGACTTGGGAGAAATCTTTACTTAGGAACAATGGCGAAAAGCATTAAAATCTATATGTCAATCTACCTGTTGCTCAGGCTTGTGGGAACTATCCCAAAAGATCTCTCAAAGATGATACCCAACTCCTACCAGACTTCCCCAAGCAACTGATTCCTGCTGGAGATGCCAAAGGAGGCGACCTAATACATATTCTATGGTCATGTCCTAACATACAGCCTTACTAGTCCAATATATTCCATATCTTAAGAAACATCTCCAACTGCCACATCCCCTTCTCCCCTGCATTGGCACTCTTAAATCTAACAATGGAAGACATCCCTACCCCCCTAAGACTAATAATAACAAATATCCTATTAGCAACCAGACTTTGCATCACTCGTTTGTTGAAATCAGTTACAACTCCCACTATTGAGAAAACTCTTGAAATGGTAAACACACACTGCAGCTATGAACTCTATGCCTCTAGCACAAAACGTTAACCTCGTGGCAACCATGGCTACAATGGTCAAGTGTAGTAATACACCTATACAGAAACAAAAAACTGCGCCAACCCTACAATAAAGAATGTCAAAAAGTAATAACAAAATAAATAGGAATTAACCTTAAATAATTATGACAATGGAAAAACAGCTTAAGTGCATAAAGAACACAGCAATGTGTAAAGTAAAAAACATAAATAAAAGTCCATTCAAAGGAAGTTCCTATGTGGATCCAAATAAGCGTTTGTGACACCGCGGTGATTAGAAACGATCCAAAAGCTCAAAAAAGTGCCCGTCACCTTACAATGAATGTGCTTACCAGAGAATAAGCAATTTGGGCATGTGTATATAATCGATGAGTCCCATCAAAAGATATCCTCCTTTTTGGTGAGTCAAATCTCCATCTCCCAATAATGCCCTCCAGGTATTAATATGCTTCGTGGAGCTCAGTAATTCCCGAAAAAGAAAGGGGCTAACATGGCATGATATCGTTTAAACAATTTATTAAAGAAAAAAGTAGCACACTTACATGTGGATGAGTAAAATACAGCTTTGTATAAACAGTAAAAAAACCGGCCGGTAAAACAAGAGCCCGTCCTCCTCTCGAACAGCGTGGTGGCGTCACTGCGTGCCCTCCCAGACGCGTTTCGTCATACCTGACGTTGTCAATGGGGAACCTGCCATGTCACTTGCCACGAAAAGCTGTATTTTACTCATCCACATGTAAGTGTGCTACTTTTTTCTTTAATAAATTGTTTAAACGATATCATGCCATGTTAGCCCCTTTCTTTTTCGGGAATTACTGAGCTCCACGAAGCATATTAATACCTGGAGGGCATTATTGGGAGATGGAGATTTGACTCACCAAAAAGGAGGATATCTTTTGATGGGACTCATCGATTATATACACATGCCCAAATTGCTTATTCTCTGGTAAGCACATTCATTGTAAGGTGACGGGCACTTTTTTGAGCTTTTGGATCGTTTCTAATCACCGCGGTGTCACAAACGCTTATTTGGATCCACATAGGAACTTCCTTTGAATGGACTTTTATTTATGTTTTTTACTTTACACATTGCTGTGTTCTTTATGCACTTAAGCTGTTTTTCCATTGTCATAATTATTTAAGGTTAATTCCTATTTATTTTGTTATTACTTTTTGACATTCTTTATTGTAGGGTTGGCGCAGTTTTTTGTTTCTGTATACTTGTTTGGTGTTGTATCACATCTATTGCTGCAGCCTGTTTCACATTTAGTATATTTGAGTTTGTTTTTTTCCCTAGCGCGGAATAATTTTTTCCAGTAATACACCTATATCCAAAGAACACCACTTGATCTATTTCTACTACTGACAGTCATTGCAAACTTACCCGCTGTTCAACAATTACCATATAACCCTGGTTAAGAGACAAAGGCACTCTTCAAGGGCCACATTAAGGATGAGCCAAACACCCTCTGGGTCTGTTCGTAGCAGAACATGCGAACAGGCAAAAAATTTGGCAGAACACACAAACACCGTTAAAGTCTATGGGACACGAACATGAAAAATCAAAAGTGCTAATTTTTTTGTTTACAAAATGATTTATTTGGAAGACATGAAATTGTACAATTTCAAACAGTATAGGGTAAATGCAAGTATGGGTTAGGCTTCATGCACACGAGACGCAGATGCAAACGCTGCTGGACACATGTTAAAACCGGCGTTTAGAAACGCGTGTTTTGCCGCGATTTCTACAGCGATTTAGCGGCGTTTTACCGCGTTTTACCGCGTTTGCGTCTAGAAGCGTTTAGTTAAGCTAACATCATAGACCCTCCCCAGCTCAAAAAAACTGTATTATTAACTATTTCAGCAATTTTGTGAGACCAGAGTGAGTAGCAGCAGCTGTGAGAGCTGCAGTGTACTTGTATTTAGCGTGTCACTTGCCACGGCACCTGCCACAAGTTGTGGATTGTCCACTTGCCACGTCACTTGCCACGTCACTTGCCACGTCATCTGCCACAAGTTGTGAATTGTCCAACTGCCACGTCACCTGCCACAAGTTGTGGATTGTCCACTTGCCACGTGACTTGCCACATCACCTGCCACGTCACTTGCCACATCACCTGCCACAAGTTTTGGATTGTCCACTTGCCACATCACTTGCCACAAGTTGGGGATTGTCCACTTGCCACATCACCTGCCACGTCACCTGCCACAAGTTGTGGATTGTCCACTTGCCACGTCACTTGCCACATCACCTGCCACGTCACTTGCCACGAGATGTGGATTGTCCACTTTCCACGTCATCTGCCATGCCACCTGCCACAAGTTGTGAATTGTCCACTTGCCACGTCACTTGCCACATCACCTGCCACGTCACTTGCCACATCACCTGCCACAAGTTGTGGATTGTCTACTTGCCACGTCACTTGCCACATCACCTGCCACGTCACTTGCCATGTCACCTGCCACAAGTTGTGGATTGTCCACTTGCCACGTCACTTGCCACGTCACCTGCCACAAGTTGGGGATTGTCCACATCACCTGCCACGTCACTTGCCACATCACCTGCCACAAGTTGTGGATTGTCCACTTGCCACGTCACTTGCCACATCACCTGCCACGTCACTTGCCACAAGATGTGGATTGTCCACTTTCCATGTCACCTGCCATGCCACCTGCCACAAGTTGTGGATTGTCCACTTGCCACGTCACCAGCCACATCACCTGCCACAAGTTGTGGATTTCCACTTGCCACGTGACTTGCCACATCACCTGCCACATCACTTGCCACGTCACCTGTCACAAGTTGTGGATTGTCCACTTGCCACATCACTTCCCACCTGCCATGTCACTTGCCACAAGCTGTGGATTGTCCACTTGCCACGTCACTTGCCACGTCACTTGCCACGTCACCTGCCACAAGTTTTGGATTGTCCACTTGTCACGTCACTTGCCACGTCAGCTGCCACGTCACTTGCCACAAGATGTGGATTGTCCACTTGTCACATCACCTGCCACATCACTTGCCACATCACCCGCCACGTCACCTGCCACAAGTTGTGGATTGTCCACTTGCCACATCACCTGCCACGTCACTTGCCACGAGATGTGGATTGTCCACTTTCCACGTCATCTGCCAATGCACCTGCCACAAGCTGTGGATTGTCCACTTGCCACGTCACCAGCCACATCACCTGCCACAAGTTGTGGATTGTCCACTTGCCACGTCACTTGCCACATCACCTGCCACAAGTTGTGGATTGTCTACTTGCCACGTCACTTGCCACATCACCTGCCATGTCACTTGCCACAAGATGTGGATTGTCCACTTTCCACGTCACCTGCCATGCCACCTGCCACAAGTTGTGGATTTCCACTTGCCACGTCACCAGCCACATCACCTGCCACAAGTTGTGGATTGTCCACTTGCCACACCACTTTCCACGTCACCTGCCATGTCACCTGCCACAAGATGTGGATTGTCCACTTGCCACGTCACCAGTCACATCACCTGCCACAAGTTGTGGATTGTCCACTTGCCACACCACTTTCCACGTCACCTGCCACGTCACCTGCCACAAGATGTGGATTGTCCACTTGCCACGTCACCAGCCACATCACCTGCCACAAGTTGTGGATTGTCCACTTGCCACATCACTTTCCACATCACCTGCCACAAGTTGTGGATTGTCCACTTGCCACATCACTTTCCACGTCACCTGCCACAAGTTGTGGATTGTCCACTTGCCACGTCCCTTGCCCCGTCCCCTGCCACGTCACCTGCCACAAGTGGATTGTCCACTTGCCACATCACTTGCCACATCACCTGCCACAAGCTGTGGATTGTCCACTTGCCACGTCACCAGCCACATCACCTGCCACAAGTTGTGGATTGTCCACTTGCCACGTGACTTGCCACATCACCTGCCACATCACTTGCCACATCACCTGCCACAAGTTGTGGATTGTCTACTTGCCACGTCACTTGCCACATCACCTGCCACGTCACTTGCCACAAGATGTGGATTGTCCACTTTCCACGTCACCTGCCATGCCACCTGCCACAAGTTGTGGATTGTCCACTTGCCACGTCACCAGCCACATCACCTGCCACAAGTTGTGGATTGTCCACTTGCCACACCACTTTCCACGTCACCTGCTACGTCACCTGCCACAAGATGTGGATTGTCCACTTGCCACGTCACCAGCCACATCACCTGCCACAAGTTGTGGATTGTCCACTTGCCACATCACTTTCCACGTCACCTGCCACAAGTTGTGGATTGTCCACTTGCCACGTCCCTTGCCACGTCCCCTGCCACGTCACCTGCCACAAGTGGATTGTCCACTTGCCACATCACTTGCCACATCACCTGCCACAAGTTGTGGATTGTCCACTTGCCACGTCACCTGACACAAGTTGTGGATTGTCCACTCGCCACGTCACTTGCCACATCCCCTGCCACAAGTGGATTGTCCACTTGCCACGTCACTTGCCACGTCCCCTGCCACAAGTGGATTGTCCACTTGCCACGTCACTTGCCACGTCACCTGCCACAAGTTATGGATTGTCCACTTGCCACGTCACATGCCAGTCACCTGCCACAAGTTGTTGATTTTCCACTTGCCATGTCACCTGCCAGGTCACTTGCCGCGTCACCTGCCAGGTCACTTGCCACGTCACCTGCCACAAGTTGTGGATTGTCCACTTTCCACGTCACTTGCCACTTCACCTGCCACGTCACTTGCCACAAGTTGTGGATTGTCCACTTGCCACATCACTTGCCACCTGCCATGTCACTTGCCACAAGTTGTGGATTGTCCACTTGCCACGTCACTTGCCACCTGCCATGTCACTTGCCACAAGTTGTGGATTGTCCACTTGCAATTGCAATTGTTTAAAATATTTTTCTAATGGTTTTTCATCATTTGCAATAATTTTTGAGATTTTTAATGTAAAAAAAAGGTCACCTTTAAAAACACATATAAACGCAAACGCGGTAGCGGCGTTTTGCCGCATTTTACCGCATTTTGCCGCGTTTTGCGTCTGAAACGTGGAAATTTTTGCTTCTGAACGCATTTTTTTGCTTCTGGAAAAACGAGATTAAACGCAACTGCATAAAAACGGAAAAAAACGAGACTGTGTGCATGGACACATAGGATAACATTGAATGAGTTCAGGGGCAGTTGAAAAAACTGTCCAACTGCATCTGAACGCGCGTTTAACTGCGTCTCGTGTGCATGAGGCCTAACAGTGCAAAAAATTACACACAGGGATAGAAAAATATATACATGGTATCATACTATATATTAGACACATACATATCAGAGAGAGCATTGCTATATCAGAGAGGAAAAAGGAATGTAATACAATAATGGTGCATATTAAGCAGGAGGAATGGTTAGTGCAGCGTGAGGTGTTATTAGGGTCAACAAATAATATTATGAGGTACAGTCTGTGGATGAAGACCAATAAATCCATTTATTGGTAAAGGTATGCATATTATCGTATAATGTATGATGGATTCTTTCCGATAGTTTAAGTATTTCCATTCTAGATTCTATCTGAGGCCAAGGTAGGTTCTGCTATCTCTAATTAAATGCAATCATCCAATGGGTGGTGCTAACCAGTGAATGGATTAATCTGTTACAAGGAGGGGGGATATCAGGAAGAGTGGCATCTTTTTTTTAAAGCGGAGGTCCGCCCTAAAGTGGACCTTCCACTCATTGGAACCCTCCCCCCTCCGGCGCCACAATTG
The DNA here is from genome assembly GCF_037356315.1 of Lithobates pipiens. Taxonomy (NCBI): domain Eukaryota; kingdom Metazoa; phylum Chordata; class Amphibia; order Anura; family Ranidae; genus Lithobates; species Lithobates pipiens. The sequence continues at coordinate 204,280,573 of NW_027507784.1, read as the reverse complement.
GCACCTTTCAGGGGGGAGGGGGTGCAGGTATCTGCACCCACTTCCGGCGTAGATTCTGCAGAAGGTACGCCCCTTTCCGCAGAATCTACGCCCCTTTCCGAAGGTCCCCCACTGCCTGCTGGGAAACACACAGATCCCAGAGACAGCGGGGACCATCCTTATTGCGCAGCGCGACTCACGCATGCGCAGTAGGGAACCGGGAAATGAAGCCGAAAGGCTCCACTTCCTGATTCCCATACCCAAGATGGCGGCGGCAGCACCCCAGAGACGATCGAGAGATCGTCTTCGGGTGCCGACATCGCGTGCGCGCTGGGCGGGTAATTGTCATTATTTTAAAAGTCAGCAGCTGCAGTATTTGTAGCTGCTGGCTTTTTTTTTTTTAAACGGCGGACTCCCGCTTTAAGGGATTTCTCAAGTCTGTTTACCACTGCGAGCCATATAGGTTCCAGATGTTTGCAGCTCCAGAATATGTAAATAGTCACCCTCCTCGGGACAGCCTCTGAAACAATTCGAGGGGGTAGCGGGGTAAAATTAATGGATTTTAGAAGGGGTCATATACCATCTATTAAGTAATTTAAGTGGGGATTCTCTAAAGGCAGTTGCATGATTGCTTTTACGGAGGTTCTCAATCATGTGTGACCATGTAAAAAAACTGATACACCACAACTAATTCCCTCCAAAAGTGTATATCACCACTGAGCTAGAGACAATCTCAACATATAAACTCAGCTGCTACTTATACAAAAAATATTTTAAATAAGTGCAATAATCTTTCCCTCAAACAGAAATTCAAAATAGCACGTAGCGCTAAATGTGCAAATGACTTACACCATATCCCTAATTACATCTATCACAAAAGAATAAGTAAAAAAAGGCCATATATATACTCGCATATAAATGTGAATATAAAGTGCTAAATGTGCAAACAATATACTGTAAAGACATGCACTTAAACCCAAATTAAATCAGGTGACATAAAAAATAATATTATAAAAAAAAATGATCAAGTGAGAAACAGTGTAAAAAAAGTCTAATGAAGGTAATCCATGTGAAAATGATAATGAGTGTCCAAATTAAACGATTGCTCCTTCACCACACCTTCAGTGACCGTGAATCCCCCAATGTGAATGCACTCACCAGCTACTAAGCCAATGTGTGACCATGTATCTAAGGAGAAGGTGCAGCCTAATTCAGATTCCCATTGTAACATTAGGCCTGATTTTTTAGGTTGAATGAGATTATTGAAGTAACCATATATTTGAGAAATTAAACCTTTGTCTCTAGAAGACGATATACAAATGTGTTCAAACACTGTGCTAGGAGGGGTAATGTGAAGTGCGTAATGGGTTGAGTAAAAATCCCAAATTAATATGTAATGTGAAATTTCTGAGGGGGATAAACCGAATTTAGTTTGTAGCTCGCCAAAAGGGAGGAATTTTGAGTTAAAAACCAGTGATTTTAATGTGGTAAGTCCCCTCTGAGTCCAGGCCAGAAAAAGGCTGGGATCTTGAAAAGTAGTAGGTAACCTGGGATCGCTAAGGTATGAAGCTAGTGGAGGTATTTGTGAGGAGAGTCTAAAGTTATCTTTAATTCTATACCATAAATGCATGAAATTGGCCACTATTGTGTTCTTTTTGAGAAAGGTGTGGTTGGTTTTGGAAATGGGCCAAAGGATTCCTTTTAGATTACGTGGAGCCATGGAGGCGATCTCAAAGTTCAACCAGGGAATGTTGGTGTTAGGGGAGAACCATTGTGCTAGCTGAGTCAGTCTAGCAGCCAGAAAATAATACCAGAGGTGTGGGAGGCCAAGACCACCAAGACGTTGTCTCCTATGCATGAGAGAATAGCTGCATCTGGGTTTTTTATTATTCCATATAAATGTATTGATCTCACGTTGGAGGGCTTCTAGTCTTGTTTTGGGAAGATTAATGGGAAGTGCTCTAAAGTAATAGAATATTTTTGGAAGAATGGTCATCTTGAAGGCACAAATCCTACCAAGGAATGAGATGTGGTAAGAGGACCAACACTTCAAAAGGGAACCTATGTAGGCGTAGAGGGGGAGATAATTGGTCTTGTATAGAAGGTCATGGGAGGCTGTGATCTGAACACCAAGATATTTAAAAGAGAGGGGGCACCATATGAAGTTGAAGTCTTTTTTGAGTGAGGCTACAAGGTTTGGAGGGCAATTAATGGGGAGAGCAGAACATTTGTTTAAGTTAATATAGAGACCAAATAGCCTGTGGAAATCATGGAGTTTTGAGAGTAGATTAGGTATTGAAATAAGTGGGTCAGTAATAAATAAGAGGGCATCCTCAGCATATAAACTCACTTTAAAGTGGAAGGGGTCTTTATGGTATCCTTTAATGTTAATGTTGTTTCTCAGGGGGAAGAATTCAGAGTTGTTTCCAGGTATTTTTATTCTGGTTTGGGGAAGGTGATATAGAGCATTAAACCCATGGATGAATTTGTCAGAAATTTTGGTAGCAGATGATTTAGATAAGACCAGTTGACACTGTCAAAGGCCTCATGTATGTCAAGACTAAGTAGATAGAGAGAGTGGGAGTGGAGGTTTGCATCCTGAATAATGTTGGTGACCAACCTGATATTGTCTACAATTTGTCTACCTGGGATAAATCCAGTTTGGTCGGTATGGATCAATGAGGTTATAACAGAAGCTAGTCTATTAGCTAATAATCTACCAAATAATTTAAGATCATTATTGAGGACTGAAATGGGGTGGAAATTGTGGTAGAGTGTGGTCTTTTTGTGGTTTGGGAATAATTGATAGATTTGCCAGGAGCATCTCTTCTGGGAATTGACCGCCCAGCAGGATAGAATTAAACATTTTAGTGAGGCTTCAGCAAGGGGGCCCATTTTTGTAATAGGTAGATGAAAATCCATCTGGGCCAGGGGCTGTGGAGGTTTTGAGAGATTTCATTATGTTAGAGATTTCAACATCTGTACAGGGTTCGTTTAGTGTAGCGATTTGATGATCTTTAAGTGTTGGGAGCTGAAGGGCATTTAACCAATCCAAGGCAGGACGTTGAGGGTGGGTTTGGGGGCCTGATAGAAGATTTTTATAAAAGGGGGTAAAAATCTGCAGTACATCTTGAGGGTGTGTCATTAAGTTACCCTTTGAATCCCATAATTTATACACGTGAGGTGGTTTGGAGTCATGGTTTAACTTTCTGATGAACATTGCTGAGGCTGAATTACCCTGTAGCAGAAATCTAGCCTTTGAAAATCTCAGTGATTTTTCTGTATCTTCAGAAAGAATAGTGTTTAGTGCTTGGCGCTTGGATTGTATAAGTTTGGTTAATTCTGGAGAGGTTGAGTGATTCAGTTTGTTATATAGATCTCCAAGCTCCTTGATAAGGCATTTTATGTCTGCAAGTTTAGCTTTGTTTTTGGCTGCAGCAATGTTGATAATGTGTCCTCTCAGAACAGCCTTATGTGCAGCCCAGATGGAGGTGGGAACAACTTCTTCTGATGTATTATTTTTTAAATAGGTGAGAACTAATTTGCTGATGAATGGAGGGGTCTGATAAAAGTGCATCATTAAGGTGCCAATTAAAGGGGGTAGGGGCTAAACCAATGTTTGAGGTCTCGAAGGCTACAATATTATGGTCTGACCATGGGCATGGGAGGATTGAAGCCTTGGAGGAGTAATCTAGCACTATAGGTGTGCAGAAAATGTAGTCTAGCCTGGCATAACAGTTGTGTGGGTGGGAGTAATGAGTGTATGCTTTAATACCGATATTGTGTGCTCTCCAAGAGTCTATCAACTGGAGTTTGCTAAGGGATCAATTAATAGCAAAGGACAGGACACATACCCACTAGGGTTCAAAGAGCGCTGCTCACCCCGGTATATATAGCGAAAAAGGAAGAACAAATCCCCCAGATGGGGTTTTTTGGCAGCAAACACAAAGATAGGATGGATGACCTCTATAAATATAATAATTTATTGAGATAAGAAAAAAACTTTTTCAAAACATAGTAGTTAAAACATGAGCTTCCAGTGGGAATAGCATGATAAACAGGAAAAAAGACAAATAAATGTAACTGCGCGGATACAATGTGACAGTCAATTATGTCCTATTAACGCTGTACAATTACAAATGAAACATGTACAGTGCTAGGAACCTGACGCGTTTCAACCCTCACTGGGGTCTTCTTCAGAGAAAAATGTGTCTGTGGGGAAAGTATATAACAATTATTCCTCATGAACATTGTCAATATGTTAAATAACATAGGGTACAAATAATTGGTATAGTTACCCCATCCACTGTATCCACAAAGGTGACAGATTCAACTATTGTTCCCACAAGGAAGATTTGTTGTTAAAAAGAGAGAGCCCCTTGGTTGCAAACTCGGGGTCCCAGAACACTCCACAGGTATCGCAGACCGGGGACAGGATGGCGCCCGCCAGCGCAGCTTACAAGAGATCACGTGTATCCTCACCCTCCTACCAACCCGGAGAGGGGGGGAAACATCCACCCAAACTGCAGGCGAAGTGTGCAGTACCTACGGCAGGATTTGAGATTTTAGTAAACAGTTATAAAGATTTTCTTTATATGTACGTATGTGTGCCCACCACTGTGAGAGTCCCACCAGGTGGGTCACCACGTTTGATGATCCCACGTGGTTGACCTCCGTAGGGGATATCTAGCCCTACGTGTGAGTGTCACCGCTTATGCCTGATTAATGTGGTCACCCCAACTGTGTATGTATTGACACAGAGAGTCCCATATATCAGAGGGAATGCCACCAATGGTGACAAAGATACCCAAACACCAAAGTGAAAACGTGGTGCAAAAAAAAAAAAAAACCCAAACAAACCACCATACAAAACTGTGAAAGATGAATGGGAATAGTGAAGAGGGGGGACTTTTCAATAATATCGCCCCTATGATTAAGTTCCCGTGGTGATTAAGGTGATAATAGTGCAATAAATGGTGGAGAAAGAATCACAAAGGCTTACACTGCTCAGAGGATAGAAGTGTGTAGTGTGACTGATCAGTAAGACAGTCACACTATAAGATTAATCCAAAAGGGGGGATGAATTTGTTCCACCCAACCTATAAGGTAAAATTCAATATAAGTATAGAGGATTACCACTTAAAATTTTCAATAATGTTCTATAAGTTAAAAGACTGCAAAGAGCAAGAAAAAAGCATTAATATGTGAACATTCCACCACAAACACCTACCATGTATTAAGCAAAAGTGTGTGTGCTGCTCCTGGTGGATAGCTGGGAATGGAGCGATACTCTGTAGTGTCAGGCTGATATAAGGGGCGGTTAATTGATTTGTAGATTAACTACAGCTGTCTGCCACTAGCACTGCAGCTCCACCCATAGGGGCGGGATATGGTCACCATGCTGAGGCGGCCTGACCTGACCTCCTCTGCATTCTGGAGGGATGCAGAGCGGCCCCGGCATTCCGTCATTTGCGTCGTAAACATTTGACGTCTCTGCGTCACACGCACGCACGGGGCCCCGCGCATGCGCAATGGCGGGAGACGTCTGCAAATGTTCCAAGAACGCCGCCGGCAGGGGGGGAAAACAAGGATCCCAAGCCTAGGCAGCGGGACCAGCCTGCACGCCCACGGATAAGGACACAAGGAGGAGCCCAGGCGCCATTAAGGCTCCACCCCCCCCCCCCCTGCCGGGAAGCAAGCACCGGCGAAGAGCACCCCACCCCAGGAATAGTGACCCCGGGAGCGCCAGAAAACCCCAAGTGTCCAAAACATGGGGCAAAAGCACATGGAAAATATATTTATATTGCATGTGCAAGGGGGGAGAGAAGGAAAAAAAAAAAAAAAGAGAAAAGGAAAGAAGAAGAAACAGGAAGCCCAGGAACACATCACAGATAATATATATACAAAGAATGTGTACATATAAATATCCCATTGCACATCCAATACCCATGTGTCTCATAAGAACAATATTGTATCATGTACATCTACAGTAATCATGTACATCTACAGTAAATTCAACTATTACATTTTGGAAAAAAGTAAGTAACATTTATATGATTTCTTTGTGTACATTAAGCGTCTAATATGAGTGCTGATTACAGAACATGAAAAATAAAATAATATTTGTTCAGAAAAACCAAGTCAGGAATTCCACAGATCCTTTGAGAGGAACAACTATGGGAGATGGAGCCATTCATAGGAATATGGGTACTTATGTCAACGCCGAGGAGGTCACGTCAGGCCGCCTCAGCATGGCGATCATATCCTGCCCCTATGGGTGGAGCTGCAGTGCTAGTGGCAGACAGCTGTAGTTAATCTACAAATCAATTAACCGCCCCTTATATCAGCGTGACACTACAAAGTATCACTCCACTCCCAGCTATCCAGCAGGAGCAGCACACACACTTTTGCTTAATACATGGTAGTAGGGATGAGCCGAACACCCCCCTGTTCGGTTCGCACCAGAACCTGCGAACAGACCTAAACTTTGTGTGAACTTTAGAACCCTATTAAAGTCTATGGGACTCGAATGTTCACAATCTAAAGTGCTCATTTTAAAGGGTAATATGCAGGTTACTGTCCTAAAAAGTGTTTGGGGACCTGGGTCCTGCCCCAGGGGACATGGATCAATGCAAAAAGAAGTTTTAAAAACGGACGTTTTTTCAGGAGCAGTGATTTTAATAATGATTAAAGTGAAACAATAAAAGTGTAATATTCCTTTAAATTTCGTAGCTGGGGGGTATCTATAGTATGCCTGTGAAGGGGCGCATGTTTCTGGTGCTTAGAACTGTTCCCTGCACAAAGTGTCATTTGTGCAGGAAAAAAAGTCTTTTAAAATCACTTGCGGCTAAATTGTCGGGTCTCCGTAATAAAGAGAACACTCAATGAGTGTTCTCTGTATTAGCCGACAATTCATTCATTCATTGATAAAAAAAAAAATAAGCGGAAACCTGCGTTACATCAGAGGGGGCGGGGTCACCCACGCGTCACTGGGGAACCTCTGGCTTCCCTCCCCAGCATCAGAGGGGCGGGGTCAGGTGACGGGTGGCCCCGCCCTCCTAATATAAGAAACGTCAGCGCTGGGCTCTCTGCAGTGTCTCCGGAGTGGAGACAGAAGACGGATGTATGGACAGCGCTGGACTGACAGATCCCCCGTCGCTGGATATGATCATCCATCGCTGGACCCCGGAGATCCGTCGCCTTAATAGCAAGAGTGGATTAGCACCGCTGGAATCTTTTTTTTATTTTTTTCATTTTTAATAAAGGAATTTTTCAAAAGTGTGTTTGTCTTATTTAACCATTTTGACACTTTCTTTGTCAAATGGTAGGGGTACTTTTGTACCCCCTTACCATTTCAAACAGGGGGGGGCCGGGATCTGGGGGTCCCCTTGTTAAAGGGGGCTTCCAGATTCTGATAAGCCCCCCGCTCGCAGACCCTCACAACCAACGGCCAGGGTTGTGAGGATGAGGCCCTTGTCCTCATCAACATGGGGACAAGGTGCTTTGAGGGGTCACAGACCCCCAAAGCATCCTCCCAATGTTGAGGGTATGTGGCCTGGTACGGTTCAGGAGGGAGGGGGGGGGGCGCTCTCTCATCCCCCCCTCTTTTCCTGCGGCCTGCCAGGTTGCGTGCTCGGATAAGGGGTCTGATATGGATTTTTAGGGGGACCCCCACGTCAATTTTTTTTTTTTTTTTGACACGGGGTTCCCCTTAATATCCATGTCAGACCTGAAGGGCCTGGTAATTGAATTTAGGGGAACCCCCACGCTTTTTTTTTTTTTTTTTTAAATCAATGAATGAATGAATTGTCGGCAAATACACTGCTCCTGAAAAAACTGCAGTTTTTAAAACTTTTTTGGCATTGATCCATGTCCCCTGGCAGGACCCGGGTCCCCAAACACTTTTTAGGACAGTAACCTGCATATTACCCTTTAAAATGAGCACTTTAGATTTCTCCCATAGACTTGTATAGGGTGTTCCGGCTTTTCGAATTTGCTGCGAACAGCCCAAATTGTTCACTGTTCGCTGAACAGGCGAACAGGCAATGTTCGAGTCGAACATGAGTTCGACTCGAACTCGAAGCTCATCCCTACATGGTAGGTGTTTGTGGTGGAATGTTCACATATTAATGCTTTTTTCTTGCTCTTTGCAGTCTTTTTACTTATAGAACATTATTGAAAATTTGAAGTGGTAATCCTCTATACTTATATTGAATTTTACCTTATAGGTTGGGTGGAACAAATTCATCCCCCCTTTTGGATTAATCTTATAGTGTGACTGTCTTACTGATCAGTCACACTACACACTTCTATCCTCTGAGCAGTGTAAGCCTTTGTGATTCTTTCTCCACCATTTATTGCACTATTATCACCTTAATCACCACGGGCACTTAATCATAGGGGCGATATTATTGAAAAGTCCCCCCTCTTCACTATTCCCATTCATCTTTCACAGTTTTGTATGGTGGTTTGTTTGGGTTTTTTTTTTTTTGCACCACGTTTTCACTTTGGTGTTTGGGTATCTTTGTCACCATTGGTGGCATTCCCTCTGATATATGGGACTCTCTGTGTCAATACATACACAGTTGGGGTGACCACATTATTCAGGCATAAGCGGTGACACTCACACGTAGGGCTAGATATCCCCTACGGAGGTCAACCACGTGGGATCATCCAACGTGGTGACCCACCTGGTGGGACTCTCACAGTGGTGGGCACACATACGTACATATAAAGAAAATCTTTATAACTGTTTACTAAAATCTCAAATCCTGCCGTAGGTACTGCACACTTCGCCTGCAGTTTAGGTGGATGTTTCCCCCCCTCTCCGGGTTGGTAGGAGGGTGAGGATACACGTGATCTCTTGCAAGCTGCGCTGGCTGGCGCCATCCTGTCCCCGGTCTGCGATACCTGTTGGGTGTTCCGGGACCCCGAGTTTGCAACCAAGGGGCTCTCTCTTTTTAACAACAAATCTTCCTTGTGGGAACAATAGTTCAATCTGTCATCTTTGTGGGTACAGTGGATGGGGTAACTATACCAATTATTTGTACCCTATGTTATTTAACATATTGACAATGTTCATGAGGAATAATTGTTATATACTTCCCCCACAGACACATTTTTCTCTGAAGAAGACCCCAGTGAGGGTTGAAACGCGTCAGGTTCCTAGCACTGTACATGTTTCATGTGTAATTGTACAGCGTTAATAGGACATAATTGACTGTCACATTGTGTCCACGTAGTTACATTTATTTGTCTTTTTTCCTTTTTATCATGCTATTCCCACTGGAAGCTCATGTTTTAACTACTATGTTTTGAAAACGTTTTTTTCTTATCTTAATAAATTATTATATTTATAGAGGTCATCCATCCTATCTCTTTGTGTTTGCTGCCAAAAAAACCCATCTGGGGGAGTTGTTCTTTCTTTTTCCCAGGGATCGATTAATATGCTTAGTGAAGGCCTTTGAGGTGGGAACCACTCTGCTTATATCTAGGGCAGGATCGGCTGCTAGGTTGAAGTCTCCTCCAATGATCATATGTGGGAGTTGTATTTATCTAGAGTATCAAAAAACTTAATGAAGAAGGATTCTTGTGATTCGTTAGGGGCATAGATCGATGCTAAGGTAATGTTGCGTCTATTTATATTGCCCTTCAAGATTATATATCTGCTCTCATTATCTTTATAGATGTTTTGAAGTTCAAAGACGATAGAGTTTTTGACAAAAATTGCAACCGCTCTAGACTTATTAGAAAAGGTGGTATAGTGGATTTGATTGTATGATTTGTCGAAATATTGTGGGTGATTGGCGGTAGAGAAGTGTGTTTCCTGCATTAGAATAATGTCAGCTCCCAAATTCTTGTAATATCTAAAGGCTTTTTTACGTTTGTGGGGGGAGTTGAAACCTTTGTGTGAAAAAATTGTAAAACCCATTGATACCTGGGGAAGGAAACTTTAGGTGGTGTATGGGGGAAAGGAGATCTATATGTGTTTTGATAGCAATGGTAAATTGTGTGGTTATAGTGGTTGTATAGAAAATTCTATTCTTATTATCAATATCCAGATCACTACACACAGTATGGGTGTGAACGTGATCTAGATGTATCGTAAAGAGGGTTAATGCGGTGAAACCCAGTTTGAGAAAGTTTGAAATATTATAGGGGAAGAGTCTTCCAGCATATGTTATACATAACTTTGTTGCCAAAAGGGCAAAACAGTAACAGCAAAAGATTAGAATTAGATGGAGGCCAGGGGATGGAAAGATGCCTGGCCTAGCAATAACTACCTGAGGACATAACAGTCCTAATTCCACCAGCGGGGCACGCCGCCCCCCCCCCCCACAGAGGGGGGTGGGGCAGCAGGTCCCTCAAGCATAACTGGGGGCAAACCAACGACGGCGGATTAGCCAGGCAAAAATTTAATTTAAGAAACTACCGTATATACTCGAGTATAAGCCGAGATTTTCAGCCTCTTTTTTGAGGCTGAAAGTGCCCCCCTCGGCTTATACTCGAGTCATCGCCGTCTGACTGCTCGATCAGCGTATCGAGCAGACAGACGGCGGACATACTACAATTTGAAAGCCGCGCCTCCTTCTCCGCCTCCGCCTGTGATAGGCGGAACACTGAATTTCCCAGCAGCCTGTGTTCCGCCTATCACGGACATCGTCTCATCCTCGTCCGTAGTACGAGGATGAGACGATATCGGTGATAGGCGGAACACAGGCTGCTGGGAAATTCAGTGTTCCGCCTATCACAGGCGGAGACGGAGGCGGGGCTTTTGAATTTTAGAATGGCCGCCGAGGCGATCCTGGCAAGGCACGGGACGGAGGCAAGGCAAGGCACGGCACGGGACGGGACGGAGGCAAGGCACGACACGACACGGGACGGAGGCAAGGAGGCAAGGCATGGCACGGGACGGAGGCAAGGAGGCAAGGCACGGGACGGAGGCTCGGGACACAGGTAGGCTGGACACACACACACACACACACACACACACACACACACACACACACACTGACACATGGACACACACACACAGGGATGGATGGATGGAGACACACACACACAGGGATGGATGGATGGATGGAGACACACACACACAGGGATGGATGGATGGATGGAGACACACACACACAGGGATGGATGGATGGAGACACACACACACAGGGATGGATGGATGGATGGACACACACACACACAGGGATGGATGGATGGATGGACACACACACACACAGGGATGGATGGATGGATGGACACACACACACACAGGGATGGACGGACACACAGGGACGGACACACACACAGGGATGGACAGGCATGTCTCACCCTCGGCTTATACACGAGTCAATAAGTTTGCCAGTTTTTTTGGGGGTAAATTGGGGGCCTCGGCTTATATTCGGGTCGGCCTATACTCGAGTATATACGGTAAACAAAACAGTGCATGGATGCAATAAACATAAAAACAGACTATAACATGTTATCACCATAGTAGAAGTTTTCTGGTAAAAATTTGAGATGAGTATATGCTATTGACACCAGTCAGCACCAGTGGGCTGAGCATTGGAAAAAAAAAAAAAGGGGGGGGGGGCTGAAATAACCAGAATTGTGGTGTAATTGAGTAAGTGGCATGGCCACAACTGTTGAGACCACTCGTGCAGCTAAAACCCGACAGTCTTGAGGAAGGAGTAGTATGGAGTGGTCATGTCTTAATGTGAGATATGTTGCATACAGTTTTAAGTCAAAAAGCCGTTTTCACCAAAAAACAAGAGCTCAAAGAGGCTTTCATCTGGGTCTCTTTGGTGGGAGGTAAGGGTCCCGTCAGTATACACTGAGGAGGGTGGGGAGTGCAGACCAGGGTAACTTGGAAAAAGGAAAAATCAAATGACAAAAAGAAAGGGGCCAAAAAAAACAAAAAACGTCATTCCCCTATCTTCTTTTCTCTTCTCGCACTCCCTTTCTCCTTTTTTATGTTCTCACCTTCCAAGTCCCGGATGGGTAAAGCAACACCAGCCATACCGTTTAACTGATGCAAAAAACAAAAGTGACCATTGTGTGGCAGTAATACATTAGGCTAACTAGTCAGCTTGGTTTTGAAGAGAGTGCAGCCATCTTCTCTGTTTCCTTTGAGTGCACCTGGATGAGGGTGTAGACCATATAGGAGATGATCTGGGAGTGACAGGAGGGCGGTGCGATGGTTCTTGTTCCAACAGACCCAGTTTGATTAAGAGCTCTTTCCCTTCAATAACATTATATACCGTGTGGGTGGAGCCATTGTGCATTATAGAGAGTTTAAAAGGGAATCCCCATCTGTACTTAATTCTAGCAGATTGGAGGATGCTAGTGACTTCTTTCATTTGCGTATTTGGTCTAGAGTCGCAAGGGAGATGTCAGGGTATATCTGTAGCCTGACTCCATCAAGCTCAATTCTTGAGGAGTTTCTGGAGGCTCTCATGATGTCTTCCTTGGTAATAAAGTCTTTCATGCATATTATAACATCCCTGGGATGTTTGTCAGGAGTTGGTTTGGGCCGCAGTGCTCTGTGCAATCTGTCACAGGCAAAGGCAGATAATGGTTTATCTGGTACAAGGTTATGGAACAATTTAGTGATGGCTTGATTGAGATCCGTAGTGGATTCTGGGATACTGCGCACTCTTATATTGTTCCGTCTGTTCCTATTGTCTAAATCTTCTATGTGAGCTTGCATGAAAGAAAAGCTATCTGCCAGAGTTTCATAATCCTTTCTGAGGTCATTGTGTGCAAGAGCTAGTTCGTCATGCTTAGTTTCAAGTATATCTGTGCGGCCTCCAATGCTGGCTATCTCCTATGTGAGTGCATTGGTAGACTTGTTTAGCTCATTCTCAAGTTTATCAACTAGCTTCTCATAGATAGCCGACAGGCTAGCGTCTAAATCAGCTTTAGTGAGAGGTTGAGGGTACTCACAGTCTTTAGGAAGCACAGGAGGAATCTGTGTGGAGCTGCTGGAGGCCGCATGGCGGCCGGCGCCATTTTGGGTCATCTTCTTAGGTGTTTGTCAGGTAGTTTGTCAGGTGGTTTGTACGTGAATGCTGGGAGTGTTTGCACTCCTTTTTGCTTGATGGCATGCACAGGAATGGCCCACGGGGGTGATGGGGAGAAGATCGGCGTTTCTGTGCGAAATAGCCCCGGCAATCTTGCCTGGCTGTCCTGGTCTGACAGAGCTCTTCTCAGCAGCGTTCGTCCCGCATCGCACTGCCCAAAAGTGCTAATTTTAAAGGCTTAAATGCAAGTTATTGTCATAAAAAGTGTTTGGGGACCTGGGTCCTGCCCCAGGGGACATGTATCAATGCATTTTTTTTTTTTAAACGGCTGTTTTTTCAGGAACAGTGATTTTTTTTTTTTAATGCTTAAACTGAAACAATACAAAATGAAATACAGTATTCCTATAAGCAGAATATTGCAATGGCAGTGTGTTTATATGTGCTTAATATAATCCAAAAGCACTGAATGCATTTTTTTTGGAATTTTCTATATATCCAAGCAGCTTGTATTTTGGAACAAAATGTTCATTCACCTTGTTAAATTTAAGTAAGAAACACTTTTTGTTGTGTTGCAGGCCAAATGTTTTACTAGTTTACACATGTTTGGATTACTTTAATTTTAGTTAATTTTTTTCAATTTTATCGTTTTCTAAACTATTATTTGTAGCATTTTAAATACATGTAATTGTTGTTTTATGAATAAATATTTAATAAAGGGTGTGCTGTGCAAATTTTCACTTCAATTATCTAGTCATGTGAAAGCAGAACATTTCTATCAAATACTAATGCCGCGTACACGTGACTGGACTTTTCGACGGACTAGATCCGACGGTCTTCCCGACGGACTTTCGGCGGAGTTCCGACAGACTTTCCAAATGAATGGACTTGTCCACACACAAGCACACTTTCCGTCGGACCTAGTCCGTCTAAAAGTCTGGTCGCGTGTATGCGGCATTACCATAATTTTCCTTTCCTGATAGAATCTGTGGCAGCCTATGTGTAGGTTAATCCCTCCCCCTCATACCTCATAGGACTCGTTACCCATACATTTTTGTTCCAGGCCAGAGGCCGTGTCCCATAATTTAGCCTACTCCAGCCACTGGGAGGGAACTCCTGCTGCCATGGAGTCCATCAGGAAAAGAAAATTATGGTAAGTATTTGATAGAAATGTTCTGTTTTCCTGACAGACTCCATGGCAGCCTACGTGTGGGAAATAACTAGCCATACACACCCGGGTGGTGCTGGACAAAAGAAAAAAAAGTTTTAATTGGCACCATCAACAGAAAAGATAAGTAAACCAAATTTAACAAGAGAAAGGGAGGCTGGCTCTACGTAGTAGTGCGCCATGAATGTGTTAATTGAAGACCACGTATTAATTGAAGACCAGGAGGATGCTTTGCAAATAATGATGTAGACACGCTTCTGGTTGAGTGAGTGGTCACCGCTTCTGGAGGTACCAAGGCCTGAACAATCCATGCTGCGATAGATATGGAAGAGGCACATGTTCCCTTTTTCTTCCCATGAACAAGAACGAACAGATGGTCAGATTGACAGAATGGAGCTGTAGCTTCTAGATACTGACTCAGAGCTTTCCTGACATCTAGGGATGAACACTGGAATCTCCAGTAGATCTAAACTTTGGAAGAGCAATCTCCTGATTGTCATGACACACAGATGAGACTTTGGGGTTTGAACCCAACATAGGTATCAAAACTACCCGAACAGGAAAAAGGTTAGAAATGGCTCCTTGTATCCAAGAGAGCTGATCTCGGAGACCCTCTCGGCCAATGTTATAGCGACCAGGAAGGCAACTTTTAGAAAAAGGTCCCTAATAGAGGATTGATCTGCATGTTCCAACTCTCTTCCTGAGAAGAAATCTAAAGCCTCATACACACGATAGGACTTTGTACAAACTTTCCCTTGGATTTTTGTACAAAGGGCGTCGGCCCTGAACTTGTATTGCATACACACAGCAGGACTTTTTCAGCCAACTTTCACCAAATCACGTGGTTTTTCTGCTCTTTACCGCCATCTTTGGTCAACTTTTGTATTGTTGTCTGATCTTTTGCATTGGTTCTGAGCATGCCCGTTTGTACTTTGTACAAAAGTCCTATGGTTTTCTGTACACACGATCAGACTTTGCTCCATTGGACTTTTGTTGCCAGAAAGTTTGTCCGTTCGCACAGCCAACAAAAGTCTGATGAAAACCAAAAAAGTTTGTCCGATGGAGCGTACACACGGTCGGATGTTGCTCCAAAACAGCTGATTTGCATGTTTGTTGTCAAAAAGTCTGATTGTGTGTATGGGCCTTTAGACAAGGGGAAGATCCCATTTAGAGAATCTTGGATTTTTCTGAGGTCTGAGCATTATTGCTCCTCTGAAGAACTGTTGAGTAAGAGGGTGTCTAGCCCAGGAAACACCCGTAAAGGCAGAAATTACAGCGGCTTGGACCTGCAGTGAGCTGACTGACAATGAGAGATCCAAGCCTGATTGTAGGAAGCCCAGGATATCATGTATTTTTGGGTTATTGCAAGACCCTGCAGTGGAAGAAGTGTAGTCTGCAATTTTTTTCCAAATCCTCTGGTAGACCCAGTTGGTGTCAGCTCTTCTGGCATTTAATAACGTGGAGATGACCATACTTGGACAACCTAGGGCCTCCAGCCTTTCCCTCTCAAGAACCAGATTATCAAAATATTGAACCAAAAAAAAAAAATATTGAACCAAAAAAAAAAAAAAAAGAACCAGATTATCAGATGTAGATGGACCGGGCATGGATGCAGAGTTGCCCCTTGTGATAGGAGATCTGGTCTGGAGGACAGAGGAACTGGGTCTAGGAAACTGAGTTGCATCAGCAGGCCAGTACAAGGCTGTTGCCACTATCTCTGCTTCTTCCATCCTGAGCCTCCACAGAAACCAGAGAATGACAGGAACCGGAACAGGAAAGGCATAGGCCCTGTGGAATTGTCAATGGTCTGTCAGAGCATCTACCCCAAAAGCCTGGGGACACTAAGACCTTGTGTAATATTTCTCTAGTCTGAAGTTATACGGGGAGACAAACAAGTCTACTTCTGGAATGACTCCCAGGGACAGGACCCACTTGAAGACTTTGGGGATGGAGAGTCCACTCACTGTTGTCTAGAGAATCCCTGACATAAAATCTGCTTGAACGTTCTGTACTCCAGACAAAGATAGACACCTGTAATGTTGGCTAGGTTCTTCTGGGCCCAGGCCATGAGGGGCTCTAATTCCTTCAACAGGGAGAGACTGGGAGTACCCCCCTGTCTCTTGAAGTATGAGACTGCCATTGTGTTGTCCAGTCTTAGGAGGACTGACACTCCTGTTATTAAGTGATGAAAGGCCTGTAGAGTGCAGAATGCTGCCTGGAGTTCCAGAACATTGGGGAATATCCCGTGAGAAGGAAAGCTCCATATGCCTTGGGCTACCTCTGTCAAGCAGAGAGTGCCCCAGTCCCTGTTATAACCACCAAGGAAGGCTCTCACACATGGATAAGGTTATTCGGATAGAGTGATCCCAAAGCCCTGGGTTCCACTGCTGGAGGAAGCCCTTCTGGATGTTGTTGCTACCATGGTGCCGATGATTTTTAGGCATTGTGAATCTCAGAGAGGAGAGGAGGACATTTCAAGCCAAACTCTGTCCTGGATCACTGGATTTTTTTTCCAGGGGCAAGGAGATGGTGCTCTTGAGAGTATTGAATTGAGCCCAGAGGAATACCAGGGGCTGCGTAGGATCTAGGTGGCTCTTTTCCAGGTTCAGTGGCCAACCAAATTCGAGTAGAGTGGAGATGACCTGGGATCTGTGGACTAGCCACTGCTCCCTGTCCCGAGATAACAGCAGGTCATCCAGATAATGAAACAGACAGAAAGCTCTGGTCCTGACCAGTGCCACAACAGCCAACAAGAGTTTTGAAAACACACGAGGCAATGTCGTGACCCCATAGGGAAGACAGGTGAACTGCATATGGATTTGTTCGACAGCAAAGCAAAGGTATTTCTGCAACTCTGATGCTATCGGGACACGGAATTAAGCGTCCTTTAAGTCTATAGTCACGAGCCAATCGCCTGGCTGGATTTCTTGATGGATCTTGAGCAGTGTCTCCATCTTGAACTTCCCCTTCTTAATAAAATAATTTGAGTGGGTTAGGTCTATAACTGGCCTCCAGAAGCTGTTTTTCTTCAACATCATGAAGAGGGGCGAATAGACCCCTTGAAACCTTTCGTCGACTGGAACTGGTATTGCAGCACCCTGAGTCACAAGAGAGTCTGCATAGGATAGAAGAATTCGATTTTTCTCTTTTGAGAGAGGCAAGGATGTGGGTATGAATCGGAGAATGGGTGGGTTGCTGAACGTTCAGGCATTGCCTGATGAGACCAATAATCTTTGATTGAGGCTGCCCAGACATGTTAAAAACAAAGTAAGTGAGCTCTGACTCTGTCTGGGCAGGTTCAATATTATTATTAATATTATTATACACTATTTATATCACGCCAACAGTTTACACAGCGCTTTACAATATAGAGGGGGGACAGCACAATTACAGTACAGTTCAATACAGAAGAGACAGGAGGGCCCTGCTTGTAGAGCTTACATTATAAAGGGAGGGGGTGGTGGTACAAAAGGTAATAGATGCAGGGAATGATTTGATGGGGGTGGCTCCGGGACAGTTGTTAGGTGGGTGCGGGATAGGTTTCCCTGAATAAGTGAGTTTTCAGGGATTTCCTAAACGTGGACAGGTTAGGGGCTGATCACATATACCAGGGCAGGTAGTTCCAGAGGATGGGAGAGGCTCTAGAGAAGTGCTGAGGGCGAGCATGAGAGGAGGTAACGTGGGAGCTAGAGGGCAGGAGGTCCTGGGAGGATCGGAGGGGACGATTTGGGTGATATCTGCAGATGAGGTTGGTAAAGTAGCTGAAGGCGATGTTGTGGGTTGCCTTGTATGGTGTGGTTAGCATTTTGAATTTTATACGGTGGGGTAGGAGAAGCCAGTGAAAGGACTGGCAGAGAGGGGCAGCAGTCACGGATTGGTTAGTGAGGTGTATTAGCCTAGCAACAGCATTCATAATGGATTGAAGGTGGGATAGCCTATGTAAGGGTAGGCCATTAAGGAGAGAGCTGCAGTAGTCAAGGCAGGAGATAATCAAGGAGTAAATACGTTGCTTTGTGGTGTCATTAGTCAGGAAGGGTCGGATTCTGGAGATGTTGCAGAGGTTAAAGCGGCAGGATTCAGCCACTGATTGGATGTGGGGGCTGAAGGAGAGGTCAGAGTCAAGGATTACACCCAGCACCCTGGCAGGTGTGGAGGGCCCAGTGGTTTGGGGGGGGGGGGGGGGCTAGAAGGAGGAAATATAACAAGCTCAGTTTTAGAAAGATTGCGTTTTGAGAAAGTGGTGTGACATCCATACTCATATGTCATTCAGTAAGTGTGAGATCCGTGAGGAGATCGAGGGGAGAGATAGATTTAGGTGTCAGTATTGGAAGCCATGTGAGGTTATCCACTGGCCCAGGGACGAGGTATAGAGCGAGAATAAGAGGGGCCCAAAGACAAAGCCTTGGGGTACCCCAACAGAGAGAGGAAGAGGAGCAGAGGAGACGGAGTTGTAAGTGACACACTGTGTCGAAGGCAGCAGAGTGGTCTAAGCCCTTGTACACACGGTCGGACATTCCAACGGAAAATGTCCGATCGGACCGTGTTGTCGGATAATCCGACTGTGTGTGGGCTCCATCGGACTGTTTCCGTCGGAATATCCGACGGACAAAGTTTTAGAGCTGGGCTATAAAACTTTCCAACAACATGATCCGATAGGGATTTGTCCGATTGTGTGTAGAGAATTCCGATCAGACAAAGTGCCACGCATGCACAGATCAAATTCTTAGACCAAAGCTATTGGCTACTAGCCTGAACGTAGTCCTGTCCTAATGAAATAACGTCATCACGTTATGTACGATTGGATTTTCCGACAACTTTGTCCGACCGTGTGTATGCAACACAAGTGTTGGACAAAATCCCTTATACAAAATCCCACAGATTTTGTTGTCGGAATGTCCGACCATGTGTACAAGGGCTAAGAGTGTGAGTATGGAGTAAGGGCTATTGGTTTTAGCAGTTAGTAGGTCATTGATGAGCTTTAGTAGGACAGTTTCAGTGGAATGTGGTGGACAGAAGCTGGACTGTAGAGGGTCGAGAAGATTGTTGTCCATGAGATAACGACTCATTCGGTTATGGACAAGGCATTCGATGAGCTTGGAGGCAAATGGAAGCAGGGAAATGGGTCTTAAGTTATTCAAACAGGTGGGGTCTAGTGAGGATTTTTTAACCAGTGCATGTTTGAGAGGGGAAGGAAAGGTGCCGGAGGAGAGGGAGAGGTTGAAGATGTGGGTTAGGAAGTTTAGGATAGAGTGGGAAGGTGGTCGCAGTAATTGTGAGGGAACAGGGTCCAGGGGACAGGTGGTGAGGTGGGCCATGGAGAGGAGTTTATCAACTTCATCGTGGTAACTGGGCAGAAGGAAGAGAGTATTGAGTGCGGTGTTGGACCTGATGTGTTGGCTAGGGGAGGAAGTTGATTGCTGGTTTTCTCCTTGCGAATTGTGTTGATTTTGCTTTTCAAATGGTTGGCAAAAATTGTTGGTTGAGCGGTAAGTAAGTTGGTGGGCGGGAGCAGTAGGGGGGTGAAGTAAGGAATTAAGGGTAGAAAATAACTGACAAGGTATGGCTGAGAGGGTTTTGATAAGAGTGTTGTAGTAGGTTTGTTTAGCAGTGTGGAGGCAGGAGTTGTATTTGAGAAGGGCAGATTTGTAAAGGGTAAAGTTTTGCAGGGATTTAGATTTACGCCATGCTCGGTCAAGAGCACAGCTGCGTCTCTTGAGACTTAAAAAGACTTGGGGGCTTCTCGTCCACCGAAAGATGCCCCTTTTGAAACTTCTGGCCTGAAGGCTGTTTTTTCTTCCAGGTCTTCTGGAACTCACGGCCAGGCCTATAGCGGCAAGCACCCTTGCTTTATCTGAACCAGATGGGTTTACTTCCTCTTTGATTCCCTGCATCGCATAGTAGTCCATTATGTGTTACTTACCTGACACAGGAGCCAGCGAAGTCACCGCTGTCCCCTGTAGTCTGGAGCATCCATCTTCTCGGTGGGTCTCGCTGCTCCGCTGCTGTCAATCGGGGAAGCCGCGATGACGTCACTCCCTCGCATGAGCACGGGAGCCACCACTCGCGACATTTCGCCGTTGACAGCGGCTCGCTCAGTGCGCCTGTTTACCTGTCTAGGCTTACCTATAGGTCCAAGTTGGTTGTAAGGGTTTACAACCACTTTAATGATTAAAGTGAAACAATAAAAGTGTAATATTCCTTTAAATTTCGTACCTGGGGAGTGTCTATAGTATGCCTGTGAAGGTGCGCATGTTTCCCGTGCTTAGAACTGTCCCTGCAAAAAGTGTCATTTCTGCAGGAAAAAAAGTATTTTAAAATCCCTTGTGGCATAATACAGAGAACACTCAATGAGTGTTCTCTGTATTACGGGAGCCGACAATTTATTCATTGATAAAAAAAAAAAAAAAAAAAATGAAAAAGCGTAGAGTTCCCCGAAATTCAATTACCAGGCCCTTGAGGTCTGGTATGGATATTATGGGGAACCCCGTGTCAAATGAAAAAAAAAAATGTATGTGGGGGTCCCCCTAAAAATCCATACCAGACCCTTTATCCGACCCCACACAACCTGGCAGGCTGCAGGAAAAGAGGGGGGGACAAGAGAGCCCCCCCTCCTGAACCGTACCAGGCCACATGCCCTCAACATTGAGAGGATGCTTTGGGGGTCTGTGACCTGACGCAGGTCTCCGTTACATCAGAGGGGGGCGGGGTCCCCCATACGTCCTTGGGGAACCCCTGGCTTCCCTCGCTAGCATCAGGGGGGTAGGATCAGGTGACGGGTGGCCCCGCCCTCCTAATATAAGAAACGTCAGGCGCTGGGCTCCCCGCAGTGTCTCCTCAGTTGGACTTTCTGATGGAAAATGTCCGATCGACCGTGTTGTCGGATAATCCAACCGTGTGTGGGCTGCATTGGACTGTTTCCGTCGGAATATCCGACCGACAAAGTTTTAGAGCTGGGCTCTAAAATTTTCCACAAACATGATCGGATCGGACTTTGTCCGATCGTTTGTAGAGAATTCCAATTGGAAAAGTGCCACTCATGCTCAGATCAAATTCCTAGACCAAAGCTATTGGCTACTAGCCTGAACGTAGTCCCGTCGTAACAAAATAACGTCATAACGTTATGAATGATTGGATTTTCCGACAACTTTGTCCGACCGTGTGTATGCAACACTGGTTTCAGACAAAATCCGACGGATTTTGGCGTCGGAATGTCCGACTGTGTGTACAAGGGCTTAGAGAGCTCCAGGAAACAGCAAGTTTCTCTTCTCTGGTGCAGCAAGACCTCTGGTAAGTCTGGGAGGGGTTCCCTCTCCCCACCAGACGTCCCCTGTGCCTTTTTTTCTTCCCCTCTTCTCGGGGAAAGGGTTCCAAAGGTTTTCTTTTAAAAAATTCTCTAACGGCACACCGTTTGGTGGCGTCAAGCCCCCGCCCCCCGCCATTCCTCCTTCCTCTCGGTGGATCCTATAGGGTCAGGGGGATGTGCTCACTCGGGAAAAACTAATTTTTTTTAAAAAAAGGGGAAAGGGCAGTAGACGAAGGGGGAGCGGGGCTTAGCGCGGCACTGGCGTCCAACGTCCAGCGTGGGAAGGTTTGGTTTTTAAAGCACCATTGTGTTATTTATGCTGCAGGAGGGACACAAGAGCAATGAGGTTGGTGACACAGGCATTCCTTTGACACATTTTCCTACTGCATCAAGCTGAGCATTAATAGCAGTGACAGAGATGAACTATTTGTCAAGCAGTGGATGCATTCCATCTGGTACTACCTCTGCTTTGTGCATCAGGCTATGGCAGAAGGGGGTAAAAATACCTCAATAAAGGGCTCTAAAAAGACTTATTTAGTCACACAGAAGCCTAGATCCATCCCAGTAAGAGGGTATCCTCCCATGAGAGTAATAGGGCTGGTCACAGTGAGCGGTCAGGAGGGGCAAGTGTTGCAACTGCTCTTAAACACTGCAGGTCCTGTGTATATTACTAAGGAGGTTTTTTCTTCAACCATTTTAAGCCTGAAGTAAAAGTTTGATGTTTTAATCGCATTCCTAGAGTGGGACTAAGCATAACAGGTCCCCATCCATTGCTCAGGACTCTCATACTGAGGAACAAGGAGCGAGGAATGGCAAATTTCTCTCTAGGACCAGGAAAAGGCTGATGTCTCCTCTTCCGAAGAACCTGATGCGAAGTATCAAGCTCGAAGGAAAGGCTGTTTACAGTTGCTCGAATTGGTCCTCTCCACATTTTTACTGCCAATAACCCACCGTGCCATTCCATCCTACCTTACAAACGCTAAATTTAGCAATTTGGCTATTGAGACCCACAGTCTGAAAGATTGTGGGTGGTTAGCCTCAATAGTTCTACTTTGGTTAAATGCTAGGAAGCCGGCCACCAGAGTCATGTATCTGGAAGGCATATGTCTCCTGGTGTAAATCCAGTTTTGGCACCCCGGGAAATATTTCATAGGTAGGATCCTTGAATTCCTACATATAGAATTAGAAATGAAGCTGGCCTTGAGCACTATCGATGGCCAGATGTCAGCCTTATCGGTCTTTCTTTTCATCAACCACTTGCTTCCCTCTCTCTGGTTTGTAACTTTATTCAGGGGTAACTTGGATTAATCCTCCAGTTTGTTCACCCCTGAACCCTTGATATTTAATTTTAGTCCTGTCGGCTTATAGAAGCAGCCTTTTTTTTTTTTTTTTTTTTTGGAGCCAGTATGAAATATTCCCTTGGTCCTCTTGACAGGGGAAAAATAATTTTCTTGGTTGCCATATCTTCTGCAAGAAGAGTATTCAAATTGGCTGCTCTTTCTTGTAAGGAGCCGTATTGGTTGTTCATAAGGATGAGGCTGTGCTGCGGCCTCATCCTGAATTCTTACCGAAGGTAGTATCAGCTTTTCATTTAAACCAGGATATTGTTCTGCCTTCATTTTTTTCCAGAACTTCGTTTTTGTGGAAGAAAGGTCACTACATTTTCTTGATGTGGTGAGAGCAGTCAAGGTCTATTGAAAGTGACCGCTCAGATTCGTAAACAAATGTTTTGTTTGTGTTGCCAGATGATCCTAAAAGAGGACAGGCAGCATACAAATCTACTTTTTCTAAATGGATTCGTCAAGTGATTGTTCAAACTTATGGTTTAAAGAGGAAAATTCCTCCTTTTCATATTAAAGCACACTCCACCAGGGCTGTTAGTGCTTCTTGGGCAGTGCATCGCCAAGCCTCCATGGCTTAAATCTGCAAGACTGCAGCTTGGTTTTCAGTCCATACATTTACCAGATTCTGTCAAGTAGATGTAAAAGGCATGAGGACATCGCCCCTGGGTGCAGTGTACTGCAGGTTGCAGTATGATTCCTCTAGTCTCTTGGTGCCATACTTTATTGTGTCTCCCTCCCTTCAGTTGGCATTGCTATGGGACATCCCATATAGTAACTACTATGGCTCTGTGTCCCGTGATGTATGATAAGAAAATAGGATTTTTGTAACAGCTTACCTGTAAAATCCTTTTCTTTGAAGTACATCACGGGACACAGAGGTCCCTCCCTTCTTGATATACACATGTATTGCTTTGCTACAAAACTGAGGTACTCCCACCAGTGGGAGAGGTTATATAGGGAGTGCACTTTTTAATTTAGGGCATGTCAGTGTCCATCACCTGAAGGTGACCTATAACCCACATAGTAACTACTATGTCACTGTGTCCCATGATGTACTCCAAAGAAAATAATTTTACAGGTAAGCTGTTACAAAAGTCCTATTTTACAGGTTCTACCTTTTTGTTTTTGTTTTGTTTTTAAAACTTTGTATGGAGCTAAATGAAGGGGTGAAAGCAAATGTAGGATAAGTCACAGCTCTGACATTCATTCATGTGTAAATTGTAGTTTGCTTTATTGAACCAAATAGCAGGCTTTGTTCAAGAGGATTTAAGGAGAGCCTGAAAAATACAAAGAATAATAATGCAAAATTTCACATATGCTTCAAAATAATACATTTTTATATTTTAGCCCTGATTCTAATAAATAAATAAGCTATATACAGGCATTATATAAGCCATTTAACAACAATAATTTTAGTCAAAGTTTTACTTGGCAAAGTAACTGGAAATGTTCAAAAAACTGTATCAGGACTATCAACGAGATTATCATTTTACTATTATTTGCCCTAGAAATCAAGGTAAGAGAGGATAAATCACACCACTTGAGAGAGCTTTTATCCTTTTAACAAAAAGTGCTCTGTCAATTTAGTAAGTATATGAACACCAAACATTTAATTTGCCTTTTGTGTCCAATTAAAATAATATCTATTCCAAAGATGATCTACACCTATAATTGGTAGCATTAGTAAAAGCTTTTTCACTTGTCAAAACTAATTTTGAAATTAGTTAATTTACAAAAGGCCTGAACTCCCTACTGACCTTAAGCATCATTATTACCGTCTTTTTTTTTTTTTTTTAAAGCCCATGTACAAGCGCCACTTTTTTGACAATTTAACTAGTAAGCCTTTGGTACTGAGATTTTTCCAACGGTTTCTAAAAGCAATTGTAATGACAGCACAAATAGTAGGGGAAAACATTCACAGGCTGTAGAGATCAAATGCTTAGCGACAAAATCAAATTTAATTTTGGCAGCTGGAGATGTATAAAGGCCTAAGATCTTTTAACTCATTGAGGTTGATTTACTCTTCCTCTGCACAGGTCATACTGCAATGAAGGCCACCGATGAGGCTGCAATGATGGGAAAAGGTGAGGCTGCAATGATTGGCACAGGTGAGGATGCAATGATGGGCACAGGTCATGCCGCAATGATAGATACAGGTGAGGCTGCAATGATGGGCGCAGGTTATGCTGCAATGGTGGGCACAGTTGAGGCTGCAATGATGGGCAAAGGTCACGCTGCAATTGTGGGCACAGGTGAGGCTGCAATGGTGGGCACAGATCACGCTGCAATGGTGGGCACAGGTAAGGCTGCAATGGTGGACACCTATCAAGCTGCAATGGTGGGCACGGGTGAGGCTGCAATGATGGGCACAGGTCATGCTGCAATGGTGGGCATATGTCATGCTGCAATGGTGGCCACATGTCATGCTGCAATGATAGGCACAGGTCACGTGCAATGGTGGGCACAGGTGAGGCTGCAATGATGGGCAAAGGTCACGCTGCAATTGTGGGCACAGGTGAGGCTGCAATGGTGGGCACAGATCACGCTGCAATGGTGGGCACAGGTAAGGCTGCAATGGTGGACACCTATCAAGCTGCAATGGTGGGCACGGGTGAGGCTGCAATGATGGGCACAGGTCATGCTGCAATGGTGGGCACATGTCATGCTGCAATGGTGGCCACATGTCATGCTGCAATGATAGGCACAGGTCACGTGCAATGGTGGGCACAGGTGAGGCTGCAATGATGGGCACAGGTCACACTGCAATGATGGGCACAGGTCACACTGCAATGATGGGCACAGGTCACACTGCAATGATGGGCACATGTCATGCTGCAATGGTGGGCACAGGTCACACTGCAATGGTGGACAAAGGTCATAGTGCAATGGGGGCAGAGGTCACACTGCAATGGTGAGCACAGGCCATGCTGCAATGGTGGGCACAGGTCATGCTGCATTGGTGGGCACTGATAAAGCTGCATTGATGGGCACAGGTGAGCCTGCATTGATGGGCACAGGTGAGCCTGCATTGATGAGCACTGATAGGATGCACTGATGGACAGTGGTGAGGCTGCACTTACGGGCACTGATAAAGTTGTTGTTAAAGAGGAAGTAAACCCTGATGGGTTTACTTCCTCTTTGATTCCCTGCAAAGGTAAAGCATAATGGACTACTATGCATCACATAGTAGTCCATTATGTGTCACTTACCTGACACAGGAGCCAGCGAAGTCACCGTTGTCCCCTGTAGTCTGGAGCATCCATCTTCTCGGTGGGTCTCGCTGCTCCGCCGCTGTCATTCGACGAAGCCGCGATGACGTCACTCCCGCGCATGCGCATGGGAGCGGCCACTCGCGGCATATCGCCGTTGACAGCGGCGCGCTCAGTGCACCTGCGCGCCGCTGTCTATGTGCCTGTGTTTTGGCAAATATCTCCTAAACCGTGTAGGTTTAGGAGATATTTCTTTGACCTACAGGTAAGCCTTAATCTAGGCTTACCTGCAGGTCAAAGAGGTTTGTAAGAGTTTACAACCACTTTAACCACTTCAGCCCTGGAAGGATTTGTCCCCTTAATGACCAGGCCATTTTTTGTGAAACTGCGTCATTTTAAGTGACAATTGCGTGGTCATGCAACTCTGTAACCAAACAAAATTGACATCCTTTTTTCCCACAAATAGAGCTTTCTTTTGGTGGTATTTGATCACCTCTGCGTTTTTTATTCTTTGCGCTATAAACAAAAAAAGAACGACAATTTAGAAAAAAAATTTTTTTTTACTTTTTTCTATAATACATATCCCGAAAAAAAATTACAGCATGAAAAAACAAATCCCAATAAGCGTATATGGATTGGTTTCCACAAACATTATCGCTTCTGCCACAGAGATCACCATTATCGCACACCTTCCGGCAACTGCACCTGCATGAGCCGACACTACGGCGATTTGGGCAAGAGAGGCAACCTGCCACTGTATAACAACAGCTAATGTTAAGCCGAGTAAATTGATACCCAACATGTCATGCTTCAAAATTGTGTCCGCTCATGGAATAGCGTCAAACTTTTACCCTCAAAAATCTCCATAGGCACCATTTAAAAAATTCTACAGGTTGCATGTTTTGCGTTACAAAGGAGATCTAGAACTAGAATTATTGCTCTCGCTGTACCAATCGCGGCGATACCACATGTGTGGCTTGACCACCATTTTCATATTCATGCAACACACACACATATGCATTCGATTCTGCGCACAAGCTCGTTGGGACGGGGCACGTTAACATTTTTTTTTTTCTTATTTATTTTACTTAATTTTATTCATTTTTTCAGTTTTTTTTATTTTTTTTAAATTGGGTCACTTTTCTTCCTATTACAAGGAATGTAAATATTCCTTGTAATAGAAAACAAGCATGACAGGTCCTCTTAAATATGATAGCTGGGGGTCAAAAAGTCCTCAGATCTCATATTTGGACTAAAATGCGAAAAAAAAAAAAAAAAAAAAAGTAATTTGAATAAATGACAACAAAAAAATGTGCCTTTAAGAAGTATGGGCAGAAGTGAAGTTTTGACGTTGCCTCCGCCCTCCTATGGTATGGAGATGGGTGGGGGCCATCGTCCCCTCACTCGTCTCCATGCACAGACATGGAAAAGTCCTGATCGCCTCCACTGCTACCACGGCTCCGGTAAGCGACGGAGGGCGCGGGAGAGCGGCGGGAAGGGGGTGGCACCTCTCCCGCTACTGATAACAGTGATCTCGCTGCGAATCTGACACAAAGACCACCATTATCGTACACAGAACAGCCGGCTCTAAAGATGGATGCCTCGGTTGTGGCAGCAGCTGCTGTCGTTACCGAGATATCCATCTTCAAACTGCCGATGTATATCTACATGTGGTTAAAATCAAATAATATTATTTATTTTTTGTAAATTTGTGTTTATTAACAGTTTTTCAACATATACAAACACATGACCCATAACCCCCCCCCCCCCCCTTCCCAGACCCCTGTGCAGCCCCCCAGTCACTACCAGATCTTAGACCATGTTCATCAGCTGTATCCCACAAAAATCATGCTCCCCAAAGAGTAATGATGTGTCCCAACCCTGAAGGCACAACAGAAAGACCCATACAGCTCACAGCAGCAACCTGCCCCGTGCACCAAATGGCTATCAAGGAATCCTCTCCCCACTCAACAATCTAATTCGAAGTATCTTTGGCATCCAACCAGCCCTGCCACATCTTCTCAAATTTCTTGGGCATCCCCTAATTAGGTATGTGGCCTTGTAAAGTGGTAGTGCTTTGTTAATCAAGCTTTTCCAATAAGACACAGAAGGTGGTTCAGTTTTTTTTCCAATATAACAGGATAGCTTTACGCGCATAGAACAAAGACAGAGATATCATAGTCCTTTGTGCCCTTCGAGGCGCCAACTCCTCCACCAGCCCGAGCAAACAAACCGCAAAACTGTAAGAGGAATCGGCACTGAAAGGACTGTTTGTATGGTGTCCGTCACTCCCTTACAGAAGTTCTTAATCTGCTGGCACTGCCAAAATATATGATCAAAGCCAGCTCGGTCCTCCGTACAACGCCAGCACCCCGCTGCACCCGTGCCATACATTCCAGCTAGCCTTGCAGGGGTATAGTGTACCCTGTATAGAATTTTAAATTGAATAAGTCTATCTCTGGCTGATACCAGGGTCTGAAACGGGTAGTCCCACATGTCGTCCAAGTCCTCCCCCCCAAAGTCTGTCACCAAAGTACTCCATGTGTCTCTGCATTTTTGGATCACACTTGGACTTTCAACGAACAGCTCTTTGTAGACCGCGGATAGAGGCTTCAGCAAGTCCTCCGTCCGCAGCACACTCTCCAGGGCAGACACACCCAGCTCCAAAGCATCAGAACCAAACTGCGTGAGGAAGGCATGCCTCAACTGGAGGTAGCAAAATAAATACCAGTTTGGTAGATTGTATTTAATTTCTAGTTGGTCAAACGTATATAGCTTTGTCTCCCCTACTATGTGCTTTAGATGTTTGATGCCAACCCTGGCCCATATCACTGGGTCAGGAATCGCACCAAAATGTGGAAGTCTGGGATTAAACCAGAGAGGAGTGTTTGGCGACCAGCACCCCACCCTGTTCTTCATCAAGACCTGTGCCCTGTCCCAAGCTCTCACCGTTGCTCGCATTGAGACCGTCAGAGAAGGGGAAGCCCTTGGACCCCTATATACCAAGTGGGACAAACTTTCATAGGAGCCCAGAAGGGCTGCCTCTAGTACCGTAGTCGAATCCCCGTCATCCCTCGTTAACCAACGCCTGACGACCACCATCTGTCCAGCTATAAAATACTTAAAAAGATCCAGTAAAGCCAAGCCACCTTGACCCCAGGGTTCCTGCAAAACACGGAGACTTATCCTGGGATGTGCGGCCTTCTGAAAAAAGAGCAGGGAATCCAAATTGGTGTGTTTCGCAAAAAGTATAGGAACACCGGTAGGACTTTCATTTTTAGTAAATGACCCCTACCAATCAGGGACAATGGTAAATGTTTCCATGCATCCAGTTGTACCTTAACCTTGGCCAGCAATGGAAAAAAATTTTGAGACATGTAGTCACCTACTCTTGGGGATACCCGCACACCCAAGTACTTGAACTCCTGCACCCATGCAATGGGAACCTTAGTGGTCGCCAGAGCATGCCCCCCCCCCCCATCAATAGCCATCACGTTGGACTTCTCCCAGTTAACCCATAGCCCGGAGTATGTGGCAAATTTGTCAAGCACCTCAAACACTGTCTCCAAGGAGGGCCCTGCATCTTGCAGAAAGAGAAGCATGTCATCCGCGTATAACACTAAGCATTCCTTGATACCCCCCTACCTCCAAAGTTCCAACCTCAGGGGACCTCAGCAGAGCTATAGCCAGGGGCTCTATTGCTAACGCAAATAAGGATGGAGACAGCGGGCACCCTTGACGCATGCCCCTGCCCACTTTAAACTGAGAGGAGATCGAGGTACCTATTTTAATAACCGCCCGAGGATTGTGATAAAGCAGAGATATCCAGGTCACGAAAACCTCTCCAAAGCCCATGTGCCTCAGAACTGCTAGCATGTACTGCCAGTCTACAGAATCGAAGGCCTTAGCCATGTTGAGGGAGACCACTACCCTCAAAATAATATTATTATTAAATAAAACATTACATCACTCTCTTGTCCTTAATTCAAAATTAAGTTAAATTTATCAGGTATTTTGTTCCTTTAAGCCCCTTTCACACTTGTACGACTTGTCCTGCGACTTGGGACTGCAAAGTCACATGACAAGTAACTTCCCATGATTTCCAATGACAACCATTCAAATTAGTACGACTTCAAGTCGTGCTGACTTCAAAGTCCCTGCACAACTTCGGTCTGACTTTTATCCTACTTTAGCCCATTTAATATCACTGAAGTATTAAAGTCAGATCGCCGTCTTAACTGATCCAACTTTGGCATGCGACTTGTGCTCTGATGATTTTGAAGGGAAACTCCACATGAAATAAAAAAAAGTGGCATGGGTTCACCCTCCAAGAGCATACCAGGCCATTCGGTCTGGCATGGATTTTAAGGGGAACCTCCCACTCTGAAAACATGGCATGGAGTCCCCCCAAAATCCATACCAGACCTTTATCCAAGGGCGAAGCCTGGCAGGTCAGGAAACGGTATGGGGATGAGCGAGCGCCCCGTCCACATGCCCTCAACATGGAGGATGGGTGCTTTGGTATAGGGGGACCTTGCTCCCCCCAACCCCAAAGCACCTTGTCCCCATGTTGATGAGTACAAGGGCCCCTTCCCGAGAACCCCAGACGTTGGTTGAGGGGGTCTGCGGGCAGAGGGCTTATCGGAATCTGGAAGCCCCCTTTAACAAGGGGGCCCCCAGATCCTGGCACCCCACCCTATGTGAATGGGTGTGGGGTTCATTGTGTCCCTACCCAGTCACCTAAAAAAGTGTCAAAAATAAAACGCAGTACACAGGTTCGGTCCCCGAACTCTTCTCCCTTCTGACTGTTCTGCCTCCTCCGCTGATGTCTTCTGCCTCTACCGGTTTTTCTCCCCTGTCTGGGTCTTCTCCTCTGATGGCGTCTAGCCCTCTCCGGTTCTTCTCCCTCAGTCCACTGTCTTCTGCCTATGCTGGGTCTTGACTGCTGTCTTCTCACTCTTTTGCCAGGTCTTCTCTGCTGTCTTTTCCCTCTGTCCTTTTTCTGTTGTTGACTCAACGCTCTCTCCTGCTCTAATGCTGGGTGCGCAGTGTTCCACTACTTATATTGACATAGGGAAGGGTCACTGGGTGATATCATCCAGAGGCCCCACCCCTTATGATGTCACCACCCTGGGCAGGATGGGGTGGTCCACCGGTGACCCCGCCCCATGCCAATATAAGTACTGGCACACTGCGCACTCAGCATTAGAGCGGGAGAGACTGTCGAGTCAACATCGGAAGAAGAACAGAGGGAAAAGAGAGTGAAGAAGGTGTCTTTATGGATCGTGCTTTGTGCACTGGTGCAAATCATTTAGTGGAGGGGGATTGTGGTGTGGGGTTGTTTTTCAGAGGTTGGACTTGACCCCTTAGTTCCAGTGAACTAAGACAGTGAACTTGGCATCTGCATACCAAGTCATTTTGAACAATTTCATACTCTCAACTTTGTGGGAACAGTTTGGGGGTGGCCCTTTACTGTTCCAACGCGACTGTGCACTAGTGCACAAACAAAGTCCAACAAGGACATTGATGAGCAAGTTTGGGGTGGAGGAACTTGACTGGCCTTCACTGTTCTGCCTCAAACCAATAGAACACCTTTGAGCAGAGACTGCGAGCCAGGCCTTCACTCCAACATCAGTGCCTGATCTCACAAATGCGCTTCTGGAAGAATAGTCAAACATTCCCATAGACACACTCCTAAACCTTGTAAACAATTTTCCCAGAAGAGTTGAAGCTGTTATAGCTACAAAGGGTGGGCCAACTCAATGTTGAACCTTACAGACTAAGACTGGGAAGCCATTAAAGTTTATTTGCTTGTAAAGGCAGGTATCCCAATACTTTTGGTAATATAGTGTATATATTTATACATGTTTATCATATGCCCCCTTAATCTCCTCTTCTCAAGAGAGAATACATTTAATTGCTCTAATATTTCCTCATAACTGAACTCCTCCAGGCCTCTCAGTTTGGTCTCCCTTCTCTGCACTGTCTCCAGTTCTCTAATATCCTTTTTGTGAACTGGTGCCAAAAACTGAACTGCATATTCCCGATGAGGTCTCACTAATGATTTATACAGGGAAAAAATGATTAGTGATGGACGAACATCTGATGGGACGGTTTGCGAAAGCGATCACGCGCAAATGTTCGCGAACCATAAGTTCGCGGCGGGTTCCATTCATTGGCAGGCGAACATGAAAAAATGTTGTCACTTCAGGAATGCATGAAGGCCATGGAGGAGAGGCAAGGCCAGGCTATGAAGGGGGAGCAGGAGATGATCCTGCTATTGGAAAAGTTGCCATCATTTTTTTTTATAAGTTATATAAATCGTTTATATAGTTATAACGTGTTTTTAGTTTTTTTGTAATATTGCTCGGCTTAAGTGTAATAGCTCTGTCTAAATCAGCCAGAACTGACAGAAGCCGGTAAATACATGTCAAATACATACAGGGTCCATTCACACGTCTGTAAAATGGGAAGGTTTACAAACCAATTGATTTTCAATTCCAGTCTGAAAAATTAGGCATTCACAGCCTGGATAAAGAAGTAAGTGTCGGCCAGTAGAGGCCCCAAAAATTAGCCAACAGGCGTTCACCTGACAGCAGAGAACTTTGTATTCTGTGGCTGGAGGTACATTCAGAGGATAAATAAGTTTCGGCCATTATAGGCCCCAAAAATTAGGCATTCAACGGACATAAAAGGCTTTTTATGCCGCTGTATTTACCTAAGACAGGGACCATGAATTGTTATGGGTGGTGGTGGATCTTTTTGGTCTGTCATGAGGAATTTGAATCAAACATGATCTATTGCTCACATGTTTTGAATTCCTCTGAGATCCATGCCTCATTCATTTTTAGAAATGTGAGGTAGTCAACACTGTCGTGAGCTAGGCGAGTGCGCTTATCCGTCACGATCCCCCCTGCTGCGCTGAACGTCCTTTCGGACAGGACACTGGACGAGGGGCAAGCCAACAGTTCCATTGCAAATTGTGCAAGCTCTGGCCAGAGGTCAAGCCTGCCCACCCAGTAGTCCAGGGGTTCATCACTTACATAGTTAGTCAGGTTGAAAAAAGACACAAGTCCATCTAGTTCAACCACAAAAAAAAATAATAATAATAATATCATACAATCTCATATACCCAATTCTATACCCACAGTTGATCCAGAGGAAGGCAAAAAACCCCAGCAGAGCATGATCCAATTTGCTAAAGCAGGGGAAAAAATTCCTTCCTGATCTCCGGAGAGGCAATCAGATTTTCCCCGGATCAATAATACCTATAAATGTTAGTACCCAGTTATATTATGTACACTTAGGAAATAATCCAGACCTTTCTTAAAGCAATCAACTGAGCTGGCCAAAACCACCTCTGCAGGGAGTCTATTCCACATTTTCACAGCTCTTACTGTGAAGAAACCTTTCCGTATTTGGAGATGAAATCTCTTTTCCTCTAGACGTGAAGAGTGCCCCCTTGTCCTCTTTGTTGACTGTAAAGTGAATATCTCAACACCAAGTTCAAGTTCAGTTTATATGGACCCCTTAGATATTTGTACATGTTGATCATATTCCCCCTTAATCTCCTCTTATCAAGAGTGAATAAATTCAGTTCCTCTAATCTTTCCTCATAGCTGAGCTCCTCCATGCCTCTTATCAGTTTGGTTGCCCTTCTCTGCACTTTCTCCAGTTCCCCAATATCCTTTTTGAGAACTGGTGCCCAAAACTGAACTGCATATTCCAGATGAGGTCTTACTAATGATTTCAACAGGGGCAAAATTATATCTTTCTCTCTGGAGTCCATACCTATCTTAATAAAGAAAGGACTTTGCTCGCTTTGGAAACTGCAGCTTGGCATTGCATGCTATTATTGAGCTTATGATCTACTAAAATCCCCAGATTCTTCTCCACTATGGATCCCCCCAGTTGTACTCCCCCTAAGATGTATGATGCATGCACTTCTCAGAGCATCCACATTGACCCGTTAACTCGATGTAGTCGGACACCTGTCAGTCTAGGTGTTCACTGATGCTGGATCCAGATGACAGCTGTCGATGGGTCGGCTGAAAGAATGATCTCATATCAGAAGTGACCAACACATTTTTCAAACCGCCCTCTTCTCACAGACACTGTTGGATTGGTACCCGCAACTGTTTCTCTGTGAGTGGAAATTCCTCACAGAATTCCTCACAGAATCCGCACGCAAAAGCAGAATGCAGCATTTCTCTAAGCAAGGCCTGGAAGTGCTCCATTCTGAGAGCACTCTGTGATAGTGGTAACATTTCTGTCATTTTTTTTGTTTGTACCGGGGGTCTAAGTACGTTGCCACCTAGTACTGGTCCTTGCCCTTTATACTTTTTATACGGGGGTCCCTCTTAAAACACTGGAGAATGAAGGCCCCCATTTGCACTAAGCTGGTAGCGGTGTGGTGGCCTGGCTCCTGCTCATCATCCAGGATAATGTTGTCCTTGTTCTCCTCTCCCCATCCACGGACAACCACAGGGATCCCAGAAAGGTTTAAAGCATGCTCTTCTTGCTCCTCCTCATCTGCCCCGGAACCATCCTCCTCTGACTCCTCTTCAGACTCCTGTTGTTGACTTGTCTCAGATGGAGTAGCCCCCCTGGGAATTCATCCAGCATTGCGACTTCCTCATCTTCCTGCTCCTGCTCCTCGATAGCTTGATCAATGACACAACGCAATGCACGCTCCATAAAGAAGGCGTAAGGTACGATGTCACTGATGGAGCCATGGCTGCAATTGACCAGTTTGGTGATCTCATCAAATGGCCGCAGAAGTCTGCATGTGTCGCGCATGATCAGCCACTGGCGCAGGGAAAAAAAAACAAGCTCCCCAGAACCTGTCCTGCCGCAGAGTTCATACAGGTAATCATTAACTGCACGTTTCCGCTGGAGCAGCCTATCAAGCATATACAAGGTTGAGTTCCATCATGTTGGGCAGTCACAAATGAGATGTCTGATGGGCAGATTGTGTCATCAATGAATGTCAGCAAGGCGAGCCATGGCCATATAAGATCTTCTGAAATGGGCCAAGATTTTCCTTGCCTACCACAAGACGTCCTGGACCCCAGGGTATTTGACAATGAATCGCTGCATGACCAAGTTCAAGACGTGTGCCATGCATGGCATGTGTGTAATTTTGCCCTGTTTCAACGCGCTCAGCAGATTGGCACCATTGTCGCACACCACTTTACCAACTGTCAAATTGCGCAGTGTTAGCCACTGATCCGCCTGTGAACGCAAAGCTGAAAGGAGTGCAGGGCCATTGTGGCTCTTGGCTTCCAGGCACAACAGTTGCAGCACAGCATGGCAACGTCTCACCTGGCATGTCGAATAGGTTTGGGGTATCTTGGGCGGTGCAGCAGAAGAGACTGTAGGAGCGGAAAAGGAGGAGTCAGCATAGGAGAAGAGGGAGGATGGAGTAGGAGGAGAAGAAGAGGCAGGCCTGCATGCAATCCATGCTGGTAAAACCGCATCTACACGGGTCCCACGGGTTACATGCTTGACAGCCGTCAGAAGATCACCCAGTGGGCAGTAAAAGTTATATACCTTCCCTGCCCGTGTTTGCTAGACCACGTGTCTGTGGTCAGATGTATCTTGACACCAACATGGCCATATAGCTCTGGGATGCCCTTCTGCGAGAAATATTTCCTTCCTGGGACCTTCCATTGTGGTGTTCCAATGGCCACAAATTTTCAAAAGGCCTCCGAGTCCACCAGTTTATATGGCAATAGTTGGTGGGCTATCAGGTCCGACAAGCCAGCAGTCAACCGTTGGGCAAGTGGGTTATCCGGCATCATCATTTTTTTACGCTTGAACATTTGGCCCACGGAAGCCTGCCTTTTCCATAAAAACGTGAGGACGGCATGATGGAAGGTGGAGGGGAAGACAATTGTGAGAAGAGAGGAAAAGGAGAAGTAGAAGAGGCTGGACGGTGAGAGCCTGGAGTTTGTGGGTTCTGACGGTGTTGCTCCGACTG
Organism: Lithobates pipiens; assembly: GCF_037356315.1. NCBI lineage: Eukaryota > Metazoa > Chordata > Amphibia > Anura > Ranidae > Lithobates > Lithobates pipiens. The sequence continues at coordinate 204,244,579 of NW_027507784.1, read as the reverse complement.
GGCTCGGTGATGGGAGTTCATGGGTCGTCCCTAGGTGAGTGTTGGGCTTACCGCTACTTATGCGTTGACTGTAAAGGCTGTAGATGGCAACACTATGGTCAGCAGCGGACACGTTAAAAAAAGCCCACACTGCGGAGCCATGTGCCGGCGTCCTGGGAGCGCCAGATGTGACCGTACATGGTTGATGGCTCGCTCCTGATACATTAGCAGTCTGGTTTTCCATCCAGTGCAATGTAAGTTCAGCCTGCTTCCCCTCCCTATCTGCTGGTCCATCTCTCCCTCTGAACTCCCCTCCTCTTCCTCTCTAGTGGGCACCCACATGGCATCCATAGACATGTCATCATTGACGTCACCTTCCCCACCACTAAAATTAGAGATCTGGGAGTAAACAGCAACAGCGGGGACCGACCTCCTTGGGCTGATCTGGGTACTGTCGTCAGGCTGCTGAGTGGCGGTTGTTGCTGCCTCCTCTTCCTGAACCAATGCCAAGAATGGCTGTGCATTGGAAATGTCTTGTGATGGATCAGAAAATAATTCCTGTGACTCAAGCGGAGGGTATATGGTGGTAGTGGTGTTGGTGGTAGTGTCTTTGGGGATGCACACAGCAGAGAGTGAAGAGGGTCCTTCCCTACCCCTACCATCCCTGCGGAAGGGCCTGCCTCTTTCTCTGCCTGTCATTTTTTAAATGACCCTGTGACAAAAGTCTCTAGAGAAGCGCAGTATATGTGGAAGAAGGAATATAACACCCCTCTTCAATCTGTCATCTTGGGGGGCCACTGGTCTATCACACCAGTTATAATACTTTTTTTCTAATTGTGTTTGTCACTCTTTGTAGTTGTAGTATCACTGCAGAACCGCTCAGCAGTCATAATGCTGCACAATACAAATGCACTATAATATGCTTTCTATATTAGAAAGCATATTATAAGTGTATTACACCCCCATATACTGCACACCAAACAATAGTACACATAGACCAGTCCTTAACCACTACAATACAGGGCACTTTCACCCCCTTTCTTCCCAGCCCAATTTTCAGCTTTCATCGCTCTAGCGCTTTCAATGACAATTGCGCGGTCATGCTACACTGTACCCAAATGAAATTGTTATCATTTTGTTCGCACAAATAGAGCTTTATTTTGGTGTTATTTATTCACGACTCCATTTTTTATTTTTTGCGATATAAGCGCAAAAAAAGCGGAAATTTGGAAAAAAAACAATATTTTCTTTTTTCTATTTGAAAAGAAATCCAATAAAATCAAATTTTGTCATAAATTTAAGCCAAAATGTATTCTGCTACATGTTTTTGGTAAAAAAAATTCTGTTAAGTGTATAATAATTGGTTTGTGTGATCAGGGACATATGTACGCAAATGATCATGTACAGTGGTGTGAAAAAGTGTTTGCCCCCTTCCTCATTTCCTGTTCCTTTGCATGTTTGTCACACTTAAGCCCCGTACACACGAGAGGACTTATGTCCGACAGACTTCCAAAGGAGTTCCGCCGGAGTTCCGCTGGAGTTCCGCCGGAGTTCTGACAGACTTTTCGGCCGAACGGACTTGGCCACACACGATCACACTAAACTCCGACGGATTCGAACGTGATGACGTACGACCCGACTCGAATAAGGAAGTTCATAGCCAGTAGCCAATAGCTGCCCTAGCGTCGGTTTTAGTCCGTCGGAGTAGCATACACACGAGCTGATTTTTCGAAGGGGACCGGGTCCGGCGGAGTTCCGTTGGGAAAATTTGAAGCATGCTTCATTTCTAAAGTCCGTCAGACTTTTGCGAAGCTAAAGTCCGTTGCAGCCCACACACGATCGGATAGTCTGACGGACTCGGTCTGACGGACTTTGGATGTTGAAAAGTCCGCTCGTGTGTACGGGGCTTTAAGTGTTTCGGAACATCAAACCAATTTAAACAATAGTCAAGGACAACACAAGTAAACACAAAATGCAATTTGTAAATGAAGGTGTTTATTATTAAAGGTGAAAAAAAATCCAAACCATCATAGCCCTGTGTGAAAAAGTGATTGCCCCCCTTGTTAAAACCTACTATAACTGTGGTTGTCCACACCTGAGTTCAATTTCTCTAGTCACACCCAGGCCTGATTATTGCCACACCTGTTCACAATCAAGGCATCACTTAAATAGGAGCTGCTTGACACAGTAAGGTCCACCAGAAGATCCTTAAAAGCTACACATCATGCCGAGACCCAAAGAAATTCAGGAACAATTGAGAAAGAAAGTAATTGAGATCTATCAGTCTGGAAAGGGTTATAAAGCCATTTCCAAAGCTTTGGGAATCCAGCGAACCACAGTGAGAGCCATTATCCACAAATGGCGAAGACATGGAACAGTGGTGAACCTTCCCAGGAGTGGCCGGCCACCCAAAATTACCCCAAGAGCACAGCGACGACTCATCCAAGAGGTCACAAAAGACCCCACAACAACGTCCAAGGAACTGCAGGCCTCATTTGCCTCAGTTAAGGTCAGTGTTCATGCCTCCACCATCAGGAAAAGACTGGGCAAAAATGGCCCGCATGGCAGAGTTCCAAGGAGAAAACCCCTGCTGAGCAAAAAGAACATCAAAGCTCGTCTCAATTTCTCCACAACACATCTTGATGATCCCCAAGACTTTTGGGACAACATTCTGTGGACCGATGAGACAAAAGTGGAACTCTTTGGAAGGTGTGTGTCCAAGTATATCTGGCGTAGAAGGAACACTGCATTTCATAAAAAGAACATTATACCAACAGTAAAATATGGTGGTGGTAGTGTGATGGTCTGGGGCTGTTTTGCTGCTTCAGGACCTGGAAGACTTGCCGTGATAAAAGGAACTATGAATTCTGCTGTCTACCAAGAGATCCTGAAGGAGAATGTCCGACCATCTGTTCGTGTACTCAAGCTGAAACGAACTTGGGTTCTGCAGCAGGACAATGATCCTAAACACACCAGCAAGTCCACCACCGAATGGCTGAAGAAAAACAAAATGAAGACTTAGGAGTGGCCTAGCCAAAGTCCTGACCTGAATCCTATTGAGATGTTGTGGTATGACCTTAAAAAGGCCGTTCATGCTCGAAAACCCTCTAATGTAACTGAATTAGGACAATTCTGCAAAGATGAGTGGGCCAAAATTCCTCCAGGACGCTGTAAAAGCCTCATTGCACGTTATCGCAAACGCTTGGTTGCAGTTGTTGCTGCTAAGGGTGGCCCAACCAGTTATTAGGTTTAGGGGGCAATCACTTTTTCACACAGGGCCATGATGGTTTGGATTTTTTTTCACCTTTAATAATAAACACCTTCATTTACAAATTGCATTTTGTGTTTACTTGTGTTGTCCTTGACTATTGTTTAAATTGGTTTGATGTTCCGAAACACTTAAGTGTGACAAACATCCAAAGGAACAGGAAATGAGGAAGGGGGGCAAACACTTTTTCACACCACTGTACATATGTGTGCAGATAATCATTGGGACATGTGATTTTAGTGGGACATATGTGGGGGACATGTTTTTATTATTAGGGACATGTGTTTTTATTATTTGGGGACATGTATGTTTTGGGGACATGTGTGTTTTGGGGACATATGTGGGGACTGTGTTTGTACTGTGTGGTGTGTTGTGTGTTGACACTAGACTGATGATCAGTGAGTAAAAAGCTGTAAAAAACAGCTTATACTCACTGATCATCAGCCGGCTGCAGCGTTCTGCTCTCCTCTCCTCAGCGATGACTTCCGTGTGAGGAGAGGAGAGCCGATTGCCTAGCAACCGGCTGTTTGTTTACATCACATGACGGCCGTGATTGGACACGGCTGTCATGTGATCAGGAGGGCCAATCACAGAGCCCTCCTACCGATCTGAGATCTGCCGTGTCCGGGTGACACGAGCACATCGGGATCGCGCTTATTCTGAAGGACGTTCCTGAACGTCCTATCAGGAGTAGACGGCTCCCACCCGGCCGTATATATGCATTGGCCAGGTGGGAAGTGGTTAAAAGGACTTTTGTGGACCTATTAGCGATTTGTGTCACTAGTCTGTCCCTGCTCCACACAGCAACCTCTTCCTACACTGACAAAAGACAGCTGCAGATGCAGAACCGCTCAGCAGTCACAATGCTGCACAATACAAATCCACTGTAATATGCTTTGTATATTAGAAAGTATATTATAAGTGTATTACACCCCTATATACTGCACACCAAACAATAGTACACCTATACCAGTCCTTAAAAGGACTTTTGTGGACCTAATAGCTAGTGATTTGTGTCACTACAGTCTGTTCCTGCTTCACACAGCAACCTCTCCCTACACTGACAAAAGACAGAATGTGAAATGGCAGCCAGATCAGGTCTATTTATAAGGTAGGGGGTAAGTCCATGTGCTGAAATGTCTCAATTGGCTGTCCTGTACCACATGATGGATGTGTCATGGGTCAAAGTTCTTAACAATGTAAAAGAATATGGCGGCCGCGAATATCGCGATATGTTCGCCGGTTTGGCAAATAGCGAACGCGCAAAGTTCGCCGCGAACTGCAAGGCCAGCTCTAAAAATGATATCTCTCTCACTGAAGTCTATACCCCTCTTAATAAAACAGAATTTTTCTCGGTTTGGAAACCACTGCTTGATATTGTATGCCACTATTAAGCGTATGATCTACCAGAACACCCAGTTCCTTCTTCACCATTGATTCCCCCAGTTGTACCCCCCCTAGTATGTATGATGCATATATATTCTTAGCCTCAATGCATAACTTTACATTTATCAACATTAAACCTCATTTGCTGCAGTTGCCCAATTAAACAGTGCATTGAGGTTGGCTTGTAGGTTGGAGACATCCTGTAAGGATGTTATTCCACTGCATAGCTTGGTGTCATCTGCAAAGAGTTAAATGGTACTTTTAATCCCAGACTCTAAGCCCTTGCACACACAGTCAGAGATTCCGACAACCAAATCCGTCTGAGTTATTCCGACGGGTGAATTCCGGACGAGGTCCGGAAGTGATGTTGCATACACATGGTCGGATCAAGTTGTCGGAATTTCCGGTTGCCAAGAACACGGTGACATAAGCCGCGTACAGCGGGACTAGAAAAGGGAAGTTCAGCACCATGTTTGGCACCCTTTGGGCTCCTTCTGCTGATCTCGTGTGTATTGCGTGTTAGTAGAAGTTTGGTGAGAGACAATTCGCGCTTTTCAGATTTGTGATTCAGTTCGCTACTGCTCTTCAGTTTCTGCTTGTCTTTGCGTATCTGATAATCAGTATTTGTTTCTCATTGTGGACTATATCTTGGTATAGTACGCTTTGATTTGCATTGCTTATTGTCTGCTTGCTTCTGCTATTCAGTTCGTTCTTTCAGGCAATGCTGTTTATCGGTGCTTTCTGTTGTCCGTTCTGACCAGCCGATCGTTTTCAAACCATGTTTCGTCTACGTACTCGTCGTAGAGTTTGTGCTGTGCAGGGGCTTCGTGTTGGGGTTGTTACTTTGACACAAGCCCGGTCCATGAACAGGGAAGGGAGGGGTTTGTGGACCAAGAATTGGTTCAGCCAGCGTGACCAGTTCTCGCACATGCCTTTGCTCCGTGAGATCCGGGAGAATAATTCTGATGATTTCAGGAATTATCTCCGGATGACGAACCCCGTTTTTCACCGTCTGCTGGCTTTGCTGACCCCTTATATCAGCAGGCAGGATACCTGCATGCGGCAAGCCATCACTCCGGAGCAGAGGCTCATCGCCACATTACGCTACTTGGCGACAGGGAGAAGCCTTCAGGACCTCAAGTTCTCCACAGGCATCTCCCCCCAGGCTCTGGGGATCATTATTCCAGAGACCTGTTCTGCCATCATTCAGGTCCTGCAGAAGGACTATATGAAGGTAAGTTTTCTCCTTTAACATCACATTCTATGTATTTCATGCTCGCTAATGTCTTGCATTTCTTTCCTCATTCCCTAATTACCATCATTGCAATATGCTCTAATTCATATACTCTGCCTCTTTGTCCTCAGGCATATTTGCCTCACTAACTTCCCCACCATGCTCTTCTTGGCCCATAAAACTATAGTCTAGTCACTTACCAATGTCTTTTGTCAGCTCCATAGTATTGCTTTCCCCTAAACACCACCTAAAATGTCTACAAATGTTATGTGAGAGCTTCAATTCATGCAGAGTGACATTTTTTTTTTTTGGTTGTGCCAAACTCATCAGGAACCCCCCTCCCCCCAACTGCTAGCTCAGCTGTTAGCAATCCTCTATCTGCTGACTTTACCAAACCCAATACACACTATATCGACCTTTTTGATGCTCACATTTATGGATGAATTCACCAAAGCATGTAGTGCAAGGGCCTGCCTCAATACTTTCAAATGCTATAATTTTAAAAAATGTTCCCCTATTATTATCTTGATATGTAATAGCAGAATGTCAAAATGTGCTTCCATTTTGTTTTCTTTTTGGTATTATGACACTTCTTGCCTGTCCGGTGGGCTGCCAATAGTGTAAGTAAGGAGGGGCTTCCCAAAGTATCACACATTATTTAGGCATTCAGCTCTCAATCAAGTGGAGATGGTTACCTGTCCAAAACACCCCCCCCCCTCATTTTTAGCAAGGGCCCATCAGATGGGTGGGATGGGGGGTGATGACTCTAATAAGGGGACCTTATACTTTAGGCTTTAAATACTCAGTTACCAAAATGTTATACTGATCTTGGCCAAAAATGTTGGTGTCTAATCTGCTTGCAATGTTGATTTGCAAAATTTCTAATTTTTGGTCTTGTTTCACTCTACAGTGTCCTTCAACGGCACAGGAATGGCAGACTGTGGCCTCCCACTTTGCCAGTCGTTGGGACTTTCCCAATTGTGGAGGTGCAATTGATGGGAAGCATGTCCGCATCGTCCCACCACCCAACTCGGGGTTGTACTATTATAATTACAAGGGGTTTAATAGTATTGTGATGTTGGTGGTGGTGTCTGCAACCTATGACTTCTTGTATGTGGACGTGGGGCAAAATGGATGGATGTCGGATGGTGGAGTGTTCGCACGGACGGAGTTCTACTGGCGTCTCCAGAGTGGCAGTCTGGGCTTGCCACCCCCAGAGGAGAATCAGGAAGGACTCCCGTTCGTCTTCGTCGCGGATGAGGCGTTTGCCCTGGCGAACCATCTGATGCGGCCTTTCCCGATGATGACCCTCACCCCAGACCAGAGGATTTTTAATTTCCGCCTGTCCAGAGCCCGAAGAGTGGTGGAGAATACTTTTGGTATACTGGCCAGCCGGTTCCGCCTTTTTCTTACGCCTATTCACATGGCGGAATACAAACTGAATCACATTGTGCTGGTGTGCTGTGTTCTGCACAATTTCCTAAAAAGACATTCTGCAAACTATGCGGTCTCAGTTGTCCAAGAAGCAGACTTGCTGGAAAATTAGAACCTCACGGCCCTTGAAGCTGCTCGTCCTGGCTTGCCCCCCCAAAGCGCCCGTGAGGTCAGAATCCAATACATGGAGTACTTTGTGGGTAGGGGGGCCATTGATATGCCAGACAATGTCTGAGCGGCATTTTATGAATACATTTTTCTTTGAAACTCCAAGATTTGTTTTTATTTACTGCTTGTCTTGGTTTTAGGTGTCTCCTAGGTAAATTTTTATTTTTTTTCTTGTTGTGCCTTTTTCACCAACAGTGCAAACCCAAGTTCTGAGCGAGATGAGGGGACAGTCTCTTCTTCAGATAAGCTTATTATGTTGTGGGTCTGCTACACACACACCTTGTTTTTGGTAACTAATGTATGTAGTGCATTACTGACCAAAATCGTGCTCATTTTCAGCACCATGGGAGGAAAATGGCATGATTGTGACAATTAACACATCACTGTGGGTGTTATTTACTAAAGGCACATCCACTATGCACCACAAGTGCACTGCAAAAGTGCACCTGAAACTGCACTTGGAGTGCAAAGTGGCGTTACCTTTAGTAAATAACACCCATTGTCACCGAAAACAACAATTTTACTACAAATACATATTTTGCGCAATGAAAAAGGAAGCCACACATTGTTGATAATTTAAAATTTTAATCAAAGCACACTCACATGTGCGTTTAGAAAAGGGTTTTACAACAAACCAACAAATTGGGTGTATCAAAAACATTATTTCAGGTATTTTTTTTGTTGACTTGGTGTTTTTGTGTAAACAGGCATGTATCAAAGCGTAACATACAGAACACAGGAACTTACAAAGTTCAACTTTGAAAAGTGAAGACAATATCAGACATGAGTATGTACAAACTGGGCTGATATTGCCTTCATCACATGGGGTGTCACCCCTGGAAAAGCCAATCCTTCTGTACTGATGGTGCTCCCTCAGTTTCAGGTCTGACCAGCGTTTTCCCAGTTGATCCTTGGATCGGCGTACCCCAAAATTCTTCTGAAGACTCTTCACAACTTTAGACATGATCTTGGCCTTTCTGATATTTGGGTTTGGGTAAGGTCCATACTTCCCATTATAGTCGGTCCTGTTCAATATGTCCACCATCTCCAACATCTCTCCAAAAGACATATTTGAGGCCTTAAATCTTCTCTTTCTGGATCAGGACGTTTCAGGCTCCGGGCTTTCCCCACCCTCCTCCTCGTTAGTGGAACTCTGATTGTGCACCTGCGTTGTCTCCGCCATGTGCTCTTCCCACTGCGCTGAAAGCGAAGGGGCGGGGAATAGTCTAGAAAGAACGTCAGGGGCGGGCGGAGTTTCACGCATGCGCACTATATATAAAACGCAACACGTGTGTGTCGTTCATACAATCTGTGAACAGAGTGAGGAGCTGATGCGACGATCGTGCAAACGAAGGTAAAATTTTGAACTTGGTACATCACTAGACTAGACTGCTTCTATCTAGGACAATGTTGGGACAAGATTAGGAGGGTTTATCATGGCATTATTAGTATTTTAGGGTTTGTCTTGTGTTGTGTCTTGTACAGAAGATGGATCCATTTCAAAACCCCAATTTTATGGGTCTATTCCTGGAACTGTACAGGGAGATGCCCTGCCTGTGGCAGATAAACAACCCATTTTATCAGGACAGAAGAAAGAGGGACGCAGCGCTAGAGAAACTTCTTTCTTTGGTGCGGATCATGGTCCCCATGGCAGACATGGCCTATGTAAAGAGGAAAATTGGTGTAATGAAGAGTATATATCTCAGGGAGAGAAAGAAGCACCTGGAGTCCTTGAGATCAAGAGACCCAGATGCCATTTATTACCCCAGGATGGTTTACTTCCAGAGGCTGCATTTTCTGGTAGACCAGGGGGTACCCAGGCCACCACTCTCCAGTCTTCCTTCAAGGCTTCCTTCACCCCCAGCTGAGGCTTCCAACGTCCAACCTGGGCCTTCCAGGCAGCAACATGTGGTGAGGCCCAGCTTGAGACAGGTATTGCATTGTTGAACATATTTCTTGTGGTACATTTAATGATGTTAACTAGATGTTCTTATTGATCAGTAAGTTGTGATTTAAGAAAGTGGTTTACATCTCAATAGACAGTAGTGAGCAAAAATGTTCGGGACCAGAAAGAATCTCAGAATGATAGTCTGTTCTATTTGTTAACATTCAAGTTGCAAAAGTCTTGAGCTAAAAATGGTGTGATTGATGAGCAAAAAACTAAAACTATGTCCCATTTTCATACACAGGAAGACCTCAGTCGGGGGGGAGGCTATGGCAAGTGGCAGCCAGGAGGTCGACCAACGCCCTCCTTCTCCTCCTCCTGCCACAACTACAGGAGCCCAGCCACAGCCTCGAAGGATGCCTGGTGGGAAGTGCCTAAGGAAGACATGAGAGTGATGGCCTGGGTTCAGTCTGGTCTGAAAGAAGATGCAGCCTCTTGAAGAACTACATCCTGGGGTCATAGATAGCATCTGATTTTCCTGATCTCTAGGACTTCTGGACCAGACTTCTCTCCCTGAGATATGTACTCCTCAGGCCACCAATTTTTCTTTTTCTAATTAGTTCATGTCTGCCCTGGGGGCCAAAGGCTTCGCCAAAGTAACAAGTTTCGCCAGCGCTGCCTTCCTCTTTTTAGTTATTTGAGACCTAAATAAAGGTTTTTTTTGTTGGAAGAAATACTTGCGTATGTGTTTTACTTCAAAAAGGACAGTTTATTTGTGAGCAGGCAGGTACATTTAAAAAAAACAAAGTGAAATGAATAACAAGGGGTACCAACACTAAACAACCTCCTGTAGATTAAAAAAGAAAAAGAAAATATAAAAAATATAATAATGTTGTTGTGGTAAGTTGACACACAAAACACACCCCAAAAAATGGAAAGATGAGCAAACTGTCAAAAAAGGAGATGTTTATGAAAAAAAACAAACACAAAATTCACCCAAAAAAACAAACAAAAAATAAAATTTTGTAGATGTGACAAATTCAAAAATTGTATTGCTGAAATTAGTAAAAAAGAGTAATGAAATACGTTCGGGAGAAGTGTGTGTGACTATGAGCATCAAAAGAAGTTCCTTCTTGCAGCATTGTAAAGAACAAGAGAATGCGCTTCATGAAAGAATTTTTAACATTGCAGAGTGACGAATGTGCTATATCGATTACGAGTAGTAGTTTTACCTGAGCGAATGCTTCGTGTCCGAATTGGATTGTGAGCATGCGTGGCACCTTGTCCGTCAGAGTCGGCTACACATGATCGGAGTATGTCCGATCGGAGCATTTTGTCGAAATTTTTTTCCAGCACGTTGGAAAAGTTAGTCCGTCGGATATTCCGACGGAAACAGTCCAATGCAGACCACACACAGTCGGAATATCTGACAAAACGCTCCGATAGGAAACATTCCGACGGAATATCTCTGACCGTGTGTACAAGGGCTAAGTCATTTATAAATATATTAAAAAGTGAGGGTCCAAACACTGAACCTTGGGGTAAACCACTAAGAACCCTAGACCATTCGGAGTATGAATCATTAACCACTACTCTCTGAATACGGTCTTTTAGCCAGTTTTCTATCCATGTACAAACTGATTTTTCCAGGCCTGTAGACTTTACCTTACACATTTGCCATGTGTGGGGAACTGTGTCAAATTCCTTTGCAAAATCCAAGTATACTATGTCCACAGCTACTACTTTGTCTACGGTTTTACTTACCTCCTCATAAAAATAAAGCAGATTTGTCTGACAAATTCTGTCTGTGGCTTTAAATATATTTTTTTCCAGAAAAAACTCATCTATGTAGTCTTTTATTAAACTCTCCAGTATCTTCCCAACTATAGAAGACAAAATGACCCTATAGCTTTTGCATAAACCAATCAATATACGCTTATTGCGATTTTTTTTTTTTTTACCACAAATATGTAGAAGAATACATATCGGCCTAAACTGAGGAAGGCATTTATTTATTTATTTATTATAGATATTTATTGTAGCAAAACGTAAAAAAAAATATATTTTTTCAAAATTTTGGTCTTTTTTTATAGCACAAAAAAATCAAGAAACACAGAGGTGATCAAACACCACCAAAATAAAGCTCTATTTGTGGGAACAAAATTATATAAATTTTGTTTGGGTACAACGTCTCACGACCGTGCAATTGTCAGTTAAAAAGGCACAGTGCCGTATCACAAAAAATGGCCTGGTCATTAAGGGGGCAAATCCTTCCAGTCCTTAAGTGGTTAATCGCTTCACTACCAGCCACTTTCACCCCTTCCTGCCCAGGACAATTTTCAGCTTTCAGCGCTGTTGCATTTTGAATGACAATTGCCCGGTCATGCAACACTGTACCCAAACTAATTTTTTTTAATTTTCTTCTCACAAATACAGCACTAATGGGCACTGAGGCAGCACAGATGGACACTGATAGGTGGCACTGATAGGCGACACTGATAGGTGGCATTGATTGGCACTAACAGGGGGCACTGATGGACACTAATAGATGGCACTGATAGGCAGCACTGATGATGAGGTACTGACAGGTGTTACTGCTGGGCACTGATTGGCTCTGTGGTGAGCATTGATTGGCACTGTGGTGGGCTTTTATTGGCACTATGGTGGGCACTGGGAGACTTTATTGAGGAGCACTGACTGGCAGCTATTGGGCACTGATTGGCAGCTGATTGGCACATCTGATGGGGGCTGTGCTGATAATCAATGTGCTAATTATCAGCAGAGAACCCCTCTCCACCAACAGGGAGAGCCGATGAATGCCTCTCCCTGTCAGCGCAAAGCGAGGAATGCCATTTACTGGCACTTCCTGGTTCACACCATAATCATCTGTAATTGGTCACAGCTGATCATGTGGTGACGTGGCAAAACCCCTAGTTCCTGTCAAACAAAAAGCCTTGGATTTATGGCATTTTTTTTTTTTTTTACTCGTAATGGCTGTGATCAGCGATTTTTAGGGGGGCTGCGGCATTGCGGCGGACAGATCAGACACTTTTAACTCTTTTTGGTGACGTTATTACAATGATCAGAACTAAAAAAAATATGCACTAATCACAGTATATATGACACTGGCAGGGGAGTGGTTAACACTAGGGGGTGATCAAGGGGTTAAGTGTATCCTAGGGAGGTGTTTCTATCTGTGGAGCGAGTGGACTGACTGGGAGTACACAGAGATTGCTGTTCCTAATCACTAGGAACAGACAATCACACTATACTCCCCTGACATAATGGGGATCTGCTTTGTTTACTTTGGCAGATCCCAATTCTGCCTCTCTGAAGGAGGGATTGTGGGTGGCTGGCAGATATTGTGGCAGCTGGCTATGTGCATAGACTCCGGTGTCGCGGGCGTGCGAGATTCCAGTGCAGCATGCACGACCGCTGTATCTATTACACAGAGCCTCCTAGCACTACGGCGATTCACTCAATAGAGCTGCCCTGCCACAGTTTAACCACTTGCTTACTGGGCACTTAAACACCCTTCCTGACCAGACCAATTTTCAGCTTTTGGTGCTCTCACACTTTGAATGACAATTACTCAGTCATGCAACACTGTACCCAAATTAATTTTTTGTCCTTTTTTTCCCACAAATAGAGATTTCTTTTGGTGGTATTTGATCACCTCTGGGGTTTTTATTTTTTGCGCTATAAATGAAAAAAGACAGAAAATTTTGAAAAAAAAAACCGCATATTTCTTTGTTTCTGTGATAAAATTTTGCAAATTATAATTTTTTTTCATAAATTTTGGCCACAATTTATACTGCTACATATCTTTGGTAAAAATAACCCATATTAGTGGATATTATTTGGTCTTTGTGAAAGTTAGAGAGTCTACAAGCTGTGGTGCAAATCGCACAAAATTGATCACACCTGATGTACTGGTGGCCTATCTCATTTCTTGCGAGCCGAACAAGTCAGGAAAGTACAAATACCCCCCAAATGACCCCTTTTTTGAAAGTAGACATTCCAAGGTATTTACTAAGATGCATTGTGAGGTTTTTGATGTTGTCATCTTTTTCCCACAATTCTTTGCAAAATGAAGATTTTTTTATTTATTTTTTTTCTCACAAAATTTTCAATGTAATAGGTTATTTCCAACACATAGCATGTACATAGCAAAAATGACACCCCAAAATACGTTCTACTACTCCTCCTGAGTATAACGATACCAAATGTGTGAGACTTTTACACAGCCTGGCCACATACAGAGGCCCAATATTGAAATAGCACCATCAGGCGTTCTAGGAGCATAAATTACACATCTTATTTCTCAACCAGCTATTACAGTTTTGAAGGCCCTGGAGCACCAGGACAATGGAAATGCCCACAAAGTGACCCCACGTGGCACTGACAACACGTGGCACAGACGACACGTGGCACTGGCAGATGGCACTGGAGGCAGATGGCACTGGAGGCAGATGGCACTGGAGGCAGATGGGGCTGACAGATGGGGCTGACAGATGGGGCTGGCAGATGTCGCTGGCAGATGTCGCTGGCAGATGGCACTGGGGCTGGCACTGGCAGATGGTGCTGGCTATTTGCTCTGGCTAATTGCTCTGGCAAATGGGGCTGGCAGATGGCACTGCGGCTGGCAGATGGCACTGGCGCTGGCAGGTGGCACTGGCGCTGGCAGGTGGCACTGGCAGGTGGCACTGGCACTGGCGGCACTGGCGCTGATGGCACTGGGGCTGACGGCACTGGGGCTGACGGATGGCACTGGCGCTGGCAGGTGGCACTGGCGCTGGCAGGTGGCACTGGCAGGTGGCACTGGCAGGTGGCACTGGCAGGTGGCACTGGCGGCACTGGGGCTGACGGCACTGGGGCTGACGGCAAGCACTGGCGCTGGCAGGTGGCACTGGCGCTGGAAGGTGGCACTGGCGCTGGCAGGTGGCAGGTGGCACTGGCACTACTGGTAGATGGCACTGGGCTGACAGATGGCACTGGGCTGACAGATGGCACTGGCACTGGGGCTGACAGATGGCACTGGGGCTGACAGATGGCACTGGGGCTGACTTACAGATCGCTCTCCCTCCTCACACGCTGTCTCTGTGTAAGGAGGGAGAGACACGGCAATGGGAGATGATCTCATATGTTTACATATGAGATCATCTCCCATTGGCAGCTGCGATCGCGCTGTGAACGGCCGCTTTGATTGGCCGTTCACGGCGATCTGTATTTGCCTGTCTCCGGGAGACACGGCGAATACAAAACTTCTGCGATGCGCGCCCCCGGCGGCGCGCATTGCGGAAGTAAACACAAGGCCATCCAGGGACGGCCAGGCGAAGGAACCCGCCTGCTCTACGGCCGTCATTCGGCTATAGGGCGGGCGGGAGGTGGTTAACTGCGGCGGCTGTTCGGCAAGTGGTTAAACTTTCCTTCCTCTCTGTAATATGTGCTCTTCACCTCTCCTTTTCACAGTTGTATCCTCTCTCCTTAAACTCTTTCCTCACTCATCACTAGCGATGAGCCGAACAAGACCCCCGGTTCGGTTCGCATCAGAACCTGCGAACAGACCAAGAATTTGTGCAAATTTTAGAACCCTGTTAAAGTCTATGGGACTCGAACGTTCAAAATCAAAAGTGCTCATTTTAAAAGGAGAATATGCAAGTTATTGTCCTAAAAAGGGTTTGGGGACCCGGGTCCTGCCCCAAGGGACATGTATCAATGCAAAAAAAGTTTTAAAAACGGCTTAAAGTGAAAAAAAAGTGAAATATTCCTTTAAATATCATGCCTGGGGGATGTCTATAGTATGCCTGTGAATTGGTGCGTGTTTCCTGTGTTTAGAACAGTCTCTGCACAAAATGAAATTTCTAACGGAAAAAAAGTCATTAAAACTGCTTGTGGTTTTAATGTAATGTCTGGTCCCGGCAATATGGATGAAAATCAGTGCGAAAAATGGCATGGGTAACCCCCCCCAACCCATTACCAGCCCCTTTGGATCTTGTATGGATATTAAGGGGTGGGGCCCCCAGGCCCTATATACTCAGAACAGCCGTATACAGGCAGTGCAAACAAGACAGGGACTGTGTAGGTTTGTTGTGAAGTAGAATCTGTTTGTAATTTTGAACTGGTACATTTTTAAAGTGTATCTCCAGTCAAAAAATAAATTTTTAAGCTTTTTGGAAAACATAGGGAAGGGTTATCACCCTGGTAATATTTTTTTTTTTTGCTGTCTGTGCACCTCTTCAGAAGATTTCACCTCACTTTCTATCCCAATGACAAATGTTTTTTTGAAAATGTGGGGTTTTTAGTAAAACAAGGATTGGGATAAAGCATCAGTGGAGAGGAGCCACGTTTTTCCTATATCAACTCTTACAGGAGAGAATTTCCCTTCCTAGGGGTAGATTTCATCTACCGTATATACTCGAGTATAAGCCGAGATTTTCAGCCTCTTTTTTGAGGCTGAAAGTGCCCCCTCGGCTTATACTCGAGTCACCGCTGTCTGACTGCTCGATCAGCGTATCGAGCAGACAGACGGCGGACATTAAAATTTAAAAGCCGCGCCTCCTTCTCCGCCTCCGCCTGTGATAGGCGGAACACTGAATTTCCCAGCAGTCAGTGTTCCACCTATCACGGACATCCGCTCATTCTCATACTACGGACGAGTATGAGAGGATGTCCGTGATAGGCGGAACACAGGCTGCTGGGAAATTGAGTGTTCCGCCTATCACAGGCGGAGGCGGAATTTTGAATTGTAGAATGGCCGCCGAGAAGAGCGGCGATCCATCGGCACGGCACGGGACGGAGGAGGCACGGCACGGGACGGAGGAGGCACGGGAAGGAGGAGGCACGGCACGGGACGGAGGAGGCACGGGTCGGAGGAGGCTCGGGACGGGTCGGAGGAGGCTCGGGACGACGGCGGCTCGGGACGGAGGCTTGGGACACAGGTAGGCTGGACACACACACAAGGCTGCACGGACACACACACACACACACACACACACACAAGGCTGCACGGACACACACACACACACACAGGGATGGATGGATGGATGGATACACACACACACACACAGGGATGGATGGATGGATACACACACACACACACACACACACACAGGGATGGATGGATGGATGAATACACACACACACACACACACACAGGGATGGATGGATGGATGGATGGATACACACACAGGGATGGATGGACACACAGGGATGGACGGACACACACACAGGGATGGACAGCCATGTCTCACCCTCGGCTTATACACGAGTCAATAAGTTTTCCAGTTTTTTGGGGGTAAATTGGGGGCCTCGGCTTATATTCGGGTCGGCCTATACTCGAGTATATACGGTAATTTCCTGTTGTCTCCTTCCATTTTCAAGTAGGAGACGTTTGTAAGTTGGATGTTTGAAAGTAGGGGCCTACCCTACTGTATATGCTCTGCAGAGATTTAGGCCTAAGGTATTGGTGTTGCCACAACTGTAAGCCCTCAAAGTGACTTTTGGTGGGCGCTGGAAAACCCTGCTGTGAACTATAATATCAAGAATTGTAATTACATGCCATTGTTGAACAGTGGTAGAAAAATTGGGCCTTTGGTGGTGGTGGTGCCATAACATTCTAAGTCCTCACAGTTACTCTTGGTGGGTGCTGGAACGGGCCCTGCTGTGAAATATTATATCAAGAATTGTAATTACATGCACCTGTTGAACAGGGGCACAAAAATTGGGCCTTAGGCACTGGTGCCACAACACTGAAACACCTCACAAAAACTCTATTTGGAGAGCAGGAATGAGCCCTCCTGCAAAATATTGGATCAAAAATTGTAATTACACTCCCCTGTTAAACTGAAAAATTGTGCCTTAGGCACTGATGCTGGTACCACAACACTGCAACCCCTCACAAATATTGTAGTTGAGCGCAGTAACGAACCATCCTGCAAAATATTGCATCAAAAATTGTAATTACACACCCCTGTTAAACAGGGGCTGAAAAATTGGGCCTTAGGCACTGGTGCTGGTGCCAAAACACTGCAACCACTCACAAATATTGTAGCTGAGTGCAGAAACGAACCCTCTTGCAAAATATTGCATCAAAAATTGTAATTACACTCCCCTGTTAAACAGGGGCTGGAAAATTGGGCCTTCGGCACTGGTGCTGGTGCCACAACACTGCACTCACAAATATTGTAGTTAAGCGCAGCAACGAACCCTCCTGCAAAATATTGGATCAAAAATTTTAATTAAACACCCCTGTTAAACAGGGGCTGAAAAATTGTGCCTGAGGCACTGATGCTAGTACCACAACACTGCAACCACTCACAAATATTGTAGTTGAGCGCAGCAACGAACCCTCTTGCATAATATTGCATCAACAATTGTAATTACATTCCCCTGTTAAACAGGGGCTGAAAAATTGGGCCTTAGCCACAAGTGGTGGCGCCCAAAACAAAAAATGCTCTTACAAGCTATCAACATGATCATTGAGGAGGAAGATGATAGTCTCTCAGCATAACAGGATAGTCACTCATTATCAGCATAGGCAGTCTTGAATGGATCTGACATTTTAAAAAAAATTATTTGGTTACATCAGGTTACATCAGCATCAGGTGCTTGGTAGCTGGTGGTGATCCAAGAATGATTCATTTTTATGAAGGTCAGTCGATCAACTGATTCGGTGGACAGGCGCACGCTGTGATCGGTTACAAAGCCTCCAGCAGCACTGAATGTGCGTTCCTAAAGAACGCTGGATGCAGGACAGGCCAGTAGCTCAATTGTATACTGGGCAAGCTCTCGCCAGTGATCCATCCTCAAGACCCAGTAACCTAGAGGATTTTCGGTGGGAAAGGTGTCCAAGTCTGATCTTGCCCCTAGGTATTCCTGTACCATGCAAATCAGACGCTGGCAATGGTTGTTTGAACCAATCATACCTTGGGGCTGCGGACTAAAAAGTTGTCTGACTGCATCGGTCAGATAGCCACGTTCTTCATCGCTCCTTCTGTGATTGACCGAAGCCTCAGCAACACGTTGTCCAGGACCAGGAATTTGTAACCTCCCAGTCTCTGGGAATGCATTGCATAGACCTTTCTGCAAGGCCTCCTGAAGATTTTTCATCCTCTGCTCCCTCTGTGACGGCAAGATAAGGTCCGCAACCTTACCCTTGTAACGTGGAGCAAGGAGAGTTGACAGCCAGTAATGATCCCACTCCTTGATCTGACGAATACGAGGATCCTTCCGCTGGCTTTGCAGGATCAGGGAGGCCATGCAGCATAGGTTAGCTGAGGCATTCGGGCTGGAGTCCTCTGGGTCACAAAGGACGACATGATCCGCAGCCACCTCCTCCCAGCCACGTACAAGTCCACAGGTTTCTTGTGACTGTAAATGATAAAAAGACTAAAAGACTAAAGGACTGCTGCTGATGCTGAGTGCCAGGCTCCACCTCCATGCTGACACAATCCTCCTTCTCCTCCTCCTCTTCCTGTGTGATCGGTGGGCCAGCAGGAACACTGTCTGGATAAAGGGGGCCTTGAGAGGTAAGGAAGTCCTCCTCTTCCTGCCTCTGTTCTGCCTCAAGTGCCCTGTCCATTATTCCACGCAGCTAGGGATGAGCTTTGAGTTTGAGTAGAACTCATGTTCAACTCGAAAATTGCCTGTTCGCCGAAGACTGAACAATTTGGGGTGTTCGCGGCAAATTCGAAAAACCACAGAACACCCTGTAAAAGTCTATGGGAGAAAACTAAAGTGCTAATTTTAAGGGCTTATATGAAAGTTATTGTCATAAAAAGTGTTTGGGGGCCTGGGTCCTGCCCCAGGGGACATGTATCAATGCAATTTTTTTTTTTTAAACTGAGGTTTTTTTGCAGGAGCAGTGATTTTAATAATGCTTAAAGTGAAACAATAAAAGTGTAATATTCCTTTAAATTTTGTACCTGGGGGGTGTCTATAGTATGCCTGTAAAGGGGCACATGTTTCCCTTAGAACTGTCCCTGCACAAAGTGTCATTTCTGCAGGTAAAAAAGTAATTTAAAAGCACTCGCAGCTATAAAGAATTGTCCGCTAGCCATAATACAGAGAACAGTCATTGAAAGTCATTGATTAAAAAAAAAAAAAGGTGTGGGGTTCCCCCAAATTCAAGAATTACCAGGCCCTTCAGGTCTGGTATGGATTTTAAGGGGAACTCCACGCCAAATGTAAAAAAAAAATGGTGTGGGGTTCCCCCCAAAAATCCATACCAGACCCTTTATCTAAGCATGCAACCTGGCAGGCCACAGGAAAACAGGGGGGATGAGAGCGCGCCCTCTCTCCTGAACTGTACCAGGCCCCATGCCCTCAACATTGGGAGGATGCTTTGGGGGGTCTGTGACCCCTCAAAGCACCATGTCCCCATGTTGATGGGGACAAGGGCCTCATCTCCACAACCCTGGCTGGTGGATGTGGGGGTCTGCAGGCGGAGGGCTTATCAGAATCTGGAAGCCCCCTTTAACAAGGGGACCCCCAGAACCCACCCCCCCTGTTTGAAATGGTAAGGGAGTACAAAAGTATCCCTACCATTTCACAAAGAAAGTGTAATAATTGTTAAAACACACACACACACTGTTGGGAAAAGTCCTTTATAAAAATAAAATAAAAGATTCCAGCGGTGGTAATCCACTCTTGCTATCCAGCGATGGCTGATCTCTTCTCCGGGGTCCAGCAATGGGTGATCTAATCTCTTCTACGGGTCCAGCAATGGGTGCACATCACTGGGGAAGCCCAGCTTTCCCCTTGCGTCAGAGCGGGCGGGGTCAGGTGACGGGTGGCCCCGTCCTCCTCAGCTAAGATGTGTCAGGCTGCCGGGATTCCCGCAGTGTCTCCGGGGGAGACAGGATGGATGCGCTGCGTTGGACCATCGAGAGAGATCACCCATTTCTGGACCCCAGAGAAGAGATCAGATCAGGCATCACTGGACCCCGGAGAAGAGATCAGCCATCGCTGGATAGCAAGAGTGGATTACCACCGCTGGAATCTTATTTTTATATTATTTTAAATAAAGGACTTTTCCCAATGGTGTGTGTGTGTTTTTTAACAATTTTTTACAATTTCTTTGTGAAATGGTAGGGGTACTTTTGTACCCCCTTACCATTTCAAACGGGGAAGGCTGGAATCTGGGGGTCCCTTGTTAAAGGGGGCTTCCAGATTCTGATAAGCCCCCCACCTGCAGACCCCCACAACCACCGGCCAGGGTTGTGGGGATGAGGCCCTTTTCCCCATCAACATGGGGACATGGTGCTTTGAGGGGTCACAGACCCCCAAATCATCCTCCCACTGTTGAGGGCATGTGGCCTGGTACAGTTCAGGAGGGGGGCGCTCTCTTGTCCCCCCCTCTTTTCCTGTGGTCTGCCAGGTTGCGTGCTCGGATAAAGGGTCTGGTATGGATATTTGGGGGGAACCCCACATAATTTAAAAAAAATAATTTACGCGGGGCTCCCCTTAACCACTTCCCACACAGCCTATAGCAGAATGATGGCCAGGCAGTGGTTTTGTTATCCTGACTGGGCGTCATATGACATCCTTCAGGATAACATGCCGCTGTGCATCCATGGGGGCACGCATCGCGACGATCGGTGGAGCGGTTTGTCAGTCTGACACAACGCTACACTGATCTCGGTAAAGAGCCTCCAAACTCATGGAAGGGGACCGAGTCTACCAACTGAAAAGGCAGCAGTTGAAGTTCTAGCAGTTTTGCCAAGCTACCATTCAACCACTGGGCATGGGGATGGCTTAGAGAGAACTTCTTTTGATGGTGCAGCAGCTGGGGCAGCGAAATTTGCCTTGTACAATCGGACGTCAGTGTACCGATAGCAGATTGCATGCAAGTACTTGGCTGTGACTAGGGATGAGCTTGGTGTTTGAGTAGAACGCATGTTCGACTCAAACACCGGCTGTTCAATCGTTCGGTGAAGCCAGAACTCTGTGGGCCATTTGCGCCATATTCGTGTGGCACTCACAGCCCACAATGCACTGCACCATCGCAGTGCATTGCTGGCTTATGATTGGCCAAACATGCACTGTGACCCTGCATGCTTGGCCAATCACAGCGCCGGCAGCAAGGAGAGCCATAATTGGCCACAGACAGGATGCCTGTGGCCAATTATAGCTCAGGGGGTTTAGTACATGCCCCACACTATATAAGGCCGTCAGCGCGGCGGCCTTGTGTAGTGTGTTCTGATGTGCAGGGAGAGAGCAGGATAGGCAGGGACAGTGTGTCCTTTTCTTGTGAATCTGCAGCAGTTAAAGTGGGTATTGTGTGCCTCCAGCACAGTATACACCTGTAGCTACCCGTTATTGCTGGTGTTCTCTAATACAGGCATCTGCAGGAGTTAAAATGGGTGTTGTGTGCCTCCAGCACAGTATACACCTGTAGCTACCCTTTATTCATGGTGTTCTCTAATACAGGCATCTGTATTAGGCATCTGCAACACCCACTTTATTACTGGTGTTCTGTAATACAGGCATCTGCAGCAGTTAAATTGTGTGTTGTGTGTCTCCAGTACAATATACACCTGAAGCTACCCTTTATTACTGGTATTCTGTAATACAGGCATCTGCAGGAGTTAACGTGGATGTTGTTTGCCTCCAGCACAGTATACACCTGAAAATACACTTTATTACTGGTGTTCTGTAATACAGGTATCTGTAGCATTTACAGTGGGTGTTGTGTGCCTCCAGCACAGTATACACCTGACGATACCCTTTATTTCTGGTGTTCTGTAATACAGGCATTTGCAGCAGTTAAATTGGGTGTTGTGTGCCTCCAGCACAATATACACCTGAAGATACCCCTTATTGTTGGTGTTCTGTAATGTAGGCATCTGCAGCATTTACAGTGGGTGTTGTGTGCCTCCTGCACAGTATACACCTGAAGTTACCCCTTATTGCTGGTGTTGTTCTGTTTCTGTAACACAGGTAGGCAGCTGCAGTAATTACAGTCGGTATACTGTGTCATCTGCTCATTGTGCAACTAAAGCTGCCCAATTGCTGGTTTTCCCATCTCCCTGCAGGCCATTACTATGTCTGGAAGGCCAACAAGGAGAGACAGACAGCCACGAGCCAATAAATGAGGGCAAGCAGGCTCTGTGTCTAAAGACAACAGTGCTGGTCGTGGATGCAGTGCATCGTTATCAGCACCTGGCCATGGGACATGCTTGTCCTTATTTTCAGGAGCTGGTCATGTTGAGCTGCATCATGCTGAAGACTTGGTAGAGTGGATGACCAAGCCCTCCTCTCTCACCCAGGCTCAGGGTACTAGCAAAGTAGCTGCCAATGCGTCCTCTTCCCTCGTTTCAATGTCATCAGTCACTCCTTCCCTAGACCCACCACATCCTCCTGAGGAGTCCCCCGAACTGTTTGAGCACAGTGTTGGGTACATGCTCCAGGAGGATGCCCAGCGTTTTGAAGGCTCTGATGATGATACCCAGCTAGAGGAAAGCAGTAGTGTGAGCGCAGAGAGAGGGGATGCTCAAGAAGGACAACAATCTGGCAGTCATGTTCCACCAGCTGCAGCATACTGCCAGGTTTGCTCCAGTGATGAAAATGGAGGGGATAATGAGGTCACTGACTCCACGTGGGTGCCTAATAGGAGAGAGGAGGAGGAGGAGGCACATCTCCAATGAGGCAGGATGCCCTCCGGGGCCAGCTTAGGGGCAGCACACTGACTGAATCACACTGCAGAGCTCCACCTGTGCAGGGCGCTGCCTCTGCGCGTTATTCCAAAAGTTCTTTGGTGTGGGCCTTTTTTGAGACGAGTGCATCAGATCGCACCGCTGCTATTTGCAACATATGCCTCAAGCGTATCTCGCGTGGCCAAAACATCAGCCGCTTGGGCACCACATGCTTGACCAGACATATGTTGACTTGCCATGCAGCTCGTTGGCAAGCGTACCTTAAAGACCCACACCAAAGAACAAAGCAGAGCTCTCCTTGCTCCTCATCAGCCGGGATCTCCATCCCCACTAGAAATTGAGTCCTCTCTGAAACCTGCACTGAGAGGAATGAAGGTGTTAAGTTAGGTGTGTCACAGCCAAGTACTTGTGGGCACTCTGCTAGCAGTACACCAACGTCTGATTGTAGCAGGCAAATTTCACTGCCCCAGCTGCTGGACCATCGAAAGAAGTTCACTCCCAGCCATCCACATGTCCAGCGGTTGAATGCTAGCTTGGCTAAATTGCTAGCACTTCAACTGCTGCCTTTTAAGTTGGTAGACTCGGCCCCCTTCCATGAGTTTGTGCAATGTGCGGTTCCTCAGTGGCAGGTCCCCAAATGCCACTTTTTCTCACGGAAGGCGATTCCGGCTCTCTACCAGCATGTGGAAGGCAATGTCCATGCCTCGCTGAACAGGGCGGTCAGCAGTAAGTTGCATATTACCGCTGACTCATGGTCCAGCAGGCATGGGCAGGGACGTTGCCTATCTTTCACGGCTCATTGGGTCACTCTTCTGGCAGCTGGGAAGGATGCAGGACAAGGTGCAGTAGTGTTGAAGGTTAAAATGCTAATACTGGTTGTGACACACCTCTCTCCTTCACCCCCTCCTCTTCTTCTTCCTCCATGGCCTCTTCCAGTGCTTTGTCCTCAGAATCAGCGGGGGTCCGTAGGCATTCAAGGTGCTATGCAAGTACGCAGGCAAAAAGATGCCATGCCGTACTTGCGCTGGTGTGCTTGGGGGAGAGGAGCCACACTGGGCAGAGATTCTGTCAGCTCTACAAGGACAGGCTGAGAGGTGGTTGGCGCCATGCCAGCTTAAGCCATGAATGGGAGTTTGACGACAATGGCACCAACCTCCTCTCCACCCTCCGACAGGGACAACTGACCCATGTGCCCTGTGTGGCTCACGTCCTTAACCTGGTGGGGCAACGGTTCTTGGGCAGGTACCCGGGCTTACAGGATGTCCTGAAGCAGGCCAGGAAAGTCTGTGTGCATTTCCGCTGATTATTTAATGCCAGTGCTTGGCTGGCTGAGCTCCAAAAGGAGTTGAACCTGCCCAAGAACCGCCTTATATGGGACATGCCCACCAGGTGGAACTCTACATTGGCCATGCTGCAGCAGCTGCACACACAGCTGAGGGCCATCAATGAGTACCTGTGCACCTATGGCACCAGGACAGGGTCAGGGGAGCTTGTTTTGTTTTCACCACGCCAGTGGGGCATGATCAGGGATGCATGCACTGTCCTGTCACCATTTTAGGAGGCCATGAGGATGGCGAGCAGTGACAGTGCATGCATCAGTGACACTGTACCTCTTGTCCACTTGTTGAAGCATATGCTGCGTGGAATAATGGACAGGGCACTTGAGGCAGAACAGAGGCAGGAAAAGGAGGACTTCCTTGCCTCTCAAGGCCCCCTTTATCCAGACAGTGTTCCTGCTGTCCCACCCATCACACAGGAAGAGGAGGAGGAGGAGGAGGAGGAGGCAGCTTGTGTCAGCATGGAGGTGGAGCCTGGCACTCATCATCAGCAGCAGTCTTGTAGGGATGATTTACAGTCCCAAGAAAACCATGGAGTTGTACGTGGCTGGGAGGAGGTGGCTGCGGATCATGTTGTCCTTAGTGACCCAGAGGACTCCAGACCAAATGCCTCAGCTAACCTACGCTGCATTGCCTCTGTGATCCTGCAAAGCCTGCAGAAGGATCCTCGTATTCTTCGGATCAAGGAGAGGGACCATTACTGGCTGGCCACCTTGATCCATGGTACAAGGGTAAGGTTGCGGACCTTATCTTGCCGCCGCAGAGGGAGCAGAGGATGAGACATCTCTGGGAGGCCTTGCAGAATGGTCTGTGCAATGCGTTCCCAGAGACTGGGAGGTTACAAACTCCTGGTCCTGGACAACCTGTTGCTGAGGCTTCGGTCATTCACAGAAGGAGTGGTGGAGAAGGGGGCCGTCTGACTGATGCGTTCAGACAATTTTTTAGTCCGCAGCCCCAAAGTATGATCGGTTCCTGCAACCATTGCCAGCGTCTGATTTACATGACGCAGGAATACCTAGGGGCAAGATCAGACTTGGACACCTTTCCCACTGAAAATCCTCTGGCTTACTGGGTCTTGAGGATGGATGGAGCTTGCACAGTATGCAATTGAGCTACTGGCCTGTCCTGCATCCAACGTTCTTTCGGGAACGCACATTCAGTGCTGCTGGAGGCTTTGTAACCGATCACAGGGTGTGCCTGTCCACCGACTCGGTTGATCAACTGACCTTCATTAAGATGAATCAGTCTTGGATCACCACCAGCTACCAAGCATCTGAAGTTGATGTAACCAAATCATTTTTTTGAAATGTCACATCCCTTCAAGACTGCCTATGCTGATGCTGAGTGACTGTCCTGTTATGTTGACTGACTATCCTCATCCTCCTCAATGATCCTGCTGATAGCTTGGAAGAATATTTTTGGTTCTGGGTGATGCCACCAGCCCAATTTTTCAGCCCCTGTTTAACAGGGGCGTGTAATTAAAATTTTTGATGCAATGCTTTTCAGAAGGGCTCACTCCTGCACTCCAACTAGAGTATCTGTGAGAGGTTGCAGTGTCGTGGCACCAGCATGCAGTGCCTAAGGCCCAATTTTTCAGCCCCTGTTTAACAGGGGCATGTAATTACAATTCTTGATATAATATTTCACAGCAGGGCCCGTTCCTGCGCCCACCGAGAGTAACTGTGAGGACTTATAGTGTTGTGGCACCAGCACCACCACCACAACCACCAAAGGCCCAATTTTTCTACCACTGTTCAACAATGGCATGTAATTACAATTCTTGATATATCGTTCACAGCAGGGCGCTCCAGCACCCACCAAGAGTCACTTTGGGGGCTTACAGTGTTGTGGCAACACCTTAGGCCCCCATTTCTGCAGAGCATATAGGGCAGGCCCCAACTTTCAAACAAACAAACTTAAAAACGTCTCCTATTTGCAAACAGAAGGAGACAGCAGGAAGTGAGATGAAAAAAGATGGAAGGCCAAAAAAATTATACAGGGGTGATAACCCTTCCCTATGTTTTCCCAAAAGCTAAAAAATAGATTTTTTGACTGGAGCTACACTTTTAAAATGTGCCAGTTCAAACTTACAAACAGATTCTACTTAACACAACAAACCTACACAGTCCCTGTCTTGTTTGCACCGCCTGTATACTGCTGTTCTGAGTATATAGGGCTTGGGGGCCCACGCCTTTCCTTTTTTTAATATGGGTACGGGGTTCCCCTTAAAATCCGCACAAGACCCAAAGGGGCTGGTAATGTGCAGGGGGGCTACCCATGCCATTTTTTTCTCAATGATTTTCATGTGTATTGCTGGAACCAGACATGACATTAAAACTGCAAGCAGTTTTAAATTACTTTTTTTCCGTTAAATGTCATTTTGTGCAGGGACTGTTCTAAACACGGGAATAACGTGCCACTTCACAGGCATATTATAGACACCCCCCAGGCACAATATTTAAAGGAATATTTCACTTTTTTCACTTTAATCATCATGATAATCAGTGCTCCCGAAAAAATAGCTGTTTTAAAAAAAATGTTGGCATTGACCCCTGTCCCCTAGGGCTGGAACCAGGTCCCCAAACCCTTTTTAGGACAATTTCTTGCATATTAGCCATTCAAATTAGCACTTTTTATTTCGAACGTTCGAGTCCCATAGACTTCAATGGGGTTCTAAAGTTTGCACGAATTTGGGTCCGTTCAAAAGTTCTGGTGCGAACCGAACCGGGGGTGTTCTGCTCATCCCTAGCCACTACATACAACCAGCTGTTCAACAAACTCAAGCTTACCTCAAGGATACCAAGCACATATTACATCTATTGGAAACATAACCGGTTTTAGAAGGCAGAACTTTACTTGTTACTGCAGTTCGTCCATTCGAAAGTTCTGGTGTGAACCGAACCGGGGGGTGTTCGGCTCATCCCTAGCTGTGGCACACCTAATTATGAACCTTCATTCCTCTCAATGCAGGTTTCAGAGAGAACTGAAGTTATAGTGCGGTTTGAGATGGCAGCTGATGAGGAGCAAGGAGAAGTCCACGTTGTTCTTTGGTGTGGGTCTTTTAGGTACGCTTGCCAATGAACTGCATGGCAGGTCGACATATGTCTGGTCAAGCATGTGGTGCCCAAGCGGCTGATGTTTTTTGTCCATGTGAGATACGCTTGAGACATATGTTGCAAATAGCAGCGGTGCGATCTGATGCACTCATCTCAGAAAAGGCCCACACCACAGAACTTTTAGAATAACACGCAGTGGTAGCGTCTTGATCATGCAGAGCTCTGCGGTGTGATTCAGTTGGTGTGCTGCCCTTAAGCTGGCCCCTGAAGGGCATCCTGCCTCATTGGAGATGTGCCTTCTCCTCCTCCTCTCTCCTATCAGGCACCCAGGTGGAGTCAGTGACCTCATCATCCCCTCCATCCTCATCACTGGAGCAAACCTGGCAGTATGCTGCAGCTGGGGGAACATGACTGTCCTTCTTGGACATCCCCTCTCTCTGGGCTCACGTTACTGCCTTCCTCTAGCTGGGTATCATCATCAGATCCTTCAAAATGCTGGGTGAAGTAACTGATCAATTCAGTCTAGTACTACCATTATCAGTTATGTATTCCTTTGTCTAGTCCCTACAGTTTAGCTATCAATCTATTACGCCAAGCACATGTTATTGTTAATATCACAATACTACCACCCTTGGCTATGAAATCAATACACGGTCTAAGATCAATCAAATCTCATTTATTTCCCAAGGAAATAATACAGCGTGCATAAGGTATCAATAGAAGTTACAATTATACATAGCATACAATCAAAGTACAATATAAGCCATACTTATCCGACCTTCGCAGCTACGCCTCATGATGGAAGTGAGAGGAGAGACAGAGGGAGACCTCATGGTTGCAACCCTTTTTGTTAAACATACCTCAGCCATACCACACCCCATAGCCCATCCTACTTTTCTCGTAGACCAATCAGCGTCTCTGGGGCGTTTCCTCCCCCAGGCTAATTACCTCGTACAGTCCTGCCATACTTGGCCTCTGGGGGGCAGTGTCTGCCCATGAATTGCAACTGCTCCAACTGGATTGCCATCTTGTGGCTCCATCTCAGACGCCCCACCAGCTGTCCTTTGTTCTTACAGACAAGTCGGCACCATACTGTCTTTGAAGTTCAGTACATTCCAGGTGGGCTGAATAGAACTCATTCTGCTATTCAAATTGTGTCACATTCCTTGCTTTTAAACATGTGAGACTGCCTGGCATCAATATGGCTGAGTTCGGCTGTACAAACAGCTGTGTAGATGTATAATACTAATTCCTGTCTGATTCCAACACCCGCCGCTTTGCGCCTAAAAGGCGCATACCACCCTTCTTCAGACACGGCTCCTTTTGAACAGTCCATAACTGTCTTAATGTGTGTGGTTTCCCAACATGTGCTTCCGAACCAGTACCTGTGGCACAGTCCTTAGCTTGTGTAACGCGTGGTTGTTTCCAACGAGCGCTCCAGAGACATCTCTTATGGAACAGTACACAATTGTCTTACCACGCTGTGTTTTCAACGTGTGCAGAAACAGGTCCTATGGAGCAGTCCATAATTGTTTTACCATGTGATGCTTCCCAACACGTGCCGCTTTGCCACTGAGTGACACATCTCCACCATTCTTCAGCGACAGCTTCCATGTCACCATTCTGCATCTTGGGTATCTTCAGGACGGCAGTACAGGCAAGGGGTGCCCATTCATTCACCATTCACCAGCACCCATTCAGAGCAACATATCGCCCAGCTTTCAGACCCAGAGTCTTGAGGAGGGCCTTTCTTGCCCATATTACTAGCCTACAATACCCATAGGTCACACTCTACCACAAACATAAATCAACTTATTACCATAATATATACCTATATATGTATTACGCACCCCGCTCCCAACCTCCTATAACCTTTTACTGTAAATACGGGTCGGGATTAGGCAGGCTTGCTCGCAGCGGTGTTGCAGGGCTCTGACTTGGCAGCAACGTCTCCAATTTGTACACAGAGACCTTACCGTCAAATCGTCCCTCAACTTGCATAGACAAATGGGAGACCCTTCTAGATAAATATCGCTTAACTACACATATAAGTTTACAACAATTACCCAACCCACACAATTCCACCCCTGTGCCTGTATTTCAGAGATCATGCCCATTGTATACCATGCACCTCTACCTACGGTTAGGTTCAAGGAACCCTCTAGTTCCATGACTAACACTACACCGGTATTCTTTAGGACAAAGAAACAAACTCGCCTATGTCCTAAATAATACCCGGGTGCCTTCTTCCCAGCAATGATCTCTCCATCCAGAACACAGAGAGAAATAACTTCCCAACATTACTCGTTCATCCCCACGTATTGACCTGGCATACAAAGGACATCATGGTCATGCTTCCGACAAAGGGAAATATCCCCCTGCCTCCAGCGTTCATCTTCTCTGATCACATGTGTGATATAGCCTCAAATGCAACAAGATAGAATCCCCAGTCAGTAAGCCCATTGATGCCACCAAATATACAGACCGAGTCTGTACTTCTGTATATGACAACATACAGCATAACACCTTTCACAATCCAACTTAGTACAGCCCATACAGGCATTCGACCACTACTTTGGATTAGTGCAAGCAAAGTGTTTTGGCAAAATCTTACTGAGCGGTGATGCTAACTCATCAGGCCACTGCCCCTCATACAGAGACGGTACAATCAGCTAGATGTTGGCTGATATTTCCACCTGCCACAGAGTGCGCGCCAGAGCCAATGACAGGTTTCTGTCCTCTCAACCAACCTCTCAACATGGTTGACAAAATCCGGAGCCATTCTAACCTGAGTGTTTCTGTGATTTCATTGAATGTTATCAAGGATGCCACCGATCTCCCTGGGTAACAAAGTCACGCTCCTTTTCTGAAGCTATGGCTGTGAGTTTGTTCCTCAGGAGGCTGATGTCCCCTCCATTAACAATACCCATCCCAGCTATTGTTCCCCCCCCCAATATAGTGCTGAATACATCCCTCCTCTTTCGGGTTACTCCTCAGAAATAAGCATCCTGCATGGACTTGATCGCATCTCTGGGAGTAAGTCACTGATACAATAACGCACTTGATTCAGTGTATACTCAGCACATATAGGGTGATAGGTTTTGTGATATTAACAATAACATGTGCTTGGCGTAATAGATTGATAGCTAAACTGTAGGGACTAGACAAAGGAATACATAACTGATAATAGTAGTACTAGACTGAATTGATCAGTTACTTCATTCCTTTGTCTAGTCCCTACAGTTTAGCTATCAATCTATTACGCCAAGCACATGTTATTGTTAATATCACAATACTACCACCCTTGGCTATGAAATCAATACACGGTCTAAGATCAATCAAATCTCATTTATTTCCCAAGGAAATAATACAGTGTGCATAAGGTATCAATAGAAGTTACAATAATACATAGCATACAATCAAAGTACAATATAAGCCGGGGCGTGTCCAGAATGGCCGACTGAGAGGACGCACAGTGAGTGAACTCCGGCCGAATACCCTGTTTTGATACTCTTATCCCTGCAATTTGGCTGCCCTGCTCGGTGTACTACCGCACACCTGCTCCCTGAGGGGGATGACCAAAGGACGGAGCTCGTCGCACACCCGGAGGAGCTCCGCGGCAGCTAAATCTAAGCCCCGGGCTGAATCGGGCCTTCCCGCCGGGCCGCAGCCCCTGCAGCACATGGCGTCCCAGACGGAGTGCTCGGACCCTGCCTTGACGGAGCAGTCCAACTTCAATGCTCTCATGCAGGCGATCGCGACCTGCCAAACCGCCCTGACGGGTAAGATTGAGTCCGTCCAGATGGATGTCGGATTGATCCGTCGCGACATGGATACCTTTCGCGCCCGGCTGACGGAGGCGGAACGGCGGGTGGGAGACGCGGAGGACACCCTGCGGGAACACTCCGGTGCCATCCGCACGCTGCTAACCAGGGTTAAGAGCCTGGAGAGCAGGGCAGAGGACTCCGAGAACCGGAATCGGAGGAATAACCTCCGTATTGTGGGATTACCTGAAGGGGTGGAAGGTGTAGATCCCCAGGCCTTCACGGAGCGACTGCTGCGGGATCTCCTGCCGGGTGCGCAGTTCTCACAGTTTTTCTCGGTGGAGAGGGCACATAGAATGCCTGCTGCCCGGGGTCCCCCGGGAGCTCCTCCACGCACGTTTATTCTCCGCCTGCTGAACTATCGAGACCGTGATCAGGTCCTACGGGAAGCGAGGAAGACCGAGACCTTGCGCCATGCGGACGCACGAATTATGATCTTTCCGGACTATTCCGTTGATACGCAAAAACTGCGCCGCTCTTTTGACCATGTCAAGCTGAACTTACGGAACTGCCGCATTAAGTACAGTATGATGTTCCCCGCCAGACTCAGAGTCCAAGACGGCGAGACCGTACGATTCTTTACATCCCCGGAGGATGCATCGCAGTGGCTGGACTCCCTGCCTAGGGGATGAGGTGGCTCTGAGGTGCCTCATGCCTCCCTCATGTTATTGAATGCATCTTGCAACATCTGCAGTTACTACCGGGATTATTTGGCGGCTGCCACCACCTCTTGACTGCAGACACCTGGTGACTATTCTTCTTCCCCCCTTTTTTTTTTCTTTTAAGCTCTTCCTACTGGACTGGGGGTGGGGGGCTCCCCGGCCTTAGCGGGGCTCAGGAAATGTTGCTGTTCAAGGAATGAGGTGCTCAGGGTTTTCTCCGTTTCTTTTTCTTTCTTTTTCGTTTTTGGATTTTTTTAATTTTTTCCTCTTTTATTTACCGCATAATACTTTTTTTATGTCTGGTTGGTAACGGGTTTTTGGTTGAAGTGTGTGCCCCCGACCTCGATCGGGAGACTTTCTGGAATATGCAGGGATCGTCTATCCTGAAGTGACTGAGCTGGAGTCGGTGTGCTAGGACTAGACTCTCAGGGAGCTGGGTTTTGCACGCACCCCCATGGTTGTTACCGGGATGCTATGTTTTGGGTTCAAGGCACGCCGAAGTTTGGGGGGTGGTGTCGGGGAGGGGGGTGGAGGGGGGTGGGGGGGTGGGGGTTCTGGTCATGTTTTTGTTCACAGCATATGGCTCATCTATAGGCTCATGTATGTATTGTATGTCATGTTTCAACATTGTTTTCAATTTCTGATGGTTGCAATGTCCTTCCTTCTGCTCCACTGGTGGGGAGGGGGGTTCTGGTATAGCACAGGTCCGGGGTCCTTAGTGATAAGGGGGCTGTGTAGTTCTCCGCTATTTCTGCTCAAGGACTTGCCATGGCACCCCTGAAGGTTCTTTCCTGGAATGTTAGGGGGATGAACTCTAAACATAAGAGGTCCTTAGTCTTCACCTACATTAAAAAATATGCACCCCACCTCTGTATACTCCAGGAGACACATTTAGTAGGGAGCAAGGTAATGGCCCTCAAGAAGCCCTGGGTGGGATCGTGCTATCATGCCACCTACTCTGTATACTCTAGGGGGGTTAGTATTCTTGTGCATAAGTCCCTTCGCTTTACTCTCCTTGATCTCCATCTGGACCCGGGGGGTAGGTATGTGGCTCTACATGCGGTATGTGAGGGCACGGAGGTGCTGATTATTGGACTTTATGCTCCCCCTGGGGCTACCATGGAGCTCATGCATCGGCTAACCCCTATGATGGCTCTGTACCCAGGAGCTGGGGTGCTGCTGACCGGAGATTTCAACATGGCACCTGTCCCTCTGTAGATAGATTGCAGGCTGGCGGGGCGGGGGACTCCCCACTGCTGCGGTGGATGGAGGCATACGGACTGACTGATGTGTGGAGATGGAAGTGTCCGGAGGGTAGGCAGTTCACATGCCACTCTGCCACGCATGCTACTTTCTCCCGTATTGATCTAATGTTGGCTTCGGATGCATTGGTCTCTCGCACCCTTGGGATAGAAATCCTCCCTAGAGGCATATCGGATCATGCACCCCTATTGATACAGTTGGAGATGGGTCTTCCACCTGGGATGGCCTTATGGAGGCTTTCGGGGTACTGGGCAACTGATGAGAGGGTGGCCCCGGAGGTGGCGGTGGAGTTGGGGACCTTCTGGGGACATAATACAAACTCAGCTGGACCGCCTATACTGTGGGACGCATTTAAAGCCTTTGTTAGAGGGCAGTACCAAACGTCCATTGCCAGAGCTAGAAGGGATACCAGACTGGCACTGGAAGTGGCGGAGGGGCGGGCGTTGAGACTGGAATCTAGCTATGTTCAAGGGGGGGATGAAGCGACCTATGCGGATCTCCTGAGAGCTCATAGGGAAATTTCATTGCTCCGTACCGAAGCCACTAGAAAACTCCTTCTTAACCAGTCCCAAAGCATATTTGAGCAGGGTGAGAGGACGGGTCGGCTTCTGGCTTGGTTGGCCAAAGAGCGATCGAACGCCTCCCATATCGCCCATATTAGAGGGGAACAGGGGGAGATGATTTCCAGCCCGCAGCTTATAAATAGTCGCTTTGCAGATTACTACCGAGCTTTGTACACGTCTAGGGCTACGGCCGCCCCCGAGGCTCTGGAGGACTTTCTCAACCGTAGGGCTCTTACGGTGCTCTCTGAGGCGGACCGTATTAGATTAGATGCCCCCATTACGCTTAAGGAGGTACAGACGGCGGTGGCTACACTCCAGTCGGCGAAGACCCCGGGCCCGGATGGGATTCCCGCGGAGTTCTATAAGACGAATGCCGATGTGGTGGTGCCACAGTTACACGCCCTCTTGCTTTCCATGTTACGGGAGGGGGAGCTACCGGCCACGATGTCCGAGGCGATCATTGTGGTGATTCCCAAACCTGGCAAGGACCCGGGTCTGTGCTCCTCCTACCGACCAATCTCACTACTTAATGTCGATGCTAAAATTGTCACTAAGATCCTAACCACCCGACTCAATTCGGTCATTCTAACACTGATTCAGGGGGATCAGACGGGGTTTATGCCGGGTAAAGGCACCGACATAAACCTCAGACGTTTATATACTCACATATCCCTGGCTGCGACTGAGGACTCACAGAAAGTCGTCGCCTCCTTGGACGCCGAGAAGGCGTTTGACTCGGTTGAGTGGCAGTTCCTTTGGAAAGTCCTGGAGAGGTTTAACTTCGGACCCCAATTTATATCTTGGGTTAAACTGCTCTATAGAGCTCCCACTGCCAGGGTGCGCACTGACGGCCTATTGTCTGAAAGCTTCTCCTTGGGTAGGGGTACTAGACAGGGGTGCCCTCTCTCCCCGGGCTTGTTCGCACTTGCCATTGAACCCCTAGCAGTGTTGTTGCGTGACTCGGTGGAATTAGGAGGGCTGTGGGTTGGACCGGTGTGTGAAAAGATTTCGCTTTATGCGGACGACACCCTCCTGTATCTCCCGGATGCCTCCGCTGCGCTCGACACGGCCCTCGGGCTCATTGACGAGTTCGGCTCCCTATCGGGGGTACGTATTAACTGGGACAAGTCTCTGCTATTTCCCCTGTCTCCCGCTCCCCTGGTTGTATCTGCCCGTACCTCTTTGCGGACGGTAGATAAATTTCGCTACCTGGGCATAGAGGTGCAGAGGGGGTCCAAGGAGTATCTTGCGGATAATGTCTATCTTGTCCTCCGGAGCCTGATGGATAAGTGCCAAGTGTGGAAGGCCCTATCCCTCACCCCGGTGGGGAGGGTCAACCTGCTTAAGATGACGTTTCTTCCAAAGTTTCTTTATGTATTTCGTAATACCCCAGTTCCGATCCCAAACTCCTTTTTCAAAAAGATAGATCAGGTGGTGTCTACTTTCATTTGGGCTGGGGCGACCCCGAGGATAGCGCGAGCTGCCCTCCAGTTGCCTCTGTCCCGGGGGGGCCTGGCCCTTCCCTGCTTCAAGGAATATTACTGGGCGGCTGTACTGGTCACGGTGCGGTGGTGGTTCCGGCAGATCCGCTCTAACCCATCTGTTAATCTGTAGGCGGCGATTCTAGGCTCTCATGCTGAATTGCCCCTATGCGAACTACGCTTCGGGTCTGGACTCAGGTTGCGGCTCGGTTGGACCCACACGCCGCACTGTCACCACATACTCCACTATGGGGGAATCCTCGACTGAAACATCTCCAGTCGGTTCCTGATCCGGCTCTATGGACTAGATATGGTGTCACTACTCTGCAACAGGTGATGCCTGGGGGCTCCCTCATTCCCTTTGATTCCCTTAGAGAGGACTGTCAATTCCCCTCCAGAATGATTTTTCGCTATATACAGCTACGCCATGCCCTTAGAGCTCAATTTCCTGCAGGAGTAATCCTCCACGCTAACAATGTTGAGAGATTTCTTTTGGCCCCGGATGCGGACCGTGTTCTATCGTCTCTCTACCTTAGGATTTCGATGGAGTCGCCCGGAGGGGGAACTGGTCTCTTCCAGAAATGGTTGGCGGACCTCCCCACCCTGGCGACAGATGATTGGGAGGAAGGTATACAACAGTATTTGCCGCTGATGATCTCGGCTAAGGACAGGTTCATTCAGTTAAAATTCATCCATAGGGCATACTATACCCCGCAACGCCTGTCCAGAATATATCCGGGACACTCGGATAGGTGCCCGAAGTGTACTACCACAGTGGGCTCTTTCTTGCATGTAGTATGGGAATGTCCGGCTATATATCAATTTTGGGAGGGGGTGGTACGGGAGATCAATGAGGTCGGGGGCCTCTCTGTGGGCCTGGACCCGGTAGTCCTACTGCTAGGTGTGTGTGATAGGGTGACACCGAACATACATCGTCAGTTGTTTGTGTTCTATGCAGCATTTTACGCCCGAAAGGCTATCCTCATGCAGTGGAAGAAGTCGGACCCACCTAGTATAACTCATTGGAAGGCTTTGATAGATGCTGCCCTTCCATTGTATAAGCTTACTCATATGAGTCGTAAATGCCCCAAGAAATTTACTAAGATCTGGGGTTGCTGGGTACGGGAGTGAGACACTAGCCTGTCCGCTCCTGTGCGCGTGGTCCTCAGGTTTCTGGAACCCTCCCATTTCCAGAGACCCCCCTTTCCATCCTTGTTATGCTTTGGAGTGGGAGTCTATATATATGCTCGGTCTCTTGCCCTGGAAATCTGTGGCAAATACACTCGAGTGCTGCCCCTCTAGATAGTGGCTCGGGTGGGGGGGAGATATGCTCCAGGGACTGTGACTGCTGAATGTGTCTATATGAAACATGCTAATGTATGAGTATGATGTGATGACTCTCTGAGTTTTCTTTTCGTTTCTTCCTAATGCTTGATATGCTGTAGTTTCTATGTAAAAAGGAAAAACGAGCTGTGATGTATTGTTGTATCCGTTTTATGACCAATAAAAACGTTTCTGTTAAAAAAAAAAGTACAATATAAGCCATACTTATCCGACCTTCGCAGCTACGCCTCATGATGGAAGTGAGAGGAGAGACAGAGAGAGACCTCATGGTTGCAACCCTTTTTGTTAAACATACCTCAGCCATACCACACCCCATAGCCCATCCTACTTTTCCCGTAGACCAATCAGCGTCTCTGGGGCGTTTCCTCCCCCAGGCTAATTACCTTGTACAGTCCTGCCATACTTGGCCTCTGGGGGGCAGTGTCTGCCCATGAATTGCAACTGCTCCAACTGGATTGCCATCTTGTGGCTCGATCTCGGACGCCCCACCAGCTGTCCTTTATTCTTACAGACAAGTCGGCACCATACTGTCTTTGAAGTTCAGTACATTCCAGGTGGGCTGAATAGAACTCATTCTGCTATTCAAATTGTGTCACATTCCTTGCTTTTAAACATGTGAGACTGCCTGGCATCAATATGGCTGAGTTCGGCTGTACAAACAGCTGTGTAGATGTATAATACTAATTCCTGTCTGATTCCAACACTGGGCATCCTCATGGAGCATGTACCCAACACTGTGCTCAAACAGTTTCGGGAACTCCTCAGGAAGACATGGTGGGGCTAGGGAAGGAGTGACTTATGCCATTGAGCCGAGGGAAGAGGCCACGTTGGCAGCTGCTTTGCTAGTACCCTGAGCCTGGGTGAGAGAGGATTAGGAGGATGAAGATGGCTTGGTCATCTACTCTACCAAGTCTTCGGCATGTTGCGGCTCAACACGTCCAACTGCCAAAAATAAGGACAAGCGTATCCCACGGCCATGTGCTGATGAGGATGAAACGTGTCCACGATCAGCACTGTTGCCTCTAGACACAGAGCCTGCTTGCCCTCTTTTATTGGCTCGTGACTGTCTACTTCTCCTTGTTGGCCTTACAGACATACTAATGGCCTGCAGGGAGATGTACCTGTTGTATAGGATCAGCAGAACACCAGAAATTAGGGTAGCTTTAGTCATACACTGTGCAGATGGCACAATACACTGACTGTAACTGCTACATCTGCCCGCGGATAGGATCAGCAGAACACCAGAAATTGGGGTAGCTTTAGGCGCACACTGTGCAGATGGCATAATACACCGACTATAATTGCTACAGCTGCCTGCGGATAGGATCAGCAGAACACCAGCAATTGGGGTAGCTTTAGGTGTACACTGTGCAAATGGCACAATACACCGACTGTAATTGCTACAGCTGCCTGCGGATAGGATCAGCAGAACACCAGCAATTGGGGTAGCTTTAGGTATACACTGTGCAGATGGCACAATACACCGACTGGAATTGCTACAGCTGCCTGAAGATAGGATCAGCAGAACACCAGCAATTGGGGTAGCTTTAGGTGCACACCGTGCAGATGGTACAATACACCGACTGTAATTGCTACAGCTGCCGGCGGATAGGATCAGCAGAACACCAGCAATTGGGGTAGCTTTAGGTATACACTATGCAGATGGCATAATACACCGACTGTAATTGCTACAGCTGCCTGCAGATAGGATCAGCAGAACACCAGCAATTGGGGTAGCTTTAGGTGTACACTGTGCAGATGGCACAATACGCCAACTGTAATTGCTACAGCTATCTCTGGATAGGATCAGCAGAACACCAGCATTTGAGGCGGCTTTAGGTGTACACTGTGCAGATGGCACAATACACCGACTGTAATTGCTACAGCTGCCTGCGGATAGGATCAGCAGAACACCAGCAACTGGGGTAGCTTTAAGTCTACACTGTGCAGATGGCACAATACACCGACTATAATTGCTACAGCTGCCGGTGGATAGGATCAGCAGAACACCAGCAATTGGGGTAGATTTAGGTGTACACTATGCAGATGGCATAATACACCGACTGTAATTGCTACAGCTGCCTGCAGATAGGATCAGCAGAACACCAGCAATTGGGGTAGCTTTAGGTGTAC
Source organism: Lithobates pipiens (assembly GCF_037356315.1). Taxonomy (NCBI): domain Eukaryota; kingdom Metazoa; phylum Chordata; class Amphibia; order Anura; family Ranidae; genus Lithobates; species Lithobates pipiens. Next base: position 204,205,904 of record NW_027507784.1, on the reverse strand, counting down.
ACTGTGCAGATGGCACAATACGCCAACTGTAATTGCTACAGCTATCTCTGGATAGGATCAGCAGAACACCAGCATTTGAGGCGGCTTTAGGTGTACACTGTGCAGATGGCACAATACACCGACTGTAATTGCTACAGCTGCCTGCGGATAGGATCAGCAGAACACCAGCAACTGGGGTAGCTTTAAGTCTACACTGTGCAGATGGCACAATACACCGACTATAATTGCTACAGCTGCCGGTGGATAGGATCAGCAGAACACCAGCAATTGGGGTAGATTTAGGTGTACACTGTACAGTTAGCACAATACACTGACTGTATTTGCAACAGCTTCAAATGAAATGAAATCACACTGTCTCTCTGTCTATCTCTCTCCGCCACTGCAACACACTACACAATGCCACCACGCAGGCGGCCTTATATAATGTGGGGCGTGTACTAAACCCACTGAGCCATAATTACGGCTCTCCGTTTTTTCCACGTTGTGATTGGCCAAGGCATGCGAGTCATAGTGCATGCTTGGCCAATCATCAGCCAGCAATGCACTGTGATGCCGCAGTGAATTATGGGCCGTGACTTGCCACTCAAATTTGCCGCGAATGGCCCATAATGTTCGGAATTCGCCGAATGGATGAACAGCGGATTTTCGAGTCAAACATGGGTTTGACTCAAACGCGAAGCTCAACCCTACTCATCACCTCCTCCACATGCTAACAAAACCCCCAGGATGCTGAGGCATGTCCCTTAATATAAATCACACTTTCATATTACCTCCCTCATCCTTCTGCTTCTGCTAACCTCTGGAGATCTATCCCAAAGCCTGGTCCTCCTTTATTTAACTGTACCCAATGAACCCATCTCCCTGTACATGGTCGAGGGTGTTGCCCTCGGCAGCAGCCGCAATCCACACAATTTAGTTTCCAATCTTCTCCTTTGGAAAACCAGCCTCCTCTTCTCATGTGTAGGGATGAGCTGAACCCCCCCGGTTCGGTTCACACCAGAACATGCAAACAGGTAAAAAGTTCTAGCAAACAGGAAAAATCAAAAGTGCTAATTTTAAAGGCTTAGATGAAAGTTATTGCCATAAAAAGTGTTTGGGGACCCGGGTACTGCCCTAGGGGACAGGTATTAATGCAGCAAAAAGGTTTTAAAAACAACTAAATTTTCACGAGCAGTCATTTTAATAATGCTTAAAGTGAAACAATAAAAATTAAATATTCCTTTAATTATCGTGCCTGTGGAGTAGGGATGAGCTGAGCACCCCCCTGTCTGGGGAATGCATTCATAACATGCGAACAGGCAAAAACTTTGTTTGAACGCACGAACATCTTTAAAGTCTATGGAACATGAACATGAAAAACCAAAAGTGCTAATTTTAAAGGCTTATTATAACAATAAAAGTGTAATATTCCTTTAAATTTCATACCTGGGGGGTATCTATAGTATGCCTGTAAAGGGACGCATGTTTCCCGTGTTTATAACAGTCTGACAGCAAAATTACATTTCTTTTCTTACATCAGGAGACACAGAGCCATAGTAGTTAATATGTGGGTTATATGGACCACTGATAGGTGATGGACACTGGCACGCCCCTAAGGCAAGACGTGTACTCCCTATATAACCCCTACCACTACTGGGAGTCCTCAGTTTTTTTGCCAGTGTCTAAGGTGTTGGTCATGAGTAAAGATGTGCTGTGCTGAGCTCCACTGGAAGCTTCCTTACTGGGGCTAGCCATGCTGACCAGATCCATTCTGATGTCCTTTTCATGGGCTAAATAAATGGTACCCAGGCCTCATGTCCGAAGAAACAAGGTTTTGCTTGAGAAACGCTGCTCTTTAGAGAGCTGGACCCTGGGATCCATTACTTTTTGGTAGCAAGGCCATAAAGCAGGGTGCTGTCGCAGGTCCAGGACTGTGGGTAATCTGAGGTTCCCCGGTTCCTGAAGGTTTTCTAAAAGGTCTTGGAGCCCCCCACGAAGGGTGAAGATTGAGTCTTTATCTCTGATAAACCCTGTTGCGGGGACAAGGTAAGGGAGATTTTCTCAGGAATTTCTCCTCTTATGTATAATGTTGTCATGCCTCAGGGCTGTATTGAGCACTCACCAACCTGACGCTGGAAACAGTACAGAAGCCTTTAATTTTCTCCTCTCCTCTGGCCACAACAGATCCTCCGGTTCTCCTCCTGTGCCCCCAAAATAGTTTTTTTCCCCTTCGGGGGACAGGATGCCAAGTAGTTTACTTTTTTGAAAAAAAAGAAAAAAAAAAGAAAAGGGACAGACCGCGGCCGCTCAGCGGAGGATTTACCCCCCCCCCCCACCATGCCTGCAGGTTCCACAGGACACCACTTGCACGGGAAAGCACTTTTCTTTGAAAGGAAAGGGGGGCGTAATTTGCGCTGGGGGCGTGGCTAGCGGCATCCTACGCCGGCCACACGTGCAGGAAGTGATTTAAGAAGCTGTATATGTATAGCTGTTGCTGGCTGTGGAGGGACAGAGCAGGAGGTTGTCTGGATCAGGTTTGGTGACACAGGCATTTCCCTTTGACACATTGTACTTTAATAGGCTAGGATTAATAGCAGCTATTGCACTGAACTATAGCCTAGCAGTGTACATTCTTTTGCTGGTGGCAAAAGGACCAGGAACTCCTCTAAGGGTTCTAAAGGGTCAATGGTTACACAACAAACTAAAACCATTTCCACAAGAATGTCATCCTCCTATGAGAGTGATGCGGCTGGTCAGAATGAGCCATCAGGGGAATCTGTAGTTGTGGCTACGCAAGACGCTTCAGCCCCTGTTTATATCATGTGAGAGGTTTTGTCTTCTGCCAGTGCTGGCTTGGAAAAGAAGATTGATGCTATTTTATCCCTCCATAGTGGGGTCAAATGTAGTAGATCCCCATCTAGTGCTCAGGAACCTCTTATTGAGGTTCAGGAGGCTGGGGATCAGGTAGATCTTCCCAAAGATTTGGAAGATACTTGTTTATCCTCTTCTGAGTATCCTAATTAGTGATGAGCTTCGTGTTCGAGTCGAACATACGTTCGACTCGAACATCGGCTGTTCGCCCCGTTCGGCGAATTCCGAACGTTATGGGCTGTTCGCGCCAAATTCGTGTGGCGCTCACGGCCCACAATGCACTGCGCCATCGCAGTGCATTGCTGGCTCATGATTGGCCAAGCATGCACTTTAACCCGCATGCTTGGCCAATCACAGCGCCGGCAGTGAGGAGAGCCATGATTCAATCATAGCTCAGGCTGTGTAGTACACGCCCCACACTATATAATTCTGCCAGCGCGGCGGCCTTGTGTAGTGTGTTGGCGTCTGTAGGAGTTAGTGGGTGTTCTGTGTACCTTCAACACAGTATACACCGATCATTATCGGCCGATTTTGCGCTCTTGCTCTTCTGTAGTGGTTGTTGGCTGCGTGCCCTGACCGCAGTATACACTGATATATCCACCTAGCTATATTTCTCTTTTTTAATAGAGAACACCGCTATATCCACCTATATAGCTAACTATCTTGCTCTTTTTAAATAGAGCTTGCAGTCAGTTGTAGGAGATTGTGTGTGCTGTCTGCGTGCTTTGAACCCAGTATACACCACTATATCCATCTATATAGCTAGCTATCTTGCTTGTTTTAAATAGAGCTTGCAGTCAGTTGTAGGAGATTGTGCGTGCTGTCTGCGTGCTCTGAACCCAGTATACACCGCTATATCCCTCTATATAGCTAGCTATCTTGCTCTTTTTAAATAGTGCTCGCAGTCAGTTGTAGGAGATTGCGCGTGCTCTGAACCCAGTATACACCGCTATATCCACCTATATAGCTAACTATCTTGCTCTTTTTAAATAGAGCTTGCAGTCAGTTGAAGGAGATTGTGCGTGCTGTCTGCATGCTCTGAACCCAGTATACACCGCTATATCCACCTATATAGCTAACTATCTTGCTCTTTTTAAATAGAGCTTGCAGTCAGTTGTAGGAGATTGTGCATGCTGTCTGTGTGCCCTGAACCCAGTATACACCGATATATCCACCTATATAGCTAACTATCTTGCTCTTTTTAAATAGAGCTTGCAGTCAGTTGTAGGAGATTGTGCATGCTGTCTGCGTGCTCTGAACCCAGTATACACCGCTATATCCATCTATATAGCTAGCTATCTTGCTCGTTTTAAATAGAGCTTGCAGTCAGTTGTAGGAGATTGTGCGTGCTGTCTGCATGCTCTGAACCCAGTATACACCGATATCCATCTATATAGCTAGCTATCTTGCTAATTTTAAATAGAGCTTGCAGTCAGTTGTAGGAGATTGTGCATGCTGTCTGTGTGCCCTGAACCCAGTATACACCGCTATATCCACCTATATAGCTAGCTATCTTGCTCATTTTAAATAAAGCTTGCAGTCAGTTGTAGTAGATTGTGCATGCTGTCTGCATGCTCTGAACCCAGTACACATCGCTATATCCACCTATATAGCTATCTTGCTCTTTTTAAATAGAGCTTGCAGTCAGTTGTAGGAGATTGTAAGTGCTGTTTGCGTGCTCTGAACCCAGTATACACCGCTATATCCACCTATATAGCTAGTTATCTTGCTCGTTTTAAATAGAGCTTGCAGTCAGTTGTAGGAGATTGTGCGTGCTGTCTGCATGCCCTGAACCCAGTAAACACCGCTATATCCACCTATATAGCTAACTATCTTGCGCTTTTTAAATAGAGCTTGCGGTCAGTTGTAGGAGATTGTGCGTGCTGTTTGCATGCTCTGAACCCAGTATACACCGCTATATCCATCTATATAGCTAGCTATCTTGCTCGTTTTAAATAGAGATTGCAGTCAGTTGTAGGAGATTGTGTTTGCTGTCTGCGTGCCCTGAACCCAGTATACACCGCTATATCCACCTATATAGCTAGCTATCTTTCTCTTTTTAAATAGAGCTTGCAGTCAGTTGTAGGGGATTGTGCATGCTGTCTACGTGCTCTGAACCCAGTATACACCGCTATATCCACCTATATAGCTAACTATCTTGCTCTTTTTAAATAGAGCTTGCAGTCAGTTGTAGGAGATTGTGCATGCTGTCTGCGTGCCCTGAACCCAGTATACACCGTTATATCCACCTACATAGCTCTTCTCTAATTGAGCCATCTGCCATCTGCAGGAGTTAGTGGATGTTGTATGTGCCTCCAGCACAATATACACTACCCAATTGCTGGTTTTCCCATCTCCCTTCAGGCCATTACCTTATATGGAAGGCCAGCAAGGAGAGGCAGACAGGCGTGAGCCGATAAAAGAGGGCAAGCAGGCTCTGTGCCTAGAGACAACAGTGCTGGTCGTGGATGCGGTGCATCGTCATCATCAGCACGTGGCCATGGGACACGCTTGTCCTTCTTTTCAGCAGCTGGACATGTTGAGCCGCAACATGCCAACGACTTGGTAGAGTGGATAACCAAGCCCTCTTCTTCCTCCTCATCCTCTCTCACCCAGGCTCAGGGTACTAGGAAAGCAGCTGCCAACGCATCGTCTTCCCTCCTCTCAATGTCATCATCAGTGACTCCTTCCCTAGACCACGTCCTCCTGAGGAGTCTCCTGAACTCTTTGAGCACAGTGTTGGGTACATGCTCCAGGAGGATGCCCAGTGTTTTGTAGGCTCTGATGATGATACTCAGCTAGAGGAAGGCAGTAGCGTGAATGCAGAGAGAGGGGATGCTCAAGAAGGACAGCAATCTGGCAGTCTTGTTCCACAAGCTGCAGCATACTGCCAGGTTTGCTCCAGCGATGAAGAGGGAGGGGATGTTGAGGGCACTGACTCCACGTGGGTGCCTGGTAGGAGAGAGGAGGAGGAGGAGGAGGAGGAGGAGGCACATGTCCAACAAGGCAGGATGCCTTTCCGGGGGCCAGCTTAGGGGCAGCACACCGACTGAATCACACCGCAGAGCTCCGCCTGTGCAGGGCGCTGCCTCTGCATGTTATTCTAAAAGTTCTTTGGTGTAGGCCTTTTTTGAGACGAGTGCATCAGATCGCACCGCTGCTATTTGCAACATATGTCTCAAGCGTATCTCGCGTGGCCAAAACATCAGCCGCTTGGGCACAACATGCTTGACCAGATATATGTTGACCTGCCATGCAGCTCGTTGGCAAGCGTACCTCAAAGACCCACACCGAAGAACAAAGCGGACCTCTCCTTGCTCCTCATCAGCTGGGATCTCCAACCCCACTAGACCTTCAGTCCTCTCTGAAACCTGTTCTGAGAGGAATGGAGGTGTAGAATTAGGTGTGTCACAGCCAAGTCATTCCGGGCATTCTGCTAGCAGTACACCCACGTCCGATTATAGCAGGCAAATGTCCCTGTCCCAGCTGCTGGACCGGCGAAAGAAGTTCACTCCCAGCTATCCACATGCCCAGTGGTTGAATGCTAGCTTGGCTAAATTGCTAGCACTTCAACTGCTGCCTTTTCAGTTGGTAGACTCTGGCCCCTTCCGTGAGTTTGTACAATGTGCGGTTCCTTAGTGGCAGGTCCCCAAACGCCACTTTTTCTCACGGAAGGCGATTCCGGCTCTCTACCGGCATGTGGAAGGCAATGTCCTTGCCTCGCTGGACAGGGCAGTCAGCGGTAAGGTGCATATTACCGCTGACTCATTGTCCAGCAGGCATGGACAGGGACATTACCTGTCTTTCACGGCCCATTGGGTCACTCTTCTGGCAGCTGGGAAGGATGCAGGACAAGGTGCAGTAGTGTTGGAGGTTGTTCCGCCACCACACCTCCAAAATGCTACTATTGGTTGTGACACACCTCTCTCCTCCACCCCCTCCTCTTCTTCTTCCTCCATGGCCTCTTCCAGTGCTCTGTCCTCAGAACCAGCGGTGCTTCGTAGGTGTTCCAGGGGCTACGCAAGTACGCAGGCAAAACAATGCCATGCTGTGCTTGCACTGGTTTGTTTGGGGGACAGGAGTCACACTGGGGCGGATGTTTTGTCAGCTCTGCAGGGGCAGGCCGAGAGGTGGTTGACGCCACGCCAGCTTAAGCCAGGAATGGTGGTTTGTGACAATGGCACCAACCTCCTCTCCGCCCTCCGACAGGGACAACTGACCCATGTGCCCTGTGTAGCTCACGTCCTTAACCTGGTGGAGCGGTTCTTGGGCAGGTACCCCGGCTTACAGGATGTCCTGAAGCAGGCCAGGAAAGTCTGTGTGCATTTCCGCCGATCATTCAATGCCTCTGCTCGGCTGGCTGAGCTCCAAAAGGAGTTGAACCTGCCCAAGAACCGCCTTATATGTGACATGCCCACCAGGTGGAACTCAACGTTGGCCATGCTGCAGCGGCTGCACACGCAGCAGAGGGCCATCAATGAGTACCTGTGCGACTACGGCACCAGGACAAGGTCAGGGGAGCTCAGTTTTTTCTCACCACGCCAGTGGGGCATGATCAGGGATGCATGCACTGTCCTGTCACAGTTTGAGGAGGCCACAAGGATGGTGAGCAGTGACAGTGCATGCATCAGTGACACTGTACCTCTTGTCCACCTCTTGGAGCATACGCTGCTTGGAATAATGGACAGGGCACTTGAGGTAGAACAGAGGCAGGAAGAGGAGGACTTCCTTGCCTCTCAAGGCCCCCTTTATCCAGACAGTGTTCCTGCTGTGCCACCCATCAAACAGGAAGAGGATGAGGAGGAGGAGGAGGAGGAGGAGGAGAAGGAGGAGGAGGAGAAGGAGAAGGAGGAGGATGATTGTGTCAGCATGGAGGTGGAGGCTGGCACTCAGCATCAGCAGCAGTCTTGTAGGGATGATTTACAGTCCCAAGAAACCCGTGTACTTGTACGTGGCTGGGAGGAGGTAGCTGCGGATCATGTTGTCCTTAGTGACCCAGAGGACTCCGGACCGAATGCCTCAGCTAACCTGCGCTGCATGGCCTCCCTGATCCTGCAAAGCCTGCGGAAGGATCCTGGTATTCTTCGGATCAAGGAGAGGGACCATTACTGGCTGGCCACTCTCCTTGATCCACGGAACAAGGGTAAGGTTGCCGACCTTATCTTGCCGTCGCAGAGGGAGCAGAGGATGAGACATCTCCATAAGGCCTTGCAGAAAGGTTTGTGCAATGCGTTCCCAGAGACTGGGAGGTTACAAACTCCTGGTCCTGGACAACGTGTTGCTGAGGCATCGGTCAGAAGGAGCGGTGGAGAAGGTGGCCGCCTGACCGTTGCTTGCAGACAATTTTTTAGTCCGCAGCCCCAAGGTATGATCAGTTCCAGCAACCATCGCCAGCGTCTGATTTACATGGTGCAGGAATACCTAGGGGCAAGGTCAGACTTGGACACCTTTCCCACCGAAAATCCTCTGGCTTACTGGGTCTTGAGGATGGATCACTGGCCAGAGCTTGCACAGTATGCAATTGAGCTACAGGCCTGTCCTGCATCCAGCGTTCTTTCGGAACGCACCTTCAGTCCTGCTGGTGGCTTTGTTACCGATCACAGGGTGCGCCTGTCCACCGACTCAGTTGATCGACTGACCTTCATCAAGATGAATCAGTCTTGGATCACCCACAGCTACCAAGCACCTGAAGCTGATGTAACCGAATAATTTTTTTAGAAATATCACATCCCTTCAAGACTGCCTATGCTGATGCTGAGTGACTGTCCTGTTATGTTGATTTTCTATTCTCTTCCTCCTCCGCTGATATGTTGGAAGAACATTTTTGGTTCTGAGTGATGCCACCAGCCAAATTTTTCTGCCCCTGTTTAACAGGGGCGTTTAATTACAATTTTTGATGCAATGCTTTGCAGCAGGGCTCATTCCTGGACTACAACCAGAGTATATGGGAGAGGTTGCAGTATCATGGCACCAGTGCCTAAGGCCCAATTTTGCTGCCCCTGTTAAACAGGGGCGTTTAATTACAATTTTTGATGCAATGCTTTTCAGCAGGGCTCATTCCTACACTACAACTAGAGTATATGGGAGAGGTTGCAGTGTCGTGGCACCAGCACCAGTGCCTAAGGCCCAATTTTTCTGCCCCTGTTTTACAGAGGCGTTTAATTACAATTTTTGATGCAATGCTTTTCAGCAGGGCTCATTCCTGCACTACAACTAGAGTATATGGGAGAAGTTGCAGTGTCGTGGCACCAGCACCAGTGCCAGCAGCCCAATTTTTCAGCCCCTGTTTAACAAGGGCATGCAATTACAATTCTTGATATAATATTTCACAGGAGGGCCCATTCCTGTGCCCACCCAGAGTAACTATGAGGACTTATAGTGTTGTGGCACCAGCACCACAACCGCCAAAGGTCAATATTTCTACCACTGTTCAACAAGGGCATGTAATTACAATTCTTGATATAATTGTTCACAGCACGGCGCTCCAGCGCCCACCAAGAGTCACTTTGAGGGCTTACAATGTTGTGGCAAAACCAACACCTTATTCCGCCATTTCTGCAGAGCATATAGGGCAGGCCCCTACTTTCAAACATCCAACTTACAAACATCTCCTACTTGCAAACGGAAGGAGACAACAGCAAGTGAGATGAAAAAAGACGGGCGGCAAAACAAATTATAGAGGGGTGATAACCCTTCTTTATGTTTTCCAAAAAGCTTAAAAAATAGATTTTTTGACTGGAGCTACACTTTAAAAATGTACCAGTTGAAATTTACAAACAGATTCTACTTAACACAACAAACCTACACAGTCCCTGTCTTGTTTGCACCGCCTCTATACTGCTGTTCTGAGTATATAGGGCCTGGGGGCCACACGTATTTCCTTTTTTTAAATATGGGTACGGGGTTCCCCTTAATATCCATACAAGACCCAAAGCGGCTGGTAATGGGCAGGGAGGGCTACCCATGCCATTTTTCTTAATGATTTTCAACCATATTGCAGGAACCAGATATAACATTAAAACCGCAAGCAGTTTTAAATGACGTTATTTTCGTTAAATGTCATTTTGTGCAGGGACTGTTCTAAACACTGGAAACACGTGGCACTTCACAGGCATACTATAGACACCCCCCAGGCACGATATTTAAAGGAATATTTCACTTTTTTTGCACTTTAATCATCATTAAAATCAGTGCTCCCGCCAAAACTGACATTTTTAAAAACATTTTAGGCATTGACCCATGTCCCCTGGGGCAGGAGCCAGGTCCCCAAACCCTTTTTAGGACAGTATCTTGCATATTAGCAGTTAAAATTAGCACTTTTAATTTCGAACGTTCGAGTCCCATAGACTTCAATGGGGCTTTAACGTTCGTACGAATTTGGGGTCTGTTTGAAAGTTCTGGTGCAAACCAAACCGGGGGGTGTTCGGCTCATCCCTAATCCTAATATAGAAGGAGTAACATCACAAGACAGGTTGCTTGTGCATTCTCTTACTAAATTGGTTCGTTCAACCATTTTGCTGCCTGCTTATATATGCTAAATGGGAACATCCAGATTAACAATATTATACTCCTAAGAGATTCTCCACACTATCCTATGGAAGAGGACTTCTGTAAGAAATGGGGGGTTCCAGCGATACTGCGATTGCTTCAGTGAACAAGACTCTCACATGTGCGGCGGATAATGTTAAAGGATCCAACAGATAAAAAGTTGACGCTCCTTTCTAAAAGCCATATGGCTTTAGCAAGTTCAGTAGCGCAGCCGGTTCTTGGCGCAGTTGGTGTATCCCAGTCCATTAAGGAACAGTTTGAGGAGATACTTAAAATTCTGCCTGATAAACAGGCCCAACAATGTGCTGGTTTATCAGACACACTATGTTTCACAGTAGATACTATGAAAGATTCTATCATTCAAGCCTCACGGCTTATGTTTGGACTAGTGCATTCTCGCAGAGTTGTATGGCTGAAAAGTTGGTCAGCCGAGGCACTGTGTAAAAAGCGCTTAGCCAGTTTCCCTTTTCATGGTGAATGGCTATTTGGAGGCGATTTGGATAAATACCTGAAAAAAGCTCTATTTTACCAGTAAAGAAGAAATTCAAACATTTCTCCTTTAAGCGTGCTTCCTCACTTGTGCCAGGGGCATCAGCCTCTAAGCAGTCTTGACGGCCTCAACCATCAGGTTCAAGGGGAAGACCTGAAGGGCAACACCAGGGTCAGAAGAGATCTTGGGGCAGAAAGCCCAGAAAGCAGAATGCTAAAGCCTCCTTATGAAGGGGCGCCCCCTGCTCACTTGGGTGGGGGGAAGGCTCCTGCAATTCTCAAGGATCTGGGCAGGAACAATGTCGAGACAGATGGGTGGCTTCCGTTGTTTCTCTAGGTTACAAACTAGAGTTCCGAGATTTTCTGTCTCCTCGTTTTCTAAGGTAAAATGTTCCCAAGGACCCAGAGAAAAATAAGGCTCTCCTTCCAGCGTTGGATCATCTATTATTCCAGTTGGTGATAGCAGAGGTACCTTTAGTGGAACAGGGCACAGGTTTCTATTCAAACCTTTTCACGGTTCCAAAACCAAATGGAGAAGTAGAACCTATTCTAGATTTCAAAGATCTGAATCGGCACTTGAACATCCAATCCTTTCTCATGGAGTCAATCCGGTTGGTTGTTGCCATCCTGCAAGGAGGGGAGTCGTTGACTTTTATTGATATCAAAGATGCATATCTCCACGTGACAATTTTTCCCACTCACCAGAAATTTCTGCGCTTCGAAATAGAAAATCCTCATTTTCAGTTTGTGGCCCTGCCATTCAGTCTAGCCACATCACCACGGGTGTTCTCAAAATTTCTGCCACCGCCTCTAGCCAGATTAAGGGCTCAAGGCATAACAGTCCTAGCCTACTTAGACGATCTGCTTTTAATAGATCATTCAGTTTCAAGTCTAAGCCACAGTCTGGTCAAAACTGTAAAGTACCTGGAATCTCTAGGTTGGATTCTCAACCTAGAAAAATCCTCCTTAAAACCATCAAGAAGATTACAGTACTTGGGTCTGGTCATAGATACCATACAGAAAAAGGTATTCCTACCCCAGACAAGAATCAGTTCAATTACAGAACTAATTCAACTCATCAAAGCAAAGAGAAATCCTTCCATTCGGTTGTGCATGAGATTGTTGGGAAAAATGGTGGCCTCTTTCGAGGCTGTCCCTTACGCGCAGTTTCATTCAAGATTGCTACAAAACACAATCCTGTTGGACTGGAACAAAAAGGTTCAGGCCTTGGATTTTCCAATACACCTGGCTTCGGATGTGTGCCAGAGCCTAAATTGGTGGTTGATATCCAGTAACCTCCAAAAGGGAAAATAGTTTCTACCAGTCTCCTGGAAAGTGGTGACAACAGATGCCAGCCTTCTAGACTGGGGAGCAGTCCTGGAAGAAGATTCTGTCCAGGGGAGATGGTCCAAGTTGGAGAGGACCTTGCCTATCAATATTTTAGAGATTCGGGCAGTTCGTCTGGCTTTAAAGTCTCGGGACGGTCAGACTGAGAGATTGTCCTGTCAGGATTCAGTCCGACAATGCCATGGCTGTGGCTTACATCAATCACCACGGGGGCACGAGGAGTCATGCAGCCCAAAAAGAAGTAAATCATGTTCTGGCTTGGGCAGAACACAACATTCCTTGCCTATCGGCAATATTCATTCCGGGAATAGAAAATTGGCAGGCGGACTACTTGAGTCACCAAGACTTATTTCCGGGGGAATGGTCTCTCCACCCCAACATCTTCCTAGCAATATGTCAGAGGTGGGATACTCCGGACATGGACCTGTTCGCGTCCAGATTCAACAACAAGGTCAACAACTTTGTGTCAAGAACAAAGGATATGCTAGCTTGTGGAACAGATGCACTAGTCTTCCCATGGGATCAGTTTTCTCTGATCTATGCATTTCCTCCACTTCTGCTACTTCCGCGTCTTCTCTGCAGGATCAAGCAGGAACAAAAGGAGGTGATTTGGTGGCCCCAGTGTGGCCCAGAAGATCTTGGTTTGCCAAGATAATAAAGATGGCAGTAGGAGTCCCTTGGACTCTGCCATTATGGCCAGACCTTCTCGCACGAGGTCCGGTATTCCATCCTACCTTACAGAAGCTACATTTAACGGTTTGGCTATTGAGACCCACATTTTGAGGGATCGTGGCTTGTCTCCTTTGGTAGTGTCTACCTTGATTAATGCCAGGGATCCAGCTTCCAGAATAATTTCCTATAGAGTCTGGAAGGCATATGTTTCTTGGTGTGGATCCAGGGGTTGGCACCCCGGGAATTATGTCATAGGTAGGATCCTTGATTTCCTGCAAATGGGATTAGAGATGAAACTAGCCTTGAGTACTATCAAGGGCCAGATCTCGGCCTTGTCAATATTTTTTCAATGGCCTCTGGCTTCTCACTCTCTAGTGCATAACTTTGTTAAGGGGGTAACACGGATCAATCCCCCCTATCAAGGCACCTCTAAATACTTGGGATTTAAACTTGTTCTTATTGGCTTTGCAGAAACAGCCTTTCGAGCCTTTACGGTAAATTCCCTTGGTTCTTTTGACTAGAAAGATAGTCTTTTTGGTTGACATTTCTTCTGCTAGAAGAGTATCAGAACTAGTGGCTCTGTCTTGTAAAGAGCTATATTTTATCATGGATAAGGTGGTGTTGCGTCCTCATCCTGATTTCTTACCAAAGGTGGTGACAGGTTTTCACTTAAACCAAGATATTGTTCTTCCTTCCTTCTTCCCAGAGCCTCAATCTAGGGAAGAGAAAGCACTACATTCCCTTGATGTAGTAAGAGCGGTCAGAGTGTATTTAACCACTTGCCGACCGCCGCACGACGATGTACGTCCATTTTTTGAAGAGGGATATCTCGGTAACGGCAGCAGCTGCTGCCACAACCGAGATATCCATCTCTTCAGGCGGCGGTCGGCTGTACGATAACGGTGGTCTCCGCGGCGGATTCGCCGCGAGATCACCGCTATCGGTGGCGGGAGAGGTGCCACCCCCCCTCCCGCCGCCCTCCCGCACCTTCCGCCGCTTACCGGAGCCGTCGGTAGCGGCGGAGGTGATCGGGTCCTTCAGTCTGCTGGGCATAGAGACAAGTGAGGCTAAGATGGCCCCCACTCTTCTCTATACCATAGGAGGGCGGAAGCGACGTCAAAACGTCACTTCCGCCCATACCTCTTAAAGGTATATATTTTTTTTAAATGTCAGATTTTCTTTTTTTTTTTTTTTTTTTTTGCATTTTAGCCCAAATATGAGATCTGAGGACCTTTTGACCCCAGATCTCATATTTAAGAGGACCTGTCATGCTTTTTTCTATTACAAGGGATGTTTACATTCCTTGTAATAGGAATAAAAGTGATCCATTTTATTTAATTTTTTTTAAAAGTGTAAAAATAAATAAAATAAATTAAAATAAATAAGAAAAAAAAAAAAAAATTTTTTAAAAACACCCCGTTACGACGAGCTTGCGCACAGAAGCGAGCGCATACGTGAGTAGCGCCCGCATATGAAAACGGTGGTCAAACCACATATGTGAGGTATCGCCGCGATCGGTAGAGCGAGAGCAATAATTCTAGCCCTAGACCTCCTCTGTAACGCAAAAAATGCAACCTGCAGAATTTTTTAAATGTCGCTTATGGAGATTTTTGAGGCTAAAAGTTTGACGCCATTCCACGAGCGGGCGCAATTTTGAAGCGTGACATGTTGGGTATCAATTTACTTGGCATACCATTATCTTTCACAGTATAAAAAAAAATTGGGCTAATTTTACTGTTGTCTTATTTTTTTATTCAAAAAAGTTAATTTTTTCCAAAAAAAGTGCGCTTCTAAGACCGCTGCGCAAATACGGTGTGAAAAAAAGTATTTCAATGACCGCCATTTTATTCTCTAGGGTGTTAGAAAAAAACAATATCAAATGTTTGGGGGTTCTAAGTAATTTTCTAGCAAAAAAAACAGTTTTAAACATGGAAACACCAAGTCCGAAAAAGAGGCCTGGTCCTTAAGTGGTTAAAGGCGACTGCTCAGGTTCGCAAAACAGATGTTTTATTTGTACTGCCAGATGGTCCAAGAAGAGGACAGGCAGCATCAAAAACTACTATTTCCAAGTGGATTTGTCAAGTCATTATTTAGGCTTATGGTTTAACCACTTGCCGACCGCCTCACGACAATATACGTTGGCAGAATGGCACGGGCAGGCAAAGTAATGTACCGGTACGTCACTTGCCTTCCCGCGGGCCCCCCCATGCCCGAGGCAGTCTGCATAGTTGTGGGAGTGATCCATGCTGAGGGGGAGGCCACTCATTCGTGGACACCCCCTTGTGAACGCTCCCAGCCAATGAAACACTTCCTCTGCTGCTGTAATGTAAACAGCAGTAGAGGAAGTGATGTAATCTCTCCTAGTGGAGCCTTTTCGTTCCGACTCTCGTGGAGAGAAGACGTCAAAGTGAGTTGCACAACACTACACATACAGTAGAACACTCCAGGCACACATCTCACCCCCCTGTCACCCCCGATCACCCTCTGAACCCCCTGTCACAGTGTCACCAATAGCATTTTTTTTTACTGCATTTGTGCATTGTGACTGTAATAACTGTTAGGGCAGTTAGATTTAGCCTCCTTAAGGTCTAGGAACCCCCCAATAAAGGTTTAACCCCGTTATCACCCCCCCCCCCCCCCGTCGCCAGTGTTACTAAGCGATTATTTTTCTGATCGCTATATTAACGTCACAGGTGATGCTAGTTAGGCAGGTATGTATTTAGGTTTGCTGCAACTTTTTATAGCATCAGGGACCCCCATATACTACCTAATAAAGATTTTAACCCCCTGATTGCCCCCTAGTTAACCCTTTCACCAGTGATCACCATATAACCGTTACAGGGGTGACGCTGGTCAGTTTGTTTTTTTAAATGTTTCAGGGCACCCGCCGTTTATTACCTAATAAAGGTTTAATGCCCTGATCACCCGGCGGGTGATATAAGTTAGGCTTTAGGGTCAGATAGGGTCAGTATCACTCCAGGCAGCATCAGGTTAGTGCCAGTACCGCTAACACCTATGCACGCAGCATACACCTCCGTTAGTGGTATAGTATCTGAACAGGTCAATATCTGATGTGATCAGATCTATACTAGCGTCCCCAGCAGTTTAGGGTTCTGAAAAATGCAGTGTTATCGGGATCAGCCCAGATACCTGCTAGCACCTGTGTTTAGCCCCTCCACCGAGCTCAGGTCACCCAAGTGCAGTATCGATCACTCACTGTCACTTACAAAACACTAAATACATAACTGCAGCATTCGCAGAGTCAGGCCTGGGATCACTAACAGTTTTTTTGGTAGCATTTTCATACAGTTGCTGACAGCCTAGGAGCTTTTTTACCCGTGAGTCTCACTAGTGTACCACTAAATTTAGAGCCCAACATGGCAAATCAAAGGTACACTAGTGAAGAGGCCTACACATTTCTGAGCATGACAGATAGTGAAGAGGAAGTCACTCATCTGTCAGATTCAGGCTCAGAATACGATCCTGTAGAGGACAGCGGCAGATAGCTCTGACAACGGAGTTGTGGTCCCTGCCAAGGTCAGGTGTACCAGACCCCAAACTTCTTCTGTTGTTGATGTGCAAGATCCGCAGGTCCCTCTTATGGAGCAGAGCAGTACTAGCGCCACTCATCCTTCTGGTGAACTGGCAAGCACCAGCAGCCTAGTACACCCTGGTCATAGTCAAACCAGCACTGCAGTAGCATGTGGGGATGTAGTGAGTCACATAAGTGCAGTTCAAGCTGGTCAGGTGGCAAGCACAAGTAGAGTCCCGCTACCACCAAGAAGATGAACACAGGCCATTGGTGCCCATAGGGCCCTTCCTGCTGCTTTCACCAATCCTGATTGGGAACCCACCACTTCTGCAGCACCCATACTTCCCTCATTCACTGGCCAACCCAGCCTTCAGGTGGAAACAGTTGATTTTTCGTCACTTGATTTTTATTTGCTGTTTTTCACCGAAGATCTCTATAGATCTATTGTGGACCAAATCAATTCGTACGCTG
This sequence comes from Lithobates pipiens, assembly GCF_037356315.1. Classification (NCBI taxonomy): domain Eukaryota; kingdom Metazoa; phylum Chordata; class Amphibia; order Anura; family Ranidae; genus Lithobates; species Lithobates pipiens. Next base: position 204,188,995 of record NW_027507784.1, on the reverse strand, counting down.
GTCAACACATCACCACTATTCCCCAGTCCTCCCTTGCCAGAGATTGGAAACCAATTACGGTTTCTGAATTTAAGATCTTTCTGGGCCTTTCCCTCAACATGGGCATAACCAAAAAGAGTGAGTTACGGTCATATTGGTCCACTGACACAATTCACCAAATGCCCGTGTTCTCTGCCTCCATGACCAGGAGATGATACGAGCAGATCTTGCGGTTCATGCATTTCAATGACAATGAACTCTGTCATCCATGTGGAGACCCTGGATACGATCGGCTCTACAAAATTCAGCCCCTCGTAAACCACTTCAACCAATGTTTTGCAGACTTGTTTACTCCCCATCAAGTTGTCTGCGCTGATGAGTCCCTGATTACATTTTCTGTCCGCTTGTCATTCAAACAGTACCTTCCCAGCAAGCGTGCCAGATACAGGGTCAAGATGTATAAGCTCTGTGACAGGGCCACAGGCTATACATGTAGTTTTATGATTTTCGAATGCAAAGATAGTCACGTAGAGCTGACAAACTACCCTGACTACATGGGAAGCGCTGGCAAGATTGTGTGGGACCCTTATTCGGAAAGGGGTACCACTTGTACGTGGACAATTATTACACGCGCGTGACACTGTTTAGTCATTTGTTTAATCAGCAGATTGGAGCATGTGGCACCGTGCAACCTAATTGCCGGGGCTTTCCCCAGCGGTTTGTAGATTCCCATCTTAGGCTGGGGGAGAGAGCCTGCTTGCAGTGTAATAACTTGCTTGCTATGAAGTGGAGGGATAATAAGAATGTTTTCGTTCTTACCTCCCTTCATGCAGACACGACGGTCCAAATTAGTACGGCAACTGGTGTTGTGGAGAAACCCCTCTGTGTCCACGCATATAACCAAAATATGGGAGGGGTGGACCTCAACGACTAGTTGTTTGCACCATACCTAGTTGCCCGTAAGGCCAGATGCTGGTACAAAAAAGAGTCTGTTTATTTATTTCAATTGGCTTTGCTCAACGCTCATATGCTATACAGAGCTTCAGGATGGACTGGATCCTTCCTTAAATTCCAGGAAGAGATCGTAAGAGCCCTTCTGTATCCAGATGGTGCTCCACCTCACCTTCCCCAACCAAATGCAGTAAGCCTGTTGCATGAGAAGCATTTTCCTTATGTCCTCCCGAGTACCCCTACCCAATGAACCCCCCAAAGAAGATGTTGTGTCTGCAGCAAGCGTGGATATATGTGTGACACCCATTATTATTGTCCCTGCTGTCCTGACAATCCTGGTCTTTGCATTGGTGAATGTTTTGAACACTACCATTCACTAGTTGAGTATTAGCGTAGGGTACAGCATTGCATAGACTAGGCACACGTTCACAGGGTCTCCCAAGATGCCATTGCATTTTGAGAGACCCAAACCACTGTAACCGTTACAACAGTTCCATTAGAACTATTACAATTACAAAAAAAAGTGAAAAAAAAAACACAAAAAAATATAAAAAACAAAAAAAGTTGTTGTTTTATTGTTGTCTTTCTCTCTATTCTCTGTCTATTGTTCTGCTCTTTTTTACTGTATTATATTCTGCAATGTTTTATTGTTATTATGTTTTATCATGTTTGATTTTCGGGTATGCAATTTTTTTATTCTGTAATGTTACTTTGTTTTATTGTTAACCATCATTTGCTTAGCAGGTACGCCATTCAGTTGCAGAGTGCATTTATTTATCTTAACCGCAAAACAGCGTTTGCTTCCACAATACATAAAGCCGTGACTCCAGCGCTGTAGGAGGTGATTTCACCACCACAGTTTAAAAAAAAAGCATATATGCCGAAGTATGGGGGCAGCAGAGGCGGAGGAGCGATTTGCTCCTACCTTTTGCAGGAGGATGCCCCCATGCTTCGACATAAATAAGCGGTGCATGTATGCCCATCATTAGTGGGTGGATGAAGGGAGGTATTCTAATGGTGGGCATACCCATGATCAATTTCTTTTTTTCGTTCAGCCCATAGGCTGCATGAAAAAAAGTATTACTATATATGGCCAACAAGGACCAGCAACATACTGGTATGTTGCTGGACTTTGAGTGGTTATACCAGAATGATGCCTGCAGGTTTAGGTATCATCTTGGTATCGTTATTTTCAGCCAGCGGTCGGCTTTCATGTAAAAGCAATCCTAGTGGCTAATTAGCCTCTAGACTGCTTTTACATGTCTGTATTGTCTTCCATGGTTTTCTCTGGCTCTCCTGTCCCAACAGGGAACCTGAGAATACAGCCAATGATTTGGCCAGCTGACCATAGAGCTGATCAGAGACCAGAATGGCTCCAGTCATCTCTATGGCCTAAGAAACCGGAAGCTACGAGCATTTTATGATTTAGATTTCGCCGGATGTAAACAGCGCCATTGGGAAATTGGGAAAACATTTTATCACACCAATCTTGGTGTGGTCAGATGCTTTGAGGGCAGAGGAGAGATCTAGGGTCTATTAGACCCCAATTTTTTGTTTTAAAAAGAGTACCTATCACTAACTATTGCTATCATAGGGGATATTTACATTCCCTGAGATAACAATAAAACATAAAAAAAATGAAAGGAAAAAATGAAAGAAACAGTATAAAAATAAGCTAAAAAAGCAAAAAAAAGTAATAACGAAAAAAAAGCACCCTGTCCCCCCAGCTCTCGCGCAAAGGCGATCGCAAGCATTAGTCTGGCGTCAAGTGTAAACAGCAATTGAACCATGCATGTGAGGTATCACTGCGAAGGTCAGATCTAGGGCAGTAATTTTAGCAGTAGACCTCCTCTGTAAATCTAAAGTGGTAACCTGTAAAGGCTTTTAAAAATTTATGTAGATTGTCACCACTGCACGTTTGTGTGCAATTTTAAAGCATGTCGTGTTTGGTATCCATGTACTCGCCCTATGATCATCTTTTTTATTTCATCAAACATTTGTGCAAAATAGTGTGTTTTAGCACATTAAAATTTAAAAATGTGTGTTTTTTTCCCCAAAAAAAATGCGTTTGAAAATTTGCTGCGCAAATACTATGTGAAAAGAAAAATGAAACTCCCACCATTTTAATCTGTAGGGCCTTTGCTTTAAAAACAAAAGAGTCAGAAAGGTCTTTGTCTTCAAGTGGTTAGAAGAGTGGGTGATGTATGACATAAGCTTCTAAATGTTGTGCATAAAATTCCAGGACAGTTCAAAATCCCCCCAAATGTCATCATTTTGGAAAGTAGACACCCCAAGCTATTTGCTGAGTGTCCATGGAATAGTTTATATTGTGACACAAGTTGCGGTAAAAAGACATTTTTTTTTGCACAAAGTTGTCACTAAATAATATATTGCTCACGCATACCATGGGCATATATAAAATTAAACCCCAAAATACATTCTGTTGCTTCTCCTGAGTACGGCGATACCACATGTGTGAGACTTTTTGGGAGCCTAGCCGCGTACGGGACCCTAAAAACCAAGCACCGCCTTCAGGCTTTCTAAGGGTGTCAATTTTTTATTTCACTTTATTTCACAAGCCACTGGAGAAAGCCCTGGATATTAGGTCACATGGTGCCACATGCTCCAATCTGCTGATAAAACAAATTAATAAAGAGTGGCACGCTCGTGTAATAATTGACCACGTACAAGTGGTACCCCTTTACGAATAAGAGAGACACCAAGTCCCACACAATCTTGCCAGCATTTCCTATGTAGTCAGGGCAGTTTGTCGGCTGTACGTGACTATCTTTGCCCTTGTAAACCCTAAAACTACATGTATAGCCTGTGGCCCTGTCACACAGCTTATACATCTTGATCCCATATCTGACATGCTTGCTGGGAAGGGACTGTTTGAATGACAAGCGGCCAGAAAACTTAATCAGGGACTCATCAATGCAGACAACTTGATGGGGAGTAAACAAGTCTGCAAAATGTTGGTTGAAGTGGTTTAAGAGGGGCCGAATTTTGTAGTCCCGATCGCATCCAGGGTCTCCATGAGGATGACAGCGTTCATTGTCATTGAAATGCATGAACCCTGTACACTGCACACTCATGTCGGTCCCTACTAGGGATGAGCCGACCATCCCTCGGTTCGGTTTGCAACAGAACTTTCGAACGGACCCCAAATTCGTACGAAAGTTAGAACCCCATTGAAGTCTATGGGACTCAAACGGTCGAAATTAAAAGTGCTAATTTTAACTGCTAATATGCAAGATACTGTCCTAAAAAGGGTTTGGGGACCTGGCTCCTGCCCCAGGGGACATGGGTCAATGCCTAAAATGTTTTTAAAAATGGCCGTTTTGGCGGGAGCACTGATTTTAATGACGATTAAAGTGAAAAAAAAAAGTTAAATATTCCTTTAAATATCGTGCCTGGGGGGTGTCTATAGTATGCCTGTGAAGTGCCACATGTTTCCCGTGTTTAGAACAGTCCCTGCACAAAATGACATTTAACGGAAATAACGTAATTTAAAACTGCTTGCGGTTTTAATGTTATATCTGGTTCCTGCAATATGGTTGAAAATCATTGAGAAAAATGGCATGGGTAGCCCTCCCTGCCCATTACCAGCCCCTTTGGGTCTTGTACGGATATTAAGGGGAACCCTGTACCCATATTAAAAAAAGGAAATACGTGTGGCCCCCAGGCCCTATATATACTCAGAACAGCAGTATACAGGCGGTGCAAACAAGACAGGGACTGTGTAAGTTTGTTGTGTTAAGTAGAATCTGTTTGTAATTTTCAACTGGTACATTTTTAAAGTGTAGCTCCAGTCAAAAAATCAATTTTTAAGCTTTTTGGAAAACATAGGGAAGGGTTATCACCCCTCTATAATTTGGTTTGCCATCCGTCTTTTTTCATCTCACTTGCTGTTGTCTCCTTCCGTTTGCAAGTAGGAGATGTTTGTAAGTTGGATGTTTGAAAGTAGGGGCCTGCCCTATATGCTCTGCAGAAATGGCGGAACAAGGTGTTGTCATTGTCATTGTAAGCCCTCAAAGTGACTCTTGGTGGGCGCTGGAGCGCCGTGCTGTGAACGATTATATCAAGAATTTTAATTACATGCCATTGTTGAACAGTGGTAGAAAAATTGACCTTTGGTGGTTGTGGTGCTGGTGCCACAACACTATAAGTCCTCACAGTTACTCTGGGTGGGCACAGGAACGGGCCCTCCTGTGAAATATTATATCAAGAATTGTAATTACATGCCCCTGTTAAACAGGGGCTGAAAAATTGGGCTGCTGGCACTGGTGCTGGTGCCACGACACTGCAACCTCTCCCATATACTCTAGTTGTAGTGCAGGAATGAGCCCTGCTGCAAAGCATTGCATCAAAAATTGTAATTAAACGCCCCTGTTAAACAGGGGCAGAAAAATTGGGCCTTAGGCACTGGTGCTGGTGCCACGACACTACAACCTCTCCCATATACTCTAGTTGTAGTGCAGGAATGAGCCCTGCTGCAAAGCATTGCGTCAAAAATTGTAATTAAACGCCCCTGTTAAATAGGGGCAGAAAAATTGGGCTGGTGGCATCACCCAGAACCAAAAATGTTCTTCCAACATATCAGCGGAGGAGGAAGAGGATAGACAATCAACATAACAGGACAGTCACTCAGCATCAGCATAGGCAGTCTTGAAGGGATGTGATATTTCAAAAACAATTATTCTGTTACATCAGCTTCAGGTGCTTGGTAGCTGTGGGTGATCCAAGACTGATTCATCTTGATGAAGGTTAGTCAATCAACTGAGTCGGTGGACAGGCGCACCCTGTGATCAGTAACAAAGCCACCAGCAGGACTAAAGGTGCTTCCTGAAAGAACGCTGGATGCAGGACAGGCCTGTAGCTCAATTGCATACTGTGCAAGCTCTGGCCAGTGATCCATCCTCAAGACCCAGTAAGCCAGAGGATTTTCGGTGGGAAAGGTGTCCAAGTCTGACCTTGCCCCTAGGTATTCCTGCACCATGTAAATCAAACGCTGGCGATGGTTGCTGGAACTGATCATACCTTGGGGCTGTGGACTAAAAAATTGTCTGAAAGCAATGGTCAAACGGCCACCTTCTCCACCGCTCCTTCTGACCGATGCCTCAGCAACACGTTGTCCAGGACCAGGAGTTTGTAACCTCCCAGTCTCTGGGAACGCGTTGCACAGACCTTTATGCAATGCCTCCCGGAGATGTCTCATCCTCTGCTCCCTCTGCGACGGCAAGATAAGGTCGGCAACCTTACCCTTGTACCGTGGATCAAGGAGAGTGTCCAGCCAGTAATGGTCCCTCTCCTTGATCCGAAGAATACCAGGATCCTTCCGCAGGCTTTGCAGGATCAGGGAGGCCATGCAGCATAGGTTAGCTGAGGCATTCGGTCCGGAGTCCTTTGGGTCACTAAGGACAACATGATCAGCAGCTACCTCCTCCCAGCCACGTACAAGTACACGGGTTTCTTGGGACTGTAAATCATCCCTACAAGACTGCTGCTGCTGCTGATGCTGAGTGCCAGCCTCCACCTCCATGCTGACACAATCATCCTCTTTCTCCTCCTCATCTTCTTCCTGTGTGATGGGTGGCACAGCAGGAACACTGTCTGGATAAAGGGGACCTTGTGAGGCAAGGAAGTCCTCCTCTTCCTGCCTCTGTTCTGCCTCAAGTGCTCTGTCCATTATTCCACGCAGCGTATGCTCCAAGAGGTGGACAAGAGGTACAGTGTCACTGATGCATGCACTGTCACTGCTCACCATCCTTGTGGCCTCCTCAAACGGTGACAGGACAGTGCATGCATCCCTGATCATGCCCAACTGGTGTGGTGAGAAAAAACCGAGCTCCCCTGACCCTGTCCTGGTGCTGTAGTCGCATAGGTACTCATTGATTGCCCTCTGCTGCGTGTGCAGCCACTGCAGCATGGCCAACGTTGAGTTCCACCTGGTAGGCATGTCACATATAAGGCGGTTCTTGGGCAGGTTCAACTCCTTTTGGAGCTCAGCCAGCCGAGCACAGGCATTAAATGATCGGCGGAAATGCACACAGACTTTCCTGGCCTGCTTCAGGACATCCTGTAAGCCCGGGTACCTACCCAAGAACCGCTGCACCACCAGGTTAAGGACGTGAGCCACACAGGGCACATGGGTCAGTTGTCCCTGTCGGAAGGCGGAGAGGAGGTTGGTGCCATTGTCGCAAACCACCATTCCTGGCTTAAGCTGGCGTGGTGCCAACCACCTCTCGGCCTGCCCCTGCAGAGCTGACAAAACATCCGCCCCAGTGTGGCTCCTGTCCCCCAAACAAACCAGCACAAGCACGGCATGGCATCATTTTGCCTGCGTACTTGCGTAGCCCCTGGAACGCCTACGGAGCACCGCTGGTTCTGAGGACAGAGCACTGGAAGAGGCCATGGATGAAGAAGAAGAGGAGGGGGTGGAGGAGAGAGGTGTGTCACAACCAAGAGTAGCATTTTGGAGGCGTGGTGGCGGAACAACCTCCAACACTACTGCACCTTGTCCTGCATCCTTCCTAGCTGCCAGAAGAGTGACCCAATGGGCTGTGAAAGACAGGTAACGTCCCTGTCCATGCCTGCTGGACCATGAGTCAGCGGTAATATGCACCTTACCGCTCACCGCCCTGTCCAGCGAGGCAAGGACATTGCCTTCCACATGCCGGTAGAGAGCCAGAATCGCCTTCCGTGAGAAAAAGTGGTGTTTGGGGACCTGCTACTGAGGAACCGCACATTGTACAAACTCACGGAAGGGGGCCGAGTCTACCAACTGAAAAGGCAGCAGTTGAAGTGCTAGCAATTTAGCCAAGCTAGCATTCAACCGCTGGGCATGTGGATGGCTGGGAGTGAACTTCTTTCGCCGGTCCAGCAGCTGGGGCAGGGACATTTGCCTGCTATAATCGGACGTGGGTGTACTGCTAGCAGAGTGTCCGGAAGCACTTGGCTGTGACACACCTAATTCTACACCTTCATTCCTCTCAGAGCAGGTTTCAGAGAGGACTGAAGGTCTAGTGGGGTTGGAGATCCCAGCTGATGAGGAGCAAGGAGAAGTCCGCTTTGTTCTTTGGTGTGGGTCTTTGAGGTACGCTTGCCAAGGAGCTGCATGGCAGGTCAACATATGTCTGGTCAAGCATGTGGTGCCCAAGCGGCTGATGTTTTGGCCACGCAAGATACTCTTGAGACATATGTTGCAAATAGCAGCAGTGCGATCTGATGCACTCGTCTCAAAAAAGGCCCACACCAAAGAACTTTTAGAATAACGCGCAGAGGCAGCGCCCTGCATAGGTGGAGCTCTGCTGGGTGATTCAGTCAGTGTGCTGCCCCTAAGCTGGCCCCCGGAGAGCATCCTGCCTCGTTGGACATGGCCTCCTCCTACTCCTCCTCTCTCCTACCAGGCACCCACATGGCTACTGCCTTTCTCTAGCTGATTATCATCATCAGAGCCTACAAAACACTGGGCATCCTCCTGGAGCATGTACCCAGCACTGTGCTCAAAGAGTTCAGGAGACTCCTCAGGAGGACGTGGTGGGTCTAGGGAAGGAGTCACTGATGATGACATTGAGAGGAGGGAAGAAGATGCGTTGGCAGCTGCTTTGCTAGTACCCTGAGCCTGGGTGAGAGAGGATGAGGAGGATGAAGAGGGCTTGGTCAACCACTCTACCAAGTCGTTGGCATGTTGCGGCTCAACATGTCCAGCTGCCGAAAAGAAGGACAAGCGTGTCCCATGACCACGTGCTGATGATGACGATGCACTGCGCCCACGACCAGCACTGTTGTCTCTAGACACAGAGCCTGCTTGCCCTCTTTTATCGGCTCGCGCCTGTCTGCCTCTCCTTGCTGGCCTTCCAGACATGGTAATGGCCTGAAGGGAGATGGTAAAACCAGCAATTGGGTAGTGTATATTGTGCTGGAGGCACACACAACATCCACTAACTCCTGCAGATGGCAGATGGCTCAATTAGAGAAAAGCTATGTAGGTGGATAAAGCGGTGTATACTGGGTTCAGGGCACGCAGACAGCACGTACAATCTCCTACAACTGACTGCAAGCTCTATTTAAAAAGAGCAAGATAGTTAGCTATATAGGTGGATATAGCGGTGTATACTGGGTTCAGAGCACGTAGACAGCACATACAATCTCCTACAACTGACTGCAAGCTCTATTTAAAACAAGCAAGATAGCTAGCTATATAGGTGGATATAGCGGTGTATACTGGGCTCACAGCACGCAGACAGCACGCACAATCTCCTACAACTGACTGCAAGCTCTATTTAAAACGAGCAAGATAGCTAGCTATATAGGTGGATATAGCAGTGTATACTGGGTTCAGGGCACGCAGACAGCATGCACAATCTCCTTCAACTGACTGCAAGCTCTATTAAAAAAGAGCAAGATAGTTAGCTATATAGGTGGATATAACGGTGTATACTTGGTTCAGGGCACGCAGACAGCACGCACAGTCTCCTACAACTGACTCCAAGCTCTATTAAAAAAGAGAAATATAGCTAGCTATATAGGTGGATATAACGGTCAGGGCACGCAGACAACAACCACTTCAGAAGAGCAAGAACGCAAAATTGTCCGATAACGATCGGTGTATACTGTGTTGAAGGTATACAGAACACCCACTAACTCCTACAGACACCAACACACTACACAAGGCCGCCGCGTGTGGCACTAGTGTGTGGCATGTACTACACAGCCTGAGCTATGATTGGCCACAGGCAATCATGGCTCTCCTCGCTGCCGGCGCTGTGATTGGCCAAGTATGCGGGGTCACAGTGCATGCTTGGCCAATCATGAGCCAGCAATGCACTGCAATGGCGCAGTGCATTGTGGGCCGTGAGCGCCACACGAATTTGGCGCGAACGAGCCATAACGTTCGGAATTTGCCGAACGGGCGAACAGCTGATGTTCGAGTCGAACGTATGTTCGACTTGAACATGAAGCTCATCCCTAGTCCCTACCCTCAAGAAGCCCACAATCCAAGGTCCCCATTCATATACTAGGGCCAATTTTGGACAGAAGCCAATTAATTAACCTAACTGCATGTCTTTGGATTGTGGGAGGAAACCGGAGTACCCGGAAGAAACCCACGCAGGCACAGGGAGAACATGCAAACTCCAGGCAGGTAGTGTCATGGTTGGGATACGAACCAGCGACCCTTCTTAGTGCTAGGTGAGAGTGCTAACCACTACACCATTGTGCTGCCCATGAATTCAAGTGGGTTACGCCTATAACTGGCCTCCAGGAGCTGTTTTTTTGTTTTGTTTTTATTCTACACCATGAAGAGGGGCGAGTAGACCCCTTAAAACCTTTACTCGGCTGGAACTGGAATTGCAGAACCTTGAGCCACAAGGGAGTCTGCATAGGACAGGAGAATGAGCTTTATCTCTTCCGAGAGAGGCAAGCATGCCGACTCGCTCTGTCTGGGTAGGCACAATATCATAAAGACTTAGCGGCTACTTGTCCACTTTAGATGCCCCTTTAAAAATGTCTGGCCTGAAGGCTGTTTTTTTTTTAATCCAGGACTTCCTGAACTCATGGCCAGGCCTATAGCGGCGAGCGTCCCTTGCTCTACCTGAACCTTGCCTGAGCTGTGTTCTCTTCTGGCCACAAGGCACGCCTAGCCGTGACAGATGACAGCATGATCCAAGCCACCAGGTGAATTATGTCCAGGGAAGCCTCACCCAGAAAAGCCACTGCCAACCTTAGCCAACCTTAGCTCATGAATAGGCGAGCTCCTGGCCACTTCTTCCGAGATGCTCTTCAGAGAAGCATCTACATCGTCCATTCAGACTTCCAACGCTTTAGAAAGAGCTGCGAGAGCTACAACTGGTTTGTAGGTCATACCCGCTGTAATGTAGATCCGCTTGAGGTCGGTATCAATTTTCCTCTCCAGGCTACCCCTAAAGAAAATAGTATCTTCCAATGGAAGTGTGACGTGCCTCACCAAGCTCAATAGGGCTGCATCAACGAGAGGAGCCAGGTATTTTAAATCCTTGCTTTTAAATGGATACATTTTTGATACCTTCGTTAACAGGCAATTCTTCCTTTCAACACCACTCTGCTCATCAGTAATTATTGTGCCGAGTCCACCCGAAAAGCGGAAATAGGGGCATCTTTTTTGAGGTGTTTAACCACTTGAGGTCCGCGCTATAGTCAATTGACGGCTACAGCGCGGATCTCCTTTTCCGGGACTACGTCTATTGACGTCGTCCCGTGTACGAGCGCCCTGAGCGCCCCCTGACAGCGCGAGGAGAAAAAAAAAAGCCGATCACCGGCGGCCGTGATCGGGACAATAGTCCCGATCACGGCCAGCCCTGCTAGCGACCACCTGCCCCCTGACAGTGCCCACCTGCCCCCTGTAGTGCCCCACTTAATAAAAGTAAGTGCCCCCCGTCAGTGCCACCCAGCAGTGCCCATAGTGCCACCCAGCAGTGCCCACAGTGCCACCCAGCAGTGCCCACAGTGCCACCCACAGTGCCACCCAGCAGTGCCACAATCTGCCTCAAAGGTGCTGCACCCCAGTGCCGCCCATCAGTGCCCAGCAGTGCCGCCCATCAGTGCCGCCCATCAGTGCCACCTATCAGAGCCACCTATCAGTGCCACCTATCAGTGCCCATCAGTCCTATCTATCAGTGGTGCCCATCCGTACCCATCCGTGCCACCCATCCGTGCCATCTTATCTGTGCCCATCTTTGCCCATCAGTGCCGCCTTATCTGTGCCCATCGGTGCCGCCTTATCTGTGCCTATTAGTGCCCACCAGTGCAGCCTATCAGTGCCCACCAATGCAGCCCATCAGTGCCCACCAGTGCAGCCTATCAGTGCCGCCTAATCAGCGCACTTCAATGAAGGAGAAAAATTACCCGTTTGCAAAATTTTATAACAAACTATTAAAACATGATTTTTTTTTTTTTGCATCTTTTTTTGTTTGTTTAGCAAAAAATAACACTCCGAGCTGTAACTAAATACCACCAAAAGAAAGCTCTATTTGTGGGAAAAAAATGATAAAAATTTCATTTGGGTACAGTGTTGTATGCCCGCGCAATTGTCATTCAAAGTGCATCAGCGCTGAAAGCTGAAAATTGGTCTGGGACTGAGGGGGGGTTTAAATGCCCAGTAAGCAAGTGGTTAAAATATTTCCTCTGTTTGGATGGTGCCTCCACTGACTCTTCCCATCTCAAATCTTCTTTGGCAGCTTTGACCAGCTGTAGTACTAGGGCAAATTGAAAACCTGCACCAGGGTCATCTACCTCCACCTCACGGTCTGAGGCTTCAATTGAGGGATGGCTCAGCTGTGAAGAGCCTGGAGCCTCTAAATCATCCCTAATAGGGACTGACATAGTGTCGCCAGCAGGGTTATGGGTATGACCAGAATCTGCTTTACTCAGGCTCTCACAGACCACCTTTCTGACCAGTGCTTCCACTTGATATTCTCCACCCTCTCTCTCTTTCTCTTGCGGCTTTAGAAAAGCATCGCTCGCAGAGCAATTTGCCTTCAGGAACCTGGGCCCCGCATACCCAGCAGGCTTTCCTCACAGAGCGGCTCCAGTGACGGTGAGAGTGTCACCCAGAGGTGGCTTTAGATTCCTCTCTGTGGTGCCTAGATCAAAAGGGAGATCTATGATGTCTGGAGCTTGAACAGGAGTGATGACTTTGAGACCTAGGACGGTCTTTGCCATGGTTTGGTGTTCAGACCTAGAAGGGCTGAGTTAAAAAGAAAGGGTTAAGAGCTCCTGAATGAGTGAGCCCAAGCATCACAGGCAGAAAATAACTAAATTCTACCTGCAGTGCAAGGGTTGGCCATAGGAGGGCAGTGACAGAGCCATGGCAAGGCAGTTTGAAACTAAAATTAACCATTCAAGCCTTATGAGAAACAGGAGTAGCAACAGACATGAGAGAGCACATAACAAACGTATGCAGCAGCCAGTACCTAGGGAGCATGCAGCAAACAATTTACCTTGTAATCCAGAGACCAGTGTCTGGGGAAACCGCCATATAAGCCTGCAAGTCATCCCAGGGAAAAGCTGCTTTGACAACTATTTAAATCTGCCGCCATTAACGATTTCACCTCCCCACAGTGCGCCTGCGCCGGAAAAATGTCGCCACCTGGTGCCGACCAATCGCTTATGCGACCACCGCTGCTATTTTGCCAAAACCATGCCTGCACAAACTAAGCACAGAATCTTCGTTCGTGGCTTGCGGATGCGCAGACAGGTCCTGCGACTTCCTGAAACGACGAGCTGGAACGCAGCTGCGCTCCAGTTGCCATGGCCACTCACTGGAGCTTGATAGAAAATAAGGAGACACACAAAACACAGAGATACGGCTGCCATATAAAATGAATAGCTTTGTACATTACCACCACCACGGCATGATCCGGACCAGAACCTGGAACTGGGGAGCTGTTCGCTCGACCCATCGCATGATCGGGCGTTTACAAGGCCTCCCACTAGTAGCTGGGACGTTTGGCCATATTACCGCTTGCCTGCCAGTGGCCAGGTTAGTAAGCTCTTCATAATATCGCCCATGTCCACCTGCTAATAGCTAGGATTGCTGGACTCCAGAGAGGATCACCGCTAACCACCAACGTATTGCCGTGCACACCGCCAGGCCTGGATTACAGAAAACTTCATGAAAAGGTAAGTCTTCATCTTGGTCCTGGAGGAGGACAAAAAAGGAACACGGCCTCTGGGCCAGAGCAAAGATTTACGGGAGTGGGGTCCTATGAGGTATGAGGGGGCGGGATTAACCCATACGTAGGCTGCCATGGAGTCTGTCAGGAAATAAAATATTCCATGGACTCAACATGCCTCTCAGCAAATAGCTTGGGGTGTCTACTTTCCAAAATTGGGTAATTTTTTTTTTTTTTTTACCATCCTGGAATTGTATGGCCTTCAAAACTGTTATAGGTAGTGAGGAGTGAAATCAAGAATTTGCACCTTTAGAAATCCTGATGGTGCTTGGTTTTCGGGGCTCTGTACGCAGCTAGACTCCCAAAAAGTCCCACACATGTGGTATCTCCATACTCAGGAGAAACAGCTAAATGTATTTTGGGGTGAAATTCCACATATAACCATGGCATGTGTGAGAAATATATAATTTAGTGACAACTTATTGTAATTTTTATTTTTTTGTCATTATTCAATCACTTGGGACAAAAAAAATATTCAATGGGCTCAACATGCCTCTCAGCAATTTCCTTGGGGTGTCTACTTTCCAAAATGGGGTCATGGGGGGGGGGCGGGTTGTACTGCCCTGTCATTTTAGCATCTCAAACATTGATATAGGCAGCCATAAACTAAAAGCTGTGTACATTCCAGAAAATGTACCCTAGTTTGCGCAAACCAATAAATATATACGCTTATTGAATTTTTTTTTTACCAAAGATGTTTGGCCGAATACATTTTGGCCTAAATGTATGACTAAAATTGAGTTTATTGGATTTTTTTTATAACAAAAAGTAAAAAATATTATTTTTTTACAAAATGTTTGGTCTTTTTCCGTTTATAGAGCAAAAAATTAAAACCACAGTGGTGATCAAATATCATCAAAAGAAAGCTCTATTTGTGGGAAAAAAGGGCACAAATTTAGTTTGGGTACAGCATTACATGACCACGCAATTAGCAGTTAAAGCTACGCAGTGCCAAATTGTAAAAAGTTCTCTGGTCAGGAAGGGGGTAAATCCTTCCTGGGCTGAAGTAGTTAAAGAAGAAAATTCCTCCTTTTCATGTTAAAGCACACTCAACCAGGGCGATTAGTGCCTCTTGGGTGGTGCATCATCAGGCCTCTATAGTTAAGATCTGTAAGGCCGCAACCTGGTCTTCAGTTTATACGTTTACCAGATTTTATCAAATTGATGTTAAAGGCCATAAGGATATTGTGTTCGGGCGCAGTGTACTGCAGGCTGCAGTTAAGTCCTGTGGCCTCCTTTTTTTGTTGTGTCTCCCTCCCTTGAGTTGTCATTGCTATGGGACATCCCACATAGTAACTACTATAGCTCTGGGTCCCCTGATATAAGAAAAGAAAACAGGATTTTTAAAACAGCTTACCTGTAAAATCAGGGGACACAGAAGTCCCTCCCTTCTTGGTGTACACTTGTATTGCTTGGCTACAAAACTGAGGACTCCCAGTAGTGGGAGGGGTTATATAGGGAGTACATGTCTTGCCTTAGGGGTGTGCCGTCATTCGGCTATAGCGCGGATCTCTAGCGTTTAAAGAATAAGACATTTTTTATTTTTATTGTTTCACTTTAAGCATCATTCAAATCACTGCTCCTTTAAAAACTATCCTTTTTAAAAGTTTGTCTTGCATTGGTACATGTTCCCCAGGGTGTTCAGCCCATGTCTACCAGACAGTACAGCCTAGATCCTCTATCCTCTTCAAGATCACAACAATGCTTTCCTATGTATACCAGATCAGGTTTGACTATATGCGGCGTTACTTTAATATTCCCTAGAAGCTCCGGGATGGGGGCGACTCACTGAGTCCTTTATTATAATCTACATACTTCATATATATTGGAGTGTATATTTTAACAATTTACAGTACTGTCCCGTTGTCAGTCTAATGACACATTATTATAAAATGTCTCCCCTGTAGGTTTATAATTCTAACCGTAGGACCGTTTTTCAACATTGAATACTCCCTTGTCATTCAGCGTTTGTGTCAGTATATATCACTGTGATTGGATCCTCGTTTATACATCTATATACAATTATCCAGTAAGTCAGTCTGGTATATATATTTTGCTATACTGTTAAGGCTGTACTGTTAAGGCTTCCTGATGGGTTAGTCTTTTAATATTTTATTTGATTTACCCCTTTCTTTGTTTCTCTTTATGCATCATGTTATACACGCCCCCATAGTGCCTACATTCCTTCCTCCTGCTGTAGTACTGCTGTCTGTCTCTCACTGCCCAGGACACACCTGTATTGTTCATTAATTGACTTTGTATATTCTTTAAAGAGGAAGAAAAGGCACTTTATATATTTTTAAAAAAAAATGCAATCTGCAAGGCATAATGAGCTAGTAAGCACCAGAAGCGGTCCTCCTTCTTCATATTCACCGCTGCCATGTATCCCGGAGTGACTTCCAGGTCTCGCTGCGATGACGTCACTCCCGCTCATGCACACGGGAGCCGTCACGAGCGGCATATCGCCGTGATCTGCAGCCTGCTCAGTGTGCCTGCGTAAACAGTGGTAGACAGTGGTGCCTGTCTTTTTGTAAATATCTCCTAAACAGTGTAGGTTTAGGAGATATTTCTTGGACCTACAGGTAAGCCTCAATCTAGGCTTACCTGTAGGTCAAAGTGGTTTGTAAGGGTTTACAACCACTTTAACTATTTAACATGTATTTTTTTTTTTTTTTGCATTTGTAGTTATTTATTTGACTTTGTTTTTTCCATTCTCTGCTAGTCATAAAGTTTAAGCTCCAGAAGAAGCGTGCATACACGTGAAACATGTTGAGCCATTCTTCTTGAACATTATGATTCTACTGCCAATCTTGCATTTCCACCTTTCTGTTGGATTTTCGACTTAACTATGGAATGTTTACAATATAAAGTGTCCATAGCTTCCAATTGAAACTTGGTTAGGTTACAGTAGCGGTAATATGTATTACATTATAAATGGATATGACTATTGGTTGTGAAAAAAAACTTTTTAAAGCTTTGTATGAACTTTCTTAAACTAAAAAGTCTAAAAAGTCCATAGTCCCTCCTCTATTTCATTTCATATAACTTTTCGGATGTGGCACATGTTGACCTTTTTTGTATCCACAGCGCCACACTGTTGAAGGATACATATATTATTGTTTTCATAAAATCAAGAGAGGATAAGCAGAAAACATGGCATATTCCATCCATTAAAAAAAACATTAAAACCAACAACCAAAAAATAAAATCCACACATTTGGCAGTGCTATCCCACCCAGGCTAGGATTCACACAGAATTGATATATGTGGGCAAACTAAACAAATATAGATAGTTTGTTTATTGGTTTGCTGAGTTGCGAATAGGTTGGGTTTTGGATTAGCTCATGTTTGCCCTGAACCCAAAGCTTGTTCATGTAGTTATCATAGTGGTTACTCTTCTACCTCTCTGCTCTTGTGCATTTAATTATGGTAATTTAATGCTATATAACCTTACTGAATCAAAGACAGAACTGTGTAGGAGGAATGGTAAGGTTAATAATTTATTTCTGAATATAATTGGTTCCTATGCCATTGTCTGTCCCGGGTCACTGGGTGGTCTCTTGGCAGCGCCCCCACCCCAAAGCACCCCCCATGTTGAGGGCATGTGGCCTGGTATGGTTCAGAAGGGGCCACCTGCTCGTCCCCTCCCATTCCTGATCTGCTGGGCCGCATGCTCTGATAAGGGTCTGGTATGGATTTTTTTCCCTAAAAAAACTGTTTATAGCTGGTTGCTAAGGTGCGGGACAGAAAGTCGGCCACTGCATTATTAACAACCAATGAGTTATGTATGTAAAAAAAAATTACCTTCGGGTCTGGTATGAATTTAGAGTGGAACCCCACGCCAAAATTAAAAACAAAAAATGGCCTGGGGTCCCCCCAAATCCATTCCAGACCCTTATCCGAGCATTCAGCCCAGCAGGTCAGGAGGGAGAGGATTCATCACCACCGCAGCATGCACCAGGCAGTGATGTCACAAGGGAGTGGGCCACCAGGTGACATCACCGGGTGGCCTCACCCCTTACCTATTTAAGTACTGTCAGAAGGAGGAGCAGGCAGGCTGCTGTTAGCCTTCAATAAGTGCAGAGTTTTTTTAGGGGGGTCTGGCGGGCTGCGTGATTAACAATGGATCTACATTGGGGGACATTATTTTTGGATTTATAATAAAGAAATTCTCAAGAAGTGTGTTTCTGTTTTGTTTTGTGACACTTTTTTGGTGAAAGAGTAGGGGTACAATGTAGATTCCAGTATCTGGTAAGCTCTCTGCCCGCAGACCCACAACCACTGCCCAACCCAGGGTTGTGAGGAAGAGCCCCTCCTGCCCCAAAGCACCCCCCCATGTTGAGGGCATGTGGCCTGGAATGGTTCAGGAAGAGGGGAGCCGCTCGCTCAACCCCTCCTTTTCCTGACCTGCTGGGCTGAATGCGGATAAGGGTCTGATATGAATTTGTGGGGGACCCCACGGCATTTTTTATCACAAATTATTTTCCTGCCAATTCTTTTTTTTTTTTTACATTTATCTGTCAGCGGGGATCCCTGCTGACAGCTGATGACTCATCAGTTGTTAGGACGTGGAGGCTGGTTTAAAATGTTCAAATCCATACCACACACTATTTTTTTCACAATTATTTTTGCCAGAACTCATTTGGCAAAAAGCCTAGTAGGAAATGTACCTTCTTGAAATAAAACACAGCAGATTATTGTACATTGTGAGTATTAAAGTAATTTACCTCTTATGGAAAATACTGTATACCATTATGCTATGGAAAGCATTAAAAAAGTAAATATGTAATAGTATTCATACAAGACCTAAATTAATAAAAATGAGATAAAAAGTAAAACATACTTTGGAAACCGTTAATGCACCGATGAAGCAGAATAATTGCATTACATGTTATTTTATACCTGCAAAGCACAATGCCAATGTTGTGAACAATAACTGCCTGTTATTTAGGTGAGACTAGCTATGTAGTGCCTTGCACATTTACACTCTAAGTGATAAACTATGAAATATGGTGTTCATTTACTTTTCCAGTCTAGGCACAATATAGTGAGGACAATACATTTTACTGTGAGTTTTCTGACACTGTGTTCTTGGGTTAAGTACTCGGCTTTGTCAATAGTTACAAGGCCCTAGCTGTTACAGACCAGGGTATTGACGGATACTGGAAAATTGAGATTTTAATAATGTATAAAGCATTAAACATGCAAACATAATATGGCAGTAGAAAGTTATGTGTTTTCTTTGCTGTAGCTGCTTTATTTACAAAACATATTTGTCAAGTCCTGTACAAAGAATAATGCGGTAATACTGTTTCCGATCATTCTTGTTAATGGTACTGTCTTAGTTTTTCTGTAAACAACAATAACTCTTCTTTTCTTCTTTTTGTTTAACAAACATCCTAAACCAAGCCTCATTATTTTCAGCAGCCACACAAGTAGAAATTTAAAGAGACATTAACCATCATTTTCATTAAAATATAGGAACTTTGTAATCCTATTGCAAGGAACTGATGGATAGTAATTACTAAACTCATGACAGCTAACACCGAAACATTTAGGTTAAAGGGATTTGTCTCAAAGAGACCTCCAAGTCTCCATAACATTTTCAATTGCCAGCTGGAGCATTCACTATCTATAGAGATATAGAGATTGTCATAGACAGAGTTGATCTGATATTAGACATGTGCGGTTCGTTCTGTATGAATCTCAAATTCGTACGTTCGGAAGGATCCGAAATACGAATTGCCATGCGTCCGAATTTTGTACGCAATACGAACTTTTGTTTACGAATTTAGGATTAGTTGTCATTGCATCGACGACTCAGTCATTATGCTTATTATGAGGGGCTCCCACCATCCTTGTGCTATGCTGACTTCCTCCTGGGGCTGTACCTCTGCTTTGCTCATTATGAGGGGTTTCCACCATTCCTGTGCTGACATACTGAGCACAGCAGGGGTACAGCCCCAGGAGGAAGTCAGCACAGCACAGGGATGGTGGAAGCCCCTCATAATGAGCACATGGTTGCCATGCACAGCTGCTCCAGTTTTGATCCCCCGAACTGTACGGGGTCACTGGGGATGTGCGGGGTCACTGGAAATTGTTTAGTGTTACCAAGCATGTGCTCTCCGCACATCCCCGGTGACCCCAAACAGTGTGGGGTGATCTACCGAAACTGGAGCAGGCGAAAACTGGACCAGCGATGCATGGCAGACAATCCGCTTCTCTCTTTTATTTTCAAATCTTAACTGAACAAACTGAAGAGAAGCTGATTGGTTGCCATGGGCAACTGCTCCAGATTCTGTTCACTCCAATTTTGATCAATTTCCCTAAATGTCTTTTTATCTGTTCTAGCAGTCATAAGTGTAAATGAGAAGAATGGTGGGGGCACATCAGGGCACATTGGAACACATCAGGGCACATTGGGGCACATCAGGGCATATTGGAGCACATTGGGGCATTTTAGGGCACATTGGGGCACATCAGGGCATATTGGAGCACATTGGGGCACATTGGGGCATATTGGAGCACATTGGGACACATTGGGAAACATCAGGGCACATTAGGGCACATCAGGGCATATTGGAGCACATTGGGGCACATTGGGGCACATCAGGGCATATTGGAGCACATTGGGACACATTGGGGAACATCAGGGCCCATTGGGCCACATCAGGGCATATCGGAGCACATCGGGGCACATCAGGGCACATCGGGGCATATCAGGGCATATTGGAGCACATTGGGACACATTGGGGAACATCAGGGCACATTGGGGAACATCAGGGCACAGCGTTTACCAGCCAGCATGCAGAGTAGCGCAGGGAGCGTGTGTAATAAGTTCTCTCTCCGCTCCTCCCTGGTGGCACCTCCTCTCTTCTCGTCCATCCCAGATGATGTCACAAGCAAATAGGGGTAGATGAGAAGCGAGGGGAGGGATTGTGTGGAGGGACAGGGACCAACTACTAAGACCAAATGGCCATCTCTGCTGCAGACAGTCAGTTCAAGGAATGTTCAGAGTGAGGGAGGGGTACCCCAGCTTTGGCAAATTGATTTTCAAAAATGCTAACTGCTCCATTAGCTGGGGGGACAACTGGGATCTTTGGGGTGACAGGATGTTTCCCGTCACAGAAAACACCCGCTCACTCTAGACACTTGTCGGAGGGCAGGACAGTAGCTCCTTGGCAATATCTGCGAGGGCAGGCCACTCCTCGCTCTTCCCCTGCCAAAAACACATTGGATCTGTGGTGGGGTGCACTAGTGGGGCTGACAAATAGGACATGACAACCTCCTTTGCTGATATGGGTTTCTTGGGGTGCACTATGCTGGAGGTTCCCATTAGGGTGTCAAGTGCCTCAGCCAAGACAGAAGATGCTCCGCTGGCAGGAGCTCTGCTCACTTCACTAGATGTAGATGATGCATGGGAGAGGGGGTCTTCAATATCTTCGTCCTCCTCTTCCTCTTCTCCCAGACTTACCATCTGCCTTTCCCTCTGACGCACCCTGTCGATTAGTCTGTCCCGCCATGTTGTCAGAACACTACACTGCACAGCCATTTTGCCCTTGATGCGAGGGTCACACATGGCAGCCAGCATCAGTTCTGGGCAAGAGGCGGTCAACTCCTGCATGCGCCTGCCCAACTCCATCCGAAATGTGTTTAGCAGAGCCAACACATCAGGTTGAGGGCCACCACCAGGCAAAGGTTCCTCAGCTGACTTGAACCACTCCAATTTGCTCTGAAGGTAGTTGAAGAGTGGGAGCACATGACCAATGCTGGCATCCTCACGGCTTAGGTGTTCTGTGACAGAGAGGAAAGGTTTGAGGACTGCCACAATCTGCCCAATTATGGTCCAGTCCTCCCTGCCTAAAGGTCTCTCTATGCCAATGTTATGATCACAGGCCATGGCATGGACAGTCTTCTGCTGCTCAAGGATGCGTTCCAGCATTGCTAGAGTTGAATTCCACCTAGTCCCCACATCCTGTTTTAGGCAGTGTTCTGGAAGGCCTGCCTTCCTCTGTTCCACCCTGAGGAGGTGGCTGTCCCTCACACTCCAATGGAAGTGGCCAGCCATCTTCCGACAAGAGTCCACCACTTTGGACAGCCTTCCATCGCCGCCAGAAATGGTCTCCACCAACCGAAAACTGTCAGATACCACCTGGTGGAGAAGGTGGGCTGAGCAGCGCACACCCACAAAGCTGCCATCCCTTACAGCCTTGACCATGTTGCTGCCTCCATCAGTGACAACATAGCCCATCCGGTAGTTGCTGTCTGCCTGTCCAAACCACTGCAACAACATTTTCTGCAGGGCTTGCAGGATGTTTCGCTCTGTGTGCTTTTCATCAAGCACCTCAGCGTGCAGGAGGAAGGAACGGTGCCCATGTTTGTCAACTGCTGACGAGGATCCAGATGTTTGAACTACATCATGGAACACCTTGGCCTGCAACCAATGTGCCGTCAGGGACAGGAAGGCATGCTGGGCACTACACGCACTCCACAGGTCAGTGGTCAGGTGCACTGCCTGTCCACCTGCCCTTCCAATCTCCTCCTTGAGCACCCTGACACAAGACCTGTATAAGGCTGGCACCACAGTTTGGCTGAAGGTCTTACTTGATGGCACACGGTACTGTGGTGAAACAGCCTGCATCAATTT
Organism: Lithobates pipiens; assembly: GCF_037356315.1. Classification (NCBI taxonomy): domain Eukaryota; kingdom Metazoa; phylum Chordata; class Amphibia; order Anura; family Ranidae; genus Lithobates; species Lithobates pipiens. Next base: position 204,166,705 of record NW_027507784.1, on the reverse strand, counting down.
CTTGAAGGGCTCACCTTCCACCATGTTGAAAGGTGCTCATCTAACTGCAATGAGCTGGCCAATCAGGCGTGTTATTTTATGCACCTGTGCCCGAGACATACCCTTACTCTGAAAGCCACCAAAATCTTCCAGACTGGCCTGGCTGGTATGGATTTGATGCGGGATGGTAATAGCATTTTTTTCTGCCTTATACTGGATGGTGGTGCTGGCACTCATGGTGGCTGTGGCGGTGCCACTATTGGTTCCCCTTTTGGTGTTTGGAGGAGTGGCCATAATACTTTTCTCCCCTAACAGCACTGCATGGTGGTGCACATGCATGTGCTGGTTCATGCTACTATTGCTGAGATGCCCTATGTCTCGGCCCCGGCTGACCTCCCTGCCACAGTGATTGCATTTGGCCTTCTGACCGACACCAATTCTTGGAAAATGCTGCCAAATGCTGGAACGGCAGCCACCACCTCGGACACTGCCTGATGGAATCCCTTCCACTGCAGTGGTCACGCTCTCTTTCTGAGGTTCGGCAGAAGCAGGAGGAAGAAACCTGAACATCACAGGTATTTTGGGTTCTGTTTTGGATTGAGGTCTAATGGTTGCATTGGCCCATTCTGATGCTGGAGGCTTAGAAAGCACTTGGGCAGGGGTCTTTTCAGGAGAAAAAAGTAGTGGGGACAGAGGGAAGATACTTTCTGGGCTGTCGGTAGTGCCAACATGGGTAGAGGGCTGAAAATTAAATTTGTCTACAACAATGTCAGGAAAGCCTGCTTCCACCTCTTTCACATTGCCAAGGGAACAGTGATCATTAGAAGCAGTAAACTCTGTCTCCTTGCTGACCACTGCCAAGCTCCCTGTAGTGCTGATGGTGATGGTGATGGCACTGGCAGCAATGGTGGTGGTGGCATCATCATGAGCCTCGGCCTCCTGACATGTTTCCTGCTGCATGGCCAGGATCTCCAGCTTTGGCTGCACAAATGTATGTGCACTGGGAACCCCTTTGGCCTGCCCTCTTCCATAAAAGTTACCAATGGGCAGCATGTTACCAGCAGCAGTGGCAGAGGTGGTAGCGCCACTTGCGCTATGAATTGTGCTGCTGGTTCTAGGAGGTAAATCCTGGAACAGCTGGCGACATGCAAATGTCTACTGTTTGCCAGGCTCTTTACCACCAGCATTCTTCACTCCCATTCGCCTCAGCTTTATGGGAGGTGAGCTGAGCTCAGAGGGCGCAGAGACAGAACATCCCACCTGCTGCTCATGTACACGGCTCATAGCTCTCCCTCTCCCAGCAGCACTCTTACTGCTTTTTTGGCCTTGTTTGCTGCTCATTTTTCCTTTAAAAGTTAGAAAAATTTAGACAAAAAAAAATATGATTTTGATTGCAGCAAACTAACACCAAAATCACCAAATGTACAAAAAAATATTATACAAACAGAAAATAACAAAATGTTAACTAAATGAAACAAGAAATGAAAAAAAAAAGATCTCTCAAAACCAACCAAAAAACGAATAAAACCAGAAACTAAACACTAATGGCGCGTACACACGCTCGTGTGTGGGCTTCAGCTGACTTTTTCAGCGTGCAGTCTGGCGTACTAAGTATTTTGGATTTTTCTAAATTCTGTCCGTCGTACTTTGGTTTCAGCGGACAATCCGCTCGTCAGTAGGCTAGTTCGACGGACTAAGAATGGCGCATGCCCAGAAAGGATTTACACGGCGGAAGGGTGCTTTGCTATGTATTGGACTTCCTATTTCTAGTCCCGTCGTACGTGCTGTACACGTCATCGCGCAAGCTTTCGACGGACTGTTTGGGTATCCGTGTGTGGTCAAGTCCGTTCAGTCGAAAGTATGACGGACTGTCCGTCGGATTGTATGACGGACTAAGTACGCCATACAGTCCGCTCGTGTGTACGCGGCATAACAGAAGATACACTTGCAAACTACAACAGATATAAACTAAAATGAACAATGAAAAACGAAGGATTGCAAAGATATTCGCTCAGATGCACAGACAAATAATCGTGTGATCTGCTCCACTACACTAACTAACCCACAAAGCGAAGTCACATGATCGGGCCTGCCCTGTAGGCCTCAGCAGCAGAAGAAAACCTCTGATTGGTCAACCAAGTCACATGTTGTTTCTGTAGTAACAAAATTTGGACATATTGTCATATTATTGAGGTATATATTTTTCCTTTAAATTCATCGTAAAAAACGTTCGTACAAGTTATCGAACCTAACGACAATTCGTATTTCGTACGAATTGAAATTGACTTTCGTACACGAAATACAAAGTACGAATTAATTCTAATGCGAACCGGAACAGAACGGAACAGAACAAATTTATTGACGGCGCCCATGTCTATTGATATTGGGTCCCAGAACCGCCAATATAAATCATTCCAGAGATGTCCTATTCTGCCTGCACTTTTATATTATAAGGAAATTCTACAGTGAGTTTGGCTCAAGGGCCACCCTTTCTTTGACAGGGCTGAGATACACCTGTTTCTGGATACCTCCAACAAGGCTCTATAAATACATAGGATACAAAAGCCACTTCCTGACAAGCTGCATGATCATGGTCTCACATACAAATGGAGCCATCCCTTTTATGTGGTAGTGTGCCATTTTGATCTGTTCATGTTTGTAAAAAATGGGTCCAGTTCAGATCCCAAACTGGCTATTCCTCTTGTCAAATGTCCCCTTACCTACAGAACCATGCGGAAGACTTTGCAGGGTCTAGAGATGTTAAAAGGGGCTGATCCACCCCAGAGGCCAACAAGCTGTGTGTACATGTAATCTCTTCTGGCCTTCTTGTCCACCTGTGGACATCCCTTGAGTTATTTTCATTTTACAGCACCTATACAATTGAGGCTCTTCTGAACTGACACAAATGGGAATTTCTCTTGTCTTTAGGCCTTAGGAGTCTTGATCACTCAAGGTCGAGGACTATCATATCATTCCTATAAAATATATTTAATGACAGTTGAGTTTATTTCAATTGTTACAGCTGAATTTATCCCCAAAGTGGCCTGGGTTCTCAAGCTCTGTAGTTCCTTACCACGAATAGAAATGAGCTGAACACCCTCCCGGTTCGGTATGCAGCAGAACATGCGAACAGGCAAAAAATTTGTTTGAACACAGTTAAAGTCTATGGGACATGAACGTGAAGAATCAAAAGTGATAATTTTAAATGCTTTTATGCAAGTTATTGCCATAAAAAGCATTTGGGGACCTGAGTCCTGCCCCAGAGGACATGTATCAATGAAAAAAAAGTTTGATTTTTTTTTGGGAGCAGTGATTTTAATAATGCTTAAAGTGAAACAATAAAAATTAAATATTCATTTAAATATCATGCCTGGGGGTGTCTATAGTATGCCTCTAAGTGGTAATACACTTAGAACAATATCACAGCAAAATGAAATTTCTAAAGGAGGCTGTAATGTATTGAAAAATCATTGAACAAAACGGCATGGGTCCCCCCCCAGTCCAAAACCAGGACTTTTGGGCCTGGTATGGATATTAATGGGATTTTTTTTTTTTTTAAACAAAAACGGGGGGGTACAACAGGCCCCCAGGAACTATATACTCTGAACAGCAGTATATATACTATATGTAAACATATCAGTAAACAAAAAGAATGTCACTGATCCAAGCGCTCAAATAGGTTCAATGCATAATAGCACAGTGGTGTAGTGGTTAGCACTCTCACCTAGCAGTAAAAAAGGTCACTGGTTTGAATCCCAACCAATCCCTCCGGGTACTCCGGTTTCCTCTCACACTCCAAAGACATGCAGGTAGGTTAATTGGCTTCTGTCCAAAATTGGCCCTAGTATATGAATGGGGACCTTGGATTGTGGGCTCCTTGAGGGTAGGGACCAATGTGAGTATGCAATGTACAGGGATGGGGCAATTGTAGACACTCACTCAGGTTGAACTGGATGGACTGGTGTCTTTATTCAACCTTACTAACTATGAAACTATGAAACTATTATAAATAAAATCAATCAATAAAATATGCCAAAGAAAAAAACAGTCCTCACAGCATTAACAGTGCTAATAGAATAATCAAATACAGTATTCAATGCAATCAAGGATCAATTCACTTACTTCAATATATGTATATAAAAATAGTCCACAGGCCCTCTACAAAGACATGATGATGAAATGCGTTATACTACACGGCTCCCTCATTTGCCAGTCATAGTGCCGGTCATCCCGGGTTCCATCACAGCCATATACCAGCATAGGAGGTGGTGATAAGTGACTTGCGCTGCACTGCAGATGTCTTTATTATATGATGTTTGACATTTGATATTGTGTAAACAGCTATTGCCATGTGTGTGGGTGTTTTTACTTAATAAACAGTATTACGTTATGCCAGCTCCCTCTTTTTTTGCATCTATGAATTACCCATTGAAAAAAGTGAACTATTCTGGGGATAGGAGCCAGGTCCAAGTCTGAGGCGGTGACAGGCTTCAGTGTCTAGTATACACAAATCTTGTTGGGAGGATCAGATCTTATCTCACAGTGTATGGAGATACAAGGCCGTTTCATACCTTTGTCTGGTGGCTGCATTACCCATGGGGATCTTTCATGCACAAGGTGTTGGTGATGGTTTCCAGATGAGAAATCTAGTCCTGATTGCTAAGGGTTACGGAGCATACCTTCTATCACATTTTATTACACTGAATTTAATGTGGACTATTTTTGTATACATATATACTATACGGCCTACCTTATATACTCTGCAGAAAATTGGACCTTAGGTGTTAATGGGATTAAATATTAGATCAAAAATTGTAATTTGGTGGTGGTGGTTATAACACTGTAAGCCCTCACAGTTACTCTTAGTGGGCACAGGAACAGAACCTGCTGTGAAATGATAGATCAAAAATAATAATTACATGCTCCTGTTGAACAGGGGCAGAAAAATTGGGCCTTGGGTGGTGGGGGTGGTGGTACCACAAAACACTGTAACCCCTCCCAGATACTCTTGTTGGGCACTGGAATGGGCCCTGCTGTGAAATAATAAATCAACAATTGCAATTACATGTCCCTGTTAAACAGGGGCAGAAAAACTGGACCTTAGGTGTTGGTGGGACCATAACACTGTAAGCCCTCACAGTTAATCTTGTTGGGCGCAGGAACGGGCCCTGCTGTTAAATATTAGATCAAAAATTGTAATTACATGGCCCTGTTAAACAGGGTCAGAAAAATTGGGCCTTTGATGGTGGTGGTTACAACACTGTAAGCCCTCACAGTTACTCTTGGTGGGCACAGGAACGGGCCCTGCTGTGAAATATTAGATCAAAAACTAATTACATGCCCCTGTTAAACAGGGGCAGAAAAATTGGGCATTTGGTGGTGGTGGCACAACACTGTAAGCCCTCACAGTTACTGTTGGTGGGCACAGGAACGGGCCCTGCTGTGAAATATTAGATCAAAAACGAATTACATGCCCCTGTTAAACAGGGGCAGAAAAATTGGGCCTTTGGTGGTGGTGGCACAACACTGTAAGCCCTCACAGTTACTCTTGGTGGGCACAAGAGCAAGCCCTGCTGTGAAATATTAGATCAAAAATTGTTATTACATGCCCCTGTTAAACAGGGGCAGAAAAACTAGGCCTTTGATGGTGGTGGTGGTGCCACAACACTGTAAGCCCTCAGTTACTCTTGTTCGGTGCAGAAACGGCCCTGCTGTGAAATATTAGATAAAAAATTGTAATTACATGCCCCTGTTAAACAGAGGCAGACAAATTGGGCCTTGGGTGGTGGTGGTTGTGCTGCCACAACACTGTAACCCCTCACATATACTCTTGTTGGGGCACAGGAATGGGCCCTGCTGTGAAATATTAGATCAAAAATAGTAATTACATGCTCCTATTAAATGGGGCAGACAAATTAGGCCAGGTGGTGTTGGTTGTCTTGCCACAACACTGTAAGCCCTCACAGTTACTCTTGGTGGGTGCAGGAATGGGACCTGCTGTGAAAATATAGATCAAAAATAATAATTACATGCTCCTGTTAAACAGGGGCAGAAAGATTGGGCCTTGGGTGGTGGTGGTGGTTGTGGTGCCACAACTTTGTAAGCCCTCACAGTTACTCTTGGTGGGCACAAGAACATGCCCTGCTGTGAAATATTATATCAAGAATTGTAAATACATGCCTCTGTTAAACAGGGGCAGAAAACTTGGGCCTTTGGTGGTGGTGGTGCCACAACACTGTAAGCCCTCACAGTTACTCTTGGTGGGTACAGGAACAGGCCCTGCTGTGAAATATTATATCAAGAATTGTAATTACATGCCCTTGTTAAACAGAGGCAGAAAAATTGGGCATTGGGTGATGGTGGTGCCACAAAGCTGTAACCCCTCACGGATACTCTTGTTGGTCACATGAATGGGCCCTGATGTGATATATTCGATCAAAAATTGTAGTTACATGCCCCTGTTAAACAGGGGTAGAACATTTGGGCCTTCAGTGGTGGTGGTGGTGCCACAACACTGTAACCCCTCACAGATACTCTTATTGGGCGCAAGAACAGGCCCTGCTGTGAAATATTAGATCAAACATTTTAATTACATGCCCCTGATAAACAGGGGCAGAAAAATTGGGCCTTTAGTGGTGGTGGTGCCACAACATTGTAAGCTCTCACAGATACTTTTGGTGGACGCAGGAACAGGCCCTGCTATGAAATATTATATCAAGAAATGTAAGTACATACCCCTGTTAAACATGAGCAGAAAAATAGGATTTTTATAACAGTTTACCTGTAAAATCCTTTATTTGGAGTATATCACAGGACACAAAGCCACAATAATTACTGTATGGGTTATATAGGCACCTTTGGGTGATGGACACTGGCACACCCTAGGCAGGAAATGTATCTCCCTATATAACCCCTCCCCTTACTGGGAGTACCAGTAAAAAAAGACTGAAACCACCTGTGGCAAAAAAATAGGATGAGAACGTAATACTACTCTATCCAAAAAAAGAGCAGCCAATTCTGATACCGTTCTTGCAGAAGATATGGCCACCAGAATAACTAGCTTCCTTGTCAAACCAAGGGAATATGTTGTATCGGCTCAAAATGCTGTTTATGTAATGCCGACAGAACTGTGGTCTTTGAAACAATACCAATAAGGCCGAGACCTGGCATTTGATAGTACTCAAGGCCAGCTTTATCTCCAACCCCATTTGCAGAAAAGCAAGGATTCTACCTATTAGACTTGTGCACAACGTAAAATTTTGTTTAGTTTAAATTCATTGTCATTGGTAAAATACATAATTTCGTTCTGTTATATTCATTATGTTATGTTAATACATTTTTGTATCAATAGTTTTTATTCAAGAAATTTTCATAGTTAACAACAACATAGGGTTACAGAATGAGTGCTACATATTGCATAGAAAATGATAAGGAGAAGGACAACAAAAGCACAATTGACAATCTTGATGACTTACAAGGACAATGCCTATTGTAGAGTGAAAGCATATGCAAACTCAGATCTTATACTGTGTTACTTCCTGTTGTTACTGATTACATGACCTTATTTGCTAATACACATAGTTCCTCCCACCTATGGGCGCCCCAACTGGGAACTAGCTGCACCCATGAGGTGAGAAGACCTGGTTTCCAGTCATTCGCAAGTCATAAGACCAAAGTTGGCAACTTCTAGATTCAGATTGCCTAGTGTTTCCATAAAGAGAATCATTCAATAATACGGTAACCCAAAAACAAACAAATAAAAGTAACAGGGGAGGGAAAAGGAATAGGGGTTGGAGCTGTCAAAGGACTCGAGAGGAAAGGAGGTCTGTCCTATGAGAAAAGCTAAGTAGAAAAAGCATGCATAGATTGTTCTTACAACAATTTGTGAGAGTTATACCAATCTACCCAAGGCTTCCAGTCTTCCAAGAAAGCTGCTCTTTTCCCTAAGTTAGTCGCTAAAGCTAGCTCATATGTGTAGTGAATAGACAGGATTCGCAGAGCCTCCCGCAAATTCGGGGGGTCTGGCGACTTCCAGACTCTAAGAATAGTAAGTTTAGCTGCTAAGAACAAATGAGTTGTGAATTGTCTAAACGGTGGTGGAATATCCTCAATTCCTATGTTCAATAATACTAGGGAGGGGGGGTGGGTCAATGTCACACCATAACCTGATGAAATATCTGAAGTGCCTCTGTCCAAAATCCAGCCAACTTACTGCAGTCCCATAGAACATGTATCAAAGTGCCAGCCTGGGAACACTGTCTCCAGCAAAGGGGGGAGGCAGAGGGGCTAAATTTAGCAATACGATGCGGGGTTAGGTACCATCTATGTATGATTTTGTGTGAGAGTTCCCATAAGGAAGTGCATTTTGTAGCTAAGTGTGTGTATTGAATAGCTTTGCTCCATTGTGAATTGGAAATGGGGATGCCTAAGTCTCTCTCCCATGCTAGCATGGATTTGGTTTTTTGGAAAACTGTTTTGTCCTGTAGGCTATTGTAGAATAACGAGATGCCGCCCCTACACCTTTCATCAGTAGTTAGATATTTCTTAACTTTCCAATGGATTTCATAGGGTGAGATGGTGGTACTATTGAGAAGTGATTGGACACATGCATATGAGAAGAATTCAGTTTGTGGTAACCCGTATTCCTCTTGCATAGCTACAAAAGATTTAATCGTATTGCTATTGTATAAGTCGCTTACCCATAGTATTCCTGATGTGAGCCATCTGTCTAGGGATAAGTCTGGAATCAAAAGGGTTAAAACCCTGAGAGGAATATGCATAACCGAGGTTAGACCTTCTATTGGTTTATGGGAAGTTAAATAAGTCCAGGCCTGTAAAGAGGCTACCACAGGGAGTGGCACCTCTCTCGGGGTCCGTGACATATATGGAAAAGCCATAGCGTAGTTAGAGAGATTACCCCCCGGTATAGTTGACTGCTCTAGTTCTCCCCACAGCGAGGAGGGATGGACAGCCATCCACTCCTTGATCTGTGCAAGGACAGCTGATCTGTAATAATCTGCTATCACTGGTAGACTCATACCTCCTGCTTTCCTAGACCTAATCAAGGTGCCAAATGCACACCTTGCTCTTCTACCTTCCCAGAGGAACTTCAATAAAAGTGATTGCAGTCTCGCAAAGAAAGATTTGCTAGCTGGTACTGGGACAGTGCGAAATATATATAGCAACTGTGGTAAAATCTGCATTTTAAATGCCGCTAGGCGACCAGACCATGAGAGAAAATGCTTTTTCAAGGTTTTAAAACCCATCCGCAGCTTGTTTTCTAATGGTAGATAGTTAGCTTTAAAAAGTTGGCCGGGACAAGAGGTAAGTGTAATCCCTAGATACGAAATCCCAGAGTCCTGCCAGATAAAGGGGTAAGTGTTTTGTATATGGTGTTTCTCCTGTGGGGACGTGCCTAAATCTAGGATATAAGATTTAGTGCTATTGACCTTATAGTATGATATTTTGCCATATTGAGTCAGAAGGGCTGTAGCATGGAGTAGGGAATTCCTTGGGTGTGTAAGCATAAGTATCACGTCGTCAGCGAATAAACTTATAACGTGCTTACGGCCTCTTACATCAAATCCCTGTATATTGGGATCTTGTCTGAATTTCGCTGCTAGGGGTTCTATAAGCATATTAAAAATTAAAGGGGACATTGGACATCCTTGACGGGTGCCGTTCGTGATGTTAAAGGGCTTTGATAATATCCCCGAGGTATATACTCTGGCGGAAGGTGAAGTGTAGAGTGCAAGTATGGATGTGAAGATGTGGCCCTCAAGGCCAAACTTCTCCAATACCCTGGCCAGGTAGACCCAGTGGACCCTGTCGAACGCCTTCTCTGCATCCAGCGCTAGGAGCAGAGAAGGCGTTCGCTGTCTTTTTGCTAGACTAATGACATCAATAACTCGTCTGGTGGCGTCTGAAGTCTGTCTACCCTTTGTAAACCCCGACTGATCTGGATCTATCAAGGTAGGTAGAATTGACACCAGTCTAAAAGCTAACATTTTAGCATACAGTTTCAAGTCGTTATTCAATAATGATATAGGCCTAAAGTTCTGTGGCACGTCTGGGGTTTTACCAGGTATAGGCAGAGTCACTATAAGAGCCTCCAGCATTTCTGAAGGGAAGAGAGATGAGGCAGCGGCATCCCGGAAGACCCCAAGTAAGTGGGGTCCCAAGATAGGCATGAATGCTTTGTAGTATTCCCCAGTTAGCCCATCAGGACCAGGGGATTTGTTATTCGGTAATGATGTAATGGCTTTAAATATCTCGTCTACTGTGAAGGGTAGGTTTAGCTCATCCAACTGAGAGAGACTCAGTTTAGGAAGATTCACTGTCGATAAAAAGTTATCAATATCAACCCTAGAAGGTTGCGGGGTGGACTCGTCATCAGCTAGATTATATAAAGACGCATAATAATCGCTAAAGGCGTCAGCAATTTTCTGGGGGTCCTGCTCTTTAGCTTTAGATGTTGAGTCAACCAGATAGGGAATTTTGGATTTAAAGCGCTGTCCCCGCAATCTACGGGCCAAGGCCTTGCCAGCCCTGTTACCAGTAGAGTAAAAGGACAACTTCAGCCGTCTTTCCTGTTGTTCAAATTTTTGTAACAAGAAAAGTCTGAGATCATGACGTAAATTAGTAAGTTTGACATGGAGATCAGGACAAGGCTGTGTTTTGTGTAAGCCCTCAATAGCTCCTCTAGTTGCCGCAGCCTCTGCCTCTTCGCTCTAGCCCCTAGTTGAATGAAAATACCACGAATATATGCCTTATGAGTGTTCCACACCGTGGATGGTGCGACGTCAGGAGTGGCGTTGATATTAAAAAATTCGGAGAGGTGGCTTTCCAATACAGATTTAGTATGAGGGTCTTGAATTATTTGAGCATTCGCTCTCCACAAATAAGTGGTGGGTGAGAGGTTTTATCTGCGACCTGAATCAGAACGGACGCATGATCTGACCATGATATCGCATTAATTTTGGATTTGGAAATTTTTTGCAGAAGCCACCTATCCGCCAAAAACAAGTCAATTCTACTGTAAGAGCGATGCCTGTGAGAGTAGAACGAATAGTCCCTCTCACAGGCATGTCTACAATGCCAAACATCATACAATTCATTAGATCTCAAGAAATTAGCTAAAGATAACGCTCGCTTGGAGGAAGTAGTAGTGGAATCCACCTTCGGGTCTGGGGTGATATTAAAGTCCCCACATAGCAGCAATGCTCCTTCTTTCACCTTGCGAATTTTCTTCATGAGAATATTCAAAAAATGTATCTGACGAGCATTGGGGACATATACATTAACCAATGTGTAGCGATGGTTATTAATGTCACAAATCAATATGAGAAATCGATCATTAGGGTCCATGATTTGCTGATGCAGCTGGAAGGAAATCGAGTCTCTGATGGCAATCATGACCCCTCTTTTCTTCTCCTGTGCATTTGCAAAATAATAGTGTTGAAATCCTTTGGACGTACATTTAGGAGGTGCGTCTATGGGGAAGTGCGTCTCTTGAACACAAAGAATGTCACAGTGTGACGACTGGGCTTCAGACCATAGAGAGAACCGCTTAGCTGGATGATTAAGCCCATGGGCGTTAATTGACAATATGGTGATTGGCATGATCTTCAGGAATGTCAAAGCTCAGAAGTAATACTCGGGTATACTCACGTATCCCTGTGGCCTGAAGCCTCCTCAATAATGGACAAAGATCTGAAACAACCCGGTAGCAACATATCTTCAGTGATTCCCCGGCCAGGGATAGTGCACGACATAGGACAATGAGGTTTCTGGAAAGCAGTAAGTACATCAACAGCTCCTGGAACAAGAAGGGGAGGGAAAGGGGAAACAGAACCAATAATGTTGAGAAAACAGTTAAAAGGAGGGTCATCATAACCCGTGTGCAGAGTGTATCCGCTCAAGAAAACGGGGTAAATGGACCAGCAGGAGGCTCCTAGAAGCGGGGCCTATTGGATAGGCTGCGCCTTACAGCGTCCAGGTCACTAGAGGGGCAATAGGTAGCTGGCGTCAGGCGTATATTATTCATGAGGCAAGTTCTTTGGCATGTCAGGCATAGGTGAATTTAACGAGTCTTCCAGAAGGATCTTCCATGATTTGAGGAGTTGAAGTCCTTTGGAAGGAGAGGAGATTATATAGTTAGTCCCTTCCTTGTGCACAATTAGTTTAGTGGGGAACCCCCATTTATAGCTAATGCGGTGGTTTCGCAAAACTTTGGTGATATTGTTTTTTGCGAAGTTGCAGGGTGTGCTGCGAAAGATCTGCATAGAACTGGAGACCGGAAAATTCTGTATTGTGGTGTTCCCCCTTCCTCGTCATCTGCATTAGACGATCCTTGGTTTGATAAAAATGCATGCGGAGCAAAACATCTCTAGGTACAGGGGCTGGAATGAAGGCAGGCTTTGGGATGCGGTGTATCCGATCCATAGATATCTCAATAGGTGTGAGATCTGGCATGAGGGTGGATAGCATTTTCGAAACATAGGTGCGCAGATCTGCATCTGCAACTGTTTCAGGGATACCCCTCAGCTTAACATTATTTCTCCTGGCCCTGTCTTCCAAGTCTGCTAACTTTGCTTTCACCCAGCTTTGTTCTTCTTCCACTGTGTCATGTGCATCGATCAAATCATTGATCGTAGAGGCATATTCCCCCATTTTAGTCTCTATATGGTCCACTCTTTGCCCCAGATCTTTTAGATCTGTGCCAAAACTTCTCATGCAGGCCATCATGTCAGTATGTAAAGAGCTGTGCAAAGAAATAAGCATGTCTTTGAGAGTAGTATCAAGGACAGGTTGATTAGTAGTTGGAAAAGTCATAATGGAGTCAGGGAGTTCCCTGGTATCCTCCTGTGAATCAGTGGGAGAGCTCACCTCAGCATGTCGCGTTGTCTCCTCTCCTTCCCTTCTGCTCCTTGCCTTGGCCGGGCTTCCATTCGATGGAGTGAAAGCCTGAGAGTCTGAGTACCGTCGCTCAGGGTCCCGTATCAGCCCGCCGCTGCGCTCCGGGGATGTGGCGGTATGGCGCGGAGTGGAGGACGCGCCGGCGCCATCTTGGGACTGCCGGCCTGGTGGCTGTGAAAAGTAAGCCGTTAGTTTCCTGGGCCTTTTGTCCGCTCGCTTTCGCCTAGACATAGTCGGTAGGTGTCCCGGACCTGGATCGCCGCTCAGGGGAAGGTTAAAACCGCCTCTGAGCTCCGTGAGCCGCTCCGTTGTCCCGCTGTGTGTCGGAGCTCCCGTGCTACACGTCCATCTTGGCTGAGATCAAGCCACGCCCCCCATGTTAATACATTTTCAGATAATTTGTTATTTCTGTAGAATGCCGATATTCATTATACAGAATCTCGAATCATGTCGAATTCATTCATTATATGCGCTATAATTTCGTTTGTATTTGTTGAAATTCAATATTTATGTATGTATATATATTCGTGATAATGATTCATAGTTTGGAAAGTTGTTTGTTTATTGAATCTTTTAACACACTCAATGACAATATCTCTTCTCCTCGGCTCAAATATAATACAACACCCTTCTCACTTAGTTCTCAAGAATGCACTTTGCCGGTAATCCAACCTCCAGCATGCATACTGTTAGCCCTTGTACACACGGTCGGAGATTCCGACGGAATGTGTCCTATCGGACCGTTTTGTCGGATATTCCGACTGTGTGTGGTCTGCATCGGACTGTTTCCATCGGAGTATCCGACGGACCAAGTTTTCCAACTTGCCGGTAAGATTTTCTGACAAAATGCTCCTATCGTACATACTCTGATCATGTGTAGCCTACTCCGACGGACAAAGTGCCACGCATGCTCAGATCAAATTCCTAGACCAAAGCTATTGGCTATTAGCCTGAATGTAGTCCCGTCTAACGAAATAACGTCATCACGTTATGTACAATCGAATTTTCCAACAACTAAGTCTGACCGTGTGTATGCAACATCACTTCCGGACCTCTTCCGGAATTAATCCGTCAGAATTATTCAGACGGATTTGGTAGTTGGAATCTCCGACCATGTGTACAAGGGCTTAGACAGGTTAATTTGGTTGTCTGCGAGCTGGTGGTAAGTAGGCTTTGGTTTTTTCCTGGGCATTGCCCAGACATTGTTGTTACCTGTTTTTAGCCTTCCAATGCTGCTTACTGAGATAGCCAGCTATAGATGAGGACGGTGGCAAGTTTTTGTTATCACGTGTCTATAATAAATGACCCTGGAAGCTGGCTTCCTTGCATTAATCAATGTAGATATCACTGAGCCTGAAAGCCAACAATTCTTTAGTATGTGCGTAGCCATTAAATTTTGCAGTTGTAAGGTATGATGGAACACTGGTCCTTGCAAAAGCAGGTCTGGATGTAGTGGTAGGGTCCATGGGGCCCCTACCGCCATTTTTACGATCTCTGAATGCTAAAATCTTCTGGGCCACGCTGGGGCCACAAGCACTACCGACTTCCTTTCCTGATTGATCCTGCAAATAAGTCGGGGTAGCAGCAGAATAGGAGGGAATGCATAAATCAGTGAGAACTGATCCCACGGGGTCACCAACACATCTGTTCCGTATGCAAGGCTATCCTTTTTTCTTGATACAAAGTTTTTTACTTTGTTGTTGAACCTGGACGTAAACAGATCTACATCCGGGATCCCCCATCTTTGGCATATAGCCAGGAAGATGTGGAGAGTGAAGAGACCATTCCCACGGAAACAACTGTTGGTGACTTAAGAAGTCCGCTTGCCAATTGTCTAACCCTGGAATGAAGATTGCCGAATTGCATGACACATGCTTTTCTGCCCAGGATAGGATACGGTTTACCTCTCCCTGGGCTGCATGACTTCTAGTTGGTGATGGATATAAGTCACTGCTGTGGAATTGTCGGATTGAATCCTGACAGGACAATTCCGCAACCTTAATGTCCATGCTTTTGGGGCTAGGTACGCTGCCCAAATCTCTAGAATGTTGATGGGCAAGGTCTTTTCGGTTCTGGACCATTTCCCTTGGACAGTCGCCTCTTCCAGGACTGCTCCCCAACCCAAAAGGCTGGCATCTGTTGTTACCACCTTCAGATAACTGCTAAGAAGGATTTCCCCTTCCGCAGATTCTCGGATATCCTCCACTACCTGAGGCTCTGGCACACTTTTGGTGACAAACGCATCAGAAAATCTAGCGCCTGGTCCTTCTTGTTCCAGGCAGATGGGATACTGTTTTGCAGCAGTCTCAAATGAAACTGAGCATAGGGAACAGCTTTGAATGAAGCCACCATCTTTCCCAACATCCTCATGCAAAGGCGAATAGAAGGACCCTTCTTCGCCCTGACCACCTAAACCAGCTCCTTTATGGCGCTGATCTTTGCCTAGGGTAAAAACAACCTCTTCTGGGCTGTATCTATAACCAGACCCAAGTACTCTAGTCTTCTTACTGGCTTTAAAGAATATTTCTCTAGGTTGAGGACCCAACTTAGGTATTCCAGGTAGTTGACTGTGGTGACTCTGCTTTGGTCTAACCAACCGGTCTATCAAGAGCAGGTTGTCTAGGTATAATATAATTGTTATACCTTGAGTCATTAATCTGGACAGAGGAAGGGCCAGAAGTTTTGTAAACACCCGGGGTGCAGTAGCTAGACTGAAAGGCAGAGCTACAAACTGAAAATTAAGTTTTTCGACTTCAAAACGCAGATACAGTATTTTGTGATGAGCAGGGAAAATAGGTACATGCAGGTATGTATCCTTGATGTCGATTGGCACCAGAAGTTCTCCTCCTTGCAGGTTGGAGACTATTGATCGGATTGATTCCATGCGAAAAGAGTGGATTTTCAGGAACCGGTTTAGATCTTTGAGATCTAGAATGGGTCTGACATCTCCATTTGGTTTGGCACCATGATAAGGTTTTAATAAAACCCCAACCCCTGCTTTTCCACGAGGAACATCATGATCACTTTTTGAGACAAAAGTTGGTCTAAAGCTTGAAGGAGAGACTTATTTTTCTCTGGATCTTTGGGAACATTTGACCTGAGGGATTGAGGAGATGGGAATTCTCGGAACTCTAGTTTGTAACCCAGAGTTATTGTGGAGACCACCAATCTGTCTTGAAACTCCTCCTCCCAGACCCTTGAGAACTGTAGCAGTCTCCCTCCTACTCAAGCAAGCGGGGGCGTCCCTTCATAAAGCAGCTTTAGCGTTCTGTCTTATAGGTTTCCTTGTCCAGGATTTTTTTTGTCCCTGGGGTTGACCCTGAGGTTTACTTCTTGAACCTGATGGTACAGGCTGTCACGACTGCCCGGAGTCTGATGTCCCTGGCACTGGAGAAAAAAGCAGTTTAAATGAGGGACGTTTAGTCTCCTTTTCTTAACTGGCAAAAGGGTACTTTTCCCACTTGATATCTTTTGGATATATTTGTCCAAATCATCCCCAAACAGCCTTTCACCGCAGAAAGGAAACCCAGCCAGGAGCTTTTTGCATGCCGCTTTGGCTGACCAATTTTTCAACCATAAGATTCTATGCATATGCACCAACCCAACGTAATCTCGTGTACACACGACTGGACTTTTCTACAGCAAAGGTCTGATGGAACAAATCCGCCAGACAATTTCATTGTGTGTGGGCTTCATTGGACCTTTGATGTCTAAAAATCACACGGACTTTAGATTTAGAACATGTTTCAAATCTTTCCGACGGACTCGAGTCCAGTTGAAAAAATCAGTTTGTCTGTATGCTAGCCCGATGGACGAAAAACCGACGCTAGGGCAGCTATTGGCTACTTGCTATGAACTTCCTTATTCCAGTCCGGTCGTACGTCATCACGTTCAAATCCATCGGACTTTGGTGTGATTGTGTGTGGCCAAGTCAGTTTGTTCGGGAAAGTCTGTCGGAACTCTGCTGAAAAGTCAGTTGGGAAGACCGTCGGACCTAGTCTGCCGGAAAGTCAGGTCGTGTGTACGTGGCATTAGGCGAGAGGTCTGATGAATAGAATATCTGATTGCGTCAATTGCAAAACACAAAGCCCCTGGCAGCTCGGCTAAATCTGGGGCCTGCTGTTCAGGGAAAAACTTGAGTACCGGTTTCAAATGGTCTCTCAAGGATTGACATACCACAATTGCCGCCACTGCAGGTTGAGCTACTGAACCTGCCAAAGAAAAACATTTTTTTTTAACAGGAATTCCAATTTTTTATCAGTTGGATCCCTAAGCATTTGAGTATTGTCAACAGGACAAGTCAAACTTTTATTCACAGAAGATATGGCAGTGTCAATTGCTGGTATTCCCTACATCTTTGTAAACTTTTCCTTCATAGGATAAAGTGTTGAAAACTTTTTAGGAGGGAAGAAATGCTTATCTAGGTAATCCCACTCAGAATACATAAGCTTTTACAGCAATGAGTGGACAGGAAAGGCACACAAAGCTTGAGGAGGCTTCAGTGTACCCAAACAAGAAGTGGGCTTTTCAACCGACTCAGTTAAGGGTAGCTTAAATGTGGAGTGGACCATTTCAGTAAGAGATTGCACCAGCAATTTCTCAGCCTGTGAAGCTGAAGAAGGCCCTTCCCCACTTGATCCCCAAGAAGAGGAGTCATCAGCATCTTCGCGATCCCCTGAGGGGGGAACATCTTCCCCCTCCCCCTGCTCCTCTGTTTGAGGGTCCAGGGTGGTAGAAGGGGACCTAATGTGTTTTCTTCCACTCTGTGAAGATGTGATTAAAGCCGTTAATCTTTTCTCCAATCCAATCATGGCTGAGGAGAAAATCTCAGTAATATATACAGGGGCTGAAATGCCGGAAGCAGTTGTAAACCCTGACAACCCCGATGGCTCGCTCTGACCAGCCTCTCTAGGCCTTTCAGGGGGGGGGGGGTGGCATTGCAGAGGGAGGGTCCTCAGAGCCTGAGGGAGATCCCTTTGAGCCCCTGTTTTCTGGGGTATTTGTACCTCCCCTTCTGCCCATAGTGCTAAGCACAAATACAGAGGTACTACCAGAAAATGCACCCACTGCTGATCAAATAGTTCAGCAACCGCCGCTGCTATCAAGGCTCAGGCTGATGCTTAAGTAAACGTACCCTGAGAATGCCTGTGTCACCAACACTCACATGCCCCCGTGTGCTCTGTGTCCCTCCATCAGCTGAATGCACCTGCAAAAGGTGTATTTATAGCCTACACAGCCCCTGCATTGTGCAGGACAGGCCAGTAGCTCAATTTTATATTGAGCAAGTTCTGGTCAGTGGTCCATCCTCAAGATCCAGTAACCCAGTGGATGCTCTGTTGGAAAGGTCTCCAAGTCTGCTCTTGCCCCTAGATATTCCTCCTCCTCCTCCTCTTCTTCTTGAGGTAGTTGCATTCCCTCTGAATGTCAGTCAGCAGAGCACTGGCATTGTATGACCAGTGGAAATGACCACAGACTTTTTTGGCCTGCCTCAAGAGATCATGTAAGCCTGGGTACCTGCTCAAGAACTGCTGCACCACTAAACATGGAACATAGATTAAGTGTCCATGTCGGAGGGCGAAGAGGAGGTTGGTGCCATTGTCACATACAACCACTCCTGGCTGAAGCTGGCATGGCGTCAATCACCTCTGACCCTGTCCCTGCAGAGCTCACAGAATCTCTGCCCCAGTGTCGCTCCTGTCCCCTAAGCAGACCAACTGAAACACCGCATGGCATCTTTTTGCCTGACTGCTTACATAGCCCCTTGAATGCTTATGGAGCACCGCTGGTTCAGAGGACAAATCTGCAGAGGAAGAGGCCATAGAGGAAGAAGAAGTGGAGGGGGTGGAGAAGAGAGCTGTGGCAGAATCACCACTAGCATTTTGGAGGCATGGTGGTGGAACAAGCTCCAACAACACTAAACCTGTCCTGCATCCTTGCCAGCAGTTATCCAGTGTGCCTTGAAGGAAGGGTAACATCCCTGCCCATGCCTGCTGGACCATAAATCAACGGTAATATGTACCTTACTGCTGACTGCCCTGTCCAATGAGGCCAAAACATTGCCTTCCACATGCCGGTAAAGAGCCAGAATGGTCTTACATGAAAAGAAATGGCATTTTGGAACCTGCCACTGAGGTACAGAACATTCCACAAATTCATGAAAGGGGGCAGAGTCTACCACCTAAAAAGGCAGCAGTTGCAGTGCTAACAATTTGGCCAGCTAGCATTCAGTCGCTGAGTATGTGGATGACTGGGACCAAATTTCTTTTTATGGTTCAGCAACTGGGGTAGGGAAATTTTCTTGCGCCTGGTGTACTGCTAGCATATTGGTTGCAAGTACTTGGGACACCTATTGCTATACCTTCATTACTCTCAGTGCAGGTTTTTGAGAGGACTGGAGGTATAGCAAGGTTGGAGATCCCAGATGAGGAGCAAGGAGATGTCTGCCTTTTTCTTTAATGTGGGTCTTTCAAGTGCTGTTGCCAACGGACTGCATGGGAGGTCATTATATGTCTGGTCAAGCATGTGGTGCCCAAGCGGCTGCTGTTCTGGCCACGCTTGATCCGCTTCAGGCATAGGTTGCAAACAGCAAGGGCGCAATCTGCTGCACACGTTTCGAAAGAGGCCCACACCAAGGAACTTTTAACAGTTAGCAGGGAGTCAGCAGCGCCCTGCACCTGCAGAGCACTGCGGTGTGATGCAATAGGATGGCTGCCCTTAAGATGCCTCCTAGAGGACATCCTGCCTTGTTGTAATTGTGCCTCCTCTTCCTTCTCCTCCTCTTCCTTTCTTCTATCAGGCACCCAAGTAGAGTCAGTGACCTCATCATCCCTTCCCTCCTCATCCCAGGCACAGGAGCAGACTTGGCAGTATGCTGCAGTGTGGAGAACATGACTACCAGTTTCTTGTCCTTCTTGGACACCTCCTCTCTTTAGGCTCACTTTACTTACTTCCTCCACCTGGGAATCAACATCAGTGCCTTCAAATCGCTGTGTATCCTCCTGAAGCGTGTACCTGAAACTGTGGTTGAATACAGTAGGTCCGGGGACTCCTCTGTGCATGATGGTGGAGCTACGGAAGGAGTGACTGTGGACAAGGAGCCAGTGAAATAGGCCACTTTGGCAGCTGCATTGGAAGGCAAACTACTCTGAGCCTGGGTGACAGAGAATGAGGAGGGTGAGGACAGCTTTGTTATCCACTCCACCAACTCTTCTGCATGTTATATATATATATATATATATATATATATATATATATATATATATATATATATATATATATACTCTGGGTTTAGCATAGCCTAGAAATGCAGTGTTTACTCTATATTCAGTCAGTGCAGACAGTGTATTAACCACTTCAATACCAGGCCATAGTCCCATCCCTGATCTGTGGGATTTCCATCCCCATCCATCCACCCGATACACGTGATCGGCCGTGTCCAATCACAGCCGGTCACATGTACTGTGCACATTCACAGCACTCGTGCATGCGCATAGGGCGCATGCAGAGCGGCGATCCGGGATGCGACTTGTCACCCTGACACAGCCCAACCCCAATTGCAGTAAAGAGCCAATGAAATTGCCTCTTTACCACGTGACAGGCTGTGTCCAATCACAGTCGGTCACAGAATGTAAACAAACCACGCTAACGAGATGTTACCAGGTTCTCCTCCTCACACACGATCAGATTGCTGTAATATCTCATTACCGTCTAGTGTACACCAACACACACTGATTATCCCCCCAATAAAAAGGACCTGTCACCAGCCATCAAAGTACCTGTCATCACCCATCAAACTACCTGTCATCACCCAATACAGCCCATCTGAGTACCTGACCCAGGCCATCTGAGTATACCGAGTACCTGAGTTCCTGTCAGTCCATCTGAGTACCGGAGTACCTGAGTACCTGTCAGCCCATCTGAGTACCCGAGTACCTGAGTACCTATCTGCCCATCTGAGTACCCGAGTACCTGAGTACCTGTCAGCCCATCTGAGTACCCGAGTACCTGTTAGCCCATCTGAGTACCCGAGTACCTGAGTACCTGTCAGCCCATCTGAGTACCCGAGTACCTGAGTACCTGTCACAGCCCATCTGAGTACCCGAGTACCTGAGTACCTGTCACAGCCCATCTGAGTACCCAAGTATCTGTCCCAGCCCATCTGAGTACCCGAGTACCTGTCACAGCCCATCTGAGTACCCGAGTACCTGAGTACTTGTCACAGCCCATCTGAGTACCAGAGTACCTGTCACAGTCCATCTGAGTATCCAAGTACCTGAGCACCTGTCAACCCATCTGAGTACCTGAGGACCTGTCCCAGCCCATCTGAGTACCCGTGTACCTGAATACCTGTCCCAGCCCATCTAAGTACCCGAGTATCTGTCCCAGCCCATCTGAGTACCTGAGTACCTGTCACAGCCCATCTGAGTACCAGAGTACCTGTCACAGTCCATCTGGGTATCCGAGTACCTGAGCACCTATCAGCCCATCTGAGTACCTGAGTACCTGTCCCAGCTCATCTGAGTACCTGTGTACCTGAGTACCTGCCCCAGCCCATCTGAGTACCCGAAGTATCTGTCCTAGCCCATCTGAGTACCTGAGTACCTGTCACAGCCCATCTGAGTACCCGAGTACCTGTCACAGCCCATCTGAATACCTGAGTACCTGTCACAGTCCATCTTAGTACCTGTCACAGTCTATCTGAGTACCCGAGTACCTGTCACAACCCATCTGAGTACCCGAGTACCTGAGTACCTGTCACAGTCTATCTGAGTACCTTTTACAGTTCATCTGAGTACCCGAGTACCTGTCACAGTTCATCTGAGTACCCGCATACCTGTCAGAGTCCATCGGAGTACCCAAGTTCCTGTCACCAGCTCGTCGGAGTACCCGTGTACCTGTCACCAGCCCGTCCGAGTAACGGAGTACCTGTAACCATCCCGTCTGAGTAACGGAGTACCTGTCACCAGCCCAGTCGGAGTAACGGAGTACCTGTCACCAGCCCATCAGAGTACCTGAGTACCTATTTGCAGACCAGACAGAAAGAACGGTAACACCCCCGAAATTGGGGTCAGAGGGCGCTGATCACCCCTGGTATGTTATAAACTAAAAAGAAAATGGTGTCCCCAGAGTGGGGCTTTTTACCAGCAAAGTTTAACCTGTATAATATAAATAACATTGACATGTAGAAGGTAGACTAATGTTGTAAATGTTTATTAATAAAAAAGAGGATGAAATAAGTGACGCAGTGGTCAAAGACTGAGCTCCACTAAATAGGTAAAAATGTATGGTATTACATGTAAAAACAGAAATACACATATACATATAATTGTGATGCTTGAAGCATAGTAACAATACAACGATATTTGCAGACCATGCCTCATAGAATACACGTTGAGGTGTTTGCTTTCCTAAATGGGGTAATTTTGGGGGGTAATTCCATTGTCCTGATTTTCATTTTCTTTCCACATTTTCTGAAGACTTGAGTAAAAAAATTAACCATTCAAAAGACTCATAATGCTTCATAGAATATACTTTGGGGTGTTTGTTTTCCAAAATGGGGTCATTTCATGGGCAATTCCATTATCCTGGTGCTCCAGGACCTTCAAAAGTGTGATAGGTAGGAACGAAATGAGATGTGTAATTTATGCTCCTAGAACGCCTGAAGGTACTACTTCCATGTTGGACCTCTGTATATGGCCAGGCTGCATAAAAGTCTCACACATGTGGTATGGCAATACTCAAGAGGAGTAGCAGAATGTGTTTTGGGGTGTCATTTTTGCTATATACATGCTGTGTTAGAAATATCTTATAAATGGACAACTTTGTGTTAAAAAAACAAAAAAAAGATTTTCATTTTCTTTCCACGTTTTCTGAAGACTTGTGTAAAAAAATTAACCATTCAAAAGGCTCATGATGCTTCATAGAATATACTTTGGGGTGTTTGTTTTCCAAAATGGGGTCATTTCATGGGTAATTCCATATTTCTGGTGCTCCAGGGCCTTCACAAATGTAATAAGTCATTAGGAAATTAGAGGTGTCATTTATGCTCCTAGAACACCTGACGGCGCTCCCTGCATGTTGGGCCTTTGTATGTGGCCAGGCTGTGTAAAAGTCACACACTTGTGGTATCACCATACTCAGGATGAGTAGCAGAATGTATTTTGGGGTGTAATTTTTGCTATGTACATGCTTTGAGTTAGAAATATCTTATAAACTGACCACTTTGTGTAAAAAAAAATGTTTTCATTTTCTTTCCACGTATTCCGAAGACTTGTGGAAAAAAATGAACTGTTCAAAAGACTCATTATGCGTCATAGAATAGACGTTGGGGTGTTTGCTTTCCAAAATTAGGTAATTTTGTGGGTAATTCTACTGTTCTGGTGCTCCAGGGCCTTCACAAATGTAATAGGTTGTTAGGAAATTAGAGGTGTCATTTATGCTTCTAGAACCCCTGACGGTGCTCCCTGCATGTTGGACCTCTCTGTGTGGCCAGCCTGTGTAAAAGTCCCACACATGTGGTATCGCCATACTCGGGAAGAGTTGCAGAATGTATTTTGGGGTGTAATTGGAAGTATGCATATGCTGTGTATGAGAAATAACTTGTTATGATGACAATTTTGTAAAAAACAAAAAAAAAAACATTCTTCTTTTTCCCAAGAATTGTGGGAAAAAAATTACAACTTCAAAAAACTCACCATGCCTCTTACTAAATACCTTGAACTGTCTACTTTTCAAAAAGGGGTAATTTGGGGGGTATTTGTACTTTCCTGACATTTCAGAGCCTCAAGAAATGAGATAGGCCGTCAGTGCATCAGGTGTGATCAGATGTGATCAATTTTCAATGATTTGCACCATAGCTTGTAGACTTTCAAAGAGACTAATTAATATCCACTAATTTGTGTTATTTTTACCAAAGAGATGTAGCAGTATAAATGTTGGCCCAAATTTATGAACAAAAATGACTTATTTGCAAAATTTTATCATAGAAACTAAAAAAAAGTTTTATTTTTCAAAATTTTCGCTCTTTTTTCACTTTGGTTTGGGTACAGTGTTGCATGACTGAGTAATTGGCATTCAAAGTGTGAGAGTACTGAAAGCTAAAAATTGGTCTGGGAAGGAAGGATGTATAAATGCCCTGTATTGAAGTGGTTAATATATCATTTATATATATATACAAGACTGTATATATCATTTGAACTGTTGTTTGTTGCTTTTATTTTTGCAGATCACGGAGATGAAATGTCTTCCACAGTTTATTTCACACTGCATGGTTATTTGTAATGCATACTGTATGACGCGATTTTTTAAAAGGGATCAGTATTGTTGTCAGAGACTATTGTAATCACTTTTTTTGTGGTAAGGGGGGATTTACTAAAACTGGTGTACACAGAATATGGTGCAGCTGTGCTTAATAACCAATCGGATTCTGACTTGTTTACTTTGTTGACTAGCTTGTTCAATTAAGCTTTGATAATAAAACCTAGAAGCTGATTGATTACTATGTACAGCTGTACCAGATTTTGAGTGCACCTGTTTTAGCAAATCTTCCCCTGTGTTTCTTTCATTTATGACATAATTCCTTTAGACCCCTTTCACACCACACCACCCATAGCGTGGGCGGTATTTTTAGCGGCGTTTTACCGCCGGATTTGCGGCGCATTTCGGCCACTAACTTTTACCCCCCACTAGCGGCGAGAAAGGGTTAATTTCAATGGGGAGCAGCGGTAGAGGAGCGGTAAACACATCGCTCCTTCACCGCTCCAAAGAAGCTGCTGGCAGGACTTTAACCTGACGTCCTGTAGTGTGAAAGCCCGAATGGTGCAGCTTTTTTTGGGCAGATTGCAGGCGCTATTTCTAACGCTATAGCGCCTGCAAAACGCCCTGGTGTGAAAGGGGTCTTAGTGTATATTATATCCCATTCATGTCATGTGTGGCCATTTAAACTCACTTACTTTTAAGTATAACTAAAGACAGAGTGCAGAGGGATTATAACCCCTGTGAGGTTTTTATTGATATATGTGCCCCTGTTAGGGAGATTCACTTTCTCTATTTGTCATGTTTACCATTCTCATTGAAAATCTCCAATTCTGGGACAGCGATAGAGGAGAAAACCGGAGTTAGACTTACCGGTAACTCTTTTTCTAGGAGTCTTCCAGGACAGCCTCTGAGATATAGGGCTCCTCCCTCCGGGACAGGAAACACGTCAACCCAATCAAATAAAAGGTGTGGTCCTCCAGGCCCTCCTCAGTTTTACTCCAAGAACCGCCGGAAGGCTCTGAAAGACATAACACACTAACAATCACATTAGTACACATCCTCACCACTTAGTCCAACTTAAACAACTTTGGGTGGGAAACCAGGCTGTCCTGGAAGACTCCTAGAAAAAGAGTTACCGGTAAGTCTAGCTCCGGTTTTCTCATATCATCTTCCAGGACAGCCTCTGAGATGATAAGCAAGGAGCTCACCTTGTCAGGGCGGGACCACTGCCTGGAGGACCTTACGTCCAAAAGTCTGCTCTTTATCAGACCATAAATCCAGACGGTAATGTCTTGCAAACGTTGAGTAGCTGGACCACGTTGCTGCCTTGCAGATCTCCTCCGGAGAGGCTCCAGCCCTCTCTGCCCATGATGCGGAAACCGCCCTTGTAGAGTGTGCCTTAACTAAGGGTGTCTGCTTCCCCTCTAATTCATAGGCTTTAACTATCGCCATTCGTATCCACCTGGCGATAGACGATTTGGACGCCTTGCAGCCCTTGCGGGCGCCCGAAAAATTAACTAAAAGTGAGTCTGACTTCCTGAAGACCTTAGTGGCCTCTAAAAAAATTATTAGACTTCTCCTGACGTCTAACAAACTTAAAGATCTCGCCTCATCCTCTCCTGAGGTTGAGAAAAATGTTGGTAAAATAATATCCTGTGTCCTATGAAAAGTGGACACAACCTTAGAAAGAAAACTAGGGTCAGTCTTAAGTACTACCCTGTCCTCTAAAATTAACAAAAATGGCTCTCTGACCGAGAGCGCCTGCAGATCACTGACCCTTCTAGCCGACGTGATTGCTATCAAAAACACAGTTTTTAGTACCATCCACTTAAGTGATGCTCCCTCTAATGGTTCAAATGGATCTCGGGTCAAAGCCCTAAGAACCAAGGACAAATCCCAAGTAGGACAGGTCTTCATTCTCACAGGCCTGGATCTAGCTAAAGCCTTGAAGAAGTTCCTGACAAAATGATTCTGCTGGAGGGAGGACTGAAGGAAAACACTTAAGGCCGCCACCTGTACCTTTAGAGTGCTGATAGATAGGCCCAGTTCTACCCCTGCTTGTAGAAAATCTAGGACTGCCGGGACTCCAGGACTTGCAATCCCCTGTTCTCGCAACCAGGAATTAAACCTCTTTCCTATCTTGGCGTAAATTGTTCTAGTTACTGGTTTACGGCATTCTAACAAGGTCTTAACCACTCTTTCTGAAAAACCCTGTGATCTTAAGATCTGTTCCTCAGATACCAGGCCGCAAGCTTGAGTCTCTCTATCTGAGGATACAGGATCGGCCCCTGGGAAAGCAAATCCTCCCTGACTGGTAGAAACAGTGGAGGATGAACAGCCAATCTCTTTATGCTGGCAAACCAGGGTCTCCTTGGCCAAAAAGGAGCCACTAAAATGAGGTCCGTAGCTTCCGATCGGAACTTCTGCAGAACCTCCGCCACCATCCTTACAGGAGGAAAGGCATAACACAGGCCGAACAGCCATGGATTGGCAAGGGCGTCTATCCCCCTGGCCCGATCCTGTGGGTGAACCGAAAAAAATTGTGTCACCTTCCTGTTGCCTTCTGTTGCAAACAGGTCTATTTCTGGCCTTCCCCAGCATGACACAATCTCCTCGAACACTTCCTTGTTGAGGGACCACTCGTCCTGACCTATCTTCTGGCGACTGAGAAAGTCGGCCAGCAAATTCTGAGTTCCCTTCAGATGAATGGCTGATATTGAGGACAAGTTCTTCTCTGCCCAGCAGAAGATTCTGTCCGCATTCACCTGCAGCGCGGGGCTTCTGGTTCCCCCTTGCTTGTTCAGGTAGGCTACTGCTGCCACATTGTCTGATTGAACCTGCAGATCCCTGCCCTGTAACTGGGACTGGAAGGTTTCTATAGCCTTCCAAACTGCCAGAAGCTCCTTCTGGTTTGAGGAACGACCTGTCTCTAGATTTGACCAGGTACCTTGGGCTAAGATTCCCTCTAGGTGGGCACCCCAACCCAGCGCACTGGCATCGGTCGTGACCACCACCGTAGCTTGTGGGGACCAGGGAAGACCCCTGTCTAGGTTGACCTGGGCCCACCACCACCACAGAGACCTCCTGACGGCCGAGGATAGGGGCATAACCTGATCCAGGCTCTGCTGCCTGCCATCCCAATAACGGAGCATGAGTCTCTGCAAAGGGCGCTGATGATGCCTTGCCCAGGCCACCGCTGGAAAGCATGATGTCATCAACCCCAGGACTCTCATAACCTCCCTGATCTGGGCTTCCCGACCTGATTGAAGCTGGGCTACCGCCTGCTCTAGCTTGTGGATCCCCTCATCTCCACCGAAGAAATCCTGTATCCTAAATACAGGACCTCCTGTGAGGGGGTCAACTGGGATTTTTCCTGGTTTATTAGCCACCCCAGTGAGCGCAGGAAACCCAAGGCTTCCTGCACATCCTTCTGCAGCTGTTGGGCCGACTGGGCTATGAACAGTAGATCGTCCAGATATGGAATCACTGTTATAGCCTTGAGCCTTAACGGGGCCAGTGCCTCTGCCAGAACCTTTGTAAAGATCCTTGGTGAGGCTGAAAGCCCGAAAGGGAGAGCTCGAAACTGGAGGTGTAACACACCCGTGTTCAACCTCACCGCCAACCTGAGAAACCTCTGGGAATCCAGATGAATCGGGATATGCAAATATGCATCCCTGAAATCCACCGTGGCCATGTGACAGCCCTGAAACAGAAACTTGGTTACCGAGAAGATTGACTCCATACGGAACCGCTTGTATTTTATGAACCTGTTCAGGGGGCGGAGATTCAGTATTAGCCTGAATTTTCCCGAAGGTTTTTTTACCACGAATACGTGGGAGTAAACCCCCAAGCCTCGCTCCTCCGGAGGTACCTGCACCAGTACTTCTTGGTCCACCAGATCCCCCAGGAGAAGACCCAGAGCCTTTGCCTTCTCTTGGTCCCTTGGTAACCTGGTTACCTGAAAATTTGGGAGGGGAACTGAACCAAACTCCAACCTGTAGCCGTTCCTTATTACATCTCGAATGAACGGACTTTTGGTTGAAGTATCCCATTTTGGAAGGAACTTCCCCAGTCTTCCTCCCACCGGGACGCAGGAGTCACTGGGTTTTAGGGGAGGGTTGAGGAGGATTGAATAAGATTCCTCCTCTGCCCCTTCCCTTGTGACCCGTCCAATGTTTTTTGGGGTGAACCTCCCTTTCATGCAGGTTCTGCTGCCTAGGGCCTCGAAAAAGGCGCTTCCCTTCAGGTTTCTTTTTCCTTTCTGGGAAAGCTTTCTTCCTATCCTGCGTGCGCTCTAACGCCTCTTGCAGGCCAGGCCCGTACAAATGGTCCCCTGAAAAGGGTAATCCACATAGCTTCAATTTTGAAGCTGCGTCACCTGACCAGGTTTTAAGCCAAACGGCCCTTCTGGCAGCGTTCACTAATGCTGCAGATCTAGCAGCCAATTTGACTGATTCTGCAGAGGCATCGGCCAAAAACCCCACTGCCTTGAACAGTAGCGGAAAGGACTTCAACAGCTGTTGCCTGGAAGTGCCCGCTGAAATATGCGTTTGTAACTGTGAAAGCCAACACTCTAAGTTTCTGGCCACACAGGTAGCTGCTAAGGCTGGTTTAAGCCCAATGGAAGAGGCATCCCAGGCCCTCTTAAGCAGCACGTCTCCCCTCTTATCCATAGGATCCCTGATTGAACCCATATCATCAAAGGCCAAATCTGTCTTCTTAGAGACTTTAGCCAAGGGAGCATCCAATTTGGGAACCTTGTTCCAGGGATGCACCGCATCCGTCTCAAAAGGGAACCTCCTTTTAAGGCTACCTGAAAAAAATGGCCTTTTTTCCGGTTGTTCCCACTCCAGCAGAATCGCCTCAACCAGCGATTTATGGACGGGGAATACCCTGTCTTTCAGCACACTCGACCCCTGATACATCATGTCGTGTTTTGAAAGCTGGACCTGTTCTTCCCTGATCTCCAAAGTGTCATATATTGCCTTGAGGAGGTCACCCACATCGTCCAAAGACAGCTTGTATCTGGCTGATCTAATGGATTCTTCCTCCCCCTCTGACTCAGTAGATTCTGTTCTAGAGGAGGCTAATGACCTAGGTAACCTCTCCCTATCTACCTCCTCCTCCTGACTTGGTTCAGACAAGGAGGGCATACTCACAGCCCTGGGTAAAGAGACAGAAGGACCCTGCACCCTATCCATCATGCTCTTAAATGACTGGAAGGTGGATGCTATCTCATCCTTTACGGACGTCAAAACCTTGTGGCAAGCTGCCACCGAGTCCTCTTTCACCAGACTACTGACACAATCCGGGCAAAGCGGCTTCTCCCAACCGGTGTCTAACTTAGCCCCGCACACGGCACATTTCCTTCTGGGCAAAGGTATCTGGGCTCTGTCCTGTAAAACAACGAAAAACAGGGTCCCATTACAATACCACCCCTGACCACACCACTGTGCTTCTAGGGTCTGCCTAGGAAGTGCCCCCCCTCACCAGCAAGTTCTCCACCCCGGGAGGGTACTAAGGTCAGAGTGACCCCTCCACCCCCCCAGTGTAAGTCCTGGTCTGCCCTCACCAAGCTTACCTGAGAGGTACTGGAGCCTGTTGAACCGGAGTCCACCTGCACAACTGCGCCCTCCATGGTTCCTGTGTCTTACTCAGTCTCTCTGAGCCTTCACACCGCTCCAGGCAACCCTGTAGTCACACCGCCGCGCCCAAAGGACTGGAACAGGCACCCCCAGATGACGCAAATCCGGCGGAAGTGCGTCTCTCCCACTTCCGGATGCCGGAACGCAAAGACTCCGCCCCAACGCCGTGCGTTCCTTACGAACGCACCGCTCACAGTACCCAAACGCCAGCCGGTGAAACGAACGTCTCTCGCCCGCCATCCGACCGACCAGGTACGAGCGGTTAGCGCTACAGAGGGGGGAGATTGCCGCCCATTGGGGTCCCGTTCTCTCTGAACGTTTAAATGGCAGCGGGGACTGATAACTACCCTCTCCTCCCTCCGAACGGACCGAGGGGTGCTAAGGGTCAGGTCCACCAGGTGCTCCCCCCAGGACAAACCCCTGAGAAGGAGCTCCCCTTACTAGTTCCAACGTGCTCCTTCCCGTCCGGCAGGAAACACAAAACTGAGGAGGGCCTGGAGGACCACACCTTTTATTTGATTGGGTTGACGTGTTTCCTGTCCCGGAGGGAGGAGCCCTATATCTCAGAGGCTGTCCTGGAAGACGATATGAGAAATCTTCATATCAGCTTTAACAAGCAAAATTAAATTCAGGTTACACCTAATAAAGTGGATCACTAAGTAACTTTACAAGTTACAACAGTGATATTTTTCAAACGAGCTATGCCTTTTATCCTTAAAAGCAGTAATTCAGCTCCAGTCAAGTAACTTTGGTTTGGCTGAGATGATTTCAGTCAGCTGCAGACAGGAGGAAACCAACAGCTCATTCCAGGGCGTGACTTGGGTAATACTAGAACAAAGATGGTCCTGTTCTATTGTACAGCCATGGCCAAAAGTTTTCAGAATGAAACAAAAATACATTTTCACAAAGTCTGCTACCTCAGTTTTTATGATGGCAATTTGCATATATTCCAGAATGTTATGAAAAGTGATCAGATGAATTTCAACTAATTGCAAAGTCCCTCTTTGCCATGAAAATGAAGTTAATCCTGTAAAAAACATTTCAACTAAATTTGTGAAGAAGTCTTAAGGGCGCCCAAGAAAGTCCAGCAAGCACCAGGACCATCTCCTACAGTTGATTGAGCTGTGGGATCGGGGCACCACCAGTGCAGAGTTTGCTCAGGATTAGGGATGAGCTCAGGCGTGTTCGCATGCTCCACGTGCAGAGCTCACCAGGAAGTCGGCACAGCACTGCGCTTATCACAGGCAGTGAGACATTGCCCGATCTCTGCAGCCCAGCATCGGGGCAATGTCTGCCTGGGAATAGTGCAGCGCTGCACTGCGCTGTCCTTCTGGCGCCCTCAGTTATAAAAGAACTGTCACTGGAGAGGCCAGTCATTAAGGTGGGTGCCTCCTATGGATGCAGATCGGTGGCGGCGTGCAGCTTTTTTTTTTTTTTTTTTTTCAGTCCATCAGAACAAGAGAAGAAGAAGTTTAATGGACTTTGTGGGACACTTTTATTTTTTATTTTTTAATAAAGGACTTGTCCCAACCCATGTCTTGTTTTTTTTTTACCATTTTCCCACTATTTTTGTGAAATGGTAGGGGTACATTTGTACCCCGTTTTCATTTCACACAGGGGGTGTCCTGGTCCCCTTGTTAAAAGGGACTTCCAGATTCTGATATGCCCCCCTACCGCAGACCCCCACAACCACCAGGCAAGGGTTTTGGGGATGAGCCCTTTCTCCCCATCAACATGGGGACAAGGTGCATTCGGGGGGCCGCTACCCCAAAACATCCTCCCCATGTTGATGGCATGGGACCTGGTACGGTTCAGGAGGGGGGAAAAGCGCTGTTTTTAAAACTTTTTTTTGCATTGATACATGGCCCCTGGGGCAGGGGACATGTAAGCCTTTAAAATTAGCACTTTTGATTTCTCCCATACACTTTTAAAGGGTGTTCCATGGCTTTCAAATTTGCCGTGAACACCCCAAATTGTTCGCTATTCGGCGAACAGGCGAACACCCGATGTTCAAGACGAACTTACTTTAGACTCGAACATCGGGCTCATCCCTAGTCCTCACATTCAGGCAGAGTGCAAGAGGCCATTTTCTGTGTTACAAACCTATTTGGACCCCCCCCCCCCCCACCAAAATGCTAAACCAACCATTTCAAATACTCTATCTGCTGACTTTACAAAACCCATACACACTACACCTCTTTTGTGGTCATATTTCTGGATAAATTCATTAACCACTTTCAGACCGGACCATTTTGCTGGTAAATGACCAGAGGTCTTTTTACACTTTGGCACTGCGCTGCTTTAACTGGTAATTGCGCGGTCATGCAATGTTGTACCCAAACAAAATTTGCGTCCTTTTCTTCCCACAAATAGAGCTTTCTTTTGATGGTATTTGATTGCCTCTGCGATTTTTATTTTTTGCGATATAAACGTAAAAAGACCGCAAATTTTGAAAAAAAATGATATTTTCTACTTTTTGTTATTAGAAAAATCCAATAAACTCAATTTTAGTCATACATTTAGGCCAAAATGTATTCAGCCACATGTCTTTGGTAAAAAAAAAGTCAATAATTGTATATTTATTGGTTTGCGCAAAAGTTGTCACATCTACAAACTAAGGTACGTTTTCTGGAATTTACGCAGCTTTTAGTTTACGACTGCCTATCTCATTTCTTGAGGTGCTAAAATGGCAGGGCAGTACAAAACCCCCCCAAATGACCCCATTTTGGAAAGTAGACCCCCTAAGGAAATTGATAAGAGGCATGTTGAGCCCATTGAATATTTTATTTTTTTGCCTCAAGCGATTGAATAATGACAAAAAAAAAAATTTTTTTTTTTTTTTACACAAAGTTGTCACTAAATGATATATTGCTCACACATGCTATGGGCGTATGTGAAATGACACCCCAAAATAAATTCTGCTGCTTCTCCTGAGTATGGGGATACCACATATGTGGGACTTTTTGGGAGCCTAGCCGCGTACGGGGCCCCGAAAACCAAGCACCGCCTTCAGGCTTTCTAAGGGCGTAAATTTTTGAGTTCACTTCTCACTACCTATTACAGTTTTGAAGGCCATAAAATGCCAAGATGGCACAAAACCCCCACAAATGACCCCATTTTAGAAAGTAGACACCCCAAGCTATTTGCTGAGAGGCATGTTGAGTTCATGGAATATTTTATATTTTGCCACAAGTTGCGGGAAAATTACAAACTTTTTTTTTTTTTTTTTTTTTTTAACAAAGTTGTCACTAAATGATATATTGCTCATGCATGCCATGGGCATATGTG
The DNA here is from genome assembly GCF_037356315.1 of Lithobates pipiens. NCBI lineage: Eukaryota > Metazoa > Chordata > Amphibia > Anura > Ranidae > Lithobates > Lithobates pipiens. The sequence continues at coordinate 204,133,619 of NW_027507784.1, read as the reverse complement.
AAATGACACCCCAAAATAAATTCTGCTGCTTCTCCTGAGTACGGGGATACCACATATGTGGGACTTTTTGGGAGCCTAGCCGCGTACGGGGCCCCGAAAACCAAGCACCGCCTTCAGGCTTTCTAAGGGCGTAATTTTTTGATTTCACTCCTCACTACCTATTACAGTTTTGAAGGCCATAAAATGCCAAGATGGCACAAAACCCCCACAAATGACCCCATTTTAGAAAGTAGACACCCCAAGCTATTTGCTGAGAGGCATGTTGAGTCCATGGAATATTTTATATTTTGCCACAAGTTGCGGGAAAATTACAAACTTTTTTTTTTTTTTTTTTTTTTTCACAAAGTTGTCACTAAATGATATATTGCTCACGCATGCCATGGGCATATGTGAAATGACACCCCAAAATAAATTCTGCTGCTTCTCCTGAGTATGGGGATACCACATATGTGGGACTTTTTGGGAGCCTAGCCGCGTACGGGGCCCCGAAAACCAAGCACCGCCTTCAGGCTTTCTAAGGGCGTTACAGTTTTGAAGGCCATAAAATGCCAAGATGGCACAAACCCCCCCCAAATGACCCCATTTTGGAAAGTAGACACCCCTAAATTTAGGGGTACACTAGTGAGACTAGGTAATAAATGGCGGGTGCCCTGAAACTATAAAAAAATAACTAACCAACCAGCGTCACCTGTAACAGTTATATGGTGATCACTGGTGAAAGGGTTAACTAGGGGGCAATTAGGGGGCTTTATGCGGTAGTATATGGGGGTCCCTGGCGCTATAAAAAGCTGCAGCGAACCTAAATACCTACCTGCCTAACTAGCGTCACCTGTGACACTAATACAGCGATCAGAAAAACGATCGCTTATTAGGCTGGGTTCACACTGGAGCGATGCGGGAACGCCACGAATGCGCGGCGGGTTCCCGCATCGCATGCCTCCCGGCGGCAGTTCACACTGCCCTATGCGAACTGCTGGGAGTGTCAGTGAAATGTTACTGACACCCCCAGATCAGTTCGCATATCGCAGTGCGATCTGCAAACTCGGATCGCATGGTGTGAACACCCATGCGATCCGATTCTGCTGCGGGCCAAAAAAAGGGTCCCGTGCGAATTTGCGGCGGGTGCGGCGGGTGCGGCGAATGGCTGAACTCGAATCGCACAGAGATCGGATGTGATTTGCACTGCAGTGCGGTGCGAATCACATCCGTTCTCATAAACCGCTGCAATGTGAACCCAGCCTTAGTGACACTGGCGACGGGGGGTGATCACGGGGTTAAACCTTTATTGGGGGGGTTAGGGGGGTACCTTAGAACTAAAGGGGGCTAACCCTAACTGCCCTAACAGTTATTAGTCACAAATGACACCCGCCGGGTGATCAGGGGGTTAAACCTTTATTAGGTAATAAATGGCGGGTGCCCTGAAACTATAAAAAAATAACTAACCAACCAGCGTCACCTGTAACAGTTATATGGTGATCACTGGTGAAAGGGTTAACTAGGGGGCAATCAGGGGGCTTTATGCGGTAGTATATGGGGGTCCCTGGCGCTATAAAAAGCTGCGGCGAACCTAAATACCTACCTGCCTAACTAGCGTCACCTGTGACACTAATACGGCGATCAGAAAAATGATCGCTTATTAGGCTGGGTTCACACTGGAGCGATGCGGAAACGCCGCGAATCCGCGGCGGGTTCCCGCATCGCATGCCTCCCGGCGGCAGTTCACACTGCCCTATGCGAACTGCTGGGAGTGTCAGTGAAATGTTACTGACACCCCCAGATCAGTTCGCATATCGCAGTGCGATCTGCAAACTCGGATCGCATGGTGTGAACACCCATGCGATCCGATTCTGCTGCGGGCCAAAAAAAGGGTCCCGTGCGAATTTGCGGCGGGTGTGGCGGGTGCGGCGGGTGCGGCGAATGGCTGAACTCGAATCGCACAGAGATCGGATGTGATTTGCACTGCAGTGCGGTGCGAATCACATTCGTTCTCATAAACCGCTGCAATGTGAACCCAGCCTTAGTGACACTGGCGACGGGGGGTGATCACGGGGTTAAACCTTTATTGGGGGGGTTAGGGGGGTACATTAGAACTAAAGGGGGCTAACTCTAACTGCCCTAACAGTTATTACAGTCACAAATGACACCAATGCAAAAAAAAAAAAAAAAAAAAAAAAATGACATTGGTGTCACTGTGACTGGGGGGCAGGGGTAATTGGGGGGGTGATCGGGGGGTAAAGGGGGGGTGTGAGTGTGCCTGGCATGTTCTACTGTGTGTGTGAGTGTTGGTGCAACTTACTGATCCGCTCTCCTCCGTGTCGGAACGAAAAATACCGACACGGAGGAGAGAATACATCACTTCCTCTCCTGTGTTTACATTACAGGAGAGGAAGTGATGTCACCGGGGATTTCTATTCGTCGGGAGCGATCGCGAGGGGGTGGCCATGAATGAATGGCCGTCCCCTCGTCCGGGATCGCTCCCGTACGAATACCGACCGCCGCAGGCACCGGGCGGGGGCCCGATCGGGCCCCCGACCCGCGGGAGGCAAGGGACGTACATGTATGTCCTTATGCCTGCCCGTGCCATTGTACCGACGTGTCGGCAACTGGTTAAAGCATGTAGTGCGAGGGCCTGACTGAATACCTTCAAATGGTACTGTTGAAAGTTTTTATCTCCTATTATCTTGATAGATAATTTATGAATGTCAAAATGTGCTTTAATTTGGACAGTGTGTATCCATATTTTGGGATTATGACACTTATTTCCAGTCCAGTGGATTGCCAATAGTGTAAGTAAGGAGGGGCTGGCCAAAGTATCACACATTATATATGCATTCAGCTGTCATAGAAGTGGAGAGAATTACCTGTCCAAAGCAACTACCCATTACCGCCCCCCCCCCCCCCCCCCACCATAATTTTTTTTAGAATGGGCCACCAGAGGGGGTGAGAAATCTGATAAGTTGACCTTATACTTATACTCATTTAAATACATGTTATACTTATGTTGGACAAGAATGTTTGTGTCAAATTTGCTTGCAATGTTATGTGTAAAAGTAGTATTTTTTTATTGTTTGACTCCACAGTTTCCGACTAACCCACATGAATGGCAGGCTGTTGCAGCCCAAATCCACCATCAGTGGGATTTCCCCAACTGTGCTGGGGCGATTGATGGGAAGCATGTCCATATTGTCCCGCCACCCAACTCGGGCTCTTATTATTATAACTATAAGGGGGGACATCTTATGAGGCCCTTTCCTATGAGGTACCTCACCCCAGAGCAGAGGATCTACAATTACAGGCTCTCTCGTGCCTGAAGGATTGTGGAAAATGCCTTTGACATACTATCCAGTCAGTTCAGGTATCCAGTTCAGTTTATAACATCAATTAACCTGGCCGAATACAAGATCAACCATGTCATATTGTACTGCACAATTACTTATGGAGGAATGCAAGCAGCTACTTTGCCTCTTCAAAGTGAGGTTGACTTTTCTGCGTCAGGACCGGCTGATCCTGTTGTGACGATAGCTCTGGAAAGTGGACGTGCTGGGTTGCCCTCCCAAACTGCCCGCGATGTCCAGAAACAATATATGGACTACTTTGTGGGTAGAGGGGCAGTGGCTTTGCAGCAAAATGTTGCTGATCAGGAATAAATCTTAGATTTTATACTAAACTCCTATTTCATTTGAATTACTGTTTGAGTTTCCTATCTATCTCCTAGGTTCTCAAATGGCCTTAATTTTGGCCATTTTCTACATTAGTGCAAACATTACTTCTTTGTTCCAGGAGGTGACAATCTCTTCTTCAGTTAACTATTATGTTGTGCTGTGGGTCTGCTACACACACACAATGGGGGTTATTTACGAAAGGCAAATCCACTTTGCACTGCAAGAGCACTTGAAAGTGCACTGAAATTGCATTGAAAGTGCACTTGGAAGTGCAGTCGCTCTAAATCTAAGGGGAAGATCTGAAATCGGGGGAAGCTCTCCTGATTTTATCATCCAATCATGTGCAAGCTAAATTGCTGTTTTGTATATTACTTGCATGTCCCCCTCGGATCTACAATGACTTTACTTCCAAGTGCACTTTCAGTGCACTTTCCTTTAGTAAATAACTCCCCATGTTATTGTTGTTAATGTATGTAATGCATTAATGTTAAAACCATTCAGCCTTTTCAACACCTTTAACCACTTGCTTACTGGGCACTTAAACACCCTTACTGACCAGACCAATTTTCAGCTTTTGGTGCTCTCACACTTTGAATGACAATTACTCAGTCATGCAACACTGTACCCAAATGAATTTTGTGTCCTTTTTTTCCCACAAATAGAGCTTTCTTTTGGTGGTATTTGATCACCTCTGGGGTTTTTATTTTTTGCGCTATAAATGAAAAAAGACCGAAAATTTTGAAAAAAAACGCATATTTCTTTGTTTCTGTGATAAAATTTTGCAAATTATAATTTTTTTTTCATAAATTTTGGCCACAATTTATACTGCTACATATCTTTGGTAAAATAACCCAAATTAGTGGATATTATTTGGTCTTTGTGAAAGTTAGAGAGTCTACAAACTGTGGTGCGAATCATAAAAAATTGATCACACCTGATGTACTGGTGGCCTATCTCATTTCTTGCAACCCGAACAAGTGAGGAAAGTACAAATACCCCCCAAATGACCCCTTTTTTGAAAGTAGACATTCCAAGATATTTACTAAGATGCATGGTGAGGTTTTTGATGTTGTCATCTTTTCATCCCACAATTCTTTGCAAAATGAAGATTTTTATTTTTTTTTCTCACAAAATTTTCAATGTAATAGGTTATTTCTCTCACATGGCATGTGTATACCACAAATGACACCCCAAAATACGTTCTGCTACTCCTTCTGAGTATTACGATACCAAATGTGTGAGACTTTTACACAGCCTGGCCACATACAGAGGCCCAATATTGAAATAGCACCATCAGGCTTTCTAGGAGCATAAATTACACATCTTATTTCTCAACCACCTATTACAGTTTTGAAGGCCCTGGAGCACCAGGACAATGGAAATGCCCACAAAGTGACCCCATTTTGGAAAGCTAACACTGCAACGTATAATCTATGAGGCATATTGAGTCGTTTGAATGGTTCATTTTTTTCCAGAAGTTTTGGGAAAATGTGGAAAAAAAATGAAAACGCATTTTTTTTAAGCAAAGTTGTCCATTTATAAGATATTTCCAACACATAGCATGTACATAGCAAAAATGACATCCCAAACTATGTTCTACTACTCCTCCTGAGTATAACGATACCAAATGTGTGAGACTTTTACACAGCCTGGCCACATACAGAGGCCCAATATTGAAATAGCACCATCAGGCGTTCTAGGAGCATAAATTACACATCTTATTTCTCAACCACCTATTACAGTTTTGAAGGCCCTGGAGCACCAGGACAATGGAAATGCCCACAAAGTGACCCCATTTTGGAAAGCTAACACCCCAACGTATAATCTATGAGGCATATTGAGTCGTTTGGTTTATTTTTTTTCCAGAAGTTTTGGAAAAATGTGGAAAAAAATGAAAACGCATTTTTTTACCCAAAGTTGTCCATTTATAAGATATTTCCAACACATAGCATGTACATAGCAAAAATTACACCCCAAAATACGTTTTACTACTCCTCCTGAGTATAACGATACCAAATGTGTGAGACTTTTACACAGCCTGGCCACATACAGAGGCCCAATATTGAAATAGCACCATTAGGCGTTCTAGGGGCATAAATTACACATCTCATTTCTCAACCACCTATTACATTTTTGAAGGCCCCGGAGCACCAGGACAATGGAAATGCCCACAAAGTGACCCCATTTTGGAAAGCTAACACCCCAACATATAATCTATGAGGCATATTGAGTTGTTTGAATGGTTCATTTTTTTTCCAGAAGTTTTGGGAAAATGTGGAAAAAAAATGAAAACGCATTTTTTTACGCAAAGTTGTCCATTTATAAGATATTTCCAACACATAGCATGTACATAGCAGAAATGACACCCCAAAATACGTTCTACTACTCCTCCTGAGTATAAAAATACCAAATATGTGAGACTTTTAAACAGCTTGACCACATACAGAGGCCCAACATGCAAGGAACACCATCAGGTGTTCCAGGGACACATAGCATGCACATACCAAGAATTACACCCCAAAATACATTCTACTGAGAAAAGAGTAAACAAAAGATTACCTGTGGTTTTAGCAGCGCAGTTGTCCACAGGATGATAGCACTGGTCCAGGCAGCAGGCAGGGACTTGGTCAGCAAAAGTGAACACAATTTTCCAGGCAACAGGCAGGTATACTGTCCATAGTCAATATTGGCAGCAGGCAGGGATACTGTCCATATACAGTCCAAGGTCAGTGCAGGCAGAGATCGTCAGTATTACCAAAATATTGGTCCTGGTAGTAGGCAGGAACATGGTCCATCCATGTGGTGTGGTCAGTTCATGCGACAGGCAGAGGCATGATGGTATAGGTCCTACAGGCAGCAGGCAGAAGTAGAGCCTTGTTCAGGACAGAATGGGGATAGGGGTAGAGGCTTCTCCCACCCAAATCTCTTTGAAGCCTCCGAGTCTCCAGACCCTAATCTAGGAATGAGAAAACAAAGGAAATTGTCTTCTTCATCCAAAAAAACTATTCTGGAGCCCCTCACATATGTGATACCCCTGTTATGAATCCCACTAGTCCACAGAGGGTACAAGATCAGTCCAAGAGGCAGTCAAAAGGCATGGTCAAACAGTCCAGGGTCAGTTCCAGATCAGGCAGAGGCATAAACAGAATCAGTAGGCAGAAGCGTGGTCGAATAACAAGCCAGGGTCAGTTACAGAGCAAGCAGAGGCATAAGGGGTTTGAAGGTAAATGGCAGGAAGTGAGGGTTATGGTTACCATACTTCACTAATAATTCACTGAAGTATGGTAACGGCGGAAACAGTCACCTATGCAGAGGTCTGGTTGGGAAGGGCATTGGGCACAGTGATAAGTGGTGTCTCTTCTCACTCCTCGTTTGCTGCACACCCGACATTTTTTCTGATGTCTTCGGCCTGTTGGTCTGGGAGGGATTTTATCAGGAAAGTGGCGTTCAGAGAGTCTGCTAATTACATCGGATCGAATGTTTTGCGGTGGGCCGTTGGGGTATATAAGGGCAGTGGTGATTTCCTCCTGGTAGCCAAGGAAGGGTATGGGTCTTTCTGTGGACTTACGATAAATTACATATGTGTTGTATATGGCCAAATTAAAGAAATAAATTGAAATTTTTTTATACCACTTGTATGTTCTTCTCGTGGCAAGATAGGGTTCGAGCATCTGGTCGTTCAAGTCGACACCCCCCATGAACATGTTGTACTCATGGATACAAGTGGGTTTTTGTATTGGGCCATCCCTCCTGGTGATCTCAACAAAAGTGTTGTTGTGGATCGAAGAAAGCATGTAGACATCCCTTCTGTCCCTCCACTTCACAGCCAAAATTTCCTCGTTCCGTAAACTCGCCGCTTCGCCTCTTCTTAGCCTTTTGTTGACAAGGCTTTGAGGAAAGCCCTTCCGGTTCGTTCTTACGGTGCCACATGCTGGAGTTTGCATTCTATGGAGGTTGCGGAACAGGGGTAAACTGGTATAAAAATTGTCCACATACAGATGGTAGCCTTTCTCCAGAAGTGGGTTTATGAGTTCCCAAACAACTTTTCCACTCGATCCGATGTATTCGGGGCAATTAGGGGGATGTAGCTGGGTGTCCTTCCCTTCGTATACCATGAAGGAATATGTATACGCTGTGGCTCGATCACATAATTTATACATTTTCACCCCATAGCGGGCCCTTTTGGAGGGAATAAATTGCTTTAGGCCCAGCCTGCCAGTAAATTTGATCAGGGACTCGTCCACACATATGTGTTGGTCTGGGGTAAACAACTGGGGGAAAATCTGAGAAAAATAATTTATTAGCGGCCAAATTTTGTAAAGTTTATCAAAATTTGGGTCATTCCAGGGAAGGCACTGGGTATTGTCGTTAAAGTGTAGAAATCTCGGGGGCGTGGCCGGGATGTGAACGAGAGCAGACGTGTGACTGCTGAGCTCCGCTCCACCGCTTATCCTGTCGACTTCTAGCGCGGTTTTTGTCCGCACACAGCCTCTCCCTCTGACACCCTGGGGCGAAAGAAAACCTCCGGTACCCCGCGGCCCTCTCCGCAGCCCCTGGGAAGGCTCCGTTCGTCCGCAGCAGGTGAGGCCCGGTCCGCGGCTGCCATCTTCCCCACGAGGTCCCCCGTCGCCACGATGTCTGTCGGCTCTCAGGCCGTCGCTGATCCTCCTCCATCCCAGGCAGATTCCCACGCTGAGCTCCTGGCGGCGATCAAGGAGGGTAGGGATTCGGTGATGGTGAAAATCGACCACCTGGTGGCTGATGTGAGCCTCATTAGGCATGACATGGACAAATTTAGGGCCCGGTTTACTGAGGCTGAAGGCCGCATATCGCAGCTGGAGGACACCACCAGAGCTGACTCCCAGGACCTCCGTGCATTGCAGTTACAGGTTAGAGCCTTGCAAGAAAAGTCCATAGATACTGAGAATAGGCTCAGGAGGAACAATATCCGTGTCATAGGCCTCCCCGAGAAAGCAGAGGGTGCGAGGCCTGCTGAATTCACAGAGGCCTTCCTCAAGACGCTCCTGGACCTGCCTGATATGCCTCCCACGTTTATTGTAGAGAGAGTGCACCGGCTCCCTCCAACTCCCCCTGTCCCTGGGGCTCCACCGCGGCCGTTTCTATTCAGGTTGTTAAACTACAGAGACCGGGACAGAGTTTTGATGGCGGCCAGGGAAAAGCGAGATCTACTTTTTAATGGGGCCAAGATAATGGTTTTTCCTGACTATTCCCCTGAAGTGCAGCACTGTAGGCGCTCCTTTACTGAGGTCAGGAAACGCCTGCGACATGAGGGCCTCAAGTATAGCCTCCTGTATCCAAGTAAACTTCGGGTGATTGCTGATGATCGTGCACATTTTTTCGTGGACCCAGAAGCTGCCATGTCCTGGTTGGATGGCCGCACATGAGCTGCACCGCACTATGAATGCCACCTGCGCCTTTACGCTGCCTGACACTATGCTCCCTGTTTGATTCCCCCAGTTGGATCCTTGCCAGGTGGCCGCTGCACCTGCTGACTTTCATCTTTTATCCTGCCTGAACACGGAGATCAGAGTGTTGCCATCTACCATGTGCCTGACCCGACACCTACGCCCCTGAGTCTTTATTTTTTCTTTCCTGTACACCTGGCTGTGCCGCCATTACTGATCTGTTGGGCACTTTTGCAGGAGCGGGCCTACTCAGCAGACTGCGGAGGACACGCACACACTACTACAAGCAAGTACTGCCACCGTGGCGTGATTGCCGCCCTAACCTTTTTTTGCCCCCCCCCCCCTCTTTTTTATGTACTTTTTGTTTTTTTGTTTTTTTCCCCTTTCTGGTCAGTGGTCCGCGCCTCCCTATTTTGACTTGTTCCCTGGCCGTGTGTTTTTGACCAGTGGAACGAGGGGCGAACACTGACGGTGTAGGGTCCCAGTCGGGGGCGCTTGCACCTGTTAGGTGAGACTTTCTTTTGTTTGGGGACAAGCGGACGTGTTGGAGGCGTCATATCTCCCTAGTGGATTGTCTGACCATTGCCCGCTGTCGGTGGTGCTCCGCTCCCCGGCCTCCCGTAACGCGGCACTTTGGCGGCTGGGTGAACACTGGGTTTCGCACCCTGACCTGTCCGACAGATTGCCGGATCAGCTGACCGAATTTTGGGAGGTGAATGTGGGATCCTCTTCCCCTGCAAATGTTTGGGATGCTTTCAAAGCATATACCAGGGGCCAATATATCTCCTGTATTGCTGATATTAGGAAAAAACAGACGTGTACGACTATCTCACTACAACAAGCCGTTGATAATTGTAATGCCACAAACACGGCGGACCCTAGCCCTGCCAATTTTGACTTACTAATGGCAGCTCAGAGGGACTTGCAGCTACACCTGACGGAAGTTACCAGACTTGACATGTATAAGGGGAAGCAGCGGGTATTTGAACAAGGTGATAGGAACGGACGTCTGTTGGCGATGATGGCTCAGCATGACCAACCCCTCACTCTGGTGTCTGCCTTACAGACTCCGGAGGGAGACACCGTGACCTCCCCCTCGGATATACTGCGGACTTTCCGCGCCTTTTATGAAAAGCTGTACTCCTCAGGTCTCCCTACCGACTTTCGACCTGAGTCACTCCATGCTTTATTGGACCAGCTGGCGCTGGGATGGCTCTCGGACTCGGAGAGGGAGACTCTGGTCCGACCTTTTACGGCACTGGAGGTCCTGAGGGTTATTAGTTATTTTCCCCCGGGTAAGGCTCCGGGACCGGATGGACTCCCGATGGCCTTTTACAAGACCCACGGGATTTTTCTGGCGCCCTTACTGGCTCAGCTTTATACTACCTGTCTGACTGCTGGTGCATTGCCTGCTTCCATGTATCATGCTCATTTAACATTGATTCACAAGGCCCCCAAGGACCCCACCTCCTGTGCTTCCTATAGGCCCATAGCCTTATTGAACTCGGACTTTAAAATATTGACCAAGCTCTTGGCCCGTAGACTTTATCCCATGCTCCCCTCGGTGATAGACTCTGACCAAACTGGTTTCATGCCCCGTAGGTCTACGGACATCAACCTCAGGAGACTCTTTACTAACATTCACGCACGCCATTTAAATGTGGGAACCTGGGTGGTGGCCTCCTTGGATGTCGAGAAGGCCTTCGACACAGTGGAATGGCCTTTTTTGTGGGGAACCCTGCGGAAAATGGGCTTCCCTTTGTTGTTTATTAATTGGCTTCAGGTGATTTATAGGAGCCCGACTTCTTCGGTCCAGTTGGGGGGAGCCCTTTCCTCCCCCTTCAGGCTTTTTAGGGGGACCAGGCAGGGCTGCCCTCTCTCTCCGGCTCTGTTTGCCCTTGCGATCGAGCCTGTGGCTGAGGCACTGCGTGTCTCGCCCCGGGTGTCGGGTCTGCGTATTGGGCTGCTGGAGGAGAGGGTGGCCTTGTACGCAGATGACATGCTGCTCTTTCTTAATGATGCTGGTCCTGCACTGAGGGGAGTGTTAGACGTGCTGGATACTTATGCGGGGGTCACTGGTCTCAGGGTGAACTGGTCCAAATCTCTTCTGTTTCCGATTGATCAGGGGGCAAGGGCCACTTCGCTCTCGGACAACCCCCTTGTTTGGGTTGACTCATTTAAATATCTGGGGGTTCAGGTTTCTCACTCGGCGTCGGATTACCTCACGCTTAATCTTACCCCGGTTGTTTTAGATATCCAGGCCAAGCTCAAATCATGGAGTAACCTGCCATTGTCGCTCTGGGGGCGTGTAAATCTTCTTAAAATGAAGGTCATCCCCAGACTTACTTACCTGTTTCGCCACTCCCCGCAGTGGTTGCCTAAGTCTTTTTTCAAAAAACTGAACCAGATTTTTTCCTCCTTTATTTGGGGCTCCTCGCCACCCAGGTACCGCTTGACGACTTTGATGCGACCACGGACACAGGGGGGCATGGCTTTTCCAGACTGTTACAAATACTATCTGTCCGCGCAGCTGGTCACGGTTGCCTGGTGGTTGCAGCCGGACCAAACGAACTCCTCCACTGTTCTGGAGGCCTCGGTTCTGGGTTCGTTGGAGGCCCTTCAGCTTCTGGTTTACCGAGGCCCTCGGGCTCCTTATTCTTTGACTCCCTCCATGGTCGCGACTCTGCGAGCATGGCGGGCGGGGCTGGCCCTGGAGAGGCGTGCACGTTCTGATGTGTCTCCAAATGCCCCATTGTGGCTGAATCCTGGCTTGTCTCACCTCTATCAGATCCCTGACCCATGCGCATGGACTAGGCACGGGATTAGGCTTATGTCGCATGTCGTGGAGCAGACCCCCCTAATCTCCAGATACAACGTGCCTGGTCACTACCTGTTTCGATACCTTCAACTAGTCCACACGTTCACAGCGCAATTCCCGAATTCCTCCTGCAATCTGGCACAATCGAAACTGGAACGCACACTTAGGGCCGACTGCGACAGGAAACCTACTTCAGTTTTATACTCCCATCTCATAACTGTGTCGCTGCCGGCTCTTGACAAACTTTGGGACAGGTGGCGGACTGACATCCCCTCACTTGACACGGATGACTGGGATGATGTCTGGGACCTTCCTTTTACCTCCCTGGTCTCTATCAGGGACCGCCTTGTGCCATTTAAAATTGTGCACCGGGCCTACCACACCCCGTACAGACTTCATAAAATGAACCCTGCGCACTCTCCGGACTGTTGGCGATGTGGGGCCTCTCCTGGGGACTTTTCGCATATTTTTTGGCAGTGCCCTAGGGTCCAGCAGTACTGGGAGTCGGTGTTACATCTGATTGGAAAGGTCACCATGACTACGGTGCCTTTGGCCATGGAGGTCTGCCTATTGGGTCTTATAGAGCCCGTGGTGCAGTCCACCGCCAAACGCACGATGACTGGTCTGCTGCTCTTTTATGCTCGTAAGAATATTGCTATGCACTGGAAAAAGGCAGATCCCCCATCCGTGGTGCAATGGAAGCGCCTGGTGAATAACAGTCTTCCCCTTTACAAAGATACTTACCTCCATCGGGGATGTCCAAAGAAATACGATAAGGTCTGGCATGCTTGGGTAGCTGACCCCGAAACTGCTTAGCTGGGGACGGTGGATATGATTGCGGGGGGGAATTGGTATATTTGTTCTGTTATGCCTTATATGTGCTCCCCTCCCCTCTTCGAGGGGAACCGTCTTTTGTTTTTGTTTTTCTTTTCTTTTGCCTTCATGGAACCAGATGGGAGATTATTGTACTGGAAGGAGATCTGGGGGCCGCCAGTGGAGCACCCTTCTTGCTTTTTACTATAAACTGCTGATATGTTATGTTGCATTGCATTTCTCTGTGTCATGGAACAGCTCTTGTACGCTGTGAGCACTGTTGTTATATGTGTTGTTTGTTGTGAAAACCTTAATAAACATATTTTTCAAAAAAAAATAAGTGTAGGAATCTCATTATCGTTAGATATCTGGTCCGGGACATTATTGAGGAAAAGATGGGCATGTGATAGATGGGGCGGGATGACCAATATGCACATATTTCATTTTTATTGTTTAGTCCCATACAAAATGTGAGGCCCAAAAAATTTTTAAACTCCTCCACTGTTAGGGCTCTCCACTTGTAGGGACGGGCATAAGAGGACATTGGGTTGCTTTCAATAAATTGTTGGGCATATAGGTTGGACTGGACCACAATGGATTCAAGCATGTCCTCTGTAAAAATTAGGTGGAAAAAGTCCATCAGGGAAAAATTGTGTGTGTCCACCTGGACTCCTGGGTTGGCAGTGAAAGGGGGAACGTTGGCTTCTCCTGAGTTAGGAGGAAGCCACAAGGGGTTCTGGAGGGAATAGGGAAGGCTGGCATGGGACCTAACCCTTTGTGGCCGAGTTGACACCCCACTTGTACGTGGCCTTTGCCGAGGTACTGTGGTGCCGGTGGATGGCACTGGGTTGCCGGTGGATGGCTCTGCGGTGCTGGTGGATGGTACCGCCTCCTCACCAGTGCGCCTTCGTCTGACGGGCGGACTATCATCTTCCTCCTCTGAGGCTGTAATGGTACCGCTGCTGAGGACAGGCTCGTAGTCCACGTCAGAGTCACAATCTGAATATGTCGGCTGCAAGGATATCATATGCCTCCTCAGCTGAATACAATCTTTGTGACATTTTTATTGATCACAAATGGCACTGACAGGTGACGCTGATCTGACAGATGACACTGACAGGTGACGCTGATTTGGCAGATGACACTGACAGGTGACGCTGATGTGGCAGGTGACACTGACAGGTGACGCTGATCACAGGTGACACTGACGTGGCAGGTGGCACTGACGACACGTGGCACTGACAACACGTGGCACTGACAAATGGCACTGCAGGCAGATGGCACTGGAGGCAGATGGCAATGGAGACAGATGGGGCTGACAGATGGGGCTGACAGATGGGGCTGGCAGATGGGGCTGGCAGATGTCGCTGATAGATGTCGCTGGCAGATGTCGCTGGCAGATGTCGCTGACAGATGTCGCTGACAGATGGCACTGGGGCTGGCACTGGCAGATGGCACTGGCAGATGGTGCTGGCTATTTGCTCTGGCAAATGGTGCTGGCAGATGGCACTGCGGCTGGCAGATGGCACTGGCAGGTGGCACTGGTGCTGGCAGGTGGCACTGGCAGGTGGCACTGGCACTGGCAGGTGGCACTGGGGCTGGCGGCACTGGGGCTGACGGCACTGGGGCTGACGGCACTGGGGCTGAAGGATGGCGCTGGCAGGTGGCACTGGCGCTGGCAGGTGGCGCTGGCAGGTGGCACTGGCAGGTGGCACTGGCACGTGGCACTGGCAGCACTGGGGCTGACGGGTGGCACTGGCAGGTGGCACTGGCGCTGGCAGGTGGCACTGGCGGCACTGGCACTGGCGGCACTGGCGCTGACGGCACTGGCGCTGACGGCACTGGGGCTGACGGCACTGGGGCTGACGGATGGCACTGTCGCTGGCAGGTGGCACTGTCGCTGGCACTGGCAGGTGGCACTGGCACTGGCAGGTGGCACTGGCGGCACTGACACTACTGGCAGATGGCACTGGGCTGACAGATGGCACTGGGGCTGACAGATGGCACTGGCACTGGGGCTGACAGATGGCACTGGGGCTGACAATTGGCACTGGGGCTGACACTGACACAATGTTTCACTCACAGATCGCTCTCCCTCCTCACACGCTGTCTCTGTGTGAGGAGGGAGAGACAGGCAATGGGAGATGATCTCATATGTTTACATTTGAGATCATCTCCTATTGGCAGCTGCGATCGCTCTGTGAACGGCCGCTTTGATTGGCCGTTCACGGCGATCTGTATTTGCCTGTCTCCGGGAGACACGGCGAATACAAAACTTCCGCGATGCGCGCCCCCGGCGGCGTGCATTGCGGAAGTAAACACCAGGCCGTCCAGGGATGGCCAGGCGAAGGAACCCGCCCGCTCTAAGGCCGTCATTCGGCTATAGGGCGGGTGGGAGGAGGTTAATTAATTTCTTTGAGGTCCTAAAATTGATTGAGTTTGCCACATTTTAGAGCACATTGTCACTGTAACTACACCAACTTAACAAATCCACTGGTATTGAGCATTGAAATAAGAGGCCACACATTGTTTAGTATAAAATATTTTACTCCAAGCACATTCACATGTGTGTTTTAAAAGTTTTTTGAACAAGCCAACATCTTGGTGTATAACATGTGTTTGCCATTATTTTCCTTTTTGGGGGCTAAACAGGCATGTTTAAAAACATAAGATACACATCCCCAACTCAGGAACTTACAAAGTTCGACTTTGCTAAAGTGAAGGCCATGAGACATTAGTATCCCAAAACTGTTGATGTTGCCTTCCTCAGATGGGGTGATCTCACCCCTCTAAAAGCCAAAATTTGAAGCCACGTACATGTAGAGGCATAACTGTTAAATGTCCCTTATGATCCCCTGCCTAAAATGTGTGTAGGTCCATACAGGTTATTTTCTAAAGCCCCAAAACACACAGGGGGTTATTTATGAACAGGGCAGCCATCAGAAATTTTGGGGCCCCTTACACAGCTTTAGGCCGGGCCCCTCCCTTGGGCCTGATCATTAACATTTCATAGGGCCTACCCACTGGCCATACCACCGAATCTGCTCACTGACATCCCATAACAAGTCCTACTCCTCCTCCTTCCCTTGTCCTCTTCTTCCTCCTCCTCTTCTTTAAAGACACTTTCACACTGAGGCGCTGGCCGCATTGACGGTAAAGCACCACGAGTTTTAGCGAAGCTTTACCGTAGTTTTAGCAGCGCATTTCGGCTGCTGTTGGGCCACATTTAACCCTTTTTCAGCTGCTAGCGGGGATTAAAAGTGCCCCACTAGTAGCCGAAAAGCGCTGCTAAATCAACGGTAAAGCGCAGCTTAAACTAGTGGCGATTTACCGTCAATGCGGCCAGCACCTCAGTGTGAAAGTGGCTTTAATGCTTTCTGTCTCTGGTCTTCATGATCATAACTTTGGCCATTGTTTTCAATGGCAGGGGCGGTTTAGAAACGGTGTATTCACTGCTCCCACACTGCTGCAAAGATGCTGCTTGCAGGACTTTTTTTCCCTGTCCCGCAAGCCCACCACCACACTGGAGCTGCAGAAGAGGCAGTTTACAGGTGCTTTTCGGGTGCTATTTTTAGCAAAAAATGCCTGTAAAATACCTCAGTGTGAAAGTGGCCTAACAGGACAGATTCTATAATTAGCAGACCCACATGCAAAGTTACCCGGGGGAATACATAAATTGTGAGATATGAAAGTATTTCAGACACTACCTGTAACATAACATTCCACTTAGTGTATGTGTGTACAGACACAGCGGGGGGCAGGACATTGATGCAGAAAAGGGGTTGAAAGTAGCATGTTGATAACTGGAGGGGCGTGTCAGGGAGAGCTCTTCCTGACAATTACTTCTGATCCCTCCCTAGCACTCCCCTCCCCATCTCCATCTGCTGCAGGGATGAGCTCCATTGAATGTAAACAATCTGTCTTCTCCTCCTGCTGGCCGATCTCAATGTTCGCAGCTCTGCTACTTGTGATGTGAAGGAGATCAGGCACTGGGGGGGAGCAGCAGGAGGAAAACATCAGATGGCCAGCAGGTTCCCCCCCAGTTTCAGTCCTGTTCCTGGTCACAACAAGCTGTCCCATTAGTGCTGTGAGGCCCTCTATACTTTCAGCCATTCCACCACACTTCCTCACAGGCGCCGCTGATTAGAAGGGTGCACTTCTGCTGCAATTGGTGGTGGAGGAGGCGGAGGAGAAGGAGGAGGAGGAGGAGGAGGAGGTGGGGGAGGTGGGGGGAACTTTTTCATTCACCTCCCCCTCCACCAAGCCCAGCAGAAGTGCACCTCAAGGTGCCTAATAAGTGGCGCTGTGAGAAGTGATCTTGGCGTAGACCAGGAAACCAGGAAGTGTGGCAGAATGGCCAAAATTGGCTGTCAATCATCCATCCTTCAGGCAGCGGGTGAAAATAACTTGGGGGCCCGAGTCGCTTGGGACATCCGGGCCCCTTGGGATGCCAGGGCCCCTTACATGAGTGTGGGCTTTACCCCCCTGATGGCGGCCCTGTTTAAGAAAGTCAAATCCACTTTGCACTGCAAGTGCACTTGAAAGTACACTTGGAAGTGCAGTCACTCTAAATCTAAGGGGTAGATCTGAAATGAGTGGAAGCTCTGCTGATTTTATCATCCAATCATGTGCAAGCTAAAATGCTGTTTTTTATTTTCCTCGCATGTCCCCCTCGGATCTACAATGACTTTGCTTCTAAGTGCACTTTCAATTGCACTTGCAGTGCAAAGTGGATTTTCCTTTAGTAAATAACCGTCTATAAAGCCTAGGTTCACATTGGAGCAATTTGTCATGCAATTTGATAGATAAAATTGCATGACAAGTCAGTCTATTTGAGGCAATGGCACTGTTCCAATCGGTGGGACACTGATTTAGTGGTGCAACAGCAATTAGCAAAAGTAGTTCCTGCACTACTTTTTCCAATTTCAGGTGCAACTTCAATAGACATCTGCGCATGAAGCCACACAAATGTCTATCAAGTAGCACCTGAAATTGCATTGACCTTGCTACTTCGAAATCGCACTACTTGAAGTGAAGTAGCGGGATTTCAAAGTAGCATCAATGTGAACCATGGCTTAAAAGTAATAAAACCATGGGAAATTTGAAAACTGCAAACACGAGCCAACAAGTGGAAGAAAACTTCAGGCCAGATGAACTTAAAATTTGGCAAGCATGTCAACAGAATCACATATTCTTCTCTGTAAACCAGTGGTAGCTTCCTTTATTTTATCTAGATCAATCAAAGCCTGCATCATATCTGCACTCATACGGCCAATTGTGCATCTTGGAAGTTCGTGTCCTTGTAAGAAGAGAAAAAACTATTAAGGGAATGATGGTCAAGTGGCTGAGGTCCTACATAGTGAATTATAGTCAAGTTACTAGTCAAATTGGAAAAACACTTACCTACCCAGTTTATTGTTGCTTGTAACCTTCTTGCCCTTCAGACACCTACACTACTAGGAATTAGGGATGAGCCGAACACCACCCGGTTCGGTTCGCACCAGAACTTTCGAACGGACCCCAAATTCGAACGAACTTTAGAACCCCATTGAAGTCTATGGGACTCGAACGTTCGAAATTAAAAGTGCTAATTTTAACGGCTAATATGCAAGATACTGTCCTAAAAAGGGTTTGGGGACCTGGATCCTGCCCCAGGGGACATGGGTCAATGCCTAAAATGTTTTTAAAAATGGCCGTTTTGGCGGGAGCACTGATTTTAATGACGATTAAAGTGAAAAAAAAAGTGAAATATTCCTTTAAATATGGTGCCTGGGGGGTGTCTGTAGTATGCCTGTGAAGTGCCATGTGTTTCCCGTGTTTAGAACAGTCCCTGCACAAAATGACATTAAACGAAAATAACACCATTTAAAACAGCTTGCGGTTTTAATGTTATATCTGGTTCCTGCAATGTGGTTGAAAATCATTGAGAAAAATGGCATGGGTAGCCCTCCCTGCCCATTACCAGCCTATTTGGGTCTTGTACGCATATTAAGGGGAACCCTGTACCCATATTAAAAAAGGAAATGCGTGTGGCCCCCAGGCCCTATATACTCAGAACAGCAGTATACAGGCGGTGCAAACAAGACAGGGACTGTGTAGGTTTGTTGTGTTAAGTTGAATCTGTTTGTAATTTTCAACTGGTACATTTTTAAAGTGTAGCTCCAGTCAAAAAAACTATTTTTAAGCTTTTTGGAAAACATAGGGAAGGGTTATCACCCCTGTATAATTTGTTTTGTCGTCCATCTTTTTTCATCTCACTTGCTGTTGTCTCCTTCCGTTTGCAAGTAGGAGATGTTTGTAAATTGGATGTTTGAAAGTAGGGGCCTGCCCTATATGCTCTGAAGAAATGGCGGAACAAGGTGTTGGTTTTGCCACAACATTGTAAGCCCTCAAAGTGACTCTTGGTGGGCGCTGGAGCGCCCTGCTGTGAACGATTATATCAAGAATTGTAATTACATGCCATTGTTGAACAGTGGTAGAAAAATTTACCTTTGGTGGTTGTGGTGCTGGTGCCACAACACTATAAGTCCTCACCGTTACTCTGGGTGGGCACAGGAAGGGGCCCTCCTGTGAAATATTATATCAAGAATTGTAATTACATGTCGCTGTTAAACAGGGGCAGAAAAATTTGGCCTTAGGCACTGCTGCTGGTGCCACCACACTGCAACCTCTCCCATATACTCTAGTTTTATTGCAGGAATTAGCCCTGCTGCAAAGCATTGCATCAAAAATTGTACTTAAACACCCATGTTAAACAGGGGCAGAAAAATTGGGCATTAGGCACTGGTGCTGGTGCCACCACACTGCAACCTCTTCCATATACTCTAGTTTTATTGCAGGAATTAGCCCTGCTGCAAAGCATTGCATCAAAAATTGTACTTAAAAGCCCCTGTTAAACAGGGACAGAAAAATTGGGCTGATGGCATCACCCAGAACCAGAAATGTTCTTCCAACATATCAGCGGAGGAGGAAGAGGATAGACAATCAACATAACAGGACAGTCACTCAGCATCAGCATAGGCAGTCTTGAAGGGATGTGATATTTCAAAAAAAATTATTCTGTTACATCAGCTTCAGGTGCTTGGTAGCTGTGGGTGATCCAAGACTGATTCATCTTGATGAAGGTCAGTCGATCAACTGATTCGGTGGACAGGCGCACCCTGTGATCGGTAACAAAGCCACCAGCAGCACTGAAGGTTCGTTCCGAAAGAACGCTGGATGCAGGACAGGCCAGTAGCTCAATTGCATACTGTGCAAGCTCTGGCCAGTGATCCATCCTCAAGACCCAGTAAGCCAGAGGATTTTCGGTGGGAAAGGTGTCCAAGTCTGACCTTGCCCCTAGGTATTCCTGCACCATGTAAATCAGACGCTGGCGACGGGTGCTGGAACCGATCATACCTTGTGGCTGCGGACTAAAAAATTGTCTGAAAGCATCAGTCAGACGGCCACCTTCTCCACCGCTCCTTCTGACCGATGCCTCAGCAACACGTTGTCCAGGACCAGGAGTTTGTAACCTCCCAGTCTCTGGGAACGCGTTGCACAGACCTTTCTGCAAGGCCTCCCGGAGATGTCTCATCCTCTGCTCCCTCTGCAATGGCAAGATAAGGTCGGCAACCTTACCCTTGTACCGTGGATCAAGGAGAGTGGCCAGCCAGTAATGGTCCCTCTCCTTGATCCGAAGAAGACGAGGATCCTTCCACAGGCTTTGCAGGATCAGGGAGGCCATACAGCGTAGGTTAGCTGAGGCATTCGGTCCGGAGTCCTCTGGGTCACTAAGGACAACATGATCCGCAGCTACCTCCTCCCAGCCACGTACAAGTCCACGTGTTTCTTGGGACTGTAAATCATCCCTACAAGACTGCTGCTGCTGCTGCTGATGCTGAGTGCCAGCCTCCACCTCCATGCTGACACAATCATCCTCCTCCTCCTCTTCCTCCTCCTCATCCTCTTCCTGTGTGATGGGTGGCACAGCAGGAACACTGTCTGGATAAAGGGGGCCTTGAGAGGCAAGGAAGTCCTCCTCTTCCTGCCTCTGTTCTGCCTCAAGTGCCCTGTTCATTATTCCACGCAGCGTATGCTCCAAGAGGTGGACAAGAGGTACAGTGTCACTGATGCATGCACTGTCACTGCTCACCATCCTTGTGGCCTCCTCAAACGGTGACAGGACAGTGCATGCATCCCTGATCATGCCCCACTGGCGTGGTGAGAAAAAACCAAGCTCCCCTGACCCTGTCCTGGTGCCGTAGTCGCACAGGTACTCATTGATGGCCCTCTGCTGCGTGTGCAGCCGCTGCAGCATGGCCAACGTTGAGTTCCATCTGGTGGGCATGTCACATATAAGGCGGTTCTTGGGCAGGTTCAACTCCTTTTGGAGCTCAGCCAGCCGAGCACAGGCATTAAATGATCGGCGGAAATGCACACAGACTTTCCTGGCCTGCTTCAGGACATCCTGTAAGCCGGGGTACCTGCCCAAGAAGCGCTGCACCACCAGGTTAAGGACGTGAGCTACACAGGGCACATGGGTCAGTTGTACCTGTCGGAGGGCGGAGAGGAGGTTGGTGCCATTGTCACAAACCACCATTCCTGGCTTAAGCTCTCGGCCTGCCCCTGCAGAGCTGACAAAACATCCGCCCCAGTGTGGCTCCTGTCCCCCAAACAAACCCCAAACCCCAAACAAACCAGCGCAAGCACGGCATGGCATTGTTTGGCCTGCGTACTTGCGCAGCCCCTGGAACGCCTACGAAGCACCGCTGGTTCTGAGGACAGAGCACTGGAAGAGGCCATGGAGGAAGAAGAAGAGGAGGGGGTGGAGGAGAGAGGTGTGTCACAACCAATAGTAGAATTTTGGAGGCGTGGTGGCGGAACAACCTCCAACACTACTGCACCTTGTCCTGCATCCTTCCCAGCTGCCAGAAGAGTGACCCAATGGGTCGTGAAAGACAGTCCCTGTCCATGCCTGCTGGACCATGATTCAGCGGTAATATGCACCTTACCGCTGACCGCCCTGTCCAGCGAGGCAAGGACATTGCCTTCCACATGCCGGTAGAGAGCCGGAATCGCCTTCCGTGAGAAAAAGTGGCGTTTGGGGACCTGCCACTGAGGAACCGCACATTGTACAAACTCACGGAAGGGGGCCGAGTCTACCAACTGAAAAGGCAGCAGTTGAAGTGCTAGCAATTTAGCCAAGCTAGCATTCAACCGCTGGGCATGTGGATGGCTGGGAGTGAACTTCTTTCGCCGGTCCAGCAGCTGGGGCAGGGATATTTGCCTGCTATAATCGGATGTGGGTGTACCGCTAGCAGAGTTCCCGGAAGCACTTGGCTGTGACACACCTAATTCTACACCTTCATTCCTCTCAGAGCAGGTTTCAGAGAGGACTAAAAGTCTAGCGGGGTTGGAGATGCCAGCTGATGAGGAGCAAGGAGAGGGCCGCTTTCTTCTTTGGTGTGGGTCTTTGAGGTACGCTTGCCAACGAGCTGCATGGCAGGTCAACATATGTCTGGTCAAGCATGTGGTGCCCAAGCGGCTGATGTTTTGGCCACGCGAGATACGTTTGAGACATATGTTGCAAATAGCAGCGGTGCGATCTGATGCACTTGTCTCAAAAAAGGCCCACACCAAAGAACTTTTAGAATAACGCGCAGAGGCAGCGCCCTGCACAGGCGGAGCTCTGCGGTGTGATTCAGTCGGTGTGCTGCCCCTAAGCTGGCCCCCGGAGGGCATCCTGCCTCGTTGGACATGTGCCTCCTCCTCCTCCTCCTCCTCTCTCCTTCCAGGCACCCACGTGGAGTGAGTGCCCTCATCATCTCCTCCCTCTTCATCGCTGTAGCAAACCTGGCAGTATGCTGCAGCTTGTGGAACATGACTGCCAGATTGCTGTCCTTCTTGAGCATCCCCTCTCTCTGCGCTCACGCTACTGCCTTCCTCTAGCTGAGTGTCATCATCAGAGCCCACAAAACACTGGGCATCCTCCTGGAGCATGTACCCAACACTGTGCTCAAAGAGTTCAGGAGACTCCTCAGGAGGACGTGGTGGGTCTAGGGAAGGAGTCACTGATGATGACATTGAGAGGAGGGAAGACGATGCGTTGGCAGCTGCTTTGCTAGTACCCTGAGACTGGGTGAGAGAGGATGAGGAGGATGAAGAGGGCTTGGTCATCCACTCTACCAAGTCGTTGGCATGTTGCGGCTCAACATGTCCAGCTGCCGAAAAGAAGGACAAGCGTGTCCCATGGCCACGTGCTGATGACAATGCACCGCGTCCAGGACCAGCACTTTTGTCTCTAGACACAGAGCCTGCTTGCCCTCTTTTATCGGCTCGCGCCTGTCTGCCTCTCCTTGCTGGCCTTCCAGACATGGTAATGGCCTGAAGGGAGTTGGGTAAAAAAGCAGTTGGGTAGTGTATATTGTGCTAGAGGCACACAACACCCACTAACTCCTGCATATGCCTTTATTATAGAACACCAGAGATAAAGGGGTATATACAGATGTATACTGTGCTGTGCTGGAGGCACACACAACTTCCAATAACTCCTGCAGATGGCAAGTGGGCTCAAATAGAGAACAGCTATTTAGGTGGATATAGCGGTATGTACTGGGTACAGAGCACGCAGACAGCACGCACAAGCTCCTAACACTACTGACTGCAAGCTCTATTATAAAAGATAGATCACTAGCTATATAGGTGAGGTGAATATAGCGGTGTATACTGCGGTCAGGGCACGCAGACAACAACCACTACACAACAGCAAGATCGAAAATCGTCCGAAAACGATCGGTGTGTACTGTGTTGAAGGTACACAGAACACCCACTAACTCCTGCATATGCCTTTATTATAGAACACCAGAGATAAAGGGGTATATACAGATGTATACTGTGCTGTGCTGGAGGCACACACAACTTCCAATAACTCCTGCAGATGGCAAGTGGTCTCAAATAGAGAAGAGCTATGTAGGTGGATATAGCGGTATGTACTGGGTACAGAGCACGCAGACAGCACGCACAAGCTCCTAACACTACTGACTGCAAGCTCTATTATAAAAGATAGATCACTAGCTATATAGGTGAGGTGAATATAGCGGTGTATACTGCGGTCAGGGCACGCAGACAACAACCACTACACAACAGCAAGATCGAAAATCGTCCGAAAACGATCGGTGTGTACTGTGTTGAAGGTACACAGAACACCCACTAACTCCTGCATATGCCTTTATTATAGAACACCAGAGATAAAGGGGTATATACAGATGTATACTGTGCTGTGCTGGAGGCACACACAACTTCCAATAACTCCTGCAGATGGCAAGTGGTCTCAAATAGAGAAGAGCTATGTAGGTGGATATAGCGGTATGTACTGGGTACAGAGCACGCAGACAGCACGCACAAGCTCCTAACACTACTGACTGCAAGCTCTATTATAAAAGATAGATCACTAGCTATATAGGTGAGGTGAATATAGCGGTGTATACTGCGGTCAGGGCACGCAGACAACAACCACTACACAACAGCAAGATCGAAAATCGTCCGAAAATGATCGGTGTGTACTGTGTTGAAGGTACACAGAACACCCACTAACTCCTGCAGATGCCTTTATTATAGAACACCAGAGATAAAGGGGTATATACAGATGTATACTGTGCTGTGCTTGAGGCACACACAACTTCCAATAACTCCTGCAGATGGCAAGTGGGCTCAAATAGAGAACAGCTATGTAGGTGGATATAGCGGTATGTACTGTGTACAGAGCACGCAGACAGCACGCACAAGCTCCTAACACTACTGACTGCAAGCTCTATTATAAAAGATAGATCACTAGCTATATAGGTGAGGTGAATATAGCGTTGTATACTGCGGTCAGGGCACGCAGACAACAACCACTACACAACAGCAAGATCGAAAATCGGCCGAAAACAATCGGTGTGTACTGTGTTGAAGGTACACAGAACACCCACTGCTTCAGACGCCAACACACTACACAAGGCCGCCGCGCTGGCGGCCTTATATAGTGTGGGGCGTGCACTACACAGCCTAAGCTATGATTGGCCACAGGCATCCTGCCTGTGGCCAATCATGGCTCTCCTCGCTGCTGGCGCTGCGATTGGCCAAGCATGCGGGGTCACAGTGCATGCTTGGCCAATCATGAGCCAGCAATGCACTGCGCCATCGCAGTGCATTGTGGGCCGTGAGCGCCACACGAATTTGGCGCGAACGGACCAAAATGTTCGGACTTCGCCGAACGGACGAACGGCCAATGTTCGAGTCGAACGTATGTTCGACTCGAACACGAAGCTCATCCCTACTAGGAATGTAAACACTGCAACTACTCTAATCTTGGCTCTGGTGCCTGGGTCTACAAAACTTGGGTAGCTAGCAACACTGCCAGCTCCTTCCACCTCTTCCTTCTCCATGCTTATGTTAAGGCACTACATATTTTGCTAATGTGTGGATCGGTGTTTGTTTTGGACATCTAAACATTTGACATGTATACACATTTGAAGACAGATTCAAAGAATACTTACTTGCGTGAACAAGAGGCTCACAAATAGTTTCTTACACTTCTGGGTCTCTTTGGCCCTCTGTTTGACTTGTGTCAGGGGATGCAACATCCACAAGAGGAAGGTCTGTTCTGGGTCCAGGTGTCATATCCCACGCCTCCGAACCAACATCCTGGTTCATCTGAATGCACTCACTTTCCTCTAAAAAGAAATAATACACCATTCATTAATCCCCCCCCCCAAGTCACATATGTTTCTAGCATCCATTTTGCTGTATTAGTTGACCAAGGGGAAATACTGAACAAGTACCAACATCAAAAAACTCATGCAGCTACCCCACCCCTCTTGTCTCCTAAGGTATAGGGGATTTATGAGGCTCATTCTAGTCTCTGTGTGACTGTGATCCCTGGGCCTCTCCTCTAGGCTTGTGCAATTCGTTTCGTAACGAATCGAAATTCGGCCAAATTTTGCATCTTTCGGACATTCGGATGCATCCGAATGTCCGAATAAAAAAAATAACAAATTACAACGAATACGAAAGAAATATAACGAATGAATTCGAATGAATTCGACATGATTCGAAATTATTTTAACTGTATTCGAAATTATTTCAACTGCATTCGACATTATTTCAACCACATTCGAAAATATTTTGTGACCCGAATTTAAGGCCATGTATCTCGGGGTCACTTGGTGCTAGACACTTCAAATTTGGATATGTTGTAGGGCTAGTATTATTGTGTTTGCATACCAAATTTGGGGTTTCTAGCTATAAGTGACCCCGAGATATGTGGCCCCATATGTGGTATGCGAACACAATAGTACTAGCACTACAACATATCCAAATTTGGAGTTTCTAGCACCAAGTGACCCCGAGATACATGGCCCTAAAGTTGGGTCACAAAATATTTTCGAATGTGGTTGAAATAATGTCGAATCATGTTGAAATAATTTCGAATGCATTCGAAATTATTTCAACATGATTCGACATTATTTCAACTGCCTTCGAAATTATTTCAACATGATTCAACATTATTTCAACCGCATTCGAAAATATTTTGTGACCCGACTTTAGGGCCATGTATCTCGGGGTCACTTGGTGCTAGACACTTCAAATTTGGATATGTTGTAGTTCTAGTACTATTGTGTTTGCATACTAAATTTGGGGTTTCTAGCTATAAGTGTCCCCGAGATATGTGGCCCCAAAATCGGGTCGCAAAATGTTATTAGTTATTAGAGCAGAGAATAACATTTTGCGACCCGATTTTGGGGCCACATATCTCGGGGTCACTTATAGCTAGAAACCCCAAATTTGGTATGCAAACACAATAGTACTAACACTACAACATATCCAAATTTGGATATAAAGTGACCCCGAGATACATGGCCCTAAATTCGGGTCACAAAATATTTTCGAATGTGGTTGAAATAATGTCGAATCATGTTGAAATAATTTCGAATCCGGTAGAAATATTTTCGAATTTGGTTGAAATATTTTCGAATGTGGCCAATTTTTCGAATTCGGTAGAAAACGAAACGAAATCCGAAAACGAATTTAAGGAAGTTAACGAATATAACTAAACGAAATTAATGAATTAACGAATTAAAACGAAACGAAACTAAACAAATTTTTTCCTTTTGCACATGTCTACTCTCCTCTACCCATGTCTACTCTGGCAAGGCTGCATTAATATGCGCTGATGAGCCAGACAGCAACCAGAAAGTGTTCTTTACCAATTAAGTTATGCCCTAAGCCCAGGGCCTTTGGCCCACCTAGAATCACCCCTGTCAGTTTCTAAATGAGTGTGTTTGAAGTTGTCACTTATGATTTTTGGGGGGGGGGGAGGGGGAAGATGGCCTTGAAGTCTCCCCTCTTGGGGCCTGGGTGACGGTAGCCTCCCTTTGTCCCCTCTAGTGGCTTGTCTGTAGCCTCCTTTTTTGTGCTTCCCTGTTGAAAGAAGAGTAAAAAAAAAATTTTAACCAAAAAAATTGCAAAAAAATTAAATATTTAATTGTTCATATCTGATTTATATTTAACTTCATGTTAAAAATAAACATTTTAAAAACCTACTTGGAGAAAGCACATATACAGACAGCTAATTTACACATATGCATACGGTTTAGATACAAATATTGCTTACTTTTTTTGATTATGTGATGGATAGACTCCGTCTGCTCTTGCTCGCATTGCTTTAAATCTGGCCATCAATTTTGGATTTGGTCCTTCATTCGTTTTACCAAAAATTCGACCTCCAAAACTCCAAAAATTAGGTCCTTTCGGCTATTGGACATTTCATAGTTGCCTAGCTTGCAATTGAAGTCGTGCTTCTCAAGGATACCCACCATCTCCACCATCTCAGCCTTTCTCATGGGAGTGGCTTTGTGCCTCCTATAAGCTCCACCACTGCAGGGATGCCCGGAATCCTCAGAATACACCGCGCTGTTACACTCCCGAATGTTCTACCATGTGTGTCGCATGCAGAAGAGAGATGGTCATGTCCCAGCATCATGAGAGCAGAGTTTCACGCATGTGCAGTGTATATAAAGCCATAATGCACGGTAAATGTAACGGCCGTAGGAACGATCTGTGAGTGGAGGATGAACAATCAACATTGACATCGCCAAAAAGGAAACATAAAACAAAGGTACAATTGTAAATTGTGGCATTAGTGGCCTATACTGTTTAGATTGAGGCCTATATTGGGACAAGATTATTTATGAGTTAATCCTGACATTAGGGTTTGTCTTGTGTTCTATCTTGCAGGCATCTGCTAATTAATTGAATTCACAATGATGGATAAATACAGTGCCAGACTTTTTGCCAGAATTTATAGAGCAGTACCGGGAGCTGCCGTGTCTATGGCAAGTCAAGTGTAGGGATTACTCAAATAAAATCAAGAGGAAAGCAGAGATGGAGAAACTGTTGGAATTTCTAAAACCTCTGTACCCCACGGCAGACATCAATTATTTGAAGGCCAAAATTGGTAGAATACGTAGTACATATAATAGGGAGCTCAAGAAGGTCCTGGAATCCCAGAGATCGGGAGCATCAGAAGATGACATATATGTCCCCAGGCTGTGGTACTACAACAGCCTGCATTTTTTGTCAGACCAACAATAAACCATGCCCATCACTCTCAACACTTCCTTCCTCATCAGTTAAAGCCACAGCTCCTGAGGTCCACCCTGGTCCTTCTACACAGGAAGAAGATGTGGAGGAGCCTAGTTTGACCCAGGTATAGCATTGTTGAACATATTTGTAGACAAAAATAGAATGATGTTAACTAGACGTTATTGATCACAAATGTCTGCCTTAACAAAGTGTTTTACATATCAATAGACAGCAGTGGCCAAAAATGAGACAAGAATGAAAAATGCTGGGGTCAGAATGATAGTCTTTTCTATTTGTCAACATTCAATTTGCAATAGTCATGAGCTCAAAATGGTGTGTGATTGATGACCAAAAAAACACAAATATGTCCCCTTTTCGTGCCCAGCATCCAGACAGTCACAGATTCCTCCCCTATGCCCTCCTACTAAAAGGGCCAAGAAGACCAGGAACCTGGATGACGCCATGGCTGACTTCCTCAGACATGCAGCAAGTGCCATTAGTACAGCCCCGGATCCACAGAAGGCATTTGGCTGTATGACAGGCAATACGCTGAAAGATCTGGAGGAGGAGCAACGGAATATGTCTGAAGAGCTGATCCTGAAGCTCCTCAACAAGAGAAGGAGGAGCCAAATAACATCTAAAAAACACACATCTGTGTTTTAGATGACAATCCTCCACCACCTCCATAGCCACCACAGCAACCCCACCCACCACAGCAGCATGACGGTCAGTGGCAAATACAGCCCCAACACTAGACATGTGCATTCGTTTTCATCCAAATGCATTTTCGTCCGATTTTCAGGTATTCAGGTAGTCCGAAAAACGAAAGATCCAACGTAAATAAATGCTTTATTTTCTTTTTGACACAGTTCGATACAGATAGGAGATTCAATGTGACTCTAACAATAACAATCAGTGTTTATTGAACTTGTATCATAACAGTCCATTCATTCACACAGAGGCAACACGACTTCCGGAGGCAACTTGGATACGACTTGAGTGTGAATCACAGCACAACTTACAACACGACTTTAATGTAAAAAAAAAAACGGCATGGATTCCCCTTCAAGAGCATACCAGGCACTGGATATTAAGGAGAACCCTGCACCAAAAAAAATGGCGTGGGGGTTCCCCTCAAAATCCATAGCAGGCCCTTCAGGTCTGGGGCTACCTCAAAGCACCCTCCCAATGTTGAGTGCATGTGGCCTGGTACGGTTCAGGAGGGGGGGCGTGCTCTCGTCCCCCTCTCTTTTCCTGCGGCCTGCCAGGTTGCGTGCTCGAATAAGGGTCTGGTATGGATTTTGAGGGGAACCCCCAAGTAATTATTTTTTTGGTGCGGTGTTCCCCTTAAAATCCATGCCAGACCTGAAGGGCCTGGTATGGATTTTGAGGAGGACCCTCGCGCCATTTTATTTTATTTTTTTTGGCATGGGGTTCCCCTTAAAATCCATGCCAGACCTGAAGGGCCTGGTATGGATTTTGAGAGGGACCCCCACACCATTTTTTTTTGGCACGGGTTCCCCTTAAAATCCATGCCAGACCTGAAGGGCCTGGTATGGAATTTCGGGGGACCCCCACGCATTTTTTTTTCTTATTTTTTTTTTCTTAATGCTAACATGACCTGTGTGCAATGCAATTAGCCTTAAAAAACCCCATAGAAGACGTACAACATTAGAATCCTACTATAGCTTGTAGTCGAAATATTCGACCGGGAATGTATGATTGCAGCATCATAAGTGAGTTTCGCTGCTTCGTCTAATCTTCTTTAAACATTTCAACAGACACCATAAGCCTTTAATGACAGATTCGACCGTAATTCATTTGGATTTCGGACAAATGCAATTTTTTACCGAAAAACTAAATACATAAAAACGAATTTCGGGAGTAACTAAATAAACTCCCCATGTTATTGTTGTTAATGTATGTAATGCATTAATGTTAAAACTATTCAGCCTTTTCAACACCTTTAACCACTTGCTTACTGGGCACTTAACACCCTTCCTGACAAGACCAATTTTCAGCTTTTGGTGCTCTCACACTTTGAATGACAATTACTCAGTCATGCAACACTGTACCCAAATGAATTTTGTGTCCTTTTTTTCCCACAAATAGAGCTTTCTTTTGGTGGTATTTGATCACCTCTGGGGTTTTTATTTTTTGCGCTATAAATGAAAATTTTGAAAAAAAAACGCATATTTCTTTGTTTCTGTGATAAAATTTGCAAATTATAATTTTTTTTTCATAAATTTTGGCCACAATTTATACTGCTACATATCTTTGGTAAAAATTACCCAAATTAGTGGATATTATTTGGTCTTTGTGAAAGTTAGAGAGTCTACAAGCTGTGGTGCGAATCATAAAAAATTGATCACACCTGATGTACTGGTGGCCTATCTCATTTCTTGCGACCCGAACAAGTGAGGAAAGTACAAATACCCCCCAAATGACCCCTTTTTTGAAAGTAGACATTCCAAGGTATTTACTAAGATGCATGGTGAGGTTTTTGATGTTGTCATCTTTTTCCCACAATTCTTTGCAAAATGAAGATTTTTTTATTTTATTTTTTCTCACAAAATTTTCAATGTAATAGGTTATTTCTCTCACATGGCATGTGTATACCACAAATGACACCCCAAAATACGTTCTGCTACTCCTTCTGAGTATTACGATACCAAATGTGTGAGACTTTTACACAGCCTGGCCACATACAGAGGCCCAATATTGAAATAGCACCATCAGGCTTTCTAGGAGCATAAATTACACATCTTATTTCTCAACCACCTATTACAGTTTTGAAGGTCCTGGAGCACCAGGACAATGGAAATGCCCACAAAGTGACCCCATTTTGGAAAGCTAACACCCCAACGTATAATCTATGAGGCATATTGAGTCGTTTGAATGGTTCATTTTTTTCCAGAAGTTTTGGGAAAATGTGGAAAAAAAATGAAAACGCATTTTTTTTACGCAAAGTTGTCCATTTATAAGATATTTCCAACACATAGCATGTACATAGCAAAAATGACACCCCAAAATACGTTCTACTACTCCTCCTGAGTATAATGATACCAAATGTGTGAGACTTTTACACAGCCTGGCCATATACAGAGGCCCAATATTGAAATAGCACCATTAGGCGTTCTAGGGGCATAAATTACACATCTCATTTCTCAACTACCTATTACATTTTTGAAGGCCCTGGAGCACCAGGACAATGGAAATGCCCACAAAGTGACCCCATTTTGGAAAGCTAACACCCCAACGTATAATCTACGAGGCATATTGAGTCGTTTGAATGGTTCATTTTTTTTCCGGACGTTTTGGGAAAATGTGGAAAAAAAATGAAAACGCATTTTTTTACGCAAAGTTGTCCATTTATAAGATATTTCCAACACATAGCATGTACATAGCAAAAATGACCCCCCAAACTATGTTCTACTACTCCTCCTGAGTATAATGATACCAAATATGTGAGACTTTTAAACAGCTTGGCCACATACAGAGGCCCAACATGCAAGGAACACCATCAGGTGTTCCAGGGACACATAGCATGCACATACCAAGAATTACACCCCAAAATACATTCTACTGAGAAAAGAGTAAACAAAAGATTACCTGTGGTTTTAGCAGCGCAGTTGTCCACAGGATGATAGCACTGGTCCAGGCAGCAGGCAGGGACTTGGTCAGCAAAAGTGAACACAATTTTCCAGGCAACAGGCAGGTATACTGTCCATAGTCAATATTGGCAGCAGGCAGGGATACTGTCCATATACAGTCCAAGGTCAGTGCAGGCAGAGATCGTCAGCATTGCCAAAATATTGGTCCTGGTAGTAGGCAGGAACATGGTCCATCCATGTGGTGTGGTCAGTTCATGCGACAGGCAGAGGCATGATGGTATAGGTCCTACAGGCAGCAGGCAGAAGTAGGGCCTTGTTCAGGACAGAATGGGGATAGGGGTAGAGGCTTCTCCCACCCAAATCTCTTTGAAGCCTCTGAGTCTCCAGAACCTAATCTAGGAATGAGAAAACAAAGGAAATTGTCTTCTTCATCCAAAAAAAACTATTCTGGAGCCCCTCACATATGTGAGACCCCTGTTATGAATCCCACTAGTCCACAGAGGGTACAAGATCAGTCCAAGAGGCAGGCAAAAGGCATGGTCAAACAGTCCAGGGTCAGTTCCAGATCAGGCAGAGGTATGTACAGAATCAGTAGGCAGAAGCGTGGTCGAATAACAGTCCAGGGTCAGTTCCAGATCAGGCAGAGGTATGTACAGAATCAGTAGGCAGAAGCGTGGTCGAATAACAAGCCAGGGTCAGTTACAGAGCAAGCAGAGGCATAAGGGGTTTGAAGGTAAATGGCAGGAAGTGAGGGTTATGGTTACCATACTTCACTAATAATTCACTGAAGTATGGTAACGGCGGAAACAGTCACCTATGCAGAGGCCTGGTTGGGAAGGGCATTGGGCACAGTGATAAGTGGTGTCTCTTCTCACTCCTCGTTTGCTGCACACCCGACATTTTTTCTGATGTCTTCGGCCTGTTGGTCTGGGAGGGATTTTATCAGGAAAGTGGCGTTCAGAGAGTCTGCTAATAACATTGGATCGAATGTTTTGTGGTGGGCCGTTGGGGTATATAAGGGCAGTGGTGATTTCCTCCTGGTAGCCAAGGAAGGGTATGGGTCTTTCTGTGGACTTATGATAAATTGCATATGTGTTGTATATGGCCAAATTAAAGAAATAAATTGAAAATTTTTATACCACTTGTATGTTCTTCTCGTGGCAAGATAGGGTTCGAGCATCTGGTCGTTCAAGTCGACACCCCCCATGAACATGTTGTACTCATGGATACAAGTGGGTTTTTGAATTGGGCCATCCCTCCTGGTGATCTCAACAAAAGTGTTGTTGTGGATCGAAGAAATCATGTAGACATCCCTTCTGTCCCTCCACTTCACAGCCAAAATTTCCTCGTTCCGTAAACTCGCCGCTTCGCCTCTTCTTAGCCTTTTGTTGACGAGGCTTTGAGGAAAGCCCTTCCGGTTCGTTCTTACGGTGCCACATGCTGGAGTTTGCATTCTATGGAGGTTGCGGAACAGGGGTAAACTGGTATAAAAATTGTCCACATACAGATGGTAGCATTTCTCCAGGAGTGGTTTTATGAGTTCCCAAACAACTTTTCCACTCGATCCGATGTATTCGGGGCAATTAGGGGGATGTAGCTGGGTGTCCTTCCCTTCGTATACCATGAAGGAATATGTATACGCTGTGGCTCGATCACATAATTTATACATTTTCACCCCATAGCGGGCCCTTTTGGAGATAATAAATTGCTTTAGGCCCAGCCTGCCAGTAAATTTGATCAGGGACTCGTCCACACATATGTGTTGGTCTGGGGTAAACAACTGGGGGAAAATCTGAGAAAAATAATTTATTAGCGGCCGAATTTTGTAAAGTTTATCAAAATTTGGGTCATTCCGGGGAAGGCACTGGGTATTGTCGTTAAAGTGTAGGAATCTCATTATCGTTAGATATCTGGTCCGGGACATTATTGAGGAAAAGATGGGCATGTGATAGATGGGGCGGGATGACCAATATGCACATATTTCATTTTTATTGTTTAGTCCCATACAAAATGTGAGGCCCAAAAAATGTTTAAACTTCTCCACTGTTAGGGCTCTCCACTTGTAGGGACGGGCATAAGAGGACGTTGGGTTGCTTTCAATAAATTGTTGGGCATATAGGTTGGACTGGACCACAATGGATTCAAGCATGTCCTCTGTAAAAATTAGGTGGAAAAAGTCCATCAGGGAAAAATTGTGTGTGTCCACCTGGACTCCTGGGTTGGCAGTGAAAGGGGGAACGTTGGCTTCTCCTGAGTTAGGAGGAAGCCACAGGGGGTTCTGGAGGGAATAGGGAAGGCTGGCATGGGACCTAACCCTTTGGGGCCGAGTTGACACCCCACTTGTACGTGGCCTTTGCCGAGGTACTGTGGTGCCGGTGGATGGCACTGGGTTGCCGGTGGATGGCTCTGCGGTGCTGGTGGATGGTACCGCCTCCTCACCAGTGTGCCTTCATCTGACGGGCGGACTATCATCTTCCTCCTCTGAGGCTGTCATGGTACCGCTGCTGAGGACAGGCTCGTAGTCCACGTCAGAGTCACAATCTGAATATGAGGAGGAATCCAAAGCGGAAACCTCCCCGTTGCTCTCGTCGGCTGCAAGGATATCATATGCCTCCTCAGCTGAATACAATCTTTGTGACATTTTTATTGATCACAAATGGCACTGACAGGTGACGCTGATCTGACAGATGACACTGACAGGTGACGCTGATTTGGCAGATGACACTGACAGGTGACGCTGATGTGGCAGGTGACACTGACAGGTGACGCTGATCACAGGTGACACTGACGTGGCAGGTGGCACTGACGACACGTGGCACTGACAACACGTGGCACTGACAAATGGCACTGGAGGCAGATGGCACTGGAGGCAGATGGCAATGGAGACAGATGGGGCTGACAGATGGGGCTGACAGATGGGGCTGATAGATGTCGCTGGCAGATGTCGCTGACAGATGTCGCTGACAGATGGCACTGGGGCTGGCACTGGCAGATGGCACTGGCAGATGGTGCTGGCTATTTGCTCTGGCAAATGGGGCTGGCAGATGGCACTGCGGCTTGCAGATGGCGCTGGCGCTGGCAGGTGGCGCTGGCAGGTGGCACTGGCAGGTGGCACTGGCAGGTGGCACTGGCAGGTGGCACTGGCACTGGCAGGTGGCACTGGGGCTGGTGGCACTGGGGCTGATGGCACTGGGGCTGAAGGATGGCACTGGCGCTGGCAGGTGGCACTGGCGCTGGCAGGTGGCACTGGCAGGTGGCACTGGCACGTGGCACTGGCGGCACTGGGGCTGATGGCACTGGGGCTGACAGCACTGGGGCTGATGGATGGCACTGGCAGGTGGCACTGGCAGGTGGCACTGGCAGGTGGCACTGGCGCTGGCAGGTGGCACTGGCACTGGCGGCAATGGCGCTGACAGCACTGGCGCTGACGGCACTGGCGCTGACGGCACTGGGGCTGACGGATGGCACTGTCGCTGGCAGGTGGCACTGGCGCTGGCACTGGCAGATGGCACTGGCGCTGGCAGGTGGAACTGGTGGCACTGGCACTACTGGCAGATGGCACTGGGCTGACAGATGGCACTGGGCTGACAGATGGCACTGGCACTGGGGCTGACAGATGGCACTGGGGCTGACAATTGGCACTGGGGCTGACACTGACACAATGTTTCACTCACAGATCGCTCTCCCTCCTCACATGCTGTCTCTGTGTGAGGAGGGAGAGACAGGCAATGGGAGATGATCTCATATGTTTACATTTGAGATCATCTCCTATTGGCAGCTGCGATCGCTCTGTGAACGGCCGCTTTGATTGGCCGTTCACGGCGATCTGTATTTGCCTGTCTCCGGGAGACACGGCGAATACAAAACTTCCGCGATGCGCGCCCCCGGCAGTGTGCATTGCGGAAGTAAACACCAGGCCGTCCAGGGATGGCCAGGCGAAGGAACCCGCCCGCTCTAAGGCCGTCATTCGGCTATAGGGAGGGTGGGAGGAGGTTAATTCATTTCTTTGAGGTCCTAAAATTGATTGAGTTTGCCACATTTTAGAGCACATTGTCACTGTAACTACACCAACTTAACAAATCCACTGGTATTGAGCATTGAAATAAGAGGCCACACATTGTTTAGTATAAAATATTTTACTCCAAGCACATTCACATGTGTGTTTTAAAAGTTTTTTGAACAAGCCAACATCTTGGTGTATAACATGTGTTTGCCATTATTTTCCTTTTTGGGGGCTAAACAGGCATGTTTAAAAACATAAGATACACATCCCCAACTCAGGAACTTACAAAGTTCGACTTTGCTAAAGTGAAGGCCATGAGACATTAGTATCCCAAAACTGTTGATGTTGCCTTCCTCAGATGGGGTGATCTCACCCCTCTAAAAGACAAAATTTGAAGCCACGTACATGTAGAGGCATAACTGTTAAATGCCCCTTATGATCCCCTGCCTAAAATGTGTGTAGGTCCATACAGGTTATTTTCTAAAGCCCCAAAACACACAGGGGGTTATTTATGAACAGGGCAGCCATCAGAAATTTTGGGGCCCCTTACACAGCTTTAGGCCGGGCCCCTCCCCTGGGCCTGATCATTAACATTTCATAGGGCCTACCCACTGGCCGTACCACCGAATCTGCTCACTGACATCCCATAACAAGTCCCACTCCTCCTCCTTCCCTTGTCCTCTTCTTCCTCCTCCTCTTCTTTAAAGACACTTTCACACTGAGGCGCTGGCCGCATTGACGGTAAAGCACCACGAGTTTTAGCGATGCTTTACCGTAGTTTTAGCAGCGCATTTCGGCTGCTGTCGGGCCACATTTAACCCTTTTTCAGCTGCTAGCGGGGATTAAAAGTGCCCCACTAGTAGCCGAAAGCGCTGCTAAATCAACGGTAAAGCGCAGCTTAAACTAGTGGCGCTTTACCGTCAATGCGGCCAGCACCTCAGTGTGAAAGTGGCTTTAATGCTTTCTGTCTCTGGTCTTCATGCTCACAACTTTGGCCATTGTTTTCAATAGCAGGGGCGGTTTAGGAACGGTGTATTCACTGCTCCCACACTGCTGCAAAGATGCTGCTTGCAGGACTTTTTTTCCCTGTCCCGCAAGCCCACCACCACACTGGAGCTGCAGAAGAGGCAGTTTACAGGTGCTTTTCAGGTGCTATTTTTAGCAAAAAATGCCTGTAAAACACCTCAGTGTGAATGTGGCCTAACAGGACAGATTCTATAATTAGCAGACCCACATGCAAAGTTACCCGGGGGAATACATAAATTGTGAGATATGAAAGTATTTCAGACACTACCTGTAACATAACATTCCACTTAGTGTATGTGTGTACAGACACAGCGGGGGGCAGGACATTGATGCAGAAAAGGGGTTGAAAGTAGCATGTTGATAACTGGAGGGGCGTGTCAGGGAGAGCTCTTCCTGACAATTACTTCTGATCCCTCCCTAGCACTCCCCTCCCCATCTCCATCTGCTGCAGGGATGAGCTCCATTGAATGTAAACAATCTGTCTTCTCCTCCTGCTGGCCGATCTCAATGTTCGCAGCTCTGCTACTTGTGATGTGAAGGAGATCAGGCACTGGGGGGGAGCAGCAGGAGGAAAACATCAGATGGCCAGCAGGTTCCCCCCCAGTTTCAGTCCTGTTCCTGGTCACAACAAGCTGTCCCATTAGTGCTGTGAGACCCTCTATACTTTCAGCCATTCCACCACACTTCCTCACAGGCGCCGCTGATTAGAAGGGTGCACTTCTGCTGCAATTGGTGGTGGAGGAGGTGGGAGAGGTGGGGGGGAACTTTTTCATTCACCTCCCCCTCCACCAAGCCCAGCAGAAGTGCATCTCAAGGTGCCTAATAAGTGGTGCTGTGAGAAGTGATCTTGGCGTAGACCAGGAAACCAGGAAGTGTGGCAGAATGGCCAAAATTGGCTGTCAATCATCCATGCTTCAGGCAGCGGGTGAAAATAACTTGGGGGCCCAAGTCGCTTGGGACATCCGGGCCCCTTGGGATGCCAGGGCCCCTTACATGAGTGTGGGCTTTACCCGCCTGATGGCGGCCCTGTTTAAGAAAGTCAAATCCACTTTGCACTGCAAGTGCACTTGAAAGTGAACTTGGAAGTGCAGTCACTCTAAATCTAAGGGGTAGATCTGAAATGAGTGCAAGCTCTGCTGATTTTATCATCCAATCATGTGCAAGCTAAAATGCTGTTTTTTTTATTTTCCTCGCATGTCCCCCTCGGATCTACAATGACTTTGCTTCCAAGTGCACTTTCAATTGCACTTGCAGTGCAAAGTGGATTTTCCTTTAGTAAATAACCGTCTATAAAGCCTAGGTTCACATTGGAGCAATTTGTCATGCAATTTGATAGATAAAATTGCATGACAAGTCAGTCTATTTGAGGCAATGGCACTGTTCCAATCGGTGGGACACTGATTTAGTGGTGCAACAGCAATTAGCAAAAGTAGTTCCTGCACTACTTTTCCAATTTCAGGTGCAACTTCAATAGACATCTGCGCATGAAGCCACACAAATGTCTATCAAGTAGCACCTGAAATTGCATTGACCTTGCTACTTCGAAATCGCACTACTTGAAGTGAAGTAGCGGGATTTCAAAGTAGCATCAATGTGAACCATGGCTTAAAAGTAATAAAACCATGGGAAATTTGAAAACTGCAAACACGAGCCAACAAGTGGAAGAAAACTTCAGGCCAGATGAACTTAAAATTTGGTAAGCATGTCAACAGAATCACATATTCTTCTCTGTAAACCAGTGGTAGCTTCCTTTATTTTATCTAGATCAATCAAAGCCTGCATCTTATCTGCACTCATTCGGCCAATTGTGCATCTTGGAAGTTCGTGTCCTTGTAAGAAGAGAAAAAACTATTAAGGGAATGATGGTCAAGTGGCTGAGGTCCTACATAGTGAATTATAGTCAAGTTACTAGTCAAATTGGAAAAACACTTACCTACCCAGTTTATTGTTGCTTGTAACCTTCTTGCCCTTCAGACACCTACACTACTAGGAATTAGGGATGAGCCGAACACCCCCCGGTTCGGTTCGCACCAGAACTTTCGAACGGACCCCAAATTCGAACGAACTTTAGAACCCCGTTGAAGTCTATGGGACTCGAACGTTCGAAATTAAAAGTGCTAATTTTAACGGCTAATATGCAAGATACTGTCCTAAAAAGGGTTTGGGGACCTGGATCCTGCCCCAGGGGACATGGGTCAATGCCTAAAATGTTTTTAAAAATGTCTGTTTTGGCGGGAGCACTGATTTTAATGACGATTAAAGTGAAAAAAAAAGTGAAATATTCCTTTAAATATGGTGCCTGGGGGGTGTCTGTAGTATGCCTGTGAAGTGCCACGTGTTTCCCGTGTTTAGAACAGTCCCTGCACAAAATGACATTAAACGAAAATAACACCATTTAAAACAGCTTGCGGTTTTAATGTTATATCTGGTTCCTGCAATGTGGTTGAAAATCATTGAGAAAAATGGCATGGGTAGCCCTCCCTGCCCATTACCAGCCTATTTGGGTCTTGTACACATATTAAGGGGAACCCTGTACCCATATTAAAAAAAGGAAATGCGTGTGGCCCCCAGGCCCTATATACTCAGAACAGCAGTATACAGGCGGTGCAAACAAGACAGGGACTGTGTAGGTTTGTTGTGTTAAGTTAAATCTGTTTGTAATTTTCAACTGGTACATTTTTAAAGTGTAGCTCCAGTCAAAAAAACTATTTTTAAGCTTTTTGGAAAACATAGGGAAGGGTTATCACCCCTGTATAATTTGTTTTGTCGTCTATCTTTTTTCATCTCACTTGCTGTTGTCTCCTTCCGTTTGCAAGTAGGAGATGTTTGTAAATTGGATGTTTGAAAGTAGGGGCCTGCCCTATATGCTTTGCAGAAATGGCGGAACAAGGTGTTGGTTTTGCGACAACATTGTAAGCCCTCAAAGTGACTCTTGGTGGGCGCTGGAGCGCCCTGCTGTGAACGATTATATCAAGAATTGTAATTACATGCCATTGTTGAACAGTGGTAGAAAAATTGACCTTTGGTGGTTGTGGTGCTGGTGCCACAACACTATAAGTCCTCACCATTACTCTGGGTGGGCACAGGAAGGGGCCTTCATGTGAAATATTATATCAAGAATTGTAATTACATGTCCCTTTAAACAGGGGCAGAAAAATTTGGCCTTAGGCACTGCTGCTGGTGCCACCACACTGCAACCTCTCCCATATACTCTAGTTTTATTGCAGGAATTAGCCCTGCTGCAAAGCATTGCATCAAAAATTGTACTTAAACACCCCTGTTAAACAGGGGCAGAAAAATTGGGCCTTAGGCACTGGTGCTGGTGCCACCACACTGCAACCTCTTCCATATACTCTAGTTTTATTGCAGGAATTAGCCCTGCTGCAAAGCATTGCATCAAAAATTGTAATTAAACGCCCCTGTTAAACAGGGGCAGAAAAATTGGACCTTAGGCACTGGTGCTGGTGCCACCACACTGCAACCTCTCCCATATACTCTACTTTTATTGCAGGAATTAGCCCTGCTGCAAAGCATTGCATCAAAAATTTTACTTAAACGCCCCTGTTAAACAGGGGCAGAAAAATTGGGCCTTAGGCACTGGTGCTGGTGCCACCACACTGCAACCTCTTCCATATACTCTAGTTTTATTGCAGGAATTAGCCCTGCTGCAAAGCATTGCATCAAAAATTGTACTTAAACACCCCTGTTAAACAGGGACAGAAAAATTGGGCTGATGGCATCACCCAGAACCAGAAATGTTCTTCCAACATATCAGCGGAGGCGGAAGAGGATAGACAATCAACATAACAGGACAGTCACTCAGCATCAGCATAGGCAGTCTTGAAGGGATGTGATATTTCAAAAAAAATTATTCTGTTACATCAGCTTCAGGTGCTTGGTAGCTGTGGGTGATCCAAGACTGATTCATCTTGATGAAGGTCAGTCGATCAACTGATTCGGTGGACAGGTGCACCCTGTGATCGGTAACAAAGCCACCAACAGCACTGAAGGTGCGTTCCGAAAGAACGCTGGATGCAGGACAGGCCAGTAGCTCAATTGCATACTGTGCAAGCTCTGGCCAGTGATCCATCCTCAAGACCCAGTAAGCCAGAGGATTTTCGGTGGGAAAGGTGTCCAAGTCTGACCTTGCCCCTAGGTATTCCTGCACCATGTAAATCAGACGCTGGCGATGGGTGCTGGAATCGATCATACCTTGGGGCTGCGGACTAAAAAATTGTCTGAAAGCATCAGTCAGACGGCCACCTTCTCCACCGCTCCTTCTGACCGATGCCTCAGCAACACGTTGTCCAGGACCAGGAGTTTGTAACCTCCCAGTCTCTGGGAACGCGTTGCACAGACCTTTCTGCAAGGCCTCCCGGAGATGTCTCATCCTCTGCTCCCTCTGCGATGGCAAGATAAGGTCGGCAACCTTACCCTTGTACCGTGGATCAAGGAGAGTGGCCAGCCAGTAATGGTCCCTCTCCTTGATCCGAAGAAGACGAGGATCCTTCCACAGGCTTTGCAGGATCAGGGAGGCCATGCAGCGTAGGTTAGCTGAGGCATTCGGTCCGGAGTCCTCTGGGTCACTAAGGACAACATGATCCGCAGCTACCTCCTCCCAGCCACGTACAAGTCCACGTGTTTCTTGGGACTGTAAATCATCCCTACAAGACTGCTGCTGCTGCTGCTGCTGCTGCTGCTGCTGCTGCTGCTGATGCTGAGTGCCAGCCTCCACCTCCATGCTGACACAATCATCCTCCTCCTCCTCTTCCTCCTCCTAATCCTCTTCCTGTGTGATGGGTGGCACAGCAGGAACACTGTCTGGATAAAGGGGGCCTTGAGAGGCAAGGAAGTCCTCCTCTTCCTGCCTCTGTTCTGCCTCAAGTGCCCTGTCCATTATTCCACGCAGCGTATGCTCCAAGAGGTGGACAAGAGGTACAGTGTCACTGATGCATGCACTGTCACTGCTCACCATCCTTGTGGCCTCCTCAAACGGTGACAGGACAGTGCATGCATCCCTGATCATGCCCCACTGGCGTGGTGAGAAAAAACCGAGCTCCCCTGACCCTGTCCTGGTGCCGTAGTCGCACAGGTACTCATTGATGGCCCTCTGCTGCATGTGCAGCCGCTGCAGCATGGCCAACATTGAGTTCCATCTGGTGGGCATGTCACATATAAGGCGGTTCTTGGGCAGGTTCAACTCCTTTTGGAGCTCAGCCAGCCGAGCACAGGCATTAAATGATCGGCGGAAATGCACACAGACTTTCCTGGCCTGCTTCAGGACATCGTGTAAGCCGGGGTACCTGCCCAAGAAGCGCTGCACCACCAGGTTAAGGACGTGAGCTACACAGGGCACATGGGTCAGTTGTACCTGTCGGAGGGCGGAGAGGAGGTTGGTGCCATTGTCACAAACCACCATTCCTGGCTTAAGCTCTCGGCCTGCCCCTGCAGAGCTGACAAAACCTCCGCCCCAGTGTGGCTCCTGTCCCCCAAACAAACCAGCGCAAGCACGGCATGGCATCGTTTGGCCTGCGTACTTGCGTAGCCCCTGGAACGCCTACGAAGCCCCGCTGGTTCTGAGGACAGAGCACTGGAAGAGGCCATAGAGGAAGAAGAAGAGGAGGGGGTAGAGGAGAGAGGTGTGTCACAACCAATAGTAGAATTTTGGAGGCGTGGTGGTGGAATAACCTACAACACTACTGCACCTTGTCCTGCATCCTTCCCAGCTGCCAGAAGAGTGACCCAATGGGTCGTGAAAGACAGGTAACGTCCCTGTCCATGCCTGCTGGACCATGATTCAGCGGTAATATGCACCTTACCGCTGACCGCCCTGTCCAGCGAGGCAAGGACATTGCCTTCCACATGCCGGTAGAGAGCCAGAATCGCCTTCCGTGAGAAAAAGTGGCGTTTGGGGACCTGCTACTGAGGAACCGCACATTGTACAAACTCACGGAAGGGGGCCGAGTCTACCAACTGAAAAGGCAGCAGTTGAAGTGCTAGCAATTTAGCCAAGCTAGCATTCAACCGCTGGGCATGTGGATGGCTGGGAGTGAACTTCTTTCGCCGGTCCAGCAGCTGGGGCAGGGACATTTGCCTGCTATAATCGGATGTGGGTGTACCGCTAGCAGAGTTCCCGGAAGCACTTGGCTATGACACACCTAATTCTACACCTTCATTCCTCTCAGAGCAGGTTTCAGAGAGGACTAAAAGTCTAGTGGGGTTGGAGATGCCAGCTTATGAGGAGCAAGGAGAGGGCCGCTTTCTTCTTTGGTGTGGGTCTTTGAGGTACGCTTGCCAACGAGCTGCATGGCAGGTCAACATATGTCTGGTCAAGCATGTGGTGCCCAAGTGGCTGATGTTTTGGCCACGCGAGATACGCTTGAGACATATGTTGCAAATAGCAGCGGTGCGATCTGATGCACTCGTCTCAAAAAAGGCCCACACCAAAGAACTTTTAGAATAACGCGCAGAGGCAGCGCCCTGCACAGGCGGAGCTCTGCGGTGTGATTCAGTCGGTGTGCTGCCCCTAAGCTGGCCCCCGGAGGGCATCCTGCCTCGTTGGACATGTGCCTCCTCCTCCTCCTCCTCCTCTCTCCTTCCAGGCACCCACGTGGAGTCAGTGCCCTCATCATCCCCTCCCTCTTCATCGCTGTAGCAAACCTGGCAGTATGCTGCAGCTTGTGGAACATGACTGCCAGATTGCTGTCCTTCTTGAGCATCCCCTTTCTCTGCGCTCACGCTACTGCCTTCCTCTAGCTGAGTGTCATCATCAGAGCCTACAAAACACTGGGCATCCTCCTGGAGCATGTACCCAACACTGTGCTCAAAGAGTTCAGGAGACTCCTCAGGAGGACATGGTGGGTCTAGGGAAGGAGTCACTGATGATGACATTGAGAGGAGGGAAGACGATGCGTTGGCAGCTGCTTTGCTAGTACCCTGAGACTGGGTGAGAGAGGATGAGGAGGATGAAGAGGGCTTGGTCACCCACTCTACCAAGTCGTTGGCATGTTGCGGCTCAACATGTCCAGCTGCCGAAAAGAAGGACAAGCGTGTCCCATGGCCACGTGCTGATGACAATGCACCGCGTCCAGGACCAGCACTTTTGTCTCTAGACACAGAGCCTGCTTGCCCTCTTTTATCGGCTCGCGCCTGTCTGCCTCTCCTTGCTGGCCTTCCAGACATGGTAATGGCCCGAAGGGAGTTGGGTAAAAAGCAGTTGGGTAGTGTATATTGTGCTAGAGGCACACAACACCCACTAACTCCTGCATATGCCTTTATTATAGAACACCAGAGATAAAGGGGTATATACAGATGTATACTGTGCTGTGCTGGAGGCACACACAACTTCCAATAACTCCTGCAGATGGCAAGTGGGCTCAAATAGAGAACAGCTATTTAGGTGGATATAGCGGTATGTACTGGGTACAGAGCACGCAGACAGCACGCACAAGCTCCTAACACTACTGACTGCAAGCTCTATTATAAAAGATAGATCACTAGCTATATAGGTGAGGTGAATATAGCGGTGTATACTGCGGTCAGGGCACGCAGACAACAACCACTACACAACAGCAAGATCGAAAATCGGCCGAAAACAATCGGTGTGTACTGTGTTGAAGGTACACAGAACACCCACTGCTTCAGACGCCAACACACTACACAAGGCCGCCGCGCTGGCGGCCTTATATAGTGTGGGGCGTGCACTACACAGCCTAAGCTATGATTGGCCACAGGCATCCTGCCTGTGGCCAATCATGGCTCTCCTCGCTACTGGCGCTGCGATTGGCCAAGCATGCGGGGTCACAGTGCATGCTTGGCCAATCATGAGCCAGCAATGCACTGCGCCATCGCCAGAATTTATAGAGCAGTACCGGGAGCTGCCGTGTCTATGGCAAGTCAAGTGTAGGGATTACTCAAATAAAATCAAGAGGAAAGCAGAGATGGAGAAACTGTTGGAATTTCTAAAACCTCTGTACCCCACGTCAGAC
This sequence comes from Lithobates pipiens, assembly GCF_037356315.1. NCBI lineage: Eukaryota > Metazoa > Chordata > Amphibia > Anura > Ranidae > Lithobates > Lithobates pipiens. The sequence goes on along the minus strand of NW_027507784.1, from coordinate 204,088,663 downwards.
ATCAATTATTTGAAGGCCAAAATTGGTAGAATACGTAGTACATATAATAGGGAGCTCAAGAAGGTCCTGGAATCCCAGAGATCGGGAGCATCAGAAGATGACATATATGTCCCCAGGCTGTGGTACTACAACAGCCTGCATTTTTTGTCAGACCAACAATAAACCATGCCCATCACTCTCAACACTTCCTTCCTCATCAGTTAAAGCCACAGCTCCTGAGGTCCACCCTGGTCCTTCTACACATTTTTCAGACGAAAACGAAATTCCGAAACAAAATATTTCTGTCTGCACATGTCTACCCAAAAATTGTTTAATTTTTACATTTTGATTTGAGTTGTTATACTTTATTTTTTGTTTATGCAGAGAGTGCAGTTTTTATTAAAATTAGCTTATTTTTATTTGTAGGGCAGATTACATGTCTAATTAATTTTATTGGATTTGTTAAAGAATGCACAAGAATAAAAATAGCCTCAGCCGGTGTGGAAGTAAGCATTGAGAGCGATGGCCTGGGTTCGGTCTGGTGTGGCAAAAAACACAGGCTGTTATAAGACCACATCCTCGGGACATATATGTCATCTGCTGCTGCTGCTCCCGAGCCCTCAGAGTCCAGGACAGTATTGTACTTCCTATCAAATGGACTCCTCAGGTTCAAAATTTTACACTTCACATAACTGAGGTCTGCCCTGGGGTACAAAGGCTTCATCAATTCCAACAGTTTCTCCATTGCTACCTTCCTCTTGATTTATATATGACCTTCTTGTGCTCCCTACTAAAGAAAAAAAATATTATTAAAAATACTTGGCTATGCATTTCACTTAAAAAAAGGACAGTTTGTTTGTGAGGGGGCAAGTACATTTCAAAAATACAATGTCAAATTAACAAGGGACACCAACATAGTTGTATCTTTGAGCTTAAAAAATATGAGACAATAATGGTGTTGTGGTAACTTGACCAAAAAAAAAAGAAATGTATATATAACTCTGTCAATATCACTAGCAAAGCAGCTTCATTATTATCCCATTATAAAGAAGAAGAGAACGTGTGCTAAATTTGAAGATTTCATAATTTGCCACATCACAAATGTGATCTCTCCATTACGAGCAATAGTTTTACAAGACCGACCGCTTCCAGCTCATCCTTTCTTCCGAGCATGCATGTTTGTACTTTGGACTTTTGCCCGACGGACTTGTGTACACACATTTGTTCAAAATTAAAATTTTAAAATCTGCTAGCCAACATTTGTCTGCAGAAAATCCAACAACAATTGTCCGATGGAGAATACACGCGGTCAGATTTACCGCCCACAGCCTGGCATCACACATTTCCCGTAGGAAAGTCAGATCGTGCGTACAAGGCTTTAGTGGCTTGGGGAACAAAACAACATGTTGGGCCCATGGCCAGGAAACTCCCCGGACCTTAATCTTATTGAGAACTTATGGTCAATACTCAAGAGGCGGGTGAATAAAAAAAACAAAAAACAAATTCTGACAAACTCCAAGCAATGATTATGCAGGAATGCAGGAATGGGCTGCCATCAGTCAGGATGTGGCCCAGAAGTTGGTTGACAGCATGCCAGGGTGATCTGCAGCAGTCCTAAAAAGGAGGGTCAACACTGCAAATGCTGACTCTTTGCATAAACTTAATGTCATTGTCATTTTGACACTTATGAAATGCTTTAATTATACTTTAGTATACCATAGTAACATCTGACAGAAGTATCTAAAAATGCTGAAGCAGCAGACTATGTGAAAATTAATATATGTGTCATTCTCAAAACTTTTGGCCACAGCTGTCGAGGAAGAAAGCATGTGCAGAAGGGGATTATGTGCTTCTGTGGAAGGTAGTACATACAGTACTTGTAAGGGTTTACCTAAACTAAATTTAGGCTGCATGCACTTAATATGAAAAAAAATATCTGATGCTAGGGCCCCTTTAAGTCTGCTTGTCTATTATTAGAATTTACCCCTTTAGTTAAGATCATTCTTGTTTTGTTTCCATTATGGAATGAGAATTGAAGCTTACTGGAGGCTTATGAAATGATTAGTATTATAGCACAAAACAGATATTTTTGAAGAAGTAATTTACACCATATGCAGCTTCTCAGTATGAGTTCTCATTAATCAAAGAAGGACATGCACATCAAAGTGTTCCTTGCTTGCTACAACGGCATCTATCGCCATGCTATTAAATGTGCAGTGGCAACCCTTGATAAATATAATGCCTTTGAAGTGCTGATAAATTTGTGCATTGGCATACTGCTGCTTGGAAGTACTTGCTGTATAGGGAAAGCTAATCCTTTTTTTAGCCTGTGATCTAAAATTATTCCATGGCTTACAAAGAACTGTTTTCAGATGAATCTCCTTCTCTGATGTGCTCTGTGTACTGCATGGAATCATTATTGTTCCTCTGGAGAGCTATTTATGGAATTCTTCAACCACCATAGTTCTCTAAATATCCATACCTCCTTTTAGAAGCGCAGCACATTCCTTAAAAATAATAAATAATAACATTACCTACAGTGAAACTCTCCTTGTTGTTTTTGCCCAGAATCATTATTGTTATCTGCCATGGACTGATATAGCCCCCCAAAATTAGCATGGCTTTCCCTGAATCATTAAGTCTTAAAGTGGACCTGATCTGAAAATATGCATTGTTATAGGGACCATCTAGAACTGTTAATTGTGAAAAAGTGTACCTCATTCTTGCTCCATCCATGCCACATCGGTGCTCATCCATGCCTCATCCATGCCCCATCCGTGCCCATTCATACTTCATCTATGCTAATCCATACCTCATCCATGCCACATCCATGCTCATCCATACATGTTACATCAGTGCACATCTGTGCCCATCCATGGCTCATCTATGCCTCATCAGTGCTCATTTGTGCCAAATAAGTGCTCATACATGCCACATATGTGCCACATCAGTGCCACATTCTTGCCATATCCATGCCACATCAGTGCTCATTCATGCCACATCCATGCCACATCAGTGCTCACCCTGACTGCACTCCCTGCATGTTGGGCCTCTGTATGTGGCCAGACTGTGGAAAAGTCTCACACGTGGTATTGTCATACTCAGGAGGAGAAGCAAAATATATTTTGGGGTGTAATTTGTGCTATGTACATGCTATGTGTTAGAAATATCTTATAAATTGACCACTTTATGTAAAAAAAAAATGTGTTTTCCTTTTCTTTCCACATTTTCCAAAAACTTGTGGAAAAAAATGACATGTTCAAAAGACTCATTATGCCTCCTAGATTATGTGTGTGGTATATGCTTTCCAAAATGGGGTCATTGTGTGGGTGTTTCCATTGTCCTGGTGCTCCAGGCCTTCAAAAGTGTAATAGGTATTCAAGAAATGAAATGTGTAATTTATGCTCCTAGAACACCTGACGGGGCTCTCTACATGTTGTGCTTCTGTATGTGGCCTGGCTGTAAAAAAGTCTCACACATGTAGTATTGCCATACTCCGGAGGAGTTGCAGAATGTGTTTTGGGTGTAGTTGCAAGTATGTGAGAGAAATAGCCTGTTAATATGACAATTTTGTGAAAAAAGAAAAAAATCTTTATTTTGCAACGAATTATGGCAAAAAAATTACAACTTTAAAAAACTCACCATGCCTCTTACTAAATACCTTGGAATGTCTATTTTGCAAAAAGGGGTAATTTGGGGGGTATTTATACTTTCCTGACATTTCAAGGCCTCAAGAATTGAGATCAGTACATCAGGTGTGATCAGGTGCATATTTTCAGTGATTGGCACCATTGCTTGTAGACGCTATAACTTTCACAAAGACCAAATAATATACTGTACATTGATTTTGGTTATTCTACCAAAGATATGTAGCAGTATAAATTCTGGTCAACATGTATGAAGAAAAATGACTAATTTGCAATTTTTTTTACAGAAACAAAGGAAATGCATTTTTTCTACAAAACTTTTGATCTTTTTTCATTTATAGAGCAAGAAATAAAAAATCCAGTGGTGACTAAATACCACCAAAAGAAAGCTCTATTTGTGTGAAAAAGGGGACAACATTTTCATATGGATACAGTGTTGCATGACTGAGTAATTGTCATTCAAACTGTGAGCATGCCCAGTGGGCAAGTAGTATAAATTATTTATTTTTGGTAATTTATGTCCTGTGCACACTGCTTGATTCTTTTAGTGTTTCTTTTGGGTTACCTTTGAAGGATTAATGTATTTTCAAGCTAGCAGCTACATAGGTCAATTAACTGTTTGTTTTCCTCCTCGTTGCACTTGATCAATTGACTATTTATAATTTATGTCCTGTTTTGGAAATTAAGGATCCTTGGTTGCATTTTTTTCATTGGATGAGGTACTCTTCACTATTGGAGGTATGGGTGTATGAATCCTATAATATTAAACGTTCCTTTTGCATGTTCAACACTTTTTATTGGATTTGGCTACACAGTTTGCAGGATTTTTTGTAACAAGGTTAGGTTTATTTGCAACTTTGTAATCAAACAAATGTTCTTGCTAATTTATGCCTGAGGTTGGGTGTGTTACCCGTGTACTATATTGGATATTTAATATCTCTCAGATATGAATGTCTCCATGATGTACAAGTTCAGTGAGGATACAACAATACACCACAGAACAGACTTCTGACACAGTAGTCTACCACTTAGAATATGCACAAGAGTGGAGACACAAACATTAAAATAACACTACCTTCACAGAATAAAATCTATACCCCAAAACAAAAGATAGAGGAGACGTGCTGAAAAATAGTGCTGAGATCAGCACACAAGGAACAATAGGTGACCCTCTGGGTAGGTAGACAATAGAAAGGTAAAAAACACAGCCGTGTGTAGCACTGACCCCCGATGGAGTGGCTGGTTTTCTTGGGCTTGGGGGGTCTGGGACATTTGGAGCAATCATATTTCTCAATCCTGGCTCTCTCCTATAAATAAATTTTGGTCTGGGAGGAAGAGTGGTCCATAAATATTGGTCTTTTAAAAGAATAGACCAATAATTTTTAAAGATATTTTCTACATCCCTAAATTGTCTATGAAAGCCTGATATAAATGCTAGATCCCCTTGAAAGGGAACCTTAGCCTTGGGTATTAGTAATGATTCTCTGTCCATGGGCAAAACTAGATTTTTAGTTTTTATGACCTCATAAATTTATTTATAGGGGAGCACCAGGATTGTGAAATATGATTGCTCCAAATGTCCCAGACCCCCCAAAAAAAACTTCCACTTTCCTTGATGGATGGGTTCCATTATTGTACAAGGTGCAAAGCTTGCTGTACGACAAATAGGATAGGAAAGAAAATTTCCAAATTTAAAGTTACACAACAAGAATTTTCTATTAAACCCCTGATAACATGTAATACAAGCGATGTCACATATGTATTAGCGTGCCCATGCTCCCTCCAATATGTGGGTCGCACCACTAGGAAATTGAGGGTCCGCATCAATGAACACGTTGCCAATATTGCTAAGGGTTTTGTCAATCATAGCATATCAAGTCATTTTTGCATGGTACATGACAGGAGCCCTCAGTTACTTACCTTTTATGGGATAGACAGAATAACCCAACATTGGAGAAGGACTGATCTTAAAAAAGCTATCTCCCAGAATGAGACCCAGTGGCTGTATCATTTTCATACGGTGCAGCCCCAGGGTCTAAATATCGAATTAGACCTTAACTGCTTTTTAAGCAATTAGTAGCCTATAGAAGCATTGCCCTCGGCTATGTAATAAGGTACAAGGTGTCATATACTGTATTCAGATCTGGTTTTCTGGCATTCAAAATTTTTCCCAAGGAATCGCTTTTCTGCCAATACTTTAGTTATTATTGATTTCTTTAATCTGAATCTGTATAGTCAATTTTCAGTTGACTATATTAAAAGGCTTAAACCATCAGACATATTCCACATTTTTTATTTAAGGTTCCTTTTTTTATAATTTTACATTCATTTTAGCAATGGAACTAAGTTTTTAACCACTTCAATACCGGGCACTTAAACCCCTTCCTGCCCAGACCAATTTTAAGCTTTCAGCGCTGTCGCACTTTGAATGACAATTGCGCGGTCATGCTATACTGTACCCAAATGAAATTTTTATCATTTTTTTCCCACAAATAGAGCTTTCTTTTGGTGGTATTTGATCACCTCTGCGGTTTTTATTTTTTGCTAAACAAATAAAAAAATACCGAAAATTTTGAAAAAAAAAATATGTTTTTTTTTGTTTCAGTTTCAAAACTTTGTAAATAAGTAAATTTTCTCCTTCACTGATGGGCACTGATGGGGATACACTGATGGGCAATGATAAGGCGGCACTGATGGGCACCGATGAGGTGGCACCAATGAAGTGGCACTGATGAGGTGGCATTGATGGACACTGATATGTGGCACTGATAGGCGGCACTGATGGGCACTGATAGGCGGCACTGATGGGTGGCACTGATGGGCGACACGGATGGGCACTGATAGGTGGCACAAATTGGCACTGATAGCTGGCATTGATGGGCATGGATATGCGGCACAGGTGGGCATGGATATGCGGCACAGGTGGGCATGGGTAGTCGGCACAGGTGGGCATGGGTAGGCGGCACAGGTGGGCATGGTTGGGCACTGATAGGTGGCATGGATGGGCACTGATAGGCGGCACTGTATTATAATATACTGTACTAATGGATGCCAATCAGTGCCAAACAATAATGCATGACAATCAGTGATGCCCATTGTGGGCACTGATTGCCATCCATTGTGGCACTGACTGGAATCCCTGGTGGTCTAGGGTGGCATACCTTATCCTGGGCATCCCTGGTGATCTGGTGGCGTCCCTGGTGGTCCAGTGTGGGCATCCTCGGGGGGGCTGTGCTGATAATCGATCAGCACAGGCCCCCCTGTCAGAGGAGCAGCTGATCGGCTCTCCTCTACTCGCGTCTGACAGACGCGAGTGAGGAAAAGCCGATCACCAGCTCTTCCTATTTACACTGTGATCAGCCGTGATTGGACAGGCTGATCACGTGGTAAAGAGTCTCCGTCGGAGACTCTTTACCGAGATCGTAGTTGCAGGGTGTCAGACTGACACCCCGCAACAACGATCGCCGCGATGCGCGCCCCTGGGGGCGCGCAGCGGCTCATAATCCTGAGGACGTCATATGACGGCCGATCAGGATTATGAAACCACTTTGCCGCCATCAATTTGTAATAGGGCGGGCGGCAAGTGGTTAATATTGCCAAACAGCCATTGAGACTTTATAAGAGTTTTATAGTATGTTTATTAATTCGGGAGTACATGCATCTGTGTTTGACTATATTAAAAGGCTTAAACCATCAGACATATTCCACATTTTTTATTTAAGGTTCCTTTTTTTTATAATTTTACATTCATTTTAGCAATGGAACTAAGTTTGTAATATTGCCAAACAACCATTGAGACTTTATAAGGGTTTTATAGTATGTTTATTAATTCAGGAGTACATGCATCTGTTTGCAATATATTGTATGTAAGCCGATGACTGTCGCTTTGACTGTTAAGCTTGCAGACTCCTCTCGTTATGCTAATCAAAGAGCAGCATATAAAGTTCATCTCCATAGTGACCAAGTCATATCCGGTTCCTGTGGTTGTCTCCCCATCGTAGGTGGAACGCACGCCGCTTATGAGTGCAATACTATAGGATACCATTCAAATAAGCAGCGCTTTTCAGCCACAGAGCCGGGCCATGGCACAAGATATGTAAGCAGCCATTTGAATTTTTCTTGTTTTTAACCTTTTAAAATAAATGGGATTACACTATTTTTGGTTCCTCTGCATTTTGTTTCATATTCCATCCGTGAGCTCCATATGCTGGGGCCTGGGTATCTGATCCACAGATTTCTCCAACACGGCAAGGATTGTCTTGCAAAAGCCTCCTTAACCTTTTTTTCACTAATTAGGTCAACTTCATCTGGTAAACTGACACCCATTTTTTTTTTTGAGCACTTCTCGGGTGATATCCATAATGTGGTGAAGGTTTTCCATTGATGGTTCGGAAAAATTGGGCACAAGATTGACATATATATGGACATTTGTTGTTTGGTTCACTCGCAAATGTTATTTAATTTAAGATTTTTACACTGATTTTGATTGATACACCTAGATAAGTATTCACGGTGTAAGCAGCTTATTGGTATTTATTATATGCGATTTGCCAGTCCACAGGTATAACTATTTTATCTTGTGGTTTTATAGGCGGGCTGGTGCATTTACTTATTCATTGGTAGGGTTTAAATGAATGCAGGTTCTGTTTGCTATGAAATTTTGTCTATATTTTATATGGTGTGATAGCACATACCTTTGATTGGTTATCACAATGTTTTGCACATACCTTTGGTTATTGGAATACATGTGGCTACTGTTAAGATTTATATTTTTATAAGTCAATTATTTTGCACATATATATGATTTGTTTTAGCAATACATGTGGGTACTGTTAAGATTCACATCTATATGCACGTTATAAGTCAATTATAGTTTACTACCGTAGATATCCAACTTAGTTGTAAAACCAGGCAGGCTGGTTTCCATAATAATTTTTTTAAGGTTTGTTAGACCAATTAGTGCCCCCTACCAACCTCTCCAAAGTATAATTTAGTATGCTAAATGCACTTTATTATGCCCTCTAAAATTACCTGTTCTCAGATATTAGCTTCAGTAACCAGACTTCCACAATTTGGTACTTTAACTGACCACAATGAGAATATCACTGCTTGTAAATTCCCACAGCTAAAAAAACAAATAAACCACTCTATTGTCCTACACACAATACTATGCCTTTAATGGACACACCAGCTAAATTAAAAACAAAAATCTGTTGAACCTTTTCAACAGAACAATCAAGACCACACTCATTCTGTGTCTTACAATAAAACACATATACTCACCATACAGCCCACTCAAACAATGGTTAGAGAGTGCAATGAAGCTTGGTGAGCACACAAGAAACAAATAAATAAAAACAAAAATGTTCCCGCTAAGTTACCCACCCACCCACCCACCCAGATTACATTGACCGATTATAATGGTACTTCCAAAGTACTTTTTCAACTATACAGGATTATTTATTAGTTACAGGATATTAATAAAAAATAAATAAAAATATTTGGCGTATCCTTTCTCCTTAGCCCTTGTACACACGGTCGAACATTCTGACAACCAAATCCTTTGGATTTTGTCCGACGGATTTTGTCCAAAACTGTTGCATACACACGGTCGGACAAAGTTGTCAGAAAATCCGATCGTTCAGAACGTGATGACGTTATTTCATTAAGACAGGACTACGTTCAGGCTAGTAGCCAATAGCTTTGGTCTAGGAATTTGATCTGAGCATGCGTGGCACTTTGTCCGATCGGAATTCTCTACACACAATCGGACAAAGTCCGATCGGATCATGTTGTCGGAAAGTTTTATAGCCCTGCTCTAAAACTCTGTCAGTCGGATATTCCGACGGAAACAGTCCGATGGAGCCCACACATGGTCGGATTATCTGACAACATGGTCCGATCGGTCATTTTCCGTCGTAATGTCCGACCGTGTGTACTAGGGCTTAGAGTTATTCTGATACCCACTAAACAATCAAAACATTTACCTTTATTTTTCCCAAGATAAATTTGTTGTGACCTCTGAACTACCAGAAAAACTAACTCATATTAAAATCTAGCCCAATAACCTAAATCTGCATTGCACAAATCTCGGTATTATATTAAATACTTTTAGCCCTGGTCCTCAAATTTGCGGTCGCCATTCTGTTACCCTTGTACTATATTGGTGATTTAATATCTCTCAGATATGATTTGGGTTAAATGAGAGTTTTTTGACCATGAGTGAAAGCTTTAACACAATAACAACATTTATTGGGGAGTAGTTGAAAGTCTTCCTAATACACAAACTATCTATCTATAGTCTACACCAAGGAAGAAAATATTAGGTTAAAATAAGAAAATTACCTGAAGGAATACAGAGTATATTCCTTAACTACTTCAGCCACGGAAGGATTTACCCCCTTGCTGACCAGAGCTCTTTATGCGATTTGGCACTGCGTCGCTTTAACTGACAATTGCGCGGTCGTGCAACGTGGCTCCAAACAAAATTGACATCCTTTTTTTTTCTCACAAATAGAGCTTTCTTTTGGTGGTATTTGATCACCTCCACAGTCTTTATTTTTTGAGCTATAAACAACAAAAGAGCGACAATTTTTAGAAAACGCATTATTTTTTACATTTTGCTATAATAAATATCCACCAAAAATATATAAAAAAATATTTATTTTTCCCCAGTTTAGGCAAATACGTATTCTTCTACATATTTTTTGTAAAGTAAAATCACAATAAGCATTTATCGATTGGTTTGTGCAAAAGTTATAGCATCTACAAAATAGGAGATAGTTTTATGGCATTTTAATTAATTCTTTTTTTTTTTTTACTAGTAATGGAGGAGATCAGCGATTTTTATTGTGACTGCGACATTATTGCGAACACATCGGACAATTGTGACACATTTTTTGAAACATTGGCAATAATAGCATAAATGGCATTAATGGCATAAAAGATCTGAACAAATTAATGGAGTGGGCAACTATATGGCAAATGAGGTTCAATGTAGAAAAAATTTTAATAATTCATTTGGGTGGCAAAAATAGGAATGCAATCTATACACTGGGGGAGAACCTCTGGGGGAATCTAGGATGGAAAAGGACCTGGGGGTCCTAGTAGATGACAGGCTCAGCAATGACATGCAATGCCAAGCTCCTGCTAACAAAGCAAACATAATATTGGCATGCATTAACCACTTGACCACTGGGCACTTAAACACCCTTAATAACCAGACCAATTTTCAGCTTTCGGTGCTCTCACATTTTGAATGACAATTACTCAGTCATGCAACACTGGACCTATATGAATTTTTTGTCCTTTTTTCACACAAATGGAGCTTTCTTTTGGTGGTATTTAATCACCGCTCGTTTTTTTCTTTTTTGTGCTATAAAAGAAAAAATACAGAAAATTCTGTAAAAAAAACGGAAAATTGTATCATACTTACCGTAATTTTCCTTTCCTGGTGCCTATCCATGGCAGCATACCTGTGATAAGCTCCGCCCCGGACTCCTCCCCTCAGGATAGTTAATAGATTATAAAAGTGACAACCATACCCCCCATTTGCATTCTCCTATTATATTGAATACCATGGGAGGGCATGTATGCTGCCATGGATAGGCACCAGGAAAGGAAAATTACGGTAAGTATGATATAATTTTCCGTTTTCCTGGTGCCTCCATGGCAGCATACCTGTGATAAAATAAATAGCTACAAAAAACTGGATGGGAAATGCTTATAAACAAGAAAAAAAATATATATATTGAGGAATCGAAAGAGCTGACTCAATTGTCCCCCTTCCAAACTCTACTTAGGAGAGCACCCCTGGTACAAATGTTATAACGTTGTATGAACGTGAATTGAGATTTTCCAAGTAGCCGCTCTGCCCATTGTTTCCAGAGAGACGTTGTCGCCCAGGACGAAGAAGCTGCCCTTGATGAGTGAGTTCTAACCGCCGGAGGAACCAACCCTCCAGCCCTATACGCCCTTGAACCAGCTTACAAATGCAGGAAGAAATCGCTCTTGAGGCTGTTTCCTACCTTCTGTTCTCACCCCAAGGGTGTATGAGCAAAATGCTTGATACAGCCGAGGGTGCTGTAGGCAACATCTCAGGACTCTGTAAATGTCCAAAGTTTGCAAAGATCCTGATCATGGAACTGGAAGGGAAAGTAGGACCCAAGCTTCCAAGAGAGCTACCTTATTGTCTCAGAATATAGGTTTGGAGAAAATGCCAAAGGCTGACTTTCACCGTCAAGGATTTGAGAGGGTATCTCCTGTATTCACTTGAGGATGAAGTAGGCATGAAAGTAAATTTGGTAACTGGGTCTCCATCAATCAGGCAAAGAGAATGACTTCCAGAGCACCCTGGAGAGTCATGACCCAGCTGAATATCGAGAGGAGAAATGACCACTCGCTGCTGTCTTTGCCGATTCCAGGACAGATGAACTACCTCCTAGTAATAGTGGTCCAGATGATAAACTGCCCTTAATACCAGCAGGTTCCCCCACTGAACTCAATGAAGGGAAATTGTGAGTACCCGGTTATTGGCTATATGGCACTGTTGCTCAAGCGAAAAGGGACCAACCTCTGTTGTAGCCAAACTCCCCAGTCCACCAGGGCTAGATAGGCCGCCCAACATCTTCCTGGCACCTGAGGCTATTCTCGTAGTTGGAAAATCCCATCTTCCTAGTATCGTCTTTCACTGTTACAAGAAGCCTCTTTGCAAACAAACAGTTCAAGAGCCAATAAGCCCAAGGCAGCATCGGGATGCAGACTGACATGGTCCCGAGCGAGCTGACGCAAAAAATCTTCTGAAAAATAGTTGCTCCCCTCTGGGCGGGCAGCCACACTGATCTGGAAGAGGCTATGAGCAGAGCATTTAGGTAAATGAAAGAGTGGGATGGGATGAGAAGACTCTCTTTCCCCCATTTACCAGCCATCCGAATTCTGGAAGGGAGGAGAGCAGGACTTCTCTTGTGAAGCTGAAGCTGCTGCAGGTTGAGGAAGCAACAAGATACCAACCAAGTAGTGAAACACTCTCATACCTCTCCCCCTGAGAGGTGCTAGTCCTGAGAACCCTATACAGGGGTCTGCATCTTTGTAGCCTGGGATAGACTATCATCCTCTTTTTGGCCTGCCCAAACTAAAGTGTTTTTGGAGTACTATAAGCATTGAAAATAGAATCAAAGTTGAAGAGACCTAGAATTGGCCCTTCTTTAAGGAGAACACAAAAGGCTCAGTAGGCCTAATGGCATCCGAAGAAGACAATCACTGTTCAGCAAAGACTTGAAGGCCCCCCTGGCAGATGCAGAGGTTGAAGGGGAGACACTGGACCTGGAGATGCAGGAGACCAACCATCATCCTTGGAAAAAAGCATCTTGAGGCTCTACTGAGATCATGCAAAACTCACAGCGGCACTTGGATGATTGTTAGAAAGGATTCCAACTTGCAGATATTTAAGTGAATGAAGAGAAGCAGAGGATACAAATTCACTCCTGGACTTCATTCCCCATTCTTTTGGGGGAAAAACAATCAGAAGCGTTAAAAAGAGCCCTAGGTCGTTTGAATTTTTAGGACCCTTTCAGGTCCGAGTAACACAATACAAGAGGTCTACTGGTACTCTATTGTTGGCTGTTTATTGTGCAGAAATATGTATCTGTAAAACTGTACGGCTATGTTTTGTGATTTTTGTTTGTAAAACCAAATAAACATTTTTCAAAAAAAAAAAAAGAGCCCTTTGAGTCTCCTGCTGCCGCAGGGAGACTGGAACTTTGCCCAGGAAACCAAACTTAAGCGAGATTTACTGAGAAGTCCAGAAATGCCCAAAATGGATGGTGGATACCATTCATGCATCCTTGCAACGGCTAGACCAGACCCCAGAAAATCAACTCAACCTGACCGGAAATGCTTGAGGTAGCCCTGCATCAAACAGTTTTGCCCCATTCTGGGGACTGGGAAGATTCCATTGCTTACTAGATTTCAAGACAGTGGCTTGAATGTTTCTCCAAATCTTTTTAGGATATCTGTTCTGCTGGAACCGTGCCTGAAGAAATTCATTTTGGAGGAAAACTCAAATGTCTGCCCTCCTCCGTCTCGAGGAAGAAACCCCGACTTCCCTTGAGTCACCTGGGGGCACGCCTTCTAAATTAGGACCTTCTTGTGACAGGGAACTTTGCGTTTAGAGGATGCATAAATGGCCCTAGACTTCAGCCATAGGTCCTGCTTGGCCATGAGCATATGCAACATAGCCCCCTTGAGCTCCTCAGTGTCTCTACAATATCCTCCTTTGGCACACCTTGCACCTCAATGTCCTCAGTCCAGACCCCTGGACTGATGACCTTCTTGATAAAACCTGTCACTTGGGCATCAGTGACATAGCTTTGAAACAGTCCTGCAGATCAGCATATTTTCCATAGGGACGGTCCCACAAGCTCAACACCTCTCAGAGCTTTCCTGTCTGGGAGAATTTGATGAACGGTGTCCCATAGATGTGGACCTTTCACCGGAAAGTCTGTGTTTTGGAGCTTGGCTGGAAATAACAGCTGCAGCGACCTTAAGTCTCGTTAGACTTGCATTGGCGCATAGGGCTGAAATAAACGTAACAGCGCAAGGCACTCTTTTAATTCCAAAAACAAAAAAACAGGAACATGAGATTATGTATGTCCTTCCCTAAGAAAGCAAGGGTCTTAATCAAAGGTGGCTGACTCATTACGGTGGGGTAGGCAGATAGGCAGCAGAAAAAAAAAAGTGGACAGATTACAAGAGTGAAAATAACAGAAAAGGAAAGGAAAGAAAAAAAGCTTCCCTTTTAAAACATACGCAATCTAAAGCTTCAGAAACTATAATAATAAACCTTATACTAGTATATTCCCTCCCCTTTTTTTTTTAATATTTTTACAACAAAAAGCTACTCACCAGAAACTAGACAAGGGGAGGAGGGGAAGACACAGATACCACCTACGGCCCCACCCCCTTAAATATCTGCAGTGAGGGAAAAATGGTAAAGTCTTTCCCTCAAGCAAAATGGCGCCCGTGAAGACATGCCCCTGCAAATGCGCAGTAAGGCAGACGGTGCCGCTCTGGACCCGCCCATGATTTCCGAAAACACGGTGACCAGACAAAGGGAGAGGTCGGAGGTGCGCTCGCACGCATGCATTTGCCGCCACATGAGGGACGCTAGTCTGTCTCAATTTGCGTTTCACAAGCTAAAGGCCTCATGCACACGAGACGCAGTTAAACGCGCGTTCAGATGCAGTTGGACAGTTTTTTCAACTGCCCCTGAACTCATTCAATGTTATCCTATGTGTCCATGCACACAGTCTCGTTTTTTTCCGTTTTTATGCAGTTGCGTTTAATCTCGTTTTTCCAGAAGCAAAAAAATGCGTTCAGAAGCAAAAATTTCCACGTTTCAGACGCAAAACGCGGCAAAACGCGGTAAAACGCGGCAAAACGCCGCTACCGCGTTTAGCCGCGTTTGTGTTTATATGTGTTTTTAAAGGTGACCTTTTTTTTTTTACATTAAAAATCTCAAAAATTATTGCAAATGATGAAAAACCATTAGAAAAATATTTTAAACAATTGCAATTGCAAGTGGACAATCCACAACTTGTGGCAAGTGACATGGCAGGTGGCAAGTGACGTGGCAAGTGGACAATCCACAACTTGTGGCAAGTGACATGGCAGGTGGCAAGTGATGTGGCAAGTGGACAATCCACAACTTGTGGCAAGTGACGTGGCAGGTGAAGTGGCAAGTGACGTGGAAAGTGGACAATCCACAACTTGTGGCAGGTGACGTGGCAAGTGACCTGGCAGGTGACGCGGCAAGTGACCTGGCAGGTGACATGGCAAGTGGAAAATCAACAACTTGTGGCAGGTGACTGGCATGTGACGTGGCAAGTGGACAATCCATAACTTGTGGCAAGTGACGTGGCAAGTGGACAATCCACTTGTGGCAGGGGACGTGGAAAGTGACGTGGCAAGTGGACAATCCACTTGTGGCAGGGGATGTGGCAAGTGACGTGGCGAGTGGACAATCCACAACTTGTGTCAGGTGACGTGGCAAGTGGACAATCCACAACTTGTGGCAGGTGATGTTGCAAGTGATGTGGCAAGTGGACAATCCACTTGTGGCAGGTGACGTGGCAGGGGACGTGGCAAGGGATGTGGCAAGTGGACAATCCACAACTTGTGGCAGGTGACGTGGCAGGTGATGTGGAAAGTGATGTGGCAAGTGGACAATCCACAACTTGTGGCAGGGGATGTGGCTGGTGACGTGGCAAGTGGACAATCCACAGCTTGTGGCAGGTGATGTGGCAAGTGATGTGGCAAGTGGACAATCCACTTGTGGCAGGTGACGTGGCAGGGGACGTGGCAAGGGACGTGGCAAGTGGGCAATCCACAACTTGTGGCAGGTGACGTGGAAAGTGATGTGGCAAGTGGACAATCCACAACTTGTGGCAGGTGATGTGGAAAGTGATGTGGCAAGTGGACAATCCACAACTTGTGGCAGGTGATGTGGCTGGTGACGTGGCAAGTGGACAATCCACATCTTGTGGCAGGTGACGTGGCAGGTGACGTGGAAAGTGGTGTGGCAAGTGGACAATCCACAACTTGTGGCAGGTGATGTGGCTGGTGACGTGGCAAGTGGACAATCCACATCTTGTGGCAGGTGACGTGGCAGGTGACGTGGAAAGTGGTGTGGCAAGTGGACAATCCACAACTTGTGGCAGGTGATGTGGCTGGTGACGTGGCAAGTGGACAATCCACAACTTGTGGCAGGTGGCATGGCAGGTGACGTGGAAAGTGGACAATCCACATCTTGTGGCAAGTGACATGGCAGGTGATGTGGCAAGTGACGTGGCAAGTAGATAATCCACAACTTGTGGCAGGTGATGTGGCAAGTGACGTGGCAAGTAGACAATCCACAACTTGTGGCAGGTGATGTGGCTGGTGACGTGGCAAGTAGACAATCCACAGCTTGTGGCAGGTGGCATGGCAGATGACGTGGAAAGTGGACAATCCACATCTCGTGGCAAGTGACGTGGCAGGTGATGTGGCAAGTGGACAATCCACAACTTGTGGCAGGTGACGTGGCAGGTGATGTGGCAAGTGATGTGGCAGGTGATGTGACAAGTGGACAATCCACATCTTGTGGCAAGTGACGTGGCAGCTGACGTGGCAAGTGACGTGACAAGTGGACAATCCAAAACTTGTGGCAGGTGACGTGGCAAGTGACGTGGCAAGTGACGTGGCAAGTGGACAATCCACAGCTTGTGGCAAGTGACATGGCAGGTGGGAAGTGATGTGGCAAGTGGACAATCCACAACTTGTGACAGGTGACGTGGCAAGTGATGTGGCAGGTGATGTGGCAAGTCACGTGGCAAGTGGAAATCCACAACTTGTGGCAGGTGATGTGGCTGGTGACGTGGCAAGTGGACAATCCACAACTTGTGGCAGGTGGCATGGCAGGTGACATGGAAAGTGGACAATCCACATCTTGTGGCAAGTAACGTGGCAGGTGATGTGGCAAGTAACGTGGCAAGTGGACAATCCACAACTTGTGGCAGGTGATGTGGCAAGTGACGTGGCAGGTGATGTGGACAATCCCCAACTTGTGGCAGGTGACGTGGCAAGTGACGTGGCAAGTGGACAATCCACAACTTGTGGCAGGTGACGTGGCAGGTGACGTGGCAAGTGGACAATCCACAACTTGTGGCAGGTGACGTGGCAAGTGACGTGGCAGGTGATGTGGCAAGTGACGTGGCAAGTAGACAATCCACAACTTGTGGCAGGTGATGTGGCAAGTGACGTGGCAGGTGATGTGGCAAGTGACGTGGCAAGTGGACAATTCACAACTTGTGGCAGGTGGCATGGCAGATGACGTGGAAAGTGGACAATCCACATCTCATGGCAAGTGACGTGGCAGGTGATGTGGCAAGTGACGTGGCAAGTGGACAATCCACAACTTGTGGCAGGTGACGTGGCAGGTGATGTGGCAAGTGGACAATCCCCAACTTGTGGCAAGTGATGTGGCAAGTGGACAATCCAAAACTTGTGGCAGGTGACGTGGCAAGTGACGTGGCAGGTGATGTGGCAAGTCACGTGGCAAGTGGACAATCCACAACTTGTGGCAGGTGACGTGGCAGTTGGACAATTCACAACTTGTGGCAGATGACGTGGCAAGTGACGTGGCAAGTGGACAATCCACAACTTGTGGCAGGTGCCGTGGCAAGTGACACGCTAAATACAAGTACACTGCAGCTCTCACAGCTGCTGCTACTCACTCTGGTCTCACAAAATTGCTGAAATAGTTAATAATACAGTTTTTTTGAGCTGGGGAGGGTCTATGATGTTAGCTTAACTAAACGCTTCTAGACGCAAATGCGGTAAAACGCCGTAAAACGCCGCTAAATCGCGGTAAAAATCGCGGCAAAACACGCGTTTCTAAACGCCGGTTTTAACATGTGTCCAGCAGCGTTTGCATCTGCGTCTCGTGTGCATGAAGCCAAAGACTTATGTTGCAGCTGCATGTTAAACGGCCAAAACTGGGGAACATATCCAAATTCCAAAGAGCCCCCCTCCTAACAATGGTTATAATACACACCCTCTAGATATGAGAGGGGATGGTGACACGCACTAGACCCTAAAGAAAGCCATGCAGGATAGAGGGGAGAGAAAAAAAAAAGGAGTGTTTTTTTTTTTTTAACCTATAAAAGCAAAATATGGCAGCAGCAAGATTTTAAAAAGAAAAAGAAGGTTGCCTTACCTGCCCCAAAGCGTGGTACTAGCCAAAACCAACAAGCAGAACTAATGCTCCAGGATAGGAGACAGCTGCCGTCCCAAAAGACCTTCAGAAGGGGCTCCCCACCTTAACAAAGCTTTTAGCAGCCCAAGGATAGGGACTACGTCTGGGAGAGGCATGAACCCAGACGGAAGCTGCATGAAGCAGAGGCAAGGACACACATCACCACTATCCATCAGGTATGAGGAAAAAAAGGAGAATGCTAATGGGGGGTATGGTTGTCACTTTTATAATCTATTAACTATCCTGAGGGGAGGATTCAGGGGCGGAGCTTATCACAGGTATGCTGCCATGGAGGCACCAGGAAAATGAATTTTTCTTTGTTTCTGTTATAAAATTTAGCAGATTAGTAATTTTTTCTTCATAAATTTTGGCCAAAATTTATACTACTACATATCTTTGGTAAAAATAAGTACAAATTGGTGGATATTATTTGGTATTTAGTTATAGAGTCCTCAAGCTATGGTGTCAATATCTGAAAATTGATCACACCTGAAGTACTAACGGCCTATTTCAATTCTTGACACCCTAACATGCCAGAAAAGTACAAATACCCCCCAAATGACCCATTTTTGGAAAGAAGACATTCCAAGGTATTTAGTAAGAGGCATGATGAGTTTTTTGAAGTTGTCATTTTTTCCCACAATTCTTTGCAAAATCAAGATTTTTTTTACTTTTTTTTTTTTCCACAAAATTGTCATATTATCAGTTTATTTCTCACACACAGCATATGCATACCACAAATTACACCCCAAGCGCCATCAGGCGTTCTGAAGCACCCAGGACAATTCTGACATTTCTTTCCTACATGTAAAAATCATCATTTATTTGCTAGAAAATTACAAAGAACCCCAGAACATTATATATGTTTTTTTAGCAAACACCCTGGAGAATACAATGGTGGTCGTTTATCTCACACGGTATTTGCGCAGCAATTTTTCGAATGCTTTTTTTTGGAAAAAAAACTGTTTTGTGCTTAAAAAAAAAAAAAAAAAACAGTAAAGTTAGCCCAATTTTTGCATAATGTGAAAGATGAAGTTACGCTGAGTAAATAGATATCTAACATGTCACTCTTCAAATTTGCACACGCTCGTGGAATGGCGCCAAACGTCGCTACTTAAAAATCCCCATAGGCGACACTTTAATTTTTTTTTACTGGTTACATGTTTTGAGTTACAGAGGAGGTCTAGGGCTAGAACTATTGCTCTCGCTCTAACATTCACAGCGATACCTCACATGTGTGGTTTGAACACCGTTTTCATATGGGCGGGACTTACGTATGCGTTCCCTTCTGCATGCGAGCACATGGGGACAGGGGCGTTTTAAAAACATTTTTTTTCTTGTTCATTTTACTTTATTTATTTTAGTTTGACATTTTTTTCCCCAAAAATACATTTTTTGATCACTTTTATTCCTATTACAAGGAATGTAAACATCCCTTGTAATAGGGATATGGCATGACAGGTCCTCTTTAAAGTGAGATATGGGGTCAATAAGACCCTACATCTCACCTCTAAGCTGGGAAGCCTGAAATAAAAAATAAAAAAGATTCTGGCTTTGATCGTATTGGCGTACAGCGCTTCTGTCACTGATCTCTTCCCCCTCCGCTGTACTGACTGGTACAGCGGAGTTAGTTTACAAGTGATCACTCCGTCATTTGACGGAGCGATCACGTGGTAAACGGCCGCGATGAGCGGCCGTTTACCAGGACCTGGCGGTCACGGATGCTCTCGAGTGCGCTCCCCAGGGGGCGTGCAAGAGCGGAATTCTGGGAGGACGTCATATGACGGCCTCCCAGAGTTAAACAACCACCCTGTAGCCGTCATGCGGCTATGGGCCGGTTGTTAAGTGGTTAAAAAGGGGATCAATTCCAGAGATAAAATAATATTTCTCCCACTCTACAAGACTCTGGTCCAGCCGAACCTAGAATACGCTGTCCAGTTCTGGGCACCGGTCCTCAGGAAGGATGTACTGAAAATGGAGCGAGTACAAAGAAAGGCAACAAAGCTGATCAAGGTTCTGGAGGATATTTGTTATGAGGAAAGGTTGCGAGCCGTGAACATTTTCTCTCCGCAGAAGAGATGCTTGAGAGGGGATATGATTTCAATATACAAATACCATACTGGTGACTAGGGATGAGCCGAACACCCCTCCCCGGTTCGGTTCGCACCTGAACCTTCGAACAGACCAAAAATTCGTACAAACTTTAGAACCCCATTAAAGTCTATGGGACTCGAATGTTCGAAATCAAAGGTGCTAATATGCAAGATATTGTCCTAAAAAGGGTTTGGGGACCAGGCTCCTGCCCCAGGGGACATGGATCAATGCAATTTTTTTTTTTAAAAAACACCCGTTTATTTGGGAGCACTGAGTTTAATAATAATTAAAGTGAAAAAAAAAAATATTCCTTTAAATATCATGCCTGGGGGGTGTCTATAGTATGCCTGTGAAGTGGCACGTGTTTTACGTGTTTAGAACAGTCCCTGCACAAAATGACATTTAACAGAAAAAAAAGTCATTTAAAACTGCTTGCGGTTTTAATGTAATGTCTGGTTCCGGCAACATGGATGAAAATCATTGAGAAAAATGGCATGGGTAGCCCCCCTGCCCACTACCAGCACCTTTGGGTCTTGTACGGATATTAACCGGTTCCCGACCGGCGCACGCCGATGTACATCAGCAGAATGGCACGGGCTGGCATATTGGCATACATTAGAAAAAACTCAAGATACACTATCAATGACCTCCCGATTAGTGTATCATCCCAGCGCTCAAACTCCCCCTCCCCCCAGCTGCCACTTAAAAAATTAAATATATCTCTCAGAAGGTGAAAAAAGCAAACCTACCACTTACAATGCAAAAAAACACCCTGTGGCGCTACAAAAACTACACACTGTTAGATAGCAGTGTGCTATGATAACCAAAACTACACAACGTGAAAATTATAAACACATGTGCATAAATATAAACACAACGTGAAAATTATAATTATGTACATGTGTTTATAATTTTCACGTTGTGTAGTTTTGGTTATCATAGCACACTGCTATCTAACAGTGTGTAGTTTTTGTAGCGCCACAAGGTGTTTTTTTGCATTGTAAGTGGTAGGTTTGCTTTTTTCACCTTCTGAGAGATATATTGGCATACATGAACGTCCAATCTTCATTGCCGCCCTGCCATCGTGAGTGCGCCGCTGGCAGTGTGCTCGCATGCCAGTCGGGACCCCCGTGAGTCCAGTCGCGAGTCCAGTTGACTCGATCGCTGCGGGCATACCCGTGATCGTTTCACAGGGCGGCTGAATGGAGAAATGCCGTTGTAAACAGCATTTCCCTGTTCTGCCTAGCAACTAGTGACGCTGATCTCTGCTCCATGTGATTGGAGCAGAGATCAGTGTTCACTAAATGAAAGCCCAGCCCCCCACAGTTAGTAACACACCCCTAGGAACACTTAACCCCTACACTGCCACTCACTGGTTAACCCCTTCACTGCCAGTGTCATTTACACAGGAATCACTGCATTTATATAGCAGTGATTGCTGTATAAATGACAATGGTCCCAAAAATGTGTCAAAAATGTCTGACGTGTCTGCCATAATGTCACAGTCACAATAAAAATCGCTGATCGCCACCATTACCAGTAAAAAAAAAATTATTAATAAATATGCCATAAAACTATCCCCTATTTTGTAAACGCTATAACTTTTCCGCAAACCAATCAATAATCGCTTATTGCAATTTTTTTACCAAAAATATGTAGAAGAATACGTATCGGCCTAAACTGAGGGAAAAAAATGTTTTCTTATATATTTTTGGGGGATATTTATTATAACAAAAAGTTAAAAATAATGCGTTTTTTTCAAAATTGTCGCTCTATTTTTGTTATAGCGCAAAAAATAAAAACCGTAGAGGTGATCAAATACCACCAAAAGAAAGCTCTATTTGTGGGAAAAAAAGGACGTCAATTTTGTTTGGGAGCCACATCGCATGACCGTGCAATTGTCAGTTAAAGCGACGCAGTGCCGAATCGCAAAAAGTGGTCTGGTCTTTGACCAGCAAAATGGTTCGGGGCTGAAGTGGTTAAGGGGAACCCTGTACCCAAATTAAAAAAAGGAAAGGCGTGGGGCCACCAGGCCTTATCTACTCAGAACAGTAGTATACAGGCGGTACAAACCAGACCGGGACTGTGTAGGTTTGTTGTGTTAAGTAGAATCTGTTTGTAATTTTGAACTGGTACATTTTTAAAGTGTAACTCCAGTCAAAAAATTAAATTTTTAAGCTTTTTGGAAAACATAGGGAAGGGTTATAACCCCTGTATAATTTTTTTGGCCATCCATCTTTTTTAACTCACTTCCTGTTGTCTCCTTCCATTTGCAAGTAGGAGACATTTGTAAGTTGGATGTTTGAAAGTAGGGGCCTGCCCTATAGGCTCTGCAGAAATTTGGCCCTAAGGTGTTGGAGTTGCCATAAGTTAACACTGTAAGCCCTCAAAGTGACTCTTGGTGGGCGCTGGCGCGCCCTGCTGTGAACTATTACATCAAGAATTGTAATTATTAAGGATGAGCGGAATACCCCACGGTTCGGTTCGCACCAGAACCTGCGAACAGACCTAAACTTTGTGTGAATTTTAGAACCCTATTAAAGTCTATGGGACTCGAACGTTCAAAATCTAAAGTGATAATTTTAAAGGCTAATATGCAAGTTACTGTCCTAAAAAGTGTTTGGAGACCTGGGTCCTGCCCCAGGGGACATGGGGACATGTATCAATGCAAAAAAAAGTTTTAAAAATTGCATTTTTTTTCGGGAGCAGTGATTTTAATAATGATTAAAGTGAAACAATAAAAGTGTAATATTCCTTAAAATTTCATACCTGGGGGTGTGTATAATATGCCTTTGAAGGAGCGCATGTTTCCTGCTTAGAACTGTCCCTGCACAAAGTGTAATTTCTGCAGGAAAAAAAGTCATTTAAAATCACTTGCGGCTATAATGAATTGTCGGCTCCCGTAATACAGAGAACACTCATTGAAAGTCATTGATAAAAAAAAAAGGGTGGGCTTCCCCCAAATTCAATTGCCAGGCCCTTCAGGTCTGGTATGGATATTAAGGGGAACCCCATGTCAAAATAAAAAAAAATGACGTGGGATTCCCCCTAAATATGCATACCAGACCTTTTATCCGAGCACGCAACCTGGCAAGCCGCAGGAAAAGAGGGGGGACGAGAGAGCGGCCCCCATCCTCCTGAACTGTACCAGGCCACATGCCCTCAACATTGGGAGGATGCTTTGAGGTCCCCCCCAAAGCACCATGTCCCCATGTTGATGAAGACAAGGGCCTCATCCCCACAACCCTGGCTGATGGTTGTGGGGGTCTGCGATCGGGGGGTTATCAAAATCTGGAAGCCCCCTTTAACAAGGGGACCCCCAGATAACAAAAGAATGTTAAAAAAGACAAACACACTTTTGAAAAAGTTCTTTATTAAAAATAAAAAAAATAAAAAAAGATTCCAGCGGTGGTAATCCACTCTTGCTATCCAGCGGCAGATGATCATCTCTCCAGGGTCCAGCAATGGCTGATCTGATCCAGCAACGGGTGATCTCTCCGTCCAGCACAGAGCAATCCATCCATTCTTCCTCTGTCTCCAATGGCGGGGACACTGCGGGATCCCGGCAGCCTGACGTTTCTTATATGAGGAGGGCGGGCTCTCTCGTCCCCCCTCTTTTCCTGTGGCCTGCCAGGTTGCGTGCTCGGATAAAGGGTCTCGTATGGATTTTAGGTGGAAGCCCACTTAATTTTTTTTTATTTGACGCGGGGTTCCCCTTAATAACCATACCAGACCTGCAGGGCCTGGTAATTGAATTTGGGGGAACCCCATGCTTTTTTTTTTATCAATGGCTTTCAATGAGTGTTCTCTGTATTACAGGAGCCGACATTTCATTATAGCCATGGCTGATTTTAAATGACTTTTTTTCCTGCAGAAATCACACTTTGTGCAGGGACAGTTCAAAGTACGGGAAACATACGCCCCTTTACAGGAATACTATAGACACCCCCAGGTACGAAATTTCAAGGAATATTACACTTTTATTGTTTCACTTTAAGCATTATTAAAATCACTGCTCCCTAAAAAACTACAGTTTTTAAAACTTTTTTTGCATTGATACATGTCCCCTGGGGCAGGACCCAGGTCCCCAAACACTTTTTAGGACAGTAACTTGCATATTAGCCTTTAAGATTAGCACTTTAGATTTCTCCCATAGACTTGTACAGGGTGTTCCGCGGCTTTTCGAATTTGCCGCAAACACCCCAAATTGTTCACTGTTCAACGAACAGGCAATGTTTGAGTCGAACATGAGTTTGACTCAAACTCAAAGCTCATCCCTAGTAATTACATGCCCCTGTTAAACAGGGGCTGAAAAATTGGTCCTTAGGCACTGGTGCTGGTGCCACGACACTGCAACCTCTCCCAGATACTCTAGTTGGAGTGCAGGAATGAGCCCTGCTGCAAAGCATTGTATCAAAAATTGTAATTACATGCCCCTGTTCAACAGGGGCTAAAAAATTGGGCCTTAGGCACTGGTGCTGGAGCCATGACACTGCAACCTCTCCCATATACTCTAGTTGTAGTGCAGGAATGAGCCCTGCTGCAAAGCATTGCATCAAAAATTGTAATTAAACTCCCCTGTTAAACAGGGGCAGAAAAATTGGGCTGGTGGCATCACCCAGAACCAAAAATTTTCTTTCAAGATATCAGCGGAGGAGGAAGAGGATAGACAGTCAACATAACAGGACAGTTACTCAGCATCAGCATAGGCAGTCTTGAACGGATGTGATATTTCAAAAAAAATTATTCAGTTACATCAGCTTCAGGTGCTTGGTAGCTGTCAGGGAATTATTAGACCAGACTGTGTGGACTGCACAGAGGAAACCCAGAACGCATGTGAGTGAAATAACAAAGTGTTTATTATAAATAAAAGGAAAGTGAAAACAAACAGTGCACTACCAACCACAACAACAGGGAATATATATATATATATATATATATATATATATATATATATATATATACACAATAGATGGGAACTACCGGAGACGTCAATGAAAGCCAGGCCGAGGTCATACACCGGGGAATCAGTAGATGGGTAAGGACGGATGGATGGGCTGCAGAGCAGGGATCTAGGTAGGAGGAGGCAGGAGGGACAACAGGTCCAGGATGGGCTCAGGATTGGAAAGGAACAGGTCAGGTAGATACAGGGTTCAGGTTCAGGTTCAGGTTCAGAGGTCAGGGCACATGGAGAGAGCGATACCAAGTCAAGCATGTTAGGGCTTGCCGGGTATTTATAAGACTACTGATGATTACCCTCACGTAACAGCTGATCACAGCAAGTGCTGTCTGCTCCACACTGCCGGAGTACACCCGCTGGTGGGCGCCGGTACTACAGTCCAGGGATCCAATAGTGCCACCAGGAGGTAGGTCCTCTTATTACAGACCCTGGGTGTTAGAAGACACCCGCTGGTGGACACTGGTACTGCAATCTAAGAAATCAACAGCGCCACCAACGGGTGGACCTTTTCATGACAGTACCCCCCTCAAAGGAGCGGCCTCCGGACGCTCCAACTAGGTGTAATTGTTCAAAGTTAATGGCCTCAAACCACACCACGGATGAGGGCATGTCAAGCTGGTTACCGGGCACTTCAAACCGGACAGCGGGCACATCCGGGCAGACAGCGGGCACATCCGGGCAGACAGCGGGCACATCCGGGCAGACAGCGGGCTCCGGGTCTTTGAGCTGGGCAGCAATCACCGGGTCTTTGAGCTGGGCAGCAATCACCGGGCCGTCAAGCTGGACAGCAATCTCTGGGTCCTTAGGCCGAACAGCAAATACTGTAAGGGCAAGCTGGATCACAGGCTCAGCAAGCTGAGTAACGGGCCCCGGCCCAGCAGGCTGGGTGACGGGCCCTGGCTCAGCGAGCTGGACACCAGGTACTGGTCCGGCAAGCCGAATAACGGGCACAAGCTTAACAGGCCAGTTAATGGACACTGGTTCAGAAGACTGGGTAGCGGGCACCGACTCCGCAGACTGGGTAGCGGGCACCGACTCCACAGACTGGGTAGCGGGAACCGACTCCACAGACTGGGTAGCGGGAACCGACTCCACAGACTGGGTAGCGGGAACCGACTCCGCAGACTGGGTAGCAGGCACCGACTCCGCAGACTGGGTAGCAGGCACCGACTCCGCAGACTGGGTAGCAGGCACCGACTCCGCAGACTGGGTAGCGGGCACCGAAACTTCAGGCTGAGGCACGGGCACTTCAGACTGGAACACCAATATCCAAGCATCAGGCTGGGAAGCTGGCACATCAGACTGGAAATCCGGCACATCAGACTGGGAGGCAGAGACATCAGGCTGGCAAGCCGGAACATCAGACTGGCAAGCAGAGACATCAATCTGGGAAGCTGGAACATCAGGCTGGCAAGCAGAGACATCAATCTGGGAAGCTGAAACATCAGGCTGGCAAGCAGGAGCATCAGGCTGGCAAGCAGAGACATCAATCTGGGAAGCCGGAACATCAGGCTGGCAAGCAGAGACATCAATCTGGGAAGCTGGGACATCAGGCTGGGAAGCTGGAACATCAGGCTGGCAAGCAGGAGCATCAGGCTGGCAAGCAGGAGCATCAGGCTGGCAAGCAGGGGCATCAGGCTGGCAAGCCGAAACATCAATCTGGGAAGCCAACACATCAGACTGGGAAGCTGGCACATCAGACTGGGAAGCTGGCAGCAGGACATCAGACTGGAGGGCTGGCACGTCGGACTGGAAGGCAGGCAGTAGGACATCAGACTGGAAGGCTAGCACAACATCAGACTGGCAGGCAGGCAGCAGGACATCAGACTGGAAGGCTGGCACGACATCAGACTGGAAGGCTGGCACGACATCAGACTGGAAGGCTGGCAGCACGACATCAGACTGGAAGGCTGTCACGTTGGACTGGAAGGTAGGCAGCAGGACATCAGACTGGAAGGCTGGCACATTGGACTGGAAGGCAGGCGAAAGGACATCAGACTGGAAGGCTAACACGTTGGACTGGAGGGCAGGCACTGGCACGTCTGACTGGGTAGCTGGGACGTCAGGCTGGGTAGCTGGGACGTCAGGCTGGGTAGCTGGGACGTCAGGCTGGGTAGCTGGGACGTCAGGCTGGGTAGCTGGGACTGGGACGTCAGGCTGGGTAGCGTGAACTGGGACGTCAGGCTGGGTAGCGTGAACTGGGACGTCAGGCTGAGTAGCTGGAACTGGGTTGGTTGGTGCGGAGGCGGGTTGGGTTACTGGCAGGATTGTGCGGGTCGGAAAGAACTTTTGTTTCTTTTTTGACTTAGCCACTGCAGCTTTGTATGTAGGTGCAGGGCTGTAAGAAAAGAAAGTATCTGGGCAAAAGAAAGACCAAGGAACAGTGGCAGGAGGAGGGTTCTGTGGGATTGTTACAGGTGGAGGAGAAGAGGCAGGTGGATTGAAGGCAGGATAGGTGCAACACTTGGTGACAGGATAGTAGTATTTGGTAGGAAGTGGAGTAGACTGGGCTGTAGCTGAGGTTGCCATAGGCAATGGGGAGATAGATATTTGGGAAGGCAGATGATTAATGACAGGGCTGGAAGGTTGTGGCTTGGCTAAATGCAGGAGATCTGACCATGCCTGTAGCACAGGTTGAACAAACACTGATTCACACACAGCCTGACTAACCAGAGATTGCACTGAATGGATGCAATCAGACAACACCTGCTGTGGACAAGAGGAATAACATTCCATGAAATAGGCTGGATCATCCTCTAACAACCATACCAGAGATTCAACTTGGCCCAAATTGAAGGGGGAGAAAAATCATCACTTCCTTCGGGATAACATGACAGGGCTGGCTTTGCACATAATTGGATTAAGGGCTGAACATCCTCAAAGGACATGTAGCCCTGATCCACCAGGGAATGAGCTGATCGGATGGTCTCCATCAGCTGGTCACTAGTCCACCTTTTTAGAAGCTGGTGACAATATTCACCATCCTCTTCTGCCAGCAGAGAATAATACAAGATTTCATTGAAATCCATATTGGCAGACTAACAGGTCAGGATGGTTCCTCAATGCAGCCACGTCTGGTCAGGGATGGCCTTGGTATACTGTCAGGGAATTATTAGACCAGACTGTGTGGACTGCACAGAGGAAACCCAGAACACATGTGAGTGAAATAACAGAGTGTTTATTATAAATAAAAGGAAAGTGAAAACAAACAGTGCACTACCAACCACAACAACAGGGAATATATATATACAATAGATGGGCACTACCGGAGACGTCAATGAAAGCCAGGCCGAGGTCATACACCGGGGAATCAGTAGATGGGTAAGGACTGATGGATGGGCTGCAGAGCAGGGATCTAGGTAGGAGGAGGCAGGAGGGACAACAGGTCCAGGATGGGCTCAGGATTGGAAAGGAGCAGGTCAGGTAGGTTCAGGTTCAGGTTCAGGTTCAGGTTCAGGTTCAGGTTCAGGTTCAGGGGTCAGGGCACATGGAGAGAGCGATACCAAGGCAAGCATGTTAGGGCTTGCCGGGTATTTATAAGACTACTGATGATTACCCTCACGTAACAGCTGATCGCAGCAGGTGCTGTCTGCGCCACACTGCCGGAGTACACCCGCTGGTGGGCGCCGGTACTACAGTCCAGGGATCCAATAGTGCCACCAGGAGGTAGGTCCTCTTATTACAGACCCTGGGTTAGAAGACACCCGCTGGTGGACACTGGTACTGCAATCCAAGAGATCAACAGCGCCACCAACGGGTGGACCTGTGGGTGATTCAAGACTGATTCAGCTTTATGAAGGTCAGTCGATCAACCGAGTCAGTGGACAGGCGCACCCTGTGATTGGTTACAAAGCCTCCAGCAGCACTGAATGTGCGTTCTGAAAGAACACTGGATGCAGGACAGGCCAGTAGCTAAATTGCATACTGTGCAAGCTCTGGCCAGTGATCCATCCTCAAGACCCAGTAAGCCAGAGGATTTTCGATGGGAAACGTGTCCAAGTCTGACTTTGCCCCTAGGTATTCCTCCACCATGTAAATCAGATGCTGGCGATGGTTGCAGGAACCGATTATACCTTGGGGCTGCGGACTAAAAAATTGTCTGAACGCATCAGTCAGACGGCTACCTTCTCCACCGCTCCTTTTGTGACTGACCGAAGCCTCAGCAACACGTTGTCCAGGACAAGGGGTTTGTAACCTCCCAGTCTCTGGGAATGGGTTGCACACACCATTCTGCATGGCCTCCGAGAGATGTCTCATCCACTGCTCCCTCTGCGAGGGCAAGATAGGGTCTGCAACCTTACCCTTGTACCGTGGGTCAAGGAGAGTTGCCAGCCAATAATGGTCCCTCTCCTTGATCCAAAGAATATGAGGATGATTCCGCAGGCTTTGCAGAATCAGGGAGGCCATGCAGTGTAGGTTAGCTGAGGCATTCGGTCCGAAGACCTCTGGGTCACTAAGGACGACATGATCCACAGCCACCTCCTCCCAGCCATGTACAATTCCACGGGTTTCTTGGGACTGTAAGTCATCCCTAAAAGACTGCTGCTGCTGATGCTGAGTGCCAGGCTCCACATCCATGCTGACACAATCCTCCTCCTCATCCTCTTCCTCTGTGATGGGTGGGACAGCAGGAACACTGTCTGGATAAAGGGGGCCTTGAGAGGCAAGGAAGTCCTCCTCTTCCTGCCTCAGTTCTGCCTCAAGTGCCCTGTCCATTATTCCACGCAGCGTATTCTCCAACAGGTGGACAAGAGGTACAGTGTCACTGATTCATGCACTGTCACTGTTCACCATCCTCGTGGCCTCCTCAAATGGTGACAGGACAGTGCATGCATCCCGGATCATGCCCCACTGGCATGGTGAAAAAACCTGCACAGGTACTCATTGACGGCCCTCTGCTGCGTGTGCAGCCACTGCAGCATGGCCAACGTTGAGTTCCACCTGGTGGGCATGTCACATATAAGGCGGTTCTTGGGCAGGTTCAACTCCTTTTGGAGCTCAGCCAGCTGAGCACTGGCATTATATGATCGGCGGAAATGCACACAGACTTTCCTGGCCTGCCTCAGGACATCCTGTAAGCCCAGGTACCTGCCCAAGAACCGCTGCACCACTAGGTTAAGGACGTGACCCACACAGGGCACATGGGTCAGTTGTTCCTGTCGTAGGGCGGAGAGGAGGTTGGAGCCATTGTCGCAAACCACCATGGCTTAAGCTGGCGTGGCGTCAACCACCTCTCGGCCTGCCCCTGCAGAGCTGACAAAATATCTGCTCCAGTGTGGCTCCTGTCCCCGAAACACACCAGCGAAAGCACAGCATGCATCTTTTTGCCTGCGTACTTGTGTAGCCCCTTGAACGCCTACGGTGCAATGATGGTTCCGAGGACAAAGCACAGGAAGAGGCCATGGAGGAAGAAGAAGAGGAGGGGGTGGAGGAGAGAGGTGTGTCACAACCAGTAGTAGCATTTTGGAGGCGTGGTGGCGGAACAACCTCCAACACTACTGCACCTTGTCCTGCATCCTTCCCAGCTGCCAGAAGAGTAACCCAATGGGCCATGAAAGATAGGTAACGTCCCTGTCCATGCCTGCTGGACAATGAGTCAGCGTTAATATGCACCTTATCTCTGACCGCCCTGTCCAGCGAGGCATGGACATTGCCTTCCACATGATGGTAGAGAGCCGGAATCGCCTTCCATGAGAAAAAGTGGTGTTTGGGAACCTGCCACTGAGGAACCGCACATTGCACAAACTCAGGGAAGGGGGCAGAGTCTACCAACTGAAACGGCAGCAGTTGAAGTGCTAGAAATTTAGCCAAGCTAGCATTCAACCACTTGGCATGTGGATGGCTGGGAGCGAACTTCTTTCAACGGTCCAGCAGCTGGGGCAGGGAAATTTGCCTGGTACAATCGGACTTCGTGTACTGCTAGCAGAGTGCCCACAAGTACTTCGCTGTGACCCACCTAATTCTGCACCTTCATTCCTCTCAGTGCAGGTTTCAGAGAGGACTCAAAGTATAGTGGGGTTGGAGATCCCAGCAGATGAGGAGCAAGGGGAGGTCCGCTTTGTTCTTTGGTGTGGGTCTTTAAGGTACTCTTGCCAACGAGCTGCATGGCAGGTCGACATATGTCTGGTCAAGCATGTGGTGCCCAAGCGGCTGATGTTTTGGCCACGCGAGATACGTTTGAGACATATGTTGCAAATAGCAGCAGTGCGATCTGATGCACTCATCTCAAAAAAGGCCCACACCAAAGAACTTTTGGAATAACGCACAGGCAGAGCTTTGCGGTGTGATTCAATCAGTGTGCTGCCCTTAAGCTGGCCCCGGAGGGCATCCTGCCTCGTTGGAGATGTGCCTCCTCTCTCCTCTTTCCTCTCTCTTCTCTCCCACCCACGTGGAGTCAGTGACCTCATCATCACCTCCCTCTTCAACACTGGAGCAAACCTGGCAGTACAGTATGCTGCAGCTGGTGGAACATGACTGCCAGATTGCTGTCCTTCTTGAGCATCCCCTCTCTCCGCGCTCATGCTACTGCCATCCTCTAGCTGGGTATAATCATCAGAGCCTTCCAAACGCTGGGCATTCTCCTGGAGCATGTACCCAACACTGTGCTCAAACAGTTCGGGGGACTCCTCAGGAGGACATGGTGGGTCTAGGGAAGGAGTGGCTGATGAAATTGAGATGAGGGAAGAGGACGCATTGGCAGCTGCTTTGCCAGTACCCTGAGCCTGGGTGAGAGAGGATGAGGAGGATGAGGAAGGCTTGGTCATCCACTTTACCAATTTTCGGCATTATGCAGCTCAACACGTCCAGCTGCCGAAAATAAGGACAAGCGCGTCCCATGGCCATGTGCCGATAACGATGCACTGCATCCATGACCAGCACTGTTGTCTCTAGACACAGAGCCTGCTTGCCCTCTTTTATTGGCTCGCGACTGTCTGCCTCTTCTTGTTGGCCTTCCAGACATACTAATGGCCTGCAGTGCGAAAACCAGCAATTGGGGAAGCTTTAGGTGCACACTGAGCAGGTGACACAGTACACCAACTGTCATTACTGCAGCTGCCTGCCTGTGGTATAAGATCTGAAGAACACCAGCAATTGGGGTAGCTTCAGATGTATACTGTGCAGGTGGCACAATACACCAACTGTAACTGCTGCAGCTGCCTGTGGTATAAAAACAGAACAACACCAGAAATTGGGGGTAGCTTTAGGTTTATTCTGTGCAGGTTACACACTACATCCAGTGTAGCTGCTGCAGATGCCTGTGTTACAGAAACAGAACAACACCAGCAAGAAGGGGTAGCTTCAAGTGTATAATGTGCAGGAGGCACAATACATCCACTGTAACTGCGCTAGGTTAACAAGCAAAGATGACGCTGTCCCTGCCTATCCTGCTCTCTACCTGCACGCCAACACACTACACAAGGCCACTGCACTGGCAGCCTTATATAGTGTGGGGCATGTACTAAACCCCCCTGAGCTATAATTGGCCACAGGCATCCTGCCTGTGGCCAATTATGGCTCTCCTCACTGCTGGCGCTGTGATTGGCCAAGCATGCGGGGTCACAGTGCATGCTTGGCCAATCATCAGCCAGCAATGTACTTTGAGGGCGCAATGCATTGTGGGCTGTGAGCGCCACACGAATATGGCACAAACGGCCCACAGAGTTCTGGATTCGCCGAACAGGTGAACAGCCGGTGTTCGAGTCGAACATGCGTTCGAGTCGAACACCGAGCTCATCCCCACTGGTGACCCCACAATAGGGATAAAACTTTTTCACATAAGGGAGTTTAACATGACTCGTGGCCACTCATTAAAATTAGAAGAAAAGAGGTTTAACCTTAACCACTTGCCGACCGCCGCACGCCGATGTACGTCGGCAGAATGGCACGGGCAGGCATAAGGGCTTACATGTACGTCCTTGCCTGCCCGCCGGTCGGGGGCCCGATCGGGCCCCCGCCCGGTGCCTGCGGCGGTCGGTATTCGTTCCGGAGCGATCCTGGACGAGGGGACGGCCATTCATTCATGGCCACCCCCTCGCGATCGCTCCCGGCAAATGAAAATGTCCGGTGACATCACTTCCTCTCCTGTAATGTAAACACAGGAGAGGAAGTGATGTATTCTCTCCTCCGTGTCGGTAGTTTTCGTTCCTGCACCGAGGAGAGAGGTTCGGTGAGTTGCACCAACACACCCCACATACAGTAGAACATGCCAGGCACACTCACACCCCCCCTTTACCCCCCGATCACCCCCCAATTACCCCTGCCCCCCCAGTCACAGTGACACCAATTGCTTTTTTTTTTTTTTTTTTGCATTGGTGTCATTTGTGACTGTAGTAACTGTTAGGGCAGTTAGGGTTAGCCCCCTTTAGTTCTAATGTGCCCCCTAACCCCCCCAATAAAGGTTTAACCCCGTGATCACCCCCCGTCGCCAGTGTCACTAAGGCTGGGTTCACATTGCAGCGGTTTATGAGAACGAATGTGATTCGCACCGCACTGCAGTGCAAATCACATCCGATCTCTGTGCGATTCGAGTTCAGCCATACAGATAGTATGGCTGAATTCGTGTCTCACCCGCCGCACCCGCCGCAAATTCGCACGGGACCCTTTTTTTGGCCCGCAGCAGAATCGGATCGCATGGGTGTTCACACCATGCGATCCGAGTTTGCAGATCGCACTGCGATATGCGAACTGATCTGGGGGTGTCATTAACATTTCACTGACACTCCCAGCAGTTCGCATAGGGCAGTGTGAACTGCCGCCGGGAGGCATGCGATGCGGGAACCCGCCGCGGATTCATGGCGTTCCCGCATCGCTCCAGTGTGAACCCAGCCTAATAAGCGATAGTTTTTCTGATCGCTGTATTAGTGTTACAGGTGACGCTAGTTAGGCAGGTAGGTATTTAGGTTCCCCCGCCCGGTGCCTGCGGCGGTCGGTATTCGTTCCGGAGCGATCCTGGACGAGGGGACGGCCATTCATTCATGGCCACCCCCTCGCGATCGCTCCCGGCAAATGAAAATGTCCGGTGACATCACTTCCTCTCCTGTAATGTAAACACAGGAGAGGAAGTGATGTATTCTCTCCTCCGTGTCGGTAGTTTTCGTTCCTGCACCGAGGAGAGAGGTTCGGTGAGTTGCACCAACACACCCCACATACAGTAGAACATGCCAGGCACACTCACACCCCCCCTTTACCCCCCGATCACCCCCCAATTACCCCTGCCCCCCCAGTCACAGTGACACCAATTGCTTTTTTTTTTTTTTTTTTGCATTGGTGTCATTTGTGACTGTAGTAACTGTTAGGGCAGTTAGGGTTAGCCCCCTTTAGTTCTAATGTGCCCCCTAACCCCCCCAATAAAGGTTTAACCCCGTGATCACCCCCCGTCGCCAGTGTCACTAAGGCTGGGTTCACATTGCAGCGGTTTATGAGAACGAATGTGATTCGCACCG
Source organism: Lithobates pipiens (assembly GCF_037356315.1). NCBI lineage: Eukaryota > Metazoa > Chordata > Amphibia > Anura > Ranidae > Lithobates > Lithobates pipiens. The sequence continues at coordinate 204,053,749 of NW_027507784.1, read as the reverse complement.
CACTGCAGTGCAAATCACATCCGATCTCTGTGCGATTCGAGTTCAGCCATACAGATAGTATGGCTGAATTCGTGTCTCACCCGCCGCACCCGCCGCAAATTCGCACGGGACCCTTTTTTTGGCCCGCAGCAGAATCGGATCGCATGGGTGTTCACACCATGCGATCCGAGTTTGCAGATCGCACTGCGATATGCGAACTGATCTGGGGGTGTCATTAACATTTCACTGACACTCCCAACAGTTCGCATAGGGCAGTGTGAACTGCCGCCGGGAGGCATGTGATGCGGGAACCCGCCGCGCATTCGTGGCGTTCCCACATCGCTCCAGTGTGAACCCAGCCTAATAAGCGATCATTTTTCTGATCACTGTATTAGTGTCACAGGTGACGCTAGTTAGGCAGGTAGGTATTTAGGTTCGCCGCAGCTTTTTATAGCGCCAGGGACCCCCATATACTACCGCATAAAGCCCCCTGATTGCCCCCTAGTTAACCCTTTCACCAGTGATCACCATATAACTGTTACAGGTGACGCTGGTTGGTTAGTTATTTTTTTATAGTTTCAGGGCACCCGCCATTTATTACCTAATAAAGGTTTAACCCCCTGATCACCCGGCGGGTGTCATTTGTGACTGTAATAACTGTTAGGGCAGTTAGGGTTAGCCCCCTTTAGTTCTAAGGTACCCCCCTAACCCCCCCAATAAAGGTTTAACCCCGTGATCACCCCCCGTCGCCAGTGTCACTAAGGCTGGGTTCACATTGCAGCGGTTTATGAGAACGGATGTGATTCGCACCGCACTGCAGTGCAAATCACATCCAATCTCTGTGCGATTCGAATTCGTGTCGCACCCGCCGCACCCGCCGCAAACTCGCACGGGACCCTTTTTTTGGCCCGCAGCAGAATCGGATCGCATGGGTGTTCACACCATGCGATCCGAGTTTGCAGATCGCACTGCGATATGCGAACTGATCTGGGGGTGTCATTAACATTTCACTGACACTCCCAACAGTTCGCATAGGGCAGTGTGAACTGCCGCCGGGAGGCATGTGATGCGGGAACCCGCCGCGCATTCGTGGCGTTCCCACATCGCTCCAGTGTGAACCCAGCCTAATAAGCGATCATTTTTCTGATCACTGTATTAGTGTCACAGGTGACGCTAGTTAGGCAGGTAGGTATTTAGGTTCGCCGCAGCTTTTTATAGCGCCAGGGACCCCCATATACTACCGCATAAAGCCCCCTGATTGCCCCCTAGTTAACCCTTTCACCAGTGATCACCATATAACTGTTACAGGTGACGCTGGTTGGTTAGTTATTTTTTTTATAGTTTCAGGGCACCCGCCATTTATTACCTAGTCTCACTAGTGTACCCCTAAATTTAGGGGTGTCTACTTTCCAAAATGGGGTCATTTGGGGGGGGTTTGTGCCATCTTGGCATTTTATGGCCTTCAAAACTGTAACGCCCTTAGAAAGCCTGAAGGCGGTGCTTGGTTTTCGGGGCCCCGTACGCGGCTAGGCTCCCAAAAAGTCCCACATATGTGGTATCCCCGTACTCAGGAGAAGCAGCAGAATTTATTTTGGGGTGTCATTTCACATATGCCCATGGCATGCGTGAGCAATATATCATTTAGTGACAACTTTGTGAAAAAAAAAAAAAAGTTTGTAATTTTCCCGCAACTTGTGGCAAAATATAAAATATTCCATGGACTCAACATGCCTCTCAGCAAATAGCTTGGGGTGTCTACTTTCTAAAATGGGGTCATTTGTGGGGGTTTTGTGCCATCTTGGCATTTTATGGCCTTCAAAACTGTAATAGGTAGTGAGGAGTGAAGTCAAATATTTACGCCCTTAGAAAACCTGAAGGCGGTTCTTGGCTTTCGGGGCCCCGTACGCGGCTAGGCTCCCAAAAAGTCCCACATATGTGGTATCCCCGTACTCAGGAGAAGCAGCAGAATTTATTTTGGGGTGTCATTTCACATATGCCCATAGCATATGTGAGCAATATATCATTTAGTGACAACTTTGTGAAAAAAAAATAAAAAAAAATTAAAGTTTGTAATTTTCCCGCAACTTGTGGCAAAATATAAAATATTCCATGGACTCAAAATGCCTCTCAGCAAATAGCTTGGGGTGTCTACTTTCTAAAATGGGGTCATTTGTGGGGGTTTTGTGCCATCTTGGCATTTTATGGCCTTCAAAACTGTAATAGGTAGTGAGAAGTGAAATCAAAAATTTACGCCCTTAGAAAGCCTGAAGGCGGTGCTTGGTTTTCGGGGCCCCGTACGCGGCTAGGCTCCCAAAAAGTCCCACATATGTGGTATCCCCGTACTCAGGAGAAGCAGCAGAATTTATTTTGGGGTGTCATTTCACATATGCCCATAGCATGTGTGAGCAATATATCATTTAGTGACAACTTTGTGTAAAAAAAAAATAAAAAAAATTTTTTTGTCATTATTCAATCGCTTGAGGCAAAAAAATAAAATATTCAATGGGCTCAACATGCCACTTATCAATTTCCTTAGGGTGTCTACTTTCCAAAATGGGGTCATTTGGGGGGGGTTTGTACTGCCCTGCCATTTTAGCACCTCAAGAAATGAGATAGGCAGTCGTAAACTAAAAGCTGCGTAAATTCCAGAAAACGTACCTTAGTTTGTAGATGTGACAACTTTTGCGCAAACCAATAAATATACAATTATTGACTTTTTTTTTTACCAAAGACATGTGGCTGAATACATTTTGGCCTAAATGTATGACTAAAATTGAGTTTATTGGATTTTTCTAATAACAAAAAGTAGAAAATATCATTTTTTTTTAAATTTGCGGTCTTTTTACGTTTATATCGCAAAAAATAAAAATCGCAGAGGCAATCAAATACCATCAAAAGAAAGCTCTATTTGTGGGAAGAAAAGGACGCAAATTTTGTTTGGGTACAACATTGCATGACCGCGCAATTACCAGTTAAAGCAGCGCAGTGCCAAATTGTAAAAAGACCTCTGGTCATTTACCAGCAAAATGGTCTGAAGGTGGTTAAACTACGTAGAGGGTTCTTTACTGTAAGAGCAGCAAGGATGTGGAATTCCCTTCCACAGGCGATGGTCTCAGCGATGGGCATTAATAGTTTCAAGAAACTATTAGATAAGCACCTGCATGACCACAACATACAGGGATATACAATGTAATACTGACATATAATCACACACATAGGTTGGACTTGATGGACTTGTGTCTTTTTTCAACTTCATCTACTATGTAACAATGTAACTATGTAATACTGCGATCAATGCTATAATATTGCATTGATTACTGTAAAAATGTCACTGGTAGTGAAAGGGTTAACCACTAGGGGGCGGGAGGGGTTAAGTGTGTCTTAGGGGAGTGTTTCTAACTGTCTGGGGGATGGGCTGTGTGTGAATTGACACTGATCGCTGCTCCTAATGACAGGGAGCAGACGATCAGTGTTCTGTCATTAGGCAGAATGGGGAGGTGCTGTTTACATCAGCATCTAACCGTTCTTCAACTCCGTGACACGATCGTGGGTATCCTCGTGGCGAATGTGTCTGCGGGTCCCGCTGGCAGGGTACGGGTACGTTACTTTGCCCAGCTGTGCCATTCTGCCGACATATATTTGCTGACAGCTGTCAACAAGTGGTTAAAGTGTGAAATAAGAAGGTTATGGCGCTAAACCCTATCAGTGATGAGATGAGTTAACTTATCAAAATCTAGTGTTTATTTTTTATATATAAAAAGAAAAAGAAAAAAGAAAAAACTGTTGGTGATACCGTGCAGAGATATCCTAAAGCAATTTTATCCAAAGAAAATTGTGTGTGATTAATGTGGAGTCAACATTCATGTTCCATTATAATTAAAATCAAAAATGGGTGTTAAATTATCCTATACGTATCAACCTGCTAAAAACATGTAAATATTCATTTAAATGTGCAAAATAGTGGAAATAATGTTAGTATTCGACAATATGTTAGTTTAAAACAGATTGTGCCAACATGTGCAAAAAATGTGCAAAAAAACAACTAAAGGTCAGAACAACCAAGGATCAGAAATGATTCAGCCAAAAAATCGCATGAAGACGCAAAATGTGCAAATAGACAATAACTAAGGATCAAAACAACCAGGGGTCTGAAATATTTTCAACCAATAATCGCATGAAGACGCATCTGTGTCCAATATAAGTCCAAAATTAATATTTGGCTTGATAATACTGCCTCTTCAGATTATTGTTGTAATTGTTACAAAAAGTCAATAGGGAGTATTTGATTCACTCGTGCAAATAGTGCGGGCTTTCAATTAGAGAACTTCATCCCCGGTGCGCCACTCAGTGTTATAGTGTGTAAATGCTCTCACCAGAGTTAATGCCCCTGTGGGGCTGGATGGACCTTCACAATGTAAGCCACTGTGTCGCTCTCTGGCTGCTGCTGGTGCACTGGGTGAAGCTTCGTTATTCCGTCCGTGTGGTATCCAACGTTAATTATATAAGGAAAGACATATCCATAGTGTAATACGTTCTTAACCAAATCGTTCGTTTATTAATATTAAAATCTACTCACATTTTACATTAAAAGCATATGCGTATAGAAAAACTCCGCCGTTCGTCTCAAACGAGTGCATACAACGTGGCCACGCCCTACGCGTTTCGTCACTACGACGTCCTCTGGAGCGGCCATATTGGTGCACCTTATTGCTTAAATAGGGTGCAGTGCTCCACTACGCCTGCGCTGAACTAACAGCGCCATTTTGGGTGTGGGATGCCCTTACTCTGCTGGGGATGAATACAATTACTCCCCCTAGCGCCCTTAGGGAAGACAGATATAATTAGCCTTGGAGCACTGCAGCCTACCCATAAACCATACTCAATTTAGATGACATTCCTTAGTCTTTTCCCATTTAACCGGACGTTTATAATTATTTCTATCTGGGGAATATTGAATAAGAAAACAAGAATGACAATAAGAATACAGTAAATAAATATATGTATAGGAATACATATATAAAATTCACATATATAAAAAATTCATACATATATATAAAAAAATTCTTACATAAAAAAATTCATACATAAAAAAGGGGGGTACACATTAATACTGAAGAAAACGCATGAAAATTTATAAAAATTATAAAAATTATAAAAATTATAAAAATTATGTGACATCATTTAAGGGGTTTTATTATATTTAAAAAAGTTTTTTTATGCATACTGATATGTAAATATAAAAGAAGAAATTATTCCAGAGGAAAGTTTTTCAAGAGGAGAGTTTTTTGGGGAGAAATTAAATTAAAATTCTTAAAAAGATATAAATGTATATGGAGGTACTAAGAAGGTCTATTTAGCATCGTCCTATAGGTGATTGTGATATTTGTGACTGTGTGTTTGGTTCCAACAGGGAAACTTTTAGATAATTTAGATAAGTCTTGTTGTAATTCTGACACATCTAATGTATTTTGAATGAATAACATTCGACCTAAACCCAAAAGTGTGGGCCATGAGGTTCATGAATTGTCTTGTGTTGGGGCAGATAGGCTACTTATATATGTGGTTAGGTCTTGTCGGGATCCTGTAACATTATGTATGTGTATGGATAACATTCGACTATGGAATGTTCGTCCAGCATTATCCAATGCTGAGGCAAGCAGTTAACTATTAAAAGTTAGTTAAGAAGCAATTGAGGTCTAATTCTATGTTCATTCCCCTTGGCTGGAGGGTATCTAAATTAAAAATCCATTTCGTTTCGTTCCTGGATATTTTGATCGTTTTGTCTTCCCCTCTCCAGTGGCCTCTTACTTTGTCTATTCCATAGAAAATCATTTGTCCAGGGTCCCGATTATGGAAATCCCTAAAGTGTTTGGAAACACTGTGTTTCTGGAAGCCTTTTTTGATATTTGCAATATGTTCCCTTATCCTGACTCTTAACTCCCTGGTGGTCCTTCCCACATATTGCTTATGGCAAGGACATTCAATGACGTAAGTGACGTGGGAGCTATTACAAGTAATCAATTCTTTGATTTTATATTCTTTTCCATTAGAGGTGGATTTAAAAATAGTTTTCTTTTTTTCGGTCTTTTTACTATTTCTGCATGGGAGGCAGTTTCCGCACTTATAAAATCCTTTTAGGGTCTCAGAGATTCTTATTTGTTTTGGTGGGTCCACCACATTTTTTACTAATTTGTTTCGGAGTGTTGGAGCCCTCCTGTAGATGAACCGTGGTTTGTTCGGCAGCATGGCCTGGAGTGAGCTGTCTGCTTGTAAAATCGGCCAGTGTTTTTTGATGATACGCTCCACATCTTTGTGTTGTCTGTTATACCCTGTAAGGAACGCGATGTTATGGAGGTTTTGTTTTGGTTTTACTTTCTTGCCTTCAATTAATTTTTTCCTATCCATATGTTTTACTTCATTTTTTAATTTACGGAGATTTTCTTCTTTATATCCTTTCTTCCTAAACCTTTCGATGATGATTTCCGCCTGCTTGTCAAAGTCGTCAATTTTGCTACAGTTCCTGTATAGCCGTAGAAGCTGGCCTTTGGGTATGTTCCCTAGCCACCTGGAATGGTGGCAGCTATTTGTGGGAATGTACCCATTGCGATCCGTGGTCTTGAAGAAGGTGCGGGTGCCAAGATTTCCTTCATGTTTGTAAATTTGGAGGTCCAGATAATCTACAGTCTGGGTATTAAACTTTCCTGTGAATTTAATGTGATATATATTGTCATTGATTTCTCCAAAAAAGTCTTGCAGTTGTTCTACCGTGCCTCCCCATACCAATACAATATCGTCTATATATCGACGGTAAAATTTCAAATTTTGCCTATGCACTCCATAGATTTGTTCTTCCTCCCATCGGTTCAAAAACAAGTTCGCCACACTTGGAGCGTACTTTGCCCCCATTGCCACGCCTTTCGTCTGTGTATAGAAAGTTCCATTGTACCAGAAATAGTTCGAAGTCATTGCCATCCTTAGACCTTCAATGATGTATTTTATTTGCTCCTGTTTTAAATCCGATAGTCGTTGTAATGCCCACTCGACACTGCTGTTGCCATCCTCTTGTTTTATATTTGTGTATAGCGATTCCACGTCTATCGTCACCAGTATGTCACTTTCACTAATGGGGATTCCATTCAAGTCCTCTAGTAATTGCTTACTCTCCCTTAAGTATGACCTTCCTTTTGTCACCAGGGGCTGTAGGAAACCATCCACATATGCCCCTAGCCTGGAAAACAAAGAATCGATTCCACTTATTATGGGTCTCCCGGGTGGGTGAGTTTGATTTTTGTGGATCTTAGGGACGTAATAAATAACTGGGGTCTTTGCCGCCTTTGGAAATAGGTATCTTACCTCCTTTTTATTCAAAATGCCTAGATCTTTACCTTTTTTGATATATTTCTTAAGTTTAGTTTCATATTCTGATTTCGGGTTTTTCTTCAACTTCTTGTATGTGTTAGGTATATTCAACAAGTTCTCCATTTCTTTCTCATAGTCTTGTCTATCCAAAATGACAAGGCCGCCTCCCTTGTCTGCGGGTCTGATGATGATCCCCTTTCTCTTTTCTATTGATTTAATGGTGTCCCATATTCCTTTTCCTTTGGTTTTCCTCACCTCTATATTCCTTAGGTCGTGTTCGACCATCTTCTTAAAGACCTTAATGTTTTCATCCTGCTGGACTTTGGGATTGAAGGTTGAGTTATTTCTTAATTGCGAGTGTTGGTAAAATGTGTTAGTATCTTCCTTCGTGTGGGGATTCTTGGTTGCAAAAAATTTTTTGATGTTAAGTTTCCTCACGAATCTTTGGAGGTCTATATATGTTTCAAATTTATCTAATCCCTTATCTGGGGCAAACTTTAAGCCCATGTCCAGCACCCTGAGCTCTTCCTCCGTAAAGACCACCTTACTTAAATTATAAATGCCCTCCCCTATTGTTCCCTTCTTCTTTTTCTGGAGGCCTCCTCTCTTTCCTCGTATGCGTTTTCTGCTCTTCTGTCTTGTGTCCAGTGTGTTTCTTCCCCTCTTTGATTCCGATGATGGCCGTTTCCCCCATAGTTCCTCCTCGTATTGTCTTCTCTGGTCCATCTCGGATTCCATCCACCATTTCTTCTGGGGGGCCCGTACTGTTGATTCCTTATTGGATATCGGAAAGGTCTCCATTCTCTCTGGGGACCATGTCTCGTATCTCTCGGGCCTGGTGGTCTGTGTTCCTGTCCCCTGGGAAAAAAATCTCTTTCAAATCTCCGGTTTCTAAATGGGGTGTATTGTGGGTATTCCCTTAGAGGAGAGTATCTGTTGTGATGTCTCGGAATGTTGGGTGTATAGGGAGTGTGATTTCCCCTATATCTGTCTTGCTCATATTCCCCTACTGTCCTCCCTTCGGGTCTCCTATACCCTGGTGTGTGTGGAATGTCATTTCTTACTGTTCCATCTTGTGTGTGTGTGGGTTGGTTCCACTCCTGTTCTGTGTCTTGGGTTGGGTTTTCCCTGGATTCTTCCATTATGGATAGTTCATTGTCTTCCTCGTTATAGTTGCCCTCTATTTGCCATTTGTAAACCTGCTGGTTTTTGTAATCCAGCACATCCCTCTTAAATTTCTTTTGTTTCTTTTGTTGTATTTCCTTATCATACTTTTTTATGTGTTCTTGTAAAATCTTCTCCCTATCTATATATTCTGCTGTTTCTTTAAATGGTATGAGTTGATCCCTAAGTTGTGATATCTCTGTTTCTATGTTTTTCAATTTATGTTGGCGTCTGATCACTATTTTCTGTAGGAGTGCTCTTTCGCTCTGATTGAAAAACTGGTACCACTCTTCCATAAGGTGCCTATCGCTTATTGCATCATTTGGGGAAACATCCCATCTTAATCTCCTGGGTGTTATTTGTTCCTCTATATACTTTTCAAGAATGGCCACATCCCACCATACCCTCAATTGCTTCTCAAGGCTATGTTTCAGGTGTTTGAATAAGCTATCCAAGTCCTGCTTAATGACCACATGTTCTTGATTAAATACCTCCACAAGGTTTACCATTCTGCTGTTAACATATTTAAAAATATCCATTGCTGCAACTTTGAATTGGGGCCCGATAGGTCCCTTGTGTATAGATAAATAAATAAATAAAGTCGCGCTATGGAAAAATCAGATCTCCAATGTGATAGAACTATGTGAAATAAAATTAAAATTAAAAAATGGAGAGAGAAAAGGAAATATACTGGGTTAGAGCTGCCTGTGCCTGAAGCCCTCACTTCCTTATTGGGGAAGAGAGGGAAATAAAAAGTGTGAAATAAAAAGGTTATGGCGCTAAACCCTATCAGTGATGAGATGAGTTAACTTATCAAAATCTAGTGTTTATTTTTTATATATAAAAAGAAAAAGAAAAAAGAAAAAACTGTTGGTGATACCGTGCAGAGATATCCTAAAGCAATTTTATCCAAAGAAAATTGTGTGTGATTAATGTGGAGTCAACATTCATGTTCCATTATAATTAAAATCAAAAATGGGTGTTAAATTATCCTATACGTATCAACCTGCTAAAAACATGTAAATATTCATTTAAATGTGCAAAATAGTGGAAATAATGTTAGTATTCGACAATATGTTAGTTTAAAACAGATTGTGCCAACATGTGCAAAAAATGTGCAAAAAAACAACTAAAGGTCAGAACAACCAAGGATCAGAAATGATTCAGCCAAAAAATCGCATGAAGACGCAAAATGTGCAAATAGACAATAACTAAGGATCAAAACAACCAGGGGTCTGAAATATTTTCAACCAATAATCGCATGAAGACGCATCTGTGTCCAATATAAGTCCAAAATTAATATTTGGCTTGATAATACTGCCTCTTCAGATTATTGTTGTAATTGTTACAAAAAGTCAATAGGGAGTATTGGATTCACTCGTGCAAATAGTGCGGGCTTTCAATTAGAGAACTTCATCCCCGGTGCGCCACTCAGTGTTATAGTGTGTAAATCCTCTCACCAGAGTTAATGCCCCTGTGGGGCTGGATGGACCTTCACAATGTAAGCCACTGTGTCGCTCTCTGGCTGCTGCTGGTGCACTGGGTGAAGCTTCGTTATTCCGTCCGTGTGGTATCCAACGTTAATTATATAAGGAAAGACATATCCATAGTGTAATACGTTCTTAACCAAATCGTTCGTTTATTAATATTAAAATCTACTCACATTTTACATTAAAAGCATATGCGTATAGAAAAACTCCGCCGTTCGTCTCAAACGAGTGCACACAACGTGGCCACGCCCTACGCGTTTCGTCACTACGACGTCCTCTGGAGCGGCCATATTGGTGCACCTTATTGCTTAAATAGGGTGCAGTGCTCCACTACGCCTGCGCTGAACTAACAGCGCCATTTTGGGTGTGGGATGCCCTTACTCTGCTGGGGATGAATACAATTACTCCCCCTAGCGCCCTTAGGGAAGACAGATATAATTAGCCTTGGAGCACTGCAGCCTACCCATAAACCATACTCAATTTAGATGACATTCCTTAGTCTTTTCCCATTTAACCGGACGTTTATAATTATTTCTATCTGGGGAATATTGAATAAGAAAACAAGAATGACAATAAGAATACAGTAAATAAATATATGTATAGGAATACATATATAAAATTCACATATATAAAAAATTCATACATATATATAAAAAAATTCTTACATAAAAAATTCATACATAAAAAAGGGGGGTACACATTAATACTGAAGAAAACGCATGAAAATTTATAAAAATTATAAAAATTATAAAAATTATAAAAATTATAAAAATTATGTGACATCATTTAAGGGGTTTTATTATATTTAAAAAAGTTTTTTTATGCATACTGATATGTAAATATAAAAGAAGAAATTATTCCAGAGGAAAGTTTTTCAAGAGGAGAGTTTTTTGGGGAGAAATTAAATTAAAATTCTTAAAAAGATATAAATGTATATGGAGGTACTAAGAAGGTCTATTTAGCATCGTCCTATAGGTGATTGTGATATTTGTGACTGTGTGTTTGGTTCCAACAGGGAAACTTTTAGATAATTTAGATAAGTCTTGTTGTAATTCTGACACATCTAATGTATTTTGAATGAATAACATTCGACCTAAACCCAAAAGTGTGGGCCATGAGGTTCATGAATTGTCTTGTGTTGGGGCAGATAGGCTACTTATATATGTGGTTAGGTCTTGTCGGGATCCTGTAACATTATGTATGTGTATGGATAACATTCGACTATGGAATGTTCGTCCAGCATTATCCAATGCTGAGGCAAGCAGTTAACTATTAAAAGTTAGTTAAGAAGCAATTGAGGTCTAATTCTATGTTCATTCCCCTTGGCTGGAGGGTATCTAAATTAAAAATCCATTTCGTTTCGTTCCTGGATATTTTGATCGTTTTGTCTTCCCCTCTCCAGTGGCCTCTTACTTTGTCTATTCCATAGAAAATCATTTGTCCAGGGTCCCGATTATGGAAATCCCTAAAGTGTTTGGAAACACTGTGTTTCTGGAAGCCTTTTTTGATATTTGCAATATGTTCCCTTATCCTGACTCTTAACTCCCTGGTGGTCCTTCCCACATATTGCTTATGGCAAGGACATTCAATGACGTAAGTGACGTGGGAGCTATTACAAGTAATCAATTCTTTGATTTTATATTCTTTTCCATTAGAGGTGGATTTAAAAATAGTTTTCTTTTTTTCGGTCTTTTTACTATTTCTGCATGGGAGGCAGTTTCCGCATTTATAAAATCCTTTTAGGGTCTCAGAGATTCTTATTTGTTTTGGTGGGTCCACCACATTTTTTACTAATTTGTTTCGGAGTGTTGGAGCCCTCCTGTAGATGAACCGTGGTTTGTTCGGCAGCATGGCCTGGAGTGAGCTGTCTGCTTGTAAAATCGGCCAGTGTTTTTTGATGATACGCTCCACATCTTTGTGTTGTCTGTTATACCCTGTAAGGAACGCGATGTTATGGAGGTTTTGTTTTGGTTTTACTTTCTTGCCTTCAATTAATTTTTTCCTATCCATATGTTTTACTTCATTTTTTAATTTACGGAGATTTTCTTCTTTATATCCTTTCTTCCTAAACCTTTCGATGATGATTTCCGCCTGCTTGTCAAAGTCGTCAATTTTGCTACAGTTCCTGTATAGCCGTAGAAGCTGGCCTTTGGGTATGTTCCCTAGCCACCTGGAATGGTGGCAGCTATTTGTGGGAATGTACCCATTGCGATCCGTGGTCTTGAAGAAGGTGCGGGTGCCAAGATTTCCTTCATGTTTGTAAATTTGGAGGTCCAGATAATCTACAGTCTGGGTATTAAACTTTCCTGTGAATTTAATGTGATATATATTGTCATTGATTTCTCCAAAAAAGTCTTGCAGTTGTTCTACCGTGCCTCCCCATACCAATACAATATCGTCTATATATCGACGGTAAAATTTCAAATTTTGCCTATGCACTCCATAGATTTGTTCTTCCTCCCATCGGTTCAAAAACAAGTTCGCCACACTTGGAGCGTACTTTGCCCCCATTGCCACGCCTTTCGTCTGTGTATAGAAAGTTCCATTGTACCAGAAATAGTTCGAAGTCATTGCCATCCTTAGACCTTCAATGATGTATTTTATTTGCTCCTGTTTTAAATCCGATAGTCGTTGTAATGCCCACTCGACACTGCTGTTGCCATCCTCTTGTTTTATATTTGTGTATAGCGATTCCACGTCTATCGTCACCAGTATGTCACTTTCACTAATGGGGATTCCATTCAAGTCCTCTAGTAATTGCTTACTGTCCCTTAAGTATGACCTTCCTTTTGTCACCAGGGGCTGTAGGAAACCATCCACATATGCCCCTAGCCTGGAAAACAAAGAATCGATTCCACTTATTATGGGTCTCCCGGGTGGGTGAGTTTGATTTTTGTGGATCTTAGGGACGTAATAAATAACTGGGGTCTTTGCCGCCTTTGGAAATAGGTATCTTACCTCCTTTTTATTCAAAATGCCTAGATCTTTACCTTTTTTGATATATTTCTTAAGTTTAGTTTCATATTCTGATTTCGGGTTTTTCTTCAACTTCTTGTATGTGTTAGGTATATTCAACAAGTTCTCCATTTCTTTCTCATAGTCTTGTCTATCCAAAATGACAAGGCCGCCTCCCTTGTCTGCGGGTCTGATGATGATCCCCTTTCTCTTTTCTATTGATTTAATGGTGTCCCATATTCCTTTTCCTTTGGTTTTCCTCACCTCTATATTCCTTAGGTCGTGTTCGACCATCTTCTTAAAGACCTTAATGTTTTCATCCTGCTGGACTTTGGGATTGAAGGTTGAGTTATTTCTTAATTGCGAGTGTTGGTAAAATGTGTTAGTATCTTCCTTCGTGTGGGGATTCTTGGTTGCAAAAATTTTTTTGATGTTAAGTTTCCTCACGAATCTTTGGAGGTCTATATATGTTTCAAATTTATCTAATCCCTTATCTGGGGCAAACTTTAAGCCCATGTCCAGCACCCTGAGCTCTTCCTCCGTAAAGACCACCTTACTTAAATTATAAATGCCCTCCCCTATTGTTCCCTTCTTCTTTTTCTGGAGGCCTCCTCTCTTTCCTCGTATGCGTTTTCTGCTCTTCTGTCTTGTGTCCAGTGTGTTTCTTCCCCTCTTTGATTCCGATGATGGCCGTTTCCCCCATAGTTCCTCCTCGTATTGTCTTCTCTGGTCCATCTCGGATTCCATCCACCATTTCTTCTGGGGGGCCCGTACTGTTGATTCCTTATTGGATATCGGAAAGGTCTCCATTCTCTCTGGGGACCATGTCTCGTATCTCTCGGGCCTGGTGGTCTGTGTTCCTGTCCCCTGGGAAAAAAATCTCTTTCAAATCTCCGGTTTCTAAATGGGGTGTATTGTGGGTATTCCCTTAGAGGAGAGTATCTGTTGTGATGTCTCGGAATGTTGGGTGTATAGGGAGTGTGATTTCCCCTATATCTGTCTTGCTCATATTCCCCTACTGTCCTCCCTTCGGGTCTCCTATACCCTGGTGTGTGTGGAATGTCATTTCTTACTGTTCCATCTTGTGTGTGTGTGGGTTGGTTCCACTCCTGTTCTGTGTCTTGGGTTGGGTTTTCCCTGGATTCTTCCATTATGGATAGTTCATTGTCTTCCTCGTTATAGTTGCCCTCTATTTGCCATTTGTAAACCTGCTGGTTTTTGTAATCCAGCACATCCCTCTTAAATTTCTTTTGTTTCTTTTGTTGTATTTCCTTATCATACTTTTTTATGTGTTCTTGTAAAATCTTCTCCCTATCTATATATTCTGCTGTTTCTTTAAATGGTATGAGTTGATCCCTAAGTTGTGATATCTCTGTTTCTATGTTTTTCAATTTATGTTGGCGTCTGATCACTATTTTCTGTAGGAGTGCTCTTTCGCTCTGATTGAAAAACTGGTACCACTCTTCCATAAGGTGCCTATCGCTTATTGCATCATTTGGGGAAACATCCCATCTTAATCTCCTGGGTGTTATTTGTTCCGCTATATACTTTTCAAGAATGGCCACATCCCACCATACCCTCAATTGCTTCTCAAGGCTATGTTTCAGGTGTTTGAATAAGCTATCCAAGTCCTGCTTAATGACCACATGTTCTTGATTAAATACCTCCACAAGGTTTACCATTCTGCTGTTAACATATTTAAAAATATCCATTGCTGCAACTTTGAATTGGGGCCCGATAGGTCCCTTGTGTATAGATAAATAAATAAATAAAGTCGCGCTATGGAAAAATCAGATCTCCAATGTGATAGAACTATGTGAAATAAAATTAAAATTAAAAAATGGAGAGAGAAAAGGAAATATACTGGGTTAGAGCTGCCTGTGCCTGAAGCCCTCACTTCCTTATTGGGGAAGAGAGGGAAATAAAAAGTGTGAAATAAAAAGGTTATGGCGCTAAACCCTATCAGTGATGAGATGAGTTAACTTATCAAAATCTAGTGTTTATTTTTTATATATAAAAAGAAAAAGAAAAAAGAAAAAACTGTTGGTGATACCGTGCAGAGATATCCTAAAGCAATTTTATCCAAAGAAAATTGTGTGTGATTAATGTGGAGTCAACATTCATGTTCCATTATAATTAAAATCAAAAATGGGTGTTAAATTATCCTATACGTATCAACCTGCTAAAAACATGTAAATATTCATTTAAATGTGCAAAATAGTGGAAATAATGTTAGTATTCGACAATATGTTAGTTTAAAACAGATTGTGCCAACATGTGCAAAAAATGTGCAAAAAAACAACTAAAGGTCAGAACAACCAAGGATCAGAAATGATTCAGCCAAAAAATCGCATGAAGACGCAAAATGTGCAAATAGACAATAACTAAGGATCAAAACAACCAGGGGTCTGAAATATTTTCAACCAATAATCGCATGAAGACGCATCTGTGTCCAATATAAGTCCAAAATTAATATTTGGCTTGATAATACTGCCTCTTCAGATTATTGTTGTAATTGTTACAAAAAGTCAATAGGGAGTATTTGATTCACTCGTGCAAATAGTGCGGGCTTTCAATTAGAGAACTTCATCCCCGGTGCGCCACTCAGTGTTATAGTGTGTAAATGCTCTCACCAGAGTTAATGCCCCTGTGGGGCTGGATGGACCTTCACAATGTAAGCCACTGTGTCGCTCTCTGGCTGCTGCTGGTGCACTGGGTGAAGCTTCGTTATTCCGTCCGTGTGGTATCCAACGTTAATTATATAAGGAAAGACATATCCATAGTGTAATACGTTCTTAACCAAATCGTTCGTTTATTAATATTAAAATCTACTCACATTTTACATTAAAAGCATATGCGTATAGAAAAACTCCGCCGTTCGTCTCAAACGAGTGCACACAACGTGGCCACGCCCTACGCGTTTCGTCACTACGACGTCCTCTGGAGCGGCCATATTGGTGCACCTTATTGCTTAAATAGGGTGCAGTGCTCCACTACGCCTGCGCTGAACTAACAGCGCCATTTTGGGTGTGGGATGCCCTTACTCTGCTGGGGATGAATACAATTACTCCCCCTAGCGCCCTTAGGGAAGACAGATATAATTAGCCTTGGAGCACTGCAGCCTACCCATAAACCATACTCAATTTAGATGACATTCCTTAGTCTTTTCCCATTTAACCGGACGTTTATAATTATTTCTATCTGGGGAATATTGAATAAGAAAACAAGAATGACAATAAGAATACAGTAAATAAATATATGTATAGGAATACATATATAAAATTCACATATATAAAAAATTCATACATATATATAAAAACATTCTTACATAAAAAATTCATACATAAAAAAGGGGGGTACACATTAATACTGAAGAAAACGCATGAAAATTTATAAAAATTATAAAAATTATAAAAATTATAAAAATTATGTGACATCATTTAAGGGGTTTTATTATATTAAAAAAAGTTTTTTTATGCATACTGATATGTAAATATAAAAGAAGAAATTATTCCAGAGGAAAGTTTTTCAAGAGGAGAGTTTTTTGGGGAGAAATTAAATTAAAATTCTTAAAAAGATATAAATGTATATGGAGGTACTAAGAAGGTCTATTTAGCATCGTCCTATAGGTGATTGTGATATTTGTGACTGTGTGTTTGGTTCCAACAGGGAAACTTTTAGATAATTTAGATAAGTCTTGTTGTAATTCTGACACATCTAATGTATTTTGAATGAATAACATTCGACCTAAACCCAAAAGTGTGGGCCATGAGGTTCATGAATTGTCTTGTGTTGGGGCAGATAGGCTACTTATATATGTGGTTAGGTCTTGTCGGGATCCTGTAACATTATGTATGTGTATGGATAACATTCGACTATGGAATGTTCGTCCAGCATTATCCAATGCTGAGGCAAGCAGTTAACTATTAAAAGTTAGTTAAGAAGCAATTGAGGTCTAATTCTATGTTCATTCCCCTTGGCTGGAGGGTATCTAAATTAAAAATCCATTTCGTTTCGTTCCTGGATATTTTGATCGTTTTGTCTTCCCCTCTCCAGTGGCCTCTTACTTTGTCTATTCCATAGAAAATCATTTGTCCAGGGTCCCGATTATGGAAATCCCTAAAGTGTTTGGAAACACTGTGTTTCTGGAAGCCTTTTTTGATATTTGCAATATGTTCCCTTATCCTGACTCTTAACTCCCTGGTGGTCCTTCCCACATATTGCTTATGGCAAGGACATTCAATGACGTAAGTGACGTGGGAGCTATTACAAGTAATCAATTCTTTGATTTTATATTCTTTTCCATTAGAGGTGGATTTAAAAATAGTTTTCTTTTTTTCGGTCTTTTTACTATTTCTGCATGGGAGGCAGTTTCCGCACTTATAAAATCCTTTTAGGGTCTCAGAGATTCTTATTTGTTTTGGTGGGTCCACCACATTTTTTACTAATTTGTTTCGGAGTGTTGGAGCCCTCCTGTAGATGAACCGTGGTTTGTTCGGCAGCATGGCCTGGAGTGAGCTGTCTGCTTGTAAAATCGGCCAGTGTTTTTTGATGATACGCTCCACATCTTTGTGTTGTCTGTTATACCCTGTAAGGAACGCGATGTTATGGAGGTTTTGTTTTGGTTTTACTTTCTTGCCTTCAATTAATTTTTTCCTATCCATATGTTTTACTTCATTTTTTAATTTACGGAGATTTTCTTCTTTATATCCTTTCTTCCTAAACCTTTCGATGATGATTTCCGCCTGCTTGTCAAAGTCGTCAATTTTGCTACAGTTCCTGTATAGCCGTAGAAGCTGGCCTTTGGGTATGTTCCCTAGCCACCTGGAATGGTGGCAGCTATTTGTGGGAATGTACCCATTGCGATCCGTGGTCTTGAAGAAGGTGGGGGTGCCAAGATTTCCTTCATGTTTGTAAATTTGGAGGTCCAGATAATCTACAGTCTGGGTATTAAACTTTCCTGTGAATTTAATGTGATATATATTGTCATTGATTTCTCCAAAAAAGTCTTGCAGTTGTTCTACCGTGCATCCCCATACCAATACAATATCGTCTATATATCGACGGTAAAATTTCAAATTTTGCCTATGCACTCCATAGATTTGTTCTTCCTCCCATCGGTTCAAAAACAAGTTCGCCACACTTGGAGCGTACTTTGCCCCCATTGCCACGCCTTTCGTCTGTGTATAGAAAGTTCCATTGTACCAAAAATAGTTCGAAGTCATTGCCATCCTTAGACCTTCAATGATGTATTTTATTTGCTCCTGTTTTAAATCCGATAGTCGTTGTAATGCCCACTCGACACTGCTGATGCCATCCTCTTGTTTTATATTTGTGTATAGCGATTCCACGTCTATCGTCACCAGTATGTCACTTTCACTAATGGGGATTCCATTCAAGTCCTCTAGTAATTGCTTACTGTCCCTTAAGTATGACCTTCCTTTTGTCACCAGGGGCTGTAGGAAACCATCCACATATGCCCCTAGCCTGGAAAACAAAGAATCGATTCCACTTATTATGGGTCTCCCGGGTGGGTGAGTTTGATTTTTGTGGATCTTAGGGACGTAATAAATAACTGGGGTCTTTGCCGCCTTTGGAAATAGGTATCTTACCTCCTTTTTATTCAAAATGCCTAGATCTTTACCTTTTTTGATATATTTCTTAAGTTTAGTTTCATATTCTGATTTCGGGTTTTTCTTCAACTTCTTGTATGTGTTAGGTATATTCAACAAGTTCTCCATTTCTTTCTCATAGTCTTGTCTATCCAAAATGACAAGGCCGCCTCCCTTGTCTGCGGGTCTGATGATGATCCTCTTTCTCTTTTCTATTGATTTAATGGTGTCCCATATTCCTTTTCCTTTGGTTTTCCTCACCTCTATATTCCTTAGGTCGTGTTCGACCATCTTCTTAAAGACCTTAATGTTTTCATCCTGCTGGACTTTGGGATTGAAGGTTGAGTTATTTCTTAATTGCGAGTGTTGGTAAAATGTGTTAGTATCTTCCTTCGTGTGGGGATTCTTGGTTGCAAAAAATTTTTTGATGTTAAGTTTCCTCACAAATCTTTGGAGGTCTATATATGTTTCAAATTTATCTAATCCCTTATCTGGGGCAAACTTTAAGCCCATGTCCAGCACCCTGAGCTCTTTCTCCGTAAAGACCACCTTACTTAAATTATAAATGCCCTCCCCTATTGTTCCCTTCTTCTTTTTCTGGAGGCCTCCTCTCTTTCCTCGTATGCGTTTTCTGCTCTTCTGTCTTGTGTCCAGTGTGTTTCTTCCCCTCTTTGATTCCGATGATGGCCGTTTCCCCCATAGTTCCTCCTCGTATTGTCTTCTCTGGTCCATCTCGGATTCCATCCACCATTTCTTCTGGGGGGCCCGTACTGTTGATTCCTTATTGGATATCGGAAAGGTCTCCATTCTCTCTGGGGACCATGTCTCGTATCTCTCGGGCCTGGTGGTCTGTGTTCCTGTCCCCTGGGAAAAAAATCTCTTTCAAATCTCCGGTTTCTAAATGGGGTGTATTGTGGGTATTCCCTTAGAGGAGAGTATCTGTTGTGATGTCTCGGAATGTTGGGTGTATAGGGAGTGTGATTTCCCCTATATCTGTCTTGCTCATATTCCCCTACTGTCCTCCCTTCGGGTCTCCTATACCCTGGTGTGTGTGGAATGTCATTTCTTACTGTTCCATCTTGTGTGTGTGTGGGTTGGTTCCACTCCTGTTCTGTGTCTTGGGTTGGGTTTTCCCTGGATTCTTCCATTATGGATAGTTCATTGTCTTCCTCGTCATAGTTGCCCTCTATTTGCCATTTGTAAACCTGCTGGTTTTTGTAATCCAGCACATCCCTCTTAAATTTCTTTTGTTTCTTTTGTTGTATTTCCTTATCATACTTTTTTATGTGTTCTTGTAAAATCTTCTCCCTATCTATATATTCTGCTGTTTCTTTAAATGGTATGAGTTGATCCCTAAGTTGTGATATCTCTGTTTCTATGTTTTTTAATTTATGTTGGCGTCTGATCACTATTTTCTGTAGGAGTGCTCTTTCGCTCTGATTGAAAAACTGGTACCACTCTTCCATAAGGTGCCTATCGCTTATTGCATCATTTGGGGAAACATCCCATCTTAATCTCCTGGGTGTTATTTGTTCCGCTATATACTTTTCAAGAATGGCCACATCCCACCATACCCTCAATTGCTTCTCAAGGCTATGTTTCAGGTGTTTGAATAAGCTATCCAAGTCCTGCTTAATGACCACATGTTCTTGATTAAATACCTCCACAAGGTTTACCATTCTGCTGTTAACATATTTAAAAATATCCATTGCTGCAACTTTGAATTGGGGCCCGATAGGTCCCTTGTGTATAGATAAATAAATAAATAAAGTCGCGCTATGGAAAAATCAGATCTCCAATGTGATAGAACTATGTGAAATAAAATTAAAATTAAAAAATGGAGAGAGAAAAGGAAATATACTGGGTTAGAGCTGCCTGTGCCTGAAGCCCTCACTTCCTTATTGGGGAAGAGAGGGAAATAAAAAGTGTGAAATAAAAAGGTTATGGCGCTAAACCCTATCAGTGATGAGATGAGTTAACTTATCAAAATCTAGTGTTTATTTTTTATATATAAAAAGAAAAAGAAAAAAGAAAAAACTGTTGGTGATACCGTGCAGAGATATCCTAAAGCAATTTTATCCAAAGAAAATTGTGTGTGATTAATGTGGAGTCAACATTCATGTTCCATTATAATTAAAATCAAAAATGGGTGTTAAATTATCCTATACGTATCAACCTGCTAAAAACATGTAAATATTCATTTAAATGTGCAAAATAGTGGAAATAATGTTAGTATTCGACAATATGTTAGTTTAAAACAGATTGTGCCAACATGTGCAAAAAATGTGCAAAAAAACAACTAAAGGTCAGAACAACCAAGGATCAGAAATGATTCAGCCAAAAAATCGCATGAAGACGCAAAATGTGCAAATAGACAATAACTAAGGATCAAAACAACCAGGGGTCTGAAATATTTTCAACCAATAATCGCATGAAGACGCATCTGTGTCCAATATAAGTCCAAAATTAATATTTGGCTTGATAATACTGCCTCTTCAGATTATTGTTGTAATTGTTAAAAAAAGTCAATAGGGAGTATTTGATTCACTCGTGCAAATAGTGCGGGCTTTCAATTAGAGAACTTCATCCCCGGTGCGCCACTCAGTGTTATAGTGTGTAAATGCTCTCACCAGAGTTAATGCCCCTGTGGGGCTGGATGGACCTTCACAATGTAAGCCACTGTGTCGCTCTCTGGCTGCTGCTGGTGCACTGGGTGAAGCTTCGTTATTCCGTCCGTGTGGTATCCAACGTTAATTATATAAGGAAAGACATATCCATAGTGTAATACGTTCTTAACCAAATCGTTCGTTTATTAATATTAAAATCTACTCACATTTTACATTAAAAGCATATGCGTATAGAAAAACTCCGCCGTTCGTCTCAAACGAGTGCACACAACGTGGCCACGCCCTACGCGTTTCGTCACTACGACGTCCTCTGGAGCGGCCATATTGGTGCACCTTATTGCTTAAATAGGGTGCAGTGCTCCACTACGCCTGCGCTGAACTAACAGCGCCATTTTGGGTGTGGGATGCCCTTACTCTGCTGGGGATGAATACAATTACTCCCCCTAGCGCCCTTAGGGAAGACAGATATAATTAGCCTTGGAGCACTGCAGCCTACCCATAAACCATACTCAATTTAGATGACATTCCTTAGTCTTTTCCCATTTAACCGGACGTTTATAATTATTTCTATCTGGGGAATATTGAATAAGAAAACAAGAATGACAATACGAATACAGTAAATAAATATATGTATAGGAATACATATATAAAATTCACATATATAAAAAATTCATACATATATATAAAAACATTCTTACATAAAAAATTCATACATAAAAAAGGGGGGTACACATTAATACTGAAGAAAACGCATGAAAATTTATAAAAATTATAAAAATTATAAAAATTATGTGACATCATTTAAGGGGTTTTATTATATTTAAAAAAGTTTTTTTATGCATACTGATATGTAAATATAAAAGAAGAAATTATTCCAGAGGAAAGTTTTTCAAGAGGAGAGTTTTTTGGGGAGAAATTAAATTAAAATTCTTAAAAAGATATAAATGTATATGGAGGTACTAAGAAGGTCTATTTAGCATCGTCCTATAGGTGATTGTGATATTTGTGACTGTGTATTTGGTTCCAACAGGGAAACTTTTAGATAATTTAGATAAGTCTTGTTGTAATTCTGACACATCTAATGTATTTTGAATGAATAACATTCGACCTAAACCCAAAAGTGTGGGCCATGAGGTTCATGAATTGTCTTGTGTTGGGGCAGATAGGCTACTTATATATGTGGTTAGGTCTTGTCGGGATCCTGTAACATTATGTATGTGTATGGATAACATTCGACTATGGAATGTTCGTCCAGCATTATCCAATGCTGAGGCAAGCAGTTAACTATTAAAAGTTAGTTAAGAAGCAATTGAGGTCTAATTCTATGTTCATTCCCCTTGGCTGGAGGGTATCTAAATTAAAAATCCATTTCGTTTCGTTCCTGGATATTTTGATCGTTTTGTCTTCCCCTCTCCAGTGGCCTCTTACTTTGTCTATTCCATAGAAAATCATTTGTCCAGGGTCCCGATTATGGAAATCCCTAAAGTGTTTGGAAACACTGTGTTTCTGGAAGCCTTTTTTGATATTTGCAATATGTTCCCTTATCCTGACTCTTAACTCCCTGGTGGTCCTTCCCACATATTGCTTATGGCAAGGACATTCAATGACGTAAGTGACGTGGGAGCTATTACAAGTAATCAATTCTTTGATTTTATATTCTTTTCCATTAGAGGTGGATTTAAAAATAGTTTTCTTTTTTTCGGTCTTTTTACTATTTCTGCATGGGAGGCAGTTTCCGCACTTATAAAATCCTTTTAGGGTCTCAGAGATTCTTATTTGTTTTGGTGGGTCCACCACATTTTTTACTAATTTGTTTCGGAGTGTTGGAGCCCTCCTGTAGATGAACCGTGGTTTGTTCGGCAGCATGGCCTGGAGTGAGCTGTCTGCTTGTAAAATCGGCCAGTGTTTTTTGATGATACGCTCCACATCTTTGTGTTGTCTGTTATACCCTGTAAGGAACGCGATGTTATGGAGGTTTTGTTTTGGTTTTACTTTCTTGCCTTCAATTAATTTTTTCCTATCCATATGTTTTACTTCATTTTTTAATTTACGGAGATTTTCTTCTTTATATCCTTTCTTCCTAAACCTTTCGATGATGATTTCCGCCTGCTTGTCAAAGTCGTCAATTTTGCTACAGTTCCTGTATAGCCGTAGAAGCTGGCCTTTGGGTATGTTCCCTAGCCACCTGGAATGGTGGCAGCTATTTGTGGGAATGTACCCATTGCGATCCGTGGTCTTGAAGAAGGTGCGGGTGCCAAGATTTCCTTCATGTTTGTAAATTTGGAGGTCCAGATAATCTACAGTCTGGGTATTAAACTTTCCTGTGAATTTAATGTGATATATATTGTCATTGATTTCTCCAAAAAAGTCTTGCAGTTGTTCTACCGTGCCTCCCCATACCAATACAATATCGTCTATATATCGACGGTAAAATTTCAAATTTTGCCTATGCACTCCATAGATTTGTTCTTCCTCCCATCGGTTCAAAAACAAGTTCGCCACACTTGGAGCGTACTTTGCCCCCATTGCCACGCCTTTCGTCTGTGTATAGAAAGTTCCATTGTACCAGAAATAGTTCGAAGTCATTGCCATCCTTAGACCTTCAATGATGTATTTTATTTGCTCCTGTTTTAAATCCGATAGTCGTTGTAATGCCCACTCGACACTGCTGATGCCATCCTCTTGTTTTATATTTGTGTATAGCGATTCCACGTCTATCGTCACCAGTATGTCACTTTCACTAATGGGGATTCCATTCAAGTCCTCTAGTAATTGCTTACTGTCCCTTAAGTATGACCTTCCTTTTGTCACCAGGGGCTGTAGGAAACCATCCACATATGCCCCTAGCCTGGAAAACAAAGAATCGATTCCACTTATTATGGGTCTCCCGGGTGGGTGAGTTTGATTTTTGTGGATCTTAGGGACGTAATAAATAACTGGGGTCTTTGCCGCATTTGAAAATAGGTATCTTATCTCCTTTTTATTCAAAATGCCTAGATCTTTACCTTTTTTGATATATTTCTTAAGTTTAGTTTCATATTCTGATTTCGGGTTTTTCTTCAACTTCTTGTATGTGTTAGGTATATTCAACAAGTTCTCCATTTCTTTCTCATAGTCTTGTCTATCCAAAATGACAAGGCCGCCTCCCTTGTCTGCGGGTCTGATGATGATCCCCTTTCTCTTTTCTATTGATTTAATGGTGTCCCATACTCCTTTTCCTTTGGTTTTCCTCACCTCTATATTCCTTAGGTCGTGTTCGACCATCTTCTTAAAGACCTTAATGTTTTCATCCTGCTGGACTTTGGGATTGAAGGTTGAGTTATTTCTTAATTGCGAGTGTTGGTAAAATGTGTTAGTATCTTCCTTCGTGTGGGGATTCTTGGTTGCAAAAAATTTTTTGATGTTAAGTTTCCTCACGAATCTTTGGAGGTCTATATATGTTTCAAATTTATCTAATCCCTTATCTGGGGCAAACTTTAAGCCCATGTCCAGCACCCTGAGCTCTTTCTCCGTAAAGACCACCTTACTTAAATTATAAATGCCCTCCCCTATTGTTCCCTTCTTCTTTTTCTGGAGGCCTCCTCTCTTTCCTCGTATGCGTTTTCTGCTCTTCTGTCTTGTGTCCAGTGTGTTTCTTCCCCTCTTTGATTCCGATGATGGCCGTTTCCCCCATAGTTCCTCCTCGTATTGTCTTCTCTGGTCCATCTCGGATTCCATCCACCATTTCTTCTGGGGGGCCCGTACTGTTGATTCCTTATTGGATATCGGAAAGGTCTCCATTCTCTCTGGGGACCATGTCTCGTATCTCTCGGGCCTGGTGGTCTGTGTTCCTGTCCCCTGGGAAAAAAATCTCTTTCAAATCTCCGGTTTCTAAATGGGGTGTATTGTGGGTATTCCCTTAGAGGAGAGTATCTGTTGTGATGTCTCGGAATGTTGGGTGTATAGGGAGTGTGATTTCCCCTATATCTGTCTTGCTCATATTCCCCTACTGTCCTCCCTTCGGGTCTCCTATACCCTGGTGTGTGTGGAATGTCATTTCTTACTGTTCCATCTTGTGTGTGTGTGGGTTGGTTCCACTCCTGTTCTGTGTCTTGGGTTGGGTTTTCCCTGGATTCTTCCATTATGGATAGTTCATTGTCTTCCTCGTTATAGTTGCCCTCTATTTGCCATTTGTAAACCTGCTGGTTTTTGTAATCCAGCACATCCCTCTTAAATTTCTTTTGTTTCTTTTGTTGTATTTCCTTATCATACTTTTTTATGTGTTCTTGTAAAATCTTCTCCCTATCTATATATTCTGCTGTTTCTTTAAATGGTATGAGTTGATCCCTAAGTTGTGATATCTCTGTTTCTATGTTTTTCAATTTATGTTGGCGTCTGATCACTATTTTCTGTAGGAGTGCTCTTTCGCTCTGATTGAAAAACTGGTACCACTCTTCCATAAGGTGCCTATCGCTTATTGCATCATTTGGGGAAACATCCCATCTTAATCTCCTGGGTGTTATTTGTTCCGCTATATACTTTTCAAGAATGGCCACATCCCACCATACCCTCAATTGCTTCTCAAGGCTATGTTTCAGGTGTTTGAATAAGCTATCCAAGTCCTGCTTAATGACCACATGTTCTTGATTAAATACCTCCACAAGGTTTACCATTCTGCTGTTAACATATTTAAAAATATCCATTGCTGCAACTTTGAATTGGGGCCCGATAGGTCCCTTGTGTATAGATAAATAAATAAATAAAGTCGCGCTATGGAAAAATCAGATCTCCAATGTGATAGAACTATGTGAAATAAAATTAAAATTAAAAAATGGAGAGAGAAAAGGAAATATACTGGGTTAGAGCTGCCTGTGCCTGAAGCCCTCACTTCCTTATTGGGGAAGAGAGGGAAATAAAAAGTGTGAAATAAAAAGGTTATGGCGCTAAACCCTATCAGTGATGAGATGAGTTAACTTATCAAAATCTAGTGTTTATTTTTTATATATAAAAAGAAAAAGAAAAAAGAAAAAACTGTTGGTGATACCGTGCAGAGATATCCTAAAGCAATTTTATCCAAAGAAAATTGTGTGTGATTAATGTGGAGTCAACATTCATGTTCCATTATAATTAAAATCAAAAATGGGTGTTAAATTATCCTATACGTATCAACCTGCTAAAAACATGTAAATATTCATTTAAATGTGCAAAATAGTGGAAATAATGTTAGTATTCGACAATATGTTAGTTTAAAACAGATTGTGCCAACATGTGCAAAAAATGTGCAAAAAAACAACTAAAGGTCAGAACAACCAAGGATCAGAAATGATTCAGCCAAAAAATCGCATGAAGACGCAAAATGTGCAAATAGACAATAACTAAGGATCAAAACAACCAGGGGTCTGAAATATTTTCAACCAATAATCGCATGAAGACGCATCTGTGTCCAATATAAGTCCAAAATTAATATTTGGCTTGATAATACTGCCTCTTCAGATTATTGTTGTAATTGTTACAAAAAGTCAATAGGGAGTATTTGATTCACTCGTGCAAATAGTGCGGGCTTTCAATTAGAGAACTTCATCCCCGGTGCGCCACTCAGTGTTATAGTGTGTAAATGCTCTCACCAGAGTTAATGCCCCTGTGGGGCTGGATGGACCTTCACAATGTAAGCCACTGTGTCGCTCTCTGGCTGCTGCTGGTGCACTGGGTGAAGCTTCGTTATTCCGTCCGTGTGGTATCCAACGTTAATTATATAAGGAAAGACATATCCATAGTGTAATACGTTCTTAACCAAATCGTTCGTTTATTAATATTAAAATCTACTCACATTTTACATTAAAAGCATATGCGTATAGAAAAACTCCGCCGTTCGTCTCAAACGAGTGCACACAACGTGGCCACGCCCTAGGCGTTTCGTCACTACGACGTCCTCTGGAGCGGCCATATTGGTGCACCTTATTGCTTAAATAGGGTGCAGTGCTCCACTACGCCTGCGCTGAACTAACAGCGCCATTTTGGGTGTGGGATGCCCTTACTCTGCTGGGGATGAATACAATTACTCCCCCTAGCGCCCTTAGGGAAGACAGATATAATTAGCCTTGGAGCACTGCAGCCTACCCATAAACCATACTCAATTTAGATGACATTCCTTAGTCTTTTCCCATTTAACCGGACGTTTATAATTATTTCTATCTGGGGAATATTGAATAAGAAAACAAGAATGACAATAAGAATACAGTAAATAAATATATGTATAGGAATACATATATAAAATTCACATATATAAAAAATTCATACATATATATAAAAAAATTCTTACATAAAAAATTCATACATAAAAAAGGGGGGTACACATTAATACTGAAGAAAACGCATGAAAATTTATAAAAATTATAAAAATTATAAAAATTATAAAAATTATGTGACATAATTTAAGGGGTTTTATTATATTTAAAAAAGTTTTTTTATGCATACTGATATGTAAATATAAAAGAAGAAATTATTCCAGAGGAAAGTTTTTCAAGAGGAGAGTTTTTTGGGGAGAAATTAAATTAAAATTCTTAAAAAGATATAAATGTATATGGAGGTACTAAGAAGGTCTATTTAGCATCGTCCTATAGGTGATTGTGATATTTGTGACTGTGTGTTTGGTTCCAACAGGGAAACTTTTAGATAATTTAGATAAGTCTTGTTGTAATTCTGACACATCTAATGTATTTTGAATGAATAACATTCGACCTAAACCCAAAAGTGTGGGCCATGAGGTTCATGAATTGTCTTGTGTTGGGGCAGATAGGCTACTTATATATGTGGTTAGGTCTTGTCGGGATCCTGTAACATTATGTATGTGTATGGATAACATTCGACTATGGAATGTTCGTCCAGCATTATCCAATGCTGAGGCAAGCAGTTAACTATTAAAAGTTAGTTAAGAAGCAATTGAGGTCTAATTCTATGTTCATTCCCCTTGGCTGGAGGGTATCTAAATTAAAAATCCATTTCGTTTCGTTCCTGGATATTTTGATCGTTTTGTCTTCCCCTCTCCAGTGGCCTCTTACTTTGTCTATTCCATAGAAAATCATTTGTCCAGGGTCCCGATTATGGAAATCCCTAAAGTGTTTGGAAACACTGTGTTTCTGGAAGCCTTTTTTGATATTTGCAATATGTTCCCTTATCCTGACTCTTAACTCCCTGGTGGTCCTTCCCACATATTGCTTATGGCAAGGACATTCAATGACGTAAGTGACGTGGGAGCTATTACAAGTAATCAATTCTTTGATTTTATATTCTTTTCCATTAGAGGTGGATTTAAAAATAGTTTTCTTTTTTTCGGTCTTTTTACTATTTCTGCATGGGAGGCAGTTTCCGCACTTATAAAATCCTTTTAGGGTCTCAGAGATTCTTATTTGTTTTGGTGGGTCCACCACATTTTTTACTAATTTGTTTCGGAGTGTTGGAGCCCTCCTGTAGATGAACCGTGGTTTGTTCGGCAGCATGGCCTGGAGTGAGCTGTCTGCTTGTAAAATCGGCCAGTGTTTTTTGATGATACGCTCCACATCTTTGTGTTGTCTGTTATACCCTGTAAGGAACGCGATGTTATGGAGGTTTTGTTTTGGTTTTACTTTCTTGCCTTCAATTAATTTTTTCCTATCCATATGTTTTACTTCATTTTTTAATTTACGGAGATTTTCTTCTTTATATCCTTTCTTCCTAAACCTTTCGATGATGATTTCCGCCTGCTTGTCAAAGTCGTCAATTTTGCTACAGTTCCTGTATAGCCGTAGAAGCTGGCCTTTGGGTATGTTCCCTAGCCACCTGGAATGGTGGCAGCTATTTGTGGGAATGTACCCATTGCGATCCGTGGTCTTGAAGAAGGTGCGGGTGCCAAGATTTCCTTCATGTTTGTAAATTTGGAGGTCCAGATAATCTACAGTCTGGGTATTAAACTTTCCTGTGAATTTAATGTGATATATATTGTCATTGATTTCTCCAAAAAAGTCTTGCAGTTGTTCTACCGTGCCTCCCCATACCAATACAATATCGTCTATATATCGACGGTAAAATTTCAAATTTTGCCTATGCACTCCATAGATTTGTTCTTCCTCCCATCGGTTCAAAAACAAGTTCGCCACACTTGGAGCGTACTTTGCCCCCATTGCCACGCCTTTCGTCTGTGTATAGAAAGTTCCATTGTACCAGAAATAGTTCGAAGTCATTGCCATCCTTAGACCTTCAATGATGTATTTTATTTGCTCCTGTTTTAAATCCGATAGTCGTTGTAATGCCCACTCGACACTGCTGTTGCCATCCTCTTGTTTTATATTTGTGTATAGCGATTCCACGTCTATCGTCACCAGTATGTCACTTTCACTAATGGGGATTCCATTCAAGTCCTCTAGTAATTGCTTACTGTCCCTTAAGTATGACCTTCCTTTTGTCACCAGGGGCTGTAGGAAACCATCCACATATGCCCCTAGCCTGGAAAACAAAGAATCGATTCCACTTATTATGGGTCTCCCGGGTGGGTGAGTTTGATTTTTGTGGATCTTAGGGACGTAATAAATAACTGGGGTCTTTGCCGCCTTTGGAAATAGGTATCTTACCTCCTTTTTATTCAAAATGCCTAGATCTTTACCTTTTTTGATATATTTCTTAAGTTTAGTTTCATATTCTGATTTCGGGTTTTTCTTCAACTTCTTGTATGTGTTAGGTATATTCAACAAGTTCTCCATTTCTTTCTCATAGTCTTGTCTATCCAAAATGACAAGGCCGCCTCCCTTGTCTACGTCCGGTTAAATGGGAAAAGACTAAGGAATGTCATCTAAATTGAGTATGGTTTATGGGTAGGCTGCAGTGCTCCAAGGCTAATTATATCTGTCTTCCCTAAGGGCGCTAGGGGGAGTAATTGTATTCATCCCCAGCAGGGGCATCCCACACCCAAAATGGCGCTGTTAGTTCAGCGCAGGCGTAGTGGAGCACTGCACCCTATTTAAGCAATAAGGTGCACCAATATGGCCGCTCCAGAGGATGTCGTAGTGACGAAACGCGTAGGGCGTGGCCACGTTGTGTGCACTCGTTTGAGACGAACGGCGGAGTTTTTCTATACGCATATGCTTTTAATGTAAAATGTGAGTAGATTTTAATATTAATAAACGAACGATTTGGTTAAGAACGTATTACACTATGGATATGTCTTTCCTTATATAATTAACGTTGGATACCACACGGACGGAATAACGAAGCTTCACCCAGTGCACCAGCAGCAGCCAGAGAGCGACACAGTGGCTTACATTGTGAAGGTCCATCCAGCCCCACAGGGGCATTAACTCTGGTGAGAGCATTTACACACTATAACACTGAGTGGCGCACCGGGGATGAAGTTCTCTAATTGAAAGCCCGCACTATTTGCACGAGTGAATCAAATACTCCCTATTGACTTTTTGTAACAATTACAACAATAATCTGAAGAGGCAGTATTATCAAGCCAAATATTAATTTTGGACTTATATTGGACACAGATGCGTCTTCATGCGATTATTGGTTGAAAATATTTCAGACCCCTGGTTGTTTTGATCCTTAGTTATTGTCTATTTGCACATTTTGCGTCTTCATGCGATTTTTTGGCTGAATCATTTCTGATCCTTGGTTGTTCTGACCTTTAGTTGTTTTTTTGCACATTTTTTGCACATGTTGGCACAATCTGTTTTAAACTAACATATTGTCGAATACTAACATTATTTCCACTATTTTGCACATTTAAATGAATATTTACATGTTTTTAGCAGGTTGATACGTATAGGATAATTTAACACCCATTTTTGATTTTAATTATAATGGAACATGAATGTTGACTCCACATTAATCACACACAATTTTCTTTGGATAAAATTGCTTTAGGATATCTCTGCACGGTATCACCAACAGTTTTTTCTTTTTTCTTTTTCTTTTTATATATAAAAAATAAACACTAGATTTTGATAAGTTAACTCATCTCATCACTGATAGGGTTTAGCGCCATAACCTTTTTATTTCACACGTTTTATTTCCCTCTCTTCCCCAATAAGGAAGTGAGGGCTTCAGGCACAGGCAGCTCTAACCCAGTATATTTCCTTTTCTCTCTCCATTTTTTAATTTTAATTTTATTTCACATAGTTCTATCACATTGGAGATCTGATTTTTCCATAGCGCGACTTTATTTATTTATTTATCTATACACAAGGGACCTATCGGGCCCCAATTCAAAGTTGCAGCAATGGATATTTTTAAATATGTTAACAGCAGAATGGTAAACCTTGTGGAGGTATTTAATCAAGAACATGTGGTCATTAAGCAGGACTTGGATAGCTTATTCAAACACCTGAAACATAGCCTTGAGAAGCAATTGAGGGTATGGTGGGATGTGGCCATTCTTGAAAAGTATATAGCGGAACAAATAACACCCAGGAGATTAAGATGGGATGTTTCCCCAAATGATGCAATAAGCGATAGGCACCTTATGGAAGAGTGGTACCAGTTTTTCAATCAGAGCGAAAGAGCACTCCTACAGAAAATAGTGATCAGACGCCAACATAAATTGAAAAACATAGAAACAGAGATATCACAACTTAGGGATCAACTCATACCATTTAAAGAAACAGCAGAATATATAGATAGGGAGAAGATTTTACAAGAACACATAAAAAAGTATGATAAGGAAATACAACAAAAGAAACAAAAGAAATTTAAGAGGGATGTGCTGGATTACAAAAACCAGCAGGTTTACAAATGGCAAATAGAGGGCAACTATAACGAGGAAGACAATGAACTATCCATAATGGAAGAATCCAGGGAAAACCCAACCCAAGACACAGAACAGGAGTGGAACCAACCCACACACACACAAGATGGAACAGTAAGAAATGACATTCCACACACACCAGGGTATAGGAGACCCGAAGGGAGGACAGTAGGGGAATATGAGCAAGACAGATATAGGGGAAATCACACTCCCTATACACCCAACATTCCGAGACATCACAACAGATACTCTCCTCTAAGGGAATACCCACAATACACCCCATTTAGAAACCGGAGATTTGAAAGAGATTTTTTTCCCAGGGGACAGGAACACAGACCACCAGGCCCGAGAGATACGAGACATGGTCCCCAGAGAGAATGGAGACCTTTCCGATATCCAATAAGGAATCAACAGTACGGGCCCCCCAGAAGAAATGGTGGATGGAATCCGAGATGGACCAGAGAAGACAATACGAGGAGGAACTATGGGGGAAACGGCCATCATCGGAATCAAAGAGGGGAAGAAACACACTGGACACAAGACAGAAGAGCAGAAAATGCATACGAGGAAAGAGAGGAGGCCTCCAGAAAAAGAAGAAGGGAACAATAGGGGAGGGCATTTATAATTTAAGTAAGGTGGTCTTTACGGAGAAAGAGCTCAGGGTGCTGGACATGGGCTTAAAGTTTGCCCCAGATAAGGGATTAGATAAATTTGAAACATATATAGACCTCCAAAGATTTGTGAGGAAACTTAACATCAAAAAATTTTTTGCAACCAAGAATCCCCACACGAAGGAAGATACTAACACATTTTACCAACACTCGCATTTAAGAAATAACTCAACCTTCAATCCCAAAGTCCAGCAGGATGAAAACATTAAGGTCTTTAAGAAGATGGTCGAACACGACCTAAGGAATATAGAGGTGAGGAAAACCAAAGGAAAAGGAATATGGGACACCATTAAATCAATAGAAAAGAGAAAGAGGATCATCATCAGACCCGCAGACAAGGGAGGCGGCCTTGTCATTTTGGATAGACAAGACTATGAGAAAGAAATGGAGAACTTGTTGAATATACCTAACACATACAAGAAGTTGAAGAAAAACCCGAAATCAGAATATGAAACTAAACTTAAGAAATATATCAAAAAAGGTAAAGATCTAGGCATTTTGAATAAAAAGGAGGTAAGATACCTATTTCCAAAGGCGGCAAAGACCCCAGTTATTTATTACGTCCCTAAGATCCACAAAAATCAAACTCACCCACCCGGGAGACCCATAATAAGTGGAATCAATTCTTTGTTTTCCAGGCTAGGGGCATATGTGGATGGTTTCCTACAGCCCCTGGTGACAAAAGGAAGGTCATACTTAAGGGACAGTAAGCAATTACTAGAGGACTTGAATGGAATCCCCATTAGTGAAAGTGACATACTGGTGACGATAGACGTGGAATCGCTATACACAAATATAAAACAAGAGGATGGCATCAGCAGTGTCGAGTGGGCATTACAACGACTATCGGATTTAAAACAGGAGCAAATAAAATACATCATTGAAGGTCTAAGGATGGCAATGACTTCGAACTATTTCTGGTACAATGGAACTTTCTATACACAGACGAAAGGCGTGGCAAAGTACGCTCCAAGTGTGGCGAACTTGTTTTTGAACCGATGGGAGGAAGAACAAATCTATGGAGTGCATAGGCAAAATTTGAAATTTTACCGTCGATATATAGACGATATTGTATTGGTATGGGGAGGCACGGTAGAACAACTGCAAGACTTTTTTGGAGAAATCAATGACAATATATATCACATTAAATTCACAGGAAAGTTTAATACCCAGACTGTAGATTATCTGGACCTCCAAATTTACAAACATGAAGGAAATCTTGGCACCCGCACCTTCTTCAAGACCACGGATCGCAATGGGTACATTCCCACAAATAGCTGCCACCATTCCAGGTGGCTAGGGAACATACCCAAAGGCCAGCTTCTACGGCTATACAGGAACTGTAGCAAAATTGACGACTTTGACAAGCAGGCGGAAATCATCATCGAAAGGTTTAGGAAGAAAGGATATAAAGAAGAAAATCTCCGTAAATTAAAAAATGAAGTAAAACATATGGATAGGAAAAAATTAATTGAAGGCAAGAAAGTAAAACCAAAACAAAACCTCCATAACATCGCGTTCCTTACAGGGTATAACAGACAACACAAAGATGTGGAGCGTATCATCAAAAAACACTGGCCGATTTTACAAGCAGACAGCTCACTCCAGGCCATGCTGCCGACCAAACCACGGTTCATCTACAGGAGGGCTCCAACACTCCGAAACAAATTAGTAAAAAATGTGGTGGACCCACCAAAACAAATAAGAATCTCTGAGACCCTAAAAGGATTTTATAAGTGCGGAAACTGCCTCCAATGCAGAAATAGTAAAAAGACCGAAAAAAAGAAAACTATTTTTAAATCCACCTCTAATGGAAAAGAATATAAAATCAAAGAATTGATTACTTGTAATAGCTCCCACGTCACTTACGTCATTGAATGTCCTTGCCATAAGCAATATGTGGGAAGGACCACCAGGGAGTTAAGAGTCAGGATAAGGGAACATATTGCAAATATCAAAAAAGGCTTCCAGAAACACAGTGTTTCCAAACACTTTAGGGATTTCCATAATCGGGACCCTGGACAAATGATTTTCTATGGAATAGACAAAGTAAGAGGCCACTGGAGAGGGGAAGACAAAACGATCAAAATATCCAGGAACGAAACGAAATGGATTTTTAATTTAGATACCCTCCAGCCAAGGGGAATGAACATAGAATTAGACCTCAATTGCTTCTTAACTAACTTTTAATAGTTAACTGCTTGCCTCAGCATTGGATAATGCTGGACGAACATTCCATAGTCGAATGTTATCCATACACATACATAATGTTACAGGATCCCGACAAGACCTAACCACATATATAAGTAGCCTATCTGCCCCAACACAAGACAATTCATGAACCTCATGGCCCACACTTTTGGGTTTAGGTCGAATGTTATTCATTCAAAATACATTAGATGTGTCAGAATTACAACAAGACTTATCTAAATTATCTAAAATTTTCCCTGTTGGAACCAAACACACAGTCACAAATATCACAATCACCTACAGGACGATGCTAAATAGACCTTCTTAGTACCTCCATATACATTTATATCTTTTTAAGAATTTTAATTTAATTTCTCCCCAAAAAACTCTCCTCTTGAAAAACTTTCCTCTGGAATAATTTCTTCTTTTATATTTACATATCAGTATGCATAAAAAAACTTTTTTAAATATAATAAAACCCCTTAAATGATGTCACATAATTTTTATAATTTTTATAATTTTTATAAATTTTCATGCGTTTTCTTCAGTATTAATGTGTACCCCCCTTTTTTATGTATGAATTTTTTATGTAAGAATTTTTTTATATATATGTATGAATTTTTTTATATATGTGAATTTTATATATGTATTCCTATACATATATTTATTTACTGTATTCTTATTGTCATTCTTGTTTTCTTATTCAATATTCCCCAGATAGAAATAATTATAAACGTCCGGTTAAATGGGAAAAGACTAAGGAATGTCATCTAAATTGAGTATGGTTTATGGGTAGGCTGCAGTGCTCCAAGGCTAATTATATCTGTCTTCCCTAAGGGCGCTAGGGGGAGTAATTGTATTCATCCCCAGCAGAGTAAGGGCATCCCACACCCAAAATGGCGCTGTTAGTTCAGCGCAGGCGTAGTGGAGCACTGCACCCTATTTAAGCAATAAGGTGCACCAATATGGCCGCTCCAGAGGACGTCGTAGTGACGAAACGCGTAGGGCGTGGCCACGTTGTGTGCACTCGTTTGAGACGAACGGCGGAGTTTTTCTATACGCATATGCTTTTAATGTAAAATGTGAGTAGATTTTAATATTAATAAACGAACGATTTGGTTAAGAACGTATTACACTATGGATATGTCTTTCCTTATATAATTAACGTTGGATACCACACGGACGGAATAACGAAGCTTCACCCAGTGCACCAGCAGCAGCCAGAGAGCGACACAGTGGCTTACATTGTGAAGGTCCATCCAGCCCCACAGGGGCATTAACTCTGGTGAGAGCATTTACACACTATAACACTGAGTGGCGCACCGGGGATGAAGTTCTCTAATTGAAAGCCCGCACTATTTGCACGAGTGAATCAAATACTCCCTATTGACTTTTTGTAACAATTACAACAATAATCTGAAGAGGCAGTATTATCAAGCCAAATATTAATTTTGGACTTATATTGGACACAGATGCGTCTTCATGCGATTATTGGTTGAAAATATTTCAGACCCCTGGTTGTTTTGATCCTTAGTTATTGTCTATTTGCACATTTTGCGTCTTCATGCGATTTTTTGGCTGAATCATTTCTGATCCTTGGTTGTTCTGACCTTTAGTTGTTTTTTTGCACATTTTTTGCACATGTTGGCACAATCTGTTTTAAACTAACATATTGTCGAATACTAACATTATTTCCACTATTTTGCACATTTAAATGAATATTTACATGTTTTTAGCAGGTTGATACGTATAGGATAATTTAACACCCATTTTTGATTTTAATTATAATGGAACATGAATGTTGACTCCACATTAATCACACACAATTTTCTTTGGATAAAATTGCTTTAGGATATCTCTGCACGGTATCACCAACAGTTTTTTCTTTTTTCTTTTTCTTTTTATATATAAAAAATAAACACTAGATTTTGATAAGTTAACTCATCTCATCACTGATAGGGTTTAGCGCCATAACCTTTTTATTTCACACTTTTTATTTCCCTCTCTTCCCCAATAAGGAAGTGAGGGCTTCAGGCACAGGCAGCTCTAACCCAGTATATTTCCTTTTCTCTCTCCATTTTTTAATTTTAATTTTATTTCACATAGTTCTATCACATTGGAGATCTGATTTTTCCATAGCGCGACTTTATTTATTTATTTAACAAGTGGTTAAAACATTC
Source organism: Lithobates pipiens (assembly GCF_037356315.1). Classification (NCBI taxonomy): domain Eukaryota; kingdom Metazoa; phylum Chordata; class Amphibia; order Anura; family Ranidae; genus Lithobates; species Lithobates pipiens. Next base: position 204,016,766 of record NW_027507784.1, on the reverse strand, counting down.
ATCTACAAACATATTTAGTTACAAGTAAAATGCAGACCTTTCCCATAATTACCCTTTTCATCAAGGTTTCATTCTGATGGCTGCTCTCCCATAAAGTGTGTCTTTCCCTCCAATCTAGTCTGTGTATATAATTACAGGATGATGCCTCATTGGTTGGCATAGCATGGCTCTGCTTAAAGAGCTTCCCTATTGCTGGTTAAGGACTGGCTACGTCTCCAATCCCTACACTTTGCATAAGTCAGCTTCCTTTAATGCAAATCCTAGTGATTATTCTGAGCAGGAGATTCATTTGAATGTTCTCGGGAAGTTAAGTATTGATTCTGGGAAGTATGTATAAACAATGAGGTTTGGATCCTATTGTTTGTATACACAAGCCTAGGTGCCGACTTGTCTGGTCTACCAGAGATTTCTATGAAGATAATGCTACGCCCTACATAGATACAAGCTAAATGAACTATATCCATAATTACAATATTTTACAGCTATTAATGGAGATTTCACATAAGCTCATAAGGCAACAGGTGATTGTCTGAAAACTAACATTAGAATTAGTTGGATTTTTTTTTTAGAGTTTCATCTTCTATTATGATGGGTTGCAAATCTTATCTTTCTTGTCCTTTCTAATGCTGGATTCTATGCAGTTACTAGGGGTACACAGTTATTTGTTATATTTTCTTTGAATTTTCAAGGTCCTGTATATGCTTGTATTGATTATTTTGTTCTTGTAACCTTTTGTATGGAAGGATTCTGCTAGTATTCTGATATGTTTTATTACCTCTTGTAGACAGATGCATGAAACTGTCACAGGAAAATGGAGGTGAAAGTGGAGGTGATAAGAGATTGGAGTGTCCAAACAGACGTTTTGGCTTCAGGGCAACTGTGCTTCCTCCCCATCACTGCAGCTGTTACACAGACAACACAGCGTCAGGGAGTTTTATATCTGGGGAGTGGAACCTGATGGGGTTTCACAGACATTAGATCCAAATCAGGTCGACTCTAATTGTGATTCACAGCAGACAGTGGGCAGATCTTAAGCCAATAGACAGCCTGCTTATGACTATAGAATCTGCCCACTGCCTGCTGTCAATTGCAAGAGAGTGAATTTTATAAGAAACAAGTGTTTCATCTAAGCAGGACATGATAGCCGGATAATACCAAATTTCAGCAACCTCCAACCTTCCTACGGTGACTGAGACACACCCGAGACTCCCGGGCACATGCTGAAGGGATGTTCAGCAGGAGGAAAGCTAAGCTGAAAATGCAGAAAGCCCAGAATACGCTGACTAGAACCACAGCTAAAATGGCGGCAACATCATCACCTCACATCATACAGTCTTACACAGTTACAGCTCCGGTCTCCCTCCACAAGGAAAGGTGAGCCTATTTCTGACACTGGGATGACCCCCATCATGCTACAGAATATTTCAAATGGCTCTGACCAAAACCAATTTGAAAGGGTCCTACATAGAGCCATACAGAACACCTCGGATAACATCACTGACAAACTAACGGGGGAGATCCGTGAAGTAGGCCGCCGCACTATCCTCGAACAGAGGGTGGATGAAATAGATGTCACTACCTCTAATCAGTCTAAAGAACTAGAATTCCTCAAAGAAGAATATTCTTTACTTCAAGCCTGCCTTGAAGACTTTGAAAACAGGGCCATATGATCTAACCTCCGAATCCGTGAAATCCCTGAGGTAATTGAGGCTCTTCAATCAAAGATCATAGAGCTTTTCCAGGAACCTGCCCCTTCTATCTCCATTGAACACTTAGAAATGGACAGAATTCATAGAGCCCTGGTCCATCGTATAAATTATGGACCCCCCAGAGACATAGTCATAAAACTACATTATTTCCGTACCAAAGAGCAATTATTGGAAGCTGCTCGAAATAAAGAATCCCTAACATTCCAGGGACATAAATATCAGGTTTTCCAAGATCTGTCTCAACAGACACTTATCAAACTAAAAGAAATGAAACCACACTTATAAGCACTCCAAAATCATCGCATATCCTATTGATGGGGTTTCGCCTTTGTCATCTGCTTTTCCTATAGAGGAACCCCTTATAACTGCAAAACAGCATATGACCTACAACCACCTTGCAAGATCTTCGTCTAGCAACACCTGGAACAACAATGGAGGGTCCTTAACGTCAAGAGACTTCTGATGCTCCCCAAAAGTTACAAGGTGCCCCTGAACATCAAGCTCCCTCCAAGAGGAGTTGCATTGCTTCACCGACCCATGAAGAAGATCAGATGGACTGATATATTTATGAACCCTAGGTATGATGTTCCTTTTAAGGGTTTGCCAGTTTATCTCCGCATACACTTTTTGTCTTTTAGGCAACACCCCCAGGAGTTATACTTTATATATTGGGAAGATTAGCTGTTGTTAATTTTTTTTGACTAGGTTTTCTACTTAGTCAGTCTACCTCCTGGTTAATTGGGTTTATCTGCCATATGGTTTTCCTCTAACCATATGTTAGATTTATACCTAAATCCATTTATAATACCTCTGAATTACTATTCTAAGTTTAATGTTATCATACTCTATATCATAACTTCCTTCCCGAAAAGTTATCTCAGGCTTTCTTAAACTTGAGAATAGTTGATTTATCCATTCGTTTTTTACATCTGTAACTTATTTGTTGGCTGTCGTAGTCCCGGAGACAACCCACTGCACCTCCACCGCTTCCTCGAGTGCCCAACTCTGCTGTTTGAACACTCTTTGGACTTTTTGTATCCTTTGGATTGGTGTTTCTATACCATCCTTTAAATACTTGCTCTGCTTAGGAGCCTATCCCCCCCCCCTTCTTTCCTTTTATTTTTTTATTTCAGTAGCTTCGCCTATATATTAATTTTATCAGTGTCTATGTATATTTCACAATCCCCACCTTATCTCTCCCCTGCTTTAGTTTTTCCCTACTTCCTAACCCTTAATTCCCCCTTCTCTTTAGATAGTTAGCCCTGCAGATTGTAAACGAATAATCATAACCTTTATTCTTTCCACATTCAGAAATTACTTCCATAAATCCCTAAATCTATTGACACTAAATTTTCAAGGTATCAACTCTCCTCCAAAATGTGCTAAAGCTTTATGATCCTTTTCCAAACTCTCAGCACATGATCTTCTTAAAAAAGATGCACTTTACAACTCAGTCCATACCAAAGGGGAGTCTCGATTGCTTTCCACCATACTACACCATTTACTCTACTGAAGGATCTCAAAGACCCCGAAGGAAGATACCTTATAATATCTGGTCTTCTGTTATATGATGAAGTAACTTGTTTCCTACTATGCTCCTAATAAAAATCCTTTATCATTCCTCTCCCATCTGTTTTCACTAGTGAAATTCCACAAACGTGGCACACTCATACTTGGTGGTAATTCAAACCTAATACTATACCCATTTCTTGACAAATCTCCAGCTCCAACAACAGCCCCCTGCCTTTCCTACCAGAGACTTCTTAATCAATATTCTCTTCTAGACACATGCCAAGAACATAACCCTGCAAGACGACAGTTTACACATTATTCCCATCCCCAGAGTTTTTCAGCATAGATCATCTTTTGGTGAATGTAAGTACTTCAGCACTTATTCTTAATACAATTATTGCACCATGTTCTTGGTCAGACCATAATGTGGTTGTAACAACCCTTTGCTCCCTGGTCCCATGATCTAACCTCCATACTTGGTATATAAATGATAGTCTGTTGACAAATCCTGCATAGCCACAAGAAATAGAAACTAAAAATTGTTTATAAAACAGTGTAACAATCCTAAAGTGATAAATGCTGGTAAATTGAAGGAAGGAAGATACTAATAATAGTCCAAAATATAGAGGAAAGTATGCACCATTTCATAAATCCATATGAATAAGTCTCTTAGTAGCATAAACCACACAAAGGGCACTGAAACTAGTTCCCATAAGCAGAAAAGAACAATGAATGGAATCACAATCTTGGCTCTCAGAACTCTCACCTCCACTCCTTAGTTATAACCGCATCAAGTATTGGTTAATCTTCTGCTCGTCCTAATGACCACCACCAGGGGGTCTTCCACTGTTGTACTTTACAGCTCGGCAATGTGGGTGCATGTATTAGACCACCAGGGGGCCATCCATTCCTGTAGCAGATGTACTATACACCAGGTTGCTACCTCCGCAATAATATTGTATTTACCAGCACTTATCACTTTATGCTTGTTACATTGTTTTATACCCAATTTTTTTGCGCAGGATCATCATGGACTTTATATTTGATCTAGCAGTATGTGAATGCTAATAGACCCTGCTGCATCTTTTAGCACTTTAATTGCAATTTGCACGTGTATACGTATTTGTTTATTATTGTTGATAGTGCACACTCACTTTATTTGCACATTAGCACTTTATATCAGCACCTTGATGTACTTCATTTATATATTTTTTTTTTTTACCACATATTTGATATTCTGTATTCAATATTTATCATAGACGTTGGATTTTTACTTTTATATAGTAGCGCGAAGGCTATTTTTAGTATTTCAAGAAATAGAAACTGCCATACAAGATTTTCTGATAAATAACAGGATCACTGATACAGATCCCCTGACCTGCTGGGAAGCCCTCAAACCACATATCAGAGGGGTCTGCATCAGCTAAGCCTCCCACAATCATAAGATAAAATGACAACTTCACAAACGCTTTGAAGAGACATTCTATAAAGCTTCAGAGGACTTTCAAATTACACCCTCTCCATCAAATAAATTGTTTTATGACAAAGCACGTTTAGAACCGGATCTTTTTTTGACAGGATCAGCAGAAAAGAAATCCTTGTAAATGTAAACATTCCTTATATATGAAGGCAAAACAAACCAGACATATTTCTAGCTCTAGCACTTAGAAAGGTTGATCACACTCTGAAACCTATTCGACATTCTATAAAGCTTCAGTGGACTTTCAAAGTACACCCTCTCCATCAAATAAATTGATTTATGACAAAGCACGTTTAGAACTGGATCTTTTTTTGACAGGATCAGCAAAAAAAAATAAAAAATCCTTGTAAATCGAAACATTCCTTGTATATGAAGGCAAACAAACCAGACACATTTCTAGCCCTAGCACTTAGAAAGGTTGATCACACTCCAAAACCTATTCAATTAAAACTAACAAACTTCCAGTTCCGGCGCCGCATGAGGTAGCTGCGCCTTCTCTGAGCTCCCGCTCCAGGCACCCTAATTCAGCCTACAAAAACAGCCTGAGTGGCCCCAAAAGCCCATCTCCCCCCAGCGGGTGCCCCTCCTCACCCACAGATGGACTGCTTTTTGAAAAAAGACAAAACTAACCAATACATCATCCAAAAATTGGAAGACCTGGAAAATAGATCCAAACGGAGTAGGGTCCCTGAGTTTCTACCCTCTGCAGCCTTAGCAGAATTCTGCTCAAAACACATACCCAAGGCCATAGGCCTCTCAGGCCCATTTACAGTGGAACGTGCGCACCGCATGGGCTCTTTCAATGCTGAACACAAATCTCCCCGCCCCATCATTGCGAAGTATCTCAACTATGCTGACAAATCTCTTCAAATCGATGGGGTAAAAGTCCTCATCTTCGCTGCTACTCTATTGAAGTCTCTAAGAACAGAAAAGCTTTCCAACCGATCTTCTCCGAGCTATTCAAGCAGCAAATAAAATTCACCTTGGCTTTCCCTGCAACCTTACGCCTTAAATCCCCTAAAGGGGATTAACTATCCTTTCAGGATCCCTCGGAAGCAGAATCCTTTCTTCGCTCTCTTCAGCTGGACTCACTCCTTCATACGCCTTCTAAGTCTGCCACCAGGAACTTTCTGGAACAGAGAAGCCCGCACAAAGACTCTCCCAAGCTCTTCAGGCCTTCTGCCCGGATCACTGTAATCATAACTCCCTGCGTTGAAGACTTCTGGACCACTCAAGAACTTCCTCTCCTCTATCGCAGGTCGTATGACTTGTCTTTCTTGTTTACCAGTTAGTTGAGATGCCCTACCCTGATACAGGGTCCCTTAAGCGGTCACCCAGAGCCCATCTCTGGTTACTGACCCCTGAACGGTTCATTAGGGCACTAAGTTCTATTTGAGCTTTACTTTTATTCCATTTGCCTTAGTTCCTGTGTTCTCCAGTTTCATATGTCCGCACATGTTTTATACTCAGGCCGGCCGCCTCCAGGTCTCCCAATATTGTACTAATGTCTTGTCACTGTCTCTCAATTTTTACTATTTTTTTTATCATGATTCTGCTGTGCATCATACCTGGCTCTCTACCCCACACTCACACCGGGTCCCCCACCGGGTCCCCCACATGCCTTGCCAGTTTTGCCAGGGCGCTCAGACATGTTTGTTATTCTCCCTCTTCATGCAGGGTCCTGCATGGGGAGCCGCTTTGCACAGTGAACTCATGTGGAAAAAAGTTTGCTCTAATGTATGTTTTAGTTACATGGTTGGCTTTGCCTGTTTTACCCGCTCCCCCTCCTTTCCCTCTCCCCTATCCCCTTCTATACTACCTCCTACATTTTTCACTCGAGGGCTAGACAATTATGTACTGTATCCCCCTCAGTCCTGGGCCAACGCTGAATCTCTCTCATCTAACATATGCTTCAACAGTCTCATGTCCTTTCTATAAACTCCCTTCACTTCATATTTCTTTAAGGTAGTCTCATGGAATGTGAAGGGTCTCCGTTCTCCTCACAAGAGAATGAAGATCCTTCGCCACCTTAATAGGCTGAAAACTGACATAGCACTGCTACAGGAAACCCATCTTCCAGCCTCTGACTTCCATCGTATGCAGAAACTCTGGGTGGGGACGGTTCTGGGCTCAGAATCAGTTGGACAAAAAGCTGGTGTCCTCCTCCTGATTCATAGAAACATCTATTCACACAGATGACCAAGGGTGTTTTATCTCAACTCAGGTTAAAATAGGCTCCAAGGAATTGGTGATCTCTAATATTTATGCCCCAACAGCCAGACTAAGACCTTTTACTGCCAATTCTCCTTATGGCTCCTTACATCCTCTCACCTTCCCCATCTAGTTGGGGGAGACTTCAACAACGTCATGCATCCAACAGATGACAGGTCCTCACCGAAACACCCAACACCGTTACTCTCTTCTTCCGCCCCCACCCTATTTGCCTCTACTTTGGACTCCATCCATCTCACTGACCTTTGGCACCTATCTCATCCAGTGAATAGGGACTTTACCTTCTACTCCAACCCCCACAAGATCCTCACCAGGATCAAATATTTTTTTGGATCTGACAACCTTATCCCTCTAGTCTCGGATTCTGGGGTTAGTGACATAGCCATATCCGATCATGCCTCAATAACAACTGGACCTCCCACATCACCTTAACCTCTGGTGCTTTCCCTCATTCCTACACAATAATACTGACTTCAGGAACTACATGGAACGCTCCTGGGCAGAGTTCTCCTCAGCCAATGCCCCACATGCTGGTGACCCGAACCTCCACTGGGATGCTGGAAAAGCATGCCTGCGGGGCTGGATCATATCCTATGTCACCACATTCAAAAGAAATGTCCTGTCAAAATTTAAGTTGGCTAGTACCAGACTACATAGAGCACAACTCACCCTTGCCACCTCCACTGCCCCTGCTGACAGAGACGAATGGTCAGCGACCAAAGCCGCCTTTGATACCTGGGCAAATACCCTGGAAATCACACCTTGATGCTACCCTAAATAAATTTGGAAACAAGTCAGGTAAACTTCTCTCCAGGCTTTGTAAGGGCTTGTCCCGGCCGACCCACATCACCTCACTTCGAGACCACTCAGGGACCATCCATTCCACCCCTCTCGACATAAACAAAACCATGTTGCAATAATATATGGCCCTTTATGGCCCCGACCCAATTGACAAGAACTTAGCCCAGACCTTTCTCAAGAAAAGGCAATTACTGAACATTTCACCCATCCAATTAGAGACCCTAAATGCCCCCATCACAGCTGACAAAATAAAACATACCATCAGGAACCTTCGTCCCTCTAAAGCTCCTGGGCCAGACGGATTGACCAGTGAATTCTACAAGACTCTCCCTAACATCACAATACCCATCCTTCATTCGGTTTATACCGGCATCTGGACAAGCAGCCCCTATCTTCCTACGGGTAACCAGGCTATCATTGAACTACTCTCCAAGAAAGGTAAAGACCAATTGGAACCGGGATCCTACAGGCCCATTTCCTTGCTCAACCTGAATGTTAAAATCCTGTCGAAGATAGTGGCCTCCAGGCTAGCGGTAATCCTTCCTGACCTCATACACCTTGTCCAGTCCGGCTTTGTGAAAGGGCGTACAGCCACCCTCAACATCCGCAAGGTGCTGCTGGCCAGCGAACAAGCCAAGCAAGATCCCAAGGGAGACTATGCCATCATCACCCTAGATGCAGAAAAAGCCTTCGACAATGTAAGCTTCGGCTGGCTATCACTATCACTTTCACTCTCCAAAATGGGATTTTCAAGCCCCTTCTGTCATCTCATTAACTCTATGTACACGTCGCCCTCAGCTAGGTTAGTTGCAGTCCTTCTCTCAGAGGACTTCCGCCTCCATAAAAACACCAGACAGGGATGTCCTCTATCCCCCCTTTTGTTTAATATTGCTCTGGAACCCCTTTCCAGATTCCTATCCCAGACTGCTCCCCTACGAGGCATCACCGTAGGCATCACAGAACTCCTCACCTCGCTCTTCGTGGATGACGTCCTCATCTTTACGTCCAACCCCCCCCCCCCCCCCCCTGACATTTTGACCATTAAAAGTATCTTTGATGACTTTGATTGGCAGGCACTCCTTGCCCCCTTGGACACAACACTCCTTATTCCAGGTCACCCCGTCACACATCACCTATCTAGGGATAAAGATTGGGAAACTACCCCCCTCTCTCTATCACCCTTTTTACTAAACTTTTTCAAGAATTGTCTAACTGGATGGATCTCCCCCTCTCGCTCCTGGGAAGGTGCCACCTTGGCAAAATGATAAGCTTCACCAGACTGCTGTACCCTTTGCAAGCCATTCCTTTACTTTTAAAGCACAAGGACATCTCAGCTCTTAATTCCAAAATCTCAAAATGTCTTTGGCGTGGCAAAAGACCACGTATTGCTTTCAAGAAACTACACCTTCTGGGGGGGCGTGGCCGGCTGGAACTGAGGACGGATGCTCTTTTCCTGCGCTCCGCTGGTCCTCTCCTAATCCACAGCCATCATCCACTGTGGTCTGTTTTTTCGCCCCAAAAGCACACCATCCTGTGTATCGGACACCCCTCTACAGCACCATAAGGTTTTGGACGGCTTTCGCTGTCCATGGGCCACCAAATTCAGTCCATTGCGGCCTCCATTGGCCGATCGTCGGCCGCCATCTTGCGGCCTACTAGGCCTCTAGGACCTATGCGATAGCCTGTGGAGCCCGCCGGGAGCCGATCCGACGGCGGCGGGCGAAATTCGGGTGGGGGATCACCCGATCGCAGGGCCCCTGTGAATGGAAGCCACTCCACGGACCCCCGCACGGACAGTCTCCACCCTGGTGAGTCCCCTCAGGGATTATTTTTTGCTTCCCATATCAATCTCCCCCCCCACCGGACGGACGCCCCCTCCAGTTCTCATAGGGGGACAGGACCCTGAACAGACCTGGACTATCCCATCTCCTACTAAGCCGGGTGTCCCCTGACTGCAGCTCTAATTAGGCAAGGCCCTGGCTCCGGCCTATTCTGGAGGCAGTCGGCCATCTTGCTACACCCAAAAGCCTACAACTCCTGATTTCCCAGCCTGCTGGTGTGAGGGGGGGAGAGGATTCTCCTGCAACCATTTAAATCCATCATCAGCTGTCGTTATGTGTTATGTGTCTCACCAACACCGACCAATATGACTTTTAAATTAATTAAAGGGCCTATCTTCTCCCCATGACCCCCACAATGCTACACTAGCTACTAAGAGCTCCGGGGGTAAGCATTCCTCTTTATTGAAGTGCTAAAGCGCCTCATGGGAAAAATTGGTCAGCAACAGGAATATTACAAACACATCCCTGACCAGCAGTCGGGGCCTATTATGGACCGCTTTGTTACCAGATCTCAACAAATTCCACGCGCAATAAACCTCAAATTGTATACAAGGGAGCGAAGTTGCAGATTTTCAGTGACCGCCTCCCTCCCATTCCCCTCCGGACCCTTTCTCCAATATGGACTTGCCATTGGGAATGGAGGGCTCTGGCACCCCCCCAGTTATTGTTCCCCAAGCCTCCAATTTTGGTCTGCCATCCCAAGGGGATCCTTACCCCTGACATATTGGATGCCAAATTGGATGCCAAGTTACATCTCCTGCTTCAACAAATTACAACCAATATCTCGGCCGAGGTAAATAAACTTGCGGTGGAATTACGAAAGGAAATCAACCTGCTTGGTGACCGCACGGACACGCTTGAAAATAAATTTGATGAGATGGTCAGCTATGTTCTGGCTGTTGAGGAGGATAACCACAACTTGTGCCTCTCAGTGTCTCAACTGCAGCTCCAACAGGAGGACCTGGAAAATAGAGAAAGACGCCAGAATCTGCACTTCAGAGGCATCCCGGAGACTGTGGGGGACTGTGACCTACGTGCTTATCTGTTGGGACTCTTTAACACCCTGACTGGCACCTTGACAGGGCCCATCGCTCTCTGGCCCCCAAGCCTCCTGTAGGGGCTAGGCCCAGGGATGTTATTGTCCGGTTCCAATTCTTTGAAAGCAAAGAGGCACTGATCCAATCCACGCGCAATAAACCTCAAATTGTATACAAGGGAGCGAAGTTGCAGATTTTCAGTGACCTCTCCCCCACCACCCTGGCTAAACGCAGGAACCTTCGGCCAATTACCTCTTACTTGCAGCATCACAAGGTCCCATATTATTGGGGCTTTCCCTTCGGTCTGCTTGTGTCCAAAAATGGAGCTCAGTACACCCTTCGTGATCTCCCGGAGAGTGAATCCTTTCTAAAGAGCCTTGGGCTCCCTCCCCTGCCTGAGGAAGACATGCATCCAACTGAGGCCCAGACCTGCACACTTCCCAACACTCCTAGCCGCATCTGGACACCCGTGAGGAGCTAATCCAGGAGACATCTCTCTACACCTCAACGCCCACGATTCTCCAAACAGCCTCCCTGACTCCCCCCGCCATATTCCATATGGCTCAATTACGTATGCTCCTCATACTCCCCCATCTTTTCCCTTGCCTCCGTGAATTCAAAGGAAAAGATCCTGTTGCCATGGTTATTTCAAGTTTGTCCTTTGTCTTGAATGTTCAAGCTGGGACTATGTTTCCCCTTCCCATGGGGTTTTGTTTTTTGAAAATTACTATATGTTGTTAATGCACTTTGTTAATTTCCGAGTTCATAAGGGGAGTAGATGGCCCTCCCACTTCCACCTTTACGTAAGACCACCTCCGGTGATCGTCTGGTCATGACCTTCTTGGCCTGGGTTTTTGCCCTAGGTCCCCTGGGGTACATGTTCCCCTCAGGCTCTCAAGATGTTCTGTTTTTTTTTTCTTTTTTTTTTTCTGACGCTTCTGTTAATGTTCCTTTTTAAGGTCTTCTGTTCTATTGTATCCATTCATATAGATCAGTTTTATGGTTTATTTATGCACTGTATATGCCGGTTTGGCCTCAGGTTATCCTGGCTCTGGGTATACCTAATTTTTCCCCATCGCCTAGGCATAACTGACGCTAATGACACTTTATATCGACTAGAGCCCTGGTCCTTTGTTATTTATTGTCTGCTGTATTCCAACCTACGGGTGCTCACATACGCATACCTACCTAGACTGCCCTTATGGCTTTAAAGCTCTTGTCATATAATGGGAAAGGCCTGGGCTCTATACGTAAGCGCTGGGTGGCCCTGAAGGAATTCATGTTCTCTGGCGCAGACGTGATTATGTTGCAAGAAATCCATTATTTTATTTTTTTTTCAAAGAGTTTTTATTAAGGTAAACAGGGTAACAGACATACATAGTCATATCCATGTCAAACAGTGAATATAATCCAACGTTTCATTCAATTTCACAGAGATTTAACAAGCAACATCAGTAGTATCATGTTATGATAGGTCACTATAAAGATTCACATAAACAGATAAATGTAGTTATTTAGTACAATAGAGACTTAATATAGGACTTGGGCTCAAGATGGATTGGGTTTTTTTTTTTTTAAAAGATAAATTTTTATTCGATTTTCACAGATAACAAAATCGCATGGTGTACATATCAATACATTTTACAACAATCGTAAGATACACGGTAACATCTTGGATTAGTAGTTAAATGAACAGTATAGATAAAACTGTGGAGGCAACCATAAGAAGCCTCCTTATATAGTTTCCTTAAAAGAGTAAAGCTGGAGATCACCTCTTAGCCCCGGCGGGGCTCTCCTCTCTCCCCAGACACCCCTTACGGGATCTATTCTGTGTCCGGGGGGAGAGCAGGCCCCCCCAAGGTTTGGCTGGAGAACCCAACCGTTTGAGAAACAGTATGTTAAAAAGACCATAATACGGTAGTTACTTAATAACAACAATCTAACAGTTCAACTCTCTAGTAGCGGAGTGGACAAAACCTGTCGAAACATTGTCAAAATAGTGCCTAAATATATCAGGGTAAAGAGGGTCATTTTCCCAATGGAAGAATATTAGTAAGTGCAATCCATGTAGACCAGGGGCTCCAATTTTGGATAGCCTGGTTTTTATAGGGACTGCTACGAGCTATTAATAGTTCATATACGTGATGTAGATGCGTGGTGCTGATCACATCTGAGAGGGTCGGTGGAGTGGGATTCCTCCACCGTCTGGTGATTTCCAATCTCGCAGCCAACAGGATGTGTGAGATAGAGTGTCTCACCTTCATTGGATATTGATCTAGATTCAGGGATAGTAGAGCTAGATCAGGACGAGGGGAGATTGTGACTTGGGATACATCAGATATTAATTGGAAGATTGATGTCCAAAAGGAAGTCAGTACGGGGCAGCTCCAGAAAATGTGGAGCATATCCCCCTTATTCCCACATTGCCTCCAACAAGTCGCGGAGTGCTGATCTGAAAATTTAGATACCCTATCTGGAGTTAGGTACCATCGTTGCGATAATTTGATAGTCAGTTCCCACAGGGTGGTGCATTTAGTGTAACGGTAGGTGGCTTTGATAGCTGTGGACCATTGTTCAGTAGTGTACGTGTTGTTGAGATCTTTCTCCCATTTGAGCATAGGAGTAGATTTATCCAGTATGTGTTTTTGTTGGAGTAGGTTATAGAAGAGTGAGATGCCCTTGTGTTTACAAGTCGGGATTGTAAGAAAAGTCCACGCAGGATGGGGAATTTTACAGGTCCAGTTAGGGGAAGCATGGAGGTAATGTTTGGTCCTTAGGTATAAGTAGAGATCCGTGTCTGGTAGGCAGTATTCACGTTGTAGGGCGGGGAAGGGTTTAACTAGCCCCTTTGTGAAGAGGTTGTCAATATGCATTATACCCTTAGTCTGCCAGGATGTAAAGGACACCAGGTCAATTTTCTGTTGGAGAACTAGTAGAGGAGTTTTAAGGGTGGCTCTGTTGGTGTAGTTGGTGGTTAGATGTAGGAATCTTTTCCAGTTCCTGAGAGTGGCTAGCATCGTAGGGGGGAAGCGCAAGTTCTTAAGAATAGGATATGTGGAGGATAGTAGCCAGGCAAGGAGATGTTGGCCCGGGGTAAGTGATGCTTCTAACTGTCCCCAAAGAGTGCTTTGATTAGGAGTGATCCATTCTCGCAGTTGCGTCAGTATGGCTGCCATATAGTAGTCATGGAAGTCAACGTAACCCGCCCCCCCGCTGAACGGAGTTTGATAAGGTGTTTATGAGCGCTTCTAGCTTTTTTTACCTTGCCATATGAAAGCGGATAGAATGGTTTGTAATGATCTAAGGTAGGAGAGGGGGATGATGATCGGTAAAGTCCTAAATAGGTACAGTATTTGGGGTAGATGGAGCATTTTAAAGGCTGCAAGGCGGCCCATCCACGACAGTTCAAAGGACGCCAGTTTGCGGAGGTCAGTCTGTAACTGAGTGCGAAAGGGGATGAAGTTGTGGCAGAATAGATCTGTCGAGTTCTTAGTTAATTGAACCCCTAAGTAAGTAATGCTCTTATCAGCCCATGAGTATGGAAGCTGGTGTTGAAGTTTAGATCTGGTAGAGATGTCTAGGCTTAGGTTCAAGATTTGAGATTTAGTCTCATTGACTTTGTAAAACGATACTCTGCTGAATTGCGCAAGGGTCCTTTGGACTGCCGGGAGGGAGGCGGTGGGGTTAGAAAGCATAAGAATCACGTCGTCCACGAATAGGCTAATCTTATGAACGTGCTTGCCTATGGTTATACCTTGTATTTGATCGTTCGCTCGGATAGATTGTGCAAGGGGTTCTATCACTAGATTGAAGATTAGGGGGGACAGGGGGCAACCCTGTCTGGTGCCATTGGAGATGCCAAACGGGGATGAGAGCGTATCCGCCGTGTACACTCGGGCAGAGGGAGAGGAGTATAGGGCCATTATAGCACTGTAAATGGTTCCGGTAAACCCAAATTTTCCTAGTACCGCTGACAGGTACCCCCAATGTACTCTGTCAAACGCTTTTTCAGCGTCTAGGGACAGGAGTACAGAGGGGGCACCCGTGAGCGGCACCTGGTGGATGATGTCCACCATACGCCTTGTGGCGTCAGAGGCTTGGCGTCCCTTTGTGAAGCCAGATTGATCGAGATGTACAAGGGCTGGGATAATGTCCAATAGTCTGTTGGCGATCATTTTTGCGTAAATTTTTATATCGACGTTGAGTAAGGAGATGGGACGGAAATTTTGGGGCGTATTAGGTTCCTTGCCTGGTTTTGGTAGGGTTATTACGATTGCACTCAGCATGTCTTTGGAGAATGAGGAAGATTGAGCTGCCGAGTTGTAAACCTCGCAAAGTACAGGGGCTAGTAGTTTATGGAAACGTTTGTAGTATTCCCCGTTGAACCCATCGGGACCAGGGGCTTTAGCACTCGGGAGTTTTTTGATCGTGTATTCTATTTCAGGGACCGTGTAGGGCTCGTTAAGGCTATTTAGTTGGGTGGGTGATAATGCGGGGAGATCAATTTTAGATAGGAAGCTCAGAATGTCATCTTGAGTGGGTTGTATGGTACCGTCGTCCGTTTTAAGATTATATAGATCGCTATAATACGAGCTAAATGCGTCTGCTATTTCAGTGGGTTTAAGAATTTTAGCTTTAGTGTGAGGATGGTATAGATGTGTTATCTTGGATTTAATCCTGTGGCCTTTTATTCTCAGGGCCATCAGTTTACCCGCTTTATTGCCCGTGGAGTAGTTAGAGGCTTTTAGTTTGGTGTATGATTTTTCAAATGACTCTAGTAACAATGACCGTAGCTCATGACGTAGTTTAAATATCTGTGATTGGGTAGCAGAGGAGGGGTTGTGTTTGTTAAGAGATTCAGCAGCCGCTATATCAGCAGTCAATTTGTCCAAAAGTTGAGATCTTTTTTTCTTCGCTCTGGCTCCTGCCTGAATAAGCACACCTCTAATAACCGCCTTGTGGGCGTTCCACACTACCTCCGGATCGGATACAGAATGGGAATTAATAGAAAAGAATTCCTCTATTTGTTGCTGAACATGCGAGGCTACTGTCGGATCATTAAGGAGATAGCTGTTTAACCTCCACAATGTGGGGTGAGATTGGCGCGTTTTCGAGTTGATGGTAATACTAATAGGAGCGTGATCCGACCAGGTGGTAGTGTGAATCACCGAGGCTGATACTTTTGAAAGCAGAAATTTATCTGATAGAAATAAATCTATACGCGAGTAGGTGTTATGACGCGGTGAAAGAAACGTATAGTCACGTTCAGTCGCATGACAACACCTCCACACGTCAAACAAATCATTAGCTTGAAGAAAGCCCTCTAGTGGCGAGGTAAGTCTCTTACAACCTGCTGTAGAGTCCATGAGGTAATTAGGGACGAGATTAAAGTCTCCACACCAGAGGACGTGCCCCTGTTGGAGAGATTGGACTTTCTTCCATAGGGATTTAATAAATTGCATTTGGCGAAGGTTGGGGGCATATAGGGACACTAGAGTATATTTCGTGTTGTTGATCTTACATATCAGGATAATGTATCGGCCCTCATCGTCCGTGATGCATTGTTGGAGATGAAAGTCAACAGTGTCCCTTACAGCAATGAGAACACCTCTTTGCTTTTTCGTGAAGGAAGATATGAAGACATGAGGAAACAACTTATGCTGGCAAGTAGGTGGAGAATCTTTGGTGAAATGTGTTTCTTGAACACAGAGCACATCACTCTTGAGTGACATGGCCGTTTTCCATAAGGATGCCCGTTTAGCCGGATGATTTAAACCCTTAGCATTCAGGGATAGGATGGTGAACGACATGGTGGTAAGTGATCGTGAGTGAAAAGTAGTTGCACTTACAGTTTGGAGATGTCTAGTCCAACGACCGCTGATTATTATTGTACCTTAATCGCACAGGAGGTTGCGGTGGTTAATCCGTTGCGAGGATCACGGTGGAAGTAGTAGTAATCGGGTAAGCGATAATTGAGGTGTGGAGCGGTCTCGGTCAATCACGTTGCTTCAAGAGTTGGTATACTGGATATTCAGGAATACTAACGTGAGCTGAAAACAAAAACACACAAAAAAGAAAAAAAAAAAAAAAAAGAAACAGAACAGCAAAAATTCAGCTTGTCGAGATGCAGCTAACAGTGGCTGGGCGGTTTTGCACAACAGATCAGCTAACACCCGCCTCGAACGGGAGCTGACTAACTGGGGGGTAGAGTCAAGGTTCAAGTAGAAGCGAGCCTGGGGCCGACCCGGATTAAACATTGTAGCTCATACTGAAACGGGCAAGAGAGCTCACTTTGGTTTGAGTGGAAGACGTTCCCTCTGATGGCCATGGGGAGGGGAGGCCTGTTTGTTAGGGCCTGGCTGGTTATTCTGAGTTAATTCCTGGTGGATACCCCAGGAGTTGAGCAGTTTCAGTCCTCCTTCCAGGGTAGATATCGTGTGAGGGATGCCGTTGTAAGTTACCAGAATGGTAGCCGGGTGGCGCCATTTGTACAGCACTTTGTGGTTAGTGAGGGCTTTTGTAATTGATTTCAGTTGCCTCCGCAACTGAAGTGTATATTGTGATAAGTCGGCAAACAACTGGATGTCTGCATAGGGTGCAGGGAAAGTGACCAGAGCCCTGGCCTTGGATAGTGTCTGCTCTTTCGCCTGAAAGAAGTGGATTCTCAGAAGGACATCACGCGGTACTGATTCTGCTAGGTACTTTGGCTTGGGGATTCTGTGAATGCGGTCTATTGTCAGCTCTATGGGGGAGAGTTCAGGTAGCATGACAGCAAACATGGTGCTAGCAAACTTGTGAAGGTCCGCGGGGGGCACCGTATCCGGAATACCGCAAATTTTCACATTATTGCGGCGAGAGCGGTCCTCGAGGTCCGCTAATTTATGTTTGATCCATTCTGTGTCCTCCTTTTGTGCCATGCACGAGTCCACTAAATCATTTACAGTCTCTGTACATTCCTCCATTTTGTCCTCCATGTACTGTACCCTGTCACCCATGTGTCTCATTTCTGCTGAAAAATTGTGAATCAGTGATGACAAGTTAGACATAAGGGATGACTGGAGGGATAATAGCATGTCTTTCATGGTTGAATCCAATACTGGCTGGCCCGATGTGGGAAATGCCGCTACGGAGGACTGAAGTGATGCTATTGCATTGTTATTGTGGAGATTTGTACTCACTGTGGCTCCGGCCTGGTAAGCTGTATCCAGGCGCATCCGCGCCTTGGCTGGGCTCTGGGAGTTCGGTGTAGGTGGAGGTGAATGCGCCCGGGGTGAGGATGGATGGTCACTCGTTATTTCTCCCGGGTCTCCGTCAGGTAGGTCTGTATAGGCCGCCGAGCTCCGCGTTGCTGCTCCGGCGGCGCCATCTTGCCTGGGCCCTCCACGCTGAAAGGAGAGGGCTGTCAGCTTTTGGACGTTTCGTTCGTCTTTCCGCTTGCGGGAGGACATGCCTGAGGGACGTGCAGATCTCCCGGTGGTCGGTGATCGGTTCGGCGGATGAAATCTTGCCCGTTATGCTGTGGATGTCCGGTCGGCTAGCGGGAGCCTCAAGCGCAAGCGTCCATCCGGATTGCGCGCAAACCACGCCCCCCGGATTGGGTTTTTTGATCTATTGTTCATGTATAGAGCAGAAATCTCAAATGAACTTTTAATATGTCGGTGTGACATATCTATATTATCTATCGTAATCACGGATAGGAAAAGAAAGGTAAAGGAAAGGGCTAATTCAACTGTGTTAGGTCTAAAGTCTCTAGTAGTCAGGATTTTTGTGCAATATGTATGTCCAAATAAGCCAACAAGCAGCAGTCTGGAGGTTCAGCTCTACTGTACCTATATAGTGCGTTGGTTATAGCAATAAGTGACATTTAATTTCCTTGGAAAGTACCCTTATAATTAGAGCAGGGAATGGGGAAGGTGGGGGGGAAAAGAGGGATAATGTAGGTTACTGGAGTGGAGAAATAAAAGGAAGGAGGGGGGGAGAGGGTAATGGGAGGATGAAATAAGGGGGGAACTTAGATAATATTGGTCTGAAACCGTTAAACCATTGCTTCCGGGCTCTCCGGAGTGGGTTATTGGAGACGTATAGGGGAGGCTCAGATCAATGGAGATTAGATCAAGCAGGTATAGGCAAGTACTATCAGTGCATTATGTAGAGAAGGTTAATACAGTCAGCTATAACAAATATATATTGAGTGTGGGGCTATAAAAGTAAGTGACAAAACGCTACCCTCTCGGTTGCACCCAGAGAAACTACAGATAGCGTTCAGGTAGGTCTTAAAAGGATATCTTTGAAGTCAGGGGTGGACTCGTGTCCCCTGTGTTTCCAGCATGACCCTTTTTGGCTGAATTTGTGTGGGGTGTCCTTAGAGATGTTTATCAGTTCTTCCATTTCGGCGATCGCTTGGACTCTCTGAGCCCATTCTTTAATGGAAGGGCTGCTTTGGGATTCCCAATGTCTTGGAACACATTGTTTTGCTGCATTAATAAGGTGAATAATTAGGGATTTCCTGTAAGATGTACTACATATAGTGGTATGGTGTAGCAAATACTGAGCCGGGGTAAAAGGTAAATCGTAAGTCGTGATCTTTTGTATCAGATTGTGAACATCCCTCCAAAAGGGTTGGATACGGTGACAATCCCACCAGATGTGTAGTAGAGTGCCCTCAGACATCTGACATCTCCAGCATGTGTCCGGGGTGCTTGGGCTCCACTTGTGTAAAAGTGTTGGCGTCCTGTACCATCGTGTTAGAAGTTTATACCCGTTTTCTTGGCCGGAGACGTTAAGGGAGCCTTTGTGTATATGGAGGAAAACATTTTTCCATTCCTCCTGTGTCAAGGTCACCCCCAAATCCCTTTCCCATGCATCGCAAATTTTAGAACTAATGGGTGTTTGATTTTGGAAAAGAAGTGAGTGTGTTTGGGATATAAGATGAGATTGAGGTGCAGAGGAGGTACACAAAGATTCAAAAGGTGTCAAATGTCTGGAGCAGTCTTGGATCTTAGCAGTGGCTTTCATATAATGTGAGAGTTGTTGGAAGGTCCATGGCGGTATGGGGGGTTTTTGTTGTGATATGGCTATTTGGTGAGCTGTCAAAGACCTCCCGTTTGAATAAAAGTGTCATAATTGAATCTGGTCATGTGACCAGTTCTTCTGGAGAAAGTTTTCATGCATTCCTGGGGGGGAAGTCTGGGTTAAATTTTATCGATGTAAGTGGTCCAGGAATAGAAGATATTGAGTATTTCACACAAACTGTGCGGAAGCATTGCAATGTTGGTGCGATAAAAGGATGTGAGTCAGTGTCCCTCTTGTAATGTGAATATTTCAACCATGGGAGTGAACGTAGAGGTAGCCTGGTAAAAGACATTTCTAAATTAACCCAATCCTTCAGTTGTGCATGGATGTTCCAGTCCACAATTCTGGTCAGGTGCGTGGCAGCATAGTAATTATACAAGTCAGGTAAGCCTATTCCCCCTAGATATTTAGGTAGGGTGAGCTGAGAAAATGTAATTCTGGGTCTATGTGGTCCCCACAGAAATGTGGTACAAGTCGATTTATATGCTTTAAAGAAAGCCGAGGGGAGGCGTATTGGTATTGCTTGTAGTACATAAAGAATGCGTGGTAGGATGGTAATTTTTATGACAGCAGCTCTTCCAAACCATGAGAAGGGGATTTTGTTCCACTGTTGTAAGTCATTTTCAAGTTTTTTGAGGATGGTCAGGTAGTTTATTGTATATAGTTTAGCTAAGTCGCTTGGTATTTTGATACCCAAGTAGGTTATTTCTCTATCATTCCATTGAAAAGGGAAGTTCGTTGTGCATTGAGTCACCGAGTCAGATGTAAGGGAAATGTTAAGTGCATATGATTTATCGAAGTTAATTTTGAAGTTGGAAAGCAGAGTGAACTGGCGGAATTCTTTTAAAAGGACTGGGAGAGTGGTATGTGGGTCAGATAGAAACAATAGTATGTTGTCAGCGTATGCAGCTAGTTTACTAGTCTTATTGCCTGTATGAACGCCCATGATATCGGGATTTTGTCTGATGCTGTTAAGCAGGGGTTCTAGGGTCAGTATAAACAGGATAGGGGACAAGGGACAACCTTGTCTAGTCCCGTTTCTGATGGAGAAGGCACTCGACAGGGTGTGGTTGACTCTAATTTTTGCGGATGGATTCCGATAAAGGGATTGAATAAAATGAAACAATTGGGGTCCAAAGCCAATATGACTTAGGACTTCATGCATGTAATCCCATGCCACCCTGTCAAATGCCTTCTCCGCGTCAAGTGACAGGAAAAAGCTCTTCTGTTTGGTCGTTTTGACTAGGTGGTGAATATTAATGGCTTTTATGGTATTGTCTCAGGCTTCCCTGCCCGGAACAAAACCTACTTGATCTAATGAGATAATTGAGGGGAGAACTGTTTGGAGCCTATTAGCAAGGATTTTGGAAAATATCTTGACGTCCACATTAAGTAGTGAGATTGGTCTGTAATTAGCGGTTTGCGTGGGGTCTTTGTCACCTTTAGGAATTACTACTATATGTGCTTCTAGCATTTCAGGTAAAATATGATTGTGATTATTCAAGGAATTGAACGCTTTCATGAAGGGATTTCTCAAGGATTCTGAGAATGTTTTATAATACGCCGTTGGAAGCCCATCCGGCCCTGGGCTTTTGCCTACTTTAGTTTGATTGAGGGCTATATCCCACTCGTGTTGACTAATGGGACCTTCTAGACCATCTACAAGGTCGGCATTATTCAACTTAGGGCAGTGGTGTTCTAAAAATGTTCGTATCGATTGTAATCGGGTTGTGTGAGATTTATGTGAGTCGTTGGCTCCATGCAAGTTATAAAGATTGGAATAGAAGTTTTCAAATTCTGTCGCAATATCCTTATTTTTAGTGAGTTTAGATCCTGATGAAGACTGCAAACAATGAACATTTAATTTAGATTTGTGAGTTTGTAGTGCTCTGTCCAGTAGACGGCCACTCTTGTTACCAAATTCAAAGAATTGTTTTTTGAAAAGAAGAAACTTTCTTTTCACCCTTTTGTTCAATTCTGTTTGAATGGAGGTACGAATCTCTTGCATTTCTGAGAGAGTTTCAGATGCAAGGGTTCGTTTATGGACAGTTTCCAACTTTCTGAGTTTATTAAAGAGATCTGAAAGGTATGCTTTCTTTTCTTTTGCAATCTTTGCGGAAATGGAGATCAGTTTACCCCTCACTACACATTTGTGAGCAGCCCATTGCATCAGGGGTGATACGTCAGGAGTGTCGTTGTTTGCAAAATACTCTGTTAGGCATTGGTGTATTTCAGAAGCGTGCAGTGAGTCTGTTAAAATGTATGGATTCATTGTCCATATATGTGTGCGTTCCTGGGCTTCTGGGAGTGTTAATGTGATTGATACTGGGTGGTGGTCGGATATAGTCATGGGTTCAATTTTGGCTGTAGAAAGAAGGGGGAGGTCAGGTTGGGTAAGAAAGATATAATCGAGTCGAGAGTATCTGTTATGAGGGGCTGAGAAAAAAGTGAAGTCTTTGTCTGTGGGATTCAGGGTACGCCAGGTGTCATGCAGCATGAGGGATTGTAGGGATAACTTTATCTGTCGGAGAGCTCTGTATGGTAGGTGTGAATTACCGGCTGATGTGTCAAGAAGTGGTTCTAAAGGGACATTAAAATCTCCACCAAGTATTACAATCCCAGATTGAAATGTGGTTAGTTGGGCAATTGTTTCTCAAAAGAAAGTAACTTGAGCTGAATTTGGACTGTAAATATTAGCCAATGTTATGGGCTTACCGTGCCATGTGCCTTTCAGGAAAAGAAACCTGCCTTGGGTATCTTACAGCGAGTTCGTGATTTGTATAGAAACACTTTTGGACAATAATATTGACACTCCCTTTGTTTTTGAATTAGGCGTAGTCGCATGGTAGCTGATCGGGTAATAGCGACTAGAGAGCTTTGGTGTGGCCTGAGAGCTAAAGTGAGTCTCCTGTAAGAAAATAACGTCTGCCCGCATACCCTGAAGACTGGATAGTACTCGCAATCTTTTTTCTGGGAGGTTCAAGCCTTTTGCGTTCAGGGAGACTAATTTTAGAGAGTTAGGTTCAATCATGGTCTTTGAGGATGACATTGTAAGCAGATGGTCAGTATGGTAGGAGAGTCAGGAAGGTGTGTGTTCCCAGTGATAGTGTATTGTAAATTGTTTGAAATAGGAGTAGGAGTAAAAAAAAAAAAGAAGAAGGGGTTGATAAAGGGGAGCACCAGAAGGATCAGAAAGTAGTAAGCAATAAGGGAGGATTTGGGGTAGGTGTAGTCCCACCCACAAGGTATCCAATCAAATATGGAACGGACACCTCTGGGGAGGGATATGTATATTATTGGGGTCGGCAACTATAAGTAAGTTGTACCGATTTTTAATCCCAATAAGGGTCAGGCAATTCTCTTTCAAGATTCCTGTGTGTGGGAGTGATTGGCGGTCGAGAAAAAAGGATTTCTATTAGTAGTGAGGTTAGAGTCCCGTGAGGTCTAAAATGTTGGAGATCAAGGCAAACGTTCGGCTTACGTGTGTGGGTTATAAGAAGGGGAGGGGTTGAAATAACAGTAGCAAAGTGTATTGCTGGGAGTGAATATCATTTCTCCCGATTATGAGGACAAAGAAGGGGGGGATGATTTGTAGTCAGTGTAGATCCTGAAGGCCTCTATGCACCAATGTGATAGTGGGTAAGTATTACAAATATCTGAGAACAAGTGACTATGACATAGCTCAGCATATTAATTTTCATAATGTCTGATAAGACTGGTTAACCTTGTTAACTATTCACTGACAGGATCCTAGGTAATGACTGTAGAAAACCAGCCCTAGAAAAACCATAACAGTCAGCATAAAGTGTAATTAAACCTTCAAACCATGGTATAACATAACTTCAGTTGCAGCATCAACCATTGTTGGAAGAATGCGGACGGATCGGCAGTACCCCTTCTGTATATAGGGTGGCCTGTACTGCCGAAATGCCCTCTTAGGTATCTCTACCTTACAAAAAAAAAACAAATCAAAATGATGGTCGGCTGTGTCCGCTCGATCTCATTGTAAATGGTCGATGAAGGGAACCGTTTCATGTTGGAAGAAGGGGTGCAAGCACCCGTTCGTGTAAAACCGTGATTAACAGCAAGCTGGGAACAAATATCAAGAGTGATCAATGTCAAGACCCATTTGATCACAACAGCAGGGGGAATTCTGAAGTCAAGCAGATCACAACCGATCATATCAAGACAACATCTATGAGTTTAGAACTTAACAGTATATGTGTGGTAGTCTTAAACCTAAGTAAAATTATTGATGATCATTATGTGTGATGAGGCAACCCCTTAATGAGACATGTCTCAATAAGGGACAGGGCTATTAAGATCAATGTGAGGATAATCGCCCATTATCATCATATATGTCAATGGCTATCACATCATAGAATAATCTGGTCTTGGAACAAAATTAAGGCAAACAGCGCATGTGTTAAGAAGCAAAGAGAGACAGTATGTCCATGTCTTGGTCATCTTGGGAGAGTGTGATCAGGATAATACTTACAACCGTCCTTACATTCAATGAGAGTAGAGAAGTAAAGATAGTCACAAAAGACCACAACGGTCTAAAAAATATATGCTACACAGTGGGCAGAAGTTCCGATACTGTGTCAGTGCGGTTAAGCTTCCGGGCAGGTACAGCTTATCTAGGCAGAGTAGCGGTAGAGAGTCTAGACATCAATAGCTGTATTTTCGTGTGGCATAATGCACAGGAAATCAACGCACATGCCCAGGTGGTGGGTTATGAAAAGAGTCACAAAAAATAAAAATAAAAAATGGAAAGTATCAGGCAGAGAGTCTGAGAAAGTCCGGAAGAAGTGGCATTTAGAGGATCAGAGGCACATAGTGATCACTTATCTGAAGCGTGTCGCAGAGGAAGAAGGGGGTATGTCCAGCAATGCTCTACACTCTCCTCTGTCTTCTATGGTCCGGGGATGCTGTAGGGCTCGTATTCCTCGGCACTCCCGCTGGGCGCAGTGAAGAAGGAGGGTGATGTTGCCTGCGGCGACGGCTCAGACTGAAATTTCCCGCTTCAGTAATTCCATCCATTGATTCTGTTCTGCGCAAAGGAGAAAGGCGGAAGTCACTGTACCAATCCGATACCTCCACCAGTGGGATGTGAAGAGAGTGACAGAAGTGCTCCAGATCTTCTGGGACCTTAAGATTATAGACGTGACCATTTACGGAGGCTGATAAACAGAATGGAAACTTCCATCTATATGGGATCGCTCTAGCCCTCAAAACATCCAATAAAGGCTTAAGTTCCCTTCTTCTCTGAAGCGTGATTGTAGACAGATCTTGAAAGATCTTAATTTCTGAGCCTTGGTGTAGTAGCCTTCCAGTGTTTCTGGCTTTTCTCATTATTTCCTCTTTCAGAATAAAGTCAGAGAGACAGCAAATGACATCTCTGGGAGGATCAGTCTCTCTGCCTCTAGGGCGTAAGGCTCTGTGAACACGTTCCATCTGAATTAATGTGTCAGGGGGCCGGTCAAGCAGACCGTTAAAAATGGCTGTGATTTCTCTCACAAGCTGAGGGGAGTCAATTACTTCAGAGAGTCCTCTTACCCGCAAATTACGCCTCCTTTCACGGTTATCGAGGTCTTCCATGTGACGATTCATGTCGCACAGATGTATAGCGTGCGATTCTGAGATTTGTTGCACCTGACACAGGGCCGCATCATGGCGGGCCTGCGTCTCTTCTACCTCCTCAACTCTAAGGGCCATACTGTGGAAGTCTTCCCTCAATTCTGATATTGCCGCTGACATAGCAGATTTTATGTCAGAAGCTACGGCACGGAGATCTGCCAGGCTCAGAGCTTGATGTGTGTCTGAGACAGAGGGCTGCGGCTTCTGGAGCTAGGTGTCGCTCTGCCCTGTGAGGAGGCCTCGTGAGCTGCGGCCTGCATGTCCTGAGACGCTCCCCGGGTCCGCGAGCGGAAAATATCTGGGATGTGTTGCGGAGGCGGGGGATCCGTGCCCCACGGTGACCCGGAGCGGATCGCGGAGGTATTCGGCGGTGTACTCCCCATCATATTATGTGGAATAGCTGCCTGGCTTATGTTCGCTGGACCTCTGGGACCGGGAGCTCTGATTCAGGCGTCCATCTTCTCTCGGCGCCAAGCCACGCCCCCCCAGAAATCCATTTTAAAGTAGATGGCTCCCTTAAGTTTGCCTCCAAGCACTTCCCCACCTCCTTCCTAGCTTCTCACCCCACAGACAGACAGGTTGCGATTTTGATAAGAAAATCATGTCCCCTTAAGGTCAAAAACTCCCATGTAGATCCTCAGGGTAGATACCTAATCCTAGACTGCCAATACTTTAACACCTCTCTGAACCTTGTCAACCTGTATGCCCCCAATGTTGGTCAGATTGATTTCCTTAATGGCCTGTTTGACTCCTCCCACTATCCTTCACAGCCCTTTATGATAGTTGGCGGGGACTTTAATTTGGTTATGTCTCCCACTAGAGATAGACAAACACTGTTCTCTCCCACGCCCTCCAAAAAGATTGCCTCTCAAGCTACCTCCTTCTGGCAGCTTATTAGATCCCACCGCCTTTTTGACTCATGGAGGATTAAACACCCCACAGCTCAGCAATTTACCTTCTATTCCCCAGCTCATAAAATGTGCTCGCGGCTTGATCACTTCTTTATATCTGCCCAACTCATCCCATTGGTGGTTAACTCTGCGATGATGCCGATTACCTGGTCTGACCATGCCTCCATTACCCTAGACCTCCTGCTCACTCAGGCCTACCCCAGATCTTGTCACTGGCAGCTTAATATTCATCTCTTACAATCTGAAGGCTCCCTCTCTGCCCTTGCGCAGAATCTTGCAGAATTTTTTCAGCTAAACAGTGGGTCGGTCTCTGAATTTTCCACTCTGTGGGAAGCCCATAAGGCCGTTTTTAGAGGAGCTTGCATAGCAGAGAGCTCTAGACTGAAGAGAGACAGAGCCGAATATATTCGATCTCTAACTTCTGCTCTTCTCTCGGTGGTGCGGAGGCTTTTGGGTTCCCCCACGGTGGAAAGACTACGGAAGGTCACCCTACTCAGGGAACAGATTAAAACGGCCCAACTCGACCGGGCTGCTAAATCACTGCTTTGGATGAAGCAGAAATTTTACGAATTTTTCAATAAATCCCATAAAATGTTAGTTAATAAATTACATCCGCGTACATTCAACTTCTTCCCTGAGTTTCTCTCCCGTCCTGACGGAACCAAGACTCACTGCCCTCGTGAAATCTCCAACACCTTTGGTGAATTTTACCACAAATTATATAATTGTCTATCCCCAGAAAATCATTTTCATTTCTCACAAGAGAAATTTCAGTCCTTTTTCTCTAACCTGAAACTTCCCAAGCTTTCAACAAATGATTTAGAAACCCTAAACAAATCTGTAACCGCAGACGAGCTCTCGGCTATCATTCAGGAGCTCCCTTCGCATAAATCTCCTGGCCCTGATGGTCTCCCATATTTCTATTACAAAACTTATCTGGATATCTTGGGACCGCACATGCTCACTTTATTTGATTCCCTACTAAAGGACACCCCCCACCCCCAATTTTCAGACTCCTACATCTCAGTGATCCCCAAACCAGGTAAGGACCCCTCCATCCCAGACAATTATAGGCCTATAGCCCTTCTAAACTCGGATTACAAGATATTTACGAAAATTCTTGCTTCT
Source organism: Lithobates pipiens (assembly GCF_037356315.1). Taxonomy (NCBI): domain Eukaryota; kingdom Metazoa; phylum Chordata; class Amphibia; order Anura; family Ranidae; genus Lithobates; species Lithobates pipiens. Next base: position 203,989,403 of record NW_027507784.1, on the reverse strand, counting down.
AGATTGTCAGTTCTTGCCCCCAAACTTATTCACAGAGACCAGGTGGGGTTTGTCCCTGGCAGGCATGCCGGAGATAACACCCGACACACAATCAACCTAGTGGACCTTCTAGATAGGACCAACAAATCAGCATTGCTACTTAGTCTAGACGCACAGAAGGCCTTCGATAGGCTCTGCTGGCCTTATATGTTCGCAACGCTCAAAGTCTACGGTTTTACTGGCCCCTTTTTAAACGCACTTGCAGCTCTATATTCAACTGTTACTGCCCAGGTTCAGATGTCGTCCTTCATGTCGCCTTGCTTCCCCTTGATGAATGGAACTCGGCAGGGGTGCCCTTTATTATCGTTGTTATTTATTTTATGCCTAGAACCCCTAGCCAAGTCCATACGTTCTCATCCAGATATCAGCGGGGTGGTGATGCGACAGGGGGAGTACAAATTATCACTCTTCGCAGACGACATCTTGCTAACCATTACCAACCCACTGGTCTCCCTCCTCTCACTACACAAATTACTCTCAACCTTTGGGGGGATCTCTGGTTAAACAGCGCGTATTACTACGTTTGCAATGGAAAGTGATATAGCGCAATCTTCTATTTTAGATCTAGCATGTATATATACAATAGTCACAAATAAGTCATTAGTGTGCAATTCATTCATAAGAGCTGCCCATGCATCCAATTTGTAGTTTCACTACAATGTTCATCAGCTCTCTCTTAATGGTTAATCCAAACAGATAAAGAGGTTCTCTGCCACAGTTCATTGGATGTGTAATATGTGGCCCTTTCTATCGGGAATACACCTCCACACGTGCAATGGTGTACACACAAACCACACTGGGGGATATGTGAAAGAAAGGAAGTCCCCCTTTGGTATTTCTCTTACCAGATATAACTGGTTTCACAGGTCTTTAGAGATCACTCTTGCTGGTTCCTAATGCTGGGTCCCATCCACATCATAGACTCCAGGTGTTCAGAATCTCGGAGAAGGGTAATTACAAAAAGCACACATAGCGTAATTCCATCTCACACGAAAATTTTATTTAATAAAAAACCCAAAAGTATTGCACTCACAAACGTAAAAATCTTTAAAAGCGTTGGTTCATTCTGCATGCATAGCTAGTTGGAATGATCAAGGAAGAGTTTTATCACCCGCAGCTACAAGTTGTTACTGCAAAATAGCTCACGGTTTAACTGCACGTCTTTCTTCCCTCCTGTCAGTCTCACTATGCCCGTGTCGTATGCTTCCAACCTGACGCGTTTCGTCGTATTGACATCATCTGAGGGTGGAGTCATACGGTCCCATCACCTTTTTATGTGTGTCTGAGTGTCGATATTATTAACCCTTCATAAGCTTTTATCGTTACTTATTTTTACACCCCTCTACTCTATATTCAGCCCTCTTCACAAACTGCCAACCACAGGACCTTGCAAGCTTCACTTAAAACTTGCAACCCTCATTTATCCATTGAACCCGATCTTCTACCCTCACACATTCACCGATGCGAGTATGTCGGATCGCACATTTTAAACTATCATTCGTACTGCTGGTTATATATGATAAAAGTATTTGTACAAGGAGGATATTCTACGTAAAGAAGAGCATTCACTTCAAAGAAATATGTACATATAATCTACATGGGCCCATATTAACTTTCCATATGATCGCTACACTTGTATTCTATGTAGAACAAGCATTAACTGCAATCTCTGCCTCAGTGAACACTCACCCCAGGTAAGAGTCTTCACAGGGAGGACAGACCAGAACCCGATCGTATCCAGCCTCTCATCCAACCCCGCGCACAGTACGAGACAGCAGCCACTCATTATAATCAATGAATAGTTCATGTATCTTTCCTTGTCACTAGAAAGTAAATACCTAGCTTACACCGGATCACTTCTGATGAACGCACATTCATCCTTAGAGATGGGCCATACATTGCTCGATCGCAATCGTAAGTCAAAGATCCCAACTAATAGTCATAGCAGTTATGGAATGCTACACCTTGAGTTTCAATCCATTATTATATAAATTCATCTCTCCTTGGGGTCTATTATAGACACCGCATAAGACTAAATTGGAATCAAACTCTTCCTGATCTTGATCATTCCAACTAGCTATGCATGCAGAATGAACCGACGCTTTTAAAGATTTTTAGGTTTGTGAGTGCAATACTTTTGGGTTTTTTATTAAATAAAATTTTCGTGTGAGATGGAATTACACTATGTGTGCTTTTTGTAATTACCCTTCTCCGAGATTCTGAACACCTGGAGTCTATGATGTGGATGGGACCCGGCATTAGGAACCAGCAAGAGTGATCTCTAAAGGCCTGTGAAACCAGTTATATCTGGTAAGAGCAATACCAAAGGGGGACTTCCTTTCTTTCACATATCCCCCAGTGTGGTTTGTGTGTACACCATTGCACGTGTGGAGGTGTATTCCCGATAGAAAGGGCCACATATTACACATCCAATGAACTGTGGCAGAGAACCTCTTTATCTGTTTGGATTAACCATTAAGAGAGAGCTGATGAACATTGTAGTGAAACTACAAATTGGATGCATGGGCAGCTCTTATGAATGAATTGCACACTAATGACTTATTTGTGACTATTGTATATATACATGCTAGATCTAAAATAGAAGATTGCACTATATCACTTTCCATTGCAAACGTAGTAATACGTGCTGTTTTGTCTATTGGTGGATTGAACTTACACATCTGTATATGAGTAAATGGTCTCAGTTGTTAGACAAACCCATCCCCCTACAGACATGGGATAAGATTTGAGCCTCTACTTTTAAGTCCTCTAAGTGTGTCACGCAAAGGGAAACGGCAATTAAAATTCTTATGTTCTGGTATAGGACCCCCGATGTCATCCACAAATTTGATCCCTCAGTCTCGCCGCGATGCTGGAGATGTGGGCTCGACGTCGGGTCATTGTTCCACATCTTCTGGAAGTGCTCCCTGATACGTCCTTTTTGGTTAGAGGTGGGATCGTTGGTGATGGGGGTGACGGGGGTGTCCCTTCCGATCGATCCCCTACACTGTTTGTTGGGTCTCCCTCTCCCAGGCCTACCCAAAAATACCAACTGACTGATCTCATATATTCTATTAGCTGCTAAGAGGCTCATACCGCTATGCTGGTTGTCTGGCGCAACCCCACTGGCCTAGATTTCTCCAATTGGTGTCCGAAATACGGAGAATGGAGTACCTGACGGCCTCGGTACATGACTTGGTCTCCCAGTTTGATAGAGTCTGGGAACCCTGGGAACGGTCGGAATTTGGGTCCCCCCTGTTTGTACACCCTTAACGGCTGCAGTTGCCGGTGGTAGTACCTCCTGTCCGGCCTCTGCGCCCATCTTTCCCCCTCCCATTAATTTTCTATGTGTACTAGTCCGGTAACTCTCTCCCTTTCCCCTGAGATTTACCATGAGGTTCTTAGGGCTGTTTTGTTGTTTTGTCTATCTCTGGCCTCCGGCCTATTGTCGCACCAATTTTCGTTTTTCATAAACTGTATTTTATTTGCTTTAACTGTAGCAGTTTTGCAGTTCACTTTTGTGCCTGCATCTGTGGACATTTATATCTGACTTCTGTAGTTAACGTTTACATTATAATCTATGTTTATTTCTGCTTACTGATCATTTCATTGCTTGATTATTTTGTACTTGCTTTGAAATTTTATAAAAATACAATTTAAAAAAAAAAAAGAAAAAAAAAAAGAAACTACACCTTCCTAGGAGTGACGGGGGCATCATCCTACCACATATTATGCCTGTTAAGGACTAGCCTAGACTAGTTAGCTCAACAATTTCGCCACTCCAATTACGTCCTAGAGTCTGCAATGGCCCACCCCTACTCTTTGGTGTCACTCCTACACTGCAGATGTAAGGCTGCCCCCCACATCAACACAATCTCCTATTACGGGACACGGCCCTGGCCTGGAGGGAGATCAGAAAAATCCTCAAACTCCCACCTTTTATCTCCTCTCACTTACTCAAGCGCACCCTGGATTTATTCCTGGTCTCCACTACAAAACCTTTGAAGTATGGCAGAAATGAGGCCTCTCCAATTTTTCTGCAATGTGCGATATCACTACTGGAAAACCATTACCCTTTTCAACCGTGTCAACATTATTCTCCTTGCCTCCTTGTCATGCCTTTTACTACAATCAATGCGTCGGCTTCCTCTCCAGCACATGCAAAGATGAATCTCTGAGATTTAAACCGAGCTTTTTAGACCGTTTACTGCAGAATGGTCACTGCATAATTTCTGGCATATACAAACCTCTTCTGAGTGACTCTTCACCGTCACCTTCATCCTCATCCATTGCTAACTAGTGCAAGGACTTCCCAGACCCCAACCTAGTCGAAAAGGTCCTGTCTGGCTTACAGAAGGTTCTCCGACTACCCCGAATGAAACCTGGAGAGAAACTCAACTTAAAATTGCCCACCGGGCCTATATCCCATTTCTCTCCCCCAAATCTAATAAGGATGGAGCCTCATGCCCTCTATGTTCAGACTCTAAACCCCCTCTTTCCCACTGTTTTTGGTCCTGCTCCTTCATCTCTTCGTTTTGGGACCAAGTCATCTCCTTCATATTCAAGGTCACTCTGTTGAAACTGCCCAAAGACCCTCTCCTTATGATCTTCGGCTACTGGGACCCTCTACTGCTACCTTGGTCTTTGTCCTCCAATGCCTCAACCTTCGGTGGGTCTGCCAAATACTCTTCCTCCAAAGACTGGATCCTGTTGTGCCTACTTATCACAAGGAGACTCATTCTAAGGCTTTCTCCATGGATGGCAAGTTTTCATCTCCTCTGCTCTCTCACCACATGACCAACCGGCTCTAGATAAACTTTCTTTCTCCTATGATGAGCCATTCCCTAAGGAACTGTAATCGACAATGATACTCTTCAGTCACTCTTTCCTCCACTGGTACTACATTCACTGGTCACTCTCGGGATTCACCATATTTTTGACATTGTAGCCCACTATTCATCTTTCCCTCTCTCCCTCCCTCCTTCCCTTGTCGTCCTGGTTATAATCCGTTTCCTACTAGCTTTTTAACAGGGGCTCGTACACAGATCCATCCAGAATTTTTTTTTCCTTGTTAATGTATACTAGTGTTTATTCTCTAGGATGACTTTCCACAACCTCACTAGGTGAGATTTACTGTGTTACAAGGTTGTATACAACCCCACAACATTAGTCATTTAGCTTAGCTTCTATGTTTATTCTAACGTTTATCATTTGTTTTTCTATCTCTGACATATGTATTTTTCTAGGTCTCTTTTGATTTTGTGCAGTATTACTCAAAAATGACTGATGGTAACCTGTACAAATGTCTTTTTGATTCCCAATAAAAACATTTTGAAAAAAAAAACTACCAAAAAATAATTATGCTAGTAACCCACTCACAATTGTACACAAATTCTGTAAAAAATGTATTATACTATACAAAGACACAAATTTATTTGATCAATCTCATTTAACTATACTGTTATCCTCTATTAACCTTCCTTCTCTTTCCCAATCTCACCAAAAGACCATGGACAAACCTATTAGGCCGTGTACACACGGGCGGACTGTTCGCCCAACCTTGTCCGCTGAACAGTGTTTGGGCGGACAGTCCGCTCGTGTGTGGGCTTTCAGCGGACAGTTTCAGCGGACAGTTGGACGGACAAAGTCTTTCGGAAATTCCGAAAAACTGTCCGCTGAAACTGTGTTTGAGCGAACAGTCCGCCCGTGTGTGGGCTTGTCCGCTGTACTTTCGAAATGAGCGGACTGTTCCCGCTCGGAAAGTCCGCCCATTTCGAGCGCGTGTACAGGTAGGCGGGGCCCGCGAAGGAGACGTCGCGGGCTCCGCCGCCTGGAATGGGCTTAAAGGGGAACCCCAACGCCGAAAAAAATCGGCGTGGGGGTTCCCCCCAAGTCCACACCAGACCCTTGTCCGAGCACGCTACCCGGCCGGCCAGGAAAGGGGGGCGAGCGAGCGCGCCCCCCCTCCTGAGCCGTACCAGGCCGCGTGCCCTCAACATGGGGGGTGCCTTGGGGAAGGGGGGGCCGCGCGGCCCCCCCACCCCAAAGCACCTTGTCCCCATGTTGATGAGGACAAGGGCCTCTTCCCGACAACCCTGGCCGTTGGTTGTCGGGGTCTGCGGGCGGGGGGCTTATCGGAATCCGGGAGCGCCCTTTAAGAAGGGGGCCCCCGGATACCGGCCCCCCACCCTATGTGAATGAGTATGGGGTACAATGTACCCCTACCCATTCACCTGTGAACTAAAGTACAATAAAAAACACAACACAGAGAAAAAATATTTTATTGCACAGCTCCGGGGGTCTTCTCGCCGGACTCCTCCGCTATGTGTGTGTAGCTCTTTTGCTAGCGGAGGAGTCCGGCTTTCTTCCTCCCCGCCGCCGGCCTCTTCTCCCGACTTCGGGGGTCTTGTCCCCCTCTTCGGTTCTTCTGCCGGGCCACCGCGCCTGGTCCGGTGGCCCGGTCTTCTGTCGCCGTCTTCCGTTCTTCTGTCGCCGCCTTCGGTTCTTCTGCCGGGCCACCGCGCCTACTTGTAGCTCTTTTACAGGCGGTGGCCCGGTCTTCTGTCGCCGCTGTCGTCGCCGCCGCCGCCGCCTTCCGTTCTTGTTCTTCTTCTTGTTCTTCTTCTTCTTCTCCTGGAGATGTTGACTCGACGAGCTCTCCGGCCGGAATGCCAGAGCCGCGCTGTGCGGTCACTTATATAGTGACAATGGGGCGGTGTCACATGGTATATGTCACATGGGTTGGTCACATGGTGACCCCGCCCCCTTACGATGTCATAGTCCCCATGTGACATCAACCCATGTGACCAACCCATGTGACATATACCATGTGACACCGCCCCATTGTCACTATATAAGTGGCAGCGGAGCGTGTCCCTGGCATTCCGGCCGGAGAGCTCGTCGAGTCAACATCTCCAGGAGAAGAAGAAGAACAAGAAGAAGAACAAGAACGGAAGGCGGCGGCGGCGGCGACGACAGCGGCGACAGAAGACCGGGCCACCGCCTGTAAAAGAGCTACAAGAAGGCGCGGTGGCCCGGCAGAAGAACCGAAGGCGGCGACAGAAGAACGGAAGACGGCGACAGAAGACCGGGCCACCGGACCAGGCGCGGTGGCCCGGCAGAAGAACCGAAGAGGGGGACAAGACCCCCGAAGTCGGGAGAAGAGGCCGGCGGCGGGGAGGAAGAAAGCCGGACTCCTCCGCTAGCAAAAGAGCTACACACACATAGCGGAGGAGTCCGGCGAGAAGACCCCCGAAGACCCCCGGAGCTGTGCAATAAAATATTTTTTCTCTGTGTTGTGTTTTTTATTGTACTTTAGTTCACAGGTGAATGGGTAGGGGTACATTGTACCCCATACTCATTCACATAGGGTGGGGGGCCGGTATCCGGGGGCCCCCTTCTTAAAGGGGGCTCCCGGATTCCGATAAGCCCCCCGCCCGCAGACCCCGACAACCAACGGCCAGGGTTGTCGGGAAGAGGCCCTTGTCCTCATCAACATGGGGACAAGGTGCTTTGGGGTGGGGGGGCCGCGCGGCCCCCCCTTCCCCAAGGCACCCCCCATGTTGAGGGCACGCGGCCTGGTACGGCTCAGGAGGGGGGGCGCGCTCGCTCGCCCCCCTTTCCTGGCCGGCCGGGTAGCGTGCTCGGACAAGGGTCTGGTGTGGACTTGGGGGGAACCCCCACGCCGATTTTTTTCGGCGTTGGGGTTCCCCTTTAAGCCCATTCCAGGCGGTGGAGCCCGCGACGTCTCCTTCGCGGGCCCCGCCTACCTGTACACGCGCTCGAAATGGGCGGATTTGCCTCCGCCTTACGTGGGCGAGTCCGTTCATTTCAAAAGTTGAGCGAACTGTTTGCCCAACCTTGTTCGTCAAACAGTCCGCTCGTGTGTGGGCAAGTCCGCTCATGCAAATTTTGAGCGGACTGTTTGATGAAACTGTTTGCCGAACAAGGTTGGGCGAACAGTCCGCCCGTGTGTACGCGGCCTTACAGTAGTAGAAATCCAGACCGCAATAAAGTCAGTGAAGCCCCATAAATGTCCAGGTACGGATGGCTTTTCAACTACCTACTATAAATGTTTCTCTTCAATTTTATCCGCTCTTATGGTTGAAGCCATACTCACAGATCAATCCTTTCACTCAGAATCTCTCACCGCTTCCATCTCCATGATCCCTAAACCCAAAAAAATGCCACCTCATGGTCAAATTAAAGACTGTTATCTATACTTAATGACGGCTACAGCGTGGCTCAATAACTCTGGGAAGGTGTATATTGACATCCGCTCAGAATCTCTCTCCCACTCGCCCCCCTGTGGCGCTCACCCGGGAATATCCATGAACATCGGGCATGAAGGACCCGGCACATCACGAATCATGAAAAATGGCCACTGACAGTGGCCGTTTAACATGTAATAGCTCCATCAAATGACGGAGTGATCACTTGTAAACAAACCAACGTCATGTCCAATTCTTCTCTCCCCTCTCTGTACTGATTGGTACAGAGTGAGCGGAGAGGGGAGAGATCGGATTAAGTGGGCTGGATCTGTACTGCCCACAGCGCTGATCTGTGCCCATTGCAGCCTCAAATGTCATATTCATCCAATAATTCATCCATTCATCCATACTCAGCAATACTCATCTATCCATTCTCAACAATACTCATCCATCCATTCATGCTCATCCATACTCATCCATCCATGCTCAGCTATCCATCCCTAATCAGCAATACTCATCCATCCATCCATGCTCAGCCATCCCATCCACCCTCACCCATACTCAGCCATACCCAGCAATACTTAGCCATACTCAGTCATACCCAGCTGTACCAAGCAATACTCAGCCATACACAACAATACTCAGCCCTACCTAGCCGTACTCAGCTGTACTCAGCCATACCCAGCCATACCCAGCCGTACTCATCTATATTCAATCATACTCAGCCATACCCAGCTGTACTCAGCCATCCCATCTATACCCGGCCGTACTCAGCCATACTCAGCCATACTCAGCCTTACTCAGCTGTACTCAGCCATACCCAGCTGTACTCCTCAGCCATATCCAGCCATACCAATCCATACTCAGTCGTACCCAGCTGTACCCAGCCGTACTCAGCCCTACTCATTTATGCTCAGTCATCCCATCCATACTCGGCCACCCCCATCCACGACTTATCCATTCTCATTCATGCTCATCCATGCCACATCAGTTCTCATCCATACCACATCCATACCACTACAGTGCTTCACAAAAGTGTAATAGGTAGTCAAATTAGATTTGAATCTTATGCCCCTAGAACACCTGATGGTGCTGTCTGCATGTTGGGCCTCTCTATGTGGCCAGACTGTGTAAAAGTCTCCCACGTGTGATGTCGCTGTACTCAAGAGGAGTACGAAAATCAATTTTGGGGTGCCATTTTTGGTATGTACATGCTATGTGTTAGAAATATTGTATAAATGGGGGGGGGGACGTGGCCGGACGCAGCGAGGAGAAGACGTGCTTTAGCTGAGCTCCGCCGGCGGAATCCCCATCCACAGTCATCCGCCTTCACCGGGCTGGTTCTCGACCGGCGGCAGACTCAGCATCGCCTGCAGACACCCTCGGGACACGATCGAGGCATTTTGGCCGCATTTATCTACCCGCGGGTCCTGCGATCAGGCCCGCGGCCTACTCCATTCATCGAGCCCCGGCCGCCATCTTGAGGTCTGCGGAGGCGCCGGAGCCTCCGCCATTGAGTGATGCACACCGCACACATTACGGCGATTGTTGCGCTGCGGACAGGCGGGGACCCTTGCAGCCTGAGGCCCGAGAAAGAAGGTGGGAGCCCAACCCTACCGGGACACAAGCCATGGAAGAGCACAACAAGAAGCAGGGGTAGGCGGCAATCTTGGTACACCCATCATACCTTTGCAGGCACCCTATGCTCCCTGGGCTAGTAACCGCCCCCCCCAGCAACCTCCAGCAACCTACAGCACCCAATGAATGTCAGTGGCCCTGGAGGGCCCTCAGAGTGACTGACAAATTTGTGTGGGGGTGTATGCGCGGACGCTTGGAGGATGACAGTGTAGTCCCATAGTGTCGCGCCGTCAGAAAATACCACTTGGCATATAAGGCATACCCAGATATAACTCACTGCCACTACTGCCCCGGCCGTGCACTACTGAGCAAACGGCGGGTATGTATAATATGCCCCGGAACCGTCCCTGCAACAGATCACAACAGAAAGCATCTCCGGTCCGTGGGAAGGCAAAGGGGAAAGGCAAGATGACCCCCAAAACCTGATGATGCCACCCAACATTCAGATGATAGTCTGTCACAGTTCCCCTCTAACAAGCCCAGTGGACACCGGCTCGGAGGCTCTGCTTCAGAAATTCCGCACTATAGTGAGGGACGAGATCAACGCAGCTTCCCGTAAATTATCTGCGGAACTGGTGAAAGGTCCTAAGGAACTGGGACACCGCACAAATCAGCTGGAAGAGAGGATGGACCTGACGACCACGGTGTTGGAGGGTCACGAGGAGGAGGTAGAAAAGCTGAACGCTGAACTTCTTAATCTTCAGGATAAACTTGAGGACTCTGAAAACAGGGCCCACAGAGGCAACCTGTGCATCCGCGGCCTCCCGGAGACCATTATAGACCTCCAGGGAACAGCAACGGCATTTTTTCAGGAGCTCGCACCTGATATCCCGACCGAACGCCTTGAATTTGACCGCATACACAGGTCCTTCGCTCCCAAGCCCACGAACGGTCTGCCCAGAGATGTAATCCTAAAATTTCACTTCTACAAAACCAAAGAGCGACTCCTTCAAGCCGCCAGGGAACTATCAGACATATCGTTTCAAGGAAACCCCCTTCAACTGTTTGCAGATCTTTCTCCGGTCACTATCGCTAAAAGGCAAAATATGAAGCCCTATCTGCAAATCTTACAAGCCAGGAACATTCGCTATAGGTGGGGGTTCCCCTTTAAACTTTCTTTTTACCACATGGGACGTCAGTTTCACACTTCTTCCTTTTCAGACCTGCGACGGTAATTCCAGGAACTTCAGTTTGACCTTCCTCCCTCTCAACCTGAGGCTTCCATGGCCTGCCCAAGTCCCTCCCGGGCCCCACTGCGATCCTCACAATCCTCTCAGAATGGATCTCAAGCCCTCCATTCCCTAAAGGCTCAGAAATTCCAAGAGGCTCCCTCGGGTGGACATCGCTAGAAGACAGTAAAAATCCCGTCTCTTTGTTTTGACTTGTTTGACTGCCTTTTCTTTTTCGCTGCCGCCACGCATCTTGCTGCTATAACTCGGGCGCTCAGGCAAATAGAATGAGGCACCCATGTATCCTTCTTGTGACTCAAGTGGGAACCACACCGAATCCCCCTTTACACCTCGGATGGACTAGGTCTACCCACAACCCCGGTCTACTGTAGTCCATCATTTCCATGAACACTAGTTTCACTCAGGTAATGATTGCCTTCTTCCCCCCCAGCTACAAACGCTCTATTAACATTTTTTCTTTTTGAGATTCTTTCCAATGCCGTACCCTATTTTTTCACATATAGCCTCAGGTCTACCTACTACCTTCCTAAATGTATATATTTGTATTTTTATAATTTTGTAAGTTTTTCTTAAGCTCCCTACAGTATAACATCCCCCCTTTTTTTTCTTCCCTTCTTGCCCCTCGAAGGTATGAGCGGATGTAATCCATGACTCACGACCTCACGAAGCAGGGCCCCCCATTGCTAACCAGGAACATCTAGTCCAGGGGGTTTATTACCGTGACCATCTGAGGACTATTTATTTTGCTTTCACTTTATGGGCCTATACGTAGACTGTCTCAACCCAGACAGGACACGGCCCTCGGCCCGTCCCAAGGTTTTTTTTTTTTTGCTTCATTTGTTCATTTGTTTTTTAACGCCTGACTTAGGCCGCGTACACACGCGCGGACTGTTCGCCCAACCTTGTTCGGCAAACAGTTTGTCAAACAGTCCGCTCAAAATTTGCATGAGCGGACTTGCCCACACACGAGCGGACTGTTTGACGAACAAGGTTGGGCAAACAGTTCGCTCAACTTTTGAAATGAACGGACTCGCCCACGTAAGGAGGAGGCAAATCCGCCCATTTCGAGCGCGTGTACAGGTAGGCGGGGCCCGCGAAGGAGACGTCGCGGGCTCCGCCGCCTGGAATGGGCTTAAAGGGGAACCCCAACGCCGAAAAAAATCGGCGTGGGGGTTCCCCCCAAGTCCAGACCAGACCCTTGTCCGAGCACGCTACCCGGCCGGCCAGGAAAGGGGGGCGAGCGAGCGCGCCCCCCCTCCTGAGCCGTACCAGGCCGCGTGCCCTCAACATGGGGGGTGCCTTGGGGAAGGGGGGCCGCGCGGCCCCCCCCACCCCAAAGCACCTTGTCCCCATGTTGATGAGGACAAGGGCCTCTTCCCGACAACCCTGGCCGTTGGTTGTCGGGGTCTGCGGGCGGGGGGCTTATCGGAATCCGGGAGCCCCCTTTAAGAAGGGGGCCCCCGGATACCGGCCCCCCACCCTATGTGAATGAGTATGGGGTACAATGTACCCCTACCCATTCACCTGTGAAATAAAGTACAAATAAAAACACAACACAGGGGGAAAAAATATTTTATTGCACAGCCGGGGGTCTTCCGTCTTCGGGGGTCTTCTCGCCGGACTCCTCCGCTATGTGTGTGTAGCTCTTTTGCCAGCGGAGGAGTCCGGCTTTCTTCCTCCCCGCCGCCGGCCTCTTCTCCCGACTTCGGGGGTCTTGTCCCCCTCTTCGGTTCTTCTGCCGGGCCACCGCGCCTGGTCCGGTGGCCCGGTCTTCTGTCGCCGTCTTCCGTTCTTCTGTCGCCGCCTTCGGTTCTTCTGCCGGGCCACCGCGCCTTCTTGTAGCTCTTTTACAGGCGGTGGCCCGGTCTTCTGTCGCCGTCGCCGCCTTCCGTTCGTGTTCTTCTTCTTGTTCTTCTTGTTCTTCTCCAGGCGATGTTGACACGTCGCTCCCTCCGGCCGGAATGCCAGAGCCGCCCTGCGCTGTGACTTATATAGTGACAATGGGGCGGGGTCACATGGTATATGTCACATGGGTTGATGTCACATGGTGACCCCGCCCCCTTACGATGTCATAGTCCCCATGTGACATCAACCCATGTGACCAACCCATGTGACATATACCATGTGACCCCGCCCCATTGTCACTATATAAGTGACCGCACAGCGCGTCCCCGGCATTCCGGCCGGAGAGCTCGTCGAGTCAACATCTCCAGGAGAAGAACAAGAAGAAGAACAAGAACGGAAGGCGGCGACGGCGACAGAAGACCGGGCCACCGCCTGTAAAAGAGCTACAAGAAGGCGCGGTGGCCCGGCAGAAGAACCGAAGGCGGCGACAGAAGAACGGAAGACGGCGACAGAAGACCGGGCCACCGGACCAGGCGCGGTGGCCCGGCAGAAGAACCGAAGAGGGGGACAAGACCCCCGAAGTCGGGAGAAGAGGCCGGCGGCGGGGAGGAAGAAAGCCGGACTCCTCCGCTGGCAAAAGAGCTACACACACATAGCGGAGGAGTCCGGCGAGAAGACCCCCGAAGACGGAAGACCCCCGGCTGTGCAATAAAATATTTTTTCCCCCTGTGTTGTGTTTTTATTTGTACTTTATTTCACAGGTGAATGGGTAGGGGTACATTGTACCCCATACTCATTCACATAGGGTGGGGGGCCGGTATCCGGGGGCCCCCTTCTTAAAGGGGGCTCCCGGATTCCGATAAGCCCCCCGCCCGCAGACCCCGACAACCAACGGCCAGGGTTGTCGGGAAGAGGCCCTTGTCCTCATCAACATGGGGACAAGGTGCTTTGGGGTGGGGGGGCCGCGCGGCCCCCCCCTTCCCCAAGGCACCCCCCATGTTGAGGGCACGCGGCCTGGTACGGCTCAGGAGGGGGGGCGCGCTCGCTCGCCCCCCTTTCCTGGCCGGCCGGGTAGCGTGCTCGGACAAGGGTCTGGTGTGGACTTGGGGGGAACCCCCACGCCGATTTTTTTCGGCGTTGGGGTTCCCCTTTAAGCCCATTCCAGGCGGCGGAGCCCGCGACGTCTCCTTCGCGGGCCCCGCCTACCTGTACACGCGCTCGAAATGGGCGGACTTTCCGAGCGGGAACAGTCCGCTCATTTCGAAAGTACAGCGGACAAGCCCACACACGGGCGGACTGTTCGCTCAAACACAGTTTCAGCGGACAGTTTTTCGGAATTTCCGAAAGACATTGTCCGTCCAACTGTCCGCTGAAACTGTCCGCTGAAAGCCCACACACGAGCGGACTGTCCGCCCAAACACTGTTCAGCGGACAAGGTTGGGCGAACAGTCCGCCCGTGTGTACGCGGCCTTAGACGGTACTAGCTTCAGGTTGCTTGTTTTTTTTTTGAACAGGGATTTATCGTCTAACCAAAGCAATTTCTCAGGCCTCTGTTCAAAGGTTCTATGTTCCCTATACCAGAATTACTCTTCTTTTTTTTTTTTCTATTCGTATTAATGTTTATGCAGATATGCCACTGTTGACATGTTCTTTGACATTTGCAATAATTGTTAATGCTAAGCCAGGTGGTTTCCGACGGACCACCGCTCCCCCATTTGTTGGTTCTTGGCCTGGACTGGTGCTCGAGCCAACTCCCAACCGTGTAGTGGGATTTATATCCCACGACTGATAGCAAACTTGCTGTGTAATAGTTATTGGTACCTAGCATTGCATGACTCTACTATCCGTGCTATAATGATGCTCTCTATCCCTTCTCCATCCCCCTCTTTACTTCCTTCCTTTCTCTCTCTCTCCTCCGGGCACCCGGGGTGTGAACTTCGACTCCAGGTAAGCGAATATCTGTTACTCTATCAATGACGATTAAGTGGTTGTCCCTGAATGTTCAGGGAATGAATTCCTCCCATAAGAGTGTTAAAGTATTTAAGTACCTTCGCAGACAACACATTGACATTGCTTGCTTATAGGAGACACAATTTTTCGAGACCTCTCATCCTAAGTACTTCGATGCTCAATTTCCTCAGGTCTTTTTGGCGAATGCCCCAACTAAACAACGAGGGGTTCTCGTGGTGTTCCGCAAATCAGTTCCATTTAGATGCGCTAAACAGATAGCTGATCCTGACGGAAGATATTTACTGCTTCAGGGCACTATCCATGACACGGAAGTGACTATACTGATGTACTACGCCCCCAATGTGAGCCCGGGACCCTTCCTAAACCATGTCTGCGTGCTGCTGGCTTCCCACAGCAAGGGCACCCTTCTACTAGCAGGAGACTCAAACCTAATCCTTAACCCTAAATTAGACAAACACCGCCGGAGAAAAATGGCCCGACGTCAAGCGCCAAATCTTTTACCCGCGCCCTACAATCTCACGACCTAGTTGACCTGTGGAGGGAATGTCATCCACAGGCCAGGGACTATACCCATTACTCTCACCCCCACCAGGTTCATTCACGGATTGACCATATGTTCATGCTTAGACAACACCTCCCACTGGTAGTAGCGGCCTCAGTCTTGGCCGTACCATGGTCTGACCATGATCCGGTCCTGATTGTCTGCCATTCTATCTTGGACAGACCCTGACTATCTCCCTGGGTCATGAACGACTCGCTCCTTTCTCATGTAGAAATCACAGAGAAAATTATTAAGGCCTTGGAAGACTACTTTTGCGAAAATCTGGGCTCAATGGCTTCGCTGGTGGTCCTTTGGGAGGCTTATAAAGCAGTCTTGCATGGACATATAATCAGCCTAGCCTCGGTCTATAAGAAAGCTAGAGAGAAAAAACAAAGGGACATTGAGTCCCGATTGGCATCGATATCTGAGAGGTTTAAGCAGTTTCCTACCCCGGGTAACCGCAAACTACTGGAACGAACTAGATCTGAACTCGACCTGTGCCTAACTGAGGGGGCTGAGCGGGTAATCCGCTGGTCCCGTCAGCGATGGTATCAGAGGGCAAATAAACCAACTTGCATGCTTGCCAACAGACTCCGAACATTTGCCCCCAAAATAACCCCAATTACGCTGAGAGATGGGAACAATGTCTTATCTGGGAACCCGAAACATGTTCTGGAAGAGTTTGCGTTTCACCTAGCGAAGCTGTATACGGCATCAGAGGGGGCTACAACTCAAAGAACGGCGGACTTCCTTGCGGGCCTTTCGCTCCCATCCTTGATGGGGGCCCATGTCACCCTCATGGATAGAGACATTCAACCCTCAAAAGTTCTCCAAGCTATAAAAGAACTTAAGGTGGGCAAGCGACCCAGGCCAGACGGCTATACCTCGCTTTATTATAGGAAATTGGCACCAGTATTGACGCACCATCTGGTGGCTATGTACAACTCGGTAAAGAGAGGCTGTCCTCTTACCCTGGATCTCCTGACGGCAAATGTAGTAATGATTCCGAAACCTGACCGTGATCACTCATCTTGGGCTAATTTCAGACCTATCTCACTTATCAACATTGATATGAAGATCCTGACAAAAATCTTGGCGACACGCCTAAACTCGTTTCTCCCTCGTCTGATAAAAAAAGATCAGGTCGGTTTTGTGCCCCAGAGACAGGCTGGCCACGCAATCCGCCGCATAGTGCAACTCCAACATCTAGCGCACACTCGCTCTCTTGAATCTATGCTTCTCTCCCTCGATATGACTAAGGCCTTTGATACCTTGTCATGGCCCTACCTCATGTCGGTTCTGCGGCGTTATGGCTTCGGGTCCTCATTCATGTCCTGGATGTCGGCTCTTTACGACTCCCCCAGAGCAAAAATAAAATATTATGGGTTTGAATCCCCCATTTTTGACATTCGAAGAGGGACCCGCCAGGGATGCCCGTTATCACCCCTTCTTTTTGTAGTGGCGCTGGAACCCCTGGTGGAAGCGATAAGAACGCACCCTAATATCAATGGCATTGAAATAGCCAGTTGTCCCCATAAGATCTCCTTGTTTGCCGATGACATTCTCCTATCTGTCACTTCCCCTAGAACTTCCCTGCCCAACCTACACGCCCTACTATGGACCTTTGCATCACTCTCAGGGCTCCAGATCAACCCGTCAAAATCAAAGGCATTGTCGACCAACCTGTCTCAGGAACTATTGCGGGACTTGCAATCGGCCTTTCCCTATCAATGGATTTCCGCCTTACCTTATTTGGGAATTCGCATCACCTCCACATATCAGGCCCTATATCAGGCTAACTACCCACCACTGTTCAAGCTGTTATCAGATATGTTGACATCATGGTCACCTTTACCCCTCTCCAGGTTCAGGAGAATATCAGCCATCAGAATGGAATATCTCCCGGAGCTAGTATATTACGTTTGGGTCCTTCCAATCCTGGTTCCTTCGCACATCCTCAATATTCATCAGCGTAGGGTCTTACAATTTATCTGGGGTTCGTTTCGCCCCCCGTATCAACAGACAAATCATGTTCGCTAAAAGAGCAAATGGAGGCCTTGCGGTCCCAAATCTAAGAGACTACTATGTAGCAGCCACCATAGCACCGCTCTCTCACCTCCACGAGACATACCAGCTCCCATTGTGGGCTGCTATCGACCTACATGAAGTGGACCCCATCCCCATCTCCTCCTTACCCTGGCTTCCGCCAAAACAGGCCCTACGATTACGGGGCCCTGCATGCTCCACACTTTGAGAGTTTGGGACTCAGTGAAGTATTCCGCAGGGTTGGCTTCTCCCCATCTCTGCTCCGCTGCTGCGACTCCTTCATTGCCCTCTTTTCCCCCCAGGTCTTGATAACTCAGCACAATTCAATTGGTGGACCCTGAATGGTTTTGTAGACATTCATTCACTACTTACTCCTACTAGAATACTATCATTTGCAGCCCTGCACTCGTCTCACGATATACCCTTATGGGAGTATTTTAGATATCTCCAGATCGTCACTTCCTCCAAAGCCTTATCAAATCCCAGGATGCCCCATACAGGTTGTCACCGTTCGAAAGCATCTGCAGATCCAGGCCTCACTCTCCTGGTCTGATATCTTTAATATATTCAGCCTTGATCTCCATGAAGAAACCCCCAGTGCTATCCTATCATCTGCAGTGGGAGAAGGAGCTGGGGAAGAGGCTAGATCCGGAGGACTGGCAGGCAATGACCCTGACCCTGTCAAAATGCTCATGCAACGTCACGGTCCTAGAGAATGCCTACAAGATCTTGTACCAGTGGTACTATACCCCGACACGCTTAGCCTGCTTCGTTCCCAGCTGATCCTCTCTCTGTTTCAGGGGGTGCGACCAGGAGGGCACAATGGCCCATATTTGGTGGACGTGCCCGAGGGTGTGCAAACTTTGGGTCAGGGTTTACGCGTTACTTCGCAGTTTACTCCGGGTGAACCTAAAGAAGGATCCATTCGAGGCTCTTCTCGGCAAATCAATATCAGTACTACTACGCCCAGAACAACAATTGGCGCAACATCTTTTCACCGCAACTAAACTGACAATAGCGCGAGCATGGAGAACCCCGGCCCTTAGCTTTGAGGCAGTCAAAAACCGTCTGAATGATGTTATGGTCAATGAAAAATTGTCTTCTGTTCTCTCTGACACTGACACCAAATTTCTTAGAGTCTGGCAACCCTGGATAGAGTACCACCATTCTCCCAGATTTGATGTCACCTTGTTTTCGCTGTAGGAGCTCGGTGGGGCACACCCTGTGGGCCCGTCCTCCTCTTCACCCCCCCTCTTTCCGACTTCCCTCTCTTCTCTCCAGACCCCCCTATTCCTCTTTGGCTCTCCACACCATCTATCCCCTCCGATCTACTCTTGTCCCTTTACATTTCCCCTCTTTCCTTCCCTCTTCTCTCATCTCTCCACTTTTCTAGATATGATTACTATAGGCTTCTGACATACTCCAGGCCATGTTTGTGTTACATTTATGTGAAACCCAGGGTCTGTTCTGATCCAGGGAATGTGTACATGGTTAGATGACAATCTGCTTGAACTATACTCCACTGAAACTACCTGTACTGAAATCTTAATATAAGCCTATTGTATTGGCTCATAAATTTGTTATTTCAAAATAAAAATCTTTGTAAAAGAAATATTGTATAAATGGACAACAGGGTGTAAAACATTAAACTACATTTTCATTTTCTTTACACATTTTCCAAAAAAAATTGTAGAAAAAAATGACTTGTTTAAAAGACTCATTATGCCTCATAGATTATATGTTGGGTGTTCCTTTCCAAAATGGGGTCACTTCACAAGTGTAAGGGGTAGTGAAGAAATGATATGTGTAATTTATGCTCCAAGAACGCCTGATGGCACGCCCTGCATATTGGTCCTCTGTATGTGGCAAAGCTGTGTAAAAATCTCACACATGTGGGGGGACGGAGCAACCCATCCGAGCCTCATTTTATCACCCAAACAAGACGTTCTGCTACCGCAACACCCAGGGAACATAGCGGCATCATGCCCAGACACAAAAGGGAGGAAAACTACCCGAAGAAGCTCACTGAGTTTTTCAGGCCTAAACAAGATGACGCCAGCGCATCCTCTACCCAGTTGGCAGAAACATCCACCTGATCCACTAAAAAGGGTAAAACTCAAAAAGGAAGCAGCCCACGCTCTCCTCCATCATTAGGGAGCCCAGAAAAGACGAGATTTCGGTTGGATGCAACGGAAGCAGACAACTCCAAATGCCCTCATGTCTCTGTATATGGCACGCATTCGCGCATGCACAGCAGCGCGATCCCGCAACAGTGCACGCAGCGGCGCACACAATAGCGCACTTGCACGTGCACAAATGTATGTGCGTGAGGGTGTGCAGGCTCCAGGGTGTTCTTTATGAAGCCCCTGGCTGCCTGTTCATATGTGCTGCCGTCTTTTGCCGTTATGTGCACTCGCGCACATACGTTCGCGCACGTGCGTGTGTGCGTGCCATATACAGAGACATGAGGGCATTTGGCGCACATCTAATGGCATCATTATATGACGCAATTTATGTGTGCCGGCGGACACTATTTAAACTCCACCAGGCAGTAGGTGTTTGGGCAGCATCAAATCCAGATGGGACACCACACACTAATGATTTTTGAATCCAGCTTGACTGGTATGTATAAACATAGCTCTCATGTGTTGTACGCAGATATTTCCAATAAAGGATCCACACGGACTAGGGAACCTCCTGGGAGCCATACATTGGGCTTGGATCTACTTTGGTGCGGGCTCCATTTCCCCCTGTATTACCCCATGGGTAAGTACAGTGGTCATAGTACATGCCGGTAGCTTTGTCCGTTACCTAGTGAAGTGGAGGGTGTTTTGACTTGTTTTGCTTGTTGTTTAGACTGTGCAATCATTTTTGGTTCGGGTTTTTTACATATATGGGTACTTTTCTCAGACCCCTTTGTAAATTGTGTCTCTGGTGGCTCATTAGTTTGTTCAAAGATTGATATTATCTATCTATAGCTAGTTTTTCACTGTTTGCAACCAACAGAGACAGTGGATACACAACTTGCAGCACCTATCTCAGCTTGTACTGCTTATGGAAGGATGTGCTAATATCCACGGTCGTCACCAGGGATTTGACATTGTGGTCTGGCTGCTTTGGTACTAATTAACATTTTTACCTCCTATTGAGGAGTGGCTCAAATCACGGTATGTAGTGCCCACACATGTTTACTATGGGGGGATGGTCAAACCTGTTTGGGGCGTGCGAGAAATGACATGTAATGTACTCACTTTTGGGGCGGTGTTTTCTTTTCTGACATGTCTCTTTCTCCCATTTTTAGAGCTATCACCATATTACATTTTCCTTTACTCTCCACCCCTAATGAAAGTTTTCAAGCAAAACTGGAAACGTGTCGGGTCTTGAGATATCCAATCCCTATGAGAGCATAAGTGTTTTTTTATATGGTTCAGTGTTTTTTTTTTCTATTCTGTATTGTATTGCATATTCTTATTGTCCAGATGCGAGTCGTCTGTCTCTGCTTTTATTATTTTGTGTATTAATAAACATTATATTTTACATTTTCTTTGCATGTGTTGATGGTCTGTCAAAGTACCATTTAGGGGGTTCTTTTTTTGATCTATATACAGGGATGGGACCACCACACTGCCTATGCTGTCACAGTGGGAATCTTTCTTTTTGAATAATATCAGAAAGAGGCCCTCTCAGTTGGTCAACTTGCTAGGGGCAATAACGTTCTTCACTGTGCAGGAACGTCTAAACTTCACTTGCGGTTTGGAAGGAAGAACCGGAGCCAGGACATGATTGAGTTTAAGAATGGCATGATGTTTCTTTATAATTTTGGAAATTGCTCTGTACTTGGTGTTGAAGGTTGATACAAACCTTTCTGAATGACCCATTTCAACAGGATCAATCCTGTTCCTTTTGGAGGAACGTGTCTTGTTTAAACAGAAAGCATCTGCTATTAATTCATTAGGATAACCCTTCTCCTCGAACTTCTTTACCCCCACCTGTCCCTGTTTCCTATATTCATCTATTTTAGTACAATTCCTACGTAATATGGGGAATTGTCCGTTGGGAATGTTATTTTTCCATGTGGGATGGTGGCAACTACCATAATGGAGATATGAATTGCCAGACGTGGGTTTGTTATGATTACTGGTGATGATGACATCATTCTCATGAGACAAGACCAGATCAAGGAACCCCAGTTCCCTCTGGCTTATCTCATGGGAAAAAGATAATCCGAAGGTGTTGTCATTGCAGTATGTTACAAATGAAGAGAAGAGCTCTCTGCTTCCACTCCAAATTAATAACAAATCATCGATATATCATCCATAAAAGATGATATACAGAGAGAAAGGGTTTTCAACCAATATCTTTGAAAACTCCCAATACCCCATGGTCAGGTTAGCATACCCGGGAGCAAAATTAGCCCCCATCGCAGTTCTTTTACACTGAAGATAAAAATGATCTAAAAAGGGAAAATAATTATGACATAGGCAAAAATCAATGCTGGAAAGCAAAAATGCTGATTGTTTGGAATTCATTTAATTATTTTTGATCAAAAAGAACTGTACAGCGGCAATGCCTACCTCATGGGGTATTGAGCTGTACAGTGAGGATACAGCTAAAGAGGCCCACAAATACTCATCCTGCCAAGAATACTCTTTCAGAATGTCAATCACATGACTCGAGTCCTTGATGTATGAGGGTAATTGAATCACCATCGGTTGTAACCAGTGGTCTATATACATGGATAGACAACTAGTAAAGCTATTTGTACTTGCAACAATAGTTCTCCCGGGAGGATCAATGAGAGATTTGTGCACCTTTGGAAGATGGTAAGAATAGGGAGTGCTACAAACCTTGGAGAGCAAAAAGCATTTTTCCTTGATATTCAAAACTCCAACCCTGCAGGCTGCCTCAACGAGTTGGACCAATTCTTGTTGGAAATGAGGAAGAGGATCAGCGGGAGTTTTAGATATGTATTTGTATTGTGGCAGCACGCAGGTAAAATCACCTGGTTGTATCCAGGATGGGAAATATGTGTGTCCTAGATTCAGGCTTTATGCAGACTTTTACAATTAGAGGGGAAGAGTTAATGAGCCCAGCTGAAGTAAGTGGGCTCATTAAGACCTCTACAAAAAACCCCAGCATGCTTAGGGAGATGCTCCATCCTGGAACCAGTTTTGTGTGTATAGACTGGGGAGTCTGAGATCTGTTCTGTGCGGTGAGTTAACGCCTGTGTGGCAAACCCCTACAATAGAGACGGACTGGGGCAGCACAAGGCTGCACCCAGTTGTTAGACAGGGAGTCTACGTGTGTAGTTAGAGGTCAAGCTGACCAGGATTTATTTTCTTGTTTTATTTTGTTTGGCTGTTATATGTATCACTGCATGTAGCCTAAATAAACCGGATCTTTTGTTTTTTGAACCTACACCGCTGTCTGCTGTGCCTGACTTTGTGTTGTGAACCCATCCAGGGGGTCACACACACCCGCTGCCGAGCGAACCCCTCACAGTTGGTGGAGAATGCGGGCACTTTTTTTTTTTTGTTAAGGCCAGCATGGAGGAGATACTGAGACAGCTGGCTCTAGCAAATGCAAACCAGCAACAAGCAAATGCAAATCAGCAGCAAACAAATGCAGGTTTACAAAAGAGCCTTGCAGCTCAACAACAGAGCCTTGCAGCCCAGCAGCAGATAAATGCAACTTTGCAGCAGAGTTTGGAAAATCAGCAGAAGGCTCACTAGCAGAGTTTGGAAGCTCAGCAACAAGCCCAGCAGCGATCTGAAGCCCGCTTCATAGACCTGTTTCAGAAGCAAGAGCAGAATTTTCAACAGAAAATAGAGACATTAATACAGCAACGTCCGCAGACCAATGAAGCAAGTGGTTACAATAATACCGCATCCTTTGGTGTGAGCCGTTTACTGACAGAAATGACTGGAGAGGATGATCCGGAGGTGTTTTTGACCACATTTGAAAGGACTGCTGAAAGGGAAAAGTGGCCTAAGGAGCAATGGGCTGGACTGGTGGCCCCTCTGTTAACTGGGGAATCGCAGAAAGCTTATTATGACATAGAGCCTGACCGAGCAAAAGACTATGTGGTGCTAAAAGCAGAAATATTGGCACGGCTGGGTGTCACCCTGGCCGTCCGGGCTCAGCGTGTGCATAACTGGACTTTTCAGGTTGGAAAACCTCCCAGGTCTCAAATGTATGATCTCATTCACCTGAGCAGGAAGTGGCTGCAGCCAGAGACTTTGACTGCACCAAACATTGTGGAACGTGTGGTTATGGATCGTTTCCTGAGAGCTCTTCCTACTGCCATCCAAAAATGGGTAAGCCATGGAGATCCAGAAAATGCAGATAAACTTGTGGATCTGGTTGAGAGGTACTTGGCTACAGAGAACTTGACCACCTCTTCCAGGGACTCACGGACTTTCCCCCCTAAGACCAGATCATCCCCAGGGGCGGGTAAGATGACTCCAAGGGGTGAGGGTGGAGAGAGTGAGAGGGTGGGAGTTCTACCTAAGGTCTGGCGGGAGCAGCCCAGGAAGCCCATGCTGCAAGAGGCAGCGAAAAAGATTATTTGCTACCGCTGCCGGCAAGAGGGACATATTGCAGCCAATTGCCCAGTTGTGGATGAGCCTATGCAATGTGACTTTATAAGGGAGAGACGTCAGTCGCTGTTTGCGACAGTTGCATGCACTGCCATTCGGGGACCTGAGAGACATTTATGTAAAATGTGTATTAATGGTAGGCATGTTGATGTGTTGCTAGATTCAGGTAGCCTGGTAACATTGATAAAAGCTGAATTAGTTACTACAGAGTTCTCTGGGAAGAACAGGGTGGCTGTTATTTGTGTGCATGGGGACACCCGAGAGTATCCTGTAACTTCAGTATTTTTTGAGACCCCCAAAGGTAACCTCTCTCATCAGGTGGGGTTAGTGTCTCACTTACCACATGATGCTATTGTGGGAAGGGATTTTCCAAAATTCTGGGAACTCTGGGATTGTCCTGAGCCCCCCACTGGTGCCCCTATAGACCAGGAAGATGACCAGAATTCCTCTGGGAGTGGTGAGGACTCTCCTGAATTTCCCTTGTCTGTAATGGCGGGGGAAACTCAAGAAACTGGGGAGGAGCCAACATCCTCAGATGAAAACATGCCGTCTGTGGAGTTTTCGGACCTTGAGGTTCACAGGGAAAATTTTGCTACAGAACAGTTAAAAGACCCCACCCTAATAAAGGCATGGGAAAATGTGGTGAAAATAGATGGCGAGTTAGTGAACCCAGATAAGACTTGCACTTACCCGTACTTCACTGTGGAAAGGGACCTGCTATATCGAGTGGCTCAAAGGGCAGAAGAAACCATTGAGCAACTTGTAGTGCCCAAACCTTACAGGAAGTTGGTGTTAGAATTGGCTCATGGACACATTCTGGGAGGTCATCTGGGGACAGAGAAAACCAGAGAGAGGGTACTGCAGAGATTCTATTGGCCTGGGGTCATGAAGGAAATAGAAAAGTATTGTTCCTCCTGCCCTGTGTGTCAGAAGTCGGCACCTATGCCACATTTCCGTAACCCACTGGTACCTCTTCCTATCATTGAGGTCCCCTTTGAGAGGATCGCAATGGATTTAGTAGGTCCGATAATGAAGTCTGCTAGGGGGCATCAGTACATTTTGGTTATTTTGGACTATGCCACCCGTTATCCAGAAGCAATTCCTCTCCGAAATACCTCGGCCAAAACCATAGCCAAAGAGCTATCTCTTGTTTTTAGCCGCGTGGGTATTTGTAAGGAACTGCTTACAGACCAAGGTACACCCTTTATGTCCCGGGTTATGAAAGAATTATGCAAGTTGTACAAAGTGAAGCAATTGCGTACATCTGTGTATCACCCCCAAACAGATGGGTTGGTTGAAAGATTCAACAAACCCCTAAAACAAATGTTAAAGAAGGTGGTGGATAGAGATGGAAAGAATTGGGATTGTCTAATACCCTATCTGATGTTTGCCATTAGGGAGGTACCCCAATCCTCTACGGGTTTCTCACCCTTCGAGTTGCTCTATGGGAGACACCCAAGAGGGCTGCTGGATATCGCCAAGGAAACTTGGGAAAATTAGAGTTCTCCTCACAGGAGTGTGATTGAGCATGTCGCCCTGATGCAAGATAGAATTGCACAGGTAATGCCAATTGTAAAGGAACATTTAACCCAAGCGCAGTTAGCACAGCAGAGAGTGTACAACCGTGGGGCCAAGACCCGTACTTTTTCCCCGGGGATAGGGTCTTGGTGCTAGTCCCTACGGTTGAAAGCAAATTTCTGGCCAAATGGCAAGGTCCATATGAAGTAATTGAAAAAATTAGTGAGGTGAACTACAGGGTTAGACAGCCAGGAAGGCGAAAGCCGGAGCAGATCTATCACGTCAATCTGCTGAAAGCCTGGAGGGATAGGGAATCCCTAGTCGCAGAGACTTTGTCACAAGTACAGCCTGATTGCTTAGTTCCTGAGGTTGGAATAGCAGACACCTTATCGAAACCCCAACAACAGGAGGTTAAAGAGTTTGTACTTCGTAACAAAGAGATTTTCTCGGAGCTTCCAGGACAAACATCTGGCGTAGAGCATGACATTATCACCCCGCCAGGAGAAAGGGTAAAACTAAAACCTTATAGAATACCAGAGGCCCGACGGGAGGCAATACGTGGGGAGGTTCAAAGGATGTTGGATTTGGGTGTGATAGAGGAGTCCCAGAGTGACTGGTCCAGTCCTATCGTACTAGTGCCCAAACCTGATGGGAGCTGGCGGTTTTGTAACGATTTTCGACAATTAAATAAAGTTACAAAATTTGACACCTACCCCATGCCGCGTATAGATGAGTTGATTGACCGGCTGGGAACAGCCCGATATATGACAACTCTTGATCTCACCAAAGGGTATTGGCAAATTCCCCTGGCCGAGTCGGCCAAGGAGAAAACTGCGTTTGTAACCCCAGATGGGGCATTCCAATATAAGAGAATGCCGTTTGGGTTACAGAATGCACCGGCAACATTCCAGCGGAAAATGGATAAGATTCTGAGGCTCCATCAGAAATATGCTGCAGCTTACCTGGATGATGTGATTATCCATAGCACAGACTGGGTCTCACATTTGCCAAAAGTACAAGCAGTCCTAGACTCTATCCGTGAAGCTGGGTTTACGGCCAATCCAAAGAAGTGTACCATTGGACAGGAGGAGGCCAAATATCTTGGGTACACTATTGGGAGGGGGGTGATAAAACCCCAAGTCAATAAAGTCGAGGCCATACAGAGTTGGCCACGTCCCAACAGCAAGAAACAGGTACGAGCCTTTCTGGGAATCGCTGGCTATTATCGACGATTCATTCCCCATTTTGCTTCTCAGGCTGTGCCCCTCACCAACCTGACAAAAGGCAAAGAGTCGGTTATGGTTAAATGGTCCCCAGAGGCTGAGGAAGCATTTCAGTCCTTAAAAACAGCCTTATGTAGCCAGCCAGTGTTGTACTCACCAGACTTCTCTAAGGACTTTGTTGTACAAACTGATGCATCAGACGTTGGGTTAGGAGCAGTGTTATCCCAGGTCTGGAACGGGGAAGAGCACCCAGTCATTTACCTCAGCAGGAAGTTAAAGTCCCATGAGGTAAATTACTCCATGATTGAGAAGGAATGTTTAGCAGTGAAGTGGGCTCTAGATTCCCTTCGGTACTATCTGCTAGGTAGGCACTTTGACCTGGTGACTGATCACGCTCCTTTAAAGTGGATGGCTCAGAACAAGGAGACCAATAGAAGGGTAAATAGGTGGTTCCTGGCCCTACAGGAATTTAACTTTACAGTTAAGCATCGCCCTGGTGTTAAAATGGGGAATGTGGATGCTTTGTCTCGGATACATGCGTGTCTGACTGCTGGTGTTACAACCCCAAGGTTGAAACAAGAGGGGGGGGTATGTGGCAGCACGCAGGTAAAATCACCTGGTTGTATCCAGGATGGGAAATATGTGTGTCCTAGATTCAGGCTTTATGCAGACTTTTACAATTAGAGGGGAAGCGTTAATGAGCCCAGCTGAAGTAAGTGGGCTCATTAAAACCTCTACAAAAAACCCCAGCATGCTTAGGGAGATGCTCCATCCTGGAACCAGTTTTGTGTGTATAGACTGGGGAGTCTGAGATCTGTTCTGTGCGGTGAGTTAACGCCTGTGTGGCAAACCCCTACAATAGAGACGGACTGGGGCAGCACAAGGCTGCACCCAGTTGTTAGACAGGGAGTCTACGTGTGTAGTTAGAGGTCAAGCTGACCAGGATTTATTTTCTTGTTTTATTTTGTTTGGCTGTTATATGTATCACTGCATGTATCCTAAATAAACCGGATCTTTTGTTTTTTGAACCTACACCGCTGTCTGCTGTGCCTGACTTTGTGTTGTGAACCCATCCAGGGGGTCACACACACCCGCTGCCGAGCGAACCCCTCACAGTATCCAAAAGTAAACGATAAGT
The DNA here is from genome assembly GCF_037356315.1 of Lithobates pipiens. Lineage (NCBI taxonomy): Eukaryota > Metazoa > Chordata > Amphibia > Anura > Ranidae > Lithobates > Lithobates pipiens. The sequence continues at coordinate 203,961,445 of NW_027507784.1, read as the reverse complement.
AGGTAGTCCTGTTTATCTTTAATTACCAGACTGCCACCCTTATCTGTCTGTTTCACGATAATTTCTCTGTTGGTAGTGAGATCTTTAAGGGCTTACAGCTCATCGGTGCTCAAGTTATGAGAATTGGTCTTGGTTAGGGCATCACATAAGTCCAAAAAATCCTTATATATGGCTTGATAAAAGGTTTCAATATGTGGACCCTTGGAATTTGTGTGATTGAATATGGAGGGGGGTTTATAACCAATGTGTTGGATATCAGGTTCTTGAAAAGAGTTTTGGGTCTCGCTTTTGATGTTGCTCTCTGCCAAAAGATCCTCCGGTACCTTTAGCAATACATGTTCATGGTCCGACCAGGTCATACATAGCACAACAGATAAAAGTTATTTTAAAATAATCAGAATTTGGTCACTGACCCATTCATTGTATGGAATGCCCATAAGGCTTTCGCTAGAGGTATACTAATACAACAGGGGGTAAGGGAGAAAAGGAAGAGACGGCAGCAAGCCACTAAACTGCCACTAAACTGATTTCACAAATTGACACCATTGAAAAACAAAATATGTCTAAACCAATCAATAACAGCACAACTAACACAACTTCGTACAGACCTCAGACTGCTCTTTCTGGAGGCTTTTGAAAAAGCCTCCAGGACACTTAAACTGTCCTGTTATACAATCAGCAACTGTGCAGGCAAACTTTTAGCTAGCAGAATAAGAGGACACAGGTACAAAACCCAAATTCCACATATCATTCACCCCACTACACATGTCAAACACCATCACCCCCAAGCCATAGAAGACACTTTCAGTCAATATTATGGATCACTGTACAATCCTCAAAATGACACTACTCTCACACAACCAACACCAGAAATCATGGAAGAATTCTTAAAAAAAAAAAAAATCAATCTTCCCACCATCTCACACACATATGTTCAAGACCTGGATTCCCTTATCACCAAGGCTGAGGTGAGACAAATTATAAAATCTCTCCCGCTTAACAAATCCCCAGGCCTTGACAGATTCACTGGGGAGTATTACAAATCCTTTTAATCAATCTTAGCACCACATTTGGTTGAGGTCTTTGGCTCAGCTGCTGTCTAGTCCACGTTCCTTCTTGATATGCTAAAAACTTTAAAAGTGGCTCTGCCAAAACTGGGGAAAGACACTGACACCCCACAAAATTTTAGACTGATATCTTTGCTAAACAATGATACAAAGATCTACACAAAATTACTCACCAATAGACTGGTGGAGGTATAACTGTTGTAGATGTTGATCAATCTGGATTTACTAGAGGGAGACAAACGGTGGACACCACACAAAGACTGGTAAATGTGATACACCTAGCAAACAAATACAAAACGCTTTCTCTGCTTCTAGCGCTGGATGCAGAGAAGGCATTTGATAGAATACACTGGCAGTTCCTAGCCCAAGTTTTGGGAAAATTTGGCTTCCACGGATATATATACTCTGCCATTATGGCATTATACACCCAACCATCAGCCCAAGTTTTCGTCTCAGGTGCGATATCCAAACCTTTTATAATAACAAATGGAACAAGACAGGGTTGCCCTCTATCACCATTCATTTTCAATTTAATGATGGAACCCATAGCCTCCTATCTCAGAAACCATCCTCAAATATTAGGAATAGGAATAGAAGTGGGGGGGGGGCACACCATAAGTCTCTTTGCAGATGACAGATTAATGCTTATGAATTTAGAGGAATCCCTACCTACAGTCCATACAATCATTCAATGAAGTTTCATACTACAAAGTGAATAATGCCGCGAACTGTTTGACGTACTTAGTCCGTTGAAACACATTTCAGCGGACAATCCGCTCATGTGTGGGCTTCAGCGGACTTTTTCAGTGTGCAGTCCGGAGTACTAAGAATTTCGGTTTTTCCAAAAATCTGTCCGTCGTACTTTGGTTTCAGCGGACAATACGGTCGTCAGTATGCTAGTTCGACGGACTAAGAATGGCGCATGCCCAGAAAGGATTTACACGGCGGAAGGGTGCTTTGCTGTGTCTTGGACTTCCTATTTCTAGTCCCATCGTACGTGCTGTACATGTCATCGCGCAAGCTTTCGACGGACTGTTTGTGTATCCGTGTGTGGTCAAGTCCGTTCAGTGGAAACTACGACAGATTGTCCGTCGGATTGTATGACGGACTAAGTACGCCATACAATCCGCTCGTGTGTACGCGGCATAAGACCAAATCCTACATCCTAAATCTAGGCATTCATGGAGGGACCAAAAAAAAGTTAGAACAACAATTCCCATACATATGGAAATTAGAACGCATCAAATACTTAGGTATCACATTGACCTCCAAACTATCAGATTTAATACCTGCTAATTACACACCTTTCTTGAAAACATTTGAAGACAAACTAAATAAACTCACCCAAACAGAATTGTCATGGCTAGGTAGGCTAGCGGCCTTCAAGATGCAAATATTACCCCCATTATTATACTTATTTCAAACTCTTCCAGTACCACTACCAAACTCTTAGTTCCAAACCTTACAATCAGTGTCAAACAGATTCGCAAGGGAAAAAGACAAGATGCACCTTTAGCAGACTAATCAAACATAGGAAAGCGGGTGGAGTGGGCCATTTACACTTGCAGGACTATTACTTTGTGACTTTTCTGGCTCAACTCCAACATTGGATGTCAACCAACTCTAAAACAATATGGAAGGAAATAGAGCAAGTAAAGATCAAAATGGGAAAACTAAAGGACTTCCTAATTACAGCCCCACACAATATCTCTTTAAATGTTATGTTAGCACCTCCCATCCTGGTGTCAATAAGAGCCTGGACCCAGCTAGTCAAATATCAAAAATGAACAGGAAGATTATCTCCATTAAAAATCCAAATTTCCGCTATTAACTACCTAATTCCGGATATAAATCAGAATTCTTGGAAAAATAAAGTTATTACATACATATTAGAAAATTCAACACTTAAACCTTTTCAAACCCTATACCAATTGTCTTCTAAATAACAATACAAATACTTTCAAACAGCACAACTTTTAAGGAAAAAATCTCAGATACTAGTTGAACTACCTCAAAAAATAACCCAATACTATCAACATAACACAATCATGCCTAAAAGGTATTTCACTCATATACATAGGAATCCAAGAAAAAAATGTCTGCGTGAAATCACAACCCATGTTAGCCTGGGAACAGGAACTAGGAGACACATACATCCCACAACATTGGAAAAAAAAAACTAAACTTATTTAGACTTATTTACTCCTCTACTAAAAGCACAAATTGATGGGAAATGCAACAAAAAATAACACTACACTGGTATTTAACCCCACACTGTATAGCCAAAATCTACCACAATGCCTCCCCAAACTGTTGGAGGTCTTGCGGTGGTATAGGCACATTAATTCACATATTGTGGTTTTGCCCTAAACTGAAGGCACTATGGACTCAGGTTGAAGGCCTTGTGCACACAATCACAGATATAGATAACAAACTAAGACCAGGAATGGCCATACTGTCACTCGAAATAGATTCCGTACCTCCATTTTATAGGAATGTGGTGTCACACATTTTGCTAGCAACTCGATTAGTAATCCCTAGACACTGGAAGGAATCCAAAGCCCCACCAATAGAAGAGGTTATAAACACAATTCATACACATAGCACCTTTGAGATACTACACCAAAATGTGTAAGGTATGGGCTCCTTGGACTGAAAAGTACTCAAAATAAGTAGATTAACAATAGATTGAATTGCAATAAACCATCAAGCAACACTATGACGGAAATGCGTAGAAGAATGTTATTGTTGTTCGTGGTGCTCTTTTTCTAGTCAATTCCAAGCTGGCAACTTTGGTTACTATAATATTAGAGACAGTTATGTTGAATATGTGAAACTGCTAGGTCTCAATAAATGGAACTAAAAGATGGCCGAACTGACTATGAGAGAGATCGCAGAGGGTGGGACTTACAAATGCATCCCAAACCAGGGAAACACCATATAATCCTAGCAAAATAAGAAAAAGGTATAATTAAATGAACAAACAAATTTATCTAAAAAAGTTAAATGAATCATATAGAACCAATGTATGATGGAAATATTGTTGGAACATGTTTCTTTTCTTTTCTTTTGTAAACTGTGAAATTCTTCAATAAAAAACATTGAAATTAAAAATCTTACAAATGTGGTATCGCCATATTCAGAAGGAGTAGTAGAATGTGTTTTAGGGTGTAATTTGTGCTATGCATATGCTTATGCAGAAATAACCTTCTAATATAACAATTTTGTGAAAAATAAAAAATAAATAATTTTTTATTCTTGCAAAGAATTGTGGGAAAAAATTACAACTTCAAAAAACTTATCATGCCCCTTACTAAATGCCTTGGAATGTCTAATTTCCAAAAGGGGGTATTTTGGGGGGTATTTGTACTTCCCTTGCTTTTTAGGGTCTCAATAAATAAGATAGGCCGTCAGTGCATCATGTGTTATCAATAGAGATGGACGAACTTCTGACGGGATGTTTCGCAAACGCGAACCGCAAACGCAGCCAAAAGTTTGTGAACCGCAAAGATCGCGGCGGGCCCCATTGACTTCAATGGCAGGCGAACCTTAAAAACCTACAGGTCATATTTTCGGACACAAAATACTTAATAGATGTGCACACATAGTCCCACCACATGGCCACTGACATAACACATGTATGAAGTGAATCTGGGATCGACAACTACAAGCATTCTTTTTTTATCTGTGAAATTTTGACAATTCAGGACTCAGGAGCGCATGAAGGCAATGGAGGTCAGGGCTATGAAGAGGGTGCAGGAGATGATCACCAGCACCGTGATATAGAGCACTGACATCAGCACCGTGATAGAGAGCACTTACACCAGCACCATGATATAGAGCACTGACATCAGCACTGAGATATAGAGCACTGACACCAGCACCGTGATAGAGTGCACTGACACCAGCACCATGATATAGAGCACTGACACCAGCACCAAGATAGAGAGCACTGACACCAGCACTGAGATATAGAGCACTGACACCAGCACTGTGATATAGAGCACTGACACCAGCACCGTGATATAGAGCACTGACGCCAGCACCAAGATATAGAGCACTGACACCAGCACTGTGATAGAGAGCTATGACACCAGCACCTAGATATAGAGCACTGACACCAGCACCGTGATAGAGTGCACTGACACCAGCACCGTGATATAGAGCACTGACACCAGCACCAAGATAGAGAGCACTGACACCAGCACTGAGATATAGAGCACTGACACCAGCACTGTGATATAGAGCACTGACACCAGCACCGTGATATAGAGCACTGACGCCAGCACCAAGATATAGAGCACTGACACCAGCACTGTGATAGAGAGCTATGACACCAGCACCTAGATAGAGAGCACTGACACCAGCACCGTGATATAGAGCACTGACACCAGCACCGTGATAGAGAGCACTGACACCAGCACTGAGATAGAGAGCACTGACACCAGCACCGTGATATAGAGCACTGACACCAGCACCGTGATATAGAGCACTGACACCAGCACCGTGATAGAAAGTACGGACACCAGCACCAAGATAGAGAGCACTGACACCAGCACCGTGATATAGAGCACTGACATCAGCACTGTGATAGAGAGCACTGACACCAGCACTGTGATATAGAGCACTGACACCAGCACCATGATATAGAGCACTGACACCAGCACCGAGATATAGAGCACTGACACCAGCACCGTGATATAGAGCACTGACACCAGCACAGTGATAGAAAGTACGGACACCAGCACCAAGATAGAGAGCACTGACACCAGCACCGTGATATAGAGCACTGACGCCAGCACCGTGATAGAGAGCACTGACACTAGCACCGAGATAGGGAGCACTGACACCAGCACCGTGATATAGAGCACTGACACCAGCACCGTGATAGAGAGCACTGACACCAGCACCGTGATATAGAGCACTGACACCAGCACCGTGATATAGAGCACTGACACCAGCACCGTGATAGAAAGTACGGACACCAGCACCAAGATAGAGAGCACTGACACCAGCACCGTGATATAGAGCACTGACATCAGCACCGTGATAGAGAGCACTGACACTAGCACCGAGATAGGGAGCACTGACACCAGCACCGTGATATAGAGCACTGACACCAGCACCGTGATAGAGTGCACTGACACCAGCACTGTGATATAGAGCACTGACACCAGCACCATGATATAGAGCACTGACACCAGCACCGAGATATAGAGCACTGACACCAGCACCGTGATATAGAGCACTGACACCAGCACAGTGATAGAAAGTACGGACACCAGCACCAAGATAGAGAGCACTGACACCAGCACCGTGATATAGAGCACTGACGCCAGCACCGTGATAGAGAGCACTGACACTAGCACCGAGATAGGGAGCACTGACACCAGCACCGTGATATAGAGCACTGACACCAGCACCGTGATAGAGAGCACTGACACCAGCACCGTGATATAGAGCACTGACACCAGCACCATGATATAGAGCACTGACATCAGCACTGAGATATAGAGCACTGACACCAGCACCGTGATAGAGTGCACTGACTCCAGCACTGTGATATAGAGCACTGACACCAGCACCGAGATATAGAGCACTGACACCAGCACCGTGATATAGAGCACTGACACCAGCACAGAGATATAGAGCACTGACACCAGCACCGTGATATAGAGCACTGACACCAGCACCAAGATAGAGAGCACTGACACCAGCACCGTGATAGAGTGCACTGACACCAGCACTGTGATATAGAGCACTGACACCAGCACCGTGATATAGAGCACTGACGCCAGCACCAAGATATAGAGCACTGACACCAGCACCGTGATAGAGAGCTATGACACCAGCACCTAGATAGAGAGCACTGACACCAGCACCGTGATATAGAGCACTGACACCAGCACCGTGATAGAGAGCACTGACACCAGCACCGAGATAGAGAGCACTGACACCAGCACCGTGATATAGAGCACTGACACCAGCACCGTGATAGAAAGTACGGACACCAGCACCAAGATAGAGAGCACTGACACCAGTACCGTGATATAGAGCACTGACACCAGCACCGTGATAGAGAGCACTGACACTAGCACTGAGATAGGGAGCACTGACACCCGCACCGTGATATAGAGCACTGACACCAGCACCGTGAGGCCGCGTACACACGCGGAAACTGTCTGCCGAAACAGTCCGCTCAAACTTTTGAATGAACGAACACGCCCACAAACGGCACTTTTTGAGCGGACAAATACGGCAAACTTTGTTCGTCGTACTAAGTCCGCGCAACTTTTGAAATGAACGGACTCGCCCACACACGAGGCAACAGTCCGCTCATTTCGAGCGCGTGTGCAGGTAGGCGGGGCCCGCGACGGAGACGTCGCGGGCTCCGCCGCCTGGAATGTACTTAAAGGGGAACCCCAACGCCGAAAAAAATCGGCGTGGGGGTCCCCCCAAAGTCCACAACAGACCCTTGTCCGAGCACGCTACCCGGCCGGCCAGGAAAGGGGGGCGAGCGAGTGCGCCCCCCCTCCCGAGCCGTACCAGGCCGCGTGCCCTCAACATGGGGGGTGCCTTGGGGAAGGGGGGGCCGCGCGGCCCCCCCACCCCAAAGCACCTTGTCCCCATGTTTATGAGGACAAGGGCCTCTTCCCGACAACCCTGGCCGTTGGTTGTCGGGGTCTGCGGGAGGGGGGCTTATCGGAATCCGGGAGCCCCCTTTAATAAGGGGGCCCCTGGATACCGGCCCCCCACCCTATGTGAATGAGTATGGGGTACAATGTACCCCTACCCATTCACCTGTAAATGGAGAAGAAGAACAAGAAGAACAAGAAGAAGAACGGAAGGCGACCGGAAGGCGACAGCGGCGACAGAAGCCCGGGCCACCGCCTCTAAAAGAGCTATAAGAAGGCGCGGTGGCCCAGCAGAAGAACGGAAGGCGGCGGCGACAGAAGACCGGAAGAACCGAAGAGGGGGACAAGACCCCCGAAGTCGGGAGAAGAGGCCGGCGGCGGGGAGGAAGAAAGCCGGACTCCTCCGCTAGCAAAAGAGCTACAAGAAGATAGCGGAGGAGTCCGGCGAGAAGACCCCCGAAGACGGAAGACCCCCGGAGCTGTGCAATAAAATATTTTATCTCGTGTGTTGTTGTTTTTTTTGGGGTACTTTTATTTTACAGGTGAATGGGTAGGGGTACATTGTACCCCATACTCATTCACATAGGGTGGGGGGCCGGTATCCGGGGGCCCCCTTATTAAAGGGGGCTCCCGGATTCCGATAAGCCCCCCGCCCGCAGACCCCGACAACCAACGGCCAGGGTTGTCGGGAAGAGGCCCTTGTCCTCATCAACATGGGGACAAGGTGCTTTGGGGTGGGGGGGGGGGCGCGCGGCCCCCCCTTCCCCAAGGCACCCCCCATGTTGAGGGCACGCGGCCTGGTACGGCTCGGGAGGGGGGCGCGCTCGCTCGCCCCCCTTTCCTGGCTGGCCGGGTAGCGTGCTCGGACAAGGGTCTGTTGTGGACTTTGGGGGGACCCCCACGCCGATTTTTTTCGGCGTTGGGGTTCCCCTTTAAGTCCATACCAGGCGGCGGGGCCCGCGACGTCTCCTTCGCGGGCCCCGCCTACCTGGAGACGCGCTCGAAATGAGCAGACTTTCCTCTGAGCGGGAACAGTTTGCTCATTTCGAAAGTGGCCTACACACGGGCGGACTGTCCGCTCAAACCAAGTTTCAGCGGACAGTTTTTCGGAATTTCCGAAAAACTTTGTTCGTCAAACTGTCCGCTGAAACTGTCCGCTGAAGCCCCACACACGAGCGGACTGTCCGCTGAAACACTGTTCAGCGGACAAAGTTGAGCGAACAGTCCGCCCGTGTGTACGCGGCCTGATAGAGAGCACTGACACCAGCACCGAGATAGAAAGCACTGACACAGCACCGTGATATAGAGCACTGACACCCACACCGTGATAGAGAGCACTGACACCAGCACCGAGATAGAAAGCACTGACACCAGCACCGTGATATAGAGCACTGACACCAGCACTGTGATATAGAGCACTGACACCAGCACCGAGATAGAGAGCACTGAGACCACACCAGCACCGAGATCGAGAGCACTGACACCACACCAGCACAGAGATAGCGAGATAGTACTGACACCAGCACCGAGATAGAGAGCACTGACAGCAGCACTGATACCAGCAACTCGCTGCTGGGCACCAAAAATGTGACACCGCTCAATCTCTTCAAACAGGAGGGTACAGGCATATAGTATGGTGTGCTTTTTTTTGTACAAGGAAGTGAGCCAAATGTAGAAAAGAGGTCTGTGTGCTCGATTAAATAAATCGTTTATAGAGATATACATGGTCTACTGGTCACATGTGTTGAATTCCTCCGAGATTCATACCTCATTAATTTTTATAAATGTGAGGTAGTGAACACTGTCGTGAGCTAGGTGAGTGCACTTATCGGTCACGATCCCCCCTGCTGCACTGAACTTCCTTTCGGACAGGACACTGGACGAGGGGCAAGCCAACAGTTCCATTGCAAATTTGGCAAGCTCTGGCCAGAGGTCAAGCCTGCCCACCCAGTAGTCCAGGGGTTCATCACTCCTCAGAGCAACTACATTGGCCATTAACCCGATATAGTCGGACACCTGTCAGTCTAGGCGTTCCCTGATGCTGGATTCGGATGAGACCTGTCGATGGGTCGGCTGAAAGAATGACCTCATATCGGAAGTCACCAACACATCTTCAAACCGCCCTCTTCTTGCAGGCGCTGTTGGATTGGTACCCGCAACTCTTTCTCTGGGAGTGGGAATTCCTCCTCTGCCAGCGCACGCAAAAGCAGAATGCAGCATTTCTTGAAGCAAGGCCTGGAAGTGCTCCATTCTGACAGCCCTCTGTGACGGTGGTAACATTTGTCGCCATTTTGTGTTTTGTACTGGTCCTTGACCCTTTTGCTTTTTAAAACACTGGAGCATGAAGGCCCCCATTTGCACTAAACTGGAAGCGGCCTGGCTCCTGCTCATCATCCAGGATAATGTCATCCTCCTCGTTCTCCTCTCCCCATCCATGCACAATAACAGGGATCCCAGAAAGGTTTAAAGCATGCTCTTCCTCATCTGCCCCGGCACCATCCTCCTCTGACTCCTCTTCAGATTCCTGTTGTTGACTTGTCTCAGATAGAGTAGCCCCCCCTGGGAATTCATCCAGCATTGCGACTTCCACATCTTCCCGCTCCTGCTCCTCCACGGCTTGATCAATGACATGACGCAATGCACGCTCCATAAAGAAGGCATAAGGTACCATGTCACTGATGGCGCCATAGCTGTGACTGACCAGTTTGGTGATCTCATCAAATGGCCAAAGAAGTCTGCATGTGTCGCGCATGAGCAGCCACTGGCGCAGTGAAAAAAAAAAACAAGCTCCCAGAACCTGTTCGTACAGATAGACGTTAACTGCACATTTCTGCTTGAGCAGCCTATCAAGCATATAGAAGGTTGAGTTCCATTTCGTCAGGCAATCGCAAATAAAATGTCTGACCGGCAGATTGTGTCACCGCTGAATGTCTGCAAGGCAAGCCATGGCCGTATCAGATCTTCTGAAATGGGCCGAGATTTTCCTTGCCTGCCGCAAGCACCGTGATAGAGAGCACTGACACCAGCACTGAGATAGAGAGCACTGACACCAGCACCGTGATATAGAGCACTGACACCAGCACTGTGATATAGAGCACTGACACCAGCACCGTGATAGAAAGTACGGACACCAGCACCAAGATAGAGAGCACTGACACCAGCACCGTGATATAGAGCACTGACATCAGCACCGTGATAGAGAGCACTGACACTAGCACCGAGATAGGGAGCACTGAAACCAGCACCGTGATATAGAGCACTGACACCAGCACCGTGATAGAGTGCACTGACACCAGCACTGTGATATAGAGCACTGACACCAGCACCATGATATAGAGCACTGACACCAGCACCGAGATATAGAGCACTGACACCAGCACCGTGATATAGAGCACTGACACCAGCACCGTGATAGAAAGTACGGACACCAGCACCAAGATAGAGAGCACTGACACCAGCACCGTGATATAGAGCACTGACGCCAGCACCGTGATAGAGAGCACTGACACTAGCACCGAGATAGGGAGCACTGACACTAGCACCGAGATAGGGAGCACTGACACCAGCACCGTGATATAGAGCACTGACACCAGCACCGTGATAGAGAGCACTGACACCAGCACCGTGATATAGAGCACTGACACCAGCACCATGATATAGAGCACTGACATCAGCACTGAGATATAGAGCACTGACACCAGCACCGTGATAGAGTGCACTGACACCAGCACTGTGATATAGAGCACTGACACCAGCACCGAGATATAGAGCACTGACACCAGCACCGTGATATAGAGCACTGACACCAGCACAGAGATATAGAGCACTGACACCAGCACCGTGATATAGAGCACTGACACCAGCACCAAGATAGAGAGCACTGACACCAGCACCGTGATAGAGTGCACTGACACCAGCACCAAGATAGAGAGCACTGACACCAGCACCGTGATAGAGTGCACTGACACCAGCACTGAGATATAGAGCACTGTCACCAGCACTGTGATATAGAGCACTGACACCAGCACCGTGATATAGAGCACTGACGCCAGCACCAAGATATAGAGCACTGACACCAGCACCGTGATAGAGAGCTATGACACCAGCACCTAGATAGAGAGCACTGACACCAGCACCGTGATATAGAGCACTGACACCAGCACCATGATATAGAGCACTGACACCAGCACCGAGATATAGAGCACTGACACCAGCACCGTGATATAGAGCACTGACACCAGCACCGTGATAGAAAGTACGGACACCAGCACCAAGATAGAGAGCACTGACACCAGCACCGTGATATAGAGCACTGACGCCAGCACCGTGATAGAGAGCACTGACACTAGCACCGAGATAGGGAGCACTGACACCAGCACCGTGATATAGAGCACTGACACCAGCACCGTGATAGAGAGCACTGACACCAGCACCGTGATATAGAGCACTGACACCAGCACCATGATATAGAGCACTGACATCAGCACTGAGATATAGAGCACTGACATCAGCACCGTGATAGAGTGCACTGACACCAGCACTGTGATATAGAGCACTGACACCAGCACCGAGATATAGAGCACTGACACCAGCACCGTGATATAGAGCACTGACACCAGCACAGAGATATAGAGCACTGACACCAGCACCGTGATATAGAGCACTGACACCAGCACCAAGATAGAGAGCACTGACACCAGCACCGTGATAGAGTGCACTGACACCAGCACCAAGATAGAGAGCACTGACACCAGCACCGTGATAGAGTGCACTGACACCAGCACTGAGATATAGAGCACTGACACCAGCACTGTGATATAGAGCACTGACACCAGCACCGTGATATAGAGCACTGACGCCAGCACCAAGATATATAGCACTGACACCAGCACCGTGATAGAGAGCTATGACACCAGCACCTAGATAGAGAGCACTGACACCAGCACCGTGATATAGAGCACTGACACCAGCACCGTGATAGAGAGCACTGACACCAGCACCGAGATAGAGAACACTGACACCAGCACCGTGATATAGAGCACTGACACCAGCACCGTGATAGAAAGTACGGACACCAGCACCAAGATAGAGAGCACTGACACCAGCACCGTGATATAGAGCACTGACACCAGCACCGTGATAGAGAGCACTGACACTAGCACTGAGATAGGGAGCACTGACACCAACACCGTGATATAGAGCACTGACACCAGCACCGTGATAGAGAGCACTGACACCAGCACCGAGACAGAAAGCACTGACACCAGCACCGTGATATAGAGCACTGACACCCGCACCGTGATAGAGAGCACTGACACCAGCACCGAGATAGAAAGCAATGACACCAGCACCGTGATATAGAGCACTGACACCAGCACTGTGATATAGAGCACTGACACCAGCACCGAGATTGAGAGCACTGACACCACACCAGCACAGAGATAGCGAGAGAGTACTGACACCAGCACCGAGCTCATCTTCTAGTGCCACCCAATCTTTAGCTCCACCGTGACAATGCCAATCAATAATTCTTGCTACGTGCGCAGCTTGATAATATTGTTTGTAGTCCGGCAAACCCATCCCTCCACAATCCTTGGGCAAGGTCAGGAGAGAGTGTTTTAAACGGGGTCTTTTATGCGCCCATACAAATTGTGTCTGAATCGCCTGCAATTTTTTGAAGAAGTTTGTCGGGATCTTAATTGGCAGTGTTCTAAACAAGTAGAGTATTTTGGGTAAGATGTTCATTTTACATATGGCAGCCCTGCCAAACCAGGAAATGTTCCTTGGGTGCCATTCCTTCAGGTCCTTCTCAATGACCTTGAGCAATGGTATAAAGTTTTTTTCGAAAACCCGGGCAAGTGAAGGGGTCAGCCAAACACCTAAATATTGGAGTGCCTCAGTCACCCATCGAAAGGGGCTGTCGGTCCGAAGCATCTCCACTGAGTGGCTCGGTAAACTAATGTTTAAGGCTTCCGACTTGGTGAGATTGATTTTTAAGTTAGAGAGATAACCATAAATTGAAAATTCTCGCAATAAGTTGGGAATGGAGATACGGGGATTCGTTAAGAAAAACAGAAGATCGTCCGCATATGCGGCAATCTTGTATTCCTTCCTGGCTGTCCGAAAGCCAGTGACGTCAGGGTTCATCTTCAGTAGTCTAATGAATGGTTCTAGGGAAATAATAAATAAGATGGGTGACAGGGGGCATCCCTGCCTCGTGCCATTGGATATGTGGACCGTGCCAAAGAAGGAGCCATTGATGCAGAGTTTGGCAGAAGGGTTTCTATATAAAGCAGATATCCATGACATCATTTGTGGGCCCAGACCAATAAATTTGCAGGTAGTCAGCATGAAATCCCAGGCTACTCTATCGAAGGCCTTCTCCGCGTCGGTAGAGAGGAGAAGGCCCTCGATATTTCGCTCATGGGCCATCTGTATGAGGTTAAGTGCCTTTGTCACATTGTCTTTGGCCTCCCTCCCCGGCATAAATCCGGCCTGTTCCGGTCCAATTATGGTGTGGAGCAGGGGTAGTAGTCTAGTTGCCATAATTTTAGCCAAAAGTTTGACGTCTAGGTTCAAAAGGGAAATTGATCTATAATTGGCGCATAGTGTCAGGTCTTTATTCGGTTTAGGTAGAACAGTAATATGCGCCTCCAGGAACCCTGGCGGTATTTCTCTGGGAGATGAGAGGGAATTCAGTGCTTTTGTTAGTGGCTTCGACAGAGTATTAATGAAAGTTTTGTAGTAAATTGTGGTATAGCCATCAGGGCCGGGGCTCTTCCCTGATTTCAAATCCTTTATGGCCTTATGAACCTCACTCTCATCCACTGGGGCCTCCAAAAGTGCGGAGTCCTCCGTGGATATCCGAGGTAGTTTGGATTTAAATAAATAGTCCTGTATGGCTTGGGTCCTGGATCCTGTCAAATCTTTGGGTCTATGTTGGGGCGGTAGATTGTATAGTTTGGTGTAATAATTCTGAAAATGCCTAGCTTTCTGTTCATCCGTCACGTCAAGTTTGCCCTCCTGATTAGCTTTCCTGATATTCTATTCCTGTAACGCGGTCCTTTCAGTGATCTCGCCAAAAACTTGCCCGATTTATCTCCGTACTCATAGTAAATTTTCCGCCAAAAAAATAAAAATCTCTTCGACGTAGCGTCTAAAATCTGGTGCAATTGTTTTCTGGCAGCTAGAAGGTCAGTCGCCGTCTGTGTTGATAAAGATTGTTTGTGCAAAGTCTCGAGCTTCGAGATTTTGTTCGCTATGGCAGTAATTTCCTTTTCCCTGTCCTTCTTGCGTTGAGAGCCCATCTTCATTAGAACCCCCCTAAGTGTGCATTTGTGGGCCTCCCACACCACCAAAGGATCCATATCCTAGAGTTAAGTAGAGTTAAGTGTAAAAAACTCCTGTAGTTGGGAGGATATTTCTGGTAGGAGTGTAGGGTCTGTCAGGAGTGATGAGTTAAACCTCCAAGTTAAGGGTTTCGACTTGTATTGTTGCCTGAGTGTAAGGGAGATCGGAGCATGGTCAGATAAGCCTTGAATGCCTATTGCTGCTCCGGTCAATAAGTGTACATCTCTGCGAGAGACAAATAAATAATATATCCTAGAATATTTAATGTGCGGGGCCAAAAAGAAAGTGTAGTCCCTCCCCTCCGGATGAAGGACTCGCCAAGAATCCAGTAGGTGCAGGGAGTGTAGGAGTCCCTTTATCTGTTTCAAGATTTTATATGATACGTGTGATTTGCCAGTGGAGGTGTCCGTCAGGGGGTTAAGGGGAAGGTTGAAGTCTCCCCCCAAGATTATACAACCGGTAGCAAACCCCTCCAAGTCCCTCACTATTTTCCTACAAAAGGATAAATGAAGTTTGTTAGGGAAGTAAACATTAGCCAAAGTGACAGGGTTCCCCTTGTAGTGGCCTTTGAGAAATAGCAATCTGCCTTCCGTATCTGACATTTTTTCTAGCATTGTGAAGGGACCATCTTTACTAATAAGAATCGACACCCCCTTTGTTTTTGCTTGCGCGTTCGTGGCGTGGTGGGCTTCAACAAAAAAGGCGTCGGTAAGTCTGGGTATGTTATTCGTCTGGAAGTGAGTCTCCTGTAAAAAGGCGAAGTGTGGCCTACCTTTCTTGAGTTCCCGAAGAAGAGATGATCTCTTCTCTGGAATATTCAGGCCCTGTACGTTATGAGAGATCACCATAGGGTTACGACCCAGTGTTGAGTACGCCATGGCATTGGAATCTGTACCCTCATATAAGTAAAACCTGTATATAAAGGCAATGCAAAATGTAATTAACAGTAGGAAGACGTTGATGTTCATTACCTGAACCATAAGACACTATCTTCAGCCACTGGAATTTAAAAACTAGCCCTACGCAGATAGAGATAAAGTAGGAGGAGAAGGAAGAAAAAGAAAAAAAAAGGAAGCTGTAGGGTGAAGTAAGAAAAGACAAGACAAGATAAGACAAGATATCAGTGTACAACCTATACAGTAAATATACTGCGCAAAGGTTTCAAGTCGTGGGACCGACAGAATTCAAACAATTCCGTCTGCCCCACTTGTAGAGAGCTAAGGGAGGCGGGCGGCAGAACCAGCCGTCGAACTGCACACCTGTCAGGCCGGTGTCACCAAATACTAAAAGAGTATGAAAAAATAAAAACAAAGGAAAAGACCTGGCATGAGAGGGTGGAGAACCTCGGCCTTAAATCACTCATTTGGAAATGTGCTTAAAGTAGCTCTCCCGCACCATTGCCCAATAACAGCTGGGTGGCCGAACATTATCAAACAGTCTCTGGTGTAGCAGGATGACAAACATGTAACTAAAAGAACCGAACATGGGCCCCCCGTAAGGAGGGCTGCTGATTGGAGACCAACCTTCACACCACATCATGGCGCCCATCATCCACTATCAAAAAATAAAAAATAAAAACCCAGTTAACACTCGTGGATCCCACCCCTCATACGTGGTCTTACTCTTGTCCAGCGAGTACATGCTGAAAAGACCTTTCCCCAAAATTCGCCCAGTCCAGGTCTCCCACCATGTTGCTGTTGTAAGGAAAACTGGACATGGAGCCGTGTGCATGCCAGGCAGGTTCAAAGGATAGTAGCTGTGGGAAGGAGGGAAGAGCGGGTTTGGGATGGGTGGGCATGAAGCTTGGTAAACATGGCGTACGAGGCCAAGGTAAACTCAGGTGGATTCAGTATGCATCATCACGCACTCTGGAGTTGTGTGCTCTGCCGTTATTCAGAGTGCCCGCTGCAGCACCCCCATGGTGATTGGGCCTAGCCTTTTTAGGTAGTCTTTTCTCCGGGGAGGACAAAGGTGAGTCCGGGGGGTTCCTTTCAGGGGGGGGTATGCGGAACTCCTGGTACCATTCTGGGAGGTCAACCTGACCTAGGGAAGTGCCAGGTATACCTCATCTCCTTAGCGCGGAGCTTGTCCAGCAAGGGGCGCAACGCCCTCCGTTTTTTTAGGGTGATTTGCGATAGATCCTGAAATAACATTATGGTTTCCCCGTTGAATACAATCTGATCGTTCCTGCGTGCCTTCTTGTTGCTGCCTGAAAACCCCAAGGGGAACTCTTCTTTTTTTATTCTCTCTCGAATACTTAGGGGTGTGCAGCTAGCTCGTTTTTCATTCATTTATTTACATTTATGCACTTTTTCCTCCTTACGTTTAGGTGTCCAAGTCTGACCTTGCCCCTAGGTATTCCTGCACCATGTAAATCAGACGATGGCGATGGTTGCTGGAACCGATCATACCTTGTGGCTGCGGACTAAAAAATTGTCTGAACGCATTGCTCAGACGGCCACCTTCTCCACCGCTCCTTCTGACTGATGCCTCAGCAACACGTTGTTGAGGACCAGGAGTTTGTAACCTCCCAGTCTCTGGGAACGCATTGCACAGACCTTTCTGCAAGGCCTCCCAGAGATGTCTCATCCTCTGCTCCCTCTGCGATGGCAAGATAAGGTCAGCAACCTTACTCTTGTACCGTGGATCAAAGAGAGTGGCCAGCCAGTAATGGTCCCTCTCCTTGATCCGAAGAATACGAGGATCCTTCCGCAGGCTTTGCAGGATCAGGGAGGCCATGCAGCATAGGTTAGCTGAGGCATTCAGTCCGGAGTCCTCTGGGTCACTAAGGACAACATGATCTGCAGCTACCTCCTCCCAGCCACGTACAAGTCCACAGGTTTCTTGGGACTGTAAATCATCCCTACAAGGCTGCTGCTGCTGATGCTGAGTGCCAGCCTCCCCCTCCATGCTGACACAATCCTCTTCCTCCTCCTCCTCCTCCTCCCCCTCTTCCTGTGTGATGGGTGGAACAGCAGGAACACTGTCTGGATAAAGGGGGCCTTGAGAGGCAAGTAAGTCCTCCTCTTCCTGCCTCTGTTCTGCCTCAAGTTCCCTGTCCATTATTCCATTCTGTGTATGCTCCAAGAGGTGGAAAAGAGGTACAGTGTCACTGATGCATGTACTATCACTGCTTACCATCCTTGTGGCCTCTTCAAACGGTGACAGGACAGTGCATGCATCCCTGATCATGCCCCACTGGCGTGGTGAGAAAAAAACAAGCTCCCCTGACCCTGTCCTGGTGCCATAGTCACACAAGTACTCATTGATGGCCCTCTGCTGCATGTGCAGCCGCTGCAGCATGACCAACATTGAGTTCCTTTTGGAGCTCAGCCAGCCGAGCACAGGCATCAAATGATTGGCGGAAATGCACACAGACTTTCCTGGCCTGCTTCAGGACATCCTGTAAGCCTGGGTACCTTCCCAGGAACCGCTGCACCACCAGGTTAAGGACGTGAGCCACACAGGGCACATGGGTCAGTTGTCCATGTCGGAGGGCGGAGAGGAGGTTGGTGCCATTGTCACAAACCACCAATCCTGGCTTAAGCTGGCGTGGCATCAACCACCTCTCGGCCTGCTCCTGCAGAGCTGAAAAAATATCTGCCCCAGTGTGGCTCCTGTCCCCCAAACAAACCAGTGCAAGCACAGCATGGCATCGTTTGCGTAGCCCTTTGAACGCCTACGGAGCATTGCTGGTTCTGAGGACAGAGCACTGGAAGAGGCCATGGAGGAAGAAGAAGAGGAGGGGGAGGAGGAGAGAGGTGTGTCCAGTGAGGCAAGGACATTGCCTTCCACATTCCGGTAGAGAGCCGGAATTGCCTTCCGTGAGAAAAAGTGGCGTTTGGGGACCTGCCACTGAGGAACCGCACATTGCACAAACTCACGGAAGGGGGCAGAGTCTACCAACTGAAAAGGCAGCAGTTGAAGTGCTAGCAATTTAGCCAAGCTAGCATTCAACCACAGGGCATGTGGATGGCTGGGAGCGAATTTCTTTCAACGGTCCAGCAGCTGGGGCAGGGAAATTTGCCTGCTACAATTGGACTTCTGTGTACTGCTAACAGAGTGCCCGCAAGTACTTCGCTGTGACCCACCTAATTCTACACCTTCATTCCTCTCAGTGCAGGTTTCAGAGAGGACTCAACGTATAGTGGTGATGGAGATCCCAGCTGATGAGGAGCAAAGAGAGGTCCGCTTTGTTCTTTGGTGTGGGTCTTTGAGGTATGCTTGCCAACGAGCTGCATGGCGGGTCAACATATGTCTGGTCAAGCATGTGGTGCCCAAGCGGCTGATGTTTTGGCCACGCGAGATCCGCTTGAGACATATGTTGCAAATAGCAGCGGTGCGATCTGATGCACTCGTCTCAAAAAAGGCCCACACCAAAGAACTTTTAGAATAACGCTTCAGCCCTGCACAGGTGGAGCTCTGCGGTGTGATTCAGTCGGTGTGCTGCCCCTAAGCTGGCCCCCGGAGGGCATCCTGCCTCGTTGGAGATGTGCCTCCTCCTCCTCCTCCTCCTCTCTCCTACCAGGCACCCACGTGGAGTCAGTGCCCTCATCATCCCCTTCCTCTTCATCACTGGATCAAACCTGGCAGTATGCTGCAGCTTGTGGAACACTACTGCCAGATTGCTGTTCTTCTTGAGCATCCCCTCTCTCTGCGCTCATGCTACTGCCATCCTCTAGCTGAGTATCATCATCAGAGCCCACAAAACACTGGGCATCCTCCTGAAGCATGTACCCAACACTGTGCTCAAAGAGTTCAGGGGACTCCTCAGGAGGACATGGTGGGTCTAGGGAAGGAGTCACTGATGATGACATTGAGACGAGGGAAGACGATGCGTTGGCAGCTGCTTTGCTAGTACCCTGAGCCTGGGTGAGAGAGGATGAGGAGGATGAAGAGGGCTTGGTCATCCACTCTACCAAGTCTCCGGCATGATGTGGTTCAACACATCCAGCTGCCAAAAATAAGGACAAGCGTGTCCCATGGCCACGTGCTGATGACGATGCACCACATCCACAACCAGCACTGTTGTCTCTAGACACAGAGCCTGCTTGCCCTCTTTTATCGGCTCGTGCCTGTCTGCCTCTCCTTCTTGGCCTTCCAGACATGGTAATGGCCTGAAGGGAGATGGAAAAACCAGCAATAGGGTTAGTGTATATTGTGCTGGAGGCACGCAAACCCACTAACTCCTGTATTATAGAACAACAGGAATTAAAGGGTAGATACCGGTGTATACTGTGCTGTGCTGGAGGCACACAACACCAACTAACTCCTGCAGATGGCAGATGGCTCAATTAGAGAAGAGCAAAATAGGTGGATACTGGTGTATACTGCACTCAGGTCACACAGACAACACACACAAACTCCTGCAGCTGGCTGAAAGCTCAATTACAGAAGAGCAATATAGCTATATAGGTGGATAATGGTGTATACTGCGGTCAGGGCACACAGACAACACCCACAAACTCCTGCAGCTGGCAGATGGCTCAATTAGAGAAGAGCAAAATAGGTGGATAATGGTGTATACTGCACTCAGGTCACACAGACAACACACACAAACTCCTGTAGCTGGCTGAAAGCTCAATTACAGAAGAGCAATATAGCTATATAGGTGGATAATGGTGTATACTGCGGTCAGGGCACACAGACAACACCCACAAACTCCTGCAGCTGGCTGAAAGCTCAATTACAGAAGAGAAATATAGCTATATAGGTGGATAATGGTGGATAATGGTGGATAATGGTGTATACTGAGCTCAGGGCACACAGACAACACCCACAAACTCCTGCAGCTGGCTGAAAGCTCAATTACAGAAGAGCAATATAGCTATATAGGTGGATAATGGTGTATACTGCAGTCAGGGCACACAGACAACACCCACAAACTCCTACAGCTGGCTGAAAGCTCAATTACAGAAGAGCAATATAGCTATATAGGTGGATAATGGTGTATACTGCGGTCAGGGCACACAGACAACACCCACAAACTCCTGCAGCTGGCTGAAAGCTCAATTACAGAAGAGCAAGAACACTAAATCAGTGGATAATGGTGTATACTGCGCTCAGGGCACACAGACAACACCCACAAACTCCTGCAGATGGCTGAAAGCTCAATTACAGAAGAGCAAGAACGCTAAATCGGTGGATAAAGGACGGTGTATACTGCCTTGAAGGTACACAGAGAACACACACTAACTCCTACAGACGCCAACACACTACACTGTATACTGTGGGGCGTGTACTACACGGCCTGAGCTACGATTGGCCACAGGCATCCTTCCTGTGGCCAATCATGGCTCTCCTCGCTGCCAGTGCTGTGATTGGCCAAGCATGTGGGGTCACAGTGCATGCTTGGCCAATCATGAGCCAATCATGAGCCAGCAATGCACTACGCCGAACGTGCGAACAGCCGGTGTTCGAGTCTGAACGTATGTCCATTCACTGATGTTTTTTTGCCGTTCTGTTGCCGCAGCGCTATCACCTCAGCTCCCGGAACGAAATGTTTCTCCCTGGGAGCTGATTGCCTCCAATCAATTATAACATTCTCTATGCTTTTTTACCTTGATTCTACCCATAGGTAACAGTGGTGGGACTATTATAGGTTTTTTGTTCCCTCTCTTTCTGCTTTAGTTAATATTAACTGGCCATTTACATTTTATTATAGATACTTCCAGTGTACACCTGCTCTTTGTGAGTGGAAATTATCTACGAAACACATCAAGATTTTACTGGTGCTATGTCCAAGACCAAGCTACACTACCTGCCGTTGCAAAAACATATTGACGTCATCTCGGTCATGTGACACTGTTCACGTGATCCCCCATCTACCAGGCATATGGGGAGCATTGGGCCGTTTCACAATTGGCTCCATCTGCAGACCAGCCAGGAATCCATTCGGGATTATTGCGGTATATTCTGCATGCTTCACATCAGCGCATCTACGCTCAGCATCTACCAGCATTGTCTCTTCAAGGGGCCGGGAATGGCCTGAGACTCACAATGAGGATTCCATGACTGGCGGCCCTAGGAAACGGTATTCATCTATCTCCACCGGCCTAATGGACTTTGTATTAATGTAGGACCCTGCTTGTGACTTTACATCACAGCTGTGGAGTAAATATTTTGCCATCATTGCTATCATTGCAATTACTGCACTGTTCTTTCAATTTAGTTTATATGCTACACATAAGCTACCCCAATTGCTGGTTTTCTGCTGGTCCTACAACACAGGCAGCTGTAGCAATTACAGTTGGTGTATTGTGCCACCTGCACAGTGTACACCTAAAGTTACCCCAATTACTGGTGTTCTGCTGGTCCTATACCACAGGCAGCGGTAGCAATTACAATCAGTGTATTGTACCACTTGCACAGTGTACACCTAAAGCTACCCCAATTGCTGGTGTTCTGCTGGTCCTATACCACAGGCAGCTGTGGCAATTACAATTAGTGTATTGTGCCACCTGCACAGTGTACACTTAAAGCTACTCCAATTGTTGGTGTTCTGCTGGTCTGATACCAAAGCCAGCTGTAGAAATTACAGTTGGTGTATTGTGCCACCTGCACAGTGTACACCTAAAGCTACCCCAATTGCTGGTGTTCTGCTGGTCCTATACCAAAGCCAGCTGTAGAAATTACAGTTGGTGTATTTTGCCACCTGCACAGTGTGCACCTAAAGCTACTCCAATTGCTGGTGTTCTGCTGGTCCTATACAACAGGCAGCTGTAGCAATTACAGTCAATGTATCATGCCACCTGCACAGTGTACACCTAAAGCTACCCCAATTTCTGGTGTTCTGCTGATCCTAACTGCAGGCAGCTGCAGCAATTACAGTCGGTGTATTGTGCCATCTGCACAGTGTACGCCTAAAGCTACCCCAATTGCTGGAGTTCTGTTGATCCTACCCGCAGGCAGCTGTAGTATTTACAGTCGGTGTATTATGTCATCTGCATAGTGTGCACTTAAAGCTACCCCAATTGCTGGTGTTCTTCAGATCCTATACCAAAGGCAGGCAGCTGCAGTAATTACAGTCGGTGTATTGTGTCATCTGCACAGTGTACGCCTAAAGTTACCCCAATTGCTGGTGTTCTGCTGATTCTATACCGCAGGCAGCTGCAGTAATTAATTACAGTCAGTGTACTGTGTCGTCTGCACAGTGTGCACTTAAAGCTACCCCAATTGCTGGTGTTCTTCAGATCCTATACCAGAGGCAGGCAGCTGCAGTAATTGCAGTCGGTATATTGTGTCCTCTGCACAGTGTACACCTAAAGCTACCCCAATTGTTGGTGTTCTTCAGATCCTATACCAGAGGCAGGCAGCTGCAGTAATTGCAGTCGGTGTATTGTGTCATCAGCACAGTGTACACCTAAAGCTACCCCAATTGCTGGTGTTCTGCTGATCCTATACCACAGACAGCTGTAGTAAAAGCAGCAATTACAGTCAGTGTATTGTGCCATCTGCACAGTGTACGCCTAAAGCTACCCCAATTGCTGGTGTTCTGTTGATCCTGTACTATGTCATCTGCATAGTGTGCACTTAAAGCTACCCCAATTGCTGGTGTTCTTCAGATCCTATACCACAGGCAGGCAGCTGCAGTAATTACAGTCAGTGCATTCTGTCATCTGCACAGTGTGCACCTAAAGCTACCCCAATTGCTTGTGTTCTTCAAATCTTATACCACAGGCAGGCAACTGCAATAATTACAGTCGGTGTATTGTCATCTGCACAGTATACACCTAAAGCTACCCCAATTGCTGGTGTTCTGCTGACCCTATACCACAGGCAGCGGCAGTAATTAGAGTCGGTGTACTGTCATCTGCACAGTGTGCACTTAAAGCTACCCCAATTGCCGGTGTTCTTCTGATCCTATACCAGAGGCAGGCAGCTGCAGTAATAAGTCAGTGTATTGTGTCATCTGCACAGTGTACGCCTAAAGCTACCCCAATTGCTGGTGTTCTGCTGATCCTATACCGCAGGCAGCTGCAGTAATTACAGTCGGTGTACTGTGTCATTTGCACAGTGTGCACTTAAAGCTACCCCAATTGCTGGTGTTCTTCAGATCCTATACCACAGGCCGGCAGCTGCAGTAATTACAGTCGGTGTATTGTGTCATCTGCACAGTGTATACCTAAAGCTAACCCAATTGCTGGGTTCTGCTGATCCTATACCGCAGGCAGCTGCAGTAATTACAGTCGGTGTCCTCTGTCATCTGCACAGTGTGCACTTAAAGCTACCCCAATTGCTGGTGTTATTCTGATACTATACCAGAGGCAGGCAGCTGCAGTAATTACAGTCGGTGTATTGTGTCATCAGCACAGTGTGAACCTAAGGCTACCCCAATTGCTGGTGTTCTCATAGTAATAATACAACGGGCAAGCAGTTGATTCTGCTAGCTGCAATATAATCAGTATATACGCCCCAGCTTTGTGCAGCTAAATCTCCCTGCAGGCCATTAGTATGTCTGGAAGGCCAACAAGGAGAGGCTCTGTGTCTGGAGGCAACAGTGCTGGTCGTGGACATGGTGCATCCTCATCAGCACATGGCCATGGGACACGCTTGTCCTTATTTTCGGCAGCTGGATGTGTTAAGCCGCAACATTCCGAAGACTCGGTAGAGTGGATGACGAAGCCCTCCTCATCCTCTCTCACCCAGGCTCAGGAAACTGGCAAAACAGCTGCTAACGCGGCCTCTTCCCTCGTCTCAAAGTCATTAGTCACTCCTTTCCTAGACCCACCTTGTCCTCCTGAGGAGATCCCCCGAAACTGTTTGAGAACAGTGTTGGGTACATGCTCCATGAGGATGCCCAGCATATGTTGACCTACCATGCAGTTCGTTGAAAAGCGTACCTGAAACACCCACACCAAAGAGCAAAGAGGACCTCTCCTTGCTCCTCATCAGCTGGGATCTCAAACCCTACTATATCTTCAGTCCTCTCTGAAACCTGCACTGAGAGGAATGAAGGTGTAGAATTAGGTGTGTCACAGCCAAGTACTTGCGGGCACTCTGCTAGCAGTACACCCACGTCCGATTGTAGCAGGCAAATTTCCCTGTCCCAGCAGCTGGACTGTTGAAAGAAGCTTACTCCCAGCCATCCACATGCCTAGCGGTTGAATTATAGCTTGGCTAAATTGCTAGCACTTCAACTGCTGTCTTTTCAGTTGGTAGACTCGGCCCCCTTCCGTAGTTTGTGCAATGTGCGGTTCCTCAGTGGCAGGTCCCCAAACACCACTTTTTCTCATGGAAGGCAATTCCGGCTCTCTACCGGCATGTGGAAGGCAATGTCCATGCCTTGATGGACAGGGCAGTCAGCAATAAGGTGCATATTACCGCTGATTCATGGGCCAGCAGGCATGGACAGGGACGTTACCTATCTTTCATGGTGCATTGGGTGAATCTTCTTGCAGCTGGGAAGGATGCAGGACAAGGTAGTGTTGGAGGTTGTTCCACCACCACGCCTCCAAAATGCTACTACTGGTGATCCACCCCCTCCTCTTCTTCTTCTTCCATGGCCTCTTCCTGTGCTCTGTCCTCAGAACCAATGGTGCTCCGTAGGCGTTCAAGGGGCAACGCAAGTACGCAGGCTAAAAGATGCCATGCTGTGCTTGCACTGGTGTGCTTGGGGGACAGGAGCCACACTGGGGCAGAGATTCTGTCAGCTCTGCAGGGGCAGGCTGAGAGGTGGTTGATGCCATGCCAGCTTAAGCCAGGAATGGTGGTTTGCAACAATGGTGCCAACCTCCTCTCTGCCCTCTGACAGGGACAACTGACCCATGTGCCCCGTGTTGCTCACGTCCTTAACTTGGTGGTGCTGCGGTTCTTGGGCAGGTACCTGGGCTTACAGAATGTCCTGAGACAGGAATTTAACCTGCCCAAAACCCGCCTAATCTGTGACATGCCCACCAGGAGGAACTCAACTTTGGCCATGCTGCAGCAGATGCACATGCAGCAGAGGGCCATCAGTGGGTACCTGTGTGACTACAGCACCAGGACAGGGTCAGGGGAGCTTGTTTTTTTCCCCATGCCAGTGGGCCATGATCAGGGATGCATGCACTGACCTGCCACCATTTGAGGAGGCCACGAGGATGGTGAGCAGTGACAGTGCATGCATCAGTGACACTGTCTTTCTTGTCCACCTGTTGGAGCACACTCCTAATGGAATAATGGACAGGGCACTGGAGGCAGAACAGAGGCAGGAAGAGGAGGACTTCCTTGCCTCTCAAGGACCCCTTTATTCAGACAGTGTCCCTGCTGGCCTGCCGATCACACAGGAAGAGGAGGAGGATTGTGTCAGCATGGAGGTGGAGCCTGGCACTCAGCATCAGCACCAGTCTTTTAGGGATGATTTACAGTACCAAGAAACCCGTGGACTTCTGTGTGGTTGGGAGGAGGTGGCTGTGGATCATCATCTTAGTGAACCAGAGGATTCTGGACCGAATGCCTCAGCTAACCTACGCTGCATGGCCTCTCTGATCTTGCAAAGCCTGCGGAAGTATCCTTGTATTCATCGAATCAAGGAAAGGGATCATTACTGCCTGGCAGCTCTCCTTGATCCACTTTACAAGTGTAAGGTTGCAGACCTTATCTTGCCATCGCAGAGGGAGCAGAGGATGACACAACTTCAGAAGGCCTTGCAGAAAGGTCTGTGCAATGCGTTCCCAGAGACTGGGAGGTTACAAATTCCAGGTCCTGGACAACGTGTTGCTGAGGTTTTGGTCAGTCACAGACGAAGCGGTGGAGAAGGTGTTCATCTGACCGATGCGTTCAGACAATTTTTTAGTCCGCAGCCCCAAGGTATGATCGCTTCCAGCAACCATCGCCAGCGTCTGATTTACATGGTGCAGGAATACCTCGGGGCAAGATCAGACTTGGACACCTTTCCCACTGAAAATCCTCTGGGTTACTGGGTCTTGAGGATGGATCACTGGCCAGAGCTTGCACAGTATGCAATTGAGCTACTGGCCTGTCCTGCATCCAGCGTTCTTTCGTAACGCACATTCAGTGCTGCTGGAGGCTTTGTAACCAATCACAGGGTGTGCCTGTCCACTGACTCGGTTGATCGACTGACCTTCATAAAAATGAATCAGTCTTGGATCACCACCAGCTACCAAGCACCTGATGCTGATCTAACCGAATAATTATTATTTTTTTAAATGTCAGATCCCTTCAAGACTGCCTATGCTGATGCTGAGTGACAATCCTGTTATGCTGAGTGGCTATTCTCTTCCTCCTCAATGATCCTCAATTGCACAGTATGCAATTGAGCTACTGGCCTGTCCTGCATCCAGCGTTCTTTCGGATCGCACATTCAGTCCTGCTGGAGGCTTTGTAACCAATCACAGGGTGCGCCTGTCCACTGACTCGGTTGATCGACTGACCTTCATAAAAATGAATCGGTCTTGGATCACCACCAGCTACCATGCACCTGATGCTGATGTAACCGAATATTTTTTTTTTTAAATGTCAGATCCCTTCAAGACTGCCTATGCTGATGCTGAGTGACAATTCTGTTATGCTGAGTGGCTATTCTCTTCCTCCTCAATGATCATACTGATAGCTTGTAAGAACATTTTTGGTTCTGGGCACCGCCACCAGTGGTTAAGGTCCAATTTTTCAGCCCCTATTTAACAGGGGTGGGTATTTACAATTTTTGATTCAATATTTTGCAGGAGGGTTCGTTGCTGTGCTCAACTACAATATTTGTGAGTGGTTGCAGTGTTGTGGCACCAGCACCAGTGCCTAAGGCCCAATTTTTCAGGCCCTGTTTTACAGGGGGGTGTAATTACAATTTTTTATACAATACTTTGCAGCAGGGCTCATTCCTGCTCTCCAACTAGAGTTTCTGTGAGGTGTTGCAGTGTTGTGGCACCAGTGCCTAAGGCCCAATTTTTATGTGATTACAATTCATGATATAATATTTCACAGCAGGGCCCGTTCCAGCGCCCACCAAGAGTAACTGTGAGGACTTACAGTGTTATGGTACCAGCACCAACACCACCAAAGGCCCAATTTTTCTACCACTGTTCAACAATGGCATGTAATTATAATTCTTGATATAATAGTTCACAGCAGGGCGTTCCAGCGCCCACCAAGAGTCACTTTGAGGGCTTACAGTGTTGTGGCAACACCAACACCTTAGGCACAAATTCATGCAGAGCATATAGGGCAGGCCCCTACTTTCAAACATCCAACTTACAAATGTCTCCAGTTCAAAATTACAAACAGATTCTACTTAACAACAAACCTACACAGTCCTTGTCTTGTTTGCACCACCTGTATACTGCTGTTCTGAGTATATAGGGCCAGGAAGCCCCATGCCTTTCCTTTTTTTTTTGGGGGTACGGGGTTCCTCTTAATATCTGTACAAGACCCAAAGGGGCTGGTAATGGGTAGGGGGCTACCCATGCCATTTTTCTCAATGATTTTCATCCATATTGCCAGGACCAGACATTTTCAAATTACTTTTTTTCTGTTAAAAATTTCATTTTGTGCAGGGACTGTTTTAAACACGGAAAACACATGCCACTTCACAGGCATACCATAGACACCCCCCAAGCATGATATTTAAAGTAATATTCCACTTTTTTTTCACTTTAAGCATCATTAAAATCAGTGCTCCTGAAAAAAAGGCAGTTTTTAAAACTTTTTTTTGCATTGATACATGTCCCCTGGGGCAGGATCTGAATCCCCAAACCCTTTTTTAGGACAATAACTTGCAAATTAGCCTTTAAAATTAGCACTTTTGATTTTGAACATTCGAATCTCATAGACTTTAACAGTGTTAAAAAGTTTTCACAAATTTTGTCTCTGTTCGCAAGTTCTGGTGCGAACCGAACCGGGGTTTTTTTGGCTCATCCCTCTTCCTCAGTCTTGCAGTGGCTACAATACAATTCCTTACTGGATGCATGCATATATAGATACCTTCCGCCTAGGACACAGCACAGTATGTTTTCCATGAACTCAGAGTTGGCTTAAGTCACACAGCAGAATGTTCATCATCAACCACATACCAGCATCAGTGTAGAGTATACTCAAAGCCTCCGGGGACTCATGTACTTGTTATCAACAACTACAGGAATATCTGTCCACCTCATGGGATTCCCCTACCTGACAGTTGCCATCTTTTCTATTCATTCCCTGTGTCGGCTCAGTGCATTATTTTGAGGTGTCATCTCCTGCAGCATCGTGCATTTATCATAATTGCCAGTCTCCATTTAGTAATTAGCAGCCCTATTATATATGTTTTTGCTCTTTTTCAGCCCCCGGGGGCTGTACACACACAGTCTGCCTTAATGGGAATTTTTCCTGAGTGCATCCCTTGTGTGTATGTTTTTTTTTTTTTTGGCGTCTGGACCTTGTTACAAGTTTTGTTTGTTTCCCCGTTTGCTTGACCATTGTGTCAGTTCTACTACTCTTCTTGCAGTGTGGAACTCAACAAATGTTTAATCAGTGTCTATGTAAATTAACTTTCAGTTCACTTAACATATTTTTATGTGTATAGTTATAAATATATTTTTGTATACTCATTTCAGATTACAGTAGTGCCTTTTTGCTGCCGCTGTAACCGATTTTCTCCCCAGGACGTCCCCAACTGTTTGTTTGTCCTATCTTCCTTTTTTGCTATGTCACAGCAATCATGCATTTTCCATGGTTTTTTTTTCTTGCTTGAATCATGACTCAATTATATATTACCAATAATGTTTGTACATATTTGGGTATACTGCTATTCTATTATGAATCATGTAGAATAATGTTATATTATGAATTTTTTTTATATATATTATGTGATTTAACAATCATGTTTATTATACTTTGTATGTTATTTTTTGAGTTAATATCATATTACCTTACACTTTGCCCATCTGTGCTAATAAATATTGTATTTACTAATATTGATTGAATCATTCTACCCCAGTAAAGTTCTAAAGTCCCATTACCCCCCCCCCCTTTTCCCCATTTCCCAATTTCCCCATTTCCCCTTCCTTTACAAACAATAGGGATGGAGACACTTGTACCATATAGTTGTTGCCTCATATAAAGTCCCAACATAGAAGAAGCGGATCAGAGGAGGAAGAAGATGAAGGAAAGAAGACTTTAATAAAGGACTTGTCAAAGACCGTCTCCTGTAATTTTTAACACTTTTGTCACTTTTTTGGTGAAATGGTAGGGGTATACCCCCTTACCATTTCACACAGGGGGGGGGGGGCGGGATCTGGGGGCCCCCTTGTTAAGCCCCCCACCCGCAGATCCCCACAACCACCAGCCAGGGTTTTGGGGATGAGGACCTTGTCCTCATCAACATGGGGACAAGGTGCTTTGCGGGGGGACCCCAAAGCATCCAAAGCATCCTCCCAATGTTGAGGGGATGTGGCCTGGTATGGTTAAGGAGGGGGGGCGCTCTCTCGCCCCCCCTCTTTTCCTGCGGCCTGCCAGGTTGCATGCTCAGATAAGGGTCTGGTATGGATTTTGAGGGGGGTCCCCATGCCTTAAAGGGGGTTCCCTTTAAAATCCATGCCAGACCTGAAGGGCCTGGTATGGATTTTGGGGGGGACCCCCACGCCATTCTTTTTTGCCACGGGGGTTCCCCTTAATATCCATACCAGACTTGAAGGGCCTGGTATGGAATTTCGGGGGACCCCCACACATTGTTTTTTCTTAATTAACATGACCTGTGTGCAATGCAAATAGCCGTAAAAAAACCCCATAGAAGACGTACAACATTAGTATCCTACTATAGCTTGTAGTCGAAATATTTGACTGGAAATGTATGATTGCAACATCATACAATGAGTTTCGCTGCTCCGTCGAATCTTCTTTAAACATTCGACAGACACCATAAGCCTTCAATTACAGATTCGACCTTAATTCATTTGGATTTTCAGACGAATGCAATTTTTTAACGAAAAATTAAATAAATAAAAACGAATTTCAGGAGTAACTAAATAAATGTATTTTTCGGACGAAAACGAAATTCTGAAACAAAATATTTCAGTCTGAACATGTCTAATGGTTAGATGGAAAAAGTGCAACAGATTTCTCCATGTTCGCTAAACTGTGTGGATGGAGGAATCTCCCATTTTTTTTCATCTAACCATAGAAAATCTGCAGATAATCTATAGGTGTATGGCCAGCTTTAGTTTGAAAATTTCAAGAGAAGTAGGTGAGAGGTAGGAGTAGTCAGTAGAGATGGACGAACTTCCGATGGGACGTTTCGCGAACGCGAACCGCGAATGCGGCCGAAAGTTTGCGAACCGCGAAGTTCGTGGCGGGCCCCATTGACTTCAATGTCAGGCGAACTTTAAAAACCTACAGGTCATATTTCCAGCCACAAAATAATTACTAGCTGTGCACACATAGTCCCACCACATGGCCACTGACAACACATGTATGAAGTGAATCTGGGATCGACAACTACAAGCATTCTTTTTTTATATGGGAAATTTTGACAATTCAGGACTCAGGAGCGCATGAAGGCAATGGAGGAGAGGAAAGGTCAGGGTAGGCTATGACGAGGGTGCAGGAGATGATCACCAGCACCGTGATATAGAGCACTGACACCAGCACCATGATAGAGTGCACTGACACCAGCCCCGTGATATAGAGCACTGACACCAGTACTGTGATATAGTGCACTGACACCAGCACCGTGATAGAGTGCACTGACACCAGCACCATGATATATAGAGCACTGACACCAGCACCGTGATATAGAGCACTGACACCAGCAACGTAATATAGAGCACTGACACCAGCAACGTAATATAGAGCACTGACACCAGCACCGTGATATAGAGCACTGACACCAGCACCGTGATATAGAGCATTGACACCAGCACCGTGATATAGAGCACTGACACCAGCACTTTGATATAGAGCACTGACACCAGCAACGTGATAGAGTGCACTCAAGCGGAAGGTATATGGTGGTGGTTGTGTGTGTTGCAGTGTCTTTTTGGGTGCACATAGCAGAGAGTGAAGAAGAGGGTGCAGATCGAGAGGATGAGGAGGGTGCAGAAGAGTAAGGCTGAGTGAGCCACTCAACCAAGTCTGGTGCGTCCTTTGACGTAATTGCACGCACCTTCTGCAATTTGCCACTTTGGTTCAAGTCTGTTGCTCCTGCCCTACCCCTACCACCCCTGCGGAAGGCCTGCCTCTTCCTCTGCCTGTCATTTTTTAAATGACCCTGTGACAAAAGTCTCTAGAGAAGTGCAGTATGTATGTGGAAGAAGGTATATAACACCCCGCTTCAATCTGTTGTTTTTGGTGGCCACTGGTCTATCACACCAGTTATAATACTTTTTTTTAATTGCGTTTGTCACTCTCTGTAGTATCGCTGCAGAACCGCTCAGCAGTCACAATGATGCACAGTGGAAATGCACTATACTATGCTTTCTATATGTGCAAGTATTTTATATGTGTATTACACACCTATATACTGCACACCAAATAGTACACCTATACCAGTCCTTACAAGGACCTTTGTGGACCAAGTAGCTAGTGATTTGCAGACTGTACCTCAGTCCCTACACTGATAAAGGACTGCTGCAGAATAGGACAGCAATCTGCAGCAGTGCACCACAACCCTATATATTGTACACCTATACCAGTCCTTACAAGGACCTTTGTGGACCTAGTAGCTAGTGATTTGCAGACTGTACCTCAGTCCCTACACTGATAAAGGATTGCTGCAGAATAGGGCAGTAATCTGCAGCAGTGCACCACAACCCTCCAAATAGTACACCTATACCAGTCCTTACAAGGACCTTTGTGGACCAAGTAGCTAGTGATTTGCAGACTGTACCTCAGTCCCTACATTGATAAAGGACTTCTGTAGAATAGGGCAGCAATCTGCAGCAGTGCACCACAACCCTATATATTGTACACCTATACCAGTCCTTACAAGGACCTTTGTGGACCTAATAGTAATAGCTAGCTAGTGATTAAACTGACTGTCCCTGCTGCACACAGCGTCCTGTCTCTCCCTGCACTGACAAAAGACAGGCTGCTACAATCACCAACACAGCAGTGCACTGAACCCTATATACTGTACAACTATACCAGTCCTTAAAAGGAGCTTTGTGGACCTAATAGTAATAGCTAGTGATTAAACTGACTGTCCCTGCTACACACAGTGTCCTGTCCCTCCCTGCACTGACAAAAGACAGGCTGCTGCAATCACCAGCACAGCAGTGCACTCAACCCTATATACTGTACTACACCTATACCATACCAGTCCTTAAAAGGACTTTTGTGGACCTAATAGCTAGCGATTTGTGTCACTACAGTCTCTTCCTGCTCCACACAGCGTCCTGTCCCTACACTGAAATAAGACAGAATGTAAAATGACCGCCAGATCAGGTCTATTTATCTATTTAGGTAGAGGGAATGTCCAATTGTCCATGTGCTGAAATGTCTCAATTGGCTGTCCTGTACCCCATGATGGATGTGTCATCATGGGTCAAAGTTCTTTCACACTGTAAATACATATGTCCACCGGGTGAACAACAGCAATAGTCCGCCGATCGGGCAAATCGCGAACACGCAAAATTTGCAGCGAACAGTTCGGCCATCTCTAGTAGTTAGTCGAATACTTAGATAAGGAGAGGTTAGAATCGGGGTCCATGGAAAAGAGGTATGTTGAGCAATGTTACGCAATGTTACACTTGGTATTTAAGTCAATATTCGATCCGATCATACATGATTTGGAGTAGTTGATTTTGTATAAGGAAGGTTTACTGAAAAATTCTAGGTTATGATGTAGATGAGGCAGTGATTGTGTGGGATTAGTTATGGAAATTATCACATCATCAGTGTAGAGGCCGATTTTGTGGTGATCACCAAATTTAATACCAGAGATAGAAGAATTGGTACATATTGAGTGTGCCAGTAATTCCATAATAAGGGTAAAAATTAGTGGGGATGCGTTTTAGGAGTTTTCTATGGATCACTGTTTAACCACTTCCGGACCGGCTCACGGCGATATACGTCGGCAGAAGGGCAGGTACAGGCAGAATCACGTACCTGTACGTTGCCCTTTAAGAGGCGGCGGGGGCACCCATGCGTGCCATTGGCGGCACGTGCGCACCCGCGGGAAGCTCCATGAATTGGGTCCCGCGGACTTGACCACCATGGGGATACCCGCGATCGCCTCACGTAGATGAAGAACGGGGAGATGCTAAAGTAAACAGGCATCTCCCCATTCTGCCTAGCAACAGTGTCACTGATCTCTGCTCCCTGTGATTGGAGCAAAGATCAGTGATGTGTAAAACACCAGCCAAGCCCCCCACAATTAGCAACACGCCTCTAGGACACACTTAACCCTACACTGCCACCTAGTGGTTAACCCCTTCACTGCCAGTGTCATTTACACAGGAATCACAAAGACAATTTATAGCATGACAGTGTGTGTATAAACTGGTCTGACTAATCCCAATAATCAAACACAGAAAATGCCTGGTGCATGAAGCACAGCACATACCCCTCAGGATGATTTTAAGCAGACGAGTAGTTATTTAAAGTATACATTTTTATTTTGTACATCATTACAAAAACAATAGATACAAGAAAGCGTATAGATCACAATATTCGCCCTGCATGGGGCCTAGAACAGACAATGGGCCGAAGATGATGCCATGACATGTTTCGGACTGTACGTCCTTTCTCAAAGGCAATTAAGTCATCTCAAATGTATATGTGCTAAGGTATAAACATATTATTGTTAGTATAATAGTAATATAATGATAATATGATGTGCAATAAATTTAATTTATCAGCTCAGCAATAGGCAGTCAATAATATTACCGCGATTACAATGAAAAAACAAATGCTCACATGCCCGAACATGTCGTGTGCTTCATGCACCATGCGTTTTCTATGTTTACACAGGAATCAGTGCATTTGTATAGCACTGATTGCTGTATAAATGACAATGGTCCCAAAAATGTGTCAAAAAAGTTCGATGTGTCCACCATAATGTCGCAGTCATGATAAAAATCGCTGATCGCCACCATTTAAAAAAAATAATTATTAATAAAAATGCCATAAAACTATCCCCTATTTTGTAAACTATATAAATGTTGCGCACACCATCAATAATTGCATATTGTGATTTTTTTTGACCAAAAATATGTAGAAGAATACATATTGGCCTAAACTGAGGGAATTTTTATTTTATTTTTTATATATTTTTGGGGGATATTATAGCAAAAAAGTAAAAAATAATGCGTTTTTTTTTCAAAATTGTCTCTCTAGCGCAAAAAAAAAAAAAACGCAGGGGTGATCAAATACCACCAAAAGAAAGCTCTATTTGTGGGACAAAAAAGGACATCAATTTTGTTTGGGAGCCAACTCGCACGACCGCGCAATTGTCAGTTAAAGTGACACAGTGCCAAATCACAAAAAGCGCTCTGGTCAGGAAGGGGGTAAAATCTTCCGGGGCTGAAGTTGTTAAAGTGGTTGTAAACCCTTAAAACCCTAGTTTAAGGCTTACCTGTAGGTCCAAGAAATATCTCCTAAACCTACACGGTTTAGGAGATATTTACAAAAAGACAGGCATCGCTGTCTACGGCGCATGCTCCGTAGACAGTGGCACGCAGGCGCCCCGAGCACACCACAAATAACGATGATATGCCGCTCGTCATCACTCGTCATCACTGCTCTGGTGAATCACAGCGCCGGAGCAGTGAGACCCGGAACTCACTGAAGCAGTGAAGATGAAGAAGGAGGACCACTTCGGGGGCTTCGTTCTCAGGTAAGTTATTCATAATGAGCTAGTATGCTATGCATACTAGCTCATTATACTTTTGCCTTGCAGGTTGCATTTTTTTTTTTTTTTTTAAATGTCAGTGCCTTTACTTCCTCTTTAAAATAAAGATGGTTTAAAGAGGATCTGAAGAGTGCTGCCATCTAGACTTTTTCTTTTTCTACTATGCATTGATTTTCAAGATTCGATCTCCCCCCAGAAACGTTTGCAATTTTTAAAAATCACAATGTGTTTAAAGTGGTTGACAAAGGCATAATGCACAACATTTTGGTTGACAAAGGCATGATGAGCTAGTATGCATAGCATGCTAGCTTATTATGATATATACAGTACTTACCTTAGATCGAAGCCCCCACAACATGTGCCCCAGAATTACTTCCGGTTATCGCAGGCTCCGGCACTGTGATTGGCTGAAGCCGCGATGACGTCACTAACATGCATGTGCGCGGAACCCACCGGTAACGACACACTAGCTGAAGAAACGACAAGTATGAGCCATCTCTTCAGTGGTGTCTGTAACATCAATTATCAGGGAATTAGTCCCTTTCTTCTACATTTTTCAACATTATGAAAGAGTACTGAGAACTCTGAAAACATACAATACATTCAGTTGATAAGTATCATTGAAAAGTTGAACATGGACAAGAAGGTACAAGAATCACCAAAGTGAGAGCATCAGTAATATAAGGGTGAGGTCACTGTGATTTAATGCAGGTGCGCGGTGTGTATTTTATGCTGTTACCTAGCAGCAGTGACACTGTACACAAAGTATATTTAAGAGCAATTTTTCTTGAGCTAACCATACATGAAAAAAAGTGAACATATTCCATCATGCACACATTTGAAGTAGATGGGAGTTTCCTCCCCGCTGTGCTATTGTATTCTGACAAGAGGGAGACTCCAACGCTGTCAAAATACACAGATCAGTGCTGCAACCATTGGACCTTTTTTCCAACAGGTCCATTCAACAGAAGTTGATTGATAGAATGATTTCTGTTTAGTAGCAAGGGCCACACATGAATTTAAATTTGGTTTCTCCTTTCTGAACCAGCCACATTTTGATCAATGAATGGCTAGATTTAGTCTTTGATAGAGTGCGAGAGGGTTAGCACTATAGTCAAGTTTTTATTACTGTGTTTAAAGGAGACACATTTTTCAGTGAAAACTGTTTGAGGAAAACTGTAGGATTGAAATTCTTTTCACTTTAGGGAGATTTACTGTTGCATATCTAGAAAACTAAGTGAAGGTAAATCTCCTCAATAGGACATACAACAAATACAACCCGACTGTGGGTCAACCCTTCCTTATCCTATTCAAAATGAAACAAAGTTTGCCTTTACATACACTTTAAGGTTAATTTTACAGGTGCTTCCACTCATAAACAAGATTTGGAGCTTAGTATGCAAGTAACAATAATGACTCTATACAAGACTCAAGTTCTACATTTTAAATTGCATATGTTAAAGCTATGTATTTCCCATTTCTGTTAACATGCATTGCTTTAATACATTAAAATGCAAGTGCGATGCATGCAGTGTACATTTTACAAGCCAGTAGCATTCATTACTGCACATGATACCATACATCTAAAATATATCAGGCAGCATTAACAAGATTTGCTCAATTCCCTGCTTGTGTTGCATGGGGGTCAATGAAAGGGACCACCGAGTACAGTGAGGGACCAGGAGATTGACAAAAAGTTCTAGAGTTGTTGGTTTCTGAAGAGTCACTAGCTCAGAGCAGGAGTATTATGCCGCGTACACACGACTGGACTTTTTGACAGCAAAGGTCAGACGGAACGAGTCCGTCGGACAATTCAATCGTGTGTGGGCTCCATCGGACCTTTGCTTGGCAAAAATCCAGTGGACTTAATTAATAGAACATGTTTTACATTTTTCCACGGGAACTCCGCCGGACCGAGAAATCCGTTTGTGTGTATGCTAGTCCGACGGACAAAAACCAACGCTAGGGCAGCTATTGGCTACTGGCTTTGAACTTCCTTTTTCTTGTCCAGTCGTACGTCTTCACATTCAAATCCGTCGGACTTTGGTGTGATTGTGTGTGGCCAAGTCCGTTCATTCGGGAAGTCTGTCGGAACTCCACCGAAAGTCTGTCGGAAAGACCATCGGACCTAGTCCCTCGAAAAGTCTGGTCGTGTGTACGCAGCATTAGAGCATCAAATATACCCTTCACAAATTTACATTTTACTTAGGAAGGCCACATTTTAGGAGTATGTGCTCAAATACTGTATAAAAACAGCTGAATTAAATGGGTTTGCCAAAGCATTGAGTATTAAATACATCATCCTTTCATCCATTAAATTTTCTGAATCCTTTCTTTAGCTTTCTTATGTTTACATGTTTGCAGCAATAGTTGCATGGAACTTTTCAGAGAGGGTTTCCTGATGATAACAGATGACCATACCTGCATAATGCATAGTATGTTGAAAGGCCACATTAATCTCCATCAGAAACATCACAGAATTGGTATACAGGGACAGAGTTGTCACCCTAACAGGACATATCTGAACAGGTTCATATGTCAGTATCACAAGGAAATGCTTTATTGAAGTATAACAAAAATATTTAAAATTACTTTTAAAAATTTAAATAACATGCCTATATGGGTGTTCTATGATTGGGTCTACATATTATACTGTGTGCATTTATCCTAAATCTTAGTACTCATTACATATTAGCTTTTTAAATACTTCTGGTTATGTATTTTATGTATTTTGTATCTTCAGCTTGATAAAGCATCTTGAAATGTTTATGGATGATTGTGCATTATGACACTTGAATTTATCTGTACCTTTCTTCCAAAACAGTAAGTTTTATGGTAACTTTCTGAACAGGTTGTGGGCAGTGCCATCTCTTTTGTTGCCACGTGATCCAGTATGTTTATTTTTATGGACTTT
The DNA here is from genome assembly GCF_037356315.1 of Lithobates pipiens. NCBI lineage: Eukaryota > Metazoa > Chordata > Amphibia > Anura > Ranidae > Lithobates > Lithobates pipiens. The sequence continues at coordinate 203,922,721 of NW_027507784.1, read as the reverse complement.
AAAAAATGAGCACTGAAAAAAAGCAGATTTTCTAATTTTTTTTATTTTTTATGTTGTTTAATATGTTATATTAATAGAGTTCTTTGTTTGCCTCATGGTTTTCAAGTTGTTTACAGTATCTAAAACCCCCTTCCTATTTTATTTATTATTGGTACAGAAAATGCATAGGGTATACATCTAAGAATCGCTGCTCTTTACAACAAAGTGAATAAAGACTTTAGAACAGGTGATATATTGCTCCCAATTGCACTATTAATCTGTCTAACCTCTGCAAAAGCATACCATCACGGGAGAATGATAGGAAACAAGTGTTACTATCCTCTCTGAATATTTGATCCAGTAGCTCAAATTACTCACCATGGTACCAATTAGCTCATGTTCACAATTTTTAGTTCAATAAATGCCTTTCTGTGGAGAGATGCTTACTTTAATTATTGTACCTTTACAACTGGAAATATATCAGCTGAGAATTCTAAGCCGCAATGAACTTAAATATGAATTATCTATCTATCTATCTATCTATCTATCTATCTATCTATCTATCTATCTATCTATCTATCTATCTATCTATCTATCTATCTATCTATCTATCTATTGTATCTATCTGTTTTATACTTGTAAGAGAGATATTATCTTATCTTCTTCAGATACAGTATGTTGATATATTTCTAAGCAGCAACTATTTTACTTATAATTCAGTCTGTCAGGGGGTGCATGCGTGAAGCCTAACATGGAGGACGCCTCCTGCTAGTGCTCCGCACTCCCCGCCGCCACTTCGGGATTTAATTATCTTACCGACCCTGATCTTGTGCCCGTTCTGCATGATATTGCTCCCTCAACCACCCAGGCACCAGGTGGAATGGTGCTGACAGGACACCGGGGCAAAAACAAGCCGAAGCCGATCAAGGAAGCCCTCGCCCGTGCATCATCCAAAATGGCCGTGAAGGCCCTTGCAAGCCAGCGAGCAGCATCTACACCCGGACGGGAGCTGTCTGACAGCGGGGAAGAGAATGCGGATGATGCATCTTACGATGGCGGCTTTCCCCCATTACCATCGTCGGGTATGCTGCAGAGTGACTTTCTAAAGCACATAGAGGCCATGCTCCAGAAGAACCCGAAAGTCACATCAGATCAAATCACTGACAGGCTCTCACGGGAAATCCGCGAAATCGGCCGGCGCACCGCAGATTTGGAGATCAGGGTTGATGATATGGAGCTCACCCTACATGAACATGCCCAAGAACATACAGCCCTCCGAGAAGAAAACGCTTCTTTGCTTTCTCGTTTGGAGGACACGGAAAACCGCTCACGTAGGTCCAATCTGCAAATCCGGGGGATCCCCGAATCCATAGATGATGTCCATTCCTTCACAACGGCCCTGTTCCAGGAGCTTGCCCCCTCCATACCTATCGAGCGCTTAGAATTCAATAGAATTCACAGAGCCCTCACCCGCCGTCAGGCTGATGGGCCATCGCGGGACTGCACTTCTTCCGAACGAAAGAGCAACTCCTCACAGCAGCCCAGAATAAAGATTTGTTATTGTTCCAGGGCCATACCTACCAACTCTTCTCGGACTTGGCCCCCCTTACCATCGCCAAATGTCGAGCCATGAAGCCACAGCTACAAGTTCTAATCCAACACCATCTGAAGTACGCATGGCGGTTCTCGTTCGCCATTCAATTTGCCTATCAGGGTCAACAACACACCTGCACTTCCCCAGAGTCTCTCCAGCGCTTACTGGAAACCCTCCATCTAGTTTCCCCAGACCAACTCTCCGAGACCAACCTGCCTCGCACCCCAGCCCGCTCAGCAGCTGATCCCTATTCGGCCACACCACACCGCACCCAGCCGGGCCCATCGTCTATCCGCAAAGGAACCTCATCGAGAGCCGTGGCTGGCAAACTCACCACTCCCAAGTCCCATCCGCCATGCTGAAGCACCCGGGATTGTCTTTCTTTCTTTTCCTATTCGGTTGATCCCTTATGCTTTCTTCTGACCCCTACAGGTTTTGGGTTACTGTGAGGAAGATGGACACCTGTCCCTACCATAGGGACCTCCTTCCGCCGAAACCTAGGGGTCTGCTGCTGGGTATGTACTTTATCGCTCTTAGCATGCCACCATGTTATTGCCAGATGGGACAATCCCCTTTCCCCCCCCCCCTTTTTATTTTTTTTCTGCTCGGTTCGGTCCATCACCGGATCCATGTCGAGTGTATGACTGCCTTTGATCCTGGGATGGCCACTATGACTTGTTCTCATGGCCCCCTTTTTTTTCCTCTCGACCCAGATCTTGCTACCCGGATTTTTGGCTCTCACCTCATCTATACTTTAATTCTTAATTTTTTAACTTTCAATTTTTTACTGTTTGATTTCTTTTTATACAGCCAATCTCTTCTTGTGATGCAGTTGATGTGGATAGCTTATATTATGCCCGTATTCATAGTATTAACATTGTCTTACCTCTCTGTTTATGGGTATTACCTGGTAATTTTACAACCATTGCATACCTTCCCCTCCCCCCCCCCACTGTCTTGGGCTCCTCCCTCCCTTTTCCCTCTCCTCCCCACCCCCCCACTTTCCTTCCCTCCCCCATTTTTTCCCTCCCCTCCTTTTTTTCCCCCCTTCCCCTTTTTCCCTCTCCCCTTCCTCACACCCGCCCATCCCCTCCCTGCCCCTTCACCCCCTTCTCTTCCCTCCCCTTACCTCCCATTCCCTCTTCCCTCCCCTACCTAGCCCTCATACCCTCCTCCCCCTCCCTCCATCTCCCCCCTCTCTCCCACCTTTCTCCCTCTTGTTATCCCCTTCCCCCCTTCCTTTTTCCCCTCATAAATTCCATCATCTATCCTCCCCTTGGTTTCCCTCCATTCCCTCTCACCCTCCCCCGCCCCTCTTCCCCTTGCCCCCGGTACCCCTAGCCTCCCTTATTCCGGATTTTTCCTGACCCTTGATGCGAGATACTGTCCTAATTAATGTGCTGACAGGTTTGATGGTTCATGTGTTATATTATGGTTCGTTGAACTATGTGTTATCTTCCTTTACAGACGTAACTGTTATATGGTGTGTTTATTATGTTTTCCCATTGGCAGCGGGGAGCAGTCACTGCTCCCCTGTCTTTCAATGCACTCTCCCCTGGACCGATATTTCCTGGTCCCAGGGACTGAGCATTGCTTAGTTGGGCGATTTAGCCTAGCTCTTTTGTGCTCGTACCAGTACATGGCTCGCCCCACGTACAGAGTCCTAACTTTTCCCTCCCCTTTCTGTTCCCTTCTTCTTCTTCCAGTAGCCCTTTCCCTTATCTTCCTGGGTCGGTCGGCTGCCACGATCTCACCAATATGTTGTAGCCCTTTTTCCATTCCTCACATATGGCCCCTTTGAATATACTCTCCCTTAACGTCAAGGGCCTTAACTCCCCCAATAAGAGGGTCAAGGCCTTTCAAAACGTTGCGTCCCTGAAGGCTGGGATTGTGGCCTTGCAAGAAACCCATTTTGCTATACACCAAACTCCGAAATTTTTCAGCTCTCGCCCCCCCAAGTCTTTAAGTCTTGATAGCTTTCCACCATTCCCTGCCGTTTACCCCCATAATGGAAATAAAAGATCCGGAGGGTTGTTATATTATCTTAGTGGGCCTCCTTCAGGATGTTGAAACCACACTAGTATCCTATTATGCCCCTGATAGTAACCCAAACCCTTTTTTCTCACACCTCTTACAGGTCATCAAAATGCACTGCAAGGGTACGCTCTTTATCTGCGGTGACTCTAACTTGACACTACACCCCCATCTAGATAAATCGCCATATACACCGGAACACCATTCCCTTTCAGTCCAGTTTCGTACACAGCTGCAGGCAGCATCCCTCCATACTTGGAGGGAATGCAATCCCCTAAAACGGAACTACACCTTTTACTCATACCCACACAGGTCTTTCTCAAGGATCAATCATATCCTGATCCCAGTTGCTTCTTTCCCGGTGGTGCTTCAGTCCACTATCTGCCAAATCCCCTGGTCTGACCACTACGCGGTGATTACCACCATCTCCTCGCTGATCCCTCAGGCCAGAGATAGAGCCTGGTGCATGAACGAGGCGCATCTCACTAATCAATCCTACTGTTTTGACATTCGCCACGCTCTGACAGAGTATCTACAACACAATACCACCCCAGAGATCTCCCCGGGTTTTCTTCTTTGGGAGGCGCACAAACCTGTGATTAGGGGTAGCTGCATATGACTTGCCACCCACCTCAAAAAAGATCGGAAGTTGAGGCAGCAACAACTAGAAGCATATTATCACCAACACTTTCTTCAATTCCAAAATTCACCCACAGAATCTCATCTTTTTTGAGAAAACTAAACTTGAACTAGATCTTCTGTTGGCCGAATCGGCGGATAAAGTTTTACGCAGATCCAGCCACATAATTCACACTAAGGCCAATAAACCAGACACCTTCATGGCTCTGCGTCTTCGACAGCCAGGCAGAATCCGTAGACCCATTGGAGTTAAGCTGGCTAAGGACTCCCATACCAGTAACCCTATTAGGGTGCTTGCTGAATTCCGTAAGAGATTGGCTGAAATATATCCAGATAAAACCCAGTTCCCTCTGCAGCAAGCAGAGGCCTTGTTGCAAGATCTGCCCATTCCTGAGTTGCCACAGTCCGCCAGAGAGTCCGTTGATAGCCTGGTTATGGTTGAGGAAGTTCTCATGGCCATAAAATCCCTTAAACCCCACAAGCGTCCAGGTCCGGATGGTTTGCCCAGTAATTATTATAAGAAATTTTCGGACATACTAGCCCCACTCCTTGCTAATTCATTTAAAGCACTACTGCGGTGGCAGGCCTTTGGCAGAGATACCCTGACAGCAGCTGTGTGAAGTTGGCACCCCATGTTTGTAAAACCTGAATAAAAATATACCATTCCTTTGTGCTGCATTTGTGCTGATTTGTGCCGCAAAAATTTGTGTTTGTGCCGGTTCGGTTTCTGAGATATTAAACATTCAATGTAATGAAAGCCCCGCCCACTTTGCACCCCATGTTCTTGAATTTTAAAAACAAACGCACCATTCGTTGTGCCGCGTTTGTGCTGGTTTGTGCCGCAAAAATAAACGTTTGTGCCGCTTTGGTTGTGGAGATATTGTGCATTATAGTTGCTGAAACCCCGCCCACTTTGCACCCCATGTTCTTGAATTTTAAAAATGATGCGCCATTCGTTTGTGCCGCGTTTGTGCTGGTTTGTGCCGCAAAAATAAACGTTTGTGCCGCTTTGGTTGCAGAGATATTGTGCGTTATAGTTGCTGAAACCCTGCCCACTTTGCACCCCATGTTCTTGAATTTTAAAAATGACCGCGCCATTCGTTTGTGCCGCGTTTGTGCTGGTTTGTGCCACAAAAATAAACGTTTGTGCCGCTTTGGTTGCGGAGATATTGTGCGTTATAGTTGCTGAAACTCCGCCCACTTTGCACCCCATGTTCTTGAATTTTAAAAATGACCGCGCCATTCGTTTGTGCCGCGTTTGTGCTGGTTTGTGCCACAAAAATAAACGTTTGTGCCGCTTTGGTTGCGGAGATATTGTGCGTTATAGTTGCTGAAACCCCGCCCACTTTGCACCAAATAGTGCTGAATTTTAAAAACAAATGTGCCATTCATTTGTGCCGCGTTTGTGCTGATTTGTGCCGCAAAAATAAATGTTTGTGCCGCTTTGGTTTCGGGGATATTGTGCGTTATAGTTGCTGTAACCCCGCCCACTTTGTACCCCATGTTGCTGAATTTTAAAAACAAATGCGCCATTCGTTTGTGCTACGTTTGTGCTGGTTTGTGCTGCAAAAATAAACATTTGTGCCGTTTTGGTTGCGGAGATATTGTGAGTTATAGATGCTGAAACCCCGTCCCATATTGCTGAATTAAAAAAAAAAAAAACGCGGCACAAATGAATGGCGTGTTTGTTTTTAATATTCAGCTGGTTTGTTCGTGGTTTGTGCAGATTTGGTGGATATTGTACATGTTTTACTCCACATGGATGCCCCCTTCCGATTCTCTAGCGCTGACTGGCAGAACAGACGAAGGAGGAAATCTGGGGAGGGGCGCTGGCGCTGGCTCTGGCTCTAGTGAGGCCGAGTCAGCTGCCAATCAGGCGGCAGAATGGATCTCAACAGTATTGTCAGGATCTGTCCCGGCTGCATCGTAGCTCTGTGCTGTCAGGATATAGTGGGCCATAGCCCGCCACATGCACATGAGTTTTTTTTGTCACGGGAGAACATCCTATATGTCATCTTGTGAACAAAAAAAAAAACTAAGGCCAAAAAAGGTTGGGTTATAATTCTCTTTTAAACCAGGTCTTAACCAAGCAAAACATCACTCCAGCAAATTCTCTTATACAAGTCCCTTCTTTTTTTAATTGCTTTTTTGAAAAACATCTATGTCAGTAAACATTCTTTTCCTGACAACCCACATATAGTCTGCCATGGAGTCTAACACCGCCTCCTCTCCAATGCTATAGGACCCCACTCCCATAAATTTGAGCTCACCACTAGAGACTGCGTTCTGTAATTAGCCAACTCATCACCAAAGGGTGGGAACTCCGTTTGCCATGGAGTCCATCAGGTAAGTAAAATTACGGTAAGTATTTGATAATACATTTTCCATTTTCCTGACAGCCAAACCACACGGGTGGGTATGCTGATAAAAAGAAGTTTAGTTGGAGGGTATACCCAGTAAACTTAAACGTTTCCTTTCATTTTGTACAAGATGATTGGGCAACAAGCATGTGGGGATATCTAATCCAGGCGATTACTACTGATTGTTGCACTGTACCCTGCAATGTTTGCACCTTTTTTGATATCATTGTAACGAGCATGCTGTCACCAGCACTTATGTTTGTATTGCGGGGATCCCTCCCCATGTTTGGAGATTAATAAAATTTATATTTGAAAAAAAAAGTTTAGTTCTCCCCGCCAACCGACTGGATTCTTCAACCATAGATCGAAAGATGCAAAGATTGCAATAGTGTGAGATACTGTAAAGGTATTAATGGAGGCCCATGAGGCCGCCTAGTAGATGAGATCAAGAGCTACATGTCGGGCTGCTGCCCACGAAGCCGTCATACCCCTTCTCATGCCCCACATACCTGGAGCACGAGGGCTGGACATTACAGAGGCGGTGATCTGTCCATGGCACCCTGGCGGACGAATAGGAGGTGATTCTGCAGCATTGTAGGAACATACACACGTCCTGGAACAAAGGAGTACAAATAGCAGTGCAGCTTCCCCTTTAAAAGGCATCTTAGCCCCCCTTCCCTCTTTTACCATAGCCCCAGGCTGAAGCTAACCATGAGCTGGGAACCTGGGGCCTGAGGATCGGATGCAAGCTGCCTGTAGTAATCCTTAGAATGACAGGGCTCTCAGGGATTCAAACATCCCCGCCAGAATGACATCACTGCCATGCCCGGACTGCGACTGCGCAGTGGTGACCTGCCGTAGAGTGCCTGCATGGCCGCCAGGTCCCCTGCCACACAGCGCATGCGCGAAACCAAGCCTCGGCTTCATGCGAGGATCGCACATGCACAGTAGCGAGCCGGAGGTGCGACCTGGAAGATGCACTTGAGTTCCAGGCGCCATAGAAGCAAAAAAAAAAAAAAAACAAGACAGCAAGGCACATGAGGGAAAAACAAACAGGGAGCTTTTACATACAAGAACTGCTGCCATGGAGAATCTTCAGACCTGACAGCCGTCTGAAGATGAAGGCCATCCCCACCACAGGACACAGGGGCCTGGAGCCACACACCCACCCATGGTTGGGTCCTGGGCTATCTTGAAACTGCCCGGCATCAACTTCCACAATCAATTTTGGACATCCGTAAGAGCCGGTTCACACAGGGGCGACTCAGATCCGACTTCAGGTCGCCCCTAGTCGCCTCAGGTCACACAACATGTAAAAATCAATGTAAGCGAATGAGAGCCATCTTAATGCACACTACTGAAGTCGCTCCGACTTCAGAAAAGGTTCATGTACTACTTCTATCCAACTTGTAGGCGACTGGTACCCATTGATTTCAATGGAGGTCGCTTCCAAGTCAGATCTCTGTCTATACGGAGGCGACTCTCACAGAATTATCAGCTCTCAAGGGGGAACTCCACACCAAATTTATTTTAAAATATTGGCTTGGGTCCCCCCTCCGAGAGCATACCAAGCCCTTAGGTCTGGTATGGATTTTAAGGGGAACCCCCTATGCCGAAAAAACGGTGTGGGGGTCCCCCCCAGATCCATACCAGACCCTTATCCAAGCACACTACCCGGCCGGCCAGGAAAGGGGGTGGGGGCGAGCGAGCGCCCCCCCTCCTGAGCCGTACCAGGCCGCGTGCCCTCAACATGGGGGGGTGCCTTGGGGAAGGGGGGCCCCGCGGTCCCCCCACCCCAAAGCACCTTGTCTCCATGTTGATGAGGACAAGGGCCTCTTCCCGACAACCTTGGCCGTTGGTTGTCGGGGTCTGCGGGCGGGGGGCTTATCGGAATCCGTGAGCCCCCTTTAATAAGGATGCCCCCAGATCCAAGTCCCCCACCCTATGTGAAGGAGTATGGGGTACAATGTACCCCTACCCATTCACCTGTGAAAAAATTTACAAAAAAAAAACCACAACACACAAGGGTTAAAATAGTTTATTTCACAGCTCTGGGGGTCTTCTTCCATCTTCGGGATCCTCCGCTAGTGAAAGAGCTAGCAAAAGAGCAGAAGATAGCGGAGGAGTCTGGCGAGAAGACCCCCCGAAGACGGAAGAAGACCCCCGGAACTGTGCAATAAACTATTTTAACCCTTGTGTGTTGTGTTTTTGTTTGTACATTTTTTCACAGGTGAATGGGTAGGGGTACATTGTACCCCATACTCATTCACATAGGTTGGGGGGCCGGGATCTGGGGGCCCCCTTATTAATGGGGGCTCACGGATTCCGATAAGCCCCCCGCCCGCAGACCCCAACAACCAACGGCCAGGGTTGTTGAGAAGAGGCCCTTGTACTCATCAACATGGGGACAAGGTGCTTTGGGGTGGGGGGACTGCGCGGGCCCCCCCTTCCCCAAGGCACCCCCCCATGTTGAGGGCACGCGGCCTGGTACGGCTCAGAAGGCTCCAATCCCTTTCCTGGCCAGCCAGGTAGCGTGCTTGGATAAGGGTCTGGTATGGATCTGGGGGGGACCCCCATGCCATTTTTTCGGCGTAGGTGGTTAAAATCCATACCAGACCTAAGGGCCAGGTATGCTCTCGGAGGGGGAACCCATGCCATTTAAAAAAAAAAAAATTGGCGTGGAGTTCCCCCTTGAGAGATCATTCTCTGATTGGCCACGGCAAAAGTCGCCTGGCCTGGGGTGACTTAAAGTCGTGTTGTAAGTCGCCCCAAGTGGTGTTCAAGTCGTGTCCAAGTTGCCTCTAAAAGTCGTGTTGAAAGTCGTGTTGCCCCTGTGTGAACCGAGCCTAAACGTAAGGAGGTTCAGTGAGGAGGGCAAAAAAAGCTCTAGTGGTGAGCTCAAATTTATGGGAGTGGGGTCCTATAGCATTGGAGAGGAGGCTGTGTTAGACTCCATGGCAGACTATATGTGGGTTGTCAGGAAAAAAATGTTTACTGACATAGATGTTTTTCAAAAAAGCAATTAAAAAAAAAGGGACTTGTATAAGAGAATTTGCTGGAGTGCTGTTTTGCTTGGTTAAGACCTGGTTTAAAAGAGAACTATGGCCCAACCTTTTTTGGCCTTAGTTTTTTTTTGTTCACAAGATGACATATAGGATGTTCTCCCGTTACAAAAAAAACTCATGTGCATGTGGCAGGCTATGGCCCACTATATCCTGACAGCACAGAGCCGCGATGCAGCCGGGACAGATCCTGACAATACTGTTGAGATCCATCCTGCCGCCTGATTGACAGCTGACTGTGCCTCACTAGAGCCAAAGCCAGCGCCAGCTGTGCCCTCCCCCTCCCCAGATTTCCTCCTTCGTCTGTTCTTCCAGTCAGCGCTAGAGAATCGGAAGGGGGGATCCATGTGGAGTAAAACATGTACAATATCCACTAAATCTGCACAAACCACGAACAAACCAGCTGAATATTAAAAACAAACACGCCATTCGTTTGTGCCGCATTTTTTTTTTTAATTCAGCAATATGGGACGGGGTTTCAGCATCTATAACGCACAATATCTCTGCAACCAAAATGGCACAAATGTTTATTTTTGCAGCACAAACCAGCACAAACGTGGCACAAACGAATGGCGCGTTCGTTTTTAAAATTCAAGAACATGGGGTGAAAAGTGGGCGGAGTTTCATCAACTATAATGCACAATATCTCCGCAACCAAAGCGGCACAAACGTTTATTTTTGCAGCACAAACCAGCACAAGCGCGGCACAAACGAATGGCACGGTCGTTTTTAAAATTCAAGAACATGGGGTGCAAAGTGGGTGGGGTTTCAGCAACTATAACGCACAATATCTCCACAACCAAATCGGCACAAACGTTTATTTTTTGCGGCAAAAACCAGCAAAAACGCGGCACAAACGAATGGCGCGGTCGTTTTTAAAATTCAAGAACATGGGGTGCAAAGTGGGCGGGGTTTCAGCAACTATAACGCACAATATCTCCGCAACCAAAGCGGCACAAACGTTTATATTTGCAGCACAAACCAGCACAAACGCTTGTATAAATATTGCATAGATATTGATGGGACTTAAAGCATGATTACAGCTTGTGTACCTGTGGATCTCTGTTTATGTTCTGCAGTTTGGTAGGGGGGTTACTGCATTGTCTTCAAGTAAAGGATCCCGGGTAAGGGTGGAAGGGAGAAGAGAGAGGGTTAACACCTAGAGCCTGGGAGAAGGGTCTTGGCTCGGGGGGTTTCCTCTCACTCTCTCACCCCTTTCTAGCGGTTAGTCAAGAAAGGATTAAAAACAAGGGGAGTGTAGCCATAGGGAAAGATGAGAGGGAAGGTAAAAACAGGTAAAAAAACCCCACTGGCCTCCAGCCCAGGAGGAATCCAGCGTTACATGGCAAGCAACTCTAGTATAACGGAGGAAGGCCCCTGTAGCCCAAAATTAGGAACAACACGGAGATCCGGCCCAAATAAGCAAAGGATGTTAGAGGAAGGAAAAGGGGGAAAGGAAAATGGAGCTAATACGGGGCCCCCAAAGGAAGTAAATGTGAGGGAGGAAATAAGACAGGAGGTGGAGGGTACAAGGGGAGGAGGTAATGCGCCAGTTATACCCCAGGAGAGGGAAGGCCCCCCAATTAAGGAGATGCTAATGGAGATGTTCACAAAAATGGAGGACTCACTAAAAATGGAAATAGCAGGAGTAAGGTCAGATATAGGATTAGTCCTTGGGAGGGTGGAAGAGATAGAGGGGAGATTAGACAACCAGGACCAAAGATTAGATGAGATAACAGAACAAATCACATCCCTGCAGTTAGTTAACAGGAGCCTCCAATACAAACTGGAGGACCAGGACAACCGAGGGAGAAGGAAGAATGTGCGCATCAAGGGCCTCCCAGAGAAATATAGTAGCAAGGAATTGGGCAGTATAATAAAGCAGTTATTCAACCCATTATTGGGAAGAGAACCCGGAGATACCCTTAGGATAGACAGAGCTCATAGGATAGCAAGACGGACAGGGCTAAGAGAAGAGCAACCCAGAGACGTGATAGTGAGGTTCCACTATGTAGAAGAGAGAGGCCTCATTATGGAGAAACTGAGAACATCTGCAGGATTGATCTTCGAGGGGGTAGAACTGCAGGTTTTCCCGGACCTCACTATAGAAACATTAGTGAGAAGGAGGTTGTTGAAGCCCCTCACACAACAGATGATGGCCTCGGGTGTATCCTACCAATGGGGATTCCCCGCCTGTTTAATTGGGAAAAAAGACGGCCGGTCTGCAGTTCTACGATTCCCCGAAGATTTACAGGGGTTCTGCGAAAGGCTGGACATCCCCCCCCCCGGTTACCGGGGTGGGGTGTTGAAGAAAAGACCGGACTTACTCCAAGGATCCCTAGATGGAGAGGAATGAGAGTAGCCGAGCCAAGAGTAAAGTAAAGACTCAAAGAGGGGGTGAATGGGGCAGGGAGAGGACGGTTGCGTTGGGGGGGTAAAGGGAGGGAGGGAGGGAGGAGGTCTTCGGGGAGTCTCTGGTGGGAGCCCCTGGGTATATATGGGAAGAAGAAGGTCCCTTCTAGGAAGGTATCTAACCCATATGATCAACAAAGTTTGGGGGGAACTCCGACCACCCTTTTCAGGGGTACTGTTGCGGAGAAGGGGAGGGAAAAGAGGGGAGGAGGGAGGGGAGAGGGGGAGGGAGGGATTAGTGGGTTTGGGGGTAGAGTCCCCCCATTATTGGTTTTCTGTCTTTTTTTTTTTTTTTTTTCACTCCCTCAATGTCCTACCCCCCTGGGTCTCAAAGGGGGCGCGCCCCCGGATCAGCCTATGTGAGACTCCGAGTGATACTGAAAGTATTTGATGGTTGCAATTAATGTAATATCATATAACGTAAGGGGATTAAATATAAAAGAAAAAAGATTCAAGATAGATAAAGAACTCCAATTTCTAGGTGGGAATGTGGTTTGTCTCCAAGAGACATATATTACTAATGCATCCCCCGTAAAGCTGCTATCATTTCAATTTCCATTATGGTTCTACGGGGATACACCTTCAGCCCACTCAAGAGGCGTAGCTACGGGGTTCAATAGAACAACCAGATTTGAAATAGAGGAGCGACTGGCTGACCCGGAAGGTAGATACTTATTTCTTAGGGGCAAGTTGTTTGATATGAAATGTACTATAGTGAATGTATATGCACCCAACAGAAACCCAGACAGATTCTTAAGGAGTGTACTTGAGAAGCTGGAGGGTTTCAAAGCGGGTAAATTAATCATTGCAGGGGACTTGAACTGGACTCTAAATCCTAAACTGGACAACTCGGGGGGTGGTAGTAGGGCGACAGAGGGGAGATATAGAGCTTTAAAGAGAACCTTAGCCAATGCACAGATTATAGACGCATGGAGAATTTCCCACCCAAAAGAGAGAGATTACACTCACTACTCAGCTCCACATAATTCCTTCGCAAGATTAGATTATATCCTACTTGACCACCAATTAGTCCCAAACCTGAAAAAAGCAGAAATTAAATCAATTACCCTTTCGGACCATGCCCCAGTAGTAATCCAGTTCGAAGTACAGGGAGAGAGTGGAAAAGGGAGGACATGGAAATTAAACAATTCTCTACTACAGGATCCGGAAGTTACAGCCAAGATAGAACAGGAACTGATTAGTTTCTATGAACTAAACGATACATCAGATATAACGAGAGCTACCCTGTGGGAAACACACAAAGTAGTCATTAGAGGGGTTTTGATCGGGATCGGAGCAGGGAAGAAAAAGGAAAGGGAACAACAAAAAGCTCACCTATACAGGGAGATTAACAAATTAGAACAGGAAACTAGACCAAAGGGACTAAGGGAGAGACAGGAGTTAAGGGAAAAAAAAAGAGAACTGGAAAAAATTCTGGAACAAGAAAGGGAGTCGGCATTCCATAAAATAAATAGAGAGAGATATCAATGGGGGAACTGGTCGGGAAAATGGATAGCAAAAAGAGTCAAGGATCATAAGAATAGGACCCATATCTCAATGATTAAAGACAAAAGAGGAGAGATTCAATACTCCACTTCAAAAATTGCAGAAAATTTCCACACGTACTATAGTGAGTTGTATAATATAAGAGGGAAAGGGGGAGATAAGGAGACAAGGAAGGGAAAAATAGAGGAGTATCTTCGGGACATGGACTTCCCCAGAGGAGTAAAGGAGGAGATGGAGACATTAGAATCTCTGATAACACCGGAGGAAGTGAGGAGAATAATTAACAATACAGCACTCGGGGGGAGTCCAGGCCCCGATGGATATTCGATTATGTACTATAAGAAGTTCCAGAAGTTCCTGATTCCAAAACTCTGTGATTACTTCAATGCGGTGGGAGTAGGAGAGAGGTTCCGGGAGGAAGCTCTGTGCGCACACATAACCCTGATTTTGAAAGAGGGTAAGGACCCAGCAGCCGTGGAGAGTTATCGACCGATCTCCCTACTAAACACGGACATAAAGATCTTCTCGAAAATACTGGCAGAAAGACTAAAAACCCTCCTTCCGGAATGGATCCATCCGGATCAGGTGGGGTTTGTCCAGGGGCGAGAAGGGAGAGATAATTCCCTAAAGTCCATAGCATTAATCCAGGAAGCTACTAGGAGAAAGACCCCCACAGTACTGCTGTCAGTAGATGCCGAAAAGGCCTTCGACAGAGTAGAGTGGGAGTTTATAGATAGGATATTAGAATATCTAGGACTGGGAGAAAAGATGCTGAGATGGCTTAAATCTCTATACTTGCAGCCAACAGCGAGAATTAGAGTGAACGGATCCCTGTCTCGCCCCCTGCAACTGTTCAATGGGACGAGGCAGGGATGCCCCCTTTCACCGATTCTGTTCGTGATCTCATTGGAACCACTGTTGGTTGCAATAAGGAGGAACCAGGATATACGGGGCCTTCGGGTAGGTGGGAGGGAATATAAAATCTCTGCATTTGCAGATGATGTACTGGTGTACATAGTCAATCCAATTACAACAATTCCACCCCTCCTTAAAGAGTTCGAACAGTTTGGCCACTTATCAAACTTTAAAATAAATGCGACCAAATCGGAAATCCTAAACGTAAATTTAACGCAGGTAGAACAGACAGCGCTAAGCTCCCAGTTACCATTTAAATGGTGTAAAGGAGAGCTGACCTACCTGGGTATAAAGTTGACGGCACAAACGGTTAACCTCTACGGGGCTAATTATTTACCTCTATTGAACAAAATTAAGGACAAGTTAAATAAAATGAGATATAAAGCTCTCACTTGGATGGGGAGGATAAATACAATAAAGATATTCATATTACCATTGGTAATTTATACGCTCCAAATGATCCCTATCCCCCTGCCCGTAAGCTACCTGGGAAAGGTCAAATCAATGATTTTGTCGTTTATATGGGCTCGAAAGAGGCCGCGAATAGCCTATAAGGTCCTAGTGAAGGAGAAAGAGAGGGGAGGGGTAGCACTACCCGATCTCACTAAATATTATGAGGCGATAATAATCTCAAGGGTAGCGGACTGGTGTCATAACAAACAAGAGAAGAGTTGGGTAGATTTGGAAGTCACACTAAGTAATACAGAGTTAGCTAAAATGATATGGATTCCCCCTCAATATAGGGACTTAGGGACGAGCACTTGCACTTTAACTAGGCACACGTTAAAAATTTGGGACAAAATAAATAAGAGACACAAGTGGCACTATAACTCACCTTTAATGTCACTCCTGGACACAAATTATTTCCCCCCAGGGAAAGAGGAGCGTTTATATTTCAGTAGGTGGGCAAAAAGGGATGATATAACACTTTTAGAAGTAATGAAAGGGAATAGGATAATCACTTTTAGGGAAATCACACAAGAATGGGGTTGTAGGCCACTTGATTATTGGAGATACACGCAAATGGTTCACTTTATCCAAGGATTACCACAACCATTAAGAGGAAAGACACAACTTAACCCACTTGAAAAATTATTTAAAGAACCACAATGTCTACAGAAAAGGATTTCCAAAATATACAAGATATTAAAGCAAGAGGGAGACGTGGAGCTTCCAGACTACTTGAGGAAATGGGAGGAAGAAATAGGGCCTTTGAGAAATCAGGACCAGAGGAGCAAAATAATTAAAATGACTTATTCCTTGGCAAGAGATGTGCAAACGATCGAAATGTCCTTTAAATTAATAGCGAGGTGGCACTTGATGCCACAGAGAATACAGAGGTTCAGTGAGGAAAATCAGAAGCTATGTTGGAGGGAATGTGGGGGACTAGGTTCTTTCAAGCACATCTGGTGGGACTGTCCCAAAATAATCCCTTTCTGGGAGCAAATAAGAGAATTGACATTTTTAGTGACAGGGGAAAGGGTGGGAAATTCTCCATGGGAATGCCTGTTCCATGATACAAAGAAAGGGATTGTGCAATACAGAGGTACAATGACCCCAGTCTTATTGAACGTGGCTAAATCCCTGATTCCGTGTCATTGGAAGTCCGTGCAGGTACCGACAGTATCAGAGTGGACCCGGAAAGTAGAACATATAAGGGTAATGGAGGAGTCCATACAGAGACTGGAGGACTCAGGCCAAAAACATCTAAGTAAATGGCAACAATGGGGAGCATTTCTGGAAAAAGAGCAACATACATGGGTGGGAAGGGAAGGAGAGGAACGAGGGGAGTGATGTGGGGGATTGGGGTTTTTTTTTTTTTTTTTGTTAAGGGGTGGGGTATATTTGTATTGGTATTAAAATAATGTATGTAATTGAAATGCACTTATGATGTTTTGTAAATGAGAAAAGAAATAAAGAGTATATAAAAAGAAAGAAAAAAAAAAAAAGAAAAAAAAATAAATAAACCCAGCACAAACGCGGCACAAACGAATGGCGCGGTCGTTTTTAAAATTCAACAACATGGGGTGCAAAGTTGGTGGGGTTTCAGCAACTATAACGCACAATATCTCCGCAACCAAAGCGGCACAAACGTTTATTTTTGTGGCACAAACCAGCACAAACGCGGCACAAACGAATGGCGCTTTTGTTTTTAAAATTCAAGAACATGGGGTGCAAAGTGGGCGGGGTTTCAGCAACTATAACGCACAATATCTCCGCAACAAAATCGGCACAAACGTTTATTTTTGCAGCACAAACCAGCACAAACGCGGCACAAACGAATGGTGCGGTCATTTTTAAAATTCAAGAACATGGGGTGCAAAGTGGGCGGGGTTTCAGCAACTATAACGCACAATATCTCTGCAACCAAAGCGGCACAAACGTTTATTTTTGTGGCACAAACCAGCACAAACACGGCACAAACGAATGGCGCTTTCGTTTTTAAAATTCAAGAACATGGGGTGCAAAGTGGGCGGGGTTTCAGCAACTATAACGCACAATATCTCTGCAACCAAAGCGGCACAAACGTTTATTTTTGCAGCACAAACCAGCACAAACGCGGCACAAACGAATGGTGCGGTCGTTTTTAAAATTCAACAACATGGGGTGCAAAGTGGGCGGGGTTTCAGCAACTATAACGCACAATATCTCCGCAACCAAAGCGGCACAAATGTTTATTTTTGTGGCACAAACCAGCACAAACGTGGCACAAATGAATGGCACTTTCGTTTTTAAAATTCAAGAACATGGGGTGCATAGTGGGCGGGGTTTCAGCAACTATAACGCACAATATCTCCGCAACCAAAGCGGCACAAACGTTTATTTTTGCAGCACAAACCAGCACAAACGCGGCACAAACGAATGGCGTGTTAGTTTTTAAAATTCAAGAACATGGGGTGCAAAGTGGGCAGGGCTTTCATTACATTGAATGTTTAATATCTCAGAAACCGAACCGGCACAAACGCTAATTTTTGCGGCACAAATCAGCACAAACGTGGCACAAACGAATGGTATATTTTTATTCAGGTTTTACAAACATGGGGTGCCAACTTCACACAGCTCCTGACAGCCACCATAGTCATGATCCCCAAACCTAATGCTGACAACACCTTGTAGTCTAATTTTCAATCTATATCCCTTCTCAACGTGGATATCAAAATTCTAGCCAAAATTCTGGCTTAATGACTCAACCCGCTTATTGGTAATTTGATCCACAAGGATCAAGTGGGGTTCATCCCTAACAGGCAGGCCAGCACCAATATCCGATGTGTAGTGTTATTACAGCACCTAGCAAAATCACACTCAATCCCTATGCACCTCTTGTCCCTGGACATAAGAAAGGCATTTGATACTATCTCCTGGCCCTACGTACATTTTATTTTGAATCACTGGGGTTTCGGTCCCCATTTCTTTCAATGGATTACATCCCTATATTCTGACCCCCAGGCCTCGGTGAAGTACTCTGGGTTTTGCTCCCAGAGCTTCCCGATACAGAGGGGAACACGACAAGGTTGCCCTCTGTCACCGTTGCTCTTTGTCTTGGCAATTGAGACCCTGGCAGCATTGATTTGGGTGAATCCTGATATCCGGGGGCCTGGAGATAGCCTCAACTACCCATAAATTATGTCTATTCGTGGACGATGCCTTACTGTTTATTACCTCCCCGCATACCACTATCCCTAACTTGCTTCAACTTCTTGACAAGTTTGCTCAGATCTCGGGCCTGGAAGTCAACCAGGCTAAATCCAGTCTCTGCCACAGGCTAACGTCGCACTTCTCCAGGGTAGTTTCCTATTTCAGTGGTCCGGCTCCTCTGTCCCCTGTCTGGGCATTAAACTCACTAGTGACCCAGCGGACCTGTTCCGTACAAACTAGCTTCCTATGTTGAAGCACCTCTCTTCTCTACTCCAGGACTGGCGTCCCCTCTGTATCTCTTGGATGGGGCAAATTGCTGCTGTCAAAATGTCTCTGCTCCCTAAACTCCTATATCTTTACAGGGTCCTCCCTATATCAGTACCCCCTATTTCCACCGTATTATCCAGAGTCGGGTATTTAAGTATATATGGGGCTCTGTAAGGCCAAGGGTACCACAATCCGTCTTACTTCGCCACAACACAGCTGGGGGTGCCTAATTTTTCCCACTACTACCATGCAGCTCAACTGGCCCAAATAACACTATACCATGCCAAATCTGAGATCCCCATATGGGTGTGCCTGGAGGCAAAAGATCTCCACCCTATTCCCCTTGCAAATCTCTTATGGCTCCCCCCTCCTGCACGCGGCCTCATAACCAACCCTTTAACCCTATACTCATTGAAACTTTGGGATAAATTGCAGAGACCATTCAAATTAATGTCCCCACACTCCCCACTCCTCTCCTTTCTGGGCCATAGCCAATTCTACCCTGCCTACACTGAACCTGCCTCGTTCCGGGCCTGGGCTCAGGCGAGCTTAACCCGTATTTGCGACTTAATGACTGATGGTACAATTAAAACATTCCCGTCACTTCAAGCCCAAGCCCAACTCTCTCATAAGGAATGTTTCCGCTACCTCCAAATATCTCACTTTGTGCGAGGGGTCATCGGCTCTGCTATGGACACGGACAGTCTATCATTTTTTGAGAAAATATGTGACTCGGATCCGCATGCTCCGGGCATCATATCCCAGCTTTATGCACATCTTACTTCTCCATCGGCGGCAACCCCAACCTATGCAGAACTTTGGGATAGAGACCTGTCTCTCGTCCTGGATACGGATGATTGGGCTGATGTTTGGCATAACACTAGACTCTCATCACAAAATATCGTTGCTCTTGAAGCGAGTTATAAAGTTCGCATAAGAAGGTATCTGGTTCCGGACAGGATCGCAAAGTTTCTACCTTCGTACTCTCCAAATTGTTTCCGTAACTGCGGAGAAAGGGGCACTCATCTACATATCTGGTGGACCTGTCCGATAGTACAACGTTTCTGGGCAACAATATTTCAAATGATATCTACACTGACCCGAGAACCACTAGACCCTGACCCAGCCCTAGCCCTCTTAAATTACTACCCAAACTCCTATACCAAAGCGCAGGTACGCCTCTCCCTGCAGCTTACCACTGCTGCTAAACAAACAATCGCTAAAGCGTGGAAAACCCCTACCCTACACATAGCTGAAGTCAAAAACAGGGTCACGCAAGCAATGATCCATAGCAGAATAGAAGCTACTGTTCTGGATGCTATCCCCCGACACTCCAAAATATGGCAACCATGGATTGAACATTTTTTACCACCCAATTTCGACAGACACCTGCTGGAGCCATAGGTTAACACACCCATTTGCAAAGCTACTGGGTGTTGATCCCTGAACGTTTCATGTGACCCGGCCGACCTCCTCCCTTCCCCCTCCTCCTTTTCCCTGCTCTTTGCTCCCCCTCCCTAGCTCTTTATTTCTATCTTTTCTTCTTTCCCTCTCTTTTACTAGTTTCCCTACCCTTCTCCTACCTGTTTTCCTACTCCTGCATACTTTTCGTTCTTGACACCTACTGAGGTGACATATGAGTACAGTAGTTACAGTTTAGCCGATATGGTACTCCCCATATACTGAAGTACCGCCAGCGCTAATTATTGACTGTGCTGGGGTCCTCACATCGCCATGCGCCGTGTTCCCTGGATGCGCATGGAGGTGTGGGAGCCCTATATCTGACTATCTGTAGTGCTTCCTACTCTGTAGCAGTATGATAATGGTGTTATACCAAAATTAGTTTTGTTTTGTTTTGGAAAGTTTTTATTCCCTCTTTCCGTGTTTTGTACAAGCTGAACTGTCAATATCGCTGTACTGTTTGCACTTGTTACCAATAAAACCTTTGAAATAATTCAGTCTGTCTGAAATCTAGGAATAAACAAAGTGAATTTCTCCCGCGCTGCTGAAGGCGTTATTGATATACCATGGTAGGCCTTTTTTGGAAGAAAAAAAGGAGGGATGAGTAAAGAAAAATTAGAAATTAATGTGGAACTTTATTGTGCGTGTCCCGCTGCCTAAACTGACTTGGGGTGGTCTGAAGAAGGTGTGTAAGTGGAAAAAAAAGAGGAGGAAGGCGTGTGATCAACCGCTAAGATCAAGACAATACAATTTATTCAAGTGCAAAGTAAACAAATGCATATATAAAACCATAAAAAAGTTCCTACGTTTTCATAAAAGCTGGGTTAAAAAATATACACATTAAACATTTAAAAATTAGACATGCCCATGCAAGGGCAAATACTCAAAGTGGACTGGCGCGTTTCGGGGAAATTTCCCTCTTTTTTTTTTTTTTTAAAGAGTATTTATTGAGAAATGAAGCAGACATAATATCACATGTGCAACAAAGATAAGTACAGTACAGTAGGACCAACATCGCAGATGAGGTGCGCAGAGAGGAATGAGAGCAGATTATGGCTGCAACATATTAATCGTATATCACATCCTGAAATAGAAGAACCAAATAGAAAGTAATGAATCAAGTAAAACAGAGCATCAATCTGACAGTAACTGGATGGATCCTGAGGCAAGAGTTTGTTGCGATAGCAATATATAGTTAACCAGGAAAATGTCATTTCCCAAGATTAAGTAAAGAAACCTAACATAGGGTCAGGGAAAGCAATTAAATGTAGAGAAGAGAAATAATAAGAAAAAGAAAAGAGAGAAAAAAAATGGGGGGGGGGGGGGGAGGGGAGAGGGGGACACATACATGAAGAGGCAAAAGGGGGTGAAAAGGGGGGGGGGGGAGAGGGCAAGGAGCCAGGGGTTCTCGTGCCTAGTCCCAGGGGTGGGAGGTTCCATAGGGCAGTCCCGGGGGGTAGTGGGCTGTTGAGTGCAAATTAGACAGTAGAGGGGGGGGGGGGACTGACCCCCAGAACGGTTGTTGAGCGCCATAGTAGAAGAAGGTGAAGTGGTCCAAATTGATAATGTCCACCGGAGGGAGAGTGGTCGATATGAAGGGAAGCCATAGCGCATAGAAGCGAGACTTCGCTTTTTCGTCCCGAAAATTTGCGTTACAACGGTCCTTGTAGAGGAGTGAAAGGAGGTCTTTCTGCGTCTGAGCGACGGAGGGGGGAAGAGATGAAGTCCAGCTTTTTAGAATAGATTTCCTGGCTAGTAGCAAGCAGAGTAGAGCCCAGTCTTTGTGGGACGGTTTGTAAGGCGTGCAGTTGGAAGGCACGCAACTTCTTGTGGGAGACCACGGAAGTAGGAGGGGGTCCCAATAACCAAAGATGAGGAGGAGAGGGTCCTTTGGCAATTTCAATAAGGTTACGTTGAAGATGAAGGCGAGTATCCGGTCCCAGAAAGATGAAATAAAGGAGCAGGACCAGAAGCGGTGAGCCAGCGAGGGCCTGTTGTGGAGACAGTGGGGACACTTGGTGCTGTCCTGATCGGTGGCAGATGGGAGGAAGGGAAGGTATGCCCTATGGGCAATTTTCAGTTGCGATTCTCTCCAAAGTTCGTTGGGAGTTAGGCGGTAGACTTTGTTGAGACCTTGCAGAATTTTTTCTACTAAATCCGGGTCAGGGAAGTCTTTCTTCCAGTTGGCGACAGATGAAGATGTCAGTGGGGAAGAGTATCGCTGGAGCAAGGGTTTGTAGATGTCTGAAATTTTGTAGGTATCGTCCCTGAGCAGTCGGTCCAAGAAGGTTAAGGTGAAGCGTTTGCGTTCATCACTGCAGATGTCTTTCAAGTAGCTGATACATTGCCTATAATGGAAGGCATGGGCTGGTGGAAGGGAAAACCTTTCTGCTAGGAGAGCAAAAGGCAGAGGGTGGCCAGAGTCTAGGTCACAAAGTGTAGCAAAGCTGGTGATGCCCTTCTCTTTCCAGAGGTGGAATGGCTTGTGGAGTAGGCCAGGGGAAAAAGTCGGGTTCCCCTGTATCGGGAGGTGCCTGGAAACAAAAGGGGGGAGCTTAAGGCACTTCCTGGTTTCCCTCCAGGCTATGGCAGTGTCCCTGAGTAGGAGATTGTGTTGAAGCAGTGGTGGTACCGATTTCCACCTGCAGAGGAGGAGAGCTGTCAACGAGAGTGGGGAGACCATGGCGGCTTCCATAGAATAGTTGGAGTATCTGGAGGATTGGGATATCCAATCCAGGCCAGTTCGCAATAAACATGACAAATTATACAATCTTAAATTAGGCAAGCTAATACCCCCCTTGTGTCTGGGAAGATGCAACTTTTTTAGGGCTATACGTGGGCGTTTGCCCTGCCACAGAAAGGAAGAAAAGGCTGATTCCAGAGTCTTGATGTCCTTGTGAAGAAGGAGCAGAGGGATGGTCTGGAGTGGGTACAGTAGCCTGGCAAAACTAACCATTTTTAGAAGGTGGCATCTTCCCAGAAGCGAGAGAGGCAGATCCATCCAGTTCACCATTTCCTGAGAGATTTTCGTGATCAGGGGGGGGTAGTTGAGGTGGTAAAGGGAGGAAGGCAATTTTTCAATTTTAATACCAAGGTAGGTGATGTGGGAGCTAGCGGTCGTAAAGATAGAGTGTTGCGTCCAGGGGGGTTTGCGGTGGGAACCTATCGGGAGGATTTCGCTTTTACTGTAATTTATCCGAAGACCCGAGCAGGATCTGAAGACGTCAAAGACCTCTTTAATGGTGTGCATGTCGGAGGCAGGGTCCGACGAGAAAATGAGCACATCATCAGCAAAAAGGGAGGTGCGCAGATCGTGTTGGCCTATGCGGATACCGTGAAGGGGGGCTTTGTGGGATAAATATCTGGATAGGGGTTCTAGGGCGATATTAAAGAGGAGCGGGGAAAGTGGGCACCCCTGACGAGTGCCCTTGTGCAGGTGGAATTCATCTGAGAGAACTCCAGCCGCAACTAATTTAGCTGCAGTGGAAGAGTACATGGCTTTGATAAGGTGACAGAAGTGCCCCGCGAAGCCCATTTCGGATAAAGTCATAGAGAGCCAATCAAAACTGACATTGTCGAAGGCTTTCTCCGCATCTAATGTTATAATGGCAAAGTCCCCATCAGGGTTGTTTTTAGCATGTTCCAAGGCGAGCATAACCTTACGGATGTTCAGGGTGGCAGTTCTGCCTTTCACAAAGCCAGATTGGGCAGGGTGAATTAGAGAGGGAATGATAGCAGCTAGTCTAGTGGCTATTATTTTGGACAGTATCTTGACATCCAGGTTGAGGAGGGAGATTGGCCTATACGAGCCTGGTTCGAGGGGGTCCTTCCCCTTTTTGTAGAGGAGTTTGATAACGGCCTGGTTCCCAGAGGGGAGATATGGACCACCGGACCAGATGCCATTATATACCTTATGGAGAGTGGGTTCTGTGATGGAGGAGAGGGTTTTATAGAATTCACTGGTGAATCCGTCGGGGCCTGGAGCTTTGGACGGGGTTAGTTTGCGGATCGTGGAGGAAATTTCGGCAAGTGAGATGGGGGCATTTAGGGTTTCTAATTGATCAGGGGTAACTTTAGATAGGAGCACACTATCTAGGAAGGAACGGGCAGAGGCGTTATCTATAGGGTCTGGAGCGTAGAGGGCCGTGTAATAGTTTAGCATCACCTTGTTAATTGCTTGTGGGGTGGAGTGCAGGACACCCTTCGTGTCTTTAAGAGAGGTGATGTGCGTCGGGTGGAATGTGCCCTTGCACAGCCTCGCTAGGAGCTTACCCGCCTTATTGCCAAATTTGTGGAGCGTTGCGTCGAGTTGAGATCTTTTAGTGCGTTCGAGTGTATCCGCCCAGGTGTCAAAGCCTTGCTTGGCTGCCTGCCATTCGGTTCTATTGTTGGGGGAATCATTAGTGGAGAGGGATCTTTGGGCCAGATGCAATCTCGCGCTGGCTCGTTTATAATGGGACAGGGCGTTTCTTTTGAAGGAAGATGCATAGGAGATGATTCGGCCCCTGAGAAACGCTTTACCTGCATCCCAGAAAAGGTTGGGGGAATCCGAGTGTGGGGAATTCGCTTCCGAGTATTCACGCCAGGATGCCACCATAAAGTGTTGGAAGTCAGGATTATTGTGGAGATAGGAGGGGAAGCGCCATAGTCTAGGGTGTGGTGGGAGATCTAAGTTGTCAAGTCTAATTACGATCGGAGCATGGTCAGA
Organism: Lithobates pipiens; assembly: GCF_037356315.1. Taxonomy (NCBI): domain Eukaryota; kingdom Metazoa; phylum Chordata; class Amphibia; order Anura; family Ranidae; genus Lithobates; species Lithobates pipiens. The sequence goes on along the minus strand of NW_027507784.1, from coordinate 203,898,148 downwards.
AATAGCTATGTCAAGCACTTCTGCTTCAGACAAATTGGGGATGAGATCGTCAGATCCAAAAAAATAGTCGATTCTCGAGAACATGTTATGGGGGTGGGAGTAAAAGGTGTATTCCCTGTCTGCTGGGTGAGACAGGCGCCACAGATCGCGAAGATGTAGGGATTCCATGGTGGAGGAAAAAATGGAGGTGGCAGAGGGAACACTTTTTAACCTATGTCGTGGGGGAGGGGATCTGTCGTCTGTGTGGTGTAGGATGTCGTTGAAGTCACCGCCGACTAAATGGGGGGTTTGGGTGAAGCGGAGGAGCCAGGAGGTCAGTACACTATAAAAGGACTTGCCAGGGTTATTGGGAGCGTAGACGTTAGTGATCACTAGGTCTTTGGTTCCCAGGCGGGCATGTACTGAGAGGAGCCTACCCTGAGAATCTGAGTGTGTGGACAGTATTTCGCAGGGGAGGTTTTTATGTATCAGCAGGAGAACACCCGCCTTGCGGTTAACGGCATCTGAGCCTAGAACCTTGCCAACCCAGAGTTTCTTCATGCGATGAAAGTCTGGAGCGGATAAGTGGGTTTCCTGCAAGAGGGCAATATCTGTTTTCAATCTTTTTAGGTGCCGTAGGACTTTCATTCTCTTATTGGGTGACCTGAGGCCTTTCACATTCCAGGATACTATGTTCATGTCAGGGGAGCCGAGAAGGGGAATTGGGCCGATGTTGTATATTTATCGCCAGCCGGTGGGCCGAGTAGGACGGACTTTAGCTTAAATAGAAGGAACCCGGTGGGGCTGTGGAACCCATAAAGTGTGACAGTCAGAGGGGGGACGTAGTCTCCGATAAAAGGTAGGGGGAGGGAGCAGGGGAGGTGGGGAGCAAACTTAAACACATACAAAAACAAAAACACTGGAGCGAACTTCGCTTTTTTCCGCATGGAGTCACTGTGTAGGCCAGCCCCCAGTGCACGACCCAGGGCATGGAGCAAAAGCGCTCGGGCGGGAGTATGAGCAAGGTTGAGAGTGTTATGGGAGAGCCAAAGAGGATACGCGCCATGGTACGGCGCTAGTCATGCACAGTGAGTCCAGGGGGAGTACAATACCGTCATAAGACATGTAAGGAGTGAGCTTCATATATACGTGTAGTTTAAAACATTTTAGTATAAAGACCCAGAAAAGCGGGATAGTCCACAGGTGGAACATATATATTAAAAAAATATGAACTACAAAGTATACATAAAAAAAATATATAAAAACAAATACACATACAAAGGTACAAGTGTAACCATAAAGTATAACGTATAAAGTATAACGTATAAAGTGGCCGCAACAGCGGCAGGGCCACGTCTAAGCGAGGACAGAGAGACAGTCGAGGCAGAGGTGGCCAAGAAAACAACGGTGGTGTGACTACTACATAGGAGCAGAGCTTAGCATGAGGCCTAATGAAGAGAAAAACCGGGTAAACATCAGGCAGAACAGTAACCGTGCCTGATTGGATGAATTAGACTAACAAGGCAACTTACAAGTCTGGCGGACCCGGCGAAAGGGTCACCGGAAAGGTGAGCAGAGGAGGATCCAGGGAGACTGCCATGTCCTCACCGAGGGGTATCACGGTGATGGCGGTCCGGGGCAGAGGGCCTGAAACGTTTGGGCGAGTCCTTCCGTGGGCTCCATTGAGCGAAGATGACTTGGACGGGGTGTCGGGGTGCGAATCCGAGTGAAGAGAGCGTAGAAATGCCTCCGCTTCAGAAGGATCTTGAAAGGTCAGTTGGTCGCCGTTCGGAGCCTTGAGGCGCAGGACAGTTGGGAAGGCCAGGGAGAATTTGAGTTGCATTTTGAAAAGTTCCGAGCACACCTGCTGGAATGCTTTCCTCTTCTTGGAGACCTCGATGGAGTAATCAGCGAAGATTAGGACCTTGATTCCGTCTAGTTGGAGAGAGCGAGTTTGTCTGAACTTCTGTAGGATCAGGGCCTTGTCAGAGTAGTTGAGGTACTTTGCGATTATGGGTCTAGGGGATTTGCGCTCAGGTGTGGCGGGACCCATACGGTGGGCCCTCTCTACCGTGCAGGGGCCCGGGAGGCCCAGGGCTTCTGGGATGCGCACTGCGCAAAGTTCAGATAGCTCGGAGGTCTGAAGCGACTCAGGAATGCCAACGAATCGCAAGTTGCTCCGTCTGGCCCTATTTTCCAAGTCATCAAGCTTCTGCAAGATGTATTGGTTTGTCCTGTCCTGGGAGCGTTCTGTGGCTTGGGCCTGGTATAGTTCCTCCTCCATGTCTGACACGCGGTGTTCCAGGTCGTTTAGTCTGGTGTGGTGTTCGCCTATTTGGGCCTTAAGCTGTTGCATGCCTGCATTTACGGCCTTTTCCACCGATGCAGAGATCATGGGGGATAATAGAGCAGCCACGGCCTGGGCAATGCGTTCCGTAGTGGAATCCCCAGCAGGCATTGTGGGGAGAGTGCCCTGGGATGGAGGGGCTTGAGAAGCCAGCAGGGGTTGTGTAGAGAGAGGGGGGGATGGGTCACAGCTCACCTCCATGTCTGTCGTGCGCTGCGAGGAGAAGGTAGCCGAGTAGGCCGAAGCCGGGGCCTCGATTTGCGGCCGCGCCGCGGTCGCGGGCCGCGCCGTATTCGTTCGTGCGCCGGTTTTCTCCACAAATCTGTCCATGGCTACAGGAGGCTATGCCAGAGGTGGATCGATGGGTTCCCAGCCGCTCGGCCGAATTTATAGGCAGATTTTAGGGTCGTGCTGCGGGAGCTGAGGAGAGGAGCAGTCACTCCATGCGGCGCCGGAACCGGAAGTAGAAATTTCCCTCTTAATCAGAGCCTTGCAAAAAAGGAGAACAATCTGTATAGTAAAGTAGACCAACATGAAGGGACCAACTAGTTGGGAAGTATGTCACGTGGTGAGTGATCAGTTTTCCTACTCTCTAGACCTGTCCCATCCCAACGCTCTAAACAGAATAGACATCAATGTGTACATAGTAAGGAGCACATATTAAAGTTGGGGTTGTATGCTACACAATACAGACCAGAGATTATATGTTAAAATACATAAAAAAACATAAAATATAGACCTATTAAAAAATAGTATTGAAGCATTAAAACAGTAAACAATTCAAAAGCATTTCAAAAGTCTTTACATATACAGTAGGTGCTGTCGATATTGTGTTTCCAGAGTGAACCCCTGGACTACTGGGTGAGCAGGCTTGACCTCTGGCCAGAGCTTGCCCAATTTGCAATGGAACTGTTGGCTTGCCCCTTGTCCAGTGTCCTGTCTGAAAGGATGTTCAGCGCAGCAGGGGGGATCGTGACCGCTAAGCGCACTCGTCTAGCTCACAACAGTGTTGACTACCTCACATTTATAAAAATGAATGAGGCATGGATCTCGGAGGAATTCAATACATGTGACCAGTAGACCATGTATATGCATAACTCTATAAACGATTTATTTTATCTAGCACACGGACCTTTTTTCTACCTTTGCCTCACTTCCTTGTACAAAAAAAGCACACCGTACTATATGCCCGCACCCTCCTGTTTGAAGAGGTTGAGCGGGTCCCGCAGCGAGTTGCTGGTATCAGTGCTGGTGTCAGTGCTCTCTATCTCGGTGCTGGTGTGGTGTCAGTGCTCTCTATCATGGCGCTGATGTCAGTGCTCTCTCTCTATCTCGGTGCTGGTGTCAGTGCTCTCTATCACGGTGCTGGTGCCAGTGCTCTCTATTTCGGTGCTATTGTCAGTGCTCTTTATCATGGTACTGGTGTCAGTGCTCTCTATCTCGGTGCTGGTGTCAGTGCTCTCTATCTCGGTGCTGGTGTGGTCTCAGTGCTCTCTATCACAGTGCTGGTGTCAGTGCTCTCACGGTGCTGGTGTCAGTGCTCTCTATCATGGTGCTGGTGTTAGTGCTCTCTAATATGGTGCTGGTGTCAGTGCTCTCTATCTTGGTGCTGGTGTCAGTGCTCTCTATCATGGTGCTGGTGTCAGTGCTCTCTATCATGGTGCTGGTGTCAGTGCTCTCTATCTCGGTGCTGGTGTCAGTGCTCTCTATCCCGGTGCTGGTGTGGTCTCAGTGCTCTCTATCACGGTGCTGGTGTCAGTGCTCTTGCGGTGCTGGTGTCAGTGCTCATCATGGTGCTGGTGTCAGTGCTCCCTATCACCATGCTGGTGTCAGTGCTCTCTATCACCATGCTGGTGTCAGTGCTCAGTCTCTATTGCGGTGCTGGTTTCAGACAGTGAGGAAGATAGCAGCAGAGAAGCCAATCAGCAGGCAGGGCCAGCACCATGGCTGAGGATCAGCACTGGACTGGCACCTCTGCACCACCGCAGTGGAGCCCCGCATAGGTGGGGGTAAGGGCCGGGCAGAGGGAGGGGCTCAAGCACAGCTTGGCACACTGGGACACTGGCACAGGACTGCGCTGCCCTGACTGTGGCACTGATCATCTCCTACACCCCCTTTATAGCCTGCCCTGACCTTGCCTCTCCTCCATGGCCTTCATGCGCTCCTGAATTGTCAAAATTTCACAGATAAAAAAAGAATGCTTGTCATTTGTCAACCCCAGATTCACTTAATATTTTTGTTATGTCAATGTCCATGTTGTGGGACTATGTGTGCACAGCTAGTAAGTATTTTGTGGCTGAAAATATGACCTGGAGGTTTTTAAGGTTCGCCTGCCATTAAAGTCAATGAGGTCCACCGTAAACCGAACCTTGCGGTTCGCAAACTTTTGGCCATGTTCGCGAAACGTCCCGTCGGATGTTCATCCATCACTAACCAACACCAATCAACCTCTTTGAGGTTAAAAAATAAAACAATAAAAGAAAAAGATAATAATGGTGTTGTGGTAAATTGACAAACAAAACACCAAAAAATAAATATGGAGATCACCAAAATAAAAAAAGAAGATCTTAAGTAAAAAAAACAGCCACAGCATTTTTTTTAAATATTGTAACATACAAATCGAAAATGATTAGGGAGATCTGATGAATAAAAATATTATATTCATGAAATCAGGAGAAAGAATAAAGAAAGGAATTTGTGAGAAGTCTGTGTGAATATGAGCAGCAAAACAACTTCATTCTTCTAGCATTATAAAGAAAGAGAATGCTCCATTAAACTTTTTTTAACATTGCAGCGTGACGAACGTGCTATATACCATTATGAACGCTCGTTTTACCAGACCGATCGCTTCCGTCTCATAATTTATTCTGAGCATGTGTGGCACTTTGTGCGTCGGACTTGTCTACACACGATCAGAATTTACTCGATCGGATTTTGTTGTCGGAAAAATTTGAGATCCAGCTCTCAAACTTTGGCCGTCGGAAATTCTGATGGAAAAAGTCAGATGGAGCCCACACACGATTGTTTTTTCCCAACAACATGATCCGATCGCACATTTTCCGTTAGAAAATCAGACCGCTTGTACAGGGCATAACCCCTCAAACAGCTGAACCTAGTACTATCCTTTCTCCACAAAACTTCCTTGGGATTCCCAATCCAATCTAATAACTTCCATCAAATCTTCGTCCAGTCACTGCTCTGATCAGGAAATACACTCCTTGGAAAAACATGACAACCTTCTCTGGGAGAAAATCTTCGCCCCATGGGAAGAAAGGCCTATGGCTCTCAAAACCTTTCATGACCACAAACTGGCAGGCCACTTCGGAACAAAAAAGACCACTGAACTGATCTCTCGTTCTTTCTGGTGGCCAGTTTGGAGACGGGATTGTAAGGACTATGTCTTCTCTTGCTTGCTTTGCCAGCACAATAAGAGTCTAAACACCAAATCCTGGGGTCTACTCAAACCCCTACCCATCCCGGAACGGCCGTGGGAAGAAAGTTTCCATGGCCTTCATTGTGGATCTACCTGCCTCAAGGGGCTTACCACCATTATGGGTGGTTGTCAACCGCCTCTCTAAGATGGCGCATTTCCTGCCTATGATGGGCACCCCCTCTGCTTCAGATACAGCCAATATCTTCTTTGAGGAAATAATTAGACTTCGTGGTGTACCTAAGAGCATCGTTTAAGATAGAGGTGTCCAATTTAGCTCCAAGTTTTGGAAAGAACTCTGCAAAAACTTGGAAATAAAGATTTGCCTCTCCTCTACGTACCATCCCCAGAGCAACGGCCAGACGGAGAGGACGAATCAAACTGGAGCAGTATCGCCATTGTTTTTGTTCTGGTTCTCAGTATAATTGCTGTATGATGAGTTTGCATACAACAACTCCATTCACTCAGTCACTAATCAAATACCCTTCTGGGCAAACTTTGGGTTCCAGCCTCCCTTCCTCCCTAACGTCATCCCTGAGATGTCTATCCCTGCCATACAAGACCGGATAGCTTCCATACAATCTAACTTCCAAAAAATTCAGGATACTTTACAGAAAGCTCAGGACAGTTATAAGAGACATTATGACTGAGGAAGGAAGGAGAACCCAGTCTTCAAAGTTGGTAAGGAGGTCTGGTTGTCAACCACAAACCTTAGATTACCTCTGCCCTCATGGAAATTAAGAGGATGATCAACCCTGTGGCGTTTTAGCTGGCATTACCAAATTCCTACAAGATACACCCAGTATTCCATTCATTTCTGCTGAAGCCCGTTGTGTCCAGCCCTTTCCCTAGGAGAAAATAATTTCCTCCCCTGCCAGTTAAAGTGGACGGGGAAAACAAATTTGAAGTGGAGTCTATTCTGAGTTGCAGGAAAAGAAGCAGGCAACTCCAATATCTAGGGGGGCACTGTCAGAGAAAGGTTTTTCTCCAGCCACATCTGCCATGTTCCTGTGCACATGCGTGGCAGAATGGCGCTTCAGAGCACGTGCATGCATGGCCCGATGGAGCGGCGCAATAGCTCACATGCTCAATAGCACATGTGTGTGCACAATGGCGCACGCCTGATGTGATGCTCTGGCGGGGCTATTTAAAATGGCTTTGGCTTCCAAACGGGTTGCCGGTTTGTCTTCAGCTTCCTGTTTGTGCCTGTTACCTGTTTGCCGTATCTGATTACCCATTATGATCTGGACTGTTCCTGACTACGCTGCTACTCACCTGGATTTGAACCTCGGTCTGTTTAACAGACTTTTTTTTTGCAAATATAACTTTATTAAACTCCAAACAAGGGAAGACAGTCCCCAGGGTACGATACAAGCAGGTAGGTACAGAACATAAGACAGATACAAATCTTATTAAGAATATACAGAAAATACCAATCAGGCTTTCCACCTTTAAGAAATATCAAGAAAAGGAAAAAAGGAAGGACAAAGCCAAGATCCGGGGTCTCCCTAGTACCAAACCCCAATAGCCCAGCCCCTCTCCGGGGGTGGAAGGGGAACCGTCTTTACCATTTTCACTCTTTTCTACAGGGATAATAGTAAAAAAAAAAAAATAAAAAAAAAAAAAAAACACAAAAAAATAAATAAGTAAAAAAACCTATAAGTACAGTAGGTCAAAACATATACTAAAGACAAAATAACTGCTTTTAATTGTATTCTTCCTGCCGCACCCTTAAGGTCCCAAGGGGCAGAGTGGAACTAGGCAGGGCCGAACAGGGCGTGATGGCAAGTCATGACACATAAACCTGGCCGGGGAAACTGCTAATCTTTAAGACACCTGTAGGCTACGTCCTTCCAGCGAGAGTAAAAAAACATTCCAAGGATCCCATGTCTGTTTAAAAGTTTCTTGTTTATTCTGAGCCGTCAGAATCAGATCTTCCATTTTCTTTATGTCCTCTATTTTCCTGATCCAATGTGCAATGGAGGGAGGAGAGCTCTGTTTCCAGTAAAGGGGGATGCAGGATTTCGCCGCATTCAATAAATGTCGCAAAATAGATTTTTTATACTGTTTAATGGGAATCAGAGAATGGTGTAGAAGAAAAAAGCCAGCCTCTTCTGGAGTGGGAAAATCTGTAAACATTTGTGTTATACGGCGGATTTCCTTCCAGAAATCCAACAATCTAGGCCATGACCAAAAAATGTGGAGTAACGTACCCTCATTTTCGCCACATCTCCAACACCTGTCTGAGGCAGATGGAAAACATTTACGCATTTTCGACAGGGTCAAATACCACCTAGTGAGGATTTTAAAGTTCATCTCTTGTATCCTAGTACACAACGAGGTTTTAAAGGTCAAAGTAATAATACGTTGTTCCTGTGTTGGGGAGAAAACACACCCAAGGTCTCTCTCCCATCTTACTAAACAAGGCAAGTGGAGGTCCTCTGGCTTGTTCAAGAGAACATAAATCTGAGAGAGACTATGAGCCAAGGGACCTTCACTCCTACATAATACCTCAAATCCTGTTAAAGGACTAGTGAAAGCTAGGGGGTTAGGAATGGAGTGTAAGAAATGGTGTAGTTGCGCCGCCCTCCAAAATGTTAAGCGGTATAACCCCATCGGATCAATTAAAGAGGGCATAGATAGCCACCGCCCATTGATAACAAATTTCGATGCATGGTCTAGTGCTGAATCCCTGAGACCTTTGTACTCTTGGGGATAATTCCCCGGCTCAAAATGTAGATGTCCTAATATAGGGTACAGAGGGGATGTCAGGGATGTAAGCTTATTCTGGGAAGCAATTAAGTAACCAATTTTCAATGTCGCCCCGATAGTAGGATGTGATTTTATCTCTGCCGGTAGTGCTTGATAGCACCAAATGGCACTTCTCAAGGGAAACCCTGATTGGGATTGCTCTAGTCGAACCCAAAGCTTAGTGAGGTTGTTACGATTCCAGTCTAAAATGTGCTCCAAATGGGAAGCCAAATAGTAACGTCGTAAGTCAGGTAAGGCCAACCCCCCCTGCTGTTTGGATAGGGTTAATTGGGAGCGCTTAAGTCTGGGTTTTTTGTGTGCCCATATAAATTGAATGATCAAAGCTTGAATTTGTTTGAAGAATGGAACCGGGATCCGGATCGGAAGAGCTCGGAAAAGGTATATAAACTTAGGAAGTATACTCATTTTAATTAAGTTACATCTCCCGAACCAAGAATGAAGGCCCGAGTGCCACTTATGCAACAGGTTGCGAGTTTTAGCCATAAGAATAGGAAAGTTCAACTTAAACGTGTGCACAATATCTGCCGGAATATAAGTACCTAAATATTTAAGGGCTGAGTCAGTCCACTTAAGGCGAAAACCCGATTGCAAGTCCTGTAGTACATTCGAAGAGATAGCTACCCCCATAGCCTCAGATTTTAGAAAGTTTATTTTCAAGTGAGAGAGCTTCCCGTACAACTTAAATTCTCGAAATAAGTTTGGCAAGGAGACTCTGGGGTTTGTGAGTGAAAACATCATATCATCTGCAAAAGCCGATATTTTACATTCAGTGGTACCCATATGGAGACCCATAATGTCCGAATTCCGGCGAATAGAAGCTAATAAAGGCTCCAGGGACAATACAAATAAGAGAGGGGACAACGGACAACCTTGTCTAGTCCCGTTCCTTATGCATATCGGAGATGTAAGCACCCCGTTCACCTTAGCTTGGGCTGAGGGTCGTGAGTATATCTTCCTGATCCATGTCAACATCCGGTCTCCCAGTCCTATATAATGAAGAACTGAAAACATAAAATTCCAATTAACCCTATCGAAGGCTTTCTCAGCATCCGTATTTACAAGGACACATGGAGTCTTTGTGGATTTTGCTTTGTGTACCAAATCAAGCACCTTAATAGTATTGTCCCTAGCTTCTCTGGTGGGGATAAACCCCACCTGATCAGCATGAATAAGGGATTGCATATGTTGGGCCATTCGGGTTGCCAGAATTTTTGAAAATAATTTCAGGTCTAAATTAAGTAGGGGGATAGGCCTATAGCTCCCACAGAGCCCTGGATCTTTTTCTTCCTTAGGGATCAACGAGATATGGGCTCTAAGAGTATCTAGTGGGAAATCCACGTTCAAGCTCAGGGCATTAAATAAGTTCACTAATTGCGGACCAAGAATAGGGAGAAAGGTCTTATAGTATTGCGCCGTATATCCATCTGGGCCCGGAGCTTTACCCAACTTCAGTGAGCCCACTACGGTTTGGACTTCTTCTAGCGTAATCGGGTTTTCCAAGGATTCCTTTGACTCTGGTGAAAGGGTCGTTAAACCAGCACTAGCTACATAGCTATCTATATCGGTTTGCTTTACTTCTGAGTCTGGTATATTGTAAAGATTAGTATAGAATTTCCCGAAGACTTCCACTATTTGTGTCGGGGTCGAAACCCTTTGGCCCTTGTCAGTCGTCATCTGTGGTATAAAGGAAGCTAATTTCAGTTCCTTGACTGATTTTGCCAACAATTTCCCACACTTATCTCCTGACTCATAAGTCAGTTTGCGACAAAATTGGAGTGCTGCCTTTGCTTTGTAGTGAAGTAGGTCTGTAATCTGGGTACGGAGTATCCCCAATTCAATCTCCAATCCCCGTGACGGGGCATGTTTATGTTTCGCCTCCACGTGGGCCAGGTCTTGATAAAGTTTGGTCAGTTGTTCGTTACGTAATCTCTTGATGCGTGCCCCATGTTTAATAAGTATTCCCCGGAGCACCGATTTGTGGGCCTCCCAAATTATCCCTTAGTCGCAATCCTTTGTATCATTTTCTTGAAAGTAGAGGCCCAATTCTTTTGTTACATCCGCCAGAACTTCTGGCGTCTGTAGAAGGCTCTCATTTAGGCGCCAAAAAGTAGATCTGGGCAAGAACTGCCTCGAAAGCACGTATGTAATAATTACAGGGGCATGATCGGACCATGTAATATGGCCAATGGAAGAGGCACTCACTAAATGCAGCTGATCATGTGGTATCAAGAAAAAATCTATCCTTGAATATGATCCGTGAGGGGGGGAATAAAAAGAATAGTCCCATTCACCTGAATGCTGTAAGCGCCAAACGTCCATTAATTGATCGGCCAATAAACATTTAGATATCCGTTTTCTTGCCTCCACGGGGATTGAGGAGCAAGAGGTGGAAGTATCAAGTGACGGAGAGAGGGGGACATTAAAGTCCCCTCCCAAAATCATCTGGCCTTCACGGAAATCACGTAGTTTATGTAAAGTCGTACTGAGAAACACATCCTGACGTTCATTGGGGACATACACTGTAGCAAAAGTGAAGATAAGTTCTCCCATTTTACCTTTAATAAACAAGAAGCGCCCCTCAGGGTCATCCAGTAAATCCTGCATGACCCAAGGGAGGCCACTAGAGATCATGATGGAGACCCCTTTAGTTTTAGACGATAAATTGGTAGAGTGGTAAACATGGGTAAAAGCTCGCGAATGTAGTATCGGGAGGTTAGTAGTTTTGAAGTGGGTTTCTTGAAGGAATGCTACATCTATATGGGATGTCCTCAACTCCCGCTGGAGCACTCGCCTTTTTTCAGGGGAATTCAGTCCCTTGACATTCAAAGAGATAACTTTAAAAGAACCTGCCATCGCGTCCCCGGTAAAGACCAAGAGAGCAGCACACCAACAAAGAAAAAAAAAAAGAGAGAAAAAACAAAAATAGAAAAAGTTATCCTGGATTTACTAATCCAGAAATATTATACTAAAATAGCACGATTATGCTAAAGCACTTACCAGCTTTATGCTGGATTTAAAGCGCCGTCCTAAATGGGTAAGTGAGTAAGCATTCCGGAGAGGGAGTCCCCGGATCTCAAGCCCCCCAAACTCGGCATAAATAAAGAAAAATAAAATATATGCAGAATCAATATGTGTATGTAAATAACCGTTAGACACCATATTTGTACCACCAATCAGAAAACATAACACTATCCATCTCTTTACTTGGCAAAACCTAGAGGGGGTCCCCGGGCATACCCAACAACCGGGAACGCACAGGGGAGCCCGACAGATCCACAGTGGTCATGACAGGGGAACAAAGAAAAAAAAAAAGGGGGGAGGGGGATCCCCCCCACTCCCCTCCTCCTAATACCACATACATGCATATAACTTACATATAAATCTGGGGCGAAGCATCAGTTTCCTGGGATACTTATATATTCTCTACCCCGATTTTAACCACTAAGTCTTGTACTCGCTCCCAGAGATCAAAAACATTAAGCAATAACCAGAGAAGGAGAGCGGGAGGAGGGAGAAAAAAAAAAAGGAAAAAAAGGAAAAAAAAAAGGGGAAAGGGTTTGGGCATGGGCGGGAGTAAAAGGGAGGGCGTAGGGCAGGGGAGAGAGGTCAAGGTAGGGACCATAAAAATAGCAAAAAAAAAACAGAAGTAAAATAAAAAAGGGGAAGGGGAAAAAAAAAAAAAAAGGGGGAGAGCATATACATACCACATACCTAAAAATATCTCTACCTTCCCTCAACTCCCAGTCTCCTCTAATTACCACACCACCCCTACCCTTCAACCCTTCGGTCCAGTACCCAAGCCCCTTCATCTAAAAAAAAAAAAAAAAAAAAAGGAGAAAACCCCCCCCCCCCGTCTATATCCTTATTACCAAGTCCCCTATCTCATACCCACAACACAGCATCACCATAAGTCCTCAGGAGCATTCAGGGATCAAAAAAAAAAAAAGGATACATTTAAACTTATTGGAAATTAGGTTCCTCCATAGTGTACTGTAGAAGGTTTAATACATTCGTGGGTACGTCTTGTACCTTCTCATGAACCCCCGTCCCAATGGGTAAAGTCAAAGGATCAATAGGCCCCGAAGGGTAGCAGTATAAGTCTAAGCGGGATAAGCGGGGTAAGCGGGTGGGGCTAGGAACCAAGAAGGTAAGTCTCTCACAGTCTCTCACATGACCTTTCCTATATATCTTACCCCTGTATATCTTACCCCTTAATCCCACCACCTCCCCCACCCCTCCCCCACACTCACCCCAAAATTATCTCCCCCAAAATGGTGAGGAATGGTGAGGAATAACCATTACCCCAATAATAGGGTGCCTATTTATCTTCCATCGGGAATAACTCTCTAGTGTCCCATACAAGTAGCCGTCATGGAGGCGTGGACCGTCGTGGAGGAGGGGTCCACGTAGGGGACCTTCCACGACCTGCCCCTAGCTTATTCATGCGGTGGTGGTTCACCTGATTCACCTGGTACAGAACGTCGTCGTCTTCCTGATTGCTGATGGCGACTAGGTGGTAACCTGTTGTGTAGGGGACCCCCCGGTCCACTTAAACTGCGAGGCATTAGTTGTAGCCAATCCGGTATCGGGATTGGATCCTCACCTAAGAAGCTAAACAGGGCTGGGAGGTCAGTTGGAGCCCGGAGTGTGAATGTAGACGACTCCTTCCTAAAAGTCACCGCCAGAGGGTATCCCCAGCGATAAGTATGACCACGCTGTTTAGCAAGATCTAATAAGGGACGTAGCAGGGCTCTGCGTTTCAACGTGACCCTAGAGAGATCTGGCAACAAGATCACCTGGGCTCCTTCTAGGTCTACTGTTCCATGTTCCCATGCAGCTCCTTCTGAGTATAGTTATGGAACCGACAGATCACATCCCTTGGTCTCAATGGGTCGGTTGAGGCAGATCCCGGGATTCTATGGACACGGTCTAGTTCAAAGGTCACGTTCAAGTCAGCGACCACTGTACGGAGCACCCCCAGTACCACCTCAGCCAAATCTCCCGTCCCTATGGATTCAGGAACGCCCCGGAGTCACACATTAGAACGATGACTACGATCCTCAACCTCCTCCACTTGCAGCTGCATAGCAGCGGTCGCCTCTCGTTGCTGGGTTCTCTCCTGCTCCAACGCCAGCACCCTGTTTTCTAGTGAGGTAACCGTAGCTTCTCCTGTAGCCACCCGTTCCACTAGATTACCAACCTCCCCCCGTACCTCTAGTAAATCACGGCGGTGAGTCTCCTCGAGTCGTAGGATCAGAGCCTCGATATCCGCTCGTGTCGGTAGTGCCTGGAGGAGGGTCCGGATGTCCTGATTCGTTGCTGCAGATTCGCCATGGTTTCCGGACGCCATCTCCTGTGCAGATGCACTGCTCTCCCCTCTATCCCCGCTGTTACCGCTGTTACCGGGCTGCAGAGTAGAGCCGTCGGGGTTGAGAGGGATAAGAGGGATAAGAGGGTTAAGAGGGGGATCGAGAGGGTCAGGAGGTCCAGGGGCGGAGGGAGAGGAGGAGGAGGAGGAGCCCACGGGATCCGTCGGGCAGAGCGGCTCCAACCTTTCACTACGTGACGCTGAAACTAGGGATCCTTCCGTGTTGGGTGGTACTTGTCTGAGGGAGCGTCGGATCTCAGCCGGGTTCTTGGGGATTACAGTCCCTCGGGCAGTGATACCAGTTCGATGCCTTTTAGGCAGCATACCGTAGGTAAGTAGAAAAAGAAAGTGATAGCCGAGAGAGGGCTCGAGGCCGGGAGCTCATCAAGCCCGCTGCTTTACTCCGACATGCTTAAGCCACGCCCCCCTGTTTAACGGACTTTGCCTTGCTTGCTACAGTGTTTGACCCTCGGCCTGTTTAACAGACTTTGCCTGCTACAATGTTTGACCCCCGGCCTGTTTAAAGGACTTTGCTTTGTCTGATACAGTGTTTGATCCTCTGCCAGTTTCTGGACTCCTGCAAACCTTGAATCATCTCGGCAGCCTACCTTCAGAAACTCTACTACCTGCTGGTGGCCCATGCCTCTTCGTGCCACCCATTCCCTGTACCACCTCCAGGGGGCAGGGTAGGCATAGTTGCAAGGGCGAGCCACTCTCGGCATCTCGGCCTCGGTAAGTACTTACCTGACAATCTGGATTTTTTCCTTTGCCGGACATATTGGCTTAGGATGGATTGGAGGGAGTTAAGGTAGGAAGATGGGAGTGGGATAGGTAGTGTGCGGGAGATGTATAGCAATCTGTGTAGTACCATCATTTTAAAGGCCGCTAGCATGTTTACAGATTTTTGATGTTTCTCTGATCATCATTTGCTTGGCTTCTGTGTAGTTATGTGCGAAGAGACCTCTTGTGGATTTGATAAGTGTAATGCCCAGGTAGGGTATACCATTGTCTTCCCAGGGATAAGAATACAAATTCCTAAGGAGGTTACTGGTTGTTGCATCCATTCCTAAGTCTAGAATGTAAGATTTGTGCTCATTAACTTTATAGTAAGAGACATCTTTTCAACAGCATTTCAAGCAAAACCAGGGAGGGGTGGGGGTTTGTTATCATCATTATCACGTTGTCTGCAAAGAGATTTATTTTGTGTTCTATGGTGCCAATAGTGAAGCCTGGTATTTTATTGTGGGCTCTTACATGTTCTGCTAAGGGTTCCATCATTAGGTTAAAGATGATTGGTGAAAGCGGACATCCTAGGCGGGTGCCATTAATAATGGAGAATGGTTTAGATAGCATCTCCGTTGTGTATACCTGTGCTGAAGGGGATGAATACAAAGCCATTATGGCTGATAGAATGGGACCTTGGAAGCCAAATTTACTAAGGGTTGCTTCAAGATATTTCCAGTGGACTCTATCGAATGCTTTCTCTGCATCCAGAGAGAGGAGCAGAGAAGGCGTTTGAGTTGATTCAGCATTGTGGATTATGTTGATAATTCTTCATGTTGTATCAGTTGTCTGTCTGCCTTTTTGTGAACATGATTGGTCCTTGTGGATTAGAATGGGCATTAAGTTAAGTAATCTGTTGGCTATTAGTTTGGCATATATTTTCATGTCCAGATTGAGAAGAGAAATGGGTCTAAAGTTTTTTGCACAAGCGGGCTCCTTACCTGGCTTCGGTAATGAGGAGGATCAGGCAGCACCATTACATACTGTGGTTAAAAAGGGTGCTAAGAAAAATCCAAATTTCTTGTAATATTCTCCTGTAAGACCATCTGGGCCTGGGGATTTGTTAGAGGGCAAAGTTGAGATTATGTTTCTTATTTCTAGGTCAGTTAATGGGGTTCAGTGGAGCTAGTTGTTCCTTAGTTAGTTTGGGAAGGTTTATTCCATGTCCTCTAAGGCCGGTTGTTTATAAAGCGTATTGTAGTGGTGACTAAACACATCTGCAATGGCTTGTGGGTATAACAGTTCTTGTTTGGTGGTTGGATGGTCATTGCAATTAGCCATTGCCTTCCCTGCTGTATTGCCAGTGGATAGTGTTTTGCTCTAAAATGAGTGTGGGCTTTTTTGAATGATTTCAACAGGTGGGATTCCAATTCCTGTCTAAGGGAGTCTAATTTAGTTTTTGTTGTAGGATCTGGATTAGATTGGTTTTGGTTTTCTAATGTTTAGATATTGGAAGTGAGTATATTTAGACGCTGTGATCTCCTCCTCCTCTCTCTAGCAGTAAGCTATATAAGAATCTCTCTTATGAATGCCTTATGGGCATTCCAAAGAATAGTGTTGTCACTGACAGTTCCTGCATTAATGTCAAAGTATTAATTTAGGCGGTCTCTAATGCAGGCAGAGTGGACCGGTGAGTTAAGAATTGCAGCATTTGCGCTCCAAATCCGTGGTCGGGAGGTCATCGTGAGTCGTCTATAGTCATGGTGACTGGAGCGTGGTCTGACCATGTAATGGTGAATATCTCTGTGGAAGATATTTTGTGCAATGTCCATTTATCTTCTAAGAAGTAGTCAATTTGGGTGTAGAAATTTTGACAAGGGGAGAAGTAAGAATAGTCTCATTCAGTGGTGTGGTGGCATCTCCAAGCATAAAATAGGAAATTAGACCTAATAAAGGTACCCATAGGCGACATGAATCTGTTAGAGTGGGAGGAAGAGTCAATGGAGTTGTCCGGTACTATGTTGAAATCACCACAGGTGATAAGTTGTCTCTGAACGATTGCCTTTCTTCATCTATTTGGACAGGAAGTTGATTTATTTCTTATTAGGGGCATAGGCTGTTACGATGGTGTATCTGTTGTTATTCAAAGTACAATCTAAGGCAAGCTCTCTGCCATTTACATCATTGAGGCTATTATGGAGGGTGAAGGAACAAGTGTTTCTGATAGCTATAATGACTCCATTCTTTTTTTCGAGGCCCGAGGCTTTAAAGATATGGGTAAAATTTTTGTTGGTTCATGAAGGTTCTGCATTGGTCTTAAAGTGCGTATCTTGGATGCATAAGACTTTGCATTGGGAGTCTTGTACAGTTCGCCACAGGGATGCCCTTTTGACTGAGTGATTTAGCCTTTTCACATTGAGTGACAGAAATTTGGGCATTTTGGAAGTGTTGTAGCGTTAGTGCAGAATAAGGTAGTACTTACAGTTACACAGTTGATTGGGTTGTTCGGAAGGGGATTTTTATGATACTTGCTAGACCTGTAGTTTGAAGAGGCTGCTATCTAAAAGAAGTCCTGGATTAGATGGCCTTGTGCTCTCAAGGATTAGGGTAGGTAGGGAGAGAAATAGTAAATGGTAGTTAGTGTGGAACAAAAAGGGTGAAGGGAACAAGGGTCAGTAGTAAGTTATTGAACTGCTGGTCAAGGATGAGGGTAAAGTTTGTGAACTATCTGCAATGAGCAGACACTGAATCGGAGTGCAGGTTTGAGGTTAGTTTAATAGCATCACTGACCTGGTATTCATTTGTTGAAGGCTTGCGAGTTTGCTTTTTGGGACGTCTGGGCTAAAGGGGATAATGTCCCATGTTCTGAGCAATTGTACTTTTTAAAGTATTTTTATTTCGTTTTCCACATTTACAAAAAACAGTAAAAAAATATTTCTGGCTTCCGGTTCCGGTGCCGCATGAGCTAGCTGCGTTCCCGCCTAGCTCCCGCTGCAGAGCCCCACAAACCGGCTTAAAAAACCTGCTACAGCGGCCCCAGTGCCCCACTTTGGCTCCGGGTATCCCCCCACGATCCCCGCTCCTATGGATCGGTTAGTCGAGAAAACGGGAGCCCGTTCGTACGCGGCCGCGGCGGCACCCGCCAATCGGCCGCAAATCGAGCCCCCGGCTTCGGCCTACTCCGCTCCAGCTTCACAGGCCTCTGCTGTGGATCACCCGGAAGCGGAGGTAATGGCTATGGAGGTAAGCGGGGTCGCTTCTTCAGCATCCCCAGTTAACACCGGACCCCTCCACCCCCGTGGGCACGTTACAACAACCCCTCACAACCAGACTGGGGATATTCACCAGCCATCCCCTGGGGATGATGGACACACAAACCGCATAGCACAAGCGGTGGCGGCCCTGCTATCTCCCATGATCACAGCTTCTGTGGAGAAAGCCATACAGGCTGGGATGAAACAAATTAAGGCCCAACTTTCAGAGCATGCTACAAGGCTTAATGAACTTGAACACAGAGTCTCTGAGGTGGAAGATGATCTCTATCAGTCCCAAGCCACAGAGCAGTCTCAGGAAAAAACGCTTCAAAATGTCATCCAAAAATTAGATGATTTAGAGAACAGATCCAGACGCTCCAACCTGCGATTCGTCGGTGTCCCCGAGTCGCTCCCCAATGCCAATTTGAGTGACTTCTGCGCAAAACGCATCCCGGAAGCCATGGGACTATCTGGCCCCTTCATAGTGGAAAGGGCCCACCGCATAGGATCATTTAATGCAGACCGCAAGACCCCCCGTCCCATCATTGCCAAATATCTTAATTACGCGGATAAAGCTGTTATCCTACAAGCATTCCGGCAGTCTCCCTCTGTGCATGTTGATGGGGTCAAGATTCTAATTTTCGCGGACTACTCTATTGAAGTATCAAAAGAACGATAAGCCTTTCAACCGATATGCTCGGAACTGTTTAAACTACAAATTAAGTTCTCTCTGGCATTCCCCACCGTGCTTCGTCTCAAATCCCCCAAAGGGGAACAACTCTCCTTCCAAGACCCCTCTGAAGCGGAAGCATTCTTACGCTCTCTTCGATCAGACTCCTCACCGGCTACACCATCCAAATCTGCCTCAACCCTTCGAGCCCTGGACCAAAGGAGCCCTAGGAAAGACTCCCCCAAACGCTTCCGAGCTTCGGATCCAGATTATCCTCGCTGAGGACTCTACTGTCTCCTTACGACGGTTTTGTGTTTTTCTTTTGTCTCCTCCTTCCACCCGGTTTGCAAGCTAAGATGTGCTGAGTAGTGGCTGTTCGCTACCCTCATACCCTTGGGTATTCGTCTCATCTCTCCCTCCCCTCCATACCGGTTACTCGGATCTGTGCTAGTTAGTACCGGGTGCTGCTATTCTGCCGGTCACAAAGGTTCTGGACTACGGACGCTGCAAGCCTTCCACATATGTCCCTCTCCTTTCCGGTTCTACGCCCGAGTCCACGGACAAGTGTTCAGGTTTCTATTATACTGCGTTTGTTCCTTTGACTTTGCAATATGTTCTAAGTTACTGTTTAAGTTTTTATTGCCTTACCCTGCTTTACCTCTGTTTCTACAATTATGCCAGGTCTTAGCATGACTCCACTGTGTACTGTACCCCCTTTTTACTGACTAGCCATTACGCTGTGACGCATATCCTAGTCCGGCGGGCCTTATAGGGTCATACGGTACTGCCCCCTATTTATCCCTTCCTCCGCGGGGCTCTGCTGGGGAGCTCCCCCTATACACAGTGAACTCATGCAGAAAAAAGAGAAGTACATGTTGTTGTTTCTTTGTTTGGTTATTCTCCTTTTATTACCGTTTACCCCCCATGCCCCCCCTCTCCATGCCCTTCCCTGGTCCTCCCCCCATGCTCACTTGGGTTCTCGCCTTTATCAGTCAAGGATCCCTGGACAGAACCCCATGCCCTATATCTCTATTGAGCTCGGCCTATGCTACCTAACTATTCACGCCCATTTACGTCTCATATCCTGCCATTTACACCCACAGATTCCGCCCCTCTTAGAGTAGTCTCCTGGAATGTCAAGGGTCTCCGCTCTCCTCAAAAGAGAGTGAAGATCCTTCGTCATCTTAAAAGACTCAAGGCTGACATTGCCCTATTACAGGAGACCCACCTACTTGCATCCGATTTTCCGCGCATGCAAAAACTGTGGGTGGGATCGGTACATGGAGCCGAATCAGTGGGTCGGAAAGCGGGGGTACTACTCCTAATTCACAAAAATCTTCCTTGCACAATTCTATCCACCCTCTCAGATAATATGGGTTGTTTTTTCACCGCAACGGTGCGGATAGGCACTAAAGAAATTTTTATCTCCAACATTTATGCCCCTAATAACCCCACTAAGCAATTTTATTCTGAGCTTTCGTCGTGGCTACTTCAATTCACCCACTTGCCTCATTTAGTAGGGGGTGATTTCAATGACGTTATGCACCCCTCGATTGACAGATCCTCCCCTAAAAAACAATCGCAGGGTGCCACCACACCGATTCCTACTATATTTGCCTCCACCATGGACTCCCTACACATGACGGATCTATGGCGTCTCGCCCATCCTACAGACAGAGAATTCACGTTTTATTCCAACCCTCATAAATCCCTGGCCAGACTTGACCACTTTTTTGGTTCGGATGATTTCATAACCATGGTCTCCGACTCTGAAATACATGATATAGCGGTCTCAGACCATGCTCCAGTAGCTATCTCCCTAGACAGACTGGATCTCCCCCCTCACCCCAACCTTTGGCGCTTTCCAGCTTTCTTGGCTAATAACTCAGATTTTATTACATTCATAGACAAGGCCTGGGTAGAGTACTCCTCTACAAACGCCATCCATGCGGCAGACCCTAATCTATTCTGGGATACAGGGAAAGCGTATGTTAGAGGTCGCATTATCTGTTACGCCACGTCATTTAAACGCAATGCACTCAAGCATTACAAATCTGCCAGTGCCAGACTACATGCAGCCCAACGGCAGCTCTCATTATCCAACTCCACCTTACATCACGATGAGTGGGTATCAGCCAAGTCAGCTTTTGATAATTGGGCCGACACCCTTGAACGTACGAAAAAGGCTTACTTAGATGCTACCCTTCACAAGTACGGCAATAAAGCCGGAAAACTCCTCTCCAGACTGTGTAAAGGGGGTCATCGCTCCACTCACATCACCTCCCTCCGTGATCACACGGGACGCACGCACTCTTCTCCTCAAGCCATAAATGAGACTATGTTGAAGTACTACACTGGTCTTTACGCACCGGACCCCATCATACGAGAAAAGGCTCAGTCCTTCTTAGACAAAGTGTCACTTCCCACCTTATCAGCGCAGCAATTAGAGTCCCTCAATGCCCCCATCACTCTATCTGAAATTGAAACTACCATTCGCCATCTCCACTCACATAAGGCGCCAGGCCCTGACGGCTTTACTAGCGATTTTTATAAAAACTTCATTCACATCACGGCACCCACACTCCTCTCAGTCTACTCCTCTATTTGGGCGGGGGACCCTTATCTTCCTTCCGGGAGTCAAGCTGTAATTAAGCTTCTTTCTAAAAAAGGGAAAGACCCGTTGCAACCCGGTTCTTATAGACCTATCTCCCTCCTTAATCTAGATGTGAAAATCCTCTCAAAGATTATTGCCACGAGACTAGCCGATATTCTCCCTCACCTAATCCATCCAGCCCAATCGGGATTTGTTAAAGGTCGGACAGCCACTTTAAACATCCGTAAAGTTCTACTAGCTCTCGAATCTGCCAAACAAAACCCCAATGGTACCTATGCCATCATTACTTTAGACGCTGAGAAAGCCTTTGACAACGTCAGTTTTGATTGGCTATCCATGACCCTCTCCAAATTAGGATTCTCAGGCCCATTTAGTCACCTTATAACCTCGATGTACGCCTCTCCCACCACCCGTCTGGTAGCGGCAGGCCTTCTCTCACCAAATTTCCCCCTGCACAAAGGTACCAGACAGGGCTGCCCCCTATCTCCCCTCCTCTTTAACATAGCCTTGGAACCCCTCTCTAGATACCTATCCCATTCGGCTTCCCTCCAGGGTATAAAAATAGGAGGCGTGGAACTCCGCACATCCCTGTTCGCAGACGATATCCTTATATTCACCTCAAACCCCTCACCTGACATTCACACCATTAAAAATACTTTCGATGAGTTTAGGATGTGCTCAGGGCTACGCATTAATTACTCTAAAAGCGAAATTCTACCCATTGGCTCTCACTCCACCCCTTCCTGGGCTAGTGACTCCCTATTTTCTGTAGCCCCCTCATACATCACCTACCTGGGAATCAAAATTGGGAAAGCCAAAGTTTGCAAAAAACGGGGACTGTTTTGTGGCGGAATGGATGGAGTTGTTATATGCAAACTCTGCTAATGGCAAGAGCGATGCCCAGTCATCCTGGGAGAAGGAAGAGAAGCAACGCAGATATTGCTCTAGCGTTTGGTTGGTTCTCTCAGTCTGGCCATTGGTCTGCGGGTGATAGGCCGAAGAAAGGCGAAGCTCAATTTTCAGGGCCCCACAGAGTGCTTTCCAAAACCTGGACGTGAACTGCACCCCCCTATCTGAAGTAATGTCGGCAGGGATACCGTGGAGCCTTACCACTTCTCTAATAAAAGTCTTAGCCATCTCCGCGGCCGAAGGGGTCCCCTTCATAGGCAGAAAGTGGGCCATTTTAGTAAGCCTATCTACCACCACAAAGATTGTGGAGAAATCCTCAGAAGGAGGCAATTCCACAATGAAGTCCATGGATATCATCTTCCAAGGTCTATCCGGGATGGGCAGTGGTCTCAGGAGGCCCCAAGCCTTTGATTTGCTACCTTTATTCCGGATACATATGGTGCATGCCTCCACGTATTCCCTGCAGTGCCTCTTCATCTGTGGCCACCAAAACGTGCGTTGAAGCAAGTCCGTGGTTTTGAGCACCCCAAAGTGGCCGGCCAGTGGATGGTCGTGGCAGGAGCTGAGAACTGCGACACGTACTTCTTGGGGAACGTAGATCCTGTCCTGATGCCAAAAAAGACCATCTCTGAAGGTTAAAGACATGTCAGGTGGGGGAACCGGATCGCTGGAGGCTTGCTTAATTCGGGAAAGTAGGTCCTCCTGAAGCAAGAGAAAGTTTCCTGGAGGAAGGATAGTATCAGGAGTAGGGAGCTCCACTGGTTCACTGTACATTCGAGAGAGGGCATCGGGTTTAACATTCTTCGATCCCGGATGGTACGTGATGTGAAACACGAATCTAGAAAAGAAGAGTGCCCACCGGGCCTGTCTTGGTTTCAGTCTCTTGGCCGATTTAAGATATTCTAGATTTTTGTGATCAGTATAGACCAGGATCGGGTGGGAAGCGCCCTCGAGGAGGTAGCGCCATTCTTCCAGTGCCGCCTTGATTGCCAGCAGTTCACGGTCGCCAACATCGTAGTTCCGCTCCGCCTCCGAAAGCTTGCGGGAAAAGAAGGCGACCGGATGCCAAAGTGACTTAGGCCCCTGTCTCTGAGAGAGCACTGCCCCAACCGCAATTTCCGAGGCATCCACCTCCAGGATATAAGGCAGGGTTGAATCAGGGTGTCTTAAGATTGAGGCAGATACAAACAGGTCCTTTAGGGTCTTGAAGGCTTCTTGTGCCTTAGAAGTCCATTGAAATTTTTGACCCTGTTTGGTCAGCTCGGTGATGGGGGAAATGATGGAGGAAAATCCTTTGATGAATTTCCTGTAGAAATTAGCAAATCCTACAAACCGTTGGACCCCTTTCCTGTCAGAGGGAGCGGGCCAGTCTAGGATAGCTGAGATCTTCTGGGGATCCATCTCTATTCCTTTCACTGAAATAATTAGACCAAGGAATTGAATACTTTGCTTTTTCAAAAACACACTTCTCCGGTTTGGCGTACAGACCATGAAGACGGAGTCGGGCTAGGACACTTTTCACATGTTCCCGATGCTCGGCTAGGGAGGAAGAAAAGATTAAGATATCATCTAAATATACTATCACAAACAGGTCAAGGTAATCTCTGAAAACATCATTTACAAAATGTTGGAATGAAGCAGGAGCATTACATAGTCCAAAGGGCATAACCAAATATTCGTAGTGCCCAAAACGAGTACGAAAGGCGGTCTTCCATTCATCGCCCTTACGAATGCGGACGAGGTTGTAGGCACCCCGAAGGTCTAGTTTGGAGAATACCTCGGCCGACCCCAGTCTCTGAAATAGTTCGGGCACTAACGGTAGGGGATAACGATTCTTTATATCGTGACCTTGTTAAGTGCCCGATAATCCACACATGGGCGCAGGGAATGGTCCTTCTTCTGGACGAAGAAGATCCCTGCACCTGCCGGGGAGGTGGATGCCCGGATAAAACCGTTCTTCAAATTATCGTCCAGGTAGGTTTTCAGGGTTCCCAGCTCTGTCTCAGATAAGGGGAAAATCCTTCCGAAGGGAATCTCTGCCCCCGGGAGCAATTCGATAGGGCAGTCATATGGTCTGTGAGGGGGTAAAGTCTCAGCGCCCTTTTTGCTAAACACATCCAAAAAGTTGTGATAAACCTTGGGCACAGCCTGTCGGATCTCGGTGTCCGTTTCTAAGCAAAGCAGCGCAGAAGAATCCGTGTTGGCGACTGGGAGACAGTGCTGACGGCAGTAGGCAGATGGAAACTCAATTCCTCCAGTGGACCAATTAATGAGAGGGTTGTGGGCCTTCAACCAGGGCATGCCAAGGATAACGGGAAAAAGTGGGGACTTAATAATGTCCAGACACAGAAGCTCCTGGTGGGTTCCGGCAATGGTGGCACAAAGAGGGGACGTCTCCTGGGTCACTGGTCCGGACTTAAGGGTGGAACCATCGGCCAAGTAAATTGAAAGTCCTTTTACCCTAGGCCGGAGAGGAATGTTGTTCTTTAAGGCAAAAGACAAGTCCATAAAGCCGCTGCAGGCCCCAGAATCAATAATTGCGTTGATGCTGATAGTCCTTCCTGAGAGCTGCAAAAGAAGAGGCACAGCCAGATGAGAGATGTTACTAGGCAAGGTAGAAGGGGAAGCAGGAGGTATGAGAAGGCACTTACGCGATTTGGCAGGGCAAGTGCGAACATAATGTCCCGGTTCTCCACAGTAGAGACAAAGATTGCCGGCTCTTCGGCGTTGGCGCTCCTCAGGCGTCAAAGATGGGCGAAGTAGTCCCAGTTGCATAGGTTCTGAAGAATCCGGAGAGGGTGGAACAGGAGCAGAAGGGACCGGAGGGTTGGAACTAGGAACCCGTGGCAACATCCAGACAGGGCGAGAGGTAGAAGAAGAACGCTCTAGGCGACGTTCTCTTAGGCGCCTATCGATCTGGACTGAGAGGTCAATGAGCGCTTTGAGGGTTTCAGGGATACCCACGCGAGCCAGTTCATCTTTTAGTGATTCCGAGAGACCCATGCGAAACTGGTAGCGGAGGGTCGAGTTATTCCAATCAGTGTCGGAGCTCCAGCGTCTAAACTCAGACACGTAGTCCTCCACCGGCCTGCGACCTTGTTGGAGCGCGTGCAGGGCTGCTTCAGCGGTGGCAGCAAGCTGGGGGTCCTCGTACAACCGAGACATCGCTTGGAAAAAGGCGTTTAGAGAGTCCAGAGAGGGATCCTTCCGTTCCAGAAGACGATGTGCCCAGGCCTGAGGTTCGTCGGTCAGTAGAGAAATGACGAACCCCACTTTTGTTGCCTCGAGAGAAAAAGTCCGGGGTTGTAGAGCGAAGAAGAGCTCGCAGGAGTTTCGAAAGGCCCTGAACTTGTTTCGGTTGCCAGAGCAGCGGTCTGGAGTAGGGACCCTTGGTTCAGGCGGCATCATTACCACTGAAGGTGGAGCTGAGGGTCCGGGGGCGGCTGGAGTTGAGGCAGACAGGGCCTGGACCTGTTCTTCCAGACGGCCGTAGCCTTCCTGCAAGTTCTTCACGGCCTGGGTAAGGCCGGCTAGATGGCGGCAAAGCTTGTCCATTGGGGAGGCTCCCTGCGTGGGCTCGGACATGGCTGTCCTGTACTGTCACGTACCTGGTTGGAGAGCCCAACAGTGCAGGGAGCTGCGCCTCATAAACCTCCGGCTCGAGAGCCCCTGGAGATGGAGACAGGGATTCCAGAGTTCGGAGGGCACAAGTGCCAAGCCGGGTTGCAGCAACGGAGATCCACCACCAGCTGGTGCAGAAGGTCAGGCAGAGGACGGAATGCAGTAGACAACGGGGACAGCAGGAACAGGTAACTGACTGGAACGGCAGGTGCAGCCGGCGCTGGAAGCCGGGTAGGAACAGCAGGAGCGGCTGGCACTGGCAACCGGGCAGGGATGGCAGGAACAGCTGGCACTGGCAGTCAGGCAGGAACAGCAGGATTAGCAGGTGCTGAAGCTCAGGTGGGTGCAGCAGGCGTGGTCAGAGGCGAGCCGGGTCGGTAACTAGCGGGCAGCAGAGGTACACAGCAGAAGGCAGAAATGTGGTCAGTCAGGCAGAGGGTCGGAGGCAGGCAGCAATCAAACAAGGTCAAGAACAGGCCGGGTACAGTATCAGGAACAAGCAGGAACGGGTAGCAGAAGTCACAGGAACGCTGTAGACAGGACAGCACGGGAGAACAGGAGCTGATTACCTAAATAGCCTGTTGGGAGCCAAGAACGGTCGCACGGCGAGTTTGCGTGCCCCCGCCGGTAACCGTGCTCCCATTCGTGACCCCGCGTACCCGCGTACGCCCGTTCGGTTCATCGCGCACCCGCGTACGCTCATTCGTGTCAACGCGCACCCGCGTGCGCCTGTTAGGGACTACGTGCACTCGCGTGCGTTCGTTCGCGCCAGCCCGCGTCCGAGGACACCAACGAGCTTCTTGTACAGGAAATCTGCGGGTGAGTTTTCTATGTACGATCGGGACGGTCGATCGATCGTGACACCCTTTCAGAAAGTGATGGACTCATTCTCAATTCCCACCTCTCATTTCTTCCATTACCGACAATGCATCAGTTATATCACCCAAACTTGTAAGGAGGACTCCCGTCGATTTCAATCAAGCTTAATGGATCAGCTGATACGCGATAAATGTTTCAGAATCTCAGATATCTATAAACCTCTTCTGCAACGGTCGAAGCCACCTGCATCCTCTACCTCCATTGCAAACTGGACCTCAGCCTTCCCGGACACCGATCTTGTCCATAAGATTCTGCTTGGTCTCAACAAGGTACTGCACCTGACGCCTAATGAAACCTGGAGGGAAACTCAGCTTAAGATTGCCCACAGGGCCTACATTCCTTTTCTTTCTCCCAAATCCAAACGCGATGGAGCCTCTTGCCCCCACTGTCATCACTCGAAGCCACCCCTCTCTCATCGTTTATGGTCTTGCCCTATTATATCCACCTTCTGGGACCAGGTCTTGGCTTTCATTTTCGACGTCACTTTGATGAAATTACCTAAATAACCTCTACTCCTAATCTTCGGATATTGGGACCCCATTCTGTTACCATGGTCTACTTCTTCAGGCACTGGACCCTCTCTAGGGTCACATTCAACGCGAGCTATAGTGGACTGGATCCTGTTATGTTTACTTTTGGCCCGTCGTCTCATACTACGATTTTGGCTACTGCCTTCTGGCCCTCCAGCCTCCCAACTCCACAAGGATCTTCTATCCCTTTTACACACAGAGAGGCTCACGACAGATTTCTCCCATGTTAAACAAAAAGCGGCCTTCCTCGCCAGGTGGCAGTTGTTCATGACCACAACCATGTCACTACAGGATCAACGCGCATTGGATCAACTCTCTTTTATCTACAATGATTCGCTCCATTTCTGATACCACTTTGTGACTTTTCTACATAGGCCGAATCTCCTCAATTCTCTTCCACACCAGGATCCTTCTATGTGGACATTACCATTGAACCCCCCTCTTCCATGTCCCTCCCTGTTCTTTCTTACCTCCCCTATTTCTTTCAATACATTGCTTTATAAGTTACAGTTAGGCATTTGGCCCTTGGGGAGCCGGTTTTATCGCCTGCTCTATTTAAGGTTCAAAACAGTCGCTGATCCATCCAGTCTGGTCATTATTGCCCTCGGTTTCCATAATTTCACTGTCTTTGAACGTTTCTATGACTCACGGTTCTCTTTTGCCCCAGAGATTGACCTGGATATGTACCTCTTCTGTAATGAATGTGCCTTAACATGAGTCTATGTATTTTCTTTTTCCTAATAAAAATTATTATAAAAAATAAATAAATAAATAAATAAATAAATAAATATTTCTTATACATACTATTACAAATCACTTTGTTTAGCATTCATGTTATTTCCACATTATCAACATTCATAAAAAAAGATAAGGGGTAAGAAAGTTCACACTGGGTACCCGGCCGGATCGATCCTTAATAAAAAAAAATAAAAATAAAATAAAAAAAAAGAAGGGGGAGAGCTTTCTTCACCCTAGTGATCCCAGTTTTCCTCTTGTGATCTTATCTTACCCTTACTATTTCCTCTCCCCCGTGACTCCTTTTCTTAATTTCAATATGTGATATATATATATATATATATATATATATATATATATATATATATATATATATATATATATATATATAAGGTCGAGATTCCTCTCCCTCTATCCCCACTCCCTCCTTCCATGAATTTATATAAGTGTTCAATAAAAAAAAAAAAAAAAAAAATTAAAAAAAATAATAATAGTTTAACCATTAATTTATAATTCATTTCTTTTGTCCTTGTATCCATTGAGGTGGAATGGATATAGTCCATGACTTTCCCTTTCAATTTTTCGGAAATTGATTGATTCAGTTCACCTTCCCATCTCCCCAGTGGTGACATAGCCTCATCCTCCATCAAAGTTATTAAGATCCTATATATTTTAGAGATCCCCTGTCTACCCAATCCCCCTCGGTCCATCAGTTTTTCCCAGGGATTTAGACTATCTCCTGAGTGGAGAGGTTTAGGGAGGGACTCTACAAAGTGTTGGAGTTGTCTATACCCCCATCCGTCCCACGGTGTTCTACCATATTTCTCTCATAACTCTGCTAGAGAAGACAAGCTATTTGCTTTTATCACGTCCCTTAATCTCAATTGGTCCCTATGGGTCCATTTTAAGAACATTTTATTTTCTTTCCCCGGGGGAAAATAATTATTTCCTGACAGGGGCATTAAAGGGCTATTATTTTGTCCTACTGTACCTTTAAGTACCCCATCCCATGTTCTTAATGTTTCCATTGTAATCAGGGATATTCCTCTAGGGAGACCTCTGAACTTCATTGGAATCCAGATGGTCTGATTCAGGACAACTTTACTCATGTTATCTTCTAGTAATACCCATTTTTTATATGGGGCATTATAAACCCAATCCAAAATTCTCCTCACTACCGCTGCTATATGGTATTTTTGTAAGTCTGGAAGGGATATCCCTCCCTTTTCCTTAGGTCTACTCATTGTCTTATAGGAAATACGACTTCCTCTTTTATTCCATATAAATTTCTGGATCAAGGATTTAATAATTTTAAAATAAGCCTTTGGGACATTAATCGGGAGACTTTGGAAGATATATAAGGCTTTTGGGAGGATCATCATCTTAATTACACTTATCCTACCGAACCATGACAGTCTATGTGCTGGATATCCTTTAACCACTTTCAGACCGGACCAATTTGCTGGTCAAAGACCAGACCACTTTTTGCGATTCGGCACTGCGTCGCTTTAACTGACAATTGCGCGGTCGTGCGACGTGGCTCCCAAACAAAATTAACGTCCTTTTTTTCCCACAAATAGAGCTTTCTTTTGGTGGTATTTGATCACCCCTGCGGTTTTTATTTTTTGCGCTATAAACAAAAATAGAGCGATAATTTTGAAAAAAACGCATTATTTTTTACTTTTTGTAATAATAAATATCCCCCAAAAATATATAAAAAAACATTTTTTTCCCTCAGTTTAGGCCGATACGTATTCTTCTACATATTTTTGGTAAAAAAAATCGCAATAAGCGATTATTGATTGGTTTGCGCAAAAGTTATAGCGTTTACAAAATAGGGATAGTTTTATAGCATTTTTATTAATAATTTTTTATTATTTTTTTTTTACTAGTAATGGCGGCGATCTGTGATTTTTATTGTGACTGCGACATTGTGGGGGACCCATCGGACATTTTTGACACATTTTTGGGACCATTGTCATTTTTACAGTAATCACTGCTATATAAATGCAGTGATTCCTGTGTAAATGACACTGGCAGTGAAAGGGTTAACCAGTGGGTGGCAGTGTAGGGGTTAAGTGTTCCTAGGGGTGTGTTACTAACTGTGGGGGGGTTGGGCTTTCATTTAGTGTACACTGATCTCTGCTCCAATCACATGGAGCAGAGATCAGCATCACTAGTTGCTAGGCAGAATGGAAAAATGTTGTTTATACAGCATTTCCTCCATTCGGCCGCTCCGTGAGACGATCGCGGGGATGCCCGCGGCGATCGAGTCCGCGGGTCCCGCGACCGGACTCACGGGGGTCCCGACCAGCGCGGGAGCGCGCCGCAGGCGGCGCGCTCCCGATGCCACGGCGGCAACGAATATTGGACGTACATGTACGCCAATATGCCTGCCCGTGCCATTCTGTCGACGTACATCGTCGTGCGCTGGTCGGGAAGTGGTTAAGATCTTGTTTAATTCTATTTAAGAGAGGGAGATAGTTATCCTGATATAAATCTGCTACTGATGTCGATAAGTATACTCCCAGGTACTTTAGGCCCCTCTCCTTCCACACAAAGGGGAAGAGAGCTCTAAGTTCTCTTCCCTCCTTTGGGGAAGTGTAGACATTTAGTATCTCAGTTTTCTCCTTATTTATCTTAAAATTTGAGACACTCCCATATTCATCTAACTCCTGCAGGATCCTAGGGAGAGACTGCTTAGGATTTGTTATATAAAGCATAATATCATCTGCAAATGCAGATATTTTATGCTCGTTCCCTAAGACCTCTATTCCTTCAATTTCATAATTCGCTCTTATAGATGCCAAAAGGGGTTCCAAAGAGAAAATGAAAAATAAAGGGGAAAGTGGGCATCCCTGATGTGTCCCATTATAGAGCCCAAAAGAATTTGACAGAGTTCCGTTCACCTGAATCTGAGCTGTGGGGTTGGAGTATAGAGCCTCTATCCACCTTAACATTCTTGGGCCAAAGCCAAATTTATGTAGTGTCTGCAGCATATATTCCCACTCTAACCTATCGAAGGCCTTTTAAGCATCTACCGATAGAAAAAGGGAAGACTGCTTCCTCTTTTTAGCTTCATGCATTAAAAGGGTTGTCCTCAAAATATTGTCCCTCGCCTCCCTCCCTGGTACAAAACCTGCCTGATCACCTTCTATGCAATCTGGCATATATTGTTTCAATCTCTCCGCCAAGATCCTTGCATACATTTTTACATCCTCATTAATCAGAGAGATGGGTCTAAAGCTGGAACATAATGTTGGGTCTTTCCCTTCCTTTGCTAGTATAGTTATAAAGGCCCCCAGAGCTTCCTTACGTATCTCTCTTCCTCCCCCGATTGAATTCATATACTGATAGAAATAGGGTGTCAAAGGTCCCATAAACTTTTTAAAGTATAGTGATGTGTACCCATCGGGCCCTGGACTTTTCCCATTCTTGCTATCCTTAATTGCCCTCTCTATTTCCTCCTTAGAGATATCCCTATCGAGTATACCAGCATCCTCCTCTTTTATCCTTGGTAGCTCTACCTTCCGAAAATATTGCTCGATTTTTCCCCTTCTATTTTGTTTATCCTTGGGGTCCTGACTGTCATTCACCTTATATAATAGCTGATAATATTCTGAGAAGATGTTACTAATGTCTCTTGTTGAATATTTCATTACTCCCTTCTTGTCTTTAATTTTTGCAATATAATTATAGTTTCTTCTAGGTTTAATAACCCCTGCTAGAACTCTCCCCAGTTTGTTACCAAATTCATATTGCCTTTTGGCAGACTTCAAAAAGACCTGCCTAGTTTCCTGCTCTAATAGCTCTCTCAATACTTCCCGTTTTCCTGTTAATTCGACCATTATTTTATGGTCGTTTAATCCTTTATGTAACTGTTCCAACTCCTGGATTTCCTGTAAGATCAATAGTTTTCGCGCTATCCATATTTTCCTTCTTTTGGCTGCTTCCGCTATCAATCTCAGCTATCTTCAGCTATCTCAGCACTTCAATCTGCCATGATCACCCCTCCCTCCTTAAAACGTTCTAATTTATTCAATACTTTCCCAAAAAACGGGCAGGGAAGAGAATTAGGACAGTAAACATTAACCAATGTGTACATTTTATTAAAGATAGAGCCTTTAATAAGTAAGTACCTCACTTCAAAATCCGATTCCATGGCTTTTAGAATAAAGGGAGTATTTCTATCAAATCCAATGGCAACTCCTCTAGACCTCTTACTAGAGGAATATCCATGGAACCAGGTTAGGTAATTTTTAGAATTCAAACCACTACTATGTGACCATTTAAGGTGAGTCTCTTGTAAAAAAGCAATCTTTGAAGACCACTTTTTCAATTCCTGTGAGATCTGGTATCTCTTGTTAGGGCTGTTTAATCCTCTCACATTATACGTAACAATCTTCAGGGGGGCCATTTTTCACAGGAATTAAATGTAACCATCCGTAAACGTTCCATCATGATGCCAAAATCAAAAAAAAAATATTTTTTTTTTACCAGGATCGATCCAGTCAATACACCGTACAGTAATCAATGTGAAAAAACATATTCTTCCCCACCCATATTATCTCCCCTCCCTCCCTGCCCCCCCACCCCTCCCTCCTCCCTACCCTCTGTACATTGAATATCAATGTTATCGTCCTCCAGGCTAGCACTTATTACAAGATCCCAGCCCTGGTTGGACCTTCCTTGAGGGATTATAAGTGCCCGCACGGGCCCCCGGGCCTCACACCCTTTCGGGCACCGCCCGGCCCCCGGCACACTCCTCCCCCCTGAGGCGAGACTACTTAAATTCGTCCCTGCCCAAAGAATTCTATCTCTTCCCTTCTTTTTTTTTTCTCTCTTTCTCCTACCCTTCCTGCCTTATTCATACCGCAAAACCTATTATATATTTATACATTTGCCCAAATTTTTTCCTTTCTTTCTTTTTTCCCCTTCTTTCCCCCTCTTCCTACCCCTTCTCCTCCCCTCTTAGGAGCGCTATGCTCTATTCCAAGACTGATCTCTCAATTTTAGCCAATCTGGGGGCTTCTTCTCCCAGTTTTCTAGATTGACACATGGCATATCTAATTTATTACAAAATTCTTTCAAGTCCTCTGGAAATCGTAAAGTAGCTGATACTCCCTGATTTTTAGCTATCAGGCATGCTGGAAAACCCCATCTGTAAGTAATCTTCTTCTCTTGTAGTTGATTTATTAAAGGTTTAAGGGCCCTTCTGCGGCTCAGTGTCTCTTGTGAAAGGTCTGAAAAAATAAACAACGTAGCTCCCTCATATTTAATGGCTTCAGAACTTCTCGCGTCTTGCAGGACTTGTTGTTTTACTTCATACTGGGTAAATCTCACTATTATATCTCTCTCCATCTCAGATCTTAACTTCACCTTTGTTTGTATTCTATGTAGTCTATCAAAAGCTATGTGAGATGTTACTTCTCTTTTCATTATTTTGTTAAACACTTCACGAAGCGCTGTCTCTAGCTCAGTACTTCTTATGGATTCTGGCAAGCCGCGGATTCTTAGTTTATTTCGTCTATTCCTGTTTTCCTGATCCTCCAATTTATAGCTAATGTCTCTCATTTCTGTCCAATCCAGGTCCGCCCTTTTCTGTAGTTCCAAGATAGTTTTTTTTTGTTCTTCTAATTGTATTTCCGATTCTTCTACCCTCTTTAAGACATTCTGAATATCTGCACGAGTTGCTTTTAGTTCACCTTTAATCATACCTTCCAGATGTGACAACATTTCCGCCATGTCCTGTTTAGTAGGGAGTGATTGGGGGTTAACTCCTTCCTTTTCTAATTCCCACATTTTTCCAAACTCCTTTTGCTGGTGTCGTTCTCTTGAACCTTTCTGTGGGGTTATTCCTTCTTCTATATTGGGATTTATGCTTATCTGTCCTTCCTGGGCAGGGGGCATTCCCTCCCCCTTCTCCATGTCCTGTTCCCCCCTCTGATCTCCTCTACCCTGGGCCATATAAGTTTTTATAGAATTCCCTTTCCCACTATCTGCTTGACCCGCTTTAGCTCCCCTCCTTACCATTGTACCCTCTTACCCCTCTATCCACAATATAGCTTTCGAATTTACGCTGATGAATGTTAATGCTGTCTTACTTTGTTCACCTACCTATTCTCCTCCAGAAGCTATAGTTATTATAATCTCTAGGTAACAGATACCTTTTCCCTGTCTGCTCCCTTTCTTCTCTCCCTCCCTGCCCGGTACTAAAGTGCTGGAGTGCTATGTGCTATATACTATATACGACCAATTGTATAGATTATTTTCTTAGTGGTTTACAATTTTCAATTTTCCAAAAAACACGAATTATAAATCATAATATATACCTCAACAGTTATAAATCATCTATCTATATATATATATATATATATATATATATATATATATATATATATATATATATACATACATATACATACATACATACACAGAGCAAGAAAAGAGAAAGAAAAAAAAAGGGGGGAAAAAAAAAGTAAAAAAACTCAGGCACAGCTGGTGTAGGTCCACTAAAGTGTAAAAAAAAAAAAAAACACCTTTGCAAAAGTTAATAAGTGAAAAAGGTGCAACACATGCAAAAAGTGCAAGATGTCACTAAAATGTGCCAAAAAAAAAAAAAAAAACAAGAGAAAGAACAAAAAAAAAAAAAAGAAAAAAAAAAAAAACAAAGGGGGGGGGGGGAGAAAAACAAGGCACTGTCAGTGCAAAATCCGCAAAAAGTGCAGAAAGTGCAGGTAATGCTCAAGATGCCAAAGTGCAAAGATGTGCAGATCCCAAAAAAAAAAAAAAAGGGGGATGCCGAAGGTGCAAAATAGTGCACAAAATGCCAAAAATGCAGGTTATTCAAAAATAAATAAACTTTTTGGGGTGAAGGAGGATAAATCGAACCTAGGGCTAGCGGAGGGGAATGGGAAGGGGATACGGAGTGGAGGGGGGAGCACTTGTAAGGATTGAGGTAGTTATTTATTATCTCCCTTACTAGGACGTACCTAAACTAAATCATACGCCTTTTTATCTACTAAAAAAAAAAAAATGGGGGAGGGGGGGAGGGGACACACAAAAAAAATATATATTCCCATTTAGATAACAATAAACAATTATATCACATGTCCACATATCCAATCAGTTGATAATTTTAAAAAAGTGATATCCAGTAATGTCCAAAAATTTCAGCTGTAGGGAGAAAAAAATATATATCCAGTATTCATATGTCCTAATGTCTGATCATCCGGGAGGGAAAGAAAGAGGATATTGTCCAGTAGTTTCACCAGGAACCTGCACCCACAATTTATATTGAATTCATAAATAGCTACTTCAAACAATAAGTGTTTATAATTTACAATTCATGCATTCATATAGGTTCCGCAGCTCAAACTCCCCCAATCTCTGTCTTTCCTGTAGCAATATGTCATATATTCCACTAAAAAGGAAGGGGGGTTTTTGTATAGGTCAATGCTTTCTTACTTCAGCTATCTTCAGCTATCTCAGCACTTCAATACAATACAGTTTGTCTCAGTTCACATCCCCCTGCAACTCAGCAATAAAGAAGGGGAGAAAGATAGTGGCGGCAATAGAAACATAATTGATTGATCTATAAGCAGGAGAAATTTCAACCTCATCCAGCCTACCGCAGCAATCAGTGGAAAGTAATCAGAGTAAGCAGAGATTTCTTGTTTTCCCGCAAACTTCAAATCTCAAGATCACCGTGATACAGCTGTATAGCTACGGCAGCTATCTGCTTTCTCTCTCCCCCTTACCACCTCTATGCCGCCTCACTAACGTCCTTTTCTCGTTTCGGGTTTCGTCGTCAGATGCTCTCTCACATGGGGGAGGCTCGGTAGCGATCTCCATACTAGTCCACATCCCTCACACCGGGGGTCCCGGATCACTCCTCCTTCCGCTGACCTCCGTCGCCTCCTTCACCTCCCACCTCCGCTTCAGCTATGCTTCAGCTCTGCTCGTCTAGCAGACTTGCATCTGGCTCTATATAAGAATCTGGCGGCAGGTACTTTGGGCTCCGGGAACTCCTTGTCACTAATACGCTACAAACATGCTTTCAGCTCACCTCTGGGGATGCGCGCCTCCGGCCTCGGCGTTCAGCTGGTGTGTGGCGCCATCTTCCGTAGCTCCCCTGAGCAATTGTATGCCTTCTACTGTGTGGATGCTGTGTCGCAACCTGTTTCTGGTAATCAAAAGCTTGGTCGGGAATCCCTATTGGTATGAGATCTTGTTTATTGAGGGGTTTTGTGATGGTCTGCAGTTGGCGCCGCTGTTGGCGGGTATATTGGGAGATGTCAGCAAAGAGTTGTAGCTTTTCATAAGGGTGTGGGAGTTGATCGAGGCGTCTTGATTTTGTGAGAAGCATATCTTTGGCGTGGAAGAATTGTACCCACATCAGGGTGTCTCGAGGTACTTACTGCAGGTAAGTGAGGAGGCTTTGGGAGACAATGAATTAGATTGATGATGGTTTCGACCAGTGGAAGGCCTGGTAGGAGTGTTGAGAGTAGTTTCCTAGCGTATGAGGCAGCTGCCCCTTTTGCCCTGCCTTAAAGACGGCCCTGTACACACGGTCGGGGAATCCATCGGAATGTGTCCTATCGGACCGTATTGTCGGATAATCCGATTGTGTGTGGTATGCATTGGACTGATTCCGTCGGAATATCCGTCGGACCAAGTTTTCCAACTTGCTGGAAATATTTTCTGACAAACTGGTCCGATCGCACATACTCCGATCATGTGTAGCCTACTCCGACGGACAAAGTGCCATGCATGCTCACATTCAAATTCCGACACGGAAGCGCTCGTTCAGGTAAAACTACTGCTCGTAAGCGATATAGCACATTCGTCATGCTGCAATGTTAAAAATTCTTTCATCAAGCGCATTCTCTTGTTCTTTACAATGCTGCAAGAAGGAACTTCTTTTGATGCTCATAGTCACACACACTTCTCCCGAACGTATTTCATTACTCTTTTTTTTAACCATTTCAGCAATACAATTTTAGTTTGCGTCACATCTACACAATTTTAGATTTTGTTTATTCTTTTTTGGATGCTTTTTTTTTTTTGGATTCCCTAAAAATCTCCTTTAAAGAGGAAGTAAACCCTGATGAGTTTACTTCCTCTTTCATTCCCTGCAAAGGCAAAGCATAATGGACTACTATGCATCGCATAGTAATTCATTATGTGTCACTTACCTGACACAGGAGCCAGCGAAGTCGCCGCTGTCACCTGTAGTCCGCCGCATCCATCTTCTTGGTGGGGTCTCGCAGCTCCGCCGCTGTCATTCGGCGAAGCCGCGATGATGTCACTCCCGCGCATGCGCACGGGAGCCGACACGCGCGGCAGCTCCGTCGTTGAGAATGCCGCGCTCAGTGCGCCTGCGCGCCGCTGTCTACGGCGCATGCGCTGTAGACAGCGGTGCCTGTTTTCGGGCAAATATCTCCTAAACCATATAGGTTTAGGAGATATTTCTTGAACCTACAGGTAAGCCTTAACCAGTTGCCAACCGCCGCACGACGATGTACGTCGTCAGAATGGCACGGGCAGGCATATGGGCGTACATGTACGTCCCTGCCTTCCCGCGGGTGGGGGGCCCGATCGGGCCCCCCCCGGTGCCAGCGGCGGTCGGAATCCGTTCAGGAGCGATCCGGGATGAGGGGGCGGCCATTCATTCATGGCCACCCCCTCGCGATCGCTCCTGATGAATGGAATTGCAGCATGACATCACTTCCTCTCCTGTAATGTAAACACAGGCAGAGGAAGTGATGTAATCTCTCCTCCGTGTCGGTATTTTTCGTTCCGGCACCGAGGAGAGAGGATCGGTGAGTTGCACCAACACTACACTACGCAGTAGAACATGCCAGGCATACTTTCACCCCCCCCCCCTTCACCCCCCGATCACCCCCCAATCACCCCTGCACCCCCAGTCACAGTGACACCAATTGCATTTTTTTTATTTATTTTTTTATTATTGCATTGGTGTCATTTGTGACTGCAATAACTGTTAGGGCAGTTAGGGTTAGCCCCCTTTAGCTCTAGGGTACCCCCCTAACCCCCCCAATAAAGGTTTAACCCGTGATCACCCCCCGTTGCCAGTGTCACTAAGGCTGGGTTCACATTGCAGCGGTTTATGAGAACGGATGTGATTTGCACCGCACTGCAGTACAAATCACATCCGATCTCTGTGCGATTCGAGTTCAGCCATACAGATAGTATGGCTGAATTCGCATCGCACCCGCCGCAAACTCGCACGGGACCCTTTTTTTGGTCCGCAGCAGAATTGGATCGCATGGGTGTTCACACCATGCGATCCGATTCCTGTCCGAGTTTGCAGATCGCACTGCGATATGCGAACTGATCTGGGGGTGTCATTAACATTTCACTGACACTCCCAGCAGTTCGCATAGGGCAGTGTGAACTGCCGCCGGGAGGCATGCGATGCGGGAACCCGCCGCGGATTCGCGGCGTTCCCGCATCGCTCCAGTGTGAACCCAGCCTAATAAGCGATCGTTTTTCTGATCGCTGTATTAGTGTCACAGGTGACGCTAGTTAGGCAGGTAGGTATTTAGGTTCGCCGCAGCTTTTTATAGCGCCAGGGACCCCCATATACTACTGCATAAAGCCCCCTGATTGCCCCCTAGTTAACCCTTTCACCAGTGATCACCATATACAGTGGTGTGAATAAGTGTTTGCCCCCTTCCTCAATTCCTGTTCCTTTGCATGTTTGTCACACTTAAGTGTTTCGGAACATCAAACCAATTTAAACAATAGTCAAGGACAACACAAGTAAACACAAAATGCAATTTGTAAATGAAGGTGTTTATTATTAAAGGTGAAAAAAAATCCAAACCATCATGGCCCTGTGTGAAAAAGTGATTGCCCCCCTTGTTAAAACATACTATAACTGTGGTTGTCCACACCTGAGTTCAATTTCTCTAGCCACACCCAGGCCTGATTATTGCCACACCTGTTCACAATCAAGGCATCACTTAAATAGGAGCTGCTTGACACAGTAAGGTCCACCAGAAGATCCTTAAAAGCTACACATCATGCCGAGACCCAAAGAAATTCAGGAACAATTGAGAAAGAAAGTAATTGAGATCTATCAGTATGGAAAGGGTTATAAAGCCATTTCCAAAGCTTTGGGAATCCAGCAAACCCCAGTGAGAGCCATTATCCACAAATGGCGAAGACATGGAACAGTGGTGAACCTTCCCAGGAGTGGCCGGCCGCCCAAAATTACCCCAAGAGCGCAGCGACGACTCATCCAAGAGGTCACAAAAGACCCCACAACAACGTCCAAGGAACTGCAGGCCTCACTTGCCTCAGTTAAGGTCAGCGTTCATGCCTCCACCATCAGGAAAAGACTGGGCAAAAATGGACTGCATGGCAGAGTTCCAAGGAGAAAACCACTGCTGAGCAAAAAGAACATCAAAGCTCGTCTCAATTTCTCCACAACACATCTTGATGATCCCCAAGACTTTTGGGACAACATTCTGTGGACCGATGAGACAAAAGTGGAACTCTTTGGAAGGTGT
Organism: Lithobates pipiens; assembly: GCF_037356315.1. NCBI lineage: Eukaryota > Metazoa > Chordata > Amphibia > Anura > Ranidae > Lithobates > Lithobates pipiens. Next base: position 203,858,777 of record NW_027507784.1, on the reverse strand, counting down.
GTGTCCAAGTATATCTGGCGTAGAAGGAACACTGCATTTCATAAAAAGAACATTATACCAACAATAAAATATGGTGGTGGTAGTGTGATGGTCTGGGGCTGTTTTGCTGCTTCAGGACCTGGAAGACTTGCCGTGATAAAAGGAACTATGAATTCTGCTGTCTACCAAGAGATCCTGAAGGAGAATGTCTGACCATCTGTTCGTGTACTCAAGCTGAAACAAACTTGGGTTCTGCAGCAGGACAATGATCCTAAACACACCAGCAAGTCCACCACCGAATGGCTGAAGAAAAACAAAAATAAGACTTTGGAGTCCTGACCTGAATCCTATTGAGATGTTGTGGTATGACATTAAAAAGGCCGTTCATGCTCGAAAACCCTCTAATGTAACTGAATTAGGACAATTCTGCAAAGATGAGTGGGCCAAAATTCCTCCAGGACGCTGTAAAAGCCTCATTGCACATTATCGCAAACGCTTGGTTGCAGTTGTTGCTGCTAAGGGTGGCCCAACCAGTTATTAGGTTTAGGGGGCAATCACTTTTTCACACAGGGCCATGATGGTTTGGATTTTTTTTCACCTTTAATAATAAACACCTTCATTTACAAATTGCATTTTGTGTTTACTTGTTTTGTCCTTGACTATTGTTTAAATTGGTTTGATGTTCCGAAACACTTAAGTGTGACAAACATGCAAAGGAACAGGAAATGAGGAAGGGGGCAAACACTTTTTCACACCACTGTAACTGTTACAGGTGACGCTGGTTGGTTAGTTATTTTTTTATAGTTTCAGGGCACCCGCCATTTATTACCTAATAAAGGTTTAACCCCCTGATCACCCGGCGGGTGATATAAGTTTGAGGGTCAGATAAGGTCTGCGTCGCCCCAGGCAGCGTCAGATTAGTGCCAGTACCGCTAACACCCACGCGCAAAGCATACACCTCCCTTAGTAATATAGTATCTGATCAGATCTATATTAGCGTCGCCAGCAGTTTAGGTTTCCCAAAACACATTGTTAGCGGGATCAGCCCAGATACCTGCTAGCACCTGCGTTTAGCCCCTCCGCCAATACCAGCCCACCCAAGTGCAGTATCGATCGATCACTGTCACTTACAAAACACAACACACATAACTGCAGCGTTCGCAGAATCAGGCCTGATCCCTGTGATCGCTAACAGTTTTTTTTGTAGCGTTTTGATACAGTCGCTGACAGCCTAGGTGCTTTTTTACCTGTGAGTCTCACTAGTGTGCCCCTAAATTTAGGCGTGTCTACTTTCCAAAATGAGGTCATTTGGGGGGGTTTGGGCCATCTTGGCATTTTATGGCCTTCAAAACTGCGATAGGTAGTGAGGAGTGAAATCAAAAATTTACACCCTTAGAAATCCTGAAGGCGGTGCTTGGTTTTCGGGGCCCCGTACGCGGCTAGGCTCCCAAAAAGTCCCACACATGTGGTATCCCCGTACTCAGGAGAAGCAGCAGAATTTATTTTGGGGTGTCATTTCACATATGCCCATGGCATGTGTGAGCAATATATCATTTAGTGACAACTTTGTAAAAAAAAAAAAAAAGTTTGTAATATTCCCGCAACTTGTGGCAAAATATAAAATATTCCATGGACTCCACATGCCTCTCAGCAAATAGCTTGGGGTGTCTACTTTCTAAAATGGGGTCATTTGTGGGAGTTTTGTACCATCTTGGCATTTTATGGCCTTCAAAACTGTAATAGGTAGTGAGGAGTGAAATCAAAAATTTACGCCCTTAGAAAGCCTGAAGGCGGTGCTTGGTTTTCGGGGCCCTGTACGCGGCTAGGCTCCCAAAAAGTCCCACACATGTGGTATCCCCGTACTCAGGAGAAGCAGCAGAATTTATTTTGGGGTGTAATTTCACATATGTCCATAGCATGTGTGAGCAATATATTATTTAGTGACAACTTTGTGAAAAATAAATAAAGTTTGTAATATTCCCGCAACTTGTGGCAAAATATAAAATATTCCATGGACTTAACATGCCTCTCAGCAAATAGCTTGGGGTGTCTACTTTCTAAAATGGGGTCATTTGTGGGTGTTTTGTGCCATCTTGGCATTTTATGGCCTTCAAAACTGTGATAGGTAGTGAGGAGTGAAATTACAAATGTATGCCCTTAGAAATCCTGAAGGCGGTGCTTGGTTTCCGGGGCCCCGTACGCGGTTAGGCTTCCAAAAAGTCGACCACATGTGGTATCCCCGTACTCAGGAGAAGCAGCAGAATGTATTTTGGGGTACAATTCCACATATAACCATGGCATGTGTGAGCAATATATCATTTAGTGACAACTTTGTGTAAAAAAAAAAAATATATATTTTTTTGTCATTATTCAATCGCTTGAGGCAAAAAAATAAAATATTCAGAGGGCTCAACATGCCTCTTATCAATTTCCTTAGGGTGTCTACTTTCCAAAATGGGGTCATTTGGAGGGGTTTTGTACTGCCCTGCCATTTTAGCACCTCAAGAAATGAGATAGGCAGTCATAAACTAAAAGCTGCGTAAATTCCAGAAAATGTACCTTAGTTTGTAGATGTGACAACTTTTGCGCAAACCAATAAATATACAGTTATTGACTTTTTTTTTACCAAAGACATGTGGCTGAATACATTTTGGCCTAAATGTATGACTAAAATTGAGTTTATTGGATGTTTCTAATAACAAAAAGTAGAAAATATCATTTTTTTTCAAAATTTGCGGTCTTTTTACGTTTATATAAAAAATAAAAATCGCAGAGTCAGTCAAATACCTTTAAAAGAAAGCTCTATTTGTGGGGAAAAAAGGACGCAAATTTTGTTTGGGTACAACATTGCATGACCGCGCAATTACCAGTTAAAGCAACGCAGTGCCAAATTGTAAAAAGACCTCTGGTCATTGACCAGCAAAATGGTCCGGTCTGAAAGTGGTTAATCTAGGCTTACCTGTAGGTCAAAGTGGTTTGTAAGGGTTTACAACCACTTTAAAGACAGTTTGCTCATTTATCCTTTTTTTGGGGTGTTTTGTGTGTGTAAACTTACCACAACGTTATTGTATTTTTGAGATTTTCTTTTTCTTTTTTAATCTACAGGAGGTTGTTTAGTGTTGGTACCCCTTGTTATTCATTTCACTTATTTTTTGGGAAATGTACCTGCCTGCTCACAAATAAACTGGCCTTTTTTATAAGGAAAACACACACACAAGTATTTCATCAATCAAAAAAACCTTTATTTTGGTCGCAATAAACTAAAAAGAGGAACGCAGCACTGGAGAAACTTGTTACTTTGGTGCAGCCTTTGGCCCCCCAGGGCAGACATGAACAAATTAGACTAGAAAAAATTGGTGGCCTGAGGAGTACATATCTCAGGGAGAGAAGTCTGGTCCCAAAGTCCTAGAGAACAGGAAATTCAGATGCCATTTATGTCCCCAGGATGTGGATCTTCAAAAAGCTGCATCTTCTGGCAGACCAGACTGAACCCAGGCCATCACTCACTCGTCTTCCTTGGGCACTTCCCTCCAGGCATCCTTCGAGGCTGTGGCTGGGCTCCTGTAGTTGGGGCACGAGGAGGAGGGCGTTGGTCGACTTCCTGGCTGCCACTTGCCACAGCCTCCCCCCGACTGAGGTCTTCCTGTGTATGAAAAGGGGACATCGTTTTAGTTTTTTGATCATCAATCACACCATTTTGTGCTCCTGGCTTTTGCAAATTGAATGTTACCAAATAGAACAGACTATCATTCTGAGCCCAGGATTTTTCTTTCCCGTCTCAATCATTTTCGGTCACTACTGTCTCTTGAGATGTAAACTACTTTGATAAATCACAACTTACTGATCAATAAGAACATCTAGTTAACTTCATTAAATGTAACACAAGAAATATGTTCAACCATGCAATACCTGTCTCAAGCTGGGCCTCACCACATGTTGCTGCCTGGAAGGCCCAGGTTGGACATCAGAAGCCTCAGCTGGGGGTGAAGGATGCCTTGAAGGAAGACTGGAGAGTGGTGGCCTGAGTGGTGGCCTGGGTACCCCCTGGTCTACCAGAAAATGCAGCCTGTCAAAGTGAACCATCCTGGGGTAATAAACGGCATCTGTATCTCCTGCTCTCAAGGACTCCAGGTGCTTCTTTCTCTCCCTGAAATATGTAATCCTCATTGCCCCAATTTTCCTATTCAGATAGGCCATGTCTGCCGTGGGGACCATGATCCGCACCAAAGAAAGCAGTTTCTCCAGCGATGTGTTCCTCTTTGTTATGTCGACATAAAACTTGTTGTGGAACTGCCACAGGCAGAGCATCTCCTTGTAGAGTTCTAGGAATAGCCCCATAAAATTTTCATTTTGGAATGGATCCATATTGTCTGCAAGACACAACACAAGACAAACCCTTAAATACTAATAATGCCATTAAAAACCCTCCTAATCTTGTCCCAACATCGGCCTATATAGAAGCAGTCTAGTCTAGTGGAGCACCAAGTTAAAAATTTTACCTTCGTTTGCACGTTCATCACGTCCGTGCCTCACTTTCTTCCCAGATCGTACGGACGATACATGCGTGTTGCATTTTATATACAGTGCGCATGCGTGAAACTCCGCCCGCCCCTGACATTCTTTCTAGACTATTCCCCGCCCCTTCACTTCCGGCGCAGTGGGGAGAGCACATGGCAGAGAGAGCGCAGGTGCGCACTAATAATAGTTCCACTAACGAGGAGGGATTTAAGGCCTCAAATATGTCTTTTGGAGAGATGTTGGAGATGGTGGACATATTGAACAGGACCGACTATGATGGGAAGTATGGACCTTACCCAAACCCAAATATCAGAAAGGCCAAGATCATTAATAAAGTTGTGAAGAGTCTTCATAAGAATTTTGGGGTACGCCGATCCAAGGATCAACTGAGAAAACGCTGGTCAGACCTGAAACTGAGGGAGCACGAGCAGTACCTAAGGATCAAGCGTGTTCTTAAAAAAAGTAAGTAGTTGTCATGTGTTCATATGATTATTCTTGCTTGCATATATGCTCCATATGCTTTGATTTCATGTTGTGCATTTTAAAATGGCCACTTTCAAGTTCATGGTTTCATTCGTTCGTAAGAAAAATGGTCCTGCAGGGAAGTATTCCAGCTTAACAAAGTGTACCCAATAATGTTCTCACCTTGTAACTCAGCCCAAAAACACAATTGTACAACACTTCCAAGCAATGTTTCAGATTCCTATTTCTGCCCTCTGTGTGCTAATTATTCTTTGTTTACATTCTCATAGGGGAGAGAAGACTCTGCAAGTATGAAGACACCAGGGACCACACCCCTCCCAAAGAAGGCCAACTTCCAAAAGCAGAAACAGAGGAGCAGGAGCAGGAGGAGGAGGAGGAGGAGGAAGGAGAGATCGTGGAGGTTAGGCAAATTGTCACCACAACAGGTGAGTGTCAGAGAACACAGCTTCCGGTAAGCTCAGCAATGTATATCACCATATTTTTATTACATGGTGTGTTTTTTTGCTTTGTTTTGTAGGTGATGTGGAAGAAGATTCCTGTTTTACCAGTGAAAGTGCCCAGATCTTATCGGGAAAATAATGGGGTGCAATCGTGATTTGGAAATGATCCAACAAAACATCAATAATGTAAAAAATAAAATGAAGAACATCATTGATGTTTTGGGGAGAGTGTGAAACAACTAAAAATAGATAGGGTTTTATTTTTGCTCTTTTAAAAACAAAATGTTTTATTTATCGAAATTCCAAATTTGGAAGATGCACAGAGTGTGTAAACATGCGCTATCTCCCATCATGAGGGATCAATGTACATGTTTTGTGGAAAGTGTCTGAGATGAAGGGGTTGCAGCCCCAAAGCATGTACATTGATCCCCCATGATGGGAGCTAGCACATGTTGACACACTGTGTGCATCTTCCAAATTTGTTTTTTTCAGGGGTGACACCCCATGTGATGAAGGCAATATCAGCCCAGTTTGTACATACTCAGGTCTGATATTGTCTTCACTTTTCAAAGTTGAACTTTGTAAGTTCCTGTGTTCAGTATTTTACGGTTTAATACATGCCTGTATTATTTTGTCATAATAACAAAAACAACAAGGAAACAAAATTCTCATTAAACTCTATTTTGGATACACACAATTTATTGGTTTGTTGTAAAAACCTTTTCGAAACGCACATGTGAATGTGCTTGTATTAAAAAGTTTAATTATCAACAATGTGTGGCTTCCTTTTTCATTGCGCATAAAATGTATTTGTAGTCAAATTTTAGTTTGTGCTGAGAAGGAATGTAATTTACTAAAGGCAACTCCACTTTGCACTCCAAGTGCAGTTTCAGGTGTACTTTTGCAGTGCACTTGTAGTGCATAGTGGATGTGCCTTTAGAAAAAAGCACCCACAGTGATGTGTAAATTTGGACAATCATGCCATTTTCCTGCTGAAAATGAGCACGATTTTGGTCAGTAATGCACTACATACATTAGTTACAAAAAGAAGGTGTGTGTGTAGCAGACCCACAACATAATAACATTATCTGAAGAAGAGACTGTCCCCTCATCTCGCTCTGAACTTGGGTTTGCACTGTTGGTGAAAAAGGCACAACTTCCAAAAAAAGTGGGAGGCCACAGTCTGCCATTCCTGTGGCGTTAAAGGACACTGTGTAGTGAAACAAGAACAAAAATTAGTAATTTGACAAATCAACATTGCAAGCAGATTAGACACCCACATTTTTGGTCTAAATTAGTATAACATTTTGGGAACTGAGTATTTAAAGCCTAAAGTATAAGGTCCCCTTATGAGAGTCATCACCCCTCCACCCCCCCCCCCCCCCATATGATGGGCCCTTGCTAAAAAATGAGGGGGGATGTTTAGGACAGGTAACCCTCTCCACTTGATTGAGAGCTGAATGCCTAAATAATGTGTGATACTTTGTGAAGTCCCTCCTTACTTACACTATTGGCAGCCCACGGGACAGGTAAGAAGTGTCATAATAACAAAATGAAAACAAAATGGAAGCACATTTTGACATTCTGCTTTTACATAGCAAGAAAATGAATGTGTTAAAAAAAAAAAAAATGCATTTGAAAGTATTGAGGCAGGCCCTTACGCTACATGCTTTGGTGAATTCGTCCATAAATGTGACCATCAAAAAGGTAGGTATAGTGTGTATTGGGTTTGGTCAAGACATCAGATAGAGGATTGCTATCAGCTGAGCTAGCAGTTGGTGGGGGGGGGGGGGGGGTTCCTAATGAGTTTGGCACAACCCCAAAAATTTTAAAAAGGTCACTTTGCATGAATTGAAGCACACACATCACATTTGTAGACATTTTAGGGGGTGTTTAGGGGAAAACAATACTATGGAGCTGACAAAAAACATTGTTAAGTGACTAGACTATAGTTTGATGGGCCAAGAAGAGCATGGTGGGGAAGTTAGTGAGGCAAATCTGCATGAGGACAAAGGGGCAGAGCATAAGAATTAGACCAAATTGCAATGATGGTAATTAGGGAATGAGGAAAGAAATGCAAGACATTAGCAATCATGAAATACATAGAATATGATGTTAAAGGATAAAACTTAGCTTCATATAGTCCTTCTGCAGGACCTGAATGATGGCAGAACAGGTCTCTGGAATAATGATCCCCAGAGCCTGGGGGAAGATGCCTGGAGAGAACTTGAGGTCCTGAAGGCTTCTCCCTGTCGCCAAGTATCGCAACGTGGCGATGAGCCTCTGCTCCGGAGTGATGGCTTGCCGCATGCAGGTATCCTGCCTGGTGATATAAGGGGTCAGCAAAGCCAGCAGACGGTGAAAAACGGGGTCCGTCATCCGGAGATAATTCCTGAAATGATCAGGATTATTCTCTCAGATCTCACGGAGCAAAGGCATGTGCGAGAACTGGTCACGCTGGCGCAACCAATTCTTGGTCCACAAACGCCTCCCCTCCCTGTTCATGGACCGGGCTTGTGTCAAAGTAAGAACCCCAACACAAAGCCCCTGCACAGCACAAACTCTATGACGAGTACGTAGACGAAACATGGTTTGAAAACGGTCGGCTCGTCAGAACGGACACCAGAAAGCCCCGATAAACAGCAAGGCCTGAAAGAATGACCTGAATAGCAGAAGCAAGCAGACAATAAAAAATGCCTTTCAAAGCGTACTATACCAAGATATAGTCCACAATGAGAAACAAATACTTAATGACTGCACGCACTGATTATCAGATACGCAAAGACAAGCAGAAACCGAAGAGCAGTAGCGATCTGAATCACTAATGTGAAAAGCATGAATCGTCTCTCCCCAAACTTCTGTAAAGGTAGGTCCTTGCTCTGTTAGGTGCTCGATTTCCCTCTTCCTATCTTGCCTAGGCCGTGGTCTGGATGTACTTGGGAGTCCCATTCACCGGTGAGATAACCAAGACTCATACACGAGATGTATGTGAATAATGATTACATTTAATGTTTTGAATACAACAGGTTATATGCTGAGACAATAGGGGTGGCACCCTGTGGAGTAGCCAATCAGGGATCCCCTCGTAGCTATACACCAAACTTTTCCTAGTAACAGGTTTATTGACAGAACAAGCAGAATAAGCAGAAATCGTCTTCATGGCAAAGCACGTCATTAACCTTCACGAGATAAGGATGAGACTATGAGACTACAATATTCATCAACATTGTGCTAGTAGCTTGTGATCCAGACGTTCTAGGTCACAGACGTAGTTAAGGGAATATAAGATAACTGCATATCTTGGCTTTCTCTGTACAAACTCTCGCGGCCAAGGGCATTCTAAGAAAACAGCATATTTTCCAAATAGCGAGCATCTATGTCTTAGCAGTTAGAATTCTAGCTTGGTCATACAAAGTTAAAAATGGAAGACAGTATAACAAAATGGAGACTTGTTAATCCTTATAATCCCTCCTGTGATCATAACTTTGGCACGAAGTTATCGATCATCCTCTATACCAGACATTCTTGGAAAAAGCCATAAGTGCTTTCTCTTCGTCATTGGGCTTGGTTGCTATTGTTGGATGGGAAACCTTGGAGGCTGCTATGCAGCAGCACTTGGTGATCACATAGAACATTACTATCAACAACACTATCATCACTAATACGAGAAATATTTTCTTGAAAAATCCCAGTATGCCCCCCCAAATACCTCCAAACCACCCTCCTGTACCCGAGAAAAGGTTCCAATCATCTCCCAAGTTTTTTGCTTTCTGTAGGAGGGTCTGTCTTTGGGCTGAATGACTTTTGATAATATCGTAATAATCGGGTACCGACAGACTTTCCACAGGAACGGTGAAGTTGTATATGAAGGTGCAACACATCTCCGAATTGGCCATGAGGTTACAAATCCCAGTGATGGCGGCCAAAAGTTGTTCCTGCCTCATTTTTATCAGTTCCTGCACAGTTCGGATCTTACGAGTTTCTTCGTTTAGCAGAGAAACATCTCTGGAGGTAGAATTCACTACCCTAGAGATTATTTCAGCAAAAAGATCTATTTTATCTAGGGCATTCCACATTCCCGGGCTTCCAATGGAGGCGGCTAATTTTTCCCACCATGATGTTACTTGTCTCTTAGCCCTCCCGAACTCTAAATGCCCATGGGCAGGGGTCATTTTGATGTACTGATTGTCAGAGGCTATACCCATATATGGTACCATCCTGGCAATGGTGCACCAACCACCTGTAGAGGAATCTAGAGGGTAAGGTATGGTGGTGTGACATATTAGACCGCAACACACCATCCATCCATGAGGCAGATGAGGTGCTGGTATTATATCAGGGGGTTGGGATATGCCTGACCTGAGTCCAACTAGGCATAACCAATCTCCTAAACTCGTGGTGCTACTGTACTCTAGTAAAGTATCATTCATGTGGTAGGACTCTAACCAGTCTTTTAGGTCAGTATCGTCAAATGTTTCTGATGATAGTACACAGTCCATTATGTTATATAAAGACATGTTCCCTATCCTTTCGTCACTATCTCCAATGGTGGAAGTATTCAACCCCTGGATGTCAAACGTCCCATCCCGCAGAAACTTCCCTAAGTCTCTAAGGGTAAGATTTACTAGTGTGTTCCTACAGAATTGGCCATTGGGGATTTCCCCGTTTTCTTTCCAAGCTCCATTTAGGAAACAGAAGGATGGGGGTTGTGTGAAACCAGAGAAAATAAGGGGGGAGGGTCTGGTCGTTATATTGGCCATATGGTCTTGTGTCGTCTCGTTAAACAGGTCCTCTACTGGGAGGGGGATTCCCACTACTGGAATTTGATTCCTACCCGTTCCCATGTGGGAGCACACCCAACAGGGTGCCCCTTTTCCCATTACTTGACCAAACGCGTATTGCCATAAAAAATGATGTGGTATTGTTGGGGCTAAAGAAAACGTTTTACTGTCCTGGGGGGGTAGTTCGTTCCGTGCTACCATTACTCCTAAACCTTTGTTGTTATTATTATTATGATTACTGGGCCTTGGAACTAATGCTCTTCTGTCTAGTGATCGGTTCTCAGTACCTTTTGAGCTTCTTGTAAACCCACACGACCCTGTCATGATACATGTCATCATGACTATAGAAAAAAACACAAAAGTCAATACTATCGACCAGAGCAAAATGGTGTGTAGTACATACTGATCTTCTAAGCCCCTGTCTCTTTCTTTTTTCAAAGACTTCAGTCCGAGCTGGTGGAAGGAGGAGGAAAGTCCAGGGAGATTCTGCCGAACTGTTCCTGGAGGGTCTGTAGGTTAGTCTCTGGGGTCCCTTTGGTGGTGGCGTCCTCCTGTTGGTCTTGGGCAAGTGTCCTCTGGGGGTGTTCTGGAGTCGGTGGAGGTTCGGGGCATTTTTTTAGTCTGCTGGCATGGATCCACTGAGGGGTGTAGTCTGTGAGGACAGCAGTCCTGGAGACCTTCTCCACGTTCCATGGACCGGAGTAGATGGGCCCCACGTGCTTCCGTTGGGCAAGCTGCTTGATCAACACTTTATCCCCCGGGATGAAGGGGTGAGTAGGTTCTGTTGGAAGAGGAGAAAAGGTGACAGCAACTTGTTCATTATGTTCTTCTATTGTACTTACCAGATGTTTCACGTACTCTTCCTGTAAAGAATATAGGTTAATGTCAGTCTGTGCATCTAATGCTTTTAGTTGTGTTTGTGCTGGGACACCCATTAGGATTTCGAATGGTGACAAACGTGTCCTAGAGTGGGGGGTGGTTCTGATTTGGAACAATATTCCTGGAAGGAAATCTATCCAGTTTTTTAACGTTCCTCCTGTGGCCTTTTTTAGTTTGTCCTTTATATTCCTGTTCATTCTTTCTACCACTCCTGCACTTTGGGGATGATAGGGAATGTGAAGTTTCCACTGTATTCCCAGGCACCTTGCCAATTCTCGTGTCATATCTGAAGTAAAAGCCGGGCCCTGGTCTGACCAAATGGTGGCTGGTATGCCAAACCTACATACCCAATGATTAAGGAGAGCCCTTGCCGCTATTTTAGCTGTTTCCCCAGTGCAGGGGACCACCTCCACCCATCCTGACCATTTGTCAACAATAACGCACAGGCATTTGATGCTTCCCTTTTGTTTGGGCATGTGGGTGAAGTCTATTTGTAGGTCCTGTAGTGGGCCTAGGGGTGGGGGCAACTGGCCGTGTATACCATGTCACTTACCCTGCGTGTTGTTTTGAGCGCATGTGAGGCATGACTTTGTTAGGGTCTTTGCATGGTTCTTTAGATTAACTGTGCAGAAGGTTTTTTCATACAGCTGTTGCAAGGGTTGGGACCCTATATGTCCGGGACCATGCAGGTAGGAAAGGATGAGGGCCGAGCTGGCTTCGGGGATCCCAATGACCCCTCCATTTGTCCAAAGGCCTCTCAGGTCTTTGGACAATCCTTGTTCGACCCAGAAAAGTACATCAGCGTCTGTGGCCATGGATTGGATTTGGGCTGCAACTGAGGGGAAATCTGGCGCTGAAAAATCTTGTTGGAAAAATATTGTGGTAGGGGGGGGTGGATGTGTGGAGGAATTTGCCGCCGCTCGAGCGCATCTATCCACAAGGGCGTTGCCTCGGGCAATGTAGCTACCAGTGGTGGTGTGAGCCTTGACTTTAATAATCGCCAAATGTTTGGGCAGTAGTATAGCCTGGAGAAGGGCCAGGATATGCTCCTTGTTGGCTATAATTTTGTTGTCAGCCGTTCTAAACCCCCTGTTAGCCCAGATCACCCCGAAATCGTGAACCACGCCGAAGGCGTATCGACTATCAGTGTAAATATTGACATCCCTATTTGTGAACAGGATGCATGCTCTAGTGAGGGCCACCAGTTCCGCGACCTGTGCCGAGGAAGGCGGAAGTGGCTTAGCCTCCAGAACCAGATCTGGGAGTTGTACTACCGCGTATCCTGTCAGAAAAGTGGAATCCGAAGGGCGCGAGCAACTGCCGTCCACAAACACTTCCTCTGCACCGGCCAGAGGTACGTCTGTTAAGTCCTTACGTGGGGAGGTGACTTGGTCCAACACTTTTGTGCAGTCATGCATTTTGGATGGTTCACCATAATTCATGAGTTTGAGCAGAGAATGTAATAGCCTGAGGATAAGGGAGGTGTCAGAGGTGTGTTTGATGGTCAGATTGGAGGTGTTTAGAAGAATGATTTCATACCCGCTGGCTCTTTGGGTGGTCATATGTTGTGTATTGAGGTTTTGGATAAGGTGGGTGACTGAGTGGGTAGTGTATACAGTTAGGGGGTGTCCCAGAACTAACTTGTTGGCTTCTTGAATGGCCATGGCACATGCAGCCATGTTCTGGAGGCAAGCAGGCATGCCCTGGACCTGGAGTGGGAGTTTCTTTGAAAGGAAAGCCACCGGTCGGTAAGAATTACCGTGCTCTTGGGCAAGAACTGCTGCAAAGGCAGATCCATTAACTACACAATATAGAAAAAAAGTTTTCCTGTAGTCCACTAGTCCTAAGGCAAGGGAGGAGAGGAGGGTGTTAAATGAGTGTAACATTTCCTCCGTCCATTCCACCACTTTTGGCGCAGTGGAGAGCGTGGCCCTCCTCAGAATGGAGTCATGAAATGAGCAGTCAGGGATCCATTGCCGGCAATAGACGATTGCTCCCAGAAAGACAAGAGGGCAGCCTTGTCCCTGGGTGGCTGCAGAGCGTTAAGGGCTGCGGCACGGTGGGGGGAAACACTTCTCTCTCCCTTGTTGAGGATGCACCCCAAGTACTCTACAGCAGGGGTCACCCACTGTATCTTTTTCCGTGAGGCCAAGTGACCTGCCTTGGCTAGGTGATCCAGCAAGTTTTTTGAGTCTTCTTCACAAGCTTCTGGGGTAGGGCTGCAGAGAAGGAGGTCATCCACATATTGGATGAGTACCGACCCGGCGCTCGATTGCCAGGATTTGACTGTCTCATTCAATACCATAGAGAAGGCTGCCGGGCTGTCCACATAGCCCTGCGGTAGACGGGTCCAGGTCAGTTGCCCCCTCCCCCCCCAAGAAAAAGCAAACATGGGCTGGGCTGGGCCAGTGGATCCACAGGGATGCTAAAGAAAGCGTTCGCTAAGTCAATTACTGTGTAGGCCACAGAGTTTGCAGGTATGCAAGAAAAAATAAAGGCAATGTCTGAGACCAGAGGGGGGAGGGGAACCACCATTTTGTTGACTGCCCTGAGGTCCTGTACCAAGCGCCATTCCCCGCTTGCCTTTCTCACTGGGTATATGGGGGTGTTCCATGAGCTGATGACGGGTGTCAGGATGCCCATGGCTACATACCTATTGATGAGGGGTGTAATCCCCTCAATTTTGTCAGAATGTAGTGCATATTGTTTTTGAAAGACAGGTACTGAGTCTGGGCGCATTTGGGGGGTGTAAGGGGTACATGGGATGAAACCTACACTCGCGTTATTCTCTGCCCAAATAGCATGGGTTTCCAGGGAGGCAGGTAAGAGTACAAAATACCCTTTTTTGGATTGTCTCTTTGGGCCTTGTAAGTCGCAGAGTGCGGAGCTGGCAGTTACTGCTCCCTGTGGATCAAATTTGATCACCACTCCCAGTTTGGACATTAAGTCCCTTCCCATCAGGGAGATTGGGCATTGGGGCAGGATGGCAAACCGTTGTTGGCAAAGTAGCACCCCCTCCGGGGTGGTTACTGATAAGGGTGGGGTGATAGGGTGGGTAACAGGAGTCCCATTAATACCTATGGAGCTTCCCTCAGAACATTGTGGCGTGTCAAAGGTCACATCATTGATGGAGCTAGAGGTGGCACCAGTGTCAATGAGAAAACAAATGCGTTTTCCATCTACACCCAGGATCACCTGGGGTAGGCTCCTCCAGGACACATTGTAACATACCAGGCTGAGGGAAGGGACATACTCCAGGTAGCCCTATGTCCTGCTTGAGGGTTGGGTGGCAGGCCATTGCATGGGAATAGGGGCTGGTGGGGGTGGTGGAACACGAAGGGCGGCATTGTTAGGTGGAGGGGGTCCTTGGGGTCCTTGATAGGGCTGGTGATATCTGGGGCCTGACACTGGTCCTTGGTAAGTTGGGGGACGTTGATGTTGTGGAGTTGAAGGAAAGGCGTTAGGGTAACGCCTTCGTCCATTTCCCTTCCCCCAAGGTCCCGTTTGGCCCCTACGGTAGGGACAATTGGACTTCCAATGTCCCATTTGACCACAGTTGAAACAACCTTGGTCTGGTGGTTGGGGGGCATATTCTGGTCTTCGAGTGGGGGCATATGGTTGGAGTGCCATTAAAGGGGTTGGGGGTTCAAATGTGTTATAAAATAACCCCCCTTTTTGTTCAAAAACCCCGGAAGTTTCCCTGGAGCGGGTGTCTGACATGAAATCCTACGGGGGTTGGGTAGCCCATTTGGGGTTAATTAATTTTAGCAGCTGTACTACTTTTGGCTCCCCTCCGGCCATTACAGTAGTGGTAAAAAGGGACCCATCCGCCCCATCTACCGCTTTCCAGAGGTTGTATACTCGGGTGCAAAAATCATAGAATTTTTCCTTCGGGGCTTGTTTTGTTTGGACCAGATCTTGCAGTGCTGTGATCCCTTTGTAAAGGGTGCTCCAATGTTGTCCTAGGGTTTTCCAGAAAACTGGCCAGCCCCCTTTTCCCTGGACATGGGCATTAAACAGGTCTTTTACCTTTGGGGGGTCGGGGCAGTCGGGGTCTAGAATATGTATTATACTCTCAAGATCAATCGGGTCCAGATTTGACCCGGCGCACTGGAGCAACAGGAAGGTGGCAGCTTCCCTAGGATGTTTTCTGGGGGATGGACAGAGTTCTTTGAGTTTTGTCAGTGTGCCTAGGGGCAGGGGTAGGTGAATTTCTGTGTTACCAATAGTCATAAGGGGAGCCTTAATATCGGGGGTGTCCTCATCATCCTCGTCAGTAACTACGGGGGTGGCCATAGGTGAGATAATGGGTCCTGGCGCTGGTATGGGTACGGGTAGTGGTTTCTCTGTAGCCAACTTGATTTTGACCTTACTCCTGGTGACCACCCCCATCTTAGAGAGTTTTTCCATGGCCCGATTGTCTTCGGGACTCAGGACTACAGCCTCTCCCTCAGTGGGATCACTGCTTTGGGAGGTTCCCGGGCTCTGGTCCGGGTCTCCCTCTGTTTCTCGTTTTGCTTGTGCTAGGGCGGCTCGGGCTTCCCTCAAAATGCTATGTCCCTGTTCTATTTTAGCTCTGGCTGCCTCTACCTCAAGGGCAAACCGTTCCTTCTCTTCCCTAAAGTCTTTTTGCTCAGGGGTCTCCCTCGCCCTCCCATCGGCTTCTACTCGGTCCTGGTACTCCTGGCCCTCCCTGTCTCTTTTGGCTTGGGATTCCCTGTTCCATTGTTGTCTTTGGTGCGGGTTGGAGGCGTTGTACAGTGCAGCGGATATGGCAGCCATATCTACCCCAAGGCTGGGGTAGATGGCCAAGGCCTGGGTAACCTCGCCCTCGTCAGTTTTGACAAGGACATAAGGAGAGGGTATTTCTGGGGCATTCAGGGGTGTAGTTATAGGGGCCGAGGGTATTGGTTTTCCTTCTGTGAGGGCATGATTTTTGGCATGCTTTTTTTTATACATTTTTAGAGGGGCTTCCCATATCTTGCAAGATTTTTTCATGTAATCTACATCCCACTTCCCGGGGGGGTATGAGTGCTTATGTAACTGACAAATCTTTTTTACTACATGCCAATCTTCTGTGTTGCAGGGGCCTGCGGGACCTATATCATGGATCCCTAATTGCTGGCACCTTTCCCTAACCTGACTCCAAAATAGTTCTACATAGGGACCAGGCACTATAGTCTGCACATACTGATAGGGAGTAGGTTGTTCATAAGGGGTCCCGTATTTGCCTACAGTATTCCCCATTATGGGGGGGTGTTATGAGATGCTTGGTAAGGGGGTAGAGGTGATAGCAGCCAGTGGCACGAATCACCTGTTGTTGAACTTCTTCCAGGGAAGATTCAGCAAGGATTTGGGATTCACTGACTGGGCTATGCAGGTTTATTCTGACTAGCGGGACAACGGGAGAAGTTTCGTCCTGGGGGTACACAGGGCGTTCTCCTAGTCTAGTGGAATATCCCCCTGGGCGAGTGGCTATCAATATCAGGATATCAATTTGTTTAAGAAACAATAAACCAACAGTACAGCGAGGGCAAGGGTTAACAATTTCACAGCAATCTGGATCCCAAGGTAAAGACATTGAAAAAACAGCAAAATACAAAAAAAACAATTGAAAAGGCAAGTTTGAAATACTTACGTAACCTGGAAAGAAAAATATGAACAACTAAATCACATACAATCGTTTTACATGACTAGATAAAATGTGCACTGTGTTTGATTTTAGCAAATTACCCTTCGGGCGTCCCTTGAACATCCGACCTTATTTGGGGAGGGCGCAATCTATTGCTTCCCTTCCCTGTAATGTTCCTCTTTAATCTATTTTACTTAATAGTTTTAAGTCAGGCCAACCTAGCCGGACTCTCTTTTAATCTATTTTACTTAATAGTTTTAAGTCAGGCCAACCTAGCCGGACTCTCTTTTTTAGGTACGAGCCCTCTACTTCTCCCGATGGGCCAGCCTAGCCCACCGCGGAGGCACAGCAGCAATACAGGTCCCGCACGTGGCGGTCACCGCGGCAGTATAAGTGACACCAAAAGATCCTCACCAATAAGGTAAATAAATCAGTAGTCACTCACCTGCCGATCGATGACCCCACTTCCTGGTACCAGCATCTGCTTTTACATAGCAAGAAAATGAATGTGTTAAAAAAAAAAAAAAATGCATTTGAAAGTATTGAGGCAGGCCCTTACACTACATGCTTTGGTGAATTCGTCCATAAATGTGACCATCAAAAAGGTAGGTATAGTGTGTATTGGGTTTGGTCAAGACATCAGATAGAGGATTGCTATCAGCTGAGCTAGCAGTTGGGGGGGGGGGGGGTTCCTAATGAGTTTGGCACAACCCCAAAAATTTAAAAAAGGTCACTTTGCATGAATTGAAGCACACACATCACATTTGTAGACATTTTAGGGGGTGTTTAGGGGAAAACAATACTATGGAGCTGACAAAAAACATTGTTAAGTGACTAGACTATAGTTTGATGGGCCAAGAAGAGCATGGTGGGGAAGTTAGTGAGGCAAATCTGCATGAGGACAAAGGGGCAGAGCATAAGAATTAGACCAAATTGCAATGATGGTAATTAGGGAATGAGGAAAGAAATGCAAGACATTAGCAATCATGAAATACATAGAATATGATGTTAAAGGATAAAACTTAGCTTCATATAGTCCTTCTGCAGGACCTGAATGATGGCAGAACAGGTCTCTGGAATAATGATCCCCAGAGCCTGGGGGAAGATGCCTGGAGAGAACTTGAGGTCCTGAAGGCTTCTCCCTGTCGCCAAGTATCGCAACGTGGCGATGAGCCTCTGCTCCGGAGTGATGGCTTGCCGCATGCAGGTATCCTGCCTGGTGATATAAGGGGTCAGCAAAGCCAGCAGACGGTGAAAAACGGGGTCCGTCATCCGGAGATAATTCCTGAAATGATCAGGATTATTCTCTCAGATCTCACGGAGCAAAGGCATGTGCGAGAACTGGTCACGCTGGCGCAACCAATTCTTGGTCCACAAACGCCTCCCCTCCCTGTTCATGGACCGGGCTTGTGTCAAAGTAAGAACCCCAACACAAAGCCCCTGCACAGCACAAACTCTATGACGAGTACGTAGACGAAACATGGTTTGAAAACGGTCGCGAACGGACACCAGAAAGCCCCGATAAACAGCAAGGCCTGAAAGAATGACCTGAATAGCAGAAGCAAGCAGACAATAAAAAATGCCTTTCAAAGCGTACTATACCAAGATATAGTCCACAATGAGAAACAAATACTTAATGACTGCACGCACTGATTTTCAGATACGCAAAGACAAGCAGAAACCGAAGAGCAGTAGCGATCTGAATCACTAATGTGAAAAGCACGAATCGTCTCTCCCCAAACTTCTACTAACACGAGATCAGCAGAAGGAGCCCAAAGGGTGTTGGACGTGGTGCTGAACTTCCCTTTTCTAGTCCCGCCGTACACGGCTTACGTTACCGCATTCTTGGCAACTGCAAAATCCGACATCTGACCATGTGTATGCAACAGTTTCGGACACAATCCGTCGGACAAAATCCGTCGGACAAAATCCGACGGATTGTGTTGGCAGAATGTCCGACCGTGTGTACAGGGGCTAAGAGACTACCCGACCAGCAGTCATTAATGCTGAACCTACTCACCGTTCTACCCACAGGGGAACCTTCCCCTGAGGCCAGTGCTCTCTCTGTCTGTGGATCTATTCTGGTACTACAGTTAGACTCCCCGATGGAGAATTGTATTAACCTCGTTTTTCAGCTAATTGCAGCACCATAAGCGTAGTTTATCTAATGCTCTGCGGCTGTGGTGCCTTTTATGTAGGCAAAACCATTCGGGAGCTCAGGCAGAGGGTAGGTGACCATGTTTATTATTCCACCAACAGCAAATTAACCCCCATTGGCCGACATATTGGCCTGTACCACCGATTTGACCTAGAGATGGTCAACTTTACGGTACTAGAGGTGGTGCCTATTGATGCCAGGGGAGGCAATCGTGACAAAATTATATTACAAAAGGAAGCTCTTTGGATTGAAAAACTCAATGCCCTTTTGCCCCCAGGCCTCAATGAGACTAACATGTTTAAATTGTTTTTATGAGTTGGTTTGCGATGCCCTCTGCCTGGGTTTCCCTCTGCATTCTTCCTTCCCCCCTTCTCCCAATTTTTTTTCTCTCTCTTCCCTCCCCCTTCCCCCTCCTCCCCTTTTCCTTCCCTCTTTTTCTTCAAATTGAACTTGAATGGATACTTTAGCCAGCTATATATTGTCATGTTTAAGCACTGCTTGCTATGCTCCGCTCATATGTATTTGGATTGTGTTGATATCTGTATAAGAGTATAATTCCCACTGCCTGTGACACTTTATGTGTCCTGCCACTTTATATTGTATCGTTATTCTTTTTCTATTTATTTTTATATGTGCCTTTGCATATTAGATCATTGAATTGTTACAGGCTCTTATCCCCCTGCTTGGTTCTCCCCTTGTTTTGCTTGGGTTCCAGGGGGGTCCCCTCCCGGCGATTGGTGGGGCTCTTGGGGGTGATGGGGTTAGAGGCACCAAAGATTTCCTTGGTGCATTGATGCCCTCCTCTCCCCTTGCACGCTTCCTGTCTGACAGCTTCGGCTGTTGGACAATAGGACGTGAGCGCAGATGTGCGCATGGTATTTCCGTACATGCGCAAAACGGACTGGGGCCACACAGGCGTGCACATGACAATACTGTTCGCGGTGTGTGTTGGGCGCCCAGAGTGATAGGCGTGTGCGCATTGGGCGCCGACACGCACGCGCTGTAGAGTCCCTGACCCAGTGACGCTGTGTGCCAGCAACACGGTGCTGGGGTCATTAAACGGGGTTGAGGGGTATTTAAAGCGGTTCTACCGCTACCCCAGCAGGCCGTATTGACCCGGATTAAGCCATAAGGTGGGCCGCGATCGGTAAGTGGATATATAGGAAGCTATGGTAAAATATATAACATAATTTTTGGATCCAGTGATATCATAGGGATTGACCATTGCGCTCATGTTTATGCAGATTATCTTCACACTTAGAGTACTTTCATACTCTGGATAATCTTCCATCTCACTTGCTGGTCATACTAACAAGGCTGAATTTCCTAACCACCATCAGGTGGACAGCCTGGCTACCTTCCTCTAGGTCCCAGGGAACTTATCCCTACCATTTCATTGGTAATGATACTGACTCATTGCCTCTTCTCCTTTTTCCTGTTTTTCCCTTTCCCCTTTTCTCCCCCTCCTTTTTTCCTCCTCCCCATCCCCCTTTTTCTCCCTCTCCCCCCCCCCCTTTTTTTTCTTCTCTGTCCTTTACTTTCTCACCTTGTTGTCAAATAACCCCCCCTCTCTCCCCCCTCCTTTCCCCCCTCCTTTTCCCTTATGCAACATTTTTTTCACCCCCTCATTCAGCTATACACCTTTACTTGTGCAATGGGCACATTTATTTGTTTTTAATTATAATAATTATACACTGGTGGTTTAGTTGATTATCACAATTAGTTATCACTTGAGTAATGGCTTGAGGCATGTTCTTTAAATCAGTAAGCTTTAATATTAATATTTTTACACAGATATCAGCCAGTGTCAGGGTTAATACCTCTCCCAGTCACCGGGGGAGGCTTTCCCCGTTTGCCTGAGCTACCCTGGGGGTCTAAGCGGCTGGGTAAGACCCTGAATGTTTCTGTTTATACTGTAATGCTTAAATTTTGTTCCTTTCTTCTCCCCCATTTTGTTCCCTGACTCCATTTATGGATAACATTTTACCTTGCAGTTAAATACTCAATTGTGATATATATGTATTTTCTTTAGATATATGTATTTCCTGAAGAAGCTGAAAAGCGAAACTAGTCAAAATACTCCACTGCTTACATCAGCCTTTACATCAGCCCTTGATTGTTTGTACTGTTAATTGGTCTTATGTTTAAATAAATCGAATGAATACTTTTTTATACAACTGTCTTCCTAACCGTCTTGATATTTTGTGACATGCACCGCAATAGTCCCCTTGCTCTCTCCCCCCTTTTCTGGGATTTCTGGCTGGGGACAAGACTTCCCTAAGACCTAATTCATATTCAACTGAGATGATGGTGCATGATGTAATGTTTTATCTGTATTCCTTTATGGTGTAAGGCCAATGTGAATTTTTATAAAAAAAAAAAAGGTTTGCACATTTTGAGTAAATAAAAACAGAAAAGGAATGTTTCTCTTTAAGATGTCCTAGGCTGGCTTCCTGTTTCCTGCTGGGCTGCGGTGAGGGGTCAGACCCCGGTCGTTTCCGGTGTGGTGTGTAGCTCTGGAGTGTGTTTTTTTCCGCAATGGACAACATCAGCAGGCACGTCAGCGGGAGGCGTCAGAGGCTTGAGAAAGGGGGCGTGTCTATAGCACTATAGCCACGCCCCAATGGTTACCCCCTGAGGTGGGTAACTTCAGTATCTGATGCCGCCGCATGCACCCTCCACTTTTGCCTTCCCAAACATCAGGAATACTGAAAAATTGCAGCCCTACAGCATCCCCAAACCATTGCAGAGCTTGCCATTCATAAGTGAGGTAAAGGGAGCCCCTCTTTTCTTTCTTTCCTTCTCAGGAATAGGGATGAGCTTCGTGTTCGAGTCGAACATACGTTCAACTCGAACATCGGCTGTTCGCCCGTTCGGCGAATTCCGAACATTATGGGCCGTTCGTGCCAAATTCGTGTGGCGCTCACGGCCCACAATGCACTGCATCATCGCAGTGCATTGCTGGCTCATGATTGGCCAAGCATGCACTGTGACCCCGCATGCTTGGCCAATCACAGCGCCAGCAGCGAGGAGAGCCATGATTGGCCACAGGCAGGATGCCTGTGGCCAATCATAGCTCAGGCTGTGTAGTACATGCCCCACACTATATAAGGCCGCCAGCACGGCTGCCTTGTGTAGTGTGTTGGCGTCTGAAGCAGTTAGTGGGTGTTCTGTGTACCTTCAACACAGTATACACCGATCGTTATCGGGCGATTTTCGATCTTGCTGTTGTGTAGTGGTTGTTGTCTGCGTGCCCTGACCGCAGTATACACCGCTATATTCACCTCACCTATATAGCTAGTGATCTATCTTTTATAATAGAGCTTGCAGTCAGTAGTGTTAGGAGCTTGTGCGTGCTGTCTGCATGCTCTGTACCCAGTACACACCGCTATATCCACCTACATAGCTCTTCTCTATTTGAGCCATCTGCCATCTGCAGGAGTTATTGGAAGTTGTGTGTGTCTCCAGCACAGCACAGTATATATCTGTATATACCCCTTTATCTCTGGTGTTCTATAATAAAGGCATCTGCAGGAGTTAGTGGGTGTTTTGTGCCTCCATCACAATATACACCTGTATCTACCCTTTATTGCTGTTCTCTAATAGAGCCATCTGCAGGGCTTAGTGGGTGTTGTGTGACTCCATTACAGTATACCCCTTTATCTCTGGTGTTCTATAATAAAGGCATCTGCAGGAGTTAGTGGGTGTTGTGTGCCTCCAGCACAATATACACCTGTATCTACCCTTTATTGCTGTTCTCTAATAGAGCCATCTGCAGGGCTTAGTGGGTGTTGTGTGACTCCATTACAGTATACCCCTTTATCTCTGGTGTTCTATAATAAAGGCATCTGCAGGAGTTAGTGGGTGTTGTGTGCCTCCAGCACAATATACACTACCCAACTGCTGTTTTACCCAACTCCCTTCAGGCCATTACCATGTCTGGAAGGCCAGCAAGGAGAGGCAGACAGGCGCGAGCCGATAAAAGAGGGCAAGCAGGCTCTGTGTCTAGAGACAACAGTGCTGGTCATGGACGCGGTGCATTGTCATCAGCACGTGGCCATGGGACACGCTTGTCCTTCTTTTCGGCAGCTGGACATGTTGAGCCGCAACATGCCAACGACTTGGTAGAGTGGATGACCAAGCCCTCTTCATCCTCCTCATCCTCCTCATCCTCTCTCACCCAGTCTCAGGGTACTAGCAAAGCAGCTGCCAACGCATCGTCTTCCCTCGTCTCAATGTCATCATCAGTGACTCCTTCCCTAGACCCACCACGTCCTCCTTAGGAGTCTCCTGAACTCTTTGAGCACAGTGTTGGGTACATGCTCCAGGAGGATGCCCAGTGTTTTGTAGGCTCTGATGAAGACACTCAGCTAGAGGAAGGCAGTAGCATGAATGCAGAGAGAGGGGATGCTCAAGAAGGACAGCAATCTGGCAGTCATGTTCCACAAGCTGCAGCATATTGCCAGGTTTGCTACAGCAATGAAGAGGGAGGGGATGATGAGGGCACTGATTCCACGTGGGTGCCTGGTAGGAGAGAGGAGGAGGAGGAGGAGGAGGAGGCACATGTCTAACGAGGCAGGATGCCCTCCGGGGGCCAGCTTAGGGGCAGCACACCAACTGAATCACACCGCAGAGCTCCGCCTGTGCAGGGCGTTGCCTCTGCGCGTTATTCTAAAAGTTCTTTGGTGTGGGCCTTTTTTGAGACGAGTGCATCAGATCGCACCGCTGCTATTTGCAACATATGTCTCAAGCGTATCTCGTGTGGCCAAAACATCAGCCGCTTGGGCACCACATGCTTGACCAGACATATGTTGACCTGCCATGCAGCTCGTTGGCAAGCGTACCTCAAAGACCCACACCAAAAAACAAAGCGGACCTCTCCTTGCTCCTCATCAGCTGCCATCTCCAACCCCACTAGACCTTCAGTCCTGTCTGAAACCTGCTCTGAGAGGAATGAAGGTGTAGAATTAGGTGTGTCATAGCCAAGTGCTTCTGGGCACTCTGCTAGCAGTACACCCACGTCCGATTATAGCAGGCAAATGTCCCTGCCCCAGCTGCTGGACCAGTGAAAGAAGTTCACTCCCAGCCATCCACATGCCCAGCGGTTGAATGCTAGCTTGGCTAAATTGCTAGCACTTCAACTGCTGCCTTTTCAGTTGGTAGACTCGGCCCCCTTCCGTGAGTTTGTACAATGTGCGGTTCCTCAGTGGCAGGTCCCCAAACGCCACTTTTTCTCACGGAAGGCGATTCCGGCTCTCTACCGGCATGTGGAAGGCAATGTCCTTGCCTCGCTGGACAGGGCGGTCAGCGGTAAGGTGCATATTACCTCTGACTCATGGTCCAGCAGGCATGGACAGGGACATTACCTGTCTTTCACGGCCCATTGGGTCACTCTTCTGGCAGCTGGGAAGGATGCAGGACAAGGTGCAGTAGTGTTGGAGGTTGTCCCACCACCACGCCTCCAAAATGCTACTATTGGTTGTGACACACCTCTCTCCTCCACCCCCTCCTCTTCTTCTTCCTCCATGGCCTCTTCCAGTGCTCGGTCCTCAGAACCAGCGGTGCTCCGTAGGCGTTCCAGGGGCTACGCAAGTACGCAGGCAAAACTATGCCATGCTGTGCTTGCGCTGGTTTGTTTGGGGGACAGGAGCCACACTGGGGCGGATGTTTTGTCAGCTCTGCAGGGGCAGGTCGAGAGGTGGTTGACGCCATGCCAGCTTAAGCCAGGAATGGTGGTTTGTGACAATGGCACCAACCTCCTCTCCACCCTCCGACAGGGACAACTGACCCATGTGCCCTGTGTAGCTCACGTCCTTAACCTGGTGGTGCAGCGCTTCTTGGGCAGGTACCCGGGCTTACAGGATGTCCTGAAGCAGGCCAGGAAAGTTTGTGTGCATTTCCGCCGATCATTTAATGCCTGTGCTCGGCTGGCTGAGCTCCAAAAGGAGTTGAACCTGCCCAAGAACCGCCTTATATGTGACATGCCCACCAGGTGGAACTCAACGTTGGCCATGCTGCAGCGGCTGCACACGCAGCAGAGGGCCATCAATTAGTACCTGTGCGACTACGGCACCAGGACAGGGTCAGGGGAGCTCAGTTTTTTCTCACCACGCCAGTGGGGCATGATCAGGGATGCATGCACTGTCCTGTGACCGTTTGAGGAGGCCACAAGGATGGTGAGCAGTGACAGTGCATGCATCAGTGACACTGTACCTCTTGTCCACCTCTTGGAGCATACGCTGCGTGGAATAATGGACAGGGCACTTGAGGCAGAACAGAGGCAGGAAGAGGAGGACTTCCTTGCCTCTCAAGGCCCCCTTTATCCAGACAGTGTTCCTGCTGTGCCACCCATCACACAGGAAGAGGATGAGGAGGAGGAAGAGGAGGAGGAGGATGATTGTGTCAGCATGGAGGTGGAGGCTGGCACTCAGCATCAGCAGCAGCAGCAGCAGTCTTGTAGGGATGATTTACAGTCCCAAGAAACACGTGGACTTGTACGTGGCTGGGAGGAGGTAGCTGCGGATCATGTTGTCCTCAGTGACCCAGAGGACTCCGGACCGAATGCCTCAGCTAACCTACGCTGTATGGCCTCGCTGATCCTGCAAAGCCTGTGGAAGGATCCTCGTCTTCTTCGGATCAAGGAGAGGGACCATTACTGGCTGGCCACTCTCCTTGATCCACGGTACAAGGGTAAGGTTGCCGACCTTATCTTGCCATCGCAGAGGGAGCAGAGGATAAGACATCTCTGGGAGGCCTTGCAGAAAGGTCTGTGCAACGCGTTCCCAGAGACTGGGAGGTTACAAACTCCTGGTCCTGGACAACGTGTTGCTGAGGCATCGGTCAGAAGGAGCGGTGGAGAAGGTGGCCGTCTGACTGATGCTTTCAGACAATTTTTTAGTCCGCAGCCACAAGGTATGATCGTTCCAGCACCCATCGCCAGCGTCTGATTTACATGGTGCAGGAATACCTAGGGGCAAGGTCAGACTTGGACACCTTTCCCACCGAAAATCCTCTGGCTTACTGGGTCTTGAGGATGGATCACTGGCCAGAGCTTGCACAGTATGCAATTGAGCTACTGGCCTGTCCTGCATCCAGCGTTCTTTCGGAATGAACCTTCAGTGCTGCTGGTGGCTTTGTTACCGATCACAGGGTGCGCCTGTCCACCGAATCAGTTGATCGACTGACCTTCATCAAGATGAATCAGTCTTGGATCACCCACAGCTACCAAGCACCTGAAGCTGATGTAACAGAATAATTTTTTTTGAAATATCACATCCCTTCAAGACTGCCTATGCTGATGCTGAGTGACTGTCCTGTTATGTTGATTGTCTATCCTCTTCCTCCTCCGCTGATATGTTGGAAGA
This sequence comes from Lithobates pipiens, assembly GCF_037356315.1. NCBI lineage: Eukaryota > Metazoa > Chordata > Amphibia > Anura > Ranidae > Lithobates > Lithobates pipiens. Next base: position 203,832,543 of record NW_027507784.1, on the reverse strand, counting down.
ACATTTCTGGTTCTGGGTGATGCCATCAGCCCAATTTTTCTGTCCCTGTTTAACAGGGGCTTTTAAGTACAATTTTTGATGCAATGCTTTGCAGCAGGGCTAATTCCTGCAATAAAACTAGAGTATATGGAAGAGGTTGCAGTGTGGTGGCACCAGCACCAGTGCCTAATGCCCAATTTTTCTGCCCCTGTTTAACATGGGTGTTTAAGTACAATTTTTGATGCAATGCTTTGCAGCAGGGCTAATTCCTGCAATAAAACTAGAGTATATGGGAGAGGTTGCAGTGTGGTGGCACCAGCAGCAGTGCCTAAGGCCAAATTTTTCTGCCCCTGTTTAACAGGGACATGTAATTACAATTCTTGATATAATATTTCACAGGAGGGCCCCTTCCTGTGCCCACCCAGAGTAACGGTGAGGACTTATAGTGTTGTGGCACCAGCACCACAACCACCAAAGGTCAATTTTTCTACCACTGTTCAACAATGGCATGTAATTACAATTCTTGATATAATCGTTCACAGCAGGGCGCTCCAAGGCGCCCACCAAGAGTCACTTTGAGGGCTTACAATGTTGTGGCAAAACCAACACCTTGTTCCGCCATTTCTGCAGAGCATATAGGTCAGGCCCCTACTTTCAAACATCCAACTTACAAACATCTCCTACTTGCAAACGGAAGGAGACAACAGCAAGTGAGATGAAAAAAGATGGACGACAAAACAAATTATACAGGGGTGATAACCCTTCCCTCTGTTTTCCAAAACACAACAAACCTACACAGTCCCTGTCTTGTTTGCACCGCCTGTATACTGCTGTTCTGAGTATATAGGGCCTGGGGGCCACACGCATTTCCTTTTTTTAATATGGGTACTGGGTTCCCCTTAATATGCGTACAAGACCCAAAGGGGCTGGTAATGGGCAGGGAGGGTGACCCATGCCATTTTTCTCAATGATTTTCAACCATATTGCAGGAACCAGATATAACATTAAAACCGCAAGCAGTTTTTTTTTTTTGTTTGTTTTTTTTCCTGTTTTAAATATCTCTTTATTTTATACTTTTTTTTTTTTTTGTTTCAAATAGTTTTATTGTTATAAAACAAAGTGTGAACAAAGAACAAATGACATATATATTCAGCATGTTACATAGCTCAATGTTACATTCCATTTCCACAGGCAGAGTACCAGTAAATAAATATAACTTCTAAAGACAGCTACTAATAAGCTCTGCTGGAGAATTTGGTGAACCCAATTGCTTAACCCGACATCGTATCCATGAAAAGGTTAGCTGCGCTGTGCAGGGAGTTTATGACCTCTGGTAAAGTCCTAAGATATTACGCAATGAATTCAGTAAGGCCGTCTAGGCCTAAGCCGACCTCTAGTGTATTCCTTCTCTAAAGATGTCTTTAGTCTAGAGGTCCTGATTTCCTGTATCAGGACTTGAGGGTGCATGAGCAAAGCTGGTCTAATGTGGCCTGGTGTTTAAGGATGGGATATGCTGTGACGGCGGTCAAAAACGGGCCATTGAAGAGCATGGGTAGCTAAGATTAATTTGGAGTTTTACAACATGCTATGATTGCAGAGATGGAGAGTATATCAGTATCAGGTAACCTAATGTCATAAAGAGGAGGTTTGATGTGTGATAAGGCTGAATGTATATGTCGTTGTAGAGTACGTTTAGTAAAAATAAGTCTGGAGATATCAAAAGAAAATGGGGGGTGAGAGGGAGGGGGCGTTAAGGGAGTGTTGAGGAGAGGGAAATGGTGTGCAGGAGGGGAGGGCAGGGGAGAAACGGGGGGAGGGGAAGAAGCTAGCAGCTTCAGGTGTGATATAATAGAGGTGGGAATAAGGGGAAGAAGAAAGGACGAGATATTCAGAGAGAGAGAAGGTGCAATAGAGAAAAATAAAGAAAGAAAGGTAGGTAGAAGACTAAAGATGGAGAGGAAATAGAAGGAGAGAAAGAAAGAAGAAATGAAAATAAAGGAGGGACTCTGGCTTGCCCCCGCTGCAAAGTAAGGAGGGGGTATATCATATTCGAGGATTTAGATTGATAATTACTGGTAAGATGCCATATGGGATAAGTATTCTTGTGTAGTCTGAAATGAATCCAGCAGGCCCATTTCATACTGTACTTAGAGGGGGTGTCACTGGAAGTGTTAATGAGTTTCTCCATGTCAGCAACTTTTTGTATTCTGGAGAACCAATCCTTGATGGTAGGAACTCGGGAGGATTGCCAATGGACGGGTACGCACTGCTTCGCTGCATTGATTAGATGCATCCCAAGTGATTTATGATAGGTATTATGTGGTAAACTGGAATGGTGTAAGAGAAACTGGGCAGGAGTAAATTCTAGTGTGTAGGAGGAAATTTGTTCTGTCAGGCGGTGCACATCCGTCCAAAAACGTTGGATCAATGGGCACGACCACCATATGTGTAATAACGTTCCCTTGTCCTGAGAACATCTCCAACAGGACTCGGGAACATTAGGTTTGTATTTGTGGACAACCGCTGGAGTATGGTACCACCTGGATTGAATCTTAAAAACGTTTTCTTGGGTATTCACATTAGAGGATCCTTTGTGAATATTGGCGTAAATTTGCTCCCATTGGTCCTCAGAGAGTGAAATGGACAAGTCCCTTTCCCATTTTGCGCAAGCAGGTGTATCATTCACTCTTTGTTTCGCAAAAAGCAGAGTATGTGTATATGAAATAAGCCGTGTTTGGGGAGAGGTTTGAGTGCATAGTGTTTCAAAGGGGGAAAGTTGTCGGGAGCAACAGAGGTCTTTGTCTATGCTCTGTAGGTACGAGGCCACCATGAGGTAGGGCCAGGGAGGGATGGGAGTTTCCCCAGTCCGGGTCGCGAGCTGAGTTCTGGTTTGAAGTTTACCCCGGTGGAAGAAATGGTGCGCTCTAATTTGGGTCGTGGGCCAACAGTCTGCTAGAAAATCATCTTTCATTCCTGGTGGGAAGTCAGGATTAAGTTTTAGGGGAGTCAGGGGGCCTGGAGAGGATGAAATGTTTGATTTTTTACAAGTTTGGTGGAAGCATCTCAAGGTCGGGCCTATAAGAGGGTGTTGTAGCAGGCTAGATGGAACACAGCGTGGAGGGATCCGCAGTAAGGAGGGGAGGGACAAGTCTGTAAAGGAGGCTTCTAAAGAAACCCAGTCTTTACTGGCTGTATGCACATTCCAATCCACTATCTTGGTTAAATGAGTTGCGAGGTAGTATTTGTGGAGATTTGGGAGACCAATCCCCCCTAGATTCTTTGGGCGTGAAAGTTGATCGTAGTTAATTCTATGCTTACGCTTGCTCCAAAGAAATTAAGAACAGAGTTGTCTATATTTGCTAAAAAAGGAGATAGGAATGTGGATGGGGATCGTTTGCAACAGGTAGAGCATTCGTGGAAGGGCATTCATTTTTAAAATGGCTGCTCTGCCAAACCAAGAAAATAGAGGTTTGTCCTATTCCTTGAGATCTTTAGGCAATTGGTTCAGGAGAGGATTAAATTTTTTTGTGTATAGATCAGACAGATTGGAGGGAATTTGGATGCCCAGATATGTAATTGAATCATCTTTCCAGAGGAAGGGGAAATTCTTCTTACATTGATCAACTATTTTCTGGGGCAAAGAAACGTTAAGGGCAAAGGATTTTGACAGATTGATTTTGAGATTCGACAAGTATTGGAAATGTTTGAATTCTGAAAGCACTACCGGTAATGTGATCAATGGGTTTGAAAGAAAAAGCAGAATGTCATCCTCAAATGCGGCATATTTATATTCTTTTAGTGGAGACTTAATTCCTTGAATGTCGGGATTGGCTGTAATTTTACGGAGAAAGGGTTCAAGGGTCAGGACAAAAAGGATGGGGGACAGGGGACACCCCTGTCTCGTCCTATTGCGGATGGGAAAGGCGTCCGACAGAGTGTGGTTGGCTCTAACTTTCGCAACTGGGTTTTCATACAGTGCCATGATTAAGTCGATTAAGTGAGGCCCCAGTCCAATCGCCTGGAGCACTGCCCTCATGTATCTCCAAGACACTCTGTCGAACGCCTTTTCCGCATCCAGAGAAAGGAAAAAGCCTTTCTGGTTGGAGCTTGTTATAAGATGGTGAAGATTTATGGCTTTAATCGTATTATCCCTGGTCTCCCTGCCAGGGATAAAACCGGATTGATCTTGGGAGACAAGGGAAGGGAGGAAAGGGAGCAGCCTGTTCGCTATAATTTTAGAAAAAAGCTTGATGTCCGAATTAAGAAGGGAGATAGGCCTATAATTACTGGGCTGGGATGGGTCTTTGTCTTCTTTTGGTATTACAACTATGTGTGCTTCCAGCATTCTTTGTGAGAAGGGGGAAGATGGAGATAAGGAATTGAAAGCTTTGAGGAAAGGATTCCGCAATGAGTCTGAAAACGTTTTATAGTAAACTGTTGGCAGACCATCTGGGCCTGGGCTTTTCCCGGGTTTCAAGCTTTTAAGTGCGAGATTCCACTCTAACGGGAATATTGGAGATTCCAGACCCTCCGAAGCTTCAGGTGAAATCTCAGCAGGGGCGAATTGGGAGAGGAAGGAGGAAATAGCATGATCCTGGGATGAATGGTTATCTGGGGCGTGGGTAGAGTTTTGAAGGTCATATAGAGAGGAATAATATTTTTCAAACTCTTTGGCGATGTCTCTGTTGTGGACAATTAGATCACCTGAGGAGGAACGTAGATGGAGTTTTTGGGACAAAATTAAATTTTTCTTGATGTTGAGGTTCAGGGTCTCATTGATTAGGGCTCTCGTATCGGTTAGTTCTGTTAGGGTATGTTGTGCCAGTGTTCGTTTATGACTGGTTTCTAGTTTTCTCAGTTTAGTGAACAGTGCAGTAAGTCTGGCCTTGCGGGCTTTCTTGAGAGATGCCGAGATTGCGATAATTTTACCCCTTATGACACATTTATGGGCCTCCCATTGGGTCATTTTGGAGGTATCTGGGGAATCATTTTCTGAGAAATAGTCTGTCAGGCATTTCCTCAGGTCGTCTTCGATGGATTTGTCCGTTAAGATAGTGGGATCTAATTTCCATATGAACGTCCGATCATTTGTCTCTGGGAATGTAAGTGTCAGGGAAATAGGGTGGTGGTCAGAAATAGCCATTGGTTCGATAGTCGCGGTCGTGAGTAGTGGTAGGTCTTGTTGCGATAGGAAAAGATAATCTATACGAGAATATTTGTTGTGGGGGGCAGAGAAATAGGTAAAGTCTTTGTCCTTGGGATGCGAGATGCGCCATGTATCATGTAAACAGAGTTCATGGAGGCAACGTCTGATTTGTTTAAGCGCTCTATAGGTAAGATGTGATTTACCCGATGAAGTGTCCAGCAGGGGGTCTAGGGGCAGATTGAGGTCGCCCCCTAGTATCAGTATTCCCTCTTGGAAAGAGAGCAATTGTCGTACTATAGCTCGCAGGAAAGGGACTTGTGACGAGTTGGGGCAATATATGTTTGCTAAGGTGATAGGTCTGTTTTTGAAGGTTCCTTTCAGAAAGACAAACCTCCCTTGTTCATCTATCAGGGAGTCCGTGATTGTGATTGGCGAATTCTTGGAGAGAAGTATAGATACTCCTTTAGACTTAGCTATGGGAGAGGTGGCGTGGAAACCCTGAGGGTAGTGTGGACTAGACATTTTCGGTACATGTTTCCAGCAGAAGTGGGTTTCCTGCAGAAAAATTACTTCAGCTTTAGATTGTTTTGCATAAGATAGTACTCGGGAGCGTTTCTCAGGGGTGTTAAGGCCCCGAACATTCAGGGAAAGAATTTTGAGTGTGAGGTGGGCCGAATTGGATTGGGATCGCGGCATAGTGGCTGGATAGTGGGCCCTCAGGGTAGTTGAAGGGGAAAAACGGGGGGAAGCCAGAGACCCGAGCAGAAAAGGGGGACGTAAAGTGGAGGTAGTGGTAGGAGGGGGAGAGGAGGGGGAATCTGTATGTGAAGGTGTGTAGGAGGAGTGGAGGGGGGGGAAATATGTGGAATGTGGAGGAAAATCGGTGAAAACAAAAAGGGAGGATCCTAGGGTACTACACGGGAAGTTGTTGTGGCGACTACCGGTTGACTGGTATGACCTGCAAACCTACGTCTAATACAGGAGGTAACCGGTAAGGGTCAGGAAGACTACCAGAGTCTCCTGTTCGGGGGACAGAGTTCTGGGTACGGACCGAGAGGGGAGTACTAGGTCCTGCCGAGGCTTCTAGAGTAAAGGAACAGGGGGAAAGGTAAGTGGGACTGGACCCAGGTGGAGGTAGTGATCCCCCCCAGACCTGCCCACACGTGTGGCTTAAAGCAACCATGGTGAGGCAAATATAATATACAGTAAATTGGTCACTGCGGCCCTCAGGTAGACATGTTAAGAGGACTTATACTCACAGCCTAAACAATCAGAAATAGAGCAACGGTGAACAATTCCAGGTGCGGGTTTGTGCCCAAGAAGGTTCTGGAGTTTAAAGGGCGAAGAGGGTTACAATAAGGTGTTACAGGGATATTATGAAAGGAGGAGTGGATTGTGAGTTAGAGCTGCTTATGTGCCATCCATTCAGCAAACTGTGCGAATGTTAAACTAGGTCCCAGAAATAGGGAAGCGGCATAAAAAATAGAAAAATAGAATGAGCAAAAAGAAATATTCATATATAAAAGCACATAAACAACCGCTTGGTACGTTTATAATCAACATATAATACCTGCAATCTTTTTGGAGAAACTACTTCCCACCTGACAATCACGGTTAAGAGGTAACGTATTGAACATTATACATGCAACAAAAATAACATAATCAACTGCAAAATCTCGGGAAACAGCAATACGAACTGTTAAAAGAGACATGTCATGGCATGTGGAGAGTTGGGGTGTAAATAAGTGCTGACTTTAGTACAACTATCTCTTGGTACTCCATCTTGCACAGAGAGATAATGCTAGAGTAGAGGAGGCCATACCCGGGTCCGAGCTCCAATGGGTTTTAGTAGGTCTGAGGACATGCGTGCCCTCATAGAAATGGGTAGTGACACGGCGGCAGCCGAGATAATCAGGGGTAATTTTAAGTCCGACAACCTGGTTAGGTGACCTCGTGACGGAGGGGACTAAAAAAGCTCTTTCTCGAGCAGGGCCTCCTCTCATCCAGCTGCAATGGCTAACATGCATTCTCGCAGCCCCGCTCCTTACAGACAATTAAAGCTCCCGACCCCCATAAGAAACTGATGGGGATCTGAGCCTAAATCTCAGGGACACCGAGTGTATATTCTCTATATAGAGGGGTAGTAAACAACAGTAAGAAAGGAGAGAAATAGAGAAAGGAGGGGAATGAGGGGGGAAGAAAAGAGCGGAGAGGGGAGCAGAAAGAAAAAGGTGAGTAATAATAAAGTAGAGCAGGGTCACGGGAATATAGGTGCGGAATAGAAGAACCAGCGTAAGGAACATTGCATAGGCTTTAGCGTACACCTAGGAAACACTACCACAAGGCGGGCCAGGATGTCAGGGCAAAGGCTTGAGCAGAGTTTCGTTGTGCTGAGAAAACTAAGCTTGCGGGTCTGATGTGTTGCTTTTGTGTCTGGCTGGATGGACCCAGGGGAGATGCATTGACATGCCAGAAAGTGATACCCATTCACAGTCACAACTTTGGATTGACATTGGGTGAGAGGTAGTGGACGGGGGGATAAGGAGGGGAAGAGGAGCGCAGGCTAATCGTTGGCGGGGCTATGCACTAAACTTGCATTCTGGGAGCCACAAGAAATAGATGAGGGGCAACACTGGTTCCGGTGATGATCCAAGGAGAAGGCAGGCTGGGTGAGGCATTACACTTGTTAAGTCTCTCGACAAAGCATCATAGGGACCGTAAAGTCAGTCTCATTGTATGGGTCAAAACTGAGAACAAGGGGAAATAAACGGAAGGTAGAAAAACAGGGAGTAGAACACAGTACCTTAGAGTCAGATGGGAGCAGCGAACATTGACGGGACGTCTAGTTCAGTGAATCCGGGCCCTGCGGTGCGCCGGAGAGGCCGTGGGGCTTCCATTCCTTGGTGCTCCGATATCTTGCGATGGCGAACGAGGGGGGAGGAGATGGTGGCGGCGGCGGCCTAAGCTGAAGTTACCCGCTTCTGCTATGCCATCCATGGAGAAAGCCCGGGAAAGCGCTGAGAGACGAAAATCGCTGTACCAGTCTGGTAAATCCACTGGCGGGATGTCTAGCGTAAAGAAAAAGTGATCCAGGTCCTCTGGCACTCTAAGGATCGCTGTTTTGCCGTGATGAGATGCTGTTAGGCCAAATGGAAACTTCCACCTGTAAACGATGGATCTGGCTCTCAAAGCTTCAAGAAGTGGGCGAAGTTCCCTCCTCCTCTGCAGGGTGATACCAGACAGGTCCTGGTATATTTTAACAGTGGCTCCCTGCACTGTGACTCGATCGTGCGTTCTGGCCGCATGTAGGATTTGCTCTTTGAGTTGAAAATCCATGAGGCAGCAAACCACATCCCGAGGGGGATCTGTCTCCCTCCCTCTGGGTCGCAAAGCTCTATTAATTCGTTCAAAGCTAATCTGGGTAGTAGGAGGACGGTCAAGGATCTCGTTAAACAGCAAAGCAACAGTCTGGGATAGCTGGGAGGGTTCAATGGCTTCCGGGATACCTCTCACTCTGAGATTACGGCGTCTTCCACGGTTATCTAAGTCCTCCAGGTGTCTGTTGATATCCCTGAGATGAACGGCATGGGACTCCGTTATCTGTTGGACGTGGCATAAAGAAGTATCTTGCCTTGCTTGTGCTGCTTCCACTTCCTCTACCCTTAATGTCATGGCATGTATATCAGACCGCATGTCAGATATCGCCACCATTAGGGTGCTTTTGATATCTGCGGCCACGCTGCGGAGGTCGTCTATGCTCACCGCTGCTGCTTGGCCAAGAGGCCGGTCAATACTGGGGCTGGCGGCGTGCAATGCTTCGGGCCTGTTAGGACTGGCGCTCGGGGATCTACCGTTTCGCGCTTCTGCCTGGGAGGCCTGCATCCTACCTGAGGGCCGCGCACGGAATATCTCCGGAATTTGACGGGCGGAGAGGTCGTCGGATCCCCTAGGCGATCTGGACCGTGTGGCGGAGGTCGCTCTGGGTGTCCTCACCATGGCAGGGAAGAAAAGCGGGGTTAGATAGCTTAAGTAGCTGGCCTCGAGGACGGAGCTCCTGATCTAAGCGTCCATCTCGGATTGGATCCCCCGCAAGCAGTTTTAAATGATGTTATTTCCGTTTAATGTCATTTTGTGCAGGGACTGTTCTAAACACGGGAAACACGTGGCACTTCACAGGCATACTACAGACACCCCCCCCAGGCACCATATTTAAAGGAATATTTCACTTTTTTTTTCACTTTAATCGTCATTAAAATCAGTGCTCCCGCCAAAATGGCCATTTTTAAAAACATTTTAGGCATTGACCCATGTCCCCTGGGGCAGGAGCCAGGTCCCCAAACCCTTTTTAGGACAGTATCTTGCATATTAGCCGTTAAAATTAGCACTTTTAATTTCGAACGTTCGAGTCCCATAGACTTCAATGGGGTTCTAAAGTTCGTATGAATTTGGAGTCCGTTCGAAAGTTCTGGTGCGAACCGAACCGGGGGGTGTTCGGCTCATCCCTACTCAGGAACATGTTGCATGACACAAGGCCATCACCTCTCCTTTCCTCCTTACAAGCAGAACCCAGAAGCATGCACTGCCTTTTCGCTTGCCTCTGACTGAAGAATATCACAATCCCAGAACTGAATAATCTTGAGGCCAAGATGCCACTGTGGAGAACCAGATGAACTAGCCTTACACAAACACTTGACTATAAGCAAACTGGAACCACTCACTCTTATCCTATGATGTATACCATGTCTAACTCTAAACCGAAAGCTAACCTGCAAAGACTGTATTACAACAATTATACAGAGGCCTGGCACAGCTTTTCTAGCATAACTCCGTCTCCACTGAGAACAAACCCAAAACACACTTGAAACTAACTGGATAACTCTCACGGATGTAAGCAAGACTTGACTGATTTAGAACTTTTCGCAGATCCTCTCTTTCAGTGTAAAATACTTCCATTTACCGAAGAGATAGACTAAAGATCAGGAAACTCTCCAAGCCCCTTTACAGGCATACTATAGACACCCCCCAGGTATGAAATTTAACCACTTAAGGACCAGGCCTCTTTTTCAGACTTGGTGTTTTCATGTTTAAAACTGTTTTTTTTTGCTAGAAAATTACTTAGAACTCCCAAACATTTTATATTGTTTTTTTCTAACACCCTAGAGAATAAAATGGCGGTCATTGAAATACTTTTTTTTACACCGTATTTGCGCAGCGGTCTTACAAGCGCACTTTTTTTTAAAAAAATTAACTTTTTTGAATAAAAAATAAGACAACAGTAAAATTAGCCCAATTTTTTTTTATATTGTGAAAGATAATGGTATGCCAAGTAAATTGATACCCAACATGTCACGCTTCAAAATTGCGCCCGCTCGTGGAATGGCGTCAAACTTTTAGCCTCAAAAATCTCCATAAGCGACATTTAAAAAATTCTACAGGTTGCATTTTTTGCGTTACAGAGGAGGTCTAGGGCTAGAATTATTGCTCTCGCTCTACCGATCGCGGCGATACCTCACATGTGTCGTTTGACCACCGTTTTCATATGCGGGCGCTACTCACGTATGCGCCCGCTTTTTGTGACGGAGTGTTTTTAAAAAAAAAATTTTTTTCTTATTTATTTTTATTGATTTAATTTATTTTTACACTGTTTTTTAAAAAAAAAAAAATGGATCACTTTTATTCCTATTACAAGGAATGTAAACATCCCTTGTAATAGAAAAAAGCATGACAGGTCCTCTTAAATATGAGATCTGGGCTCAAAAAGTCCTCAGATCTCATATTTGGGCTAAAATGCAAAAAAAAAAAAAAAAAAAAAAAAAAAAAGAAAATCTGACATTTAAAAAAATATATACCTTTAAGAGGTATGGGCAGAAGTGACGTTTTGACGTCGCTTCCGCCCTCCTATGGTATAGAGACGAGTGGGGGCCATCTTAGCCTCACTTGTCTCTATGCCCAGCTAGGAAGAGGACCCGATCGCCTCCGCCGCTACCGACGGCTCTGGTAAGCGGCGGAAGGTGCAGGAGGGCGGCGGGAGGGGGGTGGCACCTCTCCCGCCGCCGATAGCGGTGATCTCGCGGCGAATCCGCCGCGGAGACCACCGTTATCGTACAGCCGACCGCCGCCTGAAGAGATGGATATCTCGGTTGTGGCAGCAGCTGCTGCCGTTACCGAGATATCCCTCTTCAAAAAAAGGACGTACATCCCCGCGAGGCGGTCCACAAGTGGTTAAAGGAATATTACACTGTTATTGTTTCACTTTAATCATTATTAAAATCACTGCTCCCAAAAAAACTGCCATTTTTAAAACTTTTTTTTTGCATTGATTCATGTCCCCTGGGGCAGGACCCAGGTCCCCAAACGCTTTTTAGGACAGTAACTTGCATATTACCCTTTAACCACTTGCCGACCAGCGCACGATGATGTACGTCGACAGAATGGCACGGGCAGGCAAATGGGCGTACATGTACGTCCCTTTAAATTTGCCGCCCTGCCATCGGGAGTGCGCCGGCGGCGGCGCGCTCCCGCACTGGTCGGGACCCCCGTGAGTCCGGTCGCGGGACCCGCGGACTCGATCGCCGCGGGCATACCCACGATCGTCTCACGGAGCGCCCAAATGAAGAAATGTCGTTGTAAACAGCATTTCTCCATTCTGCCTAGCAACTAGTGACGCTGATCTCTGCTCCATGTGATTGGAGCAGAGATCAGTGTTCACTAAATGAAAGCCCAACCCCCTAACAGTTAGTAACACACCCCTAGGAACATTTAACCCCTACACTGCCACCCACTGGTTAACCCCTTCACTGCCAGTGTCATTTACACAGGAATCACTGCATTTATATAGCAGTGATTACTGTATAAATGACAATGGTCCCAAAAATGTGTCAAAAATGTCCGATGGGTCCCCCACAATGTCACAGTCACAATAAAAATCGCTGATCGCCGCCATTACTAGAAAAAAAAAAAAATAATAAAAAATTATTAATAAAAATGCTATAAAATTATCCCTATTTTGTAAACGCTATAACTTTTGCGCAAACCAATCAATAATCGCTTATTGCGATTTTTTTTACCAAAAATATGTAGAAGAATACGTATCGGCCTAAAATGAGGGAAAAAAATGTTTTTTTATATATTTTTGGGGGATATTTATTATAACAAAAAGTAAAAAATAATGCGTTTTTTTCAAAATTGTCGCTCTATTTTTGTTTATAGCGCAAAAAATAATAACCGCAGGGGTGATCAAATACCACCAAACGAAAGCTCTATTTGTGGGAAAAAAAGGACGTCAATTTTGTTTGGGAGCCACGTCGCACGACCGCGCAATTGTCAGTTAAAGCGACACAGTGCCGAATCGCAAAAAGTGGTCTGGTCTTTGACCAGCAAATTGGTCCGGCCTGAAAGTGGTTAAAATTAGCACTTTAGATTTTGAATGTTCAAGTCCCATAGACCTTAATAGGGTTCTAAAGTTCACACAAAGTTTAGGTCTGTTCGCAGGTTCCGGTGCGAACCGAACAGGGGGGTGTCCGGCTCATTCTTAAACACAAACAATGGGGATCTAATGACTTTTAGATCCCCTACTAGACTTATTTACAATAAACACATTCTAGCAGACACCAGACAGACAGGTGGCTGGAGTTGATAACATCAGCACCTTCTATGAGCCTCAACATTATGAAGCCATCACTATAATATAGCATATACAGAAATTTTGTAATTAGAGGGAAAGAGAAGGGGGCGAGGGGATATAGCAGGGGATTTTTCCACGGTGCAATAGAATACTAACAAAATATAATTAAAAATTCATATAATTTTATTCAAAAATGTTAAAATAAATAAATACAAATATATAATTCAATAATGTACAGAAGGCAGTGAGTACATAGCTATTATACTTTGGAGGTCCCAATAGTAAATGTTGATGAAATAATCACACTTCTTCCCAAAATGTTTCGCAATGAGCTTCTTCAGGGGAATGTGCAACTGACAATAAAGAGAATATTTTATAATATTTGAAAAACAACATACTGTGCAATAATAAGTAATAATACAAAAGCAAAAGAGAAAAGGAGAAAAAACCTATATTTAATACAAAAACACAAATTGTCCCAGTGTGCGTGGTCCAACGCGGCGGCGCTTACCCTGATCAACAACTACACCGCAACCCCGGAACCGGCAAATCATGTTGAGAAATTGTTTGGGCACCGTACAGCCAAACCAAATGCCCCCCGGGCCCAATGGAGGACACAGATGGGGGTAAGTCAGCGCTAAAAAGTAAATTAAGAAAATGAGTAAAATGACATTGGAGCATTTTGATATATGTAGAAAAGTAAATTTTTTGATATATGATATTAGTTATTATATTATCCTCAGATATATGAGGAAATAGGGGCATAAGCCTCCATATTGTACTAGTTAAAAAACTCAGTAGGAGACAAAATTTGAGCGATATAAAAATCTGCATTGGACTAATATTTACAAACAATATTTAAACTAATAATAACTATAAGTGAAAAATAAAAGATAAAAACTGTAGTTGAATAAATAAACACTGTTTACCTGCAAATGAAAGTAGACTAGAGTGTTTTTAACCACTTGCTTACTGGGCACTTAAACCCCCCTCAGTCCCAGACCAATTTTCAGCTTTCAGTGCTCTCACATTTTGAATGACAATTACTCAGTCATGCAACACTGTAACCAAATGATTTTTTTGTCCTTTTCTTCATACCAATAGAGCTTTCTTTTGGTGGTATTTGATCACCTCTCGGTTTTTTATTTTCTGCGCTATAAATGAAAAAAGACCGAAAATTTTGAAAAAAAATGAATTTTTCTTTGTTTCTGTGACAAAATTTAGCAAATTAGCAATTTTTCTTCATAAATTTTGGCCACAATTTATACTACTACACATCTTTGGTAAAAATAACCCAAATTTTTGCATATTATATGATCTGTGTGAAATTTATAGAGTCTACAAGCTATGGTGCAAATCATAAAGATTGTGCACTGATTTATTGCACGGATGTGCACTGATAAGGCAGCAGATGGGCACAGATGGGCACTGCTTAGGCGGCACAGATGGGCACTGCTTAGGCGGCACAGATGGGCACTGCTGAGGCGGCACAGATGGGCACTGCTTAGGCGGCACAGATGGGCACTGCTGAGGCACAGATGGGCACCGATTGGTACAGATGGGCACCGATTGGCACTGGCTGGCACTGGCTGGCACTGGCGGGCACTGGCGGGCACTGGCGCGCACTGGCGGGGCACTGGCGGGCACTGGTGGTGCACAGATGGAGCACTGGCGGTGCACAGGTGGGCACTGGCGGTGCACAGGTGGGCACAGGCGGGGCACAGGTGGGCACAGGTGGCCACAGGTGGGCACAGGTGGGCACAGGTGGGCACTGGCAGGGTAGATCTGGGCACTGGCAGGGTAGATCTGGGCACTGGCAGGGTAGATCTGGGCACAGGTCGGGTTTTTATAAGTTTACTGTCACTTCACACACTCACAAAAACCTTCGGTCTCCTCACACGCTATCGCTGTGTGAGGAGACACGTTCGGCAATGGGTGATGATCTCATTTGTTTACATTTGAGATCATCACCCATTGGAGGAGGCGATCGCGCTGTAAACGGCCGCTGTGATTGGCCGTTTACAGTGATCTGTGATTGGCTGTGTCCAGCGGACACGGCCAACACAGATTTTCCCCGATGCGCGCTCCCGGGAGCGCGCGGGGAACTCTTAAAGGGGACGACGTCAATAGACGTAGTCCCGGAAATTGAGATCCGCGCTGTAGACGTCTTTTTACTATAGCGCGGATCTCAAGTGGTTAAATGTATCAATGTAGATACATAAACAAGAGAGGTCACAGCAAATTTGACCAGATGGATACACCGCTCGAGCAAGCTGGTGAATGCGGGACTATTACTTCCCCTGAATGGCTGTATTACCTAAAAATAGTTAAAATAAATATAGGTCAGAATATACCAGCTAAAGACAATAGAGTGTAACCGAAAAAGAGATAACCTACGAGTTACCGGAGAGTGGAGGATCCGACGGTGCAGCCGTGTACGTGTCATACCTCTGACTGATTATTCCCTGAGCAGCGCTGCTTTTAACACCCCCATCCATCGAGCCGGCGTCTTACATCACCGGCTCGATGCGGACACAGTGAGGAGGGCAATGCGCATGTGCGGAGATCATGGCGCAGACGCACGAACTACATTTCCCATAGTTCCGCCGTGCTGACTGATATGGTAATCAGCTCGATGGTTGCCAGCTGGTAGCTGGCGACGGAAGCAGGACAGTGTTGACTCTCCACCCTATGGGCGGAGCTGACACAGATGCAGACAAATCGGCGTGACACATGGGCTCCCAACCCAAAAGGGAACATCGACATAGACCCACCCAAATAAGGGCGCCCCGAGGGTAATCTCACCCCGGGGCACCCTGGGTGTCCGTATGTCCCCACATACTAGTGCCAGGGGGAAAAGAAAGGTCCGCTCGGGCGCTGCAAACTAGTCGGTTCCTAAAGTGCAGTGCAGGAGGGCAATGAAACACCTTTGTGTGGATGGAAATCATAGAGAGCAATAGAAACCCCTATGTATGCTAGCCACAAGATCCGCCATTACACCAAGCACATTGGGACTGCAAAAGAAAACCCTACATAAACTAAAGTTTTAACATAATATACTATATATAATAATAGACTTTTTACAGCAAAGTATAAACATAACATTGATAATGAAATATAAAAAAAAAAATTAAAAAAAAAAAAATTTAATTAAAGGGGGGAGGAGGAAGGGGGGGAGGAGGAAGGGGGGGGAGAGGGGGAGGAAAGAAAAAGAAAATTGTGTTGTCTCTCTCTTTGATCCAAAGAAACACAGGAGCCCCAAGCGGGAGCGGGGGGGATCCACATAACAGGTCCCAAGATCGAACTATAGAAAGGACCTATAACTGATGTTTTCGTTAAAGCCCGGATACTGGGTAGCTTTTAAGGTAAAAATCCATCTGGCTTCGGTTTGTAGAAGAAACGTATCCACTGAGCCACCTCGTGAATTTAAAGGAATGTGAGCCAAAGCTGTAAATCGAATCCAATTTGGATCAAAAGAATGATAAATACCAATGTGTCTGCTAATGGCCGTAACTATTTTTTTGTTTAGAATCGGTTTAATATGGTCTTTAATTCTAATTGAGAACATTCTTTTAGTCTTACCGACATAGAAGCCTCCACAGCGGCATTGAGCCAAATACACAATGCCAGGAGTGGAGCATGTGACGCGAGACTTTGGAACCAACCAACTGCCATTGGGTAATTTGATTTTGCAGGAGTTATTAATATATGGACATATTTCACAATGACCACATGAATACGTACCTAGTTGTTTGAGTCGAGTCATTGATGAGGTGCCAGAAAAATGACTTTTCACTAAACAATCTTTAAGAGATTGTGGTCTCTTAAAGGTAATTGATGGTGAATCATTTATATACCGATTAACAATAGGGTCAGCTTGTAGCAGAGGCCAGAATCGCTGGATTATGGCTCGAAAAGATTTATGTTGATTTGAATATTTAGTAACAATACGTACAGTATCAGCTGCATTTTTGGTTTTCTTGGAAAACAGCAGAGTAGTTCTGTCTTTCTCTTTTACTTTATTGTAGGATCTTTTTAAGGATGCATGGCTGTAGCCACGTGTTCGAAGCCGTTTATATAGATCCTTTGCTGCAATTTGAAAATCTGAATTATTACTACAGTTACGTTTAATTCTCAGATACTGACTGTAGGGAATACTTTTAAGAAGAGGTTCCGGGTGGGAGCTTGTCGCATGCAATATCGTATTGCCTGCGGTAGGCTTTCTATATAGAATAGAATGAAGATTACCTGTAGTGTCAACTTTAATTGTCAAGTCTAGGAATTCTATAGATTCCTGACTATAATTCAATGTGAATTTTAAATTGAAAGAGTTTATTGAAAGCAAGTCAAAAAAGTGTATCAACTCTGATTCCGACCCTGACCAAAAAAACAGGACATCATCGATGTACCTATACCAGGCTAGAACATTGTCCAAAAGTGGAGCAAGATCTTCACGTGAAAAAATATCTTTTTCCCACCCCCCCAGGTACAGGTTGGCATACGATGGGGCACATTTAGTCCCCATCGCAACCCCCTGCACCTGGAGGAAGTGGGATTGATTAAACTGAAACACGTTGTGTTTCAAAATAAAATCCAGTAATTCAATGACAAATTCATTGTACGCAAAGAATGTTGAACCTCTTTCCTCCAAATGCGAACGTATTATTTGTATGCCTTTATGATGTGGAATGGCATTGTATAAACACTCCACATCAATAGAGACCAACCACGATTGTGCGGGTAAGGAAATACCTTCAAGTGTCTTTAGAAGATCAATGGTGTCTTTCACATAGGAGGAAAGAGAGATAACATGAGGAGTAAGATAGTTATCAACCAGGCTACTGGCGTTCTCTGTTAAGCTTTCACAACTAGAGATAATAGGACGCCCAGGAGGGTCAGTTATTGATTTGTGCACCTTGGGAAGGGCATAAAAGGTGGCCAGTTTGGGATCCTTAATGTTAAGGTAATCCCAAGTGCCTTTGTCTATGATACCTGATTGGAATGCTCTGAATATAATTTTACGATATTGTGCATCAAAATGGGAGATTAAAGAGACAGATATAGGCCGATACCAATCGGAATTATTGAGAATCTTGAGGCACATGGTGAGATATTGTGAGACGTTCATAACCACAATATTTCCGCCCTTGTCTGCGGGTTTGATGACAATATTTGAATTTGCTTGGAGTTGTTTCAATGCCTTAAATTGATCCTGGGTTAGATTATGTCTATTATTAAGTGGAAAATTAGTTTGTTCAATTGCTTTACAGACTTGTTGTGTAAATGCCCAGATATTAGGATTCGTATTGAGAAGTGGGAAGTGTTTAGATTTTGGTCTAAAAGTTTCTAAGGGGGGGAAAGAAACTGATCTCACCGATAGACCAATGGGAGAAAGATCACCCTGGTCGTCGGAGAGTCCTTGACCCTCCTCCCATAAATCCATTAAATTAGAGAGGGCCTGTTGCTCAGCAACATTCACCTCTGTGGTGGATTTACAAGTATTGAGGTCCATAGATGGAATGGGCTTATGGAAAATGGTTCTGAATAATAATTTCCGTGCAAATAAATGTACGTCTTTTATTAAAGAAAATTTATCCGAATTTGAATCAGGACAGTATGTTAATCCTAGTTTTAGAACCGCAAGTTCATGATTCGTAAGGGAATGAGATGACAAGTTGATAATAGAAAATTCCATACCTGTACTAGATGCTTGATCATTGACAGGGAAATGAGTTAAACTTTGGGTAACTGAGGAGGTTCCTTCCCTAAAAAATTTTTGGCTCCAATTTTTTAAAAAAAATTTTGGCTCCAATTTTTTTAGGGAAGGAACCTCCTCAGTTACCCAAAGTTTAACTAATTTCCCTGTCAATGATCAAGCATCTAGTACAGGTATGGAATTTTCTATTATCAACTTGTCATCTCATTCCCTTACGAATCATGAACTTGCGGTTCTAAAACTAGGATTAACATACTGTCCTGATTCAAATTCGGATAAATTTTCTTTAATAAAAGACGTACATTTATTTGCACGGAATTTATTATTCAGAACCATTTTCCATAAGCCCATTCCATCTATGGACCTAAATACTTGTAAATCCACCACAGAGGTGAATGTTGCTGAGCAACAGGCCCTCTCTAATTTAATGGATTTATGGGAGGAGGGTCAAGGACTCTCCGACGACCAGGGTGATCTTTCTCCCATTGGTCTATCGGTGAGATCAGTTTCTTTCCCCCCCCTTAGAAACTTTTAGACCAAAATCTAAACACTTCCCACTTCTCAATACGAATCCTAATATCTGGGCATTTACACAACAAGTCTGTAAAGCAATTGAACAAACTAATTTTCCACTTAATAATAGACATAATCGAACCCAGGATCAATTTAAGGCATTGAAACAACTCCAAGCAAATTCAAATATTGTCATCAAACCCGCAGACAAGGGCGGAAATATTGTGGTTATGAACGTCTCACAATATCTCACCATGTGCCTCAAGATTCTCAATAATTCCGATTGGTATCGGCCTATATCTGTCTCTTTAATCTCCCATTTTGATGCACAATATCGTAAAATTATATTCAGAGCATACCAATCAGGTATCATAGACAAAGGCACTTGGGATTACCTTAACATTAAGGATCCAAAACTGGCCACCTTTTATGCCCTTCCCAAGGTGCACAAATCAATAACTGACCTTCCTGGGTGTCCTATTATCTCTAGTTGTGAAAGCTTAACAGAGAACGCCAGTAGCCTGGTTGATAACTATCTTACTCCTCATGTTATCTCTCTTTCCTCCTATGTGAAAGACACCATTGATCTTCTAAAGACACTTGAAGGTATTTCCTTACCCGCACAATCGTGGTTGGTCTCTATTGATGTGGAGTGTTTATACAATGCCATTCCACATCATAAAGGCATACAAATAATACGTTCGCATTTGGAGGAAAGAGGTTCAACATTCTTTGCGTACAATGAATTTGTCATTGAATTACTGGATTTTATTTTGAAACACAACGTGTTTCAGTTTAATCAATCCCACTTCCTCCAGGTGCAGGGGGTTGCGATGGGGACTAAATGTGCCCCATCGTATGCCAACCTGTACCTGGGGGGGTGGGAAAAAGATATTTTTTCACGTGAAGATCTTGCTCCACTTTTGGACAATGTTCTAGCCTGGTATAGGTACATCGATGATGTCCTGTTTTTTTGGTCAGGGTCGGAATCAGAGTTGATACACTTTTTTGACTTGCTTTCAATAAACTCTTTCAATTTAAAATTCACATTGAATTATAGTCAGGAATCTATAGAATTCCTAGACTTGACAATTAAAGTTGACACTACAGGTAATCTTCATTCTATTCTATATAGAAAGCCTACCGCAGGCAATACGATATTGCATGCGACAAGCTCCCACCCGGAACCTCTTCTTAAAAGTATTCCCTACAGTCAGTATCTGAGAATTAAACGTAACTGTAGTAATAATTCAGATTTTCAAATTGCAGCAAAGGATCTATATAAACGGCTTCGAACACGTGGCTACAGCCATGCATCCTTAAAAAGATCCTACAATAAAGTAAAAGAGAAAGACAGAACTACTCTGCTGTTTTCCAAGAAAACCAAAAATGCAGCTGATACTGTACGTATTGTTACTAAATATTCAAATCAACATAAATCTTTTCGAGCCATAATCCAGCGATTCTGGCCTCTGCTACAAGCTGACCCTATTGTTAATCGGTATATAAATGATTCACCATCAATTACCTTTAAGAGACCACAATCTCTTAAAGATTGTTTAGTGAAAAGTCATTTTTCTGACACCTCATCAATGACTCGACTCAAACAACTAGGTACGTATTCATGTGGTCATTGTGAAATATGTCCATATATTAATAACTCCTGCAAAATCAAATTACCCAATGGCAGTTGGTTGGTTCCAAAGTCTCGCGTCACATGCTCCACTCCTGGCATTGTGTATTTGGCTCAATGCCGCTGTGGAGGCTTCTATGTCGGTAAGACTAAAAGAATGTTCTCAATTAGAATTAAAGACCATATTAAACCGATTCTAAACAAAAAAATAGTTACGGCCATTAGCAGACACATTGGTATTTATCATTCTTTTGATCCAAATTGGATTCGATTTACAGCTTTGGCTCACATTCCTTTAAATTCACGAGGTGGCTCAGTGGATACGTTTCTTCTACAAACCGAAGCCAGATGGATTTTTACCTTAAAAGCTACCCAGTATCCGGGCTTTAACGAAAACATCAGTTATAGGTCCTTTCTATAGTTCGATCTTGGGACCTGTTATGTGGATCCCCCCTGCTCCCGCTTGGGGCTCCTGTGTTTCTTTGGATCAAAGAGAGAGACAACACAATTTTCTTTTTCTTTCCTCCCCCTCTCTCCCCCCCCCCCCTTCCTCCTCCCCCCTTTAATTAAATTTTTTTATTTTTTTTATATTTCATTATCAATGTTATGTTTATACTATGCTGTAAAAAGTCTATTATTATATATAGTATATTATGTTAAAACTTTAGTTTATGTAGGGTTTTCTTTTGCAGTCCCAATGTGCTTGGTGTAATGGCGGATCTCGT
Source organism: Lithobates pipiens (assembly GCF_037356315.1). Taxonomy (NCBI): domain Eukaryota; kingdom Metazoa; phylum Chordata; class Amphibia; order Anura; family Ranidae; genus Lithobates; species Lithobates pipiens. The sequence continues at coordinate 203,811,207 of NW_027507784.1, read as the reverse complement.
GGCTAGCATACATAGGGGTCTCTATTGCTCTCTATGATTTCCATCCACACAAAGGCGTTTCATTGCCCTCCTGCACTGCACTTTAGGAACCGACTAGTTTGCAGCGCCCGAGCGGACCTTTCTTTTCCCCCTGGCACTAGTATGTGGGGACATACGGACACCCAGGGTGCCCCGGGGTGAGATTACCCTCGGGGCGCCCTTATTTGGGTGGGTCTATGTCGATGTTCCCTTTTGGGTTGGGAGCCCATGTGTCACGCCGATTTGTCTGCATCTGTGTCGGCTCCGCCCATAGGGTGGAGAGTCAACACTGTCCTGCTTCCGTCGCCAGCTACCAGCTGGCAACCATCGAGCTGATTACCATATCAGTCAGCACGGCGGAACTATGGGAAATGTAGTTCGTGCGTCGGCGCCATGATCTCCGCACATGCGCATTGCCCTCCTCACTGTGTCCGCATCGAGCCGGTAACTCGTAGGGTCTATGTCGATGTTCCCTTTTGGGTTGGGAGCCCATGTGTCACGCCGATTTGTCTGCATCTGTGTTGGCTCCGCCCATAGGGTGGAGAGTCAACACTGTCCTGCTTCCGTCGCCAGCTACCAGCTGGCAACCATCGAGCTGATTACCATATCAGTCAGCACGGCGGAACTATGGGAAATGTAGTTCGTGCGTCGGCGCCATGATCTCCGCACATGCGCATTGCCCTCCTCACTGTGTCCGCATCGAGCCGGTGACGTAAGACGCCGGCTCGATGGATGGGGGTGTTAAAAGCAGCGCTGCTCAGGGAATAATCAGTCAGAGGTATGACACGTACACGGCTGCACCGTCGGATCCTCCACTCTCCGGTAACTCGTAGGTTATCTCTTTTTCGGTTACACTCTATTGTCTTTAGCTGGTATATTCTGACCTATATTTATTTTAACTATTTTTAGGTAATACAGCCATTCAGGGGAAGTAATAGTCCCGCATTCACCAGCTTGCTCGAGCGGTGTATCCATCTGGTCAAATTTGCTGTGACCTCTCTTGTTTATGTATCTACATTGATACATTTAAAAACACTCTAGTCTACTTTCATTTGCAGGTAAACAGTGTTTATTTATTCAACTACAGTTTTTATCTTTTATTTTTTACTTATAGTTATTATTAGTTTAAATATTGTTTGTAAATATTAGTCCAATGCAGATTTTTATATCGCTCAAATTTTGTCTCCTACTGAGTTTTTTAACTAGTACAATATGGAGGCTTATGCCCCTATTTCCTCATATATCTGAGGATAATATAATAACTAATATCATATATCAAAAAATTTACTTTTCTACATATATCAAAATGCTCCAATGTCATTTTACTCATTTTCTTAATTTACTTTTTAGCGCTGACTTACCCCCATCTGTGTCCTCCATTGGGCCCGGGGGGCATTTGGTTTGGCTGTACGGTGCCCAAACAATTTCTCAAGATCATTTGCCAGTTCCGGGGTTGCGGTGTAGTTGTTGATCAGGGTAAGCGCCGCCGTGTTGGACCACGCACACTGGGACAATTTGTGTTTTTGTATTAAATATAGGTTTTTTCTCCTTTTCTCTTTTGCTTTTGTATTATTACTTATTATTGCACAGTATGTTGTTTTTCAAATATTATAAAATATTCTCTTTATTGTCAGTTGCACATTCCCCTGAAGAAGCTCGTTGCGAAACATGTTGGGAAGAAGTGCGATTATTTCATCAACATTTACTATTGGGACCCCCAAAGTATAATAGCTATGTACTCACTGCCTTCTGTACATTATTGAATTATATATTTGTATTTATTTATTTTAACATTTTTGAATAAAATTATATGAATTTTTAATTATATTTTGTTAGCATTCTATTGCACCGTGGAAAAATCCCCTGCTATATCCCCTCTCCCCCTTCTCTTTCCCTCTAATTACAAAATTTCAGACATATAAGGGGATGAGGTGCCTAGTGTATTAGGGTGTCACTGGGAAGTTAGGACCAATTAGTTTCTATAGCATATACAGGTTTCCCAGAGTCTGTGTGTTTTGGGGGGATATTACCTTGAATCCAAAGTAACATTACTTCAAGCTCCCCAGGCATACACCTCGCAAAGAGTATTGTTCCCTTAAAATCCAGGGCCCATAATCGGAAACGCAAGAGGCTAGCATTCAGTCCTCTCCAAAAGCCTCTGTCCCAGCTAGGTCTGTCACAACTACCTTCCAGGTATCAGACACACTTATCGATACACAGGGATGATACGTTTTCTTAAAAGGTACCCTTCAGAACAGACCAATCACTCTAGCTAGCATTTATAGTCCAAATACATCTCAAGTTCCATTCTTCCGAGAAGTCCTATGCTAACCGGAAACTTAATTCTGGGTGGAGACTTTAATGTCCCTCTGGATCCTCTCCTTGACACCTCCACGGAAATGTCCAACCTTCCATATAGGGCATTACCTCAGATCAGACCACAAGAAAAGGACTTAACCTTTTTTTCTGCACCAAACAACCGATACTCCCAAATCGACTATCTCTTCCCGACACAAAGTGATCTCCCCTTTCTGACAAAGGCAACTATTGAACCCATGACTCTTTCAGATCACCACCCAATTTCAATCACACTAACCCTTCTTGACAAAATCACATACTCCAAATTTGGAGACTTGATCCATCTATCCTGACTGACAAAATCCACACAACTGAACTCCAGTAAATGCCTGGCTAATTACTACTTATGCCACGCACACACGACTGGACTTTTCGATGGACTAGGTCCGATGGTCTTCCCAAAGGACTTTCGGCGGAGGTCCAATTAACTCTCTGAACGAACGGACTTGGCCACACATGACCGCACTAGTCCATTCGAAAGTCCGTTCATTTTGAACATGATGGCGTACATGGGACTAAACAAGGAAGTCCAATAGCCAGTAGCCAATAGCTGCCCTTGCGTCGTATTTGGTCCATCGGACTAGCACACAGACGAACGGTTTAGACGCTAGAAATCCAAGTCCTATTTATAGGTCCATCTGGCTATTGGGAAAAAAAAGGCCGCTGGAGCGCACACATGATCAAATTAGCCCAAGCATTACATTCAAAAAAAGCTAAAACATTGGTACATAAGTTACACTCCCCCATGGGAGAAACATACATGAAAAACACCAACATAGCCCAAGAGTTCGAAAGATTTTACTCCACTTTATACAACTTAGATAAACCAAATGCCCCCACACTCCCTCCAGGGTCTAGACATGCCAAAATCACAGAATTCCTGGAAAAATACTGCCCCAAAACAATTACCCCAGAATCTGCCAAAAAACTTGAAGGCCCAATTACACACTAAGAAGGGAAAAAGGCAGTCAAGAAATTAAAATCGACAAAAGCCCTGGTCCGGATTGCCTACTATAAAACCTTCATAGAAAAACTGAGTACTGGGGGGCGTACCCGGAAGTGACCCAGGACGGACGTGTTCACAGACTGCTCCTGAGTACCAAGTGCAATCCGCAGCAATCCGGGTGCATACACGGCCGTTTTTCCCCAAATCTTCGGCCTATGCACCCCACCACCTGTCCTGCCTCAGCCTGGAAGAAAATTGGGACGAGACTGGCCTGGGATCCGCGGAGAGAGACGCCGGCCTAGTCCGTCCTCGGCCGCCGTCGCCATCTTCCCTGCCCTTCATCCTCCTCCACCACTTCAACGGGGGACCTGGCAGTGGATCTCCCCGCCATCCGGACTGCCCTACTCCGTGCCCGGTAAGGTCCAGAGGCCCGTGGGGCCGCCGGGATTGTCTGCCGCGGATGCGGCCTAGTGCGGCCTAGTACAGCCAGCCAGTCCCCGCTCTTTCCTACAACAGCGCCCGGCGGGAGGACGCCGCGGCCGTCTTCCCGGCCTCCACCCTCCTTAATCACGCTAACGGAGGCCCTCCTGGTGGGCTGCACGGCTCCCCTTGCCACCTGGTCGGCCCTAGTCACTAATGGGGGACCTCTGGAGGTTCGAGGGGCCCCCGGGACTGTCTGCCGCGGATGCGGCCTAGTGAGGCCTAGCAAGGCCCAGTGAAGCCTGCCAACTACCACACCTTTCTGCCCCAGCACCTGGCAGGGGGCCCACTCACTGGAATCTGGACACTACAGCTGCCATCCTCTCCCCCCACGCTCCAAGATCCCAAGACAGCTGAGGAAGAGGCGGTGATTGTGAGCTCCACGGTCCGCAGGTGAGGCACTGTCTTAGCCCAGGGGGCCCTTGCTTTCCCCAGACCTCGCCCCACTGTGTTCTGGACACTCTCCCCATCCCCACGGCTCCACGGCCCTCTCTCCGACCCGGCCTCCTCCTGGGTTCAGGCCCTTCACAGCCTGACTACCGCCCTAGTGGGTTAGAGCTCCAGCTAAGGCCCCTTCTCCAGGCTACACCTGGCTTGGCCTCCGCCATCTCCGCTCGGAGTCTCCGTGGCCCCCCCCCTGGTCTGGGTGAAATTGCTTGACCATCAAGGCAGACGGCTACGGTCAGTTCACGGGAGTCATCTATTCACCAGTCAGCTCTCCCTACACAGCCTCTTCAACAAGCCCCTAAAGAGACATACCCCCCTTCTCCTGAGACTTTCATAATTTCAGTTGTTGGAATCAGCGCAAACTAGCAGAACTCATGGGCGACTAACAACGCTGACACCATGTCTTAGTATGGCTTAATATACCGCTCCTTTCCTAAGGGACCCTGCACCGCTTCATAAGCTCTCACATACACAGGGTCATTATCAGCTGCCCCCCGGACCCCTCCGGATACTACATGGGCAAAGTTGGTTTTCAAAAGAATATATATCAAGGCTTTATCCCGCCATCGACCTCCCGTCCTGCACACGTCATGGAGCGATACCTACACAGATCGCAATCTCCAGCCTTACACACGCTGGCAGAACCACTAGAGGCCACCGACTCCCTGCCCTCCACACCTAGTTCTCTTCACAAAGGTGGCTCTACCCAGAAAACAAATCCTGCCGAAGCAATTACGGTAACGGTCCTGGACCTGAAACTACAGACACTCCTACAAGATTTGACACGCAATATAGCTACAGAGGTTGGAAAGCTTTCTCGGGAGCTTAGGGGTGAGATCGACCAGCTTGGAGAGCGTACTGCCACTTTGGAATCTAAATTTGATGAGAATGTGCAATACATGCACGTATTGGAGGACGAAAACGCATTTCTTAAACACACAGTCTCCCAAATACAACTACAACAAGAAGATTTGGAAAATAGAGAACGTCGCTCAAACGTGAGGATTCGTGGAGTCCCTGAAACAGTCAGTGATAAGGAGTTGCGGGTATACTTGCTTGATCTGTTTGTCACTCTGGCTCCGCACATACCAGATATCGATTGGCGTCTAGACAGAGCCCATAGATCTTTGGCCCCTAAACCTCCTCCTGGATCCAATCCAAGGGACATTATAGTCCGTTTCCACTATTATGACAGCAAGGAAGCTTTAACTGCAGCCACACGCAATAAAAATCGCATCGACTTCAAAGGCTCTAAGATCCAGATCTTCAGCGACCTTTCTCCCATCACCTTGGCCAAAAGGCGCAACCTCCGACCAATCACTGCACACCTCCAACTACACCAAATCCCCTACAGATGGGGTTTCCCTTTTCGGCTGTCAGCATCCAAAGATGGCACACAATACTCTATCAGAGAATTGCATGAATGTGAGGCCTTCATTCGCAATTTGGGCCTCCCACCTGTCCCGGAAGAGGACCTCCAACTCCCCCCGCCCGCTCTGGCCCCCAAACCTCTCCAAGCCCCTACGGCAATTTGGACCCCAGTTCGTCGGAGACATCAGAGAGGCTTCTCCACACCGCAACGCCCCAACGTGCCTAAACAACCTGCCTGAAGTTCCGGCGCCTGTCCGAATTGCACCTCCTTACCCTTGGTTTCCAGGAACCTATCGGACCTCTTCAGGAACTCTTCGGGGAACATCCCCCTAACTTTAAATCTCTCCCATTTCTGTAGTGCTCAACGAGCCTCCTCCCCCCCCCCCCCCCGCGGGGCCCCTCCAGCTGGTATTGTACTCCCAGTCGATGGTGGTATGTCTGACCACTGTTCAAATGTTAAGAGTCCGAGGTTAATCATTCTTTGCGGGAGCGGTACATAGTTTACCACTCCAAATGTTTGTTATGTCCCTTTATAGGTCCAAGGTATTCTGCCTTGGCTCCCTGAAGATTTTATATCCTTCAGGCTTTCAAGATACATGTTTTATGTTTTTTGTTTTTTGTCTCTTCATTTTTGTCTCTCTATATTTTACTCAGGTTATTTTTTTCAATTTTTCAAAGTTTTTACCAGGTCCTTTTTTGACCTGTCCTGGTTTTTATATGTCGCTGCAGGTTGTAAACTTGACATACAATTTTATGTTACTAGGAAATGCTGATGTGTATATGCCTCTTCCAGACCTCCTTAGATCAGAGCACTCCAACCACATGTACCAGATTCCAATATCATCTGCTAATTATTCCATGAATGTATTATGGCTCTAAAAATATTTTCCTGTAATGTTAAGGGCTTGAATTCCTTAAGAAAACGCTGGCTAGCCCTGCGGGAATTCAAATCCTCAGGGGCTGATGTGATAATGGTTCAGGAGACGCACTTCCGCCCAGAGGGCTCATTTAAATTTGCCTCCAAGCTGTACCCTACTGTTTTTATGGCCTCCAGCCCATCTGGGAAGGCTGGAGTAGCCATTTTGATTAAACGTTCATGCCCTATACGGATCCTTGCTTCGATCCTAGATCCCCAAGGTCGGTTTATACTCCTGAACTGTTCTCATCTGAACACCTCCTTTACCTTAACTAACATTTATGCCCCTAATACGGGACAAATTGGCTTCCTCACTAGAGTATTGGATCGGCTGCGCTCCTTCTCTCAGCCTTTCGCAATCATAGGTGGGGATTTCAACATGTGTATGTCCCCTGGTAGGGATAGATTAGCACTCTCTCAACAAACCCCGTCCCTCCAAACTCTTAAACTGTCCACCTCCTTTCGCAAACTAATCCGCTCCCACAATCTCTTTGATGCATGGAGAGTGAAACATCCCACCCATCGCCAATACACCTTTTTCTCCCCCCCACATAAATTGTATTCCCGACTGGACCACTTTCTAATAACTGCACCCTTGCTACCCAATGTGGTATCTTCTGAAATAGAGCCTATCACGTGGTCTGATCACGCTTCCATCACTCTCAATGTGACGCTCCATAACGCATCACCTAAAACTTGCCACTGGAGACTGAATGAGTCTCTATTGCGACATGCTGAAACCAAAGATAGACTGCTCAAGAGACTGGAGGAGTTTTTCCATCTCAATGTAGGCTCCATTTCAGATATATCTACTGTGTGGGAGGCCCACAAGGCAGTTTTTAGGGGGGAGTGCATCTCAGCTGGCTCACGTCTGAAGCGGGACTCTGTTAGGCTGAGGGTGGAGCTTGTGACCCAGCTGCAGGTCGCGGAGGCGCGGTTACTCCGCTCCCCTACGGTGGATCGCTTGCGTGCAGTGACTACTATTCGCAACCACATTAAGGCTATAGACGCAAAAGACATTTCAAAATCAATGTTATGGTCTAAGCGAAAGTTCTATGAGTTTGCAGACAAACCACATAGGATGCTTGTCCACAAACTTAAGCCCCGGCCCTTTTTATCCATTCCTGATTATATAATGCAATCAGACGGTACACCAACGCACTGCCCTCAGACCATGTCCGGAGTATTCAGAGAATATTATAACAAACTTTACAACTGCCTGAACACGGGCACACAGGATCAGTTCCCACAAGACAGGTTGGACTCCTTCCTATCATCTATTCACCTCCCAAAACTCTCACCAGAGCAACGCTCCTCCTTAAACCAACCTATCTCCAATGACGAACTAGTTGACGTAATTAAACATCTCCCCACACATAAGGCCCCAGGACCAGATGGCCTTCCATACTCCTATTATAAGACGTTCCTAGAATCCCTGTCCCCACACCTGCTGACCCTATTCTCCTCACTGCTCCAGGGCACAATACCACACCCCTCGTTCCTACATGCAGTCATAACCACTATCCCTAAACCAGATAAGGATCCTTCCCTCCCTGACAATTATCGTCCCATAGCCTTATTGAACTCTGATTACAAAATCTTTACCAAGATTCTAGCGAACAGGCTCTCTCTACTGCTGCCAGCGTTGATCCATAGAGATCAGGTGGGTTTCGTTCCCACAAGACATGCGGGGGACAATACCCGCCGCACAATTGACCTTATAGACCTGCTTACTAAAACTAAAAACCCCGCTTTGATACTCAGTTTAGATGCCCAAAAGGCATTTGACCGCCTTAGCTGGCCATTTATGTTTGCGATACTAAACCACTTTGGATTTTCAGGCCCCTTTATTCACGCCCTCCAAGCCCTATACTCGAAGCCCACCTCCCAGGTACAACTCTCCTCCCATCTGTCCCGTCCGTTTTCCCTTAGCAACGGTACGAGACAGGGTTGCCCTCTATCGCCATTGCTCTTTATCCTCAGTCTGGAACCCCTAGCTGCGGCTATACGGGAATGTTCAGATATTAAAGGAGTCTGCCTCCGCAACGCAGAATATAAAATATCCTTATTCGCGGACGATGTCCTCCTAACTCTCACCCACCCGCACACATCCCTACCACACCTTCACCACCTACTATCCACTTTTGGTAGCCTCTCGGGTTTCAAAATTAATGATACTAAAACCGAAGCATTACCTGTAAACATAACCCCGTCCCTCTTATCCTCGCTTCAAAGTAAGTATAATTACCACTGGTGTCCTCACTCACTTAAATACCTGGGGGTTCGCATTACTGCTTCCTATGATACTTTATATAAGGCCAATTTCCCCCCCCTGTTCTCAGAAATTAATCGTTTGCTGACATACTGGACATCTCTCCCCCTATCCCTGTTGGGCCGAATCAATGTCCTTAAAATGTCTATCCTCCCTAAGTTATTATATTTGTTTGAAACTCTACCTGTGGCTATCCCTATGTCACAGTTGAAATCCCTTCAAAGGAGAAGCCTCCGTTTTGTTTGGAATAACGCTTCCCACAGGTTAGCGGGGACAGTGGTCCTGGCTCGGAGGAATAGGGGGGGGCTCGGAGGCCCAGATTTCATTAAATACTATTATGCCACACACCTGAGAGTTCTTACCTCCTGGACCTCCCGGAAGGCCCCAAATAGATGGTCAGAAATAGAAATGAGTGTTACAGCCCCGGTACATCCTTGCTATATGCTTTGGCCTTCTACTGCCCTTCATATGCCCCAATTACGGCGCATATGCCTAGCTCCCATGTTGTTCACGTTGAATATCTGGAAAAGGTGCAATGACCGCTTTTCCCTATCCTCACCGTGTCCACCGCTTTTAAATATCCTATTTAACCCAGACATCCCAGATAGCCTGTCCTATGATCGTATGCTACAATGGACCCAAGCGGGACTCTTTCAACTCCGACACTTTGTTAACCCGGCGACACGCCATTTATTGACTTTTCCCACCTTGCAAAAGCAACACCAGATCCCCCAAAGGCTTCTACATTCATACTTACAGATCAGACACTTTTTCTCTATCAGGTCCCCCTCTCTGACTCTGGACAAACCCACAGACTTTGAGAGCCTATGTGCTAAGGGTCCTTACGAACCCAGACTGATCTCTACTATTTACACGATATTACATGACGCCATACCTATGACGGTGAACACCCACCACTACATGAGGAAATGGTCTCAGATTCTACAACACGATATTTCCCTGGTGGACTGGGGGAACATATGGGAGCACACTTCCAGAATATCTCGATGTGTGACCCACAAGGAAACTGCTTACAAAGTTCTAATGCACTGGTATAGGACTCCAGATATTCTACATGCCCGTAACAGGTTAATTTCGAAACAATGCTGGAGATGTGGTGGGGAAGTCGGCTCTCACTACCATATTTTTTGGGACTGCCCCCTAGTCCACCAGTTCTGGCTCCAAGTCCAAAATCTGTTAGAAACACTGGCTGGCACTCCTATTCCCCTGACGCCCATGCATTATCTGCTAGGCCTCCCTTTCTCTGGTATTTCTAAGGCCTTGCGCAGATTGTTGTCCTTTATCTTATTGGCTGCTAAAAGGGTCATACCCAGGTTATGGTTGTCCACCTCTCCACCTACACTTCCGCAATTGATCACCACTGTAGCTGACATACGCAGAATGGAACACTTGACGGCCGTAGTGGAGGATAAGATGCAGAAATTTTCTAAAATTTGGTCAACATGGGATGAGTCTACATATGGTTCTGATGGGATTGCTCCTACTTAGATAAACCTGGATACATACATGTCCCCGAGAGAAGGTCTGAAATCTATTTTTTATTTTTTTTCCTTAAAGCTCTCTTTGATGTTACATAGTCTGTTTACAGATTCTGTCTATAACCCCCTTAAAGATACGGTGGAAGATCACTACTTTAATCACATCGCTATGCCTCTATATGTTTAGATTTTGTATGCCTTGTAATCAAAGTATACCTGCATTTTTGATACGTTAATATTCATATCTCATGTATATTTTCTTCTGTATGATGTTGAAAATTTTAAATAAACAATTACAAAAAAAAAAAAACTGAGTACTCCCTACCTAAAAGCCTTTAATTCCATATCCCAATCCAGCCCACTCACATTTGAGATGCTTTAAGCCCACATAACCGTAATCCCCAAAGATGACAAAGATCCATCACAAGCATAAAATTATAGACCGATATCACTTCTAAATGTGGACATCAAAATCTTCTCAAAAATCCTGGCCAATAGACTCCTCACAATACTTCCTTCACTTGTCTCCTGTGAGCAAGTTGGCTTTGTTCCTGGAAGAGAGGCCAGGGACAATACCATCAAAGCCATGAATCTACACATCACATAATCACATCAAATCAAAAAGGCTTCTTTCTTTCCATAGATGCGGAGAAGGCATTCAACATGGTGGCTTGGGATTACATGCAAGCAGTCCTGCAGGCTATGGACATTGGTTCACATATGCTCACCCTTATCTTGTCTCTATACGCTAGTCCCTCGGCCCGGATTAGAGTAAACAACACTCTTTCAAGTGCCTTCTCTATCTGCAATGGGACAAGACAAGGTTGCCCCCAATTCCCATCCTTTTTGTCCTTACCCTCGAGCCCTTCCTCTGTTGCATTAGGATAAACCCTGACATCAAAGGCATCAAAGCCAATGACAAAGAATACAAGCTCACCGCCTTCACGGATGATATTCTCCTGTTCCTTACCAACCCTCATACCACACTGCCAATAATACTAGAAGAATTCCAAAAATTCAACTTAATTTCCAATCTCAAAATGTATTTTGCTAAATCTCTTTCCCTCAACACCTCCTTGCTCTCACAATTAGTATCACCATGTAAAGAAAACTTCCCCTTCAAATGGCAAACGGATGTGATTACTTACTTAGGCATTCAGCTCCCTGCTAAACTGGAAGACCTATATTCATAAAACTACATACCAATCCTGAATAGACTGACAGCAGATCTCACTCAAACAATGGGACACACCATTATTCTCCTAGTTTGGTAGGGCGGCGATACTTAAAATGAATGTACTACCAAGAATACTTTATATCCTACAGACAGTACCAATACACATAGCGCCGGCATTCTTCAAAAATGATAGAAGCCTCTGTTCTAAATTCCTCTGGGGAAACCACAAACCCAGGATCAACCACAACCAACTGACTCAGCACAAACACTTAGGTGGGATTGGACTCCCGGACCTGATGAACTATCATAAAGCTGTACACTTGACTAGAATACTTGACTGGCACTTACATGCCACCACCAAAGACTGGGTCAGAGTGGAAGCATCTTTCACAAAGTTACCCCTCAAATCACATCCATGGATAATGGAACATCATACCCCTCCAGAAGTCAACTCACACCCATTGATCAGGCCCACGTTACAAAGCTTTCGCATAGCATGCAAACACACTCCCCTATCGACTTGGTTAGGTCCAATTACCCCAATTAGACTGAATCCAGACTTTCCCCCAGGTATGACAAAGGATTTTCTCACACATCATTGGTCAGATGAACAGGTTTTGCCTCACCACTTCTATAAGCAGGGACAACCTCGCACCACTTCCCAACTTGCAACACTTATGGAAAAACCCACTATACCACCGTGGACACACTTAGTGGGATTCCTAGACAGAAAATTCCCAGTCGCAAGACAACTAACAATGTTTGAAAGACTATGCGTACTCACATCCCCTCCAAAATCACTTGATCTCCTCTACCCACTCCCTCCTCTTCACGATTCCAAAGCTTGTGCAGCTTAGAAAAAAGTTCTATCTCTATCCCTAACACTGGAAGAATGGGAAAAAATATACTTAAACATACATAAAGGTTCTATAAATGTATCTACACAAGAGAATGGGTACAAGTTCCAATCACACTGGTACCGCACGCTGGCTATATTACACAAATTCAAACCAACGATATCAGACACATGTTGGAGATGCCATGAACAACATGGCTACCTGATCCACATTTGGTAGGACTGTCCTTGTTTCCAAATTTCCTGGGCAAAGGTACATCACATCACCTCCCATGTTACATCCTAAGACCTGGAAATAGCACCTGCTCAGTTTCTCTTGCATCACTCACCCCTCTCACATAACTCTTACCATAAATCATTAGCGATGCACATGATCAATGCAGCAAAACAATGCATATCAATTCAATGGAAATCCCAAAACATCCTCTCAATTAAAGAATGGTTTAGTAGAATCAATAGGATTGCAGAAATGGAAGAATTAATCCACATTGCATGAGATACACCCAAAAAAATATAGTATCAAATGGGCTTGCTGGAAACACTTCCAGACCATGACAGAATTTGCTTGCCTCAATTCATCACATACCTCAGCTACCTAGAGTCTAAAATTCCTGAAACCCAAAGCGCAGAGCTAAAATTCATCAATCTCACATTCAAACCAGGAAACCCTGCTAAATAAAGGCTGCCCCCAAATCAAAATCCAAATTCAGCAATTATAGACCTCAGGGGAAGGAAGCAAGGGATGGCCCAATCCTACTTTAGCACCTACACTCTTCTGATCTTACCCCCCCCCCCCTTTACCACTATCTCCCTCCTTCATTCCTGTTAACCTGCCCATCTCATAATTACCTCTTTATAAGTTGTACCACCCCAAAGACTGGACTATATGACCCGTACAAAGCACGATTGATGACACCCCACGCACATCTCACTCTAGACCTCCCTGCAACATAACTAACCTTCCATGTTGAACACAGGAGACCTCCACCGGATGTGAGACACCTCACACCATCTGTGACACTCACGCCATGTCAGATTCCCCCCAACCCTACGAAAATAATATCACCCATTGTTCTTAAGTTATGTCACACATTGACAACATTGATGATACTTGTATGGCCAACTCCACCTGTTATAAAGCATTCTAAACTGAACAAGCGCAGTGGTGGGACAAGGGTCTCCTTTTTTCTCTCTTTGTTAAAGTGGTTGTAAACTCTCCCCCAAGACGTTGTCCCATGTAAGTCAGCATAAAAAACCCTAATGAACACTGCTTGTAGATCTCTCCTTACTTGCTTAGTATTGTTGTAATCATTTTTGTTCTTTAGAGTAATGTCATTGAGCATGACCAGATCTTCCCTGATTTACGGCACACTCTCTATGTGCTTGTCTATCTGTTATCAGGACTTCCTATGGCACACCACTGATATCCCAGGAGGCTGCATAATCACTCCTCCTACACCCCCTGTGACTATGTAACATCACATGCAGTGTAAACCTGGTCATTACTGCAGTCTTGTCAGCTGAAGCTGATAAGACTGACAAAAGCAAACATTAGACAATCGGCACAAGTAAATACTATGAAACAAAACAAGTCAGCTATGAAAAGAGAGGCAGGGTTGTCATAGAAACATTGGATCGAGAAGAAGGCTTGGTTAACAGTACAGGAAGTGCTCAATGTAAGGGCAGAAATACACTCCAGAAAACAATACTTTTTTTTTTTGTTTAAGGACTGCAGAACATACAAAGATACAAAGTTATCAGCATAATATTCAGCTTTTTCCAGTACCAAAGAAAGACTATTGTTTACAAGGCAAATATTTGCAAGAGTGATACAGCATTTCAATTAATTACCTTCTCATTGTAATTATACTATACATTGTCTTTGAAGCCTTACATGATGTCTCTGGCTGACGCATCCCCTGTGAGAGCAAGGGCTGGCGTAAACCACTGGACAACGTGCAGGTCGCATTTATCAGTAAAGAAACAGCATAAAGAGTGCTATGCCAGTTCCGGCAGTCCGTGGGGGTTTTTTATTTATACTATGTGTGGATAGACTTAAGCAATCAAAGGGGGAAAGAGAGACAGAAGTGAAAAATAGGAGGGGGGAAGAGAAGATGGGATAGATAGGAGAGGGAAGTAGGGAAAAAGGGGATATGAGGGGGGGTATGGGGTGACGTCGATCCTGCTCCTTAGTTTCAGTAATGGCGGTGGGCTCAGCAATAAATAAGTCTTGTATTCCTCTGCTAATCGGAAGAGACTCCACCTCATCCAGCGGGCATTGTGTTCCATCTGTTGGATATCACATACCCTGGCAAACCATTGGGAAACCGCCGGTGGAGACTGTTGTTTCCACGAACTGGGGATACATGCCCTGGCCATGCTCAGAAGGTGTTTCAGCAGGGATCTATGATACTGCTTACCAGATGGGGGGTCAAATTCAAGAATATTGCTGCTGGGTTATCCTGAAGGGCCACATCCATGAGTTTGTGAATGATCTGAAGAACGTGTCTCCAGAAAGGGGTCAGGATTTGACACTCCCAGAAAATGTGCAGTAATGAGCCATTTTTAGTGCCACATCTCCAACAAAGTGGGCTATGTCCCGGGTATATGGTAAATGTCAAAATTTTAAACGTGATCTCCTGATATTTACTACTTATAGAGGACTTGTGGGCAAAGGTGACTATGTGGGTCTTTTGTTTCTCAGTAAGCGTGATGTTGAGGTCTCTCTCCCACCTCTTTAGGCATGGGGGGTCGTGCTGGGATGTTTGAGTGAGTAGGATGTTATATGAATAAGAAAGAGATTTCCGTATAGGTTCCGTTCCCAAACACAGTCCTTCAAACGGCGTTGATTGTCTCTGAAAATTTCCCACCTCTGGAAGGGATTTGAGGAAATGGGTGAGTTGCATCAACCTCCAGCCCCCCAAGGAGGAAGAACTCAAATCAGGATAAATGTTGGAAGGGTCGCACCACCCTGAAGTGCCCAAAAAGGAGGAGGCTCTGATTAAATTTTGGTCCTGTTGGTGCCGGAATGCTCTGTCTGAAGTACCCGGAGCGAAGTCTGGGTGGCCGATTATAGGTGTTAATAGTGAGGGGAAGCTATGTGTGCCTGCTATTTTAAAATATCTGTTTAGTTCTTGTAGGGTGGGTACAATTATTGGGTGTGATAGAGAGAGTCTGGATAAAGAAACTTCACTCCACGGCAGGCCCTCAATGAAATCGATTCTTTCTCCAGAGGGACCCATAGTTTGTAGGACAAGTGTCTGCACCAGTCTGCTGCTCTGTTCATATGGGCCACTGTATAATAAAGGGCTGGATCAGGGAGGCTGATCCCGCCCCTAAGTTTCAATCTCTGAAGAAGGGGCCTACTGAGTCTCGGAGGCTTGCCCTGCCACACATATGTGGTAAAAGTTTTGCGCAGCGCTCTAAAGAAACTCTGCGGAATCCTGATAGGCAGGGCTTGCAAGAGATAGAGCAACCTCGGCATGATGTTCATCTTTAATACGTTGCATCTACCAAACCAAGACACCGCTAAGTTCCCCCACCTCCCTAGATCAGGAGAATAAGTCTTCAAGAGGGGATGAAAGTTGAGTTGGTAGATGAGTTGCGGGTTTGCAGGGATCCTGGTACCTAGGTACTTGAATGGCCTGGTGTGCCCACCGGAAGGGAAAGTTGCTCTCGAGGCGTTTTTGCAAACTAGGAGCAATGGAGACGTTGAGCGCTTTCGATTTTTGCAGGTTGATTTTGAAATCTGATAAGTCACCATAGTGGCATATTTCGGACAAGAGGTTCAGCAGCGAGATATGCGGTTCTGAAATGTAAAATAGCAGATTGTCCGCGTATGCAGCTACTTTATGGTGATATGAACTAGTTTCTAGGCCTATAATGTCCTTGTTATGCCTGGTATGCTGCAGGAGGGGCTCTAAGGTAAGTATAAAGAGGAGAGGAGAGAGCGGACAGCCTTGTCTTGTGCCATTACTTATTATGAAGGGGTTGGAAGCTATTCTATACTTCATGTATTTACCATCATATTAATTTGGGGTACTGCAGAATATCTTTGTGTTCATAAGATTATGTATTATTGTTTTAACTTGTTTACTGTAGATATCTGTTCTTATCTAGAATTGGTATTAATATTCTATGTGTGTTGATATTCAAATATAAATATCCTATGTATGCTACATTGTTTTTTTACAAATTTTATGAACCAATTAAAGTTTTCCCAATTGTTCACCAAATTCTATCCATTTGTTATTTTTGATCATTATAGGGATGGAAACATTTGACCTTACCAGGTTATTGTTTCAATTAAAGTCCCAGGGGATGGAAATAGGTGGCCTTACCAGGCCATCATTTCATTAAAGTCCCCAAACCTTCTCCTCATTAACGACACAGTTGGAGATTAATAAATGGCAGCTATCCATGACAATATGGAAGCCGGCATTCCTAAGCGCTGCAGGGTAGCTAACAGAAAAGTCCCGCTCACCCTGTCAAACGCCTTTTCGGTATCTGTGGATAACAGAATGAGTGGGACACTAAGATGTTTGGCCCTCACCACCACGTTGATCGTCCTCATGGTATTGTCCCTCGCCTCTCTGTTACGAATAAATCCGACCTGATCCAGGGGGACTATATGTTGGAGGACAGGCCCCAGTCTCTCAGCAATAATTTTTGTGAACAGTTTGAGGTCGCAATTAAGTAAGGAGATGGGCCTGTAGCTTGAACAAAGAAGTGGGTCCTTTTCAGGCTTCGGAATTTCTGAAATGTTGGCCTGCAAGAGATCTGGGGGCATAGGGTGGCTGTCCAATATTGCGTTGAAGGCCGTGGCGAAATGGGACTCTAACTGGGCTTGGAACGTCTTGTAATAGGTGCTTGTGAAGCCGTCAGGACCAGGTGCTTTTCCTCCAGGAGACCCCACCAGGGCCGATGTGAGCTCCTTGATGGTTATAGGGCATGAAAGTGCCTCTATTTCCTCCCTGTTAAGCGTGGGCAGGTGCGATCTGGCTAGATAGGACTCAATTGAATCAATTTTATCTTGGGGTCGCTCCTCCCCTGAGTGAGGATGTAGGTTGAAAAGGGCTTCATAGAAAGTACGGAAAGCTTCCACCATCTATGCAGATTCATAAATTTTTGTGCCCCTAGGGGTGGCGAGGGCCAGAATGTAGGAAGCATTGCTTTCGAGCTCGCAGAGCATTCGCCAGTGACCTGCTGCATTTATCTCTGTGCTTGTAGAAGGATCTGCGAGCTCGAAGGAGAGGGGATTGGGCATTGATCCTATATTGCTCCTGGAGAACTGTTCCAACTCCTGTAAAACCTCCACCCTGACTTCAGCATCTTGGAAAAGAGACTCATTGAGCTTCCAGGTCTTTGTGCTGGGAGCCCCCTGGTGGAGGGTTATCATCAGGGAGATCAGGACGTGGTCCGACAGTGCTATGTGACCTATCTGGGTGTTAGTGACTAAAGGGATTGTGCTGTGGGAGATCAAGAAAAGGTCTATCCTCGAGTAGGAGCCATGTACCGTGGAGAATAAAGTGTAAACCCTCTCTTATGGGTGTAGAATACGCCAAACGGTGGGAATGCAGCAAATCCTTAATCTGGTTTAGAGTTCTTAAAGACAAGGCAGAAACACCTGTAGAATAGTCCCTACGGGGATCGATGGTGAGGTTGAGGTCACCCCCAAGTATTACTGTACCTTCAGTGAACGAGGCCAGGGCATTCAGACATGCGTCGAGGGCTGAGAGTTGGCCCACATTTGGCAGATATAGGTTTGCCAGGGTAAAGGTTTGTGAGTGAAGCGAGCCTTTGACAAAAAGGTATATACCTTCTTTATCCGCGTGGAGATCTATCAGCTGCCAAGGTATTGTTTTGGCCAGGAGTATATACACGTGCCCTTAGACTTGGAGTCGGGCGAAGTACTATGATACACTACCGGGAAATGTTTGTTGTAGAGTTTTGGGATCTGATCTGATCTGAAATGGGTCTCCTGTAAGAAGACTACATGAGGCCGTTGCCTCCACAATTCTGTGAGACAGGTTAATCCATTTTTCCAGGACGTTCAAGCCGTTAACGTTCCAGGAAATTAATTTTAAGGTCATATTGATGGAGTAAGATTGAATCATCAGGCTCCGCTAAAGCCCCAGTAAGGAAGAGACGTTAAGAGGAGAAGGGAGTAGGAAGGGGAGGCTCAAGGAAGTGGAAAGGAAAGGAGAGACCAAAGGAGGGCCAAGGGGGCTTGGAGAAAGGGAGGAGAGGAGAAGGTAGCAGAAGAAGGATTGATTTAGTTTACCAAATGGAGGGTTACTGCCTATCTGTACAGTTAAGGCCTATTGGGAGAATAGGTAAGGCACTTCAGGGGGACAGGCTCTTGTGGAACAGTACCCTCCAGACAGCTCACTGTCAAACCAGGCCGCCAGTGGGCCTTAGTATAAACGTGAACTTCCTACGTGATAATAACAAAAAAAAAAAAAAGAGAAGGCAGGGCGACATGTTGGAAAAAAAAGGGAAAGTAATACAGTTAACTATTCGAGAAAACCAGTGTTGTAACAGATAAAAGACCAACCCAGTAAGTTTTCTAACTTAACTCTAAAGTCAATAATCGATCCCAACTCCAATTCCCTAAAGGATAAAGCTCGTAAATTGAACCTTCCCCTTGCATATCTGTACAACATATTAAAGTGTTAAAGCAGCCGCCCCCCACCAACCGGACCCGGATGAAATCATGGAGTTATGGTCTGTTTTCGGGGAGCCCTAGTTAAAAGTAGATCTGGTGATGGCTTGCAACTAACCAGGTCCGTAGGGAGAGTTTATCCCAAAAGAGTGGCTCTATAGTACCTGATCCGCTAGATCTAACTTTTTCCCCTCCAACATGTTGGCAGCCCACCCCAAGAGGTCCACGCATGCCGGTATGTGGCGGGGACGCCAAAGGTCATGCCATGTGTGTGGTTAATAAGTAAAATAATGTTTTCAATGTGTATTATCCCTGTGGATGTGGCGGTGTCAACTGGTATGAGGTGGGCCCTCTACAACTCAGTGGTCCTTAGTGTTCCCATGGTGGAGAGCAGCAACCCCAACTCGTACATCTCTAGGAGGTAGCATATTTGAGCCATGTCTAATCTGGACTATCAAAGTACATAAAATATCATATAACAATCTGAACCAATTTGTGGCATCAATTAGTGTCAATCGCTGCATGCATACAAAGCTCATAAACAATAAACATCCTGGCTGAGATCGTGGGGAGTGGGTCCGTCCCATGGTATATCCTTTAATTTGGGATAGGAAAACTGTTCTCTGAACTAGTCTTCTGATTGGGTAAGGAGGGGCAGGGACTCTCCACAAGCGCAAGTTACACACCATTGTCTGTAAACCTTTCCCTGTAGGTCTCCTATTTATGACTTTGAAACAAAAAAAAGGGGGGGTTCTCTAATAGGTCCACACTAATACTTCAGGCCGTGTTCTAGTTCTAGCCTGTGACAAGGGGACCTAACCGGTTCTAGGCAGTTTTCAGTCCTACCGACTTCTAGGATTAAGGAGTGAGAGCCCGCAGGGAGACCCCTGCCCGATATAACACTGTCCCGGTTTGGGGTCCTTTAAGAAACATCTACAGTCAATCGTGCTCCGGAGCTCGCCCCTCCTGGAATATGAGAGTCTGAAGCCCCTTCTGTGGAGAGTTTCTGATCTCAGGGGTCAGGAAAAAAAACAAAAATGAAAAATAAAACAAACATGCAGGACCATACAGAGTTCTGGGCTTAAAGTGAGAGACTTATGGTTCATTGTTCTGTGGTGCCTGCGATCTTCTAGGCTGGGTTCGGCGGTTTCCGCCGAGACCGCTGGGGTCTGGATGGTGGGATTGCTGGGGTGATCACGTTGGCCGGTGGGAGGACAAAAGCCAACCAGTTGGGTATGTCTACTGCTGGCAATCCAAGGGATTCCAGAAATGCAGAAACAGAAACTAGAAGATCGCAGGCACCACAGAACAATGAACCATAAGTCTCTCACTTTAAGCCCAGAACTCTGTATGGTCCTGCATGTTTGTTTTATTTTTCATTTTTGTTTTTTTTCCTGACCCCTGAGATCAGAAACTCTCCACAGAAGGGGCTTCAGACTCTCAGCGGGGTGCTGGGGAGTGTATGAACGGTTTCCTTTACGAGCAATTAGGTGGAATGGATGACCCCACTTGTAAGTGATTCCTTGCTCCATAAGCTTTTCCAACAAAGGCTTCATACATCGCCGCATTTGGAGGGTCCTCTGGGAACCATCAGGTAGAAGGGTAATCTCCACACCATCAAAGTCAATGTGCCCCGGGAGCCGGCAGCCGGAGCGCATGGTGGTGTGAGGAGAGAGCTCCGTATCAGCGGATTGATTTAAGCGGCCCACAGCGACCTTTTCGGCCCACATTCGGTATCCTCCGGTAGAGGAATACCTCAGGCACACGCCGAACAGCATGGCTAAACGAAAGGAGAGAGAGGGGCCCCGTCGGCTGACCGATTTCTTTCCGCCGGCGGCGGACAAAGAGGCCCAAGATGGCGCCCGTGCAGCACACAATGCGGCGGCCTCCTCGGGACGCGCTGCCCATGCTGACCGAACGGAACAGGGTGAGTCCCATCCCTCACAATCTCCACTGCCCTCCTCACCATTCACAAGCCCAGCTAAACAGAAGAGGAAGCTAGGAGAGAAGGGGGACACCCAGGGGGACACTGAAGCTGAAGGGGAGGAGATGGATGAATCATCCCTGGCTACACAGCAGCTAGATGCCTTCCCCACATCAGGGCAGCCCATCCTGGACACCACTATGAAAGAGATGTTGCAGATGCTGAGAGGGGCCTTACAACAGGACATGGCTTCGTTTGTACGCTCCACTAACACAGAACTGTCAGCAGTTAAAGAGAGAGTAGCTTATGTGGAAAACAAAATGGAGGAATTCACATTAGCTCACAATGAGCTGGTTGATGCTCACTTTGATGTTGAGAGTGAAATTAAAACTATGCGTCTCAAAATGGCGGACATTGAGGACAGGGCACGCAGAAACAACGTGAAATTCAGAGGAGTCCCTGAGACTGTGAAACCCGCTGATCTTACTGCCTATCTCCAAAAGCTTATGATTACTGCTTTACCAGACTTAGCGCCGGCTGATCTTATTATTGATCGAGCGCACAGACTGCCCAAGCCTTCTTTTCTATCCGAGCAGGTCCCCAGAGATGTGATTGCACGTATCCATTTCTTCCATGTAAAAGATCAGTTAATGCGTTTTGCTAGACAGCACCCGTCTCTCCCGGACCCCTTTACAGGGATCGCTCTATATGCTGATCTGTCACAAGCTACACTCGCGGCTAGGCACAACCTAGTCCCCATCACCAAGATTTTACGTAATCATAAGGTTCTGTACAAATGGGGATTTCCAGCTAAGCTGGTTTTGGAAATGCATAATGAAACACATGTGATTGCTTCCATAGAGAAAGGTATGGAGCTCCTCAGAAAATGGCGCCTCCTCCCTACCAATGGAGAAGCGGCGGACCCGGACCCTCTTCCTGACAGAAGAAGTTATCATCGACTCAACAGAAGAAACAGATAAGTGCCAGCCTGATACCAATGTGCCTTTTTTATTGTGTCTCCGGGCTACACTACTCTATTGCCCCTCAATTTGGTCATCGCCCAAGTGCCTTATTTGCAGCAGTTAATTACTCGGGCTTAGGTTCAACTAAGCACCCGCTGAACGGCCACTGTTCTACGTTTCTTTCCCCCAGGAAATTTTGCAGGATGAACCCTGCACACTGTTCATTGGATTTTCCTATGTCTATTCTCCCCAAGTTCACTGTTGGCCGTTGGAGGCCCAATTCCCGGTTTCTGGTTTTCCAACCACAACTATTGATGTCACTGACATGTAACACCCTCCTGAGAGTTATGCTCGCTTCTTGGGCTCTACTTCTTCAACTTATAATTGGATGGCAACTAACGGCTGTACTGTTTATGAATGAACATTAAAGTTATGTCTCACAATGTGAGAGGCCTCAACAGCCCCTACAAACGTAGATCACTTTGGAAGTCTGCTATAGATATGCACTGTGACATCCTGTGCATACAAGAAACTCACTTCCCCAGTGCTAATCCACCTAGATGCACACATGGGAAATTCCCCCATGTTTTTACTGCCAATGACTTGAAGAAAAAAAATGGGGTTTTAATAGCTGTAAGAGACACTGTCACCTTTTCTTTGTTGCAAGATTATATTGACCCTCATGGTCGGTATATTATTCTGATTGCTGAAATTAATCACTCTATATATACGTTAGTGAATTTATATGCTCCAAATGTTAGACCTGCACGATTTGTCCGCAAAGTTGTACGCAAAGCGAAATCTATGCAAAAGGGTAATCTGATTTTGTGTGGTGATTTTAATATAGTATTGAATGCTGATCTTGATTCCTCCTCTGTGGCCCTCAGGCAGCGCCCCTGTCTAGGTAGCTTCTGTCATGAAGAAAGGCTTTTTGATCCTTGGCGCTGCACCAGGGCTACGGAG
The DNA here is from genome assembly GCF_037356315.1 of Lithobates pipiens. Lineage (NCBI taxonomy): Eukaryota > Metazoa > Chordata > Amphibia > Anura > Ranidae > Lithobates > Lithobates pipiens. The sequence goes on along the minus strand of NW_027507784.1, from coordinate 203,788,354 downwards.
AGGGACTATACGTATTTCTCTGCAATACATAACAGCTATTCGAGGATTGATTATTTCCTCACGGATATGCATTTGCTGCAAAATGTGATTAAATCAGAGGTTCATAGTATCACTTGGTCAGATCACGCACCTATAACACTGGAAATTGTAGACTTTAACAAGACTAATAGTAGGCCACTTTGGCGCAACAACACCTTCCTACTGTCTCGCCCCGCTATTAGGGATGAAGTGGCAGCGAAGGTCAAAGAATTTTTCCACTTAAATGACAATGGAGAATCCTCTCCTGCAATGGTATGGTGTGCTCACAAGGCCTTCACCCGAGGTGTCCTCATACAAATAGCCTCGAGGGAACGCAAAAATAAAACCCGCCGCTTAACGCAGCTCCAAAATAAAATCATTGAATTAGAGGGAATGCATAAAAATCCGACCCTCACTTCCCCCGCCATACTCCAACAGCTCAATCAATGTCGGGAAGACCTACGGCAGGAGATCAAAACTGACCATGACCTGTACTTCAAAAGACTGCAATTGTCATACTACTCTCAAAGTAATAAGGCTGGTAAACTATTAGCCTCCCAACTTAAAAAACGACAGACTAAAGCTAACCTACCTTTCATCAAGCACCATCAGTCACATTTGACTTTCCGTAATCCTAAAGACATAGCGAATACCTTTAAAGACTACTACCACTCCTTGTATAACCTTAACCAGGACCAGGACACTCACCAACCCTCTGACACGGAAATTGATCGTTTCCTTGGCACTTTGAAACTACCTAAAATAGATATCCCTACATTGAATGCTTTAAACTCCCCCATCACTTGTGAGGAAGTGACCGCAGTGATTAAGTCGTTGCCCATGCATAAGTCCCCAGGGGCGGATGGCTTCTCAGCTGAATACTATAAAGCATTTTCGACTATCCTGACACCTAAACTTGAGACCGTTTTCAATTCTGCCATATCCGCAGGCTCCTTTCCCAAAGAAATGCTACAAGCTATCATAGTCACGATCCCTAAACCAGGAAAAGATAACTCTCTCCCCCAGAACTTTAGGCCGATATCACTCTTGAACTCCGATTTAAAAATATATGCTAAGATACTGGCAAATAGATTGATGAATGTTACCCCTACCCTGCTAGGTTTAGATCAAGTAGGCTTTGTTAAGGGTAGGCAAGCACCTGACGGAACAAGACGCATGATCGATCTCCTGCGATATTCTGAAATTAATAAAATTCCTAGTGTATTTTTAGCCTTAGATGCAGAAAAGGCCTTTGATAGGGTACACTGGCCATATCTATCTAAAACCCTTCAAAAATTTGGATTGTCGGGCCAAATTCATACAGCTATCATGTCCCTGTACTCTCACCCATCAGCAAGTGTCTATACTTCAGGCCTTCTCTCAGACCCCTTTAATCTGACTAATGGTACAAGACAAGGGTGCCCACTGTCTCCCATAATTTTCTCACTTGTCATAGAACCGCTAGCAGAAAGTATCAGGGAAGCGACGGAAGTGAAAGGTATTCGGATAGGTGCAGAAACCCATAAAATTGGACTTTTTGCTGATGACGTCATCCTCACAGTTACTGACCCTGTCACGTCCCTTGCTAAAATTCAAGAGCTGATTAACAACTTCGGGAGGGTATCCTATTATAAGGTTAATACTAATAAATGCTATGCCCTAGGGTTGCACTTGACATCAAGTACACTAACCAAACTAAAAAGTGTCTTCCAGTGTAACTGGAATCCTCCCTCGATCACATACTTGGGAGTACAACTTTCCCCCTCTGCCTCTGATATATACTTGCACAACTATCCTCCCTTGTTAGATAAACTGACTGAAGAAATGAATCAAATAGCTAAACTACACCTCTCCTGGGTAGGCAGAATAGCGGCTTATCAAATGCAAGTACTGCCTAAACTACTGTACCACTTCAGGACGTTACCAATCCCTATACCGTGCAAATTCTTTACTCACCTATCCACACATCTGAATAAATTCATATGGGCAGGTAAAAAACCTAGACTAGCCTTAGCGAAACTCTATAAGCCAAAATACCTTGGTGGTATGGGTCTCCCTAACGCCCAGGATTACTATCACGCAGCCATATTGGACCAAATGAAGTACTGGTTCTCCTGTCAATCCGACAATAAGTGGTCAAACATAGAACGTACGGTCACCCCTGGGCATGACCTCCCTGCTCTAGCTATGGCGGCTAGCATTCATCACAAACCAATTGTCCCTGAGTACCCTACTATACAAGCCTCAATTAGGGCATGGTCGAGCCTGACTCAAAGTAAAGTCACTGACGTACCACTAAGCAGACTACAAATCCCATTAGCAACCTACCAATACCTAATACCCGACTTCTCCACACAGAAATGGAAGCAAACAGGCAATCATTACACTGCGCCCCTCGGCGAACACATAGACCTAGCTGACCGGTATAAGCTACACCAAATTCAGCACCTCAATGTGACCAGCACTCCTAATCCGATTGAAATCCCACAAGCACTATGGGATTTCCTCCTAAACAAGAGCTCTAATGGTAGAAAGGGGATCTCACTTTTCTATAGACTAGCAAACCCTCTGTATCTAAACACTAAACTGCCCTGTATGTTACACTGGGAAAGAGAATTGAAGAAGGACTACTCACTTTCGCAGTGGCATATGGCGCTAAAATATAATGGGAAATCCTCAGCGTGTATAGATCACTGGGACAATGCCCAGAAGATATTACACCGATGGTACCTCACCCCGTTACGCCTCCACAAAATGCATACAGATATAGGCCCTATGTGCTGGAGAAACTGCCAGCACATGGGGAATCTTTATCATATCTTATGGAGTTGTGAAATTATCGCCCCATATTGGAAAAAAGTGGAATCCCTGATCAGAGACATCACAAAGTCTAACTGTACGATAGAGCCAGGTTTGGCTCTTCTTAGCCTTTCGATAGAACACTTCCCTCCAGTAATGCGGAAAATAGTGATTAATATCCTCTTTGCTGCCAGAATTTCGCTGACAAGACATTGGAAGACCCCCATACCCCCCTCTCTAGAAGAGGTTGTTACCAGAGTAAACAACATATACCTTATGGAAAAGATGTTGGCTTATAAAGAAGGGGCAATCCTGAGTTTCCATAAATACTGGGAGGCTTGGGACTCTTCCAAACATGTCTCTCCACATTTGTGATCTAATTCATGGATATTCATGTTGAATTGTATCTTGACTTTAAGTTGCCTGAACCTGAAATGCGTAACATCCAATTGAAGTATGAATAGAGGTAATAGCATTCATGTTAACCCAGGAGTAGTGCCCAAGGAGGACTAGGTATCTTTGTTTGTGTTGAAGTTCCCTGGTTACCGTTTTCCCTATGCTGTATGGACAAGTTTTGCCGTCCATTATGTGCACACAAATGAGCTAAGTACTTACATGTATCACCGCCCTTGACCCTCGGTAAGGTCAAAGGATACTAATACTCCAGTAATCCTACTCCAGCCCTAAGCCTGCTCACAGTGTGTACCCGTTTGGGGTGACAGGCTAGGCCTACTAGTGGGCCATCTGTGGTCATCAATCTATTGTAGCTCTAATAGGATACTATTGTTTATGTTTTTTTTATTTTTTTTTCATGTAAGTATGTGGAACACTGCTTTCAATATGTATAACAACGTTACACATATCTTTGTCAAATGCTGTATACTTGTTTAATGCAAAACCTAATAAAAATCTTTGGTTAAAAAAAAAAAAGTCAATGTGCCCCCTGCGCCAGGCTCTCTGGAGGATGTCTTCTTTGACAGAGTAGCTGTGGAGGCAGCAAAGGACATCTCTGGGTCTGTTGTCCGTCGAGCTTCTCAGGCCTAAGGTTCTGTGGACTCTATCGATAGTGATAAGCGTTTCAGGCTGGCGCTCCAGACAGTTTTTAAAGATGGTAATAATGGTCATTTTGAGATCAGCCTGACCGGTCGCCTCTGGTAACCCGCGGATGCGGATGTTGCGCCTGCGGTTTTCCAGATTGTCCATTAAGAGCTGCAGCTGGTTGATCTGATCTGTGATGTCTCCCTGAGCAGCCTGCAACCCTGCCATATCTTGCTGCAGGGACCATATAGCTTGATCTGCACTGAGCCCAGGTGGGGGCCCTTGTGTCACTGAGGTCCCTGGAGCTGCGTGCATCGCCGCCTGTGACTGCGGTGTGGGGGATAATGGCGTGCTGAGTGAAACACCTGGGAGGGCTGGGAGCCTCGTGCATCCCACTGCATTCCTCCGCTGTGATCTTCCTCTGGGCTATCCAGTAAAGCCGGAGAAAATGAGTGGGGGAAGCAGGGCGAGAGGTCGCTGGGAGGGGAGAACGGAGGCAAGTCATTACCTTGACCACTTCCCTCCTCTCTTTGGTAAGCGAGCTGGGTCCCGAGCGAGTGGTTGGTGTCGGCGCCATCTTGGCTGGGTCAGGAGTGGAGGACTGGCAGCTGTAGCACACCAGGAACCTCTCCATTCGGCCGGTTTTATCTCCTGGATGTCAGATTCTCTTCCTCTGATGTACGGACAAGTCAAGAAAGCTTGAATGTGGGGTAAGACTGCAGGAGTGAGCCACTGGAGGGACGCAGACCGGGAGCCTAAAGCAAGTGTGTCCTCACCCCTCCATGCCAAAACCACGCCCCCAGAAAACAATACTTAAGATGGCGCTGCCTAACCCCTGGAAACAAGTTTTTTAAAGTGTCTTTAAACAGTAAGTAATATGCGATTTGGGCTGGATTACAGTGGCTATAGTTTGATAATTACTCTTACTTCTTCTTTAAGGTTTATGTGGGGTCAATGGGACAATGAATGTACCTACATACTGTATACCTTGTTTTTTGCTTAATGTACTGTTCATGTATAATATTTCTGTACAATATCACATGTTACCCTGTTTGTTTCTATACATAAAAATAAAGTTTTTTGAAAAAAAAAAAAAAATAGTAAAATCATGTACAATCTGGTAAAAATTTAATATAAATTTCATTATGCATTTTCTTTTGCTTTTTTGATGTATGTAGGATTGCTTCCACTTCTTTATCCCCTAATGAAGACTTTATATAAGTTGAAATGCGTTGGATCGACTTGGCGGATATGCAGTTTATTTTAATAATTTCAGATATTCCTGCAGTATCTATATATTGTAGAAATGGTATACAATTAGGACATGAAGTTTCTAGACCAGCCAATTTTACATTTGTTGTTTAATAAAAGTTTTTTTTTTACTTTTCATACACCAATTTGTAATTGTGTGATTTCTATTGCTGCAACAAAGATATCTTTTGTATAGGGTGTAAAATCCATGCCAGATGTTGGCCACATTTATTAGCTAAATAATTAACAGGCCTTGTCCCAAGCAATTAACCACTTTCAGACCGGACCAATTTGCTGGTCAAAGACCAGACCACTTTTTGCGATTCTGCACTGCGTCGCTTTAACTGACAATTGCGCGGTCGTCCGACGTGGCTCCCAAACAAAATTGACGTCCTTTTTTTCCCACAAATAGAGCTTTCTTTTGGTGGTATTTGATCACCTCTGCGGTTTTTATTTTTTGCGCTATAAACAAAAATAGAGCGACAATTTTGAAAAAAACGCATTATTTTTTACTTTTTGTTATAATAAATATCCCCCAAAAATATATAAAACATTTTTTTTTTCCCTCAGTTTAGGCCGATACGTATTCTTCTACATATTTTTGGTAAAAAAAATCGCAATAAGCGATTATTGATTGGTTTGCGCAAAAGTTATAGCGTTTACAAAATAGGGATAGTTTTATAGCATTTTTATTAATAATTTTTTATTATTTTTTTTTTACTAGTAATGGCGGCGATCAGCGATTTTTATTGTGACTGCGACATTGTGGGGGACCCATCGGACATTTTTGACACATTTTTGGGACCATTGTCATTTATACAGTAATCACTGCTATATAAATGTAGTATTGGGGACATTAGTAGTAGGTTGACTAAAGCACCTAAACGAAAGATAAGTAAATTAACAAGTCCTAATTGCAACCTCAGAACAACCAACAAGGAGTGTGTGACCAGACAAAACTATGAGGCTTGTTTACTAATGCCAGGCGTCTGGCTGACAATATTGGGGAACTAGAGCTGCTGTTGTATGAGGAGGATTTAGATTTTGTGGGAATTTTACATACTTGGTTTAACAGCTTCCATGGTTGGCTGGCAACCATTCAAGGGTATTTCCTGTATCGCAGAGATAGGGAGGGTAAAAAAGGGAGAGGGTTATGCATGTACATCAAGAATGATGTACAAGTCAATGTGAGGGACAACATCACTAATGTTGCAAAGGGAGGAGGTGGAATCCTTATGAGTAGAACTTCAAAGGGAGGAAACCAAGGGGAAAGTAATACTGGGAGTTTGCGATAGACCCCATAACCAGAGGAAGGAGGGGGAGACAGACCTCCTATCACAGTTTGGAATGGCTGCAAGGATGGGAAGTGTCATTATAATGGGGGATTTTAATTATCCAGACATAGACTGGGCAGACGGAACCGCACATTTGTCTAAGGCTTCCTAAATGTCTTGTAGGACAATTTAATGGGCCAGATGGTAAATGCACCAACAAAAAACAATGTGTTACTAGAACTACTGATTACTAACAATACATACCTGATCATGGATGTGGAAATATGGGGCATCTTAGGAAACATCAACCACATGTCAACTTGTTTCAGCATAAATCACATAAATAGGAAACATAAGTGTAATACAAAGACACTGAATTTCAAAAGAGCCAACTTCGCTAAACTGCGCTTCTTGTTAGAAGATATTAAATGGAATAAAATCCCAGGGACAAAGAACATGGAGGAAAATTGTAGTGCTTTAAGAGCGTATTGGATAAAGGTCTTTGTTGTGATTAAAATGGTATTTCTATATACCTGACAAAGACCAGCTAGGTGTAACTAACGCAATTGCAATACTCACGAAACCCTTTATACTAATGCTGCAGCATTAGGAGACAAACATCCCGACAAAGACAATAAGAGATGAGTTGAGACCAAATGTCAGGAGATGTCTAATTTATTGTGGGAGGGGCTGCACGTTATATGCACCCTTATCAACCAATCATTGCATAGAACATGGGTGTGGTTAATACAGAGATGTTCGTTACATATCGTTACATATCGTTACATTTCATTACTCATGTCATCTGCTTCTGAATCACAGTCATGGGATATGTGGCCCAGACATAACATATTGTGACACAATTTCTTTATTTAGACAGCATAGAACGAGACTGCTTATGCAAGCTATATTTCCTTATGTGCATGTTGACAGAAAAACTGCTACAGTCTACAGAATCAGATACAGAATCCAAGCCAGCTAGTAAAGTTAACCAGGGTAATCCTATATGAACTTGCAAATATGGAGTCACTTTGGTTCAGCCATATTACTACAATCCCCTCTAAGTCATGACAAACCACGAACATGACTTACTTCTTCTCACGGTGACATACTCACCCCGGTGGCCATAGTAAAAGTTAAGATGTATTCTATTCGCTGCAGCTGGGTTGGAAGGTCAAGTATCTCGATAACCATGCACATAATAAACCTGAAGCAGGCATATAAAAATAATACCATAAGCAAAATCAGTACAACACAGATTGCAATATCCCCAATCCAGGATTAATCCAGGATTCAGCATTGAGACCATGTAAAAAGGAAAAAAATAACACAATAAGGGAGCCCCCAAAGCTGCATAACCCATAAGTATACAACAAAAACACAGGAAATTTCCCCAGGGGTTTTTTTAGCAGCAGAGAGTTGGTGTGAAAATAGTTGATGTAAAAAAATATAATTTATTTGACAGACAATAGTAATTCCAAATGAACAATAATACATCATCCATATAGGTAATGCGACAAATACAAACATGGAACATCACTCATAGCAAAAAACTCTATGTGCAAGCATGGTTTGCCAATTGTATTCATAACATATGTATCCACATGAAAAACCCCGATGCATTTCGACCCTTGCGATTTCCGGTCTCTTCAGGGGGATTTATATTCTAGGGGAATGTCAAAATATCTAATTAAAGACTTTAGACAATATAAAAATATATATAGGTATAATATTTCAAATTAAGCAAAAATATGTCTCCATGCATATAGAGATATAGTTACCACTGGGTGTATGAGGACATGAGGACGTGTCGCATGAACCAGCATTGCAGGATTATAGCCATCCAGTGATCCCATCACTGCCACATGTTCCCCTCGCGCCCTCTGGGTGGGTGCATAGTCCACTGAGCTTACAGGGGGCCACGTTATGGGACCCAGAGAGGAGGATGGGGGGTAAAAGCATTGAGACCAAACCCCCCATGTTGCCCAGGGGGCTCCCAAGCAATTATTTTGCTTTTTCATCATGTTAATACCCCCTCAGGCTCCTGAGAGGAACCATGCCCAGGTCATGTTCTTTTCCAGAAACAATGACCTAGCATAACGGTGTTTGAGGAGGCATCCAGGACGAACACTAGCCTTGAGCAAGTGACGTTCCTCACTGTCCCTGAGAATAACCACTATCAGAACCAATGAGGCCAAGTAACACCATCCCCTGGAATCATTCAGAATCCATGGATGGCATGGTCTTCCACAACAAATGTACGTGCTGTTGTCCAAGGCCAGTGGCTGTATGCTTAACCACTTCCCACCCGGCCAATGCATATATACGGCCGGGTGGGAGCCGTCTACTCCTGATAGGAAGTTCAGGAACGTCCTTCAGGGGTAGCGGGATCGCGCGCGCGCGCCCGCGCAGCGGCGCGATCCCGATGTGCTCGTGTCACCCGGACACGGCACATCTCAGATCGGCAGGAGGGCTCTGTGATTGGCCCTCCTGATCACATGACGGCCGTGTCCAATCACGGCCGTCATGTGATGTAAACAAACAGCCGGTTGCTAGGCAATCGGCTCTCCTCTCCTCACACGGAAGTCACCGCTGAGGAGAGGAGAGCAGAACGCTGCAGCCGGCTGATGATCAGTGAGTATGGGCTGCTTTTTACAGCTTTTTACTCACTGATCATCAGTGTAGTGTAAACACACAACACACCACACAGTACAAACACAGTCCCCACATATGTCCCCAAAACACACATGTCCCCAAAACATACATGTCCCCAAATAATAAAAACACATGTCCCTAATAATAAAAACATGTCCCCCACATATGTCCCACTAAAATCACATGTCCCAATGATTATCTGCACACATATGTACGTGATCACCTGCACACATATGTACATGATCATTTGCGTACATATGTCCGTGATCACACAAACCAATTATTATGCACTTAACGGAATTTTTTTTACCAAAAACATGTAGCAGAATACATTTTGGCTTAAATTTATGACAAAATTTGATTTTATTGGATTTCTTTTCAAATAGAAAAAAGAAAATATGTTTTTTTTCCAAATTTCCGCTATTTTTGCGCTTATATCGCAAAAAAAAAACGGAGTCGTGAATAAATAACACCAAAATAAAGCTCTATTTGTGCGAACAAAATTATAACAATTTCATTTGGGTACAGTGTAGCATGACCGCGCAATTGTCACTGAAATCGCTAGAGCGCTGAAAGCTGAAAATTGGGCTGGGAAGGAAGGGGGTGAAAGTGCCCTGTATTGTAGTGGTTAAGGACCTGTTGGGCACCCTCAGAGAATCCTGCAAAAGCAAGCTGTGAAAGTAGCCTGGCCATCTCAATATGGGGGCCAGAGGCATACATGAAGTGTGACGTAGGGCATGATCTAAGGTGTCAAGCACTGTGGAGTTCCTGTAGACTCTGAATGCACATCACCTCTACGTCCAATAAGTGTGTTACTAGTGATTTTATCAGGTAGGCCACATATAACCTTAAGGCTCCCCCTAGAACACAGAGGCTGGTAGATGACATGTGAACCAATACATATATAATACAGTGCCTATGCCAGCATCCCTTCAAACAGTATACACTGAAATGGTCGAGCATGTACTGGACACACTACAACAACAATCCCAATATTACCCCCTGACCCTCACCCGGATCACCTTCTAAACATACAAAAATAGGAAACAACAAACATGTAATCTCAGCTGTATAGCAATTGTCCATGGAATGCAAAAGGGAGGAAGGGGCGTGACAGTCCATAGAAACAAGTGGGAGGGGCATGATAGCCTTTAGGCCAAATAACAGAGGAGAGTAAAAAAAAAAAAAAATTCTTTAAGTATATAAAAAGTAATGAAAGGGAGAGCAGAACATATTGGCCCTATAGAGAATGATGAAGGAAATCTGGTTGCAAAAGATGGAGAGATGGTGAAGATTTTGAATTTATTCTTCCTCAGTCTTCACAAGGAAAACGGGGGGATTCAGTAACCAAGACTGCAATGTTTATCCTCATGACATGACATAGGAAGCACCCTCATGGCTAACACAGGATAGAATTATAAATAGACTTGAAAAACGTAACCCCTGAGGATCCTTAAGGAACTCAGTCAAGTGATTGCCAGGCCATTGTTCCTAATTTTTACGAAAAGTCTACTGACTGTTATGGTACCAGCTGATTGGAGAAAAAGCCAATGTAGCACTAATATTTAAAACAGGGTTTAAGATATATCGCTGGGAACTATAGACCAGTTAGCCTAATATCAATAGTTTGCAAGCTCTTGGAGGGGATTATAAGGGGCTAGATACAAGATGTTAGTAATAAAAACATTATTATTAACAGTAAACAGCATGGATTCATGAAGAATCGTTCTTGCCAAACTATTCTAAGAGGAGGTGAGCTGCCATCTAGATAAAGGAAGGCCTGTAGACATAGTTACATATAGTTACATAGTAGGCAAGGTTGAAAAAAGAGAAAAGTCCATCAAGTCCAACCTATGTGTGAGATTTTATGTCAGTTTTACATTGTATTTCCCTGTATGTTATGGTTGATCAGGTGCGTATCTAATAGTTTTTTGAAATTATTGGTGCTTCAGCTGAAACCACTGCCTGTGGAAGGGAATTCCACATCCTTACCGCTCTAACAGTAAAGAATCCTCTACACAGTTTAAGGTTAAACCATTTTTGTTCTAATTTTAGTGAATGTCCACGTGTCTTATAAATTATTTTACACGGAAAAGTTTTTATCCCTATAGTACTGTATTTGTACATTGAAATCATATCCCCTCTCAAGCATCTCTTCCCCAGAGAGAACGCGTTTAGTGCTTGTAACCTTTCCTCATAGTTATGCCCCATACACACAAGCAGATTTTCCATCTAAAAAAACTTGGATGGTTTTTCAAGGATGGATTCCGTTCAAGCTTTCTGAACTTTCGACTGTCAAGAATGTGGTGACTAGTGATGGCCGAACGGTTCGCCCGGCGGTCGTTTCGCGGCGAATTTCCGACATTCGCGGTCCGCACGTTCGAACGCCTTTTTCCGTCGTTCGCCGCGGCGGACTTACGTGTTTAATGTATACAAGAACTTTAACCTTTGGTGACACGTTTATCATGTGATACAGGACAGCCAATTGAGACATGACAGCACATGGACACTTGTACATTCCCCCTAACCTATAAATACACCCGATCCGGTGGCCATTTTACATTCTTTCTTCTGTTAAGATAGGGACAGGTTCCTGTGTGGAGTAGGGAGAGATAAACCACTAGCTATTTGGTACACAAAAGTTCTTTTCAGGACTGGTATAGGTGTTAGGTGTTGATAGGTTTGCTGTGCTGCTGATTCTTGCAGCAGCCTGAGTGTCTTTTGTTAGTTTAGAGAAAGGGAAAGGACGGTGTATGCTACAGGGACAGCCAGATTAGTCTTTCATCATCATCATCATCATCATCATCATTAGCTGTTACTATCAAGGTCCACAAAAGAGCTGTTCCAGTAACCACTAATCGTTCTCTTTTTTTGCCAATTTGTATAGGGACAGGAAGGAAGCAGTGTTGTCAGGCAGTGAGGGTAATTTTAAAGACTTGCTGTTATTATTAGTTCCACAAAGGTTCTTTTCAGGACTGGTATCAGTGGTACAGTAATAGGCTTGTACATGTATAATATTCTTTCTTCCAAATATAGAAAGGATATTATACTTGACTGCTGCCCTTCTGCTGCAGTCTGCTAAACATTCACAACTCACTTGTTCCACAAAAGTTCTTATAAGGACTGGTAACTTGGTATAGGGTGCTACGGTACATAGGCTTGAGTGCGGTACAGTCTGCTGTTCTGTAAGGACCGCTATCGGTCCACAATAGATAGGGTTGACGTGCACCACTGCTGACCGCTGCCCTATACTGCAGCAGTCCTTCAGCGGTATAGGGACTGACGTACAGTCTGCTAATCACTAACACACAACCTGCTTGTTCCACAAAAGTTCTTATAAGGACTGGTAACTTGGTATAGGGTGCTACGGTACATAGGCTTGAGTGCGGTACAGTCTGCTGTTCTGTAAGGACCGCTATCGGTCCACAATAGATAGGGTTGACGTGCACCACTGCTGACCGCTGCCCTATACTGCAGCAGTCCTTCAGCGGTATAGGGACTGACGTACAGTCTGCTAAACACTAATACACAACCTGCTTGGTCCACAAAAGTTCTTATAAGGACTGGTAACTTGGTATAGGGTGCTACGGTACATAGGCTTGAGTGCGGTACAGTCTGCTGTTCTGTAAGGACCGCTATCGGTCCACAATAGATAGGGTTGACGTGCACCACTGCTGACCGCTGCCCTATACTGCAGCAGTCCTTCAGCGGTATAGGGACTGACGTACAGTCTGCTAAACACTAATACACAACCTGCTTGGTCCACAAAAGTTCTTATAAGGACTGGTAACTTGGTATAGGGTGCTACGGTACATAGGCTTGAGTGCGGTACAGTCTGCTGTTCTGTAAGGACCGCTATCGGTCCACAATAGATAGGGTTGACGTGCACCACTGCTGACCGCTCACCTATACTGCAGCAGTCCTTCAGCGGTATAGGGACTGACGTACAGTCTGCTAATCACTAACACACAACCTGCTTGTTCCACAAAAGTTCTTATAAGGACTGGTAACTTGGTATAGGGTGCTACGGTACATAGGCTTGAGTGCGGTACAGTCTGCTGTTCTGTAAGGACCGCTATCGGTCCACAATAGATAGGGTTGACGTGCACCACTGCTGACCGCTGCCCTATACTGCAGCAGTCCTTCAGCGGTATAGGGACTGACGTACAGTCTGCTAATCACTAACACACAACCTGCTTGTTCCACAAAAGTTCTTATAAGGACTGGTAACTTGGTATAGGGTGCTACGGTACATAGGCTTGAGTGCGGTACAGTCTGCTGTTCTGTAAGGACCGCTATCGGTCCACAATAGATAGGGTTGACGTGCACCACTGCTGACCGCTGCCCTATACTGCAGCAGTCCTTCAGCGGTATAGGGACTGACGTACAGTCTGCTAAACACTAATACACAACCTGCTTGGTCCACAAAAGTTCTTATAAGGACTGGTAACTTGGTATAGGGTGCTACGGTACATAGGCTTGAGTGCGGTACAGTCTGCTGTTCTGTAAGGACCGCTATCGGTCCACAATAGATAGGGTTGACGTGCACCACTGCTGACCGCTCACCTATACTGCAGCAGTCCTTCAGCGGTATAGGGACTGACGTACAGTCTGCTAAACACTAATACACAACCTGCTTGTTCCACAAAAGTTCTTATAAGGACTGGTAACTTGGTATAGGGTGCTACGGTACATAGGCTTGAGTGCGGTACAGTCTGCTGTTCTGTAAGGACCGCTATCGGTCCACAATAGATAGGGTTGACGTGCACCACTGCTGACCGCTGCCCTATACTGCAGCAGTCCTTCAGCGGTATAGGGACTGACGTACAGTCTGCTAAACACTAATACACAACCTGCTTGGTCCACAAAAGTTCTTATAAGGACTGGTAACTTGGTATAGGGTGCTACGGTACATAGGCTTGAGTGCGGTACAGTCTGCTGTTCTGTAAGGACCGCTATCGGTCCACAATAGATAGGGTTGACGTGCACCACTGCTGACCGCTCACCTATACTGCAGCAGTCCTTCAGCGGTATAGGGACTGACGTACAGTCTGCTAATCACTAACACACAACCTGCTTGTTCCACAAAAGTTCTTATAAGGACTGGTAACTTGGTATAGGGTGCTACGGTACATAGGCTTGAGTGCGGTACAGTCTGCTGTTCTGTAAGGACCGCTATCGGTCCACAATAGATAGGGTTGACGTGCACCACTGCTGACCGCTGCCCTATACTGCAGCAGTCCTTCAGCGGTATAGGGACTGACGTACAGTCTGCTAAACACTAATACACAACCTGCTTGGTCCACAAAAGTTCTTATAAGGACTGGTAACTTGGTATAGGGTGCTACGGTACATAGGCTTGAGTGCGGTACAGTCTGCTGTTCTGTAAGGACCGCTATCGGTCCACAATAGATAGGGTTGACGTGCACCACTGCTGACCGCTGCCCTATACTGCAGCAGTCCTTCAGCGGTATAGGGACTGACGTACAGTCTGCTAATCACTAACACACAACCTGCTTGTTCCACAAAAGTTCTTATAAGGACTGGTAACTTGGTATAGGGTGCTACGGTACATAGGCTTGAGTGCGGTACAGTCTGCTGTTCTGTAAGGACCGCTATCGGTCCACAATAGATAGGGTTGACGTGCACCACTGCTGACCGCTCACCTATACTGCAGCAGTCCTTCAGCGGTATAGGGACTGACGTACAGTCTGCTAATCACTAACACACAACCTGCTTGTTCCACAAAAGTTCTTATAAGGACTGGTAACTTGGTATAGGGTGCTACGGTACATAGGCTTGAGTGCGGTACAGTCTGCTGTTCTGTAAGGACCGCTATCGGTCCACAATAGATAGGGTTGACGTGCACCACTGCTGACCGCTGCCCTATACTGCAGCAGTCCTTCAGCGGTATAGGGACTGACGTACAGTCTGCTAAACACTAATACACAACCTGCTTGGTCCACAAAAGTTCTTATAAGGACTGGTAACTTGGTATAGGGTGCTACGGTACATAGGCTTGAGTGCGGTACAGTCTGCTGTTCTGTAAGGACCGCTATCGGTCCACAATAGATAGGGTTGACGTGCACCACTGCTGACCGCTGCCCTATACTGCAGCAGTCCTTCAGCGGTATAGGGACTGACGTACAGTCTGCTAAACACTAATACACAACCTGCTTGGTCCACAAAAGTTCTTATAAGGACTGGTAACTTGGTATAGGGTGCTACGGTACATAGGCTTGAGTGCGGTACAGTCTGCTGTTCTGTAAGGACCGCTATAGGTCCACAATAGATAGGGTTGACGTGCACCACTGCTGACCGCTCACCTATACTGCAGCAGTCCTTCAGCGGTATAGGGACTAAGAGTTTTGTCACAGGGTCATTTAAAAAATGACATGCAGAGGAAGAGGCAGGCCCTTCCGCAGGGGTGGTAGGGGTAGGGCAGGAGCAACAGGCTTGAGCCAAAGTGGGAAGTTGCAGAAGGTGCGTTCAATTACTTTAAAGGATGCACCAGACTTGGTTGAGTGGCTCGCTCAGCCTTACTCTTCTGCACCCTCCTCATCCTCTCGATCTGCACCCTCTTCTTCACTCTCTGCTATGTGCACCCCCAAAGACACTACCACCAACAACACGACCACCACCACCACCACCACATACCTTCCGCTTGAGTCACTGGAATTATTTTCCGATCCATATCAAGAGGACATTTCTGATGCGCAGCCACTCTTGGTATTGGATCAGGAAGAGGAGGTAGCAACAAGCGCTACTCAGCAGTCTGACGCCAGTACCCAGATCAGCCCAAGGAGGAGGTTGGTCCCCGGTGTTGCTGCCTACTCCGAGATCTCTACTTATAGCGGTGGGGAAGGTGACGTTGATGATGACGTGTCTAGTGATGTCACGTGGGTGCCCACAAGAGAGGAAGAGGAGGGGAGTTCAGAGGGAGATATGGACCAGCAGATAGGGAGGAGAAGCAGCAATGACTTACATTGCACAGCAGGGACAAAGCAGACTGCAAATGTATCAGGAGCGAGTCATCGACCATGTACGGTCACATCTGGCGCTCCCAGGACACCGGCACATGGCTCCGCAGTGTGGGCTTTTTTTAACGTGTCCGCTGCTGACAATAGCGTTGCCATCTGCAATCTTTGCAGTCAACGCGTTAGTCGCGGTAAGCCCAATACTCACCTAGGGACGACCGCCTTAAGAAGGCACATGAGCAGCCATCACCGAGCCCAGTGGGAGCAACGGAACACACAAAGCCACACTGCAGGCTCTCACCGTCCAGCCTCGTCTTCTACTTCTCCTTCTCCTCTCTCCTCACAATTGTCCTCCACTCCACCTTCCATCACGCCAAGCTCACATTTTTCTGCAAAAAGGCAGGCTTCCGTGGGCCTAATGTTTGAGCGTAAAAAAATGATGATGCCGGATAACCCTCTTGCCCAACGGTTGGCGGCTGGCTTGTCAGAACTCATAGCCCGCCAACTACTGCCATATAAACTGGTGGACTCGGAGGCCTTTCGCAAATTTGTGGCCATTGGAACACCACAATGGAAGGTCCCAGGAAGGAAGTATTTCTCAGAGAAGGGCATCCCAGAGCTATATGGCCATGTTCAGCGGCAAGTGAATGTATCTCTGGCACACAGTGTCGGTGCCAAGATACATCTGACCACAGACACGTGGTCTAGCAAACACGGGCAGGGAAGGTATATCACTTTTACTGCCCACTGGGTGAACCTTCTGACGGCCGTCAAGCATGTAACCCGTGGCACCCGTGTAGATTTGGTTTTACCGCCACGGATTGCATGCAGGCCTGACTCTTCTTCTCCTCCTCCTACTCCATCCTCCTCCCTCTCCTCCTCAGCTGCCTCCTCCTTTTCCGCTGCTAGCGTCTCTTCCACTGCACCGCCCAAGCTCCCCAGAACCTATTCCACATGCCAGGTGAGACGTTGCCATGCCGTGCTGCGTCTGTTGTGCCTGGAAGCAAAGAGCCACACTGGCCCGGCACTCCTTTCAGCTTTGCGTTCACAGGCAGATGAGTGGCTAACACCGCTCAATTTGACAGTTGGTAAAGTGGTGTGTGACAACGGTGCCAATCTGCTTAGCGCATTGAAACAGGGCAAAATCACGCACGTGCCGTGCATGGCACACGTCTTAAACTTGGTCGTGCAGCGATTCCTTGTCAAATACCCTGGGGTCCAGGACATCTTGCGGCAGGCAAGAAAAATCTCGGCCCATTTCAGAAGATCTTACACGGCCATGGCTCGCCTTGCTGACATTCAGCGGCGACACCATCTGCCGGTCAGACGTCTTATTTGCGATTGCCCGACGCGATGGAACTCAACCTTCTATATGCTTGATAGGCTGCTCCAGCAGAAACGTGCAGTTAACGTCTACCTGTATGAACTCTGCGAAAGAAACGGTTCTGGGGAGCTGGGTTTTTTTTCACCGCGCCAGTGGCTGCTCATGCGCGACACATGCAGACTTCTGCGGCCATTTGAGGAGATCACCAAACTGGTCAGTCGCAGCCATGGCGCCATCAGTGACATGGTACCTTATGCCTTCTTTCTGGAGCGTGCATTGCG
Organism: Lithobates pipiens; assembly: GCF_037356315.1. Taxonomy (NCBI): domain Eukaryota; kingdom Metazoa; phylum Chordata; class Amphibia; order Anura; family Ranidae; genus Lithobates; species Lithobates pipiens. Next base: position 203,770,737 of record NW_027507784.1, on the reverse strand, counting down.
TCGTGTCATTGATCAGGCTGTGGAGGAGCAGGAGCGGGAAGATGAGGAAGTCGCAATGCTGGATGAATTCCCAGGGGGGGCTACTCTATCTGAGACAAGTCAACAACAGGAGTCTGATGAGGAGTCAGAGGAGGATGGTGCCGGGGCGGATGAGCAGGAGCAAGAAGAGCATGCTTTAAACCTTTCTGGGATCCCTGTTGTGCGAGGATGGGGAGAGGAGAATGAAGAGGACGACATTATCCTGGATGATGAGCAGGAGCCAGGCCACCACACCGCTTCCACTTTAGTGCAAATGGGGGCCTTCATGCTCCAGTGTTTTAATAGGGACCCCCGTATAAAAAGCATGAGGGTCAAGGACCAGTACTGGGTGGCAACGTACTTAGACCCCCGGTACAAACACAAAATGGCGGAAATGTTACCGCCGTCGCAGAGGGCTGTCAGAATGCAGCACTTCCAGGCCTTGCTTCGAGAAATGCTGCATTCTGCTTTTGCGTGCGCTGGCAGAGGAGCAATTCCCACTCCCAGAGAAGGATTTGCGGGTACCAATCCAACAGCGCCTGCAAGAAGAGGCCGGTTTGAAGATGTGTTGGTGACTTCGGATATGAGGTCATTCTTTCAGCCGACCCATCGACAGGTGTCATCCGGATCCAGCATCAGGGAACGCCTAGACCGTCAGGTGTCCGACTACATTGGGTTAACGGCCGATGTGGACGCTCTGAGGAGTGATGAACCCCTAGACTACTGGGTGGGCAGGCTTGACCTCTGGCCAGAGCTTGCCCAATTTGCAATCGAACTGTTGGCTTGCCCCTCATCCAGTGTCCTGTCCGAAAGGACGTTCAGCGCAGCAGGGGGGATTGTGACCGATAAGCGTACTCGCCTAGCTCACCACAGTGTTAACTACCTCACATTTCTAAAAATGAATGAGGCATGGATCTCGGAGGAATTCAACACATGTGACCAGTAGACCATGTATATGTCTATAAACTATTTTTTTAATCAAGCACACAGACCTTCTTAATTCATTTGGCTCACTTCCTTGACCCAAAAAAGCACACCGTACTATATGCCCCTACCCTCCTCTTTGAAGAGGTTGAGCGGTGTCATATTTCTACTGGGGCTGCTTATGATATCCCTGTGCTGTGCTGACTTCCTCCTGGGGGTTCTTATTATGAAGGGATCACACTATCCCTGTGCTGTGCTGACTTCCTCCTGGGGGTTCTTATTATGAGGGGATCACACCATCCCTGTGCTGTGCTGACTTCCTCCTGGGGCTGCTTACGGTGCTGCTGTCAGTGCTGTATGTCACGGTGCTGCTGTCAGCGCTGTATGTCACGGTGCTGCTGTCAGCGCTGTATGTCACGGTGCTGCTGTCAGCGCTGTATGTCACGGTGCTGCTGTCAGCGCTGTATGTCACGGTGCTGCTGTCAGCGCTGTATGTCACGGTGCTGCTGTCAGCGCTGTATGTCACGGTGCTGCTGTCAGCGCTGTATGTCACGGTGCTGCTGTCAGCGCTGTATGTCACGGTGCTGCTGTCAGCGCTGTATGTCACGGTGCTGCTGTCAGCGCTGTATGTCACGGTGCTGCTGTCAGCGCTGTATGTCACGGTGCTGCTGTCAGCGCTGTATGTCACGGTGCTGCTGTCAGTGCTCTGTATTACGGTGCTGCTGTCAGATGCCTCTATTACGGTGCTGCTGTCAGATGCCTCTATCACGGTGCATGTGTCATTCCGGTATGTCACGCTGCTGGTGATCATCTCCTGCACCCTCTTCTTTGCCTACCCTGGTCCCTGACCTTCCCTCTCCTCCATTGCCTTCATTAGCTCCATAGTCCTGAATTGTTAGAACAATTTCCCAAATAAAATAAAAATGCTTGTAGTTATCGATCCCAAATTCACCTCATACATGTATTATGTCATTGTCCAGATGGTGGGACTACGTTTTACCCCCTAATAATTACCACGTGGCCGCAAATTCGACATGAAGGTTTGCAAAGTTCGCCTCCCATTGAAGTCAATGGGGCCCGCGGCGAACGGTCGGTTTCGCGAACGTTTGGGTCCGTTCGCATTTCGCGTTCGCGAAACGTCCCGTCGGAAGTTCGTCCATCACTAGTGGTGACATACAACACTACGACGAGCCGAGAAAATTAAGTTCAATGCTTCCAAACATGCGTTGAATTGTTTCCGAGCATGCGGAATTTCCGATCGGAACTTTTTCCGACCAAAAAATAGAGAACCTGCTCTCAGTCTTTTGCTGGCTGGAATTTTGCCAGCAAAAGTCCGATAGAGCATACACACAGTCTAAATTTCTAACCAAAAGCTCACATCCGATTTTTGCTGGCAGAATTTCTGATCGTGTGTATGGGGCATTAGAGATGATCCCGATGTTGAACGTAAGTTTGACTCGAACATCGGGTGTTCACCAAACAGTGAACTTTATGCGGTGTTTGCGGCAAATACGAAAGCCATGGAACACCGTTAAAGTCTATGGGACACTAACATGAAAAACCAAAAGTGCTAACTTTAATGCTTATATGCAAGTTATTGCCATAAAAGTGTATGGGGAAACTGGGTCCTGCCCCTGGGGAAATGTATCAATGCAAAAAAAAAAAGTTTTAAAAACACCCGTTTTTCAGGAGCAGTGATTTTAATAATGCTTAAATTGAAACAATAAAAGTGAAATATTCTTTTAAATATCGTGCCTGGGGGGTGTCCTTGGTATGCCTGTAAAGTAGATCATCTTTCCTGTGTTTAGAACAATACCACAGTAGAATAAAATTTCTAAAGGAAAAAAGTAGAATTTAAAACTGCTTGTGGCAGTAATAAATTGTCGGATCCCAACAATATAGATAAAAATCATTGAAAAAAACAGCATGCCCCCCCCCCCCCCCAGTCCATTACCAGGCTCTTTGGGTCTGGTATGAATATTAAGGGGAACCCCAAACCAACATTTTTAAAAAAATGTGTGGAGGCTCCCCAAAATCCATACTAGGCCCTTCAGCTCTGGTATGGATATTAAGGGGAACCCTGTGCCAATTTTTTTTTAAAAGGGTGCAGTGGTCCCCCAAAATCCATACCAGACTCTTTTCCGAGCATGCAACCATGAAGGCCACAGGAAAAGGGGGGGATGAGAGAGTGCCCCAACCCCTGAACCTCACCAGGCCCCATGCCCTCAACATGGGGAGGTTGCTTTGGGGTCACTGGGCAAAGGTTGTGGGGTCTGCGGGCGGGGGGCTTATCGGAATCTGGAAGCGCCCTTTAACAAGGGGACTCTCAGATCCCACCCATGTGAATGAGTATTGGGTACATTGTACTCCTACACATTTACCAAAACAAAAATAGTAAAAATGACAGTAGACAATTTGGGACAAATCCTTTATTAAAAAATAAAAAATAAAAATGTCCTGAAATGTAAATCCATTGTCCATTACGCCATCCGACGAACTGAAAAAAAATGCAACAACTCTGCCTCCATGGGAGCCTCCCATCCACTGAAGCCTCTTCACGATGACAGCTGTTATATAGCTGAGGGTGGGGCAACCTGGAGACATAAACTGATGACCCCGTCCCCTCTGATGCCATGTGACGTCAGATGAAGGCAAGCCATCTGTTTATGGCTGGGTGGCCCAGCCTTCCTCTGATGTCACGTGGCATCAGAGGGGGCGGAGTCACCCGTTTACCACTAGGGATGAGCTTTGTGTTCGAGTCAAACATACGATTTTTGATCTTGCACTTCTGTAGTGGTTGTTGTCTGCGTGCCCTGACCGCAGTATGCACCGCTATATTCACCTCACCTATATAGCTAGTGATCTATCTTTTATAATAGAGCTTGCAGTCAGTAGTGTTAGGAGTTGTGCGTGCTGTCTGCGTGCTCTGTACCCAGTACACACCGCTATATCCACCTACATAGCTCTTCTCTATTTGAGCCATCTGCCATCTGCAGGAGTTATTGGAAGTTGTGTGTGCGTCCAGCACAGCACAGTATACATCTGTATATACCCCTTTATCTCTGGTGTTTTATAATAAAGGCATCTGCAGGAGTTAGTGGGTGTTGTGTGCCTTCAGCATAATATACACCTGTATCTACCCTTTATTGCTGTTCTCTAATAGAGCCATCTGCAGGGCTTAGTGGGTGTTGTGTGCCTCCAGTACAGTATACCCCTTTATCTTTGGTGTTCTATAATAAAGGCATCTGCAGGAGTTATCGGGTGTTGTGTGCCTCCAGCACAATATACACTACCCAACTGCTGTTTTACTCAACTCCCTTCAGGCCATTACCATGTCTGGAAGGCCAGCAAGGAGAGGCAGACAGGCGCGAGCCGATAAAAGAGGGCAAGCAGGCACTGTGTCTAGAGACAACAGTGCTGGTCGCGGACGCGGTGCATTGTCATCAGCACGTGGCCATGGGACACGCTTGTCCTTCTTTTCGGCAGCTGGACATGTTGAACCGCAACATGCCAACGACTTGGTAGAGTGGATGACCAAGCCCTCTTCATCCTCCTCATCCTCTCTCACCCAGTCTCAGGGTACTGGCAAAGCAGCTGCCAACGCATCGTCTTCCCTCCTCTCAATGTCATCATCAGTGACTCCTTCCCTAGACCCACCACGTCCTCCTGAGGAGTCTCCTGAACTCTTTGAGCACAGTGTTGGGTACATGCTCCAGGAGGATGCCCAGTGTTTTGTAGGCTCTGATGATGACACTCAGCTAGAGGAAGGCAGTAGCGTGAATGCAGAGAGAGGGGATGCTCAAGAAGGACAGCAATCTGGCAGTCATGTTCCACAAGCTGCAGCATGCTGCCAGGTTTGCTACAGCGATGAAGAGGGAGGGGATGATGAGGGCACTGACTCCACGTGGGTGCCTGGTAGGAGAGAGGAGGAGGAGGGGGAGGAGGAGGAGGAGGAGGCACATGTCCAACGAGGCAGGATGCCCTCCGGGGGCCAGCTTAGGGGCAGCACACCGACTGAATCACACCGCAGAGCTCCGCCTGTGCAGGGCGCTGCCTCTGCGCGTTATTCTAAAAGTTCTTTGGTGTGGGCCTTTTTTGAGATGAGTGCATCAGATCGCACCGCTGCTATTTGCAACATATGTCTCAAGCGTATCTCACGTGGCCAAAACATCAGCCGCTTGGGCACCACATGCTTGACCAGACATATGTTGACCTGCCATGCAGCTTGTTGGCAAGCGTACCTCAAAGACCCACACCAAAGAACAAAGCGGACCTCTCCTTGCTCCTCATCAGCTGGCATCTCCAACCCCACTAGACCTTCAGTCCTCTCTGAAACCTGCTCTGAGAGGAATGAAGGTGTAGAACACTGTGTCGGCTGCACACGCAGCAGAGGGCCATCAATGAGTACCTGTGCGACTACGGCACCAGGACAGGGTCAGGGGAGCTCGGTTTTTTCTCACCACGCCAGTGGGGCATGATCAGGGAAGCATGCACTGTCCTGTCACTGTTTGAGGAGGCCACAAGGATGGTGAGCAGTGACAGTGCATGCATCAGTGACACTGTACCTCTTGTCCACCTCTTGGAGCATACGCCACATGGAATAATGGACAGGGCACTTGAGGCAGAACAGAGGCAGGAAGAGGAGGACTTCCTTGCCTCTCAAGGCCCCCTTTATCCAGACAGTGTTCCTGCTGTGCCACCCATCACACAGGAAGAGGATGAGGAGGAGGAGGAAGAGGAGGAGGAGGATGATTGTGTCAGCATGGAGGTGGAGGCTGGCACTCAGCATTAGCAGCAGCAGCAGCAGCAGTCTTGTAGGGATGATTTACAGTCCCAAGAAACACGTGGACTTGTACGTGGCTGGGAGGAGGTAGCTGCGGATCATGTTGTCCTCAGTGACCCAGAGGACTCCGGACCGAATGCCTCAGCTAACCTACGCTGCATGGCCTCCCTGATCCTGCAAAGCCTGCGGAAGGATCCTCGTCTTCTTCGGATCAAGGAGAGGGACCATTACTGGCTGGCCACTCTCCTTGATCCACGGTACAAGGGTAAGGTTGCCGACCTTATCTTGCCATCGCAGAGGGAGCAGAGGATGAGACTTTTCCGGGAGGCCTTGCAGAAAGGTCTGTGCAACGCGTTCCCAGAGACTGGGAGGTTACAAACTCCTGGTCCTGGACAACGTGTTGCTAAGGCATCGCTCAGAAGGAGCGGTGGAGAAGGTGGCCGTCTGACTTATGCTTTCAGACAATTTTTTAGTCTGCAGCCCCAAGGTATGATCGGTTCCAGCAACCATCGCCAGCGTCTGATTTACATGGTGCAGGAATACCTAGGGGCAAGGTCAGACTTGGACACCTTTCCCACCGAAAATCCTCTGGCTTACTGGGTCTTGAGGATGGATCACTGGCCAGAGCTTGCACAGTATGCAATTGAGCCACTGGCCTGTCCTGCATCCAGCATTCTTTCGGAATGCACCTTCAGTGCTGCTGGTGGATTTGTTACCGATCACAGGGTGCGCCTGTCCACCGAATCAGTTGATCGACTGACCTTCATCAAGATGAATCAGTCTTGGATCACCCACAGCTACCAAGCACCTGAAGCTGATGTAACCGAATAATTTTTTTTGAAATATAACATCACTTCAAGACTGCCTATGCTGATGCTGAGTGATTGTCCTGTTATGTTGATTGTCTATCCTCTTCCTCCTCCGCTGATATGTTGGAAGAACATTTCTGGTTTTGGGTGATGCCATCAGCCCAATTTTTCTGCCCCTGTTTAACAGGGGCGTTTAATTAAAATTTTTGATGCAATGCTTTGCAGCAGGGCTAATTCCTGCAATAAAACTAGAGTATATGGGAGAGGTTGCAGTGTGGTGGCACCAGCACCAGTGCCTAAGGCCCAATTTTTCTGCCCCTGTTTAACAGGGGCGTTTAATTACAATTTTTGATGCAATGCTTTGCAGCAGAGCTAATTCCTGCAATAAAACTAGAGTATATGGGAGAGGTTGCAGTATCGTGGCACCAGCACCAGTGCCTAAGGCCCAATTTTTCTGCCCCTGTTTAACAGGGGCGTTTAATTACAATTTTTGATGCAATGCTTTGCAGCAGGGTTAATTCCTGCAATAAAACTAGAGTATATGGGAGAGGTTGCAGTGTCGTGGCACCAGCACCAGTGCCTAAGGCCCAATTTTTCTGCCCCTGCTTAACAGGGGCGTTTAATTACAATTTTTGATGCAATGCTTTGCAGCAGGGCTAATTCCTGCAATAAAACTAGAGTATATGGGAGAGGTTGCAGTGTCGTGGAACCAGTGCCTAAGGCCCAATTTTTCTGCCCCTGTTTAACAGGGACATGTAATTACAATTCTTGATATAATATTTCATAGGAGGGCCCGTTCCTGTGCCCACCCAGAGTAACTGTGAGGACTTATAGTGTTGTGGCACCAGCACCACAACCACCAAAGGTCAATTTTTCTACCACTGTTCAACAATGGCATGTAATTACAATTCTTGATATAATCGTTCACAGCAGGGCGCTCCAGCGCCCACCAAGAGTCACTTTGAGGGCTTACAATGTTGTGACAAAACCAACACCTTGTTCCGCCATTTCTGCAGAGCATATAGGTCAGGCCCCTACTTTCAAACATCCAACTTACAAACATCTCCTACTTGCAAACGGAAGGAGACAACAGCAAGTGAGATGAAAAAAGATGGACGAAAAAACAAATTATATAGGGGTGATAACCCTTCCCTATGTTTTCCAAAAAGCTTAAAAATAGTTTTTTTGACTGGAGCTACACTTTAAAAATGTACCAGTTGAAAATTACAAACAGATTCAACTTAACACAACAAACCTACACAGTCCCTGTCTTGTTTTCACCGCCTGTATACTGCTGTTCTGAGTATATAGGGCCTGGGGGCCACACACATTTCCTTTTTTTAATATGGGTACTGGGTTCCCCTTAATATGCATACAAGACCCAAAGGGGCTGGTAATGGGCAGGGAGGGCTACCCATGCCATTTTTCTCAATGATTTTCAACCATATTGCAGGAACCAGATATAACATTAAAACCGCAAGCAGTTTTAAATGATGTTATTTCCATTTAATGTCATTTTGTGCAGGGACTGTTCTAAACATGGGAAACACGTGGCACTTCACAGGCATACTACAGACACCCCCCAGGCACCATATTTAAAGGAATATTTCACTTTTTTTTTCACTTTAATCGTCATTAAAATCAGTGCTCCCGCCAAAACAGCCATTTTTAAAAACATTTTATGCATTGACCCATGTCCCCTGGGGCAGGAGCCAGGTCCCCAAACCCTTTTTAGGACAGTATCTTGCATATTAGCCGTTAAAATTAGCACTTTTAATTTCGAAAAGGTTCGAGTCCCATAGACTTCAATGGGGTTCTAAAGTTCGTACGAATTTGGGGTCCGTTCGAAAGTTCTGGTGCGAACCGAACCCGGGGGGTGTTCGGCTCATCCCTATTTACCACAACCCACTGGGCACGGGTTGTGGGCATAAGGTGTTTTGGGGGGACCCAAAGCATCCTCCCCATGTAAGGGCATGCGGCCTGTCAGGTCTGGTATGGCTTTTGGGTGGGGACCCTACGCCTTATTTTTACATTTTGGCACAAAGTTTCCCTTAAAATACATACCAGACCTGAAGGGCCTGGTATGGATTTTGGAGGGACCTCTACGCAATTTTTTAAAAAGCTTCCCAAGCCATTTTTTTTAATGATTTTTTTTCTATATTGCTGGGGTCCGACAATTCATTAGAGCCAGCCGCGAGTAGTTTTAAAATAGATTTTGTTCCTTAAGAAATGTCATTTTGCTGTGGTATTGTGCTAAACATAGGAAAGATGTGTGACTTTACATGCATACTAAGGACACCCCCCAGGCATGATATTTAAAGGAATATTTCTCTCCCCCCCCCCCCCCCCCCCCATGCACGCACAGCTAATCTCCGCCATTGCACAAATACGCATGATGGAACACAACAAATTCTCAAAGATATGGGATAGGTGGGATAACTTCCCAATCAACCCGGAGACGGTACCCTGATTTAGTGATACAAGCATCCAGGAGTGTTTTATCAGGGTCCGGTCTCAGGATTCACATTACATACTTATTTTACAACTTGCAGTCTATATTTTATCTATGTAACTCTTGTGTTCAAACCTGTAGTGTATCCTCCCCCTCCCCCAACCGTGATTTATATGTGCCTTAGCACTTTGTAGCCCGCCTGCGGCAGATTTTGATGTTAAATTTGTGATGACAATATCGATTGTTTATACCAGAAGTATATTTTTTTCTGCTATGTAAAAATTATTTTTTTTTTCAATAAACATACATTTAAATAAAGGAATATTTCATTTTTATTGTTTCACTTTAAGCATAGTTAAAATCACTGCTCCTGATTAAACGGCCATTTTTATTACTTTTTTGCATTGATACATGACCCCTGGACCAGGACCCAGGTCCCCATGCTATTTTTTCAATGATTTTTATCTATATTGCTGGGATCCAACAATTAATTACAGCAGCGAGCAGCTTTAACTGAGATTTTTTTCCTTTAGAAATTTAATTTTGCTGTGGTATTGTTCTTAACACAGGAAAGATGCTGTCATGAAGATCCTGCCAGTATCAGGCACTCCAGTTCCGGTGGTCCGCAATTGTGGGTGCTGTTGCTCATGCATGCGCGCGCACCTCCATTGGCGCCAGACGGGTTATTTAAACCTGCCTGTTACAGACGGTCCCCGCTGTCTGCTCTACAGCGTTGTGTGCCTGAAAACCTGGTCTGTGACTGTTTACCTGTGAAAGACCCGGCTTACCAGTGACCATCCAGTTATCTGCCTGCATCCGACATCAGCCTGTTTGTGACTATTCTTCTGCCTGTCTTCCTGTACCTTTGCTGCTTGCCTGACATCCAACCCGGCCTGCTTGACCATCCCTGAGCTGATCCAGTCTGCTGAGCTGTTCCTGTCTACTGAGCTGATCCAGTCTGCTGAGCTGATCCAATCTGCTGAGCTGTCCCTGACTGCTGAGCTGATCAAGCCTGCTGAGCTGTTCCTGTCTGCCAGGCACCCATGCCACTCCTTACCCCTGTGCCTTCTGTTACCTTACCAGGGGGACGTGAGTGGGAGCTGTAAGGGAGGTCTTCCTCTACAATTTGGGCTCAAAACCATCAGGTACATGACAGATGCGCTACTTTTTATTGTTTCACTTTAAGCATTATCAAAATCACTTCTCTTAAGAAAACTGACGTTTTTAAAACTTTTTTTTTTTGGGGGGGGGGGGGGGGGCGTGGCCGGCTGCAGAGCGAGATAGATGTGTGAGAGCTGAGCTCCTCTCCTCACAGACAAACAGCGGCTAATAACATCTTTCCAGAGGGGGATGTCACCCCAAAATGGAGTGATCTACAGACCACAGCAGACCACAGCATTGGTGACCATGGCCAGGAAAAGAAAAGACCTCAGGAAGCCCCAGAAACTGATGGATTTTGTTTCATGGCAGACACATGGAGGTAGGCAAGATTGCACCAGCCGTTCATCCACCCTGGCCCACAACACATACTCCACCCCTGCTAACTCTGCATCTATCAGCAAAACTAGTGGGTCCCCAGACAGCCAGCAATCCTACCCTAATACCCCTCAATCTGCAAGTCCTGCTAAAGCCAAATTCCGGATCGATGGCTCTGGATGCAGCCCCACAGCCAGCCCCAGCACTGACTCTGAACCTTCCCGTTGACTTCTGCCTGCCTTCCTGTGACCTCGGCCTGTATTTTTACCTTGTTCCTGCTCCATGCTCCTGTACTGCACTGCCCGACTGTGTACCAAACCCAGCCTGTATCCTGTCCTTGATTCTGTCTCACGTTCCAGTACTTGCTCTGCTTGGCTGTTGATGACCTCCTTGCTTATGTTCTGACCACGACTCTGCATGCTGATCCAGAAACAAGGAAGTCCAGTCCTCAGTGCTCATCCGGTGATCTTCAGCTATCGGGTTCATGCCAAGACCCGTCCTGAGCCACCTGCTACATCGACCTTTGTGCCACTCTGTGTCTTTCACTCCCTGTCATCTCCACCAGGAGTGCTAGACAGGAGGTGCAAGAGAAGCCCTCTCTACAGCTCAGTCTCCACCAGGTATGTGAAAGTACCACTCAGCCAGATGTCGGAGACTGAGAGAGAGGCTTCACCATTTGAACTGCTATGCCAGTAACTTGTCTCCCTCACGTGGGCAGTCAGCACTCTGCAAAAGAGTCATGCACAACTGGAAAGTCGCATCCAAACTTTTGCCTCAACAACTGCTGTATCTGTTATCACACCAGACTGCCCCACTTCTGAAAAGACTGTTTTTGCTTCCTCACATGTCATATCACCACCAGAACTCCTAGTTCCTGCACCAGAGCAATTCTCAGGCAATCGGCACAAGTTCCCTGCATTCAGGAACTCTTGTGAACTTTAGTTTGCCTTGCAGCCAAGAACTTTCTCACTTGAAATCACTAAGGTGGGATTTGTTATTTCCCTACTCCTTGGAGAGTCCCAATCAGTCCTGGACTCTCTTTCTTCCTTCTTTGAAGCAATGGCCCAGCTATATGATGATCCCCAGCACACTGCCACCGCAGAATCCATCCTCCATACTTTGTAACGGGGTCTTCGACCCGCTGTTGCAGAATTCCACTTATGGGCCTCAGATTCCGAATGGAATGATGCGGCCTTACGCCATCAATTCCACCTTGGCTCGTCCAAAGGACTCAAGGACGAACTTGCCCGAGTGGAGGTTCCCAATTCCAAGCACTTGTAATCACCCTGTCCAAAAAAGGGAAGGAACCATCTCTTCCACAGAATTTCAGGCTGATATCATTACTTAATAATGACATGAAACTATATGTCAAATTGATCGCACTAAGGCTGATAAACATACTTCTACAGCTAATACATATGGATTAATCTGGATTTACAAAAGAACGTCAAACCACTGACACCACTAGGTGCCTAATTAATATAATCCACCATGCAAATCTGAAGGGAATGCCTTCTCTGCTCCTAGCTTTGGATGCAGAGAAGGCGTTCGATCGGATACATTGGAGATATCTTGCCAGGGTATAGAAGAAGTTTGGATTCCAAGGCACCATATTTTCTGCAATTATGGCATTATATTCCAAACCCTCTGCCAGGGTTTACACCTCGGGGGCACTTTCCACTCCATTTAATATTACAAATGGAACTCACCAGGGGTTCCCATTTTCACCATTAATTTTCAACCTTCTCATGGAACCTTTGGCGAGTTACATACGCAACCACCCTCAAATTACAGGACATAGGTCTAACAACCCAGCACACACCATCAGTCTATTTGCTGATGATGTTATACTCATGAGACCTCATTAGCCTCAATACATCAAACACTCAAAATGTTCAACAGTATATCCTACTTCAAAGTAAACAACACTAAGTCATACATCTTTGGCATTAATATACCTCCTAAAACTAGGCACAAAATGGAACAATTATAACCATACACATGGAACACTAGGCATCACCTTAACGCCTAAGACAAAGGAATTGTTCAAAGCAAATTACTCCATATTCTTAAACAAATTACATCCCAAACTCCAAGATCTAGCAAAAACAGAATTATCCTGGTTCAGGAGACTGGCAGCCTTTAAAATTGTACTGCTACCACAATTTCTATACCTATTTAGAACGATCCCTATCCCAGTGCCTAAAATCTTTTTTTATTAAAGCCCAATCTATGATCAACAGATATCTTTGGCAAGGAAAGAGGGCAAGGTGTGCCTTCTCCAAACTAATCAATACTAGAAAGGTGGGAGGAGTGGACTTAGTAGTACTTAAAGACTACTACATTGGCTACTAATATTGGCGCAAATTAAAACATGGTTCCCCCAAAGCCTCAATACTAGATGGAAAGAATTGGAAAATATATAACTTAACCACTTCAGCTCTGGACCAATAAACACCTTAAGGACCAGAGGTCTTTTTGCAATTTCGCACTGCGCTGCTTTAACTGGTAATTGCGCGGTCATGCAATATTGCACCCAAACGAAATTTGCGTCCTTTTCTTCCCACAAATAGAGCTTTCTTTTGATGGTATTTGATTGCCTCTGCGATTTTTTTTTTTTGCGATATAAATGGAAAAAGAGCGAAAATTTTGAAAAAAAAAGATATTTTCTTCTTTTTGTTATAAGAAAAATCGAATAAACTAAATTTTAGTCATACATTGAGGGCAAAATTTATTCAGCCACATGTCTTTAGTAAAAAAAATGTCAATAAGCGTATATTTTTTGGTTTGCGCAAAAGTTATAGCGTCTACAAACTAGAGTACATTTTCTGGAATTTACACAGCTTTTAATTTATGACTCATTAATTTATGACTTTATCTCATTTCTTGAGGTGCTAAAATGGCAGGGCAGTACAAATCCCCCCCAAATGACCCCATTTTGGAAAGTAGACACTCCAAGGAAATTGCTGATGGGTATGTTGAGCCCATTGAATATTTATTTTTTTTGTCCTAAGGGATTGAATAATGACAAAAAAAAAAAAAAATTTTTTTACAAAAAGTTGTCACTAAATGATATATTGCTCACACATGCCATGGTTATATATGGAATTGCACCCCAAAATATATTCCGCTACTTCTCCCGAGTATGGGGATACCACATGTGTGGGACTTTTTGGGAGTCTAGTCGCGCACGGCACCCCGAAAACCAATCACCACCTTCAGGATTTCTAAGGGTGCAAATTTTTGATTTAACTCCTCACTACCTATCACAGTTTCGAAGGCCATAAAATGCCAAAATAGCACAAAACCCCCCAAAATGACCCCATTTTGGAAAGAAGACACCCCAAGCTATTTACTGAGAGGCATGTTGAGTCCATGGAATATTTTATATTTTGCCACAAGTTGCGGGAATATTACAAACTTTTTTTTTTTTGCACAAAGTTGTCACTAAATGATATATTGCTCACACATGCTATGGGCATATGTGAAATGACACCCCAAAATACATTCTGCTGCTTCTCCTGAGTACGGGGATACCACATGTGTGGGACTTTTTGGGAGTCTAGTCGCGCACGGCACCCCGAAAACCAATCACCACCTTCAGGATTTCTAAGGGTGCAAATTTTTGATTTAACTCCTCACTACCTATCACAGTTTCGAAGGCCATAAAATGCCAAAATAGCACAAAACCCCCCCAAATGACCCCATTTTGGAAAGTAGACACCCCAAGCTATTTACTGAGAGGCATGTTGAGTCCATGGAATATTTTATATTTTGCCAAAAGTTGCGGGAATATTACAAACTTTTTTTTTTTTTGCACAAAGTTGTCACTAAATGATATATTGCTCACACATGCTATGGGCAGAAGTCAAATTACACCCCAAAATAAATTCTGCTGCTTCTCCCGAGTACGGGGATCCCACATGTGGGGGACTTTTTGGGAGCCTAGCCACGTACGGGACCCCGAAAACCAAGCACTGCCTTCCGGATTTAAATATAAAATGCTACCAAAAAACCTGTTAGCGATGGCAGGGATCAGGCCTGACTCTGCGATCGCTGCAGTTATGTGTTTAGTGTTTTGTAAGTGACAGTGATCGATCGATACTGCACTTGGGTGGGCTGGGCAGAGGGGCAAAACGCAGGTGCTAGCAGGTATCTGGGCTGATCCCGCTAACAATGCGTTTTTTTGGAACCCTAAACTGCTGGGGACGCTAGTATAGATCTGATCAGATCAGATATTGATCTGTTCAGATTCTATAGCACTACGGGAGGTGTATGCTTTGCGTGTGGGTGTTAGCGGTACTGGCACTAACCTAGCGCTGCCTGGGGCGACGCAGACCCTGACCCTAAAACCTAATTGATATCACCCGCCGGGTGATCAGGGGGTTAAACCTTTATTGGGTAATAAATGGTGGGTGCCCTGATGCTATAAAAAACAAACTAACCAGAGTCACCCGTAACACTTATATGGTGATCAGTGGTGAAAGGGTTAACTAGGGGCAATCAGGGGGTTCAAATTTTTATTAGGTAGTATATGGGGGTCCCTGGCGCTATATAAAAACCTGACGGGGAACCTAAATAACTAACTGGCTAACCAGCGTCACCAGTGACACTTATACTGTGATCGCTGGTGAAAGGGGGTGAAAGGGTTAACTAGCAGCAATCAGGGGGTTAAAACAATTATTGGGTAGTATATCGGGGTACCTAGCGCTATAAAAACCTGGCGGTGAACCTAAAAAAATAACTAGCTACCTAGCGACACTAGCGACACTGATGCAGCGATCAGAAAAACGATCGCTTAGTGACACTGGCAAAATGGGGTGAAAGGGTTAACTAGCGGCAATCAGGGGGTTAAAACCATTATTGGGTAGTATATCGGGGTACCTAGCGCTATAAAAACCTGGCGGCGAACCTAAAAAAATAACTAGCTACCTAGCGACTGTAGCGACACTAATGCAGCGATCAGAAAAACGATCGCTTAGTGACACTGGCAAAAGGGGTGAAAGGGTTAACTAGCGGAAATCAGGGGGTTAAAACCATTATTGGGTAGTATATCAGGGTACCTAGCGATATAAAAACCTGGCGGTGAACCTAAAAAAATAACTAGCTACCTAGCGACACTAGCGACACTGATGCAGCGATCAGAAAAATGATCGCTTAGTGACACTGGCAAAAGGGGGTGAAAGGGTTAACTAGCGGCAATCAGGGGGTTAAAACCATTATTGGGTAGTATATCGGGGTACCTAGCGCTATAAAAACCTGGCGGTGAACCTAAAAAATAACTAGCTACCTAGCGACTGTAGCGACACTAATGCAGCGATCAGAAAAACGATCGCTTAGTGACACTGGCAAAAGGGGGTGAAAGGGTTAACTAGCGGCAATCAGGGGGTTAAAACCATTATTGGGTAGTATATCGGGGTACCTAGCGATATAAAAACCTGGCGGTGAACCTAAAAAAATAACTAGCTACCTAGCGACACATGCAGCGATCAGAAAAATGATCGCTTAGTGACACTGGCAAAAGGGGGTGAAAGGGTTAACTCTAGGGGCAATCAGGGGGTTAAATCTTTATTGGGGGGTGATAGGGGGCTACCCTGGACCTAACACTAACTGTCCTGACAGTTTTTACTGTCACAACTGACACTGAATGCATTGATCAGTAAAGAAATGATCAATGCAATCAGTGACACTGTGACTGGGGGGGTGGGGGGGCGGGGGGGATCGGGGGCGATCGGGGGGGGGATCGGGGGGGGGGGTTTGTGTGCCTGTGTGTACCTACATGTCAGTGTAGTGTTGGTGTACACTTACTATTAGTCTTCTCCTCGTAGTCCGGTCAAAAAGACCGCCCCGAGGAGAATGACATCACTTCCTCCTTCCTGTGTAAACAATACACAGTGGGAGGAAGCTTCTCATTGGCCAGGAGCGATCCAGAGGGGGTGGCCGAAAACCAACGGCCATCCCCTCATCACGGAGCGCTCCTGGAGCGAACCGGACCTTCGTATCCAACGGGAGGGGGTCCGATCGGACCCCCCACCCGCTGGAAGGCAGGCACGTACATTTACGTGATTGTGCCTGCCTGTGCCATTGTGTTGACGTACATTGGCAATACGGCAGTCCTTAAGTGGTTAAAGGGGCGATCTTTATCACTTTCTTCTTACAAGCCAACAATACACCCCTAGATACACATCACTTTCTCCCACCATCACAGCATCACTTTATGCCTGGAGAGCTTTGTTAACCACTTGCCGACCAGGCAATAGCCGAAAGAAGACTACAGTGCGGTTGTGTTTTTCTGAGAGGGTGTCCATGGACAGATCATGGTAAACGGTCGTCAAATGACGGAGCAATCACGTGTAAACAAACCAGCGTCATGTCATGATGCCGGTTCCTCCCTCCCCTCTCTGTACTGATCAGTACAGTGCTAGGGGAGAGGCAGAGAGATTGCAGCAGCACTGTGGGCTGGATGTGTAGTGCCCACAGCCCTGCTCTGTGACAGTACTCTGCCCATATTGTGCAAAACTGCCAATACTCTGCAACAATGCGCAATACTCTGCAACACTGTGCAATACTCTACCGATACTCTGCAATACTCTACCAATACTCTGAAATACTGTGCAATACTCTGCAATACTCTGCCAATACTCTGCAACACTGCAATACTCTGAAATACTCTGCAATACTCTGCCAATACTCTGCCAATACTCGCCAATACTCCACTCTGCAATAAATTTTAAGAGAAACAAAGATTTATTTATTTTATGCCGAATTTTCAGTCTTTTTGATTTATAGAACAAAAAATAAAAAAACCCAGCCTTAATTAAATACCACCAAAAGAAAGCTCTATTAAAAAAAGGACAACTATTTCATATGGGTACAGTGTTGCATGATTGAGTAATTGTCATTCAAAGTGTGAGAGCACCGAAAGATGAAAATTGGTCTGGTTAGGAAGGGGGTTTAAGTTCCCAGTTGTCAAGTGGTTGAACACTCCATCTCAGGACTCCATTACCTCCACGCTATCAATGCCTACCTCTAGCTTGACACACATCATACCTGACTTAACTGTCTCAAGCTGGGTGGAAAAATACATAGAAAAATTTAAGATATGATGATTGGTCCAACTCAAAAAACCTTCAGGTCCTTACAAATAGAATACAACTTAGCTAACTCAGAATATTACACATACCATAGAATTACATATCTACTATGCTTCAACTTGAAAACAAATATTGAGATGCCAGGGAGAGTACTCCAGTACTACACAAACCCTACCACCAAGATCAAAGGTATATTGTTGTTCATAATATACTAAAAAATAAGGATATACCCTTGAAAACAACTCATATGATTGCCTGGGAGAAGGATTTAGATACCTCTTACTCCCAGGAACAATGGCAAAAGGCACTTCACATCACGTACGCTGCGACAAAGAGTTTAAACTTATGGAAATTATCACAGAAAAGCCTCTTCAGATGGTATCTGACACCCCATAGAATAGCTAAATTCTCACCACAAAGTTCCAATACCTGCTGGAGGAACTGTGGTGCTGTGGGAACATTGTACCATATACTTTGGTCTTGCCCTACTATAATTCCCTTTGGAAAGGAGTATATAGAGTAATTTCACAAGTATTGAATATTAAAGTACCCATGTCACAGGGAAATGCAATTTTATCCTTAGACATAGAGTTAATTCCACTATTATACAGGACCATATCCGTGCACATTCTTCTGAATGCACGATTAACGATAATGCACCATTGGAGAGATCAACAAACCCTGTCTCTACTTGAAGTAATAAATACGACTAACACAGCGTACAAGATGTTATATGTATCAACCTAAAACAATTACAGTAAAGCCCAAAAAATATGCGAAAAATGTGTACATTGGTACACAATGAAACATAAGACCTAACTGTATCACTTATAAACCATATTGTACTACCAAAGGAAAGTAACTATCTGACTGTGTTTTTCTTAATTTTTTTCCTAACTTAATTTTATATAATTTTATACGTTTATATTTTATAGTTCTTACTTTTTTCTTTTTCGAACACCAATGTCTTTTTCATATACTACTTACAGTACCTGAACGAGAGAATGTGTTTCCAGTGCGATGGGATCTCGGCGACAGGGTACTGGTTCTCGGCGACAGGGCACTGCACATCTTGCGCTGGCTGCAATAGGAAAATGTCACATTTTCCTATTGCAGTAAGCGTGAGAAAGAAGCAACAATGTCGCCTCCCTAAAAAAAAAGGGGCATGAGGTCCCCTCCAGGAGTATACCAGGCCCTTAGGTCCGGTATGGATTTTAAGGGGAACCCCTACCCCCCAAAAAACTGTGTGGGGGTCCCCCAAAATCCATACCAGACCCTTATCAGAGCACGCAGCCTGGCTGGTCAGGAAGGGGGGTGGGGACGAGCGAGTGCCCCCCCGAACCGTACCAGGCCGCATGCCCTCAACATGGGGGCGTAGGTGCTTTGGGGAAGGGGGGTACCCTGCGGCCCCCCACCCTGAAGCACATTGTCCTCATGTTGATGAGGACAAGGGCCTCTTCCCGACAACCCTGGTCATTGGTTGTCAGGGTCTGCGGGCAGGGGGCTTATCATAATCTGGGAGCCCCCTTTAATAAGGGGGCCCCCAGATCCCGCCCCCCACCCTATGTGAATGAGTATGGGGTACATCGTACCCCTACCTGGGGCATGCTGGGACTGTGATGTCATAAGGGGTGGGGTCACCATGTGGCATCACCTGTTCACCCAGCCCCTTATGCCTATATAAGTCGCCACGCACCGTGTCCACGGCATTACAGCAGGAGAGAGCGTAGTGTCAACATCGAATGAAAACAAGAAGGAAGAAGAAGAAGATGTCAATGGTGATGACAGCGATGAAGGAGAAAGCCGGGCTCCTCCGCTAGCAAAAGAGTGTACCCATTCACCTGGGGAAAAAAGTGTCAATAAAAAAAACACACTAGACAGGTTTTTAAAGTAATTTATTAGGCAGCTCTGGGGGTCTTCTTCCGACTTCGGGGGTCTTCTTCTGACTCCTCCACGCTCTTTGGTTCTTCTTCTTCTGATGTCATAAGGGGCAGGGTCACCGTGTGACATCACCCGTGACCACGCCCCATGCCTATATATAACACTAGAAGTTATCTAACAATGAAAACAATACAGCAACCCCCAAAAAGAGTGCAGTGTGTTCCCAGTTGGGGTGCCTGGGCAGGTGTGTGGTGTTCCTCACTCTTGATCTAACAAGATATACTTTATATATCAAATTTTTTACCTTGGTTTACATGTCTATTGTATACAGATTTTGTTATAGAATAATTCTCAAGACTGTGTAAAAGCTGAAGAAGTGCATGTCTGAGTGACTATTTTTCTA
This sequence comes from Lithobates pipiens, assembly GCF_037356315.1. Classification (NCBI taxonomy): domain Eukaryota; kingdom Metazoa; phylum Chordata; class Amphibia; order Anura; family Ranidae; genus Lithobates; species Lithobates pipiens. Next base: position 203,750,897 of record NW_027507784.1, on the reverse strand, counting down.
CATATTTTTTCACTTATGTTTTGTGAAATATTCAATACAAAAATATTGATTTTATTAACTTTTTTTTTGCATTGATAGATGTCCCCTGGGGCAGTACCCGGGTCCCCGAACACTTTTTATGGAAATAACTAGGGTTGAGTGAACCCAAACTGTAAAGTTCGGGTTCGTATCGGACTTTTGGGTTTTTGGGTCCCGGACCCGAACAATTTACTGTATGTTCGGGTTCGGGTTCGGTGTTCGGTAATGTAATGTCGCTTTTTTAAAAGCTGCAGGGCAGCCAATTAGCATTCATTTAACTCGTGTGCCCTTAGAAGCCATCACAACCATGCCTACTAATGGCATAGCTGTGATTGGCCAGTGCAGCATGTGACCCAGCCTCTATATAAGCTAGAGGCACACAGCACAGAATGTCACTCTGCTTTAGATAGTGTAGGGAAAGGTTTCTGCTGCTGTTTTGAGGGATAGAATTAGATAGGAGTCCTGCTTCAGAAATCTAATTACTCAATGATCTACCTTGATTTAGTTGTGTGGGTGCAGTGCACATTCTTTTTACACTGCCCTGAGCCCAGTGCCAGAGAAAATATAACTTTTATCTGTCTGTCAGTTAGGTTGGCATTGGCAGGTATTTTATGCAAGCTCAGTGCGCCAGCACTGCATATGTTACTGTGAGATGCACCGTTTAGATACTGTTGCTCTATTCTGCTATTCTAAAAACACCCATTTAGGGCCAAAATAAATATTTTACAGTGTTTCCTGCATATCTGTACGTGTGACATACACCATTTAGATACTGTTGCTCTATTCTGCTATTCTAAAAACACCCATTTAGGGCAAAAAAAAAAATATTTTAGATACTGTTGTTTTATTCTGCTATTCCAAAATAATAATGTAGGGCAAAATTATTATTTTTTGAATAGCATTTTCATCATATCTGTACGTGTGAGATACACCGTTTAGATACTGTTCTTGTATTGTGCTATTCAAAAAAATAATAATTTAGGGAAAACATTTTTTTTGTTTGAATAGCATTTTCTGCATATCTGTACGTGTGACATACACCATTTAGATACTGTTGCTCGATTCTTCTATTCTAAAAACACCCATTTAGGGCAAAAAAATATATTTTGCAGTGTTTCCTGCATATCTGTACGAGTGAGATACATACTTTAGATACTGTTCTTCTATTCTGCTATTCCAAAAAATAATAATTTAGGTCAAATTTTTTTTCTTTTTGGTGCATTTCTGCATAGCTCTACGTGTGAGGTACACTGTTTAGCTACTGTTGCTCTATTCTGCTATTCTAAAAACACCCATTTAGGGCAAAAACAGATATTTTGCAGTGTTTCCTTCATATCTGTACGTGTGAGATACACACTTTAGATACTGTTCTTCTATTCTGCTATTCAAAAAAACACCCATAAAGGGCAAGATCCTAAATTTGATAAATATGAGGAGAACGTCAAATAAGGGATGTTGCCCCGGTCGTGGTGCTGCTGGTGGAGATCCTGTTGTAGGGAGAGGAAGTGGTTGATCTGCTGGCAACGCGCACAAGTGAAACACCTTCCTCAGTTGCGAGTAGGCGACAGAGCCTGCAGCGGTATTTGGTCGGGCCTAATGCGGCTCTATGAATTTTGAGGCCAGGACAAGTACAGGCGCTAGTAGATTGGGTTGCTGACAGTGCCTCCAGTTCCTTCACATTGTCTCCCACCCAGTCTAATGCTGAAAGATCAGAGTTGGGACCTGCAGCCGATGTCCATCAGTCTTTCACCTCACCCCCTTTCAAATCAGCCAAGCAGTCTGAGCCCCAAATCATGCAGCAGTCTCTTCTGCTTTTTGATGACTCTGTTAGAAGGGTTTTCCAGGGCCTTCCACCTAGCCCTGCCCCAGAAGTGGAAGAGATTGAGTGCACTGATGCCCAACCACTTATGTTTGAAGATAAGTACATGGGAGGACCATTGCAGCACGTCTCGGATGATGACGAAACACATGTGCCAACTGCTGCTGCTTTCGCAATTGTGTGGACCGACAAGGAGGGTAGGGCTGAAGACTGGGTGGATGATGATGTGGAGGACAATGAGGTCCTCGACCCCACATGGCATCAACATCATGCAGGTGACCTGTGTAGTTCGGAGGAAGAGGCGGTGGTCGCACAGAGCCACCAGCACAGCAGAAGAGGGAGCAGGGTGCAAAAGCGGAGGGTCCGTCCTCTAGACAGTACGCCTGCTACTGCCCAATGCAGCAAGGGACCAAGCACACCAAAGCCAGGTCCAAGGAGTTCCCTAACGTGGCAGTTCTTCAGACAATGTACTGATGACAAGACACGAGTGGGTTGCATGCTGTACAATCAGTGCCTGAAGCGAGGCATAAACGTTCTCAACCTGAGCACAACCTGCATGACCAGGCATCTAAGTGCAAAGCACGAGCTGCAGTGGAGTAGACACCACAAAAACCAAGAAAGGTCTCTGGCTCCTCCTGCTTCCTCTTCTGCTGCAGTCTCAGCCTCTTCATCCACCTCTGTAGTGACAGTGGCACCTGCCAACCCACAAACAGAGGATCTGCCAGCAACACACCACCTGGGTCACCAACCATCTCCACAATGTCCCATGGAAGCATTCAGCTCTCTATCTCCCAAACACTGGAGCGGAAGAGGAAGTACCCCCCTACCCACCCGCGATCCCTGGCCCTGAATGCCAGCATTTCAAAATTCCTGGCCTTTGAAATGCTGTCATTCGATCTGGTGGAGACGCAGAGTTTTAAAAGCCTGATGGCATTGGCTGTCCCACAGTACGTCATGCCCAGCTGCCACTACTTTTCCAGACGAGCCATCCCTTCCCTGCACAACCAAGTGGGGGACAAAATCAGGTGTGCACTGTGCAATGTCATCTGTGGCAAGGTCCACCTAACTACGGATACGTGGACCAGTAAGCATGGTCAGGGACGTTATATCTCACAGAACACTGGGTAAATGCAGTGGCGGCCGGGCCTAAGGCGGATAGCAGTTTGGCGCATGTCCTTCCACCACCAAGGATTGCAGTTTGCTTCCTGTTCCTAACTCCTCCTACTCCGCTTCCTCATCCTCTACCGCCTTCTCATCCGGTCAGCGTAACACCTTCACCACCAACTTCAGCACAGCCAGGGGTAAACAACAGCAGGCAGTTTTAAAGCTTTCCTGTTTGGGGGAAAAACCCCACACCACGCAGGAGTTGTGGAGGGACATGGAACAACAGACCGATGAGTGGTTGGTGGCAGTGAGCCTCAAGCCCGGCCTGGTCGTGTGCGATAATGGGCGAAATCTCATAGCAGCTCTGGGCCTATCCAGTTTGACACAAATACCTTGCCTGGAGCATGTGCTGAACTTGGTGACCCAGAGGTTCCTTAAAAATTACCCCCATATGCCAGAGCTGCTGCAGAAAGTGCAGGCCGTCTGTGCGCACTTTTGGCGTTCTCACCCTGCTGCTGCTCTCCTGTCAATGCTGCAGCGTAATTTCGGCCTTCCCCCTCACCGCCTCATATGTGACGTGCCCACTAGGTGGAACTCCACCTAGTACATGCTGGCCAGACTGTGCGAGCAGCAGCAGGTGATAGTGAAGTTTCAGCTGCAGCATGCACGCGTGATTCGCTCTGCGGAACAGCACCAATTCACCACCAATAACTGGGCCTCCACGTGAGACCTGTGTGCCTTGTTGTACTGTTTTGAGTACTCCACCAACATGGCCAGTGCTGGTGAAGCCGCTCTCAGCATTACTATCCAAGTTCTATGCCTCCTTGAAAAAACGCTTTGGGCGATGATGGAAGAGGATGTGGCACAGGAGGAGGAGGAGGAGGAAGAGGGATAATTTCAAAGGCTTTCAGGACAGTCATTCACAAGTGGTTCCGAGGGTGGATTCCTGCACCAACAAACGCCAGGTACACAATTGTCCAATAAGGGCACATTTCTGGAGGAATACGATGTGGAGGATGAGAAGGAGGAGATGGAGGAGAAGGAACCATGTTAACAGCAGGGTGGCACCCAGACCAGCTCATGGCCATCACTGGTGCGTGGCTGGGGGGATACAGAGGACACAGACGATACACCTCCCACAGAGGACAGTTTTTCGTTGGCTCTGGGCAGCCTGGCACACATGATCGATTACATGCTGCAGTGTCTCCGCATTGACCGCCGAGTTGCCCACATTCTAACTGGTGCTGATTACTGGGTGGCCATGCTGCTGGATCCCTGTTACAAGGACAACGTCCAGTCCCTAATTCCCCTTGCTGGAGCATGATCGTAAGATGCACGAGTACAAGCGCACGCTTGTAGACCTGCTGCTGGTGGAAATCCAGTCTGACAGCGGGGGCACAGTGGAAGCACAAGGCGAAGGCAGAGGAGGAGGAAGAGGTCGTCAATGCAGCCGGGGCACCGCCAGCACCTCAGAAGGCAGGGTTAGCATGGCCTAAATGTGGAAAAGCTTTGTCAGAACGCCACAAGATCCAGCCCCACCAGCTGATATGGAACGTGTTATCAGGAGGCAGCATTTCACCGACATGCTGGAGCAGTATGTGTGCACATGCCTACACGTACTTAATGACGGGTCTGCCCCCTTCAACTTCTGGGTCTCCAAATTGGGCACATGGCCTGAGCTTGCCCTTTATGCCTTGGAGGTGCTGGCCTGCCCTGCAGCCAGTGTATTATCTGAACGTGTATTTAGCAGGGCAGGGGGCGTTATCACAGACAATCGCAGCCGCCTGTCCAGAGCCAATGTGGACAAGCTCCTATTCATTAAAATGAACCAGGCATGGATCCCAAAGGACTTGTCCGTACCTTGTGCAGAATAGACATGTATACCGCCTTACCCAGCCATTGTTGTATTTTTGATCTTTCTCACTCTTTTGGGGTGTACCCTAATTTAAAAACAAAAACCAGTGTTAGCTACCTCGTCCTCCGCCACCTACACCGCCACATCCACCGCCATCTCAACCTCCTACTCCATATGGACCTCGTCCTCCTAGGTCAAGATTATTATTTTTTTATTTTTTTTATTTCAAAGTATTTTATTTTGTATCACAACAAGAATAATACATTTGAAAGTGACATTCAGAATATTGATTCAGTCAAAACATAGAAAGGTTACAGGCAGCACAACAAGATGAATTGAGTGTAACACATCAGAGATATAAAAAGGTAAAATCATTGTAGACATACATGGTAGTGTTAGAATGAAGGGTTGGTATTCCTGTTAATGGTCAGAGGTGTACCTCCTCCATGGACACCCCCAATGGGAGCTAGCTGTGCCCAAGAGGAGGAACCCCCAACCCCTAGGTGTGAATGTAAGGAGAGGGACGGAAATGACCATGTGTCTTTTTCCCTAAGATAGGAATCCGTGACTAGGCATCAGTGTTTGTCGTCTGCAAACAGGCCACATTTGTGAACCTGAGAACCACATTAAATGCCTTGTATGTTGGGGTCCCAGCGAATGGTGATGGCGAGTGCCTCAACTGCTATTGCAAAGATTAGCGGAGATAAAGGACAGCCTTGTCTGGTGCCTTTGGCTATATGTATTGGTTTGGAGTAGTGGCCTTGAAGCCTAATATAGGCTTTAGGATTTGAATAAAGAGCTTGAATCAGGCTCATAAACTTGTCGCCAAAGCCCCAACGTTCAAGGATTGTAAAGATGTATAGCCAGGAGACCAAATTGAAGGCCTTTTGAAGGTCCAGTGATAAAAGCATGCCTGATTGTTTTGGACCTCCTGGCCAGTTTGTCTGGAAGATGGAGACTATGTCTATGGCTCTTCTGATCTGATCAGGGCCCTGTCTGTCTGGGATGAACCCCACTTGATCCTTATGATCATATTGGTGACTGAAGGAAGCTAGACGATTTGCAAGGAGTTTGGTAAGAATTTTTAAGTCGCCATTGATGAGGGAGATGGGTCTATAATTACTGACTTCTTCCAGGTTTTTACCTGGTTTGGTATTACTGCAATGTAGGCTGTGTTTAGGTGAGGATCAAGTGGGGTTCCCTGTGTCTTTGCGTTAAAAAATTGTGTCAAATGTGGAGTCAGCGTGGTGGTAAATGTCTTGTAATAGGGGTTAGGGAGACCATCGGGGGCCTGGAGCAGAACCTGATTTGAGGTTCTTTTTTTTTTTTTTTTTTCAAAAAAGTTTATTAAAGCGATAAATAGAAAACAGCGTCAGCAAAAAGGATCAAATGACATATACATCATAAGCAGTTGGATGACAAGATTATAATAAAATGGCGAACAGACCATAGGATTCTACGGACCATACAAAGAATATAAACATTGGTATAGATCTTACATCCAACGAAAGATCGCAAGAAAGGGAAAGCTAAAATATTCAATGTCCTGACCTTCATATTTGTAATGTATAAAAATAGACAACACTAAGAAAGAAATGAAAAGTCTAGAAAGAAAGAAAAGAGAAAAAAATAATAAAGAAAGAATTAATTTTTTTTTTTTTTTCAGATAGCCAAGAGAAAAAAATCCACGGTGTGATCATTTTTGTAATCGGAATAGGAACCATGGGTTCCACTTTAGGTCATATATATGAGTCGTGTCTTGCAGAGTATGTAAAATCTTTTCAGTCAGCATTACTTGATCAATGCGTGAGAGAACCTGGGATAAAGGGATCGACGGGGACTTCCAATGTAATGCTATAGTCCATAGCATAGATACACAGATGGAATGAACAAGCCTTACTAGGGGTTTAGGGGTGTCCTGCGGGGTTTGGAAGAGAAGACAGTGGTGGTAAGTAATGGACAATGCACGACCAGCGAGCTTGTCCATCATTCTCAAAACCTCCTGCCAAACTGGCCGAATCAGCTCACAGTCCCAAAAAATGTGAACAAAGGTGCCCAGGTGATTGCAACCTCTAAAACAGCTGGGGGATGTATGAATGTAAATCTTGTGCAAACGTACCGGCGTGTAGTACCATCTGGTAATTACTTTAATAGCTGTTTCCCTAATTGTTAAGGATCTGGTGCATTTACACATGTTGTCCCATCCCTCCTCCCAGTCCACAACACCGGCCCCCAGTGCAAGCTCCTGTTCCCATTGTGATCTATACTTCAGAGTCTGGACCACTGTAAGTCCCTCAAGAGCTTTGTAGATCAGGGAAATCAGGCCTTTTTGGCGTGGGAAGTTAAAACATAAATCCTCAAAGATGGTGAGTTGGACCTGGGACCGGAGTCTGTAATGGGAGAGAAAGAAGTGACGGATTTGCAGGTATCTGAAAAGTTCCCCGTCGGGGAGTTGGTGCTGGGTCTGTAATACTGAGAAGGGAATGAAATCAGAACCCGTCACGAAGTCCCGTAACTGAGTAAGTTTGCATTGAACCCACAATCTGAAAGACTCAGGATGGAGATAGGCTGGGGGGAACCTAGGATCGCCCAGGTAAGAGGCGCCCACAGAGCTCTCCGAAGTGAGGTTGTATTTGTGTTTGTAGCGGTGCCACAGTAGTAGGCTGTCCGCAACTATAATATTAAGCGTGCATAAGGTTGAGTGAGGTCGATGCTTTGACCACATAAGGCCAGGGAGATAAAAGGGTGCTATCGAATCACTCTCAAATCGCACCCAAGGAACTCTGGAGTTAGGGATCGACCACTGTGCTTGTTGCGTAAATCCTAGGCCTCCACTTCTCATAGAGCTGTATAGGACTCCCCTGGCAAACCTGGGCGACCTATTACTCCAAATGAATCTGTTAAAATGGGACTGAAGGTTGAGGAGAAAAGATTTGGAAAGCTTAACCGGTAGGGAGCGAAACAGATATAACAGCCTGGGAAGGATGACCATTTTGAGCGCTGTGATTCTCTCTATAAAGGGGATATGTAAAGAAAGCCAGCTTTTAATAGTATTTTTAAGTTTTCTAATCAATGGGGGATAATTAACCCCAAAGAGATCGCGAAAATTTCCGGGCAGCCCTACTCCCAAGTAGGGTATGTGGGAAGTGGCCCATGTAAAGGAGTAGTTTTGTTTAATAAGGGCTAAATCAGTGGGAGCAAAACCTATAGGAAGGGCCACAGATTTGGAGACATTAATGGATAGACCAGAGACCTTCGCAAAACTTGACAGTGTCAGAAAAAGGTTGGGGAGTGAAACATGGGGATTGGTTATGAACATCAAAACATCATCTGCATACATGCAAAATTTGTACATTTCGTCACCCTTAGTGTAACCAGTAATATCAGGATGTCTCAAAAGGGCAATCGCGAGGGGCTCCAGGGCTAAAGCAAAGATTAAAGGGGAAAGGGGACACCCTTGTCTAGTGCCTCTACCTATTGGGAAGAATTCGGAGCAACAGCCAGGTAGCTTAATGCGGGTCATAGGGTTATCATAAAGGGCTTTGAAACCTACTAGGAATTTCCCCTGAAATCCCATGCGTGGCAGAAGTGTGTTGATGTAATCCCATGTAACGCTGTCAAACGCCTTCTGTATGTCTAGGCTTAACAGGAGGAGCTTGCGGGAAAATAAGTTAGCGTCTTGGATAACGTCTGTCGCTAAGCGGATGTTGTCTGTAATTAAGCGGTGTGGGATAAATCCAGATTGGAAGGGGGATATCAAGGAGGGGACAAACTTTGTTAGTCTGTCGGCTAAAACTCTACTAAATATTTTGATATCATTGTTTATAACCGAGATAGGCCTAAAATTTTGGGGCAAATTATGATTCTTATTGGGTTTCGGGATTAGTGACATGTTGGCTAACAACATTTCCTCTGGGAAGCTATTGCCAAGTAGGATTGAGTTAAAGAGGTGTACCATTCTAGGGGCCAGGATCATGGAGTATTTTTTGTAATAAAGGGCCAAAAAGCCATCAGGGCCTGGGGCAGAACCTGTTTTCAGTGATTTGATGACCCCTAAGATTTCCGGAGTTGTGATAGGGGCGTTGAGTTCGTCTAGTTTTGAGGTGGAAAGAGTCTTGAAGGGGATGTCATGAAGCCACGACAAGTCTTCAGGGGAGGGGAGAGTGTGGGAGGGCTCTAAGAGTTTGGTATAAAATTGCTCGAAGATTTTGAGTACCTCCTTGGGATGTGAGGATACAAATCCGTCCTTATTAGACAGCCGGTATAAATGAGGGGGGCAAATCGAGTTAGACAATCTTCTAGCAAACATAGTTGATGCTGAGTTATTAAATAGTAAATAGCGGGCTTTAGTCCAACGGAGTGTCTTTTCAACCTTGGATGACAAAAGGGAGTCTAGTTCTAAGCGCTTTTGTTCGATGGATTGCCTGGTGGAATCTAAGTGTAGTAGAGACGTATTTTTATATAAATGATCTAGTTCCCTGGTTAACTCCACTATTCTAAGTCTATTAGACTTGTTACGGGCAGCGGAAATACTAATAATTTTCCCTCTAATGACAGCTTTATGCGCCGTCCAGAGAAGTGAGGGCTGAATGTCTGGGTGGGCGTTAAGAGAAAAATAGTCCTCCAGAGATTGAGCTAATTGGGAATCTACCGCTGGGTCAGAGAGAATGGATTCATTTAATCTCCAGGAGTGGGGTGTGGGGGCGAGCCTAATAAACCCTGTAGTGAAAGATGTAACCTGATGGTCCGACCATACACAGGGGTGGATGGAGGCCTCTAAAGAGTTGGCAAGTATGATTGGGGATGTGTATATGTAGTCTAATCTCGCATAACTGTTATGAGGATGGGAGAAAAAGGTGAATTCCCTGCAACCCACGTTATGTGCCCTCCAGGTGTCAGTGAGTTGAAGATCCTGTAAGCCACCAGTGAGAGATTTCGGGAATGCTCTAGATGCGACCGTAGTCGACGAGCAGTCTAGAGTAGCGTTAGCTACTGAGTTAAAATCACCACCTATTATCATATGGGGGGAGTGGTATTGCGCTAATTTCTCAAAAAATGACCTAAAAAAGGCCACTGAGCCGTCGTTGGGTGCATAAACACTAGCAATAGTAAGTTCCCTGTTGTGCACAATCCCTTTCACAATCATATAACGACTTTCAGGATCCCTGAACATTTGCTTAACCTCCATCGGGAGGGATGAGTGGAGGAGTATGGCGGCACCCCTGGTCTTGGACGAGTGGAGCGAGTAAAAGGCTTGAGGGAGATCTTTATGGAAAAATTTGGGATGGGAAGAGCGGGAGAAATGCGTTTCTTGGAGAAGAAGGATTTTAGCTCCAAGTTGTTTATAAAAGGTAAAGGCTTTACGCCGTTTGGAAGGGGAGTTAAATCCTTTAACGTTGTGTGAAATACATGTTATTGCCATGGCGTATGAGGTAACGCCTAGCTAGTTGGGGAATCAGATCTGATGGAGGGAGGGGGAGGGGAATCACAAATGAACACTCGTCCACCAAGTCCAAGAATGTCAGGGGAGTCCCCACAGCATCCTCCAAAGTCCACAGGAGTAGGGTACCATGCAGTAACACTGAGAGTATGATTAGATCACAGAACCAGAATATAAAAAGAACATATGCTGTAGAAGAATCGTAGGATTTGAAAAATGATTGACCTATATAAGAGAGAACCAGAAAACATAGAAAAATAAAACTAACATTTGAAAAAACAATCCCAGCCTCTAACATAGACTTGGGGAACAACATTAATGACAGATGTGGTAGCCTGTGGGAGAGAGTTCCCACACCGAAGAGAAAATCATACATCGAGACAACCAGGTCTCGCGCCCAGTAGGGTTGCGCAATGGTAGGGAGCACCCACCAGAGAAGCAACCAACCACTGGGAGGGGGAGCTATGACACAGCTCCTAGGGACATGCAGAATTCCAGAGGAGTGGGCAGAAAACAGTAGAAAAAATATGCTTTTCCTCTCCCCCTCCTCCCCCCCCCAAAAAAAAAGGGAAGAGGAAGAGAGAGAAGAAAAAAAAACCTAAACAAAAAAAAAAGGAGAAAAAACAAAAAAAAGAGTATCTCTTGAGAAAACAAAAAAAAAAACATAGCGTGAATGTCCTCTGGGAGTCAATGTTAACCGCATATAGAACCTCAAGATGGGCCGGAGTAAGGTACCATTAACGAGGGCTATCTTCCACCCGGTCTCCAACATCATACCGGATTCTCCGTCTGTCTCTCCTGGTAGGGGGTGTTTGCCATATAGGTGTAGCTCTGGGAGTTGAGGGTAGCCTGCGAATCGCAGAGGCATCCAATAAGCCAAGTTTTATCAGGATCTCCTGACCCTCCAGGACGGTGGTGGCAGAGTACGTTGTGCCATTATGAGGGATCACCAGGCGAAATGGGAATCCCCATCGGTATCTGATATGGGCTGATTGCAAGACAGTGGTAATCTCCTTCAGGTTCCTTCTCCTCTCCAAAGTCGCTGGGGCAATATCAGGGAAAATCTGTATAAAGTGGTCATCAAGGGTTATCCTCTGCTTGTTGCGGGCTGCTCTCAATATTTCTTCCTTAACGAGAAAGTCCTTCATGCAAAGGATGACATCCCTAGGGGGTTTGTCTTCCAGGGGTTTGGGGCGAAGAGCCCTATGAATACGATCACATTTGAACATGTTGGAATCATAGTCAGGGAGCAGGGATTTAAACAATCTAATCACCACAGGAATGAGCTCAGACTCAGACTCAGGAATTCCACGGAGGCGCAGATTATTGCGCCTGTTTCTGTTGTCGAGATCTTCGATCTGAGTCTGCAGCAACTTGACTGTAGAGGATAGTGCTTCATGTTCTCTGCTAAGGTCATTATGAGCAATCGCCAACTCATCATGCTTAGTCTCTAACCTCTCCGTTCTAGCTCCCAGGGCAGAGATTTCTTGTGATAAGGCATGTGAAGTTTTGTGCAGTTCCGATTGGAATTTAGATGCCAACTTGTTGTACATGGTTTCCAGACTTTCCTCTAGATCCGCTTTAGAGAGGGAGCCAGGGCACTCACTGTTAGATGAAGGAGCAAGTGAGGATGGACACGGCGGACGTGGAGAGGTGGCGGGACCCGGGGAGAGGCCTCCCCTGACGGCGCCATCTTGCGCCATGCCGGACTGTTCCTGAGAGCGGAGAAGATACTGCGTGAGGGTCTTTTGAGCGATGCCCCGTGCTTTTTTTTTCTTCGCCGGCATGCACCAAGGTTCCACGGGTTGAGGGGTGATATAAAAAAAAAGAGCGAATCGCGGTGTTTACGGCCCTCGGGGATAAGCAGAAGTCCCGGACGGAGCGGAGCTAAGAACTCAAACGTCCATCCTGCTCCGAGCCGCGTATGCGGCCTCTTTGGAAGGGGGTGAGCTGAAGTGGGTGTAGCAAGATGGCTGCTGGCTTTCTATCTGTGGGCCTGCTGGGATGTGTTGTCCCACAGAATGATCCCGACCTTTAAATGACCCAGGTCCTGTAGGGCAGGGTGGAAGGGGATACTCCCCAAGATATATGTTACAGCGGGGTCAGGGTGCCAGACAGCAGTCGGTAGAAGGGGGGGTGAGTGTTGTAGTACTCACTGTGCGCCGATCACGCTGTGGGCCGAGGCTGTAGGCCAGAGATGCAGCCTGCGCTCCTTTAAATACGGGCCGCGGTTCGGGAGCTTGCCGGTGGTGGTCCGTGGCTTCTCAGGGCCCGTCCGGGTGCCGCTCTTCTCAGCCTCGGGTGGTGTTCTCCCGGTATGCTGCGTGCACGGCGGCGGGATGCGGCGCGGGGCAGCTCATCTGTAGGCCCCAAGATGGCGCCCGCTGACACGCTCAGCCCCGCGGCGGTTAACAGTGCTAAAAGTGTTTCGGCCGCACAAATAACACCGCGGGGTGCCGTATTGTGTCCGCGGCTGCAGCCCCGTGAAGGATGGTGGCTTTCTGGCTTGGTTTAAGCTCCGGATGGCAGTGGATTGTTATCGCCGTCCTGGAGCTCTGCTTCCACACGTCCTCTCTCTTCCTCAGAAGGACACGCCCCCCTGATTTGAGGTTCTTAATGACTTCCTGTACTTCTTCTTCTGAGAAGGGGGCATCCAGCATATTATTTTGAATTTTTATGTATTTTATGTTATTTTAAGTTATTTCCCTATCCACATTTGTTTGCAGAGCACTTGTCATGCTCTTAACAACATTTTTCTGGCATTTGCAGCCCTCTAGCCCTTTCCATTATTTTTTTAGAGCCATTTTAGTCCTCAAAAGTTCGGGTCCCCATTGACTTCAATGGGGTTTGGGTTCGGGGTCAAGTTTGGGTCAAGTTGGGGTCCCGAACTCAAACTTTTTTGCTAAGTTTGGCCAAACCTGTCGAATCTGTGCATCCAGGTGTCCACTCAACCCTAGAAATAACTTACATATAAGCCTTTAAAATGAGCACTTTTGATTTTTCATGTTTGTGTCCCATAGACTTTAACAGTGTTCGTTTGCTCGTACAAATGTTTTGCCTGTTCGCATGTTCTGGTGTGAACTGAACCAGGGGGTATTCGGCTCATCCCTACTCATAATTAATGTCCTCCAACCCCTTTATTAGTTTTGGTACCCTTCTCTGGACTATCTCCAGTTCCAGCACATCCTTACTGAGGGCTGGGGCCCAGAACTGGACAGCATACTCCAGGTATGGCCTGACTAGAGTCTTATAGAGTGGGAGAATTATCGTTTTATCTCTGGAGTTAATATCCTTTTTAATGCATGCCAATATTATGTTTGCTTTGCTTGCAGCAGTTTGAATTGCATACCATTGCTGAGCCTGTCATCTACTAGGACCCCTAGGTCCTTTTCCATCCTACATTCCCCCAGAGGTTTTCCCCCTAGTGAGTAGATTGCATTCATATTTTTGCCACCCAAATGCATTATTTCACATTTTTCCACATTAATCCTCATTTGCCATGTAGTTGCCCATCCCATTAATTTGTTTAAATCGTCCTGCAATTGTTCCACATTCTACGGAGAGTTATCGCCCTGCTTAGCTTAATATCATCTGCAAATACAGAGGTTGAACTATTTATCATATCCTCCAGGTCATTTATGAATATATTAAATAGGATTGGTCCCAGGACAGAACCCTGGGGGACCCCATTTTCCACCCCTGCCAATTCTGAGTAATCCCCATTTATCACCACCCTCTGAACTCGACCCTGTAGCCAGTTTTCAATCCATGTACTCACCCTATGGTCCATGCCAACTGACCTTAATTTGTACAGTAAACGTTTATGGGGAACTAATGCCTTTGCAAAATCCAGATACACCACGTCTATGGGCCTTCCTTTATCTAGATGGCAGCTAACCTGCCCATAGACGGCTAATAGATTGGTTTGGCAAGAATGATTTTACATGAATCCACGCTGATTACTGCTAATGATACCGTTGTCATTACTAAAATCTTGTATATAGTCCCTTATCATCCCCTCCAAAAGCTTGCATACAAATTGAATTTAGGCTAACTGGTCTTTTTTAAATATTGGTGCTACATTGGCTTTTCTCCAATCAGCTGGCACCATTCCAGTCAGTAGACTGTTCATAAAAATTATTAACAATTGTCTGGCAATTACTTGACTGAGTTCCTTAAAGAGGAAGTAAACCCTGATGGGTTTACTTCCTCTTTTTTTCCCTGCAAAGGTAAAGCATAATGGACTACTATGCATCGCATAGTAGCTCATTATGTGTCACTTACCTGACACAGGAGCCAGCGAAGTCGCCGCTGATCCCTGTAGTCCGCCGCATCCATGTTGCTTGTGGCGTCTCGCAGCTCCGACGAATCACAGCGGCGCAACCGCGATGACGTCACTCCCGCGCATGCGCACGGGAGTCGCGCCTCGCAGCTCCGCCACTGTCATACGGCGAAGCCGCGATGACGTCACTCCCGCGCATGCGCACGGGAGTCGACAAATTTGGCAAATCCATTCTTGGATTTGCCGCATTTAGTGCGCATGCGCGCCGCTGTCTACGGCGCATGCGCCGTAGACAGCGGTGCCCATTTTCGGGCAAATATCTCCTAAACCATATAGGTTTAGGAGATATTGCTTGGACCTACAGGTAAGCCTTAATCTAGGCTTACCTATAGGTCCAAGTTGTTTGGAAGGGTTTACTTCCTCTTTAACCACTTCAATACAGGGCACTTAAACACCTTCCTGCCCAGACCAATTTTGAGCCTTCAGTGCTGTCGCACTTTGAATGACAATTGCGCGGTCATGCAACACTGTACCCAAATGAAATTTTTATCATTTTTTTCCCACAAATAGAGCTTTCTTTTGGTGGTATTTGATCACCTCTACGGTTTTTATTTTTTGCGCTACAAATAAAAAAATACCGAAAATTTTGAAAAAAAAAATGTTTTTTTTGTTTCAGTTTCAAAACTTTGTAAATAAGTACGTTTTCTCCTTCACTGATGGGCACTGATGGGGCTACACTGATGGGCCCTGATAAGGTGGCACTGATGGGCACCAATGTGGCACCAATGAAGTGGCACTGATAGGCGGCACTGATGAGCGACACGGATGAGCGACACGGATGGGCGACACGGATGGGCAACACGGATGGGCGACACGGACGGACACTGATAGGTGGCACAAATTGGCACTGATAGCTGGCACGGATGGGCGGCACGGATGGGCATGGATAGGCAGCACAGGTGGGCATGGATAGGCGGCACAGGTGGGCATAGATAGGTGGCACAGGTGGGCATGGATAGGCGGCACAGGTGGGCACTCATAGGCGGCACAGGTGGGCACTCATAGGCGGCACAGGTGGGCACTCAGGCGGCACAGGTGGGCACTCATAGGCGGCACAGGTGGGCACTCATAGGCGGCATCGGTGTTATAGTAATGGATGCCAATCAGTGCCAAACAATAATGCATGCCAATCAGTGATGCCCATTGTGGCCACTGATTGGCATCCATTATGGGCACTGATTGGCACCCATTGTGCTGACTGGCACCCTGGTGGTCTAGGGAGGATTATGGATTTTTATTACCTTTTCCCTGGTGGTCTAGTGGTGTCCCTGGTGGTCCAGTGTGGGCATCCTCGGGGGGGCTGTGCTGATAAACGATCAGCACAGACCCCCCCCCTGTCAGAGGAGCAGCCGATCGGCTCTCCTCTACTCGCGTCTGACAGACGCGAGTGAGGGAAAGCCGATCACCGGCTCTTCCCATTTACACTGTGATCAGCCGTGATTGGACACGGCTGATCACATGGTAAAGAGTCTCCGTCGGAGACTCTTTACCGAGATCGTAGTTGCAGGGTGTCAGACTGACACCCCGCAACAACGATCGCCGCGATGCGCGCCCCCGGGGGCGCGCAGCGGCTCATTATCCTAATCACGTCATATGACGTCAGGTTAGGATAATGAAACCACTTTGCCGCCGTCAATTTGTAATAGGGCGGGCGGCAAGTGGTTAAGGACCCTCAGGGTGCAAGCCATCTGGTCCTAGTGGCTTATTAATGTTATGTTTTTCAAGTCTATTTCTAATTCTGTCCTCTGTGAGCCATGAGGTTGCTTCCTGTGACGTGTTGTGAGCATAAACATTGCAGTTTTGGTTACTAAAGCCCCCCAATTCCCTTGTGAACACTTATGAGAAGAATAAATGTAATACCTTTGCCATATGTCCATCCTTAGTAACCAGATTCTCTTCATCATTCTTTATGGGACCAATATGATCTGACCTCCCTTTCTTACTATTTATGTACTTAAAGAATTTCTTGGGATTTTTCTTACTCTCCTCCACTATGTGCCTTCGTGTTCTACCTTAGCTCCCAAAAAAGGAGGGGTACTAAAAAAGTAACCACAGGTCAGACTTTAGAGGCATGGAAACAATGGAGAAGTAAAAAAAATAATGTTTATTGAAAAAAGTACATGATATAATCACATTCAAAAGGTTAAAAATCATATGAAAATGATAAAAGTTGTACAGTGAGCCCTTGTGCGTCTACACATTTCACTCTTAGGCTCTTCAGGACACGATCAAGGTTCAAAGAAGTGACAAAAAAATAAGAACCAGTCTCACTGTCTGAAATTAGATGTATTCAAATTAAGAATCCGACAAATCACACATATATACATTCCATTGCATTACATTAAAAAGCATATGCTCAACTGTCATAAGAAAATAGGACTTGTTACTATACTTACCTCAGGTTTAGGTGCTTTAGTCAACCTACCACTAATGCCCCCAATTCTACCCTCTGGAATATGTTCCATACTTACTATCTCTACCTTTGCCCCTCATCGCCTAATTTAAATGCCCTCTAACTTTTCAGCCACCTTCACTCCCAGCAGATCTGCACCCTCCTCATTTAGGTGCAGTCCATCCCTTGTATAGAGCTGGTGGCCGACTGAGAAGTTGGCCCAGTTCTCCAGGAACCCAAACCCCTCCTTACTACACCAGCTCCTCAGCCACTTGTTTACTTCCCTAATCTCCCTCTGCCTTTCTGGTATGGCTTGAGGTACCAGTAGTATTTCTGAGAATACTACCTTGGAGGTCCTTTTCCTCAATTTAGCTTCTAAGTCCCTAAAATCGCTTTTTAGGACACTCCATCTTCCTCTGACTTTGTCATTGGTGACAATGTGCGCCATGACAGATGTGGTGTATCTAGCTTTTGCAAAGGCATTCAATACAGTTCCCCATAAACGTTTACTGCACAAACTAAGGTCTGTCATTATGGACCAAATGGTGAGTACATGGATTGAAAAATGGCTATGAGGGTGGTGATAAATGGGGAGTACTCAGAATGGTCTGGTGTAGAAAGTGGGGTTAAATATAAACTACTCACAATTCTGAAGCTCCGGAGGGATGGGTTTACCAGATTATGAACTCTACTATAAAGCTGCTATCATGGTACGCACGCTCTCAAATGGTTGCCCTGCCTCTTCACGAAAGCTTCCATGAAAAAGAGGGGTTTTTGGGACTTCAAATGAGGTGGGCAAGTGAGGCCAAAGGATCAGCCACAAATATATAAAATAATTTTATTGATAAACAATAACATAGTAACATGATAAATATCCAAGTATGGATTGGCAGTCACATCAAATATACACCATGATTGATACATTGTGAACGGAGTAACAAGCCCCCAGATGATACATGCCGATTAATCCTTGCATCCATTTTAAAATGTGCATAATCACAGAGCTTCTAAATAAAAACCTACTGGTATATAAACCTAGTAAAGGAAATAGTTACTTGGTGCACGTTGTAAGTCTGATGTGTTTTGTGTATGAAAACACTCTTCAGAGGCAGTTTTGCACCAAAGTATGCCAATAGAGTGTGAACCCCATGGGGTCTACAGCCACAGGCCACCAAATGAGTCAAGTCCAGGAGCTGATAGAGGAGCTTGAAGAGGGAAGGCCAGGCACACAGAGAAGCTCTCATATAATAAGTGTGCCCACACTGTGAATAATGGGTGATGGCCAAACCTGTATGCCTAGTGGTAGACGTGCTGCAAAGAGGCAGCTTCACAAAAGCTTCTGTCATGGTTGCACAAGACCTATCCCCTGTTGACCTTCTAGGCCTTCTTTAGCTATAATAGAGACCTGCACCACTTAGCCTCTTCCTCCCCATTGATGTTAACTGCCCTTAGACATTGGTACAAAAGAGGACTATGCTCAGTTTTATCTTCAGACTCCTCCCTTCTTACCCCACTTTTTGATAACCCTTCCTTACCCCAGGGAGTGGGAGTCCCCACTGTAGGTTCATTCTCGCACTATACATGGCCAAGAGAGAATACGTTTGTTCATCCTTGACAGGGTACCCCAGTTATCCCAGTGGGTCCATGTGACTGGCTTACCACACTCCACTTGTCGTCCCTTGCAACACAACTATTCCTTTCCACCCAAACACATCGCCCCTATACTTATTTTGAAGGGTTGTGTTCTCTTCAGGAGTTACCTAGACATCTATTTTCCTACCTTTATTGTTTATTTCATGCACTCACACCTGATGATTTACCAACATATACTAGGATATTGTCCATGGACCTGGAAAAGGAGTTTTTGAGGGCAAAATGGCAGACTTCATTCCATTTTACACGCAAGTCCACTATCTCCTGCTACTCCCAAGAAATGGACTTTGCGATTCTATCACATTGTTATAGGGACTAGTCAACGCCACATAAGATTTTCCTGTCCATCCCTGCTTCCTGCTGGTAATTTGGCTCAGCTTTAGTTACCTACCTCCATATCTGTTGGGAATGTGAGAGAATACGCCCCTTCTGGACTCAAGTATTTAAGGTATATAGTACAATTTATGAGGAGTCTCTAACGCCAACCCCAGCAATGGCCATTCTCTCTATGCTACCTGGCTCTATGGCATTCCAAAAAAGGATCCTTCTCCATTTCTTTTTGTCTGCAGCACATTAGCTTATCCCTCTATATTGGAAATCTGAAATCTGAGTTCCTAGAGTCTCACCCTAGTTCCTCTCCCCTTTCTATTCCCTAGCTTTCTTTTTCTCTTTCCCCTTTCTTTTTCTTTCTCTCCTTTTTTTCTCCTTTTTTCTGGTTTCTCTCTTTTGGTTTTCTTTCCCTTTTCTTGTGTCTTTTCTGTGTGACAAAAAGTTTATTTGATATATTAATATAATACCAGGTTGATTGTAGATTGACCTCTTTGATGGTTTAAATAAAGGTCCATTCTGAGTTATATGCCTTTACCATTTGATTCTTTTTATCGATTGCAGGATATACTATATTGAAATGATTCTATTCAATCTACTTTCTCTAATATGACACTATCTATAGGTTCTTTTATGATATCTTATTGACTAAGGCCGCGTACACACGCGCGGACTGTTCGCCCAACTTTGTCCGTCAAACAGTTTCGGCAAACAGTCCGCTCAAAATTAGCATGGACGGACATGGCCACACACGACGGACGAACAGTTTGCTGAAACCGTGCGCGATGACGTGAACGGCACGTACGACGGGACGAAAAATACGACGTCCTATACACTGCATTATAACTTTCGGCGTGTAAATCCTTTCTGAGCATGCGCGGAACTTAGTTTGACGAACAAGCCTACACACGAGCGGACTGTTCGCTGAAACAAGGTTTCAGCGGACAGTTTTTCGGAAATTCCGTAAAACCTTGTTCGTCAAACTGTCCGCTGAAACTGTCCGCTGAAAGCCCACACACGAGCGGACTGTCCGCCCAAACACTGTTCAGCGGACAAAGTTGGACGAACAGTCCGCCCGTGTGTACGCGGCCTTACACACATGATACTATGTGCGTTGAGTAGGGATGAGCCGAACACCCCCGGTTCGGTTCGCACCAGAACTTTCGAACGGACCCCAAATTTCGAACAAACTTTAGAACCCCATTGAAGTCTATGGGACTTGAACGTTCGAAATGAAAAGTGCTAATTTTAACGGCTAATATGCAAGATACTGTCCTAAAAAGGGTTTGGGGACCTGGCTCCTGCCCCAGGGGACATGGGTCAATGCCTAAAATGTTTTTCAAAATGGCCGTTTTGGCGGGAGCACTGATTTTAATGACGATTAAAGTGAAAAAAAAAGTGAAATATTCCTTTAAATATGGTGCCTGGGGTGTGTCCGTAGTATGCCTGTGAAGTGCCACGTGTTTCCCGTGTTTAGAACAGTCCCTGCACAAAATGACATTAAACGGAAATAACACCATTTAAAACTGCTTGCGGTTTTAATGTTATATCTGGTTCCTGCAATATGGTTGAAAATCATTGAGAAAAATGGCATGGGTAGCCCTCCCTGCCCATTACCAGCCCCTTTAGGTCTTGTACGCATATTAAGGGGAACCCCGTACCCATATTAAAAAAAAGGAATGCGTGTGGCCCCCAGGCCCTATATACTCAGAACAGCAGTATACAGGCGGTGCAAACAAGACAGGGACTGTGTAGGTTTGTTGTGTTAAGTTGAATCTGTTTGTAATTTTCAACTGGTACATTTTTAAAGTGTAGCTCCAGTCAAAAAAACTATTTTTAAGCTTTTTGGAAAACATAGGGAAGGGGTATCACCCCTGTATAATTTGTTTTGTCGTCCATCTTTTTTCATCTCACTTGCTGTTGTCTCCTTCCGTTTGCAAGTAGGAGATGTTTGTAAATTGGATGTTTGAAAGTAGGGGCCTGCCCTATATGCTCTGCAGAAATGGCGGAACAAGGTGTTGGTTTTGCCACAACATTGTAAGCCCTCAAAGTGACTCTTGGTGGGCGCTGGAGCGCCCTGCTGTGAACGATTATATCAAGAATTGTAATTACATGCCATTGTTGAACAGTGGTAGAAAAATTGACCTTTGGTGGTTGTGGTGCTGGTGCCACAACACTATAAGTCCTCACCGTTACTCTGGGTGGGCACAGGAAGGGGCCCTCCTATGAAATATTATATCAAGAATTGTAATTACATGTCCCTGTTAAACAGGGGCAGAAAAATTTGGCCTTAGGCACTGGTGCCGGTGCCACCACACTGCAACCTCTGCCATATACTCTAGTTTTATTGCAGGAATTAGCCCTGCTGCAAAGCATTGCATCAAAAATTGTACTTAAACGCCCCTGTTAAACAGGGGCAGAAAAATTGGGCCTTAGGCACTGGTGCTGGTGCCACCACACTGCAACCTCTGCCATATACTCTAGTTTTATTGCAGGAATTAGCCCTGCTGCAAAGCATTGCATCAAAAATTGTAATTAAACGCCCCTGTTAAACAGGGGCAGAAAAATTGGGCCTTAGGCACTGGTGCTGGTGCCACCACACTGCAACCTCTGCCATATACTCTAGTTTTATTGCAGGAATTAGCCCTGCTGCAAAGCATTGCATCAAAAATTGTACTTAAACGCCCCTGTTAAACAGGGGCAGAAAAATTGGGCCTTAGGCACTGGTGCTGGTGCCACCACACTGCAACCTCTCCCATATACTCTTGTTTGATTGCAGGAATTAGCCCTGCTGCAAAGCATTGCATCAAAAATTGTACTTAAACGCCCCTGTTAAACAGGGGCAGAAAAATTGGGCTGATGGCATCAACCAGAACCAGAAATGTTCTTCCAACATATCAGCGGAGGAGGAAGAGGATAGATAATCAACATAACAGGACAGTCACTCAGCATCAGCATAGGCAGTCTTGAAGGGATGTGATCTTTCAAAAAAAAATATTCTGTTACATCAGCTTCAGGTGCTTGGTAGCTGTGGGTGATCCAAGACTGATTCATCTTGATGAAGGCCAGTCGATCAACTGATTCGGTGGACAGGCGCACCCTGTGATCGGTAACAAAGCCACCAGCAGCACTGAAGGTGCGTTCCGAAAGAACGCTGGATGCAGGACAGGCCAGTAGCTCAATTGCATACTGTGCAAGCTCTGGCCAGTGATCCATCCTCAAGACCCAGTAAGCCAGAGGATTTTCGGTGGGAAAGGTGTCCAAGTCTGACCTTGCCCCTAGATATTCCTGCACCATGTAAATCAGACACTGGCGATGGGTGCTGGAACCGATCATACCTTGGGGCTGCGGACTAAAAAATTGTCTGAAAGCATAAGTCAGACGGCCACCTTCTCCACCGCTCCTTCTGACCGATGCCTCAGCAACACGTTGTCCAGGACCAGGAGTTTGTAACCTCCCAGTCTCTGGGAACGCGTTGCACAGACCTTTCTGCAAGGCCTCCCGGAGATGTCTCATCCTCTGCTCCCTCTGCGATGGCAAGATAAGGTCGGCAACCTTACCCTTGTACCGTGGATCAAGGAGAGTGGCCAGCCAGTAATGGTCCCTCTCCTTGATCCGAAGAATACAAGGATCCTTCCGCAGGCTTTGCAGGATCAGGGAGGCCATGCAGCGTAGGTTAGCTGAGGCATTCGGTCCGGAGTCCTCTGGGTCACTAAGGACAACATGATCCGCAGCTACCTCCTCCCAGCCACGTACAAGTCCACGTGTGTCTTGGGACTGTAATTTATCCCTACAAGACTGCTGCTGCTGCTGCTGCTGATGCTGAGTGCCAGCCTCCACCTCCATGCTGACACAATCATCCTCCTCCTCCTCTTTCTCCTCCTCATTTTCTTCCTGTGTGATGGGTGGCACAGCAGGAACACTGTCTGGATAAAGGGGGCCTTGAGAGGCAAGGAAGTCCTCCTCTTCCTGCCTCTGTTCTGCCTCAAGTGCCCTGTCCATTATTCCACGCAGCGTATGCTCCAAGAGGTGGACAAGAGGTACAGTGTCACTGATGCATGCACTGTCACTGCTCACCATCCTTGTGGCCTCCTCAAACGGTGACAGGACAGTGCATGCATCCCTGATCATGCCCCACTGGCGTGGTGAGAAAAAACCAAGCTCCCCTGACCCTGTCCTGGTGCCGTAGTCACACAGGTACTCATTGATGGCCCTCTGCTGCGTGTGCAGCCGCTGCAGCATGGCCAATGTTGAGTTCCATCTGGTCGGCATGTCACATATAAGGCGGTTCTTGGACAGGTTCAACTCCTTTTGGAGCTCAGCCAGCCGAGCACAGGCATTAAATGATCGGCGGAAATGCACACAAACTTTCCTGGCCTGCTTCAGGACATCCTGTAAGCCGGGGTACCTGCCCAAGAACCGCTGCACCACCAGGTTAAGGACGTGAGCTACACAGGGCACATGGGTCAGTTGTCCCTGTCGGAGGGCGGAGAGGAGGTTGGTGCCATTGTCACAAACCACCATTCCTGGCTTGAGCTGGCGTGGCGTCAACCACCTCTCGGCCTGCCCCTGCAGAGCTGACAAAACATCCGCCCCGGTGTGAGGAGAGAGGTGTGTCACAACCAATAGTAGCATTTTGGAGGCGTGGTGGCGGAAACAACCTCCAACACTACTGCACCTTGTCCTCCATCCTTCCCAGCTGCCAGAAGAGTGACCCAATGGGCCGTGAAAGACAGGTAACGTCCCTGTCCATGCCTGCTGGACCATGAGTCAGCGGTAATATGCACCTTACCGCTGACCGCCCTGTCCAGCGAGGCAAGGACATTGCCTTCCACATGCCGGTAGAGAGCCGGAATCACCTTCCGTGAGAAAAAGTGGCGTTTGGGGACCTGCCACTGAGGAACCGCACATTGTACAAACTCACGGAAGGGGGCCGAGTCTACCAACTGAAAAGGCAGCAGTTGAAGTGCTAGCAATTTAGCCAAGCTAGCATTCAACCGCTGGACATGTGGATGGCTGGGAGTGAAATTCTTTCGCCGGTCCAGCAGCTGGGGCAGGGACATTTGCCTGCTATAATCGGACGTGGGTGTACCGCTAGCAGAGTTCCCGGAAGCACTTGGCTGTGACACACCTAATTCTACACCTTCATTCCTCTCAGAGCAGGTTTCAGAGAGGACTGAAGGTCTAGTGGGGTTGGAGATGCCAGCTGATGAGGAGCAAGGAGAGGTCCGCTTTGTTCTTTGGTGTGGGTCTTTGAGGTACGCTTGCCAATGAGCTGCATGACAGGTCAACATATGTCTGGTCAAGCATGTGGTGCCCAAGCGGCTGATGTTTTGGCCACGTGAGATACGCTTGAGACATATGTTGCAAATAGCAGCGGTGCGATCTGATGCACTCGTCTCAAAAAAGGCCCACACCAAAGAACTTTTAGAATAACGCGCAGAGGCAGCGCTCTGCACAGGCGGAGCTCTGCGGTGTGATTCAGTCGGTGTGCTGCCCCTAAGCTGGCCCCCGGAGGGCATCCTGCCTCGTTGGACATGTGCCTTCTCCTCCTCCTCCTCTCTCCCTTCCAGGCACCCACGTGGAGTCAGTGCCCTCATCATCCCCTCCCTCTTCATCGCTGTAGCAAACCTGGCAGTATGCTGCAGCTTGTGGAACATGACTGCCAGATTGCTGTCCTTCTTGAGCATCCCCTCTCTCTGCGCTCACGCTACTGCCTTCCTCTAGCTGAGTGTCATCATCAGAGCCCACAAAACACTGGGCATCCTCCTGGAGCATGTACCCAACACTGTGCTCAAAGAGTTCAGGAGACTCCTCAGGAGGACGTGGTGGGTCTAGGGAAGGAGTCACTGATGATGACATTGAGAGGAGGGAAGACGATGCGTTGGCAGCTGCTTTGCTAGTACCCTGAGACTGGGTGAGAGAGGATGAGGAGGATGAAGAGGGCTTGGTCATCCATTCTACCAAGTCATTGGCATGTTGCGGTTCAACATGTCCAGCTGCCGAAAAGAAGGACAAGCGTGTCCCATGGCCACGTGCTGATGACAATGCACCGCGTCCATGACCAGCACTGTTGTCTCTAGACACAGAGCCTGCTTGCCCTCTTTTATCGGCTCGCGCCTGTCTGCATCTCCTTGCTGGCCTTCCAGACATGGTAATGGCCTGAAGGGAGTTGGGTAAAAAAGCAGTTGGGTAGTGTATATTGTGCTAGAGGCACACAACACCCACTAACTCCTGCAGATGCCTTTATTATAGAACACCAGAGATAAAGGGGTATATACAGATGTATACTGTGCTGTGCTGGAGGTACACACAACTTCCAATAACTCCTGCAGATGGCAAGTGGGCTCAAATAGAGAACAGCTATGTAGGTGGATATAGCAGTATGTACTGGGTACAGAGCACGCAGACAGCACGCACTGGTGTATATAGCGAATATAGCGGTGTATACTGCGGTCAGGGCACACAGACAATAACCACTACACAACAGCAAGATCGAAAATCGGCCGAAAACGATCGGTGTGTACTGTGTTGAAGGTACACAGAACACCCACTGCTTCAGACGCCAACACACTACACAAGGCCGCCGCGCTGGCGGCCTTATATAGTGTGGGGCGTGCACTACACAGCCTGAGCTATGATTGGCCACAGGCATCCTGCCTGTGGCCAATCATGGCTCTCCTCGCTGCTGGCGCTGCGATTGGCCAAGCATGCGGGGTCACAGTGCATGCTTGGCCAATCATGAGCCAGCAATGCACTGCGCCATCGCAGTGCATTGTGGGCCGTGAGCGCCACACGAATTTGGCGCGAATGGACCAAAGTGTTCGGACTTCGCCGAACGGACGAACAGCCAATGTTCGAGTCGAACGTATGTTCGACTCGAACACGAAGCTCATCCAGGGGCGTAACTATAGGGGGTGCAGCAGTCGCGACCGCAACTGGGCCCTGTCCTGCAGGGGGCCCATGCAGCCCCCTCTACATATGGCCGGCAGCAGCATAGGCAGCTAGGGGTACCAGTGCACCATGCACAGGGGTGGATGGAGGTGGAGGGTGACTAGCAGAGCTCCATGCGCTACTATCGCACTGGCTGCTCTTTAGTTGTGCATTCCCCACATGACCTGTGTCCTCGGCCGGCTCCTCAGAGTACCCCTCTCCTGCTCCATGCACTGCCGCTCAGTCCGATGTCTGTTCTCCCCAGCCAGAGTCCCGCCCCCGAGTCCGGCCCACACTGCACTGTGTACTTCTCCCGGGTAAACAAACTTTAAGCACACAGATGCAGTGCAGCCCTATGAGAGCCCCCCGGAGGACACTGCAGGCTTGTCTGCGTGCCCACCTCCTCCCCCGTCATACACAGATGATGAAAGGTCTTTCTGGGAGATATGCTGATCGCCCGTCCAGCACACTGGATGGAGCACAGGCCAACATGGATGAGTGCGTGGCCTACAGCTTGGTCATGGTGAGTGAGAGGACCCCACACACCATTACATACCCCCTCCATCTCCCCCTGGGGACAGGGACCCCTTCTCACCTGGGGGCAGTAACTTCATCTGCCCTAGAGAAAAGGAACTCATCTCTTCTGGGGACGGGGACCCCATCCTGCCTAGGGACAGTCCCCCAATGGGGCACTTAAAAATGAAAAAATAAATAAATAAAAAACTACTGATACCAGTGGTGGAACTACAGGGCTCACAAAGGTCATACCTGTGACCACGCCCTGGAGTTCCACCGCCAGACTCGGAGGGAAGGGCCCTGGCTGGGGTTCAGGGGGGCCCTTCTTGGTTTCTTGCATCGGGGACCTGAAGGTTCTAGTTACGCCACTGAGCTCATCCCTAGCGTTGAGCTGACTTGTTGTTCTACTTCATTATTGTTGTGTCTATGGTATTTGTATTTTGAATGTTGCCATAATAAAAATATTTTCAACTCTAAATTTGAGGTAAGGGGCCACATTGTGAGGTGGTGGTACACTGTGGTGTATTGAGTTAATGGAAGTATAATTTCACTAAAATACTTTGGAATAACTTTTGTAAGAAAGCACGAACACTCAGTGAGAGACTTTATTTTTATTTTAAAAAATATAATATTCTTTCACATATGCATGTACTTATAATTTGTACTGATATTTATATTAAATTGTTCATGTTTTGATCTATTTTGATGCACATAATTCATATCACTAATAGTCATATGTGGTTTGTTGTGCTGCACTTTATTAATACTTCTTTTTTTTTACAGATGTACACTATATGTTGCATTCGGAGGGACAGACTGAACCTCTGCCCACTCCATTCAGTCAGCGTACCTCTGTTACCTCACTCTCAGTAGCAAAATGAGGGCCCACCAAGCACATAGCGCGTACATCATGCATCTCACTTAACTCTTCTCTTTCTGTATCTGCACCAGGCCATAGATCTCTGTAACACTATTCCACTCCTGGTGACCGCAGAGACAAACAGCTAGGAGGAAGTCAAAGCAACGACCCCCACCCTACCGGAGGACCTGTCTTCTTTCTTATTTTGCTGAATGAACCTCTGTTGTAGTAATGTTACACATACCCCAAGTTGTTTTTTTGGACCCAGGTTCTTTAGTAATATGCCAAGACCTCACATGCAGCCCTTGAATAACTTCAAATCAGGCTTTGAGCAGTTGAATTAACTTTTACTGTAAACTTGGCACAACCTGTATAACATGCAGTAACATTTTTTTGATAACTAAGCCTAACTGTAGCTGCCCCAGATTACCTGCACAGGTGCAGCCTCTTTGGGAACAGTCCAAACTTGGCAATTCTCAAACTGAGAAGTCCATGTTCTTGGGGGTCTTCCAGCGAATTGTTGTACTAGAGTGGATCACAGGTCCCATCAAGTCTCAGTGCATATCCCTAGATGGGTGTGTTCCCCATTGCATGAGTGCCTTTTGATCCGGACCTCTTCACTCTTATCCCTTGTACACACGGTCGGACATTCCGACAACCAAATCCTTCAGATTTTGTTCCGACGGATTTTGTCCGAAGCTTGTGTTGCATACACACGGTCGGACAAAGTTTTCAGAAAATCCGATCGTTCAGATCGTAGTGACGTTATTTTGTTACAACGGGACTACGTTCAGGCTAGTAACCAATAGCTTTGGTCTAGGAATTTGATCTGAGCATGCGTGGTACTTTGTCCGATCAGAATTCTCTACAAACGATAGGACAAAGTCCCATCGGACCATGTTGTTGGAAAATTTTAGAGCTGGGCTAATATTTATGACACAGGGAGGAGGTCAAAGCCCAGAAATGCCTGGGAAAATGCAGAGACTGGCCTAGCCTTTTCCCAGCCAGGAAAACTCATCTATCATTCTCAAACCCAGCACTTGTATGCATCAGCTTACAAGCATGTTCAATTAAGTGTTGACAAAAAAATGGAAGCTGCTTGGTTTCTATGCACCAGATTTTGCAATCTGTAGTTTTAGTAAATCATTTAAATATGGAGCTTAATGGAGTTTAGAGAGTTAAGAGGGTTATAAACCCCATTAAACTAAGGAGGAGCCAAATCCTCCTAATCATGCGCCCCCTGATTAGGAAGATTTGGCTTCTCCTTCATTTCATGAGGTTTATAACCCCGCCTTCATTTTTATATAATATGGGAAATCCTTCTCCATTTGGCTTCTATCATCTGGGACCCTACCACTGTTCATGGTGGACCACAACTTTGCTGTACCAGGTATGGTTATCCATTCAACCAAGGTTCCCCAGGTGGGTTATCTTCACTCACGTGTGTGCTTACTTTACTCTAAATATACTTAGCCTCCATATTATGCCTGAGCTACCTGTTATTTATACTATGCTACTACACATTTGTTACAGAATATTATCCTCTTATATTTGGATGCCCATTGGCCCTTGGAGTCCTTGTGAATATGCAGGGTGGTCCACACATTGCTGCCATGTCCACCGGTTGGAGAGCCACCTATACCAGTCATATGTGATAGGATTGATGTATATGATCTGATTTATTGTGAATCATAGGTGTATTGCTTTACCTAGTAGCCTCTATATAAGACTCAATATATCTTATCTTGCTATACTTTACTTACAACTTTTTAATACTTATTATTACTCATTATATTGTAGAGTTCTTTATAATATAGTATGTACAAATATGCAATTGTTTGTATCTTTTATACATTGTTTGTTACATGTGTTATTTTTATGGACTGATGTACTTTTTATCTGATATCTCAAAATAAAATTGGCATTTATCTTTTAAACAAACTACTTTGGGGCGCGTGGCCGGAAGCCGAGGAGGACGGACACATTGGAGAGGAGCTCCGTGAATCCCCCTCTCCATCCACCTCCATCCGTGCTCAGGATCACCTTGAAGTGCCCTAAAAAAGGCCATCCTGACTGAGGGAGTCGTCCGGCACGCTTTGCAGACGGAATTTTTCCCCACGGTGCCTCTGTCTGCTTCGGACCAGCACGCAGCCGGCTGCACAGCGGGAGACCCATCGCTGCCATCTTGCGGCCTACCTCCATCCTCCGGTCCGGCTAGACGGCCATCGCGGACACATCTACCCACTGCATACTTCGTAGACTATCCCCACGCGGGGCAGGGAGTCTACAGCCCATTTTCAGCATGCAGGGAGGCGATTGGACACCTCAACCCTCAGCTGAGCTTCGGCGGCCATCTTGCTACACCCAGAGCCTAAGGTGAGGAGGTGCACTGGGTGCTTCTTAACACCTGTAGCCCCGCTGACTTAGAGCAGCTCAGGACTTAGCCACCACAGGCAGGGCAGCAGGTATCTGTCTTTCTCCTGCAGCTGCCCCTACTGGAATTTGAGGCTTTGGCCCAGCTGGCAGCCATATTGGGACTCCTGGGGCCTTCCCTCATACAGAAACACCAGCCTCCTCTCCCTGCTCCCTATCCCTGCCAGCCTCTCATTTCCTCCCTGCCTGGCAGTGATCCTGCCCGCCGGAGTCCTCCAGCATAGCCAAAGACTTCACATTGCTCCCCCCCCCCTCCGTGTTGTCCTATGTTTCATTTGTTGCATTTTCTACTATGGGGGCCACACATTGGGTCCCCTAGGATGAGAGTTATGTAACTATTCTACGCTGACCCAGGCCGCCTTCCTATCCCCCTCTACAATGCATAACAATCACCTTTACAACGGGGGCAGCGCAATTGTCTGATATCTAGTCCCAGCGCCTCATGGTGAAATACGGGCCAAAGCACCCCACTCAGTCTCAGTCACCGGATCCGTGGCCCTCACAGACACTTGATCGCTTTCTGAGCAGACCTGCATCCCCATCCTTGGCAACCACCACGTCCACACAGGTGACCTCCCAAGCTGCGGTGCAGAGCGCCTTAAAGACCTCATCGGACATCCTCTCAGAAAAAATGGCCGCTCCTGTAACAGTGGAAGTCCTTGATGACAAACTGCAGGCCCTCCTGCAAGACTTGACCAGTAACGTCTCTAAGGAGATGAGAAAACTTGCACACGAACTGCGGGGGGAGCTTGCCCAAATCAGTGAATGTACTGATGTCCTGGAAACTAAGTTTGATGATCTGATACAATGCGTTCACGTTTTGGAAGAGAACAATGCTGGCCTGAAACAATATATTTCCCAGCTTCAGTTCCAACAGGAGGACGTGGAAAACAGAGAACGCCATCAAAAATTTACGTATCAGAGGTGTTCCTGAAACCGTCAGCGAGGGGGAGATCAGACCATACCTACTCAGGCTCTTTAACGTGGTGGCCCCCTGGATTACGGACATTGACTGGAGATTGGATAGAGCACACAGATCCCTGGCCCCTAAACCTCCAACAGGAGCTAATCCCAGAGACATTATAGTACACTTTCATTATTACGACAGTAAAGAAGCTTTAACCGTAGCCACTCGCAACAAGTTTCGCTTAGAGTTTAAGGGGGAAAAGATACAGATTTTCAGTGACTTGTTGTCAGAGAATCACCAGACTTCAACATCGGCACTTCCCCGTGCGCCTGCGGGGAAGAGCTGCACAACGACGCACGCATATGCGTGATACGATACAATGTCGTACGCGCATGTGCACACCTATCCACATGGCTATGGGCCTTACCTGATTGGCCTGACAGGCCTATAAAAGGCATCAATGTGCTCTGTGTCTTTGCTGGTTTGTCTCCTCAGCTCACCTGTCTTCCTGTTTCCTGTTCCTGTTGACCACTTCCTGTTGTGACCCGGTGTGGTAAAATTTCCTGCAACTCATAAAAATTCCTCACCCCGTCACTTCCGGTGCGGCTCCGTCACTGTACAGCTGACGGCGGGCCTTTACTGCGCATGCGCCAAGTCCGTGATATTAACGGCGCATGCGCAAACCCTTTATTTCAGCGGTGGTTAAAAAATATACACGGAGACTTGCGGGTGGGCGGGCGGAGCTGAACAGATGCTTAGGACGTCAGCAGCAGCCCCGCCCACCCCACTAACATGCCCCTGAATCGTGTCTTTTGCTTGTATTCTTTTGCTGATAGGTGCCCCTCATTCTATTAGACGATGCATAGTGAGTGTTGTAGTTCCAGGGACCATGCCACTGATATTTAAACGTAGGTTTGCTAAAGATTTATTTGATATGTCTAAAGATTGTCATTAATTTAAATATTTTGTTTCCATTATTCTTTATGGGCATTCCATTTTTTTCTGTTATTCTCTATGGGAAATCCAACTCCCTGTTAAAGTCTATGGACAATCCTTTCAGTATGTTCCATTTATAATACTTTATTAGGCACTGCATACTGGGACTTGTAGTTCCAAAGACATTTATAACACTTTATTACACAGTGCATAGAGAGCGTTGTAGTTCCACAAACATACTCATTTTTGTAGGCAGTGCACACTGGGGCTCGTAGTTCCACAGACATATAGTGACGCTTTATTAGACAGTGCGCACTGTTCCTCAGAATAAGCACTCGTCATGCCCCACCCTGTGACCTGTAGGGGGCTTGTCACATGATCTCCAGGTGTAGTAAAATTTCCTGTGACTTATAAAAATTCCTCACCCCGTCACTTCCGATGCGGCTCCGTCACTGTAACAGCTGACGGCGGGCCTTTACTGCGCATGCGCCAAGTCCGTGATATTAACGGCGCATGCGCAAGATCTTTATTTCAGCGATGGTTAAAAATTATACACGGAGACTTGCGGGTGGGCGGGCGGAGCTGAACAGATGCTTAGGACGTCAGCAGCAGCCCCGCCCACCCCACTAACATGCCCCTGAATCTTAAGTGGTGGTTAAAAATTATACACTCAAGTGGGCGGAGCTTATGGTGAAGAAAAATTATGGCTTCAGCTGCTATTAACAGCAATCGCGCATGAGCGGGATCATTGTTTACTGATCAGAAAATGTATGCACTCAAGCACATTCTTATTGGTGATGAAAATTGATAGACTCGGGCGGGCGATGGCTTTATTATATCATCGGCAGCACCAATAT
This sequence comes from Lithobates pipiens, assembly GCF_037356315.1. Lineage (NCBI taxonomy): Eukaryota > Metazoa > Chordata > Amphibia > Anura > Ranidae > Lithobates > Lithobates pipiens. The sequence goes on along the minus strand of NW_027507784.1, from coordinate 203,718,506 downwards.
GTATAGTATTTTTTTTAATCAGAATATGCAGTGTATTTATGAAAATCAGCAGAATATGGGCACAATGTCTGCGTTTGGGGCACAATGCCTGCGTTTGGGGACAGTGTGTGCGTTTGGGGCACAATGCCTGCGTTTGGGGACAGTGTGTGCGCTTGGGGCATAATGCGGCAAACACCACCTCACTGTGACTAGAAATCGCCGCCTCACTGTGCCCAGCATACACCCCGCTGTGCCCAGCGAACACCGCCTCACCGTGCCCAGCAAACCCTGGCTCACTGTGCCCTTCAAACGCAACCACTGTGCCCATAAATTGCCGCCACTGTGCTATCAAACACAGCCACTGTACCCATCAATTGCTGCCAGATTGTCAAGCCGTAGCTGTGCTCCCTGGGGATATGCTAATCACCCATCTGTGCTGCTGGAGGGAGCCCAGACGGGCATAAATGAGGGACCTGCATGTCATGGTAAGTGAGACCATCCCATATCCCACTCCATCTTTCCCCAGAACAGGGACCCCCTTCCAACCCCCCCCCAGGAGAGGGAACCCCTCCCCCCCTCTGAGGACCCCCTCCCCCCATGACAGAGACCCCCTCTCTCCTGGGGACAGGAACTCCATCTCCCCTGGGAACGAGGACTTCATTCACCTAGGGACCCCATCTGCCCTGGGGATCAGGACCCCACCTCCCCTAAGAACAGGAACCTGATCAACCTGTGTGCGTCAACCTCACTGCCCTGCCAGCCATGTGTCCTGTGTGAGGGCCCTCCTGTGACAGCTCTTATAAGGACTTCACCCCAATGTGTGATCCCCCTACATGACTGATCCCTCTGTGTCCAAAACTTACACGGGGAACCCCTCTGTTTGCTCCCCCTACATGTCTGCATACTCTGACCACCCCCTGTACCATTTCCACATCCACTGACTGCCTCCTGTATCCTGTGCACATGTTCCGACCCCCTCTTGTACCATGTCTGTAGCCTCTAGCCACCTCCTGTGTCCTGTCTGCAATCTCTGACTATCTCTTGTCTTTTAAAGTGTCTGCAGTCTCTTAGGGGGAGTCTGGAGAGGAATCAAGAGTGAGAGCACCGCCAGGATTGGGATTACGCGAGGAGTCAGATGTGTATGGACTGTGGAGAAGAGACTATAGAATAAAAACCAGAACCACCAACCTGGAGCCGTCTAACTGAGCCCTGCACGCTGCACTGGAGAGGAGGTCAGTGACAAGAGGGCATTGATATAAAGGTTTCCCATCATCTCAGTAACACCCCCCCCAGTGTATTCACTCTGGATGGAGGCCCAGAGACATGTCCAGAGAACACAGAGGATACATGGGATAGATTAGAAGGGATGGAGGCCCAGAGACATGTCCAGAGTACACAGAGGATACATGAGACAGATTAGAAGGGATGGAGGCCCAGAGACATGTCTAGAGTACACAGAGGATACATGGGATAGATTAGAAGGGATGAAGGCCCAGAGACATGTCCAGAGAACACAGAGGATACATGGGATAGATTAGAAGGGATGGAGACCCAGGGACATGTCCAGAGTACACAGAGGATACATGGGATAGATTAGAAGGGATGAAGGCCCAGAGACATGTCCAGAGTAGGGATGAGCTTTGTGTTCGAGTCGAACATACGTTCGACTCGAACATCGGCTGTTCGCCCGTTCGGCGAATTCCGAACGTTATGGGCCGTTCGCACCAAATTCGTGTGGAGCTCACGGCCCACAATGCACTGTGATGGCGCAGTGCATTGCTGGCTCATGATTGGCCAAGCATGCACTGTGACCCCACATGCTTGGCCAATCACAGCGCTGGCAGCGAGGAGAGCCATGAATGGCCACAGGCAGGATGCCTGTGGCAAAATCATAGCTCAGGCTGTGTAGTACACGCCCCACACTATATAAGGCCGCAAGCGCGGTGGCCTTGTGTAGTGTGTTGGCGTCTGAAGCAGTTAGTGGGTGTTCTGTGTACCTTCAACACAGTATACACCGATCGTTATCGGCCGATTTTACGTTCTTGCTCTTCTGTAGTGGTTGTTGTCTGCGTGCCCTGACCGCAGTATACACCGCTATATTCCCATGTATCCTCTGTGTACTCTGGACATGTCTGTAGGTCTCCATCCCTTCTAATCTATCCCATGTATCCTCTGTGTACTCTGGACATGTCTCTGGGCCTCCATCCCTTCTAATCTATCCCATGTATCCTCTGTGTTCTCTGGACATGTCTCTGGGCCTTCATCCCTTCTAATCTACCCCATGTATCCTCTGTGTTCTCTGGACATGTCTCTGGGCCTTCATCCCTTCTAATCTATCCCATGCATCCTCTGTGTACTCTGGACATGTCTCTGGGCCTCCATCCCTTCTAATCTATCCCATGTATCCTCTGTGTACTCTGGACATGTCTCTGGGCCTCCATCCCTTCTAATCTAACAGGGGGAACTCTGCGAACCCTGATGCAAAGGTCAATGCTGCAGACCCTGATGTAAGTGGGAACTCTGATGTAAATGGGAATGCAGTGGACTCTGATATAAGGTGGTCTCTGGTGACCAGAGCACCCCTTACATCAGAGTTCCTCCTTAGATCATGCTCTATAGCATTTTCCTTTGCCTTGGGGAAGAATCCTGCAGACTCTGATGTAAAGGGGAATGCCGAGAAATGTTATGTAGGGGGGGGGGGGAACTCTGGTGACCAGAGACCACCTTCTGCAGAGTGAATACACTGGGGGGGGGGGGTGTTACTGAGATGATGGGAAACCTTTATATCAATGCCCTCTTGTCACTGACCTCCTCTCCAGTGCAGCGTGCAGGGCTCAGTTAGACGGCTCCAGGTTGGTGGTTCTGGTTTTTATTCTATAGTCTCTTCTCCACAGTCCATACACATCTGACTCCTCGCGTAATCCCAATCCTGGCGGTGCTCTCACTCTTGATTCCTCTCCAGACTCCCCCTAAGAGACTGCAGACACGTTAAAAGACATGACATGCAGGTCCCTCATTTATGCCCGTCTGGGCTCCCTCCAGCAGCACAGATGGGTGATCAGCATATCCCCAGGGAGCACAGCTACGGCTTGACAATCTGGCAGCAATTGATGGGTACAGTGGCTGTGTTTGATAGCACAGTGGCGGCAATTTATGGGCACAGTGGTTGCGTTTGAAGGGCACAGTGAGCCAGGGTTTGCTGGGCACGGTGAGGCGGTGTTCGCTGGGCACAGCGGGGTGTTTGCTGGGCACAGTGAGGCGGCGATTTCTAGTCACAGTGAGGTGGTGTTTGCCGCATTGTGCCCCAAGCGCACACACTGTCCCCAAACACAGGCATTGTGCCCCAAACGCAGACATTGTGCCCATATTCTGCTTATTTTAATAAATACACTGCATATTCTGATTAACCACTTGAGACCCGCGCTATAGCCGAATGACGGCTACAGCGTGGATCTCCTTTTCCAGGACGACGTCAATAGACGTAGTCCCGTGCACGAGCGGCCTGCGCGCCCCCTGAGGGGCGCGTGCAGCGCGCTCTGTGATCGGCGAGTCTATGAGACTCGCCTGATCACCGATCCGTGCAAGGGGTCGATCCCGACCCCTTATCACGTGATCAGCTGTCAGCCAATGACAGCTGATCATGTGATATAACGGAGCCGGTAATCAGCTATTATTCCTCCTCGCGCTGACAGCGCAAGGAGAAAAAAAAAAGCCGATCACCGGCGGCCGTGATCGGGACATCAGTCCCGATCACGGCCAGCCCCGCTAGTGCCCACCTGCCAGTGCCACATTAATAAAAAGTAAGTGCCCCCCGTCAGTGCCACCCAGCAGTGCCCACAGTGCCACCCAGCAGTGCCCACAATCTGCCTCAACAAAGGTGCTGCACCCCAGTGCCACATATCCGTGCCCATCAGTGTCATCTACCAGTGCCCAGCAGTGCCGCCCATCAGTGCTCAGCAGTGCCACCTATCAGAGCCACCTATCAGTTCCACCTATCAGTGCCCATCAGTCCCATCTATCAGTGGTACCTATCAGTGCCTATCAGTGCCCATCCGTGCCACCCATCTGTGCCACCCATCCGTGCCATCTTATCTGTGCCCATCTTTGCCCATCAGTGCCGCCTTATCTGTGCCCATCGGTGCCGCCTTATCTGTGCCTATTAGTGCCGCCTTAACTATGCCTATCAGTGCAGCCTATCAGTGCCCACCAATGCAGCCTATCAGTGCCCACCAGTGCAGCCTATCAGTGCCGCCTCATCAGTGCACTTCAATGAAGGAGAAAAATGACCCATTTGCAAAATTTTATAACAAACTATTAAACATGATTTTTATTTTTATTTTTTGCATCTTTTTTTGTTTGTTTAGCAAAAAATAAAACTCTGAGCTGTAATTAAATACCACCAAAAGAAAGCTCTATTTGTGGGAAAAAAATGATAAAAATTTCATTTGGGTACAGTGTTGTATGCCTGCGCAATTGTCATTCAAAATGCATCAGCGCTGAAAGCTGAAAATTGGTCTGGGACTGAGGGGGGTTTAAGTGCCCAGTAAGCAAGTGGTTAAAAAAATACTATACATATTGGTGCTGCCGATGATATAATAAAGCCATCGCCCACCCGAGTCTATCAATTTTCATCACCAATAAGAATGTGCTTGAGTGCATAAATTTTCTGATCAGTAAACAATGATCCCGCGCATGCGCGATTGCTGTTAATAGCAGCTGAAGCCATAATTTTTCTTCACCATAAGCTCCGCCCACTTGAGTGTATAATTTTTAACTACCACTTAAGATTCAGGGGCATGTTAGTGGGGTGGGCGGGGCTGCTGCTGACGTCCTAAGCATCTGTTCAGCTCCGCCCGCCCACCCGCAAGTCTCCGTGTATAATTTTTAACCACCGCTGAAATAAAGATCTTGCGCATGCGCCGTTAATATCACGGACTTGGCGCATGCGCAGTAAAGGCCCGCCGTCAGCTGTTACAGTGACGGAGCCGCACCGGAAGTGACGGGGTGAGGAATTTTTATAGGTCGCAGGAAATTTTACCACACCTGGAGATCATGTGACAAGCCCCCTACAGGTCACAGGGTGGGGCATGACGAGTGTTTATTCTGAGGAACAGTGCGCACTGTCTAATAAAGCGTCACTATATGTCTGTGGAACTACGAGCCCCAGTGTGCACTGCCTACAAAAATGAGTATGTTTGTGGAACTACAACGCTCTCTATGCACTGTGTAATAAAGTGTTATAAATGTCTTTGGAACTACAAGTCCCAGTATGCAGTGCCTAATAAAGTATTATAAATGGAACATACTGAAAGGATTGTCCATAGACTTTAACAGGGAGTTGGATTTCCCATAGAGAATAACAGAAAAAAATGGAATGCCCATAAAGAATAATGGAAACAAAATATTTAAATTAATGACAATCTTTAGACATATCAAATAAATCTTTAGCAAACCTACGTTTAAATATCAGTGGCGTGGTCCCTGGAACTACAACACTCACTATGCATTGTCTAATAGAATGAGGGGCACCTATCAGCAAAAGAATACAAGCAAAAGACACGATTCAGGGGCATGTTAGTGGGGTGGGCGGGGCTGCTGCTGACGTCCTAAGCATCTGTTCAGCTCCGCCCGCCCACCCGCAAGTCTCCGTGTATATTTTTGTTAACCACCGCTGAAATAAAGGGCTTGCGCATGCGCCGTTAATATCACGGACTTGGTGCATGCGCAGTAAAGGCCCGTCGTCAGCTGTACAGTGACGGAGCCGCACCGGAAGTGACGGGGTGAGGAATTTTTATGAGTCGCAGGAAATTTTACCACACCGGATTGCTTGAAGACTACTCTGATTCTCTCCTGATCTGACCCCTGGCTTGTTAAACGGACTTCCTGCTCGTAGCCTTGCTGACTCCCGGACTGATACCTGTGTTTGACCCTCGGCCTGCCTCTGGAATATCCTTTGTCTCACGGACTGATACCTGTGTTTAACCATCGGCCTGCCTCTGGAATATCCTCTGTCTCACGGACTGATACCTGTGTTTAACCCTCGGCCTTCACTCCAGGTGTTAGAAGCCCTGGCAGGCATTTACTTCTACCAGTTCCAAGATCATCTGCACGGGCATCTCTTCCTTCAGAAGACCTTCTGCATACTAGTCACCTGCTGGCAACCCGTGCCTCTCCGTGCCCTGTACCCACTGTTCCACCCTCAGGGGTACTGTGCAGCCAGCTGCAAGGGAAGCCACTCTCAGCACTTCGGCTTTGGTGAGTACCTGACAGTACAAACCAGCCATGTCAGAAGCCGACAGAGCTGGCTCACCTCTTGAGGCTCTCTGCCAGCAGGTTGCAGCCCTCACTCAGGCAGTGCAACGACTCCAGGATGGCTACTTTCAGATTGAAGGTCGTCTACAGCACCTGGCGATCTCTCCCAATCCATCGGATCCTTCACCTTCTACAGCCATCAGCTCTTCCGCTTCGCAGACTCAAGGCGGTGCTACACCTGCAGTAGTCATGACCCTTCCGGAACCCAGGGTCCCTACTCCTGAGCGTTTTTCAGGCAACCGAAAGAAGTTTAGGGCTTTCAGAAACGCATGCCTCCTGTACCTGGCCCTGCAGCCCCGGACTTTCCACTCTGAATCAGTGAAGGTGGGGTTCATCATCTCCCTGCTTTCCGATGAACCACAGTCCTGGGCCCATAACCTCCTGGAGCAGAAGAGCTCCCTTCTCGATTCCGTAGAGACCTTTTTTGTAGCCATGTCACAACTGTATGATGACCCTCAACGCACCGCTATGGCCGAAGCCATCCTGCACTCCCTAACCCAGGGAAAAAGACCAGTAGAGGATTATATTGTAGAGTTTCACAAATGGTCTGGGGACACTGACTGGAACGAGGCTGCCCTTAAATATCAATTTCGCCTGGGCCTCTCTGAGACCCTAAAAGATGAACTGGCCCGGGTAGATACCCCTGCATCTTTAGAAGACCTGGTCCAGTTGGGTACCAAGCTTGACCGACGTCTACGGGAGCATCGCTCTGAGCGCTTTCAGTCATCTAAACCCACGTGGATGCTACCCCGGGTACCCCCCTTGCCTATACCTGCTCCAGTCCCTTCCTCCTCTGCTGACAGTGAACCCATGCAGCTGGGCCTAGTTTGGGCTCCGCTCACCCCTGATGAGAGACTCCGTCGGCGTCAAGCCAATCTTTGTCTGTACTGTGGTGAATCGGGTAATTTCCTGTGCAGCTGTCCTGTAAGGCCCAGTAAGTGCTGACCTCATGCTGCGGTGAATTCCCAAATTTCGGGTTTCACCCAATCTCACCTTGTCCTCCCGATTTCATTACAGGTGGCAGAAGAGGAGGTTCGGCTGGGAGCCATCATTGACTCAGGAGCCTGCAGTTGTTTCATGGACTTAACTTTAGCTCAGAAACTGCACATCCCTCTCTGCACTAAGAAACAACATCTTCAAATCCATCTGGCTGACGGCTCCCTACCCTGCTCTGGTTCCATGACCCAAGAAACGGAACCAATCTTGACATCCACTGATTCTGGCCATCGAGAATTTCTTCGCTTCAACATTATCCATTCTCCGATGTTTCCGATCATCCTCGGGTTTCCTTGGTTACAAGCCCACGACCCACTGATTAAATGGAACAAGAAGGAAGTACGCTTTTCTTCTCCCTACTGTTCACAGCAGCACTGTCTCCTGCCAACCTCCCACAAGTCCACCTCTTGCTTGACAATACAGACTAGTCCTGACAATCTCCCGCATGTCCATTCAGCTTATCATGACTTTTTGGACATTTTTGACAAGAAGAAAGCTGATACTCTGCCGCCCCATCGGCCCTATGACTGCCCGATTGATCTGCTACCCGGTTCCGAAATACCATTCGGGCGGGTCTTCCCATTATCGGAACCCGAATTGGAAGCTCTGCGCTCTTACATTGATGAAAACCTAGAAAAAGGATTTATCCGACCATCCTCTTCTCCAGCTGGCGCAGGCATCTTTTTCATTGAGAAAAGGATGGTTCACTCAGGCCCTGTGTGGACTACAGGGAACTTAATAAAATTACTATTAAGAACCGGTATCCGCTTCCCCTCATCCCTGAACTCTTCCAACGCCTAAGAACTGCTAAGGTATTCACTAAACTAGACCTGCGGGGAGCATATAATTTAGTCCGAATCCGCGATGGAGATGAGTGGAAAACGGCTTTCAGGTCTAGATTCGGACACTTTGAATACCTGGTGATGCCCTTCGGGCTCTGCAATGCCCCGGCCACATTCCAACACCTCGTCAACGATATATTCCGTGAGTATCTAGACAACTTTGTAATTGTGTATCTTGACGATATTTTGATTTTCTCCAACTCACTAGAAACACACCGAACACACGTCAGGATGGTCCTCCTCATCCTCAGAGAGCACAGGCTCTACCTACGGGCTCTACCTGCGGACGCCTCCGAATCCGCAGCAGGGGCGATTCTTTCCCAAAGGAGTGGCCCAAAGGCTCTCCTTCACCCAGTCACCTTCACCTCCCAGAAACTCAGTCCTCCAGAGAGGAATTACGATGTCGGGGACCGAGAACTTCTCGCTATAAAATTCGCCCTGGGAGAGTGGAGGTATCTATTGGAGGGTGCGTCTCAACCCATCATGATCTTCACAGACCACAGGAACCTGGAGTACCTCAGAGCTGCCAAACGCCTCAGACCCCGACAAGCACGCTGGGCCCTCTTTTTCTCCAGGTTCAATTTCCACATTACCTACCGCCCCGGTTCCAAAAATGGAAAAGCGGACGCACTCTCCCGAATGTTTCCAGAAGCAGAAGAACCATCTGAACCTGCAACTATTCTGTCTCCACACAACTTCCTCCAAATCATCCAGCCATACCTAGAAACAGCCATTAAACAAGCCACTGATCAAATTTCCGAAACTACAGCATCCTCCCTAGAAAAGAAACATGGTTTACTATGGGCACACAGCAAGATATTCAATCCTCCCTCTGTAAGGCTCCGGATTTTGCAGACCTTTGACGATCATAAGATGGCAGGACATTTTGGGGTCCAGAAGACTGCTGATTTGATCTATCATTCCTTCTGGTGGCCAGGTTGGAGGAAGGATTGCAGGAACTATGTCCAGTCTTGTATTATCTGCCAACGAAATAAGGGGGCTAACATCAAAGCATGGGGACTTTTGAGATCCTTACCTGTTCCCGAAAGTCCCTGGAGAGAGATCTCTATGGATTTTATTGTGGATCTGCCATCTTCAGACAAGTTTACCATGATCCTAGTAGTAGTAGATCGCCTCTCAAAGAGGGCACACTTCCTACCCATGTGTGGCACTCCCTCTGCTGCGGCTACAGCAAGTATTTTCATCAAGGAAGTCGTGAGGCTACATGGTGTCCCCTCCAATATCGTGTCTGATAGGGGAATTCAGTTCACCTCCAAATTTTGGAAGAATCTCTGCAAGGCACTGGAGATCAAGACCTCTCTATCTTCCGCATACCATCCGCAAAGCAACGGGCAAACAGAAAGGACGAATCAAACGTTAGAGCAATACCTCCATTGCTTTTGCTCCTGCTCCCAAGACGAATGGTCTTCTCTCCTGCCCTGCACGGAATTTGCCTATAATAACTCTGTACATTACGCTACCAACCAAACTCCATTTTGGGCGAACTATGGCTACCACCCTTCTTTCTTGCCAGATTCCGTCCCTGAAGTCTCCGCTCCTGCAGTCCAAGAACGGGTAAAGTCAATTCAGGACAATTTCCTACAGATTCAAGAGGCCATGAAGAAGGCTCAAAGAGACTACGAGGTGTACTACAATAGAGGAAGAAGGAGTTGCCCAAGTTTCAAGATCGGGGATAAGGTTTGGTTATCTTCTGCCAACCTGAGATTGCCATACCCGTCATGGAAGCTAAGTCCCAAGTTCGTTGGCCCCTTCGAGATCAAAAGGGTGGTAAACCCAGTAGCTTTTGAACTGGCGCTACCTAGTTCGTACAAAGTTCACCCGGTGTTCCATGCTTCCCTATTAAAACCAGCAATTCCAAGTTCTTTCACCAGAAGACAAGTGGCACCACCTCCACCCGTCAAAGTCGAAGGTGAGGAAGAATTTGAGGTGGAAGCCATAACGGACTGTCGAAGAAGGGGAAGACAGACCCAATACCTGGTAAAATGGAAAGGGTATCCCCCTGAAGACAGTTCTTGGGAACCCTCCAGGAAACATCCACACTCCTCGCCTGATACAGGATTTTCACCGGAGACACCCCAAGCTACCAGCCAGATTGGGCATCCAGAGGCTGACCCTTGGGGGGGGGGCACTGTCAGAGAATCACCAGACTTCAACGACGGCACTTCCCCGTGTGCCTTCCGGGAAGAGCTGCACAACGACGCACGCATATGCGTGATACGATACAATGTCGTACGCGCATGTGCACACCTATGCACACGGCTATGGGCCTTACCTGATTGGCCTGACATGCCTATAAAAGGCATCAATGTGCTCTGTGTCTTTGCTGGTTTGTCTCCTCAGCTCACCTGTGTTCCTGTTTCCTGTTCCTGTTGACCACTTCCTGTTGTGAACCGGATTGCTTGAAGACTACTCTAATTCTCTCCTGATCTGACCCCTGGCTTGTTAAACGGACTTCCTGCTCGTAGCCTTGCTGACTCCCGGACTGATACCTGTGTTTGACCCTCGGCCTGCCTCTGGAATATCCTTTGTCTCACGGACTGATACCTGTGTTTGACCCTCGGCCTTCACTCCAGGTGTTAGAACCCCTGGCAGGCATTTACTTCTACCAGTTCCAAGATCATCTGCACGGGCGATCTCTTCCTTCAGAAGACCTTCTGCATACTAGTCACCTGCTGGCAACCCGTGCCTCTCTGTGCCCTGTACCACTGTTCCTCCCTCAGGGGTACTGTGCACCCAGCTGCAAGGGAAGCTGCTCTCAGCACTTCGGCTTTGGTGAGTACCTGACACTTGTCTCCAATCACCCTCGCCAAACGCCACAGCTTTCGCCCTGTGACCACACATCTGCAGAATCCTAAATTCCCATACTGATGGGGGTTCCCCTTCCGTTTATCGGCCACGAAAGACGGAATTCAATACTCCATGAGGGAGCTACAGGAAAGTGAAGCATTCATCCGCAACCTTGGTCTTCCACCGATCCCAGACGAAGATCCCACTCCTCTTCCTATGACACCTAAGCCCACATCCATTCCAGGACAGATCTAGACCCCCGCTCGTCAAAAGTCACAGAAAAACGTTTCCACCCCTCAACGCAATCCATTTCCCAGACTCCCCCCTTGAAGGGGAACTCAACCCCACAACCTGGCTGGAATTGGCTTCGGCCCCCGTGTCACCATGTTTCACCTATTTTTGGGGTGTTTACACCCATATTTATGGGTTTTCATCATACCTTTGGACTAGAGAAAAGTTCAGTTTTTGTTATATTCAGTCATTGATGGAAGGCAGCGGGGGGTCGCTCCAGATGAGCTGGAACCCCTTGTGTGCCTCCTTTTGTTCCACGGCCTTGGCTGTGGACTCCTGGGTGGTTTTTACCCCTTAGTTAATTCATATGGGCATTTTTGGCCAGTATGTGTTTGTTATGGTTACATTACACTAATGCCAATCCATAACGATGACTTTACGGGTCCTTACCTATAATGTTAAATGCTTGAACTCCATTCACAAGCGCTGGTTGGCTCTGAAGGAGTTCAAATCTTCAGCTGCGGACATAGTCCTGGTCCAGGAGACTCGTTTCCATCCCGGGGGTTCCCTTAAATTTGCTGCTAAGCACTTTCCAAATTCCTTCATGGCTTCTGATCCCTCTGGCAAAGCGGGGGTTGCAATCCTGATTAAGAAAATATGCCCGTTGAGGGTAAAATCCTCGCTCATAGACCCCCGGGGTAGATACATTATTCTGGACTGCAACTATCTCTCACGCTCTCTTACTGTGATTAATGTTTATGCTCCTAACTCTGGTCAAATTCAATTTCTCACTGACTTATTGGGCAGCTTAGGCAAATATGCCCAACCCTTCATGATTGTAGGAGGTGATTTCAACATGACCATGTCTCCTAGAAGAGACAGACAAATGCTCTTCTCCTCTACTCCCTCGTCTAAAGTAGAACACCAATCCACCGCATTTCGCAAACTCATTAGAGCCCACAATCTGTTGGACATCTGGAGAATTATACACACTACCCACAGGCAATTTTCTTCCCCCCCCCCCCCACATAAGATGTACTCCAGACTAGACTACCTCTTTGTAACAGCACCCTTACTGACATCGGCAGTCACGTCGGAACTGAACCCCATAACGTGGTCAGACCATGCTTCTGTTCAGCTTGACCTCACACTCTTCTGCTCCACGCCTAGAACCTGTCATTGGAGACTCAATGACTTTCTTCTCCGCAACCCCATCGTTGAGGCACAATTTTCCCAAAATCTATCAGAATTTTTCCATCTAAATGAGGGCTCTGTAGCGGAGATATCCACCCTATGGGAAGCCCACAAGGCGTTCTTTAGAGGCGTGTGTATCTCTGCCGGCTCTCGTCTGAACCCGAGACTCTGCAGCTCAGAGGCAGGATGTCCACTTGCAGCTACGAAAAGCAGAAACTTTACTTCTGGCCTCCCCTACGGTGACACGCCTGCACGAAGTTACCTCCCTTCATGAACGTTTAAAATCCCTGGATATGCAAAAATGCTCCAAGGCCCTAATCTGGGCAATACAGAAATTTTATGAGTTTGCCAATAAGCCCCATAGGATGCTGGTGAACAAGCTTAAACCACGTCCTTTTCAATCTTATCCTGAGCTCCTTTCTCTGGTTGATGGTACCCCGTCTCATTGCCCATTAACAATGTCCAAAGTTTTTGGAACATTTTAAGATAAGCTGTACAACTGTTTGGCCTCCGACCCTAAATACCTATTTACCCAAGAGGAATTTGACTCTTTTTGTTCCCCTTTAAAGCCGCCAAAATTATCACCGTCCCAGGTAGCTACCCTAAACGCGGCTGTCTCGCCAGAAGAATTAGAGACAGTCGTGAAAGAATTGCCCTCGCACAAATCCCCTGATCCTGACGGCTTACCCTATATATATTATAAAACTTTCCTCCCAATCTTGAGTCCCTATTTACTAAAGCTCTATTCTTCCTTACAAAAGGGGAACATTCCTCATCCACAGTTTCTACACGCACATATCACAATCCTTCTGAAACCCGGCAAACCCCCATCTCTACCAGATAATTACAGACCCATAGCCTTACTCAACTCAGATTATAAAATTTTTATTAAAATCTTAGCCAACAGACTTTCCTCTATGATTCTCACTCTTGTTCATAATGACCAGGTGGGTTTTGTTTTAGGTAGGCGAGCGGGTGACAACACCAGACGCACCATTGATTTAATTGACCTGCTCGATAAAACCTCTCGCTCCGCCCTTATTCTCAGCTTAGATGCCCAAAAAGCTTTTGATAGGCTCGGTTGGCCCTACATGTTTGCCACACTTGCGTGTTATGGTTTTTCAGGCTCCTTTGTATCGGCTCTCCAGGCCCTCTATCCCCGTCCCACATGACAAGTTCAATTGCCATCCTTCATATCTCCAACATTTACACACAGCAATGGTACTAGACAGGGTTGCCCCCTCTCCCCCTTGTTATTCATTCTGTGCCTTGAACCCTTAGCTGCACTCATCCGGGAGAGTCCAGATATAAGCGGGGTCTCTCTGCGACGGAAGGAATATAAGCTGTCTTTATTCGCGGATTACATACTTCTCACTCTAACGAAACCACACACTTCACTCCCCAACCTGCACGTCCTATTAGATACGTTCGGCAAACTCTCAGGTTATAAAGTGAATACAGCTAAGACTGAAGCCCTTCCCATTCACATCCCCCCTCCACTTCTTGTTTCTTTACAAAACAACTTCCCCTTATCGCTGGTGCTCTGGTTCACTCAAATATTTGGGCATACACTTAACAGCATCTTACCGCACATTATACCAAGCCAACTTCCTCTCCTTAATCTCAGAAACACACAGTCTACTCCGTAAATGGATGGACTGTCCTTTGTCTCCCTTAGGTAGGATAAATGTTCTCAAAATGGCTATACTCCCAAAGTTTTTGTATCTTTTCGAAACCTTACCTATTGCTCTCCCTATGTCTCAACTTCGAAATATTCAGCGGGCCTTTACTAAATTTATATGGGGAAACAGATCACATAGAATTGCCCACACAGTTGTCTTTGCTCCGCCCTCCCATGGAGGTCTAGGAGCTCCAGATATTGTAAAGTATTACTACGTGGTTCACTTATCAGCGATGGTCTCCTGGTCATCATATTTTGCAACAAGTCGATGGGCAGAGTTGGAGATGAGTGCATCCTTGTTCTATGTTATGGTCTGACTTATCCTCTTCTATGACACAACTTAAACACATACGCCTAGAACCAATGCTATTTACTTTATCCATTTGGAAAAAATGCCACAAGAGGTTCTCTCTCTCTTCCCCATGCCCACCCCTTTTAAATGTCACTTGCAACCCAGACATACCTGACAGCCTTTCCACTATGGCTATGACTCCATGGTCGCATTTTCCAACTCCGCCGCCTGGTCCACCCAGTGACCCGTAAACTTATGTCCTTTCCGGACCTTCAAAACAAATTTGAAATTCCACAACAGTCCTTTTTTTTACTTATCTCCAATTTAAACATTATTTTTGCTCCATATCTCCTGCCATGACCCTAGAGAAACCTAATGCCTTTGAGGTCTTATGTACCCAGGGTCCTCATCAGAAAGGTCTCATATCCTCTATATACAGGATTCTCCATGACTCACTACCACCAACGTTGGAATCTCATCTCTATATGCAGAGATGGGCCAAGATTCTACCCACTTCTATATCTATCCCTCAGTGGCAGGAGATCTGGACTTCCATTTCCAAAGCCTCGAGATGTGTGGAGCAGAAAGAGACAGCCTACAAGGTGTTGATGTTCTGGTACAAGACTCCTGAAGTTTTACATAAATACGATCCCTCACTATCCCGTCTATGCTGGAGATGCCTACAGGATGTGGGTACGCACTACCATATCTTCTGGGATTGCCCACTGATCACACCTTTCTGGTCTATGGTTCAATCCCTACTCCAATCAGTATTGGAGAGAGTTATCCCGCTGAATCCAACACACGATTTACTGGGCCTTCCAGTCCCAGGTATCCCTAAATATGCTAAAAAACTGATGGCCTTTATACTCCTAGCTGCCAAAAGAATAACACCGGCCCATTGGCTATCTTCTATACCTCCTACACAAGCTCAAGTAGTCTCATCCATTGCACAGATGCGTAGGATGGAACACATGACGACAGTAGTTCAAGATTCTCTGCCTACATTTTTTAAGATATGGGAATCCCTGGGATAACTCCCCATTCAACCCAGAATTCACTGTCGCACCCCGCCAATCCTCTCTAAGGCAATCTACTGGGGGTATCATATCAGTGTCTGCCCCCCCCCCCCCCCACCCACATATCAGGTTTTTTTTTCTTTCTTTTTCACTATGCAAATATCATTGTGTACAGTTACATGGTGTACCCTCCTTTTTTTCCTGTATGGTACTTATATATGTTTTTCTTTTACTTTTTTGTAACTTGAAAGATGATGCCAATGCTATGTTTTGCCAATATCGATGACTAATGTAACATATTTGCAATTCTTTTGTTTTGCTCAAAAATCTTTTTTCAATAAACACACATTTAAAAAAAAAAAAAAAAAAACTACTTTGTCTGTATACTACCAGAGGGGTGATTTCCTTGCATGTATGTGCATATCGCTTTTACTAGCTTTAGAAAATCAACCCCATTGCTTAGATGTGCCACTTCACGGACATGTTAAGGATATCCCTAAGCATTTATTTAAAATAATTTTGTATTTTTAAGGTTTCACTTTTAGCATCAATATTATCTCTGGATCTGCCAAACAGAGTTTTTCAAATTTTTATTGCTCTGATAAATGCTCCCCAGAGCAGTGCCCAGACCCCCATATCTTGTCTATTAGCTAGAATATGGACTTTACTGGTTTTTATCATTTAGCTTTCATTGACTTCTATGAGGTCTGGATTTGGCACCTGAACGTCAGTAATGTTCAGTAATATTCGGCTTGACCCTAATTAAGACCCTGATTTGTGTTCTCTCCCAGAAGAGCTGATGTTGCACAAATTGCTCATTTCCATTTCCTGACACAAAACGCCTTTAGCAGATACAGGTTATATATTTTCACATTCATTGGGGCAAAATCTTGTAAATGTTAAGTGCAAAATAAAATAAATTGAATCATATCAGAGCAATAAAAACATATTGATAAAGTCATATGGACATTTATTGACCTTCAGATATCCTGAGTTTGTGAGCATTACTTTTTATTTGCAAAACATAAATCAGTCACTAGTAATGAAAATTAGCAGTCATACTAGTAATTTAAAACATATTACCATTCTATAGTTTAGAACAATATGTTTAATGAACAGTCACTATCTATGAGACACTGTAATTAATCATTAGGTATGCGCAAGCATTTTTTTTTCTTCATCAGATGTGTTAAGGCTGCAAAATGCCAACAGATGTTAACTGTCCATCAGAGAAAATATGTTAAAAACTGAGTTCAGCCTAATTTTGTTAATTTTCTGAATATAAAGTGCCACAAACAACAGTTTAAAGAACCACTAGTGACAAGATGTTCTTCTGCTTATGACTTATCTGGTAAGAAATCAGTAATTGTTTTTGAATGCTCTCTCAAAATCTTGACTTTTTCATTTTAGTTTAACAATATCGGTGTATTATTACAAATAAAGCCAATTTGTATAATTAAATCTGCTTACTATATTGTAAGCAATTCTAAGACTGTCTTTATAATTCTGAACAGAATACATTTGACTATTTTATCAAGTCAGCATGTCAATAATACATGGATCCAGAGCTATCATTTAAATGTGTTATGCAGTTTTTAGTTTTGTTGCCTATGGGGAACATGCTGTGCCGGGGGAACGGACCCCCCAGACCCTCGTGGGAGAGACTGGCTGAGGATTCTCACCAAACGTTTCTGTGGGGAAGGAATCATTGTTACCACAACATCACATCCTATGGGTAAAGGCTTTTTGGAGGGTCGTCTTAAAGGTTGTTGTACCAAAGGAACCCTTAGCCCACGTACACACGGTCTGAGATTTTGCCAACCAAATCCGTCGGATCTTGTCCGTTGGATTTAGTCCGACGGATTGTGTCCGAAACTGTTGCATACACACAGTCGGGCCAAGTTGTCTGATTTAGCGGTTGCCAAGAACGCGGTGACGTAAGCCGTGTACGGCGGGACTAGAAAAAGGAAGTTCAGCACCACGTCCGGCACCCTTTGGGCTCCTTCTGCTGATCTCGTGTCTATCGCGTGTTAGTAGAAGTTTGGTGAGAGACGATTCACGCTTTTCAGATTTGTGATTCAGATCGCTACAGCTCTTCAGTTTGTGCTTGCCTTTGCGTATCTGATAATCAGTGCGTGCAGTCAGTAAGTATTTGTTGATCATTGTGGACTATATCTTGGTATAGTACGCTTTGAAAGGCATTTCTTATTGTCTGCTTGCTTCTGCTATTCAGGTCGTTCTTTCAGGCCTTGCTGTTTATCTGTGCTTTCTGGTGTCCGTTCTGACCAACCGACCATTTTCAAACCATGTTTCCTCTACATACTCGTCGTAGAGTTTCTGCTGTGCAGGGGCTTCGTGTTGGGGTTGTTACTTTGACACAGGCCCGGTCCATGAACAGGGAGGGGAGGCGTTTGTGGACCAAGAATTGGTTGCGCCAGCGTGACCAGTTCTCGCACATGCCTTTGCTCCGTGAGATCCAGGAGAATAATCCTGATGATTTCAGGAATTATCTCCGGATGACGGACCCCGTTTTTCACCGTCTGCTGGCTTTGCTGACCCCTTATATCACCAGGCAGGATACCTGCATGCGGCAAGCCATCACTTCGGAGCAGAGGCTCATCGCCACGTTGCGCTACTTGGCGACTGGGAGAAGCCTTCAGGACCTCAAGTTCTCTACAGGCATCTCCCCCCAGGCCCTGGGGATCAATATTCCAGAGACCTGTTCTGCCATCATTCAGGTCCTGCAGAAGGACTATATGAATGTAAGTTTTATCCTTTAACATCACATTCTATGTATTTCATGATTGCTAATGTCTTGTATTTCTTTCCTCATTCCCTAATTTCCATCATTGCAATATGCTCTAATTCATATGCTCTGCCCCTATGTCCTCAGGCATATTTGCCTCACTAACTTCCCCACCATGCTCTTTTTGGCCCATAAAACTATATTCTAGTCACTTAACAATGTCTTTTGTCAGCTCCATAGTATTGCTTTACCCTAAACACCCCCTAAAATGTCTACAAATGTGATGTGTGTGCTTCAATTCATGCAGAGTGTTTTTTTTTGGGGGGGGGGTTGTGCCAAACTCATTAGGAACCCCCCTCCCCCCAACTGCTAGCTCAGCTGATAGCAATCCTCTATCTGATGACTTTACCAAACTCAATACACACTATACCTACCATTTTGATGCTCACATTTATGGATGAATTCACCTAAGCATGTAGTGCAAGGGCCTGCCTCAATACTTTCAAATTGTTTTTTTTTTTTTTTTTGGTTTTAACCTATTAACTATCTGGATATGTAATATCAGAATGTCAAAAAGTGCTTACATTTTGGTTAATTTTTGTTATTATGACACTTCTTACCTGTCCCGTGGGCTGCCAATAGTGTAACTAAGGAGGGGCTTCCCAAAGTATCACACATTATTTAGCCATTCAGCTCTCAATCAAGTGGAGAGGGTTACCTGTCCTAAACATCCCCCCCTCATTTTTTAGCAAGGGCCCATCAGATGGGGGGGATGGGGGGGGGGGTGATGACTCTCATAAGGGGACATTAGACTTTAGGCTTTAAATACTCAGTTCCCAAAATGTTTGACTAATTTAGTCACAAAATATTTGTGTGTAATCTGCTTGGAATGTTGATTGGTCAAATTACACAGGAATGGCAGACTGTGGCCTCCCACTTTGCCAGTTGTTGGGACTTTCCCAATTGTGGAGGAGCAATAGATGGGAAGCACGTCCGCATCGTCCCACCACCCAACTCGGGGTCGTACTATTATAATTATAAGGGGTTTCATAGCATCGTGATGTTGGCAGTGGTGTCTGCAACATATGAGTTTTTGTATGTGGACGTGGGGCAAAATGGACGGATGTCGGATGGTGGAGTGTTCTCCCGGACGGAGTTCTACTGGCGTCTCCAGAGTGGTAGTCTGGGCTTGCCACCCCCAGAGGAGAATCAGGAAGGACTCCCGTTCGTCTTCGTCGCGGATGAGGCGTTTGCCCTGGCGAACTATCTGATGCAGCCTTTCCCCATAAGGACCCTCACCCCAGACCAGAGTATTTTTAATTTCCGCCTGTCCAGAGCCCGAAGAGTGGTGGAGAACACTTTTGGTATACTGGCCAGCCAGTTCCGCCTTTTTCTTACGCCTATTCACATGGTGGAATACAAACTGAATCACATAGTGCTGGCGTGCTGTGTTCTTCACAATTATTTGAAAAAAGTTTCTGCGCACTATGCGGTCTCAGTTGGTCAACATGAAGCAGACTTGATGGACAATGCAGATAACCTCACGGGACTTCAACATGCTCATCCTGGCTTGCCCCCCCAAAGCGCCCATGAGGTTAGAACACAATACATGGACTACTTTGTGGGTAGGGGGGCCATTGATATGCCAGACAATGTCTGAGCGGCATTTTAAAAATAAATTTTGATCTGAAACTCCTTCATTTACTGCTTGGCTTGGTTTTAGGTGTCTCCTAGGTAAAATTAGGTTTTATCAAGTTGTGCCTTTTTCACCAACAGTGCAAACCCAAGTTCAGAGCGAGATAAGGGGACAGTCTCTTCTTCAGATAATGTTATTATGTTGTGGGTCTGCTACACACACACCTTCATTTTTGGTAACTAATGTATGTAGTGCATTACTGACCAAAATTGTGCTCATTTTCAGCACCATGGCAGGAAAATGGCATGATTGTCAAAATTTACACATCACTGTGGGTGTTTTTTTTAGTAAAGGCACATCCGCTATGCACTACAAGTGCACTGCAAAAGTACACCTGAAACTGCACTTGGAGTGCAAAGTGGAGTTGCCTTTAGTAAATCACACTCCTTCTCAGCACAAACTTAAATTGTACTCCAAATACATTTTTGCTGTCATGAAAAAGGAGGCCACACATTGTTGCTAATTTAACTGTTTAATCCAACCACATTCACATGTGCGTTTTGAAAAGGTTTTTACAACCAACCAAGAAATTGTGTGTTTCCAAAACAGAGTTTACTAAAAATTTTGTTTAATTGTTGTTTTTGTGTAAACAGGCATGTATCTAACTGTAAAATACAGAACACAGGAACTTACAAAGTTCAACTTTGAAAAGTGAAGACAATATCAGACATGATTATGTACAAACTGGTCTGATCTTGCCTTCATCACATGGAGTGTCACCCCTGAAAAATCCAAATTTGGAAGATGCACACAGTGTGTCAACATGTGCTATCTCCCATCATGGGGGATCAATGTACATGCTTTGTGGCTGCAACCCCTTCATCTCAGACACTTTACACAAAACACGTACATTGATCCCCCATGAAGGGAGATAATGCATGTTTACACACTCTGTGCATCTTCCAAATTTTGAATTTTGAGAAATACAACATTTTGTTAGTAAAAATTCCAAAAATAAGACCCTATTTAGTTTGGGGTGTTTCACACTCTCCCCAAAACATCAATGATGTTCTTCAAATTTCAATTAACATCATTGATGTTTTGCAGGATATGTTCCCAATCCCGATTGCACCCCATTATCTCCCCGATCTGGGCACTTTCACTGGTAAAACGGAAATCTTCCACATCACCTACAAAACAAACAAAAAAAAAACATGTCATATAAATATGGTGACATACATTGATGAGCTTACCGGAAGCTGTGTTCTCCGACACTCACCTGTTGTGGTGACAATTTGCCCAACCTGCATGATCTCTTCTTCCTCCTCCTCCTCCTCCTGCTCCTCTGTTTGTGCTTTTGGAAGTTGTCCTTCTATGTGAGGGGTGGGGTCCCTGGTGTCCTCATACTTGCCGAGTCTTCTCTCCCCTATGAGATTTTGAAAAAATAAAGAATTAGCACACAGAGGGAAGAATTAACAATATGAAACATTGTTTGGAAGTGTTGTTCAATTGTTTATTTTGGCCGAGCTTCAAGGTCATAACATTATTGGGGACACTGTGTTCAGCTAGAATACTTACCAGAAGAACGATGTTTCCTACGAATGAATGAAACCACGAACTTGAAAGTGGCCATTTTAAAATGCACAACATGAACTCAAAGCACATGGAGCAGTATGCAAGCAATAATAATCATATGAACACACGACAACTACTTACTTTTGTCAAGAACACGCTTGATCCTTATGTACTGCTCGTGCTCCCTCAGTTTCAGGTCTGACCAGCGTTTTCTCAGTTGATCCATGGATCGGTGTACCCCAAAATTATGCAGAAGAATCTTCACAACTTTATTCATGATCTTGGCCTTTCTGATATTTGGGTTTGGGTAAGGTCCATACTTTCCATCATAGTCGGTCCTGTTCAATATGTTGCCCATCTCCAACATCTCTCCAAAAGACATATTTGCGGCCTTAAATCTTGTCTTCCTGGATCGGGTCGTTTCAGGCTCCGGGCTTTCCTCACCCTCCTCCTCGTTAGTGTAATTATTAGTGCCTGTGTTCTCTCCGCCATGTGCTCTCCCCACTGCGCCAGAAGTGAAGGGGCGGGGAATAGTCTGGAAAGAACGTCAGGGGCGGGCGGAGTTGCACGCATGCGCACTGTGTATAAAACGTAACACGCGTGTGTCGTCCGTGCGATCTGTGAACAGAGGGAGAAGCTGAGGTGACGAACGCGCAAACGAAGGTAACATTTTGAACTTGGCACATCACTAGGCTACACTGCTTCTAGATTGAGGCCTGCATTAGTGGAGTTTAGGCTGACATTAGGGTTTGTCTTGTGTTGTGTCTTGCAGACATTATGGACGGGTTTAATGACTATAGCTTCCTCCCTCTGTTCATCGATAAATACCGAGGCATGCCAATCCAGTGGCAAAACACGCACCCTTTGTATAGTAACAGGCCAAAGAGGAAGGCAGCACTGTTGGAACTGGTTGAGTTTGTGAAGCCGGTGGTCCCCAGGGCAGATGACAAATATATCAAAAAGAAAATTGGGAACCTCAGGAGTACATATCTGAAGGAGAGGAATAAGGTGCTGAAGTCCATGAAATCTGGAGCTTCAGCAGCTGAGGTTTATGTCCCCACCCTGTGGTATTATGACAGGATGCATTTTCTGGCAGACCAGGCTAAGGCCAGAGAATCCCTCTCTACTCTTCCTTCCACGCATCCATCTATGCTACATTCCACACCTGATGAGTCTTCCGACGCCAGGTATAGTATTGTTGTACATATTTGTGGAGTCAAAATTAATGATGTTAACTTGATTTCTGCTCCCTAATTGGTGAGTTTTGAAAGTGTTTCACATATCAATAGACAGTAGTGGCCAAAACCTTTGGGACAAGAAAGAAAAATGCTGGGCTCAGAATGATAGTCTTTTCTATTGGTTAACAATTTGCAACAGTGTTGATGTGAAAATTGTGTGTGTTTGATGAACCAAAAACTCAAACTATGTCCCTTTTTCATACACAGGAAGAACTCAGCCAGGACCAGGAGGGTGTGGAATGCAGCAGCCAGGAGGTGGCTGTGGAAAGTGGCTGCCAGGAGGAGGCGGGGTAAGCGGCAGCCAGGCGGTGGGCAGCCAAAGGAGCCTCACTGAATGCCAGGTCCCTCCCCTCCGCCTTCCACGCAGAAGGGTGAGAAAGGGGGGAATGTTGAGGAGTCGGCCCTGAGGCTGATTGGTGAGGCTTCTGTGGCACTCCAAGCCAAACCCACCTACCAAGAGGCCTTTGCCGCCTTGGTTGCATGCAAGCTTGAGAAAATGGAGCAGGGGCAACAGATCTTGTGTGAGCAGGTTATTCTCCAAACCCTCAACACGGGTCTGTTGGGCCAAATGACACCAGAAACACACTTGTGTCATTTGGCCCATGCCCCTGCTCCTCCTCCTCCTCCTCCTCCTTCTGCCACACCTCCAGCACCACAGTCACAGCCTGGAAGGAAGCGTGGAAGGAAGACCAGAGAGTGATGACCTGGGTTTAGTCTGGTCTGACAGAAGATGCAGCCTGTTGTAGTACCACAGTCTGGGAACATAGATGTCATCTGCTGCTGTTCCGGGTTTCATGGACTTCGGGACCAGACTTCTCTCCCTCAGATATGTACTCCTCAGGCCACCAATTTTTGCGTTGAAATAGTTGATGTGTGCCCTGGGGGCCCAAGGCTTCACAAATCTCCCCAGTTTCAACATTGCTGCCTCTCTCTTTATCTGTTACTGACACTGAAATAAAGGTATTTTTTGTTTGGATGAAATACTTGCGTATGTGTTTTCCTTCCAAAAGGCCAGTTTATTTGTGAGCAGGCAGGTACATTTCCAAAAAACAAAGTGAAATAGATAACAAGGGGTGCCAACACTAAACAACCTCCTGTAGATTAAAAAAGAAAAACAAAATCTAAAAAATAGAATAATGTTGTTGTTGTAAGTTTACACAAAAAAAAAATAAAAAAAAATAAGGAGAAATGAGCAAAGTGTCTTTAAAGGAGATTTTTAGGGAATCCCCCCCCCCCCAAAACCATCAAAAAAAGAATAAACCAAATCTAAAATTGTGTAGATGTGACGCAAACTAAAATTGTATTGCTGAAAAGGTTAAAAAAGAGTAATGAAATCCGTTCGGGAGAAGTGTGTGTGACTATTAGCATCAAAAGAAGTTGGTTCTTGCAGCATTGTAAAGAACAAGAGAATGCGCTTGATGAATGAATTTTTAACATTGCAGCGTGACGAATGTGCTATATCGCTTGCGAGCAGTAGTTTTACCTGAACGAGCGCTTCCATGTCGGAATTTGAATGTGAGCATGCGTGGCACTTGTCCGATCAAAATGCTCTACACATGATCGGATTAGGTCCGACCGGCCCAGTAGGTCGGGAAATATTTCCAACATGTTGGAAAATTGGGTCCGACGGAGATTCGGACAGAATCAGTCCGATGCATACCACACACAGACGGATTATCTGACGACACGGCCCGATAGGACACATTCCGACGGATTCTCCGACCGTGTGTACAAGGCTTTAGAATGAGGAGATGGTTTAAAGTGTATGGTGAAAAAGGGAAGGGAGAGAGAGTAGTAGGAAGAGAGAAGAGAGAGAGGTAGAGAGTTGGACCATTCAATAGGAGGGGAGTGGGGCAGTAAATTTGTAAAGCTTGTAAACTAGGGATGAGAGTGATACCCATGTATTTAGCCCAGGGCTCCCAAGTGGCCTCAAATGCACTGGTTTTGTTTCAAATCTTTCTTTATTATTTCTTTATAATTATAAAACATACAAAACATCCATCAACATACCTAACATCCATCAACTACTACATATTTCTCAAAAAAAAAAAAAAAAAAAAAAAAAAAATATATATATATATATATATATATATATATATATATATATATATATATATATATATATATATATATATATATATATATATATATATATATATATATATATATAAATCAGCCCTCATCCCTCCCCCCTACCCCATCGCTCCTCACTTCCTCACTTACAAATATTCCTTAAGGATCCCTGAGGTGCAAAACTCCTCCCACTTTTTCCAATGCTTTGAAATCGGATTCTCCACATATCCTTCTTCTCTTATTTGCTTCTCCATATAGTGTGTTTCACTCATTTCACATTTCCACTCTATTATAGCATTTTCCTTTTTCCATTTTCGCGCTATTACAACTTTTGCAGCTGTAGTCATACAGTGCAAAAACTCTATCTCTTTCTGTGTTAATGATTTAGGTGTGAGAGAGAATAGTACTATCATTATATCTATGTTTATCCTAGTACCTGTCACTCGCTGATATATTTCTGTTATCTTACCCCAAAAATCTCTTAACTTGTAACAGCTATACCATATGTGTTTTAAAGTACCCTTTTCTATTTTGCATCTCCAACAGGTTTCAGGGTTCCTTTTATTTATTCTATTCATTACTACTGGGCTTCTATACCATCTTATTGCAACTTTATAGTTTTTTTCTTGGTCCTTGATTGCTACCGATAGTTTATGTATTCTTCCATATATCCCTTCCCATTCCTTCTCTGTCAACACATTCCCTATTTCCTCCTCCCATTTTTTCACTGCTGCTATTTTTTTAATATCACCATAGGGGAGTAATAGATTGTATATCTTAGAAAGTTTTTTATTTGCTTTATCCTTATTTAATACTATTTGCTTGAATATAGTTAATTGTCTATTGATACTTATCATTAATGGATCTATATATGCTTTCAACTGAGAGTATTGCAGCCATTTATTATTATATTCATGTCCCATTTCCTGAAACGTTGGCATTCTCCCATCTATCAGGATTTGTATTATTCGCTCATGCTCCTCCATATTCCATTTAAGAAATGTTTTGCTTTTTAGTGCTGGTCTAAATTCGGGGTTGGCAAATAATGGGGTCATAGGGCCACTCATTGAGGAGAGATTTCCTTTTTTTATTATATCATCCCAAATTTTTAATGTTGTTTTTAAAAAAATGGGTAACTCCTTTTCTTCTGGTCTTAAATTAGATTTTATCCATGGTTGATGTTTTATTCTAGCCCCTATTATATCTTCTTCTAGCTTTACCCATTGTTTATTTTTTGCATTATGCTGCCAATCTATAATTCTCATTATTGACGCTGCTTGGAGGTATTTGGAGAAGTCAGGCATTGCCAGTCCTCCATTTTTTTTTGTTCTTATTAATACTTCTCTTCCTATTCTAGGAACCTTATGCGACCATATAAAACTTTCTGCAGCTTCTCTTAAATCCTTCATAATCTTTCCTGATGGTATAATAGGGACCGTTTGAAAAATATATAGCATAATTGGTAGTATCACCATCTTTATAATATTTATTTTCCCTAACCAGGAATAAGTTGTTTTATCATATTTTCCTAAAAGTTTTTTTACCTTATAAATTGCTTTATTATAGTTCATGTCCTGTAGAAGTTTTAAGTCACTTGGAATATATATTCCAAGATACTTAATCGCGTATTGTTTCCATTTAAATGGGAAATCATTTAGTATTATCTTTTGCATTCCTTCTTCCAATGAGATGTTCATTACTTCAGATTTATCATAATTAACTTTAAAGTTGCTCAATTGCCCAAATCTTTCCAGTTCTTTTATTACATTTGGTATTGTAATTATAGGGTTAGTTATATATAATAAAAGATCATCTGCATATGCAGCCATCTTATATTCTTTACCTTTAACCTCAATCCCTTTGATATCCGTATTTCCCCTTATAGCTTCCATAAGAAGTTCCATTATCATAACGTACAGAAGTGGGGATAGGGGACACTCCTGTCTAGTCCCATTTGATATCTTTATATAATCTGACAACATCCCATTTGTCCTAACTTTTGCTCTTGAATTTTTATATAATGCAGTGATCCTATCTAGCATTTTAGGTCCCATTCCTATTTGCCTCAATACTTCCTCCAAGAATTGCCATCCCACCCTATCAAAAGCCTTCTCGGCATCTATAGCCAGAAGGCAGGCAGGGATGGCATTTCTCTGAGCGTATTCCATCAGTGTACATGTCTTGATAATGTTATCCCTTGTTTCTCTACCCTTCATAAAACCCGTTTGGTCCAAATTTATATGATCTGATATAATTTCTGTTATTCGTCTCGCTATTATCCTAGAGTATATTCTTATATCTATGTTTGTCAAAGATATAGGTCTATAGTTTTTACAAATTGATTGATCCTTTTCAGGCTTTAATATTAATACGATATGGGCCTCCGTGCTCTGTACTGCAAATGGCTGTGTTTGAGAGATAGAGTTATATGTTTTCTTAAGAATAGGCGTGATTAAACTCTTAAATGTCTTATAGAATCTAGCGGTATACCCATCCGGGCCTGGACTCTTTCCCAGTGCAAGTTCTACGATTGCATGCTCTATTTCTTCTATTGAGATTTCACGCTCCAGATCCTCAATTTTTTCTATTGAGAACATGGGTACCGCTGTTTCCCGTATATAGTTTCGTATCGCCTCACCCTTATTCCCTTTCTCCTTATATTCCTGATTTTCTTTTATATTATATAACTTGGAGTAGTAAGTATGAAAAGTTTCAGATATTTCCACTGGGTCATATGTCATTTCCCCATTTGGTTTTACAATTTTTTCTATGTAACTTAAGGGTTGCTGCTTTTTTAATGTTCGGGCCAACACTTTCCCTGATTTATTTCCGAACTTATACCACTGTGTTCTATTTTTGTCTCTTATCTGTAGGGACTCTTCATCAAGCATTGATTGCATTTCCATTTGTTTTTCCTTTAATCTTATTCTATCAAATGGTTTCATACTCCTCTTATGTAACTCCTCTAATTCTCTAATCTCTGTTTCCAATTGAGATTGTTTCAATATTTTTTCTTTTTTTCTTCTTGCTCCATGCTTGATGAATATTCCCCTCAATACACATTTTAATGTTTCCCATTGAATTGGGAATGATGTTTCATCTCCTTCATGAGTTATTAAAAATTCTTTTATAGTTTGTTGTATCTCTACCTCACATTTATTATCTTTGATTAGATTATCATTCAATCTCCATATCCCACTCCTTTTCTTTGTCGCAATTACTGCAAACTCTAGATATATTGGGGCGTGATCTGACCATAGAAATCCCCCTATCTCTGATATTGGCTTCATTATTAAACCTTCCCTATTTACAAAAAAATAATCTAATCTGTGGTATGAGTTGTGAATATTTGAATAGTATGTATAATTTTTCTCCATTTGATGTTGGGCCCTCCATATTTCAGTTAGCTGGTATTTTCTCAAGACATTTTTAAATTCCTTTATTTTAATGTTATTCTTTTTTTTTTGCATATTAATATTTGTAGTGTCCCTTTTTATATCCATCAGGAAATTAAAGTTGCCTCCCACAATTACTATTCCCTCAGCTTTCTCCATTGCGTCTGATAGGGCTTTTATTCCTGTCTCTATTTGCCCATAATTTGGAAGGTACAAATTTATTATTGTAAATATTTTTCCATACAGCTTAAGTTTTATTATTAATAACCTCCCATCCTTACCTTCATATTTTTGTATTATTTGGACTGGTATATCCCTATGAAACGCAATCGATACACCTTTTGATTTAGAGTAAGGAAATGTATCATGTATCCACAGACTATAATTTCTATTATTTATTTTAGGTATGTGATCTGATCGAAAGTGTGTTTCTTGAAATAGCACTATATCAATTTTCTGTTTATTCATAAAATTAAATATTTGATTTCTTTTAGAGGGGGAGTTTAGACCTCTGACATTAAAAGGAGCAAAACCTTACATTTCCCATAAAGAAAAAAAAAAAAAGAAAAAAATAATAAGAAGAACACGTAAACACTTACTATACTAACACAAATATCACTTAATACCTTCCAATCTACTTCCTTATCCTACCCAATCCATTACCACTCATTCGCCCTAAAATTTACACCCACATATACTCCAACCCACCCCTTTGACACCTCTTATCCCCTAATTATTGACTATACTAGTCTATCTTACCCTAGGTAAGGTCCCTATTGAGGGGGTATCTGATACTGTAACTTTACTACCATTCGGCCGTTTAGTGCTATTTTTCCATTCCTATTCGAATTATTCTCCTTTTCTATAGACATCTATTTGCCTTATCATTTATTTATACATCTTCCATCTTACCATCAAGCTTTGAGCTATTTTTTCCCCTTCCAACTATAATGAGGAGACCATAGGAAAATAAACCAGGGGAGAGAGAGGGATATGGTGGAGAGTAGTGAAGAGGGGGAGAGAAAAAAAAAATAAAAAAGGGGGAGGGGGGAGGGGGTAATATTACACACCCATTACTAAGTGTTTAATTAAGGTTAGATATACCACTACATATCTAACATATCCAAACTATATATTAACCTCCCATATCAATAGTGTTTTATTAACCCTAAATTAACATAACCAACCCCAATGTGTATATTTAATAATCTTGTTAACAAATTCATTATTACTATTAAGGCCTGTGACATACCAAATATAATACATCCATACAATTTAGTGACTCTTTCTTGCCTTTTCGACTTACTTCCTTCTACCCATTACCATTATACCCCCCTACATCCCCTCCCTCCCAACACCTATCCTCACCACCCCTTCCACCCTTTACCCACCTATATCCAACCCCCCCCCCCCAATCCACTCCCCCTCCCCTCCACCTCAGCCCCCATTTCCCTCCTATCTCCTTCTAATAAAATCCTTAGGCCAGTCTAGTATTTTCACTTCTGGAAGCTGCAATTTCTTCTGAAAGTCCTCTAAATCAGCCATTTCTCTAAATATTAGACATGTGCATTCGTTTTCGTCCGAACGCATTTTCGTCCGAATTTCAGCTATTTTCGTTTTCGTTTTGACAAACGATAACGAAAGCACAAAATCCGAAAAACGAAAATCCGACATAAATAAATGCTTTATTTTCGTTCGTTTTCGTTGTTACAACAGTTCGATATAGAATAGGAGATTGGGTCCTGCCCCAGGGGACATGTATCAATGCAAAAAAAAGTTTTAAAAACGGCCGTTTTTTCGGGAGCAGTGATTTTAATAATGATTAAAGTGAAACAATAAAAGTGTAATATTCCTTTAAATTTCGTAGGGGGGGGGGGGGGGGTTGTCTATAGTATGCCTGTGAAGGGGCGCATGTTTCCCGTGCTTAGAATTGTCCCTGCAGAAAGTGTCATTTATGCAGGAAAAAAAGTCCTTTAAAATCACTCGCAGCTATAATGAATTGTCGGCTCCGTAATACAGAGAACACTCATTGAAAGTCATTGATAAAAAAAATAAATAAATAAATAAAAAAAAAAGCGTGGGGGTCCCCCAAATTCAATTACCAGGCCCTTCAGGTCTGGTATGGATATTAAGGGGAACCCTGCCTCAAATTTAAGAAAAAATTTGACGTGGGGTTCCCCCTAAATATCCATAACCAGACCCTTCAGGTCTGGTATGGATATTAAGGGGAACCCCGCGTCAAATTTAAAAAAAAATTGACGTGGGGTACCCCCTAAAAATCCATACCAGACCCTTTATCCGAGCACGCAACCTGGCAGGCCGCAGGAAAAGAGGGGGGGACGAGAGAGCGGCCCCCCCTCCCTCCTGAACCGTACCAGGCCACATGCCCTCAACATTGGGAGGATGCTTTGGGGGTCTGTGACCCCTCAAAGCACCTTGTCCCCATGTTGATGAGGACAAGGGCCTCATCCCCACAACCCTGGCCGGTGGTTGTGGAGGTCTGCGGGCGGGGGGCTTATCAGAATCTGGAAGCCCCCTTTAACAAGGGGACCCCCAGATCCCGCCCCCCCCTGTTTGAAATGGTAAGGGGGTACAAAAGTACCCCTACTATTTCACAAAGAAAGTGTAAAAAATGGTTAAATAAAACAAACACACTTTTGAAAAATTCCTTTATT
The DNA here is from genome assembly GCF_037356315.1 of Lithobates pipiens. NCBI lineage: Eukaryota > Metazoa > Chordata > Amphibia > Anura > Ranidae > Lithobates > Lithobates pipiens. The sequence goes on along the minus strand of NW_027507784.1, from coordinate 203,687,814 downwards.
AAAAAGAAAAAAAGAAAAAAAAGATTCCAGCGGCGGTAATCCACTCTTGCTATCCAGCGACGGACGGTCATCTCTCCAGCGATGTCTCATCTCATCCAGCGCAGCGATCCATCCTTCTTCTGTCTCCTCCACGGAGACACTACAGGCATTCCGGCGGCTGACGTTTCTTATATACGGAGGGCGGGGCCACCCGTCACCTGACCCCGCCCCCCTCTGACGCAAGGGGAAACCCGGGGTTCCCCGTGACGTATGGGTGACCCCGCCCCCCCCTCTGATGTAACGGAAACCTGCCTGTGTTACATCAGAGGGGTGCGGGTCACCCCTACGTCACAGGGAACCCCGGGTTTCCCCTTGCGTCAGAGGGGGGCGGGTCAGGTGACGGGTGGCCCCGCCCTCCGTATATAAGAAACGTCAGCTGCCGGAATGCCTGTAGTGTCTCCGTGGAGGAGACAGAAGAAGGATGGATCGCTGCGCTGGATGAGATGAGACATCGCTGGAGAGATGACCGTCCGTCGCTGGATAGCAAGAGTGGATTACCGCCGCTGGAATCTTTTTTTTCTTTTTTTCTTTTTAATAAAGGAATTTTTCAAAAGTGTATTTGTTTTATTTAACCATTTTTTACACTTTCTTTGTGAAATGGTAGGGGTACTTTTGTACCCCCTTACCATTTCAAACAGGGGGGGGCCAGGATCTGGGGGTCCCCTTGTTAAAGGGGGCTTCCAGATTCTGATAAGCCCCCCGCCCGCAGACCTCCACAACCACCGGCCAGGGTTGTGGGGATGAGGCCCTTGTCCTCATCAACATGGGGACAAGGTGCTTTGAGGGGTCACAGACCCCCAAAGCATCCTCCCAATGTTGAGGGCATGTGGCCTGGTACGGTTCAGGAGGGAGGGGGGGCCGCTCTCTCGTCCCCCCCTCTTTTCCTGCGGCCTGCCAGGTTGCGTGCTCGGATAAAGGGTCTGGTATGGATTTTTAGGGGGAACCCCACGTCAATTTTTTTTAAAATTTGACGCGGGGTTCCCCTTAATATCCATACCAGACCTGAAGGGATATTTAGGGGGAACCCCACGTCAAATTTTTTCTTAAATTTGAGGCAGGGTTCCCCTTAATATCCATACCAGACCTGAAGGGCCTGGTAATTGAATTTGGGGGACCCCCACGCTTTTTTATTTTTTTATTTATTTATTTTTTTATCAATGACTTTCAATGAGTGTTCTCTGTATTACGGAGCCGACAATTCATTATAGCTGCGAGTGATTTTAAAGGACTTTTTTTCCTGCATAAATGACACTTTGTGCAGGGACAATTCTAAGCACGGGAAACATGCGCCCCTTCACAGGCATACTATAGACAACCCCCCCTACGAAATTTAAAGGAATATTACACTTTTATTGTTTCACTTTAATCATTATTAAAATCACTGCTCCCGAAAAAACGGCCGTTTTTAAAACTTTTTTTTGCATTGATACATGTCCCCTGGGGCAGGACCCGGGTCCCCAAACACTTTTTAGGACAGTAACTTGCAAATTAGCCTTTAAAATTAGCACTTTAGATTTTGAACGTTGGAGTCCCATAGACTTTAATAGGGTTCTAAAGTATGCTATATAGTTAGCTCCGTCAAATCTTCTTTATACATTGACAGACACCATAAGCCTTCCAAGACAGATTCGAACGTAATTCATGTGGATTTTTGGACGAATGCAATTTTTGAACGAAAACGAAATAAATAAAAACGACTTTCGGGAGTAACTAAATAAATTAAGTTTTCGGACGAAAACGAAATTCCGAAACGAAATATTTTACTCTGCACATGTCTACTAAATATTACAGTCTGTCCTTCATGCTGAACCTGTAGCTGAAAGGGGAATTTCCATCTATATTGCTTATTTTTAATCCTTAACTGCTCCAATAATGGTTTCAGAGCCCTTCTTTTATCCAATGTTAATTTAGATAAGTCCTGAAAAAAAAGCAAATTTGATCCTTCATACTGTATATGATTATTTTTCCGTACTGCTGCCATGATCTTCTCCTTAGTTTGAGGATAGTGAAGTTTACATATCACATCTCTAGGCATATTGACATCCCCTTTTCTTGGTGCCATAGCCCGGTGCACTCTATCAATTAATATTTCTGCTTTTGATAAGTCCTGCAATATATTACTAAAGATCTTTTGAATTACTTCCAGGAGCATTTCTGAAGTCACGCTTTCCTTTAAGCCTCTTATTCTTATATTATTCCTTCTACTTCTGTTTTCTTGCTCATCCATAGTACTTACTGCTTGCTTTAAATCCTTTTCTTGCTCTTGCATTTTTTCCTTCACCTGCTTTAGCTCCTTCTCCAAACTTTCCATTCTTATATTCATACCTATTTTACCATGCGTTTCCAACGCAATTGTTTTTATCTCTTGGATTTCTGTTTTATACGCTTTCTCCATCCTCTGAACATAGTTATCCATATCCACCCTTGTGGGTAAGGAGGTTATATAAGCTTTAATATCCCATTCTTCCTTCTCCTTCTCCTTTTTGTCATCTATTTCCATTTCCAGGATATCTATGGGGGAACTATTTCTAGGATGATCTACCATTTCTTCTCCTGATATACCAGATACTAAAGATGATTCCACAGAGTTTATTACCTCCTGAGATAACTGTGATGAATGTGTTATATGTGATGTTTGCATCGATATTTGAGGCTGTAATTGTTGGAAAAATTCCTTAATATGAGTGGTTTGTGTGGCTTGAGCCTCTGTATTGCTTTTACCTTTACTGTCCTTTTTATTCCCTCCAGAGCAAAGTGGTTTATTACCCTTTTTAGGTGCCATTATTTATATATATATATATATATATTTTACTTTCTTTTTTCTTTTCTTCTCCTCCTCCCCTTTACTCTATTCCCATTTGTCACTGTTTATGCTCCAAATCAAAGCCTCTCATATAACCTCTCATATACTATTCAAAAGCATCTACTTAAGATGGCTGCGGAAAAAAAAAGAAAAAAAAAAAACACACCATAGAAAAGATGCTATTAAGTTGCCAGTAATCGCAGATATAAAGGTTGCTTACAGATTATTGGTAGCGATTTTCAAGCTTCATGGGGATATGCAAAAAATGCCAGAAAAATGCAATTAAGTTGCCAGTAATCGCAGATATAAAGGTTGCTTACAGATTATTGGTAGCGATTTTCAAGCTTCATGGGGATATGCAAAAAATGCCAGAAAAATGCAATTAAGTTGCCAGTAATCGCAGATATAAAGGTTGCTTACAGATTATTGGTAGCGATTTTCAAGCTTCATGGGGATATGCAAAAAATGCCAGAAAAATGCAATTAAGTTGCCAGTAATCGCAGATATAAAAGTTGCTTACAGATTATTGGTAGCGATTTTCAAGCTTCATGGGGATATGCAAAAAATGCCAGAAAAATGCAATTAAGTTGCCAGTAATCGCAGATATAAAAGTTGCTTACAGATTATTGGTAGCGATTTTCAAGCTGCATGTGGATATGCAAAAAATGCCAGAATCATGCAGTCACTCAGCCCCCCCTGAGCCTTCAGTGATATCACTTTATGCAAAATTGCATCACAGTTTGTGCTCCACCTCGAAACCTCCCATATACTATTCAGCAGCGACCAGCGATAGCAGATGAAAAATAGAGTGCAGTTTAGTCCCCAATATTCACAAGTATATAGGCTGCTCACAAGCTGTTAGCTGTGCTTTTTAGGCTTCAAAGAGAAAAGCGCCCCCCCCCCCCCCCTGAGCTTTCAGCGGTATCGCCTTGTTCAAGATTGCTTCTCCTTTTACTTTTTTACTTTATTTACTTCTTTTTACTTTATTTCCTTACTAACCTTGAACAGTGTCCATAGAGTGGTGGTCAGCATCATATTTTGCTTGTTCAGCTTTACTTTCTCCTGTCACCTTTCACCATCCTTTCACCATCCAGCTCCGTTCTTTTTCGTACCCCCCCGGAGGTTCACGAGCTCTCCCGAGGTTCCCCGAAATCTTTCCGGGATCTCCCGATCTCTGCCGTCCTCTGCCCGACTCCTCTGTGACACTTCCGAGGCTTCCGAAGGGAGGATCACATCTGTCGGCTCCGTCTCTCAAGCCTTAGACACGGACCGGCGCTCGGATCCACTCCCTCCCCCAGCCTCTCTCAGCTTCAGATCTGGCGGCGCAGGGACCGGCACTCCACGGGGTCCTCCAATCCACCGGACGTACGGCTCCAAAGAACGGCGTTCCACGGGCTGTCCACCTCCTCACAGTGATCACGCCAGGCACTCCATCCACTTAGCCACAGGTGAGGGGGTGAAAGGGATATCCCTTATGCAGCTCGGAAATTTGCTGTGTTAGCAATCCCTGAGTGAGTCCTTCCAGGGAGATTTCATATGCGGCTCAGAGTCTCCATAACGTAGCTTAAAAATGCACTGGTTTTGTCTAATTGAATGCTTGTAAGTTTCTCCTGGGACATAATCCATGAATTTTTGTGTTTGGTGACCAAGAGGGAGACCTAGGTTATTTCCACGCTTTAGCTAATGTCAGCTTAGCACCTAACAACATAAAGTGGACCAATTTGCACGTGGATTTGGTCATCTTGGGGAGGTTGGTGTTAAGGAGGACTATCCCCAGGGTTCTTGGGATCTGGTAGGTTGTTACTTTTTGGATCAAGGCAAACATCCTGTTCCAGAAGGATCTTATTCTGGGGCATTCCCACAAAGTGTGGGCCATTGTGCCTGTTAGATGGTAACCTCTGAAGCATTGAGGGTTAGCTGTAGGATATATGGTAGCAAGCCTAGCAACGGTGAGGTACCATCTGGTCATCACTTTACTGCTAGATTCAGGGAGACATTCTTACTCCCCTTAAAGGACCTAGAAATGGAGGTCTGCCATCTTTCCGAGTCCCAGCGTATTTGGAGATAATTTTCCCAGGCTATCATATTTGGGGCTTTGCAAGGCTGTTGGACTAGTGACTGGGAGACAATGGAAATTCCACCCCTCTGTTTCATGGCCTGTCCGTACCATATTTCATATAGAGTGAACTTTGCGGGGGTGGGTTTACACCTCCAGATTTTGTGTAGAAAATGTTGTATTTGCTGGAATCTGAAATGTTCAGAAGTCAGGATTTCCAGCTGCTGCATACAGAATTTCCCATAAATTCTTCCCAAGGAGGTGAAAAAATGCCTGATTCGATACAACCACTTGTCCAACCACCACTTAAAAGCTTTAATGCTTTGGCCTGGGATGAAGTTTGAAGGGGTTGGCATTCGTAAATCAGGGAAGGGTTCAATCTCAGATTGTCGCATAGAGAAAGGGATTGGGAGAGAATGGATGACAGAATTGGGGGACATTACCTGACAGGAACCCCCAAAAAGTAGTCAAGGGTATAGGAGGGGAACGCCTGCCGCTATATTTGTATCCAGTCCAGCTTTTCAACTCTGGAGTGCACAGTGGAGAGTTTTCTTATATTGATCGGTAAGGCCGTGAGGAGTTAGAGCAGTCTGGGGAGGAGTGTAATTTTAATGGCGTGTATTCTCCCCAGCCAGGAAAGTTCCCCTTTAGCCCAAATTTTCATGTCAGACTCGAGTTTCTGGTATGTGGGAATGAAGTTTGTGGTGTATAGATGCTCAATTTTTGCGGTAAGGGTGATCCCCAAATACTCTATGGAAGAATTGCTCCATTTAAATTGAAAGGCGCTTTGTATTGATGCTACTAATTCTGGTTTCAGGGAAATGTTTCGGGTGTGGAATTTGGTGTAATTTACCTTTAGTCCCGAGGTTGCTGTGAATTTACATAGTAGTTTGCAGAGGTTGGGAAGGGACGTAATTGGGGACTTTATAAATAATAGAATGTCATCGGCGAACAGGCCGCATTTATGGGTTTGTGGGCCACAGGATACCCCCTGTATATTGGAGTTGGAACGTATTGCTGTCGCTAACGTTTCAATAGCTATAGCAAATATTAGCGGGGAGAGGGGACATCCTTGCCTAGTACCTTCTGCAATGTTAACCTCCCTGGTAGTATGATTATGTCAGGAATTTTGTACCAAAAGCGGTACAATTTTTTGCATGGAAATTTGGTGTTATGTATTATAGGCCTGCAATTCTTAGTAATTACTTACTTAAACCTGACCAAACAAGACTCTAGTAGAAATCCCAGATGTGATAAAGTTTGAAACACAAAATCATGAATTATAATCTAATAAATAATATAATTTTATTCAATAATGTAATACAAAATAATGAAATTTGTCAAAGAAAATTCAATAAACATCCTGAGTGTGATCAATTTTGAAACAAGGTACAGCACACAGTCCGACGTCACAATCCGGACAATGTAACTTGCTTTCTTTTTGGACTTTCTTTCCATTGCCATCTCTCTTTGAACAGCAAACAACAAATCTGCTCAGCCACCTTCCAAATAAAATCAGAATGAACGAGAGGCTTGTCCCTCTTGCTCTGTACAGGATATATGCATTCCAAAGGCATTGTTCCAGAAGATGCCTGAACATTTTTTATAATTTTATTTTGCTGTTTGCGCATAGCTGGATAAAATGTCATTGCCTGATCGGCTCTGTCGACACCTCCCATAGTGTTTATTATAGTCTATCAAGACTTGCAGCTTCAGCGCATCTTTTTTTTAAAAGGTAGAGTATCTATTTGGGACTTTATATGAGGTAGAGACCATTTAGGTCATATAGCTCCATCCCTGTCTATTAAGACTATCATGAGGGGAAAGGGGCGAGGGAAAGGTTGGGACTTTATATGAAGCATGTAGTCTCCAGGGGCAACCAACTATCAATAGTATAATTTTTTAGAAAACATACATTGGGACCATATTCAATAAAGTAACATAAATAAATGATAGTGGTACTGTAACCTCTGGAAAGAGTTTAACCACTTGCTTACTGGGCACTTAAACCCCCCTCAGTCCCAGACCAATTTTCAGCTTTCAGTGCTCTCACATTTTGAATGACAATTACTCAGTCATGCAACACTGTAACCAAATGATTTTTTTGTCCTTTTCTTCATACCAATAGAGCTTTCTTTTGGTGGTATTTGATCACCTCTCGGTTTTTTATTTTCTGCGCTATAAATGAAAAAAGACCGAAAATTTTGAAGAAAAAATGAATTTTTCTTCGTTTCTGTGACAAAATTTAGCAAATTAGCAATTTTTCTTCATAAATTTTGGCCACAATTTATACTACTACACATCTTTGGTAAAAATAACCCAAATTTTTGCATATTATATGATCTATGTGAAATTTATAGAGTCTACAAGCTATGGTGCAAATCATAAAGGTTTGCAAAAAAAGATCACATCTGATGTACTAAGGCCTATCTCCATTTTTGAGACCCTAACAAGCCAGGAAAGTACAAATGCCCCCCAAATGGCTCCTTTTTGGAAAGTAGACATTCCAATGTATTTAGTAAGAGGCATGGTTAGTTATTTTAAAGCGGGAGTCCACCGGGACTCCGCGTTTTTTTTTTTTTTTTTTTAAAAGCCAGCAGCTACAAATACTGCAGCTGCTGACTTTTAAATAGTGACACTTACCTGTCCAGCGCGCCCGCGATGTCGGCACCCGAAGCCGATCGCTCGCTCGGCTGCCGGGTCCCGCCGCCATCTTGGGTATGGGAATCAGGAAATGGAGCCTTTCGGCTTCATTTCCCGGTTCCCTACTGCGCATGCGCGAGCCGCGCGGCGCAATCCGGACGGTCCCCGCTGCCTCTGGGAGCTGTGTGTTTCCCAGCAGGCAGCGGGGCACTTGCTGAAGGGGGCGGGCGCTTGCGGAACGGGGGCGTAACCTACGCTCGTTCCGCAGAGAGCTAGCCCGGAAGTGGGTGCAGTTACCTGGATTATCCAGGTAACTGCACCCCCCTCCCCCCTGAAAGGTGCCGATTGTGGCGCCGGAGGGGGGGGGGATTCCGATGAGCGGAGGTCCATTTTAGGGTGGACCTCCGCTTTAAGTTGTCATTTTTTCCCACAATTCTTTGCAAAATTACGATTTTTTTTTTCCCACAAAATTTTCATTGTAATAGCTTATTTCTCCCACACGGAATGTGCATACCACAAATAACACCCCAAAATACATTCTCCTACTCCTCCTGAGTATAACGATACCACATGTGTGAGACTTTCGCACAGCCTGACCACATACAGAGGCCTAATTTTGAAGTAGCACCTTCAGGCATTCTAGGAGCATAAATTACACATTTCATTTCTCAACCACCTATTACAGTTTTGAAGGCCCTGGAACACCAGGGCAATGGAAATGTCCAGAAAATTACCCCATTTTGGAAAGCTAACACCCCAACGTATAATCTATGAGGCATAATGAGTCTTTTCAATGGTTCATTTTTTTCCAGAAGTTTTCGGAAAATGTGGAAAAAAATGAAAACGCATTTTTTTTACACAAAGTTGTCCGTTTATAAGATATTTCCAACGCATAGCATTTACATAGCAAAAATAACACCCCAAAATACATTCTCCTACTCCTCCTGAGTATAACGATACCACATGTGTGAGACTTTCGCACAGCCTGACCACATACAGAGGCCTAATTTTGAAGTAGCACCTTCAGGCATTCTAGGAGCATAAATTACACATTTCATTTCTCAACCACCTATTACAGTTTTGAAGGCCCTGGAACACCAGGGCAATAGAAACGTCCAGAAAATGACCCCATTTTGGAAAGCTAACACCCCAACGTATAATCTATGAGGCATAATGAGTCTTTTCAATGGTTCATTTTTTTCCAGAAGTTTTCGGAAAATGTGGAAAAAAATGAAAACGCATTTTTTTTTACACAAAGTTGTCCGTTTATAAGATATTTCCAACGCATAGCATTTACATAGCAAAAATAACACCCCAAAATACATTCTCCTACTCCTCCTGAGTATAACGATACCACATGTGTGAGACTTTCGCACAGCCTGACCACATACAGAGGCCTAATTTTGAAGTAGCACCTTCAGGCATTCTAGGAGCATAAATTACACATTTCATTTCTCAACCACCTATTACAGTTTTGAAGGCCCTGGAACACCAGGGCAATGGAAACGTCCAGAAAATGACCCCATTTTGGAAAGCTAACACCCCAACGTATAATCTATGAGGCATAATGAGTCTTTTCAATGGTTCATTTTTTTCCAGAAGTTTTTGGAAAATGTGGAAAAAAATGAAAACGCATTTTTTTTACACAAAGTTGTCCGTTTATAAGATATTTCCAACGCATAGCATTTACATAGCAAAAATAACACCCCAAAATACATTCTACTACTCCTACTGAGTATGGCAATACCACATGTGTGAGACGTTTACACAGCCTGGCCACATACAGAGGCGCAACATGCAAGAAACACCGTCGGCGTTCCAGGGACACATAGCCTGCACATACCAAGAATTACACCCCCAAATACATTATGCTGAGCAAAGGGTAAAGAAAAGATTACCTGTGGTTTTAGAAGCGCAGTTGTCCACAGGAGGATATCACTGGTCCAGGCAGCAGGCAGGGACTTGGTCAGCAACAGCGAACACAGTTTTTTAGGCAGCAGGCAGGGATACTGTCCATATTACAGTCCAGGGTCAGTGCAGAGATGTCAGCAGTGCCAAAAATATTGGTCCTGGTAGTAGGCAGGTCCTTGTGGTGTGGTCAGTGCGGCATGATGGCAGTAAGTCCTACAGGCAGCAGACAGAAGTAGAGCCTCGTTCAGGACAGAATGGGGATAGGGGTAGAGGCTTCTCCCTCCCAAATCTCTTTGAAGCCTCCGAGTCTCCAGACCCTAATCTAGGAATAAGAAAACAAAGAAAATTGTTTTCTTCTTCCAGAAAAACTATACTGGAGCCCCTCACATATGTGAGACCCCGTGTTGAATCCCACTAGTCCAGTTGCAGAATACAAGATCAGTCCAAGAGGCAGGCAAATATCGTGGTCAAACAGTCCAGGGTCAGATCCAGATCAGGCAGAGGTATGTACAGAATCGTTAGGCAGAAGCATGGTCGAATAACAGTCCAGGGTCAGTTCCAGATCAGGCAGCGGTATGTACAGAATCGGCAGGCATAAGAGTGGTCAAATAACAAGCCAGGGTCAGTTACAGAGCAGGCAGTGGCATAAGGGGTGTGAAGGTGTATGAAGGCAGGAACTGAGGATTATGTTTACCATACTTCACAAAAAATTTACTGAAGTATGGTAACGCCGAAAACAGTCGCCTATACAGAGGCCTGGTTGGGAAGACATTGTGCACAATAATAAGATGTGTCTCTTCTGACTCCTGCTCTGGTACACACCTTACATCTTTTTTGGCGTCTTTGGCCTGTTGGTTTGGGGGGGATTTTATCCGGAAAGTGGCGCTCGGAGAGTCGACTAACAACGTCTGATCTGATATTTTCTGGTGGGCCGTTTGGGAAAATAAGGGCAGTGAAGACTTCCTCCTGGTAGCCAAAGAAACGTTTGGGGTTTTGGGTGGCGTTGCAGTAAATGACATATGAATTATAAATGGCCAATTGAAAAAAATAAATTGCTACTTTTTTGTACCAATGGTATGTCCATCTTGTGACAAGATATGGTTCCATCATTTGGTCGTTGAAGTCGACTCCTCCCATGAACAAATTATATTCGGAAATGCATTTGGGTTTCTTTACGGGGCCATTCCTTCTGGGGATTTCCACAAAGGTATCGTTGTGGATAGAAGATAACATGTATACATCCCTTCTGTCCCTCCACTTCACTGCCAGAACCTCCTTGTTTCTTAGACTTGTGGTTTCTCCTTTCCGCAGCTTCTTGTTCACCAGACTTTGAGGAAAGCCCTTCCGATTCTTTTTTACAGTGCCACATGCTGGCGTCTTCTTCCGGTGAAGGTTGTGGAACAGGGGCAGAGATGTGTAGAAGTTATCTACATAGAGGTGGTAGCCTTTATCCAGTAGGGGGTATATGAGGTCCCAAACAATTTTTCCGCTGGATCCCAAGACAGATCCCGGACAATTAGGGGGCTGTAGCTGGGTGTCCTTCCCTTCGTACACCTTGAATGAATATGTGTACCCTGTGGCTCGGTCGCATAATTTGTAGACCTTCACCCCATAGCGGGCCCTTTTGCTGGGCATAAATTGCTTCATTCTAAGCCTGCCACTAAATTTAATAAGGGACTCATCCACACATATGTGTTGGTCCGGGGTAAACAATTTGGGGAATATTTCTGAAAAAATAATTTAGTATTGGTCGAATTTTGTAAAGCCGGTCATAATTTGGATCATTTCGTGGAAGGCACTGGGAATTGTCACTGAAATGTAGGAACCTCAGGATCATCTGATACCTGGTTCTGGGCATTACCGCGGAGAAGAGCGGTGAGTGGTGGAGGGGGTGGGTTGACCAGTAGGTACGTAATTGATTTTTTTTGTTGAGTCCCATATTAAATGTGAGGCCTAAAAAAACCTTGAACTCCTCCACCGTTAGGTCTCTCCATTCGTAGGGACAGGCATAATAGGAGGTCGGATTTTGAAAAATAAATTGTTGTGCATACAGGTTGCACTGGGCCACAATTGACGCCAACATGTCCTCTGTAAAAATTCAATTAAAAAAATCTATAGGGCTAAAATTCTCCATGTCCACCTGGACTCCTGGCTGGGCGGTGAAAGGGGGAACATTGGCCTCTCCTGAATTAGGAGGAAGCCACAAGGGGTTCTGAAGGGCATAGGGAAGGCCAGCATGGCTCCTAACCCTTTGGGGCTGAGATGACACCCCACTGGTACTTGGCCTTTCTTGCTGGGGCACTGCGGGGCTGGTGGACGGCATTGCGGTGCTGGTGGACAGCACTGCGGTGCTGGTGGACGACACTTCGGTGCTGGTGGACGGCACTGCCTCACTAGAACGCCTTCGCTTGATGGGCCGGATATCTTCCTCCTCGGATTCAGTCAGCGTTTCACTGCTGAGGACTGGCTCATAATTTACGTCGGCTTCAGAATCCGAATCCGAAAAGGAATCTGAAGAGAGCTCCCCGTTGCTCTCGTCGGCCGTGGAAATAATTTGGTACGCCTCCTCAGCGGAAAAGACACGTTTAGCCATGGTAGCACTGATGGGCACTGATGAGGTGGCACAGATGGGCGCTTTTGAGGTGGCACAGATGGGCGGTTTTGAGGTGGCACAAATGGGCACTGATGGGTCGGCACAGATGTGCACTGATTTATTGCACAGATGTGCAGATTTATTGCACGGATGTGCACTGATGAGGCGGCAGATGGGCACTTCTGAGGCGGCAGATGGGCACTGCTGAGGCAGCAGATGGGCACTGCTGAGGCGGCACAGATGGGCACTGCTGAGTCGGCACAGATGGGCACTGCTGAGGCGGCAGATGGGCACTGATGGGTCGGCACAGATGTGCACAGATTTATTGCACGGATGTGCACTGATGAGGCAGCAGATGGGCACTGCTGAGGCGGCAGATGGGCACTGCTGAGGCAGCAGATGGGCACTGCTGAGGCGGCAGATGGGCACTGCTGAGTCGGCACAGATGGGCACTGCTGAGTCGGCAGATGGGCACTGATGGGTCGGCACAGATGTGCACTGATTTATTGCACGGATGTGCACTGATGAGGCAGCAGATGGGCACAGATGGGAACTGCTGAGGCGGCACAGATGGGCACTGCTGAGGCGGCACAGATGGGCACTGCTGAGGCGGCACAGATGGGCACTGCTGAGGCACAAATGGGCACCGATTGGTACAGATGGGCACCGATTGGCACTGGCGGGCACTGGCGGGCACTGGCGGTGCACAGATGGGCACTGGCGGTCACTGGCGGGCACTGGCGGTGCACAGATGGAGCACTGGCGGTGCACAGGTGGGCACTGGCGGTGCACAGGTGGGCACAGGTGGGCACAGGTGGGCACAAGTGGGCACAGGTGGGCACAGGTGGGGTAGATCTGGGCACAGGTGGGGTAGATCTGGGTACTGGCAGGGTAGATCTGGGCACTGGCATTGTTTATATTGGCACTGGCAGGGTTTATGTTTGTACAGAACAATCACTCACTGTTATCAGTCTCCTCACACGCTATCGCTGTGTGAGGAGACACATTCGGCAATGGGTGATGATCTCATTTGTTTACATTTGAGATCATCACCCATTGGAGGCGGCGATCGCGCTGTAAACGGCCGCTGTGATTGGCCGTTTACAGCGATCTGTGATTGGCTGTGTCCAGGGGACACGGCCAACACAGATTTTCCCTGATGCGCGCTCCCGGGAGCGCGCGGGGAGCTCTTAAAGGGGACGACGTCAATAGACGTAGTCCCGAAAATTGAGATCCGCGCTGTAGCCGTCATTTGACTATAGCGCGGATCTCAAGTGGTTAAAAATGCCTAAGCATATACAGTATATAGTACACCATCCCAGGGAAAACCTACTATCAGTGGTAATGATGTAATTTTAGTTATTAAAATACAGTAACCAAGATTAGTAAAATAAGAAACAGTTTTTAATAGTGGTGGCATAGCCCCTAAATTCATCCATATACACATACAAATATATATTTCTAGGAGAGAGGCTCTGGGTATGGTATCTCAATCCTATACCAAGATTAAATATAAAAGATAAAATTATAATATATAAATCCAGACACAGCTACAGAGAGGCGACCCAAATCCCCAAATCCCTCTTTTGCACGTACAAGTATTCAAAAAGCAAAAATCTGCATATTTGAATACTGTGGATTTTTTCATATCGGTGCCATTGGCAGCCATGTAAACGAGTACGTAACTTCTGAGTTACTACATTGGAGACTCGATTGAAGCCGATTCTGGCTTTGTTTGCGGACTGGAGAACCGGCCGAAGTGGTAGAAAGCGACGGGCGGGGGGCTTGTCGTATCCTCTCCCACTCCTTATGATGACAGCTGAGCAGCTTCGGAGCCACATCGGTTGTTATCATAGCAAAGCCAACCACCAGATCTAAAAAGAGGTACCGGGGTGACGGCTGCAGCTGCTTATCACCCTGGTACAAACACTTCCTCAAAGCGCTGTACAGATACATTATTTTGCGGGAAGTGGTATGCTACAGGACTTATTTGGGCTTTAATTTTTTTTTTTTTATTCCCTTGCACAGTGTGCCATTTATTGACTGAGAACAATCAGCTAATCTCTTAGCCAGAGAATGGATGGCAGAGGATTATCACCCGGGTTTGGCAGCACAGCAGAAGCCAGATGTCGTAAAACTGGAAAAACAAAACAAATAAGAACAAAATAAATTATTTGAAAGTGCCCATAATGGTGTTCAAATCACACTTGTGAGGTATCGCCGCAATCCTCACATTGAGAGAAATAATTATAGCAAAAGATCTCTTCTGTAACTCTAAACTGGTAATCATAAAACAAAAATCCCATGCTCATCTATAGTGATTTTCTAAGTACCGTAGTTTCCTGCCAAGAGCGTTTGCCATTTTAAACCATAACATGTTCGATATCTATTTACTTTGAGTAACATCGTCTATCACAATATCCCCAAAAATTGGGCTAAATAAATTTACTGTAAATTTTCTTTTTTAATTCTGTAAATTTTTCCCCAAAAATTGCTTTTGAAAGGCCGCTGTGCAAATACTTATATATATATATATATATATATATATATATATATATATATATATATATATATATATATATATATATATACATACACACATATATATATATATTTATTTATGGTTCAGAGCCCTATGGCCGGTACGCATAAGGATGACAAACAGGGTTAACATAAACTTACCGCTTGAAATGAACCTGAAAGTGTGCCTTGGTCTAACTTACGGTATACCAAAATAAGGGGGCATACCCTCGATAAGAAATGAGGATTAATGAAATGAAGATGAAATGAAGTGAAATGAATACTCTCGTGAGGAGTATGATGCTTTGAGAAATGCCCTAAAAAGGGGATGGGAGGGTGGGTATCGCGCACAGGAACAGACAAGGAACACAGCCGAACGGGCTGGTTAAATACCCCTCCGGGCTCCTCCCATAATTTCAGGCCACCATACTGGCCTTCTTATTTATGGTTCAGAGCCCTATGGCCGGTATGGATAAGGATGACAAACAGGGTTAACATAAACTTACCACTTGAAATGGACCTGAAAGTGTGCCTTGGTCTAACGTACGGTATACCTAAATAAGGGGGCAAAAACATACAGGTAGGGATTGTGCTTTATTGATTTAACTTAGCTACTCAGTGAGCTTGACGAAGGCCTGGGCCATCTCCACTTGTGGATTAGGGATATAGCGGGACTTCCACCTGCCCAGTCTTTTGATCACGTGATCCGGGATTCCTTGATGGGAGGCTGTAGAGGCTGCCCCGATGCGGAATGAATGTCCAGAGTACTGAGCCGGGTTGAGGTGGAGGATACGTAGCAGTATTCTAACATGTTCCATGAACCGGGCCGCGCTTAGGGGCTTGGCATGGAACGGCAGGAGTGGACTAGTGTCTGGTTGATCGGCCAGGAGGGACCATAGGTGGGCAAGAGTGGAGACTGGACACCAGCTATTATTGGTTTTATAGTAGTGAATGTCCATACCAGAGCCAATCTGCTGTGTTTTGGAGACTGCCAGATGTAAGGTAAAATGATCTTCGCAACGGACCAGGTGGTGTTTGAGAAGCGTGCGTTCTGTGGGGCTGCTACAGGTGAATTCACCTGGCCGTAAGAAGCCATAGAAGGCCAGATGTATGGCTGCCTGTAAGGCCGCGTACACACGGGCGGACTGTTCGCTCAACTTTGTCTGCTGAACAGTGTTTCAGCGGACAGTCCGCTCGTGTGTGGGGCTTCAGCGGACAGTTTCAGCGGACAGTTTGACGAACAAAGTTTTTCGGAAATTCCGAAAAACTGTCCGCTGAAACTTGGTTTGAGCGGACAGTCCGCCCGTGTGTAGGCCACTTTCGAAATGAGCAAACTGTTCCCGCTCGGAGGAAAGTCTGCTCATTTCGAGCGCATCTCCAGGTAGGCGGGGCCCGCGAAGGAGACGTCGCGGGCCCCGCCGCCTGGTATGGACTTAAAGGGGAACCCCAACGCCGAAAAAAATCGGCGTGGGGGTCCCCCCAAAGTCCACAACAGACCCTTGTCTGAGCACGCTACCCGGCCGGCCAGGAAAGGGGGGCGAGCGAGTGCGCCCCCCCTCCCGAGCCGTACCAGGCCGCGTGCCCTCAACATGGGGGGTGCCTTGGGGAAGGGGGGGCCGCGCGGCCCCCCCACCCCAAAGCACCTTGTCCCCATGTTGATGAGGACAAGGGCCTCTTCCCGACAACCCTGGCCGTTGGTTGTCGGGGTCTGCGGGCGGGGGGCTTATCGGAATCCGGGAGCCCCCTTTAATAAGGGGGCCCCCGGATACCGGCCCCCCACCCTATGTGAATGAGTATGGGGTACAATGTACCCCTACCCATTCACCTGTAAAATAAAAGTACCCCAAAAAAAAACACAACACACAAGATAAAATATTTTATTGCACAGCTCTGGGGGTCTTCCGTCTTCGGGGGTCTTCTCGCCGGACTCCTCCGCTATCTTCTTGTAGCTCTTTTGCTAGCGGAGGAGTCCGGCTTTCTTCCTCCCCGCCGCCGGCCTCTTCTCCCGACTTCGGGGGTCTTGTCCCCCTCTTCGGTTCTTCTGCCGGGCCACCGCGCCTTCTTATAGCTCTTTTGCAGGCGGTGGCCCGGTCTTCTGTCGCCGCCGCCTTCCGTTCTTCTGCCGGGCCACTGCGCCTTCTTATAGCTCTTTTAGAGGCGGTGGCCCGGTCTTCTGTCGCCGCTGTCGCCTTCCGGTCGCCTTCCGTTCTTCTTCTTGTTCTTCTTCTTCTTCTCCAGGAGATGTTGACACGTCGCTCTCTCCGGCCGGAATGCCAGAGCCGCGCTGTGCGGCCACTTATATAGTGACAATGGGGCGGTGTCACATGGTATATGTCACATGGGTTGGTCACATGGGTTGATGTCACATGGGGACTATGACATCGTAAGGGGGCGGGGTCACCATGTGACCAACCCATGTGACATATACCATGTGACACCGCCCCATTGTCACTATATAAGTGGCCGCACAGCGCGGCTCTGGCATTCCGGCCGGAGAGAGCGACGTGTCAACATCTCCTGGAGAAGAAGAAGAAGAACGGAAGGCGACCGGAAGGCGACAGCGGCGACAGAAGACCGGGCCACCGCCTCTAAAAGAGCTATAAGAAGGCGCGGTGGCCCGGCAGAAGAACGGAAGGCGGCGGCGACAGAAGACCGGGCCACCGCCTGCAAAAGAGCTATAAGAAGGCGCGGTGGCCCGGCAGAAGAACCGAAGAGGGGGACAAGACCCCCGAAGTCGGGAGAAGAGGCCGGCGGCGGGGAGGAAGAAAGCCGGACTCCTCCGCTAGCAAAAGAGCTACAAGAAGATAGCGGAGGAGTCCGGCGAGAAGACCCCCGAAGACGGAAGACCCCCGGAGCTGTGCAATAAAATATTTTATCTCGTGTGTTGTGTTTTTTTTTTGGGTACTTTTATTTTACAGGTGAATGGGTAGGGGTACATTGTACCCCATACTCATTCACATAGGGTGGGGGGCCGGTATCCGGGGGCCCCCTTATTAAAGGGGGCTCCCGGATTCCGATAAGCCCCCCGCCCGCAGACCCCGACAACCAACGGCCAGGGTTGTCGGGAAGAGGCCCTTGTCCTCATCAACATGGGGACAAGGTGCTTTGGGGTGGGGGGGCCGCGCGGCCCCCCCTTCCCCAAGGCACCCCCCATGTTGAGGGCACGCGGCCTGGTACGGCTCGGGAGGGGGGGCGCGCTCGCTCGCCCCCCCTTTCCTGGCCGGCCGGGTAGCGTGCTCGGACAAGGGTCTGTTGTGGACTTTGGGGGGACCTCCACGCTGATTTTTTTCGGCGTTGGGGTTCCCCTTTAAGTACATTCCAGGCGGCGGAGCCCGCGACGTCTCCGTCGCGGGCCCCGCCTACCTGCACACGCGCTCGAAATGAGCGGACTGTTGCCTCGTGTGTGGGCGAGTCCGTTCATTTCAAAAGTTGCGCGGACTTAGTACGACGAACAAAGTTTGCCGTATTTGTCCGCTCAAAAAGTGCCGTGTGTGGGCGTGTTCGTTCATTCAAAAGTTTGAGCGGACTGTTTGACGAACTTAGTTTCGGCAGACAGTCCCCGCGTGTCTACGCGGCCTAAGACTACACTAGGATGTAGTCCAAAAGGTGACGTGGCCAGGATGTCTGACATATTCCTGAAAATGTCTCCTGTGATAGGCAGGCGTTTGGTGCTGATCACTGGCCGATGCCTCTGGATGCCACGCAAGACGGCTCGTACAGCATGGTAGGAGAACAATGAGGGTTCAGAAGGGTTTTGGAGCAACGTAAAATGTTGAATACTGGCTAGATACAACCGGATCGTATTGTGAGATAAGGTGAGTTCTGAATGGCAGTAGGTGATAAAGGCCAGGACTTGTTTGATGCGGGATGTCTCTGTACGGTGGCGTGCCAAAAAATGGTTGAAGGCCCTCCAGGCCGTCTGGTAGGCCTTGAGGGTGTTGCGTGAGAGGGAAAGGTTGATGAGGTCTGTTGCTGCTAGAAGGTGTGGGGCTGACATCGGTTCGGCTTCTGGTACCTGTTCAAAAAATGAAACGAGATTAAACCGAGAGAGAGCATCTGCTGCAGAATTGTGTCTACCGGGCATGAAGGAGCAGTAAACATTAAATTGATGTAGTAAGGAGAGCTGGACCAGCCGACGCAGGAAGGACATTATTTCTAGAGACCTGGACCTGCCTTTATTGATGATCTCCGCCGTGGCCAAATTGTCTGTTGAGAACGCCACGGTTTGATCCGACCAGCTGTGACCCCAGACATGTGCTGCTGATACTATGGGGTATATCTCAAACAGGGAGGATGTCTCGGAGAAACCGAGTATTGACAGAATTTGGGGAGGCCAGGGAGCTGTGAGCCATAGGTGGGCAAAAATTGCCGCGAAGCCCGTGGTGGCGGCAGCATCGGTCACCACCTGGGGTGAGAGGGAAGACACCAAGTAAATAAACAGGGATACGCCATTCCAAGATGACAGAAATTCCTCCCACATGAAGAGATCCGCCACAGCTGTGGCATCAAGACTGAGGACCTGCTACAGATCCTGGGTGTGGGACAGTAGCACTAGCAGGCGGGACACAAAGGAGCGACCCTGGGGGATGATGCGCATGGCAAAGTTTAACATGCCGAGAAGAGACTGCAACTGTTTCTTGGTGCATGACTGGGAGCGGGTGAAGTCCCTCAGGACGGTCCTGATGCGAGATAGTTTATCCGTGGGGAGGCTGGCCTGCATGGTGTTGGTATCCAAATTAACCCCGAGAAAAGTGATGGACTGTGCTGGACCTATCTCTGCAATAGGGATATTTAGATTACGAAAACTACCCTCAATCTATCCAAGTCCCCTGGCGGTGAGCCGGGTGGCTCGATCAACAGGAAGTCGTCCAGATAGTGTATAACTTCCTGACATCGGGCTACGTGTAGCAGGACCCACTTAAGTGCCTGAGCAAATGTATCAAAGAGCCAGGGACTGCTCTTAGACCCGAAGGTCAGCTTGGTTGTAAAATAATAGAGGTCCCTCCACTTGATGCCGTGCCAGCACCAAAGGGACGGGTGGATCGGGAGGAGCTTAAAAGCATCCGCAATATCAGCCTTAGAGAGCCAGGTGCCCGTGCCTGTCTTGAGTATGGCCTGGATAGTCATGTCCACAGAGGCGTATTTAAGTGAAAACTCCTCGGAGGGGATGAGGGAATTAAGACTGGGGATAGAAGAGGAATGAGGCGCTGACAAGTCGTACACCAATCTCAATTTATTTGAAAATGTACCCTTAACAAGCCCGATAGGGCTAACTCTCCAGGTGTTGAAGGGGGGCTGGGTGAAAGGGCCTATCATAAAGTCCCGATCTAGCTCGGCTTGCAGGAGCTGGTCAATGGCTGGTTTGTCAAAGGTCGCTGATCATAGGTTCTGGCACTCATGCGTAACATGGGGGAGAGATATGAGACCCGTATGGAAGCCTTGAGTATAGCCTTGAGCAAGTTAGACGGACAGCATTGGAGTGGGGTGACCTGCCAGGTAGAAGCTGAGCCAAGAGACGTCGACCCGGCTTAGTCATGTCTTTTTAAGTTGTTTCACCTCGCATATGAGCCTGGGATGAGCCCTTTGGCACAGGGTGCAGATATGGAGCAGCCGGCATTGGCTGAAGTTGCATGAGCCGTAATTGTAATTGTTACAGATCGCCGCGTCACCTACGGTTTTGACCGGACGCCCAAACCTGTCTACCTGAGGTAGGCGTGCGGGGGCCTGTTGACCCTGAGCGGTACCCTAGGTTGAAGGGTTCTCTGAGGGGCGAACTGCTGATGAGCTGGCGCACCAGGTGGCGGTGTGGGTGGCTGACTGACAAATTGCACAGAGGGGAGAATATAAGCCCGCAAAGTGGCGGCAGAACAACTCCGTGTCCATGATGCTCCAGTCAGTCGGCATCTGAAACTGAAGGAGTCTAGCGGCTGCTTTGGCAGAGAAAGAGCGGCGGTAGTCGTAAAACCCAAAGCCACCGTATTTGTAGCCCAGGTCCACAACTGTGTGGAGGTACCGGTCCAGCTCCTCCCTCCTGTTGGGGGAGGCTGAGCAGACGACGTCCCTCAACATGCCAAAGGCCAAGGTGAATTCTATAACAGAAAGTTTCCATGATAGAGGCCCGGATCGCCATGCCGTAATGTTGCGACTGAGCACGAAACGGACTCTGGAGCATGTACTGAAATGAGGCCTGTCCTGGGGCACGCCGAGACGAATTAGTGAACAAGCGTGACTATTTGTGTCGGAACATGATAGGTGAAACGAAATGATACCCATGACAAAGACAAGGATCAATGGCTGCGCTCATTATTTGATAGTGAACCCTGTCTCTGGAGCATGTACTGAAATGAGGCCAAGCAGCTGGGCACACCGGAACAAATCGGTGCATGCTAACTGCGACAGGATTCGAATCGGAGTGTAATAAGTTACATGCCATGACAGAGACCGGAATCAACGACTGGCCCAACGATTCAGTAAAGAATCCGTCTTTGGAGCATGTACAGAAAAGAGGTCAAACAACTGGGCGTACCGAGGCGAATCGGTGCATCGGTAGAATGCGACTGGATTCGTAACGGGGCGTAATAAGTGACCAGAAATGATATGCCATGACAAAGACAAGAATCGAAAACTATGCCTGAACCTGCGAATGATTCTCTCTCTGGAGCATGTACTGAAATGAGGCCGACAACTGGGGCCCACCGGAGCGAATCGGTGCATCGGAGATGCGACTAGATTCGAATCGGAGCGCAACTCGTGACCGAAATGAAATGAAATTAAATGATTATGAAATGATTGAAATGATCCGAACTTGATTAGAACTTAGAACATCTGTTTGAAAATTTTCAAAATTATCCGAACGATTTGGGATGTTTGGTAGAGACTAGGGATGAGCTTCGTGTTCGAGTCGAACGCATGTTCGACTCGAACATCGGTCGTTCGTGCGTTCGCCGAATTCCGAACGTTTGGGCCGTTCGCGGCAAAATTCGTGTGGCCCACAATGCACTGCGATGGCGCAATGCATTGCTGTCTCACGATTGGCCAAGCATGCACTGTGACCCCGCATGCTTGGCCAATCGCAGCGCCAGTAGCGGGAAGAGCAATGGTTGGCCACAGGCATCCTGCCTGTGGCCAATCATAGCTCAGACTGTGTAGTGCACGCCCCACACTATATAAAGCTGCCTTTCAGGCGGCCTCGTGTAGTGTTTGTTAGCATCTGAAGCAGTGGGTGTTCTGTGTACCTTCAACACAGTTACACACCAATCGTTTTTGGCTGATTTACTATTTTGCTCTTGTGTAGTGGTTACTGTCTGTGCCCTGACCGCAGTATACACCACTATATTCACCTCACCTATATAGCTAGTGATCTAGCTTTAATAATAGAGCTTGCAGTCAGTAGTGTTAGTGCGTGCTGTCTGCGTGCTCTGTACCCAGTACATACCACTATATACACCTACATAGCTGTTCTCTATTTGAGCCCGATTGTCATTTGCTGGAGTTATTGGAAGTTGTGTGTGCCTCCAGCACAGCACAGTATACATCTGTATATACCCCTTTAACTCTGCTGTTTTCTTGTTATTGTCTGCGTGCCCTGACCGCAGTATACACCGTGATATTCACCTCACCTATATAGCTAGTGGTCCATCTTTAACAATAGAGCTTGCAGTCAGCAGTGTCACTCAGGAGATAGTGCGTGCTGTGTGCCTGCTCTGTACCCAGTACATACCGCTATTATCCACCTACATAGCTGTTCTCTATTTGGGCCCGATTGGCATCTGCTGGAGTTATTGGAAGTTGTGTGTGCTTCCAGCACAGCACAGTATACATCTGTATATACCCCTTTAACTCTGCTGTTTTCTGGTTATTGTCTGCGTGCCCTGACCGCAGTATACACCGTGATATTCACCTCACCTATATAGCTAGTGGTCCATCTTTAACAATAGAGCTTGCAGTCAGCAGTGTCACTCAGGAGATAGTGCGTGCTGTGTGCCTGCTCTGTACCCAGTACATACCGCTATTATCCACCTACATAGCTGTTCTCTATTTGGGCCCGATTGACATCTGCTGGAGTTATTGGAAGTTGTGTGTGCTTCCAGCACAGCACAGTATACATCTGTATATACCCCTTTAACTCTGCTGTTTTCTGGTTATTGTCTGCGTGCCCTGACCGCAGTATACACCGTGATATTCACCTCACCTATATAGCTAGTGGTCCATCTTTAACAATAGAGCTTGCAGTCAGCAGTGTCACTCAGGAGATAGTGCGTGCTGTGTGCCTGCTCTGTACCCAGTACATACCGCTATTATCCACCTACATAGCTGTTCTCTATTTGGGCCCGATTGGCATCTGCTGGAGTTATTGGAAGTTGTGTGTGCTTCCAGCACAGCACAGTATACGTCTGTATATACCCCTTTAACTCTGCTGTTTTCTGGTTATTGTCTGCGTGCCCTGACCGAAGTATACACCGTGATATTCACCTCACCTATATAGCTAGTGGTCCATCTTTAACAATAGAGCTTGCAGTCAGCAGTGTCACTCAGGAGATAGTGCGTGCTGTGTGCCTGCTCTGTACCCAGTACATACCGCTATTATCCACCTACATAGCTGTTCTCTATTTGGGCCCGATTGACATCTGCTGGAGTTATTGGAAGTTGTGTGTGCTTCCAGCACAGCACAGTATACATCTGTATATACCCCTTTAACTCTGCTGTTTTCTGGTTATTGTCTGCGTGCCCTGACCGCAGTATACACCGTGATATTCACCTCACCTATATAGCTAGTGGTCCATCTTTAACAATAGAGCTTGCAGTCAGCAGTGTCACTCAGGAGATAGTGCGTGCTGTGTGCCTGCTCTGTACCCAGTACATACCGCTATTATCCACCTACATAGCTGTTCTCTATTTGGGCCCGATTGGCATCTGCTGGAGTTATTGGAAGTTGTGTGTGCTTCCAGCACAGCACAGTATACATCTGTATATACCCCTTTAACTCTGCTGTTTTCTGGTTATTGTCTGCGTGCCCTGACCGAAGTATACACCGTGATATTCACCTCACCTATATAGCTAGTGGTCCATCTTTAACAATAGAGCTTGCAGTCAGCAGTGTCACTCAGGAGATAGTGCGTGCTGTGTGCCTGCTCTGTACCCAGTACATACCGCTATTATCCACCTACATAGCTGTTCTCTATTTGGGCCCGATTGGCATCTGCTGGAGTTATTGGAAGTTGTGTGTGCTTCCAGCACAGCACAGTATACATCTGTATATACCCCTTTAACTCTGCTGTTTTCTGGTTATTGTCTGCGTGCCCTGACCGAAGTATACACCGTGATATTCACCTCACCTATATAGCTAGTGGTCCATCTTTAACAATAGAGCTTGCAGTCAGCAGTGTCACTCAGGAGATAGTGCGTGCTGTGTGCCTGCTCTGTACCCAGTACATACCGCTATTATCCACCTACATAGCTGTTCTCTATTTGGGCCCGATTGGCATCTGCTGGAGTTATTGGAAGTTGTGTGTGCTTCCAGCACAGCACAGTATACATCTGTATATACCCCTTTAACTCTGCTGTTTTCTGGTTATTGTCTGCGTGCCCTGACCGAAGTATACACCGTGATATTCACCTCACCTATATAGCTAGTGGTCCATCTTTAACAATAGAGCTTGCAGTCAGCAGTGTCACTCAGGAGATAGTGCGTGCTGTGTGCCTGCTCTGTACCCAGTACATACCGCTATTATCCACCTACATAGCTGTTCTCTATTTGGGCCCGATTGGCATCTGCTGGAGTTATTGGAAGTTGTGTGTGCTTCCAGCACAGCACAGTATACATCTGTATATACCCCTTTAACTCTGCTGTTTTCTGGTTATTGTCTGCGTGCCCTGACCGAAGTATACACCGTGATATTCACCTCACCTATATAGCTAGTGGTCCATCTTTAACAATAGAGCTTGCAGTCAGCAGTGTCACTCAGGAGATAGTGCGTGCTGTGTGCCTGCTCTGTACCCAGTACATACCGCTATTATCCACCTACATAGCTGTTCTCTATTTGGGCCCGATTGACATCTGCTGGAGTTATTGGAAGTTGTGTGTGCTTCCAGCACAGCACAGTATACATCTGTATATACCCCTTTAACTCTGCTGTTTTCTGGTTATTGTCTGCGTGCCCTGACCGCAGTATACACCGTGATATTCACCTCACCTATATAGCTAGTGGTCCATCTTTAACAATAGAGCTTGCAGTCAGCAGTGTTACTCAGGAGATAGTGCGTGCTGTGTGCCTGCTCTGTACCCAGTACATACCGCTATTATCCACCTACATAGCTGTTCTCTATTTGGGCCCGATTGACATCTGCTGGAGTTATTGGAAGTTGTGTGTGCTTCCAGCACAGCACAGTATACATCTGTATATACCCCTTTAACTCTGCTGTTCTATAAAAAAGGCATCTGCAGGAGTTAGTGGGTGTTGTGTGCCTCCAGCACAATATAAACTACCCAACTACTGTTTTACCCAACTCCCTTCAGGCCATTACCATGTCTGGAAGGCCAGCAAGGAGAGGCAGACAGGCGCGAGCCGATAAAAGAGGGCAAGCAGGCTCTGTGTCTAGAGACAACAGTGCTGGTCGGGGACGCGGTGCATTGTCATCAGCACGTGGCCATGGGACATGCTTGTCCTTCTTTTCTGCAGCTGGACATGTTGAACCGCAACATGCCAACGACTTGGTAGAGTGGATGACCAAGCCCTCTTCATCCTCCTCATCCTCTCTCACCCAGTCTCAGGGTAGTAGAAAAGCAGCTGCTAACACATCGTCGTCCCTCCTCTCAATGTCATCATCAGTGACTCCTTCCCTAGACCCACCACGTCCTCCTGAGGAGTCTCCTGAACTCTTTGAGCACAGTGTTGGGTACATGCTCCAGGAGGATGCCCAGTGTTTGGTGGGCTCTGATGATGACACTCAGCTAGAGGAAGGCAGTAGCATGAGCACAGAGAGAGGGGATGCTCAAGAAGGACAGCAATCTGGCAGTCATGTTCCACAAGCTGCAGCATACTGCCAGGTTTGCTACAGCGATGAAGAGGGAGGGGATGATGAGGGCACTGACTCCACGTGGGTGCCTGGAAGGAGGGAGGAGGAGGAGGAGGAGGAGGAGGCACATGTCCAACGAGGCAGGATGCCCTCCGGGGGCCAGCTTAGGGGCAGCACACCGACTGAATCACACCGCAGAGCTCCGCCTGCGCAGAGCGCTTCCTCTGCGCGTTATTCTAAAAGTTCTTTGGTGTGGGCCTTTTTTGAGACGAGTGCATCAGATCGCACCGCTGCTATTTGCAACATATGTCTCAAGCGTATCTCACGTGGCCAAAACATCAGCCGCTTGGGCACCAAATGCTTGACCAGACATATGTTGACCTGCCATGCAGCTCGTTGGCAAGCATACCTCAAAGACCCACACCAAAGAACAAAGCGGACCTCTCCTTGCTCCTCATCAGCTGGCATCTCCAACCCCACTAGACCTTCAGTCCTCTCTGAAACCTGCTCTGAGAGGAATGAAGGTGTAGAATTAGGTGTGTCACAGCCAAGTGCTTCCGGGAACTCTGCTAGTGGTACATCCACGTCCGATTATAGCAGACAAATGTCCCTGCCCCAGCTGCTGGACCGGCGGAAGAAATTTACTCCCAGCCATCCACATGCCCAGCGGTTGAATGCTAGCTTGGCTAAATTGCTAGCACTTCAACTGCTGCCTTTTCAGTTGGTAGACTCGGCCCCCTTCCGTGAGTTTGTACAATGTGCGGTTCCTCAGTGGCAGGTCCCCAAACACCACTTTTTCTCACGGAAGGCAATTCCGGCTCTCTACCGGCATGTGGAAGGCAATGTCCTTGCCTCGCTGGACAGGGCGGTCAGCGGTAAGGTGCATATTACCGCTGACTCATGGTCCAGCAGGCATGGACAGGGACGTTACCTGTCTTTCACGGCCCATTGGGTCACTCTTCTGGCTGCTGGGAAGGATGCAGGACAAGGTGCAGTAGTATTGGAGGTTGTTCCGCCACCACGCCTCCAAAATGCTACTATTGGTTGTGACACACCTCTCTCCTCCACCCCCTCCTCTTCTTCTTCCTCCATGGCCTCTTCCAGTGCTCTGTCCTCAGAACCAGCGGTGCTCCGTAGGCGTTGCAGGGGCTACGCAAGTACGCAGGCAAAACGATGCCATGCCGTGCTTGCGCTGGTTTGTTTGGGGGACAGGAGCCACACTGGGGCGGATGTTTTGTCAGCTCTGCAGGGGCAGGCCGAGAGGTGGTTGAAGCCACGCCAGCTTAAGCCAGGAATGGTGGTTTGCGACAATGGCACCAACCTCCTCTCCGCCCTCCGACAGGGACAACTGACCCATGTGCCCTGTGTAGCTCACGTCCTTAACCTGGTGGTGCAGCGGTTCTTGGGCAGGTACCCCGGCTTACAGGATGTCCTGAAACAGGCCAGGAGAGTCTGTGTGCATTTCCGCCGATCATTTAATGCCTGTGCTCGGCTGGCTGAGCTCCAAAAGGAGTTGAACCTGCCCAAGAACCGCCTTATATGTGACATGCCCACCAGATGGAACTCAACATTGGCCATGCTGCAGCGGCTGCACACGCAGCAGAGGGCCATCAATGAGTACCTGTGCGACTACGGCACCAGGACAGGGTCAGGAGAGCTTGGTTTTTTCTCACCACGCCAGTGGGGCATGATCAGGGATGCATGCACTGTCCTGTCACCGTTTGAGGAGGCCACAAGGATGGTGAGCAGTGACAGTGCATGCATCAGTGACACTATACCTCTTGTCCACCTCTTGGAGCATACGCTGCGTGGAATAATGGACAGGGCACTTGAGGCAGAACAGAGGCAGGAAGAGGAGGACTTCCTTGCCTCTCAAGGCCCCCTTTATCCAGACAGTGTTCCTGCTGTGCCACCCATCACATAGGAAGAGGGTGAGGAGGAGGAAGAGGAGGAGGAGGATGATTGTGTCAGCATGGAGGTGGAGGCTGGCACTCAGCATCAGCAGCAGCAGTCTTATAGGGATGATTTACAGTCCCAAGAAACATGTGGACTTGTACGTGGCTGGGAGGAGGTAGCTGCGGATCATGTTGTCCTTAGTGACCCAGAGGACTCCGGACCGAATGCCTCAGCTAACCTACGCTGCATGGCCTCCCTGATCCTGCAAAGCCTGCGGAAGGATCCTCGTATTCTTCGGATCAAGGAGAGGGACCATTACTGGCTGGCCACTCTCCTTGATCCACGGTACAAGGGTAAGGTTGCCGACCTTATCTTGCCATCGCAGAGGGAGCAGAGGATGAGACATCTCCGGGAGGCCTTGCAGAAAGCTCTGTGCAACGCGTTCCCAGAGACTGGGAGGTCACAAACTCCTGGTCCTGGACAACGTGTTGCTGAGGCATCAGTCAGAAGGAGCGGTGGAGAAGGTGGCCGTCTGACTGATGCTTTCAGACAATTTTTTAGTCCGCAGCCCCAAGGTATGATTGGTTCCAGCACCCATCGCCAGCGTCTAATTTACATGGTGCAGGAATACCTAGGGGCAAGGTCAGACTTGGACACCTTTCCCACTGAAAATCCTCTGGCTTACTGGGTCTTGAGGATGGATCACTGGCCAGAGCTTGCACAGTATGCAATTGAGCTACTGGCCTGTCCTGCATCCAGCGTTCTTTCGGAACGCACCTTCAGTGCTGCTGGTGGCTTCGTTACCGATCACAGGGTGCGCCTGTCCACCGAATCAGTTGATCGACTGACCTTCATCAAGATGAATCAGTCTTGGATCACCCACAGCTACCAAGCACCTGAAGCTGATGTAACCGAATAATTTTTTTTGAAATACCACATCCCTTCAAGACTGCCTATGCTGATGCTGAGTGACTGTCCTGTTATGTTGATTGTCTATCCTCTTCCTCCTCCGCTGATATGTTGGAAGAACATTTTTGGTTCTGGGTGATGCCAGCAGCCCAATTTTTCTGCCCCTGTTTAACAGGGGCGTTTAAGTACACTTTTTGATGCAATGCTTTGCAGCAGGGCTAATTCCTGCAAAAAAAACTAGAGTATATGGCAGAGGTTGCAGTGTGATGGCACCAGTGCCTAAGGCCCAATTTTTCTGCCC
Organism: Lithobates pipiens; assembly: GCF_037356315.1. Taxonomy (NCBI): domain Eukaryota; kingdom Metazoa; phylum Chordata; class Amphibia; order Anura; family Ranidae; genus Lithobates; species Lithobates pipiens. The sequence goes on along the minus strand of NW_027507784.1, from coordinate 203,659,127 downwards.
CTGTTTAACAGGGGCGTTTAAGTAAAATTTTTGATGCAATGCTTTGCAGCAGGGCTAATTCCTGCAATAAAACTAGAGTGTATGGCAGAGGTTGCAGTGTGATGGCACCAGTGCCTAAGGCCCAATTTTTCTGCCCCTGTTTAACAGGGGCGTTTAAGTACAATTTTTGATGCAATGCTTTGCAGCAGGGCTAATTCCTGCAATAAAACTAGAGTGTATGGCAGAGGTTGCAGTGTGATGGCACCAGTGCCTAAGGCCCAATTTTTCTGCCCCTGTTTAACAGGGGCGTTTAAGTAAAATTTTTGATGCAATGCTTTGCAGCAGGGCTAATTCCTGCAAAAAAACTAGAGTGTATGGCAGAGGTTGCAGTGTGATGGCACCAGTGCCTAAGGCCCAATTTTTCTGCCCCTGTTTAACAGGGGCGTTTAAGTAAAATTTTTGATGCAATGCTTTGCAGCAGGGCTAATTCCTGCAAAAAAACTAGAGTGTATGGCAGAGGTTGCAGTGTGATGGCACCAGTGCCTAAGGCCCAATTTTTCTGCCCCTGTTTAACAGGGACATGTAATTACAATTCTTGATATAATATTTCACAGGAGGGCCCCTTCCTGTGCCCACCCAGAGTAACTGTGAGGACTTATAGTGTTGTGGCACCAGCACCACAACCACCAAAGGTCAATTTTTCTACCACTGTTCAACAATGGCATGTAATTACAATTCTTGATATAATCGTTCACAGCAGGGCGCTCCAGCGGCCACCAAGAGTCACTTTGAGGGCTTACAATGTTGTTGCAAAACCAACACCTTGTTCCGCCATTTCTGCAGAGCATATAGGGCAGGCCCCTACTTTCAAACATCCAATTTACAAACATCTCCTACTTGCAAACGGAAGGAGACAACAGCAAGTGAGATGAAAAAAGATGGACGACAAAACAAATTATACAGGGGTGATAACCCTTCCCTATGTTTTCCAAAAAGCTTAAAGATATTTTTTTTGACTGGAGCTACACTTTAAAAATGTACCGGTTGAAAATGACAAACAGATTCAACTTAACACAACAAACCTACACAGTCCCTGTCTTGTTTGCACCGCCTGTATACTGCTGTTCTGAGTATATAGGGCCTGGGGGCCACACGCATTTCCTTTTTTTTAATATGGGTACAGGGTTCCCCTTAATGTGCGTACAAGACCCAAATAGGCTGGTAATGGGCAGGGAGGGCTACCCATGCCATTTTTCTGAATGATTTTCAACCATATTGCAGGAACCAGATATAACATTAAAACCGCAAGCAGTTTTAAATGGTGTTATTTCCGTTTAATGTCATTTTGTGCAGGGACTGTTCTAAACACGGGAAACACGTGGCACTTCACAGGCATACTATATAGACACCCCCCAGGCACCATATTTAAAGGAATATTTCACTTTTTTTTTTCACTTTAATCGTCATTAAAATCAGTGCTCCCGCCAAAACGGTAGTTTTTAAAACTTTTTTTTGCAGTGACCCATGTCCCCTGAGGCAGGAGGCAGATCGCCAAACCCTTTTTAGCATACTATCTTGCATATTAGCCGTTAAAATTAGCACTTTCCAATTCGAACGTTCGAGTCCCATAGACTTCAATGGGGTTCTAACGTTCGTGCCGAACGCGGGGGTCGTTCGCAAGTTCTGGTGCGAACCGAACCGGGGGGTGTTCGGCTCATCCCTAGTAGAGACCAGTGATTTGGTCCACATAGCGAAATGTCTGTGAAATAAAATGCTCGATGTGGTGTCATGGACGAGTGACAACGACTTCTTTCGAGAAGCTAAGGAGCACAAATGTTTGAGGTAGCGAATGCGTGAAACAATATCGGAAAATACGATCGTGACATTTCAGTGAGTGGTTCATCAGTTTAACGTATCACAGTTTAGTGACATGAAATAACATGAAATGAGAAATGGGAGCCGAAGCCCTGCCTGCGACAGCCGGACCAGATGCGTTGTACGACACCGGCAAGTTTCGAGTATTGCGACACTCAGACAAATACACGAACGCTCACGAAGACAAAAACAGACTTGTAACACGAAGACGAAGACAGGACTTTTAACGAACACGGGAACTCACGAACACTGAACTCACTCTAACGAATGGTCTTGAATAGTCGGCCCTAGATCTGTGACGTAGCAACTATCGCGCACAGGAACCGACAAGGAACACAGACGAACGGGCTGGATAAATACCCCTCCGGGCTCCTCCCATAATTTCAGGCCACCATACTGGCCTTCTTATATATATATAATGATGTTTGTGGTTCTTAGTAATTTTCTAGCAAAAAATCTATATCTGTCAGAAATTGGCTTGGTCCAGAAGTGGTTACCTTAACTCTTTTATTCTATCTTTAACAGAAAGCCTGAGCCATATCCCGGACCCTCCAGCATCAGCTTCTGTCAGGAAGCAGCGGCACATTACTCCTCAACGTAAGTAGAATACGCAAGCTGCCAATATAAAGAAACAGGATTTTTGCTTTTTGAATACTTGTACATGCAAAGGAGGGATTTGGGGATTGGGTTTTTTTATTAAAGTAAAACTGGAAAAAATAAACAAATAAGAACAAAAAAAATTATTTGAAAGTGCCCCGCATGCTCGCTGACAGAAGAAAACACATATGTGGCGTCCGCAAATGTAAATGGTGTTCAAATCATACTTGTGAGGTATTGCCGCGATCCTCACATTGAGGGAAATAATTATAGCAAAATATCTCCTCTGTAACTCTAAACTGGTAATTGTAAAACAAAAATTCCATGCTCATCTATAGTGATTTTCTAAGTACCGTAGTTTCTTGCCAAGAGCATTTGCCATTTTAAACCATAACATGTTCGATATCTATTTACTTTGAGTAACATCGTCTATCACAATATCCCCAAAAATTGGGCTAAATAAATTTACTGTGGGGGGCGTGGCCTGCAGCGGCATGGAGTAGGACGCTCTTTCTGTGAGCTCCGGCTGCCCTTTATCCGTTCTTCTATCCTTGCGGACCCCATCGTATCCTTTACCCGGAGAACGGCGCTATCTCCACCGGGAGCACCGTGTGCCCGAATGTCGCCGCCTAAAAAGTCCCAGGGAGCCCTCGCGAAGCTGGGAAGGTTCCGTGCTGATGCCCCGGACCTCGTGGAGGAAGATGGCGTCGCTCCGGGCCCGGCTGCTGACAATCCTCCTTCGGGCGACACAGCACGTATCCTCGAGGCTGTGACCCTCTGCCGCACTTCTCTCACCTCCAGGATTGAGGAGGTGAAGGTCGACATCTCCCTCATTCGCCAGGACCTGCATAAGCTGCGCGAGAGGGTCGGGGAGACGGAGCGCAGGCTGGGCCAGGTGGAGGATGACATCCCCCCCCCTCCAAATATCCACCGAAAGAATGCAGCACCAGCTATCCACTGTCCTAGCTAAGCAGGACGAGCTCGAGAACAGGATGAGACGCTCCAACCTTCGTTTTGTGGGGCTGCCTGAGAAGGCAGAAGGCAATGACCCCCCAGCATTCCTAGAGCATCTACTGATCGCCAATTTTGGTCGGGAGGCCTTCTCACTTACCTTTGCGGTCGAGCGTGCCCACCGCCTGGCCTCTAGACCCCCGCCTCCTGGTGCTCCACCACGCACTTTCATCGCGAAGATGCTTAATTACCGCGACCGGGACGCGGTTCTACGCCTCACCAGGGAGAAAGGTAACATCCCATATGAAGATAAGCGTATAGCGGTGTTCCCAGACTTTTCTGCGGAGATCCAGAAGAAGAGGGCTCAATTCACGGAAGTCAAGCGCCAGCTCCACACCCGCCACCTGGTATACGCTATGATGTTCCCTGCACGGCTCCGTGTAGTGCGGGATGGCAAAGCTCACTTTTTTGAGGATCCCTCGGCTGCCCTTTCCTGGCTGGAACAACGCCCTGACGATGCCCCTGCTTGACTGATGGCCTCCGGGTGTCTTGGCCCTGTCTGCAATGTCTCCTTATGATGGCCGGCTTCATCCCATGCAGTGAGTAACTTTGCACTTCTGCCACCTTCCCCTGTTTTGCTGGCCCCCTCCCTCTCCTTGATCCCTGGTTGCCTCTCTCATGCTCCTGTGTGCCTCTGATCAACATCTGCATGCCCCTGCTTCAGCCGCATGTTCTCCCTTTTGTTTTGCTAAACATGGGTCCCACCGTTCCCTAGACATTTTGGCAGCCGGGAAAATGGGCACTGGTATTGACTGAGACTTCCCCATGCCGTGTCCCCCTACCCAGCTGCACAGCACAGTTGACTCTTGTTCGCCCCTTCCCCCACTTGGGAGTGTGTCTGGCCATTCTCGCCCTGCGGATCTGGATTTTCCTCCTGCGGTCCGGGATGGCTGGGCGCGGTCCCTCCTGTCACTCCAAAGTGTGTTTCCCTGGCCGGCCTCAGTTTCCATGTGGCTACTGGACTACTGTGTGTTTTGCCTGCCTTGCCGGTCCAGTGTAGGCGCTGTTCTGCTCTACTCTACCAGTTTTAGTTTCTGTTTAATGTTTATGCACCATGCTCTTTTTATGTTTGTATTCTCTAATCCATGTCTGCTAATTGTCTCTTTGCTTGCCCCTGTGCCTTCACCGCTGCGGGGGTTGTCTCTGACCCTGGTATTTACTAGACGGGCAGCCCCTGCGCAGGGTGGTGGTGGCGCGTTCGCCTTAGCCGCTTTCCCTTGCGGGGGCTCCCCGACGGGGGTCGCTGGGTCTTTATGGCCACCATATGTCTCCTTATTCCTGAATTGCACCTTCCAGTTGTTATGGCTTCCCTTAAGGTAGTCACGTGGAACGTGCGTGGCCTGCGGGAAAAGTCAAAGAGGGTTGCGGTGCTCTCCCATCTTAAACAGATGCGGGCTGACATCATGGTACTTACCGAGACACATATCACGGGTCAGTTACAGCTATCCCTTAAAAAACCTTGGGTGGGGTGGATGTACCATGCCCCCTTTACTAGTAATTCCAGCGGGGTAGCTGTCCTTGTAGCCAAGTCCGTTCAGTTTTGCCTTCATGATTTATGCTCTGACAGGCGGGGTCGCTATTTATTTCTGCACATCACGGCAGGGGGTCTTGAATTTTTGCTCTTAGCTTTTTACATTCCCCCACCCTTCCAGTTTGAGGTCCTCCAGCACGGGGTTAATTTTATGTTGCGGCACCCCACGTTGCCGTCGCTATGGTTGGGTGATTTTAACTCCGTGGTGTCCCCTGCCTTGGATAGACTCACCCGTTCCCAAGCCCCCTCCTCTCCCCCGGTTCGGACCAGGTTCGGCAACTTTTTAGCCGAGTTTGCTCTGACGGACGTTTGGAGGTATAAACACCCCTCCCGCAGGGAGTATTCCTGTTTCACGCCAGCGCATGATGCAATGTCCAGGATAGACCTGATTCTGTGTTCCCCTACCCTGCTTCCGTGTCTTTTGGATGCGGAGATTGGGACTCGGGTCTTGTCTGATCATTCGCCGTGCTGGGCTCGGCTTCGCCTGCCCTCCACACCAGCTTCCCGCTTGTGGAGACTGAACCCGTTCTGGCTGACGGCTCTCCCTGATTTGGAGGCAGTCCAGAGGGAATGGGTTCATTATTTTCAGACAAATGCGGACTCTGCACCATTCGGGCTGGTTTGGGAGGCTTTTAAATTGCATGCCCGTATGTTTATGTCCACACGCATTAACCAGTTCAAGAAATCCTCGGGGCTCGCTATCCAGCAGGCTGAGGAGCTGCTGGTGGAGCTGGAAGGCGCATTTTTGGCGCATCCCACCCCCTCCAACTCCTCTAAGCTAAGGCTACAGTCTAGGCTTACTGACCAATTACACCTGGATAGAGCGGGGAGAAAGATTTTTTTTACCAAACAAAAAGTCTATGAATATGGGGAGAGGGCAGGGGGTCTGCTGGCTTATTTGGCTCGCCTGGACCATGGCCCCCCGGTTGTGGTCCAGCTCGTGTCTGCGGCGGGAATCACGCTGTCGGATCCACAGGAGGTAGCCCAGGAGTTTCGGCGTTTTTTTGCCGACCTGTATACTTCTGAGGCCTCTGGCTCCTTGGACGACTTGCGTGCCCTGCTGCAGACGGTGGATTTCCCTGTCCTCTCCGAATCGCAGGTGGAGCTTTTGGAGGCTCCCATTACCGAGGACTGCATAGCGGAGGCTATAGCATGTTTGCCACCTTCTAAGGCCCCGGGGTCAGACGGCCTCCCCAGGGAGTTTTATAATCAATTCCAGGAGACCCTACTCCCTAAGCTCCGCCGGCTATATGCTCATATTTTTGAAACCGGTGTACTCCCCCGTTCCATGAGTGAGGCGCTGCTAGTCCTCATCCCTAAGCCTGGCAAGGACCCTCTCTACCCTGACTCCTACCGCCCCATTTCGCTCCTGCAGCTGGACGTGAAGATTTTGGCCAAAATCCTCGCCCTCAGGCTTAATAAGGTGATACTCCATCTCGTACACACTGATCAGACCGGCTTTATGCCCCGCAAAAACACGGCCTTCAACATACGCAGACTGTTTATGAATTTACAGGCTTCCCATGACAACGTGGGTACTAGGGTGGTTGTTAGTCTGGATGCCGCAAAGGCGTTTGATTCGGTGGAGTGGGGGTACCTGTGGGAGTGCCTACACAGCTATGGCTTTGGCCCTAAATTTGTGCGCTGGATACAGCTTCTCTATCAGGCCCCCACTGCCCGAGTTCTCGTCAATGGTCAGATCTCTAGTCCCTTCCCTTTGAAGAGGGGCACCCGTCAGGGATGCCCCATTTCACCCATGCTGTACGCGCTGGCGGTGGAGCCCCTGGCTCTGGCCATCAGAGCACACCCGGATATCCACGGTCTCCGCAAGGGTCAACTATCGGAGGTACTTAGCCTCTATGCGGATGACATGCTGCTATATCTGGAGGATGCCGGCCCCTCCTTGGCGGCGGTTTTGGAGGTGGTTGGTCGTTTTGGGGTTTTTTCGGGTCTTCGCATTAATTGGTCAAAATCACAAATTCTCCCTATCGACCCCGCCGCCCCCACGTGTACGCAAGCCTCATTGCCTCTCGAGCGCACGGACCGCATTAAGTACCTCGGCATTCACTGCTCTCGTTCCCTCACAGACTACATTAATCTCAACCTCGAGCCCCTTTTTCACCTGTTGAAACGGAAGACCCAGGTTTGGTCCAGGCTCCCTCTCGGGGTCATGGGCCGCTTGGGTCTTTTCAAAATGATTCTCCTCCCCAAACTCCTGTACGTTTTTTGGCATGCCCCAATCCGTATACCGTCGCGATTATTCCGTGATATGGAATCGATCCTTAACTCCTTTGTCTGGGGCTCTTCCAGGCACAAGCTGGCCTGGCAGACCCTCAAATATCCGGTCCGTCTTGGCGGCGCAGCGCTTCCCGACCTAGAGACGTATTACCTGGCCTCTCAACTCTCTCATTTTTATTACCTGAACATGCATGACAAGCTGAGATACTCCCTCCTGGTGTGTACCTCGGTGGCGGATATCATTGCGCACCCCTTTCAAATACTTTTTTGTAAACATAGAGCTAGCCCTGTTACGAACTGCCAGCGTGTCATGATTGCGCACCACTGCCGATTGTGGGGTGTGGCGCGGTCTAGGTCCGGGGCACCCCCCCTGCATGCACATACGCCTCTCTGGGATAACCTCGATATCCCGGAGCTGCTGGGAATTCCGGATTATAAACTGTGGATATGTAAAGGGGTTATCTATGTCTCTCACTTCTACACACCTCAGGGTATTAAGACCTTCCAGGCACTTAAAGATGAGTTTGGCCTCCCGAATCAGGTGTTTTTCCGTTACCTTCAGGTCCGCCACGCCCTGCAGGCTCAATTTGGGAATTCGCCTCCGATCCTGGAGTGTACCCCCCTGGCGGGCCTGGTTTTTGGCAATGACTCTTATAAGCTTACGTCCACTATTTATGCACACCTCCTTGCTCCTCGGGTTACGGCCCACGCATATAGTCTCAAACCTAAATGGGAGGCTGATGTTGGCCCTCTGGAGGATGAGCAGTGGGGTGAGATACTATCGGTATCGGTGGAGGTGTCCCCCAAAATGTCGGATAGGTTGACGCACTTATACGTACTTCACCGGGCCTACATCACCCCTGGGCGGTTATCTAAGTACAGACAAGGATTTGACCCTGCATGTCCCCGCTGTGGTGAACAGGCCAGTACATTTTATCATCTCATTTGGACTTGCCCTCCCGTCCAGAGGTATTGGGCTCAGATAATCCAGTTTCTACATGACCATATGGGGTCCCCCCTCACGCTCTGCCCAAGACAATGTATACTCGGTCTCCTTCCCCTTCAAGATGAAAGTAAATATCTTAGAATATTCTTACAAGAGACCCTCTTTGCTGCCAGGATGCAGATAGCCAGATTGTGGCTCAGACCTGACCCCCCAACGCTCCAGCAGTGGATGAGAGCTGTTAACCAAACTCTACCCTATAAGAGACTCATTTATGCCAACCGAGGTTGCCCTATGAAATTTCATAAGATTTGGGATGAGTGGATGAATAGTCCTCATTGCTGCACGGGATAAATATTGTGTGTGGTTGGTGGCAGTATTTCCCCTTGATACATTCGCCTTGAGACTCTGTTACATGTATATGTGTATTACCTGTGGTCATGCTATTACGTACACTGTATTTTCTAGGCTATCCTGCTTGACATGGACTGTGTGTGTTTTTTTTTTTGTTTTTCCATGGTGCTTGGCGCTTGTTGCGCCTTTCCCCCCCCCCCCCCCCCCCCCTTTTATGTTTGAGTATTGCTCTGTAGTCCTTTTTTTTTATGTATGCTCAATAAACTTTACTCTGGTTAAAAAAAAAAAAAAAAAATTTACTGTAAATTTATATATGATGTTTGTGGTTCTTAGTAATTTTCTAGCAAAAAATTATGATTTTAAATTGTAAACAATAACTGACAGAAATAGGCTTGGTCCCAAAGTGGTTACCTTAACTCTTTTATTCTAACAGAATTCTTTAACAGAAAGCCTGAGCCATATCCCGGACCCTCCAGCATCAGCTTCTGTCAGAAAGCAGCGGCACATTACTCCTCAACGTAAGTGGAATACGCAAGCTGCCAATATAAAGAAACAGGACACGAGGCACCATCATCATCCACACTTTACAAACAGGCATTATAAAACACATAAAAAGCTATTTAACAACCATCCATTTTTAAGTTCATACACACACCTCAAACTAGGGGTCGACCGATTATTGGTGGCCACTTTTTTGTAATAATCGTTATCGTTGACAAACTTACCAATATAGTGCTTCAAGGTGTTGTACTGGGGTGATGCTTGCAGCGGCAGACATCACCCGGTACCGTTTTTTAACAACCGATATGGCTAAGCAGCCGCTTGTCTGTTATCACAAACAGCCGGAGGGGATGTCCTCCCCAGAAGTGCAGTCGCTGTAAATCTGAGGAGAAACTCTGAAATGAGGTGGAGCTCTGCTGATTTTTATCATCCAATCCCCCTCAGATCTACAGTGCACTTGTAGTGGAAAGTGTATTTTCCTTTAGTAAATAGATCCCACTGTTTGTATTGTAACCTATAATTGTTAATTCTATTACTACAATATTTGGAAATGCATCTGATCTTAGTATCCGACTGCTACTACAATTGGCTACCAGTAACTAGGGTGGAACTTAGAAAAGAGTAGCAAAAATAAAATATTTGCTATATAATGAAAAGAAAAACAAACATATGTTTCTTTAAAGCATTTGTTAACCTAAAAAAACCAAACCTGTTCCCTTAACAACTTAAGGAAGGACCACCCGCCGCAGTTATATGTTGGCTGTTTGAAGACGACCACCATTGTTATGGCAGCAGATAGCTGCCATAACTGCGGTATCTTCTTCAGCGGGCAGTCCTCTTTCAGATAAAAGTGGGCATCAGGGGCAGGAGAGGCCCACCACGCTCCAGTCGCCTCTGCCGCTTTCCAGTAGCAGTGGAGACGATCGGGTCCACTTCTGCCCTCTAGTCTTAAAGGGGCTTTTTTTTGGGGGGGGGGGCTTTTTTTATATTACATGGGATGTTTACATTCCTTGTAATAGGAATATATGTGACACAAATGTATTTCTTTTTTAAAGGACAGTGTCAAAATAAAAAATAAAAAGTAAAATAAATATTTTTATTCTAATGTCTAGAAATCTATTTCTCTGAATGCTATCATCAACATTGGCTATCTCGTCTATTTCAGATCAACAAGACCAGTCAGAGGGGAGAGCGCAATGCAGCCTGCCTTGCTCACCTGTCCTTATTTGCGAGGGCATTGAGCTCCAGAATGAACCAGAGCTGACCCCTGTGATTCCCCAGACTCCTGTCTTCTCCCCATGGCCAGAGGAGGCCACGGGCCATGTTTCCCACATCCTGCCACCATCTGATGCTGCCCCTGGTGTACCTCTACAGGAGCAGCCACAGCTGTTGCCCCCTCGTACCCAGATGGCACTGCCATCTACTGCTGTACCGCCTGGACCAGCAACTGTCCACGATGCAGTGCATCAGAGGCTCCTCAGAGAACTTCAGAGTCTGGCAAGTGACAATAGAAGGATGTCACGGTATTCCCTCCCCTTCCCCTCCTATATACCTTTTATGTTCTTCCCTTACTATATAATACTTACTATAAACATACTTTAGAAGTTATGGTCAAAACTTTAAAATCATATATTTTATTTTAGACATATTTATATTTTCTTGGGATTAAAATGTTTAAAACTCAGCTATAAGAATGTTTTCATATCCAAAAATATATAAGGCCATTTATTGTCATTCCCACAAGAATATCTTGAAATTCTTCTTTGCTTTGTATCATCCGTACTTCAATATGTCTACTTTTTATTTCTGGTATCACATAATTTGTCTTATATTCTGCACATATAATTTATTTTAACATAAAATAAAAATTTTTGAACGAAGGATGTCACGGGACATCAGGAGGTTAACCCGGAGCATTCAACTTGCAGCCAGGCAACAGACTGACCATATAGAGATTATGTTAGCCCGGGTAAACCAACAGCAGAACCAGGCAATGGAGCATTTCAGACTCTCTTTGATGGAAGCAATTTCCAGGCACAATGCTCCATTGCCTGGGAGTTCGTCTGCTAGTACTCAGAGCAGCAGAGAACCCTCTCCTTCGGAAATCTGAGGGCTTGTTCTTCCTCTGTTCAAGGACCCAAGGCAGCTCAGCTCACCTTTTTGTTAATAGTTGTATATATGTATACGTGTTAATATACATGTTTTTTTTTCTACGTTTGTTTGTGCAAATAATTTTTGCCTAATAAAAGCATACTTTAGTGCTTATATATTGATTATTATGTGACATTGTACACTTTATTACATAGCTGGTTGCTTAATAAAAACTCACATGCTATCACACATGGTAATCAACCAAAAACAGTTAAAAGAACATCCTTGCCAGTTGTCACCAACAACTTCATTTAGGTTTAGCTAGGTATTATACTGCCTCGCTGACCTTAGTATTCTATCTTTTTCCGCATCATTATATGTTGTAGTTCAAAGTTGCAGTAACAGAAATGAAAATAGTATTATGCTGCGTACACACGACCGGACTTTTCGAGGGACTAGGTCCGACAGACTTTCGACGGAGTTCTGACGGAGTTCTGACAGAGTTCTGACAGAGTTCTGACGGACTTTCCGAATGAACGGACTTGGCCACACACAATCACACCAAAGTCCGACGGATTCGAACGTGATGACGTACGACTGGACTAGAATAAGGAAGTTCATAGCCAGTAGCCAATAGCTGCCCTCGCGTCGGTTTTTGTCCGTCGGACTAGCATACACACGAGCGGATTTCTCAGTAGGAACTGGGTCCGGCAGAGTTCTGTCGGAAAAATTTGAAACATGTTCCATTTCTAAAGTCTGTCAGACTTTTGCAAATCAAAAGTCCGCTGCAGCCCACACACGATCGAATGGTCTGCTGGAATCATTCTGTCTGACTTTTGATGTTGAAAAGTCCGGTCGTGTGTACGAGGCATTAGTCGTGATGACTAATACTATTTCCATTTCTGTTACTGAAACTTTGGACTACAACATATAATGATCTGGAAAAGTGTTCTATACAGCTGTCTTTATTTTATGTTTGAAAGGAACATGCATCACTTGAGATTCCCTCCACGTATAGATAGGTCTGATACCGGTATTGGATACGAGTAATCTTTTATCTGTACTCGTCAATACCAAATACCATTACCTGCGTCCAGGTGCCACGAGGGAGCTTGGCGCCGGCTTCCCTGACAATCAAGAATCCGGGAGGCCTGGCTTCCTGATAAGCTGTGAAGCCGGCATCACGCTCTCTAACAACACCTGGATGCACCTGAATGGTCTTTGGTATTGACGACAAGTACAGATAAAAAATTACTTGTATCCAATACTGTTATCATGCATCCCTACATACATCCTAAAAGATGTGTATGGTTAATACATACCTGTGAAGTTTTCGACTTGTATGTGTCTGTCATGATGAAGCCTCATCCACTCATTCCAGTGGTACTTTCACTAAATTGGCAAATAAAACAAGAGTTACATAAATGAATGGAAATCAATGATGGATAGGAGAGTAAGTGGGCAGATGAGCAGGTACTCACCTATTTCTGACTCACGGCAATGCAATTACAGTCTTTCCTTCCTTGTCGTGGGTGATGACTTTCCAGAGTTGCCATGTTGCCAACACTGTGGCCTGGAGATTACATGAATATCTTGGTGGACAGGATATATTAGCAGCAAAATCTCCTTGCCACCATGTAGGTGCCATCAGAAGGTGGAAAAAAACAAACATTTCGGTGGTGGGAGTATAGGAGAATCGTAGTACCATTGTAGGCCTTCATTTTCCTGTGTCTGTATGTATATTAGCAGCAGACTCAGTATCACCACTATTTCCACCACCAGTACTACAAGTATAAGCAAGCAGCCTGGCTGGCAAGCTGCATAACAAAACAACCAAAACAACAACAGATTTAACTTAAAAAATACAAATAATGGTTTAACTAACTACTAACTAGGAGAAAATCCAATGGTATTGTGTTTAAAGTGCACTGTTTAGATTATGAAAAGGACAGCAGCTTGAGACAGTTTTGACACCTGTCCAGGTAGTAAAACCCTGACAGGAGGCAATCCTCCAAGGTGCTTTTTGCACTCATGCGTGGTCTGTGCTTTCCTGATATATTGCATGACCATGTGTGCAGTCGCACTGACAAACGGTTTGCCTTTCACCTTCATGGTGCTGCTTATACCGAACTTAAAGGGAATGCATTTGTATTCCAGTGTCCTAGGTATTCGAGATTTGAGAAGAAGGCAGGTGGAATAGAAATAGCAGGACTATTGCAGCAGGAAAGTTTCACAAACTGAATGGTTTAAAGTTTTAATTTAAATGTACAAATGATACAGCTGTCCCATTTATTTATTATGCTACTAAATGACACAGTTGTCTCAAAAGGACAACTAACTATTTAAGTTGTAATACCAGATCAGCAGCTAAAACCTTGGAAAGTAAAATAGCAGGGCGGGAGGTATGAGGTGGAACTTAGTAGGTGATCATTCCATGCCAAATCATCACAAACCAAATGGAACTTTGTTTTCAACCTGACCATCTCAGATATTCATTAAATATGATAGGATGGTATAGGGTCAGACATGGAGTAACTACCATATCTGACATTTAAGCCCTCACGGAAATGGTCAGGGTGGGACATGTGATGATTTGCCATGGAATGAGGGCCTTAGGGGATTATGTTATCATGGATGAGCATTATTTTTTTATTCAGCATCAAAGTCAAGAGCAGGGTAACCAAGCTTTGGCAGGTTGATTTTTAAAAAAGCCATTTGCTCTAAGAGCTGAGGCATCAATTCTGAGCGCTGAAGGCATAATATATTTCCTGTCACAGAAAACACCCACTCACTCTGGACCGTGGTTGAGGGACAGGAAAGAAGCTCCTGGGCTACCGAGGACAAAGCAGGCCACACATCCTTCTTCTCATCCCAGAAACTCAAGGGATCTGTACTGGGGGAAAAGGAGGTTCCGCTAGGTAAGCCCTAACTATGTCACCAGCAGTTTTTTTCTTTTCTAGGGGGCTTTTCTAGGGGGCTGTTCAGTGGGTCCCACAAAACTGTCAAGTTCCTCAGCCCAAAAAGCTGATGCTCTGGTGGAGCGAGCACTGGCAGCAGTGCTGCTAGTACCAGCTAACAGAGTATCATCAGACATCTCCAGCTCCTCTTCTTCTCCCTCCTCTATCTGTATTCCCATTTTCCTTTCCCTCTCACGTACCCTCTCTATCAATCTATCCCTTCAGGTGGTGAGAGTATTTTTGCGGAGTGCTATCTTGCCTTTTATTCTGGGGTCACAAATTGTGGCTAACATGAACTCAGGGCGAGAGTCGATGAGCTCTTTTATGCGCCAACTGAGTTGCTCCTTCAGCCTCCTCAGAAGGGCATCAACTTCAGCAAGTATATTGCCACCAAGCAATCGTTCCCTTTTGGAAAGGAAGGAATACATTTTATTTGAAAGGTGTGCAAAGAGGGGAACCACTTGTGCCAGGCTAGCACTCTCTTGACTTAAATTGTCAGTGACATCCTCAAAAGGCCTGAGCACTGTGACAACTTGGTCAATCATGACCCAGGCCTCCCTGCCTAGTGGTCTGGCAATACCAATTAAATGTTCACATGCCATTGCGTGAATTGCCCTCTGTTGCTCAAGTATACGCTCTAGCATATGTAAGGTGGAGTTCCACCTCGTTCCAACATCCTGTTTGAGTCAGTGCTCCACGAGGCCTGCCTTTCTCTGTTCCAGCCTGAGAAGGTGGCTATCCTTCACACTACGGTGAAAGTGACCAGCAATTTTGCACTAAAAGTGCTGCTAACCTTCCACTGTTAGTGTTATCATCGAGAGCAGACCTAACGACTAGATGCAGGATGTGTGCACAGCGGCGCACACCAACAAATCTTTCATCACGGATAGCCTTTGTGATGTTAGCTCCGCCATCACTGACAACAAATCCCATTTTGACATTAGTGCCTGCCTGTCTCCCTAGCCACCTCCCTATCATTTTCTGAAGTGCATTTAGAATATTCTGTGATGTGTGCTGCTGATCCATCACCTCAGCATGGAGGAGGAAGGCATGCAATCCTGTCTTGTGCACTGTGGCAGCAGCCACAGCACTTGAGGTTTTTCTTGACCTTGCAATTGTTTGTGGTGGTGGTTGTATATCTTGCTACTCATTGGGCTGCCACCAATGGGCAGTCAAGGACAGGAAGGCATGCTGGCCACTTGTAGCACTCCATAAATCAGTTGTAAAGTGAACTGATTGGCCAGCAGCCTTCCCCAGCAAATCCTTCAAAACCCCAACACATGACAGGTACAACGAGGGCACTATAGTTCTACTGACTGTGGTGCGTGAAGGGACCTGGTATTGTGGTGCCACAGCCTGCATCAGCTGCTTGAAGGGCTCCCCTTCCACAAAACTGAAAGAAGCCCCCCCCCAACAGCTATAAGTTGTCCAATGAGGCGTGTAAGTTTACGGGACTGCTGTTTTTTTTTTTTCCAAATATTTTTATTGAAATTTTCAAAAATAAGAACATACATTTTCAGTATAGAAAGAGTGCAAGAAAAAAAAAAACACATACAGTAGTATAAGATATAGACATCAAGTTATACCATAGAACAATAGAGAAAAAGGTACCCACTTAATATATCCGCTCTGGTTCAGGTTCGACCTCAATACTCTACCAAGACGTTGCAGCAATTGCTACATGATCAAGACAGTCTTCAGCAGCACATTATTATTTGAGTTAGAGGGATACCCAGACTGAAAAGAAGTAAGAAGTCAGGGAAAGGGAAAGTGAGTCAGCTGATAGCTATTGAACAGCCTCGTGCTATATCTTATCTGGAGAGAAAGAAATAAAAAAAGAGAGGACTAATCTACAGAGAGAGGGGAATGAGTTAGAAGGAGGAAGGAGGGAAGAGAGGGTAGGGGTAAGAGGGTTCAAGGGAGTGAGATGGACCTGGATTACAAACACTACTGTAGCTAATGATGCTTGTTAATGAAATCGAGCTTTCCACGCATTCCACACGTTAGCTCGTGTCATACCATTACTTGACCTTTGAAGCAATTTAGTTTCAAATATACAATTATTTTTGACAATCACAATTACTTCTGAGAGATTCGGTACTTCAGCAGATTTCCATTTTTTAGTAATTAATGATCTGGCAGCTAGTAGAATATGTGTAACTATCGTACGATATTGGGGGGGGGTAGAGCTCTATTCCCAAATTAAGTAAGCCCAGGCCTGGCTCAGGGGATAATATAATACCCGTTATAGAAGAGATCAGCTTGAATACGCTATTCCAGAAACTGGTCAAGTGTCTGCATGACCAAAAAATGTGTTTAAGGGTGCCTACACCTCCACAGCCCCTCCAGCACAGATTGGAGCGCCCCTCAGAAAATTTGGACAACCGATATGGTGTAAGGTACCATCTTAGAGTTATTTTTTGGTGTAGCTCCCAGTGATTTACGCATTTGGAGGCTTTGTAGATTGAGTTAAAGGCTAATTGCCATTGTTTTGATGTATAAGATTTCCCCAAGTCTCCTTCCCATTTCAAAAACGGGGAGGATCTAATAAACACGTTCTTGTGCTGGAGGAGGCCATAGAAAAAAGAGACACCCCTTATCTTTACATTCTTACTCATGTAGAATTCCCAAACATCTTTATTCAGGCATGTATGTCGTGTTGGTAGTGAGCGCATGAAATGAGACACTTGACCAAATTTATAGAGCTCACCCTGTCCAAGACCATATTCAGCTTGAAGTACTTTGAAATCTTTAATCTGTCCCTCAGCAAGTACCGTATATACTCGAGTATAAGCCGAGATTTTCAGCCTCTTTTTTGAGGCTGAAAGTGCCCCCTCGGCTTATACTCGAGTCATCGCCGTCTGACTGCTCGATCAGCGTATCGAGCAGACAGACGGCGGACATACTACAATTCGAAAGCCGCGCCTCCGCCTCCGCCTCCGCCTGTGATAGGCGGAACACTGAATTTCCCAGCAGCCTGTGTTCCGCCTATCACTGACATCGTCTCATCCTCGTCCGTAGTACGAGGATGAGACGATGTCCGTGATAGGCGGAACACAGGCTGCTGGGAAATTCAGTGTTCCGCCTATCACAGGCGAAGGCGGAGGCGGAGGCGCGGCTTTCGAATTGTAGTATGTCCGCCGAGGCGCCGACGAAGAGCGGCGATCCTGGCAAGGCACGGGACGGAGGCAAGGCAAGGCACGGCACGGGACGGGACGGAGGCAGGCACGACACGGGACGGAGGCAAGGAGGCAAGGCACGGCACGGGACGGAGGCAAGGAGGCAAGGCACGGCACGGGACGGAGGCAAGGAGGCAAGGCACGGCACGGGACGGAGGTAAGGAGGCAAGGCACGGGACGGAGGCTCGGGACACAGGTAGGCTGGACACACACACACACACACACACACACACATGGACACACACACACAGGGATGGATGGATGGAGACACACACACACACAGGGATGGATGGATGGATGGAGACACACACACACAGGGATGGATGGATGGATGGAGACACACACACACAGGGATGGATGGATGGATGGACACACACACACACAGGGATGGATGGATGGATGGACACACACACACAGGGATGGACGGACACACAGGGATGGACGGACACACAGGGACGGACACACACACAGGGATGGACAGGCATGTCTCACCCTCGGCTTATACACGAGTCAATAAGTTTGCCAGTTTTTTTGGGGGTAAATTGGGGGCCTCGGCTTATATTCGGGTCGGCCTATACTCGAGTATATACGGTATATCAGATATTATGGTGATGCCCTTGAGTTGCCAGCTGCGGAGATTAAGGTTGGGAATTGCCCTGGTCAGCAGCTCAATCCCCAGGGGGACCACTATCACTCCCGACTCCAGCGAGTCAGTCCGCGGGAGGCCCCTCCATGCCCAGAGAGAAGCATGTAGTGTGAGAGGTAGTTGTCTGAGAGGGAAGGGCCTCCAGCGGTCAAGCCACAGGAGTGCAGGGAGGTCTTTGGTCATGGACATGGATTGCTCGAGGTCCCGCCAAGGGGAAGGTGACTGCACATCTAACCAAGTCTTAAGCTGAGTAAGCAAGCTCGCCTTAAAATAATCCTGTAACTCGATGTGACCCATACCTCCCGCCCTCCTATTTTTAATTAGGAGGGTTTTTGAGCATCTTGGTTTTTGTGCACGCCATATGTAACTCTGTAGAAGGGCATTGAGCGACTTAAGATGAGTGGCTTTAAGTGGTATGGGAAGGGTACAAAACATATAAAGAATCTGTGGGAGCAGGAGCATTTTAAAAGAGGCCAGGCGTCCCGACCAAGTCAATTCAGTTTTAGCAATACGTCTAGATTCTGATGTTAGTTTTTGGAGTAGTATGGAATAGTTTGTATCTGCTAATTTGTTAGGATCTGACGTTATCTGAAGTCCTAAGTAGGTTATGCTGTCTAGATTCCACGAGTATGGGTAAAGTGACTGCAGGTTAGAGCGAAGCTCCTGTGGGATAACAAGAGGGAGTATAAGGGATTTAGACGCATTAACTTTATAATAAGAGATCTTGCTGAATTGATCTAGGAGGGATTGGGTGTGTCGTAGAGATGTGACTGGGGAAGTAAGAAATAAGATGATATCGTCCGCGAAGAGGTTTATTTTATGTTGTTTATCATGGAAAGAGAATCCCTGAATGTCCTGGTGGGTCCTGATCTTCTCAGCTAAAGGTTCTATTAGCAAATTAAAGATGGAAGGAGACAGGGGGCACCCCTGTCTCGTACCGTTAGTTATATCAAAGGACTCGGAGAGCATATTAGATGTATACACCCTTGCCGAAGGATTTGAGTATAGGGACACTATAGCAGATAGGATGGGACCCCCAAATCCAAAGCTAGCAAGAGTGGACCGCATATAGCCCCAATGTATTCTGTCGAACGCCTTCTCCGCATCCAAGGAGAGGAGCAGAGAAGGCGTCCAACAGACCCTCGCATGACACACAATATCTATCACCCTTCTAGTGGCATCGGATGCCTGTCGGCCCTGGGTAAACCCCGACTGGTTTGGATTAATAAGTGTGGGAAGTATAGGAAGTAGTCTTTGGGCTAGGATTTTTGCATATATTTTCACATCGATATTTAAAAGTGAGATTGGGCGAAAGTTAGGTGGTGTATCTGGAGATTTGCCTGGTTTAGGAATAGTGACAATAAAGGCGCTAAGCATCTCAGGTGGAAACAGAGAGGAAGCAGTCGCCTGGGCAAAAACATCCTGAAGGGTAGGGGATAAAATTTCAGCAAATTTACGGTAGTATTCCCCTGGGAGGCCATCTGGACCCGGGGACTTGCCCAATGGCAGAGATCTAATGACTCTCTGGATCTCAGTCTGTGTTATTGGGGCATTGAGACTCAGAAGTTGATCTTCAGAGAGCCTTGGGAGTGAAACATCAGCTAGAAAATTTTGGATATCGTCTACAGTGGGCTGAACGGTCTTGGGGTCAGAGTTGATATTGTAAAGGGAGGAATAGTATTGGGCAAAAGAGTCCGCTATATTTTTGGGGTTGTATATCTTGCTGTTGTCCGTGGAATTAAGTAAATAGGGGATGGTAGTTCTAGCTCTATGTTCTTTCAGGCGGCGTGCTAAATGTCTACCCGCCCTATTACCCGCCGAGTAGTGCATTCATTTAAAAAAGGCTAGGGTTTTGGTGTGGTTTTCTAGCAATAAAAGTCTCAGTTCGGATCGGAGAGCGTCTATTTTGTGCGCCCTTATGGGGCATGGGGTTATTTTACTTTGTGTATCTAGCTGTTTAATATCTCTGAGGAGACCATCAAGTTTTAGAGATCTTGCTTTTCTAAGTCGGACGTTAGCCTGTAACAACAAGCCTCTCACAAAGGCTTTGTGTGCACACCAGAGAACCATTAGGTCAGTCACCGAATTAGTATTAAAGAGAAAAAACTCCCTAAGGCTATCAGTAATTTCACCCATAAGAGTTGGGGACCCAAACACTTCAGTGTTCGCTCTCCAAACACCCAATGCAGGGCGGTTGTCCTCCCCCGCCACCACAGCAGAGACCGGGGCATGATCAGACCAAGAGATGCTGTGGATAGCGGAGGAGGACACCGCCTGGAGTAAAAATCTATCCACAAGTATCATATCAATTCTCGAATAAGTATTGTGCCTAGAAGAGTGAAATGAATAGTCTCTCTCACTGGAGTGCTGGCACCTCCAAATGTCGAAAAGTCCCTCCTCGTGAAGTAAGCGTTGTAATGATGGAAGAGGTCTCCGAGATTTAGTAGTAGTATCCACATTGTAATCAGAAGTGATGTTGTAGTCCCCACACAGTATCAAAGCTCCTTGACGAATGTCCTCGACTCTCTTAAGTAGACGCCGAAAGAACCTTATCTGATGGGAATTAGGGGCGTACAGGCAAACAATAGTGTAAATTTTCGAGTTGAGCGAACCTACCACAATAAGGTACCTGCCCTCTAAGTCCGATATTGTATGTATAAGGGAGAAGGCAACCGTATCTCTAATTGCGATCAGGATACCCTTGCGTTTCTGGGCAGCAGAGGCACAGAAAATGTGTGGGAATTGCTTGTTACGGAATGGCGGTGGGTCAGAGGCAAGGAAATGTGATTCTTGGAGGCAAAGTACATCTGCACGAAGCTTCAGGGCCTCTTTCCATGCAGAAGCCCTCTTTGCAGGATGATTCAAACCATGGACATTAAATGAGACAAAGTTCAACATTGTGAGTCGGTTTGAAATGAGGTACATATAGAACAGCGTATCAAAAAATGATTAGGAAAAAAAAGCAGTACCGAAGTTGTGGCTTGGGCCACATATATAAAAAGAGCGATTCATTGGGAATCTGTGGGCAGATGTCCTGCCTTTCATGCAACTATTAGGGGGACAAAGAGCTCACAAAGTTCAGCGAGCTAACACCGAGAGCATAATAAACAGATAACAAAGTAAAAACGTAAGTGAAAACGAATACCAGGATTTAAACATTGCGTTTTGCAGATTTTTTCTTGCGCGACACTACTTGCCAAGTATCATGCGTTGACGGCTTGGACAGCGGCGTTGAAGCGACTTCTGTTTGGGCAGGGAGGATATCTCAAAGCCTAAGTAAGTCCAAACCATCTTCGAGGTTGTCAATGACTGTCGTTTGGCCCTCTCTGGATATGGAGAGTTTAGATGGGTATCCCCATCTGTACAGGATAGCGTGGTTGTGAAGGGCTTTGGTAATGGGCAGTAGTGCTTTCCGTTTCTGCATTGTATGTTGCGACAGGTCAGCGAATACCTGCAGACTGGCGTAGCGCTCCGGCGGTTGTTTAGTGGTCCGAAAAGCTAAGGCAAACTTCTCCTTTACTTGAAAGAAATGGACCCTCATGAGAACATCTCTGGGGACGTTGTCCGGGATGTGTGGCGGCTTCGGCAAGCGATGGATTCTGTCTATGGCCAAGTCGGAGACCGATAAGTCTGGGAGGTAGGCTCCCAACAATTCTTGGGCATACTGCAGTAGTTGACCTGGTAGGATCAGTTCAGGGACCCCTCTCAGTTTGAGATTATTTCTTCTAGATCTATCCTCTAGGTCTGCGACTTTCATTTTAAGCCATTCCACTTCATCTGATTGGCTGTTATGCGCGTCCACCACTGAATTTATGGTGGACGCGAATTCCCCCATTTTATGTTCGACATGATCAATGGGGGCCCCCACTGCAGTGATGTCTGCCTTGAACACCCTCATGCAGTCCATAATGTCCGCGTGGATGGTGCTACGCAATGAGACCAGCATGTCTTTAAGTGTAGTATCGGACACAGGTTGGTTAGAAGTGGGAAATAGGTCTATGGTGTCTGTGATTTCCCTAGTGTCCTCTAGTTGGTCGCCGTCTCCACTAACCTGTTCCGCACTGAGAGGATTCGCCATCCGCGGCTTGGATTTCGCTGGACTGAGGGATAGTGGAGTGGACGCCTCCGGCGATCTATTCGACGGTCGCTTATTCGCTCCTGGGCTGGACGCCGCCGACCCGGAGCCGCTAGAAGCCGAAGGAGAAGATTTGCCGGCGCCATCTTGGAGTAGGCCTCGAGGATTCCTCGGGAAGAACTGAGGCAATTTCTTTAGTTGTGGCAAGCCTTTACGTTTGCGGGTCATCTCGTTATGAAGGGCGGAGGTTCGGCCGCCGGGTGCTGTCAGTTTGGGCTTGTCCAACCGTCCCGGTATCCGATGCAGGCTCTCGGTGTTGCGGAGCTAGTGCTTCACACGTCCATCCGCGTGCGCGGTAGCCACGCCCCCCGGGACTGCTGTTTTGACATACCCCGGTAATGTACCCCTCCAAAATGTTCAATAGTGGGCTGTATGGATTTATTTAGCATTTTACGACCTGTAGCTCCAGAAGTGGCTGTGACTTTGACACTGCTGCTGGTAATAGTGGTGATAGATGGGGGAGCCACACCCATTTCTTCCCTCAGCACCACTGGCCTATGGTGGTTAAGCATGTGTTACTTCATCCCAGTGTTCGTGAGATGACCCAACTGCATATTTTACATGTAGCTGTGCGGCCATCACCAACTGTCACAAAATGTTGCCAAATTTTAGAACGACGGGTGCTGCCACTGTGTGGGGAAGATTTTTTAGAGAGAATTTCCTCTTTAGCCGCAGATGCTAGAGCAACTTGCTTAATTTTGGTTGTAGCCTGACCTGTGCACTCTGCTATGCTGCAGTGTTTTTGTGATAAAATGGGAGGTGGCCTCATGTCAGGGATAGTGAAGGAGGTTACTTGATGATTAACAGTTGTGCTGGCGGCTCTAATGTTTATGGGAGACTCAACCGGAACAGGAGAGGCAGGTGCCACTGGTGCCATTCTTTCAGGGGAATACAACAGTGGGGAATCAAATTTAATATGGGAAGGAGAATATTCTGGCTCATAAATATTTGGTTCCTGATCAAGATTAAAAGGTAAGGTATAATCTGAATCTTCCATGTTTGCGAAGGAGGATTTATCACCATCAGATGTTGGGGGGACCTGCTGAACTCCCTCTTCTCTCGGATGGCTAATGGGAAATATGACTAAAAAATCTCCCTCATTACTTCTATGACCTGTAGATGTAATTTTTTCAGTGGTGATGGTGGTGCCAATGGGAGTAGCAATAGTGGTGGAACTATGAACGCACAAAATGTCTTGCTCATATTCTAATATTTCATGTAGGTGGTAGTGTCAGGCCTTTCCTGTAAAAAAGACTTGGTGTCCCCACATTTCTCAAAGTGCCCATAGCAGAGGTGGTGGTGACACAACTGGCACTAGTAGTTATTGTGCAGATTGTTCTTGGGGGAAGATCCTGAAAAAGGCGACCCAATGCAATAGATGCCGACTGCTTCCTAGTCTCAGAGCAGGACCTTTCAGCCCTGCTAGTAGGGGATTTTGAACCAACAGTTTCCCTCTCTGACCTTTTCTGTTTGGAGGGTGGCCTTAGCATAGCACTATCAGAGCTAGGCCTTTTGTAGCTGCTAGATCTGCCTGAACGCTTTGGCTGAGGCACTGAAACAGGACAGGCAAGCTGCGTCTGCTGCTTCATTTGCTTCTCCTTTGAAAAGGTACTCTTGTGAGACCTAACACGCCTACTGGAAAGTTGTGTACTGGTGGTGGAAGTATGACTGTCTGGGCCTAGCAATACAGATGCTGACATACATGACACAGACAATGGTGGTACAAACTCACAGGTGCTGGTAGTGGTTGTTGTTGCTGTGTCACTGCTGCTGTTTGTACCAGGAGGAGGAACCTCATGTTGAGAGCTTGAATCCATCTTGACAAAAAATTTTTACCAGACTGGACTCTCTTCTGCTACTTCTCAAATATTTTCTCCCCTCCTCTGCTCAAACTCCCTTTCTCACTCACCACTAGTGGAATGCACAATGCAGTGACCTTTTGCCCTTGATTCCAACCTCCAGCACAAAAGAAATCAGCTGATTGGACTGTAAATTACTCCATGCCAGTAATCCAGCCCCCAAGGAATCAACTGATTGGCTTAAAAAACTGTAATTCACTAATATCCGGAATAACGAATGCATTCGCATTGAAATTCATCCGATTTTTGCAACTTTCGGACATTCGGATGCATTCAGATGTATTCGAATTCATCTGAATTTTGCAACTTTCGGACATTCGGATGCATTCGAATTTCCGTTCAAAGCAATTACGAATAAAACCGAATCTAAAAAAAATTATCTCAAATAGCCAATGATGCTTTAACTTGGACTAATACAACACCAAGTTGAATTGTGGTTTTGCATAATTCATGATTTCATTTCACTATTCGTTAAATTTATCGGACATTCTGATGAATCCATTTTTTTCCAATTGTTAGTAGCTCACTAGGGAATAAAACAAATCGATTCAAATATAATTAAATTATTCGTTATGCGATTACGATCACAAGTCGACTTGCTGTTGCCGCGTTAACGAATTATGCCGAAGGTATTCACTATTTATGATAATTTAGTTTGGATTCGGTTTTATTCGTAATTGCTTTGTTCGGAAATTCGAATGCTTCCGAATGTCCGAAAATGGCTAAATTCGGACGAATTTCGATTCGTTACGAAACGAATTGCACAAACCTAGTGATGAATAGTGTCCATATAGTTGACCGACCACCCGTGAAATTTTTCCCAGTGCGAATGTGCTTTTGCCACCACCACACATATAAGTTGGCTCCTTACCGACTCAATGCGACCCCCCGTTACAGAGGGTCTCAGCAGGCAGAAATAAATTGGATAGACATTCACGTTAATGAGCTGCCGATCCTAAATCTTCCACAAGATGGAGCTAGTGCAGTCTCTACCGTCTCTCCCCTCCTGTACACCACTCTCCACTCAGCGCAGTACCACTTCTTGTAAGCACATTTGACATTATACCCAGCAGCTGAATTTAATATGTGAATTCCAAGATCCTGGTAAACTTGTTTCCAGACTGCCCCACTGTCAATATTATTAAATCCTCCAAGTTCCTGCACAAGGTGAAACAATGTGA
This sequence comes from Lithobates pipiens, assembly GCF_037356315.1. Taxonomy (NCBI): domain Eukaryota; kingdom Metazoa; phylum Chordata; class Amphibia; order Anura; family Ranidae; genus Lithobates; species Lithobates pipiens. The sequence continues at coordinate 203,634,050 of NW_027507784.1, read as the reverse complement.
ACAGATTTAAATTTCTGTATCCCAGTACAGGTTTTTTGTTGATTGGCGTTCAGAGCAACTCCAACCTCTGTTTCTGTCTGTGCTGAATGTCCGATAATCTCGTGGAGGTACTGTGCATAGTACTCATGAGACACACGTCCTTCTTGTCTCGCCATCGCATTACCATCATCTTACCCTCCTGCCAGGCAATCATTTTTCTGGTTTTTAGTTTTTTCATGGCAAACATAGATGGAATGTCACCTTGGTTAGGCCTAACGGTACCATACGCATCAGTCTTGTTTTGTAACAAAACCTCAAACAGTTCCAGAGACATGTAGAAATTGTCCATGGTCACACAATATCCCTGGTTCAGCAATGGCTCCAGCAGTGTAAAGACAGATGATGTGGCCATCCCATAGCCACTGTATCTGGGGTTGAACTTCATGCCTTTACCGGTGTAAATGACCGAATTCCAGATGTACCCAGTGGATGACTCGCACAGCATGTAAGATTTGATGTATCCAGCTTAGGCGTCCCTTGTAGGCCATCAAACTTTCATCCATGCTGACGTCCCTTTCTGGCATGTAGGTCTGCTGGAAATTGGTCACAATAATTTGGCATACCTCCTATATTTTTCTTAGTTTGGGCGCAGGATGCGTGGCCTCATCAAAGTCTTCATTGTTCGTGAAGTAGAAATACTTCATGATGAGGGAAAACCGGTATTCTGACACCACAGTGCCAAAAAATGGAGTGGCCAGTAACTTATTGGTGGTCCAGTACCATTTTTGGAGCGGTTCCCCCACCACCCCCTGAAGAATGATGAGTCCCAGAAACTGCCAGATGTCCTCTTTGGTCAATGGTTCCCACTTTCTGCTTCTGCAAAACCTGGCATGCAGCGTAGCGTATTGCTGCTCTTGGTAGCTATTTGTCTCTGTGACAATTTTTTCAATTACCTCCTCAGTGAGTAATAATTGCAGGTATGCCAGAGGGTTGTCACGCTCAACATCTACCTTAATCCCAGGTGATCCATGGAAGGGGAATCTTGGGGGCGCTACCTGGTCCGTATCACAGTCAATAGGGCACAAGTGCGCACATTGCTGAGGTCAGGTGCAGGATCATCACCGTTGTCAGTAAAGTTTTATGTAGTAAAATGGAGGCAAGGGGCACTGTACAGTGATCAAGTGTCAGATATGAGATGATACAGTGTAATCCTCTTAGATTACAATGTATCACCTCTTTTTATGTGTGTTTATGTGTTTCACTTTTTAAATTTCCTGCCCAGTTCCGCTCCCATTCACTGCTGCTGCTCACAAGGAATGGAACCAGGAAGTCAGATGCCGGCGATCTCGCCAGTGATCACAGCAGAGGACAGCGGAGGACATCAGTGGATCGCCAGGAGAAAGTAGGGGGCTCTGCTGGCAGCTCTGCAATGTTACCCCGAGCGTGACTCGGGTTACCACTCCTGGCATAGAAAATCAACCCCAAGTTACGCTTGGAAATGCTGCCAGGGATGTTAAGGGGTTTTGATTATTGTCCCTGGAGGCGTTCATAGCTTTTAGAGGGGAATATAGGGAGTGGAGAATCACTCTTAAAGCATTGGCCAAATCCCCAGCGTTCCATGATGGCGAAAATGTATGCCCATTCAACGTCGAAAGCTTTATGTAGGCCAAAGGATAAAAACATTCCCTCTTGTTTGGGGCCATTGTCCCAGTTAGACTTTAAAATGGATATGATGTTGATGGCCCTTTTGGTTTGGTCTGGCCCCTGTCTACGGGGATAAACCCCACTTGGTCCTCATAGACGTATCTGTTAATGAAGGAGGAAAGACAGTTGGCTAGAATCTTTGTTAAAATCTTTAAATCTTTATTTATTAGGGGTATGGGCCTGTAGTTCTCCACTTCCTCCTGTTTTTTGTTCAGTTTGGGGATCACTGTTATGTAGGCAGTGATAAGCTGAGGGTTAAGGGGGATCCTAGGATTTTGCATTGAAAAATGTTGCCATGTATGGGGCCAGGTTGTCAGCAAAGGCTTTATAGTGTGGTACTGAAAGGCTACCCAGTCCAGGGGCAGAGCCCTTCTTGAGGCTTTTAATGACACCCTTAATCTCTTCCACTGAGATGGTGTCTTTCATTAGGTTTTTATGTTCTGTGGAGAGGGTCGGTAGTGGGAGGTCTCTCAAAAAGTCAGTGATAAGTGGGCCCCTGTCTCTTGGGGTGGAGGAGTAGAAATTAGTGTAGAAGTCGTGGAAGGCTTCCAGTATTTTGTTGGGATTAGCGGTGGGGGGATGGCCCGGCCTCCTGATCTTGGGAAGCGTGGCTTAGGTGAAAGCCTAGTGGCTAACATGGAGCCAATTTGATCCTTCTTTGAATAAAATTTGGCTCCGCTCCAGGGGAACTGCTTTGGCAGTTAGAGCCAGGTTGAGCTCTAGTCTAGTTGCATCTACTCGTTCTAGGAGGGTCTTAGAGGGGCTTTTCTTGTGCTTGGCTTTTAGGGTTGTAAAAGTTTTTCCAGTTGGAGGGTGTAAATTTGTCTTTTTTTCTTGATTTGGGTCACCATACCAATGAATGTGCCTCTAATGGTGACTTTGTGGGATGCCCAGAGAATTTTGGGGGAGATGTCATCTATGTCATTTAGTCAGAAATACTTCTTGAGGGCGTTGTCTATTGTTGTGATATGGCTGAACCGGAGTGACTCTATCTTTATAAGTTCATATAAGATTAACTTGGGTTAATCTGTTAGTTAGTTTAAACTCTGTATTTACAGACTGTAGCAGTTTCCTATAAAGCATACATATAAGAAAATATAACTTGCATAAGCAGTTTTATTCTGCACTGTCTAAATAAAGAAATTGTGTCTCAATATGTCTGGGCCACCCCAGACATGACATAGGGAAGCAGGACTCATGACTATGACTCATGAAAGCAGATGGCATAATTAATGATATGTAATGATATGTAATGTACACCTCTGTATTAACCACACCCATGTTCTATGCAATGATTGGCTAATAATAGCATATATAAGTTGTAGACCCACCCAGAATTAAACCAGATAAGCTTTGAACATCAACTTTGACTAATTCTTTTCTTGTGTTCAGTAATAAGCTGTCTCATCAGTGCTGCAGATCTGAGTGGGTTTCGTAAGTGTGGTAATTGCCTTAATTATACCTAGCTGGTCTTTGTCAGGTATATAGAAATACCATTTTAATAACAACAGTTTTGGAGGCACTCGCTGAAATTTGGATTTAGGACTTTAGGATTTAGGACTTGAAGGGGTGGGTGGTCAAACTTTGATTTTGAAGTAAACGAATAATTGTTTATTGCCTTAGCTTTGACACTTGGTCGGATACATTTTAATTAAGAAGAGAAGTGTGAGACGGACCAGGCTGTTAAGAAGTGGCTCTTGGGAAGCCTGTGTCCTGCGGACTGTTGAAAAGTTTAAAACATAATCTTACGCTCTTTTTGGGAAAGAGAATAAGAAAAGGGTAATGGGGCAATTACCAATTACTACCGGGACCCACAAAACTTTTGCTCTATCTGGCTTTTCTTGTCTATCACATTTGCATTAAAGTAATAAGATATCTGTTGTGTTATGTGGGATACAGGGGCTGTATGGGGTAAGGCAGCCTCTGTTTTCACTGTTATATGATGTCCCAAAAGGGGCAAATTAGATTAGAGTGAAGTCAATTTCCCTTGTTATGTTCAGGTATCATAGAAAGGGTGAGTACTGTTATATGCATGTTCACAGTGGCGTAACTAGAACCATCAGGTCCCCGATGCAAGAAACCATGAAGGGCCCCCCTGAACCCCAGCCAGGGCCCTTCCCTCCGAGTCTGGCGGTGGAACTCCAGGGCGTGGTCACAGGTATGACCTTTGTGAGCCCTGTAGTTCCACCACTGGTATCAGTAGTTTTTTATTATTTTTTTTTTCATTTTTAGGTGCCCCATTGGGGGACTGTCCCTAGGCAGGATGGGGTCCCCGTCCCCAGAAGAGATGAGTTCCTTTTCTCTAGGGCAGATGAAGTTACTGCCCCCAGGTGAGAAGGGGTCCCTGTCCCCAGGGGGAGATGGAGGGGGTATGTAATGGTGTGTGGGGTCCTCTCACTCACCATGACCAAGCTGTAGGCCACGCACTCATCCATGTTGGCCTGTGCTCCATCCAGTGTGCTGGACGGGCGATCAGCATATCTCCCAGAAAGACCTTTCATCATCTGTGTATGACGGGGGAGGAGGTGGGCACGCAGACAAGCCTGCAGTGTCCTCCGGGGGGCTCTCATAGGGCTGCACTGCATCTGTGTGCTTAAAGTTTGTTTACCCGGGAGAAGTACACAGTGCAGTGTGGGCTGGACTCGGGGGCGGGACTCTGGCTGGGGAGAACAGACATCGGACTGAGCGGCAGTGCATGGAGCAGGAGAGGGGTACTCTGAGGAGCCGGCTGAGGACACAGGTCATGTGGGGAATGCACAACTAAAGAGCAGCCAGTGCGATAGTAGCGCATGGAGCTCTGCTAGTCACCCTCCACCTCCATCCACCCCTGTGCATGGTGCACTGGTACCCCTAGCTGCCTATGCTGCTGCTGGCCATATGTAGAGGGGGCTGCATGGGCCCCCTGCAGCACAGGGCCCAGTTGCGGTCGCGACTGCTGCACCCCTTATAGTTACGCCCCTGCATGTTCATATAAGTTTGCTAAGGTTTTCTTTGAAGAGAAAATGGTATAGTATATGAATAACATGACTTCTCCCTTTTGCTAGTATGTTGGTGGAATGATAGGTTCTTGATTCTGCTTGAAAAGTGCATAATTTGTTTGGACATGTTTAACCATTTGACCACTGGGCACTTAAACACCCTTAATAACCAGACCAATTTTCAGCTTTCGGTGCTCTCACATTTTGAATAACAATTACTCACTCATGCAACACTGTACCCATATGAAATTTTTGGCCTTTTTTTCACACAAATAGAGCTTTCTTTTGTTGGTATTTAATCACTGCTGGGTTTTTTTATTTTTTGTGCTATAAAAGAAAAAAGACTGAAAATTCTGTAAAAAAAAGATTTTTTCTTTGTTTCTTTCTTTTTTTTTTTTTTTTCCTTTCCACTCAGTGAAATCAATTTAATAACCATGGGACCACCTCAGCTTGCAGCTCAGCGTCCCTCCCATGCAGTCACATCATGATTTTTGAGAGTATTCATACCAGGCTACAATTCTACGTAATAACCATATCATCCCTCTCGGTATCACACTCCCATATTATCCCCCTTCTTGCCTCAAACCCCCCCCCCCCCTTCCTTCCTATCTGTGGACCACCTTATCCTATTTTTCCTGTGGGGGCTTTTAATTTTTATCTAGTTTGTACCTTGTTGTATCTTGTCTACACCTATTTTAGGGCTTCTTCAACCCCTCTGATATAAGCCATTTCTTCCTAAAATCTACCCAACACTTCCATTTCTCTATAATTGGTGTACTGCTCCGCTCTTCCAGGCTGCCTCTCAAACACTCCATCTTATAGGTCTTTTCTACCGAATCCACCCATTCCCACATTGACGGGGCCTCCTTCTCTTGCCATTTTTTCGGTATTAATTTTTTACCTGCATTCAACAGATGGGGAATCACCGATTCCTTATATTGTCTAAGTCCAGTTCTTGTCCCATGGAATAACACTACCCAGGGATCCACTTCCACCTCTTTGTTTGTAATCTCTTTAATGAAAGCTAGGATTTGGTTCCAGTACGATTTTATTTTTGGGCAACTCCACCACAAACGTGTCATCATGCCCAGCTCTCTACAACCCCGCCAACATTCCCTGGGACCATCCCGCTGAAATTTGCTTTTCCTCTCTGGGGTGTAGTACCATCTCGTCATACATTTGAAACTAATTTCCGCCGTTCTAGCATCTACCGCTGAGCTATGCACTAGTTTATATATTTTCCTTAATATTGTGTTATCTGGTAGTGTTCCTAATTCCCTCTCCCATTTTTTGATGTACGCAGGTACCCCCAGCTCTACTCCCTCCAACAGCGTTCTATACCATCTCGAAACTATTTTCTTTGACATCTTTAAGGTACATAGCTGTTCCAAAGGAGTTAAATCTTCCGCTGTTCTAATCTGTGAGGGGAGCTTTTTAACCACTTGCCGACCGCCTAACGCCGATCTACGTCATCAGAATGGCACGGGCAGGCATAAGCACGTAGATGTACGTGTTTTGCCTCCCGCGGGTCGGGGGCCCGATCGGGCCCCCGCCCGGTGCCTGCGGCGGTCGGTTTTCGTTCGGGAGCGATCCCGGACGAGGGGACGGCCATTCATTCATGGCCACCCCCTCGCGATCGCTCCCGACGAATGGAAATCCCCGGTGACATCACTTCCTCTCCTGTAATGTAAACACAGGAGAGGAAGTGATGTATTCTCTCCTCCGTGTCGGTATTTTTCGTTCCGACACGGAGGAGAGCGGATCAGTGAGTTGCACCAACACATCCCACACACAGTAGAACATGCCAGGCACACTCACACCCCCCCTTTACCCCCCGATCACCCCCCCAATTACCCCTGCCCCCCAGTCACAGTGACACCAATGTCATTTTTTTTTTTTTTTTTTTTTTTTTTGCATTGGTGTCATTTGTGACTGTAATAACTGTTAGGGCAGTTAGGGTTAGCCCCCTTTAGTTCTAATGTACCCCCCTAACCCCCCCAATAAAGGTTTAACCCCGTGATCACCCCCCGTCGCCAGTGTCACTAAGGCTGGGTTCACATTGCAGCGGTTTATGAGAACGAATGTGATTCGCACCGCACTGCAGTGCAAATCACATCCGATCTCTGTGCGATTCGAGTTCAGCCATTCGCCGCACCCGCCGCACCCGCCACACCCGCCGCACCCGCCGCAAATTCGCACGGGACCCTTTTTTTGGCCCGCAGCAGAATCGGATCGCATGGGTGTTTACACCATGCGATCCGAGTTTGCAGATCGCACTGCGATATGCGAACTGATCTGGGGGTGTCAGTAACATTTCACTGACACTCCCAGCAGTTCGCATAGGGCAGTGTGAACTGCCGCCGGGAGGCATGCGATGCGGGAACCCGCCGCGGATTCGCGGCGTTTCCGCATCGCTCCAGTGTGAACCCAGCCTAATAAGCGATCATTTTTCTGATCGCCGTATTAGTGTCACAGGTGACGCTAGTTAGGCAGGTAGGTATTTAGGTTCGCCGCAGCTTTTTATAGCGCTAGGGACCCCCATATACTACCGCATAAAGCCCCCTGATTGCCCCCTAGTTAACCCTTTCACCAGTGATCACCATATAACTGTTACAGGTGACGCTGGTTGGTTAGTTATTTTTTTATAGTTTCAGGGCACCCGCCATTTATTACCTAATAAAGGTTTAACCCCCTGATCACCCGGCAGGTGTCATTTGTGACTAATAACTGTTAGGGCAGTTAGGGTTAGCCCCCTTTAGTTCTAAGGTACCCCCCTAACCCCCCCAATAAAGGTTTAACCCCGTGATCACCCCCCGTCGCCAGTGTCACTAAGGCTGGGTTCACATTGCAGCGGTTTATGAGAACGGATGTGATTCGCACCGCACTGCAGTGCAAATCACATCCGATCTCTGTGCGATTCGAGTTCAGCTATACAGATAGTATGGCTGAATTCGTGTCGCACCCGCCGCACCCGCCGCAAACTCGCACGGGACCCTTTTTTTGGTCCGCAGCAGAATCGGATCGCATGGGTGTTCACACCATGCGATCCAAGTTTGCAGATCGCACTGCGATATGCGAACTGATCTGGGGGTGTCATTAACATTTCACTGACACTCCCAGCAGTTCGCATAGGGCAGTGTGAACTGCCGCCGGGAGGCATGCGATGCGGGAACCCGCCGCGCATTCGTGGCGTTCCCGCATCGCTCCAGTGTGAACCCAGCCTAATAAGCGATCGTTTTTCTGATCGCTGTATTAGTGTCACAGGTGACGCTAGTTAGGCAGGTAGGTATTTAGGTTCGCCGCAGCTTTTTATAGCGCCAGGGACCCCCATATACTACCGCATAAAGCCCCCTGATTGCCCCCTAGTTAACCCTTTCACCAGTGATCACCATATAACTGTTACAGGTGACGCTGGTTGGTTAGTTATTTTTTTATAGTTTCAGGGCACCCGCCATTTATTACCTAGTCTCACTAGTGTACCCCTAAATTTAGGGGTGTCTACTTTCTAAAATGGGGTCATTTGGGGGGGGGGGGTTTGTGCCATCTTGGCATTTTATGGCCTTCAAAACTGTAACGCCCTTAGAAAGCCTGAAGGCGGTGCTTGGTTTTTGGGGCCCCGTACGCGGCTAGGCTCCCAAAAAGTCCCACATATGTGGTATCCCCGTACTCAGGAGAAGCAGCAGAATTTATTTTGGGGTGTCATTTCACATATGCCCATGGCATGCGTGAGCAATATATCATTTAGTGACAACTTTGTGAAAAAAAAAAAAAGTTTGTAATTTTCCCGCAACTTGTGGCAAAATATAAAATATTCCATGGACTCAACATGCCTCTCAGCAAATAGCTTGGGGTGTCTACTTTCTAAAATGGGGTCATTTGTGGGGGTTTTGTGCCATCTTGGCATTTTATGGCCTTCAAAACTGTAATAGGTAGTGAGAAGTGAACTCAAAAAATTACGCCCTTAGAAAGCCTGAAGGCGGTGCTTGGTTTTCGGGGCCCCGTACGCGGCTAGGCTCCCAAAAAGTCCCACATATGTGGTATCCCCGTACTCAGGAGAAGCAGCAGAATTTATTTTGGGGTGTCATTTCACATATGCCCATGGCATGCATGAGCAATATATCATTTAGTGACAACTTTGTGAAAAAAAAAAAAAAAAAAAAAAAGTTTGTAATTTTCCCGCAACTTGTGGCAAAATATAAAATATTCCATGGACTCAACATGCCTCTCAGCAAATAGCTTGGGGTGTCTACTTTCTAAAATGGGGTCATTTGTGGGGGTTTTGTGCCATCTTGGCATTTTATGGCCTTCAAAACTGTAATAGGTAGTGAGGCGTGAAATCAAAAATTTACGCCCTTAGAAAGCCTGAAGGCGGTGCTTGGTTTTCGGGGCCCTGTACGCGGCTAGGCTCCCAAAAAGTCCCACATATGTGGTATCCCCGTACTCAGGAGAAGCAGCAGAATTTATTTTGGGGTGTCATTTCACATACGCCCATAGCATGTGTGAGCAATATATCATTTAGTGACAACTTTGTGTAAAAAAAAAAAAAAAATTTTTTTTTTGTCATTATTCAATCGCTTGAGGCAAAAAAATAAAATATTCAATGGGCTCAACATGCCTCTTATCAATTTCCTTAGGGGGTCTACTTTCCAAAATGGGGTCATTTGGGGGGGTTTTGTACTGCCCTGTCATTTTAGCACCTCAAGAAATGAGATAGGCAGTCGTAAACTAAAAGCTGCGTAAATTCCAGAAAACGTACCTTAGTTTGTAGATGTGACAACTTTTGCGCAAACCAATAAATATACAATTATTGACTTTTTTTTTACCAAAGACATGTGGCTGAATACATTTTGTCCTAAATGTATGACTAAAATTGAGTTTATTGGATTTTTCTAATAACAAAAAGTAGAAAATATCATTTTTTTTCAAAATTTGCGGTCTTTTTACGTTTATATCGCAAAAAATAAAAATCGCAGAGGCAATCAAATACCATCAAAAGAAAGCTCTATTTGTGGGAAGAAAAGGACGCAAATTTTGTTTGGGTACAACATTGCATGACCGCGCAATTACCAGTTAAAGCAGCGCAGTGCCAAAGTGTAAAAAGACCTCTGGTCATTTACCAGCAAAATGGTCCGGTCTGAAAGTGGTTAATAAAGCTCGAAAGCTGTGCGTACCTCCACTCATCAATTATCATCATCTCTTTTTTTTGTGCCAACTCGTGATATGGTGCTATCCCCTCCCCTTTCATTACATCCTTTAATTTTACCTCTTCCTTAACCCAATTTCCTCCTATCTCCTGACACCCTGATAAAAAGAAATTATTGTGCTTTAATGCTATCAGTGGTGAATTGTATTTCCCATTAAATTTCCTATATATCTTATCCCAGATCCTCAACGTGTTTCGTGTAATGTTATTCCCTTCCAAAAATATACTTCTCTCCTGAGGGGGATTCCAAATTTGCTTATCCAATTTTGTTCTACATAATTCGTGTTCCAGTCTCACCCACCTTTTCTCCGTGTTATCCCTTATATTCCATTCACTCACTCTGGACACTACAACTGCTTCATAGTAAATCTGTACGTCTGGCATTGCCACTCCACCCCTATTCTTTGGTTGTCGAAGTGTCGTCCAGGCCACCCTGGCTTTTTTGTTTTTCCACACAAATTTCATTAGGATGGTTTTTAATTTTGACAAGTAAACATTGGGCAAGGGTATTGGGAGCATCTGAAACCTATATAAGATCTTAGGGAATATTATCATCTTTAATGAGTTTATTCTCCCCATCCACGATAGTGGTCTATAACTACACCTTTTACATTCTGCCTGTATCTCATCTAATAACGGGATGTAGTTACAGCAGTACATTTTTCTCTCTGTTTTTGCTGGTTTTATCCCTAAGTATTTAAGTTCACTCTTCCACGGGAATTTCCACTTCTGTTGCAAACTTTGTGCCTCTCGCTTGTTGATATTGATGTTCATTATCTCTATTTTTAACCTATTTATTTTAAAATTTGACACCTCCCCGTATTGGTCTAGTAAATTGAATAATGCTGGCATAGATGTCTTAGGATTGTGTAAGTACAATAATATATCGTCCGCAAAAGCGGAATATTTGTATTCAACTTTTCCCACTTTCACCCCCTCTATTCCAGGGTCTCCCCTTATTGCTGCTAAAAGTGGTTCTAATGAGAGCACAAATAGGAGGGGTGAAAGCGGGCAGCCCTGCCTTGTACCCCTCTCCATCTCAAAAGGCTCCGATTCACACCCGTTAACTTTTATACGTGTCTTTGGATGGTCGTACAATACCTTCACCCTCTGTATCATCTTTGGTCCTACTCCCATCTTCTCCATTGTCTTAAACATAAACCCCCAGTCTACTCTGTCGAAGGCTTTCTGTGCGTCCAGCGACAGAAGCAGACTGGGGGTTCCACCCCGTCTCATCTTCTGGAGCAGGAGGAGTGTCTTTATTCCGTTATCCTTTCCCTCCCGACCACCTATAAATCCTGTCTGATCTGGGTGAACCAGTGTTGTCATTAAGTCCTTCATTCGCTCAGCAAGTACTTTAGCATAAAGTTTTGTATCTGCGTTTAACAACGAGATCGGCCTATAGCTAGTACACTGTAGGGGATCTTTGCCTTCTTTCTGAATTAGTGTAATTGTTGCCGTTAGATCTTCCCTACTCATTTCATACTCTTCTCCCAGACCATTCATATACCGGCACATTTGGGGGGCAAGGGCCTCTCTAAATGTTTTGTAATAAAATGTTGTAAAACCATCTGGTCCCGGGGATTTTCCTGCAGCTGATTTTAATAGTGCTTTAACTATTTCTTCTTCCCGAGACTGGCCTTTCGAGCATCTCCCTTTCAATAGGGGTGATTTTAGTTAATATAGTTTTCCCCAGAAATTCCCTAAACTTCTTCTCTTTCTCTCCGTTTTTTGCTCCTATATTACTATCTGAGAATATCCCCTCAAAATATGATCTGACGATTTCTGCTATATCTTTGGTGGTATAAAACATTTTTCCATTTTTGTTCTTAATTGCCCCAATAAAATTTCTCCCTTTTCTCTTTTTTAACATTCTCGCTAGGAACTTACTTGATTTGTCCCCCCATAAATACTGTTCCTTGGCCAACCCTTTAAACACCATCCTAGCTTCTTGGTCTAAAAGATCCTTCAGCTCCATCCTTGCCGTTAATAACTTTTTAAATACCAGATCTTTTTGTGATCTACTTTTTTTATGGTCTTGTTCCAATTGGTGTATCTCTCTCATTAAGTTATTAATTTTTTCAGCTCTCATTTTTTTCTTTTTAAATCCCATGTATATCAGTATTCCCCTTATGTAGGCCTTATGTGCATCCCACAGCGTACAGCTTTTAATTCCCTCTGTATCGTTGTGTATAAAATATTGTTCGATCTCGCTCGCTATTTTTATTCTATCCTCCTCCCCAAGCAGCAGCTCTTCGTTCAACCGCCATGTAGAGGTTTTCCTCCCTATCCTTGAAATATTCAGGCATAGTTTTACCGGAGCGTGGTCCGAGAGGGTCATAACTTCTATCCCCGTGTCCGTCACATATTCCAACAGCCCATGGTCTATAAAAATATAGTCGATCCGTGAATACGTCCCATGGACTGTGGAGTAAAAGGAATAGTCGCGTACCAGAGGATTCTTTGCTCGCCATATATCTACTAATTGATTGTTATACAGCTTTTGTAGTATGTTTTTATGTGCAGAGCTTCTCCCCTTCTTTACCTCCGATGAACTATCTACTTCCGGATTGAGGCCGAAGTTGATATCTCCCATCATAATTACATATCCTGTTTTAAAATTCATAAGTTTATTTAATGTCTTATTTAAAAAACTGATTGGGTTGCTATTGGGGGCATATAAATTTACTAAAGTGCATTCCAGTTCCTCTAATGTACCCTTTAGAAACAAATATCTTCCCTCTGCATCAACCATTTTTTCACTTAATTGAAATCTTGTGTTTTTAGAAAACCCTATCGCTACCCCTCTACTTCTAGCCGATATGGTATCACTATAGTACCAGACCGGGTAGTTACTGGAGTACAACCTTATGTTTGATGCGAGGGAGATATGAGTCTCCTGGAGAGATACAACGTCGGCCTCGTACCGTTTCAGCTCAGCTAAAATCTTATGACGTTTTGTTGGGGTATTCGTGCCCTTAACATTATAGGACATGAATTTCAAACCTTCTGTTTTACTGTTGCCCATCTGTTTGTCCTAAATCTCCCCAGCCCTACACGAGCACTTTTTATCATATTTACTTGGGTGGTCCACACTATCTTTCTTTCTCTTTCCTCCCTAACCCCTCTTTCCACTTTGCTTCCCTTCCCCAGCCTTACACCTTCCCACCTCCCCCCACCCTCACCTCCCATCCCCCCACCCTGACTGCCCGCCCCATCCCTCCCCCTCCCCCACCCCCCTCCTCCCAACCCCCTTGGCCTATTTCCGGCCCTTGTTAGGTTAATGGTCGTACATACCCCTACCATCTCCTAATCTATTTGTTATGCGGGTTGGGGTTTCCCGCCTGCGCCTCTCCCGCCTCTACCCATAAGACGGGAGGTATTGAATTCCACCTCCTTGTTTTAATAATATCTTCCTTCTTTCCTTCCCCTTCGCCCCTCCTCCTTTCCCCGAACCCTTTCCCCCCCCCCCTTACAATGAGCCAATTATTTTGTCTTGTCAGCCCGGAAGTGCTGGCGGACGTACTCCCATTTTCTCGCAGAAATCTTCCAGATCTTCCGGGAAACTTAACTTTGCCGATTTACCATCCTTATTTCCTATTAAGCAAGCAGGAAAACCCCATCTGTATTTAATATTCTGGGCATGCAGTTCAACTAACAGAGGTTTCAGAAGTTTTTTCCTTAGAAGCGTCTCGGGTGCAATGTCCGGAAATATCTGTATTTCTCTACCTTCATATACAAGTGGGGTTTTTCCCCTTAACTTTTTCCATATTGCCTCCCTATCCTCAAAAAATGTGAACCGCACTATTATATCTCTCGGTCTGTCCATATCTCCCGGTCTTGCTTTACCGATTCTGTGGATTCTATCGATCCTTAGGGGGGCTCCGGTCTCATTTCCCCAGCAGGGGGATAAAATGCTATTTAGTGTTGATCTTAAATCTTCACCTTTTGTTTCCGGTATCAAGCGAAACTTCAAGTTTTGCCTTCTGCTTCTGTTCTCCTGGTCTTCCAGTTTATAGAGCATATTCCTTTGTGTTTGTTGTAATATTTTTAGTTGATCTGAGACTTTGTTTAACTCTAAGGCTTGGAGGTCAATACGATTTTCTGTAGCTTCTACTCTCTCCAATAGTCCACCTAAATCTTCTCGAAGTCCCCTAATATCTGTTTTAATTGCATTCTCTAATTTTAGAAGCATCTCTGCCATTTCTCCTTTCGAGGGGGGAAGATCTTCTGTCCTTAATTCTTCCATTTTGCTACTCTCCCACTCACTGTGTGTTGTTGTGTCCTCGCTGTCTAGCTGTACGCCTCCACCCTTGTGTTTGCCAGATCCCTTCTTGTGGTCTAAAATGGCAGATTGCCTTTTATCCGATCCCGATTCTTTGGGACTTGCTCCTTGTCTCATATATTGTTGAATGGTCGTATCGTGACTCTTATCTTTTAAATTTCGTGAAGCTCCACTTTTCGCCATTTTATTCGCTGATTTACTCATTTTCGATCTATTTCAAACTTATATGGAACCGAGCACCCCAATAACTCTTTCCCTTTGATCCTGTATGCTCATTAAGGTCGTTTCCTCCTGCGATTCGCCTTGTGTGGCTAATTAATCCTGCTTCTCTCTTTGCTTCCCAATTTTACTTAGGGGTTATCCGCCTTCCTCCCACTATATACCTATGTTCCACTTGCTAGCTGCTCGGGAATCCCTCGCAGCTGGCTTTCTCTCTCGGTAGGTTGATACTGCACCCCGTTATTTTACACTGCCAACTTCCCCAAGTTGTTGCCCCCTCTTATTGATGAAAATACATATCCTGGGGGGGTGTTTTGCTCACACAGTGGGCAGCCTCTGGGTATGCCACCCCTCCCCTAGGCGGAGACCTGTGTAACTCTGGGGAGCGCAGTCTCACGCTAATATGTTATCGTGTGTCGTTAACACCATACCATCTTAATGTACCAGGCCTAGGACGAGGAAAACTAATGGATCGACAGTAGAAATTGGCCTCCAGGCCAATTCAAACATTCACCACACAAAGGAGAGGAAGGAAAAAAATAAAAAGCCAAAAAAAAAAAGAGAAAACAAGCAAAAAAAGGAAAAAAAAAGATAATGTACCCAAAGTCCGGGGGACAATATGCATTGATCTGAGGACCACTCACGAAATCAGCTCATGCGACTTTTCCCCGTACTGTTGATTATGCACAGTGTCATAAATATTGAGATAGTCTGTCTTGTATTGTTCAGTTTGTCCGCTGCGGATACAATACATATCTATCCCACCGATCTATCAGTATCCTATGGCTGTCCCTTTAAATTTCCTACTCCAGATATATCCAGCCATGCGTTTAGGCCTAAGGATGTATGGTAACGAATACCATCCCGTTATAATTTATTCATCCTTATCATATCTTCTTCTTCTAGGCTTCTTTAAATCAGATTGACTTGTCTGATCAATTCCATGCATGCCAGGGAAAGAAAGAAAGCAGGGAGACATGCATTTTCTATCTCACTCCATTATATCCGTGTTCTAATCTGTATAAATCAATGTTGCTTACAGGTGGAGACACTTCTCTTAGCAGGTACAATATCCACCGAATAAAAATGAGCCCTCAGAGGCTTATCAATATATATTTATCCCCATGATTTTTAGTGCTATGCGACTTTTCCAGCATATTGTTTCACATATACAGTTGTCGTAAGCAGTTGAGATAGCTTGAAATATATTGTTCAGTTTATTTTACGTGGATAATAATGTAGCTCCCCACCGGATCTATCACTGTTTTAGGAAGGTGCTTTCTGAGTTCCCGATTCAAATATACCAAACAGCGTTCGACATCGGCCTATGTGATAAGACTACAGTCCTGTTTATGGTTTATCGGGCATACAAATACTTCCCTCTAGGACACTTCAAGTTCAAATCTACTCAGCGGGGACACCCAGCCACATGAGTACACACCTAGCATCAGAAACTTCAACCATATATATATGCAAGACTGCTTTCACCAGCATATACTATCTCCATATTCACGTTGATTCTTTCCCCTTTATACATATATATTGCACAGCCAAGTCATTATGGTATGAATACAGTTACCGTCCTTTTCATTGCTGTGTCTCCTGCTGGTTCCTACTGATTCTGGGCATAGAAACACCTCCGTATGTCTCCGAGGTTCTGATGCTTGAGCGGAGAGATCAGCTGTACGGGGGAACGGGGGGGGGGGTCGATCGAAGAGCTGTAAGGGCCAGAAAGAGCTCTGTTCCGGGGACCGTGGAATACTGCAACACCGCTCCGAACTACCACCCCGTGGGTTCTCGCATGGCTGGGCTGGGATCTCTCACCTCCCCGCTCCACGCCATGTCCTGCTTCCTGTTCGTCGGAGCGGTGTGCTTAGCGCTAGCGGCCCCTCCCCCCAGGCGGACGCTACGCCCTCTCGTCACACATCCGCCGTGCCTGCATCACAGTGTTTTCTTTGTTTCTAATATAACATTTAGCAGATTAGTAATTTTTCTTCATACATTTTGGCCAAAATTTATACCACTACATATCTTTAGTAAAAATAAGTACAAATTGGTAGATATTATTTGGTCTTTGTGAAAGTTATAGAGTCCACAAGCTATGGTGCCAATATCTGAAAATTGATCACACCTGAAGTACTGACGGCCTATCTCATTTCTTGAGACCCTAACATGCCAGAAAAGTACAAATACCCCCCAAATTACCCTTTTTTGGAAAGAAGACATTCCAAAGTATTTAGTAAGAGGCATGATGAGTTTTTTGAAGTTGTAATTTTTTCCCACAATTCTTTGCAAAATCAAGATTTGTTTTTCCTTTTTTTTCACAAAATTGTCATATTATCAGGTTATTTCTCACACACGGCATATGCATTCCACAAATTTCACCCCAAAACACATTCTGCTATTACTCCCGAGTATGGAGATACCACATGTGTGAGACTTTTACACAGCGTGGCCACATACAGAGGCCCAACATGCAGGGAGCACCATCAGGTATTCTGGAGCACCCAGGCCATTTTTGACATTTCTCTCCTACATGTAAAAATCATAATTTATTTGCTAGAAAATTACATAGAACTCCAAAACATTATATGTTCTTTTTTAGCAAAGACCCTAGAGAATACAATGGTGGTTGTTGCAAGTTTTTATCTCGCACAGTATTTGCGCAGCAATTTTTCGAACGTGTTTTTTTTGGAAAAATAACAAAAAACAGTAAAGTTAGCCCAATGTTTTTGCATAGTGTGAAAGATGAAGTTACACCGAGTAAATAGATACCTAACATGTCACCCTTCAAAATTTCACACGCTTGTGGAATGGCGCCAAACATTGCTACTTAAAAATCCCCATAGGCGACGCTTTAAATTTTTTTACTGGTTACATGTTTTGAGTTACAGAGGAGGTCTAGGGCCAAAATTATTGCTCTTGCTCTAACGTTCACAGCAATACCTCACATGTGTGGTTTGAACACCGTTTTCATATGTGGGTGGGGCTTACGTATGCATTTGCTTCTGCATGCGAGCATAGGGGGACAGGGGCGCTTACATTTTTTTTTTTTTTTATTGTTCATTTTACTTTATTTATTTTAGTTTGGCATTTTTTTCCCCACAAATACATTTTTTGATCACTTTTATTCCTATTAAATATGGAATATGGCATGACAGGTCCTCTTTACAGTGAGATATAGGGTCAATAGGACCCCACATCTCACCTCTAGGCTGGGAAGCCTGAAGTAAAAAAACAAAACAAAACGATTCTGTCTTTGATCGTATTGGCGAGTCGGTAGAAGCACCGGAGGGCGGCGGAAGGGGGACATCCCCTCTCGCCTCCTGTAAGAACGATCAAGCAGTGGAACAGCCAGTATGATTGTTCTTATGCTGTAGGGAATCACCGGCTGAAAAATCTGATATCTGAATGATGCCTGTAGCTACATTCAAATATCCCCGCACAAAGTCAAGGACATCATATGACGGCCGGTGGGTGGGAAGTGGTTAAAATGCATTTTTTTTTACACAAAGTTGTCCATTTATACAATATTTCTAACACATAGCATGTACATACCAAAAATGACACCCTAAAATAGATTCTCCTACTCCTCTTGAGTACGGCGATACCACATGTGTGAGACTTCCACAGCCTGGCCACATACAGAGGCTGAGTACAGCCAAGCATGGCCGAGCATGGCTGGGTATCACCGAGTATTGCAGGGTATCACCGAGTATGGCTGGGTATTGCAGGGTATCCCCAAGTATGACTGAGCATGGCCAAATATGGCTGGGTATTGCAGGGTATCAGAGTATTACTGAGCATGGCCAAGTATGGCTGGGTATTGCAGGGTATCACCGACTATGGCTGGGTATTGCAGGGTATCACCGAGTATGGCTGGGTATTGCAGAGTATGGCTGGGTATTGCAGGGTATCACCGAGTATGGCTGAGTATCACCGAGTATGGCTGGGTATGGCAACTTATGGCAGAGTATTGGGAGGGAATTGCAGGCTATTGCAGAGTATTGCTGGGTATTTCAGATTATTGCTGGGTATTGCAGAGTATTGGCAGGGCATTGCTGGGTATTGCAGAGTATTGACAGTTCATTGCAAAGTATTAGCAGGGCATTGCTGGGTATTGTAGAGTATTGGAAGGGCATCGCAGAGTATTGTCAGGGTATTGGCAGGGCATTGCTGGGTATTGCAGAATATTGGCAGGGCATTGCAGAGTATTGGCAGGGTATTGCAGAGTATTGGCAGGACATTGCTGGGTATTGCAGAGTATTGGCAGGGCATTGCTAGGTATTGCGGAGTATTGGCAGGGTATTGCAGAGTATTGGCAGGGCATTGCTGGGTATTGCAGAGTATTGGCAGGGCATTGCAGAGTATTGCAGAGTATTGGCTGGTTATTGCAGAGTATTGACAGGGCATTGCAGAGTATTGCAGAGTATTGGCAGGGAATTGCAGAGTAATCCAGAGTATTGGCAGGGCATTGCTGGGTATTGCAGAGTATTGGCAGGGAATTGAGGGGTTAATTGTCAGTGAGCAGCGCTATGGGCACTGCAGATCCAGCCCACAGCACTGCTGACACTGTTCTCTCCCCCTCCGCTGTACCGATCGGTACAGAGAGGGGAGGGAGGAACGGGCATCATAACATGACGCCGTATTGTTTACAAGTGATCGCTCTGTCATTTGACCGGCTGTTTACCGTGATCCATAATCCGTCACGGATGCTCTTGAGTGCGCGCCCCAGCGGAATTCTGGGAGGACGTCATATGGCGGCCTCCCAGAGTTAAGCGACTGCCCTGTAGCCGTCATTCGGCTATGGGCCAGTTGTTAAGTGGTTAACATGTGTTTTGGTAACTCTTGGAATGGTATCGGAATGGTATTTTTTTAAGTTTGTGGAAGAATTTGTGTTTAGATGGGAGGGGGTTGTAAGGTAAGTAGGTGTTTTGGAAAACGCCCTACGTGGTTGGAGATTATTAATTGATTTAGAAAAGGTGTTAATAAGAACATCCTACATTGTTGAGGGTAAGGTACGTTAAGTAAGAAGGTAAAAAAGAGAGATTTGAGTTATTTATTAAAAGAAGGTGTGCATTTTGCAAGGTTTTTCAATGCATTGGTCTTTTTAGACAAGCTGATTTCAAAGCTGTTTTAAAATGGACACATAGAGAAAGAAAAAAAAGTTAAGGAAAGTACTTTTAAAAACGGGAAGTTAGCAGTCAGAGTTGTTTTGAGATTTAAAGGGGGCATTTTACGGCATTTAATACCGAGCTTGAGGGATTTTTTTCTCATGTTTGCTGTAGCAATGTGGAGATATTCGTGGTCATGCATTTATTGAATATGAAGTATCTTTGAGGAAACGATTTTAAAGGACAGCCGAGATAGGAAGTTTTGAGCAGTTAAGGAAATTAACACAGAGAGAGTTTTGTTTAAAATAAGTATTGTTAAAGTGTCACAGCTAGTTTCTTTTGGATTATCAGTTAAAAGGTGTTGTTAAAATAAGGATTTTTTGTGTAGGTTTACCCTGTTACCCTGTTTGTCTGTTTGTTTGTTTGTCTGTTTGTTCATTTGTTTGTTGATTATTCGTTTATTGTTGTTTGCTGAAGTTATAATGAGTCGGTACAGGTGTGTTGGTAGAATGTGCAGATCAGTGCAGATGACCGGTAGGGATGAGCCGAACACCCCTCGGTTCGGTTCGCACCAGAACTTTCGAACGGACCCCAAATTCGTACGAACTTTAGAACCCCATTGAAGTCTATGGGACTCGAACGTTCGAAATTAAAAGTGCTAATTTTAACGGCTAATATGCAAGATACTGTCCTAAAAAGGGTTTGGGGACCTGGCTCCTGTCCCAGGGGACATGGGTCAATGCAAAAAAAAGTTTTAAAAATGGCTGTTTTGGCGGGAGCACTGATTTTAACCACTTAACAACCGCCCATTGCCGATTAACGGCTTCAGGGCGGTTGTTTAACTCTGAGAGGCCGTTAATTAACGGCCTCCCAGAATTCTGCTCTCGCGCGCCCCCTGGGGCGCGCACACGAGAGCATCCGTGACCGCTGGGTCCAGTGGACCCGGCGCATCACGAATCACGGTAAACGGCCGCTCATCGCGGCCGTTTACCACGTGATCGCTCCGTCAAATGTTATGACGCCGGTTCCTCCCTCCCCCTCTCTGTACCGATCGGTACAGCGGAGGGGGAAGAGATCGGTGTCAGCAGCGATGTGGGCTGCATCTGCAGTGCCCACATCGCTGCTCACCGAAAATTAACCCCTCAATTCCCTGCAAATACTCTGCATTACTCTGCAATTCCCTGCAAATACTCTGCATTACTCTGCAATTCCCTGCAAATACTCTGCATTACTCTGCAATTCCCTGCAAATACTCTGCATTACTCTGCAATTCCCTGCAAATACTCTGCAATTCCCTGCAAATACTCTGCAATGCCCTGCAACACTCTGCATTGCCCTGCAACACTCTGCATTGCCCTGCAACACTCTGCATTGCCCTGCAACACTCCGCAATGCCCTGCAACACTCCGCAATGCCCTGCAACACTCCGCAATGCCCTGCAACACTCTGCAATGCCCTGCAACACTCCGCAATGCCCTGCAACACTCCACAACGCTCTGCAATACCCTGCAACACTCTGCAACACTCTGCAACACCCGCCAATACCCTGCAACACTCTGCAATGCTCTGCAACCCCCGCCGATACCCTGCAACACTCTGCAATGCTCTGCAACCCCCGCCGATACCCTGCAACACTCTGCAATGCTCTGCAACCCCCGCCGATACCCTGCAACACTCTGCAATGCTCTGCAACACCCGCCAATACCCTGCAACACTCTGCAATGCTCTGCAACACCCGCCAATACCCTGCAATGCTCTGCAACGCAGTACTCTGCAACACCATGCTCTGAGATACCCAGCCATAGTCGGTGATACCCTGCAATACCCAGCCATAGACATCTCCCGCCGCCCTCCGCCCTCCGGTGCTTCTACCGAATCGCTAATACGATCAAAGCCAGAATCTTTTTTTTTTTTCAGGCTTCCCAGCTTAGAGGTGAGATGTGGGTCTTATTGACCCCACATCTCACTGTAAAGAGGACCTGTCATGCCATATTCCTATTACAAGGGATGTTTACATTCCTTGTAATAGGAATAAAAGTGATCAAAAAAATTATTTTTGGGGAAAAAAATGTCAAACTAAAATAAATAAAGTAAAATGAACAATAAAAAAAAATGTTTTTTTTAAAGCGCCCCTGTCCCCATGTGCTCGCATGCAGAAGCGAACGTATGCGTAAGTCCCGCCCACATATGAAAACGGTGTTCAAACCACACATGTGAGGTATCGCTGCGAACGTTAGAGCGAGAGAAATAATTCTAGCCCTAGACCTCCTCTGTAACTCAAAACATATAACCAGTAAAAAAAATGTAAATCGTCGCCTATGGGGATTTTTAAGTAGCGACGTTTGCCGCCATTCCACGAGCGTGTGCAATTTTGAAGAGTGACATATTAGGTATCTATTTACTCAGCGTAACTTCATCTTTCACATTATGCAAAAACTGGGCTAACTTTACTGTGTTTTTTTTTTTTTTAAGCACAAAACAGTTTTTTTTCCAAAAAAAAGCATTCGAAAAATTACTGCGCAAATACCGTGCGAGATAAAAAGTTGCAAAGACCACCATTGTATTCTCCAGGGTGTTTGCTAAAAAAACATATATAATGTTTTGGAGTTCTATGTAATTTTCTAGCAAATAAATGATGATTTTTACATGTAGGAGAGAAATGTCAGAATTGTCCTGGGTGCTCCAGAACACCTGATGGCGCTCCATGCATGTTGGGCCTCTGTATGTGGCCACGCTGTGTAAAAGTCTCACACATGTGGTATCACCATACTCGGGAGTAATAGCAGAATGTGTTTTGGGGTGTAATTTGTGGTATGCATATGCTGTGTGTGAGAAATAACCTGATAATATGACAATTTTGTGAAAAAAAAAAAAAAAGTAAAAAGAATCTTGATTTTGCAAAGAATTGTGGGAAAAAATGACAACTTCAAAAAACTCATCATGCCTCTTACTAAATACCTTGGAATGTCTTCTTTCCAAAAAGGGGTCATTTGGGGGGTATTTGTACTTTTCTGGCATGTTAGGGTCTCAAGAATTGAAATAGGCCGTCAGTCCTTCAGGTGTGATCAATTTTCAGATATTGGCACCATAGCTTGTGGACTCTATAACTTTCACAAAGACCAAATAATATCCACCAATTTGTACTTATTTTTACCAAAGATATGTAGTAGTATAAATTTTGGCCAAAATTTATGAAGAAAAAATTACTAATCTGCTAAATTTTCTAACAGAAACAAAGAAAAATTCGTTTTTTTACAGAATTTTCGGTATTTTTTCTTTTATAGCACAAAAAATAAAAAACCCAGCGGTGATTAAATACCACCAAAAGAAAGCTCTATTTGTGTGAAAAAAAGGACAAAAATTTCATATAGGTCCAGTGTTGCATGACTGAGTAATTGTCATTCAAAATGCGAGAGCACCGAAAGCTGAAAATTGGTCTGGTTATTAAGGGTGTTTAAGTGCCCAGTGGTCAAGTGGTTAATGACGATTAAAGTGAAAAAAAAAAGTGAAATATTCCTTTAAATATCGTGCCTAGGGGGTGTCTACAGTATGCCTGTGAAGTGCCACGTGTTTCCCGTGTTTAGAACAGTCCCTGCACAAAATGACATTTAACGGAAATAACGTCATTTCAAACTGCTTGCGGTTTTAATGTTATATCTGGTTCCTGCAATATGGTTGAAAATCATTGAGAAAAATGGCATGGGTAGCCCTCCCTGCCCATTACCAGCCCCTTTGGCTTGTACGGATATTAAGGGGAACCCCGTACCCATATTAAAAAAAAGGAAATACGTGTGGCCCCCCAGGCCCTATATACTCAGAACAGCAGTATACAGGCGGTGCAAACAAGACAGGGACTGTGTAGATTTGTTATGTTAAGTTGAATCTGTTTGTAATTTTCAACTGGTACATTTTTAAAGTGTAGCTCCAGTCAAAAAAAATATTTTTAAGCTTTTTTCATCTCACTTGCTGTTGTCTCCTTCCGTTTGCAGTAGGAGATGTTTGTAAGTTGGATGTTTGAAAGTAGGGGCCTGCCCTATATGCTCTGCAGAAATGGCGGAACAAGATGTTGGTTTTGCCACAACATTGTAAGCCCTCAAAGTGACTCTTGGCGGGCGCTGGAGCGCCCTGCTGTGAACGATTATATCAAGAATTGTAATTACATGCCATTGTTGAACAGTGGTAGAAAAATTGACCTTTGGTGGTTGTGATGCTGGTGCCACAACACTATAAGTCCTCACAGTTACTCTGGGTGGGCACAGGAATGGGCCCTCCTATGAAATATTATATCAAGAATTGTAATTACATGTCCCTGTTAAACAGGGGCAGAAAAATTGGGCCTTAGGCACTGGTGCTGGTGCCACAACACTGCAACCTCTCCCATATACTCTAGTTTTAGTGCAGGAATTTGCCCTGCCGCAAAGCATTGCATCAAAAATTGTAATTAAACGCCCTGTTAAACAGGGGCAGAAAAATTGAGCCTTAGGCACTGGTGCTGGTGCCACGACACTGCAACCTCTCCCATATACTCTAGTTTTAGTGCAGGAATTAGCCCTGCTGCAAAGCATTGCATCAAAAATAGTAATTAAACGCCCCTGTTAAACAGGGGCAGAAAAATTGGGCCTTAGGCACTGGTGCTGGTGCCACGACACTGCAACCTCTCCCATATACTCTAGTTGTAGTGCAGGAATGAGCCCTGCTGCAAAGCATTGCATCAAAAATTGTAATTAAACGCCCCTGTTAAACAGGGGCAGGAAAATTGGGCCTTAGGCACTGGTGCTGGTGCCACGACACTGCAACCTCTCCCATATACTCTAGTTTTATTGCAGGAATTAGCCTTGCTGCAAAGCATTGCATCAAAAATTGTAATTAAACGCCCCTGTTAAACAGGGGCAGAAAAATTGGGCTGGTGGCATCACCCAGAACCAAAAATGTTCTTTCAACATATCAGCAGAGGAGGAAGAGGATAGACAATCAACATAACAGGACAGTCAATCAGCATCAGCATAGGCAGTCTTGAAGGGATGTGATATTTCTAAAAAAATTATTCGGTTACATCAGCTTCAGGTGCTTGGTAGCTGTGGGTGATCCAAGACTGATTCATCTTGATGAAGGTCAGTCGATCAACTGATTTGGTGGACAGGCGTACCCTGTGATCGGTAACAAAGCCACCAGCAGCACTGAAGGTGCGTTCCGAAAGAACGCTGGATGCAGGACAGGCCAGTAGCTCAATTGCATACTGTGCAAGCTCTGGCCAGTGATTCCTCCTCAAGACCCAGAAAGCCAAAGGATTTTCGGTAGGAAAGGTGTCCAAGTCTGACTTTGCCCCTAGATATTCCTTCACCATGTAAATCAGACGCTGGTGATGGTTGCTGGAACCGATCATACCTTGGGGTTGCGGACTAAAAAATTGCCTGAAAGCATCGGTCAGACGGCCACCTTCTCCACCGCTCCTTCTGACCGATGCCTCAGCAACACGTTGTCCAGGACCAGGAGTTTGTAACCTCCCAGTCTCTGGAAACGTGTTGCACAGACCTTTCTGCCAGGCCTCCCAGAGATGTCTCATCCTCTGCTCCCTCTGCGACGGCAAAATAAGGTCGGCAACCTTACCCTTGTACCGTGGATCAAGGAGAGTGGCCAGCCAGTAATGGTCCCTCTCCTTGATCTGAAGAATACGAGGATCCTTCCGAAGGCTTTGCAGGATCAGGGAGGCCATGCAGCGTAGGTTAGCTGAGGCATTCGGTCCGGAGTCCTCTGGGCCACTAAGGACAACATGATCCGCAGCTACCTCCTCCCAGCCACGTACAAGTCCAAGGGTTTCTTGGGACTGTAAATCATCCCTACAAAACTGCTGCTGCTGCTTAGTGCCAGCCTCCACCTCCATGCTGACACAATCATCCTCCTCATCCTCTTCCTGTGTGATGGGTGGCACAGCAGGAACACTGTCTGGATAAAGGGGGCCTTAAGAGGCAAGGAAGTCCTCCTCTTCCTGCCTCTGTTCTGCCTCAAGTGCCCTGTCCATTATTCCACGCAGCGTATGCTCCAAGAGGTGGACACGAGGTACAGTGTCACTGATGCATGCACTGTCACTGCTCACCATCCTTGTGGCCTCCTCAAACGGTGACAGGGCAGTGCATGCATCCCTGATCATGCCCCACTGGCGTGGTGAGAAAAAAACAAGCTCCCCTGACCCTGTCCTGGTGCCGTAGTCGCACAGGTACCAATTGATGGCCCTCAGCTGCGTGTGCAGCCGCTGCAGCATGGCCAACGTTGAGTTCCACCTTGTGGGCATGTCACATATAAGGCGGTTCTTGGGCAGGTTAAACTCCTTTTGGAGCTCAGCCAGCCGAACACAGGCATTAAATGATCGGCGGAAATGCACACAGACTTTCCTGGCCTGCTTCAGGACATCCTGTAAGCCCGGGTACCTGCCCAAGAACCGCTGTACCACCAGGTTAAGGACGTGAGCTACACAGGGCACATGGGTCAGTTGTCCCTGTCGGAGGGCGGAGAGGAGGTTGATGCCATTGTTGCAAACCACCATTCCTGGCTTAAGCTAGCGTGGCGTCAACCACCTCTCGGCCTGCCCCTGCAGAGCTGACAAAACATCCACCCCAGTGTGGCTCCTGTCCCCCAAACAAACCAGCGCAAGCACGGCATGGCATCGTTTTGCCTGCGTACTTGCGTAGCCCCTGGAACGCCTACGGAGCACCGCTGGTTCTGAGGACAGAGCACTGGAAGAGGCCATGGAGGAAGAAGAAGAGGAGGGGGTGGAGGAGAGAGGTGTGTCACAACCAATAGTAGCATTTTGGAGGCGTGGTGGCGGAACAACCTCCAACACTACTGCACCTTGTCCTGCATCCTTTTAAGCTGCCAGAAGAGTGACCCAATGGGCCGTGAAAGATAGGTAACGTCCCTGTCCATGCCTGCTGGACCATGAGTCAGGGGTAATATGCACCTTACTGCTGACCGCCCTGTCCAGCAAGGCAAGGACATTGCCTTCCACATGCCGGTAGGGAGCCGGAATCGCCTTCCATGAGAAAAATTTGGGGACCTGCCACTGAGGAACCGCACATTGTACAAACTCACGGAAGGGGGCCGAGTCTACCAACTGAAAAGGCAGCAGTTGAAGTGCTAGCAATTTAGCCAAGCTAGCATTCAACCGCTGGGCATGTGGATGGCTGGGAGTGAACTTCTTTCGCCGGTCCAGCAGCTGGGGCAGGGACATTTGCCTGCTATAATCAGACGTGGGTGTACTGCTAGCAGAGTGCCCGGAAGCACTTGGCTGTGACACACCTAATTGTACACCTTCATTCCTCTCAGGGCAGGTTTCAGAGAGGACTGAAGGTCTAGTGGGGTTGGAGATCCCAGCTGATGAGGAGCAAGGAGAGGTCCGCTTCAATCTTTGGTGTGGGTCTTTGAGGTACGCTTGCCACTGAGCTGCATGGCAGGTCAACATATGTCTGGTCAAGCATGTGGTGGCCAAGCGGCTGATGTTTTGGCCACACGAGATACGCTTGAGACATATGTTGCAAATAGCGGCGGTGCGATCTGATGCACTCGTCTCAAAAAAGGCCCACACCAAAGAACTTTTAGAATAAAGCGCAGAGGCAGCGCCCTGCACAGGCGGAGCTCTGCGGTGTGATTCAGTCGGTGTGCTGCCCCTAAGATGGCCCCCGGAGGGCATCCTGCCTTGTTGGACATGTGCCTCCTCCTCCTCCTCTCTCCTACCAGGCACCCATGTGGAGTCAGTGCCCTCATCATCCCCTCCCTCTTCATCGCTGGAGCAAACCTGGCAGTATGCTGCAGCTTGTGGAACATGACTGCCAGATTGCTGTCCTTCTTGAGCATCCCCTCTCTCTGCATTCACGCTACTGCCTTCCTCTAGCTGAGTATCATCATCAGAGCCTACAAAACACTGGGCATCCTCCTGGAGCATGTACCCAACACTGTGCTCAAAGAGTTCAGGAGACCTCTCAGGAGGACGTGGTGGATCTAGGGAAGGAGTCACTGATGATGACATTGAGAGGAGGGAAGACGATGCGTTGGCAGCTGCTTTGCTAGTACCCTGAGCCTGGGTGAGAGATGATGAGGAGGATGAAGAGGGCTTGGTCATCCCCTCTACCAAGTCCTTGGCATGTTGCGGCTAAACATGTCCAGCTGCCAAAAAGAAGGACAAGCGTGTCCCATGGCCACGTGTTGATGATGACGATGCACCGCGTCCACGACCAGCACTGTTGTCTCTAGACACAGAGCCTGCTTGCCCTCTTTTATCGGCTCGTGCCTGTCTGCCTCTCCTTGCTGGCCTTCCAGACATGGTAATGGCCTGAAGGGAGTTGGGAAAACCAGCAATTGGGTAGTGTATATTGTGCTGGAGGCACATACAACTTCCACTAACTCCTGCAGATGGCAGATGGCTCAAATAGAGAAGAGCTATGTAGGTGGATATAGCGGTGTATACTGGGTTCAGAGCACGCAGACAGCATGCACAATCTCCTACCACTGACTGCAAGCTCTATTTAAACCGAGCAAGATAGTTAGCTATATAGGTGGATATAGCGGGGGTATACTGGGTTCAGAGCACGCAGACAGCACGCACAATCTCCTAACTTTGACTGCAAGCTTTATTTAAAACGAGCAAGATAGCTAGCTATATAGGTGGATATAGCGGTGTATACTGGGTTCAGAGCACGCAGACAGCACGCACAATCTCCTAACACTGACTGCAAGCTCTATTTAAAACGAGCAAGATAGTTAGCTATATAGGTGGATATAGCGGTGTATACTGGGTTCAGTGCACGCAGACAGCACGCACAATCTCCTAACACTGACTGCAAGCTCTATTTAAAAGGAGCAAGATAGTTAGCTATATAGGTGGATATTTTTTTAATCCAAAACTGCTACCAAATTACAAGCTTAACATAACAAAACAAACATCAGTTTACATTCACTTTACAAAAATTAACAACGATAAACTATACAGTCAAAAAGGGAAAAAACAATTTTTACATATCATCTTCCCTCTCCTCCTCCCCAGAAGAAAAATTTATAAGTAGAGCATCACCCCTACTGCTAGGCCCTTCTGGTGGCCCAGGATCCACCTCAGGTAACGGGGCCCTTTTTTTCTTCTTCTTCCCCTGCTTTTTCCTAATCGTGACCCAAGCCACTTCACCCTCCTCATCCGATACTTCTTTTGGGCGTTTCTGAGCCCCCTTAACCGAGACTTCCATCTCCTCCTCCCCAGACCTGTCATCCCCAGCCGAAGAATCGGATGAGGAGACAGTGACCAGACGTCTGCCCGGCCTACATCTCCGAGGAAGGGGAGTGGGAGCAGTAACCTGGGAAACAGAACCCTGTGCCCCCCCCTTATCCAAAAGGGGAGGCCCAACTACCTCCACCTGACCAATATCTGGACCGGGCACCTGAACTTCAGTGACAGGGGCCTGGGCAACATCTGCAGGCCGTACCCCCTTTTCTCTTTGAGGGACTCTACTTGCCTTCTGGGCTCGAGGTGCACCCTGTGGCTCCGCCGTAGGAGCGCTTCCCTGCCTTTCCCCTCCAGAACTCTGCCCAGCAGGAGGAGGTGCACTATCCCCTCCTGGCCCACCACCTGCTGCAGCTTCACCCCTGTAGGCTCTGGGGCATCTGCTAAAGGGATGCCCCATTTGACCGCAAAGGTTGCAGCAGATCAACCCACACGTGTCACCTGAGTGTCCAAACTTATTGCACTTAGTGCAGCGCACAACTGTGCAATCTGCACTCATGTGGGTTGGACACCCACACCTGAAACACCTACGGGGCTGGCCTGGGTAGAACACCAGGATTCTGTCTCGTCCCAGGAAAGCACTTCCTGGGACATGTGCAACCGTGTTGCCAGATCTTCTCAAACGAATCCTGGTGTTCCATGCTCCAGTCCATACCCCACGCTCGTCTAAGCATTTATTTAGAGGACACTGCAACTGGCCGTGTCTCCCCAGCCAAGTTGCTATGTCCTCCGGGGGCAGGCTCTCGTTCCTTACTAACACCGTCAGGTTTTTAATCTCCTCCTGCCTACTCAAAGGAATCAGGCGGAACCCTTTCCAGGGATCAGCCCCTTTAACCAACCCAAAAGCGGTTATAAAACGCTCCATGGTCACAGCATTGGTGAAACTGACATCAAAGTCAGGGGTGCCAGCTGGGTGGATCACAGCAAACAGCTCAGCCACCCTGAACCCCAACGCCAGGACCATGTCAACCACTTGACCCCTCGTGGGGCACTGACCTTCACCCTCCCATCTCAGCTGGACCACATTCCTACGCTTGCACTCCGGACCACCTGTCCCCCTAGACCAAGTACTGGCCCCAGGGGTCTGACCAGCCGGGGGTACCCGAAAGTTACTGGCCCCAAACTGGTGGTACAGGTGGTCCAGAGGCACACTGGACCCAGCCACATTGGCGTAGGAACGCCTTTCACCAAGTGCCGTCAGCAACCTTACCTCCGGTGTCCCCCTTAGTACGGGTCCCGGAGGAGGAGCCTCTGCCACAGACACTGGGGGTACAACATGAGAAGCAGCCCCCCCACTCACGGCATGGGAAGTCACACTCCCCACATCGTTTACCCCAGCCTGAACTTTAGGATAGGTCTCATCCTCAGAGCTATAAAGCAAAGCCTCCCAGGCTTCCTGCCACTCCACCTCCATATGGGCCCCGCAGGAATCCACTGACACTTGGCTCGGCCCTGATTGAGAACCCTCCAAGCCGCGAATGAACGTCATTGCAGGGTTCTCACCATCAAGCTCGCCCATTGGGCAGTCACCCCAGGCCGTAGCTTGTTCTGGCACTATACAACTAGATATTTCAACATTACTGTTACTGTTTACACTCTCTTGACCAGAAAGCAGACCGGAAGTCCTTTGAAAACGACCCTCGGGGTCAACTTCCGGACCCACCACCGTCACTTCCGGCCGCGGGCTATTCCCGCCATGAACCAGCTCGCGCACCGGAAGTGCGTCATCACCCCTTACCGCGCTACTATTGGCCTCGCGGTCAGTAGCACCACCCCTCCTCCCGCGGGAAGACGGCGTTTTCTTATTCACGGCCGCCATTCCCGAACTGTCAGATGCCATGCCGCCGGCCGACACTGCACCGCTGCCCACAGCGGCAGCCAAGCTGGCTTGACTCTCATATACCCTAGTCCCCTTACCCTGAGACCGGCTTGCAGCAGTGGCAGCCGACAACGCAACTGACGGCGTGCCCTGCTTGCAACCACCGGCTGGGATCACTGGGGACTGTACAGGTAAGTCCATTTTTCCTTTGCTTACTATCCTAGCAAGCTGCACCACTGGTATCTTCTTAACAACACTCCTGTCTTTAATGTCCTTTTGCTGCCTCCTTCCCACTTCACCGGGGTCTAACCTGCCCTCTGGGGACACAGCCTCATTCATAGGCTGGCAACCCTTAGGCTTACCTGACCCCTCTGCAGGATTAGCGGAGTTAGCAGGGCTAGCAGTCTTTTCACCAGGAATGCTCTTCACATTTCCAGCCTTCACAGCACTCTCTCTCTCCAAAACTGTTTCTTTACACACCGCTGGCTTTCTTTCCACCACAGTCTTTCCCTCTGGTTTGTCACTGGCCACCTTTCTTTCCACCGCACTTTCCTTTTCTTCATGGCTGGCTTCCACAGAGGGACCCGCCATTTCCTCTTCAGGCGCTGTGTCAGGGGCTGAACGCTGTCTGCGGCGTCTCCCTGCCTGGGTCCCCTCGTCACACGCAATTCTCATCGCTTTGTCCACATTAGATAGAAAATCTTTCTCACTAGAAGCACTGTCAATCAGGTTGGATAACAGCTCACCCATCAAGTTGCACTGCTTCTTCAACCCGTCTATCACCGTCTTGAACTCCTGTCTCTTTACAACACCCGATCTGTCTCTCCGGTTCCTTAGCTCCGCCAGGACCTTCATTTTCTCGCAGTAGCTGCGGGAAGCCTTCACAATTAAGCTTTTAGCTTTCTTCCTTTTGTCTGCAGATTTCTCCGCATCCTCTCCTGGCTGTCTCAGAGACCAATCTGCAAGATCCAGCTGGTTCTCCAAAAACAACCTCTCCTCCTTGACGAGCTCCAGGAGCTTAGGGGCTCCACGTCCTTCATTAGGCTGAGAAACAGGCACCTGGCCTGGGCTTACTGAAGTCATCAGCTCCCTCTCTTCCTCCACCACTCTGGAAGTCCTCAGAGATCAGAGCACGCAGCCAGCACACACAAGCTCCTACAACTGACTGCAAGCTCTATTTAAAACGAGCAAGATAGTTAGCTATATAGGTGGATATAGCGGTGTATACTGGGTTCAGAGCACACAGACAGCACGCACAATCTCCTAACACTGACTGCAAGCTCTATTTAAAACGAGCAAGATAGTTAGCTATATAGGTGGATATAGCGGTGTATACTGGGTTCAGAGCACGCAGACAGCACGCACAATCTCCTAACATTGACTGCAAGCTCTATTTAAAACAAGCAAGATAGTTAGCTATATAGGTGGATATAGCGGTGTATACTGGGTTCAGAGCACGCAGACAGCACGCACAATCTCCTAACACTGATTGCAAGCTCTATTTAAAATGAGCAAGATAGTTAGCTATATAGGTGGAAATTTTTATTAAAATAAAACTGCTACTGATTTACATAATCAAGAACTTAAGAAAAACTCATACTTGAGCAAAAAAGAACTAAAGAACAACTTGCATAAATGCTTTTGGACAGACAGGATCTATTCAAACTGCCCATATCAGACGATCCTTAATCCCATAATCATCTGGGAAGAAAAAAAAATAAAAAATTCCTAATCATTATTCAAACTATATACATTTATATCACATACCCCCTATAGGCAGGAACGTAATGAAACTGACGGTGCATACCATGTTTTTAAAATTAAGTTGCCCAAAAGCTAAAAAAAAGGGGTGAAAGGACAGACAGACCCCCACCTAAGGAAAAGAAGGGGGAGATCATCAAGGTGTCCGGAAAGAGAACCCTCTCCACAACCTAGCACACCTTTCCCTACCCATTCTTTCCCCCTCAAGAAACCTCACCTTACCCAATTCCCGAATGATATCACCCGCCAGCTCATGCATGGGCAGGAACTTGCCCCTAGTGGACACTAAAGACAGAGCGTGCCAAGTGTAGTAAAGGCATATGACACTAACTAAAAACAGTGATGATAACACAAAACCCCTCCGGGCTCTGAAGTCACCGTACACCCTCTCAGAATAGGCAAGGGCCCGGAGACGGGGATAGCCAATGGCATCTCCAACCTCCCCCAGAACCCCCAAGTTGAAAGGGCACTCGACCAAAAAGTGGTCCATGGTCTCTAGTACCCCACCACACTCAGGGCGAGGACAGCCTCTGTCCTCTGGGCTCTGGTACTTCAAGTTCGATCTCACATAGAGTCGTCCATGGAACGCCCTCCATGCGAGATCCCAGAACTTGGCAGGAATTCTCTTAGAATTCAGAAGGGTTAGTCTCTCCCTGAGAACCCTGTCTGGACAGTCCCTTAAGGCCAGTGGTCTCAAAACGTCTGAGGCCATGACCCTCTGGTACAGCTCTCGCCGACCCAGGGAGCCTACCTCTAAGGCCGTTATCCTCCACCACCTTAGTACCTTCAGGGCGGTTGGGACATAGGCGGGGAGGTACCCATGGGACCTCCGAAGGTCACCCGGGCGGCCGCCCCCCTCCCACCTGCTCAGGAACACCAGGAACCAATTCTTACACGAACGTTCCCACAGAGAGGGCTCGTCCACAAAAATGGATTGCAGATTGAACTTCAGGAACACCACAGTAAAGAAAACCGTGGGGTTGATCATGTCCAAACCGCCCTCCCCTCTCCGTCGATACGTGACCTCCCTTTTTATCAGGTTCAGTCTGTTTCCCCACAAAAGCAGAAAAAACAGACCGCAGACCCGCGCATAGAGTGACTCTGGCAACAGACATGCGTAGCTGACATAGAGGAACTCGGGAAGCAAATAGGTTTTAACCAGGCTCACCCTTTCCCTCAACGACAGCTTCCAGCCTTTCCAGGCGTTGACTTTCTGGGTGGCACTTACCAACCTGCGCTCCCAATTTAGCTTGGGATAATCACCCTGGCCGAAATAAATGCCTAAGATCTTAACTTCTGGTCGGGGCGGGGGAAAAACGTCCGGGAGGGCGAACTGCTCACCCTCCCTTCCCAACCAGAGAGCTTCACTCTTGTCCCAGTTGACCAACGAACCAGACGCCTCGGAGTAGCCTCCAATCTGTGTTTCCACAAAATGGGCCTCCTCTCGGCTAGCCACCACCACCGAGACGTCGTCCGCGTAGGCCACCACCTTCACCGCCTTATCCGGGCCACTGCCGGGCTCCATCAGGACCCCCCTCAGATGCCCACAGTCTAGCCTTCTTACGAAGGGGTCGACTGCAAAGACATAGAGCAGGGGACTCAGCGGACAGCCCTGCCTAACACCAGAGTCCACCGGAAAGGTAGGACCCACCCAACCATTGACCAGAGGGAAGCTCTCGGCCCCTCTGTACAAAGTCCTGAGCCAATCAATAAATCGATCAGGCAGGCCGTATCTACCCAGGAGAAGCCAGAGGTACTCGTGGTCTACCCGATCAAAAGCTTTCACCTGATCTAATGCCAGCAGATACCGCCCATCACCCGTTGCCCTGCACCTCTCCACAGCCTCCCGGACGTTAAGGACTGCACTAAAGGTGCTACGGCCGGGAACTGTGCAGTAGAAAAGATGTAGCTGGATAGCCGCACTCCAAATTATTCAACTTTATTTCAAAAATGTAATTAAAATCATAGCATCTAGGCTGGCAAACAGACTAACTGCACAGCCGCTGACATGTTTCACACCGAACACGGTGCTTAGTCATACTGTGCAGTGCTGGGAGGCAGACAGCAGCTTGCCCGCAACAGCAGACATACGCGTAAACAAAATCTTTGCCAGAATCTTTCTATCCGTGGAGAGAAGGGCGATAGGACGCCAATTCTCAACCACGGACGGATCCTTCCCCTTGGACAGAAGGATCAAGGCTGACCTTCTCATCGAGGGAGGGAGCAGGCCAGATGCCAAACACTCACTGAACACCTCCCTCAGACGAGGAGCCAAAAGGCTCTTAAAGGCTTTATAAAATTCTGCCGTGAACCCATAAGGCCCCGGCGACTTTTTTAGAGACAACGAGTCAATAGCCTGCTCAATTTCGGCCACTGAGATCTCTTCCACCAAGGAGTCTAGGGGGTCAGACCCCACCTCAAGTGGAGTCCCGTCAAGAAATTCCTTGGCTCTCCTCAGATCCAACGGCTTCTTCTGAAGGATGTCTGAAAAATGGGCTCTGATGATCCCCAGGATGCCTGGCTTGGACCTTACCAGGGAACCCGAGGGATCTCTCAGTCCATGTATGACCTTCCCACTCACCGCGTCCCCACAGCTTTTATAGGGATCCGGGTTGGTGAACTTCCCGTAATCCCTCTCCAGCACCAGGGAGGCGAGACGGTCATACTGACACTCCTTCATCCGGAGCTTCAGATCCGAGATCTGGTCCTGAGGGCCACCATCAGAAACCAAGCGATCTAGCTGCCTGCGTAACTTCTGGTAGGCCTGATACCGGGATGCTGCCCAACGGCCCGAGACTTCCCGGAAGAAGCCCTCCGACCTCTTCTTCACCACTTCCCACCATTCCTGGCGGGAGCAGCCGCTCTCAAGGAGCGAGGCTTGTTCTAAAAAGAAGTCCTCATAGGCCGATCTGATTTCAGGGTCCTTAAGTAGCGACCCGTTTAGTCGCCACAGGCCCCTTCCTTTCTGAGGGGTGTCCGCCACATTCAGAGTGACCGACACCATACGGTAATCAGAGAACTCAACCGCAGGCAGCGCAGGAGCTGCAAAGGACGAGTCCCCCTTCAAAAAAACCTATCTAACCTACTCCTACAACTACCTCTGGAATATGTGAAACCAGTGAGGTTGGGGAAGTGGCGAACGTGCACATCCACCAACCCAGCTTCCCTTACTATTCTATTCAAAAAGATACTATCATATCCCAGAGGGCCTGAGGTGCCTGCCCGGTCCTTTGACCTGGTGACCATGTTAAAGTCACCACCAAAGACCACCTGCTGGGATGTAAACAGGTATGGTTTCAGCAGCGTGAGAAGGTCCTTCCTCCGCCTCTGGGACTGAGGTCCATAAAAATTGATAAGGCAGAGGGATTCCCCTCTCACGACTGCGTCCACAATCAAACACCTACCGATTTCCAATTCAATCACTCGTCGACAAGCCACCGAACCAGTCTTAAAAAGGACCGCAACACCACTGCAGGGCTCAGCCGCAAGAGACCAGAGGGAGGGCCCATGTCTCCACTCCCTCTTCGCTAGGTGCATCTCTGCCACAGATGCCAGCCAGGTCTCTTGCAAAAACAAAATGTCGGCTTCAACCCGGCCGAGAAAATCAAAGGCTGAAAATCTAGCCGCCGCAGAAAGCACACTTGCGACATTAATGGTCGCAAGGCGTATTGGAGTGGGTACCGCCATCCTTAGTGATTGAATTTTACATTCATCTCTATTTTACATTTCTAAAAGAATCAATCCTCCTCGGAGTACGAGGAGGAAAGGATCCCGTATCTGTTCCATAGGGCCAGTGAGGAGCCCCCCCCGCCCCTGAACTCGTACTGGGCTGGGGGTCCTCACCACCCTCCTTCCCCGAAACCTTCCTCTTCCTCTTCTTTTTGGTTTTCTTCTCCCATTCCACTTTGGGAGGTTCCCTCCCACTCTCTTCATCGGACCTCCCACTGGAGATCTCCTTAATCCTCTTATTAACCCCCTTACCGGCCCGTGAGATGTCCATCGGGGTCACCCCTCCTGCACCAGCCTGCCGACCACTCACGACCACCGAAGAGGCCGGAGGGGGCATTAGTATAGCCGCCTGATCTAGGGTTGGATGCGGTTTACCCGCAGATTTAATTACTAAAGGGAGGGGGGAAGGGGGCTAAAGAGAAGAAGGGGAGGCTGGGAGGGGGGAGACCAGGGGGGGGAGAGGGGAGGGGGGGGCAGGGGAAAGGGAGGAGGACGGGGGGGAAACAGGGGGAGGGTGATTTTTGGGCGAGGGCTTTTTCGCCTTGACGGGGCCGGAGAATTCGCCGGCTCCCTCATTACGCCAATTCCTGTCCTTGATCCGCGCCTGGGGGGTCTGACCCTTTGAGGGAGGGGGGAACCCTCCCTCTGTGACCCTGAGGGGTTGGGATCCCCACTTCATCTAGGGACCCCCTCACCCTCCGGGCCTGGGGCACCCCCCTCAGCCTGGCACCCCCTGAATGCCTTGGGGCACCGACTAAAGGGGTGTCCCATTTCCCCACAGAGGTTGCAGACAATAAGCCTGCAACCCTCAGGTGAATGGCCGAAACCATTGCACCTCACACAGCGGGGCATTGTGCAGTCCGCACTGAGGTGCGCGGGACTGCCGCATTTGAAACAGCGACGGGGCTGTCCAGGGTAGAAGACCAGGATCCGGTCTCTACCTATAAAGGCGCTGCCAGGTACATGCGCCACGGTATTATTGTGGTGCTTGAGCCGGATCCTGACCAACCACGCACCTGTCCAGACCCCGCGCTCATCCAAACTTTTCCTCAGCCCTGTCTGGAGCTGCCCGTACCGCGCCAGCCAGGTCGCGATGTCCTCAGGTGGGAGGGACTCGTTCCTGACCAGTACAGTCACATTCTTTACCTCCTCCTGCCTCGAAAGAGGTATCACCCGGAAACTTTTCCACGGATCTGACTTCCTGACGAGCTCGTACAGTGTCAGGAGAAGCTCCATGGAGACCAAGGAGACGAAACTTACATCAAACTCCTTCAAGTTTGTGGGGTGTATGACTGCAAATAAGTCCGAAACTTTAAAGCGCAGCCCCAGCAGATAGTCGATGACCTGACCCCTGCTGGGACATGCAGACGTCCCTTCCCACCTGAGCTGCACCACATTCCATCTGCGCCTCTCAGGGCCCCCCGTACCCCTCGTCCAGGCCTGCGCACCCTGGGGCTGATCCCCAGGGGGAGCCCGGAAATTCTGGGCGCCAAACTGGCCGTACAGGGGACCCAGGGGGATAGAGGAACCTGCCACCTGTGCAAATGAGCGCCCAACCTTCAGGGCACCTAAGAGGTTTGCCTCCTCCTGTGTGCCCAAGATGAAAACTGGGTCTGTGGGGGAAGGGCCAGACCCCTGACGGACCGGACTCCCTGGCTCAGTACCTCTACCCACCGCATCCCCACCAACCGACATCTCACTCCTTACCGCGGGGGAAGGAGCAGTACCCCCTACAGCTATATGATCCTGGGGGGGAGCCACCTCCATTTCTTCAGGACCCCGCTCCTGTGACCCCTCCAAACCCCGTATGATATCCAGGGCCGAGCACTCGCTCCTCAAATCCCCCATTGGGGACTCACCCCAGCATACTTGTCCTACTGGAAGAAAATCCCCAGAGGACGCTAAAGCTGTTATCTCCAGGGAGGTCTCCGACACCACCGCCTCCTCTCCCCCAACGAGCGACACCAACGGCCCCCCTAGCTGAAATTCCGGTGTCCCCACTTCCGTTTTAGGCCCTCCCGGGACTTCCGGGGTCACCGCTGACATCACGTCCGGTTCCCGGAAGTCGATGAGGTCACTTCCTGTCTCGTCACCCGGAACAGGAAGTGATGCACCCGCCCCCATCCCACCACTTCTCCCAGTGTCAGCAGAAGATGCTTGTCCACATTGTCTATCCGAGACCGCACATGTGTCCGTTCCCATCAGCACCTCCCCCTCTCTCCATGCGGCCGCGGCGGGGGCCGCCATTATGGCCGGTTTTCCTCGCACCGCTATGGGTCTGGCGGGAGTCATCGGGGTCACCGATGGGGCCCCGGGGGGGGTCAGACTGCACTGTCCACTGGGGACTTCTGACCATTGGCCTTCACTGGCCCCTCCGACGGTTCTCTGGTGAGGACCACCATCAGTTTCTTGTGACTTGCGATTCCACCGGAGCTTTTAGGTGCTTCATCGGGTACCCTACCCGGATCCTCCTGGACTGCGGCCACAGGCATGGCAGGTGTTAACACAGGAATCCGGGGACCCTCCGCACTGACAGCTCCGGGGGTCATACATTCCTGACCGGCCATGGATTGGTCGTCTCCGAGAAACGTTGCTTCCACTGGGGTCTGTTGTACTGCTACATCAGGTGAGAGTTTCAGGGGGGACTTCAGGGGGGCATTTCCTCGTCTCACCGCCTGGGTTCCTTCCTGGCTGGTCTTTAGAAGTTCTTTCTTCACCTCTGCCAAAAAACTTCGCTCACCCTTTCCACGCTCGCAGAGACCGCCCAGCAGCCGCCAGAGGTCCCTGCATTCAAGCTTCAGGCCGTCTATGGTCTCCCTATATTCACTACGCTTGCTGCTGGCTGAGCGGTCCCTGCGATTTCATAGGTCGGCCAGTCGCTCTGAGCGCTGTGCATAAGTAGCCACGGCCTTCTGTATAAGGGTTTTTACCCTCTCTCTCCTTTTCTGGAGCTTGCTTGGGCCCTCTCCCGGCTGGGCCCAGGTCCAGTCCATTAACTCAGACTGTGTGACCAAGAAAAATTTCTCCTCCCTGGAGAGGTCTCTCACCCCAGGGGGGGTTGTCTGAGACCCAGGCCGGGAAAGAGGCCCCGAGCCTGGGCTGGCCGACGCCATAAGGCCGGATGTCCAAGACAGCTGCGGTTCTCCAGAGAGCTCCTCCACGTACGTCTGCTCTCCTGGGAAGCCTCTCCTGTGTGCTGGGTTCAGAGCATGCAGGCAGCACGCACAATCTCCTAACACTGACTGCAAGCTCTATTTAAAACGAGCAAGATAGTTAGCTATATAGGTGGATATAGCGGAGTATACTGGGTTCAGAGCACGCAGACAGCACGCACAATCTCCTAACACTGACTGCAAGCTCTATTTAAAATGAGCAAGATAGTTAGCTATATAGGTGGATATAGCAGTGTATACTGGGTTCAGAGCACGCAGATAGCACGCACAATCTCCTACCACTGACTGCAAGCTCTATTAAAAAAGAGAAATATAGCTAGCTATATAGGTGAATATAGTGTTGTATACTGCGGTCAGGGCACGCAGACAACAACCACTACAGAAGAGCAAGAACGAAAAATCGGCCGATAACGATCGGTGTATACTGCGTTGAAGGTACACAGAACACCCACTAACTCCTACAGGCGCCAACACACTACACAAGGCCGCCGCGCTGGCGGCCTTATATAGTGTGGGGCGTGTACTACACAGCCTGAGCTATGATTGGCCACAGGCATCCTGCCTGTGGCCAATCATGGCTCTCTTCGGTGCCAGCGCTGTGATTGGCCAAGCATGCAGGGTCACAGTGCATGCTTGGTCAATCATGAGCCAGCAATGCACTGCGATGGCGCAGTGCATTGTGGGCCGTGAGCGCCACACGAATTTGGTGCGAATGGCCCATAACGTTCGGAATTCGCCGAACAGGCGAACAGCCGATGTTCGAGTCGAACGTATGTTCGACTCGAACACGAAGCTCATCCCTACCCACTATATTAACCTTGCAACCGGGCGGAGGTAGTTACATTTTCAATGATGTCATCAAGATATTTTGGATCATAACCTTTTTGAGTAAATCTCTCTTTCAAAATATTTGATTGTGCAAATTGTCACTATCTTTTTTTTTTTTTCAAAAACATTTTATTGAAGATGCAAATCACAATACAGAAAGTACAAACAGTGTAAAATCAACAGAAGTCAATACAGAATAAAAAAAAAAGAAAAAAAAAAAAGGGAAGAAAAAAAAAAAAAAAACAAAAAAAAAAAAATGAATCAATGGCATTTGTTACAACTTATAGGCGAACACAGGCGCCTTGAATGAAAGACAAGATATAATAGTAGACAACAGTATGCTATGCGTGACTATAAAGGGGTGCACTAGCAAATGAAAATATATCGTGTGACATTTATAAGGTATCTAACTTGCTACCTGTGGATCATAGGTGTTTAATCGAGTCTCTGAGGATGTTTTGTGTGATTTGGGCATCCCTGCCAAGGCACATTAATCATTAAGAGTATGGACAGAGGAATAAAGCGATTTATGTGAATAACTATTGGAAAGTGTGTGTATAATCTATCAACATGAGTATTTAGCAAGATATATAAGGGGTTTTGTAGACTTCTGAATCCTGGGAGTCTAAGAGGTTATATGCTGTGATACAATAAATGATTTCATTTCAAGGGGTTAAATTCCTATGAAAGAGGTCCATGCCTCATTCCTGGCTCTCAGGTCTGCATAAGACTTTTGTACTTATCAGAGGTCTGAAAGTGAATCCAACAGGCCCATGTAGTTGTGAACTTTGCAGGGGTATCATTGGCCTGGTGTATTAGGTCCTCCATAGTCATTACATTGTTAATGCATTGAAGCCAATCCCTGAGTAGGGGGGTGTCATGGGAGCGCCACTTCCGTGGAATGCAAGCTCTGGCAGCATTGACCATGTGCATGGCTAGAGACTTAAGGTAGGAACTATGTGAGTGGTCTGAGTGATGTAGTAAGAATTGGGCCGGAGTGTACTCTAAATGGTAAGTCGTGACTTCTTCTATTGTTTTATGTATTTCCGACCAATATGTTTGTATGGCCGGGCATGACCAATTGTCACTATCTTATTGCAATTTCATTTAACTCACATGATCTGTCTCTTTGGTATGTTATTTTTATCCATGCCGGGTGATGACCACCCAGCCTGAGCCCTGTATTTCTGTCGGCGGAGACGCGTTCTCCCTCTTTCCATGGTGTCCTGACTCTTGATTGGATAGATTGATCCAATGACACAAGCGCCGGGAGAATGCTTGCAAGGTAAACCCCCAGGAGAGTGCTTTTTCTAGGGGGTTATCTGATGTGGGGAGGAGCCATAAGAGCCGCCCGGGGGACCCCAGAAGATGAGGTTCGGGTCCACTCTGTGCAAAATTAGCTGCACAGTGGAGATAAGTATAATATGTTTGTTATTAAAAAAAAAAAAGGAACCCTTACAATCACTTTAAGAGATGCTAAGAAGGAGTAGACAGAATCCTCCACTCCCTCCCATATACATATGAGATCAATAAATCTGCGGTAATATTTCAGTTTGGGTCATGTTACATTGAAGACTTGTCTATCTTCCCATTCTGCCATAAACAGGTTGGTGATGCTGGGAGCAAACTTGGCTCCCATTGCAATGCCAACCTGCTGCGAATAGAAATGACCATGGAACCAAAAATAATTATGAGAAATACAAAAATTCAAAGCTTTCCCTAAAAAAAACTTTCTGTGAGTGTGGGATGTCCTCTCTTTTACATAATGCCCAATTTAGGGCTAATAGGACATCATCGTGATGTATGTGCAATATCAACAAGTCCTTGTGTCCCTTCAAAAAGCATTAATAGATATAACACTAGGCTGGAAAAACTTATCATGAGATTCCCCCAATCTTGATGTTACCACACCAATGCCGTTAACAAAGGGTCTGGGGGGTGGCATTGTGGCATAATTATGGACCTTAGGGAGAGTATAACTGACAGGGATGTGAAATACACCCTGCAGCAAATACCTTTGTTACTTCTTATTCAGAGCCTGATATCTCGAGTAGTGATGGACATACTTCCGACGGGATGTTTTGCGAACGCGGACTGCGAACGCGGCCGATAGTTCGCGAACCGTAACGTTCGTGGCGGGCCCCATTGACTTCAATGGGAGGCGAACTTTGCAAACCTACAGGTCAAATTTGCAGCCACAAAATAATTACTAGCTGTGCAAACATAGTCCCACCACATGGCCAATGACATAACACATGTATGAGGTGAATCTGGGATCGACAACTACAAGCAATCTTTTTTTATATGTGAAATTGTTGTGACAATTCAGGACTTTGGAGCGCATGAAGGCAATGGAGAAGAGGGAAGGTCAGGGTAGGCAAAGAAGAGGGTGCAGGAGATGATCACCAGCACCGTGATATAGAGCACTGACACCTGCACCGTGATAGAGTGATCTGACACCAGCACCGTGATAGAGAGCACTGACATCAGCAGCATGACATACAGCAATGACACCTGCACCATGATAGAGTGATCTGACACCAGCACCGTGATAGAGAGCACTGACATCAGCAGCGTGACATACAGCAATGACACCTGCACCGTGATAGAGTGATCTGACACCAGCACCGTGATAGAGAGCACTGACATCAGCAGCGGGACATAAAGCACTGACACCAGCACCGTGATATACAGCACTGAAACCAGCACCGTGATATACAGCACTGACATCAGCAGCGTGACATACAGCAATGACACCTGCACCGTGATAGAGTGATCTGACACCAGCACCGTGATAGAGAGCACTGACACCAGCACCGTGATATACAGCACTGACATCAGCAGCGTGACATAAAGCACTCACACCAGCACCGTGATATACAGCACTGACACCAGCACCTTGATATACAGCACTGACACCTGCACCGTAAGCAGCCCCAGGAGGAAGTCAGCATAGCACAGGGATGGTGGGAGCCCCTCATAATGAGCATAGCACAGGGATGGTGGGAGCCCCTCATAATATGCACAGCAGAGGTACAGCCCCAGGAGGAAGTCAGCACAGCACAGGGATGGTGGGAGCCCCTCATAATAAGCAGCCCCAGGAGGAAGTCAGCACAGCACAGGGATGGTGGGAGCCCCTCATAATAAGCAGCCACAGGAGGAAGTCAGCACAGCACAGGGATGGTGGGAGCCCCTCATAATGAGCATAGCACAGGGATGGTGGGAGCCCCTCATAATATGCACAGCAGAGGTACAGCCCCAGGAGGAAGTCAGCACAGCACAGGGATGGTGGGAGCCCCTCATAATGAGCATAGCACAGGGATGGTGGGAGCCCCTCATAATATGCACAGCAGAGGTACAGCCCCAGGGGGAAGTCAGCACAGCACAGGGATGGCGGGAGCCCCTCATAATAAGCAGTAGAAATATGATACCGCTCAACCTCTTCAAACAGGAGGGTACGGGCATATAGTACGGTGTGCTTTTTTTGGACAAGGAAGTGAGCCAAATGAAGAAAGAAGGACTGTGTGCTCGATTAAAAAAATCATTTATAGACATATACATGGTCTACTGGTCACATGTGTTGAATTCCTCCGAGATCCATGCCTCCTTCATTTTTATAAATGTGAGGTAGTTAACACTGTCGTGAGCTAGGCGAGTACGCTTATCGGTCACGATCCCCCCTGCTGCGCTGAACGTCCTTTCGGACAGGACACTGGACGAGGGGAAAGTCAACAGTTCGATTGCAAATTGGGCAAGCTCTGGCCAGAGGTCAAGCCTGCCCACCCAGTAGACGAGGGGTTCATCACTCCTCAGAGCGTCCACATCAGCCGTTAACCCGATGTAGTCGGACACCTGACGGTCTAGGCATTCCCTGATGCTGGATCCGGATGACACCTGTCGATAGGTCAGCTGAAAGAATGACCTCATATCCAAAGTCACCAACACATCTTCAAACCGGCCTCTTCTTGCAGGCGCTGTTGGATTGGTACCTGCAACTCCTTCTCTGAGAGTGGGAATTGCTCCTCTGTCAGCG
Organism: Lithobates pipiens; assembly: GCF_037356315.1. NCBI lineage: Eukaryota > Metazoa > Chordata > Amphibia > Anura > Ranidae > Lithobates > Lithobates pipiens. The sequence continues at coordinate 203,589,963 of NW_027507784.1, read as the reverse complement.
CATGCAGAATGCAGCATTTCTCGAAGCAAGGCCTGGAAGTGCTCCATTCTGACAACCCTCTGTGACGGCGGTAACATTTCCGCCATTTTGTGTTTGTACCGGGGGTCTAAGTACGTTGCCACCCAGTACTGGTCCTTGACCCTTATGCTTTTTATACGGGGGTCCCTATTAAAACACTGGAGCATGAAGGCCCCCATTTGCACTAAACTGGAAGCGGTGTGGTGGCCTGGCTCCTGCTCATCATCCAGGATAATGTTGTCCTGTTCATTCTCCTCTCCCCATCCACGCACAACAACAGGGATCCCAGAAAGGTTTAAAGCATGCTCTTCTTGCTCCTCCTCATCCACCCCGTCACCATCCTCCTCTGACTCCTCTTCAGACTCCTGTTGTTGACTTGTCTCAGATAGAGTAGCCCCCCCTGGGAATTCATCCAGCATTGCGACTTCCTCATCTTCCCGCTCCTGCTTCTCCACAGCTTGATCAATGACACGACGCAATGCATGCTCCATAAAGAAGGCATAAGGTACCATGTCACTGATGGCGCCATGGCTGCGACTGACCAGTTTGGTGATCTCCTCAAATGGCCGCAGAAGTCTGCATGCGTCGCGCATCAGCAGCCACTGGCGTGGTGAAAAAAAACCCATCTCCCCAGAACCTGTTCTGCCGCAGAGTTCATACAGGTAGACGTTAACTGCACGTTTCTGCTGGAGCAGCCTATCAAGCACATAGAAGGTTGAGTTCCATCGCGTCGGGCAATCACAAATAAGACGTCTGACAGGCAGATTGTGTCGCCGCTGAATGCCAGCAAGGCGAGCCATGGCCGTGTAAGATCTTCTGAAATGTGCCCAGATTTTCCTTGCCTGCCACAAGATGTCCTGGACCCCAGGGTATTTGACAACGAATCGCTGCACGACCAAGTTTAGGACGTGTGCCATGCATGGCACGTACATAATTTTGCCCTGTTTCAATGCGCTAAGCAGATTGACACCGTTGTCACACACCACTGGGCCAGTGTGGCTCTTGGCTTCCAGGCCAAACAGACGCAGCACGGCATGGCAACGTCTCACCTGGCATGTCAAATAGGTTCTGGGGAGCTTGGGCGGCGCAGCGAAAGAAACGCTAGCAGCGGAAAAGGAGGAGTCAGCCGAGGAGGAGAGGGAGGAGGATGGAGTAGGAGGAGGAGGAGAAGAAGAGCCAGGCCTGCATGCAATCCGTGGCGATAAAACCAAATCTACACGGGTGCCACGGGTTACATGCTTGACAGCCGTCAGAAGGTTCACCCAGTGGGCAGTAAAAGTGATATACCTTCCCTGCCCGTGTTTGCTAGACTAGGTGTCTGTGGTCAGATGTATCTTGGCACCGACACTGTGTGCCAGAGATACATTCACTTGCCGCTGAACATGGCCATATAGCTCTGGGATGCCCTTCTCTGAGAAATACTTCCTTCCTGGGACCTTCCATTGTGGTGTTCCAATGGCCAAAAATTTTCAAAAGGCCTCCAAGTCCACCAGTTTATATGGCAGTAGTTGGCGGGCTATCAGTTCTGACAAGCCAGCCGTCAACCGTTGGGCAAGAGGGTTATCCGGCATCATCATTTTTTTACGCTCGAACATTTGGCCCACGGAAGCCTGCCTTTTTGCAGAAAAACGTGAGCTTGGCGTGATGGAAGGTGGAGTGGAGGACAATTGTGAGAAGAGAGGAGAAGGAGAAGTAGATGACGAGGCTGGACGGTGAGAGCCTGCAGTGTGGCTTTGTGTGTTCCGTTGCTCCCACTGGGCTCGGTGATGGCTGCTCATGTGCCTTCTTAAGGCGGTCATCCCTAGGTGAGTGTTGGGCTTACCGCGGCTAATGCGTTGACTGCAAAGATTGCAGATGGCAACGCTATTGTCAGCAGCGGACACGTTAAAAAAAGCCCACACTGCGGAGCCATGTGCCGGTGTCCTGGGAGCGCCAGATGTGACCGTACATGGTCGATGACTCGCTCCTGATACATTAGCAGTCTGCTTTGTCCCTTCTCTGCAATGTAAGTTATTCCTGCTTCTCCTCCCTATCTGCTGGTCCATATCTCCCTCTGAACTCCCCTCCTCTTCCTCTCTTGTGGGCACCCACATGACATCACTAGACACGTCATCATCGATGTCACCTTCCCCACCGCTATAAGTAAAGATCTCAGAGTAGGCAGCAACACCATGGACCAACCTCCTCCTTGGGCTGATCTGGGTAATGTTGTCAGACTACTGAGTGGCGGTTGTTGCTACCTCCTCTTCCTGATCCAATGCCAAGAGTGGCTGCGCATCAGAAATGTCTTGATATGGATCGGAAAATAATTCCTGTGACTCAAGCGGAAGGTATGTGGTGGTGGTGGTGGTGGTGTTGTTGGTGGTAGTGTATTTGGGGGTGCACATAGCAGAGAGTGAAGAAGAGGGTGCAGATCGAGAGGATGAGGAGGGTGCAGAAGAGTAAGGCTGAGTGAGCCACTCAACCAAGTCTGGTGCATCCTTTAAAGTAATTGAACGCACCTTCTGCAACTTCCCACTTTGGCTCAAGCCTGTTGCTCCTGCCCTACCCCTACCAACCCTGTGGAAGGGCCTGCCTCTTCCTGTGCCTGTCATTTTTTAAATGACCCTGTGACAAAACTCTCAGTCCCTATACTGATAAAGGATTACTGCAGTATAGGGCAGCAGTCAGCAGTAGTGCACCTCAACCCTATATATTGTGGACCTATACCAGTCCTTAAGGAATAGCAGACTGTACCTCACTCAACCCTATGTACTGTAGTACCCTATACCTTACCAGTCCTTATAAGGACCTTTGTGGAACTAGTAGGCTGTGAATGATTAGCAGACTGTACCTCAGTCCCTATACTGATAAAGGACTGCTGCTGTAGAAGGGCAGCAGTCAGCAGTAGTGCACCTCAACCCTATATATTGTGGACCTATACCAGTCCTTAAGGAATAGCAGACTGTACCTCACTCAACCCTATGTACTGTAGTACCCTATACCTTACCAGTCCTTATAAGGACCTTTGTAGAACTAGTAGGTTGTGAATGATTAGCAGACTGTACCTCAGTCCCTATACTAATAAAGGACTGCTGCAGCAGAAGGGCAGCAGTCAGCAGTAGTGCACCTCAACCCTATATATTGCGGACCTATACCAGTCCTTAAGGAATAGCAGACTGTACCTCACTCAACCCTATGTACTGTAGTACCCTATACCTTACCAGTCCTTATAAGGACCTTTGTGGAACTTCTAGGTTGTGAATGATTAGCAGACTGTACCTCAGTCCCTATACTGATAAAGGACTGCTGCAGCAGAAGGGCAGCAGTCAGCAGTAGTGCACCTCAACCCTATATATTGTGGACCTATACCAGTCCTTAAGGAATAGCAGACTGTACCTCACTCAACCCTATGTACTGTAGTACCCTATACCTTACCAGTCCTTATAAGGACCTTTGTGGAACTAGTAGGTTGTGAATGATTAGCAGACTGTACCTCAGTCTCTATACTGATAAAGGACTGCTGCAGCAGAAGGGCAGCAGTCAGCAGTAGTGCACCTCAACCCTATATATTGTGGACCTATACCAGTCCTTAAGGAATAGCAGACTGTACCTTACTCAACCCTATGTACTGTAGTACCCTATACCTTACCAGTCTTTATAAGGACCTTTGTGGAACTAGTAGGTTGTGAATGATTAGCAGACTGTACCTCAGTCCCTATACTGATAAAGGACTGCTGCAGCAGATGGGCAGCAGTCAGCAGTAGTGCACCTCAACCCTATATATTGTGGACCTATACCAGTCCTTAAGGAATAGCAGACTGTACCTCACTCAACCCTTTGTACTGTAGTACCCTATACCTTACCAGTCCTTATAAGGACCTTTGTGGAACTAGTAGGTTGTGAATGATTAGCAGACTGTACCTCAGTCCCTATACTGATAAAGGACTGCTGCTGCAGAAAGGCAGCAGTCAGCAGTAGTGTACCTCAACCCTATATATTGTGGACCTATACCAGTCCTTAAGGAATAGCAGGCTGTACCTCACTCAACCCTGTGTACTGTAGTACCCTATACCTTACCAGTCCTTATAAGGACCTTTGTGGAACTAGTAGGTTGTGAATGATTAGCAGACTGTACCTCAGTCCCTATACTCATAAAGGACTGCTGCAGTATAGGGCAGCAGTCAGCAGTAGTGCCCCTCAACCCTATATGTTGTGGACCTATACCAGTCCTTAACCACTTTCAGACCGGACCATTTTGCTGGTCAATGACCAGAGGTCTTTTTACAATTTGGCACTGCGCTGCTTTAACTGGTAATTGCGCGGTCATGCAATGTTGTACCCAAACAAAATTTGCGTCCTTTTTTTCCCACAAATAGAGCTTTCTTTTAAAGGTATTTGACTGACTCTGCGATTTTTATTTTTTGCGATATAAACGTAAAAAGACCACACATTTTGAAAAAAAATGATATTTTCTACTTTTTGTTATTAGAAAAATCCAATAAACTCAATTTTAGTCATACATTTAGGCCAAAATGTATTCAGCCACATGTCTTTGGTAAAAAAAAAGTCAATAACTGTATATTTATTGGTTTGCGCAAAAGTTGTCACATCTACAAACTAAGGTACATTTTCTGGAATTTACGCAGCTTTTAGTTTATGACTGCCTATCTCATTTCTTGAGGTGCTAAAATGGCAGGGCAGTACAAACCCCCCCCCAAATGACCCAATTTTGGAAAGTAGACACCCTAAGGAAATTGATAAGAGGCATGTTGAGCCCATTGAATATTTTATTTTTTTGCCTCAAGCGATTGAATAATGACAAAAAAATTATTTTTTTTTTTTTTACTCAAAGTTGTCACTAAATGATATATTGCTCACACATGCCATTGTTATATGTGGAATTGTACCGACTTTTTGGAAGGCTAGCCGCGTACGGGGCCCCGAAAACCAAGCACCGCCTTCAGGATTTCTAAGGGCATACATTTGTAATTTCACTCTTCACTACCTATCACAGTTTTGAAGGCCATAAAATGCCAAGATGGCACAAAACACCCACAAATGACCCCATTTTAGAAAGTAGACACCCAAGCTATTTGCTGAGAGGCATGTTGAGTCCATGGAATATTTTATATTTTGCCACAAGTTGCGGGAAAATTACAAACTTTATTTATTTTTCACAAAGTTGTCACTAAATGATATATTGCTCACACATGCTATGGGCATATGTAAAATTACACCCCAAAATAAATTCTGCTGCTTCTCCTGAGTACGGGGATACCACATGTGTGGGACTTTTTGGGAGCCTAGCCGCGTACGGGCCCCGAAAACCAAGCACCGCCTTCAGGCTTTCTAAAGCAGCGCACACACGTAGCGGTATGTCCGACGTACTTAGTGTGGCGGACTTCCCGCCAGACTGTCTGTCGGACTTTCCGAACGGGCTACTTGCCCACACACGGCACTTTTTGAGCGGACTAATACAGCTTACTAAGTCCGCCGTACTATCCGCCGTACTTTTGAAATGAACGGACTCGCCCACACACGCAGAGGAAAGTCCGCTCATTTTGAGCGCGTCTCCAGGTAGGCGGGGCCCGCGAAGGAGACGTCGCTGGCCCCGCCGCCTGGTATGGACTTAAAGGTGAACCCCAACGCCGAAAAAAATCGGCGTGGGGGTCCCCCCAAGTCCACAACAGACCCTTGTTCAAGCACGCTACCTGGCCGGCCAGGAAAGGGGGGGCGAGCGAGCGCCCCCCCCCCCTCCTGAGCCGTACCAGGCCACGTGCCCTCAACATGGGGGGGTGCCTTGGGGAAGGGGGGGCCACGTGGCCCACCCACCCCAAAGCACCTTGTCCCCATGTTGATGAGGACAAGGGCCTCTTCCCGACAACCCTGGCCGTTGGTTGTCGGGGTCTGCGGGCGGGGGGCTTATCAGAATCCGGGGGCCCCCTTATTAAAGTCCGGCCCCCCACCATATGTGAATGAGTATGGGGTACAATGTACCCCTACCCATTCACCTGTAAAATAAAAGTACAAAAAAAAACACAACACACGAGATAAAATACTTTATTGCACAGCTCCAGGGGTCTTCCGTCTTCGGGGGTCTTCTCGCCGGACTCCTCCGCTATCTTCTTGTAGCTCTTTTGCTAGCGGAGGAGTCCGGCTTTCTTCCTCGCCGCCGGCCTCTTCTTCCGACTTCGGGGGTCTTGTCCCCCTCTTCGGTTCTTCTGTCTTCTGTCGCCGCCGCCGCCGCCTTCCGTTCTTCTTCTTCTTCTTCTTCTTCTTCTTCTTCTTCTCCAGGAGATGTTGACTCGACGATCTCTCCGGCCGCAATGCCAGGGACGCGCTGCACTGCCACTTATATAGGGACAAGGAGCGGTGTCACATGGGTTTATGTCACATGGGTTGGTCACATGGGTTGATGTCACATGGTGACAGTCCCAGCATCCTCCGGGACTGTGACATCGTAAGGGGGCGGGGTCACCATGTGACACCAACCCATGTGACATAAACCCATGTGACACCGCCCCTTGTCCCTATATAAGTGGCATCGCAGCGTGTCCCTGGCATTGCGGCCGGAGAGATCGTCGAGTCAACATCTCCTGGAGAAGAAGAAGAAGAAGAAGAAGAACGGAAGGCGGCGGCGGCGGCGACAGAAGACCGGGCCACCGCCTGTAAAAGAGCTATAAGAAGGCGCGGTGGCCCGGCAGAAGAACCGAAGAGGGGGAGAAGACCCCCGAAGTTGGAAGAAGAGGCTGGCGGCGAGGAAGAAAGCCGGACTCCTCCGCTAGCAAAAGAGCTACAAGAAGATAGTGGAGGAGTCCGGCGAGAAGACCCCCGAAGACGGAAGACCCCCGGAGCTGTGCAATAAAGTATTTTATCTCGTGTGTTGTGGTTTTTTTTGTACTTTTATTTTACAGGTGAATGGGTAGGGGTACATTGTACCCCATACTCATTCACATATGGTGGGGGGCTGGTATCCGGGGGCCCCCTTATTAAAGGGGGCTCCCGGATTCCGATAAGCCCCCCGCCCGCAGACCCCGACAACCAATGGCCAGGGTTGTCGGGAAGAGGCCCTTGTCCTCATCAACATGGGGACAAGGTGCTTTGGGTTGGCGGGGCCGCACGGCCCCCCCTTCCCCAAGGCACCCCCCATGTTGAGGGCACGCGGCCTGGTACGGCTCAGGAGGGGGGGGGGCGCTCGCTCGCCCCCCCTTTCCTGGCCGGCCGGGTAGCGTGCTCGGACAAGGGTCTGTTGTGGACTTGGGGGGGACCCCCACGCAGATTTTTTTTGGCGTTGGGGTTCCCCTTTAAGTCCATACCAGGCGGCGGGGCCAGCGACGCCTCCTTCACGGGCCCCCGCCTACCTGGAGACCCGCTCGAAATGAGCGGACTTTTCTCCGGGCGGGAAAAGTTCGCTCATTTCAAAAGTACGGCGGACTGGCATACACACGGCCGGATTGTCCGCCGAAATGCGAGTCCGGTGGGAAGATTGGAGTGCAACACGGCATTCTAAGTCCGCCGTACTTTCGGGTCAAAAAAGTATGCCGGAGGCTACACACGGGGGGATTGTTTGGCGGACTTGAGTTTGCCGGACTTTTCCACCGGATTGTTTGATCGTGTGTACGCGGCATAAGGGCGTAAATTTTTGATTTCACTCCTCACTACCTATTACAGTTTTGAAGGCCATAAAATGCCAAGATGGCACAAAACTCCCCCAAATGACCCCATTTTAGAAAGTAGACACCCCAAGCTATTTGCTGAGAGGCATGTGGAGTCCATGGCATATTTTATATTTTGCCACAAGTTGCGGGAAAATTACAAACTTTTATTTATTTTTATTTTTTTCACAAAGTTGTCACTAAATGATATACAGTGGTGTGAAAAAGTGTTTGCCCCCTTCCTCATTTCCTGTTCCTTTGCATGTTTGTCACACTTAAGTGTTTCGGAACATCAAACCAATTTAAACAATAGTCAAGGACAACACAAGTAAACACAAAATGCAATTTGTAAATTAAGGTGTTTATTATTAAAGGTGAAAAAAAAATCCAAACCATCATGGCCCTGTGTGAAAAAGTGATTGCCCCCTAAACCTAATAACTGGTTGGGCCACCCTTAGCAGCAACAACTGCAACCAAGCGTTTGCGATAACGTGCAATGAGGCTTTTACAGCGTCCTGGAGGAATTTTGGCCCACTCATCTTTGCAGAATTGTCCTAATTCAGTTACATTAGAGGGTTTTCGAGCATGAACGGCCTTTTTAAGGTCATACCACAACATCTCAATAGGATTCAGGTCAGGACTTTGGCTAGGCCACTCCAAAGTCTTCATTTTGTTTTTCTTCAGCCATTCGGTGGTGGACTTGCTGGTGTGTTTAGGATCATTGTCCTGCTGCAGAACCCAAGTTCGTTTCAGCTTGAGTACACGAACAGATGGTCGGACATTCTCCTTCAGGATCTCTTGGTAGACAGCAGAATTCATAGTTCCTTTTATCACGGCAAGTCTTCCAGGTCCTGAAGCAGCAAAACAGCCCCAGACCATCACACTACCACCTCCATATTTTACTGTTGGTACAATGTTCTTTTTATGAAATGCAGTGTTCCTTCTACGCCAGATATACTTGGACACACAACTTCCAAAGAGTTCCACTTTTGTCTCATCGGTCCACAGAATGTTGTCCCAAAAGTCTTGGGGATCATCAAGATGTGTTGTGGAGAAATTGAGACGAGCTTTGATGTTCTTTTTGCTCAGCAGTGGTTTTCTCCTTGGAACTCTGCCATGCAGGCCATTTTTGCCCAGTCTTTTCCTGATGGTGAAGGCATGAACGCTGACCTTAACTGAGGCAAGTGAGGCCTGCAGTTCCTTGGACGTTGTTGTGGGGTCTTTTGTGACCTCTTGGGTGAGTCGTCGCTGCGCTCTTGGGGTAATTTTGGGCGACCGGCCACTCCTGGGAAGGTTCACCACTGTTCCATGTCTTCGCCATTTGTGGATAATGGCTCTCACTGTGGTTCGCCGGATTCCCAAAGCTTTGGAAATGGCTTTATAACCCTTTCCAGACTGATAGATCTCAATTACTTTCTTTCTCAATTGTTCCTGAATTTCTTTGGGTCTCGGCATGATGTGTAGCTTTTAAGGATCTTCTGGTGGACCTTACTGTGTCAAGCAGCTCCTATTTAAGTGATGCCTTGATTGTGAACAGGTGTGGCAATAATCAGGCCTGGGTGTGGCTAGAGAAATTGAACTCAGGTGTGGACAACCACAGTTATAGTATGTTTTAACAAGGGGGGCAATCACTTTTTCACACAGGGCCATGGTGGTTTGAATTTTTTTTCACCTTTAATAATAAACACCTTCATTTACAAATTGCATTTTGTGTTTACTTGTGTTGTCCTTGACTATTGTTTAAATTGGTTTGATGTTCCGAAACACTTAAGTGTGACAAACATACAAAGGAACAGGAAATGAGGAAAGGGGCAAACACTTTTTCACACCACTGTATTGCTCACACATGCCATGGACATATGTGAAATGACACCCCAAAATAAATTCTTCTGCTTCTCCTGAGTACGGGGATACCACATGTGTGGGATTTTTTGGGAGCCTAGCCGTGTACGGGGCCCCGAAAGCCAAGAACCGCCTTCAGGCTTTCTAAGGGCGTACATTTTTGATTTCACTCCTCACCACCTATTACAGTTTTGAACCATAAAATGCCAAGATGGCACAAAACCCCCCAAATTACCCCATTTTAGAAAGTAGACACCCCAAGCTATTTGCTGAGAGGCATGTTGAGTCCATGGAATATTTCATATTTTGCCACAAGTTGCGGGAATATTACAAACTTTTTTTTTTTTTTTTTTACAAAGTTGTCACTAAATGATATATTGCTCACACATGCCATGGGCATATGTGAAATGACACCCCAAAATAAATTCTGCTGCTTCTCCTGAGTACGAGGATACCACATGTGTGGGACTTTTTGGGAGCCTAGCCGCGTACGGGGCCCTGAAAACCAAGCACCGCCTTCAGGATTTCTAAGGGTGTAAATTTTTGATTTCACTCCTCACTACCTATCGCAGTTTTGAAGGCCATAAGATGCCAAGATGGCACAACCCCCCCCCCCCCAAATGACCCCATTTTGTAAAGTAGACACCCCTAAATTTAGGGGTACACTAGTGAGACTCACAGGTAAAAAAGCACATAGGCTGTCAGCGACTGTATCAAAACGCTACAAAAAAACTGTAAGTGATCGCAGGGATCAGGCCTGACTCTGCGAACGCTGCAGTTATGTGTGTTGTGTTTTGTAAGTGACAGTGATCGATCGATACTGCACTTGGGTGGGCTGGGCTGGTATTGGCGGAGGGGCTAAAAGCAGGTGCTAGCAGGTATCTGGGCTGATCCCGCTAACAATGCGTTTTGGGAAACCTAAACTGCTGGCGACGCTAATATAGATCTGATCAGATACTATATTACTAAGGGAGGTGTATGCTTTGCGCGTGGGTGTTAGCGGTACTGGCACTAACCTGGCGCTGCCTGGGGCGACGCAGACCTTATCTGACCCTCAAACTTATATCACCCGCCGGGTGATCAGGGGGTTAAACCTTTATTAGGTAATAAATGCCGGGTGCCCTGAAACTATAAAAAAATAACAAACCAACCAGCGTCACCTGTAACAGTTATATGGTGATCACTGGTGAAAGGGTTAACTAGGGGGCAATCAGGGGGCTTTATGCGGTAGTATATGGGGGTCCCTGGCGCTATAAAAAACTGCGGCGAACCTAAATACCTACCTTCCTAACTAGCGTCACCTGTGACACAAATACAACAATCAGAAAAACGATTGCTTATTAGGTTGGGTTCACACTGGAGCGATGCGGGAACGCCGCGAATCCGCGGCGGGTTCCCGCATCGCATGCCTCCCGGCGGCAGTTCACACTGCCCTATGCGAACTGCTGGGAGTGTCAGTGAAATGTTAATGACACCCCCAGATCAGTTTGCATATCGCAGTGCGATCTGCAAACTCGGACAGGAATCGGATCGCATGGTGTGAACACCCATGCGATCCAATTCTGCTGCGGACCAAAAAAAGGGTCCCGTGCGAGTTTGCGGCGGGTGCGATGCAAATTCAGCCATACTATCTGTATGGCTGAACTCGCATCGCACAGAGATCGGATGTGATTTGCACTGCAGTGCGGTGCAAATCACATCCGTTCTCATAAACCGCTGCAATGTGAACCCAGCCTTAGTGACACTGGCGACGGGGGTGATCACGGGGTTAAACCTTTATTGGGGGGGTTAGGGGGGTACCCTAGAGCTAAAGGGGGCTAACCCTAACTGCCCTAACAGTTATTGCAGAGAGTGACACCAATGCAATAATAATAAAAAAAAAAAAAAATGCTGTCACTGTGACTGGGGGTGCAGGGGTGATTGGGAGGGTGATTGGGAGGGTGATCGGGGGGTGAAGGGGGGTGAAAGTATGCCTGGCGTGTTCGACTGTGTAGTGTAGTGTTGGTGCAACTCACGATCCTCTCTCCTCGGTGCCGGAACGAAAAATACCGACACGGAGGAGAGATTACATCACTTCCTCTGCCTGTGTTTACATTACAGGAGAGGAAGTGATGTCATGCTGCAATTCCATTCGTCAGGAGCGATCGCGAGGGGGTGGCCATGAATGAATGGCCGCCCCCTCATCCCGGATCGCTCCTGAACGAATTCCGACCGCCGCTGGCACCGGGGGGGCCCCCCACCCGCAGGAAGGCAGGGACGTACATGTACGCCCATATGCCTGCCCATGCCATTCTGTCGACGTACATCGTCGTGCGGCGGTCGGCAACTGGTTAAGGAATAGCAGACTGTACCTCACTCAACCCTATGTACTGTAGTACCCTATACCTTACCAGTCCTTATAAGGACATTTGTGGAACTAGTAGGTTGTGAATGATTAGCAGACTGTACCTCAGTCCCTATACTGATAAAATACTGCTGCAGTATAGGGCAGCAGTCAGCAGTAGTGCACATCAACCCTATATATTGTGGACCTATACCAGTCCTTAAGGAATAGCAGACTGTACCTCACTCAACCCTATGTACTGTAGTACCCTATACCTTACCAGTCCTTATAAGGACCTTTGTGGAACTAGTAGGTTGTGAATGATTAGCAAAATGTACCTCAGTCCCTATACTCATAAAGGACTGCTGCAGTATAGGGCAGCAGTCAGCAGTAGTGCACCTCAACCCTATATATTGTGGACCTATACCAGTCCTTAAGGAATAGCAGACTGTACCTCACTCAACCCTATGTATTGTAGTACCCTATACCTTACCAGTCCTTATAAGGACCTTTGTGGAACTAGTAGGTTGTGAATGATTAGCAGACTGTACCTCAGTCCCTATACTGATAAAGGACTGCTGCTGTAGAAGGGCAGCAGTCAGCAGTAGTGCACCTCAACCCTATATATTGTGGACCTATACCAGTCCTTAAGGAATAGCAGACTGTACCTCACTCAACCCTATGTACTGTAGTACCCTATACCTTACCAGTCCTTATAAGGACCTTTGTGGAACTAGTAGGCTGTGAATGATTAGCAGACTGTACCTCAGTCCCTATACTGATAAAGGACTGCTGCTGTAGAAGGGCAGCAGTCAGCAGTAGTGCACCTCAACCCTATATATTGTGGACCTATACCAGTCCTTAAGGAATAGCAGACTGTACCTCACTCAACCCTATGTACTGTAGTACCCTATACCTTACCAGTCCTTATAAGGACCTTTGTGGGACTAGTAGGTTGTGAATGATTATCAGACTGTACCTCAGTCCCTATACTGATAAAGGACTGCTGCTGTAGAAGGGCAGCAGTCAGCAGTAGTGCACCTCAACCCTATATATTGTGGACCTATACCAGTCCTTAAGGAATAGCAGACTGTACCTCACTCAACCCTATGTACTGTAGTACCCTATACCTTACCAGTCCTTATAAGGACCTTTGTGGAACTAGTAGGTTGTGAATGATTAGCAGACTGTACCTCAGTCCCTATACTGATAAAGGACTACTGCAGCAGAAGGGCAGCAGACAAGTATAATATTCTTTCTATATTTGGAAGAAATAATATTATACGTGTACAAGCCTATTACCATACCATTCCTGAAAAGAACCTTTGTGGACCTAATAGTAACAGCTACTGATTAAACTGACTGCCCCTCACTGCCACACACAGCTTCCTGCCTGTCCCCTATTTAAACTGACAAAACACAGGCTGCTGGAACAATAACTTGAATAGCACTCAAAACTATATCCTGTATTAGGAAGGATGTAGAGAGGAGACGTGGCTGGATCTGGCGGCAGAGGAGGCCTATGAGAGGATCCGAGCAGATTTGGAGACTACGTGATATCCCAAGGATTGGGTCGTTTTCCGGCTTCCTGTATCAAAGGATTGGGTCGGTCTCCGGCTTCCTGTATTGAAACGTCTATGTGATCGTATCTGCGCAGACTGACCTCCCTCACACAGGGGGTCACTGGTGATCTGGTAAGCCTCCATTTACTATTGGTTTACAGAGGTGAAGGGTCCACGTGGTCAAGCATTAATATCGTTGTTTTGAACAAACAAGATTAATCACTTTTTGTTTCATATTTCACATGGGACTTTATAATGTGTCACATCATTTTTTATGATTATTTGGTTTTTTTATATGTTTTTCACCCTATTGGACATTTGAGTTATAGATAAATGTCTTCTGGCTTTATTGGACATTTGAGTTTTGAAAGTATTTTTCACTAATGATTTTCACATCATTTAGTTTTTTCACACTATTTTTATTCTATTAAGTCATATTTATATTTAGAGGCTAAGCGCTGCACTTTTATTTCTTCTGTATTACTTTACTATACCAGTCCTGAAAAGGACTTTTGTGGACCTAATAGTAACAGCTGATGATTAAACTGACTGTCCCTGCTGCACACAGCGTCCTGTCCCTCTCTCTACACTGACAAAAGACAGGCTGCTGCAACAATCACTAGCACAGCAGTGCCTCAAACCTATATCCTGAACTACACCTAACACCTATACCAGTCCTGAAAAGAACTTTTGTGGACCTAATAGCTAGCAATTTGGGTCACTGCAGTCTCTCCCTGCTCCACACAGCAACCTCTCCCTATAGTGACATACGAAAGAATGTAAAATGGCCACCGGATCTGGTCTATTTATAAGTTAGGGGGAATGTCCAAGTGTCCATGTGCTGTCATGTCTCAATTGGCTGTCCTGTATAGGGATGAGCCGAACACCCCCCGGTTCGGTTCGCACCAGAACTTGCGAACGACCCCCGCGTTCGGCACGAACGTTAGAACCCCATTGAAGTCTATGGGACTCGAACGTTCGAATTGGAAAGTGCTAATTTTAACGGCTAATATGCAAGATAGTATGCTAAAAAGGGTTTGGCGATCTGCCTCCTGCCTCAGGGGACATGGGTCACTGCAAAAAAAAGTTTTAAAAACTACCGTTTTGGCGGGAGCACTGATTTTAATGACGATTAAAGTGAAAAAAAAAAGTGAAATATTCCTTTAAATATGGTGCCTGGGGGGTGTCTATATAGTATGCCTGTGAAGTGCCACGTGTTTCCCGTGTTTAGAACAGTCCCTGCACAAAATGACATTAAACGGAAATAACACCATTTAAAACTGCTTGCGGTTTTAATGTTATATCTGGTTCCTGCAATATGGTTGAAAATCATTCAGAAAAATGGCATGGGTAGCCCTCCCTGCCCATTACCAGCCTATTTGGGTCTTGTACGCACATTAAGGGGAACCCTGTACCCATATTAAAAAAAAGGAAATGCGTGTGGCCCCCAGGCCCTATATACTCAGAACAGCAGTATACAGGCGGTGCAAACAAGACAGGGACTGTGTAGGTTTGTTGTGTTAAGTTGAATCTGTTTGTCATTTTCAACCGGTACATTTTTAAAGTGTAGCTCCAGTCAAAAAAAATATCTTTAAGCTTTTTGGAAAACATAGGGAAGGGTTATCACCCCTGTATAATTTGTTTTGTCGTCCATCTTTTTTCATCTCACTTGCTGTTGTCTCCTTCCGTTTGCAAGTAGGAGATGTTTGTAAATTGGATGTTTGAAAGTAGGGGCCTGCCCTATATGCTCTGCAGAAATGGCGGAACAAGGTGTTGGTTTTGCAACAACATTGTAAGCCCTCAAAGTGACTCTTGGTGGCCGCTGGAGCGCCCTGCTGTGAACGATTATATCAAGAATTGTAATTACATGCCATTGTTGAACAGTGGTAGAAAAATTGACCTTTGGTGGTTGTGGTGCTGGTGCCACAACACTATAAGTCCTCACAGTTACTCTGGGTGGGCACAGGAAGGGGCCCTCCTGTGAAATATTATATCAAGAATTGTAATTACATGTCCCTGTTAAACAGGGGCAGAAAAATTGGGCCTTAGGCACTGGTGCCATCACACTGCAACCTCTGCCATACACTCTAGTTTTTTTGCAGGAATTAGCCCTGCTGCAAAGCATTGCATCAAAAATTTTACTTAAACGCCCCTGTTAAACAGGGGCAGAAAAATTGGGCCTTAGGCACTGGTGCCATCACACTGCAACCTCTGCCATACACTCTAGTTTTATTGCAGGAATTAGCCCTGCTGCAAAGCATTGCATCAAAAATTTTACTTAAATGCCCCTGTTAAACAGGGGCAGAAAAATTGGGCCTTAGGCACTGGTGCCATCACACTGCAACCTCTGCCATACACTCTAGTTTTTTTGCAGGAATTAGCCCTGCTGCAAAGCATTGCATCAAAAATTTTACTTAAACGCCCCTGTTAAACAGGGGCAGAAAAATTGGGCCTTAGGCACTGGTGCCATCACACTGCAACCTCTGCCATACACTCTAGTTTTATTGCAGGAATTAGCCCTGCTGCAAAGCATTGCATCAAAAATTGTACTTAAACGCCCCTGTTAAACAGGGGCAGAAAAATTGGGCCTTAGGCACTGGTGCCATCACACTGCAACCTCTGCCATACACTCTAGTTTTATTGCAGGAATTAGCCCTGCTGCAAAGCATTGCATCAAAAATTTTACTTAAACGCCCCTGTTAAACAGGGGCAGAAAAATTGGGCCTTAGGCACTGGTGCCATCACACTGCAACCTCTGCCATATACTCTAGTTTTTTTGCAGGAATTAGCCCTGCTGCAAAGCATTGCATCAAAAATTGTACTTAAACGCCCCTGTTAAACAGGGGCAGAAAAATTGGGCTGCTGGCATCACCCAGAACCAAAAATGTTCTTCCAACATATCAGCGGAGGAGGAAGAGGATAGACAATCAACATAACAGGACAGTCACTCAGCATCAGCATAGGCAGTCTTGAAGGGATGTGGTATTTCAAAAAAAATTATTCGGTTACATCAGCTTCAGGTGCTTGGTAGCTGTGGGTGATCCAAGACTGATTCATCTTGATGAAGGTCAGTCGATCAACTGATTCGGTGGACAGGCGCACCCTGTGATCGGTAACGAAGCCACCAGCAGCACTGAAGGTGCGTTCCGAAAGAACGCTGGATGCAGGACAGGCCAGTAGCTCAATTGCATACTGTGCAAGCTCTGGCCAGTGATCCATCCTCAAGACCCAGTAAGCCAGAGGATTTTCAGTGGGAAAGGTGTCCAAGTCTGACCTTGCCCCTAGGTATTCCTGCACCATGTAAATTAGACGCTGGCGATGGGTGCTGGAACCAATCATACCTTGGGGCTGCGGACTAAAAAATTGTCTGAAAGCATCAGTCAGACGGCCACCTTCTCCACCGCTCCTTCTGACTGATGCCTCAGCAACACGTTGTCCAGGACCAGGAGTTTGTGACCTCCCAGTCTCTGGGAACGCGTTGCACAGAGCTTTCTGCAAGGCCTCCCGGAGATGTCTCATCCTCTGCTCCCTCTGCGATGGCAAAATAAGGTCGGCAACCTTACCCTTGTACCGTGGATCAAGGAGAGTGGCCAGCCAGTAATGGTCCCTCTCCTTGATCCGAAGAATACGAGGATCCTTCCGCAGGCTTTGCAGGATCAGGGAGGCCATGCAGCGTAGGTTAGCTGAGGCATTCGGTCCGGAGTCCTCTGGGTCACTAAGGACAACATGATCCGCAGCTACCTCCTCCCAGCCACGTACAAGTCCACGTGTTTCTTGGGACTGTAAATCATCCCTATAAGACTGCTGCTGCTGATGCTGAGTGCCAGCCTCCACCTCCATGCTGACACAATCATCCTCCTCCTCCTCTTCCTCCTCCTCACCCTCTTCCTGTGTGATGGGTGGCACAGCAGGAACACTGTCTGGATAAAGGGGGCCTTGAGAGGCAAGGAAGTCCTCCTCTTCCTGCCTCTGTTCTGCCTCAAGTGCCCTGTCCATTATTCCACGCAGCGTATGCTCCAAGAGGTGGACAAGAGGTATAGTGTCACTGATGCATGCACTGTCACTGCTCACCATCCTTGTGGCCTCCTCAAACATTGACAGGACAGTGCATGCATCCCTGATCATGCCCCACTGGCGTGGTGAGAAAAAACCAAGCTCTCCTGACCCTGTCCTGGTGCCGTAGTCGCACAGGTACTCATTGATGGCCCTCTGCTGCGTGTGCAGCCGCTGCAGCATGGCCAATGTTGAGTTCCATCTGGTGGGCATGTCACATATAAGGCGGTTCTTGGGCAGGTTCAACTCCTTTTGGAGCTCAGCCAGCCGAGCACAGGCATTAAATGATCGGCGGAAATGCACACAGACTCTCCTGGCCTGTTTCAGGACATCCTGTAAGCCGGGGTACCTGCCCAAGAACCGCTGCACCACCAGGTTAAGGACATGAGCTACACAGGGCACATGGGTCAGTTGTCCCTGTCGGAGGGCGGAGAGGAGGTTGGTGCCATTGTCGCAAACCACCATTCCTGGCTTAAGCTGGCGTGGCGTCAACCACCTCTCGGCCTGCCCCTGCAGAGCTGACAAAACATCCGCCCCAGTGTGGCTCCTGTCCCCCAAACAAACCAGCGCAAGCACGGCATGGCATCGTTTTGCCTGCGTACTTGCGTAGCCCCTGCAACGCCTACGGAGCACCGCTGGTTCTGAGGACAGAGCACTGGAAGAGGCCATGGAGGAAGAAGAAGAGGAGGGGGTGGAGGAGAGAGGTGTGTCACAACCAATAGTAGCATTTTGGAGGCGTGGTGGCGGAACAACCTCCAATACTACTGCACCTTGTCCTGCATCCTTCCCAGCAGCCAGAAGAGTGACCCAATGGGCCGTGAAAGACAGGTAACGTCCCTGTCCATGCCTGCTGGACCATGAGTCAGTGGTAATATGCACCTTACCGCTGACCGCCCTGTCCAGCGAGGCAAGGACATTGCCTTCCACATGCCGGTAGAGAGCCGGAATTGCCTTCCGTGAGAAAAAGTGGCGTTTGGGGACCTGCCACTGAGGAACCGCACATTGTACAAACTCACGGAAGGGGGCCGAGTCTACCAACTGAAAAGGCAGCAGTTGAAGTGCTAGCAATTTAGCCAAGCTAGCATTCAACCGCTGGGCATGTGGATGGCTGGGAGTAAATTTCTTCCGCCGGTCCAGCAGCTGGGGCAGGGACATTTGTCTGCTATAATCGGACGTGGATGTACCACTAGCAGAGTTCCCGGAAGCACTTGGCTGTGACACACCTAATTCTACACCTTCATTCCTCTCAGAGCAGGTTTCAGAGAGGACTGAAGGTCTAGTGGGGTTGGAGATGCCAGCTGATGAGGAGCAAGGAGAGGTCCGCTTTGTTCTTTGGTGTGGGTCTTTGAGGTATGCTTGCCAACGAGCTGCATGGCAGGTCAACATATGTCTGGTCAAGCATGTGGTGCCCAAGCGGCTGATGTTTTGGCCACGTGAGATACGCTTGAGACATATGTTGCAAATAGCAGCGGTGCGATCTGATGCACTCGTCTCAAAAAAGGCCCACACCAAAGAACTTTTAGAATAACGCGCAGAGGAAGCGCTCTGCGCAGGCGGAGCTCTGCGGTGTGATTCAGTCGGTGTGCTGCCCCTAAGCTGGCCCCCGGAGGGCATCCTGCCTCGTTGGACATGTGCCTCCTCCTCCTCCTCCTCCTCCTCCCTCCTTCCAGGCACCCACGTGGAGTCAGTGCCCTCATCATCCCCTCCCTCTTCATCGCTGTAGCAAACCTGGCAGTATGCTGCAGCTTGTGGAACATGACTGCCAGATTGCTGTCCTTCTTGAGCATCCCCTCTCTCTGTGCTCACGCTACTGCCTTCCTCTAGCTGAGTGTCATCATCAGAGCCCACCAAACACTGGGCATCCTCCTGGAGCATGTACCCAACACTGTGCTCAAAGAGTTCAGGAGACTCCTCAGGAGGACGTGGTGGGTCTAGGGAAGGAGTCACTGATGATGACATTGAGAGGAGGGACGACGATGTGTTGGCAGCTGCTTTTCTACTACCCTGAGACTGGGTGAGAGAGGATGAGGAGGATGAAGAGGGCTTGGTCATCCACTCTACCAAGTCGTTGGCATGTTGCGGTTCAACATGTCCAGCTGCAGAAAAGAAGGACAAGCATGTCCCATGGCCACGTGCTGATGACAATGCACCGCGTCCCCGACCAGCACTGTTGTCTCTAGACACAGAGCCTGCTTGCCCTCTTTTATCGGCTCGCGCCTGTCTGCCTCTCCTTGCTGGCCTTCCAGACATGGTAATGGCCTGAAGGGAGTTGGGTAAAACAGTAGTTGGGTAGTTTATATTGTGCTGGAGGCACACAACACCCACTAACTCCTGCAGATGCCTTTTTTATAGAACAGCAGAGTTAAAGGGGTATATACAGATGTATACTGTGCTGTGCTGGAAGCACACACAACTTCCAATAACTCCAGCAGATGTCAATCGGGCCCAAATAGAGAACAGCTATGTAGGTGGATAATAGCGGTATGTACTGGGTACAGAGCAGGCACACAGCACGCACTATCTCCTGAGTGACACTGCTGACTGCAAGCTCTATTGTTAAAGATGGACCACTAGCTATATAGGTGAGGTGAATATCACGGTGTATACTGCGGTCAGGGCACGCAGACAATAACCAGAAAACAGCAGAGTTAAAGGGGTATATACAGATGTATACTGTGCTGTGCTGGAAGCACACACAACTTCCAATAACTCCAGCAGATGTCAATCGGGCCCAAATAGAGAACAGCTATGTAGGTGGATAATAGCGGTATGTACTGGGTACAGAGCAGGCACACAGCACGCACTATCTCCTGAGTGACACTGCTGACTGCAAGCTCTATTGTTAAAGATGGACCACTAGCTATATAGGTGAGGTGAATATCACGGTGTATACTGCGGTCAGGGCACGCAGACAATAACCAGAAAACAGCAGAGTTAAAGGGGTATATACAGATGTATACTGTGCTGTGCTGGAAGCACACACAACTTCCAATAACTCCAGCAGATGCCAATCGGGCCCAAATAGAGAACAGCTATGTAGGTGGATAATAGCGGTATGTACTGGGTACAGAGCAGGCACACAGCACGCACTATCTCCTGAGTGACACTGCTGACTGCAAGCTCTATTGTTAAAGATGGACCACTAGCTATATAGGTGAGGTGAATATCACGGTGTATACTGCGGTCAGGGCACGCAGACAATAACAAGAAAACAGCAGAGTTAAAGGGGTATATACAGATGTATACTGTGCTGTGCTGGAGGCACACACAACTTCCAATAACTCCAGCAAATGACAATCGGTCTCAAATAGAGAACAGCTATGTAGGTGTATATAGTGGTATGTACTGGGTACAGAGCACGCAGACAGCACGCACTAACACTACTGACTGCAAGCTCTATTATTAAAGCTAGATCACTAGCTATATAGGTGAGGTGAATATAGTGGTGTATACTGCGGTCAGGGCACAGACAGTAACCACTACACAAGAGCAAAATAGTAAATCAGCCAAAAACGATTGGTGTGTAACTGCGTTGAAGGTACACAGAACACCCACTGCTTCAGATGCTAACAAACACTACACGAGGCCGCCTGAAAGGCAGCTTTATATAGTGTGGGGCGTGCACTACACAGTCTGAGCTATGATTGGCCACAGGCAGGATGCCTGTGGCCAACCATTGCTCTTCCCGCTACTGGCGCTGCGATTGGCCAAGCATACGGGGTCACAGTGCATGCTTGGCCAATCGTGAGACAGCAATGCATTGCGCCATCGCAGTGCATTGTGGGCCACACGAATTTTGCCGCGAACGGCCCAAACGTTCGGAATTCGGCGAACGCACGAACGACCGATGTTCGAGTCGAACATGCGTTCGACTCGAACACGAAGCTCATCCCTAGTCCTGTACCCCATGATGGATGTGTCATCATAGGTCAAAGTTCTTTTACACAGTAAACACGGAAGTCCACCGGGTGAACGGCGGCAATAGTCCACCGATTGGGCGGACGGCTAACAGCCGAAATTCACCGCAAAACGACCGCCGGGCGAACCGTTCGGCCATCCCTAATCTCGAACTCCAGTTAATTAATGCCATTAGTTGTTCCCTTTATATGTTGGTAGGGCCCCTGTCTAATTTTTTATATATAGATCTGTCATTAAGCAGATCCATCACCTGCCCACGATAGAAATCCTTGTCCAGAACCACAACACCACCTGCCTTATTGGCAGGTCTTATGATAATGTCCTTCTTTTTCTCCAGTGATTTAATACCATCTGTAATATGCTTAGGGTTAATATTTTTTTGTAATTTCACACTGTCCAAATCCTTCAAGACTGCATGTTTAAAAACTTCAGTGTGATGATTATTGACAATCTGAGGGTTAAAGATAGACTTATTATGCAAACCACTGTCAATCACCTGGGGTTTACTTACACACCTAGTGTTATTTTCCAGAGGATGTTTTAAAAAAATATTTTTTCATATTTAAATACCATATAAACTTATGTATGTCTCTATAAACAGCAAATTTAACGGTTTCTTAGGGGCACATTTTTACATAGTTTACATAGTAGGTGAGGTCAAAAAAAGACACTAGTTCATCAAGTCCAACCTATGTGTGTGATTATATGTCAGTATATCCCTGTATGTTGTGGTTGTTCAGGTGCTTATCTAATAGCTTCTTGAATCTATTGATGCCCCCCGCTGAGACCACCGCCTGTGGAAGGGAATTCCACATCCTTGCCACTCTTACAGTAAAGACCCCTCTACGTAGTTTAAGGTTAAACCTCTTTTCTTCTAATTTTATTGAGTGGCCACGAGTCTTGTTAAACTCCCTTCCGCAAAAAAGTTTTATCCCTATTGTAAGGTCCCCAGTACGTTATTTTTAAATTGAAATCATATCCCCTCTCAAGCGTCTCTTCTCCAGAGAGAATAACTTTAGTACTCGCAACCTTTCCTCATAACTAATACCCTCCACACCCTTTATTAGCTTTGTTGCCCTTCTTTGTACTCGCTCCATTTCCAGTACATCCTTCCTGAGGACTGGTGTCCAGAACTGGACAGACTACTCTAGGTGCGGCCGGACCAGAGTCTTGTAGAGTGGGAGAATTATCGCTTTCTCTCTGGAATTAATCCTCTTTTTAATGCATGACAATATTCTGTTTGCTTTGTTAGAAGCAGCTTGGCTTTGCACGCCATTTCTGAGCCTATCTGTCACGTACCTGGTGGCTGAGCCCACGGATGCTGGGAGCGGCAACTCGTATTCCTCCGGCTCAAGAACTCCTGGTAGAGAGGACAGATGTTCAAGAGCGCAGAAGGGGCACAAGCGCCTAGCAGGTCACTGATGCAAGGGCTAGTCCGGCTCCAGGAACAGAGGGAAACCAGATGCAGGCTGGAACTGAGGTCAGCAAGGAACAGGAGCTGCAGGAACACACACGCTGGATAGAAGGGGAAGGTGTCTTGTAGTACGGCACACTCTGCGGACATTCAAGCAGATGGAGTAGGTTGCTGGAAGGCAGGAACAACAGCAAAACGGCAGGCTAGGCGTAGTCATAGACAGGCCGGGTCAAATACAGGCAGGCGGGTATGGCACCGAATCAGCAGGCAGGAGAATCGTCAGACAAGCCGGGGTCGTAGGCAGGCAGCAAGCAAGGGATCGTCAGAGGCAAGCCGGGTAACAAGAGTCAAGCAGAAGTCAGACAGGTACAGAGGGGGGTCTCTCAGGAACGCTGTAGACCGGACAGCAAGGAGGCAAAGTAACAGGTCCCTTTAAATAACCCCTTTGGCGCCAAGAACTGTCATGTTGCGCGCCCGCACGCGCCCAACATCACTAGCGCGCACCCGCGTGCGCCCAGCAGCAACAGCGAGCACCCGCGTGCGCCCACCAGCGTTAATGCGCACCCGCGTGCGCCAATCAGAGCAAACGCGCACCCGTGTGCGCCCATCCGCGTTAGCACGCACCCGCGTGCACCGACTGGCACTTTTACAAAAGACTTCACGGATAGAACTTCCGGGGACAGCCGGACAATCGGAACGACCTTCTTGACACTATCATCTACTAGGACCCCTAGGTCCTTTTCCATCCTTGATTCCCCCAGAGGTCTCTCCCCAGTGTATAGATTACATTCATATTTTTGCCACCCAAATGCATTATTTTACATTTTTCTACATTGATCCTCATTTGCCATGTAGTTGCCCACCCCATTAATTTGTTCAGATCTTTTTGCAAGGTTTGAAATCCTGCAAAGAAGTTATTGCCCTGCTTAGCATAGTATCATCCGCAAATACAGAGATTGAACTGTTTATCCCATCCTCCAGGTTGTTTATGAAAAAATAAAACAGGATTGGTCCCAGCACAGAACCCTGGGGGACCCCACTACCCACTCCTGACCATTTTGAGTACTCCCAATTTATCACTACCCTCTGAACTTGCCCTTGTAGCCAGTTTTCAATCCATGTTCTCACCCTATGGTCCATGCCAATGGACTTATTTTGTACAGTAAACGTTTAAGGGGAACTGTGTCAAAGGGTTTTTCAAAATCCAGATACACCACATCTACGGGCCTTCCTTTATCTAGATGGCAACTCACCTCCTCATAAAAGATTAATATATTGGTTTGCAAGAAAGATTCTTAATGAATCCATGCTGATTACTGCTAATAATACCGTTTTCATTACTAAAATCTTATATATAGTCCCTTATCACCCCCTCCAAGAGTTTACATACTATTGATGTTAGGCTAACTGGTCTGTAATTCCTCAGGGATGTATTTTGGGTCCTTTTTTAAATATTGGTGCTACATTGGCTTTTCTCCAATCAGTTGGTACCATTCAAGTCAGTAGATTATCAGTAAAAATTAGGAACAAAGGTCTGGCAATTACTTGACTGAGTTCCCTAAGTACTCATGGGTGCAAGTCATCTGGTCCCGGTGATTTATTAATGTTAAAGAGGGATTCCACCTACAAAAAAAATATTAAAAGCCAGCAGCTATAAATACTACAGCTGCTGACTTTTAATAAATGGACACTCACCTGTCCCGGGTTCCAGCGATGCCGGCAGCCGAGGCCGATCGATCGATCGGCTCTCGGCTGCTGCCGCCACCATTCTAGGTGAGGGAATCACGAAGTGAAGCTAATCGGCTTCACTTCCCGGTTCCCTACTGCGCATGCGCGAGTCGCGCAGCGCAATAGGAATTGTCCGCGCTGTCTCTGGGACCCGTGTATGTCCCAGCAGACAGCGCGGCAGGACAGGAAGAGGCATAGACTCCCACGGGAGTCTATGCCCGGAAGTGGGTGTAAATACCTGTCTTTGACAGGTATCTCCACCCCCTCCCCCATGAAAGGTGCCAATTGTGACACCGGAGGGGGGGGAGGGTTCCGATTAGCGGAAGTTCCACTTTAGGGTGGAACCCCGCTTTAAGTTTCCAAAGTCTAATTTTAATTCTGTCCTCTGTTATCCATGGAGGTGCTTCCTTTTAATCTTAGATTCAATATATTAGGTTCTTTATGGTCCAATTTTGCTTTGGTCAAATTGTAGATTCCATCATTTACCCGTCCCTTCTTCTCTTTTTTGGATTGTTTGAGTTGTCCTGCCCTACAGCCTCTTTGTATCGCTTCCCTGCTGTTGAGCAGAGGTTGAGCATAGCCACCCCTCCCCCCTCCTTGTTGGTTCGGTGGACGGCGTCTCTACCCCAGAGTCCCCCACCCCCCTACCCTGGTAGTTTTGGGGGTGGGAGCCCCACGACGGAGTCCTCCATCCACCCCCCTGATCTCCTAAAAAAGGGGATCTATAGTCACGATCCTCAAAGTAATTATATTATGCTAAGGGTTGAAATCTGTTCTGTGTTGGAATTGGATATTTTTCATTCTGATGTCATTGATTATCACATGATCCTTGTTGCCAGTTCCTATATCCATTAGCTGCGGAGCTGATCTGTGTCTTACCTTTACTGCTGTGGGTTGGCTGGCACCTGTTGTTCCACTAGCTTGTGTTCAGCTCTGCTGCACTCTGCAGCTATGGGTGTCGTCGACTCCACCTGTTGCTTAATTATATAATTCCTTCCTTCTACTTCCTGTCCAGCCCCCCATGTGCTTCTCTATTTAAATTTCTTCCAGATCAACTTCTGGTTGCTTGAGCAATGCTTGTTTCTGAGCCCCTTCATGTAACCTGTTTTAACCTGACCTTTCGTGAACTGATCTCTTGTGTACTGACTCGGCTTGTCCTGATTACGTTGTCTGCAGCCCTCCCTGACCTTGTCACGCTATCCGGCTCTCCTTTGCTTCATCTATCCATCCATACTTATCTGACTGTGTCTTCTGGTACTCCCCTAGGGAGCAGGGTGAACCCGGGGGGTCGTGACCTGGGGTCAGCACACTGCTAAGTCCAAACCCTTGTGAGGGGGTCCCTGGCAGAATACCAGCTGGCCCTTAGACTGTGGGCTCACTGTAGTAGTACAGTGACAGTTTGCTCAAGCCATAAGCACCTCTGAGAATCCTCCACTGACTGAGGATCAAATGCAACATCTAGTTCAGAGGCTTAACTCCCAGCAAGCAAATCAAGAGCAAATAATGCTGGTCCTTCAGGATCTTGCCTCCCATCTGGATCTTCTGCAACTCGCTGCAACTTCAGCTCCTCCCGTTCCTGCTTCTGCTTCAGCTGCTCCTGTGTTACCTGCTACATCTGGCAATCCCTACCTGCATCTGCTGCCGCCACCTCATTTTTCTGGCGAACCTAAGGCTTTTCGGGGCTTCATTAATCAGTGTTCCATCCACTTTGAACTTTCCAGCCACCATTTTCCAACTGATCACACCAAAGTTGCATATATCATCTCTCTCCTCTCTGGTTATGCTCTAGCTTGGGCCTCCGCACTCTGGAAATCACACGATTCTACCACCTCCGACCTCCAGCTCTTTTTGAAGGCATTCTGGAAAACTTTTGATGAGCCCGGCAGAGTGTCTTCGGCTGCTGGGGCCCTCCTTCATCTTCGTCAGCAAGGAATGACAGTCGGCCAATATGCAGTTCAATTCCGTACACTGGCCGCTGAACTGAAATGGAATAATGAGGCCCTTACTGCTTCCTACTGGCAAGGCCTATCTAAGCGTGTCAAGGGTGAACTCGCTGGAGTCACCATTTCTACCACATTGGATGATTTAATAGCATTGAGCATTCAAATAGACATTTGCTTCCAGGAGCGGGTCCTGGATAAATACAGATCCACTCATCCCCCTGCTGGCCGTCCAGTGCAGGTAGTCCAAAGACCTGTGGAACCCTCTCCGTCTTCAACCTCTCACTTGTTGGAAGAACCTATGCAACTTGGGTGAACTCGCCTCACCAAGGAACGTTCCCAACGCATGGGATTGGGCCTGTGCCTTTATTGTGGCGATAAAAGACATCTTTTGAACTCCTGTCCAGTCCGTCCGGGAAACTCCAGAGTTCAGGTCACTCGGAGGGAGGTGTTCTAGACCGATCCTTTAATTTTGTCCACTTCCCTCATTTCACCCTTCCCGCAGCTATCCACTGGGCTCAAAATGCCTATCAACTCTCCACATACGTGGAATTTGGTGCTGCTGGGAATTTTATTGAACAATCTTTAGCTTCCGAGTTGGGCATTGCCTTTGTTGCCTTGGCTAAACCCCTTTCCGCGACTGCAGTAGATGGCTCCTTCTTGCCTATGAGCCCCATCCTGTTTAAAACCCCTCCTATTGTCTTACGCATTGGGGTTTTGCATGCTGAGTAGATCTCTTTCCTAATTCTGCCTAAATCCTCCAGTCCCATCATCCTGGGCCTTCCATGTAGAAACACTCCCCGCATCTTAACTGGAATTCTGGACAAGTGTTGGCTTGGGGTCCTCCATTTCAGAAACAATGTATTTCCAAGGTGCTACATCCTCCTTCCAT
Organism: Lithobates pipiens; assembly: GCF_037356315.1. Taxonomy (NCBI): domain Eukaryota; kingdom Metazoa; phylum Chordata; class Amphibia; order Anura; family Ranidae; genus Lithobates; species Lithobates pipiens. Next base: position 203,562,636 of record NW_027507784.1, on the reverse strand, counting down.
TCCTCTGGCTGAGACATTCACAACTCCCATGTTGCCTTCCCAATATCAGTCTTTCCAATATGTTTTCTGCAAAAAGTCCGATCGCCTTCCTCCTCACAGAGAATATGACTGCTCCATTCATCGGTTACTTGGGACCTCTCCTACCCAAGGCCGAGTCTACCCTTTACCTATCTCCAAAACACAAGCCGATGCCTTGTCCAGGTTGTTTGATGTCAATGATTCTGACAATCACCTAGATCCTGGTCCCATCATCCCTCTGCATTGTATTCTAGCCACTAATCAGCTCCGGTCTACGCAGCCTCCTCCAGGTAAATCTTTTGTAGTTCCCGCACTTCGTCCTAAACTCCTTGCTTGGGCATATGACTCCAAGTTCTCTGGACATCCTGGCATACCTCGCACTTGTGACCTTCTTCAGCGTCATTACTGGTGGCCTTCTCTTTGTAAGGCTGTCAAGGAATATGTTCAAGCTTGTACAATTTGTGTACTATCCAAATCTTCCAAGTCTGCCCCTGCTGAGTTGCTTTTGCCCTTACCAGTTCCTGATATATCTTGGCATTGTATTTACATGGATTTTATCTCAGATCTGCCCCCTCTACAGGTTCTGCAGTCATCAGGGTAGTGGTGGATTGGTTCTTCAAAATGAGTCACTTGATTCCTCTGCCAGGCCTACCTTCTGCTCCCAGTCTTGCCACAACTTTCATTAAGGAGATCTTTTGTCTTTATGGGATGCCTTCACATATCACCTCTGAAAGAGGAGTTCAATTTACTGTTCAATTTTGGAGAGCCTTGGCCAGCTCCTTTGGGATTAAATTGGATTTTTCATCTGCCTTTCATCCCCAGTCCAATAGGCAAATGGAACGTGTCAATCAAAGTGTAGAACGTTTTCTCCGTGCCTTCATCTCAGCCCACCAAGATGACTGGGTAGACTTTTTGCCCTGGGCAGAGTTTGCCATAAACCATCACTCCAATGCCAGTTCTGGAAAATCTCCCTTCTTCACTATTTTTTTCAGCATCCATCGGTTCCTTTTCCTGTTCCCATTTCTCCTCTTGTACAAGCAGCAGCTAAAACCCAAAAGTCCTTCAATTCAATCTGGAAAGAAGTCTCTGAGAATCTTCATGTAGCTGCTTCCAGACATAAAACAGCAGCAGATCGTCATCACCGCCTGGCTCCTAAGTTCCTGCCTGGCGATAGAGTTTGGCTCTCTACTAAGCACATCCGACTCCGAGTGGCCTGAATGAAATTTGCCCCTCACTTCATTGGTCCAGTTCCTATTCTCTCGTCAGATCATTCCAATTGCTTTCAAGCTCCGTCTGCCCTCTCATCTCAGGATATTTAAAGTCTTCCATGTCTCCCTGCTCAGGCCACTGGTCCTCAATCGCTTCTCTCGCCCTTCTTCTCACCCAGCTCCTGTGGCTGATACCATGGATCAGTACGAGTTTAAAGAAATATTGGACTCCAAATAATCCCAAGGGAAGCTACTCTATCTGATTGATTGGAAGGGCTATGGTCCGGAGGAGAGGTCTTGGGTTCCTGCCACTGATGTCTCAGCCTCATGCCTGGTGACCAGATTCCATTCGAAATTTCACTCCAAGCCAGCCCCCAGACATGTAGGGGGGCCTCATAAGCACGGGGGGGGGGGGGTACTGTCACAGATCAGCTGCGGTGCTGATCTGTGTCTTACCTTTACTGCTGTGGGTTGCCTAGCACCTGTTGTTCCACTAGCTTGTGTTCAGCTCTGCTGCACTCTGCAGGTATGGGTGTCACCGGCTCCACCTGTTGCTTAATTATATCATTCCTTCCTGCTACTTACTGTCCAGCCCCCCATATGCTTCTCTATTTAAATTCCTTCCAGATCAGTTTCTGGCTGCTTGAGCAAAGCTTGTTTCTGAGCCCTCTTCGTGTAACCTGCTTTAACCTGACCTCTTGTGAACTGATCTCTTGTGTACCGACTCAGCTTGTCCTGATTACATTGTCTGCAGCCCACCCTGACCTTGGCTCACTATCTGGCTCTCCTTTGCTTCATCCATCCTTGTCTGACTGTGTCTTCTGGTACTTCCCTAGTGAGCAGGGTGAACCCGGGGGTCATGACCTGGGGTCAGCATGCAGCTAAGCCCAAACCCTTGTGAGGGGGTCCTTGGCAGAATATCGGCTAGCCCTTGAACTCCACGCCCTGGGGGATCCCGTGTCACCTGCTCATCTGTGGGCTCACTGTAGTAGTAATGTGACAATTATAATATCATACTGTGGATTTCTATTCTGATTATGGACTGGTCTAGGAGATTGATAACGACGTTGTTGAGGCCCCTGTTAATTTTGTTTTCTAGGGGTGAAACTTCATTACCTTTTGGTTTATGGGTATTTATGCCCCCTCCCAGTGGTGGTGCCTTAGGGACAGATGACACTGGAGGTATCTGTTGTGAAATAGGATTAATTAACTGTATTTCAGCACCCACCTGATCTCCATTCACTAGTAGGATTCTAAAGAGTTCAATACTAATGTGAAAAAGAAGTTGGAAAAAGTGGACAGGGATACTCAGAGGAAAAAAGTAAAAAAAATAAAAAAAATATTCTAATGACTTTATTAGTAACTTGGTTTTATGGCAGAATCCTACCACCCAAGTGAATGGAAATCAGGTGGGAGGTGAAACTTCATTACAAGTAGCTGCTGTTTTTATTCATTTTGAGGGTGTTTATCCTGAGTGCAAATGTGAACAAGTAATTGTTATATCATTGGTTCTTATTTTTTTATAATGTAGAGCCTTACAGTTAAAATATCCACTATGCATCCCGCAGCTATGACCGTGGGGTCACGCTGTAACCGAACACTAACGAATCTGAACTTCCGTGACATCACCCATCTCCTGCTGTTGCTTTGCGTCACTGACATGTGACTTTCTCAAAGGTTGGAGACTGCATGACTATTGCTGGAATTTAAGTTAATCTTATTATCATAAGAACCGCATATTCACATATAAAAGAGACATTTCCTTTACTAAAAACAATTAGCAATATATCAGAATACATTCTAAACATATCCTAGAAAATAGTATAAGTCAAATGGCATACTTTCAATGGCAACATGAGATAACAATCTAAACACGTATAACAGTATATATATATATATATATATATATATATATATATATATATATGCAGAAACTTTATAACATGATAACACAAACAATATGAAATATGTGCACATAATTAATATGTATGTCTTCTGTAGATAATCAATATATTTTAAAATTGGTTATACCATATAAATATAAATATTATTACAAAAATAATTATAAAAAAATGAAAATTGTAATTATTTGAAATAAGATAATGTAAAAAATGGATTAAGAAACTCAAACAGACCCAAATCCTGCCGATAGTTAATTATATATATATTTGAGACATAAATTATTAGAAGGGGGAGGGGTAGTGTATGGTATGCATGGAATCATGATCAATATTCACATATAAATATTACTAGATGAAAATGTTGTATTAGTATTGAGTATATATCATGTATATGCCACATCCAAAGCTAGAATTATGAAAGGCTATTGAAACAATTAATTATATATAAATTACATTAATCCTATAAAACCAAGAAGTGAAATAAAAAACAGAAGTACCTAATACTTCCATATAGAGATCTCTAAATAACAAAGGAGAAGACCAAGCCAACTACTGCTCATAAGGGGTATTTTAATGTTAGAAAAAGGGGGAGAAGCGTCAAGCTAATATAAATGCAAAATGCTATACATAACGTGACAGCTAATATGTTTAGGGGGTGTAGATGGACTCTCAAAATATAGGAAACTATTAATCTAGAAATTGAGGATAACCAAACCTGAAAAGGATTATCCTGCACTTAACCCCAATGTGGAACATCCATTAACCCTAATCAATGGGAAGAATATCCAAGAACCCAGAGAAATCTCACCATCATACAGAACTCCAAATTGGCAGACAAGACCAAATTGCAATAATTAATGGAAAAACCCCATACTGGAATAACAATTGGAATCATAAAAAACAATAAAATTAGAGGTACTATCAACAACAGCAACAAAAGTTTCAATTTCAAAACCAGGAGAGAAGTCCCACCTATGATTATGATTGTGATAAGAAGAGTCCTGCTCCCCCTTACACATCTGACCAGCATCAATACCATTATTGTGAAGAAAGTAAAGAACCTGTCCCAGTATCTAACAGATATGAATTCTTGAGGAGAGATGAGGATTATATGAGAACACTCTAGAGGGCATCAAAAGGAACAAAGATACCAGGAAAATTATGAACAAACTCAACATCATTTTTAGAGGTGAGACATCATAGACCCCCAAGAAGATCAAGTGGAGGAAATGTAAGCAGGAGATCACCTGCACCAAAGCCAAGATGAAGAAGAAGTCCAGAAAGATGTGAGGATGCCGAACAGAATTAAAAAAAAACAAAAGAAAATGAGAACATTAGGGGATGACATTTTCTTTAAAATATTTTTATTGATTTTTCAATAATAAAATGTTACAACAATAAACATTACACAGCAAAAGGAAAAAGTAACAAGCATCCAAACATTCTTTATGAAGCATATTAGAATGAGTATATGAGTACATGTTATACAGAAGTCTACTAACGTATGCTTTTCTCATTAACTGCTTGGCATCTTCAAGTTGAACTTGTTTCAGATTTTAATATGATCTAGTGTTGTATTTGCCGACATTAAAATAATAGCGTAAAAATCTTTTCATAGTTTCATTCTCAAAGCTGTTGCAAAAGACAAGAGCAGAATTGTAGCAACATGGCTTGCATGCTGAGCAAGGACCCACTGGATATTGAGTAATATGTGAAAACATACGGATTTCCGAACGGACCTAGTGTGTATTGTTTCCTGGTGTGGACATCTGCAAGCATAAAGGCCCTAGAATGGATTTAGCCAACTAACTTTAATGCTTGCCATCTGGTAAGCATAACTTATATCTACGGTGATCGGGCACTGTTTGGCGTGTATGCATGCACACTGTGGTGTCAGCAATTAGTGATTTCAATAATCCTTCTTTCCCTGTGATTATTTGAGCAATATCGTTTTTTGTGACTTTATGAAATCATGGACTCTAATATATTATCTAGATAAGCGCAGTTTGTTTTGATTCTAACGTATAGTATATGTCAACTAACTTCTTACTCCATTGTTTTTCTCTTGTCCCTGGCATTGCCACAGCACTTCCGACAACCCTTAACGGGAACTGGCTGTGCCTTGAAGTGTCCGACTACGCCCTCGGGTTGTTTGGGATCTAGCTGTGCTTCTGCTCTATGAACCTTTCATAGGATCTCACAACTCATACTAGTGTTTTAGGTATTTCAAATTTTTCAACCATTTCCATCCGCCAGCACTATTTACTCCATTGGGTAGCAATCACTTAATCTATTCTTGAGGATTTTTGTATAATGTTGGTATGTTGTAGTTATTTCCTGAACTTTACCTCTCGTCTTTAGGCCTATAGGTAATATAAATTTGTTGACACTTAGGGTTCATTTCTATTAGGTGAAATTCTTATACCATTTGATCCATGGGGCTCATAGTTGTTGTTCCCTAAGATATTGGGTTTTATTCGTCATGATCATGAGTTCGTATGTGTGGTGCATTTGGGTTAATGCAATAACTTCATTTAGGGAAGGTGGAGTATCTATTTTCCATCTCATAGTTAATGATAGCCCCGCTGCTAAGAGTATATGTATTACAATTTTGCGATAGGCTATGGGGATAGTGTTTACGTTTATGTTAAGGATGGCCAATTCTGGCGAGGCCTGAGTAGAGATGCCAGTAAGATTGGTTATTAACAGGAATACATCTTTCCAATATGTATGCAGAATGGGGCATTCCTAGAGAGTATGAATCAATGTTCCTACTTGGTCGCAATTCCTCCAGCAGATAGGTGGCGTATTTCCCTTAAATTTTGTTAAAATTGATGGGGTTAGGTATCTCCTTTGAGCTATTTTTTGGTTTAATTCCCACAACATGACACAGGCGGTAGCTTTATAGATTGATTGGAATGATGCTGTCCATTGAGTTGGCGTGAAGTTGTGTCCTAAATCCTGTTCCAATTTGGCTAACAGGGACAGTATGGTAAGTATTTTTTTTTCTCTTAGTATGGGATAGATAGTTGATATTCCTTTCGTTATAATGTTGGTATTATTTCCAAAGGTCCAAATTTTTTCCCATTTGTAAGCTATTAGTCATTGCCATACCATATCAATGGCTTTAACTGTAGGTGGGAAATGTGCAGGTGTTATTTGTTTAATTTTCCTACTGAGCAGCCAATGTTACAAATTTGCTTGTGATAGTGTTGCCTGTTCTATTTCTCCCCATAATGTTTTAGGAGATGGGTAGAACCATTTCTTCAACTGGGTCAAGGTAGTGGCATCATAGTAGTCTATTAGTTCTGGGATGGATGAGCCTCCTATAGATCTGTGTTTAATAAATATGTGATGTGAGCATTGGGGTTTCTTGCCCTGCCATAAGTATCGTCCTAGGGCACTTTGTAGCATTTTAAAATAATATTTGGGGATGCAAATGGGGAGTACAGTAGCTTGGGTAACACCAGCATCTTAAAAGCTTCTAAACTGCCTGCCCAAGAAAGTTTGAATTTACTTAGTGATTGCAACTCTGATTCAAATAGTTTTTTGAAGGGGTAAAAGTTTGTATGAAACAGTTGCTTCATTGTTTTAGTTAGGGTTACTCCTAGGTATGGGATTCCTTTGTCTAGCCATTGGTAGGGGTATGTAGTGGATAATGAGTGTCTAGATTTTTCATCCACTCCCAAGTGCAGAATGTGTGATTTAGATTTGTTAACTTTATAGTAAGATATGGACCCGAATCCTTTTAATATGCTTTGTATTTTAGGAAGGGAAGTAAGTGGTTTGGAGATGATAAGAATTACGTTGTCTGCAAATAAACTTATTCTGTGGTCTGTTGTTCCTATTTCTATTCCTGAAATGGATGTATCAGAGCGTATTTGCTCTGCCAGGGGCTCAATAATTAGGTTAAAAATTAAGGGGCAACACCTGGCGGGCACATAACATCGGTAACAAGGAATTCACTTTTTTCTCCCACCCGCATAACAGTTCTGCTAGGCTTGACTATATCTATGCCACCCCAGTTATTCTTGCAAATTCTTTCGATGCTACTATCCACCCCTGTGTTTGGTCCGATCACCATGCCACCTCCTTTACTAAGGATTTTATTAAACTCGCCCATTTTGCGCATTCCTGGAGGTTGAACGAATCCCTCTTATCTAACCCGTCGGTAGAGTCCCAGGTAGCACAATCACTAGAGGAGTATTTTTTGCTGAATGATCAACCCGATATTCAACCTTCAGTACTATGGACTGCCCATAAAGCGGTCCTTAGGGGCAAATTAATCGGCTTGTCCGTTGCCCGTAACCGCGACAATAAACGAAAAATTGTCAGTTTATCGGCCGAGCTGGATCTTTTGTATAAAAATACTTCCTCCCTACACTTAGATTCAACAAGAAGGTTGATAGATCAGAAGGAGCTGGAACTTGACACCCTCCTCTCCAGTAAGGTGGAGAAGGCGCTTCGCTGGGCTAAAGCACGATATCTGTTACATAACAACGCGGCCTCTACGGTTTTCGCAAGGCGGCTCAAAAACTCGATTCGACCCCCTCATGTTTATAAACTGTCCTCTAAAGAGGGCCCTCTGACCTCACACCCCAAAGACGTATTAAAAATATTCGAGCAATTCTACTCTTCTTTATTAGCTCCCACCCGAATGGTCCCCTCCCCGGACAAAGTGGCATGGTTCCAGGATATCCCTATCCCAGTCCTGTCTCCCTCACAACTGGAGGCCCTTAATGCACCGATTTCCATCCCTGAACTTCTACGGGTAATCAAGCTGTTAAAGACTGGTTCTGCCCCGGGCCCGGATGGGTTTTCCTCACTTTACTATAAAAAATTCTCCACTATCTTGGCCCCTAGCTTGGTTCGTCTTTTCAACACGGTGTTGCAGGGTGGTAGTTTCCCCGAAGAGATGTTATTGGCCAACATGTCCCTAATCCCCAAGCCCAATACGAACCTCACTTTGCCCCAAAGCTATAGGCCCATCTCGGTAATTAACAATGATTTGAAACTGTTTAGTAGGATCCTAGCAGATAGACTCACCAAAATCATCCCCACCCTGATTTCCCCTTTCCAGTCTGGGTTTATCCCTCACCGTTTGATAACTGACAACATACGCCTAGCCACAGACATTATTCAAGACGCCAACTTATCAGTCCGTAAACTTCTCCTACTTAGCTTAGATATACAGAAGGCCTTTGATAGCATCTCCTGGAGCTATATCAAGGATCTTTTACAGCGCATGGGCTTCCAGGGGGCATTTTTGCTAGGTTTCCAAGCCCTTTACGCTAACCCCAAAACTCGTATCAAAATTCTGGGCTGCAACTCAGATTTTTTTTGCGCTAGGCAGAGGCACTAGGCAGGGGTGCCCCCTCTCACCCTTGATTTTTGCACTGGCTATGGAACCTTTGGCCATAGCGATTTTGCAAAACTCGGATATCTCTGGGTACACCAAGGGTAGTGCCACATATAAATTCTGCATGTATGCGGACGATGTCTTAATGTTTCTATCTAATCCCCATATTACCCTTCCTAATCTGTTGTTGACGCTGTCGAGCTTCGCGGAGATCTCCGGGCTCTCCATCAATATCTCCAAATCTGTGGCCCTCCCGGTGGGCTTTACTCCCCACGAGCTCGATAATACGTACCCTTTTAGGTGGTCTGATTCACATATCTCTTACCTGGGTATAAGTTTGCCCGGGGACTTTCGCTCGCTCTTCAGCGTCAATTACCCTCCCCTGATCGCCAAAGTGAAAACATCCCTTAAACAGTGGCTCCCCCTACAAATTCCCTTTATCGGGAGGATTACGGCCTTCAAGATGGTTATTCTCCCACGGCTCCTCTATCTTTTTAGGTCCCTCCCTGTCAGGCTTTCTAAATTTTACTTGCTAGGTGTACAATCATTCCTTAATCGATTCATCTGGCGCGACAGACCGCCTAGGTTTGCCAGAGATGTTTTATACCACTCTATGTGGTCTGGTGGCCTAGGGGTCCCTCAACTGTGGCCTTATTACTTGGCATGCAGATTCACGCAGCAGGCCCAATGGTCCATTCGTAACTCGAAGGTACCTTGGGTGCAATTCGAAAACGACTCGGTCGCCCCTTTATACCTCCCTGGTCTTATGTGGTCCCCACACCAACCTACTGCGGAGCTACGCGCTAAGAACCATATTGTGACTCACAGCCTGCAACTGTGGTCTCAATATCGACATAAATACAAATTGATTTCCTCTACCCCTCTGGGAGCCTCGTTCCTCGGTGATCCGAGGTTCCCCCCTGCTTACACTCACCCTGAGGCATTCCGTCTCTGGGTGATGCTTAATCTCACTAAACTGGGTGACTTTCTCAGAGGATCCAAATTTATCTCTTACGCTGACTTACAAGAACAGTTCCTTCTCCCTAATGATGAATTCTTTCATTATATACAAATCAGGCACTTCTTTTTAACACATTATCGTGGCCCAGATCTGGGCCAGGTTACCCTTTTTGAGGACATTTGTTTTAATTCCCCGCATCAGAAAGGCCTTATCTCCCTTATCTATAAATCTCTGGTATCGGCTCTGGAAGATCAGCCATTGAAGTATAGATCCCAATGGGAACAGGAACTGGAGCTCGACGGGGACACCATAGACTGGGGAGAGGGATGGACTAACTTGTGTAAATGCACGAGATCCTTGACGATTAGAGAAACAGCCATTAAATTAATGACCAGGTGGTATTTCGCGCCGGCACGCTTACACAGGATATACCCCCACACTTCCCCGCTTTGCTTTAGGGGCTGTGATCAGAGGGGCACTCTTAGCCATGTCTTTTGGGAGTGTGCACTGATCCAACCAAATTGGAGGGAGGTACTAGGTCTGCTGGATACCCTAGCCGGAAGGACGCTATCTCTGTCACTCCATCATTGCCTTCTTTTTCAGTCCCCTCCGGATGTTCCCAAAAATTCACATGGAAATAAAATATAAAAAAAAAAAATGATGTCCAAACCTGATAAATCGCCAATAAGAAGAAATATAGAGATCAATACAAATGCACATAGCACTTTGAGAAACAAATCTTTATTCAATCCATCACAAGGAAATGATGGACATGTGAAAGATAAGATGAACAAACAACTGCAAAATTCTCAAACCTATCATTACAATTATTGAGTAATCCTACATTGGATATATGAAAAGGAAATGGATAAAATAGTTAAGAAAGGGAAAAGAAAAGAAATAGATCATATCTAAAAGATTTGCCATGGGAAATGGAAGAAAATAAAATCAACTTTCTGGATCTAAAGATATGGCACGAAGAAGGAGAGCTGTCGACAAAAACCCATTTCAAACCAGTTGATAGGAACAGCTACCTCACATTAAATAACTATCATAAACCATGGCTTATCAACATATAGAAAGGCCAGCTAGTAAGACTGAGGAGAAACTGTACAGAAAAAAAAAATGATGAACAACAAGCCAAACTGATTGAAGATTGATTTATAGAAAAAAGGGTACAATAGATCCTTTATACAACAGAAAATAAATTAAGTTGGCAACATTGAGAGAGAAACCCTTTTGAGAGACAAAAGACAAAGGGAAGTAATCCATCAAGAGGTCCCATTAATCTTCGATTACAATATTCAGCACAAACAATTAGAAACCATCATTATGAACATCATAATAAGGATCCTTTCTCCCTACAAAGTCATCACCTTGATCAAATCTGAGTCCCCTTGGATTTTTACTTTCAATAATTTTTATTTAACAGAAGTGCGTGAGAGTACACAAAAAGAAGGTTACATTCGCAAAATATCTGTACCATTACAGTGTATGTTAACAATGTGACGTATTGTTAGATATAATAAGTGAGACATAGTATAATGCTTCTAAAATATATAATCCATCTAGTAAAACAGAGAAAGAAAAAGGAGGACGTCACCTTGCACCTTGTACCCCAATTGGGAACACACTGTACACAGGAGCAAGGGAGTACTCCCATTGTAGGGGTAGTAAAGAAGTCAAACCCTGTGGCATTGACAATATATTCAAAATAAACTCTACTACAAATAGTCTGACACCAGGGGGCGTGACCGGATGGTGATGGCGGCGGTGTGGGAGGAGTGAGTGTGAGAGAGATGTGTGCTCTCACTGCACGCTGACGGGAGCTGGTATCAGCGGCGCCCGTGACATCCCCGTTTGATCTCCCTAACGGAGAAGGCTCTGGCTTGGTGTGCTGGGGGGATCTGCGGTGCCCAGCAGTGGTTGCTGACGGTCGGGAGCGGCAGAGTGTGGCGGAGTGGCGGAGCGGTGGGGTCTCTCGAGCACCGGCGGTGTGTGGAGGAGTGTGAACGGAGGAGAGATTTCTCAGCTCAGCCCCTGGAGGTGAAACCCCGTGAGATCCGCTCGAGAGAGGAGCCACATCACTGAGACTGGGGATGAGGCACAGCCACTTCCAGGTAAAAGTCAGCTAAACCCAGCGAAGAAATTTAAAGGCGTAGATATATTATTATGCAGTGACTGTGGAGAGACGTTTTATTTCATGCCAGATCCCCCCCATCATTGCCCCTTTTGAGCTGAATTAAAGGAGAAGTAAGAGGGGAGTTGTTGTGAACGCCGTATTATCCTTGGGGAAAGTGTTGCAGTAAAGAAAGAAAGAAATATATAAATACATATACTGGAAAAATAGCTCCTGCTGCTGCTGCTTGCCCTTTAAGAAATTAGCTCAAATTAGCTCATTCATTCTTAAAGTTCTGGACTAACTGCGGAGTAGCTGAAGCTGACCTCTCCTTTTTTTTTTTTTTTGCCTTGGCCTAGGGAAATTTACCCCCCTTCAAAAGAGATATTGTTTTTTTTTTTGTTTTTTTTTTGTTTTTTTCTCTCGGGGGCACTTGCGGATTTGAACGATGTCTGCAAGGAGGAGGGGGGAGGAGCATGCCAGGCAGGAAAATGTGGGGGCGCAATCTTTGAGATCTGCCAAAGAAAAAGACCCCCAGTTTACTGCAACAACAGCTGGGATAGCTGCTGCGGCCAAGTTGGAAAAATATGCCCATGCTCATACTCCCGATAATACGCCAACCAAGGGGGGACAGGGGAGTCTAGTGAAACCTCCAACGGATAGAAAGAGTCAAGGGCAACCGTCACAAGCAGGCGTAAAACATATAAATAACAAAAATGCGGGAGCAATTGGAAGATCAGAGACAGATTCCTTGTTGGTACACCCAATAAATGGTGAAGAAGAGCCGACGCTGAAGGAGGTCCTTGGGGCTGTTAACGTTTGTAAACAATCATTATTGGAGCTATGCGATCAAACAAGAAGTATTAAAGAAGAGCTGGCCTTTATACGGCAGGAACTTCAGTTAACGGTTGACAGATTAACAGCAGCAGAAGGTAGAATTTCTCAGATTGAAGATGAGGTGTATCCATTAAATCAAGAGGTCAAAGATTTAAAAATACAGATGGGCAAATATGAAGGGAAACTGGATGAATTGGAAAACAGACTCCGCAGGGACAATATAAGACTGGTAGGCCTCCCCGAGAAGTGTGAAGGCTCTGACACAGCTGAGTTTCTGGAAAAATGGCTTGTTGAAGTATTTGGCAGAGAGTCTTTCTCCCAACAATTTGCTATTGAAAGGGCACACAGAGTTCCGCTTAGAATCATGCATCGGGGGGGTCAGCCTAGATCTGTATTAATCAAATTTTTGAATTTCCGGGATAAGGTTGTTTTGCTTCGGAGGGCCAGGGAGATGGGGAGTGTCATCTACAAGGGCGCCAAAATCTCGTTTTACTCTGACTTTTCCCCTGATCTGCAGAAGCGCAGAGCAGAGTTTATAGAAGTCAAGCGCAGACTCCAGAAATTGGACATTACATATGCTCTGCTCTATCCGTCAAGGTTACGGGTAGTAGCATTGGGAGAGACCTTATTTTTTGACACGCCGGCAAGGGTAGAAGCATGGATGCAGGAGAAGGGAGATCAGTTATTGAAGAAGTGATGTGTTTTTCTTTTTTATATATGTATGTGTATGACCCCCTTTTCATTTCATTTATCCTTTTTCTTTTTTTTTTTCTCTCCTTTCCCCTCCCTCTCTTATCGGGAGAGGGGAAGATTAGCGAAGGGGGGATGTAACGGGTGCACTGTAAATGAAGAAAGGGAAGATGATACACTAAAGTCAGGGTGTAGAGAATGACACACAATATAGTAAGAATTTATGCTTGAGAAAGGGGAGGGTCAAAGGGGGGGGTTGTTGAGTATTGGGGGGGAGTGGGAGGTGGGTGGGGATGGAAGTATGAGAGAAGGAGGGGGGAGGGGGGAGCATGAGGGTACGTGTGGGAGTGTAGCGGTCACGGAAAAAACCCCTAGGGGTAACCTAGATAGGTATGGAGAGGGTAGGGGGGAGGGAACAGGGAAAATGGAAGCATACAAAATTCAGGAAAAGGAAATGGGTAATACTTGCACAGTTACAGATGTTAATTTAAAAGTAATGAGTAAACACGGGGTAATGGTGTGTGTAGACAGAAGGTTTGGATCTCATGCTCACAAGAGGAGACTGAGAAGGGATGACACTAGGGAGTATAAAAGATGGTATAGCTTTATCAAAGTACTCACTAAGTGGGATTGCACTTTCCTTTTTACATCCCCCCCTTGCATTCTCCTCCTCGGTATGAACTATAGAGGGAGAAGCAGGGATTATTTCTGCTCAACGTCAGGGAATTCAGGGAATTCAAATGTTAATTTTGAGCCTCCAGGTTTTACTCCTTTTTCGCTCTTCTTTTTTCTTTTTCCACACTTCCTAGAGTTATGCAGTCTAGAGTTTTGAATATTGGCTCTTGGAATGTCCGAGGGCTGGGAGCCTCTGTAAAAAGAGCAGTAGTGTTTGACACCCTGGAAAAGTGTGGAGTAGGATTGATCTGCCTACAGGAGACACACCTAATTAAAGAAACCATATTAAAAACTCAGAGTAGGAAATTTCAAGTCCAGTACCATTCAGTCCACACCTCTTATTTGAGGGGAGTGGCCGTGTTGGTAAGGGGAGAGGTGGCGTTCTCCTGTCGGCAGATCAATATAGACAAAGAAGGGCGGTTTATCTTTTTACACTGTGTAATTGAAAATCAGGAGTATGTTTTTGCAAATGTTTACATTCCTCCCCCATTTAAAATGTAAGTTTTATATTGTTTGATGGAATTTATAGCGGATAAATCGGGGATTCCTGTTATAGTAATGGGAGACTTTAATGAGGTTATAAATAAAAGCCAGGATAGGTTTCCACCAGGAATATATATGCAAACGGAGGCTGAGACCCGGCTGTCTCGATTTTTGCTGGAGGGGGGCCTGTTTGATATATGGAGAATGCGTAACCCGGACCAGTTACAATACTCATGTTTCTCAAGCTCATACTCCTCACTCTCAAGGATAGATTTAGTCCTTGGGAATGAGGAGGCAAGCCGTGTAGTAAGGGAAATAGTTTATCAACCTAGAGGGGTGTCAGATCACTCGCTAGTGACAGTTTCGGTAAATCTAGGGGGGATAAAGCCCCCAAGAGTATGAAATATGAATCCAGTGTGTTTTGAGCTAATTGGGGACCCCGAGAGGGTGCTGTTTAGTGTGGCAGAGTTTGTGGAGTTTAACAGTGGGTCTGCAGAGATAGGAGTAATATGGGACGCATTGAAGGCCTATCTTAGGGGTATTCTTAGCCAACAGGTAGCGAATGTTAAGAAAACATCTAATGAATGGGAGAATAGGGTTAAAAGGGATCTAGTAATAGCAGAGAGAGCCTATATAGAAAACCCCACCCCAGAGAAAAAAAAAATATGGTTAGAGAAACAACTGGAACACAAGGTAGTGGTTATTAGGAAAATAGAGAATAAAAGATTGTTCCAGAAACAAGTGGAATATGGGGAAGGGGAAAAAGTAGGAAAGATGTTGGCACAGATTGTAAGAAGTAACTCCTCGCCATCCACTGTCCCAGTGATAAGGACTGAGAAAGGAGAAATATCAGCACAGAGCTCAGTGATTACTGATACCTTTAGGGTATTCTATGCCAAACTGTATTCTTCACGGGGGACAGAGGTTGGCGAGGATATGGATAGGTTCTTTTCGAATATCAAAATGCCTTCTCTAACAAAGGAGGAGAATGAGATAATGGAAGCCCCATTAACAATTGAGGAAATCCAGTGCGCAGTATCAGAAATGGCTAATAAGAAATCCCCAGGGCCAGATGGTCTTCCTTTGGAAACCTATAAATATTACAGTAAAATATTGCTTCCAGAGCTCCTTAAAGTATTTAATTGGGCAAAAAAGGAGGGGAGATTGCCGACTTCAATGACTGAGGCAACAATAATAGTCTTACACAAGGAGGGGAAGGACCCATTGGAAACACAGTCCTATCGACCCATTTCCCTTCTCTGTGCGGATGCTAAAATATTAGCCAAAGTATTAGCCATTAGATTGAATAAAATTATTTCCAGGCTGATACACTTCGACCAAACAGGTTTTATCCCAGGCAGAACTAC
Organism: Lithobates pipiens; assembly: GCF_037356315.1. Lineage (NCBI taxonomy): Eukaryota > Metazoa > Chordata > Amphibia > Anura > Ranidae > Lithobates > Lithobates pipiens. Next base: position 203,547,018 of record NW_027507784.1, on the reverse strand, counting down.
AAGCACAAACATAAGAAGATTATATCTTAATATGCAGGTACCTATAGAGAATGATGGCAATAAGGCAATAATGGCTTTAGATGTAATCAAAGCCTTCGATAGTTTAGAATGGCCCTATATCTGGCGGGTACTGAGGGAATTTGGGTTTGGCCCTAATCTTATTGCATGGGTAAAAACCCTGTATAACGGCCCTAGTGCTAGAATTAGGGTTAATAATGAATATTCAGATAGGATTTTTCTAGAGAGGGGGACAAGACAGGGGTGCCCTTTGTCACCCCTGATCTTTGCCCTAGCAATAGAACCATTAGCTATTGCAATTAGATCTAGTAGGAATATGGTCGGTTTCCAAAGGAGGACGAGGGAAGAGAGGATAGCGCTATATGCGGACGATATTCTCCTCTTTCTGGGGGACACAGAGCAGTCCCTCAGACAAGGGATGAAACTTATTTCAGATTTCGGGAGGTTCTCAGGCCTGGAGATAAACTGGGAAAAATCAGTTCTTATGCCATTGGATAAAAGTAGGGCCCAAAGCCCAGGGACAGGCGCGCAGCTGGTAGTTGTGGAGCGCATGAAATACCTGGGGATACATATACAAAAAGATCCTAATAAATATATAAATGATAATTTGGTTCCATTAATAGCTAAATTCAAGAAGAAAATCGAAATCTGGAAAAGACTCCCATTATCGAATGCAGGGAGATGTAACTTGATTAAAATGGTATGGATGCCTCAGTTATTGTATGTGTTACATAACTCCCCGATTTGGGTAGACATAATGTGGTTTAGGAAAATAGAGGTACTATTCCGAGAACTTATATGGAAAGGGGGAGTATCCAGGATAGCTCTACAAACTTTGCAATCACCTACAAGAAAAGGTGGAATGGCAGTTCCACATCCAAGGAGCTACTTTTTAGCTGCTCAATTACAACACTTGGACATGAGTGAGGAGATGGGTGGAGGAATTAATAAGGCCTTAATATTAATGGAGACACCCCATAAGAATATGGTAGAAGCTCTGGAGGCAAACCCATTTCCTAAAAAAAAAATACCCACAATAAAATTAGTAGTAAAGGTGTGGAAGGCAGTTAAGGCGATTAAAGGCCTGGGAGGCTTAACTCAGTACACCCCCATTGTGGGACAACCGGAACCTGCAGGAAATGGAAGAAATAGGGGTATATAAAGATTGGGAAGTCAAAGGGATAGATAAGTTGGCCCAGTTATATACAGGGAAAATATTAAAAACATTTAGCGCTTTAAGATCAGAGTCTGATATATCCACACAATCATTTTATAAATACCTTCAAATTAGACATGCCCTAGGGAAACAATTTAATAGGCAAGGTCCTGTGTGGAATAACTCCCCTATTTTTAGCAGATTAAAGGCCCCAGTGAGGACAAAAGGATTTATAGCGGATGTATATCCAGTTATATGTGAAGGAAGTATAGGAAGCCCAGAAGGGTTCAAATGCAGAAGGAAATGGGAGGAGGAGTTGGGAATATTCACGGATGAACAGTGGAGGAAAATACTAGAGGATGGTTACTCAATCTCAGTTTCGCCTGCCCAGAAGATGTCACACTTAATGCTGCTGCATAGGGCCTATTATACACCAAAAAGACTGTTTAGTTTCGGACGTAGAGCAGATGATAGGTGCCCTAGATGTCAAGAGTCTGGAGACCTAGCTCACATGTTCTGGCGATGCCCAAAATTGTTTCGTTACTGGTCAGAGATTGTTATCACCTTGAATGAAACATTTGGTGTAACGATCAGGGGGGATCCCAGGATATGTGTGCTGGGCCTGGGTGAAGCAATAGGGAGATCGCGACAAGAAAATTGTTAGCTCAAAGGTGGCAAGCAAAAAATGCTCCTTCAGTAGCGGACTGGCAGATAGCAATTATGGAGACAATATGGAAGGAGAGGGTGATATATTTGAGGAGAGGAAATTTTAAAGAATTTAAAAAGATGTGGAAACCCTGGCTGGATAGAATGAGATACCCAGAATGAGGTATGGGAGAGGTGAAAGCTGGGTAGAGAGAGAGGAAGTAGGAGGGGAAGGAGGAATATATGAGCAATGAGTGAAAAGAGGGGTTAGATAGAAGAAATATTGACACATCATGGATAGGAATGTTTTCTAAAGGTTTTTATTACTCACTAAAGTATTATTGTATTTGTAAAGGTGAAATAAGTGCTTCACATGCTATAGAGAATGTTTTTCTTGCTTTTATTATGTAAAAGAATGTTGAAAATGAATAAAGATTATGAAATAAAAAAAAAAAAAAAATAAACTAAGAGGAATGCAAAGTACCGTAATGTTATCTAACATGAAACAGTAACCGTAAACCTAGAGGAAAATAATGGAGAAGAGAAGTCCATAATAAATGGACTAATAGCGATCCGCTAACTATTATGTAGATGAAATATATAGGAAGGGGGGAAGGGGTGAGGATAGGTGAGAAGAAAGAGAAAAGAAAAAAAAAAAAAAAAAAAAAGGGGGGGGGGGAATGAAAGGTGGAATAGGTACATGTAGGCATGTGAGAAATTCTTCTCATATTAGATTAGATGAATGTTCAAGGAGGCCCGGACATGGAAGATTTGTACCAGTCTAACCAGGGAGTCCAGCGGATGATGGATTTAGACAATAGACCTTCCGAAGAGGCATACATACGTTCGTATACGCCATGTAAATGTGTTGTTCGTATAACTTCAGAACGTGAGGGAGGGTCAGGGGATTTCCAGTTACGTGTAATGGTCAACCGTGCTGCTAGGCACAAATGTGTGACAATATATTGGATATGGTGAGGATAGGTGTCAATTCCAATATTTAGGAGTGCCAGTGCTGGGTTAGGCGGGGAGACAATGTGAGTGAGAGATGATATGATTACAAATATGTCTGTCCAGAACTGGGTTATTTTTGGGCAAGACCAAAAAGTGTGATATAGGTTGCCAGGGAGGCCACATAATCTCCAACAGGCAGGGTCAGTCGTTGGACTATATCTATGAATCTGCAATGGAGTGATATACCATCTAAGGTTTATCTTGTATGTGAGGTCCCAGAGATTTGCCGATTTAATGCAGATCCTCACTCCTCTGGGTCATAATATTGAATTTCATTTAAACTGCTTCATTTCAGAATATTAACCTGTCTTTTCAAATTTTAGACTATTAACAGATTATCCTCAATCTCTAGATTAATAATTTCTTATATTTAGGGAGTCCATCTACACCCCCTAAACTTAATAGCCTTCAGATCATGTGTAGAATGTGGCATTTACAGTATATATATATATATATATATACATCCCGGCTTTTTATATATATATACATATGTATATACTGTCAGGAAGATCCTGCCAGTAACAGGCATCCTGGGCTTCGCGCATGCCTTTGCGCATGCGCACGCGTGGGTGTCCGCATGCTCCTGTTGCCGCAAGGCAGGCTATTTAAATCTGACTGTCGCACTGGGATCTTGCTGTCTGATCTACAGCGTGTGTGTGCTCTGATCCTGAAAACCTGTTTCCTGTGCCTGAACTTTACCCAGCTTGTCTCTGACCATCCCTGTCATCTGCCTGCATCCGACCATGGCTTGTCTGACTACTGTTCTGCTTGATCATCTGGTACCTCCACTGTCTGCCTGATAACTATTTTAAGACAGGATCGCATTTTGGGACCTCTCTTACCTGAACACCCCTCTTTTGTATATAAAAAAGCCCCCTCTTTGCGGGATCGACTAGCCCCTGGTGTTGTTGACCCCCTGTACAAACAGAGAGCAGGCTATTTTCATTTTTATCTGGGTTCTATGCATGCGGACGATGTACTGCACAAACATTCTAAATGCAATGTTAAAAAGAGAAAATCTTTTGTGGCCGCAGCCAATAATAGGGCATATAAGATTGACCAAGATTGACCAATTAATAACATGTGCTGCTGTGGGGGTCGTATACATGCCTCAGTGTGGCTGCGGCCTTCAATATATTGGTAGGACCTCTAGGCCCCTCCATGTTAGATTGGGGGAACATGTCAATAACATTAAAAAAGGCCTCAAAACACATAATGTGTCCCGGGAATTTTAAATTAGTTCACGCTCAAAGTCCGAAAAGTTTGAGCTTCTGGGGTATAGAAAAAGTTAACAAACATTGGCGTGGAGGGAATTTTTTGCGTCAACTTAGTCGGAGAGAATCATACTGCATCCACGAAACTAAGGTTCTTACCCCTGGGGGCCTTAATGTAGAATTTGATTTAAATTGTTTTATTTTGGATAGGTAGTTCCCCCATTTTGTTGTCCTTTTTTTTTTTTATCATGCGCGGATCAGGGTTGCTACGGGTGACGTCTCGTGTTGTTGGTTTATTTGTTTATTTGGGGACGAGCCATTTGTTAGTTTAGACTAGATGAGGATTCTTTACCCCCTAAATAGAATTGATATTAAGTATGAATTAGGCTGGAAGAAATTTGTATTTTTTATGTATTTTTTATTTATTTTTTACATATTGCCGAAATTCCATTGTTTTTTATTTACCATTACCCTCTCAGGTAAATATCATTCTCTCTTTTGTAAATGTTTTTTTCTGCGACTAGGGTACAGTTGGAGATTTAGTTTGTGATCCAGTAAATCCCTGCTTCTGTTTGAGGCTTGTATAGCCCTACCCTATTAATTGTTTGGGCCTTAGGGAGCGAGGTTTCATCTTTGTTTATTTCATTTTGTCTGGCAGAGTTTTCGATTCTCCCTTTCGCTTTCTCCCATGCCTGGTCATTTGTGCGTTCCCTATTTCCGGGTCACGTTTGTAATGTTCGCCTCAGGATTCGACCTGCGCGTTGGCGAACTTTTTATTGACCATCGAATCTCTTATTGGCCATAGCATCTTATTGGCCATCGAATAGCGTTATTAGTATATAAGCGGGAGCTTGTCGTTACGCCGTCACCGCTGATGAAGTCCCGCCTACCTTGTGGGGACGCAACGCGTACGGACCACGTGACATTAGCCATGACGTCACCCACTTGTTTACAACGCTGATCCATGCATTGATGGTTTTTCTGACTGTATTATGACTCTGTCTGCAACTCGGCACTGGAGAGCAGTGCCATACCATGTGAGTGTACCATTTTAAATCTGTTTTTTTAATACATTTTGAAACGGAGAGCACTAGTTGTTGTCCTTTTATGTTTTTATATATACTTCACGGAATTATGCTGACATAAGGGACAGGGGCGTAACTAGAAATCACAGGGCCCCATAGCAAAATGTTGTATGGGCCCCCCCCCCCCCCCCATCAAAAAAAAAAAAAAATGAACTAATGCCATTGAACAACAGACTACCACACCCATGTGGCACAGTACCCAGGCAACAGCTTATATTAATTTTGAACAACAAAGTATGCAGTATACTCTATGCAGCCCCTGAAGGGAACACATTGCTGACCTCCTGGCCTTCTAACCAATTTCTGTTCTGTTATATAAAATGAAATAGTTCAACTCACCATAATGCAAAATCAGTGGGATCCCTGAGCGTGTCACTTGCCATCATCGCCTGCCACCAGATGCAGATTGTAACTTGTCACAGGTTGCGGAATGTCACCTACCACATGTTGCAGATTGTCCACTTGCCACATCCCAGATTGTCACTTGCCACGTCCTGGATTGTCACTTGCCACGTCACTTGCTAAACATTATGGATTGTCACTTGCCACGTCCTGGATTGTCACTTGCCACATCACTTGCCACACATTATGGATTGTCACTTGCCACGTCACTTGCCACACATTATGGATTGTCACTTGCCACGTCCTGGATTGTCACTTGCCACATCACTTGCCACACATTATGGATTGTCACTTGCCACGTCCTGGATTGTCACTTGCCACACATTAAGGATTGTCACTTGTCACATCACCTGCTACATGTTGCGGATTGTCCACTTGCCACATCGCCTGCCACCAGATGCAGATTGTCACTTGTCACACGTTGCAGAATGTCACCTGCCACATGTTGTGGATTGTCCACTTGCCACATCCCGGATTGTCACTTGCCACGTCACCTGCCACACATTACGGATTGTCACTTGCCACATCACCTGCCACACATTACGGAATGTCACTTGCCACGTCACGGATTTTCACTTGCTACGTCCCCTGCCACATGTTACGGATTGTCACTTGCCACATCCAGGTTGTCACTTGCCACGTCACCTGCCACACATTACGGATTGTCACTTGCCACGTCATTACAGATTGTCACTTGCCACATCCTAGATTGTCACTTGCCATACATTATGGATTGTCACTTGCACGTCCCGGGTTGTCACTTGCCACGTCACCTGCCGCACATTACGGATTGACACTTGTCACGTCACGGATTTTCACTTGCCACGTCACCTGCCACATGTTATGGATTGTCACTTGCCACATCCAGGTTGTCACTTGCCATGTCACCTGCCACACGTTATGGATTGTCACTTGCCACGTCCCGGGTTGTCACTTGCCACGTCGCCTGCCACACATTATGGATTGTCATTTGCCACGTCATGGATTTTCACTTGCCACGTCACCTGCCACACGTTACGGATTGTCACTTGCCACGTCATTACAGATTGTCACTTGCCACATCCTAGATTGTCACTTGCCATACATTATGGATTGTCACTTGCACGTCCCGGGTTGTCACTTGCCACGTCACCTGCCGCACATTACGGATTGACACTTGTCACGTCACGGATTTTCACTTGCCACGTCACCTGCCACATGTTATGGATTGTCACTTGCCACATCCAGGTTGTCACTTGCCATGTCACCTGCCACACATTATGGATTGTCACTTGCCACGTCCCGGGTTGTCACTTGCCACGTCGCCTGCCACACATTATGGATTGTCATTTGCCACGTCATGGATTTTCACTTGCCACGTCACCTGCCACACGTTACGGATTGTCACTTGCCACGTCGCCTGCCACACATTATGGATTGTCACTTGCTCTGCCACTTTCCTGCTGTGTCACTGAGTCAGGCAGCAGATTATCAGTCAGACAGCAGAGAGATAATGTCAGCTCTCTGCTTCCTGGCTGCCTGCCCAGTGAGGGGGGAACTGCACTGCAGGGATGCAGGGCGGCCAGAGATGATGTCATCTCTATGCTCCCCGCCTGTCAGCTCCCTGATTGGCCAGCCCACTCTCTCACCAGCGAACTGGCCACTCTCATCCGCCTCCCACGGATCCTCTGACCGCCCGCTCTCACTCACTGAGCCGCCTGTGGACCACCCGCGGAGCCGCCCGCGGAGCCACGGCGCCGCCCGCGGAGCCGCGGCGCCGCCCGCGGAGCCGCGGCGCCGCCCGCGGACTACCCGCGGAGCCGCCCGCGGACCACCCGCGGAGCCGCCCACGGACCACTCGCGGAGCCGCGGACTACCCGCGGACCTCCCGCGGAGCCGCCGGCTATCTCCCGCGGAGCCGTGGCGCCTGTCCTCACCGGGCCCCACTTGACTGCGGGCCCCATAGCGCCCGCATGTGTTGCTATGGCGGTAGTTCCGCCACTGATAAGGGATATGAGAAGGATTAACCCTTGGAGCACCGGTATTGGAAAGCTGTTACCTGTGATTTACCCCAGGTGGGGATATGCCTGTTTGACCTGTCTGACTTGTCAGGGGTCCATTGCTTAAGGTGAGAGTCCATCTTATCCACCGGTGGAAGGGATCACATCATCACTTTTCATTTTGTTGAAAGAAGACACCCTGCACTTGTGGACTCTTGATGCTTCCCTTATCTATGCTGCATTCTATTTATTTATTATTCAGTTTGTGTTGTGTATCTGCGCTGTACTGTTGTATTTTTATTTCTGCCTGATAACTAACCTGGCTTGTCTGACTCCTCACTCTCTGTATCCTGGTTCCTGTCTGCTGCTCTGCTCCCAGTTTGTGGTCCAGCTCCTGTCTGCAGTCCAGTTCCAGTCTGAGATCCTGCTCCGGTATCCTGGTTCTTGGTCTTTGTCTGCTGCTCAGCTTCCAGCTTGCTGACCAGCTCCTGTCTGCAGCCCAGTTCCAGTCTGAGGTCCTGCTCCGGTGTCCCGATTCCTGGTTTCTAGTACCCACCTGCTGCCCAGTTCCTGTCTGCTGCACCTGCCTGCCAATCCAGCTCATTCCAGGCTCCTGCTACTCAGTGCTTCCTGAGTTCCTGATCCATCTTCTGATCCTGCCAGGCACTCGTGCCACTCCTGACTATTGTGCTTCCCGTTCATCTTACCAGGGTCCTCGAGTTGGAGCAGCAAGAGAGGTCACTCCCTGCAGGTCGGGCTCGTCCACTAGGTATGTGACATTTACATTGTATCCTGTGTAGCTAGATCTGACTGCAGGCCATTCCTGGTGTACGTATTCAAATACACTTTCAGGCAGGCAGGCCAGGCAGGTTATTCAGTGATCTGCAGTGCATAAAATATATACACAGTCTCCAACATATATATATATATCCACTGCATTCTAGTCTACCCAAGCCTATATCTGACTGCAGGCCATTGCTGGTGTGCGTTTTCAAATACACTTTCAGGCAGGCAGGCAGGCAGGCAGGCAAGTGATTCAGTCATCTGCAGTGCAATAAATATATATATACAGTCTTCAACATATATATTTCCACTGCATTACAGTCTAGCCAAGCCTATATCTGACTGCAGGCCATTCCTGGTGTATGTGTTCAAAGACACTTTCAGACAGGAAGGCCAGGCAGCTGATTCAGTGATATGCAGTGCATAAAGATATATATATATATATAGTCTCCTACATATATATCCACTGCATTCTAGTCTAGCCAAGCCTGCCGTCCTCATCCTCCTGATCCTCTGTCACCCAGACTAAGAGAAGCTTGGATGCCAATGCAGCTGCTAAAGTGGCCTATTCTATCGGCTCAGTGGCATCAGTCACTCCTTCCCTAGCCCCACCATCATGTTCTGAGGAGTCCCCCCAAACTGTTCGACCACAGTGTTGGGTACATGCTGCAGGAGGATGTGCAGCGTAAGGCTCCGATGATGGTACCCAGGTTGAGAATGAAGGCAGTAACATGAGCCCAGAGGGGGTGCCCAAGAAGGACAAGAAACTGGCAGTCATGTTCCCCCAGCTGCAGGATACTGCCAGATTTGCTCCAGTGATGAGGAGGGAGGGGATGATGAGGTCACTGACTTTATGTGGGTGCCTGATAGAAGAGAGGAGGAGGCACATCTCCAACGAGGCAGGATGTCCTCCAGGGGCCAGCTTAAGGACAGCCAACTGACTGCATCACACCACAGAGTTCTGCATGTTCAGGGCACTGATGACTCCTCAAGTTTTTTCAAAAGTTCTTTGGTGGGGGCCTTTTTTGAGATGTGTGCAGCAGATCGCATCATTGCTGTTTGCAACATATGTCTGAAGCGTATCAAGCGTGGCAAAAAAAGCAGCTGCTTGGGCACCACATACTTGACCAGAATATGTTGAGCTCCCATGCAGTCCATTGGAAACAGTACTTACACTAAAGAACAAGGCGGACATCTCTTTGCTCCTCATCAGCTGGGATCTCCAACCCCACTATATTTTCAGTCCTCTTAGAGACCTGCACTGAGAGGAATGAAGGTGTAGAATTAGGTGTCCCAAGCACTTGCGGGCAATCTGCTACTAATACACCTAAATCAGATTGTAGCAGGCAAATTTCCCTACCCCAGTTGCTAAACCGTCAAAACAAATTCAGTCCCAGCCATCTACATGCTCAGCGGCTGAATGCTAGTTTGGCTAAATTGCTAACATTCCAACTGCTGCCTTTTCAGCTGGTAGACTCTGCCCCCTTTTGAGAATTTGTGGAATGTGCGGTATCTCAGTGGCAAACACCATTTTTGTTCTCGGAAGGCTATTCCTGTTCTCTACCGGCATGTGGAAGGCAATGTTCTGGCCTCGTTGGACAGTGTGGTCAGCGGTAAGGTGCATATTACCACTGACCACACTGTCCAGCAGGCATGGATAGGGACGTCACCTTTCTTATATGGCGCACTGGGTAACTCTGCTGGCAGCTGGGAAGGATGCAGGACAGGGTGCAGTGATGTTGGAACTTGTTCGGCCACCACGCCTCCAAAATGCTGGTAGAGGGAATTCTGCCACACCTCTCTCCTCCACCCCCTCCTTCTTCCTCTATGGCCTCTTCCTGTGCAATTTTGTCCTTGGAACCAGCGGTGCTTCATAGGCATTCTAGGGGCTACGCAAGCACTCAGGCAAAAAGATGCCATGCGGTGCTTGAGTTGGTCTGCTTAGGGGACAGGAGCCATGCTGGGGCAAAGATTCTGGCAGCTCTGCAGGGGCAGGTTCAGAGGTGGTTGACACCATGCCAGCTTTAGCCAGGAATGAGGGTTTTTGCGACAATTGCACCAACCCCCTCTCTGCCCTCTGACAGTGAAACTTGACCCATGTCCCCTGTTTGGCTCACATCCCTAATTTGGTGGTTTCACTGTTCAGTCTTCAAGGGATCATTTTCAGTCCCCAAAAACCCATGGATTTGTACATGACTGGGATGAGGTGGATATGGATCATGTCACCCTTAGTGACCCACAGGACTCCGGACCGCATGCCTCAGCAAATCTATGCTGCATGGCCTCCCTGATCCTGCAAAGCCTGCGAAAGGACCCTTGGATTCTTGGTATCAAGGAGAGGGATCAGTACTGGCTGGCAACCCTTCTTGATTCACGTTACAAGGGTAAAGTGGAACTTATCAAGCCTTCGCAGAGTGAGCAGAGGATGAAACATCTTTGGGAGGTGTTGCATAAAGGTTTGTACAATGGGTTTGCAGAGCCTGGGAGGTCCTCCTGGACAAGGTGTTGCTGAGGCTTCGGTCAGTCACAGAAGGAGTGGTGGAGAAGGTGGGCGTCTGACCGATGCGTTCAGACAATTTTTAAGTCTGCAGCGCCAAGGTCTGTTAAGTTCCAGCAACCATCGCCAGTGTCTGATTTACATGGTGCAGGAATACCTAGGGGCAAGATCAGACTTGGAGACCTTTCCAACCAAAAATCCACTGGGTTACTGGGTCTTGAGGATGAATCACTGGCCAGAGCTTGCACAGTATGCAATTGAGATACTGGCCTGTCCTTCATCCAGAGTTCTATATGAATGCACATTCAGTGCTGCTGGAGGCTTTGTAACTTATCACAGAGTGCGCCTGTCCACCGACTCGGTTGATCGGCTCACCTTCATAAAAATGAATCAGTCTTGGATCACCAGCTACCAAGCACCTAATGCTGATGTAACCGATTCATTTTTTTTATGAATGTGAAATCTCTTGAAGACTGTCTATGCTGATGCTGAGTGACTATCCTGTTATACTGAGTGACTATCCTATTCCTCCTCAATGTTCATTTTGATAGCTTCTAAGAACATTTTTGGTTCTGGGCACCACCACTAGTGCCTACAGCCCAACTTTTCTGCCCCTGTTTACCAGGGGCGTGTAATTACAAATTGTTCTATACTATTTTGCAGCAGGGCTCGTTCCTGCGCTCAACTAGAGTATCTGTGAGGGGTTGCAGTGTTGTAGCACCACCACCACCACTGCCGCCGCCTAAGGCCCAATTTTTATGCCCCTGTTTAACAGGGGCGTGTAAGTAAAATATTTGCTGTAATATTTTGCATCAGGGCATGTTCCTGCTCTCACCTAGAGTATCTGTGAGGGGTTACAGTGTTGTGGCACCAGCACCAGTGCCTAAAGCCCAATTTTTCTGCCCCTGTTTAACAGGGGCATGTGATTACAATTGTTGCTGTAATATTTATCAGCAGGACCCGTTCATGCGCTCTACAGGAGTATCTGTGAGGCTTTACAGTGTTGTGTCACCACCACCAGCAACACCACCACCACCTAAGGCCCAATTGTTCTGCCCCTGTTTAACAGGGGTGCATAATTACAATTTTTGATCTAATATTTCACAGCAGGGCTCATTCCTGCACTCAACAACAGAATCTGTGAGGGGTTACAGTGTTGTGGCACCACCACCACTTCCTAAGACCCAATTTTTCTGTCCCTGTTTAACAGGGGCATGTAATTACAATTTTCAATCTAATTTTTCACATCAGGGCCCATTCCAGCACCCACCAAGATTAAATGTGAGGGCTTACAGTGTTGTGGCACCATCAACACCTAAGGCACAAATTTCTGCAGAGTATATAGGGCAGTCCCCTACTTTCAAACATCAGATTTACAAACGACTCTTACTTACAAACGGAGGAAGACAACAGGAAGTGAGAGGAAATCTACCCCTGGGAAGGGAAATTCTCTCCTGTAAGAGTTAATATGGGAAAAAGGTGTCTCCACTGATGCTTTATCACCAATCCTTGTTTCCCTAAAAAAAACAAATTTTCCAAATCCAATTGTCATTGGGACAGAAAGTGAGGTGAAATCATCTGGACAGGGGCACAGACAGCAAAACAAATGTTACAGGGGTGATGATAACCCTTCCCTATGTTATCCAAAAAGCTTAAAAATCGTTTTTTTGGCTGGAGCTACACTTCAAGAATTTACCTGTTCCAAATTACAAACAGATTCAACTTAACAACAAATCTACAGTGCCTATTTTGTTTGTAACCCGGGGCCCGCCTGTATACTGCTGTTCAGAGTATATAGGGCCTGGGGCCCCACGCCTTTTCTTTTTTAAATTTGGGTGCGGGGTTCCCCTTAATATCCATACAGGATCCAAAGGGCCCGGTAATGGGCTGGGGGGGGGGGGGGGTTACCCATGCTGTTTTTATCAATAATTTTCATCCATATTGCCGGGACCCGACATTACATTACAGCCACAAGCAGTTTTAAATTACATTTATTCCTTTAGAAATGTCATTTTGTGCAGGGACTGTTCTAAATACAGGAAGCACACACCACTTTACAGGCATACTATAGACACCCCCCAGGTATGATATTTAAGGAATATTTCACTTTTATTTTTTCACTTAAAGCATCCCGAAAAAACTTCAGTTTTTAAAACTTTCCTTTGCATTGATACATGTCCCCTGGGGCAGGAACTGGGTCCCCAAACCGTTTTTAGGACAATAACTTGCATATTAGCCTTTAAAATTCGCACTTTTTATTTCTCACGTTCGAGTCCCATAGACTTTTATGGTGTTCGAATATTTGTGCAAACTTTCTGTTCATTCGCATGTTCTGGATGCAAACCAAACCGGGGGGTGTTCGGCTTATCCCTACTACCCAACAATACTCTTCCCTCCACGCCTCTCCTCCCCTTTATGCCTCTCCCCTCCACACCCCTTCTCCCCACCACACAGGACAGTGGTAGAAAGAAGATAGAAGCAGGAAGTGGGGGAGGGGCAGCTAGGAGGGGGGCAGCCAGAGCGAGGGTTGGCATGGTGTGATGCTCTTAGGTCCAGGGTTGTGTAGATATCTATCGGTCAGTTAACTCAGGAGAGAGGTTCCCTCGTCTGAGTAAATAAAGATATTCCAGTTAGTCCAGGTTTCTGAGTATTTCTCATAGTTATGCTGCGCTGTAACGACCAAGTCCTCTAGCTTAGTAATCTCCTCCACCTTCCACAGCCAATCAGTCGGTGGACACTGTTGTTTCCAGTGTAGCGGTATACGTGCCTTTGCGGTGTTCAGTAGGTGTCAAGTTAATGATTTTTTTGATTTTCTGGATCAGGATTTTTGACAAATGGAGGAGGAAAAAAGCTGCATCATCTGGTATCTCATAATCTGTGAACTTCTGAATGATGCGTCTAATTCTGCAGATTAGGGCAGGACCAGAAGATGTGGAGCATTGAACCCTCCCCCTCCCCACACCGCCAACATCGATCTGAGGTGTTGGGGAAGCACTTGTGTAATCTGGAGGGGGTAAGGTACCACCGTGACAAAATTTTATAGTCTGTCTCTTGTATTTTGGTACAGAGGGACGATTTGAAAGCGCAACTGATGATTTTCTGTTTTTTGTGTCTCTGAAAATTTACAGTTAAGGTCTCTCTCCCACCTATCTAAACAGAGTAGATGAGGTTGTGTCGGGGGTGAGTTGAGTAAAGTATACATTTTGGAGAGGGTTTTCGCTAGCGGTTCAGTTCCTGCAACAAAAATGTCGTCAGTTGGTGAGAGAAGTCCAGAGGATTGGGTAACGAATGCAGAAAATGGTGCAACTGCACCACTTTCCAAAAGGGGTATACGCCTGTCACTTCAGTTAGCTCCGATGGTGGGCCAGCATCCCGTTGTCACAAACTTGGTGGCATGGTCAAAGCCATAACACCTCAGGGTGTCAAATTCAGTGGGTTGGAGGCTTGGTGTAAAGTCGGGGTGTCCTAAGATTGGGTATAGTTGAGAGTTGCTTGAGGTGAAGGAAGACTGGTTGCCTGTCTACTGTGGCATAATGTGGTACCCAGAAGGGGGTGTGTTTTCAGCCCCAGGAGGAGAGAGTCATAACACCAGAGCTCTCCCTTTAATGGAACGTCAACTTGGGCCTGCTCTATCTGCAACCAGAATTTAGTTGTCATGTTGCGTCTCCAATCCAGTATGTGACCTAATTGCGTGGCCTGGTAGTATTGTTTGACGTCTGGTAGCGCTAAACCTCCCTGTTGTTTGGGGAGTGAAATGTGGGTCCTACTAATGCAGGGTTTTTTATTGGCCCAGATAAATCGGGTAAATAGAGCGTGAACTTGTTTGAAAAAAGAATGTGGTATGTGAATAGGGAGGGCGTGGAGCAAATATAGAAATTTAGGTAGAATGCACATTTTAAGGAGGTTACATCTACCGAACCAGGAGAGGTGATGGGGGCACCCCTGTTTCGTACCATTTGTAATGGGGAAGGGAGACAAGAGGAGACCGTTCACTTTCACTTGTGCCGTGGGATTGGAGTAAATCCTGTTTATCCAACCAAGCATCCTGTCTCCCAAGCCGATGTGGCAGAGTACTGCGAACATAAAGTTCGAGTTTACTCTATCGAACACTTTTTCAGCGTCAGTACTCAAGAATACACGCCTGGAGCCCTTAGCGTTGGCCATGTGAAGGAGGTTCAGAACTTTTATTGTGTTGTCTCAGGCCTCCCTGTTAGGTATAAAGCCCACCTGGACTAGATGTATTAGGGCCTGGAGATGCTGTGCTAGTCGGGTTGCCAGGATTTTGGAGAATAATTTTAAGTCGATGCTTAGCAAAGATATGGGGCTTTTAGCATCTCTCTGGGGAAGATTGCTTTTGCTCCAATTGTATTAAAGAATGCCACCATACGTGGGCCTATGATGGGGAGAAATGTTTTGTGGTATTGGATGGTATACCCATCTGGACCCAGGGCTTAACCTGGTTTCATGACCCTGATGGCCGTCTATAGCTCCTCCATGGTAATAGGTGCCTCTAGCTCACCTCGTACTTCCGTGGTGAGATAAGGCATTTGGGAGGTTGCTATGTAATCGTCAATGACTGCCTGGGAGGGTGGTTTGTATGTTAAGCTATATAGCTTAGAGTAGAAGTCCCTGAACATGTCTGATATTTGTTCCGGGAAAGTGACCTTCTGGCCATCAAGGTTCATAATATGAGGAATGTAGGATGCTTGCTTTTGTTCCCAGACTGCTCTAGCTAAAGTCTTGCCACATTTGTCTCCGGATTCATAAGTAATTTGCCGGCAGCGTTGCAGTGCTGCCTTGGCTTTATAGTACAGTAATTTTGTTATCTGTTTACGTACCGTCCCTAGCTCTGTCTCAAGGGTTTGTGAAGGGGCATGTTTATGACGTGCTTCCAAAGAGGACAGGGATGTCAGAAGTTTGTCTAGCTGTTCCGAGCGCTCCCTGTTTATTTGTGCTTCATGGCTAATTAGTAGCCCTCTAAGGAACGCTTTATGGGCTTCCCATAAGGAGCTAGGGTCACAGTCTGGAGTTTCATTTTTCTGGAAATATAGGGTCAGAGCTTTTGTCACCTCTGTCAATATTTCGGGAACTTGGAGAAGGCTCTCGTTCAGCCGCCAAAACTTCGATCTGGGCGCAGATCCCCTCGTGAGTGTGTATTGAAGGGTGATAGGGGCATGGTCCAACCATGTGATATGCCCTATAGAGGAGTTTATTACTGAGTGCAATTGGTTATGAGGTATCAGGAAGTAGTCTCTTCTGGAGTAGTTTGTGAGTGTGTGAATAGAAAGTGTAGTTGCATTCTCCAGAGTGCAGTAGGCACCAAATGTCAACCAATTGAGCTTTATGGAGGAAGTTAGCTATGCGCTTTCTGTGCGACAGAGGTATTGAGGAGTGTCCAGAGGATGTGTCTGAGGAAGGAATTAGGGGGACATTAAAGTCTCCCTCTAGGATCAGTTGGTCTAGGACATTTGTGATAAAGCTACGCTGGTGCTCATTGGGAGGCATAAATTGATGCCAATGTGAGAGGAACACCGCCCACTAGCCCCCTAAGGAATATGAATTGGCCTTCCGGGTACCCCAGTACTGCTTGGCACTGCCATGGGAGCTTGCTCGAGATCAGTATAGATACCCCATTAGTTTTGGCTATGGAGTTGGTGGAATGATAAGCTATTAGGAAGAATCAGTTTTTTTTTTTTTTTAAAGAGTATTTATTGAGAAATAAATAAAGAGAACAGTACAGATGCAACAGAGACATGTGCGATATAGTGGGACCATCATCACAGATGAGGCGCATAAGAATGAGAGCAGATTGCAGCTGTATCATAATGAACTTATACCATAGACTGAAATACATGAACCAAACAGAAGATAGTGAAACTAGTAAAACAAAGCAGCAATCTGAACAGTAACTGGATGGATCCTGAGTTAAGAGTTAGTTGCAAAAGTAATATATATATACCAGGATAATGCCATTTCCCAAGATTAAGTAAAGTAACATATCATAGGATCAGGGGTAACTACTGAATGTAGAAAAGAAAAAGGGGGGGAGGGGAAGAGGGGGACACATACATAAAGACATAATAGGGTGAAGGGGGGGGGTATGAGGTTTTCGTATAAAGTCCCTGAGGTAGGAAGTTCCAAGGGGCAGTCCCGGAGGTCAGTAGGTTGCTAGGCGCAAATTAGACAGTAGATGGGGGGGGGGATCTGTCCCCGAGTTCAGTTGTCGAGCGCCGTAGTAGAAAAAGGTGAAGTGGTCCGAGTTAATGATGTCCACCGGAGGGAGAGTGGCAGATATGAAGGGAAGCCACAGCGCATAGAAGCGTGACTTCGCTTTTTCGTCCCGGAAATTTGCGTTACATCGGTCCTTGTATAGGAGTGAAAGGAGTTCTTTCTGCATCTGAGCGACGGAGGGAGGAAGAGATGAAGTCCAGCTCTTTAGAATGGATTTCCTGGCTAGTAATAAACATAGCAGAGCCCAGTCCACGTGGGAGGGATTGTACGGCGTGCAGCTTGTGGGCACGCAGCTTCTGATGGAAGACCATGGAAGCAGGAGGGGGTCCCAGTATCCAAAGATGAGGAGGAGGGGGTCCTTTGTCAATTTCAGCACGGTTACTTTGAAGATGTAGGAGAGGATCTGGTCCCAGAAAGATGAAATGAAGGAACAGGACCAGAAACGGTGAGCCAGCGAGGGCCTGTTCTGGAGACAGTGGGGGCACTTGGTGCTGTCCTTATCGGTGTTAGATGGAAGGAAGGGAAGGTACGCCCTGTGGGCAATTTTTAGTTGCGATTCTCTCCATAGCTCGTTGGGGGTTAGGCGGTAAACTTTGTTAAGTCCTTGCAAAATTTTTTCTACTAAATCCGGGTCAGGAAAGTCTTTCTCCCAGTTGGCGACTGATGAGGATGTCAGTGGAGTAGAATTCCG
Source organism: Lithobates pipiens (assembly GCF_037356315.1). Classification (NCBI taxonomy): domain Eukaryota; kingdom Metazoa; phylum Chordata; class Amphibia; order Anura; family Ranidae; genus Lithobates; species Lithobates pipiens. The sequence goes on along the minus strand of NW_027507784.1, from coordinate 203,529,303 downwards.
CTGGAGCAAGGGTTTGTAGATGTCTGAAATTTTATAAGTATCGTCCATGAGCAGTCGATCCAGAAAGGTTAGGGGGAAACGTTTACGTTCATCGCTGCAGATATCTTTTAAGTAGCTGACACATTGCCTGTAGTGGAAGGCGTGAGCTGGCGGAAGGGAGAACCTTTCCGCTAGGAGTGAAAAGGGCAGAGGGTGGCCAGAGTCCAGATCACAGAGTGCAGCAAAACTGGTGATGCCCTTCTCTTTCCAGATGTGGAATGGCTTGTGGAGTAGGCCAGGGGAGAAAGAGGGGTTTTCCTGTATCGGGAGGTGTCTGGAAACAAAAGGGGGGAGTTTGAGGCACTTCCTGGTTTCCCTCCAGGCTATGGCAGTGTCCCTGAGTAGGAGATTATGTTGAAGCAGTGATGGTACCGACTTCCACCTGCAGTGGAGGAGAGCTGTCAACGAGAGTGGGGAGACCATGGGCGGCTTCCATGGAGTAGTTGGAGTATCTGGAGGATTGAGAGATCCAGTCCAGGGCAGTTCGCAATAAACATGACAGATTATACAGTCTTACATTAGGCAGGCTGATACCCCCCTCGTGTCAGGGAAGATGCAACTTTTTTAAGGCTATACGTGGGCGTTTGCCCTGCCATATAAAGGAAGAAAAAGCCGATTCCAGAATCTTGATGTCCTTGTGAAGAAGGAGCAAAGGGATGGTTTGAAGCGGGTACAGTAGCCTGGCAAAGCTAACCATTTTTAGCAGGTGGCATCTTCCCAGAAGCGAGAGAGGCAGATCCATCCAGTTCACCATTTCCTGAGAGATTTTCGTGATCGGGGGGGATAGTTGAGGTGATAAAGGGAGGAAGGCAACTTTCCAATTTTAATACCTAGGTAGGTGATGTAGGAGCTGGCGGTCGAAAAGATAGAGTGTTGCGTCCAGGGGGGTTTGCGAGAAGACCCTATCGGGAGAATTTCGCTTTTACCATAATTTATACGAAGCCCTGAGCAGGATCTGAAGACGTCAAAGACCTCTTTAATGGTGTGCATGTCGGAAGCGGGGTCCGACGAGAAGATGAGCACGTCATCAGCAAAAAGGGAGGTGCGTAGGTCATGTTGGCCAATGCGGATACCGTGAAGAGGGGCTTTTTGGGTCAAATATCTGGATAGGGGTTCTAGGGCGATATTAAAGAGGAGCGGGGAGAGTGGGCAGCCCTGGCGAGTGCCTTTATGCAGGCGGAATTCATCTGAGAGAATTCCAGCTGCAACTAATTTAGCTGCTGGGGAAGAGTACATGGCTTTGATGAGGTGACAGAAGTGCCTCGAGAAGCCCATTTCAGATAGAGTCATAGAGAGACATTCAAAACTGACATTGTCAAAGGCTTTCTCCGCGTCTAACGTTATAATGGCAAAATCCCCATCCGGGTTGTTTTTAGCATGTTCCAGAGCGAGCATAACCTTACGAATATTAGGGGTGGAAGTTCTGCCTTTCACAAAGCCAGATTGGGCAGGATGAATTAGGGAGGGTATAATGGCAGCTAGTCTTGTAGCTATGATTTTGGACAGGATTTTGACATCCAGATTGAGGAGGGAAATCGGCCTATATGAGCCTGGGTCAAGGGGGTCCTTCCCCTTCTTGGAAAGGAGTTTTATAACGGCCTGGTTTCCAGAGGGAAGATATGGGCCACCTGACCAGATGCCATTGTACGCCTTAAGGAGAGTGGGTTCCGTGATGGAGGAGAGGGTTTTGTAGAATTCACTGGTGAACCCGTCGGGGCCTGGTGCTTTGGACGGGGTTAGTTTGCGGATCGTGGAGGAGATTTCATCGAGGGAGATGGGGGCATTGAGAGCTTCTAGTTGTTCAGGGGTAACTTTAGAGAGGAGCACACTATCTAAGAAGGAACGAGCAGCAGTATTATCTATGGGGTCTGGGGCGTAGAGGGCCGTATAGTAGTTTAACATCACCTTGTTAATTGCTTGTGGGGTGGAGTGCATAACACCCTCCACGTCTTTACGGGAAGTGATGTGCGTCGGGTGAAATGGGCCCTTGCACAGCCTCGCTAGGAGCTTGCCTGCCTTGTTTCCAAACTTGTGGAGCGTTGCGTCGAGTTGGGATCTTTTAGTTTGTTCGAGTGTATCCGCCCAAGTGTCAAAGCCTTTCTTGGCTGCCTGCCATTCGGCTCTATTGTCGAGGGAATCGTTAGTGGAGAGGGATCTTTGGGCTAGATGTAATCGCGCACTGGCCCGTTTGTAATGGGACAGGGCGTTTCTCTTAAAGGAGGATGCATAAGAGATGATCCGGCCCCTGAGGAACGCCTTACCGGCATCCCAGAAGAGATTCGGGGAGTCCGAATGGGGGGAGTTTGCCTCCGAGTATTCACGCCAGGAGTCCGCCATAAAGAGTTGAAAGTCAGGGTTGTTGTGGAGATACGAGGGGAATCGCCATAGTCTTGGGTGAGGAGTAGGGATGAGCCGAACACCCCCCGGTTCGGTTCGCACCAGAACTTGCGAACGACCCCCGCGTTCGGTACGAACGTTAGAACCCCATTGAAGTCTATGGGACTCGAACGTTCGAATTGGAAAGTGCTAATTTTAACGGCTAATATGCAAGATAGTATGCTAAAAAGGGTTTGGCGATCTGCCTCCTGCCTCAGGGGACATGGGTCACTGCAAAAAAAAGTTTTAAAAACTACCGTTTTGGCGGGAGCACTGATTTTAATGACGATTAAAGTGAAAAAAAAAAGTGAAATATTCCTTTAAATATGGTGCCTGGGGGGTGTCTATAGTATGCCTGTGAAGTGCCACGTGTTTCCCGTGTTTAGAACAGTCCCTGCACAAAATGACATTAAACGGAAATAACACCATTTAAAACTGCTTGCGGTTTTAATGTTATATCTGGTTCCTGCAATATGGTTGAAAATCATTCAGAAAAATGGCATGGGTAGCCCTCCCTGCCCATTACCAGCCTATTTGGGTCTTGTACGCACATTAAGGGGAACCCTGTACCCATATTAAAAAAAAGGAAATGCGTGTGGCCCCCAGGCCCTATATACTCAGAACAGCAGTATACAGGCGGTGCAAACAAGACAGGGACTGTGTAGGTTTGTTGTGTTAAGTTGAATCTGTTTGTCATTTTCAACCGGTACATTTTTAAAGTGTAGCTCCAGTCAAAAAAAATATCTTTAAGCTTTTTGGAAAACATAGGGAAGGGTTATCACCCCTGTATAATTTGTTTTGTCGTCCATCTTTTTTCATCTCACTTGCTGTTGTCTCCTTCCGTTTGCAAGTAGGAGATGTTTGTAAATTGGATGTTTGAAAGTAGGGGCCTGCCCTATATGCTCTGCAGAAATGGCGGAACAAGGTGTTGGTTTTGCAACAACATTGTAAGCCCTCAAAGTGACTCTTGGTGGCCGCTGGAGCGCCCTGCTGTGAACGATTATATCAAGAATTGTAATTACATGCCATTGTTGAACAGTGGTAGAAAAATTGACCTTTGGTGGTTGTGGTGCTGGTGCCACAACACTATAAGTCCTCACAGTTACTCTGGGTGGGCACAGGAAGGGGCCCTCCTGTGAAATATTATATCAAGAATTGTAATTACATTTCCCTGTTAAACAGGGGCAGAAAAATTGGGCCTTAGGCACTGGTGCCATCACACTGCAACCTCTGCCATACACTCTAGTTTTTTTGCAGGAATTAGCCCTGCTGCAAAGCATTGCATCAAAAATTTTACTTAAACGGCCCTGTTAAACAGGGGCAGAAAAATTGGGCCTTAGGCACTGGTGCCATCACACTGCAACCTCTGCCATACACTCTAGTTTTTTTGCAGGAATTAGCCCTGCTGCAAAGCATTGCATCAAAAATTTTACTTAAACGCCCCTGTTAAACAGGGGCAGAAAAATTGGGCCTTAGGCACTGGTGCCATCACACTGCAACCTCTGCCATACACTCTAGTTTTTTTGCAGGAATTAGCCCTGCTGCAAAGCATTGCATCAAAAATTTTACTTAAACGCCCCTGTTAAACAGGGGCAGAAAAATTGGGCCTTAGGCACTGGTGCCATCACACTGCAACCTCTGCCATACACTCTAGTTTTTTTGCAGGAATTAGCCCTGCTGCAAAGCATTGCATCAAACATTTTACTTAAACGCCCCTGTTAAACAGGGGCAGAAAAATTGGGCCTTAGGCACTGGTGCCATCACACTGCAACCTCTGCCATACACTCTAGTTTTTTTGCAGGAATTAGCCCTGCTGCAAAGCATTGCATCAAAAATTTTACTTAAACGCCCCTGTTAAACAGGGGCAGAAAAATTGGGCCTTAGGCACTGGTGCCATCACACTGCAACCTCTGCCATACACTCTAGTTTTTTTTGCAGGAATTAGCCCTGCTGCAAAGCATTGCATCAAAAATTTTACTTAAACGCCCCTGTTAAACAGGGGCAGAAAAATTGGGCCTTAGGCACTGGTGCCATCACACTGCAACCTCTGCCATACACTCTAGTTTTTTTGCAGGAATTAGCCCTGCTGCAAAGCATTGCATCAAAAATTTTACTTAAACGCCCCTGTTAAACAGGGGCAGAAAAATTGGGCCTTAGGCACTGGTGCCATCACACTGCAACCTCTGCCATACACTCTAGTTTTTTTGCAGGAATTAGCCCTGCTGCAAAGCATTGCATCAAAAATTTTACTTAAACGCCCCTGTTAAACAGGGGCAGAAAAATTGGGCCTTAGGCACTGGTGCCATCACACTGCAACCTCTGCTATACACTCTAGTTTTTTTGCAGGAATTAGCCCTGCTGCAAAGCATTGCATCAAAAATTTTACTTAAACGCCCCTGTTAAACAGGGGCAGAAAAATTGGGCCTTAGGCACTGGTGCCATCACACTGCAACCTCTGCCATACACTCTAGTTTTTTTGCAGGAATTAGCCCTGCTGCAAAGCATTGCATCAAAAATTTTACTTAAACGCCCCTGTTAAACAGGGGCAGAAAAATTGGGCTGCTGGCATCACCCAGAACCAAAAATGTTCTTCCAACATATCAGCGGAGGAGGAAGAGGATAGACAATCAACATAACAGGACAGTCACTCAGCATCAGCATAGGCAGTCTTGAAGGGATGTGGTATTTCAAAAAAAATTATTCGGTTACATCAGCTTCAGGTGCTTGGTAGCTGTGGGTGATCCAAGACTGATTCATCTTGATGAAGGTCAGTCGATCAACTGATTCGGTGGACAGGCGCACCCTGTGATCGGTAACGAAGCCACCAGCAGCACTGAAGGTGCGTTCCGAAATAACGCTGGATGCAGGACAGGCCAGTAGCTCAATTGCATACTGTGCAAGCTCTGGCCAGTGATCCATCCTCAAGACCCAGTAAGCCAGAGGATTTTCAGTGGGAAAGGTGTCCAAGTCTGACCTTGCCCCTAGGTATTCCTGCACCATATAAATTAGACGCTGGCGATGGGTGCTGGAACCAATCATACCTTGGGGCTGCGGACTAAAAAATTGTCTGAAAGCATCAGTCAGACGGCCACCTTCTCCACCGCTCCTTCTGACTGATGCCTCAGCAACACGTTGTCCAGGACCAGGAGTTTGTGACCTCCCAGTCTCTGGGAACGCGTTGCACAGAGCTTTCTGCAAGGCCTCCCGGAGATGTCTCATCCTCTGCTCCCTCTGCGATGGCAAGATAAGGTCGGCAACCTTACCCTTGTACCGTGGATCAAGGAGAGTGGCCAGCCAGTAATGGTCCCTCTCCTTGATCCGAAGAATACGAGGATCCTTCCGCAGGCTTTGCAGGATCAGGGAGGCCATGCAGCGTAGGTTAGCTGAGGCATTCGGTCCGGAGTCCTCTGGGTCACTAAGGACAACATGATCCGCAGCTACCTCCTCCCAGCCACGTACAAGTCCACGTGTTTCTTGGGACTGTAAATCATCCCTATAAGACTGCTGCTGCTGATGCTGAGTGCCAGCCTCCACCTCCATGCTGACACAATCATCCTCCTCCTCCTCTTCCTCCTCCTCACCCTCTTCCTGTGTGATGGGTGGCACAGCAGGAACACTGTCTGGATAAAGGGGGCCTTGAGAGGCAAGGAAGTCCTCCTCTTCCTGCCTCTGTTCTGCCTCAAGTGCCCTGTCCATTATTCCACGCAGCGTATGCTCCAAGAGGTGGACAAGAGGTATAGTGTCACTGATGCATGCACTGTCACTGCTCACCATCCTTGTGGCCTCCTCAAACGGTGACAGGACAGTGCATGCATCCCTGATCATGCCCCACTGGCGTGGTGAGAAAAAACCAAGCTCTCCTGACCCTGTCCTGGTGCCGTAGTCGCACAGGTACTCATTGATGGCCCTCTGCTGCGTGTGCAGCCGCTGCAGCATGGCCAATGTTGAGTTCCATCTGGTGGGCATGTCACATATAAGGCGGTTCTTGGGCAGGTTCAACTCCTTTTGGAGCTCAGCCAGCCGAGCACAGGCATTAAATGATCGGCGGAAATGCACACAGACTCTCCTGGCCTGTTTCAGGACATCCTGTAAGCCGGGGTACCTGCCCAAGAACCGCTGCACCACCAGGTTAAGGACGTGAGCTACACAGGGCACATGGGTCAGTTGGCCCTGTCGGAGGGCGGAGAGGAGGTTGGTGCCATTGTCGCAAACCACCATTCCTGGCTTAAGCTGGCGTGGCGTCAACCACCTCTCGGCCTGCCCCTGCAGAGCTGACAAAACATCCGCCCCAGTGTGGCTCCTGTCCCCCAAACAAACCAGCGCAAGCACGGCATGGCATCGTTTTGCCTGCGTACTTGCGTAGCCCCTGCAACGCCTACGGAGCACCGCTGGTTCTGAGGACAGAGCACTGGAAGAGGCCATGGAGGAAGAAGAAGAGGAGGGGGTGGAGGAGAGAGGTGTGTCACAACCAATAGTAGCATTTTGGAGGCGTGGTGGCGGAACAACCTCCAATACTACTGCACCTTGTCCTGCATCCTTCCCAGCAGCCAGAAGAGTGACCCAATGGGCCGTGAAAGACAGGTAACGTCCCTGTCCATGCCTGCTGGACCATGAGTCAGCGGTAATATGCACCTTACCGCTGACCGCCCTGTCCAGCGAGGCAAGGACATTGCCTTCCACATGCCGGTAGAGAGCCGGAATTGCCTTCCGTGAGAAAAAGTGGCGTTTGGGGACCTGCCACTGAGGAACCGCACATTGTACAAACTCACGGAAGGGGGCCGAGTCTACCAACTGAAAAGGCAGCAGTTGAAGTGCTAGCAATTTAGCCAAGCTAGCATTCAACCGCTGGGCATGTGGATGGCTGGGAGTAAATTTCTTCCGCCGGTCCAGCAGCTGGGGCAGGGACATTTGTCTGCTATAATCGGACGTGGATGTACCACTAGCAGAGTTCCCGGAAGCACTTGGCTGTGACACACCTAATTCTACACCTTCATTCCTCTCAGAGCAGGTTTCAGAGAGGACTGAAGGTCTAGTGGGGTTGGAGATGCCAGCTGATGAGGAGCAAGGAGAGGTCCGCTTTGTTCTTTGGTGTGGGTCTTTGAGGTATGCTTGCCAACGAGCTGCATGGCAGGTCAACATATGTCTGGTCAAGCATGTGGTGCCCAAGCGGCTGATGTTTTGGCCACGTGAGATACGCTTGAGACATATGTTGCAAATAGCAGCGGTGCGATCTGATGCACTCGTCTCAAAAAAGGCCCACACCAAAGAACTTTTAGAATAACGCGCAGAGGAAGCGCTCTGCGCAGAGGAAGCGCTCTGCGCAGGCGGAGCTCTGCGGTGTGATTCAGTCGGTGTGCTGCCCCTAAGCTGGCCCCCGGAGGGCATCCTGCCTCGTTGGACATGTGCCTCCTCCTCCTCCTCCTCCTCCTCCCTCCTTCCAGGCACCCACGTGGAGTCAGTGCCCTCATCATCCCCTCCCTCTTCATCGCTGTAGCAAACCTGGCAGTATGCTGCAGCTTGTGGAGCATGACTGCCAGATTGCTGTCCTTCTTGAGCATCCCCTCTCTCTGTGCTCACGCTACTGCCTTCCTCTAGCTGAGTGTCATCATCAGAGCCCACCAAACACTGGGCATCCTCCTGGAGCATGTACCCAACACTGTGCTCAAAGAGTTCAGGAGACTCCTCAGGAGGACGTGGTGGGTCTAGGGAAGGAGTCACTGATGATGACATTGAGAGGAGGGACGACGATGTGTTGGCAGCTGCTTTTCTACTACCCTGAGACTGGGTGAGAGAGGATGAGGAGGATGAAGAGGGCTTGGTCATCCACTCTACCAAGTCGTTGGCATGTTGCGGTTCAACATGTCCAGCTGCAGAAAAGAAGGACAAGCATGTCCCATGGCCACGTGCTGATGACAATGCACCGCGTCCCCGACCAGCACTGTTGTCTCTAGACACAGAGCCTGCTTGCCCTCTTTTATCGGCTCGCGCCTGTCTGCCTCTCCTTGCTGGCCTTCCAGACATGGTAATGGCCTGAAGGGAGTTGGGTAAAACAGTAGTTGGGTAGTTTATATTGTGCTGGAGGCACACAACACCCACTAACTCCTGCAGATGCCTTTTTTATAGAACAGCAGAGTTAAAGGGGTATATACAGATGTATACTGTGCTGTGCTGGAAGCACACACAACTTCCAATAACTCCAGCAGATGTCAATCGGGCCCAAATAGAGAACAGCTATGTAGGTGGATAATAGCGGTATGTACTGGGTACAGAGCAGGCACACAGCACGCACTATCTCCTGAGTGACACTGCTGACTGCAAGCTCTATTGTTAAAGATGGACCACTAGCTATATAGGTGAGGTGAATATCACGGTGTATACTGCGGTCAGGGCACGCAGACAATAACAAGAAAACAGCAGAGTTAAAGGGGTATATACAGATGTATACTGTGCTGTGCTGGAGGCACACACAACTTCCAATAACTCCAGCAAATGACAATCGGGCTCAAATAGAGAACAGCTATGTAGGTGTATATAGTGGTATGTACTGGGTACAGAGCACGCAGACAGCACGCACTAACACTACTGACTGCAAGCTCTATTATTAAAGCTAGATCACTAGCTATATAGGTGAGGTGAATATAGTGGTGTATACTGCGGTCAGGGCACAGACAGTAACCACTACACAAGAGCAAAATAGTAAATCAGCCAAAAACGATTGGTGTGTAACTGTGTTGAAGGTACACAGAACACCCACTGCTTCAGATGCTAACAAACACTACACGAGGCCGCCTGAAAGGCAGCTTTATATAGTGTGGGGCGTGCACTACACAGTCTGAGCTATGATTGGCCACAGGCAGGATGCCTGTGGCCAACCATTGCTCTTCCCGCTACTGGCGCTGCGATTGGCCAAGCATGCGGGGTCACAGTGCATGCTTGGCCAATCGTGAGACAGCAATGCATTGCGCCATCGCAGTGCATTGTGGGCCACACGAATTTTGCCGCGAACGGCCCAAACGTTCGGAATTCGGCGAACGCACGAACGACCGATGTTCGAGTCGAACATGCGTTCGACTCGAACACGAAGCTCATCCCTAGTGAGGAGGGAGATCTAGGTTGTCAAGTCTAAATGAGATCGGGGCATGGTCAGAAATAGCTATGTCAAGTACTTCTGCTTCAGACAAATTGGGGATAAGATCGTCAGAGCCAAAAAAATAGTCGATTCTCGAGAACATATTATGGGGGTGTGAGTAAAAGGTATATTCCCTGTCCGCTGGGTGGGTTAGGCGCCACAGATCATGAAGATGAAGGGATTCCATGGTGGAGGCAAAGTGGGAGGGAGTAGAGGGAGCACTTTTCAACCTGTGGTGTGGGGGAGGGGATCTGTCGTCCGTATAGTGCAGGATGTCATTAAAGTCACCGCCAACTAAATGGGGGGGTCTGGGTGGTGCGGAGGAGCCAGGAGGTCAGGTCACTATATAAAGACTTGCTAGGGTTATTGGGAGCTTAAACGTTAGTGATCACTAGTTCTTTGGTTCCCAGGCGGGCATGCAATGAAAGGAGCCTTCCCTGAGAGTCTGAGTGCGAGGACAGTACCTCGCAGGGGAGGTTTTTGTGGATCAGCAGGAGTACACCCGCTTTACGGCTAATGGCATCAGAGCCTAGGACTTTGCCGACCCAGAGTTTCTTCATGCGATGAAAATCTGGAGCGGATAAATGGGTTTCCTGCAATAGGGCAATATCCGTTTTCAATCTTTTTAGGTGCCGGAGGACTTTCATTCTCTTATTAGGAGACCTGAGGCCTTTCACGTTCCATGATATTATTCTCATGTCAGGGGGGTCGAGAAAAGGAATTGGGCCGATTTTACAGATTTGTCGCCAACCAGTGGGCAGGGCAGGAGAAACTTTTGACTAAGTAAGAGGGACCTGGTGGGGCTGTGGGACACGTTGAGTATGATGATCAGGAAGGAGACGTTGTCTCCGACAGAAGGTAGGGGGAGAGGGCAGGGGAGGTGGGGAGCAAACTTAAACACATACAAAAACATAAACACTTGAGCGAACTTCGCTTTTTTCCGCATGGAGTCACTGTGTAGGCTAGCCCCCAGTGCACGACCCAAGGTATAGGACAAGAGCGTCCGGGCGGTGAGCATGAACAAGGGTGTGGCTGTAAATTAAGAGCCAAAGAGGACACGCGCCATGGTGTGGCATTAGTCATGCACAGTGAGTCCAGGGGGAGTACAATACAGTCAAAAGACACGTGAGCAAAGAGCTTCCTACATACGTGCAACGTAAACATTTCAGTATAAGGACCCAAGAGAGTGGATTGATCCACAGGTATAACATATAAAAAATATAAACTATGAAGTATAAAATATAAAGTATAAAATACAAAAGTACAAAATACAAAAGTATAAGTATAAGGTGGCCGCAAAAGCGGCGGGACCACTTCTAACCGAAGCCAGGATGCCAATCGAGACAGAGGTGGCCAAGAACGACGATAGTGCGTCTGCTAAATGGGAGCAGAGCTTAAGGCTGATGAAAAACTAGGAACAACAGGGAGAACAGTGACCGTGCCTGATCGGAAACAGTAAATAATAAAGTAACTTACAAAGCCGAGTCAGGCTGGTGGTCCTGGCGAAAGGGTCACCGGTGAGGTGAAGAGAGGAGGATTCAGGGGAACCGACATGTCATCACCGAGGGGTACCACGATGATGGTGGTCTGGGGCAGAAGGCCTGAAACGTTTGGACGAGTCCTTCCGGGGGCTCCTTTGGTCCAAGGAGCGATTGAGCGATGAGGACTTGGATGGGGTGTGGGGGTGCGAACCTGAGTGAAGAGAGCGTAGGAATGCCTCCGCTTCAGAGGGATCTTGGAAGGTCAGTTGGTCGCCATTTGGAGCCTTAAGGCGAAGGACAGCCGGAAAGGCCAGGGAGAATTTGAGTTGCATTTTGAAAAGTTCCGAGCACACCTGCTGGAATGCTTTCCTTTTCTTGGAGACCTCGATAGAGTAATCAGCGAAGATTAGGACCTTGATTTTGTCCAATTGGAGAGAGCGAGTTTGTCTGAACTTCTGCAGGATCAGGGCCTTGTCAGAGTAGTTGAGGTACTTTGCGATTATGGGTCTAGGGGATTTGCGTTCAGGTGCGGTGGGACCCATACGGTGGGCCCTCTCTACCGTGCAGGGGCCTGGGAGGCCCAGGGCTTCTGGGATTCGCACTGCACAAAAGTCAGATAGCTCGGAGGTCTGTAGCGACTCAGGAATGCCTACGAATCGCAAGTTGCTCCGTCTGGCCCTATTTTCCAAGTCATCGAGTTTCTGTAGGATGTATTGATTTGTCCTGTCCTGGGAGCGCTCTGTGGCTTGGGCCTAGTATAGTTCCTCTTCCATAGCTGACAAACGGTGTTCCAGGTCATTTAGTCTGGTGTGATGCTCGCCTATTTGGGCCTTGAGCTGTTGCATGCCTGCATTTACAGCCTTTTCTACAGATGCAGTTATCATGGGGGATAATAGAGCAGCCACGGCCTGAGCAATGCGCTCTGTAGTGGAGTCCCCAGCAGGCTGTGTGGGGAGAGTGCCCTGGGATGGAGCGGCTTGAGATACCGGTGGGGGTTGTGCAGAGAGAGGGGAGGCAGGGTCACAGCTCACCTCCATGTCTGCTGCGCGCTGCGAGGAGAAGGGAGTCGAGTAGGCCGAAGCCGGGGCCTCGATTTGCGGCCACGCCGCGGTCGCGGGCGGCGCCGTATTCGTTCGCGAGCGTTTTCTCTACAAATCTGTCCATGGCTATGGGGAGCGATACCCGAAGGTGATCCAGTGGGTGCCCGGCCGTTTAGCAGAATTTAAAAGCAGATTTTAGGGTCGTGCTGTGGGAGCTGATGAGGAGAGCAGTCACTCCATGCGGAGCCGGAACCGGAAGTTCAAGAATCTGTTTTTAAGGAGTGGGTATTTGTCATGCTTAAAGTGGGTTTCCTGGATGAAGGCAATATCCGCGTGAGATTTCTGGAGATCATTTAATAACATACGCCTTTGTTCCGGGGAATTTAGGCCCTTGGCATTGAGCAAAACTATTTTTATAGAGTCCATCGCCCCGGCTGCAGGAGGGGTAGAAGAGGGGGAGAGGATGAAAAAGGAAAGGAGAGGGAGAGGGGAAGGAAGGAATACTCAGAAGAGAGAAGGAGGGTGGAAAAAGAAAGTGGATTTGAATTAAGGGGAGAGTGTATCTCTCTCTTATGTAAAAGAATGGGAATTACAATACAGATCGCAACTGCTAGACGTGATTTCCTAAATGGACAAGTAGATACTTGAATTAACGCAGCACCTCCGAAAAACTGGAGGTGAGTGTAGTCTATTTGGGGGAGGGGTTGGACTGTGGCTAGAGGAAGGGGGTGCCAGCCCTGCCACCCACCCGATCAGAAACTTAAAGTAGCTAATGAAGCATTATAAATCTTAACAATATATTTCAGAATATAATAAAAAGAAGCAAAAGAGGAAAAACAAGTAAAAAACAAGAAGAAACAAAGGGTCAACACACATGGTTTTAGATTGATGGTGCCCAGAGCCATAATCATTCACCCCAACCACCAAGTATAACCATACCAGCTCTAACCTTGCTCTCCCATTGCCTTTCTTAAATTTTGTCCCTGTTAATCTCCACAATCAAGAGCAGTTCTATTTGAGGTGTTGTCCATCTGCACCTTCTAGTTAGGTGAGCACACAGGTACCTCAGGGACTGTGTGGAGTCCTGCCATCTCCTGTGAGGGTCCCCCTGCCCAGTGGGGAGTGTGCGCACCAAGTTGTGCCCCTTGGGTAGGGTCCCATTTCAGGTGTACCTTCATCAGGGTGTGAGCACGCCCTCACCACACCAGTAAAAGTCCCCACCCAATGGACAGTTGAACCCACCCACTCAAACAGTAAACACATTGTCCCCACTCAAAGTGGGCGTCACCCCCTTGCTGTTCCAGTGCATCTCCCCTGCATTGTGTACTTCCATCTGGGGGGGGGGGGGTAAAAAGTCCCTGTACTCCATTCAAGGGCCTGCTGCCCCCTGTAGCGCAGCGACCTATCCTGGGGGGGACCTCCCAACCCTCCCTATCAACTGCATGGGTGCACAATCTGCGGTTCGGCATCCCGTCTCTTAGTCTGGTCGATGTCTAGTACCCTAGGCAGGGCAGCGCTTAAACCAGGGGAGCTATCCTTGCAACAAGTCATGATGTGTTTCTGTAGTCCCTCAACCCGCAGGCCGAACACAAAGTAACGTACGGCTTCCTGGGGTATCGATACGCCGCGGGTGGTGGCGTCAGGGGGAAGAGGAGGGTTAGGTGGACCCTGCGTATCAGGGATCTCACAAGGATACAAGATTGCCCCAAATGGAAATCCTAGGAGCTGCTCCCCTGCCCGGTAGTTCAATTCATGAGGGGATGACCCTTCCACCCCGGGTACAGCTTACTTGATCCAGGTGTCCCCTGGTACTGATTGTTCTAGCCCTGTGTGCATGCTGCCTCAATCTACCTGCCTCCCGGAACATGACAATGGAAGAGCGGGGACTCTCGGGGGGCACCAGTCCTGAGCATGTTGGGAATGGAGCTTCACTGGGATCATATGGAGGTGGAGAGGAGGGTAAGAAAACCAAGTAACAACAACAGAGAGGGGGGCGGTCCACCTTAACCTCGGGTCCAGGAGACAGAGACTAACAATCAAATAAGAACACAGTGCTATAAAAAGCTAGGAGGGTGCTGCTCACCCCAAGTATATACAAATAGAACTAGTTCCCCCACAAACGGGGTTTTTAGGCAGCAAGAGACAGTAATAGAAGCCAATAGAAGTAGTATAAAAGGTATTTTAATAATAATAATTGGTAAAAACAAACATGAGCTTCACCTAAGCACTTGGATAACAGACAAAATCATGTATATAAAGTACATATAATGTCACATGGAAGTAAAATAACAGACACAACTATGTTACACTGTATGAGTAGATAACAGTGAGAGCTTAAAGCTAACGCGTTTCGACCCCAAAGGGGGTCTTCTTCAGAGATGGTGGTCTGTTAAAAAAAAAACAAGATTACACTGAATAAATAAATCTGGTGTTATACATATAAGGGATACCCAATATTAATTTAAAAATGGTTTACCCCATAATGTACTTCCAGGTAGGTAAGATGGATTGTAGTGCTTCAGAAGAAAGGTTCTCCCATACGGCAATGTCTCAATTTCCTTTACGCATCTTGAGTGGTACCTGGTCCGTATGTATTGCCAAGATGCCAGATGGAAGAAGAGGCAGTGTCACACACCCACTGGCGTGACTCACGGGAGGTCACACTATTGCCTTGCCCCCCAGAAGAGGAAACTCCGGGGGGGTAGGTACGAGTAAGGGTACACCGAAGATATGGCGGGTCACACCTGCAGCAAGATCCCAACAATGGCAAAAAATTAATTGATTAAATAATTGAAAGCGAGGATTATTTAATGTTGGAAACATGGAGTGCATACATGATATGGGGATAATGATATCATATTCCCATTATGTATGCCAAAGGTTGTGCACATGTACACATATACATATACACACTTGCACCCCCAATTGTCCAAATATCCATATAACATGCTTTCTAAAACCCGGACAAAGAAAGAAAGGAAAAGGGGGGAAAAGGAACCACGCCTGGGAGTCCAAGGAGCCTAAGAAAGAGGGGAACGAAGGAAGAAATGACCTGGAATGAGTAGGTGTGCAACTGTGTGTCGGTGTGTCAGCCATGATACGCAGAAGAAGGGGGACGGGAGAAAAGAAAATAGGGAAAAAGGAGAAATAAAGGTGATGGGAGGTGGGCTATGTGAAGACGGTGTGAGTATACGTTTAAACAAAGAAAGAAAAAGTGCGCAAAGGAATGGTGAAAAAGTGAAAACATGAATAAATGATGATATATGCGGGTCATATAACAAACAAACAAGAAAACACCACATGTGAAAGTGTGCAAAAACAAGATGAGGAGGAGACAGAGACTTAGCCTGTCCGTTCTAGGCAATAGGAGAGAGAACTAGATGTACTTGCCATGGCAGGGGTGAATGTGACTAGAATGAGCTCATGTCTCATGACCTTCCTCCGGGGATGCTTCACAGGAGCGTCAACGGTTCCTCTGGGTCTGGGGGGCAGGCTCTGCTCAGAGCGGTGGTGTTTCTCTGGCCTTGGAATCTCGGAATAAAGTCTAGCCAGTTCGGGAGCTCTATTGGCCCTGTCTCCATAAAGGCAAAGAGAGCCAGCAATGACTGCGGAGTGCGGAATGTGAAGGAGCCCCATCGGTAAGTAATGTGTCTCCTTGCTAAGTCCAGAAGGGGTTTCAAGAGTGCCCGTCACTGTATTGTTGCTCTGGAGATGTCCGGCAATATTTTAAGTGGCGCTCCATCCAGCTCCAGGTCTCGCCTGTCCCATGCCTTGCATGCTATGATGTCTTTGTGGGTATAATGATGTAAGTGACATATCACATCTCCTGGTCTTCCTGGGTCATCCGACCTGGGGCCCAGTGCCCTATGAATGCGATCGAAATCCAGGCGGCCTTGTATTTGGTCCCTGGCCACTCTCCGGAAGATATCCGCCACTGTGTCCTCCAGATCCGACTGGCCCGTGGCTTCAGGGAGGCTGCCGAGCCACAGGTTGTTCCTGTGGCTCCTGTCCTTCATCTCCTCCATGTGGAGTTGCAGTCCCACCGACCTCTCTGCTTGAGATACTTGATGTGTCTCTAGGGGTGAGACTCTGCTATCTAGTGCGGCAAGAGATGTCTCCCCCGCCGTAAGTCTGCTGGAGAGAGAGTGCACTTTCTATTTGACCACGTGGATCTCTTTGCGGTGAGCTGCTTCCACCCGGCCCACCAGAGCTTCAATGTCGGCTTTCGTCAGCAAGGTTTTTAGGATGGCTCTCAGCTCCTCGTCTGCTCTGTATGTCAAGGGCAGTTGTGGTGACTCTCCTGGGTCTGTCGATAAGGCTGGTGGAATGCTGGGGAAGATCTCAGGGCTTTGTGATCCTGCAGGTGAGGCCGGCAGGTTGTTGTGTTCTGGGCCTGACATGTGTGAAGCATGCACCTCCACCATTTTTTTTTAAATACATTTTTATTGGGAAATAAAATAATACAAAGGTGCATATCAAAGAATTATACAGATCCAGTACATTTTCTTGAAACACCATAGGATAAATTGTACATTGACAACAATGATACTATAACAACGAAAAATAGGGGTATTAAGATACAGAATGGGCCAGACTGGATGGATCTGTTGCTAAAATCCTAACAGTTGCTGGTGTAGTTGGCAAGCTTAAATAGGTTGGATGCGTATCCTAGGATTCTTAAACAAAGTTGTAGACCAAAAAAGGTAAGAGGGGGGGGGTGGCGAGGGGGGGGGGGGGGGGGCAGGTGGAATGGATGTAGTAGATGACTTTACGCTGAGATGGGTTTGTTGGAGATATCCAGAATGGGAGAAAGAGTCCCAGGGAGAGTCTCTGACAAAAAAAAACCCACCATTTTGAGTATCGGGGAGCCCGACTGTCTCAGTTGAAATAATCTTTGTATCTCTCCTGGAGGTGAGGTCTTAGGGGTCGGTTTGCAGGTCCCTCTGTTCTTCTTTGATGAACGCTTCTTGGATGAAAGCATTATGTGGTCTAAGGAGCTATATAAGTCGGGTGAGATAGGAGTTGGCTGGGAGCTCTGTTCAAACACAACTCTCCTCAGCCATGTCCAGGCCACACCCCCAGTTTCCTCACTTTTCATTGAATGGGGACTCATAATTGAGGTGCCGTTTGAACGGATTTCTATGAATCTGGTGGTGCCTTTAGTAAAGTCACCTAGGGGACACCAGTATATATTAGTAGTCCTGGATTACGCAACTAGGTATCCTGAAGCGGTCCCTTTAAGGAAAACTTCCTCTAAAGCCATTTCCCTGGAGTTGTTTCAAATTTTTCACGAACTGGGTTTCCCAAGGAGATACTGATGGACCAGGGCACCCCTTTCATGTCAAAGGTGATGGTGGACTTGTGCAAACTGTTTCAGATCAAGCATCTGAGGACGTCCATCTATCACCCTCAGACAGATGGCTTCGTTGAGAGGTTTAATAAGACTGTAAAGTCAAAGTTAAAAAAAAAATGGTCCAGAAGGACGGAAAGAATTGGGACATGTTGCTCCCTGCTCTGTTATTTGCCATCCGAGAAGTTCCATAGGCATCCCCAGGCTTCTCACCATTTGAACTGGTATACAGGCGAAGACCCCATGTAATGCTGGATACAGTAAAGGAAACCTGGGAAAGTGAGTCCTCACCACACAAAATGGTGGTAGAACATATCGCTCAAATGCAGGAGGGTGGCTAGAGTGATACCATTAGTGAGAGAGCATATCCAGTAGGCCCAGGAATAAATAAATAAATAAAAAAGGGATACGTTAATCCTGTGTATGTGTGACTGATACAACCAATTCCTCCATCCATCATTAATCACAATATATTAATTGACTAATTAATTCAATAGTATTAATTTATTTATAGGTGTGGTGAGGCAAGCGCTATTTAGCTATTTATATCATCTCTCTGTACCCTATCAAGGGGATAGCACTCACAGCAGCAGCCTAAGTAATCAATCCACATTACCAAGGCGTGAATGTCACACAGTTTTAGGTCAAGAGATTAGTCAGGTCAGCAACAAGCAAGATTACCAGGTGTAATAACTCTTTTGCACAAAAAAATAGCTAGTGCTAGGAGATTCTGGAAATCCTAGCAAAGATCTTGTAAGTACCTTTAAAAGTTTTTTAAAAACCATTGCAAGTACTGGCAAGGATTTTGCAAGGACCATTGTAAATTTTGTCAGGGATCCTGGAAGCTCTAGAGGGTATTATTAGAATGAGTTCTGGAAGTCCTGGCAGGGATTCTGCTAGTACTTGTCACGCTTACCTCTAATGCAGGTGGTCAGATACTATTGTTGTGCCTTCCTTATAAGTCAAGCAGGCCTACTGGTATATCGGTTGCCGCCTGGATTTATACGCAATGCTATAGTGCCTGGCCACCATGCCAGGGCAGCTGTGAACTGAGCAAAGCAAACAGGTACTTGTGTTTGGCAGACAGGAAGGCTGAGTAGTTCAATGACAGTACAGGTAAAAGGCAGGCAAAGTTCAGACAATAGTCATTATCCGGCCCAAGGTCATATGCAGGGAAATCCAATCTAGCAGAGCAGGGCAGACAGACAGGAAGCTTGATCAGCTATAAAACACATTGTCATACTCTATCACCAGCATGAAGCTGAAGGTTTGTGTGGCTTAAATTGGGTCTGGTCTCCACCCAAAGACTGGCCACATTAATCACCTTGCAGGTGGAGAGACAGACAAGGAGAATGCCAATATCAAAACCAAGATGCTGGTCTCTCCCTTCTCCCCCTTCCCCTTCCTTTTATTTTCATTTTCTACTCAAATGTTTACCATAGTTCATGGTGCATACAAACACCTTGTTTTGTTTGTACATTGTTAAAACAAGTATATATAAATGTACCAATTCTTGCACTTCTTTATGCTTGAACAATTCAAAGTCTTTACAGTTGTATTAGTCAAAAATTCAATAAAAATGTATTTGAAAAAAAAAAAAAAACAGGATGTTGGAAGCAGCAACTATGACAGAGAAGAAGCACATGCTCCTGACAGTACAAAAATTTATGGAATTTTAAATATAAAATGTATTTGATATTAAACTTTTCTGGAAACATTTGAAAATAAAACATAACAATGTCAATATGTTGAAGCCTAAAAAGGAAATATCTCTGTTCAAAAATAATAACAAAGTATTTTAATTATAATATGACTATTTAAAAGGCAGTTTTATCCTAACATTCATTATTTTCAACATTAACAACACTGCTGAGACTACCGATTGATGAGAAATGCAAACCACTTCATTTTGTGAACTACTGTACCAAAGGTTTTATATCTTTTCTTTTTTGTTAATGTGGGAGTTTCTCTTGGGGAAAACTAGGAGAGAATGGCGGAAGAGAATAAAGGATCGTGTATATAAGAGGAAGACAAGTAATCCTATTTTCTAAAATAAAATATATATTTTTTTATAATTTTTTTATCTGTAGTTTTAAATAGTTTGATTTCTTTTTTTACTGTTTCTTTTGATTTTTGCTTTTTTGTAATTAGTTTTGTCCTTTTTGGTATCGCTTTGAAATTCAAGTGCCATGTCTTTAAATATAGGTTTTTGAGCTATTATTTTTTGGTTAGTATAGTGTTCTTTTAGCGTCTCTGCTGACCTCTGGATCTCTGCTTGTTTCCCACCTCTTTCCCTTCTGGATTTGACTGCCATTGGGTTGCATGGGATGGGCTGTTTTTACAATTTGGTATAGAGTGATAACACACATCTCTCATCAATGGTGTAAGTGTCTACACAGTATACATCTCATACTATACAGTTTTTATTATCTATTATCCACCCTGTGAAAAAATAACTGTATTTGCTATATTTCAATTCTGAACCTATAATGTACATTATAAATATACATTAAGATACTGTACATATGGAGTAGTGTGTCTGGCTGGCGCCCACGATGGCCACTTTCTGAGAAGCTGTGTCTTCGGTCTCTGCAGTGACTATTACCAGTAACACCAGTGCCTTTCATCCAGCTGTCTAGCTCCTGCACCTTCCACAGATAAACCTTGGCATACCGAAGAGGGTTAACGAGCGGTCGGTACCACAAAAATGAATAGCCTTCTTTTCCTCTTTCAGGGTCTGAAGCAACCAAGATGACTCAGATGCAGCCATGTGTCTTTCTGCAGAGAAGCTGCACAACCACAAAATATAATGACTAATAATTGCATAGGTGGGTCAATAAGGGTATAGAGTTTGCAGTCACTTTGTTTGGTTGTCATTCATATACACTCCTGTTTTCAGGCGTCTCGGTGGCAACCTTTCGCCATGGCTGTCCGCCCTCACTCCTATTCATTCACCCCTCCCACCAGTCCCCCCCCCCCCGTGTATACATTAGTTCCACCACACTACACAGACCTCACTGTCATCACACCCCCTTTTACACCAATTTTGCACTACATTTATTTGGCCTAATAATCTCCTACTCTTATTGTCACATGTTCACTTTAGGTATGCCCTGTGTGCCCGCGTCTGCCCGGGTTGCCGCCCATGATATGTATCGCCATTGGACCAGCCCCCCCAGCTCCTGACACTGATGCCCTTGGGTGGTCTATAGTCCTTGAGATTATGCCTCCAGCTGCATATATACTTGTAATGCCGCGTACATACGGTCGGAATTTCAGCCAGCAAAAGTCTGATGAGAGCTTTTCATCGGAAAATGCTACCGTGTGTATGCTCCATTAGAATTTTGCTGGCCGAATTTTTGCCAGCAAAAGATTCAGAGCAGGTTCTCAATTTTTCTGACAGAAAAAGTTTCTATCAGAAATTCTATTTGTGTGTATGCAATTCCGACGCGCAAAAATGTATGCATGCTCAGATTCAACTACGAGACAGATACTATTGGCTACTGGCTATTGAACTTCCTTTTTCTAGTCCCGTCATATGTGTTGTACGTCACCGCTTTCTTGACGGTCAGAATTTGGTGTAACCATGTGTATGCAAGACATCTTGAGCGAAAATCCCATCGGGAAAACCATTAGAGCTTTTTTCCGACCAAAATTCTGATTGTGTGTATGGGGCATTAGTGATCTATTGGAGGGGTTTCCACTTTCATTCTCCTCCCCTCTATTGATACAAGATTATTTATCTAGTTCATCTCTCATTTGCAGATACATCACGTGCTTACTCCTAATGAGCGGCACCAAGCTGCAAAATGCATAGAGCTGACAACTGCCGTATACCAGTATACTACAGCTTTAACAGTTTCTATTATTTATATATTTATACCATCCTATTATGTGATAGGGACCAGTAAGGTCATAGGCCATGCAGATGTTAGCGTGCAACATTTTTGTACCCCACTGTGATATATGGTGGACTTTGTTACGCTATCATGCTACCCATTTTTAATTATGTTATTATCAGTTACCACTGTTTTAGGAATTGACGCCACATTTAATGTGTATTCCTATTTGTATTTATGTGGCAATTATGTGTGTAATTTTGTTATTTTGTTTTTTTTCCAAGTCCCACTCTCTTGCTCCTAATTTTAACAATATTATTGTCAGGGATGGAGGCACAAGACTTTACCAGGTCATGGCATCTTTTAAAGTCCCCATGTTTCCCCTCCCCCTTTTCCCCAATTTTTGCCCACACCATTGTGAATACTGTATTTATGCTCCCAATAATGAACACATTCCATTTCTCTGTACCTTGTTGAAAAAGCTCAAAAGCAAATGTTCTGGGAATCTCTTTCTACTGTGAGACTTCAACCTGGTGGTCAATAAAACATAGATAGCTTCTCCCAGTCGTTAACCCCCAGGCAGTGGTGGCTTGTGCTCAAATTTTTTTGGGGGAGCAAACAAACTAAAACATACTGAACCTCCCCATCAATTGCAGCCTCACTGTGCCCATCAAAAACAGCCACTGTGCTCATCAAATGCAGTCACTTGAGCCCATCAAATGCAGTCACTTGTGCCCGTCAAATGCAGCCACTTGTGCCCAGTATATGCAGTCACTTGTGCCCAGTATATGCAGCCAGTTGTGCCAATCATATGCAGCCACTTGTGCTTGCCAATTGCAGCCACTTGTGCCCGTCAAATGCAGCCACTTGTGCCAATCAAATGCAGCCACTTGTGCCAAATGCAGCCACTTGTGCCAGTCATATGCAGCCACTTGTCACTTCCCTAACCCATCCACCCCCTCTGGGTTGCGGCCAGCCCGGCGACACTTACCGCTCCTCTCCTGGAGTGACAGGGGCCAGGGCTCTCGTCCCCAGTGGCTCTCTTCCTCTGTGGCTCTCTTCCTTGGCAGCTCTTGTCCTCGTGGCTCTTGTCTCTTCCTTGGCAGGAAGTGGCAGCTGCAGCTCCTGTGTCCACTCATCTTCTCTTCTGCCAAAGTGTTAGGCATCCAATAGGATTGCCTAATGCTTTGGCCAATCGGGAGACAGGTCTCACTGACCTGCCTGCTGATTGGCAAGGAGGAACCTCAGTGTGATAATAGTGAAAATTCATTTGGTATGTCATACAACAGGGTGGGATCGGGATGCAATGCTCTGCGCCCCGAGCCCACCCTATTTTGAAGCTTATTAGAGCCTATGGCTTCAAAATACACACCCCCCGTCATAGGAATTCATGTGTCTGGCGCCCGCAACACATGGGCCGCCACTGCCCCCAGGCATACATTAAAATTCATTTTACACAATGAGTAATTTTATGACATATGGTGCTGTTACCATCCCTCAGAAAAAGATTATACCTTTTTTTTCCCACCTGTACGGTACTTATACTAGGATAGAGCTTATACTTTCAGACCTGCAGTCTCTATACCTTGGAGTGTCTATACTGTACATTAGGGATGAGCTTCGTTTCGGCTGTTCGTCCGTTCGGCGAAGTCCGAACATTTTGGTCCGTTCGCGCCAAATTCGTGTGGCGCTCACGGCCCACAATGCACTGCGATGGCGCAGTGCATTGCTGGCTCATGATTGGCCAAGCATGCACTGTGACCCCGCATGCTTGGCCAATCGCAGCGCCAGCAGCGAGGAGAGCCATGATTGGCCACAGGCAGGATGCCTGTGGCCAATCATAGCTCAGGCTGTGTAGTGCACGCCCCACACTATATAAGGCCGCCAGCGCGGCGGCCTTGTGTAGTGTGTTGGCGTCTGAAGCAGTGGGTGCCTCCAGCACAGCACAGTATACATCTGTATATACCCCTCTATCTCTGGTGTTCTATAATAAAGGCATCTGCAGGAGTTAGTGTGTGTTCTGTGTACCTTCAACACAGTACACACCGATTGTTTTCGGACGATTTTCGATCTTGCTGTTGTGTAGTGGTTGTTGTCTGCGTGCCCTGACCGCAGTATACACCGCTATATTCACCTCACCTATATAGCTAGTGATCTATCTTTTATAATAGAGCTTGCAGTCAGTAGTGTTAGGAGCTTGTGCGTGCTGTCTGCGTGCTCTGTACCCAGTACATACCGCTATATCCACCTACATAGCTCTTCTCTATTTGAGACCACTTGCCATCTGCAGGAGTTATTGGAAGTTGTGTGTGCCTCCAGCACAGCACAGTATACATCTGTATATACCCCTTTATCTCTGGTGTTCTATAATAGAGGCATCTGCAGGAGTTAGTGGGTGTTGTGTGCCTCTAGCACAATATACACTACCCAACTGCTTTTTTACCCAACTCCCTTCAGGCCATTACCATGTCTGGAAGGCCAGCAAGGAGAGGCAGACAGGCGCGAGCCGATAAAAGAGGGCAAGCAGGCTCTGTGTCTAGAGACAACAGTGCTGGTCGTGGACGCGGTGCATCGTCATCATCAGCACGTGGCCATGGGACACGCTTGTCCTTCTTTTCGGCAGCTGGACATGTTGAGCCGCAACATGCCAACGACTTGGTAGAGTGGATGACCAAGCCCTCTTCATCCTCCTCATCCTCTCTCACCCAGTCTCAGGGTACTAGCAAAGCAGCTGCCAACGCATCGTCTTCCCTCCTCTCAATGTTATCATCAGTGACTCCTTCCCTAGACCCACCACGTCCTCCTGAGGAGTCTCCTGAACTCTTTGAGCACAGTGTTGGGTACATGCTCCAGGAGGATGCCCAGTGTTTTGTGGGCTCTGATGATGACACTCAGCTAGAGGAAGGCAGTAGCGTGAGCGCAGAGAGAGGGGATGCTCAAGAAGGACAGCAATCTGGCAGTCATGTTCCACAAGCTGCAGCATACTGCCAGGTTTGCTACAGCGATGAAGAGGGAGGGGATGATGAGGGCACTGACTCCACGTGGGTGCCTGGAAGGAGAGAGGAGGAGGAGGAGGAGGAGGAGGCACATGTCCAACGAGGCAGGATGCCCTCCGGGGGCCAGCTTAGGGGCAGCACACCGACTGAATCACACCGCAGAGCCTAGAGGCGATTCAGTTTGCATTGTGCGCTATACAAGTATTTCATTCATTCATTCAGAGCTCCGCCTGTGCAGGGAGCTGCCTCTGCGCGTTATTCTAAAAGTTCTTTGGTGTGGGCCTTTTTTGAGACGAGTGCATCAGATCGCACCGCTGCTATTTGCAACATATGTCTCAAGCGTATCTTGCGTGGCCAAAACATCAGCCGCTTGGGCACCACATGCTTGACCAGACATATGTTGACCTGCCATGCAGCTCGTTGGCAAGCGTACCTCAAAGACCCACACCAAAGAACAAAGCGGACCTCTCCTTGCTCCTCATCAGCTGGCATCTCCAACCCCACTAGACCTTCAGTCCTCTCTGAAACCTGCTCTGAGAGGAATGAAGGTGTAGAATTAGGTGTGTCACAGCCAAGTGCTTCCGGGAACTCTGCTAGCGGTACACCCACGTCCGATTATAGCAGGCAAATGTCCCTGCCCCAGCTGCTGGACCGGCGAAAGAAGTTCACTCCCAGCCATCCACATGCCCAGCAGTTGAATGCTAGCTTGGCTAAATTGCTAGCACTTCAACTGCTGCCTTTTCAGTTGGTAGACTCGGCCCCCTTCCGTGAGTTTGTACAATGTGCGGTTCCTCAGTGGCAGGTCCCCAAACGCCACTTTTTCTCACGGAAGGCGATTCCGGCTCTCTACCGGCATGTGGAAGGCAATGTCCTTGCCTCGCTGGACAGGGCGGTCAGTGGTAAGGTGCATATTACCGCTGACTCATGGTCCAGCAGGCATGGACAGGGACGTTACCTGTCTTTCACGGCCCATTGGGTCACTATTCTGGCAGCTGGGAAGGATGCAGGACAAGGTGCAGTAGTGTTGGAGGTTGTTCCGCCACTACGCCTCCAAAATGCTACTATTGGTTGTGACACACCTCTCTCCTCCACCCCCTCCTCTTCTTCTTCCTCCATAGCCTCTTCCAGTGCTCTGTCCTCAGAACCAGCGGTGCTTCGTAGGCGTTCCAGGGGCTACGCAAGTACGCAGGCAAAACAATGCCATGCCGTGCTTGCGCTAGTTTGTTTGGGGGACAGGAGCCACACTGGGGCGGATGCTTTGTCAGCTCTGCAGGGGCAGGCCGAGAGGTGGTTGACACCACGCCAGCTTAAGCCAGGAATGGTGGTTTGTGACAATGGCACCAACCTCCTCTCCACCCTCCGACAGGGACAACTGACCCATGTGCCCTGTGTAGCTCACGTCCTTAACCTGGTGGTGCAGCGCTTCTTGGGCAGGTACCCCGGCTTACAGGATGTCCTGAAGCAGGCCAGGAAAGTCTGTGTGCATTTCCGCCAATCATTTAATGCCTGTGCTCGGCTGGCTGAGCTCCAAAAGGAGTTGAACCTGCCCAAGAACTGCCTTATATGTGACATGCCCAGCAGATGGAACTCAACGTTGGCCATGCTGCAGCGGCTGCACACGCAGCAGAGGGCCATCAATGAGTACCTGTGCGACTACGGCACCAGGACAGGGTCAGGGGAGCTCGGTTTTTTCTCACCACGCCAGTGGGACATGATCAGGGATGCATGCACTGTCCTGTCACTGTTTGAGGAGGCCACAAGGATGGTGAGCAGTGACAGTGCATGAATCAGTGACACTGTACCTCTTGTCCACCTCTTGGAGCATACGCTGCGTGGAATAATGGACAGGGCACTTGAGGCAGAACAGAGGCAGGAAGAGGAGGACTTCCTTGCCTCTCAAGGCCCCCTTTATCCAGACAGTGTTCCTGCTGTGCCACCCATCACACAGGAAGAGGATGAGGAGGATGATGAGGAGCAGGAGGATGATTGTGTCAGCATGGAGGTGGAGGCTGGCACTCAGCATCAGCAGCAGCAGCAGCAGTCTTGTAGGGATGATTTACAGTCCCAAGAAACACGTGGACTTGTACGTGGCTGGGAGGAGGTAGCTGCGGATCATGTTGTCCTTAGTGACCCAGAGGACTCCAGACCGAATGCCTCAGCTAACCTACGCTGCATGGCCTCCCTGATCCTGCAAAGCCTGCGGAAGGATCCTCGTATTCTTCGGATCAAGGAGAGGGACCATTACTGGCTGGCCACTCTCCTTGATCCACGGTACAAGGGTAAGGTTGCCGACCTTATCTTGCCATCGCAGAGGGAGCATAGGATGAGACATCTCCGGGAGGCCTTGCAGAAAGGTCTGTGCAACGCGTTCCCAGAGACTGGGAGGTTACAAACTCCTGGTCCTGGACAACGTGTTGCTGAGGCATCGGTCAGAAGGAGCGGTGGAGAAGGTGGCCGTCTGACTGATGCTTTCAGACAATTTTTTAGTCCGCAGCCCCAAGGTATGATCGGTTCCAGCACCCATCGCCAGCGTCTGATTTACATGGTGCAGGAATACCTAGGGGCAAGGTCAGACTTGGACACCTTTCCCACCGAAAATCCTCTGGCTTACTGGGTCTTGAGGATGGATCACTGGCCAGAGCTTGCACAGTATGCAATTGAGCTACTGGCCTGTCCTGCATCCAGCGTTCTTTCGGAACGCACCTTCAGTGCTGCTGGTGGCTTTGTTACCGATCACAGGGTGCGCCTGTCCACCGAATCAGTTGATCGACTGACCTTCATCAAGATGAATCAGTCTTGGATCACCCACAGCTACCAAGCACCTGAAGCTGATGTAACAGAATAATTTTTTTTTAAATATCACATCCCTTCAAGACTGCCTATGCTGATGCTGAGTGACTGTCCTGTTATGTTGATTGTCTATCCTCTTCCTCCTCCGCTGATATGTTGGAAGAACATTTCTGGTTCTGGGTGATGCCATCAGCCCAATTTTTCTGCCCCTGTTTAACAGGGGCGTTTAAGTACATTTTTTGATGCAATGCTTTGCAGCAGGGCTAATTCCTGCAATCAAACAAGAGTATATGGGAGAGGTTGCAGTGTGGTGGCACCAGCACCAGTGCCTAAGGCCCAATTTTTCTGCCCCTGTTTAACAGGGGCGTTTAATTACAATTTTTGATGCAATGCTTTGCAGCAGGGCTAATTCCTGCAATAAAACTAGAGTATATGGAAGAGGTTGCCATGTGGTGGCACCAGCAGCAGTGCCTAAGGCCCAATTTTTCTGCCCCTGTTTAACAGGGGCATTTAAGTACAATTTTTTGATGCAATGCTTTGCAGCAGGGCTAATTCCTGCAATAAAAGTAGAGTATATGGGAGAGGTTGCAGTGTGGTGGCACCAGCACCAGTGCCTAAGGCCACATTTTTCTGCCCCTGTTTAACAGGGGCGTTTAATTACAATTTTTGATGCAATGCTTTGCAGCAAGGCTAATTCCTGCAATAAAACTAGAGTATATGGCAGAGGTTGCAGTGTGGTGGCACCAGCACCAGTGCCTAAGGCCCAATTTTTCTGCCCCTGTTTAACAGGGACGTTTAAGTACAATTTTTGATGCAATGCTTTGCAGCAGGGCTAATTCCTGCAATAAAACTAGAGTATATGGGAGAAGTTGCAGTGTGGTGGCACCAGCAGCAGTGCCTAAGGCCCAATTTTTCTGCCCCTGTTTAACAGGGACATGTAATTACAATTCTTGATATAATATTTCACAGGAGGGCCCCTTCCTGTGCCCACCCAGAGTAACGGTGAGGACTTATAGTGTTGTGGCACCAGCACCACAATCACCAAAGGTCAATTTTTCTACCACTGTTCAACAATGGCATGTAATTACAATTCTTGATATAATCGTTCACAGCAGGGCGCTCCAGCGCCCACCAAGAGTCACTTTGAGGGCTTACAATGTTGTGGCAAAACCAACACCTTGTTCCGCCATTTCTGCAGAGCATATAGGGCAGGCCCCTACTTTCAAACTTTCAATTTACAAACATCTCCTACTTGCAAACGGAAGGAGACAACAGCAAGTGAGATGAAAAAAGATGGACGACAAAACAAATTATACAGGGGTGATAACCCTTCCCTATGTTTTCCAAAAAGCTTAAAAATTGTTTTTTTGACTGGAGCTACACTTTAAAAATGTACCAGTTGAAAATTACAAACAGATTCAACTTAACACAACAAATCTACAGAGTCCCTGTCTTGTTTGCACCGCCTGTATACTGCTGTTCTGAGTATATAGGGCCTGGGGGCCTCACGTCTTTCCTTTTTTTAATATGGGTACGGGGTTCCCCTTAATATCCGTACAAGACCCAAAGGGGCTGGTAATGGGCAGGGAGGGCTACCCATGCCATTTTTCTCAAAGATTTTCAACCATATTGCAGGAACCAGATATAACATTAAAACCGCAAGCAGTTTTAAATGATGTTATTTCCGTTTAATGTCATTTTGTGCAGGGACTGTTCTAAACACGGGAAACACGTGGCACTTCACAGGCATACTACAGACACCCCCCCCGGCACCATATTTAAAGGAATATTTCACTTTTTTTCACTTTAATCGTCATTGAAATCAGTGCTCCCGCCAAAACGGCCATTTTTAAAAACATTTTAGGCATTGACCCATGTCCCCTGGTCCCCAAACCCTTTTTAGGACAGTATCTTGCATATTAGCCGTTAAAATTAGCACTTTTAATTTTGAACGTTTGAGTCCCATAGACTTCAATGGGGTTCTAAAGTTCGTTCGAATTTGGGGTCCGTTCGAAAGTTCTGGTGCGAACCGAACCGTGGGGTGTTCGGCTCATCCCTACTGTACATGGTCAGACCATGCTCCGGTAACCGTAGAGCTACAAGAACAGCATAATGTTAGTCCCACAAGGCTGTGGAGAAATAATACTAACTTTTTGCACAAGAACACCACCAGGAGAAGTTATAGTCCCAGCTTAAGGAATTATTTGAGCTTAATGCTACTGTAGATAACTCTTCATCTAGTGTATGGTGTGCCCATAAAGCTTTTATTTGGGGTATAATGTTACAAATGGCCTTAAAGGTAAAAAGAAAGAGAATGCAGGTGACCTCATCACTTCCTAATAAGATCAGATTAGTTGACGGGGGCGTGGCTTGGTGTCCGAGGAAGATGGACGCACGCTGCTGAAGCTCTCTCTCCCGGAGGTCCAGCGATCATCCCCGCGGCTACCTAATCCACAGAAAACATGGGGAGTACACCACAAAACTCCTCGGGACTACCCACCCGTTCTTCCAGGGGCCAAGACGTCCACGCCAGCCCACAAATACCGGAGATCTTCCGGGCGCGGCCTAGAGGCCCGGCGCCCGAGTCACACGCAGCACTACGCGAGACATCTCCGCAAGGTAGGGGAGCTCCCAGATCCAGGAGCCGGAGC
The DNA here is from genome assembly GCF_037356315.1 of Lithobates pipiens. Classification (NCBI taxonomy): domain Eukaryota; kingdom Metazoa; phylum Chordata; class Amphibia; order Anura; family Ranidae; genus Lithobates; species Lithobates pipiens. Next base: position 203,499,612 of record NW_027507784.1, on the reverse strand, counting down.
CCGCAAGTTCACTCTCCTGACCCGCCACCTCCGCAGGCACTTAGCCTCGCAGATTTACGAGCCATGACTGCGGACATTAAAGGAGCCCTTGCAGCTGCAGTCGCGGAACTCCGCGCCGACTTCCAGTCGATGGTCCTGAGGGTTGAGGACATTGAAGAGACGCAGGCCCGCCATGACGCCACCCTCTGCCACGTCCAACAAGTCTCCGAATCCCACGCTATCCATCTCAGAGACATCAACCGCCATCTGGAAGACCTCGACAATCGCGGAAGGAGACACAACGAGACAAGAGGTCTTCCAGAATCCATAGAACCCCCACAGCTCACACACGCAGTTACAACCATCTTTAATGGCCTTCTAGAAAGGCCCCCTGACACTCCTATTGTCTTGGAGCGCATACACAGGGCCTTGAGACCCAGAGGGAGAGAGACTGACCCCCCCAGGGACGTTATTTGCTGTGTAGCTGACTACCTTCTAAAAGAGGAAATAATGAGGAAAGTCAGAAATGGGGGACGATTACATCACCAAGGAGCTGAGATTAAATTATTTCAGGATCTGTCAGCAATCACCTTACAGAGAAGAAGGGAGCTAAAACCCATCCTAGACCTGCTAAGGGCGCGTGCAATCCCTTATAGATGGAAATTCCCTCTATGTCTTTCTGTCACCTATAATGGCCACACTGTCAATCTTAGGGTCCCTGAAGATTTGGAACACTTCTGCAGCACCCTTAATTTGCCACCTATGGAGGTTCCTGATTGGTACAGTGACTTCCGTCTTCCTCTGCTTCGCAGAGTGGACTCCATGGAAGGCATAGCTGAGGCAGGCAATTTTAACATAGGTAGGCGCAGAAGAGCTCACCCACCTGCCTCTTCTCCAAGGGCCCATGGCAACTTACGTAACCTCAGCCCCACTGCCTCTCCTGACCACAGGAAACCGAGAAGATCATAAGGATCCCTCCTATATTGTCAAGACATGTTGGATCACAGTTTGTTACACTTCATACCACGTTATCTTTACCACCTGAGGCGTGCTTGGTTTTTTTTCTTTCTTTGTTTTGCTGTTGCTACAAGACTCTCCGTCCATCGCTACCTTTCCAGGCTCTATTGGTAAGAGAAGGATCTCACAGATGCTCATGTTTTGCAGATAACTCGTCAGCCATTTTGCTTATATCTTTCTCCCCACGGCTGCTGCCCACCCTCCCCACTTCTTCTTCTCTGCCACATTTCTTCACAGACATTGTACTTATCGTATGACCGCTGCTGAGCTATGTGACAAACTTCTCCATTAACTCATACATTGGCCCACATCCTAGCCTTCTATCTTTGGATTTTCCCCTACCCTTCAGCTAACCTCCGAGGAATGGAATAGCACGATCCCCCTTATTATCATCTTTTAGTAATGTACCTTCTTTTTTGATCTCCCTTATCTGCTTTTGTTTTGTTTTTTTCTCTTTCTTCTTTTTTTCTTTTCTTTTCTTTTTCTTTCTATTTGCTTTTATTTAGTGCCCGATGGATCAGCTGGACGTACACCACGAGTAAAGGTACTGTCTCAATACCCCAGATTACCTCTCTCTTCGCTACTTTAGCCTTGCTTAGCCCTGAAGCCGGGCTCCATACCAGTTGACTGATGTACTTTATCTACCGTTACCGAGTTAGTACTGTCAGCGAGATCCCCTCGCCTGCATTATTAGAAGGGTAGATGGACTTCTATAGCTTAATGTTTTTACTGCAAAATTATTCATTGCTATGTTTATGGTATATGATTTCCTTGTTACTGCAGCATATGTAAAACATTTTGTTCCTCTTACTCTAGGGTATATGTTTATTTTATATGTATGATCTTTCTCCCTCTCCCTGGATGCATAACATTCCTATTACATTACGGAAGATGATAGCACCTTATACTTCTATTACACCTGAAACCCCGGGCCTCCGTATTTACGTCATCAGGTTCCCATCCAAGCTCATACTGTCAGCCCAGCCCCCCCAGGCTGCTGACGGTTAAGGTGATCATTCCCCCGACATACACATATGTATACGTCCGCCCCCACAGTCTCGTGCTGCTTTCTACTCTCTCACTCCCCATTTTAAAGCCATCAGACCTGTTCACTATCGGTATCCTCCTCATTCCCTTTTGACCTCAAGGGATATAGAGTACACACTTATCCTTGCTCGACCACCTTCCACCCTCCACCACAGGGATCTCCGCGAGACTTCCCTGACCCATACTGGTATTGTTTCTAGTCAGGAAGGTTCTAATTAGACCTCCTGACCCCAGTAATTGTTTTACCTCGCTCCCCCCCCCCCCACCTACCTGTATATACTTATATTCTCCACGTGACTTCGACCCCTCACCCCCTCTCCTCTTTTTCTCTTTTTGTATTTTACCCCCTTCCCTTACCCTTTCCTTCTTTCACTACTATTTCTGTAGATCCGCCACTCGCCGCTCTCCCTTCTACAAATTTAATTCCCTCTCAATCATCATGTACCCGCCTAAACCTCCACGATCACCAGGCTCTACCTCCCTTAAGGTAGTATCCTTAAACGCAAAAGGTTTGAACACCCCAGAGAAGCGCTCTCAACTTTTAATTCATATGAAATCTATGAAAGCTGATGTTATCTTTATCCAAGAGACACACTTTAGTTCTCAATCTGTCCCTAAATTTGCCAATTACCATTACCCGACCGGATACCATTCAACCACCCCCAATTCTAAAACCAAAGGTGTCTCCATCCTAGTGTCTAAAAACACCCCTCTTCAAATCACGGACACAATGATTGATGACCAAGGTAGATACGTTTTCATTAAAGGATCCCTACACAACAAACCTATTACCCTAGCTAACATATATAGCCCTAACACGGCTCAAGTTCCGTTCTTCAGGACGATCTCAAACCATCTGGCGACGTTTCAATCTGGCCTGTTGATACTAGGGGGCGATTTTAATGTCTCCTTAGATCCTCACATGGATACTTCCGCAGGATCCTCCCACCTCCCCTTTAGGGCCCTTAGACAAATCAAGTTGACTCTCCAAACTCTTCTTCTACACGACACATGGAGGACCCTCCACCCGACGGAGAAAGACTTCACATTTTACTCTAGTCCTCATGACAGGTACTCAAGAATTGATTATATATTCCTGACACAGACTGATCTTCCATATCTCACACAAGCGACAATAGAACCTATGGTTCTCTCAGACCATCACCCCACTTCGATCACTTTGCTCTTCCCGGTTATTCAAGAACGGTCGCGTGTCTGGAAACTAGACCCAAATATCCTGACTGACACTACTCGAGCGTTGCAGATCCAGCAATGTCTCGCTGATTATTTCACAGAAAATAATACGCAGGACATGTCCTTTATTACCCAATGGGCCGCCCACAAAAGTGTGATACGTGGGAAACTGATATCTATTTCAGCCCAACTTAATAGGGAACGAAAACGCCGCTTATCCGATCTTTACTCATCACTTAAGACACTTGAAACTGCACACAAACGTACGTTGGCCGAGCAGACCCTCCAAGAATTACAGCAAGTTCGCACCTCCATTCAAGAGGAGCTGGGAAAATCCGTTAAGAAAAAATACATGCTTTCCCAGAAGCTTTTCTACGAGTTCGGCAATAAAAGCGGTCACTTTTTGGCCCGAGCCTTGAAAGCCAAACAATCTAAGAACACAGTACACTCTTTGCATACATCTTCTGGTACAAAACTTACATCCAACACGGACATAGCTAGCGAATTCGAAAAATTTTATTCTGATCTATATAACATCAAACAATCTGACTCATCCCCCGCTGCCGCTTTTACCAGACAACAGACGATGGAACAATTCCTGAATAAATTTTGCCCAACCATTCAAAACCCTAACATAAGATCGGAATTAGATGGTCCCATCACTCCATTGGAATGGACAAAAGCCCTTAAGCAGACGAAAAACGGCAAAAGCCCAGGCCCAGATGGGCTCCCCGCGGTTTATTACAAGACCTTTTCAGAAGTCCTCCAAGACCCCTTTAGGAGAGCCTTTAATTCCATTTCTGACACCACACCCCTTCACCAAGACATGCTGGAGGCTCATATCGTAGTCATTCCGAAGGGAGACAAAGACCCGACCAAGACTGGAAATTATAGACCGATATCACTACTCAACGTTGACCTGAAACTGTTTTCCAAAATTATTGCCAACAGACTCCTCCCGCTCATCCCCACACTGATTTCCCCTGACCAAGTCGGCTTTGTCCCGGGCCGGGAGGCGCGGGACAACACGATAAAAGCTATCAACTTGCACCATTTAATTAATAGCACCGGACAAAAAGGTTTTTTTCTTTCACTTGACGCGGAGAAGGCATTCGACAGGGTTGCATGGGACTACATGCACTGTGTCCTCCAAACCATTGGTTTGGGACCCCAACTGCTATGCTTCATTAACGCTTTATATATCACACCGAGAGCTAAAATAAGAGTTAACAACACCCTGTCGAATGCCTTCTCCATACAAAACGGGACCAGACAAGGATGCCCCTTATCCCCTATCCTATATATCCTCACACTAGAACCTTTCTTAAACAGTTTGAGACAAGATCAAGATATCTCTGGGATTCGTTCCAAATCCAAAGACTATAAAATTGCCGCCTACGCGGACGATATCTTACTGTTCCTGACCAACCCCTTGATCACGATCCCATCCCTTCTAAAAGCATTTAAACTATTCAACATGCTGTCCAATCTAAAAATAAACTTTAATAAGTCCTACGCTCTCAACATATCCTTAGACCACACCATTACTCAACAGTGTAAACTTAACTTTCCGTTCCAGTGGACTGATGATGCCATCACGTACTTGGGCATACAAATTACAAAAAACATGACTGATCTCTATAATAAAAACTATGTACCTATTTTACACAAGATTATAACGGACCTAAAACAGTGGAACAAACCAATCTTCTCCTGGTTTGGCAGAGCCTCCATTTTAAAAATGAACATTCTCCCTCGCATCGTGTACCTCCTACAAGCAGTGCCAATCAAACTCCCACCTGCTTTTTTCAAATCGTACAGACAAACCTGCTCCAATTTTCTGTGGGGTTCGCATAGACCCAGAATTAGCTACTCTCAGCTCTCTCTACCTAAAAGTAAAGGTGGTATAGGCCTTCCAGATATTACCAATTATTATAAAGCTACCCACTTGACACGAATAATTGACTGGAACATTCATTCTCCGTATAAAGACTGGGTCAACCTGGAAGCGTCGTTTATAGACTCTCCACTCCACTCTTTACCTTGGGTACAGCGTGCTCACGTCGTCCCCATGGTCAAATCCCATCCACTTATTGCCCCGACACTAGCGTGCTTCCACACTGCCTGCATACAAGACGGTATCTCATCCACGCCTGGACCACTGACCCCACTTAGAATGAACCCAGACTTCCCCCCGGGTATGCACGAATCTTTTCTTGTCAAGCATTGGACACAAGTTCCGCTATTGATATCATCTTTTTACAAAAACGGGCGACTACTCACAGCCCAGCAATTAGCCACTGACCTGAAGACACCTCCTATTCCCATGTGGACCTATCAGCAGATTCGACACTACCTACATTACACTAACAAAAAAACAGATTGTACTAGACCTCTGACCCCCTTTGAGAATCTTTGCTCTTCTAAAATGCCTCTGACTCATCTCATCTCTCTAACACACTCCCTATTATATCAAAGATGTACTCCTGGAGATTCTTTGGCTTGCAAGGCTTGGGAGAAAGACCTCGACTTATCCCTTTCCAGTGAGGACTGGGAAAATATTTTTCTTAATATTCACAAAGGCACCCTCAATGTCTCCACTCGAAAACGGCTTCAAGCTTCAATGCCGATGGTACAGAACCCCTGCTCAGATTCATTCCTGGGATGCTCAGGTATCGGATACCTGTTGGAGATGCCAAAACCACCGTGGCACTCTTTTACACTTATGGTGGCTCTGCTCGGCCATCCAACCTTTCTGGCAGAAAATACATCTGCTGATTAGCGAAATTACAGGCACAGACTTACCCTTCGATCCAGCCTTATTTCTTCTGCACCACAAAGTTCCCTTTAACACATCTTATCATAAATCCCTTACACTCCATCTACTCAGTGCGGCCAAACAATGCATCCCACTCCATTGGAAGTCTTCTACTACCCCCTCCGCTAATGCATGGCTTTGGAGAGTGGATAAAATAGCACAACTGGAGGAACTCATTCACATTAACAATGACACCCCGACCAAATATGGTTCGAAGTGGGCTCCTTGGCAACACTTCCGAACCACTGAAACCTTTCGCAACCTATCCCAACACCCAATCTAATTGACTGCCTACTACTGCATATTCGTACGGCTCTGTACTCACTGGAACCTTTCCCTCGATTACTGTCTACTCACATCCATTATAGCATATCCGCTACCATTTGACCCTACAAAAGAACGCTTTCTTCACCCAGAACCTGCGAACGGCGAGTGGCGGAACTCTCATAGTCCTTCTTAGGATCCTACCTCACCCATCTGTCTACCCAAGAAGTCCATCCTCACCTTAGGTCTTCCCTGCTACTCTTTCCCCCCCATTCCCCCTCTATTCTCCCCCCCCCCCCTCCTCCATAACCTTACACACACTCAGCGTGATGGACGAAAACCTCCCCCCTATCCCTTCCTCCCTCTCCCTAATTTTTTCTTCTTGTTTCCCTTGATTAGATTGATATGGTACTATCACAATGTGCACATTGCAGACTCTCTCAATACACCACGCATACGCAAACAAGCATGCTATATTTTGAGTGCATTTAGCAACTTCTCCAACACCTCTTTCATATTGAACGGATGAACCCGTGTAATCTATATCTATGTTTCCATTGAGAGATTGTATTCTATATTATTTGATACTGTTTAAACTGCTTGTTCACTTATACCGTTTATTTTTTCTCGGTAATGAGTACCTGCTATAAGGTGTCTATTTTCTGTATATTGTTTTATGGCAACATAATAAAAAATTTTTGGAGAAAAAAAAAAAAAAAGATTAGTTGACTCCCAAAATAAGTAAAATACTACTCCTGCCTCAATGAACAAATTACAAAAATGTAGAAACAAACTTAAAATACTCTTTATTTATGCACACAAACACCTAAAGGTTACCTATTATTCCCAGAATAATAAAGTTGGGAAACTTTTATCCCAGCAGCTTCAATCTCGCCAGGCTAAAATGAGATTGACCCACCTAGTCCATCCTACCACTAATCCTTTATGGACTATTACAAAGCCCTGTATAATTTAAATATAGATATGGCCATAAGCCAACCAACTGATGATGTTATCGCTTCCTTTTTACATTTTGTTAAACTTCCTACTATCGGGGGGGGGGGGGGTATTTCCTGAGTACTAGAGTACCTTCCTAATCCCATGGAGATCCCAGTAATGCCATCCAAAGGTAAATCCTCTGCCCCTAGCCTGAGCAAGAAGCCACCACCAGCCTCAGTCACATGTCCAGAAGCTATCTTGTCTGGAAGGCTCCACACACTGTTAGCTGAGCTCAACAAGGCCGAGTCTCAGGATGGCTCTGCTCCCTCACCTCCTGCTACTATAGAGGACACAGCACAGCAGTCATCCTCTCGGCAATTGAGCACAGTAGATTCTCTCTACTGTCACGCATAGACAAGCTTGCGGAGAAATGCAACTTCATCTAGGACAGACCTAGATAAGATACCTCACAGAATCAGAGTCATGCATCTCTGCCACAGAAGAGCTCTCTGCTCAGCATACAGAGTGACCTGAAGACATAGAGCGCACTGTTATTGGTTATAGTATTGGTGGCTAAATCCGACAACGTGGAAAACCACCTCAGGCGGAAAAATGTGTGTGCTCGGTTTGCTGGAGAGCTCTCCGAATGAGAGCCCTGCTAAGTTTGCTGAGAACTTCTTCAAGTATATCCTAAAAATGTAGTCGGTATCACCTACTTATGTGGTGTAACAGGTACATTGAATTCCCAGAGGCCGCTGGATTTCTAGAGCACATCCTTGTTAGGTTCATTAGCTATTGTGACTAGGACTGCATTCTAAGTGAAGCTAAACATCCTGCCCTGAAGTATGAAAATACTATGGAAAACGTCTTCCTCAACTTTTGCGCTGAGCTTCAAAAGAAGAGGAAAACATTTCAAGATCTCTGCAGAAGGCTCCGGGAAAAGGCCTGCTGTATAGCATGCTGTACCCAAACCGCTTGAGAGTCACTCATGCTGGGGTGACAAAATTCTTTGACTCTCCGGAAGATGCAGAATACCTGGATTTCTACTCTGCGGCAGGCTGCATGTATTCTGGCTACTACTTGTTACTTTCTGAATATTCGAGCCATTGGACTTCTTTTTCTCTAATTTCTTGTTTGTTTTTATTCATCTTTTTACCATCAATGACATTATGGTTGCACTTTAATATACTGTAAGGGGTTCACTCCAAGTGTAGAGCTTCAAGGACACCACCATTTGCTTTTCTCCATTTCAGGGCTGGTTTTTCTCACTTTTATTTAAAAGAAAGTTCAAGACAAACACAGTAGATTACCTTGCAGGGGCATTCAGCATTTTAGTCCTGCTGGCGAAATAAACAATATTCAGCCTTCCTGGCTTATAAACAGGCATTACAGTTTAAGGCCATGGTCTGTCTCCCACAGACCAGACACTCAGCACCTCCATGCATACAGTAAGTAGCCTTGTGCTATGCTGTCTCCCACATTTCTCTCCTAGGTGAACCCCTACTGACTCTCATGCCCAAACCTACTGTCTTCAGGGTGGGGTCGCCTCCAACTAGGAGCCTAGAGCCCTGGTCTGTCTTATCAGGTGGCTTTCCCTGTGTCCCCCTGCTACACTGACTTGGGTACTATAAAGTCACCCCTGAGACTTTTTACGGGGGCGCTTCCAAAATTACCATCTGCCCATTTTCCTTTGGGCCACCCTTTTAAATATTTTAGCAATAGACGTGGGTTATTTTATTTGGGGATCAAAGACTTTTACTGACACCTTATTAAGCTTTGGGTTATTTCCCTCCTGAACCTGTAGGGGGCCTCCATCTACCGCACAGTCAACCTTGGCTGTGCCTGTCATATAATTACATTTTATCAGGGTTAGCAGCAACCATTTCAACTTGACCCTCTGCCTATCAATATTTGCGTTGTCACCCAAGGTAACATCAGCATTTACCAGTGCCTTTTACGTTTTTCCTCAATTTCAGAAATATCCACACATATTTCAGGACTAATTTCCCCAGTGTTCTGCAAGGCAGTGTCTGGAAGGGAATCGCATAAAGCGGAGTGGTTGTTTCCTATAGCAACTTCAATATCCACCAACTCCTCTGGCCCATGACTCTCTTCTAGCAACTGTCCTGACAACTGAGCATTGCTACATAATTCCATATTCGGGTTTGTGAACCCAATCACTTCATTTGTACTTGTGCCATCAGGCACTACCACCAACAGCAGCTTGTTTGGCAGCATGTCACTCATTACCACTAGGGATGAGTCGAACACCCCCTCAGTTTGGTTTGCATCCAGAACATGCGAACAGGCAAAAAATTTGTTCAAACACCGTTAAAGTCTATGAGACACGAACATGAATAATCAAAAGTGCTAATTTTAAAGGCTTGTATGCAAGTTATTGTCATAAAAAGTGTTTGGGGACTTGGGTCCTGCCCCAGGGGACATGTATCAACGCAAAAAAAAAGTTTTAAAAATGGCAGTTTTTTTGGGAGCAGTGATTTTAATAATGCTTAAAGTGAAACAATAAAAGTGTAATATTCCTTTAAATTTTGTACCTGGGGGGTGTGTATAGTATGCCTGTAAAGGGGTGCATGTTTCCCGTGCTTAGAACTGTCCCTGCACAAAGTGTAATTTCTGCAGGAAAATCCCGGCAGCCAGACATATCTTAGATGAGGAGGACGGGGCCACCTGTCACCTGACCCCGCCCCCTCTGACGCAAGGGGAAATCTGGGCTTCCCCAGTGACGTGCGGGTGACCCCACCCCCTCTGATATAACGGAAACCTGCGTTACATTAGATGGGGCAGGGTCACATGATCCGGTGGAGACAGTTCCATCGGGAAAGATTACCCATCGCTGGACCCCAGAGAAGAGATCAGATCACCCATCGATGGACCCGGAGAAGAGATCACCCATCGCTGGAGAACAAGAGTGGATTACCACCGCTGGAATCTTTCTTTTCTTTTTTTTCTTTTAATAAAGGACTTTTCCCAATGGTGTGTGTGTGTGTTTTTTTTTAACAAATTTTTTACACTTTCTTTGTGAAATGGTAGGGGTATTTTTGTACCCCCTTACCATTTCAAACGGGGGGAGGGGCGGGACCTGGGGGTCCACTTGTTAAAGGGGGCTTCCAGATTCTGACAAGCCCCCCGCCCGCAGACCCCCACAACCACCGGCCAGGGTTGTGGGGATGAGGCCCTTGTCTCCATCAACATGGGGACATGGTACTTTGAGGAGTCACAGACCCCCAAAGCATCCTTCCAATGTTGAGGGCATGTGGCCTGGTATGGTTCAGGAGGGGGGCACTCTCTCTCCTCCCCCCTCTTTTCCTGCGGCCTACCGGGTTGCGTTCTCGGATAAAGAGTCTGGTATGGATTTTTGGGGGAACTCTACGCCTTTTTTTTTTAATTTGAAGTGGGGTTCCCCTTAATATCCATACCAGACCTGAAGGTCCTAGTAATTGAATTTGGGGGGAACCACACGCTTTTTTTTATTTTTATCAATGACTTTCAATGACTGTTCTCTGTGTTACGGGGGAGCCGAAAATTCATTATAGCCGCGAGTGATTTTAAATGACTTTTTTTCCTGCAGAAATGACACTTTGTGCAGGGACAGTTCTAAGCATGGGAAATATGCGCCCCTTCACAGGCATACTATACACACCCCCCAGGTACGAACTTTAAAGGAACTTTTATTGTTTCACTTTAAGCATTATTAAAATCACTGCTCCTGAAAAAACTGCAGTTTTTAAAACTTTTGTTGCATTGATACATGTCCCCTCGGGCAGGACCCAGATCCCCAAACTCTTTTTATGACAATAACTAGTATATAAGCCTTTAAAATTAGCACTTTAGATTTCTCCCATAGACTTGTACAGGGTGTTCCACGGCTTTTAGAATTTGCCGCGAAAACACCCCAAATTGTTCGCTGTACGGTGAACAGGCAATGTTCGAGACGAACATGAGTTCGACCCAAACTCAAAGCTCATCCCTAGCATTTACTAGCAACAGTCTTAACCATCACTGTAACAGGGGTTGCCACGTTCACTTGAGTACGATGGCTATCCTTTGTCGCACTTTCACTGGTCAACTTTCCCTGGTGGCCACAGGATGAAACTGCAGCAGCCATTTCTGACTCCTTAGTACCCCTGCAGGCATAACAGGTACTTCTTCACTGTTGCCAGAGGTGACTGCAAACACTTTTGAACAAGAATCTAGGCTCGCAGACTAAGGCCGCGTACACACGGGCGGATTGTCTGTCCAACTTAGTCCGCTGAACCGTGTTTCAGCGGACAATCCGCTCGTGTGTGGGCTTCAGCGGACTTTTTCAGCGGACTGTCTGACGAACAAAGTCTTACGGAATTTCCGAAATTTTGTCCGTTCAAACTTGGTTTGTCCGTCCAAACTTGGTTTCAGCGGACAGTCCGCTCGTGTGTAGGCAAGTTGGACGAACTAAGTATGGCGCATGCTCAGAAAGGATTTACACGGCCGAAGGTTGCATTGCAGTGTATAGGACGTCGTTTTTCTAGTCCCGTCGTACGTGCTGTACACGTCATCGCGCACGCTTTCAGCGGACTGTCTGCTCATCGTGTGTGGTTAAGTTCGTTCATGCAAATTTTGAACGGACTGTCTGTCGGATTGTCTGACGAACTTAGTTGGGCAGACAATCCGCCCGTGTGTACGCGGCCTAAGACTTCCACCCACTAGCAATAGCTGCAGCCATATTCCACAACCTGGGACAATAAAAGATTCCATGCCTCAGTTGACCACATTCCAGACATGGTACATTTCTGCACATATTTTTTCTGTAGCTCCTGCTTCGATACTCGTTCTCTCGTTGGTAAGAGAGATGACACTCTCCCAGCTGTATACTTTGCTTATTCTGCCAAACTTTTTGATGCATTGTGGTTTTCAACTTGCCACGACCCTCTTCAGGCAATACTTTTCTCACGTGGTCCACAGACTTGACATCACGCCATTGCTACGGGCAACTACATACCTCTCCAACTTTCAGTCAGCCTGTCGGTCACTCCTGGCACTCAAATCGGGCTTCCCAAACACTATTGCAAATCTTTGTCTGGTCATGTTACTTTGTACTGGAAGCTGTGACAAAAGGCACTTAGAGACAGCATGCCTCAACTCACTGCAACGCAAACAGTGTTCTGGCCTCAGAGTCTTGACAGGGCCTCCAACCCTGCATCCTCTTTCAAACTTGGCACTAGGGATGAGCTTGGTGTTTGAGTCGAACGTATGTTCGACTCGAACATTGGCTGTTCGCACGTTCGGCGAATACCGAACGTTATGGGCCGTTCACGCCAAATTCGTGTGGCGCTCACGGCCCACAATGCACTGCGCCATCGCAGTGCATTGCTGGCTCATGATTGGCCAAGCATGCACTGTGACCCCACATGCTTGGCCAAACACAGCAGCGGCAGCAAAGAGAGCAAAAATTGCTCAGGGGGGTTTAGTACACGCCCCACACTATATAAGGCCGCCAGAGCGGCGGCCTTGTGCAGTGTGCTCCGTCGTGCAGGGAAAGAGCTAGATAGGCAGGGACAGTGTGTTCTTTTCTCAGGCATCTGCAGGAGTTAGTGGGTATTGAGCGCCTACAGCACAGCACAGTATACAACTGTATCTACCCTTTATTGCTGGTGTTCTCTCATAAAGGCATCTGAAGTAGTTAGTGGGTGTTATGTGCCTACAGCACAACACAGTATACACCTCTATCTACCCTTTATTGCTGGTGTTCTCTCATACAGGCATCTGCAGGAGTTAGTGGGTGTTGTGTGCCTCCAGCACAATATACACTACCCAATTGCTGGTTTTCCCATCTCCCTGCAGGCCATTACTATGTCTGGAAGGCCAACAAGGAGAGGCAGACAGTCATGAGCCAATAAAAGATGGCAAGCAGGCTCTGTGTCTAGAGACAACAGTGCTGGTCATGGACGCGATGCATCGTCATCAGCATGTGGCCAAGGGACACGCTTGTCCTTATTTTCAGCAGCTGGACATGTTGAGTCGCATTATGCCCAAGACTTGGTAGAGTGGATGACTAAGCCCTCTTCATCCTCCTCATCCTCTCTCACCCAGGCTCAGGGTACTAGCAAAGCAGCTGCCAATGCATCCTCTTCCCTCGTCTCAATGTCGTCATCAGTCACTCCTTCCCTAGACCCACCATGTCCTCCTGAGGAGTCCCCCGAACTGTTTGAGCACAGTGTTGGGTACGTGCTCCAGGAGGATGCCAAGCATTTTGAAGGCTCTGATGATGATACCCAGCTAGAGGAAGGCAGTAGCGTGAGCGCAGAGAGAGGGGATGCTCAAGAAGGACAGCAATCTAGCAGTCATGTTCCACCAGCTGCAGAATACTGACAGGTTTGCTCCAGTGATGAAGAGGGAGGGGGTGATGAGGTCATTGACTCCACGTGGGTGCCTGATAGGAGAGAGGAGGAGGAGAAGGAGGAGGCACATCTCAAACGAGGCAGGATGCCCTCCGGGGGCCAGCTTAGGGGCAGCACACCGACTGAATCACACTGCAGAGCTCCGCCTGTGCAGGGTGCTGCCTCTGCATGTTATTCCAAAAGTTCTTTGGTGTTTTTTGAGATGAGTGCATCAGATCGCACTGCTGCAACATATGTCTCAAGCGTATCTCACATGGCCAAAACATAAGCCGCTTGGGCACCACATGCTTGACCAGACATATGTTGACCTGTCATGCAGCTCGTTGGCAAGCGTACCTTAAAGACCCACACCAAAGAACAAAGCGGACCTCTCTTTGCTCATCATCAGCTGGGATTTCCAACCCCACTAGACCTTCAGTCCTCTCTGAAACCTGCACTGAGAGGAATGAAGGTGTAGAATTAGGTGTGTCACAGCCAAGTACTTGCGGGCACTCTGCTAGCAGTACACCCACGTCCGATTGCAGCAGGCAAATTTCCCTGCCCCAGCTGCTGGACCGTCGAAAGAAGTTCACTCCCAGCCATGCACATGCACCGTGGTTGAATGCTAGCTTGGCTAAATTGCTAGCACTTCAACTGCTGCCTTTTCAGTTGGTAGACTCTGCCCCTTTCCGTGCGTTTGTGCAATGTGCGATTCCTCAGTGCCAGGTCCCCAAACGCCACTTTTTCTCACAGAAGGTGATTCCGGCTCTCTACCGGCATGTGGAAGGCAATGTCCTTACTTCACTGGACAGGGCGGTCAGTGGTAAGGTGCATATTACCACTGACTCATGGTCCAGCAGGTATGGACAGGGACGTTACCTATCTTTCACGGCCCATTGGGTCACTCTTCTGGCAGCTGGGAAGGATGTAGGACAAGGTGCAGTAGTGTTGGAGGTTGTTCCACCACCACACCTCCAAAATGCTACTGCTGGTTGTGACACACCTCTCTCCTCCACCCCCTCCTCTTCTTCTTCCTCCATGGCCTCTTCCAGTGCTCTGTCCTCGGAACCAGTGGTACTCCGTAGGCATTCAAGGGGCTACGCAAATATGCAGGCAAAAAGATGCCATGCCGTGCTTGCGCTGGTTTGTTTGGGGGACAGGCGCCACACTGGGGCAGATATTTTGTCAGCTCTGCAGGGGAAGGCCGAGAGGTGGTTGACGCCATGCCAGCTTAAGCCAGGAATGGTGGTTTGCGACAATGGCACCAACCTCCTCTCCGCCCTCCGACAGGGACAACTGATCCATGTGCCCCGTGTGGCTCACATCCTTAACCTGGTGGTACAGCGAATCTTGGCCAGGTACCTGGGCTTACAGGATGTCCTGAGGCAGGTCAGGAAAGTCTGTGTGCATTTCCGCCGACCAGTGCTCGGCTGGCTGAGCTCCAAAAGGAGTTGAACCTGCCCAAGAACCGCCTTATATGTGACATGCCCACCAGGTGTAACTGAATGTTGGCCATGCTGTAGCGGCGGCACACGCAGCAGAGGGCAATCAATGAGTACCTGTGCGACTACGGAACCAGGACAGGTCAGGGGAGCTCGGTTTTTTCTCACCACGCCAGTGGGGCATGATCAGGGATGCATGCACTGTCCTGTCACCGTTTGAGGAGGCCACGAGGATGGTGAGCAGTGACAGTGCATGCATCAGTGACACTGTACCTCTTGTCCACCTATTGGAGCATACGCTGCGTGGAATAATGGACAGGGCACTTGAGGCAGAACAGAGGCAGGAAGAAGAGGACTTCCTTGCCTCTCAAGGCCCCCTTTATCCAGACAGTGTTCCTGCTGTCCCACCCATCACACAGGAAGAGGACAAGGAGGAGGAGAAGGAGGAGGCTTGTGTCAGCATGGAGGTTGAGCCTGGCACTCAGCAGCAGCAGCAGTCTTTTAGGGATGATTTACAGTCCCAAGAAACACATGGACCTGTACGTGGCTGGGAGGAGGTGGCTGCGGATCATGTTGCCCTTTGTGACCCAGAGGACTCCGGACCGAATGCCTCAGTTAACCTACGCTGCATGGCCTCCCTGATCCTGCAAAGCCTGCGTAGGGATCCTCGTATTCATCGGATCAAGGAGAGGGACCATTACTGGCTGGCCACTCTCCTTGATCCACGGTACAAGGGTAAGGTTGCGGACCTTATCTTGCTGTCGTAGAGGGAGCAGAAGATGAGACATCTCCGGGAGGCTTGCAGAAACGTCTGTGCAACGCATTCCCAGAGACTGGGAGGTTACAAACTCCTGGTCCTGGACAACGTGTTGCTGACGCTTCGGTCAGTCACAGAAGGAGTGGAGGAGAAGGCGGCTGTCTGACCGATGCGTTCAGACAATTTTTTAGTCTGCAGCCCCAAGGTATGATCGGTTCCATCGCCTGCATCTGATTTACATGGTGCAGGAATACCTAGGTGCAAGGTCAGACTTGGACACCTTTCCCACCGAAAATCCTCTGGCTTACTGGGTCTTGAGGATGGATCACTGGCTGGAGCTTGTACAGTATGCAATTGAGCTACTGGCCTGTCCTGCATCCAGCGTTCTTTTGGAACGCACCTTCAATGCTGCTGGTGGCTTTGTAACCGATCACAAGGTGCGCCTGTCCACCGACTTGGTTGATCGACTGACCTTCATAAAGATGAATCAGTCTTGGATCACCACAGATACCAATCACCTGAGGCTTATGTAACCGAATACGTTTTTTTTAAATGTCACATCCCTTCAAGACTGCCTATGCTGATGCTGAGTGACTGTCCTGTTATGTTGACTGACTATCCTCTTCCTCCTCAATGATCCCACTGATATCTTGGAAGAACATTTTTTGTTGTTGGGCGATGCCACCAGCCCAAATTTTCAGCCTGTTTAATTACAATTTTTGATGCAATGCTTTGCAGCAGGGCTCATTCCTGCACTCCAAATAAAGTATATGGGAGAGGTTGCAGTGTCATGGCACCAGCACCAGTGCCACCAGTCCAATTTTTCAGCCCCTATTTAACAGAGGCGTGTAATTACAATTTTTGATGCAATGCTTTGCAGCAGGGCTCATTCCTGAACTCCAACTAGAGTTTATGGTAGAGGATGCAGTGTCGTGGCACCAGTGCCTAAGGCTCAATTTTTCAGCCCCTGTTTAATTACAATTTTTGATGCAATGCTTTGCAGCAGGACTCATTCCTGCACTCCAAATAAAGTATATGGGAGAGGTTGCAGTGTCATGGCACCAGCACCAGTGCCACCAGCCCAATTTTTCAGCCCCTGTTTAACAGGGGCGTGTAATTAAAATTTTTGATGCAATGCTTTGCAGCAGGGCTCATTCCTGCACTCCAACTAGAGTATATGGTAGAGGTTGCAGTGGATAGGCCCAATTTTTCAGCCCCTGTTTAACAGGGGCATGTAATACAATTTTTGATGCAATGCTTTGCAGCAAGGCTCATTCCTGCACTACAACTAGAGTATCTGGGAGAGGTTGCAGTGTTGTGGCACCAGCCAGCAGTGTCTAAGGCCCAATTTTTCAGCCCCTGTTTAACAGGGGCATGTAATTACAATTCTTGATATAATCTTTCACAGCGGGGTCCATTCCTGCACCCACTGAGACTAACTGTGAGGACTGATAGTGTTGTGGCACCAGCACCACCACCACAACCACCAAAGGCCCAATTTTTCTACCACTGTTCAACAATGGCATGTAATTACAATTCTTGATATAATCGTTCATAGCAGGGTGCTCCAGCGCCCACCGAGTCTCTTTGAGGGCTTACGGTGTTGTGGAAATACCAACACAGGCCCACATTTTTGCAGAGCATATAGGGCAGGCCCCTACTTTCAAACATCCAACTTACAAATGTCTCCTACTTGCAAACGGAAGGAGACAACAGGAAATGAGATGAAAAAAGACGGAAAGGCCAAAAAATTATACAGGGGTGATAACCCTTCCCTATGTTTTCCAGAAAGCTTAAAAATTGATTTTTTGACTGGAGCTACACTTTAAAAATGTACCAGTTCAAAATTACAAAAATATTCTACTAAACACAACAAACCTACACAGTCCCTGTCTTGTTTGCACCGCCTGTATACTGCTGTTCTGAGTATATAGGGCTTGGGGGGCCCACTCCTTTTCTTTTTTTTTTATTTGGGTACGGGGTTCCCCTTAATATCCATACAAGACCCAAAGGGGTTGGTAATGGGCAGAGGGGCTACCCATGCCATTTTTCTCAGTGATTTTCACCCATATTGCCAGAACCAGATATTACATTAAAACCGCAAGCAGTTTTAAATGGCTTTTTTTTCGTTAAATGTCATTTTGTGCAGGGACTGTTTTAAACAAGGGAAACACATGACACTTCGCAGGCATACTATAGACACCCCCCGGCATGATATTTAAAGGAATATTTCACTTTTTTTTCACTTTAATCATCATTAAAATCAGTGCTCCCGGCAGTTTTTAAAAACATTTTAGGCATTGACCCATGTCCCCTGTGGAAGGAGCCTGGTCCCCAAACCCTTTTTAGGACAATATCTGGCATATTAGCCATTCAAATTAGCACTTTTTATTTCGAACGTTCGAGTCCCATAGACTTCAATGGGATTCTAAAGTTCGCACAAATTTTCGGTTCGTTCGAAAGTTCTGGTGCGAACCGAACCGGGGGGTGTTCCACTCATCCCTACTTGTCACTAAGGGTTAGCTTGCTCTCCTATTTAACTTGGTTCAGTGTTGACAGGTCCAGCTTGCATCAATCCATTGCAAATTCAAACATTGGTGGACTCTCCATACTCGCAGTCACTCCACTGCAAAGCTTTGCAGTTCAGCAAAAAAAAAAAAATGTTTTAGAGCACTGTCTCTTTAAAGCACATTGCTTTTCTCTTGCATGCTCTCATCTGTACTCACAGATTGTGCAGTCTCATGCACTAACACACACAGTTCATATCATAGATGAACTTACTTGATTGTAGGGATCTCGGATTGTGCCCAAAGCACTCCTCCACCAACTTGTTAGGATTTTACTCCAAGTGTAGAGCTTTAAGGACACCATCACTTGCTTTTCTCCATTTCAGGGCTGGTTTTGCCCACTTTTATTTAAAAGCAAGTTCAATAAAGAGAAGAAAAAGAGAAGAATCTATTGTGACAAACAGAGTAGATCCCCTCGCAGGGATATTCAGCATTTCAGTCCTGCTACTGAAATAAATGATATTCACCCTCCTGGCTTATAAACAAAGTTCTCCTGCTAAGGCCTCACACTTTAGGACCTTGGTCTTTCTCCCACAGACTGGATGCTCAGCACCTCCGTGCATACAGCAAGTAGCCTCATGCTACAATGGCTCCCACATCTCTCTCCTAGGTGAAGCCCTACTGACTGTCATGCTCAAACTTCCTGTCTGCAGGGTGGAGTCGTCTCCAACTGGGAGCCTAGAGCATTGAGCCCCATACACATTATCAGTTTTTCTGCTAAGTTTTTCCTTCGGGTTTACAAAAACCGTGTAGTGCAAGGGCCTGCCCTGATTGCATACAAATTGAAACTCCTAAGGTTTGATCTCATATTATATGGTTTTGGTAAATCTGAAGAAAAAACTCAGCAGAAAAAACAATAGTGTATATGGGGCTTTGGTCTGGACATTACTTAAAGCCCAGAACACAGCTGACTGATTAGTGAACTGACTGTTTACTACACCTGGATCCTGGCAGGGTACCGCACTGCTACAATCCCTTACTGTGATGGGCATACTTATGCTGGACATCTCTGTTTTTCCCATCTTTATGCCTAGTTGAGATACATGTGTGGTTTGCTACTTACCTTTTCTTATCATAGAGTCCTATTCCTGCCAGAGGTAGTTACACCATATCGGACAATCAGACTTTCACCTGAAATGCCTTCCTGGGTTTTCCTTCAAGATATAAAAACTGTGACCACCATTTTACTGGTCTGGTCCTATGCTTTATTCTTCTCTGTGTCACATGTCCAAATTAAAGATTGTTTCAGTTACAAGTAGGGATGAAATTGACCCGCACAATTTTGTTCTGCTGGTTGGTAGGGATTTGTTTGCTGCTTTTAGTTGTAGAATTTTAAATTGCTTGTCTCATGGACTATCACCCTATCATTAAAATTCGGACGCAATATGGAGATCAAATTAATATCATGGAATGTGCAAGTTCTCAATGATGGATACAAAAGAGCCCATGTACTTAAATTTCTTCAAGCTCAAAAACTGCACATTTTGTTTCTTCAGGAAACCCACTTGATGGGCAGCAAGCTTTTATCCCTTCGTAAACAGTGGGTAAGACAATCTTTCTATGCTACATACACTAACTATGCCAGGGGAGTGTCCATCCTCTTAAATCCATCTCTACAGTGTCAAGTTGAACAAGTAATCACTGACCCCAGGGGTCAGTTTGTCATACTTCTATTGGATATAGGGGCCCATTTATTTTCTTTTGTTAATATATACATACATCCTCATGTCTCCACTACTATTTTATATTTTAGCTATATGACAAACTGGCCTTGTTGGTATCGAGGGTTATCATGGCAGGAGACTTTAAGAATATCCTAGATAGAGAACTGGACACTTCTAATCCAATCAGGCTGCTAGACCCAGAACTTGCACATTGGGATTCGGCCCTCCAGTTGACTGAGATCTGGAGATGGAAAACCCACATAACAGGCACTTCTCACACCTCTCTGTGGTCCACCGCTTTGGCTCCAGGATAGACCTTGCTTTCTCTCTGACCTCTACTCTGCCTTTTATTGCCTCAGCATCCTACTTTCCAGATGGAATTTTCGATCACTCTCCACTTGAGGTCATCCTGCGGCTCGGGGGGGGGGGGGGGGGGGGCAGGCGGAATATGCAGGGGAAAATCACCCAATACTGGGAAGCCAATGAAGGAGTGGCTAGCCCATTGGTGACCTAGGATAAGGCCACTATCCATGGTGACTACATTTCTGTCATTAATGCTGCCAGGGTGGAGAGTGCTTATGTGATTGCAGGTCTCGAATCTCGAGTGTATGAGGCTGAATTAGCTTTTGCCTTTGGCCCCTCTTTGGAGGCATACTCCACACTGGCCCAGACCTGCAGGCTGCTCTCTTTACATATTGCTGACTCCACCAACTCAAGAGCAAAACTCCTGAGAGCTAGATTATTTTAATCTGGGGACAAGAATAGGAGGCTGCTTGCCAATCTGGTGGCTGACCCTACAGTAAGTACCAAACAATAATCCCCCTTATCCAAACCGCTAGAAGGGGGTCACATGACTGTGTGTCTTATTAAATTACATTTTGCTGAAAAGTTTTATCCCTATTGTGGGGTCACCAGTATGGTATTTTTACATTGAAATCATATCCCCTCTCAAGCATCTCCTCTCCAGAGGAAACAAATTCAGTGCTCATAACCTTTCCTCATAACTAAGCTCCTCCAGTCCCTTTATTGATTTTGTTGCCCTTCTCTAGACTCTCTCCAGTTCCAGCACATTCTTCCTGGGGACCGGTGCCCAGAAATGGACAGCATACTCCAAGTGAGGCCGGACCAGAGTCTTGTAGATTGGGAGAATTATTTTATCTCTGGAGTTAATCCCCTTTTTAATGCACACCAATATTTTATTTGCTTTGCTTGCAGCAGCTGGGCATTGCATAACATTGCTGAGCCTGTCATCTACTAGGACCAAAAAAGAAGAAAAGTTTGAACCAAATACTACTCCAATGCCTATTACACTGTTGGTTGGTCAGCCCTCTAACCAAACATACTGCCAAACAAAGGGGGGAGGGGTGCGGTGTGGGGAAAAGCTCCCGACACGGGCATTCAAGTGGTTAATTAGGCAAACACGGCTTTATGGATAGTAAATAACTTGTATTTATTGAAAAGGCAATATATTTACATATGATTTGGTCCTGCAAGCCTATTCTTCAGTTATACTTATACTCAGTTATACTGTAGTTTAGGGATGAGCTTCGTGTTCGAGTCGAACATACGTTCAACTCGAACATCGGCTGTTCGCCCATTATATATACACTGTTATATCCACCTATATAGCTAGCTATATTGCTCTTTTTTAATAGAGCTTGCAGTCAGTTGTAGGAGATTGTGCGTACTGTCTGCGTGCCCTGACCGCAGTATACACCGCTATATCCACCTATATAGCTAGCTATCTTGCTCTAAAAGAGGGCAAGCAGGCTCTGTGTCTAGAGACAACAGTGCTGGTCGTGGACGCGGTGCATCATCATCATCAGCACGTGGCCATGGGACACGCTTGTCCTTCTTTTCGGCAGCTGGACGTGTTGAGCGGCAACATGCCGAAGACTTGGTAGAGTGGATGACCAAGCCCTCTTCATCCTCCTCATCCTCTCTCACCAAGGCCCAGGGTACTAGCAAAGCAGCTGCCAACGCATCGTCTTCCCTCCTCTCAATGTCATCATCAGTGACTCCTTCCCTAGACCCACCACGTCCTCCTGAGGAGTCTCCTGAACTCTTTGAGCACAGTGTTGGGTACATGCTCCAGGAGGATGCCCAGTGTTTTGTAGGCTCTGATGATGATACTCAGCTAGAGGAAGGCAGTAGCGTGAGCACAGAGAGAGGGGATGCTCAAGAAGGACAGCAATCTGGCAGTCATGTTCCACAAGCTGCAGCATACTGCCAGGTTTGCTCCAGCGATGAAGAGGGAGGGGGTGATGAGGTCACTGACTCCACGTGGGTGCCTGGTAGGAGAGAGGAGGAGGAGGAGGAGGAGGCACATGTCCAACGAGGCAGGATGCCCTCCGGGGGCCAGCTTAGGGGCAGCACACCGACTGAATCACACCGCAGAGCTCCGCCTGTGCAGGGCTCTGCCTCTGCACGTTATTCTAAAAGTTCTTTGGTGTGGGCCTTTTTTGAGACGAGTGCATCAGATCGCACCGCCGCTATTTTCAACATACGTCTCAAGCGTATCTCGCGTGGCCAAAACATCAGCCGCTTGGCCACCACATGCTTGACCAGACATATGTTGACCTGCCATGCAGCTCGTTGGCAAGTGTACCTCAAAGACCCACACCAAAGAACAAAGCGGACCTCTCCTTGCTCCTCATTAGGGATGGCCGAACTCGCCCGGCGGTCGGTTCGCGGCAAATTTTGCCTGTTCACGATTCACCCGACCGGCGGACTATTGCCGCTGTTCGCCCGGCGGACTTATGTGTTTACAGTGTGAAAGAACTTTGACCCATGATGACACATCCATCATGGGGTACAGGACAGCCAATTGAGACATTTCAGCACATGGACAATTGGACATTCCCCCAACTTATAAATATACCCGATCCGGCGGCCATTTTACATTCTTTCTTCTGTCACTATAGGGAGAGGTTGCTGTGTGGAGCAGGGAGAGACTGCAGTGACACAAATCGCTAGCTATTAGGTCCACAAAAGTCCTTTTAAGGACTGGTATGGTATAGGAGTAGGACAGTATATAGGGTTGAGTGAACTGCTGTGCTTGTAAATTCAGCAGCCTGTTTTTAGCAGGGAGGGACAGGACGCTGTATGTAGCAGGGAGGGACAGTCAGTTTAATCATTAGCTGTTACTATTAGGTCCACAAAGGTCCTTTTAAGGACTGGTATGGTATAGGAGTAGGACAGTATATAGGGTTGAGTGAACTGCTGTGCTTGTAAATTCAGCAGCCTGTCTTTAGCAGGGAGGGACAGGACGCTGTGCGTAGCAGGGAGGGACAGTCAGTTTAATCATTAGCTGTTACTATTAGGTCCACAAAGGTCCTTTTAAGGACTGGTATGGTATAGGAGTAGGACAGTATATAGGGTTGAGTGAACTGCTGTGCTTGTAAATCCAGCAGCCTGTCTTTAGTGAGTGCAGGGAGTGACAGGACGCTGGTAGGACAGTATATAGGGTTGTACACGTATAATATTCTTTCTTCCAAATATAGAAAGAATATTATACTTGACTGCTGCCCTATTCTGCAGCAGTCCTTTATCAGTATAGGGACTGAGGTACAGGCTGCTAATCCCTAGCTACTAGTTCCACAAAGGTCCTTAAGGACTGGTATAGGTCCACAATATATAGGGTTGTGGTGCACTACTGCTGACTGCTGCCCTATTCTGCAGCAGTCCTTTATCAGTGTAGGGACTGGGGTACAGTCTGCTAATCACTAGCTACTAGTTCCACAAAGGTCCTTAAGGACTGGTATAGGTCCACAATATATAGGGTTGTGGTGCACTGCTGCAGATTGCTGTCCTATTCTGCAGCAGTCCTTTATCAATGTAGGGACTGAGGTACAGTCTGCTAATCACTAGCTACTAGTTACACAAAGGTCCTTTTAAGGACTGGTATGGTATAGAATAGTACAGTATATAGGGTTGAGTGAGGTACAGTCTGCTAATCCCTAGCTACTAGTTCCACAAAGGTCCTTAAGGACTGGTATAGGTCCACAATATATAGGGTTGTGGTGCACTACTGCTGACTGCTGCCCTATTCTGCAACAGACCTTTATCAGTGTAGGGACTGAGGTACAGTCTGCTAATCACTAGCTACTAGTTCCACAAAGGTCCTTTTAAGGATTGGGATGGTATAGAGTAGTACAGTATATAGGGTTGAGTGAGGTACAGTCTGCTAATCCCTAGCTACTAGTTCTACAAAGGTCCTTAAGGACTGGTATAGGTGTACTATTTGGTGTGCAGTATATAGATATGTAATACATGTATAAAATACTTGCACATATAGAAAGCATAGTATAGTGCATTTCCACTGTGCAGCATTGTGACTGCTGAGCAGTTCTGCAGCGATACTACAAAGAGTGACAAACGCAATCAAATAAAAAAGTATTGTAACTGGTGTGATAGACCAGTGGCCCCCAAAAACAACAGATTGAAGCGGGGTGTTATATACCTTCTTCCACATACATACTGCACTTCTCTAGAGACTTTTGTCACAAGGTCATTTAAAAAATGACAGGCAGAGGAAGAGGCAGGCCCTTCCGCAGGGGTGGTAGGGGTAGGGCAGGAGCAAGAGGCTTGAGCCAAAGTGGGAAATTGCAAAAGGTGCGTGCGATTACGTCAAAGGAAGCACCAGACTTGGTTGAGTGGCTCACTCAGCCTTACTCTTCTGTACCCTCCTCATCCTCTCAATCTGCACCCTCTTCTTCACTCTCTGCTATGTGCACCTCCAAAGACACTACCACCAACACCACCACATATCTTCCGCTTGAGTCACAGGAATTATTTTCCAATCCATATCAAGACATTTCTGATGCACAGCCACTCTTGGCATTGAATCAGGAAGAGGAGGTAGCAACAACCGCCACTCAGCAGTCTGACGACAGTACCCAGATCAGCCCAAGGAGGAGGTTGGTCCCCGGTGTTGCTGCCTACTCCGAGATCTCTACTTATAGCATGTCACGTGGGTGCCCACAAGAGAGGAAGAGGAGGGGAGTTCAGAGGGAGATATGGACCAGCAGATAGGGAGGAGAAGCAGGAATAACATACATTGCACAGGAGGGACAAAGCAGACTGCTAATGTATCGGGAGCGAGGCATCGACCATGTACGGTCACATCTGGCACTCTCAGGACGCCGGCACATGGCTCCGCAGTGTGGGATTTTTTTAACGTGTCCGCTGCTGACAATAGTGTTGCCATCTGCAATCATTTCACTCAACGCATAAGTCGCGGTTAGCCCAACACTCACCTAGGGACGATCGCCTTAAGAAGGCACATGAGCAGCCATCACCGAGCCCAGTGGGAGCAACGAAACACACAAAGCCACACTCCAGGCTCTCACCGTCCAGCCTCATCTTCTACTTCTTCTCCTCTCTCCTCACAATTGTCCTCCACTCCACCTTCCATCACGCCAAGCTCACATTTTTCTGCAAAAAGGCAGGCTTCCGTGGGCCAAATGTTCGAGCGTAAACAAATGATGACGCCGGATAACCCTCTTGCCCAACAGTTGATGGCTGGCTTGTCAGAACTGATAGCCCGCCAACTGCTGCCATATAAACTGGTGGACTCGGAGGCCTTTCGAAAATTTGTGGCCATTGGAACACCACAATGGAAGGTCCCAGGAAGGAAGTATTTCTCACAGAAGGGCATCCCAGAGCTATATGGCCATGTTCAGCGGCAAGTGAATGTATCTCTGGCACACAGTGTTGGTGCCAAGATACATCTGACCACAGACACTTGGTCTAGCAAACACGGGCAGGGAAGGGATATCACTTTTACTGCCCACTGGGTGAACCTTCTGACGGCCATCAAGCATGTAACCCATGGCACCCGTGTAGATTTGGTTTTACCGCCACGGATTGCATGCAGGCCTGGCTCTTCTTCTCCTCCTCCTCCTACTCCATCCTCCTCCCTCTCCTCCTCGGCTGACTCCTCCTTTTCTGCTGCTAGTGTCTCTTCCGCTGCGCCGCCCAAGCTCCCCAGAACCTATTCGACATGCCAGGTGAGACGTTGCCATGCTGTGCTGCGTCTGTTGTGCCTGGAAGCCGAGAGCCACACTGGCCCGGCACTCCTTTCAGCTTTGCGTTCACAGGCAGATCAGTGGCTAACACCGCTCAATTTGACAGTTGGTAAAGTGGTGAGTGACAACGGTGCCAATCTGCTTAGCGCATTGAAACAGGGCAAAATCACGCACGTGCCATGCATGGCACACGTCTTAAACCTGGTCGTGCAGCAATTCGTTGTCAAATACCCTGGGGTCCAGGACATCTTGCGGCAGGCAAGGAAAATCTCGGCCCATTTCAGAAGATCTTACACGGCCATGGCTCGCCTTGCTGACATTCAGCGGCGACACAATCTGCCAGTCAGACGTCTTATTTGCGGTTGCCCGACGCGATGGAACTCAACCTTCTATATGCTTGATAGGCTGTTCCAGCAGAAACATTCAGTTAACGTCTACCTGTATGAACTCTCCGGCAGAACAGGTTCTGGGAAGCTGTTATTTTTTTCACCGTGCCAGTGGCTGCTCATGCGCGACGCATGCAGACTTCGGCGGCCATTTGAGGAGATCACCGAACTGGTCAGTCGCAGCCATGGCGCCATCAGTGACATGGTACCTTATGCCTTCTTTATGGAGCATGCATTGCATTGTGTCATTGATCAAGCTGTGGAGGAGTAGGAGCGGGAAGATGAGGAAGTCGCAATGCTGGATGAATTCCCAGGGAGGGCTACTCTATCTGAGACAAGTCAACAACAGGAGTCTGAAGAGGAGTCAGAGGAGGATGGTGCCAGGGCGGATGAGGAGGAACAAGAAGAGCATGCTTTAAACCTTTCTGGGATCCCTGTTATTGCGCGTGGATGGGGAGAGGAGAATGAAGAGGACGACATTATCCTGGATGATGAGCAGGAGCCAGGCCACCACACCGCTTCCAGTTTAGTGCAAATGGGGGCCTTCATGGTCCAGTGTTTTAACAGGGACCCCTGTATAAAAAGCATAAGTGTCAAGGACCAGTACTGGGTGGCAACGTACTTAGACCCCCGGTACAAACACAAAATAGCAGAAATGTTACCACCGTCACAGAGGGCTGTCAGAATGGAGCACTTCCAGTCCTTGCTTCGAGAAATGCTGCATTATGCTTTTGCGTGCGCTGGCAGAGGAGCACTCCCAGAGAAGGAGTTGCGGGTACCAATCCAACAGTGCCTGCAAGAAGAGGCCGGTTTTAAGATGTGTTGGTGACTTCTGATATGAGGTCATTCTTTCAGCTGACCCATAAACAGGTGTCACCTGGATCCAGCATCAGGGAACGCCTAGACCGACAGGTGTCCGACTACATCAGGTTAACGGCCGATGTGGACGCTCTGAGGAGTGATGAACACCTGGACTACTGGGTGGGCAGGCTTGATCTCTGGCCAGAGCTTGCCCAAATTGCAATTGAACTGTTGGCTTGCCCCTTGTCCAATGTCCTGTCCGAAAGGACGTTTAGCGCAGCAGGGGGGATCGTTACTGATAAGCGTACTCGCCTAGCTCATGACAGTGTTAACTACCTCACATTTCTAAAAATGAATGAGGCATGGATCTCTGAGGTATTCAACACATGTGACCAGTAGACCATGTATATCTCTTTAAACGATTTTTTTAATCAAGCACACAGACCTTCTTTCTACATTTGGCTCACTTCCTTGTACAAAAAAAGCACACCGTACTGTATGCCCATACCCTCCTGTTTGAAGAGGTTGAGCGGTGTCATATTTTTGGGGCCCAGCAGCAAGTTGCTGGTATCAGTGCTGCTGTTAGTGCTCTCTATCTCGGTGCTGGTGTCAGTGCTCTCTATCACAGTGCTGGTGTCAGTGCTTTATGTCACGGTGCTGATGTCAGTGCTCTCTATCACGGTGCTGATGTCAGTGCTCTCTATCACGGTGCTGGTGTCAGTGCACTCTATCACGGTGCTGGGGTCAGTGCACTCTATCACGGTGCTGGTGTCAGTGCTCTATATCATGGTGCTGGAGTCAGTGCTTTATGTCACGGTGCTGATGTCAGTGCTCTCTATCACGGTGCTGATGTCAGTGCTCTCTATCACGGTGCTGGTGTCAGATCACTCTATCACGGTGCAGGTGTCATTGCTGTATGTCACGCTGCTGGTGATCATCTCCTGCACCCTCTTCTTTGCCTACCCTGACCTTCCCTCTCCTCCATTGCCTTCATGCACTCCACAGTCCAAGAAATCGCTGCACGACCAAGTTTAAGACGTGTGCCATGCATGGCACGTGCGTAATTTTGCCCTGTTTCAATGCGCTAAGCCCGTTGTCACACACCACTTTAATAACTGTCAAATTGAGCGGTGTTAGCCACTGATCTGCCTGTGAACGCAAAGCTGAAAGGAGTGCCAGGCCAGTGTGGCTCTTGGCTTCCAGGCACAACAGACGCAGCACGGCATGGCAACGTCTCACCTGGCATGTCGAATAGGTTCTGGGGAGCTTGGGCGGTGCAGCGGAAGAGACGCTAGCAGCAGAAAAGGAGGAGTCAGCCGAGGAAGAGAGGGTGGAGGATGGAGTAGGAGGAGGAGGAGAAGAAGAGCCAGGCCTGCATGCAATCCATGGCGGTAAAACCAAATCTACACGGGTGCCACGGGTTACATGCTTGATGGCCGTCAGAAGATTCACCCAGTGTTCAGTAAAAGTGATATACCTTCCCTGCCCGTGTTTGCTAGACCAATTGTCTGTGGTCAGATGTATCTTGGCACCGACACTGTGTGCCAGAGATACATTCACTTGCCACTGAACATGACCATATAGCTCTGGGATGCCCTTCTCTGAGAAATACTTCCTTCCTGGTACCTTCCATTGTGGTGTTCCAATGGGCACAAATTTTCGAAAGGCCTCCGAGTCCACCAGTTTATATGGCAGTAGTTGGCGGGCTATGAGTTCTGACAAGCGAGCCGTCAACCATTGGGCAAGAGGGTTATCCGGCGTCATCATTTTTTTACGCTCAAACATTAGACCCACGAAAGCCTGCCTTTTTGCAGAAAAACGTGAGCTTGGCATGATGGAAGGTGGAGTGGAGGACAATTGTGAGAAGAGAGGAGAAGGAGAAGTAGAAGACAAGGCTGGACGGTGAGAGCCTGGAGTGTGGCTTTGTGTGTTCCATTGCTACCACTGGGCTCGGTGATGGCTGCTCATGTGCCTTCTTAAGGCAGTCATCCCTAGGTGAGTGTTGGGCTTACCGCGACTAATGCATTGACTGCAAAGATTGCAGATGGCAACGCTATTGTCAGCAGCGGACACGTTAAAAAAAGCCCACACTGCGGAGCCATGTGCCGGTGTCCTGGGAGCGCCAGATGTGACCGTACATGGTCGATGACTCGCTCCTGATACATTAGCAGTCTGCTTTGTCCCTCCTGTGCAATGTAAGTTATTCCTGCTTCTCCTCCCTATCTGCTGGTCCATATCTCCCTCTGAACTCCCCTCCTCTTCCTCTCTTGTGGGCACCCACGTGACATCACTAGACACGTCATCATCAACGCCACCTTCCCCACCGCTATAAGTAGAGATCTCGGAGTAGGCAGCAACACCGGGGACCAACCTCCTCCTTGGGCTGATCTGGGTACTGTCGTCAGACTGCTGAGTGGCGGTTGTTGCTACCTCCTCTTCCTGATCCAATACCAAGAGTGACTGCGCATTGGAAATGTCTTGATATGGATAGGAAAATAATTCCTGTGACTCAAGCGGAAGGTATGTGGTGGTGGTGGCGTTGTTGGTGGTAGTGTCTTTGGGGGTGCACATAGCAGAGAGTGAAGAAGAGGGTGCAGATCAAGAGGATGAGGAGGGTGCAGAAGAGTAAGGCTGAGTCAGCCACTCAACCAAGTCTGGTGCGTCCTTTAAAGTAATTGAACGCACCTTCTGCAACTTCTCACTTTGGCTCAAGCCTGTTACTCCTGCCCTACCCCTACCACCCCTGCGGAAGGGCCTGCCTCTTCCTCTGCCTGTCATTTTTTAAATGACCCTGTGACAAAACTCTCAGTCCCTATACTGATAAAGGACTACTGCAGCAGTAGGGCAGCAATCAGCAGTAGTGCACCTCAACCCTATGTATTGTGAACCTATACCAGTCTATAAGGAATAGCAGACTGCACCTCACTCAACCCTATGTACTGTAGTACCCTATACCTTACCAGTCCTTATAAGGACCTTTGTGGAACAAGTAGGTTGTGAATGATTAGCAGACTGTACCTCAGTCCCTATACTGATAAAGGACTACTGCAGCAGTAGGGCAGCAGTCAGCAGTCAGCAGTAGTGCACCTCAACCCTATGTATTGTGGACCTATACCAGTCCTTAAGGAATAGCAGACTGTACCTCACTCAACCCTATGTACTGTAGTACCCTAGACCTTACCAGTCCTTATAAGGACTTTTGTGGAACAAGTAGGTTGTGAATGATTAGCAGACTGTACCTCAGTCCCTATACTGATAAAGGACTACTGCAGCAGAAGGGCAGCAGTCAAGTATAATATTCTTTCTATATTAGGAAGAAAGAATATTATACGTGTACAAGCCTATTACCATACCAGTCCTGAAAAGAACCTTTGTGGACCTAATAGTAACAGCTACTGATTAAACTGACTGTCCCTGCCACACACAGCGTCCTGTCCCTTTCTCTACACTGACAAAAGACACTCAGGCTGCTGCAACAATGACTTGAATAGCAGTGCCTCAAACCTATATCCTGAACTACACCTAACACCTATACCATGATACCAGTCCTTAAAAGAACTTTTGTGGACCTAATAGATAGCGATTTGGGTCACTGAAGTCTCTCCCTGCTCCACACAGCAACCTCTCCCTATAGTGACAGAAGAAAGAATGTAAAATGGCCGCCGGATCGGGTGTATTTATAAGTTAGGGGGAATGTCCAAGTGTCCATGTGCTGTAATGTCTCAATTGGCTGTCCTGTACCCCATGATGGATGTG
The DNA here is from genome assembly GCF_037356315.1 of Lithobates pipiens. Taxonomy (NCBI): domain Eukaryota; kingdom Metazoa; phylum Chordata; class Amphibia; order Anura; family Ranidae; genus Lithobates; species Lithobates pipiens. The sequence goes on along the minus strand of NW_027507784.1, from coordinate 203,468,578 downwards.
TCATCATAGGTCAAAGTTCTTTTACACAGTAAACACGGAAGTCCGCCGGGCGAGCGGCGGCAATAGTCCGCCGATCGGGCAGACGGCGAACAGCCGAAATTTGCAGCGAAACGACCGCCGGGCAAACCGTTCGGCCATCCCTACTCCTGAGTCCTGAATTGTCAGAATTTCACATATAAAAAAAGAATGCTTGTAGTTGTCGATCCCAGATTCACTTCATACATGTGTTATGTCAGTGGCCATGTGGTGGGACTATGTGTGCACAGCTAGTAATTATTTTGTGGCTGGAAATATGACCTGTAGGTTTGTAAAGGTTGCCTGCCATTGAAGTCAATGGGGCCCGCCGCAAACTTTGTGATTCGCGAACTTTCGGCCGCGTTCGCGTTTCGCGTTCGCGAAACGTCCTGTCGGAAGTTCGTCCATCGCTACTCCTCATCAGCTGGGATCTCCAACCCCACTAGACCTTCAGTCCTCTCTGAAACGTGCTCTGAGAGGAATGAAGGTGTAGAATTAGGTGTGTCACAGCCAAGTGCTTCCGGGCACTCTGCTAGCAGTACACCCACATCCGATTATAGCAGGCAAATGTCCCTGCCCCAGCTTCTGGACCGTCGAAAGAAGTTCACTCCCAGCCACCCACATGCCCAGCGGTTGAATGCTAGCTTGGCTAAATTGCTAGCACTTCAACTGCTGCCTTTTCAGTTGGTAGACTCGGCCCCCTTCCGTGAGTTTGTACAATGTGCGGTTCCTCAATGGCAGGTCCCCAAACGCTACTTTTTCTCACGGAAGGCAATTCCGGCTCTCTACCGGCATGTGGAAGGCAATGTCCTTGCCTCGCTGGACAGGGCGGTCAGCGGTAAAGTGCATATTACCGCTGACTCATGGTCCAGCAGGCATGGACAGGGACGTTACCTGTCTTTCACGGCCCATTGGGTCACTCTTCTGGCTGCTGGGAAGGATGCAGGACAAGGTGCAGTAGTGTTGGAGGTGGTTCCGCCACCACGCCTCCAAAATGCTACTATTGGTTGTGACACACCTCTCTCCTCCACCCCCTCCTCTTCTTCTTCCTCCATGGCCTCTTCCAGTGCTCTGTCCTCAGAACCAGCGGTGCTCCGTAGGTGTTCCAGGGGCTACGCAAGTACGCAGGCAAAACAATGCCATGCCGTGCTTGCGCTGATTTTTTGGGGGGACAGGAGCCACACTGGGGCAGATATTTTGTCAGCTCTATAGGGGCAGGCCGAGAGGTGGTTGACGCCACGCCAGCTTAAGCCAGGAATGGTGGTTTGCGACAATGGCACCAACCTCCTCTCCGCCCTCCGACAGGGACAACTGACCCATGTGCCCTGTGTGGCTCACTTCCTTAACCTGGTGGTGCAGCAGTTCTTGGGCAGGTACCCGGGCTTAAAGGATGTCCTGAAGCAGGCCAGGAAAGTCTGTGTGCATTTCCGCTGATAATTTAATGCCTGTTTAATGTTTAACAGGGACGTTTAATTACAATTTTTGATGCAATGCTTTGCAGCAGGGCTCATTCCTGCACCACAACTAGAGTATATGGGAGAGGTTGCAGTGTCGTGGCACCAGCACCAGTGCCAGCAGCCCAATTTTTCAGCCCCTGTTTAACAGGGGCATGCATTTACAATTTTTGATATAATATTTCACAGGAGGGCCCGTTCCTGTGCCCACCCAGAGTAACTGTGAGGACTTATAGTGTTGTGGCACCAGCACCACAACCACCAAAGGTCAATTTTTCTACCACTGTTCAACAATGGCATGTAATTACAATTCTTGATATAATCGTTCACAGCAGGGCGCTCCAGCGCCCACCAAGAGTCACTTTGAGGGCTTACAATGTTGTGGCAACACCAACACCTTGTTCCGCCATTTCTGCAGAGCATATAGGGCAGGCCCCTACTTTCAAACATCCAACTTACAAACGTCTCCTACTTGCAAACGGAAGGAGACAACAGGAAGTGAGATGAAAAAAGACGGACGGTGAGGGGGCGTAGCCGGCGCATGACTGGAATGGCCGCCTGAAACCTGAGCTCTCCACATCCACAGCGGCGTTAAGCGACTTCCCGCACACCTCAACCCATACCGAGACCACGGTGACCGACATAACCTCCCGCTCTACCTCGAGAGGATATTGCTGAAGCAAAAAGACTCCAGGCCGCCCTGTAAGCTCACGGCTTTTATGTATCAGCCGTCAAGATGGCGCTGCTCCGTTCGGGAGCATTACATATGCAGAGGCCGTATCCTCCCCTCACAGAAGCACTGACTCCAGCACTTCGCCTACAGCACTGGTAAGTGCATCTAACGGCGGTGACCCACTCCGTTCTTCTCCCGGGACTCCGACTACCCACAGCCCAGTTAAAAGCAAAATGAGACGGGATGCATCAGAGATAGGCGGGGGTGGCTGTAATTCAAGAGAGCTGCCCTTCTCCACACCATTGCCAGGTCCCCAGCCAGATGCTATTACCTCCTTCCCCACCATAGGGCAGACTGTCATAGACACTACCCTTAAAGAGATTATATCACTCCGAAGCTCCTTACAATCTGATATGCTTTCATTCATGCAAGGCTTCGACAATAAACTGGGAATAATGAATAACAGGGTCACTCACTTAGAAACTAACATGGATGCCATGACTGCCACCATTAATGACCTAATCGACTCACATGAAGCACAGGCACAAAAGACTAAATGGCTGACTGACAAGTTAGCAAATTTAGAGGACAGGGCAAGGCGCAATAACTTTAAGATCAGAGGGGTGCCCGAGTCAGTACAAAACGCTAATCTGCCTGCCTTTGCAAAAGGTCTCATAAAATTAATGCTGCCTGAACCAAAAAATATGGAGCTACTTGTAGATCAGATACATAGGTTGCCAAAACCTGCGTTTCTACCAGATTCAGTACCCAGAGATGTTATTCTCAGGGTACACTTTTTTCACATTAAAGAACAGTTCATGCAGAAGGTGAGAGTGCTACCAACACTCCCTGACCCATATAATCACCTCCAAATTTTCGCCGACTTATCCCAGCATACCCTGGGCAAATGCAGACAACTCAACAACATCACTAAAACCCTGCGTAACAACCAAATCCAATATCAGTGGATTGCACCTGCCAAGCTCTCCATCACTCACGCGGGCTCCAAACATGTCATAACCTCAGTACAACAAGGATTGCGGATGTTGCAGGACTGTAATTGTCCCATCCAACAATGACCTAGTACCTATGGATCAAAGTAACATGGGAGCCATGTCGCCGCACCCCCTGCCTCCGAGGGGTCACGGTCACACTCCATCTACTTGAATGGCTGAGGCTCGCCTACATGGCTATGCTCTGTGGATGTTCACGCTCGGTTTCACTAGACTTTTACCCCCGTCCAGGGTCCCTAGACACCGTTGTGTCAGGTTTCCACCCTGAGCACTGATAGTGTTTGATCTTATTATTTTTTTTTCCTTCCTGTACTGCCGTTTCCCTGGTGGAAACATACTTCCTGCTTGGGAGCAATCTTGCCTCATTAATCAACCTTAGGGTCCACGACCCCCCCATCCGCACAGCTTCCTTTTGTGACCAGTGTTCTATCCCCCTCCTCTCCCCCTTTTTTTTTCCTCTCTCCTTACAGGTACTCCGGATCTGTGCAAGACTTCTTTCCCATAACTTGCTGTCGTAGCCTTCAATAGACCCCGTAAGAAACCTTTTGAAAACCTTCCTCTCAACAGCACTGTCTTCTTCGAATATCATTCAACTATGTGAGAATCTATTGACATCTGACCTGCTGCATAACACAAAGGTACCTTTACCCGTCTCTGCTGTATCCCACCACACACCATGACTATAAAAATTGTCACTATTAACACCAAGGGATTGAATCATCCTGCAAAAAAGAGCCTCTCTTTGGGCCTTGGCCAAACAATCTAAATGTGACATAATTTGTGCTCAGGAGACGCACTTTCTATCCAGCAATCCTCCTTCCTGCACGAATAGGAACTTTAGCAATGTATATACTGCTAACGCACCTCAAAAAAAGAAAGGAGTCCTAATTGCTATTAACAACTCTTTAACCTTTCAACAAGATCAATGTCTCTCAGATCCTGGAGGTCGCTACTTAATTTTAAAATGCCATATCAACAACGCACCCTACACCATCGTCAACGTCTACGTCCCAAACACCCACCAAATCCGATTTCTTCAGAAACTACACAAAAAAGTTCACTCACTGCAACAAGGCGCAACTATTTGGTGTGGTGACTTTAACTGTACCCCTGATCCAGAATTAGACTCCACTTCTCACTCCAAAAGAGGTCGTCCAGAATTAAACTCTCTATTACATGATGTGGATCTTTATGATGTATGGAGATGCACCCATGCAGATGAAAAGGACTTCACTTTTTTTTCCCCCTGCCATAATTCGTATTCCCGAATTGACCTTTTCCTCACAGACCAATGGACTTTACAAAAAATCTCTACTTCTACTATACATCTGACATCTTGGTCTGACCATTCCCCTGTAAGTATAATTGTTGAGGACACTGCCAGAAGTGCTCCGACTTACCTTTGGAGGTTGAACACCACGATTCTGCAATCTCTACCATATACTCAAACTCTAGTGGACAATCTAAAATCTTTTTTCGAACATAACGAGAACTCAGTTGATGATCCGGCTGTTTTATGGTCCGCACATAAGGCATTTATGCGCGGACTCTTTATACAACTAGGTGCTCAGGATAGCAGACAGAGGAGGCAGCGAATGAACAAGTTGCTAGCAGACATACAATCCACTGATCTCCTTAACAAACAGAATCCTACACCAATGCTTAAATCACGACTTATTGCTCTCAGACTGGACCTTAGATCCCTGCTTTTAGAATCTCATGACAAGTACCAAAGGCGGCTTAAAATGAAGTTCTATGCTGAGAATAATAAGTAGATTTCGCTCCCATCGGATCAAAGGATATTCCATCAAAACCCAACCGCCCTTCATCTATTATCCTCATACTAACACTAAATTGACCAATCCACAAGCCATTGCCAATGCCTTTAGTGTATACTACAGCTCACTTTACAACTTGAAAGATGATCCGACTCAACCCCAAAAAAATCCGACTCGTCAGACAAAAAAAAAATATTTCTAGATTCAATTGATCTGCCTAGTTTAACCCCCCTTCAGTTAGAAGACCTAAATACACCTTTCACAGAGACAGAAATTAAGAGGGCTATCCAATCGCTACCCGACAACAAAGCACCAGGCCCTGATGGTTTTGTGGGGGAGTATTACAAACAATTTGATTATATTCTCACCAAATACATCACCCCACTGTTTAATTCTGCTGCCTCCTCAGCCTCTTTCCCCCAGGAAATGTTGAAAGCATTAATTGTCACAATACCGAAGCCAGGGAAGGAACCCACATCGACCCAAAATTTCAGGCCTATCTCCTTGCTCAATCATGACGTAAAACTGTATGCCAAAGTAATAGCGAATAGGCTTAACGACTTAATGGCGCTATTGATACACCCTGATCAATCCAGTTTTATCAAAGGGCGCCAAAACATCTGATGTGACTCGCCGAATGATTAAGATCATCCACTACACAGTGACCCATTGAAGGCCTTCTCTCCTTCTATCTTTGGATGCAGAGAAGGCATTCGATAGGCTTCACTGGCAGTATCTTCAACAAACGTTGGAAAAATTTGGATTCCAAGGCCATATTCTATTGGCAATCTTGGCCCTTTACTCCTCCCCATCAGCGCAAGTATACTGCTCTTCCATGTTATCTACTGAATTTAAAATATCAAATGGTACTCGCCAAGGTTGCCCCCTCTCCACCTTAATCTTTGATTTACTAATTGAACCCCTTGCGACTAAAGTCAGATCCCATTCAAACATCTCAGGTATTCCCATTGGAGATAGTGAACATAAAATTTGTCTTTTTGCCGATGATGTGATCCTTTCATTGACCAATCCTTCCTCTTCCCTGGCTTCGGTACAAAATTTGTTAGATGAATTTGGTTGTGTATCTTACTATAAAATTTATACGTCCAAGTCCTACATACTGCCCTTAGTGATATCTCCTGAACAGCAACAACATCTGAGCGACCAATACCCCTATACATGGTCCACAAATTCCATCACGTATCTGGGCATTAACCTGACAAGCACTACCAAAGATTTATACAAATCAAATTTCATTCCATTCCTCACCACACTTTCTAATGATCTAGCAAATATCTCCAAACTTACATTGTCCAACTCAGGCAGACTTGCGGCATTCAAAATGCTCAAGCTCCCCCAACTGCTATACTTGTTCCGAGCATTACCCATACCTATACCAACTTCCTTCTTCAGGCAGACTCAATCAATAATTCATAAATTTATATGGCAAAGAAAGAAATCTAGAGTAGCATGACACATACTCATGAAATATAGAAAGGTAGGTGGCCTGGGATATATTGTAGTTAGAGACTATTACTTTGCAGCCATCCTGGCTCAACTCAAGGCCTGGTTTACTCCAGATCCTCACATCCACTGGAGTGCCATAGAAGCTTCTCAGGTGTTAAGAAATAATTTACATAACTGGCTAATCTCTAATCCCAAAATTAAGTTATCTGACAACTTATTGTCACCAACCATAAAAGCATCGATAGCGGCATTCTCTTACTTCGCAACACACTTTCTTTTTGTTTACAAACGGTTTTTATTAAAGGTTATTGAAACATATACAATAAAAAGGTCAATCGGTACAAAAGTAATCAAGGAGAATAGCATACAATGTAACATCAATAAATCCTTGATACTCTGATATGACAAAGAGTGGTATGCTAATCCCAACCAAGAGAACTCATAGGAAAATTCCGCTGAACCCTTGCACCTCATTGAGTGAAAAATAGAAAGAAAAACCAAACAAAGTAAAGAAAAAAGTAAGAAGAGAAAAGAAAAACTAAAAAGAAAACCAGAGTGCTACCACAAGTGAATGTCATCAAAAACCTTCATATACCCTGCCATTAAGTACTGTGCTCAGCCGGACTGTCAGGCCTTGGGGTTATCCATTGCAGAGAAGTCCAAACGGACCATTTACGATCAAAAATCTGCATGGAGTCTTGCAAAGTGTGGTGTAATCGCTCCATGAGCTTAATCGACTCCATGCGCTGCAAAACTTGTTCCCATGGAACCACCGGGGATCTCCAGTGCAACGCCACAGTCCAATGAACTGCATTAACTAGTGTATGGGCTAATTTCTGAGCCGGGGGAGTTAGTCCCGGGATGTCAGCAAATAAAAGGCCAATCCGGCACGTGATATCAATATTAGAGCCCGTAACCTGGAATAATTTATCCGCGACCCTTTGCCAAATGGGCTGCAGTACCCCACAGCCCCAAAAGATATGGGAGAAGGAGCCCGGCTCCGGACATCCATGAAAGCAGCTCCCCGGGACCAGTGGGCAAAATCTATGCAGCCTAGCAGGGGTATAGTACCATCTAGTGTGCAGTTTTAATGCAGTTTCCCTGACCGCCAACGATTTCGTGCATTTACGCATGTTTGAAATCACATCTTCCCATTCCTCCGGGGTCATTTCGAAGCCAACCTCCCTCTCCCAACCCAGCATAGCCTGTGATTTAGCCGGTAGCTGCACCTCTCCAAGAGAACGGTACAACCAGGAGATATTTCCCCGATCCCTAGATGAGGACTTACAAATCCTTTCAAAATCATTAGGAGGGGGAAGCCCCCCCTTCAAGTAATGAGTGGTGTAGAAATGCCGAACCTGCAGGTATTTATAAAAATCTTCTCTGGGCAACCCGAACTGCTCCTGGAGAGAAGCAAAGGTACAAAACGGCTGTTCTTGGGAAAGGGCCTCAAGGGTAACCAGGTCTTTCTGAGACCAACCCTCAAAGCACTCCGGTGCCGAAAAAGCCGGCGGGAATCTAGGGTCCCCCAAAAAAGAGGCCAGGCCGGGGCAGGGTGGGCACAGGGCATATCGCTTTTTGTATAAGGACCAAAGTTGAAGGGATTGTGCTACCACTCCATTCAAAGTGGCTAATTGTTTGGGGCGAACCCCATCCAACCACAGAAGGCCCGGGAGGTAGAAAGGGCTCACCGAGGATCTCTCAAATTGAAGCCATGAGACCGTACCCGGGGGATAATGCCACTGCGCCAGCTGCACCAGCCTGGCCGCGAGGTAATATAACCATAGATGAGGGAGCCCCAGACCCCCACGGACCGCTGGCCTGAAAAGTAGCGTCTTGTGCAGTCTAGGTTTTTTGTTTTGCCAAACGAACCGATTGATCTCTTTCTGTATACCATCAATCGTGTTCCGGGAGACATATAGAGGCAGTGCTCTGAAAAAAAATAAAAGCTTCGGGAGGATAGTAATTTTGATAGCCTGGATTCTACCCATAAAGGATATCCGATAACTATCCCATGATCGCAATAATTGTGTGACCTGGGCAAAGGCTTTGGGATAATTTGCATAATACATTTTAGGTAAGGAGGCAGCCAACTTGATACCCAAATAGGGCAACGAGTCACAGCACAATGTAAAGCCAAAGCTCGCCTGTATACCTGCAAGAGTGGCATTGGGAATGTTAATAGGAAGGGCCGCACACTTAGCAAGATTGACGCCCAGACCAGACATGCCATGGAATGAATTCAACAAGGGGATCAGATTCGGCAGCGAGACCACAGGGTCTGATAAAAATAATAGTACATCGTCTGCATACATACTCAGTGTGAAAACCTGATCCCCCTTCGAATACCCCTTAATATCTGGGTGTAGACATATCGCCCTGGCCAGCGGCTCCACCGCCAGGGCAAATAGCAGGGGGGAGAGGGGGCAACCCTGCCTAGTCCCCCTGCCAAGCGGAAAATAGTCAGAGGAGCATCCCGGGAGTTTAATTCGGGTGCAGGGGCGATGGTACAGAGCCCTGAAGCCGTGCACAAAAGCCCCCCCAAACCCGAACCTAGACAGGACAGATTCCAGATAAGGCCAGGTGACGCTATCAAACGCCTTATGGATATCTAAGCTTAGCAGTAGCACCTTTTTAGAGAATAAATTGGCGTCCTGAATAATATTAGTGGTAAGACGGATATTGTCTGTAATTTGGCGAGAAGGGATAAATCCGGTCTGGTCTGGGGATATCAGAGTGGGGATAATTTTAGAAAGTCTATTTGCCAATAGGCGGCCAAATATTTTCAAATCATTATTAATAACCGAAATTGGTCTATAATTTTGGGGGAGGGAGTGGTCTTTGTTCGGTTTGGGGATCAAGGACATGTTCGCAAGAAGCATGTCCTCAGGGAAAGTGTGGCCTGTTAAAACATAATTAAACAATTTGGCCAAATAGGGAAGTAGTTGGGGTGAAAATTTTTTATAATATATAGAGGTAAAACCGTCTGGACCAGGGGCCCTAGAGGGTTTCAGTGATGAAATGATTGTCTGGAGTTCCTCCGTACTGCAAGGGGCATTCAAAGCCAGAGTTTGCTCCTCAGTCAGAGAGGGGAGGGGAAGACCCTCAAGCCAGTCCTTAACAGCTAGACCCGGCGTGGGGGTCGGGGCTGCCAACAAGTCCTGGTAAAATTTAGAAAACAGTCCCAAAACCTCTGCCGGATGAGATACCAATTCGCCCCCTGCGTTCCTGAGTTTGTAAGTGTGTGGCGGTCTCATAGTAGCATTCAACTTCCTGGCAAACATCGCAGAAGCCGAGTTACTGTGCAATAAAAATTTAGCCCTTGACCACCTCAACGCCTTCTCCGTCTGCCCAGAGAGAAGTGTGTCTAGTTCCGCTCTTTTAGTCAGGATCTGTGCGAATATGTCAGGGGAATGGGAGTGGCCATGAGTGTGATATAGAGTCGCTAATTCTTCAGTAAGTCTGGAGATGTCATGTAGTCTCTGTTTCTTCTGCGTGGCCGCTATAGAGATCAACCGACCCCTGAGGACCGCCTTATGAGCGGCCCAAAGGGTGGAGGGGGAGATGTCCTCAACGTCATTTAAAATAAAATATTCCTTAATGTGCTCTGCAATCTCCGCCACCAGGGCCGGATCCGAAAGCATAGAATCATTAACGCGCCACGAGGCCTGGGATGGGGCTATACCTATATGTGCTACCGAGAACGACACCGCCTGATGATCCGACCAGGGGCACGGGATAATACAAGCCTTAGATGAATTAGCTAATAGTACCGGAGTGCTAAATATATAGTCCAGTCTGGAGTAGCTGTCGTGAGGATGGGAATAAAACGTATAGTCTCTGGCACCCACATTATGGGCACGCCATGTGTCAAGTAGTTGATGGGAACCGAGCAGACGGACAAGGGATCTCGGGAAGGCATTAGCAGTACTCACCACACGGCTTCTATCCAGCTTAGAGTGTGCCACCAAGTTGAAGTCGCCACCTAATAATAGATGGGGGGAAAGGTATCTGTCCAAAATCTGGAAAAAAGAAATAAAAAAAGATGCCTGCGAGGTGTTAGGAGCATAAACATTAGCCAACGTAATCTCCTTACCATTCAACAAACCCTGCAGGATGATAAATCTACTATAGGGATCTTTATAGACGTGTTTAACCTCCAACCTAACTGAGTTTCTAATAAATATAGCCACCCCCTTAGATTTCGAGCTAAAAGTGGTGAAATAATGTTGCCTGTAATGTCGGTCAAAGAAACGGGGGTGATTAGTTTCAGAGAAATGTGTTTCTTGTAGAAACAGTATATCCCCCCCCATATGTCTATAATACCGAAATGCTTTCCTACGCTTGTGAGGGGCATTGAAGCCCTCTACATTATGGGAGATTATTTTAAGACCCATGACAGGAGGAAGGAGAACGCTATTAAGAGGCATAATAACAGTATACTATAGTACATTTCTGGATGGCAGGGCACCCAATACCATACTGAAGATAAATTCACATGTGGTAAAAGAAAAGACAATAAACTAAAAAAACATTTGAAAAGAAAAAAGAAAAACCAAACATTAGTGAAACACCATGGCTTCGGGGGTATACCGAAAACAAAACCAAACTTGTGGATACCCCTGACAAAAATAACATCAGTCATCAGTCAAGTGGACTCTAAAGTCCAATGCTCTATTCCGTAGGCACTATCAAGCTAAAATGCAGTGCGATTCCAGATCCCAGGATCCAAAATCCGGAGCCCGAATCTTGATGGCAATAAAGACCGGGGTCACCAGGCACTAAATAGAAAGAGCAGGGGGACACCTAAGCGCGAGCAGTGAGAGTAGTTCTGGTGAAAAAGGCGCCAACCATTCAACAGAAAAATAAAACAGTGGTGATCGAAGCATATATCAAAACGGGAATAAGAAGAAAAAGAAAACTAAAAATCTTCATGAAAACCGGGGAAAACCGGTAGCATAACCGGTAGCGCTACAAAAAATTCTCAGAAGAGGGAGCTCACTCATCCGGACGATCCTCAAAGGTGATCACATTTGCAAGTCTCGGAGCTCTTGACGCTGTCGTCTGCGGTCCCGCTGTGGAGACGGGGTAGCCCAAATGGGCGAAGGACGAGGGGTAGAAGGAAGCCTCTGAGGTTGCTCTGGAGCCAGCAGGCCGAGTTTGATAAGTAACTCCTTGCCGCCTTGCAAAGTGGTGACCGTATGGGTTGTTCCATTGTGAGGGACTTGCAATTTGAAAGGAAACCCCCAGCGGTACCTGATTCTCGCCGTTTGCAGAGCCACTGTGACCTCCTTAAGATTCCTCCTCTTTTCCAAAGTTGCTGGGGACAGGTCAGGGAAGATTTGAATTCTCACTCCATCTAGCTGAATATTAGGGGTATTGCGGGATGCACGCAGAATCTCCTCCTTGATGAGAAAGTCCTTAAGGCATAATACAATGTCTCTAGGCGGCTTATCCTCAGGGGGTTTGGGCCTCAAAGCCCTGTGAATCCTGTCACAGGCAAATGCGGTTTCCGGGGAGTCCGGTACAAGTGACATAAAAAGCCTCTTAATGGAAGGAAGCAGATCCGTTATCTGTTCCGGAACCCCTCTCACCCTGAGGTTGTTGCGCCTGTTTCTGTTGTCCAAATCTTCGAGATTGGCCTGCAGCTGAGTAACAGTGTCTGAGATGGAGTCATAATCTCTGCGTAGATCCGAATACGCAAGGTGCAGTTCATCATGTTTGGCTTCCAATAAATCCGTCCTCCCTCCCAGCGCTGCCAACTCCTGTGTCAGAGTATTAGTAGATTTATGAAGTTCCACTTGGAACTTATTAGCCAGCTTTTCGTACATGGCAGAGAGGCTAGCATCTAGCTCTGCCTTGGTGAGGTGTACAGCGTACTCACTGGATGGTGCGGTGGACGCCGGAGGGAGACTTGGGCCTGGCGTGACTGCCGAAGCCTGCGGAGGCTGGGCGCCATTTTGCGACATCCTGCTCTGTTCTCTCGTCCGGAGAAGGTAAGTAGTTAGGGACTTCTGAGTAGTTTTCCCACGGTGAGCTTTACGTGTCGGCATGCACCTCTGATTCCCCAAGGGGTGTAGGCTGTAACCGATCGAAAATGCAGGCTGAAATCCCCTCGGGGAGTGATAGATCTCTCACGGGTTCACGGAGCTCTCACTCCATGCGTCCTCTCCTCACCGCGCCGCGCATGCGCCCCCCTTCGCAACACACTTTCATACTACGGTTCCCAGCTGCATAATTCCCTTCCCCATTGAAACACTTACCCTTCTAACCCAAGACATACAGCTCTCTTCTTGGAAGAATAAGGGTATTTCACACATCACTGATCTATACGATGACAACTTCATTTACTCTTTCACCTCCTTGCAAAATAAATATTCGCTCCCCGGAATACTTTACTTATATTAGAATATCACACTGCCTAATTCAAACCCCCCTCCCTACGTCGTACTATACCTAAAGTGGCTTGGGCATACTTTTCTAAGGCTTCATCGTCTATTAAGGGCATTTCCCTATTCTATGTACTATTAGATGGTAAAGATACCTTCGAGAAATTACCCCCTCTGCTAAAGTGGGAAAAATAATTGGGTACCTCATTTTCCTCACAACAATGGCAGACTGCTTTGCGAGCCACTTTTCTGGCAACAAAATCTGCAAATTTATGGGACCTCACATACAAGATAAACCTTAGATGGTACATCACCCCAATGCAGATTCACAGATATAGTCCCACAACAGATCCTGCCTGCTGGAGACTATGTGGTCTCCCTGGCAACTTATATCACATTCTATGGTCTTGCCCGAAACGAACCCAGTTTTGGAAGGACCTCTTTCTAATCATATTAGCTCTCACTCAATTTGCCTCCCCACCTAATCCAGAACTGGCGCTCCTGAATATTGGAATTGAAAATTATCCACATCATCTCCAATACATTGTTACACACATATGTCTAGCAGCAAGACTGACCATTGCACATAATTGGAAATCCCCTGACCTCCCTTCACGCACTGAAGTCATACGAGCAACGCACTTGCATGGCATGTACGTACATATGTACGCCTCAGCAGAAGGACTATTGCTTAAATCAATCAATCGCTGGAAACCCTGGCTGGATTGGTACAATTTGACCATGCCTGTAGTCCCTTGAACATTCATTCCCCACCCCTCCCCCTCCTCTTAAATATATAATCTGTATGATAGACAATTGGTCATTATTAGTTCATATCATCCGGACATCTCTTCTCCGTCATTAACCCTTAGGTTTTACTGTTACTATTTCATGTTTTATTTCCATACGGTGAATTGCCTTTCTCTTCGTATCTATTGAATATGCTAGAGATGCTACAAGGTTTCGACATCATTGCTACCCTTCACACGGGAGTATTCCCTTGCTCCTCTGTACAGTGTGTTCCCATTTGGGGTACACGGAGCAAAGGGTTGACCTCCCTTAATATCTCAGTTCTGTCATGTTGATCCTACGATTTTAATGACATCGTACTCTGTTTATCACATGTTTTTTGGCAACTTGTACTATTTCTATCATATGTTGTATTGTTACGGATACTTTGCAAATGTAACTTTCTTATTCTGTAATTTGCATATTTCCGTCAAATTAAAATTATTGAAATAAAAAAAAAAGACGGACGGCAAAACAAATTATACAGGGGTGATAACCCTTCCCTATGTTTTCCAAAAAGCTTAAAAATAGATTTTTTGACTGGAGATACACTTTAAAAATGTACCAGTTCAAAATTACACACAGATTCTACTTAACACAACAAATCTACAGAGTCCCTGTCTTGTTTGCACCGCCTGTATACTGCTGTTCTGAGTATATAGGGCCTGGGGGCCTCACGTCTTTCCTTTTTTTAATATGGATACGGGGTTCCCCTTAATATCCGTACAAGACCCAAAGGGGCTGGTAATGGGCAGGGGGGGGGCTACCCATGCCATTTTTCTCAAAGATTTTCATCCATATTGCCGGAACCAGATATTACATTAAAAACGCAAGCAGTTTGAAATTACTTTTTTTCCGTTAAATGTCATTTTGTGCAGGGACTGTTCTAAACACGGGAAACACTTCACAGGCATACTATAGACACCCCCCAGGCATGATATTTAAAGGGACATTTCACTTTTTTTTCACTTTAATCGTCATTAAAATCAGTGCTCCCGCCAAAACGGCCATTTTTAAGAACATTTTAGGCATTGACCCATGTCCCCTGGGGCAGGAGCCAGGTCCCCAGACCCTTTTTAGGACAGTATCTTGCATATTAACCATTAAAATTAGCACTTTTTATTTCGAACGTTCGAGTCCCATAGACTTCAATGGGGTTCTAACGTTCGTACAAATTTGCGGTCCCTTCGAAAGTTCTGGTGCGAACCGAACCGGGGGGTGTTCGGCTCATCCCTACTGTAGTTATACTTCAGTTTCATTACCCACCTAACTACTATTTCTGTACCTCAAACATTGGAAATTTGCATCCGGGGATTATTAGACACCCTGGCTCTTTCTAGAACTGTCCACACATTCTTGGGCTTGTTCCTTTTCTATACACGGAAACTGATTATACTCAGGTGGATGACCTCCTCCGTCCCCACTCTGAGTGCTTGGAAATCACTAGTCAACCCAGTCATTCCCTTATAAAAAGAGACTTATTTCAGCAGAGGGTGTTCTCAAAAATGTAATAAGGTTTAGAACATCTGGTTGGAGTCCGATGCTATAGTCATAGAGCAGGACAATCCTGGGTCTAATCCCACTTGCTGTTTCCCTCATCTAACATATTAGTTGTTACACACTACCTAGAGAGTCTGACGTTATACGTGTATAGATCATAGCTATCTGGTGATAACTTCTAGTTGCCATTAATGGATCTCTGTTGCCCTTCTGGTTGACTGTGCCTCCCGTATACAGGAATCATTCACAATTTCTACATCTTAAGCAGAAAACTATGGGAATGTTAATTTTAGGTTGGTAATATGTATGTGTTTGTATGTTTTTTTTGAGCCGGGGTATGTCCAGAGGCTCTGTTTTGTACTATTACATATAAAATAGTAATAAAAAGAATTTGCAAAAAAAACTTCCCTACTATCCACTCTGCGGTACTAAATCATCTGATTACTCCTTTCAGTGGAGAAGAAGTCAGAACAGTAACAACATCCCTAGCGCTGAATAAATCACCTGTGGATGGAATTTCTGCAGAATACTTTAAAACATTCCAAGATGCTATTTGCCCTCATTTATTGATGGTTTGTAATGGATCGGCATGCTTTGGTTTCTTCCCTGAAATGCTTCAAGTGATAATCATAACGTTACCCAAAAAGATGCCTCTACACCACAAAATGTGAAACCAATTTCCCTACTAAATATTGATATCAAGCTTTACGCTAAAGCCCCCGCCAATCATCTAGCAGACGTTACCCCTTCCTGAATAGCTCCTGACTAAGTGGGTTTCCATGAAAGGGAGACTCCTGATGGAACTGGTCGGATGTTAAATTTGCTTAGCATTGTAGGGGTCACAGGATCCCTGCTGCATCTCTGGCTTTAGTTGTTGAAAAAGCAGTCGACAGAGTGCATTGGGGATACCTACGATTGACTCTGAGCAAATTTGGTTTTACATGTCCTATACATTTAGCTTTTTATGGCCTTATATACTTTTTTTTTTTTTTTTCACAATCAAAAAGGTTTTTATTGAAAAAGTATGCAGGTTTACAATTAGCATGAAATTATAGATGTTGTCAACAATGGTATGTATACAAGCATTGATACAATTAGGTAGCATGTATGTTGTAACCATTTATCTCAATTGGAACAGAAGATAAAACCAAATCATATAGATAAAATAGAAGCTAGTGATACCATAGGATAGGATATGTATTTGGGGAAGGGTGGAAGAGGGTGCAGGGTAAAGGGAATTGGGGGCCAATGGGGGATGCCATCGCACTAGGGTTCAATTCTTTAGGTTAGGTGTGTGTCTAATAGGAGTATATATAACTCAATCAGTTTGTTTTCTCCTTTCTATTTCCTTTTCCTTCATAGAGAAATGGGGAAGGGAGATTCAACCAGTAAGTAATTGGTAATCGGAAGAGAGGGTAAAAGCCAGCCAAGGCTGCCAGGTTTTGTTAAAGGGTGTGCTGTTCTCTTTTTTCATTGCCACTATTTCCTCCATCTTGAAAATGTATTGCACTCTGTTTAACCAGTCCTTGACTCCTGGGACTGTGGTGGATTTCCAATAGATAGGTATGAGTGTTTTCGCAGCAACGAGTAGGTGTCTAGAGAGAGATTTTTTGTACCGACTTAGGGTAGTTGGGGCTAAATTGATCAGGCATGTGGCTGCGTTCAATTCGAGATTAGTTTCCGTTATATGTTTTATCCATGTCTTAATTTCATCCCAGTAGGTGCTGATGAGGGGACATTCCCACCAAATATGTATAAATGAGCCTATAAAAGTTTTGCATCTCCAACATTTATCCGAGGTAGGGCGGGACCATCTCCCAGCATTCTGTGGTGTCATATACCATTGGGTGAGGACCTTATAGGAAATCTCTTGGTATTTGGTGCTTAACGAGCATTTGTGTGTCAAAGTACACACCTTTTCCCATTCTTTTTCAGAGATTTTCATTTTAAGGTCATGTTCCCACTTCTTTTTGTGTTTATTGTTATCCGCATGTGGCGTGCAAATTAGCCATGAGTAGGCAAGGGACGTGGTGTGGGCTACTGGTGATCTTTTTAAGCATATGGATTCCAGTTGCGTCAACGGGAGTTTAAATTTGGATTTGTGCTTACTGTTTACCACAAAGTCCCGTAGTTGCATATAAAACCAAATGCCAGAAAATGTCCCGCCCACCTCGGAGCTAAGTGCGTCAAATGTTTTAATTTTCGAGTTTGTCATGCAGTGGTGAATGAGAAGGTCATATGGCAGTTTGTGATGCATACCCGGCGTGAAATCAGGGTTATTGGCAAGCGGTGTCAGTGGGCCCGGGATGGAAGCTATTTTGTATAGACTCGCTATTTTGTGCCAAATATTGATTGTGTTTTCGATCAGTGGGTGTCCTATCTGCTTGTCTTTTTTGGAGTGCATGGACCATGGGTAGTATAGCGTTTTATTTAAGGTTAGGTTGCTTTCTAATTGGACCCAATCTTTATTGTGGCCATGGCAGTGCCAGTCTATGAGTCTGGTGATATGTGCAGCCTGAAAATATTTCTTAAAATCAGGAAGACCCATACCCCCCTTACTTTTGGGAAGCGTTAGTAAAGTGAAATTGATTCTGGGTTTTCTGTTTGCCCAGAGGAAGCTTCTCTGCGCTTTAAGAAGAGTGCTAAAAAAGGTTTCCGGAATTTTTATGGGTAGAGCATTGAATAGGTACAGTAGTCTAGGCAGTATTGTCATCTTCAAAATAGACGCCCTGCCAAACCATGAGAATTTTTTCGGTTGCCACCTCAGCAGGTCTTTCGTTATTGTGGACAATAGAGGCTTAAAGTTGGAGTTGTATAAAGCATCGATGTTGCTAGTTAAGTTTATTCCTAAGTATTTGAGTGTGGTCTGTTCCCATTTATAAGGGTAGTTGTCTTTCAGTCTCTTAAGTTGATCAGATGGGAGGGTAAGGTTGAGTGCTTCAGATTTTGATTGATTCACTTTAAAATTAGAAATAAACCCAAAGGTTTGAAACACTTTTTGAAGGTTTGGTAAGGATATATGTGGGTTGGTGATGAAGAGTAAAAGGTCATCCGCATATGCGGCTATTTTGTATTCACGATCTTTTACTATGAAGCCCTGAATATCTCTGTGTAAATTGATTGTTCTTATTAGGGGTTCTAAGGTGAGGATGAAGAGGAGTGGTGACAGAGGACATCCTTGGCGTGTTCCATTGTGGATCGAGATGGGGTCAGAGAGTATATTATTTACTTTAATTTGGGCCTGGGGGTTTCGATAGAGTGCCGAGATCCATGATAGCATGTTTTCCCTTAATCCAATATGGGTACAGGTGTCCATCATGTAATCCCAGGAGACCCTATCGAAAGCCTTTTCTGCGTCAGTGGAAAGCAATATTCCAGCTGTTTTAGAGGTTTGAGCAAAGTGGATCAGATTCAATGCCTTAGTAGTGTTGTCACGAGCTTCCCTACCTGGCATGAAACCCACTTGTTCCGGGCCTATGATCTTTGCCAGAAGGGGTTTTAATCTATTGGCAAGTATTTTGGCCAGGATCTTGAGGTCAACATTTAGGAGTGAAATGGGTCTGAAGTTTGCGCAGTCAGCATGGTCCTTGTTAGGTTTGGGGATCACAGCTATGTGTGCCATTAGGAATGAATTGGAGTTGTTTCTGTGTTTTGCTAGAAAGTTAAAAGCAGACTGGAGAGGTTTCAAGAGGGAGATTGTGTAAGTCTTATAGTACTGTGATGTAAAGCCATCAGGGCCAGGGCTCTTTCCTGTTTTTAAATCTGATATTGCGTCTGAGATTTCTGATATAGTTATAGGGTCATCCAGTCTGTGTGCGTCCTCACTTGCCAGGGAGGGTAGATTGCTATTTCCCAAAAAGTCTTTGATTGCTTCTTGTTTTGAGTGAGTTATGTGGGATGGTTTGTGTTGGGCCGGCAGATCATATAGTTTGGCATAATAATTGTGAAACAGGTCTGCCATTTCTTTAGACTTATATTTCAGAGTCCCCTCTTTGTCCCTTATGGCGTGTATATGACTTGATAGTGTTGTTTCTTTCAGGGCCTTAGCTAGTTGTTTCCCACTCTTGTCTCCTTGCTCGTAGAAAATATTTTTTTTGAAAAACAGGGATCTTTTAATTTTGAGATCTAGTATAAGGCGTAGTGCCTTTCTGCATTCGGTCAGTTGCTCTTCTACCCGGAGAGAGTGAGATTGTTTATGTTGCAATTCCAAGTTAGCAATTTGCTGGGATAGTTTTGTAATTTCTCCCTCTCTTTCCCTTTTCTTTTTGGCGCCCCACCTTATCAGTTCACCCCTCACCACTGATTTGTGGGCTTCCCAGTTGTTTAGCGGGTTTGTATCATTGTCAGTGTTGTTGTGGAAGTATGCACTAATCGTGTTGTGGATGTCGTCTTTCACTATTTGGTCAGTGAGGAGTGTAGGGTTGAGTCTCCAATTAAACGCAGGTTTGCTGTGTGCACCCAGTTCTATTGAGATAGCTGTGGGTGCATGGTCAGAGAGGGCAATAATGCCTATCTTGGCTGCAAGTAAATTGCCTAGGTCCCTTTGTGAAACGAAGATCATGTCAATTCTTGAGTACCGTTTGTGAGGTGCGGAAAAAAAGGTAAAGTCCTTCTCTGATGGATGGACGGATCTCCATGCATCAACCAGAGTCAGAGACTGCAATAGTGATTTCATTCGTTTGAGAAGCCTGTAACTGACGTGGGTGTGTCCAGTAGAGGTATCCCTGAGGGGGGAAAGAGGAATGTTAAAGTCCCCTCCCAGAAGAACACACCCCTCTGCAAACCATTTAAGTTCTTCAATTATTTTGCTACAGAATGGCACATGGGATGTATTCGGGAAGTACACGTTAGCAAGTGTTATAGGGGATCCCTCCCATGTGCCCTTCAGAAACAAATATCTTCCCTCAGGGTCAGTAAGTTGGTGCTTCAGGTCAAAGGGCGCATCTTTGTTCAAAAGGATGGACACTCCCTTTGTTTTAGCATGGGGGTTGGTAGAGTGGTAGACTTTTGTGTATACGTTGTCAGTGAGTTTAGGAATACTCTTATCTTTGAAGTGGGTCTCTTGTAGGAATACCACTAAGGGGCGTACTTTTTTAAGTTCTCTAAACAATTTAGACCGTTTTTCAGGAGTATTCAGACCATTTACATTGTGTGAGATAAGGGTCGGTGTTTTCCCTAAGAAAGCATATGCCATCCTGTCTTTTAATCTAGGATGGGCAGGTTCTGGAGAAACTGCGTGTGTGAACGGTGTTCACAAGAGATGTTAGTGACACAGAGTGTGTTAGGATACGATGCTTTGGGTTTGAGAAGGAAATTGCGAGCGTGCGTGGGGGTAAGAGAGGGAGGGGGGGTGGGAGTGGGGAGGAGGGGGCGTTAGGTTAGGGGGTAAGGAGGAAAAAAAAGACGTAAGTGGTTAGGGTATAAGAAGAGGAGTACCCACCAGCCACCAGTTGGTGGTGGGTCAGTTTGGGAAATAACTAACGTGCGTATGTGTTAGTACTTTCCCTTTGGGGGAGAGTGGGAGGTGATCAACAAACAGTCTAGCAACGACTGTTTCTTTGGACTGTGCTATGACAGTGATGAAGGTGACCAGTGGATGGGACCTGTACAGCTTTCGGTTCTAAGCCTCATCGAGAGGTTATCTGTAGGTAAGGTATCTGAGACCATCTATTAGCAACTATTATAAGCTACAGTAGACTTGAGTAGTGGGGGGAGAGAGGGGAAGGGGATGTGCGAGTTACCATTAACCAGTTCACAGAAGAGATTAACATTATAAACACAGAATAAACCATTCAAAAGAAACTATGGCCTGGGCGCCAGGCTGTATAACAAATACTAGCTTAACAAAAACTTATAAACTTTTAACCCATATCCTGAGCATTTGACTTTCACCTTTCTGTATTGCATACTGAGTACTAGATGCCTCCGTGTACCCTGTGGGCATTTTTATCCCTATGCAAGGACAGTGAGTTTCCCAGCTCAAGTAGGAGAGCCACAAGATCATTGTTAGGTGTGTCTATTTCCACAGTAAGGCACAGTGTGGTGTCCTTCCCATATAAGGTCCAGCCCGTTCTCACAGTCCCAAAGCAAGGTAAGTCTAAGCAGGTTAGGGAGGAGGAACTTCGCTGATGGTTGCCTGGGTTATGCATGAAGAAGGTGCAGTCAAGATATATTAAAATAGTGCCCGTAGGGTCAACCAGTCGCTGCTCCCTGCCATAAGTCGCTAGGATATGCCTTCCCCCTTGTTATGTTGGGAGGGGAGTACATATAAAGTGGTGACTCGTGCAATGCTACTCACGGTTCTGCAGTCAAAAGAGAGACACCATCTCAGAGGACATGGGGGAAAGTCACACTTGCAAGTGGCGACATGTAAGACGCTTAACTCTTTTGCCGTTTTCAGAACCTAAATGTAAGATAAAAGTTAAAGCATAATAAGATAGAAGTGAACAGCGTTGTCGTAGGGTATTAAAGTCTCTCCGCTGAATGTGTAGATCAAGCAATGGTTAGGGAAGAGAAAAAAAAAAAGGGGGGGGGAAAGGGGGCCCCAGATAGGCAGGTCATGTCATTTGCCGGTGTGAATTTCAGAGAGCAGCAGTGGCTTGTGAACTTTGAGCTCTTAGGGTTGTTGGCTCCCCTGTTGCGAAAAAATAGTCACAGCCGCCGGATGGGATAATGGGTGAGTCGCTCAAAAAATGGAACAAAACAAGGTGGGTTGCGCCATGTCAAAGTTCCATACCAGGAAACTGGATAGTAACTTGCTTCAAGCCAAGATGTGTATCGTGGAAATTGTAGCCACTTCAGTAGCCTCTTGGGTCCCTTGCCCTCGGGCTCCTGGCACTTTTAGAGGATGCTGGGGATTCAAAGTTGTGTCTGTCAGTGCTTCTGCGGTGCTTGCCTAGCTGATAAGGCGATTGCGCGTGAGGAGGTCCCTCCGTGAATTGTGGATTGTTGATTGCCGGTGGTGTGAGGAATTCAGCATACCAGTCCGGGAGTTCCATCGGTGTAATTTGTAGCTCCTCACAGAATTTTTTGAGGTCATCAGGGACTTTTAGCATATGTTGTTTCCCCAGGAAGTTTGCTTGTAGTGCGAATGGGAATTTCCATCTGTAGTTGATTCCTTTTTGCTTCAGTACTTCTAAAAGTGGACGTAGAGCTCTTCTATTTTTAAGTGTGATGGGTGAAAGGTCTTGGAAAAGTTGAATCGTGGCTTCTTCATGCACTATCCTTTCCTTCATCCGTGCTTTTTGGAGAATGTCTTCTTTCAAGCTGAAGTTAGTTAGACAGCAGATGATGTCCCTTGGGGGGATTCCGTCCTGCGCTCTGGGTCTGAGAGCCCTGTGTGCCCTGTCAAATTCGATGGGGGATTGTTCTGGCCGTTCGATTAGAGTATTGAAGATAGCGGTTAGGGCTGGTCTAATTTGGTCTGGGGATACCGTTTCAGGCACTCCTCTGATCCTGATATTGTTCCGTCTACCACGGTTGTCCAGGTCTTCAATCTGCCTGTTCATATCGATCAAATGTTGGGAGTGCGAACTTGTGATATCGTCCAGTCTGACCAGTGCTCTGTCCCTCCTTTTCCCAGCTCTGTCTGAGATTGCCATTTGCTCAGTTAGTCTCATTAGCTCGGTTTTGATATCTGTGATTGCTGCAGCAAAAGAGCTTTTGATATCAGCGGCGATGTCCGCCATAGCTGCGTAAGTAAGAGGTTGGTCGTTTCTACCGCTCCCTGCGGCTGAGTCTTCAGATGCTGGTAGGGAGACTTCGTCATCTTCCATATCTTCGACAATACTGTTTCTCTGTGACAGTGCCATTTTGGAGCTTTTACTCCCTCCACAATATTTAAACTTGCTGAGGTTTGCTGGCGAGCTCTTTTTTTTCTTCTGGGGCGTTCCCAGAGAACGGAGAGTATGGCTGTGTGTGCTTCGCCTTGATTGCGTGGACATATTCGGCTATCAGGTCTGTTTTCAGTGCACAGGCCCCTCTGGTCACCAGGATTTTTCTACATTACAGGCATGTGTGTTGCTCACCAGGCCACTGCCCCTGTGATAGAGTTTGCCAGTTCTTGGGTAGGAGAACTGTATTACTAGTGGGGTATGCACCAGTGCTGGGGTTATGCTAGGGTAGGGTTAGGTGGTTATAGTCCAAACAGAGTTAGTGTTAGGTGGGGAGACTCAGGGTGTGCTTGGAGTAGCAAGATGGCCGTCGTCTCCAGTGAGTAGGCCGGAGCCTCAGGCTTTCCTTACTCTGGTGGCCATGTAGCTGTGTTCCGCTTGATTCAATTCCTATGCCCCCAGTATCTGTTCTCCCCAGAACAGTATAGATTATATGTGCCCACTAAGTCCGCCTCAAGGGGGGGGGGGGGGGGGCCGCGTTTATACTCACTGCGGCCTGGTGATGATGTAGGCCTGTTCCAGGGCCTGGATGGCTGCTCCGGGAGTCCGCTGGACGCTGTGCCCTGTCGTTCCGGCCGCAATGTCTCCGGGTGAGCGGCGGTGCTTGCTTGCCCGCCGAGCGCGCTCCCTCTTTACTATAGTGGCGCTGCGGCAGAGGCTGACGTGGGCCGGTGACCTCGTAGGCCGCAATATGGCGCCGGGTGCTCCGCGATGCGGCCTGTGTGGGTATGCCGTTACGGGTAGATATGTCCCGTCAGATGGCCTCCAGGGGACAGTTCCGTGGTCCCCGGGCTCAACACAAGTCCGGTGTCTTAGTATTCCCGATTTTAAGGGGTGGATGGCGTTGGATGGCGGTGGATTTCACCCGTCCCGTTCGGAGCTCGTTCACCACACGTCCTTCTCGCTCCTCGTCCGGACACGCCCCCTCTATATACTAACCCATCAGCAAGTATGTTTACTTCCTCAGTCCTTTTAGACTCCTTTGATTTAACCAACAGGATCTCGTCAAGGGTGCCCTCTTTCCCCCATAATTTTCTCACTGGTGATGGAGCCATTTGGGGAAGCTATCAGATCCTCCATTGAAATTTCAGGTATTAATCACATAAATCTGGGCTTTTTTGCGGATGATGTGATACTTACCCTCACCGATGTAGAGTTAGCCCAATTCTGAAGTTAATGAAGTGGTCTGGTATGGATACTTAGGGGGAACCCCAAGTCAATTTTTTTTTCATTTGACGTGGGGTTCCCCTTAATATCCATACCAGACCTGAAGGGCCTTGTAATTGAATTTGGGGTCACCCCACGCTTTTTTTTATCAATGACTTTCAATGAATGTTCTCTGTATTACGGGAGCCCACAATTCATTATAGTGATTTTAAATTACTTTTTTTTCCTACAGAAATGACACTTTTTGCAGGGACAATTCTAAGGGAAACATGCGCCCCTTCACAGGTATACTATAGGCACCCCCCAGGTACGAAATTTAAAGGAATATTACACTTTTATTGTTTCACTTTAATCATTATTAAAATCACTGCTCCTGAAAAAACGGTTGTTTTAAAAACTTTTTTTTGCATTGATCCATGTCCCCTGGGGCAGGACCCAGGTCCCCAAACACTTTTTAGGACAGTAACTTGCATATTAGCCTTTAAAATTAGCACTTTAGATTTCTCCCATAGACTTGTACAGGGTGTTTTGGCTTTTCGAATTTGCCCTCATTGTTCACTGTTCGCTGAACAGGCAATGACATGAGTTCGACTTGAACTCAAAGCTCATCCCTACCCATTTGTTAACGAGCCTCAATACTGCCCTTGAACAATTTATTTGGCAAAAACAGGAAGCGAGAGTGTCCTTTACCATCCTTACTAAACACAAATTCCTAGGGGGCATGGAACTGCCAGTGGTACACAACTATTACAGGGCTTCACTGCTCAATTGAAGGCTTGGTTCACGTCCTCCACTGACAAGCAGTGGGTGCTTCTAGAATGAGATATGGTTTCTGGTAGGGACCTTAAAGCCCTTTTAATGGTAGCAGCTACTCAACACCCACTACAAGTCCTGAATCTCCCTTCCATTTTGGCCTCTAACAGTTTGGAAAAACAAAAAATTTCAATTAATATTTCCATTGACGATTTACCACTGGAAGTTTATGAATTTCTATATTGTTATAAAAGAAAAACAAAATGAAAGAAAAAGAACAGAAAAAAGGGGGCAGGTGCTTATCTGGCTGTAGATTCTAATACAACTTTTATATTACATTATTACACTACAAAGAGTATTCCTTTCCCTTCATCATCTAATTATCTAATGTACTTCTTTACGTAAATATTTATAATAAAACTTTTATATATCTAAAACAATATTACTATATAAGGATGTAGTTTTAAACTCATACCAGCATGTCCATATTTTTAAATATTGCTCCGTAGCATCTTTAGCCATGTATATTAACCCTTCTAAAAAAACATATATCATCCACCTTTTGTAACCATTGTACTACCGTGGGTACATCGCCAGGGGCGTTGCTAGGTGGCAAAAGGACCAGGGTCTTCAGCCCAGAGTCCAAGCCGGAAACGGGGGGCGGGGGGGAGGTGTTGTACGCGATGCAGGTTTTTTTTGGCTGGGCCGTGACACTGACGGTAGTGACTTACATACACTAACCTACCTACACTGATGGCAGTGAACTATCTACCTGACCTACCTACACTGATGATAGTGACCTACCTACACTCACCTGCCTGACCTACATACACTGGACATATACATACACTAACGGTATTGAACTACCTACAATGACTTGCCTGAACTACCTACACTTACCTACCTACACTGACTGACCTAACATACACTGACATTTACATACACTGACCTACCTACACTGACATTAAAACACACTGACATTCACATACACTGAGATACCTACACTGACATTTACATACACTGACCTACCTACATACACTGACATTTACATACACGGACCTACCTACCTACACTGACATTTACATAGACTGACCTACCTACCTACACTGACATTTACATACACTGACCTACCTACACTGACATTTACATACACTGACCTACCTACCTACACTGACATTTACATACACTGACCTACCTACCTACACTGACATTTACATGCACTGGCCTACCTACCTACACTGACATTTACATACACTGACCTACCTACACTGACATTTACATACACTGACCTACCTACCTAAACTGACATTTACATACACCGACCTACCTACCTACACTGACATTTACATACACTGACCTACCTACACTGACATTTACATACACTGACCTACCTACCTACACAGACATTTACATACATTGACCTACCTACCTACACTGACATTTACATACACTGACCTACCTACACTGACATTTACATACACTGACCTACCTACACTGACATTTACATACACTGACCTACGTACACTGACATTTACATACATTGACCTACCTACACTGACATTAACACACACTGACCTACCTACACTGACATTTACATACACTGAGCCGTAGTGTCACAGCAGCCAGGCAGCCAGTCCTCAGAGGAGGAGCCAAGGAGGAGAGGAGAGCGGCTCGCCCAAGCGCCAAACGGGCATGTGGCGTGGCAGCCTCTTTGTAATTCCCGCCTTCTGGAGCCAACAGCGCCTATGATGGACGTCACACGTCCCACGGTCCCGGCATTGGACCAGTGGGACATCCATCATAGATGTGCAGGCTCCAGAAGGTGGGACCTGCTCTGGCACTCGGACACACTCGGCCATGCTCGGCCACACTCGGCGGGTGCTCGGGATCAGATTGGTCCCGATGCTCTCGCCTACCCTGCAGAGCTGACACTCGGGGCTATAGGGGGACACATTCGGGGCTTCAGCCCCCCCAGCCACCCCCTCCCGACGCCCCTGTACATCGTGTTGTATCCAATATACAGGAATCAGAGATTTTGCACCATTCAATTAATGTGGAGTAATTGACCTCCTGTATTGGCCTATTGATATTGCTGAACAGTGAAATAACATGGACCAAGGTTCAAGTTTTATCTCATCTTTTTGTATTATAGAAACTATAACAGCAACTGCTTTCCAATATCTCTGAAGTCCACCAAATATGACCATGTGTCCCGATACCGCCACATTCCCTTCAACACAAAGGTGATGTCGAGGAGGACATTGCGTGTATTTTTTTTGGAGTGTAAGGCCGCGTACACACGGGCGGACTGTTCGCCCAACTTTGTTCGTCAAACAGTTTCGGCAAACAGTCCGCTCAAAATTAGCATGGACGGACATGGCCACACACGGCACTTTTTGAGCGGACTGTTTCAGCGAACTGTTTGCCAAACAGTTCGCTCAACTTTTGAAATGAACGGACTCGCCCACGTAAGGCGGAGGCAAATCCGCCCATTTTGAGCGCGTGTACAGGTAGGCGGGGCCCGCGAAGGAGACGTCGCGGGCTCCGCCGCCTGGAATGGACTTAAAGGGGAACCCCAACGCCGAAAAAAATCGGCGTGGGGTCCCCCCAAAGTCCACAACAGACCCTTGTCCGAGCACGCTACCCGGCCGGCCAGGAAAGTGGGGCGAGCGAGCGCGCCCCCCCTCCTGAGCCGTACCAGGCCGCGTGCCCTCAACATGGGGGGGTGCCTTGGGGAAGGGGGGGCCGTGCGGCCCCCCCACCCCAAAGCACCTTGTCCCCATGTTGATGAGGACAAGGGCCTCTTCCCGACAACCCTGGCCGTTGGTTGTCGGGGTCTGCGGGCGGGGGGCTTATCGGAATCCGGGAGCCCCCTTTAAGAAGGGGGCCCCCGGATACCGGCCCCCCACCCTATGTGAATGAGTATGGGGTACAATGTACCCCTACCCATTCACCTGTAAAATAAAAGTACCCAAAAAAAAAAACACAACACACGAGAAAAAATATTTTATTGCACAGCTCCGGGGGTCTTCCGTCTTCGGGGGTCTTCTCGCCGGACTCCTCCGCTATCTTCGTGTAGCTCTTTTGCTAGCGGAGGAGTCCGGCTTTCTTCCTCCCCGCCGCCGGCCTCTTCTCCCGACTTCGGGGGTCTTGTCCCCCTCTTCGGTTCTTCTGCCGGGCCACCGCGCCTTCTTGTAGCTCTTTTGCAGGCGGTGGCCCGGTCTTCTGTCGCCGCTGCCTTCCGTTCTTCTGTCGCCGCCTGCGGTCACAATGGGGCGGGGTCACATGGTATATGTCACATGGGTTGGTCACATGGTGACCCCGCCCCCTTACGATGTCATAGTCCCCATATGACATCAACCCATGTGACCAACCCATGTGACATATACCATGTGACCCCGCCCCATTGTCACTATATAAGTGACCGCACAGCGCGGCTCTGGCATCCCGGCCGGAGAGAGCGACGTGTCAACATCTCCTGGAGAAGAAGAAGAAGAACAAGAAGAAGAAGAAGAACGGAAGGCGGCGACGGCGACAGCGACAGCGGCGACAGAAGACCGGGCCACCGCCTGTAAAAGAGCTACAAGAAGGCGCGGTGGCCCGGCAGAAGAACCGAAGGCGGCGACAGAAGAACGGAAGGCAGCGGCGACAGAAGACCGGGCCACCGCCTGCAAAAGAGCTACAAGAAGGCGCGGTGGCCCGGCAGAAGAACCGAAGAGGGGGACAAGACCCCCGAAGTCGGGAGAAGAGGCCGGCGGCGGGGAGGAAGAAAGCCGGACTCCTCCGCTAGCAAAAGAGCTACACGAAGATAGCGGAGGAGTCCGGCGAGAAGACCCCCGAAGACGGAAGACCCCCGGAGCTGTGCAATAAAATATTTTTTCCCTGTGTTGTGTTTTTTTTTGTACTTTATTTCACAGGTGAATGGGTAGGGGTACATTGTACCCCATACTCATTCACATAGGGTGGGGGGCCGGTATCCGGGGGCCCCCTTCTTAAAGGGGGCTCCCGGATTCCGATAAGCCCCCCGCCCGCAGACCCCGACAACCAACGGCCAGGGTTGTCGGGAAGAGGCCCTTGTCCTCATCAACATGGGGACAAGGTGCTTTGGGGTGGGGGGGCCGCGCGGCCCCCCCTTCCCCAAGGCACCCCTCATGTTGAGGGCACGCGGCCTCGTACGACTCAGGAGGGGGGGCGCGCTCGCTCGCCCCCCTTTCCTGGCCGGCCGGGTAGCGTGCTCGGACAAGGGTCTGTTGTGGACTTTGGGGGAACCCCCACGCCGATTTTTTTCGGCGTTGGGGTTCCCCTTTAAGCCCATTCCAGGCGGCGGAGCCCGCGACGTCTCCGTCGCGGGCCCCGCCTACCTTCACACGCGCTCGAAATGAGCAGACTTTCCTCCGAGCGGGAACAGTTTGCTCATTTCGAAAGTAGCCTACACACGGGCGGACTGTTCGCTCAAACACAGTTTCAGCGGACAGTTTTTTGGAATTTCCGAAAGACTTTGTCCGTCAAACTGTCCGCTGAAACTGTCCGCTGAAAGCCCACACACGAGCGGACTGTCCGCCCAAACACTGTTCAGCGGACAAGGTTGGGCGAACAGTCCGCCCGTGTGTACGCGGCCTAATACCAACTAATTAAACTATAATTTACTTCTTCAATTTTAGATTAAATAGAGGAGGCATGGGCTAACTGCATAATCTTATCTTTTTGTCCATCAAAGATATTAGATTGTAAATCTTTTTCCAAACTAGCTATATAACCAGGATAAAGAGGACCATTGAAAGATAATAAAGCTCTATAGAATAAGAACATACAGTGCGGGAGATGTATCTTGGACCCCATAATCGCTTCAACATGGTTCAATTCAAACAATGATTGAAGCGGATGTGGTAATTTATGTACAAAATTGGATAGTTGTGTATATCGCCATATATTCATCGAATTAAGCTCCATGTTTCCACAAATAGACTGTAACAATTTTAACTTATTATTCTCAAGAGTTTGATGTAGCTGAGGCTGGTAATCTCTGAACCAACGTCTAAACCCTCTATCCATCAGACCTGGCAAAAAAAAGTATGTCCAAATAGAGGCGTTAATGGGGAATTATACTTCCAAGATAATGAGAATGTAATAGGTCCCATATGGATAGAGTGGATATGGTCAAAGGGGATGTTGAAGATACGAGCCTTCTGAATGAGCATGGGAGCCACATTACCATGGACAGATCTTTATCTGCCAAGGCGGTTTCCACTTACAACCAATGTTTAGCATTACTAGATAGTTTCCATTCAGCAATATGCTTTAAGATTATCGCATAATAATATAATTTAAGGTTTGGAAGTGCCAACCCTCCCATTCATTTTGTTATATATAAGACATCTCGAGAGATTCTCGTGCGTCTTCCCTTCCATATATAGTGTGAAATAAGAGCCTTTAGGTTAGAGAAAAAACCTATAGGAACAACATCTGAATCATTTGAAAGAGAAACAAGATGCGAGGTAGTATGTTTATCTTTCCATGAGTTCCACACATTTTTTCATTTATTAAAAGTTAGCAGCTACAAAAAAGTGTAGCTACTGACTTTTAATAAACAGACACTCACCTGTCCCACGGTCCAGCGATGCGGCCGCCTGGAGCCTTGCTCCTCTCCCCCTCCTCTCCACCAGCGCAGTCATAGCCACTGTGGGCAACCAGCCGTGACAGCTTTCGGCTTCATAGCCGAGCGTGCACTGCGCATTTGCGAGTCACGCTGTGCTCTGCTAGTGGCCAGGCAATTTTCTGGGACCTGTGACGAGTCCCAGAAGATTGCTGGCAGGGAAGGACTGCCTAGGGGGAGAGGAGGAGTCGTGCAGGCGGCCAAGAGCAGGAAGAAGGAAGTGGGACAGGAAGTCCCACTCTAAACTAAGTACCCATCCCCCCCCCCCAAAAAAATGGCATGCCAAATGTGGCATGTCAGGGGGTGAGGAGTGCTTACAGTGTAAGTTCCACTTTTGGGTGGAACTCAGCTTTAAGCTTCAATGTCTCAGTTGATGGGATAATAATATAAAAAATTTCAGATTTAGACATATTCATTTTATAGTTGGATATAGCTTGAAAAGTATGTAAGGAAGTCATAGGATTTGTAAAGAAATTCTAGATTGCTGAACATAAAATAATATATCATCAGCATAAGAAGCTAGTTTATGTTCCTTCTCTCGCACCTTTATTCCATGTATTTCAGAATTAAGCCTGATCATTTGGAGAAAGGGTTCCGGGTACAAAACAAATAATAACGGAGACAAGGGGCATTATAGGCATGCGCATGGGGTGTGCCGGATGTGCTTGGGCACACCCTAATGCCCAGGTACACCCCAGGGCTTTTTTTCTGGCAGGATCTCCATTCTGGCACCTCTGCTTATGGACAATGGGAATGCTGTGACTATGCGAGTGGGACTGTTTTTATTTGGCTGTATAACTCCTGGAGTGCAGACACTGAATGCGGAGTAAACAGGCAAGCTGACGCATTTTCTGATGCTGCTTCTATGGTTCTGGCTACCGCATCCCTGACAGCTGAATATAACTCCACCGCCTGCTGTCAGGGATGCTACAGCCACAACTATAGAAGTAGCATCGGGGCTGGATTAACCCCACTGTTTTTAAACAAGACCTGCCCGCTACCACCACGGGGCTTCCAGTCCACCACTGCCCTTTGTCCGAGAAAAGTATTTGCCAGGACCGTCCCAGGCAGAGGAGGAGGAGGTAGCTTTTTCCTCCCTGCTCCACCTCCGAGTGCCCCGCCTCCCAGCTTCCACCCTGCAGTGCCGACAACACAACAGCCTGAGGTGAGGAGGATGCGGCGGGACTCAGAAAAATGTCACTGGCAAGGGGGAGTTGGGGGCACAGACTTTTTAGCAGTGTGTGTGTGCGTTAGACATGTGCAGAGTAAAATATTTTGTTTCGGAATTTTGTTTTCATCCGAAAAATGTATTTAATTTAGTTACTCCGGAAATTCGTTTTTTTTTTACTGTAAATAATGTTTATTAGAATTTTTATAGAAAACATACAAAAGTATACAAAATACAGTCAGTATATACTTCGACAGTCAGTTACACTTGGAAATACAGAACCGCAACCAACATGTAGCATTACTTCAACAAAATAGCAATCCCCCCGGTGCGTCGACCAGACACACGTGGGGCTTGAGCGTTATGTGGGGTCCCCCCGCTCGGGTGGACCTATGCAAGCCTCCTAGGAGGCCGTATCCCCCGAGCGGGTTCTCCCCCGTTGTACTTCATTCAGATAAATATAAGGTAAAGCGGAAGAGCTTGTGGAAGCAAGTGCACTTGAAAAATACCGATAACACAATATCCGACTGCAATTGTCATAAATCAAATGGTTTGTAAAACGAGTAACAATTTTTATAACAACTCAAAACATAAAACTTGAAACCTTAAAGTCAGTCTCGATATTAGTAGCGTTGCCTATTCCCTTATTTACTCCCAGCGAAGGCGGGCTGGCCCTTGCTGCTATACTTTAAGTACCACTTATGCCATGGAACCCATAACTCGCATGTTTTCTCATATTTCCCCAGAGTGGAAGAGTGCAGAATTTCGTATTGGCTATGGGTGTGTACCGTGGTCATAACTTCCAAGAGGGACGGGGATGCAGTATCTCTCCAGTGCCTGAGGATTATTAATCTGGTAGCCAACAGCACGTGCGAAACCACTGTTTGATATGTGCTTGGATACTTGTCCAGGTCAAGCGAGAGAATTGCCGTCTCTGGGGCTAGGTTCCCCTGCGTACCTGTTATATTAGAGATAGCTCGCTCAACATGTTTCCAAAGTGGGCCTAGCTTAGGACACTGCCAGAGGATATGACTCAAAGATCCATATCCCCCGCAACTCCTCCAACATGCAGACGATGTCGTGCGATACATTTTTGAGAGGCAGCTTGGGGTTAAATACCATCTAAGTGTGATTTTCTGTTGCATTTCTCTCAGATTAGTGCTTTTTGTGGATCTGTGTGTCAGTTTAAAAGCTCTCTCCCATTGTTCTATCAGAAAAACCTTTCCCAGCTCCATCTCCCATGCCTCCATATTGTGCGATTTCTCGCACAAGTTTTTCCCCTGAAGACCCATGTATATTATGGAAATCCCCCTCGAGTTGTTGAGTGGATCTGTAAAGAAGCTATGCAAGGTAGAGGGAAGTAAAAACTGAACGCTAGCGTCCTTCTTGAGAAGTTGTGAAAGCTGTAAATATCTATAAAGCTCCCGTTCCGGCAGGTTAAATTCCTGGGAAATAGAGGAAAATGGCCTAATATTTGAATCTAGCATGATGTCTTCTAAGTATCGGATGCCCTGATCCTCCCATAACTTCAAGTTAATGTCTGGAATCAGATATCTGATCGCTGACATGGGTAGTTTCAGGGGAGAGAGAGCACCCGCTCCTCTACAGTGTTTCCTAAAATACAGCCAGGCTCTCAGAGCGGCCAGTATTGTAGGCGGCAATTGTGTATTTAGAAAAGAATGTGAATGAGCCGTAAGCAAAAAATCTTTCAACGTGCCCGATGACAGGTGAGTACCCTCAATTTCCGACCACAGTTTCCTCTGGTCGGAATTGGGGATGAACCAGTGTCTGAGTTGGGTCAGGATTGCTGCAAAATAGTAATCTTGGATATGGACGTGTCCCACTCCTCCTGCTCTCTTATGTTTGATCATCCTACCAAAGACACATCTAGCCTTTTTCCCCTGCCATATAAACCTATTCAGTACAGACTGCATAGCTTGGAAGTATGAGTTAGGTAATGGTATAGGAAGCGTGCGAAAGACGTACAATATTTGAGGTAGAATCTGCATTTTGAAAGCCGCCAATTTTCCTAACCAGGACAATTCTGTCACGGAAATAGCTTTCAACTTCCCCTCAAGCTTGTTTAGCATTGGAGTATAATTAGCTGCTACCAACCCATCTGTCTTGGAAGTAAGAGTTATACCTAAGTACTTGATCCCTTCTTGACTCCATATATACGGGAACCTCTGCTCCAATTTGTTCTTAGAGTGGACCGGGACTCCTAGGTTAAGTATGTAAGATTTACTAGCATTTATTTTGTAGTATGATATATCGTTAAAATCCTGTAGGGCTAGATGCACCGCTGTTAGAGATTCCTCAACATTTGTGAGCATCAGAATAATATCATCTGCAAACAAGCTAATAACGTGTTCCTTCCCCCCAATGCTTACTCCATGTACAAGTGGGTGCGATCGCAAATGGATAGCGAGAGGTTCCATCAGTAGGTTAAAGATCAGGGGTGACAATGGGCACCCCTGTCTCGTCCCATTCGTAATCTGAAACGGTTTGGATAGGGCCCCTGCCACAAGTACCTGAGCCGACGGCCTGGAGTACAAGGCCATAATGGCGCTATAAATTGCACCAACAAAGCCAAACTCCCGCAACACCCGAGAAAGAAACTGCCAATGTATTCTATCGAACGCCTTCTCTGCATCCAGCGCAAGGAGCAGAGAAGGCGTTCCCCTCTTATTAACCGTATGAATCACATTAATCAGGCGCCTAGTGGCATCAGAGGACTGTCTCCCCTTAGTAAATCCCGATTGATCCGGATCGATCAATTCAGGCAGGATATGCATTAACCTTGTGGCCATAAGCTTAGCATAGATTTTAACATCATTATTCAACAATGATATCGGACGAAAATTCTGCGGTGAGTCCGGACTTTTACCCGGCTTCAGCAATGCAACAATAGTGGCTTTCAGCATTTCCTGAGGGAACGAGGAGGAGGCAGCAGCAGACCTAAACACCTCCACCATATGGGGGGTTAATATATCTTGCAAGGATTGATAGTATTCCCCGGGGAAGCTATCTGGGCCAGGGGATTTGTTTAAGGGTAGGCCCTTTATTAACTGGGCAATTTCCACGTCTGTAATGGGGCTATTGAGCACCTGTAAATGGTCCTCCGTAAGCTTGGGAAGTTTGAGTGTGTGTAGGAAGTCGTCTATAGCGGTAGTGGACGGTTGTGTTATAGTGGGGTCGTCTTTAAGGTTATACAATGAGCCATAGTAGCTGCTAAACGCATCCGCTATATCCTGAGGGTGCTGTAGTTTAGTCTTAGGCCGCGTACACACGGGCGGACTGTCTGCCCAACTTAGTCCGCTGAACAGTGTTTCAGCGGACAATCCGCTCGTGTGTGGGCTTCAGCGGACTTTTTCAGCGGACAGTCTGACGAACAAAGTCTGTCACAGTCCGTTCAAACTTGGTTTTGTCCGTCCAAACTTGGTTTCAGCGGACAGTCCGCTCGTGTGTAGGCAAGTTGGACGGACTAAGTATGGCGCATGCTCAGAAAGGGTTTACACGGCTGAAGGTTGCATTGCAGTGTATAGGACGTCGTTTTTCTAGTCCCGTCGTACGTGCTGTACACGTCATCACGCACGCTTTCAGCGGACTGTCTGCTCATCGTGTGTGGTCAAGTCCGTTCATGCTAATTTTGAACAGACTGTCTGTCGGATTGTCTGCCGAACTTAGTTGGGCAGACAATCCGCCCGTGTGTACGCGGCCTAAGTTTTATGGTGTAGTACATATTGAATGTGGGTCCTATGCCTATACCCCTTTAATTTTTGCGCTAGCAGTTTCCCCGCTCTATTGCCACTAGTGTAATAAGTCAATTTCATTTTCCTGAAGGCCTTCTCAAAGTCCTCCAGAAGACACAATCTTAATTCCGTTCTCAGGAGCGTGAGCTGGTCTGTTAGGGTTTGAGTCGTGTTTCGCATGTTTTGGGCCTCTAGGGACTTCAATGTTTCAATAATAGCTGAGGTCCGCTGCTGCCTCTCCCTTTTAGCCCTCGCCCCCTGCTGGATCAGTACTCCCCTGGCGAACGCCTTGTGAGCATTCCAGAGAATAAAAGGATCTGATACTGAGCCTAAATTAGTAGTAAAGAATTCAGACAGTCGTTGCTGAACATATTCCTTTGTCGGACCATGGCGGAGGAGTCGGGGGTTTGCTCTCCAGATAAAAGCGTTTTTGCTGTTCATAGGATTCCCCACTAGTAGCTCCACCGGCGCATGGTCCGACCAGGTTATGTTGTGAATCTGCGCAGACTTACATTGAAACAGTAGTTGCTTGTCAATCAAAAACAGATCAATCCTGCTATATGTTTTGTGGCTATTAGAAAAGAATGAAAAGTCCCTGGTGTTGGCGTTCAGACATCTCCACACATCAAAAAGGGAATGCTTGCGCAAAAATGGGAGAAGAGAAGGTTGAGGTCTCTTCGGATGTGAGGTAGAGTCCAGCTTGGGGTCTGGGGCCACATTAAAGTCCCCGCAAATCAGCAAAGAGCCTTTAAGTACTTGCTGAATTTTCCTCATAAGTTTATTCAGAAATTTGGATTGACCTGTGTTAGGGGCATAAATGTTCACCAGTGTGTAGAGTGCAGAGTTAATTTCACAGATCATAAGTAAAAATCTACCCTGAGAGTCCTCTTCAATTCTATGTAGTTTAAAAGCGACAGTGTCTCTGACTGCCACCATCACCCCCCTTTTCTTTTGGTCCGCATTAGCAAAATAAACCTGGGGGAATTTGGGATGGGTGCATTTTGGGGGAGCAATGCTCTGAAAGTGAGTCTCTTGCACGCACAAGATGTCACAGTTCCTTTGGAGGGCCTCTTTCCATAGAGACCTGCGTTTAGCGGGGTGGTTAAGGCCCTTAGCGTTGATTGATAAAAATTTAACCGCCATGGGAGATAAATGTGGAGAAGGTGCTTACCAAGCGGGAGCGACTCACCCAAACAACTGTTGCACACCGCCAACGTGGATTTCGTAGGAGTTTCTCATGCCGATGTTCTGATAGACTCGGAGGACATAGGATAAAAGCTTGCCTTGCATCCGGGAGGGAAGAGACGACTGACCATTCAGAGAGAAAAATAAGGTGAGAATCAATAGTGAACTGGGTGGATAATTACCACCAACCGTGTAAAAGGAAAAAAAAACAGAGGTAGTATAAAAGTCAAACATAACAAAGATGTGAAAAAGTGTGACATAATGCCACTCAAGTAGTAATAACTTGGGGGAAAAGTTGTATCCAACTTTACGGAGTGGAACAATGTCTCCTGAGCGGGTGGGAAGATAAGGGACCCTATTCCCGATCAACTGTGCTTACGGGCGTTTTTGTGATTAACAGTGCGCCATTCCATATCTTGCTCATCGCAGGGGCTACCTTGTCTGGGAATGTTCTGAGTTTCCGCAATGATCCCCCAGGAGCTCAATAGGGCCATACCCTTGGGGATAGAGTCCATCACATATTCCTTGCCATCTTTTGTGACTATCAGTTTAGTGGGGAAACCCCATCTGTAGCTTATTTTGTGATTTCTGAGTGCTTTTGGTAAAGTAACCATGTTTTTGCGTTTCTGCAGCGTATAGTGAGAGAGATCCGCATAGAATTGCAGATGAGAGTATTCCTGAGGGATCTGGTCCTTCTGCCTAGTGACAAGCATGAGTCTTTCCTTTGTGTGGAAAAAATGCAGGCGGAGAATAACGTCTCTGGGGATGTTGTCAGATAGGTAGCTGGGTTTCGGGAGTCTATGAATTCTGTCCACTGTAAAGTCAAGCTCCTTCATGTCAGGCAAAATGGCCGTAAAAAGCTGCAATGCATAGTCCCTCAACTCCTGCTGCTGCACCGATTCGGGGACCCCTCTTATCTTCACATTATTCCTCCTAGACCGATCCTCAATGTCCGCCATTTTAGCTCTGATATCTTCTATCTCATCATCCTTCGCCTCATTGGCGTCAACCAGCTCATTAATAGTTGTAGCATATTCCCCCATTCTATGTTCAATATGGGTCACTTTAGCAGTCACAGATTGTAGATCTTTCCCAAATTTATGCATGCACGCAACCATGTCTGAGTTCAGTGAGCCCCTCAAGGATACTAGCATCTCCTTCAACACAGTGTCCATGACCGGTTGCCCGATAGTGGGGAATGTATCTATGGAGTCTGGCAGCTCCCTAGTGTCATCCCCTGAGTCTAGGAGGGAGCTCACCTCATGGACGCCATCCGCGTCATCCGGCTTGAATCGCGCCTTCTCCGGGCTCCCTGAGGATGGTGTGGCTGGCGGGGACTTCGGATCTCCCGGAGGGCTGCCTCGTTTATGCTTCCCATGCAGCGATCCGCGACTGGAGGCCGCGAGGGACGGCGTGGAGGTATAGCCGGCGCCATCTTGCTTTCCTTCATAGGCAAAGTATTCCGTGAGCCGTGCAGGCCCTCCTGGCCTACGTTTCTTTCCCGGCATGTCAACTCGGAGGTCCCCGACTGTCAGGGGTCTGGATCGCTACCCTGGGTGCCCGAAAAAGCGATCGGGATGGGTGCTTTTAGCCGCTTCTTTCCCGCTGAGTCAGGAGCTCCTCTGCTACGCGTCCATCTTGGACTCCGGCTAGCTCCGCCCCCCCCCCCGAAATTCGTTTTTATTTATTTCGTTTTTCGTTCAAAAATTGCATTTGTCCGGGGGCGTGGCCTGGACGGCGATGGTGTAGGTCGCATGTGAGCTGAGCTCCGCTCCCGACTTATCCTAGCCAGATATCCTGCTAGCTTATAACCGGCCGAGAATCGCCAATGACTACCTGGTATGATCGTGGACACTCCTGGCTGTGACACCACGATGTCCCAGACGAAAAAGAACAATGCTGCCGTGTCCTCCCTGGACAAGTACCGGAGACTTGATAAGGACGGGGACCAAGATGGCGCCTCCTCGCAGCGGACGGAACACCAGGCGGCAAGCGACACTAACAAGGTGCTTGAGGCCATCTCCGTGTGCCAGACGTCCTTGACCACCAAGATCGAGGAAATACGGGTGGATATCTCCCTGATCAGACAGGACATGACCAAGCTCAGGGACCGTGTCAAGGTAAGGATGTGTTACACCCGCTCCAGCACTCCCACGCGGAGGTACAGCGCCAACTACAACTCCTGATCCTGAAGCAGGATGATTTGGAGAATAGGGCCCGCCGGTCGAACCTTCGCTTCGTGGGACTACCAGAAGGCGGTGAGGGTCAAGATCCTCCTACCTTCCTGGAGAATCTGCTGATTAATACCTACGGAAGGGAGGCCTTTTCAACATTGTTTGTGGTGGAGAGGGCGCATCGCGTGCCCGCCAAAAGACCACCGGAGGGAGCGCCTCCCCGCACGTTCATCGCCAAGCTGCTGAACTTTCGAGATTGCGACGCCATTTTGCGCTTAAGCAGGGAGAAGGGTAATATACCCTTCCAGGCTGGCCGCTTGATGGTCCAAAAGCAGAGAGCCCGTTTCGTGAAGGTCAAGCGACGACTGCGGACTTATCACCTGAAATACGCAATGCTATACCCAGCAAGGCTCCGCATTATCGGTGAGGATCGTGCACATTTTTTTGAAGATGCGGTGCAGGCGGCGGAATGGCTGGATAGGATGGAGGCAGCTAGAAACCGCCCGGCCTAGAGGAAGAATGCCCAGACTGCCTCATGGGGGTAAGACCGTAACTTGACTGTTGCTATACTGCAGGATCCCCCTCTATTGCCCCTTATTCTCGCTCGTTGATGTTGTTCAGATACTCTGGGGCCCATTTCTGTATTTTTTTCCCTTTTTTACTATTTTTTGTTTCTTTATCATACCAGTTGGCAGATGGGGTCAACAGGGAGCCCTTGTTCAAGGACGAGGGGCCCCCGTTCTCTACTCCTTGGGGATGCCTTCCAGTGGAGTGGGGGAGCAGTGCTTGGACTTTCCGCTTTATACTGATTGCACCATGCTACCTAGAGGACCCCGAAAGACTGTACTTGTGCACCAGAACTGCTACTAAGAGGGGGATAACTTTGATATTTGGGGGGGGGGGGTTGTTTGTCTCTTTTTGCTATGGCGTATTCTCAGGATGGCTGATACATATTGCACATGGACATTTTGTACAATCTCTGGACTTTTCTGTTTTTCATGTTTTCTATGCTGGGTCGGGGGCAGTTGGCTCTATTGCTCTTATGGGCTCAAAGTAATTGCCACAGTTGCCACTTCAGCAAGTGGTCGCCCTCTGATAGGGCAGGAACCTCGTTGGCCGCGTGCGTAAGGGGTTGTGCTGACTGGCCGGTGGCGGCCTCTTGGCTGTCCTTCTGTGCATGGCGGGTGGGGGTCTGTTAGGTTGGGGATGAATGCTCCAGCTATGTTGGGGGAGCTGAGGGCTGGGTGGGGGAGGGGGAATTTGTTCGAAGTTACGATAAAAGTTATGTTTATGGTGGTATGTGTGCAAGTTAATGGTACATGGGATGGATCGAATGTCTTCTTAATTGCGTCATACATGCGTGACTGGAGGAGGAGGGGGAGCCCACCCTGGGGATCAGGCTGCATGCCCAGGCTCATGGCTGGAATGTCCACCCCCGTACTCTGCATGCCTGGTCACAGAGGGACTGACGTACATGGCCCAGTACCCGGGTATAAATTCACGCAGGGACAGACTGCAAGGTGACACGGACCTGGCCACCCTGACAGAATCTAGGCTGGGCCGCACTCTTACTGAGTTCTCATTGACTGAGATGTGGCGTTATAGGAACCCAGATGCCACTGTATTTTCCTGTTTCTCAGCAACGCACACCACTATGTCCCGGATTGATTATATTCTCATGTCTGATGTCCTCCTCTCGCGGGTGGAGGACGCGGGGTACCACGCTCGATCTCTGTCGGACCATGCCCCCTGCTGGGCGGCTATCCGCCTGGCCCCTCAGGTGGGGCCTCGCTCTTGGCGCCTCAACCCCTTTTGGCTGACGGCATTGGGGAAGGAGGGGGGATCTGGCGGGGGAACGGCGATATTTTTTTGAAGTTAATAGGGGCACGGCAATGGAGGGGGTGGTATGGGAAGCATTCAAATTACATGCTCGTGCTATTCTGATCACCCGGATTAATAGACTAAAGGGGGCATCTAAGGAGGCCATGCGACAGGCGACGGTACAGCTGGAATTGACGACAAATGCTTTTATGTCTAATCCTACGCAGGCTAGTGCCTCGGCGCTCAAACTGCAAACGCGAGTGGTGGATCAATTACATTACGAGCAGGCTAGGCATAAACACTTTTTTTCGAAACAGCGCATTTTTGAACCAGGCGAGAGGGCGGGAAAGCTCTTAGCATACCTGGCTCACCAAGATGCCAGGCCACCAGTGGTAGTGTCGTTGCTAGACCAGAATAATGCCCTGGTATCTGACCCAATGGCCGTAGCCGAGCTGTTTTGGCAATACTATGCTGACTTGTACACATCCAGAGTGGCGGTTACGGCACAGGAGACTCGGGCGTTCCTGCGGACCGTCCTGTTTACACAACTGTCGGCGGCCCAGACTGTGGAATTGGAGCTCCCCTTTACTAAGGAGGAGGTTGAGGCAGCAATCTCATCTCTGGCTGCTTCTAAGGCCCCTGGGCAGGACAGGCTGCTGTTAGATTTCTATGCGACATATCTAGAGGTGCTAGCCCCTGAACTTCTCCGACTCTACAATTTTTTATTTGAGTCTGGGTCCCTCCCCGATACACTACAGTAGGGATGAGCTTCGTGTTCGAGTCGGTGAATTCCGAACGTTATGGGCCGTTCGCGCCAAATTCGTGTGGCGCTCACGGTCCACAATGCACTGCGCCATTGCAGTGCATTGCTGGCACATGATTGGCCAAGCATGCACTGTGACCCTGCATGCTTGGCCAATCACAGCGCCGGCAGCGAGGAGAGCCATAATTGGCCACAGGCAGGATGCTTGTGGCCAATCATAGCTCAGGCTGTGTAGTACACGCCCCACACTATATAAGGCCGCCAGCGCGGCGGCCTTGTGTAGTGTGTTGGCATCTGTAGGAGTTAGTGGGTGTTCTGTGCACCTTCAACACAGTATACACCGATCGTTATCGGACGATTTTTCGTTCTTGCTCTTCTGTAGTGGTTGTTGTTTGCGTGCCCTGACTGCAGTATACACTGCTATATTCACCTATATAGCTAGCTATATTTCTCTTTTTTAATAGAGCTTGCAGTCAGTGGTAGGAGATTGTGCGTGCTGTCTGCGTGCCCTGACCGCAGTATACACCGCTATATTCACCTATATAGCTAGGTATATTTCTCTTTTTAAATAGAGCTTGCAGTCAGTGGTAGGAGATTGTGCATGCTGTCTGCGTGCTCTGAACCCAGTATACACCGCTATATCCACCTATATAGCTAACTATCTTGCTCATTTTAAATAGAGCTTGCAGTCAGTGTTAGGAGATTGTGCATGCTGTCTGCGTGCTCTGAACCCAGTATACACCGCTATATCCACCTATATAGCTAACTATCTTGCCAGTTTTAAATAGAGCTTGCAGTCAATGGTAGGAGATTGTGCGTGCTGTCTGCGTGCTCTGAACCCAGTATACACCGCTATATCCACCTATATAGCTAACTATCTTGCTCATTTTAAATAGAGCTTGCCGTCAGTGTTAGGAGATTGTGCGTGCTGTCTGCGTGCTCTGAACCCAGTATACACCGCTATATCCACCTATATAGCTAACTATCTTGCTCGTTTTAAATAGAGCTTGCAGTCAGTGTTAGGAGATTGTGTGTGCTGTCTACGTGCTCTGAACCCAGTATACACAGCTATATCCACCTATATAGCTAACTATCTTGCTCGTTTTAAATAGAGCTTGCAGTCAGTGGTAGGAGATTGTGCGTGCTGTCTGCGTGCTCTGAACCCAGTATACACTGCTATATCCATCTATATAGCTAGCTATCTTGCTCGTTTTAAATAGAGCTTGCAGTCAGGGCTAATTCCTGCACTAAAACTAGAGTATATGGGAGAGGTTGCAGTGTCGTGGCACCAGTGCCTAAGGCCCAATTTTTCTGCCCCTGTTTAACAGGGGCGTTTAATTACAATTTTTGATGCAATGCTTTGCGACAGGGCTAATTCCTGCACTAAAACTAGAGTATATGGGAGATGTTGCAGTGTCGTGGCACCAGCACCAGTGCCTAAGGTCCAATTTTTCTGTCCCTGTTTAACAGGGCGTTTAATTACAATTTTTGACGCAATGCTTTGCAGCAGGGCTCATTCCTGCACTACAACTAGAGTATATGGGAGAGGTTGTAGTGTCGTGGCACCAGCACCAGTGCCTAAGGCCCAATTTTTCTGCCCCTGTTTAACAGGGGCGTTTAATTACAATTTTTGATGCAATGCTTTGCAGCAGGGCTCATTCCTGCACTACAACTAGAGTATATGGGAGAGGTTGCAGTGTCGTGGCACCAGCACCAGTGCCAGCAGCCCAATTTTTCAGCCCCTGTTTAACAGGGGCATGTAATTACAATTCTTGATATAATATTTCACAGGAGGGCCCGTTCCTGTGCCCACCCAGAGTAACTGTGATGACTTATAGCGTTGTGGCACCAGCACCACAACCACCAAAGGTCAATTTTTCTACCACTGTTCAACAATGGCATGTAATTGGCATGTAATTACAATTCTTGATATAACCGTTCACAGCAGGGCGCTCCAGCGCCCACCAAGAGTCACTTTGAGGGCTTACAATGTTGTGGCAAAACCAACACCTTGTTCCGCCATTTCTGCAGAGCATATAGGGCAGGCCCCTACTTTCAAACATCCAACTTACAAACATCTCCTACTGCAAACGGAAGAAGATAACAGCAAGTGAGATGAAAAAAGACGGACGGCAAAATAATTATAAAGGAGTGATAACCCTTCCCTATGTTTTCCAAAAAGCTTAAAATTTTTTTTTGACTGGAGCTACACTTTAAAAATGTACCAGTTGAAAATTACAAACAGATTCAACTTAACACAACAAATCTACACAGTCGCTGTCTTGTTTGCACCGCCTGTATACTGCTGTTCTGAGTATATAGGGCCTGGGGGCCACACGTATTTCCTTTTTTTAATATGGGTACGGGGTTCCCCTTAATATCCGT
The DNA here is from genome assembly GCF_037356315.1 of Lithobates pipiens. Classification (NCBI taxonomy): domain Eukaryota; kingdom Metazoa; phylum Chordata; class Amphibia; order Anura; family Ranidae; genus Lithobates; species Lithobates pipiens. The sequence continues at coordinate 203,424,787 of NW_027507784.1, read as the reverse complement.
ACAAGACCCAAAGGGGCTGGTAATGGGCAGGGAGGGCTACCCATGCCATTTTTCTCAATGATTTTCAACCATATTGCAGGAACCAGATATAATATTAAAACCGCAAGCAGTTTGAAATGACGTTATTTCCGTTAAATGTCATTTGTGCATGGACTGTTCTAAACACGGGAAAAAACGTGGCACTTCACAGGCATACTATAGACACCCCCCAGGCACGATATTTAGACCCCTTTCACACCACCCTGCAACTTGTGTCGGCGGTAAAACGCAGCTATTTTTAGCGGCGTTTTACCGCCGGATTTGCGGCGCATTTCGGCCGCTAGCGGGGCGCATTTACCCCCCGCTAGCGCCCGTGAAAGGGTTAAAACCGCCGGCAATACGCCGCAATAGCGGCGTTTTGCCGGTGGCATTACAGCGCTGCCCCATTGATTTCAATGGGCAGCAGCGGTGGAGGAGCGGTAAACACACCGCTCCTTCACCGCTCCAAAGAAGCTGCTGGCAGGACTTTTTTCTGACGTCCTGCCAGCGCACCGCTGTAGTGTGAAAGCCCTCGGGGCTTTCACACTACACACAATGGTGCAGCTTCTTTAGGGCGTTTTGCAGGCGCTATTTCTAACGCTATAGCGCCTGCAAAATGCCCTGGTGTGAAAGGGGTCTTAAAGGAATATTTCACTTTTTTTTTCACTGTAATCGTCATTAAAATCAGTGCTCCCGCTAAAACGGCCATTTTAAAACTTTTTTTTGCATTGACCCATGTCCCCTGGGGCAGGAGCCAGGTCCCCAAACCCTTTTTAGGATAGTATCTTGCATATTAGCCGTTAAAATTAGCACTTTTAATTTCGAACGTTCGAGTCCCATAGACTTCAATGGGGTTCTAACGTTCGTATGAATTTGGGATCTGTTCGAAAGTTCTGGTGCGAACCGAACCGAGGGGCGTTCGGCTCATCCCTACTCTACAGCAGGAGATGATAGTTGTTATCCCGAAGCCAGGAAAGGAACCCCTCCTTCCTGAATCGTACAGGCCGATTTCTTTGCTCCAGGTGGACACTAAAATAATGGCCAAAATCTTAGCATCCCGACTGAACCCGCATATTCTTTCCCTGATTCATCCGGACCAAACCGGGTTCATGCCGGGTAAGAACACGGCCATGAACGTCCGTAGATTACACATAAACCTTCAAGCATGTCATTAGGTGGTAGGTGCCCGGGTCGTGGTGGCGTTGGACGCGGCCAAGGCATTCGATTCCGTGGAGTGGGAGTATCTGTGGAAATACCTTGGGCGCTTCGGGTTTGGCCCTAACTTTATAAAATAGGTTAAGGTGCTGTACTTTTCCCCGGAGGCCAGGGTGGCTGTGAATGGGCAACTGTCAGAACCACTACCTTTGAGACGGGGGACTAGGCAGGGCTGCCCACTATCCCCTCTTCTGTATGCCTTGGCGGTGGAGCCGCTCGCGGCCTCCCTCCGAACCAATGCTAATGTCCAAATTGTATAAAATGTGGCATTCGCCCACTCTCATACCCCTTAAGATATTTAAAACACTGGACACTATCCTTAATACCTTCATCTGGGGATCGGGGAGGCATAAACTGGCCTGGAACACACTCAAGAATCCCACTGGTCAAGGAGGTGCGGCGCTTCCCGACCTCCGCTCGTATTATATCGCAGCCCAGCTATCCCATTTCCACCACCTGCATAAGTCGGATGGCCCTAGGTACCAAACGCTGACCTGCGGAAAGTCTCACAGCCATGCACATGCCCCTCTTCAGGTTTTATTTCGGGGAAGGGAGAGTGGCAGGAGGGGGGGAGGTGGTAATCCCCTACTGGACCAACACAGGCGTATATGGGACATTGATCAGGGGATGATCGGGGCCGATAGGGTACACTCCCACACCCCACTGTGGCACAATCCCCAACTTGGGGAGCTCCGATCGATACCGGGAGTAAGTCTATGGGCTTCTAGGGGCGTAGTGTACCTATATCAGGTTGTTACCCCATTGGGAGTCCGCAGTTTCCATACGTTACAGGCGGAATACGAAATACCCTCACACATGGCTTTTCGCTATGTACAGCTTTCGCATGCCCTTCGGGGCCAGTTCGCGGACGGGTTCCCTAACTCCCAAGAGCTACCCTTGGTGGGTGTTATAGTGGAGGAGGATCCCGCCAAGCTAATATCCACCATATATACTCTCCTTAGAACGCGTAGGGTGTCCGGGATTGCGGAGGTAGCTAAACATAGATGGGAAGAGGAGGTAGGCCCACTGGATACTGAAGACTGGGAGGATATTCTTACCAATGTTAAGTTAGCTTCCCCTAGGTTATCGGATCGGCTGACTCAACTTTATATTATACACAAGGCATACCTCATGCCGATAAGAATTAGCAAATACCACACATCACAGGAGCCGAGGTGCCCGCACTGCGGGGATCATCCGTGTACATTTTATAATTTAATCTGGGCATGCCCGGACATTCAGGCATATTGGCTACGCATCATCCAGTTCTTGCATGACCACATGGGTTCCCCCCTACAAGTTGACCCTAAAATATGTCTACTTGGGCTTATGAACGATACACAGAATACTCACTGTCATACCATTTTTCTCCATGAGACTGTCTAGTACACGTACCTGAAGTCCAGGATATGTCATGGGCAACCTCCCCATAGTACAGCCGTGTTAATTTAATGGCAGTGGGGAAGTCTATTACTGTTGGTGGGATCTATTTTTTCGGGGGGGGTAAATTGTTGATGGGAGAATACTGCTGTTGCGGGAGGGGGCTTATGTTGCTGGTTGCTGGAGAGTATATTGATACTGGATGCTGGGAGATCTATTGTTGCTGTGGGTATTTTCTTGTGGGGTTATCTATTGTTGCTGGGGGATCTATTGTTAATGGGAGGGATCTATTGTTAATGGGAAGGATCTATTGTTGTTGGGAAGTGTCTATTGTTGCTGGGAGGGACCTATTGATAATGGGAGGGATCTATTGTTGCTGGGGGGTGTATATTGTTGCTGGGAGGGATCTATAATTGCCATGAGGGATCTATTGTTGCTGGGGAGATATCTTGTTCTTGGGGATCTATTGTTACCAAGGGAATCTATTGTTGCTGGAGGACCTAGCAAATGTATTTAATGCAGTAAATACAATTGAGGATATTAAAACATGGTACTTATAAAAAAAATCCTACTTACCGTGCAGTTTTTTAAATTGCTTATTTGATTCAGAGATTTATTTAAAACCTTTGTTTATGTTAAAAGATTATTTCATTAATAAGTTTAAAAATTATGTTTGTTTACATTGATATTTTTTTTTTATTAAAAATGTTTTCATTTTAACCACTTGCTTACTGGACACTTAAACACCCTTCCTGCCCAGACCAATTTTCAGCTTTCGGTGCTCTCACAATTTAAATGACAATTACTCAGTCATGCAACACTGTACCCAAATGAATTTTTTGTTCTTTTTTTCCCACAAATAGAGCTTTCTTTTGGTGGTATTTGATCACCTCTGGGGTTTTTATTTTTTGCGCTATAAATGAAAAAACACCGAAAATTTTGAAAAAAAACGCATATTTCTTTGTTTCTGTGACAGAATTATGCAAATTATTAATTTTTCTTCATAAATTTTGGCCACAATTTATACTGCTACATATCTTTGGTAAAAATAACCCAAATTAGTGGATATTATTTGGTCTTTGTGAAAGTTAGAGAGTCTACAAGGTGTGGTGCGAATCGCACAAAATTGATCACATCTGATGTACTGATGGCCTATCTCTCTTCTTGTGACCCGAACAAGTCAGGAAAGTACAAATACCCCCCAAATGACCCCTTTTTGGAAAGTAGACATTCCAAGGTATTTAGTAAGAGGCATAGTGAGCTTTTTGATGTTGTCATTTTTTGCCACAATTCTTTGCAAAATTAAGATTTTTCTTTTTTTTTTTCTCCACAAAATTGTCATTGTAATAGGTTATTTCTCTCACGTGGCATGTGTATACCACAAATGACACCCCCCAAAAAATTCTGCTACTCCTCCTGAGTATTACAATACCACATGTGTGGGACTTTTTCACAGCCTGGCCACATAGAGAGGCCCAACATGCAGGTAGCGCCATCATGTGTTCTAGGAACATAAATTACACATCTAATTTGTTGACTATTTATTACACTTTTGAAGCACCAGGACAATGACACGTGACACTGATGACAGATGGCACTGATACGTGGCAATGATGACACTTATACGTGGCACTGATGACAGGTGGCACTGATGACAGAGGGCACTAATATGTGGCACTGATGACAGATGGCACTAATATGTGGCACTGATGACACGTGGCACTTATACGTGGCACTGATGACACGTGGCACTAATATGTGGCACTGAAGACACGTGGCACTAATACGTGGCACTGATGACAGATGGCACTAATACGTGGCACTAATACGTGCCACCGATGACAGATGTCACTAATACATGGCACCGATGACGCGTGACACTGATGACAGATGGCACTGATAAGTGGCATTGATGACACGTGACACTGACAACAGATGGCACGTGACACTGACAGGTGGCACTGATGACAAATGGCACTGATACGTGGCACTGATGACAGATGGCACGTATACGTGGCACTGATGACAGATGGCACTGACGACAGGTGGCACTGACAACAGGTGGCACTGGGGTGGATGGCACTGGGGGCAGGTAGCACTGGGGTGGATGGCACTGGGGGCAGGTAGCACTGGGGTGGATGGCACTGGGGGCAGGTAGCACTGGGGCGGATGGCACTGGGGCGGATGGCACTGCTGGGGGGAGGATGGCATTGCTGGGGGGAGGATGGCACTTTTTATTTTATTTTTTTACTTTTTTTTTTATTTTTTACTAGAGGCAGAATGGCTGCCGCTGCAGCCGTTCATCTCTCCCCTCTCACACTGTCTGTGCGAGGAGGGAGAGCGGCGCTGAGAGATGATCTCATATGTTTACATATGAGATCATCTCCCATTGGACACGCCGATCACGCTGTAAACTGCCGCTGTGATTGGCCGTTTACAGCGATCTGTGTTTGCCTGTCCCCGGGGGACACGGCGAACACAGAACTTCCGCGATGCGTGCCCGCGGCAGCGCGCATTGCGGAAGTAAACATCAGGATGTCCAGGGACGACCACCCGGACGAACGCGCCTGCTCTACGGCCGTCATTCGGCTATAGGGCGGGCGCGAGGTGGTTAAAATGTTTAACATTTATTTATAAGAGTGTGTGTGTGTGTATGTGTGTGTGTTGTGTATATACAGTATCTCACAGAAGTGAGTACACATCTCACATTTTTGTAAATATTTTATTCTATCTTTTCATGTGACAACACTGAAGAAATGTAAATATAGTGAGTGTACAGCTTGTATAACAGTGTAAATTTGCTCCCCCCTCAAAATAACTCAACATACAGCCATACATGCCTAAAACAGCTGGCAACAAAAGTGAGTACAACTAGCCATTTTCCCTGCCTGGTGTCATGTGACTTGTTAGTGTTATAAGGTCTCAGATGTGAATGGGGAGCAGGTGTGGTAAATGTTTGTGTTATCGCTCTCAATCTCTCCCACTTGTCACTGGAAGTTCAACATGGCACATCATAGCAAAGAACTGTCTGAGGATCCAAAAAAAGAATTGTTGCTCTACATGAAGATGGCCTAGGCTATAAGAAGATTGCCAAAACCCTGAAACTGAACTGTAGCATGGTGGGCAAGACCATACAGTGGTTTAACAGGATAGGTTCCACTCAGAATAGGCCTCGTCTTGGTCGACCAAAGCAGTTGAGTGCATGTGCTCAGCGTCATATCCAGAGGTTGTCTTTGGGAAATAGATGTATGAGTGCTGACAGCATTGCTGTAGAGGTTGAAGGGATTGGGGTCAGCCTGTCAGTGCTCAGACCATACGCCACATACTGCATCAAATTGGTCTGCATGGCTGTCATCCCAGAAATGAAGCCTCTTCTAAAGAACAGTTTGCTGAAGACAAGCAGACTAAGGACATGGATTACTGGAACCATGTCCTGTGGTCTGATGAGACCAAGATGAACTTATTTTGTTCAGATGGTGGCAAGAGTGTGGCGTGGCAACCAGATGAGGAGTACAAAGACAAGTGTGTCTTGCCTACAGTCAAGCATGGTGGTGGGAGTGTCATGGTCTGGGGCACTGGGAGCTACAGTTTATTGAGGGAACCATGAATGTCAACATGTACTGTGACATACTGAAGCAGAGCATGATCCTTTCGCAGGGCAGTATTCCAACATGATAATGACCCCAAAACACATCTCCAAGATGACCACTTCCTTGTTAAAGAAGCTGAGGGTAAAGATGATGAACTGGCCAAGCATGTCTCCAGACCTAAAACCTACTGAGCATCTGTGGGGCATCCTCAAACAGAAGGTGGACAAACACAAGGTCTCTAACATCCACCAGCACATGGAGGAGTGGAAGAGGACTCCAGTGACAACCTGTGAAGCTCTAGTGAACTCCATGCCCAAGAGGGCTAAGGTAGTGCTGAAAAATAATATTGACACTTTGGGCCCAATTTGGACATTTTCACTTAGGGGTGTACTCACTTTTTTTGCGAGCAGTTTAGACAATAATGGCTGTGTGTTGAGTTATTTTGAGGGGGCAGCAAATTTACACTGCTATACAAGCTGTACACTCACTTCTTTACATTGTAGCAAAGTGTAATTTCTTCAGTGTTGTCACATGAAAAGATGTGAGGGGTGTACTCACTTTTGTGAGATACTGTATGTATGTATGTGTGTGTGTGTGTATATATAATAAAATAAAATATAATATTTTTATTTGTGTTATAATAGAATGTGGTCTTTATTACATACTGTATATGTGTTTGAGTCTGTGCCTTAAAAATCCCACACATCCACTATAGATTTCCTCTTTGGATATATATTTTGGCTAGGGTTACACTTATATTAGCAAGATATATAAACTGTAGGTATTCATATACCAACATCTGGTCACTGAAGCCATGTCTTATTGACTGCAATTTTCCTGGATGGTAGGAAAAGAGTCTGAGGTTTCATATAATTGGTTATGCAGTAATATGATTGATATGGATAGTAAGGAGAGGAGCATGTTGGTAATGTAGATTTTCTTTTTGATTTATACGTATTGTTAGTATATTCTGTTATAAAACCAAAAAAGCAAAAGGTGGTAGCATGAATGCAGATGGAAATGTTATGCTATTGCAGCAGCTAAAGATGCAGGGGGCTCTTTTCAATGCACAAACAGACAACATTCATAGTATGTACTATAGTACAGGTGGTCACCTGCCATACAATGTTCTGCAACCTTTACAATAATGTTACTAGGTGTTGTATTTGCAGTGACATTTTTCCTTTGAGTGAAAAGAGAAGAAGAAGGGGGCGCCTCTGGATTTTTAAAAGGCAATTTATTCACAGGTAAAACAAACAGATGATGCACTCACATTTTCCAAGGCATAAAAAGGCATGTAGAATACAAGGGGGGCGGTTTTTTCATCTGATTCGTCCGTCACATAGGATCCGGTCCGCGGGTGTCATGTTGTCCTCTCCTGGCGTTGCCACGAGTTTGTTGTTAAAAAATGCCGGCTTGGTGGACGCAGAGGATGTGTTTCCAAAGCGAGGCTTGGTTAGCGGTGACACGCGGGTCGCGGGGTTGTGACGTCACGGCGGGCTGGTTTCAGCTCCCTGTGGTGGCAGCCCTGAATTCCAAAGTCCCACTCAAAGAACGAAAGACACTTTCACGGGACTTGAGAACTAAAAGTTCTCATTCATATTATCGTCCAATATAACTTTATACAGACAGCCCTCTGGAGTATATTATTTTCTGATCTTTTGCGCCTCTACTTGTCGTGTTCCTTTGAGTGACATTGAGTAACTGCTCAGTTAGTCAGGTTGAAGTAAGATCCATCAAGTTCAACCAATAGGAAAAAATAAACAAATAGGAAGCCTCCATATGCACAATCCTATACCTGCTGTTGATCCAGGGGAAAGACAATAAAACACCAGTAAACCATGATCAAACCAGCAGGGGAAAAAATTCCTTCCTGATCCCCCAGGAGGCAATCAGATATTCTCTGGATCAACTATCGCTGGTGTTATTAATTATAAATGTTATTATCCAGTTACATTCTGTGAATTTAGGAATGCATATAGTTCCCCCTTAACCATTGCCAAATCACATACATGTATGTGATTGACTTATAGCGGGTTATTGATGCAGCTGTCAGACATAACCCTGGTATCGAATTTTCAAATTTGTTGTTGGACTTTCTGCCAACAAATGTTGGCTAGCATGTCTTCAAATTTTCTGCCAACAAATGTGTGTTGTTGATTTTCCGATTGTGTGTACACAAGTCCATCGGACAAAAGTCCAAAGTACAAACACACATGCTTGGAAGCAAGGATGAGCCAGAAAAAGTCTTGTAAACTAGTGTTCGTAATGGAGAATTAACATTTGTGACGTGGCAAATTATGAAATCTCCAAATGCAGCGCACATTCTCTTCTACTTTGCTAATGATACTGATGGAGTTATTGCAAATTAATTTTCAAAGGTTTTTTTTCTAGTGACATTAAGAATAATATTATTATGCTTTTTTTTTTTATTTGGGCAAGTTACCACAACACCATTATCCTGTAGTTTTTAAGATTAAAGATACCTATGTTAACTATGTTGGTGCCCCTTGTCAATTTTACATAGAATTGTTTAAATGTAACTGCTCAGTCCCAAACGGTCATTTGAAGTAAAACACATAGCCAAGTATTATTCTCCACAATTTTTGTGCATTAAAAAAAGAAAACAAAATTAGACATGCTATCTGCCAATAGAACTTGACCAAAAAGTGCATTGTATGCATCCAAAAATATAGAAAATATATCAAATCAAATCATTATTCAACCAAAAAAATAATATCAAAGCAATAAACTCCAAGGCCAATAATAAATAACACGTTACCTCATCCGATTCCACAACATGTCTGGTTGACGAACGCCCATTCAGAAACTAACTGAAAAGCATGAAATGAAAAGCGCAAACTGAAAAGTGCTAAATAAAAAACGTGAAAACAAAAGTACGAATCAACACCCAGCAAACTTCTACTAACACTAAACTAGCAGATGGGCCCGGGGTGGCGCTAAAGCGATGAAAAAACACTTAGTACGTCTAGTACGTCATTACGTTCGTAATTGTTGGCCAACATTTGTGTGACCGTGTGTATGCAAGACAAGTTGGAACATATGCCCTTCAGACAAAATTCCACGGTTTTGTTGTCGGAAAGTCCGATCGTGTGTACAAGGCATAACAATTAAAAGCAGTCCTAGCACCCTCGCAATTCCACACATGTATTGCCAGTTTTTCCTCCTTCTTCTCTCTACTTGAATTGTTTCGTATTGTTTTCTTGTGCTTTTATGTATCTACATTGTCAGATACTGAAATTGTAACTCTTCTTGTTGAAAATTTGAATAAAAATATTGGAAAATAAAATAAAAGCAGTCCTAGCAGATAGCCATTGGATTGCTCTTACAGATGGCAGAAGGGGGTCCTGCCGCCCTAATGTGCCTCTCTAATCTCTCCTGTCCCAGCGATTCATCGGTTGTGCCTTCTTACGATCAAGGTGTTCATAGACTGGATCATCTCTGATGACCTCTATGGTCTAGGAGACCTGGAAACGATGAGCATTTTTGTTGGAGATGTGCCGAACACCTCACAGTTGCGTTTTGCGCCTAAACTCTCGAACATCGCAAAAGTTCGGACCCGAACCAGGAAACTTATTAAAGTCTATGAGACCCGAACTTGAAAAAGTGCCTATTTTGAAGACTTATATACAAGTTATTTGCCATAAAAAGGGAATGGGGGCTCGGGTACTGCACTGGGGGACATGTACCAATGCAAATTTTTTTTTTTAATAAAGATAATTTTAAAGGAGCAGTGATTTTAATGATGCTTAAGGTGAAACAATAAAAAAAAAATAATCCTTTAAATATAGTGCCTGGGGTTCCCCTAAGGGCCGGTTCACACTGCAGGCGAGGCGAGGCGACTCCGACTTGCCTCGCCGCGACCTGCCGCGGCCTCGGCGGCGACTTGCAAATGACTTCTGTATAGAAGTCAATGCAAGTCGCCCCGAGGTCGCCCAAAAGTAGTACAGGAACCTTTTTTCTGAGTCGGAGCGACTCGAGTCGCTCCTCTCAGAACGGTTCCATTGTACAGAACGGGGGCGACTTGCGAGAGCGAGGCGAGTCGTGTCGCCTCGCATCGCCCGCTGTGTGAACCGGCTCTTAGACTGCCTGTAAAGTGGCACATTTGTACCATGTATAGAACCGGCTGTGGCAAAACTGACATTTATAAAGAAAAAAATAATATTTAAATTGATTTTCCCTGCAAGCTTTCTTTATTTACAAATAAACGGCTTGGGGAGCCAGTCTGTATGATGAGGCTACATTTTAGTGCACTCAGAACAAGATTAGAGACTTTTTGGCTAAATTCTGATGTCCCAAGTTTTGTACCACAGTGAGCAAACCTTACTTGAAGAAGCTAAATTCTAGTACACTCAGGCCAAGATTAGCATATTTTTTTTTTTATGATGTCTTGTCTCTCTTTTGCAGACTTTGGATAGAAGTAGGGATGGGCCAAACACCCCCCTGTTCAGACTCCTGAACAGGGAAAATGTTCTAACTCAAACGACGAACACCAAGGAACTCTACCGGAGCCGAACAGGAAAAATCATAGGTGCCCATTTTGAAGGCTTATAGACAAGTATGTGAGCATAAATGGGGTATGTTGGCCTAGGTACTGCCCTGGGAGACATCTATAAAACAAAAAGTGATGCCAGAAGGGGCAGCGCCACCAAATGAGGTAGCTGGGTGACATAGCTGGTGCTATGTACCCCTATCCATTCACATAGGGGGCTGGAACCGGGGGGCCTCTTTTTTAAAAGGGGCTTCAAGATTCTGATAAGCTCCCCGCACTGCAGATCACAATAACCACAGCCCCCCGTTGTCAGGTAGAGGCCCTTGTCCCCGTCAACATGGAGGCAAGGTGCTTTGAGGTGGGGGGAGGGGCAGAGGTATGGGGGTTTGTTTGGTATGGTTTGAGGGGGTGCTCTATCCTCCCCCTTTTCCTGACCTGCCAGGCTGCTTGCCCATATAATGGTCTGGTATGGATTTTGAAGGGGACCCCACTGTCATTAATCTGTAGTAATACTTTCATGCCCTGTCTGTCTGCTTACTTCTGGTCTGTGTATCACTCTTAGGGCATGAACTCTCACACCTGCATGGTTAAGTAATCTTCCTTCAGCATGGATCCATGCCAGCCTCTACAGGATACACTATTTAACACCGTACTGTCCAAGCCTACCTTACTGATCGATATTGTGTGTTTGGCCTTCTGTGTGCATCTTGCCATGTGCTCTGCGTCTGGTCCTGTTTACTGACCTTGGCTTGTTCTTGACTATCTCTGTCTGCTTCATATTCTGACCTTCGGCGTGTTCTTTGACAAACCCTGCCTGCTTGTTGCCCCAACCTTTTGGCTTCTCCTGACTATCCCTTGTTGTCCCGGTCTGCTGCTTCCTCTCTATCCTCAAGTAGCCTACCATGAGCTGGGTACCCTGGGGGCTGCCACCAGAAGCCAGTTGCACAGAAGTCCATCCCTACCATCAAGGGCTCTGGTTAACACCTGCTGTCACTTATATTCTGCACCCTGGGGAATCTCATGCTCTAGCTCCCAGCTTGATGCTTTTTGGTGCTCCAGAGGACCTGATTTCCTGAACCACCCAGAGCTTCATCCGCAGCAGTCAACCATAGAGTCCACTACCTTAGCAGTGCACTCCAGACCCCAAAGGGGTGCATCTGCCATCTGGCTTCAGGTGACCTGACACCCACGCCATATTTTTTTCTAATTCTGGCATAGGTTTCCTCTTCAAATTCATACCAGACCTGAGAATTGGCCTTGTTGTTAAAAAAAAGAAATTTGATGCACCTTTCAAACAGGAGTGAAAAAATTGGTCTTTGGGTACCCATGAAACCTACACAAAAAAGACTTTAAGATAAAATCAACACCCACTTAGCTAGGCAGCCTAGACAGTCTTGCAGAGATTCAAAAACCAAATAACACTTAATCAGCAACATCGTTATCAGGGGCTTGATAGCTGCTGTTAATCCAGAACTGATTAATTTTGACAAATGTCAGCCGGTCAATGGAGTCTGTGGACAGAAACAAAACCTCAGGCAGCACTGAATGATTGTTTGGAAAGCATACTGGATGCAGGGCAGCCCAGAAGCTCAATTAAATACTGAGCAAGTTCTGGCCAGTGGTCTATTCTCATGACCCAGAAATCCAGTGAATCGTCTACTGGAAAGTTCTCCATGTCTGTTTTATGCTCTAGATAAACTTCCACCATATGATGCAGACACTGCTGATGGGATCTTGAAGCTGACATCCCTGGGTTCTGAGGACAAAAATAATGATGAAATACATCACTGAGGTGGCCCCCTTCCCCACCACTCCTCCTTTGGCCATCAGAAGCCTCAAAACTAGCTTTTCCAAGAGACTGTAACCTACCAGTGTGTGGAAATGAATTACATAAACTCCTCTTCAGGGTGTCCTCAAGATATTTCATCCTGTGTTCCCCACCCCATGATGGCAGGATGAGTTCCGAACTTCCCCTCCTAACGGTGGTCAAGGAGGGTTCCCAACCAAATGATCCTTCTCCTTGATGCCACAAATTCTTGGGTCCTTTCTTAGCCCCTGTACACACGGTCGGACATTCTACCAACCAAATCCGTTGGATTTTGTCCGACGGATTGTGTCCGAAACTGTTGCATACACACGGTCGGACCAAGTTGTCGGAAAATCCGATCATTCAGAACGTGATGACGTTATTTCGTTACAACGGGACTACATTCAGGCTAGTAGCCAATAGCTTTGGTGTAGGAATTTGATCTGAGCACTTTGTCCGATCGGAATTCTCTACACATGATCGGCATATGTCCAATCGGACCAGTTTGTCGGAAAATATTTCCAACAAGTTGGAAAATTGGGTCCGACGAATATTCAGACGGAATCAGTCCGATGCATAACACACACAGTCGGAATATCCGACAACACGGTCCGATAGGACACATTCCGATGGATTCTCCGACCATGTGTACAAGGGCTAAGGCTTTAAAAGATAAGGGAGCCCATGTACTGCAAGTTTACAGCAGCATAAGAGCAGAGTCCTCAGGGTCAGAGTCCTCAGGCCTACAGTATCTGAAACTGCCTCCTCTCAGCCACGTACTACTTCCAAGGTTTCTGGGGACTGTAAACCATCTCTTAAGGATTCACGTGTGTTTTCTTGTGCTTCAATACCTCTAAAACTGCCAGAATCCTCCTCCGCCCTTGCCTCTTGTGTGTTCTATTGCATCACAAGAATGGTGTCTGCATAAACCGGGCCTTGAGAGGAAAAAAGTCCTCCTCTTCCTCCCGCCGCTCTGCTTTGGGTGCCCTGTCCATAATGTCATGCAGAGTCTGCTCCAGCAGGAACATAAGAGGGATTGTGTCACTGATGCATGCATGGTCATTGCTCACAATCCTTGTGGCCTCCTCAAATGGTGACAGTACAATGCATGCATCTTTTATCGGGAGCAATTGGCATGGGGAAAAAAGTAGAGCCAGCCTGAGCGTGCCATTGTGCCATACTGACACAGGTACTCATTGATGGCCCTGTGCTGCATGTGCAGCCACAGCAGCAATGCCAAAGTCGAATTACACCTGGTGGGCATTTCACAAATTAGGTGGTTTTCGGGCAGGTGGAATTCTCACTAAATTTCAGCCAACCGAGCACTTGCTGTGTGTGACCACCTGAAAAGGCTACAGACTCTTCTGGCCTGCTTTAGAAGATCTTCCAACCCTGGATACCTATTGAAGAAACACTGCACCACTTAATTGAGGACATGTGTCAGGTATGGCACATGTCTCAACTTACTTTGTTTAACTATTTAAGGACTGGAAGGATTTTTCCTCTTAATCACCAGGCCATTTTTTCGATACTGCACTGTGTCACTTTAACTGACAATGGCGTGTTTGTACCAAAACAAAATTGATGTCCTTTTTTCCTACAAATAGAGCTTTCTTTTGATGTTATTTGATAATCTCTGCGGTTTTTATTTTTTTAAACAAGAAAAGACCACAATTTAAAAAAAAAAAACTACTTTTAAATAATTATCCCCCAAAAAAACAAGTCTTCAAAATCTCTTTATCAGTTTAGGCCAATATGTATTCTTCTATATATTTGTGGTAAAAAAAAATTGCAATAAACGTATATTGATTGGTTTGCACAAAAGTTATAGGGGGTTATTTACTAAAGGAAAATCCACTTTGCACTGCAAAGTGCACTTGAAAGTGCACTGAAAGTGTACTTGGAAGTAAAGTCGCTGTAGATCCAATGGGGACATGCAAGGAAAATAAAAACAGCATTTTAGCCTGCACATGATTGGATGAAAAAATCAGCAGAGCTTATACTCATTTCAGATCTACCCCTTAGAATTAGAGCGACTGCACTGAAGTGCAAAGTGGATTTGCCTTTCGTAAATAACCCCCATAGTGTCTCAAAATAGGGGCATAACGAAAATGTAAGCGTAGGATAGTTTTGCCTTAGCAAGAAGTGATGTCATCTGTAGAAGTAGTGTAATTGTAGATGTAGTTTAATTCTGGGTTATTAAAAATATAGTATTCAATATCAGTCACGCACATATGTTCTTTCATTAGCATTTGAAAAGGACAGAACCAGTTTCTAGGATCTAAGTGACACCTAGATGCCAATAAAAGTTCCCATTAACGTAAACATAGATTGCCACCTGAGGCTTCAAAGTAAACTGCTTGTCATTTTGGTTACATTGATCCGCAGGGGGCATTCGCAAGGCCCCGGGCCAGTCTGCAAGCTTTGATTAATATCAACAGATCTAAGTAACCTATTTTATCTCTCATAAAAGCTAAAATATTAGCGGCAGAGAGATGAAAATAATTCCTTGGGATTGTAAACGTGATTGGTTACGTGTACATGTAACTCTGTATTTTTAGCATGTGTGGAACCACACAAAATCATTATATGGCACCTGATTGCAGCAGGCAGGCAGTAATTGGTACTGTTGTGATTGGGCTGATACACTGGTATCAGAAATCCTATCCATGACCCAACAATCAGCGTCGTCCTGGGCCAATTCGACTTTGGTCATTTCAGAACACAAAACATCCTGAGGGTTGAGACAGGAACACTCCCAGGGTTGATTGGCTAAGGGCTAAAGTCCAGCCCACATGAATATTTCAATAAATTTGGTAGCCTGAGCTATGGACATCATTCTTCAATGAAGCCAGTTTGAAACTGGGGAGTTCCTACATGTTCCAGTATGCTTCTACAAGAGGATAGACTTTGGTAAAAATGATTTCTGTATTTATTTTTATAGCAAATTGCCAATTGTGTGTCTTTCTGTATTTTTTGTATTTTTTTAGTAACTCCTTTTTGTTTGTATATCTTTTATGTACTGCCCACTTTCGGGATATTACATGATAAATTTAATAGGTGAATTCTGTGTACTAAGCTAGGACATATATCTCTGGAGAGGTTGTTGTATTTTAGAGCCTAAGTACGTGGTCTATGTTATGTGCCAATCGGTATGCAATTGCACTGCATGTTGGCAGATTTCATGCAGATTGTAAGCTAACAGATCTTCCAGACAGAGATATGTGTGTGGTGGCTCCGCAGACCAGTCTGGGGACAAACTGTTGGGTGGTAGCAGGCTATCGTTTATTGTGTGTCTGGTGTGGGGGTGTGGGGACAGTGGGAAGAGTGATTAACACTAGGGTTCAAGCTTTCAGAATAGCTGGAGGAACCCTAGACATGTGTGCTAATTGCTAGACTGCTCCCCAACCCTTAGCCCACGTACACACGGTCGGAGATTTTGCCAACCAAATCCGTCGGATTTTGCCCGTCGGATTTAGTCCGACGGATTGTGTCCGAAACTGTTGCATACACACGGTCGGGCCAAGTTGGCGAAAAATCCGATCTTTCAGAACGTGATGACGTAATTTTGTTACGATGGGACTACATTCAGGCTAGTAGCCAATAGCTTTGATGAAGGAATTTGATCTGAGCATGCGTGGCACTTGGTCCGATGAAAATGCTCTACACATGATCGGATTAGGTCCGTCCGGCCCAGTTGGTCGGGAAATCTTTACAACATGTTGGAAATTTGGATCGGACGGAGATTCGGACGGAATCAGTCCGATGCATACCACACACAGTCGGATTATCTGACAACGCGGTCCGATAAGACTCATTCCGACAGATTCTCTGACCGTGTGTACAAGGGCTTAGAGTGCACTAGGTTGTATGCAAGATTCGTATCTGTCTATGTGTGGTCAGCTAGCTGGATTGGAGTGGAGTCTCCCTCTAGTGGTGGCCAAAGGTAGTGCGGGCTGTGAAAGTACCACAGCCAGTCTTACATGCTCAGTATAAGTTTCCCCTTATACCCTTAGTTCTTCATATACCCCAGTCATGGAACACATTTCGCGGTCAGCTAGTCACCATGGGCGTGCATAATCGTGACAAGGGGATATATTTATGGCATTTTTATTATTATTTTTTTACTAGTAATGTGTGATCAGTGATTTTTAGTGGGACTGCGACATTGCGGCGGACATATCGGACATTTTTGACACTTTTTGGGACCATTAATAATAAAAAAGTGATCTTGCACAATAATAAATTATCATAAACAATAATGTAGTATAAATGCACAAAATGGTGTACTAAATCAAGTCCCAAAAACACTCCACTTGAGTGCTTTCATTATACACCGCTTCCTCCCAGTCTGAATATAGATATCAAATATTCCAAACACTCACAAGCACAAAACAAGATGATACTTGTTTAGTTGATTAACATTGACTGTTTATTAGAACCAGAATACAAGTCTTATATACAATTAAAGAAGAGGTTCCCCCCTCCTACTGATTTTACTCTAACAATACACCTGTAACCAGAAACATAAATTAACATGAGCTAATTAACTGATCCCTTAAAGCAACTGATGTGACTCCCTAACTACACTACACATTATCATACATCGCAACACAGAACTCTTTCATACAATTGCAGGGTTAATTAGCACAAACAACAATGGGTCAAAGACTCTTAGAAGCTGTGGCAAGACAGACTAGAATCATTTACATTATAGAAGACAACAGAAAGGTGGCTGGAGTTGATGACATTAGCATCTAATAGTATGTGTACCGACAGTATGAATCAGTTACTATTTCTAATATGACATATACAGGGTTCCCAGAGTCTGTACGTCTTGGGGGGATATGGACCTGAATCCAAATTAACACCACCTCAAAGGTCCCCAGACATACAGTTCACAAAGAGCACTGTTCCCCCAAATGCCAGGGCCCATGATCGGTAGGCAAGACGCTAGCATTCAGTCCCCTCCAAAAGCCTCTGTCCTGGCTAGGTCTGTCATATTTCTCCCCATCAAAGGTTGACTAACAAGGTCCCAGACCTCCACCTGGTCTGGACATGCGTTAGTTGGGCAAAGTGAACTCACATAGTCAGTCCGCATGATCTCCAATCTTGGCTGCAAGGAATAGTTGACACCAGTAGGTGTGGGGTAGAGGTCATTTACTCTCTGTCCGGCTGCCAGCACTTCAGAAGGGCTTGGTCTGCTGTTGGGCAGAGGGGCTGATCACCCCAGCTTCCTGAAGCTGTAGTGACACTGTAGGTGCTAGGCAGAGGGCAGCGGCGCTCTGCCCTGTTACCAGTGATTCAGCAGGGAGTAACAGCTTCACTACATCAGCTTGTCGCTGGAAAGAGGGGCCGACTGCCCTGGCTCCCTGGATCTCCACATCATCCGCTTCGGCTAACCATTCAGGCAGAAGGCTGGATTCTTCCACTCCCAAACTGTGTAGCTGGCATTGGGGAAGTGAGCTGGCTGCTTCCTTTTCCGTTCCCTCATTTGGCTGCTGGGACGTCATGTCTATGGTACTGTCTCCCAGGTGCATGGATCTTTGCTGGGGAGGAAAGACTGCTTCGTCCACCCTGGCCAACTGTTGGGAAGGGACGACACACACCTCCTCTCCCTTCTCCCCCTGTATCGTCTGCTGGGAAGTGATTGCCACCTTCTCACCCTGAGCCTCCAGAACTGCCACAGGTGTAGGGCAGAGGTCTTGGCCCTTCTGTCTGGTGACCAGCGCTACAGCTGGGGAAGTTCCACAGATACTGCTCTTGGTGCTGGGCAGAGCACAGTGAACTTTGGCCCTGATTCGACCTCTTCTGCTGGAGGCTCATCAGGTTGTTCTTCCTCAGCAGAAAAGTCTATCAAATCTCCTGTCTCTGCAACTGGTGTCTGGGGATAGAGGTTCGCCATCTCCTGTCCATGGAACCCAGAAGATTCTACCGGTGCTGTGCAGAGGTTAGCAGAGCTCTACCCTGTTGTCAGCACTTCAGCTTTGGGAATGGCAATCTCCAGATTTTCCACTGCCAATTCTCTGGCATGCTGCTGGACAGGCACATTCCTCCATCCAAGATCATCTCATGGAGAAACAAGATTATCAAGGTCAGTCCGCACTTGCTGTATCTGCTATAAGACCTCTGCATCCATAGCTGCGGGGGCAGGTTGGCAAAGCACACTGTTACTCTGCCACATTTCCAACTCTTCAGCTAGGATTTCAGAGTTGTCAACTGGTATTTCCTGATAGTCTCAGGCAAAGGGAGCCCAGCCCTGGCCGTGAGCAGAGTCTAGCAGCTGCCTGTAGGCGATCTCCAGCTCCCATTCCTGAACGGCCAGAAACTCTATATCTTCCAATGCCCAGTGCACTTCCAAGACGTTCAGTAGCCCTTCTCTGAAATCCATGATTTCGTCCAACCGCCACTCCAAATCACTCCCAAAGTTAGGGTCCCCTGTCAGCTTCACACACAACAGTCCCAGGCAGTCATAGCCAAAGCCTTCCATTGGGCTGTCATCCACTATCCAAGGGCATGCTTGGGATACATGTCACCGGAGGTCTCTGTAGCTCTTATCCAGCCGCATCTCTGCCCAGACCAGCCTGCTTAATTCAGCTGTCTGCTCCTTGTGCATTTTTTCTCCCAAAAACAGCACCTGCAATCCATATTGTGACCACTACCTTTCATGAAAGGGGGCGAGAACTTTTCCCTGGTGTCACTGCTCCCAGCTAGCACTTCCTTCCAGAGTTCGCAGCTGATAGAATCAAACCATCCCAGCAGGACCTGCTCTGATACTGGTCCTCTGTGCTGTATCTGCATCTCTCGCAACCCTCTTCTGAATTCCTCTTCCACGGTGGCTGGTATCTCTCCTCTCCTCTCCTGCTATCCGGACCTTGGATCCAGGTGGAATGTTGGATGTCCCTGACTGCAGGAAGTGTCCCACTGCTTGCCACCAATGTTACGAAATGTCCCACACTCCACTTGAGTGCTTTGTCATATACCGCTTCCTCTCAGTCTGAATATAGATATCAGATATTCCAGCCACTCACAAGCACAAAACAAGACGATACTTGTTTAGTTGATGAATATGGACTGTTTATTAGAACCAGAATACAAGTCTTATATACAGTTAAAGAGGAGGTTCCCCCCTCCTGCTGATATTACTCTAACAATACACCTGTAACCAGAAACATAAATTAACATGAGTTAATTAACTAATCCCTTAAAGCAGCTGATGTGACTCTCTAACTACACTACACATTATCATGCATTTCAACATAGAACTCCTTCATACAATTGCAGTGTTAATTAGCACAAACAACAATGGGTCAAAGACTTTTAGAAGCTATGGCAAGCCAGACTGGACTCATTTACATTATAGAAGACAACAGACAGGTAGCTGGAGTTGATGACATTAAAGCGGGGTTCCACCCTAAAGTGGAACTTCCGCTGATCGGAACCCTCCCCCCCTCCGGTGTCACAATTGGCACCTTACAGGGGGGAGGGGGTGGAGATACCTGTCAAAGACAGGTATTTACACCCACTTCCGGGCATAGACTCCCATGGGAGTCTATGTCATTTCCTGTCCTGCCGCGCTGTCTGCTGGGACACACACGGGTCCCAGAGACAGCACGGACAATTCATATTGCGCTGCGCGACTCACGCATGCGCAGTAGGGAACCGGGAAGTGAAGCCGATTCACTTCACTTCCTGATTCCCTCACCTAGAATGGTGACGGCAGCAGCCGAGAGCCGAGCGATCGATCGGCCTCGGCTGCCGGCATCGCTGGAACCCGGGACAGGTGAGTGTCCATTTATTAAAAGTCAGCAGCTGTAGTATTTATAGCTGCTGGCTTTTAATATTTTTTTTTTAGGTGGAATCCCTCTTTAACATTTAATAGTATGTGTCCCAACAGTATGAATCAGTCACTATTTCTAATATGGCATATACAGGGTTCCCAGAGTCCATGTGTCTTGAGGGGGATATAAACCTGAATCCAAAGTAACACCCCCTCAAGGGTCAGCAGGCATACAGTTCACAAACAGCACCCTTCCTCAAAATGCCAGGGCCCATGATCGGTAGGCAAGATGCTAGAGTTCAGTCCCCTCCAAAAGCTTCTGTCCTGGCTAGGTCTGTCACAGGGACCATTGATATTTATACAGCGATCAGAGCTAAAAATAGCCACTGATTACTATATAAATGTTATTGGCAGGAAAGGGGTTAACACTAGGGGTCGATAAAGGGATTAAGTGTTCCCTAGGGAGGTGTTTCTAACTGTGGGGGCAGTGTACTGTCAGGAAGTAGAAATCGCTGTTCCTTTTTTTTTTTTTATCTTTATTTAAATTTTTCATTTAAGTTGCGTACAAAACATAATCAAGTATTAAAAGAAAACCATAGGACCAAAATACATTCATGCCCTTCAATTTTTCACATTATCCTGGTTTTCTTTCTTTACTTCTCGAGTTCTTCTAAAATATCTCCCTCCCACCCCTCTCCCCACCCCTACCGACCCATTACCTCGTTAAAAATCATAGATTGTCTAAACATTTTCCAGTATTTCCATTTCACATGGAATCTCTTTCTTTCTCTTTCTTCCTCCATTCCCAGCCCTTCAATACTATACATTTCCTCAACTTTTCCTAACCATTCCTTTACTTTGGGTGCTTCTATTTCTTTCCATTTTTTCGGAATCAGACTTTTTGCCACGTTTATTAATAAGCTTGTAAGGGAATTCCTATACTCCTTAATTGGGGTATCTACTGCATGGAATAGGCATAACCATGGGTTCTCAGGTAACTGTATTTTAGCTATTACTTCTATATATCTTATTATTTCGCTCCAATATTCTTTAATCTTGGGACAGTCCCACCATATATGGGCCAAACTTCCCGTTTGTCCACAATTCCTCCAACATTTCCCAGATTGTCCCTCCTGGTACTTTACCATTATATCTGGGGTCCTATACCATCTTACTAAAATTTTATTATTTTTTTCTATCATCTTACTATTTTCCGTGGATCTGTGCACCATCTTCAATATTTTTTCTATATTTTGGTTTTCACCCCGTGCTCCTATCTCTTCTTCCCATTTTTTACTTTCAAAAGATTTTATTTTATGACAAAGGCACTTACAATAACATACCAGTAAAACAAACAATCCACAGCAGGGTAGGCCCGCTGTCACAGTGCAAGTATTAATAAAAGAAGACAGTTGTGGAAGACAGACAATAGCAAATAGGTACAAACGTCCTGCCCCGCCACAGCGAGGGGCTAAACAATAAAACTAAGGGTCATCCCCCGTGAGGAGCCCATCCAAGATATTTGTGAGGGGTAGCAACCAGGAGCCCCCACCCCGACACCCCTAAGAGGGAGCTTGCTGTGTCAGGGTGGGGGCTTATCCTCCCGGGTCCCCCCCTCTCAAAGGGAGAAAGTATTCGATGAGCCGTCCACAGAGGGCACCTCAGCAATCAATTTGTCTGTACGGTGAACCTGTCAATTATAGCTCTGTTGAGCAAACCATAAAAACAGGAAATCAAGAAGGACAGATGAGAGAAGAGAGGAAGAAAAGAGGAGAACAGAGGGGTAGAGGGGGGTACGCTATTTCCGAAAAGGGTGGTGGGGTACAGTGGCAGAATGCTTAGCACTCAATAAACGAGGGAGAGCTTTAAGGATGAGATCTGGTCGCTAAGGTAGAGCCTGAGGCCATTCCCGGCAGCAGGGATATTCCCATGTAACGGGCCCAAGGGTCCCACACCTTTCTAAATTTAGGCGGGGTATCCGACAGAATGCCTGACAGTTTTTCTTGGGACATTATCCAGGATATCTTCCTCTTAACTGCGAGGAAGGAGGGTCTGGGTTGCTTCCAGGCGGAGGCAATCGCAATTTTGGCTCCTAAAAGGATAAAATGGGTTAGTTTCTGGGTGTAACCAGGCAACAAAGGTGCAGGGGCATTGAGCAACGCAACCTCAGGAGTTTTTGGAACCCGGCAGCCTGTGACCCTGTAAATCAAGTTAAAGATTTTAGTCCAGAACGATCGAAGCCTAGGGCATTCCCACCAGATGTGGATCATGGAGCCATGAAGTTGGCACCCCCTAAAACATAAGGGGTTTGCCGTGGGATAGATTTTGGCTAGCCTGGCTGGAGTGAGGTACCACCTGGTTATCAATTTGATGCTAGCCTCCATGAGTGAGGTGTTTTGGATCCCACGAAAGGATCTGGCTAGGGCCAGCTGCCAGGTTTCAAGACTGCCAGAGGTCTAAAGGTCAGATTCCCATGCTGTCATATAGGGGGATTTGCCCATTGGGGCAGTGAGAGCCGCATAGATTACTGAAATACCGCCCATCTGCTCCCCGATCTTACCACACCAGGCTTCGTACAGTAAAGAGGGGAGGAAGGGGCTTGTTCTTCCAAAGCGAGTGTAAGAAGTGCGATATTTGTTGGAAGCGGAACCTCTCTGAGTCTGGTAGCTCTAAGTGTTCGATACAATAAGCCAGGGAAATTGGACCCCTTGAAGTGAAATAATGACCTATCCGGTATAGTCCCTTGTCCAGCCACCACCTGAAGGCCTCAATATTCAGACCAGGGGGAAAATCATGATTACGGAAGATGTGAGCAAGGGGTCTTAAAGTGGAGACCAGAGAAGGCTCTCTGCGGAGACCGTCCCATAGGGCGCAGGAGTGAGAGAGGGATGGAGACATGATGGGCGGCCTGGCTTTGGGTGGACACCACAATAGATAATCTAGTGTAAAAGAGGGTACGGAGCAGCGTTCAATGGACAACCAATCCGGTTTCTCGTATTTGGAGTAGAGCGTGGAGAGTTGGGCCAGGCGAGCTGCAAGGTAATATTTGTGAAGATTAGGCAGGCCCAACCCACCCCTGCGTCTGTGTAGGAATAGCGTGTTTTGCGAGAGACGGTACCCTTTGTTGCTCCAGATATATTTCAGTATTTTGCTTTGCAGAGAGCAGAGGTGGTCCTTCCGGACCGGTATGGGGAGGGCTCGGAAATAGTATAGGATTTTGGGAAGAAGGGTCATTTTTATGGAGTTAATCCGGCCAAGCCAGGATAGTTCGTGTTTAGACCATGAACATAGATCAGTTTCCAACTGTCTGTATAGTTTGGGGTAATTGTTAGCATACAACATCTCCATCTTAGGTGTAAGGGAGACACCCAAATATTGGATGGCAGTGTCGCTCCATTTGAACGGAAAGGATTGTTTGAGTGAGATAACTTGGTGGGTGGGAAGAGAAATATTCAGTGCCACAGACTTAGAGTAATTGACTTGTAAGCCTGAGACCTTGGCAAAGTCGTCTAGTACTCGAGATAAATTGGGCAAGGTTGTGAGGGGGGAAGTAAGGAATAACAGTATGTCGTCTGCAAAGAGTCCGCATTTGTGCGTTTGGCTGTCACACTGGACACCTCCAATGTCTATATTGTGGCGGACTGCTATCGCTAGCGTTTCAATGGCTATCGCAAATATGAGGGGTGAAAGGGGGCACCCTTGTCTAGTCCCTCTAGTAATGGGAATGGGAGTGGATAGGTAACCCTGAAGTCGAATTTGGGCCCTCGGCTGGGAGTATAAGGCCCGTAGTAAGACAAGGAAGCGAGCCCCAAATCCCCACCTGTCAAAGAGCTGGAAGATGTACTGCCAGGAGACCGAGTCGAAAGCCTTCTGGATATCTAAGGAAAGGAGAAAGCCAGATTGTTTGGGTCCCCCTTCCCAATTAGACTGCAGAAATGAGATAATGTCAACCGCCCTCCGAATTTGATCAGGTCCCTGCCTGCCAGGGATAAATCCAACTTGGTCCTTGTGGACATAGCGTCCGATAAAGGAGGCCAGCCTATTGACCATAACTTTCGTAAGAATTTTGAGGTCATTATTAATGAGGGATATCGACCTGTAGTTACTGACATCCTCCAAGTTCTTATCAGGTTTGGGTATGACCGTGATGTACGCCGTGTTAAGGTGGGGATCCAGGGGGCTTCCATTAGCTTTATGATTGCCGAGATTGGCTAGATGGGGGGCAAGCGTGTTGGCAAAGGCTTTATAGTAAGGGATCGAAAGACCGTCGGGGCCTGGGGCGGAGCTTTTTTTGAGTTCCTTTATGACTCCCAAAATCTCCTCCGCCTGAAAGGGGCATTCCATGACTTGTTTGTGAGCGTCCGATAAGACAGGGATGGGGAGTCCCTCCAGAAACTGTGGAAGAAGGTTTGCTTTGGGAGATGGAGGACTGCTGTAAAGAGAGGTGTAGAAGTCCTGAAAGGCATTCAGAACTGTGACCGGGTTAGACGTGGGCGGGCGTCCTGCACTTCTGATCCGGGGGAGGGTGCTTAGCTTGGTTCTAGGGGAGAGTCTATTAGCCAGGAGTGTGCCTATTTTGTCTGCCTGTGAGTAAAACTTGTGGCCAGACCACCTAACCGATTTTTCCGCTTTCGTGGTAAGAGCGAGATTAAGTTCTAAACGAGTCTTGTCAAGCAAGGAGGGGGGGGTGCGGAGGGGGTCCTTTTTGTGAAGAGCCCTGAGTCTAGAGTATTCCTCTTCTAGCTTCAGGATGGTTGATTGCCTTTCCCGTTTTATTTGAGTTCCTAGTTGAATAAGTTTTCCCCTAATGAATGCTTTGTGCGCCGCCCACAGGGTTTCGGGGGAGACATCAGGTGTCGCATTAATAGAAAAATATTCCTGCAGTGCTTTGTCAAGATCCATAATTCATGATGGCTCTGACAGGAGAGATTCGTTCAACCTCCAATGTCTGGGGTGTCTCCCACTCGAACCCCCGAGGGCCGTCACAATTACCAGAGAGTGGTCCGAGACCACCGTGTCAGTGATGGAGGCTTTGAGCACCCGGGGTAGGAGCGAAGAGGGCACAAGTATGTGGTCAATCCTTGCATAGGATTGGTGTGGTGCTGAGAAGTGGGTATAGTCTCTCTTTGTGGGGTTTAATTCCCGCCAATCATCAGGTAAACCATAAGCGTGAAGCAATTTGGCGATCCGCAGGCTTGCCTTCGTGGGCCGGGTTAATCGGGCATAAGAGGAGGAGGATTTGTCGAGGCCTTGATCAAAGGCGACGTTAGAGTCCCCTCCGACAATAACCGTCCCCTCTAAAAGAGGCGCTAGGGTGCGCAACAGGGATTCAAAGAATTTGACCTGTCCTGTGTTCGGGGCATAGTAGGAGACCAGGGAATAAAGGTGGTCTCCCACAGTGCCCTTTACAAGTAAAAACCTGCCCTCCGGATCCGCCTTTTCAAAACTTTTATTGAATTTGCACGTTTTGGCTATCAGAATGGCCACCCCCTTGGTTTTGGATTCTGCGTTAGCTAGATAGAACTGAGGGAAGTGAGCGTGAAGGAACTTGGGACTATACCGGATAGGAAGGTGCGTTTCCTGAAGTAGGATTATATCCAGTTTCAGGGATTAATAGTAATCAAGAGCTTTTCTACGTTTGACGGGGGAATTAAGGCCCTCTATGTTGTGGGTAGCTATCTTAAGCCTAACAGCTTGTTGATCAGCCATGGAGCAGAGGGGGAGCCCAGCATCTGAAGACGACCTCACTTACCCAGTCAGTGGCGGGGTTCCCGGGAACAGCGTTGGGATAGACGGCCTGTGATTTTCTCGTGGAATACATTGCCGACCGGGTTAGCTCAGCCATACCTGAAAAAAACAACAGTGTCATGCAAACATTCAACAGGAGTAGCTTACCACCTAGTGGGGAGACAGAAAGAGATAGGGCAAGGAAAGAAAGTGTTCCTGGGAAAGGAAAGAGGAGATCAGGGCAGGAGACACCCCCTGAAATCCCGAGAAAGAACAGTGTAAACAGCTGACCCATAAGGTCAGATGTCCCGACCCTCAGGCACCCGAGAGAGACCGAGGGAGGGGGAGTTGCGCAAGTGGTCCCTCGCGGAACTGGGGACCCCTAATCGGGAAACAACCCGATCTGTTGATTCAACAGTATACAACAATAGAAGTTAAACAAAAATAAAGAACTTAAGGCACGGCCAAACATAGTGTTTAGGAGACACTGGGGCTGATCAGTAAAAGCTATTCATTAACCATAAAGTGAGGTTACATGTCCGGGGAGAGTGTTGGGGACTGCAGCCCTCCATAGAGTCCTTTAAGCAGCCCGGAGGGCCTATTTCAAGGGGGCGCAGATAATGTGAGGGGTTGTGGGCAGTCCAGAAGGTGGATGGAAGACTGCATAGCGTCCAGGGCTATTGAAGGCAAGGGGGAAAGGGGTAGCACAGGTCCTAGGAAGGGGGGGGCAACAAAGGTGGAGGACCAAACTTCCAATGGTTGGGGAAAAGTCCTCTGGCCCTCTCCAGGACCTCGGACGGTCAGACACACAATGGATAGTCGAAGTAGGGGCCTGAATGTTACTCAGGTGGGTGCATTGTCCTTGACCTTCTTGGCTCTTCCGGAGGACCACAACGGGGATTGTGGGCTGTTAGGTGTGGGCCGTTTGTGTGAGCCCTGGCCAGAGTTAGAAGTGTCCATGTCAGCTTCTTGAGAAATAATTTTCAACCTGGTGAGGAGCTTTTCCCCCTCTGGGAATGTGGAGAAAGCAAATGACTTCCCTTTGTCCGTGAACCTGACCGCAAATGGGAATGCCCACTTGTATTTTATGTCTCTTTGTGACAATGAAAGCAAGAGGGGTTTCAGGGCTCTCCATCTCTGTATGGTGGAGGGGGAGAGGTCCGCAAAGATCTGAACCAGGTGGCCCTGGTATATCACGTGCTGCCGGGATCTGGCTCTCTTCATAACTTCTTCTTTCACCGAAAAATGGTGTGGCTTGGCCAGTACATCACGCGGAGTGCCATCCTTCCTAGGGGGGCCAAGGGTTCTGTGGACCCGGTCGAGTTCCAGTTTAGGAGCTGGGATGTCAGGGATTAGCTGAGTAATGAGGACATGCACTGCCTTGGACACATCAGTTATCGATTCTGGAAGCCCTCGAATTCTGATGTTGTATCTGCGTGACCTATTTTCAAGGTCATCAATACGGGCCATGGCTAGGTCTAGTTGCTCCTGCACTGAATAAATGTGCCTGGAGTTTTGGATGGATCTGGCAATTGTATCCTCCATTTTATGCTTGATCGTTTCAATCCGGGAGCCCAGGTTAATAAAGTCAGCTTTTAATTCCCCCGTGATTTTCATGGCAGTTTGGGAGAGGCCCCTTTCCAAAAGTTCAGAGAATTTGCCAAACAGGGCATCCATGTGGGAGACAGGGTCTGCATGAGTAGCCTCATGTGAGGCCATGGCAGCTTGGGCGGCCCTGTGTGTCCCCGCGGGGGATGGGGAGAATTCCTGGAGGGTACGTTCCAGCAGGGAGACCGTGGAGGCCGGGGACGGCGTGGCTTCCTTGGGAGGGCCCCTGAGGTTGCCTGGGGTGGCGTGGAGAGGAGGAAAGTCTGTATCTGACCTGAAATCCGCCATGCCTGTGGATCTGTGGTCCTGGGATAGGAGCTGTGCTGCGGTGGCCATCTTGGATTTCTCCCACACGTCCAGTGAAGCGAACAGCGGGCCCAGACTGCGTTTAGCCGGTCCCCCGGTCATTCGGTTATGTGCCCCAACTCTCCGGGAGTCCGTCCCTACAGCTCGGTAAGCGGAAGGGTGGCCGTGTCGTGCGGTAGGGGTTCCGTCGTTCCGCGAGGCAGCGGAGCTTTAGATGATCGCGGCCATCTTGGAAGCCTCGCGCATGCGCGTCTTCTTCCCATTTTTTCATGAAAATTGATACCTCCGCTTCACATTCCCGTCTCAAGACCTTATAAAACTGGGCAATACCTGCCCTTGGGGTTTTCCCCTCACATATCCGCTCCAAGGCAGTCAAATTTTCTCCATCTCTAAGCGGTTGTGGTAGTCTTGAGACGAAATGTCTAAGCTGCAGGTATCGCCACTCGTTCAAATCCATCCAATCATTTTCTTTCTGTAATATTGCTAGTGTTTTCAATTTCCCCTCTGTAATTATGTGTCGTAATTGCATATTATCTTGTTTTATCCATTTCCCTCCTATTGTACTTTTACCAGGTGCAAAAAAAATCGTTATCTTTTAAATAAATTAAAGGGGAATTATATTTCCACTTGTTATATTTGTGTATTCCCTCCCATACTCTAAACACATTTTTTGTGACCAAAGGTGCTGTCTTCCCTAGTGATCTATATTTTGAAGGAGTCCAGATTTCTCTACCTAGATTTGTGCCTGATAAACTGTGTTCTATTTTTCCCCATCTTTTTTTACTTTCTAATTTTGCCCATTCCACCACCCGTGTTAACACTGCTGCTTCGTAATATTTTCTAAAGTCTGGGACATTCAGACCCCCCTCGTCTTTTCCCTTTTGCAAAGTCTTTAGTGGGGTTCTAGGTTTCTTGTTGTTCCAGATAAATTTAGAAATTAAAGAATGTATCATTTTAAAATATAGAGGGGGGATATATATTGGTAATAGCTGAAATTTATAAAGGATTTTAGGTTGAATAATCATTTTTAAGGCATTAATTCTTCCCAACCATGACAGGGGCTTTGTTCTCATTCTCCTTATTTCTTCTCTCAATTCCTCTAGAAGGGGGATATAGTTTATTTGATATATTTTTTCTATTGATGCAGTCAGTTTAATCCCTAAATATTTAATTTCTTTTTGCCATAGAAATGGGAATTCTCTCTTAATGTCAAGTTCTTCTCTCGAATTTATATTTACGTTTAAGATTTCTGACTTGCTTGGGTTAATTTTAAAGTTAGATAATTCCCCGTACTCCTGTAAAGCCTTTAACAAGTTTGGCATGGAGATTTGTGGGCTAGATACATAAAACAGAATATCATCCGCGAATGCGGCTGTCTTGTGTATTTCCCCCTCTATCTCAACCCCCTTTATATCTGGGTTTCTCCTTATCGTCTCTAGGAGTGGCTCCAATGCCAGAACGAACAATAGGAGGGACAGCGGACACCCCTGTCTAGTCCCATTTTTCATTCTGAAGGCTGTTGATAGTACCCCATTAACTCTTACCACTGCCTTGGGGCTGTTATATAGTGCCTTTATCCACTTCAAAATTTTGGGTCCAAACCCCATTCCCCTTAGGGTACCCATCATGAATCCCCAGTCTACTCGATCAAAAGCTTTCTCAGCATCTATTGATAGGAGTAGACTGGGGATTCTACTCTCCTTCATCCTCTGAAGCAGTAATATTGACCTTACTCCATTATCTTTTCCTTCTCGCCACTCAATGAATCCCACCTGATCTGCATGGACTAAGCTAGGCATTAACTTCTTTATTCTAGCGGCCAATATTTTTGCGAACAATTTAACGTCCGTATTGAGTAGTGAGATTGGTCTATAGTTTGAGCATATTGTATTCTCTTTTCCCTCTCTCAATATCGTGGAGATTGTCGCAGTGGAGGCCTCCTCGCTCAGTCCATATTTTGTACCTAGTCCATTATAATATGCACATAAAATTGGGGCTAGTATGTCTCCAAACTTTTTTAGATATTCTATTATATAGCCATCAGGCCCTGGACTCTTTCCTCCTTTGGTCTCTTTTATTGCCTGTATTACTTCTTGGACTGAGATTGGATTCTCCAATTCCTGCGCCAAATCCCCCGGTATTTTAGGGATATTTGCTTGAAATATATAGTCTTTAATTTTTCCCCTTCTCTTCATCTCTTGTTTTTCTGTCTCTTTTTTTCTCACGGAATATAACTGTCCATAATATTCTCTAAAAACTTCTGCTATTTCCTTAGTTTTATAGACCGACTCTCCCTCTTTATTTAATATTTTCTCTATATAATTCTTCGATCTTTTTTTCCTCAATATCTTTGCTAAGATCTTACTATTTTTAATGCCGCTATAATATCTCTCTTTAGTAATCCTATTATAAATCGTCCTCATTTCCTGTTCCATTAATTCCCCAAGTTCCTCTCTTTTCATAGCCAGTTTATGTAATAGGTCCACTACCTGTCCACTTTCCCTGCCATTTGCCTTTTTATGTTCTTGCTCTAATCCATGGATTTCCTCCCTCAACTCCCTACTCTTTTTAATACCTTCTCTCTTCCTATTTGTACCTAGTGAAATATATATCCCTCTTATATAAGCTTTATGTGTCTCCCAAATAATATTTTCCATATTCTCTTCATTTAAATTAGTGGTAAAAAAAAACTCCAATTCCTTTCTAATTATTTCCTCTCCCTTCTCGTCCAACAGTTGCCTATTCAATTTCCAGGAAAAAGGAGATTTCTGAGATCCTGGGATTTTGATCTTCAGGCATATTGGAGAATGATCAGACAATGTTCTAATTCCTATATCTGTGGATATCACCTTGTCCAGAACCCTATGTTCCACTAACCAGTAGTCGATCCTTGTGCACGCCCCGTGTACAGGGGAATAGAACGAGTAGTCTCGTATCCTTGGGTGCATTGTTCTCCACGCATCCATTAGCTGATACTGATATAGCCTATGTTTTATTATTCTCCTCTGCTCCTTCCCAATCCCCTGCACACGGGACGAACTATCCATTTGCGGATTCATACAAAAGTTCATATCTCCAGCTATAATTACTCTTCCTCTTTTGAAATCCCATAATTTCTCCAATATTCCTTTCAGAAAAACCGTTGGACTTCTATTTGGGCAGTATATGTTAGCGAGGGTATAGTCTACTCCCCATAGTTTCCCCTTCAGAAAGAGGAATCTACCCTCCGGGTCGACTAATCTTTCTTCTATTTTATAGTATACCTCCCGTCCTATACCGATAGCTACCCCTTTTGAGTTCCTTGAGTAAGAATCTCCATAAAACCACATCGGGAACCTAGGGGAATATATTCTAATCTTGCTTTCGTATGATAGATGGGTTTCCTGTAAGAACACTATACCCGCTTCATATTGTTGTATTTCTTTCAAAATTTTAAACCGCTTTGCTGATTCATTTAGCCCCCTTACATTATATGACAAACAATTAACTATAGACATAGATTTTAGTCAAGCTGTTTTTTTCTCTTTTCTCACTTAGCGAGGTTCTCTGCTGTCGGGTCTTCTTTCTCCCCCCACCCCTCCCACCCCCCCTCCCAGACCCCTCTTTGGTCCTTGTACCTATATCCAGAATATATCCCCATCCTAGAATATGTAACTCACCCCTTGGGGTGAAGCTCCAAGCCCGGCATTCCGTGTCCCTCCACCCCCCCCCCGGCCATGAAGGCCCGGTAGACATGGGGGGGGAGAGGAGGGAGCAGATAGTCCAGGGAGGCTCTTCCCGTTTCCCCCCATACCCACATTAACTTTTATTTACTTTACCTCTCCAATCTCGTTTCTTTTGTAATAAATTACACCAGCCCCCCCCCCCCCCCTCTCCCCCTACCCCCCCCCTACATTAAGCTCTCTGCCCTATTCCCTCTTCAATTAGTCTTTCTTCTCTTTCCGATCGTTTAGGTATACTAATGGTTGGAATCTGTAACTCTGTACAAAAGTCCTGTACTTCTTCCAGAAATTTCAATCTAACCGTCTTTCCATCCCTAGGGATGGAAATTGCTGTTCCTGATCACTAGGACCAGCAGATCTCTATCTACTTTCCTGACAGAACGGGGATTTGTCTGTTTACATTGACAGATCCCAATTCTGTCTCTCTGAGGAACAATCACGTTTCACTGGTGGACATTGCATGCATCAGTTCTGGCCCCCTAGAGCTCTTAAAGCAGCCAATGTACAGCTATGGCGATTTGCATAGCCGTGCCAACCTGTCGTAGTATAACTGTGGCGGCTGATCAGCAAGCGGTTAAGGGCAGACAGGATGTTTGTGCCATCATCGCACACCACCCTTCCTGGCTCACACTGTCATGGTTTGAACCACCTCTGGGCATGACCCTGCAGAGCTGCAAGAATCTCTGCTCTGTATTGGCTCCTGTCCCATAGACAGACCAGCTGAAGCATTGCGTGGCGCCTTTTAGCCTGACTTATTGAATAGCCTCTTGAATGCTTAGGGGGTACTTGTGGTTCATAGGACAATCCAGCAGCAGACAATCATCACTACTACCTGTATAGAGAGGTGACGACACAAAAAGCTGCAGCACTGAGCCCTGTTATGCATCCTTTCCGAGGTGCGAGCAGTTACCCAGTGTGCTGTCTGGATCACGTGTCAGCAGTAACGTGGAACTTGTGGCTGACTGCTTGCCCAACGATGCTGCCACATTGCCTTCCACATGATGGTAGAGAGCCGGAATGGCCTTTCTTGAAAATAAATAGAGGATATGGAACCTGCCATTGCTGTACAGCACTTTCTGCAAATTAATGGAAAGGGGCAAAATCCCCTAGATGGTAAGGCAGGAGTTGTAAATCCAGCAGATTTGACAAGCTTGAATTTAGACGCTGAACATGTGGATGGCAGTGACTATTTTTTTTCACTGCAGCAGATGGGGCAGAGAAATTTGCTTGCTATAGTCTACAGCTGGTGCTACTGGCAGACGTGCTGCAAGGACCTGGGACACCCTGCGCTATACCATAATCCCTGTTGGTGGGTGCTGCTGAGAGGTCATGAGGTATAGTGGGGGTAGACCTGAAAGGTGAGGAGTGAGGAGGAGCAGAATTGCATCCCTTTTGGGTGGCTTTTATGTCAAGCATGTGCTACCCAAATGGCTGGTGTCTTTGCCACACTTGTGCTTGAGGCAAAGTTTACAAACTGCAGCAGTGTGATCGGCTGCACATGTGCTATAAAAGGCCCAAACAGCTGGGCTGTGGGAAGTGGTATAACAGCTCCACAATCTGGTGTAAATGGGTGGCAGGTCTTTATGCTTCCATGATGTCTGCTTCTGCTATGCTCTATTTGGCACCCAAGTCATGTCAGCGACCTCATCATCATCATCCCCTCCATCCTCATTATTACTGGAGACAACTGGAGACAATATATGGCTATACACTGTGGCTGGGGGAATATGACTACCAATTTGTAGTTTACCAGTGTTCTCCCCTCTCTGTAGGCTCATGTTCCTACCTTCCTCAACCTCAGAACCAACATCTGAATCAAGTAATTGCTGTGCATCATCAAGAAAATAGTGGCTGATGCTGTGTTTAAATAACTCAGCTGACTCTTCCATGCCTGATGCTGGGTTATGGCAGGAGTAGCTGTGGATAAGGAGGCAGAATGAGCAACTCTCTCTGTGGACGCATATGCTGCTGGCCCCCTCATAGTGCCATGGGAACATCTGCCTCTCCTTGTTGGCCTCCCACACATAATAGGGGGCACTTATTACCAAAATGTAATAAAGATGTGGAAATGTGTACATGGATGCACTTTACCACTTGCCACCCACCCGTCAAATGACGGCTGGGTGGTGCGGCTCTTGTTCTGGGTGGACATCATATGGCGGCCACCCTAGAATGACTGCTCTTGCATGCCCCCGGACACGCGTGACCCCGATCTGTGGAAAGAGCAGCGGCTCTTTAACCATGTGATCGGCTGTGTCCAATCACAGCTGGTCACTTGTAAACATGGAGATGCTGCTAATCGGTGCTCCTCACCTCACACTGACAGAGTGTGCGGAGAGGTGAGCCGATCAGCGGCACTTCCTCACAGGGGACAGCTAGGTATGTAATCAGGGCACTGATCATCAGCTAGGTATGTAATCAGTTGTAAACAGCTAGGTATGTAATCAGTGCCCTAATTACAATTGAGTGCCCACCAGTGCCGGCAATGATTGCCCACTGCCAGCAACCAGTACCAACCAGTGCCCACAATTGCCACCAATCTGTGTCCACATGTGCCAGCAAACAGTGGCCATTAGTGATGCCCATTAATGCTCATCATTGCTGCCCATCATGCCACCCAGCAAATGCCCATCAGTGCTGTCTATCAGTGATGAGTATCTGTGCCCACCAGTGCTGCTTATCTGTGCCCAGTGCCCACCAGTGCCACCCATCAGTGCCGCCTATCAGTGCTCATCAGTGTCACATATCAGTGCCCATAAGTGCGGTATATTTGTGCCTCCTCATCAGTTCCACCTAACCAGTGCCCATAAGTGCCACATCATCAGTGCCCATAAGTGCCACCTCATAAGTTCCCACCAGTGCTGCCTATCTATGCCCAGTGCCCATCAGTGCCACCCATCAGTGATCATCAGTGCCACATATCAGTGCCACCTATCAGTGCCCATAAGTGTGGTATATTCGTACCTCCTCATCAGTGCCATCTAATCAGTGCCCATAAGTGCCAGCTCATCAGTGCCCATCAGTGCAGCTTACCAGTGGTCTTCAGTGCTGCCTCATCAACGTCCATCAGTGAAGGAGAAAAATTGCTTACTTACAAAATACTGACAGAAACTAAGAAACTTTTTTTTCAAAAAAGTTTTTTTTTTTTTTTGTTTCTTTTTTAGGAAAAAATAAAATACCCAGGAGTGATTAAATACCACCAAAAGAAATCACTATTTGTGTGAAGAAAATGATAACAATTTAAAATGGTTACAGTGTAGCATGACCGCACAATTGTCATTCAAAGTGTGACAGTGCTGGAAACTGAAAAATGGCTAAAGCAGGAAGGGGGTATAAGTGTCCTATATTGATGTGGTTAATCAATGGAAAGTGGTGTTTGGTGCACTTTAACTTGAGTACTCACGACACACCCCACTAACACACTACAACATACTGTAGTAAAACTGCACTGACATACTGCAATATACTGTTGTAAATGTGCACTAACATACGGAAATATACTGCATTGAAATATGTGTTAAATGCGCACCTATGCACTGAAATATACTGCATACATTTCATATTATCAGGTTATTTCTCACACACAGCATATGCATACCACAAATTACACCCCAAAATACATTCTACTACTCCTCCTGAGTATGGGGATACCACATGTGTGAGAATTTTACACACCGTGGCCATATACAGAGGCCCAACATGCAGGGAGCACCATCAGGCCTTCTAGGAACATAAATTACACATCTAATTTCTTGACTACCTCTTGTACTTTTGAAGGCCCTGGAGCACCAGGAAAGTAAAAACGCCCAAAAAATGACCCCATTATGGAAAGAGTCAATGGATGAGTATTGCTGAGTATGGATGGATGAGTATTGCTGAGCATGAGATGAGTATGGATGGCTGAGCATGGATGGATGAATGAGTATTGCTGAGGATTGGTGGATGGATGAAAGGATGGATGAGTATTGCTGAGGATGGATGGATGGATGAGTATTGCTGAGGATGGATGGATGGATGAGTATTGCTGAGGAAGGATGAGTATTGCTGAGTTTTAATGGATAGGTGAGTATTGCTGAGTATGGATGGCTGAACATGAATGGATGGATGAGTATTGCAGAGGATATATGGATGGATGGATGAGTATTGCTGAGGATGGATAGATGGATGAGTATTGCTGAGGATGGATGGATGAGCATTGCTGGGATGGATGGATGAGTATTGCTGGGATGGGCACAGATCAGTGCTATTAGTAGTACACATCCAGCCCACAGCGCCGCTGTATCTGATCTCTCCCCTCACACTATACGAATGGTATGAGGAGGGGAGAAAGGAACCTGACATGACGCCGGTTTGTTTACAAGTGGTCGCTCGTCATTTGACAGAGCAATCACGTGATAAATGGTCGCTGTCAGTGGCCATTTACTGTGATCCATGATGTGCTGGGTCCTCGCCCCAGGGGGCACGCGGGAGCAAGATTCTGGGAGGACGTCCATGGACACCCTCCCAGAATAAGCTGACTGCACTGCAGCCGTCTTTATAACTGGGTACTAACATTTATAGGTAAAGTTGATCCAAGGAAAATCCAAATACCTCACAGGGGATCAGGAAGGATTTTTTCCCCTGCTATAGCAAATTGGACCATGCTTTGCTGGGGTTTTTTGCCTTCCTCTGGATTAACTGTAGGTATAGGATTATGTATATGTTTGTTTTTTGTTTTTGTTTTTTTGAACCAGATGGACTTGTGTCTTCTTTCAACCTAACTAATTATGTAACTATGTAACTATATATATATATATATATATATATATATATATATATATATATATATATTGTAAGGGATCTTCCCGGGGTAGGGTGTGTTTGGACACAGTTCACAGCAGACTTGGACTTTATAAAGCAGACCTTGGCGTTTATTCGTGGTACAAACAGTCCAACAAACAAAGTATACAGCAACACCGTGCTTCTTGTGTATAACAGGAACAAAATAATAACAAAACAAACAACCTAGCCCGGCTGGGCGCTTACTAACAGGTTCTTCTCACCTATCTGACACTCATAAACACAGCGTCTTTCGCCTGGATATCGCAGGGTGGATTTTTAGCTCCAGCAGTGGCTGTGCTTGCAGCTTCCTCAAACACACAGACTGTTCGTTTCCCTGGCTGAGAGCAAACACCTGCAGGCCCGCAGAGCCTTTACCTTCCCAGGCTAATTAGGATCAAAGCTCACCTGATCCAAAACCCAGAACTGGAACGAGGGATGGGGGGTGTGGAATGACAGGTCCCTCTACCAAACCTACCTGCCATTCCATATAAACCCAGGCCCGGCAAGATTAAATAACAACTCAGCAGCATATTGCTGCTGAGAAACTGATCCATCCTGGACTTACCATCTCACACTGTGTAGCAACCTAGGTGAGATGTACACCCCCTCAACCACTTCTCCAGTGACATGTCTACAATATATATACGTATATGTGTATATATATATATATATATATATATATATATATATATATATATATATATATATATATATATATATAATGAAATAGACAATTCTTTTTACAAGAATTTCTATAATGGCAATTTTGAAATGACTTTCAATTAGAATATTGTTATAGAAAAATTACTTATTAGAATTTGATGAGCTGACATCAAACTATAATGCTGTTATCAAGATTATATTAATCAGTTTATTCATTAAAGAGCTTTCCTACAGGAAATCAGAGCTTGTCTTAAACAGTTATAGCTAAGCTATTCCTATATTTCATTTAGCTAACAGTATTTAAATTATAATTGCTTAATCTGAATGTAATTTGCAAGCGTTGGTGTTAAATGAGGATATGCATCTAAGAACACTTCCTTTACTATGCTGCAAAAGCTTAACTGTACACATTTAATTATCTTTGTTCCTGTCTTCATTCTGTTTGCAGTACTGTAGTTGCCCAAACCTCTCTCATATGTAATCTGAAAATTGCAAATATTATGCGATTGAATATAAGTCACAAATCTATATAAGAATGACTTAATCTGTAAAACCCTAATCTGAGTTTTCATAATTGTATGAATAGAGGGGAGTTGGGACTTTAAATGAAGCACCTACTGGTGCATCCATCCCAGTTAATGAATGAACTAAAAGGAAATTGGGACCTAATACAAAAAAGGTATACTTAGCAGACAGATATGTTAGGCTAGAAATAGTACTTTGAAACATTGCTTGGAAGTGTCTTTCAATTGTCTGTTTTGGCAGAGTTCCAAGCTGAATACATGATTTTATCCCTTTCCAAAGCTGGAATACTTACCTGTTTTGTGCAAGTTTCACATATGGAGAGACCCATAGTATCCAATGGAGCACCTGCGTGGGACACCATAACAAGGGTATTTTGGTGTCCCATACTAGTGCTCCTGCGTCCAGATGTGTAAACAGCTGCTGAGTGTCCTCTCCTTACACTGAATCAAGTTTGCATTTCATTATAGTTACAAACACATCTAGACAACAATATACTAAACTTCTTTACATACAAATAGGCATGAACAAATGTAGTTAACCTGCATCTGCCAAAAACATTGTATTCTGCCGCGTACACACGACCGGACTTTTCGAGGGACTAGGTCCGACAGACTTTCGACGGAGTTCTGACGGAGTTCTGACAGAGTTCTGACGGACTTTCCGAATGAACGGACTTGGCCACACACAATCACACGAAAGTCCGACGGATTCGAACGTGATGACGCATGACTGGACTAGAATAAGGAAGTTCATAGCCAGTAGCCAATAGCTGCCCTCGCATCGGTTTTTGTCCGTCGGACTAGCATACACACGAGCGGATTTCTCGGTAGGAACTGGGTCCGGCGGAGTTCTGGCGGAAACATTTGAAACATGTTCCATTTCTAAAGTCTGTCAGACTTTTGCAAATCAAAAGTCCGCTGCAGCCCACACACGATCGAATGGTCTGCCTCCGTCGGACTTTTGATGTTGAAAAGTCCGGTCATGTGTACGCGGCATTAGTGGTCGAAAGAATGATGTTTAATACAAACTATTACTGTGCCCACCAACCTCAAACTTGCTATTTTACAACAGTAAAGAAAAGAACATGAATCAGCACTAAAGTAATAATAATAGGAATACACGACAAATACTTACTTTTTAGAAGCAGTTTCCTGATCCTTCTGTATTGATCGTGCTCCCCCAATTTCAGGTCTGGCCAGCGTTTCCTCAATTGATCCTTGGATCATCGTAACCCAAAAGTCCTGTGCAGACTTCTCACAACTTTCGTCATGACTTTGGCCTTTCTCACATTAGGGTTTCTGTACGGCCCATGATTCCCATCATAGTCTGTCCTTTTTGAGATGTCCACCATCTCCACCATCTCTTTAAAGGACATATTTGAGGCCTTATCCTCCTGCATCAGGAACTGCCTTGCTCCGGGCTTTCCACATTGATACTCTCTGCAGGCACCTGCTGTCTCTCTGCCATTTGCTCTTTCACTGGCCCGAACGAGAAGATGTGGGGAATACACTAGAATACACTACTCCGTTATTTAAGAAGTGTCAGAAGAATTGAAGCATCACACGGGTGAAGACTCCCACAGATCGTGCGGATGACGCAGAGAAGAAGCTGGAGCAAGATGCGGGATGAGAAGAGTAGAGGAAGAAGAAGATTAAGAAGAAGATGGAGAAAAAGAAGATGGAACAAGATGAACATGGAAGGAAGACCAGAAGAAAGAAGATGAAAGAAGAAGCATTTAATAAAAGACTTGTCAAAAACTGTCTTTTGTCTTTTTTAACCTTTTTGTCACTTTTTTTTGTGAAATGGTAGGGGTACTTTTTACCCCATTACCAATTCACACAGGGGGGGCGGGATCTGGGGTTCCCTTGTTAAAGGGGGCTTCCAGATTCTGATAATCCCCCTGCCCGCAGACAACCACCAAGCAAGGGTCGTGGGGATGAGGCCCGTCTCCCCATCAACATGGGGACAAGGTGTTTTGAGGGGCTACCTCAAAGCACGCTCCCAATGTTGAGGACATGTGGCCTGGTATAGTTCAGGAGGGAGGGCATTCTCTCATCCCCCCTCTTTTCCTGCGGCCTGCCAGGTTGCGTGCTCGGATAAGGATCTGGTGGGGATTTTTGGGGGGACCCCACAACATTTTTTTTTTAAAAGTTGGCGCGTGGTTCCCCTTAATATCCATACCAGACCTGAAAGCCTGGTATGGAATTTAGGCAGACTCCCATGCATTTTTTTTTAAATTTCAGTTCGGGGTTCCCCTGTGGGGAAATCCCCATGCCGTTTTCAATTCATTGTAGCCGCGAGTAGTTTTAAATGACTTTTTTCCTTTAGAAATGTCATTTTGCTGTCAGACTGTCCTAAACATGGGAAACATGCGCCTTTCGAATTTGCTGTGAACACCCAAAATTGTTCGCTGTTCGGTGAACTGGCGAACAGCCAATGTTCGAGATGAACTCGAACATAAAGCTCATCCCTGGTTACCAATTTGGACAGTCAAATAATTGATGTCTGCCCTGGGGTACAAAAGCTTCCCCAATTCCAACTGTTTCTCCATCCTCTTTATTTTGATATGACCTTGTGCTCCCTATAGAATTAAAACCTTTTTTTGACAAAAAAAATGGCTATGTGTTTTACTTCAAAAAGGACAGTTTGTTTGTGAGTAGGCAGGTACATTTCAAAAATACAATGTCAAATTAACAAGATACACCAACATAGTTGTATCTTTGAGGTTCAAAAATACAAGATAATAATGGTGTTGTGGTAACTTGACACGCAAAACCAAAAAAAAAAAATATTCTAGAGATCACTAGAAAAAATTTAAAACATTATTCTGGAGTTCCGAGCATGCGTATTTGTACTTTGGACCTTTTTCCAACGGACTTGTGTATACATGATCGGAAAGTCCGACAACACATATCGAACGGTTGGACTTTCTGCCAACAGCCTGACATCCAACATTTACCATTGGAAAATCTGATCGTGTGTATGCGGCATAAGAATATTTAGGGCATAATTGCTATCCCCCTTCTGTGTCGCAGGTGTTTCTCTTTTTTTTAGAAATCTAATAAAAAGTGCCCCGCCCCTGGGAGGCCTCCCGGTTTTCTGCCTCCTCCCTGCTTTGACAGCTCTTATATAGGTAAGGGGTGGGGCCACTCGGCTACATCACCTGGTGGCACTGCCCTTTCTGATGACACATAACATCATGTGATGTCAGAAGGGGTGGTGCCACCAGGTGACAGAGGCTTGTTAAAGGGGGCTTCCAGATTCCGATAAGCCCCTCACCCGCATACCCCAACAACCACAGCCCAGAATTGTCGGAAGATGCCCTTGTCCCTATCAACATGCACTAAGTACCCACCTCCCATGTTGAAGGCATGTGGCCTGGTATGGTTCAGTAGGGGGGGGGGGGGGGGGCGCTCGCTCATCCCTCTGATGCTGATGTGCAAGGCTGCATGCTTGATGAACGCCCAATATTCTAGGTGGTGGAGGTTGTCACATAAGTCACCATCTGTATCCATATATCACCAATCTCACTGGACACTTGCTGGGTTGTGTGGAATTTCAAGATAATTTTATATGAAGAGCATGGACTGCCTTTGTGTCTCCTTTTTTATTTCCATTTTAGTGATTTTGTCTCATTAGAATTGTGTTGTTTTATGTTTATTTGCACTGTACTGATTTTCTAAACATGCTTGGATAAGGGTCTGGTAAGGATTTTGGGGGGGATCCCACACCATTTAAAGAAAAATATTGGTGTGCGGTTCCCCTTAAAATCCATACCAGACCCAGAAGACCTGGTATGGTGTGGAGGGGGACCCCATGCAATTAAGAAAAAAAAAAATTATCTGTATTGCCAGGAGCCAGCCATACATTACAGCTGCGAGCAAGTTTAAATTACCTTTTTGTTCTTTAGAAATGTCATTATTCCTGCTGTATGTTCTTTACATCACACAAATGCGCCACTTTACAGGCAGACTAAGGGGACCCCCAGGCACGATATTTAAAGGAATATTACATTTTTAATGTTTCACTTTAAGCATCATTAAAATCACTGCTCCTTTAAAAATTATTGTTTTAAAACTTTTTTCCCATTGACACATGTCCGCAGGGCAATTCCTGGGTACCCATACACTTTTTATGGCAATAACTTGCATATAAGCCTTTAAAATGAGGACTTTTGTTTTTTCTTGTTTGTGTCCCATAGACTTTAATAGGGTTTGCATGTTTGCTAGAACTTTTTGCCTGTTCGAGATATTCTGGTGGCGAACCGAACCTTGTGGTGTTTGGCCTATACCTAGCAAAGAGATAGTGACTGGGAACCTGCCATTGTGGTACAGCACATTCTGAAAATTCACAAAAGGGTGCAGACCCCACATACAGAAAGGCAGGGGTTGTAAAGGCAGCAATTTG
This sequence comes from Lithobates pipiens, assembly GCF_037356315.1. Taxonomy (NCBI): domain Eukaryota; kingdom Metazoa; phylum Chordata; class Amphibia; order Anura; family Ranidae; genus Lithobates; species Lithobates pipiens. The sequence continues at coordinate 203,382,705 of NW_027507784.1, read as the reverse complement.
GACAAACTGGAATTTAGACGCTGGGCATGTTGGTGGCAGGGGGTGTATTTATTTGTTTTTGATGCAGCAGCTGGGGCAGAGAAATCTGCCTGCTATACTCTTCAGCTGGTGGTGTGCTTCTGGCAGATATGTTGCAATGACCTGTGACACCCTTTTCTATACCTTTATCCCTGTCAGTGGAAACTGTCTTTCATGATGGCTGCCTCTGGAGGACACCCTGCCTTATTGGGGTTGGGTCTCCTCTCACTTTCCTACTCTACTCTATCCAGCACCCAAGTCACGTCAGTGAGCTTATCATCATCATCCCCTTCACCCTCTTCATCACTGGAGCCAACTTTGCAATGCGTTGCAGCTTGGGGAACATAGTTACATAGTAAGTGAGGTTGAAAAAAGACACAAGTCCATCAAGTCCAACCTATGTGTGTAATTATATGTCAATATTTTTTTTCCAACAAGGTTTATTGAAGTATATTGAAGCATTACAATACAGAAAGTATGGTGGTGAAGCATTCAACTGATACAATACAGAGAAGAACAGTTGTTACCTAATAATACAACACAAAAATGATATCATATGAGTCCATTTAGGCCTTTGCAGGGTTTATATCTTCAGAATTCGATGGGAAAAGTACAACGGGGTAACGAGCACAGAGAAGTAACCATGAAACTTTGTGTAGGGTGTTAAGTTAACCTTTGGATGTGGGGTGGGAGCAATTGCTTGCCTAAAGGTTGCAGGGGCAGTACTGTTGTTTTCCTAGGGACAGTTGTGAGGTTGCAGTAAAAATTGGGGTTAGGCAATCGCTGTGCCTGGATTGGGGTCCACTGAGGTTTGTGTACTTTGCCGTTTTCTACGTTCAAAGATATGTAGGGAGGTGGTTGGTTCCTGGAGACAGGGTAAGAGATTTGATAGAGGAAGCAATAGCAGCGAAGGCCATGGATCGTGGTAGGCTATACTGCTTTTTGTGTTAGGCGTGTGGGAAATGTGACACTGACAATATGGGATGGAGGGGAGAAGGGGGAGTTCCCTGAGTTGGGGTCTGGTAAGGTTGTTAGGAGTCAAGCTAGTAGGAGCTCACATTCTTCAGAGGTATTGAAGTGGTGCCAGCACGACCATGTTTTCCAATATTTGGTAGGAGTGTCATGTGACTGATGGATCAGTTCTTCCATTTCCACCACTCTTGATACACAGTGGATCCAGTCCGCTATGGTGGGCAGTTTGGTCGATTTCCAGAGGGGAGGGATGCACATTTTTGCCGCGTTTATTAGATGAAGGGTTAGAGATCTAAGGTATTGTCTGGTAGGAATAGTTGTGTGATGTAGCAACATTTGTGCGGGCGAATATTCTATGTGGTGGGTAGTGATTTTTGTGACTAGGCGATGGATTTCTTTCCAAAAGGGTTGGATAAGGGGGCAGGACCACCAGATGTGGAGCATGTTACCTTCCCCCTCAGAACATCTCCAGCACGTGGATGGTATGTCAGGGGAGATTTTGTGCAGTTTGGTAGGGGTTTTGTACCATTTGGTAAGTATCTTGAACCCATTTTCCTGCGCAGATATGTTAATCGACCCCTTATGGATGTGGGTATGGATGGTTTCCCATTCCTCTTCAGTGAGAATCACTGCTAGGTCTCTTTCCCAGCTGAGGGGAGCTATGTTGGATTTTGGATTGTGGCTTGCGAAGAGGAGAGAGTATATTTCAGATATTATGTGTCTTTGTGGTTCCGCTTTTGCACAAATATTTTCAAATGGAGTGGTTTGTCTGGAATAATCATGGAGGGAGTGTGGGGAGGTTAGAAAGTGCTGGATCTGGAAGTAGGTCCATCGCAGGAATGACTGGCCTGTCTATATGTCAATATTACATTGTATATCCCTGTATGTTGCGGTCCTACAGGTTTATGACTGCCAATTTGTTGTTTATCAGTGTTCCCCCTCCTCTGTAGGCTCATGTTACTCCTTTCCTCTACCTCAGAACCAATATCAGAAATAAGTAATGCCTGTGCATCCTCAAGAAGCAAGTGGCTGACGCTGTGTTCAAATAATGTAACTGATTCCTCCATGAGTGATGCTTGGGCTATGACAGGAATAGCTGTGGACAAGAAGGCAGAATAAGCCACTCTGGCAGCAGTGGTGGACTGTGCAACAGTTTCAGCTTGGGTGATAGAGGGTGAGAAGGAAGAGGATGGTTTAGTAAGCCAGTCCAACACCTCCCCTGCATACTGTGGCTGGATAGCACGGGCAAAATCACTAAACAGAGAAAAATGTGCCCTGACTGAGCACAGACCACATCCACCTTTGCCCGTGGACACAGACGCTGCTGGTCCCCTCATAGTGGCATGGGAACATCTGTTTCCCCTTGTTGCCACCCAGACATGATGGGGGGCTTATTTTTTTTTCCACAAAAAAGTTTTTATTCGTAAATCAGGTAATCATATACATGGCATAACAAACGGGTACAAAAAAGTAGTATCCATGACTGTGTGGTACATTGATGAAGTATACAGAAAGATGTGATCAAATTACTAGACATGGAGAAGGGAAATACAAAATATACTGACTGAGCATAAGCAACCAGTAAACAGAAAGAGATGTATGTACTACCAACAATTATGTGTTCTTGAGAGACTCCGATCTAGTAACAGCAAGTTGAATCAAAAGTAGATAATGCCCACGGGGACCACAAACACCAGGTCCTCTCATGGCCTCGAAAGGATCATGAAACTTGCGCGTAGGTTATAATAGATGTTAAATGCCACCCAGAATTGTTACTTTCCGGGGTGAGGGGCGTCTTTGTTGGGTAGTGTGCCAATGGAATGGAGTGTACCTATGGGGAGTATAAAGAAAGGGGTAGAAATGAGTAAGGGAGGGGAAGACAAGGGGGAAGGGAGGACCAAGAAGGTCCATGGGAGGACCATAGAGGGGCAGTGGAGTAGGAAAAGGGAGGGAGGTGAGGGAGTACGGGGAGTAAGGGGGTCGCTCCTCTTCCCAACCCCGCCACAACATTCAGGTCAAGTCAGGGTCCAACACGGGTGGCTCATGTTTGTCACTGTCAATGCGGGAAGTAAGATTTATATCTTTCTGTGGACTTGAAATGTGTCCAGCAGGCCCACGTGGTGGAAAATTTCTGTGTGCGGTCCTGAGAGGTATAGATCAGCTCTTCTATCTCCTAGTCAACCACTCTCTGATGGTTGGGATCTTGTTTGAGGGCCAAAGCGCAGGAATGCACAATCTTGCCACATTGACCATGTGCATGGCCAGGGATTTATGATAGGATCGTTTGGTCAAAGAGGTGTGATGGAGGAGATACTGAGCAGCAGTGAAATCTAGGGTGTATGTGGTGACTTGTGTTATTATGGAGTGTACCTCCTTCCAGAATGGTTGGAGCATGGTGCATTCCCACCATATGTGGAGCATAGAGCCCTCTTCTTTGTTACACCTCCAACAGACATTTGGAATTGAGGGAGAGAATTTGTGTAAGCGGGATGGGGTCCTGTACCATTTTGTGATTATCTTGTAGCCGTTTTCTTGAATGGCTACGTTCAGTGACCCTTTATGTGCATACGTGGAAATGGCATCCCAGTCTTCATCTGTAAATGAAATTTGCAGGTCTCTACCCCATGATGTTCTTGAGGAATCAGTCTGTGGGGAGTGGGCTTCGTCTTGGAGGATAGAATAGATCAAGGATATGAGGTGTCTTTGTGGTGTGGTCTGGGAGTGGAGGGATTCGAATGGGGTGAGTTGTCTTGTCCAAACGTCAGTTTGGTGCTTGGAAGTAAAGAAAAGCCTCAGTTGTCTATAGGTCCAGAAGGGAAACTCCTTCATGCGTGATATAGATTTGAGGGCATCATAGGATCTCAGTCATCCTTTATGAAAGAATTGCTGTGCTAAAACGTCATTGTGTGGCCATTCCTGTGTTAGGAATGTGATCGACTCCCCAGGAGAGAAGTCTGGGTTCCCCCTCAGGGGGGTCAGTGGGCCTATATGTGAGGTTATGTGGTGAGAGGCTACCGCTTTCTTGAAGGCTAGCAAGGAGGTGTGGATGAGCGGGTGTGTCTTGACGGAGTGGGACCAGTGGGTCGGCGAGAGCCAGGGGAGGGTGTGTAAGGGGTAATTTGAAAAAGAGCTTTCTAATGCCACCCAAGTCTTCCCTTTCCTATGGGCTTTCCAATCCATCAGTCTCGTCAGATGGCATGCTAGGTAGTAGTGGTAGAGATCAGGTAGGGCAATGCCGCCATTGGTTTTAGGGCGCGTCAGGCGAGAGTATTTGATACGTGGAGCATTTCTCTTCCAAATAAACGTTGTGCATAGCTTCTTATATGACAGAAAGAAAGACTGGGGTGTATGGATTGGGATTGTCTGCAGGAGGTACAAAATACGTGGGAGGACTATCATTTTTATTAAGGCAGAGCGGCCAAACCATGATACATTAAGGTTGGCCCAATTTTTCAGATCCGTTTGGAGTCTAGCTAGAGCTGTCAGGAAGTTGTGGGTGTAGAGATCGGCCGTTTTTTTGGTGATTTGAATGTCAAGGTAGGTGATTGCTTCTCTTTTCCACTGAAAGGGAAAGGAGTCCTGGCAGTGGGATACCTCATGTGGTGGTAGAGAAATGTTAAGTGTGTGGGATTTGGAATAATTGATTTTGAGATTGGATAGGAATCCAAAATTCTTGATGTCTTTTAAGAGGTTAGGCAAAGATGTCCGAGGTGAGTGTAGTGTTAGTAAAATATCATCCGCGAATGCGGCTACTTTGTATTCTTTGCGTTTAATGAAGATCCCTTGGACGTCTGTATTCTATTGAGAAGAGGTTCTAACGTTAGGACAAATATCAGGGGGGAAAGTGGGCATCCTTGCCGAGTGCCATTACATATGGGAAAGGCATTTGACAGGAGGCTGTTGGCTTTCACCCTTGCGGAGGGGTTGGTATACAGACCGTTGATATAGGCAAGACTACGGGAGGGAAGGCCAATGGCCCTCAATACCTCCCACATATAGTCCCAGGCCACCCTGTCAAATGCCTTCTCTGCATCAAGTGAAAGAAAGAATCCCTCGGTCCCACTTGTGGTAAGCCAGTGTTGGATATTTAGAGTTCGAATAGTGTTGTCCCTGGCCTCCCTCCCCAGGACAAAGCCCACCTGGTCAGGGGAAACGAGGCCAGGGACAAGGGGTGAGAGTCTATTCATCTTTGCGTAGAGTTTGATATCTATGTTCAGTAGAGAAATGGGCCTGTAGTTAGAGACCTGGGAAGGGTCTTTGCCCTCTTTGGGGATGACGGCTATGTGGGCTCCTAACATATCACCTGCAGGGGTAGAGGGGTTCGTGAGGGAGTTCAGAGTTGTCAGTAGTTGGGGAGAGAGTATGTCAGAGAAACTCTTGTAGTAGATAAGGGGGAAGCCGTCAGGACCTGGGCTTTTGCCCGGCTTCATTTGTTTCATAGCGAGGGACAATTCCTCGGGGGAGAGTGGTAGGTCTAAGGTCGCGGTTTGTTGCGGGGTGATTGGATTGGGGCTATATTGGGCTAAGAAGTCTCTAATTCGCGAGAGTCAGTCAGGTGCGTCAGGGGGCCCTACATTGTCATCCGGTAGATTGTAGAGTGCAGAGTAGAATTTTTCAGAGTGTGCTGCTATGTCTTCGTTTTTAGAGAAGGGCAAACCCTGGCTGTCTCGGAGAGTGTGAATTAAGGATGAGGTCTTGGCTGTTTGAATCGTGCGGGCCAATAGCCTCCCACTTTTATTGCCGTGCTCGTAGAACACTTTTTGCTGAAGGACATATCTACGTCTAGTGCGCTTCCCCAATTCGTCCATCAGAGAGGAACATGCGTATAAGAGGTCTTGCAATGTGGCTTGCGAGGCCGATTGCTTATGCGCTTTTTCAAGTCTATTGATTGTGTTAATAAGGGACGTAATCCTTTCTTAGTGTTGTCTTTTAGCCTTTGCAGTCATGGAGATGAGCTCTCCCATTAAGACACATTTATGTGCTTCCCAAAGTGAGACGGGTGAAACGTCTGGGGAGGTATTTTCCTGGAAGTATAGGCGGATTCTGGCGTCTATGTGTTGCTGATTTACTGGGTCTTTTAGGAGGGATGGATTCATCCTCCAAGTCTTGGTTATTTTTTTAGAGTCGGGGAAGGTAAGGGTCAATGTGATGGGATGGTTATCAGATAGGAACATTGGTTCTATCGTAGCTTGTGAGAGGAGTGAGTGGTCGGTCTGGGAAAGGAATATGTAATCTATTCTTGAATACTTCTGATGTGGGTGGGAGTAGAAGGTGTAGTCCTTGTCCGTTGGGAACATGGTGCGCCATGTGTCGTAGAGAGTCAAATTCTGTAGTTGAATTTTAATCTGTCTTAATGCGCGGTAGGGGAGTGCCGAGGTACCCGTAGAGGAATCCAGGATCGGATTGAGTGGGACATTGAAGTCACCCCCCAGGATTAGAATTCCCTCCTTAAATGAGGACAAAAGATCACAGTTTTTTTTAAAAAAAGGTCACTTGGTGTTCGTTCGGACAGTAGATATTGGCCACCGTAATAGGTTTGGTTGTGTACGTGCCCTTGATAAAGATATATCTACCATCCTGGTCACTCAAGGAGTCAATTAGTTGAAAGTAAGCAAATTTGGAAATAAGGATAGAGACCCCCTTAGTCTTGGAGGCTGGATTGGTGGAGTGAAGCGCTCGCTTGTATATGTGGTTCGTCAGTCTAGGGATTGCATCCGAATGAAAATGTGTTTCCTGTAACATGAGGAAGTGAGCTTTATGTTTAAACAGGGCCGAGAGAGCTTGTGATCTTTTTTCCGGAAGGTTTAAGCTTTTCATATTGAGAGAAAGGCATTTCAGTGAAAGCTGTGTCTGCGCGTTCAAATCTTTCGGCATTGTGCTTATCTGTAAGGTCTTGGGAGTATGACCATGAGGAGAAGTATCTATGCTATGAGAATTTTATATTTAGTAAGGGTTGACTTTATATCCCGACAATGGGGGAATAGGAAGAGGAGCGGCCCCGCTTGTAGAGGGGGGGAAGAGGAGCGGGATAGGCAGCGGAGGAGGGGAGAGGGAAGGGGGGGTAAAAGTAGAGAAGAGGACAAGAAGGGGGAGAGGAAAGAGGAGGGGGGGGTACTCAGAAATCCAACTAAATTTCTGACAGGGATTTGTACCGGAGGTGGTCGTAGGCGTGCCTATCCACCTAATCGGGGAGAACCGGACTGTCAGCTCGGGTCGAAATGACCAGCTGTGTGGAGTCAGTGAGCTTGGGGAGGATCAGGGAGGATCAGGGGAAGTAGCACAGAGGAGGACGAGTAGAGTAAATAAATGTGACAGAGGAATGTGTGTACTGTACAGGGCAGTATTAAGTAATATGCGTTGGCATGGGGACTAGTCTGCAGTGCAGGGTCCAGCTTTCACCCGCTGTGCATAGAGTTAGCCTGAGTATGTGTAGTGAGCAAGTGGGCACTCCAAAACAGGAGGCGAGGGCCCACTGAGTACAAGGGATTGGAGGGAGTCCGCCTTGTGGACATGTCATGTGCGGCAGTATAGGAATCACATGTAGATTTCAGTGTTGAGGCTCTATTGCAATATGAAAGTAAGCATAAATAAGCACAAATAACATAATATACACCTATTTCAGGCCCCATAAATATGGGGAGAGAAAAGAAGCGAGAACAAGTAACCTAACATAACGGTAACATATTTGTTCGACTTATCGTTTGAAGAGTTATGCACACGAGACGCAGGTGAAAACTCTGCTCAAAAAAAGCTGAAACGCGCGTTTAGAAACGCGCGTTTTGCCGCGTTTGCATGCCGCATTTAGATGCGTTTAGACGCGTTTAGCCGCGTTTGCGTTTATAAGCGTTTATAAAGATAACATCATGTAGACCCTCCCCAAGCTCTCAAAGCATATTTTTTTTAACTATTTCTGCTATTTTGATCAGAGTGAGCAGCAGCAGCATAGAGAGCAGTTGTACACTTGCATCTGCCTCTCTTTCTGTGGTATATATTTTGAAATGGATCCCATATTGAATATATGTCAGGAAATGCTCCTGATGTTGCTCTTGATGAGACAGCAACGTCGTCGCAAATTTCGTGAGAGGTCCAGAGTCAGAGCTCATCGATATTGGACCCATCCGTTGATGGGACAGCGAATGTCCGTTGGATATTTCACAAACATGTATGTGCAGCTGCGTACCTACCCCGACAAGTTTTTTAATTTTAATTTTAATAGATTTTTATTGAATATCACAAATTCACAGTATCATACAAGAGTTAGGTATTTATACAGTCAATGCTTACAAGAACCCGTCCTGGGGTACTAGCCAGTGATATTCGGTAACATAAGAACATTAGAGGAAAAGAGAAGAAAAACAAAAAAAAGCAAGAAGAATTAAAATAAAAGAAGATAAGAAAACCGGATGCCTATTTCGTTTTGTGTATTTTCTCTTTTGTTTTTTTTTACCCTTTTAATGCATATATACTATATTTAGCGTATGTGCATATAGACATATGATATCAGCAAAAACATTACTACAAGATTTGTAATAAAATATTCTAACCCAGATGTATTCAATGGTATTAGGAAGAAGCAGATTTATTCCAGTCTAGCCAGGGCTTCCATAAGACTCGTTTGGTTGCTAGGTTGCCTTGAGATGCTGCAAACATTAGTTCGTACCGTATGTGTAAGTCCACCTCTCTAATGATCTCCCCTAGCTGTGGCACTTCTACGGTCCTCCATCGTCTTAGTATCGCTAGTCTAGTGCTCGCTAATATGTGAAAGACTACTAGTCTGTATTTTTTCGGAAATCTATCTATCCCAAGTGTTAACACCGCTAGGCCAGGATCCCCACCTGTAAGGACACCAGTTATTGTGGAAATCAAGTTGAACACCTGGCGCCACACCGCATTCAGTTTTGGGCACATCCAAAGTATGTGGCCCAGCGACCCCCTAAAACCGCAAAGTCTCCAGCATAGCGGCGAGGCCTGGGGATGAAAACCCGCCAGCCTCACCGGAGTTAGATACCATCTTAGAAAGATCTTAGTAGAAAGTTCCCACAGGTTTGCTGATTTAGTCGCCAAGTATACAACCTTTATTGATTCTTCCCATTGTTCCTGAGAATAGGGAGACCCCAACTCTAGTTCCCAAGATCTCATAGATGAAGACCTCCGGAACTCCGACTTGTGATTTAAGAGGTTATAAAACAATGATATGCCTTTAATTTTGGTCTGATCATTTCGATAGTACATATAAACTCTCACCGGGAGGGGTATTTCGGTTGTAGGGATTGTACTAAGGAGATGTACTATCTGCATGTAAGTGTATTGGTCCCTAGGCTCCAACCCGAACTCTAGTTGTAACGCTCTGAATGTTTTAATAGCTGGGCCTAACATAATATCATGTACTGTTAAAATCCCCTTTCTCTGCCAACTTCCAACGGATATCTGAGGGATGAGGAGTCGTAAACTTGATAGTGTTAAAGGGATTGCCTTGGTGGGTTGATCTGGGATGGCATTGTCTAGAAGTATTTTCCAGGCTGCCAGCGTGGCTCTCATAGGGGGAGACAGGGTACCCCCCAACCTCGGGGAGAGCGAGCTCGTTAATAATAGATCTGCCATGGGATGCTGTGGGCTTTGAGCTTGTTCTATTTCTAACCATCTAGTACCCTTGCCCTGAACAAACCAATACCTTGCCTGAGCCAAGATAGCCGCCAGATAGTAATCCCGCAGCAGAACATGTCCCGCCCCTCCCACTCTTTTCGTCTGAATCTGTTTTTTGAAGGCGCACCTGGCCATAAAAAGGAGTTAATCTTAGATTGTGCTTTAGCGAAAAATTCGTTCGGAACCGGAATAGGAAGGGTCCTAAAAATATATAATATTTGGGGTAATATCAGCATCTTAAAAGCAGCTAATCTACCTGTCCAAGTCAGTTCTTTTTTAGAGATAGACAACAGTTTGAATTCTAGACCCTCCAGGAATGGCACATAGTTGTCGTTATACAATTTACCTATTTTCTCAGAGAGCACTATACCCAAATATTTGATACCAGTAGAGCTCCAAGCATAAGGGAAGACACGCTGTAGTCTGGATTTTATTAAAAAATTAAATTTTTGTGTGAACATTTGGGAGCTTTGGCAGTCACAAAATGAGTCTCCTGGGCACAGACAATGTCACATTTGTGTGATTCCGCTTCTTTCCAGAGCGAATGACGTTTCACGGGGTGGTTGAGCCCCTTGGTGTTAATAGATAAGATATTTAGAGCCATAGAGGGAATGGGTGCAAGGAATGCAGAGAAGTTTGTTGATCAGCCCCGTCATATAGAAGCTCTCCTCTCCACGGGGGATCCCTGTCCCCTCCAAGTATGCCACAAGGGCTGCCAGGCAAACAGTACTCACTATGGCGAGGAGGAATGTTCCGATCCTGGTGCCGTGTAGGTCCTTTGATTCTTTCCATGGAGCAATCAGTGATGTCTGTCGAAGCCCCCTTCCTCCATACGGTAAGAAGGCTACAGTTAGCAAGCGGTGTAGCATCCAAAAAAAAAGAAAAAATTAAGAGAACGTAACAGAAGAAATAAAAATAGCACATTAATTAGTGAACAAATTAGTAACGGCCGCTCTATGAGTTCTAGAGCAGGTCTAACAAAGTAAAACCGTGGGCAGCGGGTGCTGCAAAGGTAACTGGGGGGAAGAGTTCAGCCTGAGGCTCCTCAGTAACTGAGACAATGGGAACCCATGTTTAGATGGATACATCCGTCCCACCTCACGAGTGCGATTTGGCGTTCCTTGATGTGACGGTTTTCCACTCCTGGTCAACCAATTTCGGAGCAGAAGACAGTGCTACGCTTGCTTCCAAGTCCAAAAGTATGCCCCACTCCCGTAAGAGGGTAATGCCTTTGTCCAACGAGGTAATGGAGTAAGTGCGATTGTCCTTAGTCACAGACAGTTTCGTAGGGAATCCCCACTTGTATACAATTTTATGGTTTCTCAAAGCTTTGGTAATGGTGTTCAGGTTTCTCCTCTTCTGAAGAGTGTATTGTGAAAGGTCTGTGAAAAACTGCAAGTGCAGAAGTTGTGGCGGAATACGTTCTTTTTGACGCATGGCTGCCATAAGGTCCTCTTTCACATGGAAGAAGTGAAGCCTTAAAAGTACATCTCTCGGGACCTGATCAGACAAGTGAGTCGGTTTGGGAAGACGATGGATCCGGTCGATCGTCACATCAAGATCCGACACCTCTGGGAGTATTTGTTTAAACACCGTCACCACATGTGCGTGTAGGTCGGCCTGTACGATCGTTTCGGGGATACCCCTAATTTTGATATTGTTTCTTCGTGATCTATCTTCCAGGTCCGCTAATTTCTCCTTAAGTTTTTCCACCTCCCCTCCTCTCTCCTCATGTGCATCCACCAGATCGTTTATAGTCCCAGCATATTCTCCCATCTTAGTTTCCATGTGATCCACTCTCACTCCAATAGCATTAAGATCTTTATGAAATCCGTGCATGCAGGCTGCCATATCCGACTGGATGGTGCTGCGGAGCGATAACAACATGTCTTTCAGAACAGTATCAACCACCGGTTGATTCTGAGTGGGATAGGATTCGATGGGTTCGGGTAGCTCCCTGGTGTCATCCCCTGAGTCTGCGGATGGGCTGCCCTCCCCACTCAATCCGCTGCCATCCAGCTTGGGTTTCGACTTAACCGGGCTGCTAGTAGAAGGGGAGGAGGGGTAGGAGTGCTGGCCAGTGGTGGAGGCCTGTTTGTGCCGCCGGTTACCTGCTTCTGCTCCCCTCGTGCACGGTGAAGCTCTCTGCGGAGAGTAGGCCCGGGCGCCATCTTGGGACTCCCTGTCAGGGAGCCTAGTATAGAAGTCCGTGAGCCGTTGCGGTTTTCCCGCACCTCGGCGCTTACCGGGCATGGTCCCGAAGTGTTGGGGAGATCTTTCACTGCCAGGTGAGGCTTCCAAAGGGCACGGATGATGTCGTTTTTAGCCGCTTAGATCCCCTGTCCCCGGAGCTCCGGGATTATGCGACCATTCGGAACTCGTGCCAGGCCACGCCCCCCCAAGTTTTTTAATTTTAGCCGGATGTCCATTGTCACATTTGATCTGCTCTTAGAAAAAGTACGACCTGGTCTGACATTCATGGACACCAATATGAGAAACAGTGTGTCACCAGAGGAACATCTGTTGGTAATGATCAGGTATGTGTATATATTTATAAAATATATTTATCTATAGATGTACAGATTAATTTTTTTATATTTTTATCGTGAAATATGTATTGATTCATATATTTTAATTCTTTGCTGCTGTGTATGGTAGTATAATATTTTTTAATGCCTTATTAAAATATCCAGAATCCTAACCCTAACCATTCATCCTAACACTAACCACTAACCCTAACTCCTAACACTAACCCTACCCCTAACAGCTAACCCTATCCCTTACACTAACCCTAAACAACCCTAACCCTAATCCAACCCTTAATCCTAAACAATAACCCTAACCCTAACGGATAACCACTTACCATAACACCCAACCCTAATGACCAAATTACATTGCCGCAGATGGTCACAGTTGACTTTGAGGCCATGTATCTCTGATGCAGAAAAGTGCATGACAGGCATTTGGGTTCCTGGCAATAATTTGAATATGTTGTAGTGCTATGACATTTTGCGACCCGATTTTGGGGCCCCCTATCTCTGGGTCACTTGATGATAGGAACCCCAAAGTTGGATATGTTGTAGTGCTAGATCCACAGTGTCAGTATTCCAAATGGGGTTCCTGGCAATAATTGGCCCCAAGATATGGGCCCCCAAGTTCGGGTCACAAAATGTCATTCTCTGATGCAGAAAAGTGCATGACATTTTGTGACCCGACTTTGGGGGCCCATATCTTAGGGCCAATTGTTGCCAGGAACCCCAAATTTTGAATACTGACACTGTGGATCTAGCACTACAGCATATCCAAATTTGGGGTTCCTATCACCAAGTGACCCCGAGATAAGGGGCCCCAAAGTCGGGTCGCAAAATGTCATGCACTTTTCTGCATCAGAGAATGACATTTTGTGACCTGACTTTGGGGGCCTATATCTTGGGGCCAATTATAGCCAGGAACCCCAAATTTGGTATGCAGGCACTGTGGATCTAGCACTACAACATATTCAAATTATTGCCAGGAACCCAAATGCCTGTCATGCACTTTTCTGCATCAGAGATACATGGCCTCAAAGTCAACTGTGACCATCTGCGGCAATGTAATTTGGTCATTAGGGTTGGGTGTTATGGTAAGTGGTTATCCGTTAGGGTTAGGGTTATTGTTTAGGATTAAGGGTTGGATTAGGGTTAGGGTTGTTTAGGGTTAGTGTAAGGGATAGGGTTAGCTGTTAGGGGTAGGGTTAGTCTTAGGGGTTAGGGTTAGTGGTTAGTGTTAGGATGAATGGTTAGGGTTAGGATTCTGGATATTTTAATAAGGCATTAAAAATATTATACTACCATATACAGCAGCAAAGAATTAAAATATATTAATCAATACATATTTCACAATAAAAATATAAAACATGTATGTGCAGCTGCGTACCTACCCCGACACGTTTTTTAATTTTTAATTTTAGCCGGATGTCCATTGTCACATTTGATCTGCTCTTAGAAAAAGTACGACCTGGGCGCATGCGCGAGGTCTGGCATGGCGGACGCATCTTGCTAAGGCTCCGCACTCTCCGCCGCCGCTTCGGGACTTAACCGCTAAGCCAAGCCCGAAACAATCTTCATCTTGGATCGTACCTCACTCCCGCTAGCCCTGGCATCCAGTGGAATGGTGCTGACGGGCCACAGAGGGAAGAACAAGCCCAAACCCATCAAGGAAGCCCTCGCCCGCGCCTCGTCCAAAATGGCGGCGAAGGCCCTTGATATCCAGCGAGCATCCTCCACCCCCAGCCGAGAAACCTCGGACAGTGACGACGACCGAGAGGTGAGCACACACGATTCCACAGAAGTATCCCCACTACCGTCGGGGATGATCCCCAGCGATTTTCTCAAGCACATGGAGACCATGCTGCAGAAGGCCCTAAACGCCACCTCTGAGCAGATTACAGATCGACTCTCGAGGGAGATACGCGATATAGGCCAGCACACTGCTGCCTTAGAATCCAGGGTAGATGATATCGAATTCGCTTTGCAGGAACAAGCTCAGGAACAAACAGCTCTCCGAGAAGAGAATGTCACCCTTCTCTCACGCTGGGAAGATGCTGAGAACCGCTCACGTAGAGCCAATCTGAGGATAAGAGGCATACCCGAATCCGTGGACGATGTTCAGTCCTTTGTAACGGCCATGTTTCAAGAACTAGCCCCGGGCATACCTATTGAGCGCTTAGAATTCGATAGGGTTCACAGAGTCCTCACCCGACGACAAGCAGATGGCCCTCCCAGGGACATTATTGTTCGGCTACATTTTTTCCGCACGAAAGAACAGCTTCTCAGTGCAGCCCGAAACAAGGATTCCCTGCAATTCCAGGGGCACACATACCAACTATTTTCAGACCTGGCTCCCCTTACTATTACCAAGCGCCGAGCCATGAAACCTCAGCTACAGATCTTACTTCACCACCAACTGAAGTACACCTGGAGATTCCCGTTCGCAATACAGTTTTCCTACCAAGGACAACAGCACACCCGCTCGTCTCCGGAATCTTTACAGCGCCTCCTGGAGGGCCTCCATCTTACCCATCCGGATCCGCATACAGAGTCCAACTTGCCTCGCACACCAGCTCGTTCGGTGGCTCATCCTTATTCGGCTACACCGCATCGCAACCAACCAGGCCCTGTGTCTGTTCGCAAAGGAACCCCCGCCAGGCTGTCGGATGGTATTGTTTCTACTCCTAAATCTCGCCCACCGCGTTGAACTGACTGTATAAGTAGTGATGGACGAACTTCCGACGGGACGTTTCGCGAAAGCGAAATGCGAACGGACCCAAACGTTCGCGAAACCGAACGTTCGCCGCGGGCCCCATTGACTTCAATGGGAGGCGAACTTTGCAAACCTTCATGTCGAATTTGCGGCCACGTGGTAATTATTAGGGGGTAAAACGTAGTCCCACCATCTGGACAATGACATAATACATGTATGAGGTGAATTTGGGATCGATAACTACAAGCATTTTTATTTTATTTGGGAAATTGTTCTAACAATTCAGGACTATGGAGCTAATGAAGGCAATGGAGGAGAGGGAAGGTCAGGGACCAGGGTAGGCAAAGAAGAGGGTGCAGGAGATGATCACCAGCAGCGTGACATACCGGAATGACACATGCACCGTGATAGAGGCATCTGACAGCAGCACCGTAATACAGAGCACTGACAGCAGCACCGTGACATACAGCGCTGACAGCAGCACCGTGACATACAGCGCTGACAGCAGCACCGTGACATACAGCGCTGACAGCAGCACCGTGACATACAGCGCTGACAGCAGCACCGTGACATACAGCGCTGACAGCAGCACCGTGACATACAGCGCTGACAGCAGCACCGTGACATACAGCGCTGACAGCAGCACCGTGACATACAGCGCTGACAGCAGCACCGTAAGCAGCCCCAGGAGGAAGTCAGCACAGCACAGGGATGGTGTGATCCCCTCATAATAAGAACCCCCAGGAGGAAGTCAGCACAGCACAGGGATAGTGTGATCCCTTCATAATAAGAACCCCCAGGAGGAAGTCAGCACAGCACAGGGATATCATAAGCAGCCCCAGTAGAAATATGACACCGCTCAACCTCTTCAAAGAGGAGGGTAGGGGCATATAGTACGGTGTGCTTTTTTGGGTCAAGGAAGTGAGCCAAATGAATTAAGAAGGTCTGTGTGCTTGATTAAAAAAATAGTTTATAGACATATACATGGTCTACTGGTCACATGTGTTGAATTCCTCCGAGATCCATGCCTCATTCATTTTTAGAAATGTGAGGTAGTTAACACTGTGGTGAGCTAGGCGAGTACGCTTATCGGTCACAATCCCCCCTGCTGCGCTGAACGTCCTTTCGGACAGGACACTGGATGAGGGGCAAGCCAACAGTTCGATTGCAAATTGGGCAAGCTCTGGCCAGAGGTCAAGCCTGCCCACCCAGTAGTCTAGGGGTTCATCACTCCTCAGAGCGTCCACATCGGCCGTTAACCCAATGTAGTCGGACACCTGACGGTCTAGGCGTTCCCTGATGCTGGATCCGGATGACACCTGTCGATGGGTCGGCTGAAAGAATGACCTCATATCCGAAGTCACCAACACATCTTCAAACCGGCCTCTTCTTGCAGGCGCTGTTGGATTGGTACCCGCAAATCCTTCTCTGGGAGTGGGAATTGCTCCTCTGCCAGCGCACGCAAAAGCAGAATGCAGCATTTCTCGAAGCAAGGCCTGGAAGTGCTGCATTCTGACAGCCCTCTGCGACGGCGGTAACATTTCCGCCATTTTGTGTTTGTACCGGGGGTCTAAGTACGTTGCCACCCAGTACTGGTCCTTGACCCTCATGCTTTTTATACGGGGGTCCCTATTAAAACACTGGAGCATGAAGGCCCCCATTTGCACTAAAGTGGAAGCGGTGTGGTGGCCTGGCTCCTGCTCATCATCCAGGATAATGTCGTCCTCTTCATTCTCCTCTCCCCATCCTCGCACAACAGGGATCCCAGAAAGGTTTAAAGCATGCTCTTCTTGCTCCTGCTCATCCGCCCCGGCACCATCCTCCTCTGACTCCTCATCAGACTCCTGTTGTTGACTTGTCTCAGATAGAGTAGCCCCCCCTGGGAATTCATCCAGCATTGCGACTTCCTCATCTTCCCGCTCCTGCTCCTCCACAGCCTGATCAATGACACGACGCAATGCACGCTCCAGAAAGAAGGCATAAGGTACCATGTCACTGATGGCGCCATGGCTGCGACTGACCAGTTTGGTGATCTCCTCAAATGGCCGCAGAAGTCTGCATGTGTCGCGCATGAGCAGCCACTGGCGCGGTGAAAAAAAACCCAGCTCCCCAGAACCGTTTCTTTCGCAGAGTTCATACAGGTAGACGTTAACTGCACGTTTCTGCTGGAGCAGCCTATCAAGCATATAGAAGGTTGAGTTCCATCGCGTCGGGCAATCGCAAATAAGACGTCTGACCGGCAGATGGTGTCGCCGCTGAATGTCAGCAAGGCGAGCCATGGCCGTGTAAGATCTTCTGAAATGGGCCGAGATTTTCCTTGCCTGCCGCAAGATGTCCTGGACCCCAGGGTATTTGACAAGGAATCGCTGCACGACCAAGTTTAAGACGTGTGCCATGCACGGCACGTGCGTGATTTTGCCCTGTTTCAATGCGCTAAGCAGATTGGCACCGTTGTCACACACCACTTTACCAACTGTCAAATTGAGCGGTGTTAGCCACTCATCTGCCTGTGAACGCAAAGCTGAAAGGAGTGCCGGGCCAGTGTGGCTCTTTGCTTCCAGGCACAACAGACGCAGCACGGCATGGCAACGTCTCACCTGGCATGTGGAATAGGTTCTGGGGAGCTTGGGCGGTGCAGTGGAAGAGACGCTAGCAGCGGAAAAGGAGGAGGCAGCTGAGGAGGAGAGGGAGGAGGATGGAGTAGGAGGAGGAGAAGAAGAGTCAGGCCTGCATGCAATCCGTGGCGGTAAAACCAAATCTACACGGGTGCCACGGGTTACATGCTTGACGGCCGTCAGAAGGTTCACCCAGTGGGCAGTAAAACTGATATACCTTCCCTGCCCGTGTTTGCTAGACCACGTGTCTGTGGTCAGATGTATCTTGGCACCGACACTGTGTGCCAGAGATACATTCACTTGCCGCTGAACATGGCCATATAGCTCTGGGATGCCCTTCTCTGAGAAATACTTCCTTCCTGGGACCTTCCATTGTGGTGTTCCAATGGCCACAAATTTGCGAAAGGCCTCCGAGTCCACCAGTTTATATGGCAGTAGTTGGCGGGCTATGAGTTCTGACAAGCCAGCCGCCAACCGTTGCGCAAGAGGGTTATCCGGCGTCATCATTTTTTTACGCTCAAACATTAGGCCCACGGAAGCCTGCCTTTTTGCAGAAAAATGTGAGCTTGGCGTGATGGAAGGTGGAGTGGAGGACAATTGTGAGGAGAGAGGAGAAGGAGAAGTAGAAGACGAGGCTGGACGGTGAGAGCCTGCAGTGTGGCTTTGTGTGTTCCGTTGCTCCCACTGGGCTCGGTGATGGCTGCTCATGTGCCTTCTTAAGGCGGTCGTCCCTAGGTGAGTATTGGGCTTACCGCGACTAACGCGTTGACTGCAAAGATTGCAGATGGCAACGCTATTGTCAGCAGCGGACACGTTAAAAAAAGCCCACACTGCGGAGCCATGTGCCGGTGTCCTGGGAGCGCCAGATGTGACCGTACATGGTCGATGACTCGCTCCTGATACATTTGCAGTCTGCTTTGTCCCTGCTGTGCAATGTAAGTCATTGCTGCTTCTCCTCCCTATCTGCTGGTCCATATCTCCCTCTGAACTCCCCTCCTCTTCCTCTCTTGTGGGCACCCACGTGACATCACTAGACACGTCATCATCAACGTCACCTTCCCCACCGCTATAAGTAGAGATCTCGGAGTAGGCAGCAACACCGGGGACCAACCTCCTCCTTGGGCTGATCTGGGTACTGGCGTCAGACTGCTGAGTAGCGCTTGTTGCTACCTCCTCTTCCTGATCCAATACCAAGAGTGGCTGCGCATCAGAAATGTCCTCTTGATATGGATCGGAAAATAATTCCAGTGACTCAAGCGGAAGGTATGTGGTGGTGGTGGTGGTGGTCGTGTTGTTGGTGGTAGTGTCTTTGGGGGTGCACATAGCAGAGAGTGAAGAAGAGGGTGCAGATCGAGAGGATGAGGAGGGTGCAGAAGAGTAAGGCTGAGCGAGCCACTCAACCAAGTCTGGTGCATCCTTTAAAGTAATTGAACGCACCTTCTGCAACTTCCCACTTTGGCTCAAGCCTGTTGCTCCTGCCCTACCCCTACCACCCCTGCGGAAGGGCCTGCCTCTTCCTCTGCCTGTCATTTTTTAAATGACCCTGTGACAAAACTCTTAGTCCCTATACCGATGAAGGACTGCTGCAGTATAGGGCAGCGGTCAGCAGTGGTGCACGTCAACCCTATCTATTGTGGACCGATAGCGGTCCTTACAGAACAGCAGACTGTACCGCACTCAAGCCTATGTACCGTAGCACCCTATACCAAGTTACCAGTCCTTATAAGAACTTTTGTGGACCAAGCAGGTTGTGTATTAGTGTTTAGCAGACTGTACGTCAGTCCCTATACCGCTGAAGGACTGCTGCAGTATAGGGCAGCGGTCAGCAGTGGTGCACGTCAACCCTATCTATTGTGGACCGATAGCGGTCCTTACAGAACAGCAGACTGTACCGCACTCAAGCCTATGTACCGTAGCACCCTATACCAAGTTACCAGTCCTTATAAGAACTTTTGTGGAACAAGCAGGTTGTGTGTTAGTGATTAGCAGACTGTACGTCAGTCCCTATACCGCTGAAGGACTGCTGCAGTATAGGTGAGCGGTCAGCAGTGGTGCACGTCAACCCTATCTATTGTGGACCTATAGCGGTCCTTACAGAACAGCAGACTGTACCGCACTCAAGCCTATGTACCGTAGCACCCTATACCAAGTTACCAGTCCTTATAAGAACTTTTGTGGACCAAGCAGGTTGTGTATTAGTGTTTAGCAGACTGTACGTCAGTCCCTATACCGCTGAAGGACTGCTGCAGTATAGGTGAGCGGTCAGCAGTGGTGCACGTCAACCCTATCTATTGTGGACTGATAGCGGTCCTTACAGAACAGCAGACTGTACCGCACTCAAGCCTATGTACCGTAGCACCCTATACCAAGTTACCAGTCCTTATAAGAACTTTTGTGGACCAAGCAGGTTGTGTATTAGTGTTTAGCAGACTGTACGTCAGTCCCTATACCGCTGAAGGACTGCTGCAGTATAGGGCAGCGGTCAGCAGTGGTGCACGTCAACCCTATCTATTGTGGACCGATAGCGGTCCTTACAGAACAGCAGACTGTACCGCACTCAAGCCTATGTACCGTAGCACCCTATACCAAGTTACCAGTCCTTATAAGAACTTTTGTGGACCAAGCAGGTTGTGTATTAGTGTTTAGCAGACTGTACGTCAGTCCCTATACCGCTGAAGGACTGCTGCAGTATAGGGCAGCGGTCAGCAGTGGTGCACGTCAACCCTATCTATTGTGGACCGATAGCGGTCCTTACAGAACAGCAGACTGTACCGCACTCAAGCCTATGTACCGTAGCACCCTATACCAAGTTACCAGTCCTTATAAGAACTTTTGTGGAACAAGCAGGTTGTGTGTTAGTGATTAGCAGACTGTACGTCAGTCCCTATACCGCTGAAGGACTGCTGCAGTATAGGTGAGCGGTCAGCAGTGGTGCACGTCAACCCTATCTATTGTGGACCGATAGCGGTCCTTACAGAACAGCAGACTGTACCGCACTCAAGCCTATGTACCGTAGCACCCTATACCAAGTTACCAGTCCTTATAAGAACTTTTGTGGACCAAGCAGGTTGTGTATTAGTGTTTAGCAGACTGTACGTCAGTCCCTATACCGCTGAAGGACTGCTGCAGTATAGGGCAGCGGTCAGCAGTGGTGCACGTCAACCCTATCTATTGTGGACCGATAGCGGTCCTTACAGAACAGCAGACTGTACCGCACTCAAGCCTATGTACCGTAGCACCCTATACCAAGTTACCAGTCCTTATAAGAACTTTTGTGGAACAAGCAGGTTGTGTGTTAGTGATTAGCAGACTGTACGTCAGTCCCTATACCGCTGAAGGACTGCTGCAGTATAGGTGAGCGGTCAGCAGTGGTGCACGTCAACCCTATCTATTGTGGACCTATAGCGGTCCTTACAGAACAGCAGACTGTACCGCACTCAAGCCTATGTACCGTAGCACCCTATACCAAGTTACCAGTCCTTATAAGAACTTTTGTGGACCAAGCAGGTTGTGTATTAGTGTTTAGCAGACTGTACGTCAGTCCCTATACCGCTGAAGGACTGCTGCAGTATAGGGCAGCGGTCAGCAGTGGTGCACGTCAACCCTATCTATTGTGGACCGATAGCGGTCCTTACAGAACAGCAGACTGTACCGCACTCAAGCCTATGTACCGTAGCACCCTATACCAAGTTACCAGTCCTTATAAGAACTTTTGTGGACCAAGCAGGTTGTGTATTAGTGTTTAGCAGACTGTACGTCAGTCCCTATACCGCTGAAGGACTGCTGCAGTATAGGGCAGCGGTCAGCAGTGGTGCACGTCAACCCTATCTATTGTGGACCGATAGCGGTCCTTACAGAACAGCAGACTGTACCGCACTCAAGCCTATGTACCGTAGCACCCTATACCAAGTTACCAGTCCTTATAAGAACTTTTGTGGAACAAGCAGGTTGTGTGTTAGTGATTAGCAGACTGTACGTCAGTCCCTATACCGCTGAAGGACTGCTGCAGTATAGGTGAGCGGTCAGCAGTGGTGCACGTCAACCCTATCTATTGTGGACCGATAGCGGTCCTTACAGAACAGCAGACTGTACCGCACTCAAGCCTATGTACCGTAGCACCCTATACCAAGTTACCAGTCCTTATAAGAACTTTTGTGGAACAAGCAGGTTGTGTGTTAGTGATTAGCAGACTGTACGTCAGTCCCTATACCGCTGAAGGACTGCTGCAGTATAGGTGAGCGGTCAGCAGTGGTGCACGTCAACCCTATCTATTGTGGACCTATAGCGGTCCTTACAGAACAGCAGACTGTACCGCACTCAAGCCTATGTACCGTAGCACCCTATACCAAGTTACCAGTCCTTATAAGAACTTTTGTGGACCAAGCAGGTTGTGTATTAGTGTTTAGCAGACTGTACGTCAGTCCCTATACCGCTGAAGGACTGCTGCAGTATAGGGCAGCGGTCAGCAGTGGTGCACGTCAACCCTATCTATTGTGGACCGATAGCGGTCCTTACAGAACAGCAGACTGTACCGCACTCAAGCCTATGTACCGTAGCACCCTATACCAAGTTACCAGTCCTTATAAGAACTTTTGTGGACCAAGCAGGTTGTGTATTAGTGTTTAGCAGACTGTACGTCAGTCCCTATACCGCTGAAGGACTGCTGCAGTATAGGGCAGCGGTCAGCAGTGGTGCACGTCAACCCTATCTATTGTGGACCGATAGCGGTCCTTACAGAACAGCAGACTGTACCGCACTCAAGCCTATGTACCGTAGCACCCTATACCAAGTTACCAGTCCTTATAAGAACTTTTGTGGAACAAGCAGGTTGTGTGTTAGTGATTAGCAGACTGTACGTCAGTCCCTATACCGCTGAAGGACTGCTGCAGTATAGGTGAGCGGTCAGCAGTGGTGCACGTCAACCCTATCTATTGTGGACCGATAGCGGTCCTTACAGAACAGCAGACTGTACCGCACTCAAGCCTATGTACCGTAGCACCCTATACCAAGTTACCAGTCCTTATAAGAACTTTTGTGGACCAAGCAGGTTGTGTATTAGTGTTTAGCAGACTGTACGTCAGTCCCTATACCGCTGAAGGACTGCTGCAGTATAGGGCAGCGGTCAGCAGTGGTGCACGTCAACCCTATCTATTGTGGACCGATAGCGGTCCTTACAGAACAGCAGACTGTACCGCACTCAAGCCTATGTACCGTAGCACCCTATACCAAGTTACCAGTCCTTATAAGAACTTTTGTGGAACAAGCAGGTTGTGTGTTAGTGATTAGCAGACTGTACGTCAGTCCCTATACCGCTGAAGGACTGCTGCAGTATAGGGCAGCGGTCAGCAGTGGTGCACGTCAACCCTTTCTATTGTGGACCGATAGCGGTCCTTACAGAACAGCAGACTGTACCGCACTCAAGCCTATGTACCGTAGCACCCTATACCAAGTTACCAGTCCTTATAAGAACTTTTGTGGAACAAGTGAGTTGTGAATGTTTAGCAGACTGCAGCAGAAGGGCAGCAGTCAAGTATAATATCCTTTCTATATTTGGAAGAAAGAATATTATACATGTACAAGCCTATTACTGTACCACTGATACCAGTCCTGAAAAGAACCTTTGTGGAACTAATAATAACAGCAAGTCTTTAAAATTACCCTCACTGCCTGACAACACTGCTTCCTTCCTGTCCCTATACAAATTGGCAAAAAAAGAGAACGATTAGTGGTTACTGGAACAGCTCTTTTGTGGACCTTGATAGTAACAGCTAATGATGATGATGATGATGATGATGATGAAAGACTAATCTGGCTGTCCCTGTAGCATACACCGTCCTTTCCCTTTCTCTAAACTAACAAAAGACACTCAGGCTGCTGCAAGAATCAGCAGCACAGCAAACCTATCAACACCTAACACCTATACCAGTCCTGAAAAGAACTTTTGTGTACCAAATAGCTAGTGGTTTATCTCTCCCTACTCCACACAGGAACCTGTCCCTATCGTAACAGAAGAAAGAATGTAAAATGGCCACCGGATCGGGTGTATTTATAGGTTAGGGGGAATGTACAAGTGTCCATGTGCTGTCATGTCTCAATTGGCTGTCCTGTATCACATGATAAACGTGTCACCAAAGGTTAAAGTTCTTGTATACATTAAACACGTAAGTCCGCCGCGGCGAACGACGGAAAAAGGCGTTCGAACGTGCGGACCGCGAATGTCGGAAATTCGCCGCGAAACGACCGCCGGGCGAACCGTTCGGCCATCACTATGTATAAGTGCTTTTATCCTCTCTTACTTTATTTTCTTAAGTTTTTATATCCCTTTGTGAGAATTTCTAGGATTCGGACATCCGTGCGGAAGACGACTACTGACCTCTGTCCCGGAGGACATCTTCCGCCGAATCCTTCCTACCTGTTGTTCCGTATGTACTTTCTTTTTTATTCCCTTTTTTATTTTTATTTGCTCCCAGATTTTTTCAGTATCGATGGCCCCTGACTCACAGCTTTTCATTATGACTTTTGCCTATAAGCTTCTTTATAACCAGTCTCTCATAGTTAATCTTCATGTCTTAGTTTATTTTTGCTATGAAACGCTGGCACCTCATACTTGCTGAATAACTGTTCAGTGCAATCTGGTTATGCCTATAACTATCGTGTCTTCACGATCCCACTATAGTTGCTGCAGAAAGATGTCAGTTTTCTCATTGGCCTAGCATATACCACTTCATCCCTCCTTATCCCTCCTTCCCCCCCCCCCCGTCTCTTTCCCTGGCTCTCACCCCTTTCCCCCCATTTCTACCCTGACTTGCCCTCTTCCTCTTCCCTATCTACCCCATCCCCGTCCTCTTGACTATTCAAAGGCCTCTGTGATATTATTATACTGGGGTACTATACACCAGTCCAATTGTATACCCATTACTTTTTGTGGTTCTGTCAATTGGACTAGTTCCTCATGTTCTATTTTTGTTTTCTTCCTTTTGTTTGTTTTTGTTTGGATTACTGCTTGGTTTAGCAAATTGTATTGTTTATGTACTACTGTTGCCCCTGCGGCGGCGGAGAGCAGTCACTGCTCCCCCCTCTTCTAATGCACTCTCTCCTGGGTCACCTGTTTTGGACCCTGGGGACTGAGCATTGCCTGGCCGAGCAAACCATCTCGGTGTC
This sequence comes from Lithobates pipiens, assembly GCF_037356315.1. Taxonomy (NCBI): domain Eukaryota; kingdom Metazoa; phylum Chordata; class Amphibia; order Anura; family Ranidae; genus Lithobates; species Lithobates pipiens. The sequence continues at coordinate 203,358,055 of NW_027507784.1, read as the reverse complement.
TGACGGTTCCTGCCATCTCATGGTTTGCCCTGCAGACAGAATTTCTCTCTTCTTCTTCTTCTCTCCCCCCTTTGCTTCCTCTTTCTCTTTTCTTTTTTTTTTTCCATAAAGTATTTATTGAATTTCAAAGAAACAAAAAGTGTAACAAGCAATACTTAATGTACTACACAAATGAAGTACAAGTCAATATTACAGACAATAACAAAGTAAGTATTCGTACAGGTGAACAGGTGTAAAGCGCTTAGTTTTGAAGTGAAACTCTGAGATGAGACCTTCCCCACATCCCCTGTTCAAATTTCACACAGTGCTACAACCCCTACGTCTCAACTCCTTTTCATTTCCTCTTTAAGGATGCAATCCCAATGAGCGTCAGGGGGTAGCTAAGCATAGGCAAATTAATCGGTTCGAGGATGTTCAGTCGTCCATCGCAATAGGGCTATCGGGCTATGTCCCGGAGTATGAAAGAGGGGAATGGTGGGTGGGTGATAAAACTTCGGTCAAAATAGAGGCGTAGGGGACTGGGAAGGGGTTCACTCCGTCAATCAGAGGCTGGTAACCGTCCTTGTGTGTGGAAGTCTGTGTCAATGTCGAAGGCCGAACCCCCATGCGGGGGGGTGGTGAACTCAAAAAGAAAGAAGGAAGAACAAGGGTAGGGGAACAGCAAAAGAGTGGATGAAGGGTAGAGGGTGGGTATATGGGTTAGGAAGGGGGTTTTCTCTCCGGGCTCCCCCATTTGTCCATGCGCAGAATGGAGGTTGGGATCCAGAAAGCAACCTAGCAGCCTATCCGAAATAGGAACCTGAGGCCAAGCGGACAGTGTGAGTTGGGGCTGGGGGTTCTTCTAAATCCGACAGGTGATTACCCAGTACGTACGGGACAAGACATGTTGGCCCCGAAGTTCAAGGGGTTACTGCTTTGAAAGGTCATCCATCTATCCCAAATCTGTGCGAATTTATGAGGGGCATCCTTAGCAATATAAATGAGTTCCTCCATCTCAGCTATCTTTGCCACCTTTTGTAACCATTCAGTGGTGGAAGGGACAGTGGAAGATCCCCAATGGATAGGGATGCAAAGTTTGGCAGCGTTGAGTAGATGTAAGCCTAGTGAGTGCGTATATGAGCGGTTTGGGATTGAAGTATGGTGTAGGAGCATGCGGGCAGCTGTGAATTCGATAGGGAGATCAGTAATAGAGCTAGCTATGTCATGCACCCGGGTCCAGAATTCCTGGATCCAGGGACACGACCACCATATATGTAGTAGGGATCCATCAGCACCAAGGCACCTCCAGCATTTGTTAGGGATTTCTGGGTTAAATTTGGTTATCAGAGCCGGCGTTCGATACCACCGTGAAATAAGTTTAAAATTGTTCTCTTGGGTATGCACGTTCAGGGAGCCTTTATGTGTGATGATAAAGATCTTTTCCCATTCCTCTTCCGAGATCTCCATTTGCAGATCTCTTTCCCACGCTATACATGCTTTCCAATTTTTTGGTGATTTGGACTGGGAGAGGAATGAGTGGGTCACCGAAATAAGGTGGCGTTGGGGAGAGGCCTGTGAGCAGAGGGTTTCAAAAGGTGTCAGCCGCCTAGTTAACTCAGCTTCTCTATGTACCTGTTTAAGAAAATGGCGTATTTGAAAGTAGGACCATTTAGGTATGGGGGGGAGATCCCCTCCTGTCGGGAGTGCAGAGTAGTCCAAGATCTCCCCATTGTTATAGAACTGATGCGCAAACATTTCTTTATGTGGCCAGCTATTTTTGAGAAAGGTCGCGGACATGCCAGGAGGGAACGCGGGATTCAGCCGAACAGGCATGAGGGGCCCAGGGTTGGAAGAGACATTGAATTTTTTGCAAGCTTCTCTAAAGTTTGTTAGGGTGGCGTACACTAGGGGGTGTTCTTTTAGGGCCTTAGGAACAGAGGGAGGGGGAATCCAGGGTGTGTGGTTGATGGGTAGGTTCGAGAAAGCATTTTCTATAGTGACCCAATCTTTATCTGACCCATGGGCTGACCAATCAAAAATTCTGACCATTTGGCAGGCAAGGGAATATAGTTTAAGATCCGTAAGACCTATGCCCCCTACGGTTTTAGGGCTCGTAAGTTGGCTATAGCTGATTCTTGGACGCTTATGTTTCCATAAAAATTTCGTGAACGCACGCTTAAGGTGCATAAAAAAGGAGGCAGGGAGTTGGATGGGAATTGTCTGAAGAAGATACAGGACTCTAGGGAGCACATTCATCTTGAGAATAGCTGCCCTGCCAAACCAAGAGAAGTGGGGTTTGTCCCATCTCCGTAGGTCTTCGGTGATAGAGCGTGACAGCGGGAGGAAGTTTTTGGAGTATAAAGTGGATAAATGCTTGGGGAGTTGAATTCCTAAGTATGTTATAGCCTCCTGTTTCCAGGAGAAGGGGAATGCGGTTTGACATTGAGAAACTAATTCGTTAGGCAGAGTAATGTTTAGCGCATCAGACTTTGAAAAATTGATTTTCAAGTTGGAGAGCTTGCCAAAGGTTTCAAAGTCCTTAAGCACATTCGGGATAGACGTTAACGGCTCGCTGAGAAACAGAAGGATGTCGCCCGCGAATGCCGCTAACTTATGAGTGCGCCCCGCCACCTGGATTCCCCTAATGTCGTCGTTGGATTGTAAGCGTCGGAGGAGGGGCTCAAGCATCAAGATAAACAGAATAGGGGACAGAGGGCATCCCTGTCTCGTTCCATTTCGGATGGGGAAGGCATTTGACAGGTGGCCATTAACTCTGATGCTCGCAGTGGGGGTAGTATAAAGGGACAAAATAAAGGTCATCAGTCTATTGGGTAGGCCTAATGCCCCGTACACACGAGCGGACTTTTCGACATCCAAACTCCGACGGACTGAGTCCGTCAGACTATCCGATCGTGTGTGGGCTGCAACGGACTTTAGCTTCGCTAAAGTCTGACGGACTTTAGAAATGAAGCATGCTTCAAATTTTCCCGACGGAACTCCGCCGGACCCGGTCCCCTTCGAAAAATTCGCTCGTGTGTGTGCTACTCCGACGGACTAAAACCGACGCTAGGGCAGCTATTGGCTACTGTCTATGAACTTCCTACGTCGAATCCAGTCGTACGTCATCACGTTCGACTCCGTCGGAGTTTGGTGTGATGGTGTGTGGTCAAGTCCGTTCGGTCGAAAAGTCCGCCAGAACTCTGTCGGAACTCCGGCGGAACTCCTTTGGAGGTCTGTCAGACTTAATCCCTCTCGTGTGTACGGGGCATAAGTGTTGGAGTACAGCAGCTAGGTAGTCCCAGGCCAACCTGTCAAATGCCTTCTCCGCATCCAGGGACAGAAAAAATCCCTTTTCATTGCGGGATGTGAGCCAATGATGTAGGTTAATGGCCTTGGTAGTGTTGTCCCTGGCTTCCCTGCCAGGGACAAAGCCCACCTGATATTTGCCAATAAGAGAGGGGAGGAGTGGTAGCAAGCGGTTGGCTAGTATTTTGGCAAAGAGCTTGATGTCTGAATTAAGAAGGGAAATGGGTCTATAACTGGTGACTGAGGAAGCGTCCTTCCCTGGTTTGGGGATGACCGTGATGTGGGCTTCTAAAAGCCGGTGGAATGGAGTTTCTGAATTGCTAAGGGAGTTAAAGGCCCGCAGAAAGGGCGTAGTGAGGATCTCTGTAAAAGCCTTGTAGTACGGGGCAGAAAGACCGTCCGGTCCTGGGCTTTTGCCTGGCTTTAGTTGCTTGATGGCCTGCCTGAGCTCCAAATCTGAAATCGGATTATCCAGTTCAGAGGCCAAGTCATCGGAAATTTTCCCGGGACTATATTTATCCAAGAAATCAGTAAGGAGCATATCCCTGTGTCTTTGGGTCGAATGAGTAGAAGATGGGCTGTGCAAGTTGTATAGGTTCTTGTAATACGCTTCGAATTGGGACGCTATATCTGCCGAGGATGTGTGTGCAGTGCCCCCTGGGTCCTTTATAGTGTGGACAGTAGTGGAGATGCGCTTGGTGCGGATGGCCTGGGCCAGGAGTCTACCATTTTTATTTCCCTGTTCATAGAACAGTTTCTGATTAAGAATAAATTTACGGTGAGTTTTACGATTCAGCGCCTCCTGTAAGAGCTTTCTTGTCTCAGTCAGATCTTGAAGCGTGGCCTGCGCTAAAGAGTGTTTGTGGGCTCGTTCCAGTTGTTGAATTTTATGGACTAAATCGGAGATACGGGCTTGGTTCGCTTTTTTCCGTAATGCGGCTAATTCTATAAACTTCCCTCTAATGGTACATTTGTGCGCTTCCCAGACCGTAATAGGGGATATCCCGGGGACCATATTTTCCTGGAAATAGTGATTTAGGCTGGATGAAATAGCATTGATGTCTGTCTCAGAGGAAAGGAGGGATGCGTCCAGGCGCCAAATTTTTGTGGTATTATGTTGGATCGGGAAGGTAAGGAGCATTGAGATCGGGTGATGGTCTGCCATGAGAAGTGGTTCTATCCTAGCCGATTGGAGCAGAGGCAAATCTCTTTGGGAGAGGAACAGATAATCTAACCTGGAATATCTATTGTGTGGTGTGGAAAAAAAAGTGTAATCTTTCGTGGAGGGATGTAAAGTGCGCCAAGCGTCGTGTAGTGCAAGAGCTTGCAATAAGGTTCTGACCTGCCGCAAAGAGCTGTAGGGAAGGGAGGACGTCCCCGACGAGGAATCCAAGAGGGGTTGTAGCACTACATTAAAGTCGCCGCCCAGTACTGTCAAACCCGCCTGAAAGTTCGTGAGAAGGTCCGCGACTTTTCGGAAAAAGCTCACCTGAGCCGTGTTAGGGCTGTATATGGTTGCTAGAGTAACTGGTTTGTTATATATGGTACCCTTCAAGAAGACGTATCTTCCATCTGGGTCAATAATAGATTCTTCTAGCTGCCATGGGACGTGTCTAGCGATGAGAATTGAGACCCCCTTGGTTTTTGCAGAGGGGTTTGTAGAATGGTAAGCTGTAGGATATTTTCGGCTTATAAAGTTAGGGATCTGTCCCATGCGGAAGTGTGTTTCCTGTAGGAATGCCACATCTACTTTCTGTTTGGAGATAAGGTTTAAGACTTGGCTACGTTTTTCGGGGATGTTCAAGCCTTTCACATTCTGCGACCAGATTTTGAGAGTGGAGGGGCCCGGGGTAGGGGTTGAGTTGGACATAATTGTGTGGGGAGAGGCAGGCAAGATTGCGTGCAGTAGTGTGTTCAGGCTTTGCGCTTGGCAATGCGGGCTCCCCAAATCGAGATCGAGTGGGGGGCTGTGCAAGCAAGGAAGTGTGGGTCTAGCGCTAGGAAGGAGATCCTCCCCTCGTAGGAGGATGTGCGGTTTAGGGGAGGCCGGAGAGAAACACCCGGGGACGAGGGGGTGAAGGGTGGGTAAGAGAGGGAATGGGGAGGAGGGACAAGGGGAGAAATAGAGAAAGGGAATGTATAATAAAAAAAAGGGGAGGAAAAGGGAAGAAGGAAGAGAAAAGAAAAAGCCGGAGGGTGGCGTAGCACAGCTACCTTACCCTAACCTAATGCGGTGAGTCCGGAATGGGTCAACAGTCGGAGAGTCCGTCCGTTGTGGGAGTGCGTGGAAGGGTGTCCGGGTCGTAGTCCTTTCGGGGTCAGTCCAGCGGGAGTCCTTGGGAGATGACTGCAAGTATAGTAGGAGCCTGCTATCGTGAAAAAGCAGGGGAAAGATGGTGAATTATAACAGCACAACTGTATATGCTGAGATAAACATAATAGTAAAAGTAAAACGGCAGCATAAAGAAAACCGAACAAAGGAAGTGCAATAATAGTACAAAGCCATGGAACAGTGCTACATACGAAAAAATGGAACCAAGAGGAATATGTAACATGTAAGAAGCTAACAAATGTCCAACCATCCCCCTTGTTTCTAATAACAGAATGGTCCGTCTCATGCACATCCTGACATATACCTATCGATCCCCCCCGCCTCCCCTCCCCCCATCCCCCCCATCACCCCCCCCCCCCCCCACCCCCCACCCCCCACAGAATCAGCTAAGCAGTTCAAAGAGATCCCATTGCCTATAGCAGTCACAAAACAGTGTCATATGATAACCAATCACAGGCCGAACCATGGGAGAGGACCTCTTCGAGGTGGCTGGATGTATCAACCTGATCTGTGGAAGGGTCCTGCTATGAGAGTGAGAGAGAGAGGGATCACAAAACAAAAAAAAAAGGGGGGGGAGACGAGGGGGTGAGGGGGGGCTGCATCAGAGTGGGGGACCGCTCCCCCCCCAACAGTATCAATGATAGAACCAACCAATCAGCCTGAGGGCTTTTCCCGATAACCGCCATCCGATCATGGCCGCTGATCAGGCTTAGTGATTACAAAAAGGTAGCTGACGGCAAGAGGGACCCGTGAGTCCTAGGGAGGGGGGAGAGAGGGGCACCCCGCTAATCAAGGCAAAAATAGGGACATAAGAAAAAAGAAAAAAAAAGAAGGAAAAAGAAAAAATAAAGGAAAAAGGGAAAAAACAAAACAAAAACAAAAACCAAAAACGGGGGTGTACGGTATAGTGTACAATATAGTCAATCAGTTCCAGTGTACCCCCAGTCTTCCAGATTGGGAGGGAGGGAGGGGGGATCCGTCAAAATGCATCGGGACCTAGTCAGAAACCTGAGTAAAGTAGACAAAGGTGCAGGAACCTGCAAACTGGAAAAGTGAAAAGTAGCGGTGAGTTACGGGTCGTCAGGTCGAGCTCGCCTGTGGGCTGGTGAGGCAGTAGGGCTATCGTAGGCCCTGTCGCCGCGTGCTCTTTGCTGATGCGGGCTTGGCGAAGATGATCTGCGCCATCTGATATGAAAATCATCTCTTTCAGGGATGGTGTCCATTGAATCAGATCTGCGAAGATGGTCGGTACGGAAGGCTTTGTACCAGTCAGGTAAAGCAACCGGAGGTAACTGAAGCGCATCGCAGAATCTTCCTAGTTCTTCAGGTACTCTCAAGATGGCGGTGCGTCCCGCAACAGTCGCTTAGAGACCAAAAGGGAATCTCCACTTGTAGGGAATGCCTTTACGGCACAGGACCTCCAGGAGGGGACGTAGGTCTCTCCTGTTTTGTAGAGTTACTGGCGATAGATCTTGGAAAATCTTTACTTCTGTGCCCTGGAACAGCAGCTGCTGTCTGTCTCTGGCTCTTCTCAGAATTTCCTCTTTAGTTTTAAAGTTCACTAGGCAGCAGACAACATCTCGAGGGGGGTCTGTGTCCCTGCCCCTGGGTTTCAAGGCTCTATGCAAACGTTCAAATTCCAGGGGGGTGTCTGGGGGTCTGCCTAGGACATCATTAAAGACCTGTGTAGTGGCCTGGGTCAAATGAGCGGGGTCAACATTCTCGGGGATGCCTCTTACCCTCAAGTTGTGACGGCGTCCCCTGTTGTCGAGGTCTTCCATATATCTGTTCACATCCCTCAGCTGTGCGTTATATGATGAAGAGGTATTCTGCAGCTGCCTGATGGCCGAGTCATGGCGGGCCATTCCCTCCTCCACCTCAGTGACTCTGGTATGCATAGCCTGTATGTCCCTGCGGAGCTCTCCTATAGCCGCCGAGAGGGAGTTCTTGATGTCTGCGGCTACATCTCGGAGGTCCGCTATAGTGAGGGTTTGTCTGCAGTGTGGGCTTAGCGTGCCATCCGGTCGTGGGGGGGTGTCTGCCGGCGGTGTGCTCCTGGGTGAGGATGCGGCCTCCGGGTAGGCCGGAGGTGAAGCCTCGGCCTCGCGTGATCGGGGACGGAACAGCTCCGGGATACCTCATCCCGTCGGGGCTTCGGTGCTCCTCGGGGAGCGCGAGCGAGACTGCGAGCGCTGTCCCCGTGACTTCCCCATCGGAATGCGGTGATGGCTCCGAGAAATAAGGCGCAATAGGACTCCCGCGGACGGAGCTAATCTAACATGCGGCCATCTCGTCCCGGCTCCAAGCCACGCCCCCCCTTCTCTTTTCTTTTGTTTCTTTCAGGTCGGTCGGCTCCTACACCCCATACGCTATTCTATAATATCTCCCACTCTGCTTATAGATGGCCCCCTTGAACATATTATCTCTGAACGTCAAGGGTCTTAACTCCCCCAACAAGAGGGTTAAGGCCTTCCGAAATTTCCACTCCATGAAAGCTGGGATAGTAGCCCTTCAGGAAACACATTTTGCGATATCCCAAACTCCCAAATTTTTTAGTCCCCGCTACCCTCAGGTCTTTACGGCTTCAGCAGCTACTAAACATAGGGGTGTTTTGATAGCGTTCCATCATTCTTTACCCTTCACACCCACTGCGGAAATTAAAGACCCTGAGGGTCGCTACATTATTTTGGTAGGTCTACTCCAGGATACTGAAACCACACTAGTCTCTTATTATGCCCCGAATGGCAACCCTAATCCTTTTTTTTCACACCTCTTACAGGTTATCAAAACTCACTGCAAAGGTACGCTTTTTGTTTGTGGGGATTCCAATCTAACCCTACATCCCCACCTAAACAAATCACCATATACGCCTGAAAGTCACTCCCTCTCGGCTCAGCTTAGGAAACAGTTCCATACGGCATCCCTCCTAGACACTTGGAGGGAATGTAATCCCTCGAAAAAGAACTACACGTTCTATTTGTACCCTCACAAATCGTTCTCTAGGATCAATCATATTTTGACTCTGGTGGCCTCTTTCCCAGTCGTGCTCCAGTCCAGTATATGTCCGGTTCCCTGGTCTGACCACTGCGCAGTTATCACTACTATCACCTCGTTGATTCCCAGAGCCAAGGAAAGGTCCTGGTGTATGAACGAAGCACATTTTACCAATCAAACTTACTGCCTTGATATTCGTATTGCTATTACAGATTACTTACGTCACAACACTTCTGCAGACATATCCCCGGTCCTTCTCTGGGAGGCTCATAAGCCGGTAATTCGGGGCAGCTGCATTTCCCTAGCCACGCATATCAAGAAAGACCGACAACGCAGACAGCAAAAGCTGGAGGAAGAGTACCACTTACACTTTCTCCAGTTTCAAAACTCACCTACGGAACCCCTGTCTATACCTGAACTATCCCACTCAGCTAGAGATTCCATTGATACTCTGATTGCGACGGAGGAAGTACTATCAGCTATAAAGTCTCTCAAACCCCATAAACGCCCTGGCCCCGACGGTTTACCCAGTAATTATTATAAAAAATTCTCGGATGTATTAGCCCCCCTATTAGCGAATTTGTTTAATGCCCTATTAAGGCAGCAAGCCCTGGGTAGAGATTCCTTAATGGCCACGATAGCTATGATTCCCAAACCCAACTCTGACAACACCCTGTGGTCTAATTTTCGCCCCATATCCCTACTCAATGTAGATATAAAAATCTTAGCCAAGATCCTTGCCCTGCGCCTCAATCCGATCATAGGAAAATTGATTCACAAGGATCAGGTAGGGTTTATTCCCCGTAGACAGGCTAGTGATAACATCCGTCGAGTCGTCTTGCTGCAACACCTTGCGAAAGCGCGCTCAATTCCCATGCACCTCCTATCCTTAGATATCAGAAAGGCATTTGATACGGTCTCCTGGCCTTATTTACAATTCATTTTGAAACGCTGGGGTTTTGGTCCCCATTTCCTTCAATGGATTATGTCGCTATATGCTGACCCCCAGGCTTCAGTGAAATACTCAGGGTTTAGCTCTCAAAACTTCCCAATACGAAGAGGGACGCATCAGGGATGTCCCCTGTCGCCGCAACTCTTCACTTTGGCAATTGAGCCCCTGGCTGCGCTTATTAGAGCTCACCCGGACATTAGGGGATTGGAGGTTGCCTCTACTACCCAGAAATTGTGCCTATTCGCAGACGACGCTTTACTATTTATTACCTCCCCACACATTACTATCCCTAATCTGCTCGACCTCCTTGACAAATTCTCTAAAATCTCCGGCCTAGAAGTTAATCAGGCAAAATCCAAGGCCCTTAATGTGACACTACCAGACGATACTATGGCACTTCTTAGGACTAATTTCCCATTCCAATGGTCTAGCTTCTCTATCCCGTATTAAGGCATAAAACTTACCAGTGATCCTGCAGATCTGTTTCGAGCGAACTATCTCCCAATGCTGAAACACCTCTCATCTTTACTCCAAGATTGGCGTCCCCTTTGCATCTCTTGGATGGGGCGTATTGCCGCCGTCAAGATGTCTTTACTCCCCAAGCTTCTTTATTTATATAGAGTTCTCCCCATTCCAGTGCCCTCCTATTTTCACCGTATCATTCAAAGCCGGGTTTTCACTTATATATGGGGCTCCACGAAACCTAGGATTTCTAGACCCACCTTACTTCGTCACTATAGGGCCGGTGGTCTAGGCGTACCCAATTTCCAACATTATTACCACGCGGCCCAGCTTGCCCAAATAACGCTTTACCATGCCACAGTTGAGGTTCCCATCTGGGTGAGTCTAGAGGCGGTAGATCTCCACCCTATATCCCTAACTAACCTTCTTTGGCTTCCCCCTGCTGCCCGAGGCCCCATCTCCAACCCCCTGACCTCCGACTCTGTCAAACTTTGGGATAAGTTATGCAAAACATTTCAGTTGATTTCCCCATACTCCCCCTTACTATCTTACATCGGTCACCCTAAGTTCTATCCTGCTTACACTTCTTCCTCATTCCGAGCATGGGTGCAGTCAGATTTAACTCGCATATGTGACCTGGTGGCTAATGGTTCAATCAAATCGTTCTCCTCCCTGCAAGCCCAAAAACAACTACCAAATAGTGAATATTTCCGTTATCTCCAAATTTCACACTTTGTGCGACAGACTATAGGCTTGACCTGGGGAGGAAGTACGTACACAATATTCGAAAAAATATGCAACTCTGATCCGCACGCCCCAGGTACCATATCACAATTATATGCACATCTTACTTCCCAGCCTTCGACACTTCCGACATATGCGCAGTGTTGGTCCAGGGACCTGAACCTGAACTTGGAAGGACACGACTGGTCTGATATTTGGCTACATACTAAACTTTCCTCACAGAATATTGTGGCCCTGAAAGCGAGTTATAAAGTCCTCATGCGTTGGTACTTAGTGCCAGATAGAATAGCAAAATTTTTACCCTCTTACTCCCCAAACTGTTTTCGTGGCTGTGGCGAGAGGGGCACACACCTGCACATTTGGTGGACCTGCCCAGTGGTTCAACGCTTCTGGACTGAGATTTTTCTGATTTTATCCACTTTGATTGACAACACAGTAGACCCTGACCCGGCTTTGGCCCTCCTCAATTTCTATCCAAATCTGTACACCAGGGCGCAGATGCATCTTGCTCTGCAGGTCACCACGGCAGCCAAACAAACGATAGCTAAAGCCTGGAAAACTCCCACCCTACGCTTGACTGAAACCAAGAACAGGGTTATGCAGGCAATGATACACAGCAAAATCGAAGCAACTGTTCAAGATACTGTCCCCCGACACTCTAAAATTTGGCACCCATGGGTTGAACACTACCTACCCCTACACTTCGATCACCATTTATTGGACCCATAGTAACATTTTTTCCTTGATTAGCGGTTAACAGTTGGCTTATAGCTGTATAGTGGGAGCCGGCCGGCCGAAATTCTTGCCTATCTACTTTTCTCTTCCCCCATCCCCCCTCTATTCTCTTTCCTTTCTCTCCCTCTCCTTCTCACCACCCCCTTTCTAGTCTTTCCATCTTTCCTCTTTTTCTCCTTCTTCTTTTTTTTGACTTGTACTTTACTATCCACCCTCTTAATGTACTCAATCGTAATATTCGTTCACCCTGGAGGTGATTATGGGTAACGCTAGTTAAGGTGCGAATGTTCTGTAGCTTTCTGTATACACAGAACTAGTTCTCCCGCACTTTTCTGTATGGTAATGTCCTAGCATTTATGTATGTTGCATATATATGCTTATATGCTCTGGTGTCTAGGCTTGCGCATATTAGGTTTCAGACAGTTGTAAATCATATTGTTAATCTGTCAACTTTATTGTAACCTGACATGGTTTAGATTACATTTTGCTACTATCTTTCATCATTGTGTACAAGACAAAATGCTGCTTCCTATGTACTCTATGTCTTCTATGTTAATAAAAAACTTTTTGAACTAGAAAAAGTACTACCTGGTCTGACATTCATGGACACCAATATGAGAAACAGTGTGTCACCAGAGGAACGTCTGTTGGTAACGATCAGGTATGTGTATATATTTTTAAAATATATTTATCTATAGATGTATAGATACATTTTTTACTCTGTCCTTTATTTTAAAAAAATGTCTATTTATAGCAAATTATCCAATTTTTTTAAATATCTAACATTTTCTTGTGGCAATTTTTAATACATTTTATCAAATGTGACAATGGACATCCGGCTAAAATTAAAAAACTTGTCGGGGTAGGTACGCAGCTGCACATACATGTTTGTGAAATATCCAACGGACATTCGCTGTCCCATCAACTGATGGGTCCAATATCGATGAGCTCTGACTCTGGACCTCTCACGAAATTTGCGACGACGTTGCTGTCTCATCAAGAGCAACATCAGGAGCATTTCCTGACATATATTCAATATGGGATCCATTTCAAAATATATACCACAGAAAGAGAGGCAGATGCAAGTGTACAACTGCTCTCTATGCTGCTGCTGCTCACTCTGATCAAAATAGCAGAAATAGTTAAAAAAACATGCTTTGAGAGCTTGGGGAGGGTCTACATGATGTTATCTTTATAAACGCTTATAAACGCAAACGCGGCTAAACGCGTCTAAACGCGGCATGCAAACGCGGCAAAACGTGCGTTTCTAAATGCGCGTTTCAGCTTTTTTTTAGCAGAGTTTTCACCTGCGTCTCATGTGCATGAGGCCTAACATGACAGCTATGCAGTACTACCATGAAAAAAAAAAGGGGGGGAAGGGAGTAATACGGAAAGGGGGGGCTATGAATACTGCTACTGGGACAGTCCTGAAAGCAAGGTGAGTAGCGGCACAGTTCTGCTGGGGTGGTTGGTTCCTATTATAAGTACCTAGCCTGTGGCTAGGCAGGTGCATGAGCAATAACAGTACCTGGATCCAAGTGGGGTAAGATGTCTGGAGTGGTAGTTTCAGAGGAGTATTCTCGAAAAGCCATCCTTGCAAGATGTTGAGATTCCTTGGCTCTTTGGGCCTAGAGCAGGTTGGAGAGAGAGAAAAAATACAAAGGAAAGGGCGACAAAAATAGGGGAAAAGACAAAAAAAGGGGGGGGAGGGGGGGAAATAGACAGCACCCGAATCAGGTGTCTGTTGGGATGAAACTGGTAGAATATGCTGTTGTCTTCAGGCGGAGATGTGAAAAGAAAAAAGTCATGATGGACTAGATGTCCTGGTGGTCCCATCTTGGGGTGGCAGCAAGGTTTGCTCTGCGTGAGGGGAGATCCCTTCTGGACTGGCGGTCTCCAGGGGAGGTGGGGTCCAATCTGCGGCGTCTGGAGCTTGGTCGCTGACTCTTAGGTGATGCATTGTGGGCCACTGATTTCCATGGCTTAGTAGGAAAGTAAAAGGCACACCACTCTGGAATATCCACCAGCGGTATGTCTAGCTGTTCGCAAAATGTGGGCAAATCTTCTGGGGTTCTGAGCATTGTGGTGTGGCCCCTGGAAGTGGCTGATAGGCAAAATGGGAACTTCCACCTATACTGGATGTTGCGTGTGCGCAGTATGTCCAGCAGGGGGTGCAGCGTGCGCCTGTTCTGCAGAGTGATTTGTGAGAGATCCTGGAAGAGTTTAACTTCTGACCCATTAAATAAAATACGTCCCCGTTCTTTCGCCTTCCTGAGAATTTCCTCCTTAAGGGGGAAGTTGACAATACAACAGATAATGTCTCTGGGGGGTTCAGAGTCCTGGGGGGGGGGGGTCTTAGCGCGCGGTGGATGCGTTCCATCTCAATTGGGGTGTCAGCAGGCCGATCCAGCAGGTTGTTAAAAATGGCACATACTGTTTGTGGCATGGTGGCTGCATCTACTCCCTCAGGAACCCCTCTCAGTCTAAGGTTGTGTCTGCGGCCCCTGTTGTCTAAATCTTCCACTTGGCGGTGGAGCTCATATATGTGGGGAAGTTGAAAATCATAAGATTTTTGTACTTGCCTGATGGCTGCTGCTTGTAGCTGGGAGGCATCTTCTACTGCTGCTAGGCGGTGATTCATAGCGTGTATGTCCATCTTTAATTCAGCAATGGCAGAAGTCAGGGTTTGAATCAAAATAAAAAGTCCTGCGCAAATCGTGCCACTGAGAAAATGGATGATAAATATAAATGTGAAAAACAAGAGTCAATGAAAAAATCATATAAGTAGACACACCAATAAGTGTAGGTGTATGGTGAAAAAACTTGAGAAAGAACAGGACTGAGGCCGCGTACACACGGGCGGACTGTTCGCCCAACTTTGTCCGCTGAACAGTGTTTCAGCGGACAGTCCGCTCGTGTGTGGGCTTCAGCGGACTGTTTCAGCGGACTGTCTGACGAACAAAGTCTTACGGAATTTCCGTAAAACTGTCCGCTGAAACTTGGTTTGAGCGGACAGTCCGCCCGTGTGTGTGCCAGTCCGCTGTACTTTCGAAATGAGCGAACTGTTCCCGCCCGGAGAAAAGTCTGCTAATTTCGAGCACGTCTCCAGGTAGGCGGGGCCCGCGAACGAGACGTCGCGGGCCCCGCCGCCTGGTATGGACTTAAAGGGGAACCCCAACGCCGAAAAAAATCGGCGTGGGGGTCCCCCCAAAGTCCACAACAGACCCTTGTCCGAGCACGCTACCCGGCCAGCCAGGAAAGGGGGGCGAGCGAGTGCCCCCCCCTCCTGAGCCGTACCAGGCCGCGTGCCCTCAACATGGGGGGTGCCTTGGGGAAGGGGGGGCCGCGCAGCCCCCCCACCCCAAAGCACCTTGTCCCCATGTTGATGAGGACAAGGGCCTCTTCCCGACAACCCTGGCCGTTGGTTGTCGGGGTCTGCGGGCGGGGGGCTTATCGGAATCCGGGAGCCCCCTTTAATAAGGGGGCCCCCGGATACCGGCCCTCCACCCTATGTGAATGAGTATGGGGTACAATGTACCCCTACCCATTCACCTGTGAAAAAAAGTACAAAAAAAAAACACAACACAGGGTTAAAATATTTTATTGCACAGCTCCGGGGGTCTTCCGTCTTCGGGGGTCTTCTCGCCGGACTCTTCCGCTATCTTCTTGTAGCTCATTTGCTAGCGGAGGAGTCCGGCTTTCTTCCTCCCCGCCGCCGGCCTCTTCTCCCGACTTCGGGGGTCTTGTCCCCCTCTTCGGTTCTTCTGCCGGGCCACCGCGCCTTCTTATAGCTCTTTTAGAGGCGGTGGCCCGGTCTTCTGTCGCCGCCTTCCGTTCTTCTGCCGGGCCACTGCGCCTTCTTATAGCTCTTTTACAGGCGGTGGCCCGGTCTTCTGTCGCCGCTGTCGCCGCCGCTGCCGTCGCCGCCTTCCGTTCTTCTTCTTCTTCTTCTTCTCCAGGAGATGTTGACACGACGCTCTCTCCGGCCGGAATGCCAGAGCCGCGCTGCGCGGCCACTTATATAGTGACAATGGGGCGGTGTCACATGGTATATGTCACATGGGTTGGTCACATGGTGACCCCACCCCCTTACGATGTCATAGTCCCCATGTGACATCAACCCATGTGACATATACCATGTGACACCGCCCCATTGTCACTATATAAGTGGCCGCGCGGCGCGGCTCTGGCATTCCGGCCGGAGAGAGCGTCGTGTCAACATCTCCTGGAGAAGAAGAAGAAGAAGAAGAAGAAGAAGAAGAAGAACGGAAGGCGGCGACAGCGGCGACAGAAGACCAGGCCACCGCCTCTAAAAGAGCTATAAGAAGGCGCGGTGGCCCGGCAGAAGAACCGAAGAGGGGGACAAGACCCCCGAAGTCGGGAGAAGAGGCCGGCGGCGGGGAGGAAGAAAGCCGGACTCCTCCGCTAGCAAAAGAGCTACAAGAAGATAGCGGAGGAGTCCGGCGAGAAGACCCCCGAAGACGGAAGACCCCCCGGAGCTGTGCAATAAAATATTTTAACTCTGTGTTGTGTTTTTTTTTTTTGTACTTTTTTTCACAGGTGAATGGGTAGGGGTACATTGTACCCCATACTCATTCACATAGGGTGGGGGGCCGGTATCCGGGGGCCCCCTTATTAAAGGGGGCTCCCGGATTCCGATAAGCCCCCCGCCCGCAGACCCCGACAACCAACGGCCAGGGTTGTCGGGAAGAGGCCCTTGTCCTCATCAACATGGGGACAAGGTGCTTTGGGGTGGGGGGGCTGCGCGGCCCCCCCTTCCCCAAGGCACCCCCCATGTTGAGGGCACGCGGCCTGGTACGGCTCAGGAGGGGGGGGCACTTGCTCGCCCCCCTTTCCTGGCCGGCTGGGTAGCGTGCTCGGACAAGGGTCTGTTGTGGACTTTGGGGGACCCCCACGCCGATTTTTTTCGGCGTTGGGGTTCCCCTTTAAGTCCATTCCAGGCGGCGGGGCCCGCGACGTCTCCGTTGCGGGCCCCGCCTACCTTGACACGCGCTCGAAATGAGCGGACTTTCCTCCGCGTGTGTGGGCGAGTCCGTTCATTTCAAAAGTTGCGCGGACTTAGTACGACGAACTTAGTCTGCCGTATTAGTCCGCTCAAAAAGTGCCGTGTGTGGGCAAGTTCGTTCATTCAAAAGTTTGAGTGGACTGTCTGACGAACTTAGTTTGGGCAGACAGTCCGCCCGTGTGTACGCCGCCCAAGTGTTCCAAAATATCAGGCTCTCAGAACTCTCACCTCAAAGATGGAATAATCAGGCAAAATGAAGATAATTCCAATAAACTTCTCCTTTACTTCTCTGTGCACAATGACCAAGTAGTATAAACTTCTGCCACTAGAGGGCCAATTCAACCTCTTGTATGTAATACTGCAGCACTTATATTTCCGTGGTAAAAAACTTGAAGAGAACACAGAGGGGAGGAGGGAAGGGAGAGAGAGAGGGGACTCCAATCGTGTAGTGGTTTCAATAACTAAACAGGTTTATTAAGAGAAAGCAATAGACTCTCACATTTAAAAAGAAAGTTCAAACAGATAGAGATCTGGCGTGTACCGCCAGTCTTACGCTAGTTCCGGTTTGTCCTACGGCCACTCCCTACGCGTTACATCACCACGTGACTTCTTCATGGGGATAACGCTAGACCGTTCGTAATATACTTATATACGAAGAAACCGGAAACGAACGGAACCGGAAACGTCCGAACGACCATTTTGAAAGAGGTAAAAAAAGATAATCTAGGCCGGATATAGTAACTCCGCCATCTTACTCCTCCTAAATGGTGGAAAGGAAGTGTATATACCACCATTTTTGACCGGAAATAATTCCTCGGCCATCTTAATAATCATAAATGATGTAGAAGGAAATACACATTCTCCCATTGAGGAACAAATGGATCCGAACGGAATATTAAATACCAATAATTTAAAAACAAAACCTTAGAATAGAAAAAATGAAAAAGAAATGTATGTATCTGACAGTTAATAGCCTATATTAAAATATACGAAAAAACGGCAATAAACATCAATGTATGAATGTCATGATACACAAATAGAGGTATATTGGTAATATGAATAAAAAATGTATTAAAAATATATCCTAGCCATTTAAAATGCTGCGTCACTATATAAAAATATAAAGTATAAATAGCGACAGTACCAACTCAACAGAAAAATGATTAAAAAATATAAAAATATTGTTAAAAAATATATAATAAAAATAGTAGATATGATGAAATATAAAAATACACCACCAAAATGTTCACCAAATTAAATGCCTAAAAGAATGATGGCATACCGGAAATAGAGCAAGACTTTACATCAATATATCCTATCATAATAATTACCACAAGAGGATAAAATATGTAAACAGTATAATGCATAAAATACAAAATTAAAAATTATTTAAAAAACAATTAAGATCAAAATCGACATTTAAACCATCAGGATAAAAAGATCTCATATTAAAAATCCATCTAGATTCCTTCTGACTAATGGTTCTAATTTTGTGGCTACCCCTCCATGAAGGATTAAATCTTTCAATACCCCAAAATTCTAAATGGGAGGGGTCCCTATTGTGGACTTGATCAAAATGTCTGGAGACACTGTGTTGTGGAAAGCCCTTTAAAATATTCTGTATGTGTTCTTTCAGTCTTACTTTAAGTGCTCTTTTTGTTCTTCCAATGTACTGTAATTTACAACTACATTGTAAACAATATACCACGCCTTCCCTATGGCATCCAATAAAATCACGTATCACGTGCGTTTCTCCAGTAATAGTGCTAGTAAAATCAATTCTTTTATTTTGAAATTTTTTGGCATGTCGACATGTGAAGCAATTTTTGCAAGGATAAAAACCTTTCCCAGTAAAAAAAGTTAAATCTCTTTTAGGAGGTGGATCAACCACGGATTTAGCTATGATATCCCTCAACGTGGGAGCCCTTTTAAAAATAATATTAGGTTTTTCCGGCAAAATATTGCCCAAATCTTTATCTTTCTTCAGTATGTGCCAATGTCGACTCAGCAACCTGGAGATTTCTTTGTGTTGTACATTATAGTCCAGTATAATCGAGGGAACTTCAGAATTGAATTTCTTTTTGTCTTTACTGTTATTTTCAAGCATCTTGAACCTATCCATACTTTTAACGTGTTCAATTTCTTTTCTTATAAAGGCATCATCATATCCTTTTTCTTTAAATCTGGTAGCAATTAAATCAGCTTGTTCCAGATAATCTTCAATTTTGCTACAGTTTCTTCTAATTCGAACCAGTTGTCCTTTGGGTATATTAAACAACCATGGCTTAAAATGGCAGCTATTGATGGAAATATAACTATTGGCATCAACGTTCTTAAAATGCGTTTTCGTAATAATCTTATTTTTATCCAGGGAAATATCCACGTCTAGAAAATCAATTCTTTTATCGTGTATTTTCCATTCTAAATGGATGTTTTTGTCATTCACATTTAGTTTTGTAAAGTATTTTTCTAGAGTATCACGGTTACCATTCCATACTATAATGATGTCATCAATATACCTTCTATATAAGGTTAACTCTGCTGGTGTATTTCTGTATATGGCTTCTTCTTCCCAATGGGCCATAAAAGCATTTGCAACACTAGGCGCAAATTTGGCGCCCATGGCTATCCCTATAGCCTGTCTATAATAAGTTTGATTATGCCAGAAAAAGTTGTGTTTTAGGCAAAAATCTAAACATTTTATCAGGAACTTCCTTTGTTGACAGCTTAATGTGGTAAAGGTTCTCAAAAGCCATTTGATAGCAGAGCATGCTTCATGATGCACAACAATGGTGTATAAGGAAGAAACGTCTGCGGTAGCAAGCAAAGTTCTTCCTTCTAAGACAGTTACAGTTTCTAGTAGTTGAAGTGTATGTTTTGTGTCTTTAAGGTACGCTTTAGTCCTCTGTATGGCTGGTTGGATAAAAAAGTCTAGATATTCCCCCAATCTCGAAGTGAGAGAGTTGATGCTATTAACGATCGGTCTGCCAGGTGGATTATCTCTATTTTTATGTATCTTTGGAATCATATATATAATTGGTACTCTGCATGATTCAGGAAAAAGATATTTGCTTTCTTTTTTATTCAAAATAGCTTTCTTACTTCCTAAATGAATTATCTGCTCCAATTCCTTTTTATATTTCATGGTAGGGTTACCCAAAAGTTTGATATATGTGTTGCTGTCTTGCAGTTGTCGATCCAACTCGTCTAAATATGATTTTTTAGATTGTATAACGACAGCACCACCCTTATCAGCCGGCCGAACAACAATATCTTTCCTTTGTGTCAATGTTTTAATACCTTTTTTAATATATCCTGGGTCGAATACTTTTTTGATTTTCATGGTATATACATCATCCAACACCAGTTTCTTAAAAACTTTGATATGTTGATTACCACTAACTTGTGGATTAAACACTGAATTATTGCGTAATGTACTGAATTGTGTAGGATTAGGTTCATTCAATGTTCTAGTACTGGGTTTGATAGGATTATTCATAATGTACTTTTTGATATTAATTTTTCTAATATATTTTTGGATGCCAATGTACGTGTCAAATTTATTTAAATTTTTTGCAGGAGCAAATTTAAGACCTTTATCCAGGACGGCTAGTTCTTCGGGGGAAATGGGAGTATCGCTCAAATTGATAACTCCTTCTCCAATCATTCTCTTTTGCGTTTGGATTCTCTTTCCCGCTCTGCAGCCTCTCTTCGTTCTGGGCTGTTTCGTATTCTTTCGTTTTACGCTCTTCTTATGGGGGAGTGATACGGTTCCTGTGGTGGTCTTCTTCCAGGCGAATCCCTCCTCCGATGTGTCTCCTGTGGTCTTCTCGGGGAGTAGTCTCTCCTGTCCCGGTCTAAAAAATGATCCTGTGTGTCTCGAGGATATTGATGATAAGAATGCTCATAATAGTTTTGTTCCGGATAATTTCTAATAGGTTCATATCGATTGGACGTTGGTATGGGACTTCTATCCCTTCTTCCCTGATAGTCATGTTGATATGAAGGTCTTCTATTATCTCTTTGGTGCCAATTATTATAGTATGGTTTCTTGAATTTTTTAAAGGGTTTTTTCCACCCTTTTTTAGGGGTCTGTTGTGTATAGTTTCCCACATATGTATGGTTGTCATATGGGACTGGGGTGGCATATTGATTATTGTAAGTTGAATCATGCCTTCTCGGCGTCTCAGGATATCCCCTGTTATAATGTGCAACAGGAGGTTTCTCTGTTTCAAATCTACTATTTTGTTTTTCCCATATTAAACCATTGGCAACATGAGAAGATGTGGGATCTTGTATTCTTTCTTCTCTTTCTGGAGTAGATTGTGTAGACTCCGGAATAGTTGGTTCTAGTTTACTTTGCCATTTGAATATTTTATTGGCTTTGTAATCTGTAATATCACGGTGATATTTTTTCATTTTTCGTTGTTGAACCTCTAAATCTTTAGCAATAAGGTCTTTATTCAACTGTGTAGCCATTTTATTAAATTCTGGCGATTCCTTATGTGATTCTAATTTGCTCCTAATCTCCTCAATCTGTTTTTCAATCATGTGAGCCTTTCTTTGCTTTCTTTTTAGTAAAAATTTGACACATTCAACACTTTTACTATTGAAAAATTCGAACCACTCCTCCATAGATTCTTTATCAATCAGACCATCATTCGGTGGTAACTCCCACCTGATGTGTCTTGGAGCAATATTTTCTCTAATGTATTGATCAAAGGTAATGGTATCCCACCAAAGACTGATCTTTTTCTCCATGTGGTGTCCTAACTTTCTCATAAGACTATCAAGGTCAGAATTGCGTGCTTTATTATGTGAAAATTTTTTATCCAAATTAATATTTCTATTTTCCAAAAAAGTGAACACTTCCATAGTGGCAGCAAAGGAAAAATGTGTTAAAATATAGAATGTGAAAAATGGACCCTCGCGCCACTAAGTGCTAAACGTGAAATAAATCTATGTGCATAATAAATAGAAAATGTTTCAAAATATAATAAGACAACCTGTGGGGTGAAGAAAGTGCAAATGCTGCTAAATAATACAGAAGGACTAAAGCGTACCTTAAAGACACAAAACATACTCTTCAACTACTAGAAACTGTAACTGTCTTAGAAGGAAGAACTTTGCTTGCTACCGCAGACGTTTCTTCCTTATACACCATTGTTGCGCATCATGAAGCATGCTCTGCTATCAAATGGCTTTACCACATTAAGCTGTCAGCAAAGGAAGTTCCTGATAAAATGTTTAGATTTTTGCCTAAAAAACTACTTTTTCTGGCATAATCAAACTTATTATAGACAGGCTATAGGGATAGCCATGGGCGCCAAATTTGCGCCTAGTGTTGCAAATGCTTTTATGGCCCATTGGGAAGAAGAAGCCATATACAGAAATACACCAGCAGAGTTAACCTTATATAGAAGGTATATTGATGACATCATTATAGTATGGAATGGTAACCGTGATACTCTAGAAAAATACTTTACAAAACTAAATGTGAATGACAAAAACATCCATTTAGAATGGAAAATACACAATAAAAGAATTGATTTTCTAGACGTGGATATTTCCCTGGATAAAAATAAGATTATTACGAAAACGCATTTTAAGAACGTTGATGCCAATAGTTATATTTCCATCAATAGCTGCCATTTTAAGCCATGGTTGTTTAATATACCCAAAGGACAACTGGTTCGAATTAGAAGAAACTGTAGCAAAATTGAAGATTATCTGGAACAAGCTGATTTAATTGCTACCAGATTTAAAGAAAAAGGATATGATGATGCCTTTATAAGAAAATAAATTGAACACGTTAAAAGTATGGATAGGTTCAAGATGCTTAAAAATAACAGTAAAGACAAAAAGAAATTCAATTCTGAAGTTCCCTCGATTATACTGGACTATAATGTACAACACAAAGAAATCTCCAGGTTGCTGAGTCGACATTGGCACATACTGAAGAAAGATAAAGATTTGGGCAATATTTTGCCGGAAAAACCTAATATTATTTTTAAAAGGGCTCCCACGTTGAGGGATATCATAGCTAAATCCGTGGTTGATCCACCTCCTAAAAGAGATTTTACTTTTTTTACTGGGAAAGGTTTTTATCCTTGCAAAAATTGCTTCACATGTCGACATGCCAAAAAATTTCAAAATAAAAGAATTGATTTTACTAGCACTATTACTGGAGAAACGCACGTGATACGTGATTTTATTGGATGCCATAGGGAAGGCGTGGTATATTGTTTACAATGTAGTTGTAAATTACAGTACATTGGAAGAACAAAAAGAGCACTTAAAGTAAGACTGAAAGAACACATACAGAATATTTTAAAGGGCTTTCCACAACACAGTGTCTCCAGACATTTTGATCAAGTCCACAATAGTGATGGACGAACGTTTCGCCCGGCGGTCGTTTCGCGGCGAATTTCCGACATTCGCGGTCCGCACGTTCGAACGCCTTTTTCCGTCGTTCGCCGCGGCGGACTTACGTGTTTAATGTATACAAGAACTTTAACCTTTGGTGACACGTTTATCATGTGATACAGGACAGCCAATTGAGACATGACAGCACATGGACACTTGGACATTCCCCCTAACCTATAAATACACCCGATCCGGTGGCCATTTTACATTCTTTCTTCTGTTACGATAGGGACAGGTTCCTGTGTGGAGTAGGGAGAGATAAACCACTAGCTATTTGGTACACAAAAGTTCTTTTCAGGACTGGTATAGGTGTTAGGTGTTGATAGGTTTGCTGTGCTGCTGATTCTTGCAGCAGCCTGAGTGTCTTTTGTTAGTTTAGAGAAAGGGAAAGGACGGTGTATGCTACAGGGACAGCCAGATTAGTCTTTCATCATCATCATCATCATCATCATCATTAGCTGTTACTATCAAGGTCCACAAAAGAGCTGTTCCAGTAACCACTAATCGTTCTCTTTTTTTGCCAATTTGTATAGGGACAGGAAGGAAGCAGTGTTGTCAGGCAGTGAGGGTAATTTTAAAGACTTGCTGTTATTATTAGTTCCACAAAGGTTCTTTTCAGGACTGGTATCAGTGGTACAGTAATAGGCTTGTACATGTATAATATTCTTTCTTCCAAATATAGAAAGGATATTATACTTGACTGCTGCCCTTCTGCTGCAGTCTGCTAAACATTCACAACTCACTTGTTCCACAAAAGTTCTTATAAGGACTGGTAACTTGGTATAGGGTGCTACGGTACATAGGCTTGAGTGCGGTACAGTCTGCTGTTCTGTAAGGACCGCTATCGGTCCACAATAGATAGGGTTGACGTGCACCACTGCTGACCGCTGCCCTATACTGCAGCAGTCCTTCAGCGGTATAGGGACTGACGTACAGTCTGCTAATCACTAACACACAACCTGCTTGTTCCACAAAAGTTCTTATAAGGACTGGTAACTTGGTATAGGGTGCTACGGTACATAGGCTTGAGTGCGGTACAGTCTGCTGTTCTGTAAGGACCGCTATCGGTCCACAATAGATAGGGTTGACGTGCACCACTGCTGACCGCTGCCCTATACTGCAGCAGTCCTTCAGCGGTATAGGGACTGACGTACAGTCTGCTAAACACTAATACACAACCTGCTTGGTCCACAAAAGTTCTTATAAGGACTGGTAACTTGGTATAGGGTGCTACGGTACATAGGCTTGAGTGCGGTACAGTCTGCTGTTCTGTAAGGACCGCTATCGGTCCACAATAGATAGGGTTGACGTGCACCACTGCTGACCGCTGCCCTATACTGCAGCAGTCCTTCAGCGGTATAGGGACTGACGTACAGTCTGCTAAACACTAATACACAACCTGCTTGGTCCACAAAAGTTCTTATAAGGACTGGTAACTTGGTATAGGGTGCTACGGTACATAGGCTTGAGTGCGGTACAGTCTGCTGTTCTGTAAGGACCGCTATAGGTCCACAATAGATAGGGTTGACGTGCACCACTGCTGACCGCTGCCCTATACTGCAGCAGTCCTTCAGCGGTATAGGGACTGACGTACAGTCTGCTAAACACTAATACACAACCTGCTTGGTCCACAAAAGTTCTTATAAGGACTGGTAACTTGGTATAGGGTGCTACGGTACATAGGCTTGAGTGCGGTACAGTCTGCTGTTCTGTAAGGACCGCTATAGGTCCACAATAGATAGGGTTGACGTGCACCACTGCTGACCGCTCACCTATACTGCAGCAGTCCTTCAGCGGTATAGGGACTGACGTACAGTCTGCTAATCACTAACACACAACCTGCTTGTTCCACAAAAGTTCTTATAAGGACTGGTAACTTGGTATAGGGTGCTACGGTACATAGGCTTGAGTGCGGTACAGTCTGCTGTTCTGTAAGGACCGCTATCGGTCCACAATAGATAGGGTTGACGTGCACCACTGCTGACCGCTGCCCTATACTGCAGCAGTCCTTCAGCGGTATAGGGACTGACGTACAGTCTGCTAAACACTAATACACAACCTGCTTGGTCCACAAAAGTTCTTATAAGGACTGGTAACTTGGTATAGGGTGCTACGGTACATAGGCTTGAGTGCGGTACAGTCTGCTGTTCTGTAAGGACCGCTATCGGTCCACAATAGATAGGGTTGACGTGCACCACTGCTGACTGCTGCCCTATACTGCAGCAGTCCTTCATCGGTATAGGGACTAAGAGTTTTGTCACAGGGTCATTTAAAAAATGACAGGCAGAGGAAGAGGCAGGCCCTTCCGCAGGGGTGGTAGGGGTAGGGCAGGAGCAACAGGCTTGAGCCAAAGTGGGAAGTTGCAGAAGGTGCGTTCAATTACTTTAAAGGATGCACCAGACTTGGTTGAGTGGCTCGCTCAGCCTTACTCTTCTGCACCCTCCTCATCCTCTCGATCTGCACCCTCTTCTTCACTCTCTGCTATGTGCACCCCCAAAGACACTACCACCAACAACACGACCACCACCACCACCACCACATACCTTCCGCTTGAGTCACTGGAATTATTTTCCGATCCATATCAAGAGGACATTTCTGATGCGCAGCCACTCTTGGTATTGGATCAGGAAGAGGAGGTAGCAACAAGCGCTACTCAGCAGTCTGACGACAGTACCCAGATCAGCCCAAGGAGGAGGTTGGTCCCCGGTGTTGCTGCCTACTCCGAGATCTCTACTTATAGCGGTGGGGAAGGTGACGTTGATGATGACGTGTCTAGTGATGTCACGTGGGTGCCCACAAGAGAGGAAGAGGAGGGGAGTTCAGAGGGAGATATGGACCAGCAGATAGGGAGGAGAAGCAGCAATGACTTACATTGCACAGCAGGGACAAAGCAGACTGCAAATGTATCAGGAGCGAGTCATCGACCATGTACGGTCACATCTGGCGCTCCCAGGACACCGGCACATGGCTCCGCAGTGTGGGCTTTTTTTAACGTGTCCGCTGCTGACAATAGCGTTGCCATCTGCAATCTTTGCAGTCAACGCGTTAGTCGCGGTAAGCCCAATACTCACCTAGGGACGACCGCCTTAAGAAGGCACATGAGCAGCCATCACCGAGCCCAGTGGGAGCAACGGAACACACAAAGCCACACTGCAGGCTCTCACCGTCCAGCCTCGTCTTCTACTTCTCCTTCTCCTCTCTCCTCACAATTGTCCTCCACTCCACCTTCCATCACGCCAAGCTCACATTTTTCTGCAAAAAGGCAGGCTTCCGTGGGCCTAATGTTTGAGCGTAAAAAAATGATGACGCCGGATAACCCTCTTGCCCAACGGTTGGCGGCTGGCTTGTCAGAACTCATAGCCCGCCAACTACTGCCATATAAACTGGTGGACTCGGAGGCCTTTCGCAAATTTGTGGCCATTGGAACACCACAATGGAAGGTCCCAGGAAGGAAGTATTTCTCAGAGAAGGGCATCCCAGAGCTATATGGCCATGTTCAGCGGCAAGTGAATGTATCTCTGGCACACAGTGTCGGTGCCAAGATACATCTGACCACAGACACGTGGTCTAGCAAACACGGGCAGGGAAGGTATATCAGTTTTACTGCCCACTGGGTGAACCTTCTGACGGCCGTCAAGCATGTAACCCGTGGCACCCGTGTAGATTTGGTTTTACCGCCACGGATTGCATGCAGGCCTGACTCTTCTTCTCCTCCTCCTACTCCATCCTCCTCCCTCTCCTCCTCAGCTGCCTCCTCCTTTTCCGCTGCTAGCGTCTCTTCCGCTGCACCGCCCAAGCTCCCCAGAACCTATTCCACATGCCAGGTGAGACGTTGCCATGCCGTGCTGCGTCTGTTGTGCCTGGAAGCAAAGAGCCACACTGGCCCGGCACTCCTTTCAGCTTTGCGTTCACAGGCAGATGAGTGGCTAACACCGCTCAATTTGACAGTTGGTAAAGTGGTGTGTGACAACGGTGCCAATCTGCTTAGCGCATTGAAACAGGGCAAAATCACGCACGTGCCGTGCATGGCACACGTCTTAAACTTGGTCGTGCAGCGATTCCTTGTCAAATACCCTGGGGTCCAGGACATCTTGCGGCAGGCAAGGAAAATCTCGGCCCATTTCAGAAGATCTTACACGGCCATGGCTCGCCTTGCTGACATTCAGCGGCGACACCATCTGCCGGTCAGACGTCTTATTTGCGATTGCCCGACGCGATGGAACTCAACCTTCTATATGCTTGATAGGCTGCTCCAGCAGAAACGTGCAGTTAACGTCTACCTGTATGAACTCTGCGAAAGAAACGGTTCTGGGGAGCTGGGTTTTTTTTCACCGCGCCAGTGGCTGCTCATGCGCGACACATGCAGACTTCTGCGGCCATTTGAGGAGATCACCAAACTGGTCAGTCGCAGCCATGGCGCCATCAGTGACATGGTACCTTATGCCTTCTTTCTGGAGCGTGCATTGCGTCGTGTCATTGATCAGGCTGTGGAGGAGCAGGAGCGGGAAGATGAGGAAGTCGCAATGCTGGATGAATTCCCAGGGGGGGCTACTCTATCTGAGACAAGTCAACAACAGGAGTCTGATGAGGAGTCAGAGGAGGATGGTGCCGGGGCGGATGAGCAGGAGCAAGAAGAGCATGCTTTAAACCTTTCTGGGATCCCTGTTGTGCGAGGATGGGGAGAGGAGAATGAAGAGGACGACATTATCCTGGATGATGAGCAGGAGCCAGGCCACCACACCGCTTCCACTTTAGTGCAAATGGGGGCCTTCATGCTCCAGTGTTTTAATAGGGACCCCCGTATAAAAAGCATGAGGGTCAAGGACCAGTACTGGGTGGCAACGTACTTAGACCCCCGGTACAAACACAAAATGGCGGAAATGTTACCGCCGTCGCAGAGGGCTGTCAGAATGCAGCACTTCCAGGCCTTGCTTCGAGAAATGCTGCATTCTGCTTTTGCGTGCGCTGGCAGAGGAGCAATTCCCACTCCCAGAGAAGGATTTGCGGGTACCAATCCAACAGCGCCTGCAAGAAGAGGCCGGTTTGAAGATGTGTTGGTGACTTCGGATATGAGGTCATTCTTTCAGCCGACCCATCGACAGGTGTCATCCGGATCCAGCATCAGGGAACGCCTAGACCGTCAGGTGTCCGACTACATTGGGTTAACGGCCGATGTGGACGCTCTGAGGAGTGATGAACCCCTAGACTACTGGGTGGGCAGGCTTGACCTCTGGCCAGAGCTTGCCCAATTTGCAATCGAACTGTTGGCTTGCCCCTCATCCAGTGTCCTGTCCGAAAGGACGTTCAGCGCAGCAGGGGGGATTGTGACCGATAAGCGTACTCGCCTAGCTCACGACAGTGTTAACTACCTCACATTTCTAAAAATGAATGAGGCATGGATCTCGGAGGAATTCAACACATGTGACCAGTAGACCATGTATATGTCTATAAACTATTTTTTTAATCAAGCACACAGACCTTCTTAATTCATTTGGCTCACTTCCTTGACCCAAAAAAGCACACCGTACTATATGCCCCTACCCTCCTCTTTGAAGAGGTTGAGCGGTGTCATATTTCTACTGGGGCTGCTTATGATATCCCTGTGCTGTGCTGACTTCCTCCTGGGGGTTCTTATTATGAAGGGATCACACTATCCCTGTGCTGTGCTGACTTCCTCCTGGGGGTTCTTATTATGAGGGGATCACACCATCCCTGTGCTGTGCTGACTTCCTCCTGGGGCTGCTTACGGTGCTGCTGTCAGTGCTGTATGTCACGGTGCTGCTGTCAGCGCTGTATGTCACGGTGCTGCTGTCAGCGCTGTATGTCACGGTGCTGCTGTCAGCGCTGTATGTCACGGTGCTGCTGTCAGCGCTGTATGTCACGGTGCTGCTGTCAGCGCTGTATGTCACGGTGCTGCTGTCAGCGCTGTATGTCACGGTGCTGCTGTCAGCGCTGTATGTCACGGTGCTGCTGTCAGTGCTCTGTATTACGGTGCTGCTGTCAGATGCCTCTATCACGGTGCATGTGTCATTCCGGTATGTCACGCTGCTGGTGATCATCTCCTGCACCCTCTTCTTTGCCTACCCTGGTCCCTGACCTTCCCTCTCCTCCATTGCCTTCATTAGCTCCATAGTCCTGAATTGTTAGAACAATTTCCCAAATAAAATAAAAATGCTTGTAGTTATCGATCCCAAATTCACCTCATACATGTATTATGTCATTGTCCAGATGGTGGGACTACGTTTTACCCCCTAATAATTACCACGTGGCCGCAAATTCGACATGAAGGTTTGCAAAGTTCGCCTCCCATTGAAGTCAATGGGGCCCGCGGCGAACGTTCGGTTTCGCGAACGTTTGGGTCCGTTCGCATTTCGCTTTCGCGAAACGTCCCGTCGGAAGTTCGTCCATCACTAGTCCACAATAGGGACCCCTCCCATTTAGAATTTTGGGGTATTGAAAGATTTAATCCTTCATGGAGGGGTAGCCACAAAATTAGAACCATTAGTCAGAAGGAATCTAGATGGATTTTTAATATGAGATCTTTTTATCCTGATGGTTTAAATGTCGATTTTGATCTTAATTGTTTTTTAAATAATTTTTAATTTTGTATTTTATGCATTATACTGTTTACATATTTTATCCTCTTGTGGTAATTATTATGATAGGATATATTGATGTAAAGTCTTGCTCTATTTCCGGTATGCCATCATTCTTTTAGGCATTTAATTTGGTGAACATTTTGGTGGTGTATTTTTATATTTCATCATATCTACTATTTTTATTATATATTTTTATTATATATTTTTTAACAATATTTTTATATTTTTTAATCATTTTTCTGTTGAGTTGGTACTGTCGCTATTTATACTTTATATTTTTATATAGTGACGCAGCATTTTAAATGGCTAGGATATATTTTTAATACATTTTTTATTCATATTACCAATATACCTCTATTTGTGTATCATGACATTCATACATTGATGTTTATTGCCGTTTTTTCGTATATTTTAATATAGGCTATTAACTGTCAGATACATACATTTCTTTTTCATTTTTTCTATTCTAAGGTTTTGTTTTTAAATTATTGGTATTTAATATTCCGTTCGGATCCATTTGTTCCTCAATGGGAGAATGTGTATTTCCTTCTACATCATTTATGATTATTAAGATGGCCGAGGAATTATTTCTGGTCAAAAATGGTGGTATATACACTTCCTTTCCACCATTTAGGAGGAGTAAGATGGCGGAGTTACTATATCCGGCCTAGATTATCTTTTTTTACCTCTTTCAAAATGGTCGTTCGGACGTTTCCGGTTCCGTTCGTTTCCGGTTTCTTCGTATATAAGTATATTACGAACGGTCTAGCGTTATCCCCATGAAGAAGTCACGTGGTGACGTAACGCGTAGGGAGTGGCCGTAGGACAAACCGGAACTAGCGTAAGACTGGCGGTACACGCCAGATCTCTATCTGTTTGAACTTTCTTTTTAAATGTGAGAGTCTATTGCTTTCTCTTAATAAACCTGTTTAGTTATTGAAACCACTACACGATTGGAGTCCCCTCTCTCTCTCCCTTCCCTCCTCCCCTCTGTGTTCTCTTCAAGTTTTTTACCACGGAAATATAAGTGCTGCAGTATTACATACAAGAGGTTGAATTGGCCCTCTAGTGGCAGAAGTTTATACTACTTGGTCATTGTGCACAGAGAAGTAAAGGAGAAGTTTATTGGAATTATCTTCATTTTTCCTGATTATTCCATCTTTGAGGTGAGAGTTCTGAGAGCCTGATATTTTGGAACACTTGGTCCTGTTCTTTCTCAAGTTTTTTCACCATACACCTACACTTATTGGTGTGTCTACTTATATGATTTTTTCATTGACTCTTGTTTTTCACATTTATATTTATCATCCATTTTCTCAGTGGCACGATTTGCGCAGGACTTTTTATTTTGATTCATTTATGCGATAGTTTGTGTTTACTATTTTTTGTCCCGCTGCATTTCTGTATTATTTAGCAGCATTTGCACTTTCTTCACCCCACAGGTTGTCTTATTATATTTTTAAACATTTTCTATTTATTATGCACATAGATTTATTTCACGTTTAGCACTTAGTGGCGCGAGGGTCCATTTTTCACATTCAGGAGTCAGGGTTTGTTTAATATCCAGGGCCACATTCTGCAGATCTCTTTGAAGATCTAGGAGGCTAGGCGCCGCGGGGCTCTCCGATGTCCGGTCCGCGGCGTATCTATGTGAGTCCGGGGATGCGGCCTGCCAGTCCTGTGAGGCCTGCGTCTCCGCGTGCTGGCCTGCCAGATGGGAGCGGAACATTTCTGGGATGTTGTTGCCGAGTTGTGCCCCGGGGTCTTTTACAGTGCGGGGGTTCGAGGTGCTTCTGTTAGACCTGCCCATGGTTGGTGCATCTCTGGATCCTCTATTTAAGTGGCTTTTTGTCCTCTTGGTGCGGGAGCTCTCTTTTCAGGCAGCCATCCCGGGTCCCGTCCAAGCCACCGATGGGGGGCTTATTAACCAAGTTTAATAGATACTGGGAAATGTGTAATTGGATGCACTTTAGTCAATGAAAAGTGGTGTTTGGTGCACTTTAAATTGAGGACTGCCACTGACAGAAAAAAACTATAAAAACATTATAAAAAAAGGGGGAACACAAGCGCCACAGTCAGAAAAACTGTGGCTGACAATTTAAAAAAAGGAGCAGGCATGGGACAAGAAAAACACAAAAAACAAAACAAAAAAACAAAACAAAAGGGGCATACAGCACTGTATAAAGCACTAAATGTTGTGTAATGCTGTGTTAAACACTGTACTACACTAACACTACACTGACACAATACTCACACTACACACACACACACACACTATACTAACACTACACTGACACACTACACTATACTCAAGCTTCACTACACTATTTTCACTCTGTACTCACACTACACTAACACTGCACTGACACACTACACTGGCACTACACTATAGTCACAATATACTCACAATAACACACTAACTTGTTAGTAGCAAACAGAGCCCTCCTCTATCTATTTCAAGACGGAACCTTTTTATAGTGTATGACTGCGCTCTGTGCCCTTATTGGAGATAGCCTTGCACCTGGCTAGCAGTCAGGTGCATTGCTTCATCCAATTAGGGCCCTAAAATGCACTGTGCAGCACACAGTACATTGTGAGGTGCTAGGTGGGCGAGCATCCCGCTGAGCTCCCCACAAATTCAGTTGTTCGCCGAATGGGCCAACAGTCAATGTTAAGGTCAAACTTTTGCTTGGCTCGAATTGTTCACCCAATTCTAATAAGTAGCTTAACTAGATAGGAGAATTGAACTGCTATATTACATTTATTATGTTAAAATGCAAATATTGTGATTCTGCTTTAATTATTTAAATCCTGGTTTATATATATAAAGTTTTCATACCCCCTGAAATTTTCAACATTTTCATGTTACAACCCAAAACGTAAACATATTTTATTGGGATTTTATGTGATAGATCAACACAAAGTGACACATAATTGTGAAGTGAAAGGAAAATGATAAGTGGTTATTAATTTTTTTTACTAATAAATATTTGGAAAATGTGGCATGCATTTGTATACAGACCCCTTTACTTTGATACCCCTAAATAAAATCTAGTGGAACCAATTGCCTTCAGAAGTCACCTAATTAGTAAATAGAGTCCACCTGTGTGTAATTTATTCTCAGTTTAAATACAGCTGTTCTATGAAGCCCTCCAAGAATTGTTAGAGAACCTTAGTGAACAAACAGCATTACAAAGGCCAATGAACACACCAGACAGGTCAGGGATATAGTTGTGGAGAAGTTTAAAGCAGGGTTAGATGATAAAAGAAATATCCCAAGCTTTGAACCTCTGAGCACTGTTCAATCCATCGCTTGAAAATGGAAAGGGTATGGCACAACTGCAAAAAAAGTGCCAATAGTTATGGGGACAGTAATTATTTTAGAGGGCAGGGGTGTAAATTTGTAGAGGTCTCTCCAAGCTAATAAGGAGGCTTGTATGGTCAAGGGGAGTTGTTGTAGGGGGAAAGGTTTCCAAATGTTGAGGAATATTAAGGATTGAGGGTATAAGGCGGGGCTTAAAGCTTGCTCGATGTTGCACCAAGGGGTATCTGATGTAGTTGTGAACCATGTCTTAAGTTGAGTAAGTAACGATGTACAGTAGTAGTTCTGTAAATTGGTGAATCCCATGCCTCCCGCCAATCTATGTTTTATAAGGAGAGCTTTAGAACATCTAGGTCTTTTAGTATTGTTTGAGGAGAGAGTTCAGTGACCGGAACTGTGTAGATTTGAGTGGAATGGGGAGTGTATGAAAAATTTTAAAAATTTGTGGGAATAAAAACATTTTAAAACAGGACAGGCAAACTCACCATGATAGTTCAACTTTGGTTAGGTGTTTGGTATCCTTAGTTAATTTGTCTATTAATGGTAAATAATTTATATATGCTAATTTTGATAAGTCTGATGTTAATTGAAGCCCCAGGTAGGTTATAGTGTCTCAACTCCATCAGTAGGGAAAGGAAGCTTTCAGTTAAGATTGGAGAAGGGGGTGCATTCCTAATGGGAGTGATTTTGAACAATCAGGTATTTTTGTTCAGGACTTAGGATCCTTTAACCATCGGGCTAAAAACTTGCCTGTTCTGTTACCAGAGGACTAGTACGATAACTTTAGGGAGTTAATATGTTTATCATAGTGGATATAGAAAAATGGGGTTCCCTCGCTCTATCAAAGTGAAAAATATCTGAATGTGGTATGTCGGTTAGATATTAAAGTGTATACCATGCATGTGAACAACAATAAATAAAAAAGGTGATCAGCGCAAACTATAAACCAAATATTACTACAAAGATAGAAAGTCCTTGTTTGATGTGTAATCTACTTCTTAGATAAAGTGTAATAAATCAGTAATTATATCAATACTATTGGTGAATCATAATGCAAATTAGTGTTGTGCATGCAATTATTTAGCTGCTGTGCAAAACTGCTACTGTGCAAACTACAGAAATAAATGATTCGCTGTGCATGCGATTAAATAGCTGCTGTGAAAAATGCTACTGTGCAAACTATGCAAACAAAGTATTTGCTGCGCATGCAATTATTTAGCTGCTGTGCAAACTGCTACTGTGCATGCGATTATTTAGCTGCTGTGCAAACTGCTACTGTGCAAACTACGCAAATAAAAAATTTGCTGTGCATGCAATAATTTAGCTGCTGTGCAAAATGCTACTATGCAAACTATGCAAATAAATTATTTGCTGTACATGCAATTATTTAGCTGCTGTGCAATCTGCTACTGTGCAAACTACACAAATAAATTATTTTCAAAAAATGCACAACACATTACCATAAATTCATAAAGTGAATAAAATAGCTGCTGCTGTGCAAATAATTAAAATAAAAAATTAATATAGTGCAAAAATCGTGCAAATCCTCAGCAGGTGCTAAACATTAAATAATAATTGAACGAACACTAAATAGTGCAAAATGGTGCAAGATTATCATAAAGTTCTGAGTATCAAATGATCCTTTATGTACGCCTTTAAGTGTGTAGGTGTACCAATACAGTCCTATTTATATTGAGTAGTGATACCCATAAAAGTCCATCCATAAACAGTAAACGTCCAAATTAGTGCAAAAAGTGCTGGTGTGCAGCAATGTGACATGCAAACTCTTCAGGTGACATCCACTGTGTACTCTTCATGTGCTCAACTCAGTGCTCTCTATGCGCTTACCTCTAAATGGGTAAGAAATGCCACTGAGATATTTCTAATGATGAGTCCTCCTGAGTGTGGTTGATACTGAGTAGGGATGGCCGAACGGTTCGCCCGGCAGTCGTTTCGCGGCGAATTTCGACTGTTCGCCGTCCGCCCGATCGGCGGACTATTGCCGCCATTCGCCCGGCGGACTTCCGTGTTTACTGTGTAAAAGAACTTTGACCTATGATGACAAATCCATCATGGGGTACAGGACAGCCAATTGAGACATTAAAGCACATGGACACTTGAGTATAGGGACTGAGGTACAGTCTGCTAATAATTTACAACCTACTAGTTCCACAAAGGTCCTTATAAGGACTGGTAAGGTATAAGGTACTACAGTACATAGGGTTGAGTGAGGTACAGTCTGCTATTCCTTAAGGACTGGTATAGGTCCACAATATATAGTGTTGAGGTGCACAACTGCTGACTGCTGCCCTTCTGCTGCAGTAGTCCTTTATGAGTATAGGGACTGAGGTACAGTCTGCTAATCATTCACAACCTACTAGTTCCAGAAAGGTCCTTATAAGGACTGGTAAGGTGTAGGGTACTACAGTACATAGGGTTGAGTGAGGTACAGTCTGCTATTCCTTAAGGACTGGTATAGGTCCACAATATATAGGGTTGAGGTGCACTACTGCTGACTGCTGCCCTATACTGCAGCAGTCCTTTATCAGTACTGAGGTACAGTCTGCTAATCATTCACAACCTACTAGTTCCACAAAGGTCCTTATATGGACTGGTAAGGTATAGGGTACTACAGTACATAGGGTTGAGTGAGGTACAGTCTGCTATTCCTTAAGGACTGGTATAGGTCCACAATATATAGGGTTGAGGTGCACTACTGCTGACTGCTGCCCTTCTGCTGCAGTAGTCCTTTATCAGTATAGGGACTGAGGTACAGTCTGCTAATCATTCACAACCTACTAGTTCCACAAAGGTCCTTATAAGGACTGGTAAGGTATAGGGTACTACAGTACATAGGGTTGAGTGAGGTACAGTCTGCTATTCCTTAAGGACTGGTATAGGTCCACAATATATAGGGTTGAGGTGCACTACTGCTGACTGCTGCCCTATACTGCAGCAGTCCTTTATCAGTATAGGGACCGAGGTACAGTCTGCTAATTATTCACAACTTACTAGTTCCACAAAGGTCCTTATAAGGACTGGTAAGGTATAGGGTACTACAGTACATAGAGTTGAGTGAGGTACAGTCTGCTATTCCTTAAGGACTGGTATAGGTCCATAATATATAGGGTTGAGGTGCACTACTGCTGACTGCTGCCCTTCTGCTGCAGTAGTCCTTTATCAGTATAGGGACTGAGGTACAGTCTGCTAATCATTCACAATATCTGTGGCTCGAGACCAGTAGCCCTTGTCAAGGGCAACTAATGTACGTTTACACTGTTATCTGAGCTAGGCTAAGACAACGATTTTGGATAAAGCTGTTATGAATGTGGTAATTGGTGTGTCCAACCTCCTCGTGACCACATAGGAATACCTGAGCCTTTATGTTGTCCCCAGCCAGTTCATACCTTGCTTTTCACTGCTGTTATTTTTTATTTTTTGTATACTCCTATGTTTATGTAGCCCAAGGGTACCATGGTATTAGCTATACATCCTATCCTTTAGTGCCTAAGAAGTTGAGCATTACACGCCATGGTCATTGGGTATGTTACACTTATGTTATATGTGCCTGCTAAGTTGTCGGGATCACAACTCAGCTATTCTAACCTCGTTCTCTCCCCCTAAATAGGATCGGCACAATTCATGCCTACTACGTGATATTTCACGAAGTGTTACATTTTCACGGACACTCTAAGATTCTTCTGGAGCCACCTTACCCCAGGGGCTCTCTCTGACCTGCCTCTTTTCCATCTCTCCCCCCTCCTTTCTCCCTCCCCGTCTGTCTTCGGACATCTCTTCCTTTGCTCCGCTACCCTTCCTATTGTTATCATAATTGTTTTTTTTTTTAATTATTATTATTTATTTATTTATTTTTATTCTTTTCTGTCACTCTATCATGGCCCACACAGCGACTTCTCAACCCAGGCTACAATTTTGTTCATACAATACGAATGTCCTCAATACTGCCGCTAAAAGAGGACAAATCCTTTATCAGATGCACAAACGCCTAGTTAATGTGCTTCTGCTACAGGAGACACATTTTCACTCTGCCTCTAATCCTTCCTGTTCCAGCAGATACTTCAACAGATGGTTCCATAGTACTAACCCGACCCAGAAAACCAAGGGAGTGTCTATTGCCTTTCATAAGACGCCCCCTATAGAAGTGCTTGATCATCTGTCTGACCCTCAGGGAAGGTATGTTTTCATAAAATTCATGTTATGGGGCACCAAATTTACGGTAGCTAATATTTACCTCCCAAATGTTAATCCAATATCGTCTGCGTTGGAGTACTTGAAGATTCTGTCAGGATTCCTGGAGGGTAAGCTCGTCTTGGGAGGGGATTTCAACACACCTCTAGAACCTCTCTTGGATTCCTCCACCTCCCAATTATGTCTCTCGTTCCCCAAACTGAGGGCACTGAAATGTGCATTCTACGATCTGCGTCTTGTTGACATTTGGAGGGTGCTACACCCCACATCCCGTAACTATACCCACTTCTCTCACGTACATCACACTTATAGTCACATAGACTACTTAATGTGTGACCACAGCTGTCTATATTGGTCTCCTGAATGCACCATAGACCCTATGGTTTGGTCTGACCACTCTCCCATGCACATGACATTCTCAATCCCCTCCACTGCGATTAGGGAGTGGACATGGCGATTGAACGATTCGTTGCTTACAAACTCGGAGTGTGTGACGAGGGTTACGAATACCATATCTAACTATTTTGCTGACCACGCCTCCGATATGACGTCGCTGCCCTTTCAATGGGAGGCACTAAAAGCAGTCCTACGTGGAACCTTCATCCAACTGAGTACACGTCTAAAGAGGGAACGTTCAGCCGCCATCACGGCTGCGCTCCAAACTCGTAGGAACCTAGAAACTGAACATAAACGATCCCCGACAGTGACAACGCTGGCTGATGTTTCTAGCGTGCGATCACAACTCAGAGAACTATATGAGACCTCCACACGCACATATTCGGATAAGCTTGCTTTACACCAATACAAGTTTCAGGATAAATGTGGTAGGTCATTGGCTCGATCCCTGCATCCCAAAGCATCTTCCACTTTTGTGCCCCATATTCGGGGGGGCGCAGGTGAATTGGTCTCCTCACCCTCTAAGATGGCTGAGGAATTCAGGGACTTCTATCAATCTCTGTACAATATCCCTCTGTCTCGACAAGTAGGTTCCCCTTCTACCGAGTTGGCAGACCAACTATCCTATGTCTCGGAAACCGCTCTCCCTACATTAGATGGTGACACCATTGCTGACCTGGAAACCCCTATCACTGAGGACGAATTTGCCAAAGCCATAGCGGGAACGCCAAGTGGAAAGAGCCCAGGCCCCGGCGGCTTCACTCCTAAGTTTTACAAACTTTTCGCCACCCTTCTCACTCCCTTTCTAACTAAGATGTTCAACTCCTTGACAGAGGGCTCTATGTTCCCTCCACAAACACTGGAGGCCCACATCTGCCTCATCCCCAAACCAGACAAAGACGCCACTCTCTGTGCAAACTATAGGCCGATATCCTTGATTGGTGTCGATTTTAAAATCTTTGCCAAAATCCTAGCCAATAGATTGCAACCATTGTTGCCCAGGATAAAACACTTAGACCAGGTCGGCTTTGTGAGAGGCCGGGAGGCTAGGGACAATACTCTAAAGACCCTCCTTCTGACTAGTTATGCCGGTCCCATAATATTCCACTATGCCTCTTAACAGTCGATGTGGAGAAGGCATTTGACCGGGTAGACTGGCAGTTCCTCCAATTCTCCCTGCAACAAATAGGCTTGGGAACTAATATGGTAACAAGAATAATGTCCCTATACTCCTCTCTATATGCTAGGATTAGACTGAATGGTTCATTATCTCCAGCCTTTTCTATCTCCAACGGGGCATGTCAGGGGTGCCCATTATCCCCCCTCCTCTATGTTCTAGCTATGGAACACTTGGACACTGTTCTACGCAACAATCCTTCTATCCAAGGCATAACAGTCGGGCCCACCCATACTAAACTCGCCCTATTCGCAGATGATCTGCTCCTGTACGTAACTCACCCACGCACATCCTTACCCTCAGTATTGCAGGAATTCCAAAAATTCGGAGAGGTTAGCAACTTCAAAGTTAATTAAAGTAAATCAGAAATCCTTAACATATCCATGCCTAAGTCGGACATCCGAAGACTCTCGACTACTTTCTCCTTCAAAACTGGTTACACTTCCATTAGGTACCTCGGAATCCAAATACCGGTGGACGCGTCCCAGCTCTTTTCCCAGAATTTTGCCCCCCTACTCCTTAGGGCCCAGGCAGATCTAGCTACATATATGTCCAAACGACTCTCATGGCTAGGTAGAATGCATGCCTTGAAAATGGACGTTCTTCCACGTTTCCTGTATTTGTTTCAAACCGTTTCTATCCACATACCTAATTCATACTTTAAGAAATTACGCCAGCCGTTCTCCAAATTTATTTGGAATACTGCCCGCCCCAGAATATGGTATGAAACATTATCTCGCCCAAGGGCTCGGGGGGGGGGGGGGGGGCGGAGACCCGGACGCCTCCCTGTACCATAAAGCAGCAGTGCTCACACACATAATAGATTGGTTCCACCACTCTTCCACCAAGCTTTGGGTTCAGTTGGAAAGTTAAATGAACCCAATAGAACTCTCCACTCTCCGGGAGGGGTCGGGCCCCCTCAACGACCTTACTCGTCACACAATCCAGATTTGGGACCGTATGCTGACCAAAAGGGGCTTATCAAAATACATGGGGCCTATGACTCCCTTCTTTGGGACCCCGGCCTTTCCTCCAGCTATGGGTGTATCAAAATTCAGACCATGGCAAAAAGAAGACCATAGGAGACTTGCCCAAGTCCTTTGGGCAGACCCCAATTTAAGGACAGATACCCCTACCAGTCTGACCTCCCGACATCCCATGCAGTGGATGCAGAGACAACAGACTACCTCCTACATCCGGACTTTCCCATCCATTCCAGACATCTTTGCTGAGCCGACAGGATTTGAGGAACTGATCTTGCAGGCAGAACCTCCAACGCATGTGGTATCTCAACTTTACTCCCTCTTGCTCAATATCTCCTCCCCTGACCTCCCTCCGTTTACGGTGGCCTGGGTGACAGAACTACAACACCCTATCTCTCCTATTGACTGGCAAAAATGTTTTATCCTGACGCACAAAATATCCCTCGCCACTAAGACCCAGGAAAAGGGATTTAAACTGGTAGCGAGATGGTACAGATGCCCATCAACTGTAAACCATTTCAACCCGGAAGTACCAGATACCTGCTGGCGGTGTCTTAGCTCCCGGGGAACCATGCTCCACATATGGTGGGAATGCCCTCCAGTACAAAAGTATTGGCAACAGATATTCAAACTTTACTGCAAGCTGATGGTGACCTCTTTACACCCCTCACCTGAGGTGGCTCTCTTATCTATACTCCCTGGTACATTCAAATCCATCAAAAAATATATTTTACGACACTTCCTGGCGGCGGCCAGGGTAGTGATTCCCCGTCATTGGAGATCGACGGTCATGCCTTCCCTGGGGATTGGGTTACGGAGGTGGACCACATAAGGGACCTGGAACGTCTGTTGGCAGAGGAATGTGGTAAAAACTAACAGTTTACTCTCACCTGGACATCATGGTCCATGTTCCGATACTCCTCTGAGTTTATCTCCTGGGCTGAACATGGCCTGGACGACTGATCCTTGTCCCCTATCTCTATGCCCCTCTCTATGCCCCCTCTTATATGCCCCTGATCCTTTTTCCTTTCTATTTCCATACACCCCTAGGAATCCATCTAGCCAATGTACCATGGCTTCGACTTATCTATTGTTCCTGACTCGATGTAAGAACCCTACGTAATATTTTTCATACAGATTTTTATATACCGTATATACTCGAGTATAGGCCGACCCGAATATAAGCCGAGGCCCCCAATTTACCCCCAAAAAAACTGGCAAACTTATTGACTCGTGTATAAGCCGAGGGTGAGACATGCCTGTCCATCCCTGTGTGTGTGTCCGTCCATCCCTGTGTGTCCGTCCATCCCTGTGTGTCCGTCCATCCCTGTGTGTCCGTCCATCCCTCCCTGTGTGTGTGTGTGTCCATCCATCCATCCATCCCTGTGTGTGTGTGTCTCCATCCATCCATCCATCCATCCCTGTGTGTGTGTGTGTCTCCATCCATCCCTGTGTGTGTGTGTGTGTCTCCATCCGTGTGTGTGTGTGTGTGTGTGTGTGTGTGTGTGTGTGTGTGTGTGTGTGTGTGTGTGTGTGTGTGTGTGTCCAGCC
Organism: Lithobates pipiens; assembly: GCF_037356315.1. Lineage (NCBI taxonomy): Eukaryota > Metazoa > Chordata > Amphibia > Anura > Ranidae > Lithobates > Lithobates pipiens. The sequence continues at coordinate 203,316,862 of NW_027507784.1, read as the reverse complement.
TACCTGTGTCCCGAGCCTTTGTCCCGAGCCTCCGTCCCGTGCCTTGCCTCCTTGCCTCCGTCCCGTGCCGTGCCTTGCCTCCGTCCCGTGTCGTGCCTTGCCTTGCCTCCGTCCCGTCCCGTCCCGTGCCGTGCCTTGCCTTGCCTCCGTCCCGTGCCCTCTTCGTCGGCGCCTCGGCGGCCATTGTAAAATTCAAAAGCCGCGCCTCCGCCTTCGCCTGTGATAGGCGGAACACTGAATTTCCCAGCAGCCTGTGTTCCGCCTATCACGGACATCGTATCACCCTCGTCCGTAGTACGAGGATGATACGATGTCCGTGATAGGCGGAACACAGGCTGCTGGGAAATTCAGTGTTCCGCCTATCACAGGCGAAGGCGGAGCCGGAGGCGCGGCTTTTGAATTATAGAATGGCCGCTGTCTGTCTGCTCGACACGCTGATCGAGCGGGCAGACAGCGATGACTCGAGTATAAGCCGAGGGGGGCACTTTCAGCCTCAAAAAAGAGGCTGAAAATCTCGGCTTATACTCGAGTATATACGGTAATTTCATCGGATGCTCTGAGCAAGGGTCAGCCTTGATCCCCTTGGCTGAACTGTTTGTAATGTTTAACTTCTCTTTCTCAACCTTTCTACTGAATAAAATAAGATTGAATTAAAAATAAGAAGCAATGGTCAGTGGGAACAGAAAAAAATGGGAATTGAAATAATTAGAGGCTTTTAACTTAAATAAATATAAATAAATATACGTGAATAGTGTGAAGTAATTTTCACTTGAATACCCAACTATGCAAGAGGAATTAAAAAAACAAAATTATTGCTTGCATATAACTGGGTATTCAAATTGTGCTCAGCTTCACCTTATTCACTGTCAGTCACATTTTGAAGTGAAAATCCATTTTCCAAATTGAATATCTACACTTCTAGGTGAACAGAATCTATTCCTTTAGAAAATAAACCATCAATGTTTTGTTGTGGTCTTACACTGTAAAATATAAATTAAACAACTAAGTCTACCTAACCCTAAAAGTTTATGCTAGTTACTTCCACAAACTTGCACAGCTCACAATGATTCTGTTTTTATTAATGAGGAACATTTAAAAAAGTGACGGTGTGTTTTGTAGTAAAAGCTCATTTTTCTTTTGTCTATTTTTTTTTAGCTGGTGTTCTGCTTCAAGCACTATATTCTGTATAATGTTATGTACCTAATATGAACTTTGTTTATTCATGTAAAGATACCATTTACAAATGTTTTGTAAAGTGTCTGTAAACAATACTTGTAATCAGGGGTCAAGTCCTGGGGAAAAAAGTATGGGAACTCCCACACAAGATCCACTCCCCCACCAAAAAAATAAATTGGACATTGGGGCACATCAGGGCACGGGGCACATCAGGCCACATAGCACATCAGGACACGGGGCACATGGCACATCGGAGCACATTATGGCACATCAGGGCACATTATGGGGCACATAGCACATCAGGGCACGGGGCACATAAGGGCATGGGGCACATCAGGGCATGGGGCACATCAGGGCTTGGGGCACATAGCACATCAGGGCATGGGGCACATCAGGGCTTGGGGCACATCAGGGCACATCAAGGCACATTATGGCACATCATGGGGCACATTCGGGCACATAGCACATCAGGGCACATAGCCCATCAGGGCATGGGGCACATTAGGGCACATGGCACATCAGGGCACAGGGCATATGGCACATCGGGGCACATTATGGCACATCAGGGCACATTATGGGGCACATTGGGGGAAAATTATTATGCACATAGCACATCAGGGCATGGGGCACATCAGGGCACATTATGGAGCACATAACACATAAGGGCACAGGACACATAAGGGCGTGGGGCACATAAAGCCACATGGCACATTAGGGCACATAGCACATCAAGGCATATGGCACATCAGGGCACATTGAGGCACATTATGGGCACATAGCACATCAGGGCATATTATGGGGCACATTGGGGCACAAAGTACATCGGGGCACAGGACACATAGCACATCAGGGCATGGGGCACTTCAGGGCACATTATGGGGCACATAGCACATCAGGGCATATTATGGGGCACATCAGGGCACTGGGCACATAGCACATCAGGGCATGGGGCACATTAGGGCACATGGCACCTCAGGGAATGGGGCACATGGCACATCGGGGTACATTATGGCACATTATGGGGCACATCAGGGCACATAGCACATCAGGGCACATAGCACATAAGGGCATGGGGCACATCAGGGCACATGGCACATCAGGGTACAGGGCACATAGCACATCAGGGCATGGGGCACATCAGGGCACATTATGGGGCACATAGCACATCAGGGCACATTATGAGGCACATAGCACATCAGGGCATGAGGCATATTAGGGCATGGGGCACATAGCACTCAGGGCACGGGGCCCATCAGGGGGCACATTACAGGGCACATGAGGGGATCTTACTTGCCAGTATGCAGAGTAGCGCAGGAAGCGCCTGTCTGTAGTAAGTTCTCCCTCTCTCTCACATCATGCAGCGCTGCTCGCTCCCCGGCGGCCCCTCCTCTCTTCTTGTCTATCCCATATGATGTCACAAGCCAATGGGGATAGACGAGAAGAGAGGAGGGGCCGCCGGGGAGCGAACAGTGCTGAGTGACAAGAGAGAGAACCTATTACAGACAGGCGCTTCCTGCGCTACTCTGCATACATCTCATTCGGCACGGGCGGCTCTAGTCCTGCAAAGGGAACAGCGTTCCTGCTGTGAAAAAAGTGTAGGGATGCCGTTCCCATGCATTCCTGCAGGACTCGAGCCCTGCTTGTAATAGGTAAAGATGTCATTAAAATCATATTTATGGTGCACAACTGTTTATTTACAGTATGTAAAATAAGTAAACAGGGGGTACTCATGTGCAAACCAATAGGGAATCAAAAGTGAGCAGCTGCCAACATGAAAGGCGTTCTCACACAAATAGTAAATGATAATCAAGAAAATGTGGTGCTTGCTGCACAAATAATAATAAAATGATGAATAAATAGCTAAAGTGATACAACTAGTGCAAATACCGCGAAAAATATGTGCAAAAATAATGCAAAATTCAAATAATCCAATGTGCAAAATAACAAATAGCAAATGTGCAATTAGCAATATCCAATGTGAACATCACACTCAGTGAATTGAATATGCAAACAAATATTATTCCAGAGAAGTATGCAATTCAACATATTAATATAAAAAAATCAAAATAAAAAGATAGTCCAATTATTTTAGTGAATCCACAGTGTGCAAATACAGTTTATCCCAAATAAAGTGCAAGGTGCCAATATCCAGAAAGACTCCACCAACCACTGTGTACGACATTGTAAAAAATAAAAAAAATAAAAAATATATATATATACCATAAAATGTGTTGCTAATTCATCCAAAAATTTACAATTCGTTAAATAAATATACAATTATATAGTCTCATATGGAGTGCAAAAAAAACTGTATCCAGATATTTTAGTGAATCCACAGTGTGCAAATATAGTTCATCATAGATAAAGTGTAGTACCAATATCCAGAAAATCTCCACCATCCACACCGTTTCCCCCAGCCTCTCACCTCATAAATCCAATTGATAAGCGACTCAGGTGTTTCCAACACCAATTGATCCAAAATGTTGGCTGATCGATTCCTAAGATGTTCCTCAGCAGAGTCACAGTCACCAGGATAGAGAAGGCTCATACACATATAAAGGAAAGGGAAGGCTCCATAGTGTAGTAATTCCACAAATAGTTTTATCAGCACACACAAATAACATGCAGTTAAAGTTGTAAAAGATCAGCATTAGAAGCATAGGAACTTCTGGTCTCGACCACGACCGGAAGTGAAGTCACCCGGCTCTCTCCCTCATAGGAACTTCTGGTCTCAGCCATGACGGGAAGTGACATCACCCGGCTCTCTCGTATTTGCACTGGTTGTATCACTTTAGCTATTTGTTCATAATTTTATTATTATTTATGCAGCAAGCGCAACATTTTCTTGATTATTCTGTAACATAAAAATTGTTCCTAGAGGCATGCTGAAATTCTAATTTTTTTTAACCACACAAGGAAAATATGTCACGTATTATTCACATTTCTGGTGTGCGAAAAAAAGGGTGTGGTTTACTGTGTGTGTTTTAAAATGTGTTTGCAGAGGTACAGAACATAGCTATAAATTATTTGTTACCTCATCTTTTTCCTATAATAAAAGCTTCTATACATAAAATTCTGATTTTGACACTGAAATCACTGATCATTTGATCAGACTAGCACATCTGTCTAGCTCTTGACATGAAGTGCCTAGCAGCTTCCATTTTTCCATTTTGTTTCTGTATCATTCAGCAACTTGTGATTTCCTCTGAGGTCACCCTTAAAGGTCTGTGTGTCATGTTATTCATTTTTGCCTTGTCAGGAAAAACTTGCCAGTGCATCAATCAAAGTAATCATCAGGCCTTGATGTAAGAGTATGGTTCATCTCACATTTTTCATTACCACATAATTTATTAATATCCTTCTGAAAAACATTAAATCTATCTTGATAAAACTTTGGTGACACGGATACAAAACTGAAAACTAATAAAGCAAGGAATACTTTTTGTCCTCTTAAGCACTTTGAAACTTAAAAGAAAAAAAGTCTTCAGTGAAAACATAAGAAGACATCAGATGATCATGGCAGAAATGCTTGGAATTTTCAACTTGGAAAATCTCCTTTACACCATGATAAAGTACCTGCTACAAAGGATACAGGAGGACATACTTTATTTTACTTGAGAATATGATACTCTTTCAAGAACCAGCAACTAAAAAACTGATTTCCTATTTCTCTTGGGAAACATGCATGTTAGGATAAAGTAAATCACTTAAAACAGGACGCTTTGAATTCCTCAAGGCTACAAGTTACTTTTTACTCCTTTAAATCACACTACTCTAAATTAATCTAGAAGCCATTTCCCTTAATTATTCTAACAAAGTAAAATCTTATTTGGGTAGCCACTACCCAGCCAGCCAGTTCGCTGATATGTTATTCACAGAAATTAAAGCACAGGAGGCCTTTCACATAGTTGGATGTATAATAGCTCTCCTGATAGACATTAGCACTAAGACGCATTTTAAACATGAGTGGCAGCTGTGAGGCAGCATTTTATGCAATTGAGTACAGCAATTTCATTAATTGCATTTCATGGTTCATTTCCTTAAATTACATTGGAAATAAAATAAGCTTTGTTCTCCAAACATTTACCAAATAAATAAATCATGTGAAAACTTTAATTTATGAGCATCAGTATTTTTACTGTATTTATTATTTTAAAGATACAGTAAATGAGAACAATGTTTCATTATAAAGGTAAGGATTTTCATAACTGTGAAGATGATTTTATTATACAGCAGTTAATCAAGTTTTATTGCCTACCTCAGTGTGAAGCAACATTAAACAGAAAATAAGTTATTGCAGGGCACTGCAGGATCACAAACGTACATTTATGACCAGAAGTTTTGCTTTACAGTAGGGGCTGATTAATTGTATCATACTTATGATTTAGTTAGGATAAACATACACCTCTTCTTTCATGGTTGACTGAAATACAAAACTGGTAATAAGAAAATCAGGCAAAAGATCAATTCACAGGAGGTTCAGTGAATGTATAAAAAATCTGGTAAAGCCAACCAAAGAATTTAACCTCACTGAAGTCCATAGGCGTGTGCAGCCTATTGTATTAGAGTGCACCTCAAATCAAAGCTCAAACACACGTGTGTCTGTGTATACGCATATAGCCTTGAAAATAGGTCTCTTTGCAGACAATGTAATACAGTACTTGCCTTCACCAAAGTGGCTACTTCCGTGCATGTTGTACAAAAAAAATAAAAAATAACAAATTTGGTTTGATGTCTTATTTTAATGCTGAATGTAACAAAATTATCAGTATTCAGCAAAAATAATTCTTTGTGCTTACCAAACTGAATTTGAACAAAATAATATTGCAATAAATTAATTTTTGTATCCTGTCTCAGAGTGGTACTGTGGATACAAAATAAGTAGGCAGGGTGCCACGTCCTATAACTAGAATGAGATTGAAAAGAGAAGGGACTTTGGACTTTTTAGGCACAGTAATATAATTTTTTAACAAAAAATATTTATTTATAGAAACATATAAAAAATGGCAAATCTTTTAAAATCCTAACATATAGTAGTTATAACCATGTATAAACATTACCACTACTGTAACAAAACCATAATTCTAATGGAGACTAGGAAGATATAATGTAGTCATTCCATGGTAAAGTCAAAATCCAAGAATATGGTTGAAAGACAGAATTGCGGTACAATGATGTTATTCAGATAATGAAGTTGGCTCAACATGTTACACGTGCAGTCACACTTCTTCAGGAGCTTAGAATTTGTGGCTATCAGAGAATAAAAAAGACAACAAAATGAATATAATTAAATAACTACAAAATGATCCGTTAACATATAGAGTACTGATAAATTATTGCAGCTGTACCGTGAGTGGGCAGGTCCAATCAGCACAAAACAGGCAAGAGGAAACAATCTAAGGCAACATCATATATCGCGTAAGTAAAGGACTATTTGTGTGCAATTAGAGAAGTAATTATTAACTGATACAAACAATAAATGTCCATAACAATATTTTCAGCAAAAACTACAATAGTATCAGACCATCTAGATTTTTTATATATATACAACATGGCCATATATTAAACAATAATCACGTATAGATATACTTACTAGAAAACAAAATGCCGATTAAGCACAGAAACTTTGTTTTTAGACCACAAAAGAGAGGGCAAAGAGATAAAAACAAATGTACCAAACAAAACGCACAGTAAACAAGGCACTGAACACAAGGGGTTAATTTCTAGAAAATAGTTCTATAATAAGGCTGGAACCAGATAACCATAAACTACCTATAAGGGAGTATAAACGGAATATCTACATTAGAATATAGAGCAGGTCATTAGAAGAATTAAGTTAATTAGCAATCCCAATAACGAGGCATTAAAGAGACTCACCCTATTGAGAACCGGGCAAAAAGATATTATACAGGGCCCACTGAGCCCTACATGAAAAGCCTCATGGTAGAAAGACAATATCAAAGTGGATAAACCAGCCCACCCATGGGCCCTTAGAGAAAGAAATATTCAAAGATCACCTACTGGTAATTCTAGGAGACTGGATATCTGAATGGCAGCCTAAACAAAATGTTTAGAGAAATATACAAAAATATATCGGTTTCAAGAATATAAAGCCAAAAGGCAAAAGACAGTTGTAATAAACACCAAATATTGTATAAACTGGACATACCTTAATATAAGACCCCTAACAGAGCAGCAGCCTCAAAGGGTAAAAACACCAGTGTGGATAACAGCTGGTGGAGCATGCTATATGTGTGCTATTTGTATGTACGTCCCATCCATAGTCAGCAAACTGGCAGTGCCGATGTGACGTCATCCGGACCGGCCACATAGTTACTGCACATGCGCCTGACCAGAGGCCGTGCCTGCGTGTGAGGATGGAACACAACAACACGCCGCAGTGAAGAGAAGGGCACAGGAAGTGACAATCAAAGGCCAGCAGGGCGGTGTAGGATAGCGCCCCCTGCAGGCCAATTCCTGCACCACACCAGCATAATTGTGCAAAGCGTGACGCTGGCCGGCCACATAGTGCCAAGACATGACCTCAAGAAGCTAGTATCAGCCGATTAGACCAGGCAGCCACAGGGAACAGAATGCAACAAAATTACACAACAATTAATAACAAAAATACCTATTAAAGTATGGGCTTGAATGGGTATTCAAAATCATGAAAATAAATAATGGCAGTAATTATCATCTACAAGAAGCAAAACTCAAACAACTGTCATTAAAATAGAGAAAGTATTGTCAACAATGAAATACCATATTATTATATAATTTATTGATTATAGATTGGACAAAAGGAACAGCAAGGGCTAAAATACATCAGACCAGAAAAAATAGAGTCACTACAAAAACACTCTAAATTCATATTGATATATTTGTAATGAATCTCTAATCAAAACAACATCAAGCTGAAAAGTATTAAAGGAATGGTTTATATGACTGAGTCTCATTAATGCCAGGAGCGTGAATGGCATTAAGTCACTCTATCCAAATAGTGTCTCTACTGAGGATCTGTTTGTCCCATTCACCCCCTCGTGGGTCTTGAGGGATCACAGTAAGTGCAATGAAAGAGATTACAGAGGTGTCGAACTTATGGTATAAATCCAGATGTCTGCTTACTGAGGTGATCATTTTACCACCCGAGGAGTAATAGACATGATCCTTGATCCGAAATCAAAAACGTCTAACAATTTTTCCAACATAAAAGGCACTACATTTACAGGACATCAAGTATACCACACCTTGAGTCTCACAGTCAGCATGGAAGTTGGGGACAAACAGTTTGCTGTTTGGGAGCATAAAATGAGTACCAGTATTGATCCAGGGACAAAATGCACATTTGCCACATCTAGTGATGCTGTTAGGACAATATCTAGATAGTGGCTTTTTGGAGTAATGGCTAGAAGTAAGCTTATCAAGTAGGGATCTTTTTTTTTTCTAGTTATCTTTTTAATGTCACTACACATCTTTGTCTCATTTCAGGCTATCATGGAATCGTCTGACATGCAGTTAACACTTAATGAAATTTACAGCTGGTTTACACGGAGGTTTGCTTACTTCAGGCATAATGCAGCAACTTGGAAGGTAACTACTTTCGAGCAGCTTTAGATGGCTCACATAGTGCTTACTGATAGCACAAGGACCATTTATTTCCATGACATAAGCAGATTAGTATCTGTGTCCTCTTTTTTTTTTTTCCGTCAAATCTTTTTATTGATTTTAAACAGTAAAGCAGTACAAAAAGTGAACAGAAGTAAACAAAAGAAAAATAAACAAAAACAGAACACAGCTTATATTTGAGGATATGATAGGAAGAAGAAGAGTACCACTGCTCAGCACATCATGCACAACAAGAGGCATATAAATAAGTACAGAATCCAGTTTCAAAATCTGAGTACATAATAGTACAGGTAGTCAAATAGATAATGGCAGTATTCGACCCTAGTGGTAGTATCAGGATGCCCCGACACCCCTTAGCGGAAACTTTCTGTGTCAGGAGGGTCTGACACCACCACCTAGGTCTCAAGGTCGGTATCAATTAATACCTCTAATACTTAAAGGCGTAAAAGTGGATCCACTAGCTAACCGTAAGGACCGTCATGAATTATTATAATTTTTCTTTGAAGTTTTTGTACCATTTGACCCATGGTGCCCATAGCTGTTGTTCTTTGTGATAGTGGTTACTTGAATTTGTAGTTATAAGTTCATAGGAATGGTGGGTCTGAGTCAAAAGTATAACATCATTTAAGGAAGGGGGGTGTCCGCTTTCCATTTCCTAGTGATCGATAATCTAGCTGCCAGGAGTATGTGAGTTACCATTTTACGATGTACAAGGGGAATGGTATTGATTTCTAAATTAAGTAGAGCCAGTTCTGGGGTAGGTTGAAAAGGAGTGCCTATGACTTCGGAGATCAGCCAAAAAACTGTTTTCCAGTAGTCTAGAATGGCAGGGCAGTCCCAGAAGATATGGAATATTGTCCCCGGTTGGCCACACTTTCTCCAGCAGGTAAGGGGGTTAGAGCCCCCAAATTTTGAAATAACCGACGGGGTTAAATATCTACGTTGTGTTATTTTTTGCATTAATTCTATTTGTGTAGCACAAGCCGTTGCTTTATATATGGATTGGAGTGCAGTCTTCCATTGTGATACCGTAAACTGGCGACCTAGGTCTAGTTCCCATTTGACAAGGGGTGGTATCATTTTAAATATAGTCTTCTCGTTCAGTAGTGGATATACCTTTTAAACCTAGGGTGGGATTCGATAAATATGTCCAAATTTTAATGGGAATCCTGGCCCGGAGCTGGGGATTAGCATTGAGGCAGTGTGCTATTTGAAGGTAAGTAAAGTGAGCAGACATTCCGAGATTGAAGTCTGTTTGAATTTGGTGGTACAGTTTTAGGGACTCCTGGTTATATAATACATAAATTTTAGTATCAGATGGTATGTTCCATGATTTAATATTGACACTGGGGATTAATGAAGTAAGGATTGTCAAATGCGGGTTCAGTTTAGTGGTTGGGGTATCGCTCCACTGGTTAGCGAGAATACAGTGCCAACTCAAAACACTTGCTTTGATTGTGGGTGGGAGATGGGTTGGTATGGGTTCTTTCACTCGACAGCTGAGCAGCCAGTAGTGGATAGAGGATTGGGGAATAAATGCCAGTTCTATTTCCCCCCACAGGGATTTGTGAGGGGAGCAGAACCATTCTCTAAGATGGCTGAGGATAGTAGCGTCATTATAGTCGTTGAGGTCAGGGACTGCAGAGCCACCTACTGATTTATGTTTAGTAAGAGCTTGTCTTGAGACTCTGGGTTTCATTTGTTGCCATAAATAACGGCCCAACATGCCTTTTAGTGAGTTTAAGTAACTTCTAGGAATGAAAATAGGGAGGGCTCTAAGTAGATATAACAGTTTGGGTAATACCATCATCTTAAAGGCTGCAAGTCGGCCTATCCAGGAAAATTCTAATTTGCTAAGGGACTGCAATTCTGATTCAAATTGTTGTTTAAAGGGGTGAAAGTTAGCAGAGAATAGCCTATTAGTAAATTTGGTCAATGTCACTCCTAAATATGGGATTCCGTCAGTTGTCCATGTGTATGGAAATGTGGAGGAAAGATCATGTCTCGTTGCATCGTCTACTCCCAGATCAAGAATGTGTGATTTGGTTTCATTTACTTTATAATAGGATATAGCACCAAATTATTTTAATATAGATTGTAGGCGTGGGAGGGAAGTTCTAGGCTTGGTAATTATAAGGATAATATCATCTGCGAATAGACTTATACGATGATCTGTGGGTCCAATATTTATACCTGTGGAGATGAGATCTGAGCGAATTTGCTCTGCTAAAGGTTCGATAATCAAGTTCAAGATCAAGGGGGAGAGAGGACATCCTCGTCTCGTGCCGTTCGAGATTGCAAATGGTAGGGACAGCATCTCATTAACAAAGACCCGGGCAGAGGGCCGGCTATACAAAGCTAAGATTGCTGAAAGGATGGGCCAGTAAACCCAAATTTAATGAGCACTTGTCGGAGGTATCCCCAGTGGACCCTGTCGAATGCCTTTTCCGCATCTAGGGAAAGAAGCAGAGAAGGCGTTGGAGAGCGGTCCACATGATGGATGATATTAATCAAACGTCTAGTTGCATCTGAGGTTTGTCTACCTTTTATAAATCCCTTTGGTCTCTATGTATAAGTCGGGGCATATAAATTGTCAGTCGAGTTGCTATTGTCTTTGCGTAGATCTTGAGGTCTGTGTTCAAAAGCGATATTGGTCGAAAATTTTGTGGAACATCAGGTGTTTTGCTTGGTTTTGGCAGGGTGACCACAAGGGCTGTAAGCATTTCTTCTGGAAATGAGGAGGAGGAGGCAGCATCATTGTACAGTTGACAGAGGTGTGGAGCTAAAATGTCTTTGAGTAGTTTATAATATTCTGCAGTTAGGCCATCTGGGCCAGGAGATTTCCCATTTGGGAGAGATTTCCTGCACAGTGAACGGAGCATTAAGGGCCTCCCGTTGAGTATCAGTGAGAGAAGGAAGATGAATTGTATCTAAAAATTGCCGTATCAATTCAGGTGTAGGGTGGGGGTGGTTTGGGTCCTTTTCTAAATTATATAGAGCGCTATAATAGCAGCTAAAAGCATCCGCTATAGATTGGGGATTAGTGATGGCCGAACGGTTCGCCCGGCGGTCGTTTCGCGGGGAATTTCGGCTGTTCGCGGTCCGCCCGTTCGGCGGACTATTGGCACCGTTCGCCCGGCGGACTTCCGTGTTTACTGTGTAAAAGAACTTTGACCTATGATGACACATCCATCATGGGGTACAGGACAGCCAATTGAGACATTACAGCACATGGACACTTGGACATTCCCCAGAACTTATAAATACACCCGATCCGGCGGCCATTTTACATTCTTTCTTCTGTCACTATAGGGGGAGGTTGCTGTGTGGAGCAGGGAGAGATTACAGTGACCCAAATCGCTAGCTATTTGGTACACAAAAGTTATTTTCAGGACTGGTATAGGTGTTAGGTGTATATAGGTTTGCTGTGCTACTGATTGTTGTAGCAGCCTGAGTGTCTTTTGTCAGTTTAGAGAAAGGGACAGGACGGTGTGTGCTGCAGGGAGAGTCAGGTTAATCATTAGCTGTTACTATCAGGTCCACAAAAGTGCTATTCCAGTAACCAGTTATTTTTCCAGCAGCCTCTGTTTTGTCAGTTTATATAGGGACAGGCAGGAAGCAGTGTGTGAGGCAGTGAGGGTCAGTTTAATCAGTAGCTGTTACTATCAGGTCCACAAAAGTGCTATTCCAGTAACCAGTTATTGTTCCAGCAGCCTCTGTTTTGTCAGTTTATATAGGAACAGGCAGGAAGCACTGTGTGAGGCAGTGAGGGTCAGTTTAATCAGTAGCTGTTACTATATTAGGTCCACAAAGGTTCTTTTCAGGACTGGTATCAGTGGTATGGTAATAGGCTTGTACACGTATAATAGTCTTTCTTCCAAATATAGAAAGAATATTATACTTGACTGCTGCCCTTCTGCTGCAGTCTGCTAATCATTCACAACCTACTTGTTCCACAAAGGTCCTTTATAAGGACTGGTAATAACCTGGTGTAGGGTGCTATAGTACATAGGGTTGAGTGAGGTACAGTCTGCTATTCTATAAGGACTGGTATAGGTCCACAATACATAGGGTTGAGGTGCACTACTGCTGACCGCTGCCCTATACTGCAGCAGTCCTTCATCAGTATAGGGACTGACGTACAGTCTGCTAATCAGTCATACACAACCTACTTGTTCCACAAAGGTCCTTATAAGGACTGGTAACTTGATCTGTCTAGGGTTCTACAGTACATAGGGTTGAGTGAGGTACAGTCTGCTATTCTATAAGGACTGGTATAGGTCCACAATACATAGGGTTGAGGTGCACTACTGCTGACCGCTGCTCTATACTGCAGCAGTCCTTCATCAGTATAGGGACTGACGTACAGTCTGCTAATCAGTCACACACAACCTACTTGTTCCACAAAGGTCCTTATAAGGACTGGTAACTTGGTCTGTCTAGGGTGCTACAGTACATAGGGTTGAGTGAGGTACAGTCTGCTATTCTATAAGGACTGATATAGGTCCACAATACATAGGGTTGAGGTGCACTACTGCTGACCACTGCCCTATACTGCAGCAGTCCTTCATCAGTATAGGGACTGACGTACAGTCTGCTAATCAGTCACACACAACCTACTTATTCCACAAAGGTCCTTATAAGGACTGGTAACTTGGTCTGTGTAGGGTGCTACAGTACATAGGGTTGAGTGAGGTACAGTCTGCTATTCTATAAGGACTGGTATAGGTCCACAATACATAGGGTTGAAGTGCACTACTGCTGACTGACCGCTGCTCTATACTGCAGCAGTCCTTCATCAGTATAGGGACTGACGTACAATCTGCTAATCACTCACACACAACCTACTTGTTCCACAAAGGTCCTTATAAGGACTGGTAAGGTATAGGGTACTACAGTACATAGGGTTGAGTGAGGTACAGTCTGCCATTTTATAAGGACTGATATAGGTCCACAATACATAGGTTTGAGGTGCACTACTGCTGACTGACCGCTGCCCTATACTGCAGCAGTCCTTCATCGGTATAGGGACTGAGAGTTTTGTCACAGGGTAATTAAAAAAATGACAGGCAGAGGAAGAGGCAGGCCCTTCCGCAGGGGTGGTAGGGGTAGGGCAGGAGCAACAGGCTTGAGCCAAAGTGGGAAATTGCAGAAGGTGCGTTCAATTACTTTAAAGGAAGCACCAGACTTGGTTGAGTGGCTCGCTCAGCCTTACTCTTCTGCACCCTCCTCATCCTCTCGATCTGCGCCCTCTTCTTCACTCTCTGCTATGTGCACCCCCAAAGACACTACCACCAACAACACCACCACCACCACATACCTTCCTCTTGAGTCACAGGAATTATTTTCCGATCCATATCAAGAGGACATTTCTGATGCGCAGCCACTCTTGGCATTGGATCAGGAAGAGGAGGTAGCAACAACCGCTACTCAGCAGTCTGACGACAGTACCCAGATCAGCCCAAGGAGGAGGTTGGTCCCCGGTGTTGCTGCCTACTCCGAGATCTCTACTTATAGAGGTGGGGAAGGTGACGTTGATGATGACGTGTCTAGTGATGTCACGTGGGTGCCCACAAGAGAGGAAGAGGAGGGGAGTTCAGAGGGAGATATGGACCAGCAGATAGGGAGGAGAAGCAGGAATAACTTACATTGCACAGGAGGGACAAAGCAGACTGCAAATGTATCAGGAGCGAGTCATCGACCATGTACGGTCACATCTGGCGCTCCCAGGACACCGGCACATGGCTCCGCAGTGTGGGCTTTTTTTAACGTGTCCGCTGCTGACAATAGCGTTGCCACCTGCAATCTTTGCAGTCAACGCATTAGTCGCGGTAAGCCCAACACTCACCTAGGGGCGACCGCCTTAAGAAGGCACATGAGCAGCCATCACCGAGCCGAGTGGGAGCAATGGAACACACAAAGCCACACTGCAGGCTCTCACCGTCCAGCCTCGTCTTCTACTTCTCCTTCTCCTCTCTCCTCAAAATTGTCCTCCACTCCACCTTCCATCACGCCAAGCTCACGTTTTTCTGCAAAAAGACAGGCTTCCGTGGGCCTAATGTTCGAGCGTAAAAAAACGATGACGCCGGATAACCCTCTTGCCCAACGGTTGACGGTTGGCTTGTCAGAACTGATAGCCCGCCAACTACTGCCATATAAACTGGTGGACTGGGAGGCCTTTCGAAAATTTGTGGCCATTGGAACACCACAATGGAAGGTCCCAGGAAGGAAGTATTTCTCAGAGAAGGGCATCCCAGAGCTATATGGCCATGTTCAGCGGTAAGTGAATGTATCTCTGGCACACAGTGTCGGTGCCAAGATACATCTGACCACAGACACGTGGTCTAGCAAACACGGGCAGGGAAGGTATATCACTGTTACTGCCCACTGGGTGAACCTTCTGACGGCCGTCAAGCATGTAACCCGTGGCACCCGTGTAGATTTGGTTTTACCGCCACGGATTTCATGCAGGCCTGACTCTTCTTCTCCTCCTCCTCCTACTCCATCCTCCTCCCTCTCCTCCTCGGCTGACTCCTCCCTTTTCGCTGCTAGCGTCTCTTCCGCTGCGCCGCCCAAGCCCCCTAGCACCTATTCGAAATGCCAGGTGAGACATTGCCATGCCGTGCTGCGTCTGTTGTGCCTGGAAGCCAAGAGCCACACTGGCCCGGCACTCCTTTCAGCTTTGCGTTCACAGGCAGATCAGTGGCTAATACCGCTCAATTTGACAGTTGGTAAAGTGGTGTGTGACAACGGTGCCAATCTGCTTAGCGCATTGAAACAGGGCAAAATCACGCATGTGCCATGCATGGCACACGTCTTAAACTTGGTCGTGCAGTGATTCCTTGTCAAATACCCTGGGGTCCAGGACATCTTGCAGCAGGCAAGGAAAATCTCGGCCCATTTCAGAAGATCTTACAGGGCCATGGCTCGCCTTGCTGACATTCAGCGGCGACACAATCTGCCGGTCAGACGTCTTATTTGCGATTGAACTCAACCTTCTATATGCTTGATAGGCTGCTCCAGCAGAAACGCACAGTTAACGTCTACCTGTATGAACTCTGCGGCAGAACCGGTTCTGGGGAGCTGGGTTTTTTTTCACAGCGCCAGTGGCTGCTCATGCGCGACGCATGCAGACTTCTGCAACCAAAACTAGTCAGTCGCAGCCATTGCGCCATCAGTGACATGGTACCTTATGCCTTCTTTATGGAGCGTGCATTGCGTCGTGTCATTGATCAAGCTGTGGAGGAGCGGGAAGATGAGGAAGTCGCAATGCTGGATGAATTCCCAGGGGGGGCTACTCTATCTGAGACAAGTCAACAACAGGAGTCTGAAGAGGAGTCAGAGGAGGATGGTGCCGGGGCGGATGAGGAGGAGCAAGAAGAGCATGCTTTAAACCTTTCTGGGATCCCTGTTGTGCGTGGATGGGGAGAGGAGAATGAAGAGGACAACATTATCCTGGATGATGAGCAGGAGCCAGGCCACCACACCGCTTCCAGTTTAGTGCAAATGGGGGCCTTCATGCTCCAGTGTTTTAATAGGGACCCCCGTATAAAAAGCATAAGGGTCAAGGACCAGTACTGGGTGGCAACGTACTTAAACCTCCGGTACAAACACAAACTGGCGGAAATGTTACCGCCATCACAGAGGGCTGGCAGAATGGAGCACTTCCAGGCCTTGCTTCGAGAAATGCTGCATTCTGCTATTGCGTGCGCTGGCAGAGGAGCAATTCCCACTCCCAGAGAAGGAGTTGCGGGTACCAATCCAACAGCGCCTGCAAGAAGAGGCCGGTTGGAAGGTGTGTTGGTGACTTCGGATATGAGGTCATTCTTTCAGCCGACCCATCGACAGGTGTCATCCGGATCCAGCATCAGGGAACGCCTAGACCGTCAGGTGTCCGACTACATTGGGTTAACGGCCGATGTGGACGCTCTGAGGAGTGATGAACCCCTGGACTACTGGGTGGGCAGGCTTGACCTCTGGCCAGAGCTTGCCCAATTTGCAATCGAACTGTTGGCTTGCCCCTCACCCAGTGTCCTGTCCGAAAGGACGTTCAGCGCAGCAGGGGGGATCGTGACTGATAAGCGTACTCGCCTAGCTCACGACAGTGTTAACTACCTCACATTTCTAAAAATGAATGAGGCATGGATCTCGGAGGAATTCAACACATGTGACCAGTAGACCATGTATATGTCTATAAACAATTTTTTCAATCGAGCACAGAGACCTTCTTTCTTCATTTGGCTCACTTCCTTGTCCAAAAAAAGCACACCGTACTGTATGCCCGTACCCTCCTCTTTGAAGAGGTTGAGCGGTGTCATATTTCTACTGGGGCTGCTTATTATGAAGGGCTCCCACCATCCCTGTGCTATGCTGACATCCTCCTGGGGCTGCTTATTATGAGGGGCTCCCACCATCCCTGTGCTATGCTCATTATGAGGGGCTCCCACCAACCCTGTGCTATGCTCATTATGAGGGGCTCCCACCATCCCTGTGCTATGCTCATTATGAGGGGCTCCCACCATCCCTGTGCTATGCTGACTTCCTCCTGGGGCTGCTTACGGTGCAGGTGTCAGTGCTGTATATCACGGTGCTGATGTCAGTACTCTTTATCACGGTGCTGCTGTCAGTGCTGTATATCACGGTGCTGGTGTTAGTGCTTTATGTCACGCTGCTGATGTCAGTGCTCTCTATCATGGTGATGTTGTCAGATGACTCTATCACGGTGCAGGTGTCATTGCTGTATGTCATGCTGCTGATGTCAGTGCTCTCTATAACGGTGCTGCTGTCAGTGCTGTATATCACGGTGCTGGTGTTAGTGCTTTATGTCACGCTGCTGATGTCAGTGCTCTCTATCACGGTGCTGCTGTCAGAGCTGTATATCACGGTGCTGGTGTTAGTGCTTTATGTCACGCTGCTGATGTCAGTGCTCTCTATCACGGTGCTGTTGTCAGATGACTCTATCACGGTGCAGGTGTCATTGCTGTATGTCACGCTGCTGGTGATCATCTCCTGCACCCTCTTCTTTGCCTACCCTGGTCCCTGACCTTCCCTCTCCTCCATTGCCTTCATGCGCTCCACAGTCCTGAATTGTCACAACAATTTCCCATATAAAAAAAGAATGCTTGTAGTTGTCGATCCCAGATTCATCTCATACATGTGTTATGTCATTGGCCATGTGGTGGGACTATGTTTGCACAGCTATTAATTATTTTGTGGCTGCAAATTTGACCTGTAGGTTTGCGAAGTTCGCCTCCCATTGAAGTCAATGGGGCTCGCCGCAAACATTCCGGTTCGCGAACTATCGGCCGCGTTCGTAGTCCGAGTTTGCGAAACGTCCCGTCGGAAGTTCGTCCATCACTATTGGGGATCCTGTAGTTTTATGTTAGTAATGGGGTGGTGCAAATAAGGAATCCTAGATTTAGTGTGGCTACCCTGGATTATTCTTGCTAAGGTCTTGCCAGCCTTGTTACTAGTATGGTAATATCTAGCTTTCAATTTATGAAACTGCTTCTCATAGGTATCCAATAGGGCCTCCCTAAGTTCCTGCCTTAAAATTAGAAGTTTTTGTTTTAGTTGAGGAGTTGGATTTAATTGGTTCAGGGTATCTAGCTGCTTTATGTCAGCCGTAAGAGAGTCGATGTGCTGCATCCTCCTCCTTTTAGCTTGTGCATTAAGTTGAATGAGAATCCCTCTACCAAACGCCTTATGTGCGCCCCAGAGGATGGCCGAGTCTGACACCGATCCCGTATTCAATGTAAACAATTCGGCAATATGGGAGTTTAGAGTTTTGGCTGTGTTAGGCATTTTTAGGAGTTGGGCATTTGCCCTCCATATCCTATTCTTGGGATGTGGATTGGATATTTGTAGTGTAATACTAATAGGGGTGTGATCTGCCCAAGTTATGGGCGCAATGTCAGACTTCGCGACCCTCTGCAACAACCATTTATCAACAACAATATAATCAATACGAGTATAAGTATTGTGAACTGTTGAATGGAAGGAATACTCTCGCTCAGTTGGATGGTGGCATCTCCAGGTATCATATAGTTCATGACTGTGTAAGAGAGGACCCAAAGTGGAATGACGTCTCAATTTAGGGTTGGAGGAATCCAGATCTGGATCGTGAATAGTATTAAAGTCACCGGAAATAATTAAAGAACCTTTTTGCACCTTACGGATTTTCCTCAGTACGTTATTCAAAAAAGACTGTTGTTTACGATTCGGGTTATAAATCGAAGCTAAGGTAATGGGAGTGTTATCAATTAGACATGTTAGGATAATGTACCTTCCATTAATATCTGGAATACACTCAATCAGCTGGAAGTTTACTAAACGGTGGATGGCTATGAGTACACCTTTCGTTTTCTGGGGACCAGATGCACAAAAAATAAGGGGAAAGTCAGGGTGCGTACATTTAGGTTCTTTGCGTTGTTGGAAGTGCGTTTCCTGTACGCATTGAATTTGACAGGCGTGAGATTTGGCAGTACGCCACAAGGAGCTTCGCTAAGCCGGGTGGTTAAGCCCATTGACATTTAAAGATAACAGTTTTGTACTCATAGAATAGTAAGGGAGTTGCAGTTTATCAAGGATTCTCACAAGTCCCGATAGATGATACCTGAGAGATTGGTTGTTGGACATTTTCTAATAGTGTTAGATGTTCGATGTGGTGATGGTCTTCCAAAGAATAACTTTCCAGGTCACAAGCAGGATGTTGTGTTCCTCTGTTCCTCTGTGCTTTTAGAATGCTGTGAATGAACAAAAACTCGAAAAAGAAAAAAAAGAACAAATAATGTGAACAAAAGTTAAAAACTAACAAGGGGTGCAGCAGTAAGGGATATTTACCATGCTGCATCATGTTGGGGGGAAGAGTTCAAAAGCCAACTGGTGTGAACAACCATAGGAAGGCATCGCAGAGTTCAGTAGTAAGCTGCAGGTGGACATTCACCTGACTATGGCTATATTGGACCGAACGAAAGTCAGTGAGGTTGTCATTGCCATTGAGGCATAAACTTCTCTAAATTTTTCTTTGCCTCCAAAGGGGGTGCAGGTTCTGGAATAATGCCCCATTCATGTAGTAGTGCTAGACCTTTTTCAAGGGTGGAGACCAGGTAGGAGGCGCCGTCTTTCTGAATGGAGAGCTTAGAGGGCTGTTTCCACTTGTATTCAATTTTGTGGTTGCGGAGTGCCTTTGTTATGGTTGACAATTGCCGTCTCATGTCTAGTGTGTGTTTGGACAAGTCTGCAAAAACTTGGAGTACAGTGTACGGTTGAGGTAGTTGCCCCATAGCCCTGACTTTGTATAAAACTTGTTCTTTAGTATGATAGAAGTGAACTCTCATAAGCACGTCACGGGGAACCTGTGGAGACAGAAGAGAGGGTTTCGGGATATGATTTATCAGGTCGATAGTAAGCTCAATGGCCGGTGCGTCTGGTAGCAGTGTTGAGAAGAAATCAATGGCGTACTTTTTAAGTTCAGGTGGCTGGACATTTTCGGGGATGCCTCTGATTTTGAGGTTATTCCTCCTCGAACGGTCTTCAAGGTCAGCCATTTTGGCTTTAATCCATGCTCTGGCCCCTAAATTATCATCATGGGCGTCTACTAGCTCGTTCACTGTAGTCATCATGGCTCCCATTGATTGCTCAATGTTACCGACTCTGTCTTCTAGAGCTTGGAATTCTCTGGTGAATTCTTTGGAGAATTGTTTGGTCAGGGCACATGAATCGTTGTGGAGGGAGTTATGGAGAGTCAGCAGCATCTCCTTTAGCTGCGTATCCAAAATGGGTTGATTGGTGGTTGGGAAGGCCGCAATAGGGGATATCCCCATTTTGTCAGGGCCTAGGAGATTTGTAGGTGTCTGGCTTACCTCAGCGTCGGTAAGGTCCAGTTTTTGACTCGACTTTGCCGGGCTGCAGCACGATGGGCTAGGAGACTCTTCTCCTGAAGAAGAGGTTTGGCTTCCCGCTCTGTATGTAGGTAGTGGCACTGCGTCTGGCATGTTAGTGTAGTGAGAGCTGGTGCTGCGTGCTTCCGTGGCTGTGGATAGGCCGGCGCCATCTTGGCCTTCTCCGCGTGATGGCGGTGGGAAGAACTCCGTGAGTTTCTTTGGTCTCCGGTCGTCTTTGCGTTTCCTCGTCATACTGCTTTGTTGCAGGAGTGTTCCGCCGATCAGGTGGATTGATCAACGTGGATTTGCGGTCCGGTGTCGCTATAAATTCCGCCGATGCTATGGAGCTCTTGACCTTCAGAAGGTAATGTCAGGACTGGGGCTGACATATTTGACAAGAACAGGATCACCACGCAACAAGGACCAATGAGCTGCCTGAATCTCACATAGTTCTAAATGATGCTTGGAGTATCTGGTTATAAATTTCACTGTTTGGCTGCAGACAAAGGTGGTAACATCATCCTTATGATGAAAACCACCTATGAAAAAATAGTTGAACATATGAACATATTACAAAAACAAAGAACGGTATGCATATATTAGCGTAACATAAATAAATTCTGTTTCAATATGTTTATTGTGAATTTTTTAATAAACAGTAATAAACAAAAGAGCATAATAATCTCCTTGTGAGCCCTCGCAGGGGCCACTAATCACGAATATAAATCCAAAGGGCTAACCATCACAATATATTTCTAATAAACTCAGGATAAGAAAGGGAGATGAGCAAAAAATGGAATCTAGACTAATTCAGTGTCAAACAACTCGTCTCTTAATCATGTTCTGCGGGTAAGCCCTGTTCCTGCCACCCCCGTCCATGGGAGGTAGCAGTTTTTAAATTAGCAATGGGAGAGATTACTAATGAGAGAGAAGAGAAATAGGGAACGGAAGAAAGAGGGGTAGGGAGAAAGAGAAGACAGAAAATAAAAAAAGGGGGGGAGAAAAGGAAGGGGGGAAAGCTCGGGCTCGGACGCCCCGCCAGGAGAATTCAGACCAAGCCCAGGCATGCCGCTTGGAGCGTGGGGAACTCATAAGAGATCCACGGCTCCCAGATCTTCAGAAATTTAGCATGAGAATCATGGACAATACTGGACATACGTTCTTGAAGTAACATAGCAGTCATACGTGTCTTAACCCCTTGAAAATCTACCCGTTGTGACTTCCAAGCTTGGGCAATGGTCCGCTTGGCCGCTATAAATAGGTAGGTAGCCAGCTTCTGTTGAGGGCCGCGCAGGCCAGGAACCGGACAGTGTAGGAGAGCTAGCCTAGCGTCCCTTCGAATCGTTAGATGAAAGAGTGTCTGCAGTAAACCAAAGATCCTAGACCAGAACCCCACCAACCTTGGGCAAGCCCACCATGTGTGCATGACATCACCTCGCTGACCACAGTTGCGGAAGCATCTGTCAGTACTCCCAGGGAATGCCCGAGCCGTGCGGGCAGGCACCCAATACCATCGGAACATTACTTTATATGCGGCCTCTAAGGTATTGTAACACAAATAAATTCAAAAACTAATATGTATCTATCATTGGCTCTGCTTATCAGAGAGGCCTCATTGATCAATATTTGTATAACTACCTCAATGTCAAAAATCCTAGATTTGCAACATTCTATGTCTTACCTAAAATACATAAACATCCAACAATGCCTCCCGGGAGACTGATATTATCGGGTATTGGCTCCGTCACCGAAAATGCTAGCCGCTTAGTAGATTCCATTCTTATGCCACATGTATTGGCATTGCCATCTTACACTAGGGACACACTTGACCTTCTCAAACAGATCGAAGATTATTAAACACAACCAAACAATGATAAATATAACCAGATACTCCAAGCATCATTTAGAACTATGCAGCTCATTGGTTTTTGTTGCGTGTTGATCCTGTTCTTGCCAAATAGGTCAGCCCCAGTCCTAACATTACCTTCCAAAGGTCAAGATCCCTTACTTCTAGCCATTACTCCAACAAGCCACTATCTAGATATTTGTCAGAAACTATGAATCAGACTGAGACAGAAGTACAATTAAATCATACTTGTTTATTAATAAAAACAAAAAGGTAAATAGAAAAAGCGTACTCAAGCATAGCCAGAGTCCAGTAACCAGATCGGGTAGTCAGCCAGTCCAAAGTTCAATAACCAGATAGGGTAATCAGCTAGGCCTAAAGTCAGGGATCCAAGTAGAGCAACTGCAAGCAGGATAAGCAGCCAGGAGGGATGTCAGCAAGCCAGTCTTGAAACAAACCACAGGAGATGGTTCCTTGTGATGTGACCAACACAAAGGCAGAGGTGAAGTGAGCTGGAAGGCTTTAAGTAGGCAGGTCCGATGAGCATCATCGGGAACAGCTGGTAACTGTGGAGAGAGAAGAGAGCTGGCAATTAGCCGACAGCTGAGTAGCCAGCCCAGAGAAGGAAGGGCTAAGCCAGCCCTGACAATATCATCCTAACGGCATCACTAGATATGTCAAATGTGCATTTTGTCCCTGGATCAATACTAGTACTCATTTTATGCTCCCAAACGGTGAACTGTTTGTCCCCAACTTCCATGCTGACTGTGAGACTCAAGGTCAACCTGATGTCCTGCAAATGTAGTGCCTTTTATGTTGGCAAAACTGTAAGCCCTTGTACACACGGTCGGACATTCCGATGCAAAATGTCCGATCGGACCGTGTTGTCGGATAATCCGACAGTGTGTGGGCTCCATCGGACTGTTTCCATCGGAATATCCGACAGATAAAGTTTGAGAGTTGGCTACAAAATTTCCTGACAACATGATCCAATGTGCATCAGTTCCAATCGTGTGTAGCCTAGTCCGACGGACAAGGTGCCACGCATGCTCAGAATAAATTCGCTTGGTCAGGTAAAACTACAGCTCGTAATCGATATAGCACATTCGTCACGCTGCAATGTTAAAAATTCTTTAATGCAGCACATTCTCTTTTTATTTAGAATGCTACAAGAATGTTTAAGTTGTTTTGCTGCTCATATTCCCACACACTTTTCCAAAACGTATTTCTTTATTTTTTTTCCTCATTTCATGAATACAATATTTTAAATCGTCACGTCTCCCCAATAATTATTATTTATTTTTATTTTTTTGGTTTTAAATTTTGTGGTTGGTTTTTTTAATTAACATCTCCTTTTTTGACAGTTTGCTCATCTTCGCAATTTTTTTGGTGTGTTTTGTTTGTGAACTTACCACAACACCATTATTATCTTTTTATTTTATTGTTTTCTTTTTTAATCCAGAGGAGGTTGTTTGGTGTTGGTGCCTATTGTTATTCATTTGACTTTGTATTTTTGAAATGTACCTGCCTATTAACAATTAAACTGTCCTTTTTGAAGTAAAACACATAGGCAAGTATTTCTTGAACCAAAAAAATCCTTTATTTAGGTGTCAAACAAATAAACAGGAAGACAACGCTGGAGAAACTGGTCAATTTGGCGAAGCCTTTGGCCCCCAGGGCAGACATGAAATAATTTGAAAATGCAAAATTGGTGGCCTGAGGAGTACATATCTCAGGGAGAAAAGTCTGGTCCAGAAGTCCAAGAGATCAGGAAGAGCAAATGCCATCTATGTCCCCAGGCTGTGGTCCTACAAGAGGCTGCATCTTCTGTCAGACCAGACTAAACCCAGGCCATCACTCTCTGGTCTTCCTTAGGCATTTCCCTCCAGGCTTCCTTTCAGGCTGTGGCTCGGCTCCTGTAGCTGTGGCAGAAAGAAGAGGAGGAGGAAGATGATGGTTGACCTCCCAGCTGCCACAGCCTCCTCCTAGGCTGCCACTTGTCACAGCCTCCTCCTGGCTGAGGTCTTCCTGTGTATGAAAATGGGACATCGTTTTAGTTTTTTGGTCATCAATCACACAATTTTGTGCTCATGACTGTTGCAAATTGAATTTTACCAAATAGAACAGACTATTATTCTGAGCCCAACATTTTTCATTCTTGTCCCAATCATTTTTGGTCACTACTGTCTATTGATATGTAAACCACTTTGTTAAATCATAACTTACTGATCAATAATAACATCTAGTTAACATCATTAAATTTACAACAAGAAATATGTTCAACAATGCTATACAGTACAGATCAAAAGTTTTGACACACCTTCTCATTCAAAGAGTTTTCTTTATTTTCATGACTATGAAAATTGTAGATTCACACTGAGGGCATCAAAACTATGAATTAACACATGTGGAATTATATACTTAACAAAAAAGTGTGAAACAATTGAAAATATGTCTTATATTCTAGGGTCTTCAAAGTAGCCACCTTTTGCTTTGATTACTGCTTCACACACTCTTGCCCTTCTGTTGATGAGCTTCAAGAGGTAGTCACCTGAAATGGTTTTCACTTCACAGGTGTACCCTGTCAGGTTTAATAAGTGGGATTTCAAGCCTTATAAATGGGGTTGGGACCATCAGTTGTGTTGTGCAGGAGGTGGATACAGTACACAGCTGATAGTCCTACGGAATAGACTGTTAGAATTTGTATTATGGCAAGAAAAAAGCAGCTAAGTAAAGAAAAACGAGTGGCCATCATTACTTTAAGGAATGAAGGTCAGTCAGTCTGAACAATTGGGAAAACTTTGAAAGTGCCCCCAAGTGCAGTGGCAAAAACCATCAAGCTCTACAAAGAACCTGGCTCACATGAGGACCGCCCCAGGAAAGGAAGACCAAGAGTCACCTCTGCTGCGGACGATAAGTTCATCCGAGTCACTAGCCTCAAAAATTGCAGGTTAACAGCAGCTCAGATTAGAGAACAGGTCAATGCCACACAGAGTTCTAGCAGCAGACACATCGCTAGAACAACTGTTAAGAGGAGACTGTGTGAATCAGGCCTTCATGGTAAAATAGCTGCTAGGAAACCACTGCTGAGGACAGGCAACAAGCAGAAGAGACTTGTTTGGGCTAAAGAACACAAGCAATGGACATTAGACCAGTGGAAATCTGTGCTTTGGTCTGATGAGTCCAAGTTTGAGATCTTTGGTTCCAACCACCGTGTCTTTGTGCGACGCAGAAGAGGTGAACGGATGGACTCTACATGACAGGTTCGCACCGTGAAGCATGGAGGAGGAGGTGTGATGGTGTGGGGGTGCTTTGCTGGTGACACTGTTGGGGATTTATTCATAATTGAAGGCATACTGAACCAGCGTGGCTACCACAGCATCTTGCAGCGGCATGCTATTCCATCCGGTTTGCGTTTAGTTGGACCATCATTTATTTTTCAACAGGACAATGACCCCAAACACACCTCCAGGCTGTGTAAGGGCTATTTGACCAAGAAGGAGAGTGATGGGGTGCTGCTCTAGATGACCTGGCCTCCACAGTCACCGGACCTGAACCCAATCGAGATTTTTTGGGGTGAGCTGGACCGCATAGTGAAGGCAAAAGGGCCAACAAGTTCTAAGCATCTCTATGAACTCCTTCAAGACTGTTGGAAAACCATTTCAGGTGACTACCTCTTGAAGCTCATCAACAGAATGCCAAGAGTGTGCGGAGCAGTAATCAAAGCAAAAGGTGGCTACTTTGAAGAGCCTAGAATATAAGACATATTTTCAGTTGTTTCACACTTTTTTGTTCAATATATAATTCCACATGTGTTAATTCATAGTTTTGATGCCTTCAGTGTGAATCTACAATTTTCATAGTCATGAAAATAAAGAAAACTCTTTGAATGAGAAGGTGTGTCAAAACTTTTGGTCTGTACCTGTCTCAAGCTGGGCTCCTCCACATGTTGATGCCTGGAAGGCCCAGGTTGG
This sequence comes from Lithobates pipiens, assembly GCF_037356315.1. Lineage (NCBI taxonomy): Eukaryota > Metazoa > Chordata > Amphibia > Anura > Ranidae > Lithobates > Lithobates pipiens. The sequence continues at coordinate 203,290,355 of NW_027507784.1, read as the reverse complement.
ACATTGGAAGCCTCAGCTGGGGGTGAAGGAAGCCTTGAAGGAAGACTGTAGAGTGGTGGTCTGGGTTCCCCCTGGGCTGCCAGAAAATGCAGCCTCTCGTAGTACACAATCCTGGGGACATAAATGGCATCTGTATCTCCTGATCTCAGGGAATCCTGGAACTTCTTTCGCTCCCTGAGATATATACTCTTCAGGGCACCAATTTTGGCCTTCACATAGGTCATGTCTGCCGCGGGGACCATGATCTTCACCAAACCAAGCAGTTTCTCCAGTGCCTTCCTCTTTCTTAGGTCCTTATAAAAGGAGTTGTTCATCTGCCACAGGCAGGGCAGCTCCCTGAGTAGATCAATGAATAGCCCCATAAAATGTGTTTCCTTGAAGGGATCCATCTTGTCTGCAAGACACAACACAAGACAAACCCTAATAATAATGTCAGGCTAAGCTCTCCTAATCTTGTCCCAACATAGGCCTATATAGAAGCAGTATAGGCTAGTGAAATTGTACCTTGGTGTGAATGATTGGCACATCAGCTCCTCACTCTGCTCACAGATCGTATGTACAACACACACACGTTGCGTTTTATATACAGTGCGCATGCGTGAAACTCCACCCGCCCCTGACGTTCTTTCTAGACTATTCCCCGTCCCCTCTCTTTCGGCGCAGTGGGGAGAGCACATAGTGGAGACACAGCAAGTGTGCACTAATAATTCCACTAATGAGGAGGAGGACGAGGGAAGCCTGGAGCCTGAAATGTCCCAATCCCGGAGGAGAAGATTTAAAGCCTCAAATATGTATTTTGTTGAGATGTTGGAGATGGTGGACATATTGAAGAGGAACGACTATGATGGGAAGTATGGACCTTACCCAAACCCAAATGTCAGAAAGGCCAAGATCATGACTAAAGTTCTGAAGAGTCTTCAGAAGAATTTTGGGGTACAACGATCCAAGGATCAACCAAGAAAACGCTGGTCAGACCTGAAACTGAGGGAGCACGAGCAGTACAGAAGGATCAAGCGAGTTCTTCAAAAAAGTAAGTAGTTGTCGTGTGTTCATATTATTTTTATTGCTTGCATACTGCTCCATGTGCTTTGATTTAATGTTGTACAGTTTAAAATTCACTTTCATGTTCATGGGTTCAATCATTCGTAATAAACATTGTTCGTTAACCCACTCCAAAAACGATGTTTTGCCAAGTTGCACTTGACTACATTTGTTCACACAACAGGTAAATATTCCAGCTAAGTGTCCAAAAAAATGTTTTCACCTTTGAACTCTGCCAAAAAACACAATTGTACGACACTTCCAAGCAATGTTTCTTATTCCTATTTTTGCCCTCAAATATCTGTATGCTAAGTATTCCTTTTTTACATTCTCATAGGGGAGAGAAGACTCGGGACATCTGAGGACACCAAGGACCCCACACCTCCCACAGAAGGGGAAATACCAAAAGCACAAGCAGAGGAGGAGGGGGAAGGAGAGATTGTCTAAATTGGAAAAATTGGCACCACAACAGGTAAGTGTCGGAGTCCACATCTTCAGGTAAGCTAATCAATGTGTGCCTGCATATTTATAATACATGGCATGTTTTTTGTTTCTTTTTAGGTGATGTGGATGTTGTGGAAGAAGAATTGCATTTTACCAGTGAAAGTGCCCAGATCCTCATTGGGGAGATAATGGGGTGCAATCACGATTTAGAGAATATCCAGAAAAACATCAACGATGTTCAACAAAAAATGAAGAACATCATTGATGTTTTAGGGAGAATCTGAAACACCCAGAAATAGCTAGCATCCATTTTAAATTTTAAAAAACACTTTTATATTTTTAGAAAAGCCAAATTTGGAAGATGCACACAGTGTGTCAACATGTGCTATCTCCCATCATGGGGGATCAATGTACGTGTTTTGTGGGTGCAACCCCTTCCTTGCTACTAAAGTGGCTGAGATGAAGGGGTTGCACCCCCAAAACACGTACATTGATACCCCATGATGGGAGATAGCACATGTTGACATTAGGCATGGGATCAGGAGGAAACTGGCCACTTTATAATTCTCAATTTGTGTGCAGCTTCCAAATTTGGCTTTTCCAGGGGTGACACCCCATCTGATGAAGGCAATATCTGCACAGTTTGTACATCCTCATGTCTGATATTGTCTTCACTTTTCAAAGTTGAACTTTGTAAGTTCCTGTGTTCTGTATGTTATGCTTTGATACATGCCTGTTTACACAAAAACGGCAAGTTATAAAAATGTTACCCAAAATAATGTTTTATATACACCAAATATGTTGGTTTGTTGTAAAATCCTTTTCTAAACGCACATGTGAATGTGCTTTGAGTAAAAAGTTCAATTATCAACAATGTGTGGCTTCCTTTTTCAATGTGCAAAAGCAGTATTTGTAGTAAAGTTGTTGTTTTCTGTGGCAAAGGGTGGTATTTACTAAAGGCAAATCCACTTTGCACTCCAAGTACAGTTTCAGGTGCACTTTTGCAGTGCACTTGTAGTGCATAGTGGATTTTCCTTTAATAAATAACACCCACAGTGATGTTTAAATTTCCCAAATCACGCCATTTTCATAACTCCACATATTTCTGCCATGGTGCTGAAAATTAGCAATATTTTTGTTAGTAATGCACTGCATACATTATCAACAAAAACAAGGTTTGTGTGTAGCAGACCCACAACATAATAAGATTATCTGAAGAAGAGACTGTCACCTCATCTCGCTCTGAACTTGGGTTTACACTGTTGTAGAAAAAGGCCCAAAAAAACCTAGGAGACACCTAAAACAAAGCCAAGCAGTAAATGAAAACAAATAATTGGAGTTTGAAAGAAAAATGTATTAAAAAAATGCCTCTCGGACATTGTCTGGCATATCAATGGCCCCCCTACCCACAAAGTACTCCAAATATCTGGATCTGACCTCACGAGCGCTTTGGGGGGGGCAAGCCAGGACGAGCAACTTGAAGGGCCGTGAGGTTGACATTTTCTGGCAAGTCTGCATCAGGCCCAACTGAGGCCATATAGTTAACTGAATGTTTTTTCAAAAAATTGTGCAGAACGCAGCAGGCAAGCACAATATGATTTAGTTTATATTCCGCCATGTGGATTGGAGTCAAAAATAGGCGGAACTGGCTGGCCATTTTCCCGAAAGTGTTCTCCACTACTCTTCTGGCTCTGGCCAGCCGCACATTAAAGATCCTCTGTTCCGGGGTGAGGGTCCTCATCGGGAAAGACCGCATCAGATGGTTTACCAGAGCAAACGCCTTATCCACAACGAAAATTAAGGGGAGTCCTTCCACATTCTCCTCTGGAGGTGGCAAGCCCAGACTGCCACTCTGGAGACACCAGTATAAGTCCATCCGTGTGAACACTCCACCATCCAACATTCCCCACGTCCACATACAGGAAGTCACACGTCGCTGACACCCCCGCCAACATCACAATACTATTATACCCCTTGTAATTATAATAGTAGGACCCCGAGTTGGGGGGTGGGACGATGCGGAGATGTTTCCCATCAATTCCACCTCCACAATTGGGAAAGTCCCAACAGCTGGCAAAGTGGGAGGCCACAGTCTGCTATTCCTGTGGTGTTGAAGGAAACTGTAGAGTCAAACAAGAAAAAAAAATTAGTAATTTTGCACATCAACATTGCACTGCTGAATGCAGAAATGTGTGATACTTTAGCCAGCCCCTCCTTACTTACACTATTGGCAGCCCACTGGACAGGTAAGAAGTGTCATAATACAAAAAAAAGAAGCACATTTTGACATTCTGCTATTACCTATCAAGATAATATTAGGAGAAAAAAAACTTTAGACTGTAGCATTTGAGTATTAAGTATTGAGGCAGGCCCTTGCACTACATGCTTTGGTGAATTCGTCCATAAATCTGACCAGAAAAAAGGTAGGTATAGTGTGTATTGGGTTTGGCTTAGTCAGCAGATAGAGGATTGCTATCAGCTGACCTAGCAGTTGGGGGGAGGGGGGTTCCTAATGAGTTTGGCCCACCAAAAAAAAAAAAACCCTCTGGCACTCTGCATGATTTTAAGCACACACATAACATTTGTACACATTTAGGGGGTGTTTAGGGGAAAGCAATACTATGGAGCTGACAAAATACATTGCTAAGTGACTAGGCTATAGGTTTATGGGCCCAGAAGAGCATGCTGGGGAAGTTAGTGAAGGCAAATATGCATGAAGGACAAAAAAGGAACTTGAAAAGCTCCCAGCATGCATGAGGACAAAGGGGCACAACATATCAATTACAGCATATTGCAATCATGGTAATTAGGGAATGATGAAAGAAATACAAGACATTAGCAAACATTAAATACATAGAATGTGATGTTAAAGGAGAAAACTTACCTTAATATAGTCCTTCTGCAGGACCTGTATGATGGCAGAACAGTTCTCTAGAATAATGATCCCCAGAGCATGGTGGGAGATGCCTGTCGAGAACTTCAGGTCCTGAAGACTTCTCCCTGTCGCCAAGTAGCACAACGTGGCAACTAGCCTCTGTTCCGGAGTAATGGCTTGCCGCATGCAGGTATCCTGCCTGCTGATATAAGGGGACAGCAAAGCCAGCAGATGGTGAAAAACGGGGCCTGTCATCCGGAGATAATTCCTGAAATCGTCAGGATTATTCTACCCGATCTCATGAAGCAAAGGGATGTGCGAGAAGTGGTCACGCTGGAGCAACCAATTCTTGGTCCATGAACTCCTCCTCGGCCTGTTCATGGACCGGGCTTGTGTCAAAGCTAAAAGCCCAACACCAAGCCCTTGCACAGCATGAACTCTATGATGAGTACGTACACGAAACATGGCTTAAAACGGTCAGCTGGTCAGAACGGACTACAGAAGGCACCGATAAACAGCAAGGCATGAAAGAACGAACTGAAAACCAGAAATGAGCAGTCAATAAGCACTGAAAATTAAAGGCTGATATATACCAAGATATAGTCCACAATGACCAACAAATGTTAACTGACTAGACGCACTGATAAGCAGATACTCACCGACAAGCACAAACTGAAGAGCAGTAACGATCTGAAGCACAAATCTGAAAAGCGCAAATCGTCTCTAACTAAACTTCTACTAACACGCGATAAACACAAGATTAGCAGAAGGCGCCCAAAGGGTGCCAGACGTGGTGCTGAACTTCCCTTTTCTAGTCCCGTCGTCACCGTCGTTCTTGGCAACTGGAAATTCCGACAACTTTGTCCGACAGTGTGTATGCAACACCACTTCCAGACTAAATCCGTCGGAATTTATCCGATGGATTTTGTTGTTGGAATGTCCGACCGTGTGTACAAGGGCTTAGACATTTTCAATCTCGGGTCAAGGATCATGTCTATTACTCCTTGGGAGGTAAAATGATCACCTCAGTGAGCAGACATCTGGATTTATACCATAAGGTCAAAACCTCTGTAATCTCTTTCATTGCCCTTACTGTGGTCCCTCAAGACCCACGAGTGGGTGAATGGGACAAACAGATCCTCAGGAGGGAGACTATTTGGATAGAGCGACTTAATGCCATTCACACTCCTGGCATTAGGGATGAGCCGAACACCCCCCTGTTCGGTTCGCACCAGAACCTGCGAACAGACCTAAACTTCATGTGAACTTTAGAACCCTATTAAAGTCTATGGGACTCGAACGTTCACAATCTAAAGTGCTCATTTTAAAGGGTAATATGCAGGTTACTGTCCTAAAAAGTGTTTGGGGACCCGGGTCCTGCCCCAGGGGACATGGATCAATGCAAAAAAAAGTTTTAAAAACGGCCGTTTTTTCAGGAGCAGTGATTTTAATAATGATTAATAATGATTAAAGTGAAACAATAAAAGTGTAATATTCCTTTAAATTTCGTAGCTGGGGGTATCTATAGTATGCCTGTGAAGGGGCGCATGTTTCTGGTGCTTAGAACTGTCCCTGCACAAATGACACTGAAAAAAAGTCTTTTAAAATCACTTGCGGCTATTGTCGGGTCCCGTAATACAGAGAACACTCAATGAGTGTTCTCTGCATTAGCCGACAATTCATTCATTCATTGATAAAAAAAAAAAAAAAGCGTGGGGGTTCCCCTAAATGCAATTACCAGGCCCTTCAGGTCTGACATGGATATTAAGGGGAACCCCGTGTCAAATTAAAAAAAAAATTGACGTGGGGGTCCCCCTAAATATCCATAACCAGACCCTTCAGGTCTGATATGGATATTAAGGGGAACCCCGCATCAAATTAAAAAAAAATTGACGTGGGGGTCCCCCTAAAAATCCATATCAGACCCTTTATCCGAGCACGCAACCTGGCAGGCCGCAGGAAAAGAGGGGGGACGAGAGAGCGGCCCCCCTCCCTCCTGAACCGTACCAGGCCACATACCCTCAACATTGGGAGGATGCTTTGGGGGTCTGTGACCCCTCAAAGCACCTTGTCCCCATGTTGATGAGGACAAGGGCCTCATCCTCACAACCCTGGCCGTTGGTTGTGAGGGTCTGCGGGCGGGGGGCTTATCAGAATCTGGAAGCCCCCTTTAACAAGGGGACCCCCAGATCCCGCCCCCACCCCTGTTTGAAATGGTAAGGGGGTAAGTACCCCTACCATTTCACAAAGAAAGTGTCAAAATGGTTAAATAAGACAATAAGACACACTTTTGAAAAATTCTTTTATTAAAAATAAAAAAAATAAAAAAAAGATTCCAGCGGTGCTAATCCACTCTTGCTATCCAGCGACGGGTCTCCGGGGTCCAGCGATGGATGATCATATCCAGCGACGGGGGATCTCTCAGTCCAGCGCTGTCCATACATCCTTCTTCTGTCTCCACTCCGGAGACACTGCAGAGATCCCAGCGCTGACGTTTCTTATATTAGGAGGGCGGGGCCACCCGTCATCTGACCCCGCCCCTCTGACGCTGGAGAGGGAAGCCAGGGGTTCCCCAGTGATGTGTGGGTGACCCCGCCCCCTCTGATGTAACGCAGGTTTCCGTTACATCAGAGGGGGCGGGGTCACCAACACGTCACTGGGGAACCCCTGGCTTCCCTCTCCAGCGTCAGAGGGGCGGGGTCAGGTGACGGGTGGCCCCGCCCTCCTAATTTAAGAAACGTCAGCGCTGGGATCTCTGCAGTGTCTCCGGAGTGGAGACAGAAGAAGGATGTATGGACAGCGCTGGACTGAGAGATCCCCCGTCGCTGGATATGATCATCCATCGCTGGACCCCGGAGACCTGTCGCTGGATAGCAAGAGTGGATTAGCACCGCTGGAATCTTTTTATTATTTATTTATTTTTTTTAATAAAGGAATTTTTCAAAAGTGTGTTTGTCTTATTTAACCATTTTGACACTTTCTTTGTGAAATGGTAGGGGTACTTTTGTACCCCCTTACCATTTCAAACAGGGGGGGGGGCGGGATCTGGGGGTCCCCTTGCTAAAGGGGGCTTCCAGATTCTGATAAGCCCCCCGCCCGCAGACCCTCACAACCAACGGCCAGGGTTGTGAGAATGAGGCCCTTGTCCTCATCAACATGGGGACAAGGTGCTTTGAGGGGTCACAGACCCCCAAAGCATCCTCCCAATGTTGAGGGTATGTGGCCTGGTACGGTTCAGGAGGGAGGGGGGCCACTCTCTCGTCCCCCCCTCTTTTCCTGCGGCCTGCCAGGTTGCGTGCTCGGATAAAGGGTCTGATCTGGATTTTTAGGGGGACCCCCACGTCAATTTTTTTTAAAATTTGATGCGGGGTTCCCCTTAATATCCATATCAGACCTGAAGGGCCTGGTAATTGAATTTAGGGGAACCCCCACGCTTTTTTTTTTTTTTTCTTAAATGAATGAATGAATTGTCGGCTAATGCAGAGAACACTCATTGAGTGTTCTCTGTATTACGGGACCCGACAATAGCCGCAAGTGATTTTAAAAGACTTTTTTTCCTGCACAAATGACACTTTGTGCAGGGACAGTTCTAAGCACCAGAAACATGCGCCCCTTCACAGGCATACTATAGATACCCCCCAGCTACGAAATTTAAAGGAATATTACACTTTTATTGTTTCACTTTAATCATTATTAAAATCACTGCTCCTGAAAAAACGGCCGTTTTTAAAACTTTTTTTTTGCATTGATCCATGTCCCCTGGGGCAGGACCCGGGTCCCCAAACACTTTTTAGGACAGTAACCTGCATATTACCCTTTAAAATTAGCACTTTAGATTTCTCCCGTAGACTTGTATAGGGTGTTCCGGCTTTTCGAATTTGCTGCGAACAGCCCAAATTGTTCACTGTTCGCTGAACAGGCGAACAGGCAATGTTCGAGTAGAACATGAGTTCGACTCGAACTCGAAGCTCATCCCTACCTGGCATTAATGAGGCTCAGTCATATAAACTGTTCCTATAATACTTTTCAGCTTGATGTTGCTTTGATTAGAGATTCATTACAAATGTATCAATCTGAATTTAGAGTGTTTTTGCAGTGACTATATATATATATTTTTTTGGTCTGATGTATTTTAGCCCTTGCTGTTCCTTTGGTCCAAACTATAATCAATACATTATATAATAATATGGTATTTGATTGTTGACAATACTTTCTCTAGTCTAATGACAGTTGTTTGGGTTTTGCTTCTTGTAGATGCCAATCACTGCCATTAGTTATTTCATGATTTTGAATACCCATTCAAGCCCATACTTGTTATAGGTATTTTTGTTATTAATTGTTGTGTAATTTTGTTGCATTCTGTTCCCTGTGGCTGCCTGGTCATGTTTCTGGCCAGGCTTCTTGAGGTCATGACTTGGCACTATGTGGGCAGGTCAGCGTCATGCTTTGCACAATTATGCTGGTATGGAGCAGGTATTGGCCTGTAGGGGAAGCTATCCTACACCATCCCACTGGCCTTTGCCTGTCACTTCCTGTGCCCTTCTCTTCACTGTGGCACTTTGTTGTGTTCCATCTTCACACGCAGGCGTGGTCTCTGGTCGGGCACATGCGCAGTGACTACGTGGCCGGTCCGGATGGCGTCCCATCGGCGCTGATGATTTGCTGACTACGGATGGAATGTACATACAAATGGCTCACATATCACACGCTCCACCAGCTGCTATCAACACTGTTGTTTTTACCCTCAGAGGCTGCTGCTCTGTTAGGGGTCTTATATTAAGGTATGGTTTATACAATATTTGGTGTTTATTACTAGTGATGGACGAACTTCCGACGGTACGTTTCGCGAACGCGAACCGCGGATGCGGCCAAAAGTTTGTGAACTGCGGCGGACCCCATTGTAATGTATTGTGTTATTGTAATAATTGTTATTGTAATAATGGCAGGCAAACCTTAAAAACTTTCAGGTCATATTTTCAGCCACAAAATACTTACCAGCTGTACACACATAGTCCCACAACATGGACACTGACATAACAAAAGTATTAAGTGAATCTGGGATTGACAACACCAGCATTCTTTTTTTATCTGTGAAATTTTGACAATTCAGGAACACATGAAGGCCATGGAGGAGAGGCAAGGTCAGGCCAGGCTATGAAGGGGGTGCAGAAGATGAGATGATGCCACAGTCAGGGCAGCGCAGTCCTCTGCCAGTGTCCCAGTGTGCCAACCTGTGCTTGAGCCCCTCCCTCTGCCTGGCCCTTACCCCCACCTATGCATGGCTCCGCTGCGGTGGTCCAGAGGTGCCAGTCCAGTGCTGATCCTCAGCCATGGTGCTGGCACTGCCTGCTGATTGGCATCTCTGCTGCTATCTCCCTCACTGTCTGAAACCAGCACTGCGATAGAGACTGAGCACTGACACCAGCACTGTGATAGAGACTGAGAACTGACACCAGCACCGATATAGAGAGCACTGACACCAGCACTGAGATAGAGAGCACCGGCACCACACCAGCACCATGATAGAGAGCACTGACACCAGCACCAAGATAGAGAGCACTGACACCACACCAGCACCGTGATAGAGAGCACTGACACCAGCACCGAGATAGAGAGAGAGCACTGACACCAGCACCGTGATAGAGAGCACTGACACTAGCACCGTGATAGAGAGCACTGACACCAGCACCGTGATAGAGAGCACTGACACCAGCACTGAGATAGAGAGCACTGACACCAGCACCGTGATAGAGAGCACTGACACCAGCACCGAGATAGAGAGCACTGACACCAGCACCGTGATAGAGAGCACTGACACCAGCACCGAGATAGAGAGCACTGACACCAGCACTGAGATATAGAGCACTGACACCAGCACTGTGATAGAGAGCACTGACACCAGCATCGAGATAGAGAGCACTGACACCAGCACCATGATAGAGAGCACTGACACCATCACCGAAATAGAGAGCACTGACAAAAGCACCATGATAGAGAGCACTGACACCAGCACCGTGATAGAGAGCACTGACACCAGCACCGAGATAGAGAGCACTGACACCAGCACCGTGATAGAGAGCACTGACACCAGCACCGAGATAGAGAGCACTGACACCAGCACTGAGATATAGAGCTCTGACACCAGCACTGTGATAGAGAGCACTGACACCAGCATCGAGATAGAGAGCACTGACACCAGCACCATGATAGAGAGCACTGACACCATCACCGAAATAGAGAGCACTGACAAAAGCACCATGATAGAGAGCACTGACACCAGCACCGTGATAGAGAGCACTGACACCAGCAGCGAGATAGAGAGCACTGACAACAGCACGTGATAGAGAGCACTGACACCATCACCGTGTTAGAGAGCACTGACACCAGAACCGTGATAGAGAGCACTGACACCAGCACCGAGATAGAGAGCACTGACACCAGCATCATGATAGAGAGCACTGCCACCAGCACCGTGATAGAGAGCACTGACACCAGCACCGAGATAGAGAGAACTGACACCAGCACCGAGATAGAGAGCACTGACACCAGCACCGAGATAGAGAGAACTGACACCAGCACCAAGATAGAGAGCACTGACACCAGCACCGTGATAGAGAGATCACTGACACCAGCACAGAGATAGAGAGCACTGACACCAGCAATGATACCAGCAACTCGCTGCGGGACCCAAAAATATAACACCACTCAACCTCTTCAAACAGGAGGGTATTGGCATATAGTATGGTGTGATTTTTTTGTACAAGGAAGTGAGCCAAAGGTAGAAAAAAGGTATGTGTGCTCGATTAAATAAATCATTTATAGAGTTATGCATATACATGGTCTACTGGTCACATGTGTTGAATTCCTCCGAGATCCATGCCTCATTAATTTTTATAAATGTGAGGCAGTCAACACTGTCGTGAGCTAGGCGAGTGTGCTTATCGGTCATGATCCCCCCTGCTGCGTTGAACATTATTTCATACAGGACACTGGACGAGGGGCAAGCCAACAGTTCGATTGCAAATTGGGCAAGCTCTGGCCAGAGGTCAAGCCTGCCCACCCAGTAGTCCAGGGGTTCATCACTTCTCAGAGTGTCCACACCGGCCGTTAACCCGATGTAGTCGGACACCTGTCCGTCTAGGCATTCCCTGATGCTGGATCCGGATGAGACCTGTCGATGGGTCAGCTGAAAGAATGACCTCATATCAGAAGTCATCAACACATCTTCAAACCGCCCTCTTCTTGCAGGCGCTTTTGGATTGGTACCCGCAACTCTTTCTCTGGGAGTGGGAATTCCTCCTCTGCCAGCGCACCCAAAAGCAGAATGCAGCATTTCTCGAAGCAAGACCTGTAAGTGCTCAATTCTGACAGCCTTCTGTGACGGTGGTAACATTTCCGCCATTTTGTGTTTGTACCGGGGGTCTAAGTACGTTGCCACCCAGTACTGGTCCTTGACCCTTATGCTTTTTATACGGGGTCCCTGTTAAAACACTGGAGCATGAAGATCCCCATTTGCACTAAACTGGAAGCGGTGTGGTGGCCTGGCTCCTGCTCATCATCCAGGATAATGTCGTCCTCCTCGTTCTCCTCTCCCCATCCATGGACAACAACAGGGATCCCAGAAAGGTTTAAAGCATGCTCTTCTTGCTCCTCCTCATCCGCCCCGGGCACCATCCTCCTCTGACTCCTCTTCAGACTCCTGTTGTTGACTTGTCTCAGATAGAGTAGCCTCCCCTGGGAATTCATCCAGCATCCAGCATTGCGACTTGCTCATCTTCCTGCTCCTGCTCCTCCACGGCTTGATCAATCACACGACACAATGCATGCTCCATAAAGAAGGCATAAGGTACGATGTCACTGATGGCGCAATGGCTGCGACTGACCAGTTTGGTGATCTGATCAAATGGCCAAAGAAGTCTGCATGCATCGCGCATGAGCAGCCACTGGCACGGTGAAAAAAAAAACAAGCTCCCAGAACCTGTTCTGCCGCAGAGTTCATACAGGTAGTCGTTAACTGCACGTTTCTGCTGGAGCAGCCTATAAGCATATAGAAGGTTGAGTTTCATCGCGTCGGGCAATCGCAAATAAAGCCGCGTACACACAGGCGGACTGTATGGCCTACTTAGTCCGTCATACAATCCGACAGACAGTCCGTCATACTTTCGAATGAACGGACTTGACCACACACGGATGCACAAACAGTCCGTCGAAAGCTTGCGCGATGACGTGCACAGCACATACGACGGGACTAGAAATAGGAAGTCCAATACACAGCAATGCACCCTTCCGCCGTGTAAATCCTTTCTGAGCATGCGCCATTCTTAGTCCGTCGAACTAGCCTACTGACGAGCGGATTGTCCGCTGAAACCAAAGTATGACGGACAGAATTTCGAAAAATCCGAAATACTTAGTACGCCAGACTGCACGCTGAAAAAGTCAGCTGAAGCCCACACACGAGCGGACTGTCCGCTGAAATGTGTTTCGACGGACTAAGTAGGCCATACAGTCCGCCCGTGTGTACGCGGCATAAGACATCTGACCGGCAGATTTGGTCGCCGCTGAATGTCAGCAAGGCGAGCCGTGGCTGTGTAAGATCTTCTGAAATGGGCCGAGATTTTACTTCCCTGCCGCAAGATGTCCTGGACACCAGGGTATTTGACAATGAATCGCTGCACGACCATGTTTAAGACATGTGCCATGCATGGCATGTGTGTAATTTTGCCCTGTTTCAATGCACTAAGTAGATTGGCACCGTTGTCACACACTTTACCAACTGTCAAATTGAGTGGTGTTAGCCACTGATCTGCCTGTGAACGCAAAGCTGAAAGGAGTGCCGGGCCAGTGTGGCTCTTGGCTTCCGGGCACAACAGACGCAGCACAGCATGGCAATGTCTCACCTGGCATGTCGAATCTGTTCTGTGGATTTTGGGCGGAGCAGCGGAAGAGGCGCTAGCAGCGGAAAAGGAAGAGTCAGCTGAGGAGGAGAGGAGAATAGAGTAGGAGGAGGAGAAGAAGAGCCAGTCCAGCATGCAATTCATGACGGTAAAATCAAATCTACACGGGTGCCATGGGTTACATGCTTGATGGCCGTCAGAAGGTTCACCCAGTGGGCAGTAAAAGTTATATACCTTCCCTGCTCATGTTTGCTAGATCATGTGTCTGTGGTCAGATGTATCTTGGCACCGACACAGTGTGCCAGAGATACATTTACTTGCCGCTGAACATGGCCATATAGCTCTGGGATGCCCTTCTGTGAGAAATACCTCCTTCCTGGGACCTTCCATTGTGGTGTTCCAATAGCCACAAATTTTCGAAAGGCCTCCGAGTCCACCAGTTTATATGGCAGTAGTTGGCGGGCTATCAGTTCTGACAAGCCAGGGGTCAACCTTTGGGCAAGAGGGTTATCCGGCATCATTTTTTTATGCTCGAACATTTGGCCCACGGAAGCCTGCCTTTTTCCAGAAAACCGTGAGGATGGCATGATGGAAGGTGGAGTGGAGGACAATTCTGAGGAGAGAGGAGAAGGAGAAGTAGAAGAGGCTGGACAATGAGAGCCTGGAGTGTGGCTTTGTGGGTTCCATTGCTCCCACTGGGCTCGGTGATGGCAGCTCATGTGTCTTCTTAAGGCGATCGTCCCTAGGTGAGTGTTGGGCTTACCGCGACTTACGCGTTTACTGCAAAGGCTGCAGATGGCAACACTATTGTCAGCAGCGGATACATTAAAAAAAGGCCACACTGCGGAGCCATGTGCTGGCATCCTGGGAGCGCCAGATGTGATCGTACATGGTTGATGCCTTGCTCCTGATACATTGGCAATCTGGTTTGTCCCTCCTGTGCAATGTAAGTTCCACCTGCTTCTCCTCCCTATCTGCTGGTCTATATCTCCCTCTGAACTCCCTTCCTCTTCCTCTCTTGTGGGCACCCACATGACATCCCTAGACACGTCATCATCGACGTCACCTTCCCCACCACTATAATTAGAGATCTCGGAGTAGGCAACAACACCGTTGACCAATCTCCTTGGGCTGATCTGGGTACTGTCGTCAGACTGCTGAGTGGCAGTTGTTGCTACCTCCTCTTCCTGATCCAATGACAAGAATTGCTGCGCATCGGAAATGTCTTGTGAAGGATCAGAAAATAATTCCTGTGACTCAAGCGGAGGGTATATGGTGGTGGTGTTGGTGTCTTTGGGGGTGCACACAGCAGAGAGTGCAGAGGGTACAGATCAAGAGGATGAGGAGGGTGCAGAAGAGTAAGGCTGAGTGAGCCACTCAACCAAGTCTGGTGCGTCCTCTGACATAATCAAACGCACCTTCTGCAATTTTCCACTTTGGCTTAAGCCTGTTGCTCCTGCCCTACCCCTACCACCCCTGAGGAAGGGCATGCCTCTTCCTATGCCTCTAGTTTTTTAAATGACCCTGTGACAAAAGTCTCTAGAGAAGTTCAGTATATGTGGAAGAAGGTATATAGCACCCCGCTTCAATCTGTTGTTTTGGGGGGCCACTGGTCTATCACACCAGTTATAATACTTTTTTCTAATTGCGTTTGTCACTCTTTGTAGTATCGCTGCAGAACCGCACAGCAGTCACTATGCTGCACAGTGGAAATGCACTATACTATGCTTTCTATATTGCAAGTATTTTATACGAGTATTGCACCCCTATATAGTGAACACCAAATAGTACACCTATACCAGTCCTTAAAAGGACCTTTGTGGACCTAAGAGTAGCTAGCTAGTAGTGAATTTCAGACTGTCCCTGCTCCAAACACCAAACTGTCCCTCCCTACACTGAGTAACGACAGCTGCAGAATCGGTCAGCAGCACAGCAGTGCAGTGCACTATAATATGCTTTCTATATTTGAAAGAAAGTATATTAAACGTGTACAACCCTATATAATGTACACCTATACCAGTCCTTGAAAGGACCTTTGTGGATCTAGTAGCTAGTGATTTGCAGACTGTCCCTGCTCCAAACACCAAACTGTCCCTCAGTCCCTACACTGATAAAAGACAGCTGCAGAATCGGTCAGCACTCAGCAGCACTGCAGTCAGCAGTGCAACATAATATACTTTCTATATTTGAAAGAAAGTATATTATACATGTACAACCCTATATACTGTACACCTATACCAGTCCTTAAAAGGACCTTTGCGTACCTAATAGTAATAGCTAGTGATTAAACTGACTGTCCCTGCTCCACACAGCATCCTGTCCCTACATTGACAAAAGACAGCTGCAGAAATTGGTCAGCAGTGCACTCAGCAATCACCAGCACAGCAGTCAGCAGCAGTGCACCAGAACCCTATATACTGTACACCTATACCAGTCCTTAAAAGGACTTTTGTGGACCTAATAGCTAGTGATTTGTGTCACTACAGTCTGTCCCTGCTCCACACAGCAACCTCTCCCTACACTGACAAAAGACAGAATGTAAAATGGCTGCCAGATCAGGTCTATTTATAAGGTAGGGGGAATGTCCAATTGTCCATGTGCTGAAATGTCTCAATTGGCTGTCCTGTACCCCATGATGGATGTGTCATGGGTCAAAGTTCTTCACAATGTAAACAAATATGGCTGCCACGAACAGCGCCAGAAGTCCGCCGGTTTGGCAAATCGCGAACGAGCAAAATTCTCCATGAACCGACCGCCGGGCGAACTGGACTGATATAGGTGTACAGTATATAGGACTGTACACATATAATATACTCTCTTTCAAATATAGAAAGCATATTATACTTCACTGCTGTGCTGCTGAGCTGAGTGTTCACCAATTCTGCAGCTGTCGTTTCTCAGTGTAGGGAGGGACAGTTTGGTGTTTGGAGCAGGGACAGTCTGCAATTCACTAGCTACTAGCTAGCTACTGTAATGGAAATTTGTAGGTTCTGTATATAAGTGTATTCTATTTTATATGCATTGCACAATGCCCTCACTGTGCACACAGCACTAATGTTTTCAGTACATGTTTTGCATTCTTTCGAGTCCTGATTAGAATAAAGCCGACCTATGTAACACCCCTTGTTACCATAAACGTACAATTGTAATATTAATGTGATACCTACGTAATCATGTGTATAAAAACCTTCAAATGCGTCATAATAAAGGAGAACGGTTATTTGGAAAGATGCTGAGCGTATCTTTTGTGTCTGTTCCCTACTGCAGTAGTTATTATTAATTTGGAACCACTAATCAATATGAGGATAGGAGTTGCCTATCATCAAAATATTCATTTCAGGTGGCGAGCCAGCCAGGAGGGGTTATCAGGTGACCCTGAGTATCCGAAACGAGGAGCTTGAGACGATCGAATTTCGTATAATCAGCCGGCTGAGGTAAGCCTTTTGCTTACATTTGAGTTATCAGACTTCCTTGATCGGTAAGTATTTTCTGGACAAAAGGTACTTATTTTACTCCCCTTAATTGAACTGTATTGATTGGTGGTTATATGTTATGTTGTCACTGTCTACTGTCCTTTAGAGTGTTATAGAGAAAGGGAAGAATAGTGCTGTTCACAGGTATATGTAGTACATCTGCTAGATAAAGTAGTTTAGAGGCAAAAGGGTATAGGCACACATAGAGAAGACTGGCCAGTTATTATGGGCATTAAATTAAGTAATGGAAGGAAGGGAAATAGACCCTCAAAAATGCCCAGCGCAAGAGGAGCGCTATATATGAACCGAAGGTGCAGTTCCGCCTATACTGAGCCCCTAGATTAATGGTTAAAGTGGACAGGGATCCACAATGGGTAACTGGGTTACCACCAAAGTCCACAGGGACAAAGAATCATGCAGAATATACAGCTAGAGAAACAGCTATTTATGTGAGCAGGATGGATCAAGAGTGACAATAACACTAGACAGAAAGGGACATTTTCATGTTAAGTTGTGGGATGAATTTGGGGTCAGGCACTACAACTAGTAAAGTCAAGAAACAGTAATGAGAGTTAAAACAGAATGCTTTATATGTTGTCATAGAGGGAAGATGGGATGAGCACTATGACTGCCCTTCTGATCATAGAAGGTACAGTATGTGAAGTATGGTATTACAATACATTAGATGCAAAGGATATCAGAACAAAATAAAGAAATCAGAAATTTAAGCAAGGAAGTATTATAAAGCGTTAAAAGAAAGTGAGAGAATGATATGCATGTGTTGTGTACAAATGGGAATAATGTAAGCAATTTTAGAGATATATTTGTGTATGTTTGTGAATGCTGGAACATTTAGTTCTATCTCTTGTATGTGTCATGTACGCAGATGTGGCCCCCTCCTTTGTGCTCTCATGAAAGAATGTAGCTGGGATGAGAGGTTGGTGATAAACTGGAAGGACACCATGCCAATTTCAGTTTTTTAGACAAAACATTTATAACAAAATGTGCCGGGTTAACGAATATAATGATAAACAATGTGATCACAATTATTTTTGAATCTGTTTTCCAAACATGGTAAAATTAAGGTTAAATTTAACTGTGTCTTACACAAATTGAATATCCTGTGATAGTGGAAACAGTGCAAAAAAAAAAGAGAAATTGAGTAAAATTAAGTAATATGTCCCCCTTAGGACATTTATCTGTGCATATATATTAGTGTGTGATATTGAAATTATCATATGAGTATTAATTTCTAATATGAGCATAACATTTTTATTAATATAAATATATTGAAACTGGTTTAGACAACCTTTGGTTGGAAATGAAATCCAGGTTAATGGGGAAATTGGTAAAAATGGGATTAGTTTAGATTAAGATAACAATTTTGTAATTTTACATTTATTGAGTGGATAGAAAAAAGATTAAGATGAGGTTGTTAATTTGAATACAGCTGCAATAATATTTTACAAAGCCAAGATGGATGGGATACATAAGATGTTTGTCTACAAAAATGAAATCTTAAAGTCTGATAACAACTTGATGTGCGGTCCATGATGTGAGAGTAATAATAAATAAAATGTAAATATAACAGACCCATCACATCAAGTCCACACACCCTGTTAGGATAGATGCTGCCTGCAGCCAGTTGGTTTATAGTTTTTGATGGCCGAGTGCTTTCTGGTCCATCATACATATTATTGGTCCTTTTGTTTTTATGTATTTTTATTTTTGAAATCCAAAGCAGAATGTGTGGATTGTGAAATGATGTGGCCCTTTTCCTTGTAAGTGCAGTGGGTAAGTAGAAGAATACTTAGGGTTTATGGACATCTCTGCATGACTGCAGGGTATTCTTATCATTTATTATAATATTGCCAGGAAAAAGTTGTCTTTTTGAAACATGAAACTGGAGTTCTTACACAAACAGCATGATAGAAAACAAGCCATTGTTATATTTATGCAAGCTGGACCCAGTAATGAAGGGTTCAACCCAATATATCAGAGCTGTAGCTTTATACAAAGTTGCTATTAGACAAAGTTACAGGCATTATTTTGGTCAAATATTTAATTTTTAATGGTCTGACATTCTGCACAGCAAATATATAGCTAACTAAATGTTTGTCTAATGAAAGGTTTAAAATATGAATTAGTTTTGTTTGTTTATGTACAAATCTAACAATGAAAAATGTGTACATTTGAATCCAGCCACCTTATTGCCTCTATTGGAGGAGGCTGGAGACAAAGAAAAACCACATGTGTTAAATTGATGACGTAGGAATCAGCTGCTGTGAGCCCAGTGCAGGACACACTCCCTGAAGACCCAAGTATTTACTTTTTTGTAGTGTTATTCCTGGTTTTATACTGAGGAGGAAGTTTATCACCCAGAAGGATTCTCTGTATTCAGAGTCATTGGATCCTTTTTCCCTAGCTCAAGAAGCAGAGCTCTATGTTTTAGCAAAGCCTGTGGGCTATAAAAAGAGTGGATATTTATATATATAGTTAAGATAGAGAGAGCTTTTGGTTTCATTTGAAGGGCCAGAAGTTTGTTTTTACTTCGGCAGGTAAACCAATCCAGCACGCCAAGTTAATTTGATCGGCTGTTTTCAGCCTTCCAGGTTCTTTCTGAGGTAGCCATACTAACAGTAAAACTCACACATGGAAGCAGACCAGGGGACTCTAAGGATGCTGCATTTACAGCCCTGGACACTTGCTGGGTCTGTGCAACTCACAGATTTCACCCTAGTGGTCCACAGAGGGCAACTTCTTAGGAAACAAGAGTTTGGAAAAGGTGATCATTTATGTCTGCCAGTGACTCTTTTCCCTTCAGCTTGACACATGGACCGTGTCATCAGTCACAAGAAGTTATGGCTGCCTTGGTAAATTAGCATGGGATAGAGCCAGGGTTCTCCACAGTTGTTTTTATAACATACCACTTTTTGTTTTACCTGTTACCAAAGGTGTTACCAAAAGCTGAACATCCCTTCCAGAGATAACAAAAAGATATATCCAGATGCCCAAGTCAGGATCTTATGAGTATGTATTTTGTTTGTATGGACATGTTTTCTGGATGTCCAGTGGCAAATGCTACTGCAAAAGCCACAGTAAAAAAGTGTTATCAGAAGTAGTTTGTAAGTACAGATTGCAGAATCTACAGAGAGTAACAGAGGAAATCATTTTTATAGGAGAGTCCTTACTAGAAGTTTTGAGGTTTTATTTTCACAGCCCCTACTGTCTGCAATGTAGCGGACAAAGTAGAGTAAGAAACTAGAAAACTTTTGCCTGAATGTTTTATTATATTTTATAAAGCCCCTAAGTGGATGTTGGACTCTCTCCCTTTGGGATTTGGGTTGGGAGTGTGTTACTCACTTGCTTATATTTTGTCTCAGCAGCTGAAGTCCTCCATTCGGATGTCACAGGGAATGTTGCTGATCTTTTAAGGTTTTTGACAAACTCATTTATGTGTTTTCTCCCCTATTCCAGATTCTAAAAGTTTGGAAGGATCTAAAACTAAAGCCAGGTGACTTGTGGATTGTTAAGAGACATTTATATATAAGGAAATGTTTGGAGACTCAATTCAGCATCTATTTCATGTACAGTTTTGCAAAACTTGAAGGAAAAGTCACCTGGATCCACACCGGACACTGCAAAAATGACTAAATTAGCCCTCCAGGGTTTGGGGTTGGCTCTCAAGCAACTGCTAAACGCATTCTAGGGTCGATGGGGTAAGTGCGCACCACTTGCGGTTCTACGAATTCATTCTTGGGTACAGAAATCTATTACATGTATCGGTTAACTGATGACTGTTCTTTGTTCTATGTATTACTCAAAACCTAGTGTTGTAGTGCTAAATTCTTCTGTGGCTGTTGAGTTTTAGGTTGTGTAATATGACCTGTTATACGTACATGTCACATGTTTATTGTAACTCTGCCTTTTTTTCTCACCAATAAAATGTTTGAAACAAAAAAAATGACTAAATTAAAGAAATCTCTGTGTTTGATTTGTTTCCCTCTTGTGATCACAGCCTAGGGTACTTTTTGATTCAATTACTTTAATTGTAAGTGATATATATATTTGAAAAGTAGTTTAGCCATGTTGAAGTCATATTTGTCTTCCATTTTATGTAGAATTGTCTGTGTTTACATGTGCTGATAAGTCGGCATATCAACAATTGAGCTAGAAGGCCATTCTGGCAACAGGAGTGTACAGCCAGTACTCTGTAAATATGTCTTTGTTTTTCACAATGAAAAGTCATTTTGTAATGAAAAAAGCTGCTCAGCTATTATTTTCTCCACAATGGAGTTTTTGCCTCTTTGGCCAGGATTACCTCCACCTAAGCATGTGGAGGTTCCAGGTTAAAGGTGATAGCAGGTATGGTTAGTGATCAAAATATTGATCAAATGTAGGGATGAGCCAAACACCCCCCGGTTCGGTTCGCACCAGAACTTTTGAACGGACCCCAAATTCGTACGAACGTTAGAACCCCATGGAAGTCTATGGGACTCGAACGTTCGAAATTAAAAGTGTTAATTTTAACGGCTAATATGCAAGATACTGTCCTAAAAAAGGTTTGGGGACCTGGCTCCTGCCCCAGGGGACATGGGTCACTGCAAAAAAAACGTTTAAAAACGGTCGTTTTGGCGGGAGCACTGATTTTAATGACGATTAAAATGAAAAAAAAAAGTGAAATATTCCTTTAAATATGGTGCCTGGGGGGGTGTCTGTAGTATGCCTGTGCCACGTGTTTCTGGTGTTTAGAACAGTCCCTGCACAAAATGCCATTTAACGGAAATAACGTCATTTAAAACTGCTTGCGGTTTTAATGTTATATCTGGTTCCTGCAATATGGTTGAAAATCATTGAGAAAAATGGCATGGGTAGCCCTCCCTGCCCATTATCAGCCCCTTTGGGTCTTGTACGCATATTAAGGGGAACACCGTACCCATATTAAAAAAAGGAAATGCGTGTGGCCCCCAGGCCCTATATACTCAGAACAGCAGTATACAGGTGGTGCAAAGAAGACAGGGACTGTGTAGGTTTGTTGTGTTAAGTTGAATTGGTTTGTAATTTTCAACTGGTACATTTTTAAAGTGTAGCTCCAGTCAAAAAAACTATTTTTAAGCTTTTTGGAAAACATAGGGAAGGGTTATCACCCCTGTATAATTTGTTTTGCCGTCCGTCTTTTTCAGAGCACACAGACAGCACGCACAATCTCCTAACACTGACTGAGAGCTCTATTTAAAACGAGCAAGATATTTAGCTAGATAGGTGGATATAGCAGTGTATACTGCGTTCAGAGCACGCAGACAGCATGCACAATCTCCTAACACTGACTGAGAGCTCTATTTAAAACGAGCAAGATATTTAGCTAGATAGGTGGATATAGCGGTGTATACTGCGTTCAGAGCACGCAGACAGCATGCACAATCTCCTAACACTGACTGAGAGCTCTATTTAAAACGAGCAAGATATTTAGCTAGATAGGTGGATATAGCGGTGTATACTGCGTTCAGAGCACGCAGACAGCACGCACAATCTCCTAACACTGACTGACAGCTCTATTATAAAAGATAGATATATCGCTAGATATATAGGTGAATATAGCGGTGTATACTGCGGTCAGGGCATGCAGACAACAACCACTACAGAAGAGCAAGAATGAAAAATCAGCCGATAACGATCGGTGTATACTGTGTTGAAGGTACACAGAACACCCATTAACTGCTACAGATGCCAACACACTACACAAGGCCGTTGCGCTGGCGGCCTTATATAGTGTGGGGCGTGTACTACACAGCCTGAGCTATGATTGGCCACAGGCATCCTGCCTGTGGCCAATCATGGCTCTCCTTGCTGCCGGCGCTGTGATTGGCCAAGCATGCGGGGTCACAGTGCATGCTTGGCCAATCATGAGCCAGCAATGCACTGCGCCATCGCAGTGCATTGTGGGCCGTGAGCGCCACGCGAATTTGGTGTGAAAGGCCCATAACATTCGGAATTCGCCGAACGGGCGAACAGCCGATGTTCGAGTCGAACGTATGTTCGACTCAAACATGAAGCTCATCCCTAATCAAAAGAGAGGAGACTGTAATGGAAATTTGTAGGTTCTGTATATAATTGTATTCTATTTTATATGCATTGCACAATGCCCTCACTGTGCACACGGCACTAATGTTTTCAGTACATGTTTTGCATTCTTTCGAGTCCTGATTAGAATAAAGCCTGCCTATTAGGAATGGCCGAACGGATCGCCCGGCGGTCGGTTCGCGGCGAATTTCGGCTATTCGCGGTCCGCCCGATCGGCGGACCATTGCCGCTGATCGCCCGGCGGACTTACGTGTCTACCGTGTAAAAAAACTTTGACCTATGATCACACATCCACACACATCCATCATGTGGTACAGGACAGCCAATTGAGACATTACAGCACATGGACACTTGGACATTCCCCCTAACCTATAAATAGACCCAATCCGGCGGCCATTTTACATTCTTTCGTATGTCACTATATGGAGAGGTTGCTGTGTGGAGCAGGGAGAGACTGCAGTGACCCAAATCGCTAGCTATTAGGTCCACAAAAGTTCTTTTAAGGACTGGTATGGTATAGGTGTCGTTCAGGATATAGGTTTGAGGCACTGCTATTCAAGCCATTGTTGCAACAGATTGTCTTTTGTCAGTGCTGAGAGAGGGACAGATAGGACGCTGTGTGTTGCAGAGAGGGACAGTCAGTTTAATCATTAGCTGTTACTATTGGGTCCACAAAAATCCTTTTCAGGACTGATATGGTGTAGTAGTACAGGATATAGTTTTGAGTGCTATTCAAGTTATTGTTGCAGCAGCCTGTGTTTTGTCAGTTTAAATAGGGACAGACAGGAAGCTGTGTGTGGCAGTGAGGGACAGTCAGTTTAATCAGTAGCTGTTACTATTAGGTCCACAAAGGTCCTTTTCAGGACTGGTATGGTAATAGGGTTGTACACGTATAATATTCTTTCTTCCAAATGTAGAAAGAATATTATACTTGACTGCTGCCCTTCTGCTGCAGTAGTCCTTTATGAGTATAGGGACTGAGGTACAGTCTGCTAATCACAACCTACTAGTTCCACAAAGGTCCTTCTAAAGACTGGTAAGGTATAGTGTACTAGAGTATATAGGGTTGAGTGAGGTACAGTCTGCTAATCCTTAAGGACTGGTATAGGTCCACAATATATAGGGTTGAGGTGCACTACTGCTGACTGCTGCCCTATTCTGCAGCAGTCCTTTATCAGTATAGGGACTGAGGTACAGTCTGCTAATCACAACCTACTAGTTCCACAAAGGTCCTTCTAAGGACTGGTAAGGTATAGCGTACTAGAGTATATAGGGTTGAGTGAGGTACAGTCTGCTAATCCTTAAGGACTGGTATAGGTCCACAATATATAGGGTTGAGGTGCACTACTGCTGACTGCTGCCCTATTCTGCAGCAGTCCTTTATCAGTGTAGGGACTGAGGTACAGTCTGCTAATCACAATCTACTAGTTCCACAAAGGTCCTTCTAAGGACTGGTAAGGTATAGCGTACTAGAGTATATAGGGTTGAGTGAGGTACAGTCTGCTAATCCTTAAGGACTGGTATAGGTCCACAATATATAGGGTTGAGGTGAACTACTGCTGACTGCAGTAGTATTCTGCAGCAGTCCTTTATCAGTATAGGGACTGAGGTACAGTTTGCTAATCACTATCTACTAGTTCCACAAAGGTCCTTCTAAGGACTGGTAAGGTATAGTGTACTACAGTATATAGGGTTGAGTGAGGTACAGTCTGCTAATCACAACCTACTAGTTCCACAAAGGTCCTTATAAGGACTGGTAAGGGTGTACTATTTGGTGTGCAGTATATAGTTGTGTAATACACGTATAAAATACTTGCACATATAGAAAGCATAGTATAGTGCGTTTCCACTGTGCAGCATTGTGACTGCTGAGCGGTTCTGCAGCGATACTACAAAGAGTGACAAACGCAATCCAAAAAAAAAGTATTGTAACTGGTGTGATAGACCAGTGGCCCCCAAAAACAACAGATTGAAGTGGGGTGTTATATACCTTATTCCACATACATACTGCACGTCTCTAGAGAGTTTTGTCACAGGATCATTTAAAAAATGACAGGCAGAGGAAGAGGCAGGTCCTTCCGCAGGGGTGGTAGGGGTAGGGCAGGAGCAACAGGCTTGAGCCAAAGTGGGAAATTGCAGAAGATGCGTGAGATTACGTCAAAGGAAGCACCAGAATTGGTTGAGGGGCTCACTCAGCCTTACTCTTCTGCACCCTCCTCATCCTCTCGATCTGCACCCTCTTCTTCACTCTCTGCTATGTGCACCCCCAAAGACACTACCACCACCACCACATACCTTCCGCTTGAGTCACAGGAATTATTTTCCGATCCATATCAAGACATTTCTGATGCGCAGCCACTCTTGGCATTGGATCAGGAAGAGGAGGTAGCAACAACCGGCACTCAGCAGTCTGACAACAGTACCCAGATCAGCCCAAGGAGGAGGTTGGTCCCCGGTGTTGCTGCCTACTCCGAGATCTCTACTTATAGCGTTGGGGAAGGTGACGTTGATGATGACGTGTCTAGTGATGTCACGTGGGTGCCCAAAAGAGAGGAAGAGGAGGGGAGTTCAGAGGGAGATATGGACCAGCAGATAGGGAGGAGAAGCAGGAATAACTTACATTGCACAGGAGGGACAAAGCAGACTGCTAATGTATCAGGAGCGAGTCATCGACCATGTACGATCACATCTGGCGCTCCCAGGATGCCGGCACATGGCTCTGCAATCTTTGCAGTCAACGCATTAGTCGCGTTAAGCCCAACACTCACCTAGGGACGACTGCCTTAACCACTTTCAGACCGGACCATTTTGCTGGTAAATGACCAGAGGTCTTTTTACACTTTGGCACTGCGCTGCTTTAACTGGTAATTGCGCGGTCATGCAATGTTGTACCCAAACAAAATTTGCGTCCTTTTCTTCCCACAAATAGAGCTTTCTTTTGATGGTATTTGATTGCCTCTGCGATTTTTATTTTTTGCGATATAAACGTAAAAAGACCGCAAATTTTGAAAAAAAATGATATTTTCTACCTTTTGTTATTAGAAAAATCCAATAAACTCAATTTTAGTCATACATTTAGGCCAAAATGTATTCAGCCACATGTCTTTGGTAAAAAAAAAGTCAATAATTGTATATTTATTGGTTTGCGCAAAAGTTGTCACATCTACAAACTAAGGTACGTTTTCTGGAATTTACGCAGCTTTTAGTTTACGACTGCCTATCTCATTTCTTGAGGTGCTAAAATGGCAGGGCAGTACAAAACCCCCCCAAATGACCCCATTTTGGAAAGTAGACCCCCTAAGGAAATTGATAAGAGGCATGTTGAGCCCATTGAATATTTTATTTTTTTGCCTCAAGCGATTGAATAATGACAAAAAATTTTTTTTTTTTTTTTTTTTACACAAAGTTGTCACTAAATGATATATTGCTCACACATGCTATGGGCGTATGTGAAATGACACCCCAAAATAAATTCTGCTGCTTCTCCTGAGTACGGGGATACCACATATGTGGGACTTTTTGGGAGCCTAGCCGCGTACGGGGCCCCGAAAACCAAGCACCGCCTTCAGGCTTTCTAAGGGCGCAAATTTTTGAGTTCACTTCTCACTACCTATTACAGTTTTGAAGGCCATAAAATGCCAAGATGGCACAAAACCCCCACAAATGACCCCATTTTAGAAAGTAGACACCCCAAGCTATTTGCTGAGAGGCATGTTGAGTTCATGGAATATTTTATATTTTGCCACAAGTTGCGGGAAAATTACAAACTTTTTTTTTTTTTTTTCACAAAGTTGTCACTAAATGATATATTGCTCACACATGCCATGGGCATATGTGAAATGACACCCCAAAATAAATTCTGCTGCTTCTCCTGAGTACGGCGATACCACATATGTGGGACTTTTTGGGAGCCTAGCCGCGTACGGGGCCCCGAAAACCAAGCACCGCCTTCAGGCTTTCTAAGGGCGTAAATTTTTGAGTTCACTTCTCACTACCTATTACAGTTTTGAAGGCCATAAAATGCCAAGATGGCACAAAACCCCCACAAATGACCCCATTTTAGAAAGTAGACACCCCAAGCTATTTTCTGAGAGGCATGTTGAGTCCATGGAATATTTTATATTTTGCCACAAGTTGCGGGAAAATTACAAACTTTTTTTTTTTTTTTTTTTTTTTCACAAAGTTGTCACTAAATGATATATTGCTCACGCATGCCATGGGCATATGTGAAATGACACCCCAAAATAAATTCTGCTGCTTCTCCTGAGTACGGGGATACCACATATGTGGGACTTTTTGGGAGCCTAGCCGCGTACGGGGCCCCGAAAACCAAGCACCGCCTTCAGGCTTTCTAAGGGCGTTACAGTTTTGAAGGCCATAAAATGCCAAGATGGCACAAACCCCCCCCAAATGACCCCATTTTGGAAAGTAGACACCCCTAAATTTAGGGGTACACTAGTGAGACTAGGTAATAAATGGCGGGTGCCCTGAAACTATAAAAAAATAACTAACCAACCAGCGTCACCTGTAACAGTTATATGGTGATCACTGGTGAAAGGGTTAACTAGGGGGCAATCAGGGGGCTTTATGCGGTAGTATATGGGGGTCCCTGGCGCTATAAAAAGCTGCGGCGAACCTAAATACCTACCTGCCTAACTAGCGTCACCTGTGACACTAATACAGCGATCAGAAAAACGATCGCTTATTAGGCTGGGTTCACACTGGAGCGATGCGGGAACGCCACGAATGCGCGGCGGGTTCCCGCATCGCATGCCTCCCGGCGGCAGTTCACACTGCCCTATGCGAACTGCTGGGAGTGTCAGTGAAATGTTACTGACACCCCCAGATCAGTTCGCATATCGCAGTGCGATCTGCAAACTCGGATCGCATGGTGTGAACACCCATGCGATCCGATTCTGCTGCGGGCCAAAAAAAGGGTCCCGTGCGAATTTGCGGCGGGTGCGGCGGGTGTGGCGGGTGCGGCGGGTGCGGCGAATGGCTGAACTCGAATCGCACAGAGATCGGATGTGATTTGCACTGCAGTGCGGTGCGAATCACATCCGTTCTCAAACCGCTGCAATGTGAACCCAGCCTTAGTGACACTGGCGACGGGGGGTGATCACGGGGTTAAACCTTTATTGGGGGGGTTAGGGGGGTACCTTAGAACTAAAGGGGGCTAACCCTAACTGCCCTAACAGTTATTAGTCACAAATGACACCCGCCGGGTGATCAGGGGGTTAAACCTTTATTAGGTAATAAATGGCGGGTGCCCTGAAACTATAAAAAAAGAACTAACCAACCAGCGTCACCTGTAACAGTTATATGGTGATCACAGGTGAAAGGGTTAACTAGGGGGCAATCAGGGGGCTTTATGCGGTAGTATATGGGGGTCCCTGGCGCTATAAAAAGCTGCGGCGAACCTAAATACCTACCTGCCTAACTAGCGTCACCTGTGACACTAATACGGCGATCAGAAAAATGATCGCTTATTAGGCTGGGTTCACACTGGAGCGATGCGGAAACGCCGCGAATCCGCGGCGGGTTCCCGCATCGCATGCCTCCCGGCGGCAGTTCACACTGCCCTATGCGAACTGCTGGGAGTGTCAGTGAAATGTTACTGACACCCCCAGATCAGTTTGCATATCGCAGTGCGATCTGCAAACTCGGATCGCATGGTGTGAACACCCATGCGATCCGATTCTGCTGCGGGCCAAAAAAAGGGTCCCGTGCGAATTTGCGGCGGGTGCGGCGGGTGTGGCGGGTGCGGCGAATGGCTGAACTCGAATCGCACAGAGATCGGATGTGATTTGCACTGCAGTGCGGTGCGAATCACATTCGTTCTCATAAACCGCTGCAATGTGAACCCAGCCTTAGTGACACTAGCGACGGGGGGTGATCACGGGGTTAAACCTTTATTGGGGGGGTTAGGGGGGTACATTAGAACTAAAGGGGGCTAACTCTAACTGCCCTAACAGTTATTACAGTCACAAATGACACCAATGCAAAAAAAAAAAAAAAAAATGACATTGGTGTCACTGTGACTGGGGGGCAGGGGTAATTGGGGGGGTGATCGGGGGGTAAAGGGGGGGTGTGAGTGTGCCTGGCATGTTCTACTGTGTGTGTAGAGTGTTGGTGCAACTCACCGATCCGCTCTCCTCCGTGTCGGAACGAAAAATACAGACACGGAGGAGAGAATACATCACTTCCTCTCCTGTGTTTACATTACAGGAGAGGAAGTGATGTCACGGGGGATTTCCATTCGTCGAGAGCGATCGCGAGGGGGTGGCCATGAATGAATGGCCGCCCCCTCATCCCGGATCGCTCTCGAAGGAATGCCGACCGCCGCAGGCACCGGGGGGGGGCCCGATCGGGCCCCCCACCCGCGGGCAGGCAGGGACTTATATATACGCCCATATGCCTGCCCGTACCATTCTGCCGACGTATATCGTCGTGCGGCGGTCGGCAAGTGGTTAAGAAGGCACATGACCAGCCATCACCAAGCTCAGTGGGAGCAACGGAACACACAAAGCCACACTCCAGGCTCTCACCGTCCAGCCTCGTCTTCTACTTCTCCTTCTCCTCTCTCCTCACAATTGTCCTCCACTCCACCTTCCATCACGCCAAGCTCACGTTTTTCTGCAAAAAGGCAGTCTTCCGTGGGCCTAATGTTCGAGCGTAAAAAATTATGATGCCGGATAACCCTCTTGCCCAACGGTTGACGGCTGGCTTGTCAGAACTCATAGCCTGCCAACTACTGCCATATAAACTGGTGGACTCGGAGGCCTTTCGAAAATTTGTGGCCATTGGAACACCACAATGGAAGGTCCCAGGAAGGAAGTATTTCTCACAGAAGGGCATGCCAGAGCTATATGGCCATGTTCAGCGGCAAGTGAATGTATCTCTGGCACACAGTGTCGGTGCCAAGATACATCTGACCACAAACACGTGGTCTAGCAAACACGGGCAGGGAAGGTATATCACTTTTACTGCCCACTGGGTGAACCTTCTGACGGCCGTCAAGCATGTAACCCGTGGCACCCGTGTAGATTTGGTTTTACCGCCACGGATTGCATGCAGGCCTGGCTCTTCTTCTCCTCCTCCTCCTCCTACTCCATCCTCCTCCTACTCCATCCTCCTCCCTCTCCTCCTCGGCTGACTCCTCCTTTTCCGCTGCTAGCCTCTCTTTCGCTGCGCCGCCCAAGCCCCCTAGCACCTATTCGAAAATGCCAGGTGAGACGTTGCCATGCCGTGCTGCGTCTGTTGTGCCTGGAAGCCAAGAGCCACACTGGCCCTGCACTCCTTTCAGCTCTGTGTTCACAAGCAGATCAGTGGCTAACACCGCTCGATTTGACAGTTGGTACAGTGGTGTGTGAAAACGGTGCCAATCTGCTTAGCACATTGAAACAGGGCAAAATTACACATGTGTCATGCATGGCACACGTATTAAACTCGGTTGTGCAGAGATTCATTGTCAAATACCCTGGGGTCCAGGACATCTTGTGGCAGGCAAGAAAAATCTCGGCCCATTTCAGAAGATCTTACACGGCCAAGGCTCACCTCACTGACATTCAGCAGTGACACAATCTGCCGGTCAGACGTCTTATTTGCGATTGCCCGACGTGATGGAACTTAACCCTCTATATGCTTGATAACTGCACATTTCTGCTGGAGCAGCCTAACGACTACCTGTACGAACTCTGCGGCAGAACAGGTTCTCCACGCCAGTGGCTGCTCATGCGCGACGCGTGCAGACTTCTGCGGTCATTTCATGAGATCACTAAACTGGTCAGTCGCAGCCATGGCTCCATCAGTGACATCATACCTTATGCCTTCTTTATGGAACGTGCATTGTCTCATGTCATTGATCAAGCCGTGGAGGAGCAGGAGCAGGAAGATGAGGAAGTTGCAATGCTGGATGCTGGATGAATTCCCGGGGGGGCTACTCTATGAGACAAGTCAACAACAGGAGTCTGAAGAGGAGTCAGAGGAGGATGGTGCTGGGGCGGATGAGGAGGAGCAAAAAGAGCATGCTTTAAACATTTCTGGGATCCCTGTTGTTGTCCGTGGATGGGGAGAGGAGAACGAGGAGGACGACATTATCCTGGATGATGAGCAGGAGCCAGGCCACCACACCACTTCCAGTTTAGTGCAAATGGGGGCCTTCGACTCAATATCTCCTCCGCGCAAGAGAACAGCCCAGCATGGCTCAAGATGGCGCCGCGGACGGAGGTTACTCCCCGGGTCCCACTGCGCTGCCACCATCTCCGCCGACTCCTTCACTCTCACCACCTATTGACCGTGAGTACTCTGTCACCCTCTCCAAGGCAGCCAGCCTCGAAACCATGTATAACAGACTGGCATCTAAGTTCCAGTCTGAACTTCACAAGACCTCACATGCCCTGTCACAGGAGATCTCTGCTCTGGGCGCCAGAACGGAAAGACTGAAGACCAAGCATGACGAACTAGCCATAGCACACAATGACCTTAGCAGGGAACATGAGGCATTGGCATCGGCCTTCTCTTCTGTCCAGGCCCAAATTGAAGACCTCAACAATAGGAACAGGTGCAACAATTTGCGCCTCAGAGGAATCCCCGAATCTGAAACGGAGTTGATCCCTACAGTTATCAGACTGTTCAAATCCCTGCTCCCGGATCACGACTCCATGCTTAAATGCGATCGCATTCACAGGGCTCTGCGATCGAAACCTCCGGAGGGCAAGCCCCCTAGAGATGTCGTTCTCTGTATGAAGGACTTTCTGGTCAAGGAAGAGATTCTCAGGGCTGCTCGTAACAAGCCCCGGATTACCCTGGACGACCACTCTATCCAGGTTTTCCCAGACATCTCCCCTGCAACCCTGGACAGGAGACGGGGACTGAAGGAGATCACGTCGGCCCTGCAAACAGCACGCATTCGTTACAGGTGGGGATTTCCCTTTCGCCTGTTGGTCCTGCACAATGGCACCACCTACTCAGTTACCTCTCTGCTTGAAGGCCAGGAGATGCTGGTGAAACTAGGTCTCCTGGATGCAGCCGCGATACGCAGACCGCCTTCCACCCCCAGGCCTGCACCGATTTGGCAGACCCCACCACCCAGGAGAGATAGATGGAGGATTCGTTATGAAGTAGGAGGTCGAGCGGAGGAGCTCCCTCATCACTGACTGCTTTTTTTGGCGCTGTTCACTGCTTAGAAGACGGCCTATGTTACTAACCCGGAAGAAAGGGATGTGATTTTTTTTTTTTTTGTTTTGCTAATTTTCCTTTCTTCGCTTTGGGTACTTTTGTCCCTTGGAGCCGCAGCATGTCATCCCCTCCCAGCATTCAAATGCCATCTTTTAGTGAGAGGCTGATACGAACATTTTCACGCTGGGTAAAAGACCGAGTTGTCTCACTTTATGAAGGTTTTTTTCTCAGGGATATGGTTACTCACCGATTCCCGGTTCTTTTGTTATTGTTCATTTTCAGGGTTTTGTTGAGACTGTTTTTTTTCTTTACTTTTTCTTTTTTGGTTTTCTTTTTCTAATCTTTTTTTTGTTGTTCTTGTCTGATTTTGGTCAACCTCATGTCAAGCTGATTATTTTCTTGCACTGCTATGGAATCTTTGTATTTCGTCTCATTTTACTCCTCAGCTGCTCGGTTATGCCGACCCATTATGGTGGCTCGGGGTACCTGAGCAGGGATGTGGCGACCCCCCTGGCCTGGAGTTTTCACTTTTTCAGTTATCCCCTCTTCTCTATACCACCCATGACAATTAGGTGTATCTCCCATAATGTTAATGGGTTTAACGCCCCCAGGCTTTTGCCTTTTATACTCGAAAAAATGTCCCGAAGGAAAAACCGCGCTGTCCTAAATATAAACCTAGGTTATGTGTTTCCCCTGCAGGGGAATTTAAACAACTCCAAACGTATTATGTGGGAATGTCATAAATATATTATTGCCACAACCCTAAAAAATAAAAAGGTGTAGTTAAATGTGATGTGAAACTTAATATATGTCCCCAACAGAATACTATCATCTATACTTTCAGTTCAAAAAAATGCAAGACAATAACAATGACATATCTATATGCACAATGCACACACAATGCATATAAAAATACAACACCCTCTGCACCTCTATCTCAACAGGTGCAAAGAAATGACACATTCATATATATCATATCAAAACGTGAAATGGCGTGCAGGGGAAGAAAGAAAAATTCAATAATAAAGTGTCCAAATTATTGTTGAGAACAAAGTCCAATGTAAACTAAAAAACACCATGTGTCAGATGAATATTGAACTCTCAGTTTCCTGTTCAACCACTCAATGTGCATTATAGTGCACCACCACCGGAAGTGAGGATTGGCTCCTTACCAGAAGTTCTTAGATAATAGGCTCTGAGAAGTCAAACCAGGCCGTGTGTATCCCTTAAACGTCCATAGGCTCCGCCCAAAGGTTAAGACGTAATACAATCAGACTCCAATATTTGGCAGTGACCGATCCACCATAAAAGGAGGAGAAAAATGCTCCAAATAGTGTAAAAACGTTTTATTACAAATAATAAAAAAATTAAAAAAGCACTTACAAAGGTCCAACACAATTGGGCATATCACAGTAGGTAGCGCCGGCCGGACGCAATCATCTACATCAATAGCCTATTCACCAGCTGGTCTGTTCTGAGGCAATGGATAGCGTGTCACACCGCCCGACGCGTTTCGTGAAATATCACGTCGTCCCGAGCCCCGAGACGACGTGATATTTCACGAAACGCCATATTTCTACACTCCTCCTTCCCAATGGAGGTTAATCAGGTGTTTAGAGATAAGGATAGCCGCTATGTAATTATAAAGGGCATTGTACATAATAGAGAACTGACTATTGCCAGCATATATGCGCCTAATGACGGCCCTGCTGCTTTCTTTAAATCATTTCTATCTAAGTTGGCCGACTTCCAGTCCCCCCACATGCTTATAGGAGGGGACTTTAACTTGGTTGCCAATGCCACATTAGACCGCTCCTGAGCGACGGTCGCCTCTAGAGCTTTTCCAAAATCCCTCACCAGCGGCTTGCATGAACACCAGCTCCTTGACACCTGGAGGGCACATAACATCGGGAACAAGGAATTTACTTTTTTCTCCCATCCGCATAACAGTTATGCCAGGCTTGACTATATTTATGCTACCCCAGTTATTCTCGCAAACTCTATTGATGCTACTATTCACCCTTGTGTTTGGTCTGACCATCATGCCACCTCTTTTACTACAGGTTTTATTAAACTTGCCCATACAGCGCATTCATGGAGACTGAACAAATCCCTCTTATCAGATCTTGCTATAGAATCCCAGGTAGCACAGTCCTTAGAGGAGTATTTTTCGCTGAATGATCAACCAGATATTCAACCTTCAGTACTATGGACTGCCCATAAAGCGGTCCTTAGGGGTAAGTTAATCAGCTTGTCTGCCGCTCATAACCGGGACAATAAGCGCAAAATTGTCAGTTTATCGGCCGAACTTGATCCTTTTTTATAAAAATACTTCTTCCCTACACTACCATCTACCGGAAAGGTAATAGAACAGAAGCGTCTGGAACTTGACTCCCTCCTCTCTAGCAAGGTTGAGAAGGCGCTTCAGTGGGCCAAGGCACGCTATTTGTTACATAACAACACCGCCTCTATGCTTTTTGCAAGGCGGCTGAAAAATTTGATTCAACCTCCTCATGTTTATAAACTGTCCTCCAAGGAGGGCCTACTAACCTCACATCCCAAGGACGTACTAAACATTTTCGAGCAATTCTACTCCTCCTTATTGGCATCTAACCGAACATCCCCCTCCCAAGACAAAGTAGCATGGTTCCATGATATCCCTATCCCAGTCCTGTCTCCCTCACAACTTGAGGCTCTTAATGCACCCATTTCTATCCCTGAACTTCTACACGTAATTAAGCTATTAAAGACAGGTTCTGCCCCTGGCCCTGACGGGTTTTCCTCACTATACTATAAAAAAATTCTCCACAATTTTAGCCCCTAGCTTAGTTCACCTTTTTAACTGGATGTTGCAGGGTGGTAGTTTCCCCGAAGAAATGTTATTGCCCAATATGTCCTTAATCCCTAAACCCAATACGAACCTCACTCTGCCCCAAAACTATAGGCCCATTTCGGTAATTAACAACGATTTAAAACTTTTTAGTAGGATCCTAGCAGACAGACTTGCCAAAATCATCCCCACCCTGATATCTCCTTTCCAGTCCGGGTTTATCCCTCACCGTTTTATAACTGACAACATACGGCTAGCCACAGACATTATCCAAGACACCAATTTATCAGACCGTAAACTCCTCTTACTCAGCCTAGATATACAAAAGGCCTTTGATAGTGTCTCCTGGAGCTATATCAAGGATTTATGCTAGGGTTCCAAGCCCTCTACGCTAACCCCAAAACCTGTATCAAGATCCCGGGCTGCAATTCTGGCAGGGGTGCCCCCTCTCACCCTTGATTTTTGCCCTAGCTATGGAACCTTTGGCCATAGCGCTTTTGCAAAACCCGGATATCTCTGGATATACCAAGGGTAATTCAACGTACAAATTCTGCATGTATGCGGACGATGTCCTGATGTTCTTATCCAATCCCCTTATTTCCCCTACTAATCTGCTATTGACGCTGTCGAGTTTTGCGGAGGTCTCTGGACTCTCCATCAATATCTCCAAATCTGTAGCCCTCCCTGTGGGCTATACTCCCCATGAGCTTATTAAGCAGTCTTACCCCTTCAGGTGGTCCGAATCACATATTTCTTATCTGGGTATAGGTTTGCCTGGGGACTTTTGCTCACTCTTCAGCGTCAATTACCCTCCCCTGATCGCCAAAGTGAAAAAATCCCTTAAGCAATGGCTCCCCTTACACATTCCCTTTGTCGGGAGGATCACAGCCCTCAAAATGGTTATTCTCCCATGGCTCCTTTATCTTTTTAGGTCCCTCCCTGTCAGACTTTCTAAATCTTATTTGCTAAATTTACAATCACATCTTAATCGCTTCATCTAGCGTGATAGACCCCCTAGATTTGCCAGGGACTTTTTGTACCGCTCTATGCGGTCCGGAGGCCTAGGGGTCCCTCAACTATGGTCTTATTACTTAGCCTGCAGATTCACGCAGCAGGCCCAATGGTCCATTCGTAATTTGAAGGTGCCATGGGTGCATTTCGAAAGCGAATCAGTCGCCCCTTTATATCTCCCTGGACTTATGTGGTCTTCACACCAACTTATTGCTGAGCTGCGCGCTAAGAACCATATTGTGGCCCACAGCCTGCAACTTTGGACTCAATACCGACATAAGTACAAACTGATTTCTTCAACCCCTTTGGGAGCCTCTTACCTCGGAGATCCGAGGTTCTACCCTGCTTATGCACACCCGGAATTGTTCCATCTCTGAATGGCACTTAATCTCACCAAGTTAGGCGACTTCCTCAGAGGTTCTAAATTTATCTCCTACGCAGACTTACAAGAACAGTTCCCTCTCCCAAATGATGAATACTTTCACTACCTACAAATTAGGCATTTCTTTTTAACCCACTATCGCGGCCCCGGTCTGGGCCAGACTACCTTTTTTGAGGACATTTGTTTTAATTCCCCGCGACAGAGAGGCCTCATCTCCCTTGTCTATAAATCTCTGGTATCAGATGCAGAAGACTGGCCACTGAAGTATAGATCCCAGTGGGAGCAGGAACTAGAGCTCGACAGGGAGGTCATAGACTGGGGAGAGGGATGGACTAACTTGTGTAAATGCACTAGATCCTTAACGAATAGAGAAACAGCGATTAAATTGGTGACCCGGTGGTATTACTCGCCGGCGCATTTACACGGGATATACCCCCACACCTCCCCGCTTTGTTTTAGGGGCTGCAATCAGAGGGGTACTCTTAGCCATGTCTTCTGGGATTGTGCGATGATTCGGCCAACCTGGCGGGAGGTATTAAGTCTTCTTGATGCCTTAGCCGGGAGGTCGTTATCTTTGACATTCCCTCACTGCCTACTTTTCCAGACCCCTCCAGATGTTCCCAAGCCGCTGGGGAGGCTGATTCATTCCATATGTGTTGCTATGCATTGGACTATAGCTCTACACTGGAAGACTTCTGTTGTCCCTTTTGCCCAAGTCTTATCACGTACAGATCACACTATGTTGTCGGAAATTTTTTTCCATACTCTACAGGATTCCACTTCTATATTTGATTCAAAATGGAACCCATGGGTCCTATATAGACTTAGTAACTGACCAATTTTCTTTTACAATTTTTTTTTTTCTCTTCTCTTCTTTTCTTTTTTTTTCCCTGCCTATTATTCCAGTTTTGGCTTGGTAGACATCTTTTTTTTTTTGTTGTTGTTTAGCTAGCAATGCTTACTGCTGCAATGTGTGCTCTGATGCGTAGCTTACGGATGTCATTTTTGTTTACAGTTTGAGATATACATCACGTTATAGTTTTTTTTTTGCAATGCAGTTTATGTACCTGCAGATGTCACCTCTGTCTTTAATATGCAAATGTTTTTCTGGATTTATACTATAATAAAGCTCTTTTGAAAACAAATGGGGGCCTTCAGCTTCTAGTGTTTTAACAGGGACCCCCATATAAAAAGCATAAAGGTCAAGGACCAGTACTGGGTGGCAACGTACTTAGACGTCCGGTACAAACACAAAATGGCAGAAATGTTACCACCATCACAGAGGGTTGTCAGAATGGAGAACTTCCAGGCCTTGTTTCGAGAAATGCTGCATTCTGCTTTTGCGTGCGCTGGCAGAGGAGGAATTCCCACTCCCAGAGAAAGAGTTGCGGGTACCAATCCAACAGTGCCTGCAAGAAGAGAGCGGTTTGAAGATGTGTTGGTGACCTCTGATATGAGATCATTCTTTCAGCCGACCCATCGACAGGTCTCATCCGGATCCAGCATCAGGGAACACCTAGACCGTCAGGTGTCCGACTACATTGGGTTAACAGCCGATGCGGACACTCTGAGAAGTGATGAACCACTGGACTACTGGGTGGGCATGCTTGACCTCTAGCCAGAGCTTGCCCAATTTGCAATGGAACTGTTGGCTTGCCCCTCGTCCAGTGTCCTGTCCAAAAGGATGTTCAGCACAGCAGGGGGGATCGTGACCAGTAAGCGCACTTGCCTAGCTCACGACAGTGTTGACTATCTCACATTTATAAAAATGAATGAGGCATGGATCTCGGAGGAATTCAACACATGTGACCAGTAGACCATGTATATGCATAACTCTATAAACAATTTATTTAATCTAGCACACAGACCTCTTTTCTACGGTTGGCTCACTTCCTTGTACAAAAAAAGCACACCGTACTATATGCCCGTACCCTCCTGTTTGAAGAGGTTGAGCGGTGTCATATTTTTGGGTCCCGCAGCAAGTTGCTGGTATCAGTGCTGGTGTCAGTGCTCTCTATCTCAGTGCTGGTGTGGTTTTAGTGCTCTCTCTCTATCTTGGTGCTGGTGTCAGTGCTCTCTATCACAGTGCTGGTGTCAGGGCTCTCTATCTCGGCGCTGGTGTCAGTGCTCTCTATCACGGTGCTGGTGTCAGTGCTCTCTATCACGGTGCTGGTGTCAGTGCTATCTATATCAGTGCTGGTGTCAGTGCTCTCTCTGTCTCGGTGCTGGTGTCAGTGCTCTCTATCTCAGTGCTGGTGTGGTTTCAGTGCTCTCTCTCTATCTTGGTGCTGGTGTCAGTGCTCTCTATCACAGTGCTGGTGTCAGGGCTCTCTATCTCGGCGCTGGTGTCAGTGCTCTCTATCACGGTGCTGGTGTCAGTGCTCTCTATCACGGTGCTGGTGTCAGTGCTATCTATATCAGTGCTGGTGTCAGTGCTCTCTCTGTCTCGGTGCTGGTGTCAGTGCTCTCTATCTCAGTGCTGGTGCCAGTGCTCTCTATCACTGTGCTGGTGTCAGTGCTCTCTATCACTGTGCTGGTGTCAGTGCTCTCTATCACAGTGCTGGTGTCAGTGCTCTGTATCTCAGTGCTGGTGTCAGTGCTCTCTCTCTCTCTCTCTTTATCTCGGTGCTGGTGTCAGTACTCTCTATCATGGTGCTGGTGTCAGTGCTCTCTATCACGGTGCTGGTGTGGTGGCAGTGCTCTATATCTCGATGCTGGTGTCAGTGCTCTCTCTCTCTATCTCGGTGCTGGTGTCCGTGGTCTCTATCACGGTGCTGGTGTCAGTGCTCACTATCTCGATGCTGGTGTCAGTGCTCTCTATCTCGGTGCTGGTGCCAGTGCTCTCTATCTCAATGCTGGTGTCAGTGCTCTCTATCACGGTGCTGGTGTGGTGTCAGTGCTCTGTATCTTGGTGCTGGTGTCAGTGCTCTCTCTCTATCACGGTGCTGGTGTCAGTGCTATCTATATCAGTGCTGGTGTCAGTGCTCTCTCTGTCCCGGTGCTGGTGTCAGTGCTCTCTATCTCAGTGCTGGTGCCAGTGCTCTCTATCTCGGTGCTGGTGTCAGTGCTCTCTATCACTGTGCTGGTGTCAGTGCTCTCTATCACAGTGCTGGTGTCAGTGCTCTGTATCTCAGTGCTGGTGTCAGTGCTCTCTCTCTCTCTCTTTATCTCGGTGCTGGTGTCAGTACTCTCTATCATGGTGCTGGTGTCAGTGCTCTCTATCACGGTGCTGGTGTGGTGGCAGTGCTCTATATCTCGATGCTGGTGTCAGTGCTCTCTCTCTCTCTATCTCGGTGCTGGTGTCCGTGGTCTCTATCACGGTGCTGGTGTCAGTGCTCACTATCTCGATGCTGGTGTCAGTGCTCTCTATCTCGGTGCTGGTGCCAGTGCTCTCTATCTCAGTGCTGGTGTCAGTGCTCTCTATCACGGTGCTGGTGTGGTGTCAGTGCTCTGTATCTTGGTGCTGGTGTCAGTGCTCTCTCTCTCTCTCTCTATCTCGTTGCTGGTGTCAGTGCTCTCTATCACGGTGCTGGTGCCAGTGCTCTCTATCACAGGTGCTGGTGTCAGTGCTCTCTATCAAGGTGCTGGTGTCAGTGCTCTCTATCATGGTGCTGGTGTGGACTCAGTGCTCTCTATCTCAGTGCTGGTGTGGTCTCAGTGCTCTCTATCATGGTGCTGGTGTCAGTGCTCTCTATCACGGTGCTGGTGTCAGTGCTCTCATGGTGCTGGTGTCAGTGCTCTCTATCACGGTGCTGGTGTCAGTGCTCTCTATCTCAGTGCTGGTGTGGTCTCAGTGCTCTCTATCACAGTGTTGGTGTCAGTGCTCTCACGGCGCTGGTGTCAGTGCTCTCTCTCTCTCTATCTAGGTGCTGGTGTCAGTGCTCTCTGTCACGTTGCTGGTGTCAGTGCTCTCTATCACGGTGTTGGTGCCAGTGCTCTCTATCACGGTGCTGGTGTCAGTGCTCTCTATCAAGGTGCTGGTGTCAGTGCTCTCTATCATGGTGCTGGTGTGATCTCAGTGCTCTCTATCTCAGTGCTGGTGTGGTCTCAGTGCTCTCTATCATGGTGCTGGTGTCAGTGCTCTCTATCACGGTGCTGGTGTCAGTGCTCTCATGGTGCTGGTGTCCGTGCTCTCTATCACGGTGCTGGTGTCAGTGCTCTCTATCTCAGTGCTTGTGTGGTCTCAGTGCTCTCTATCACAGTGTTGGTGTCAGTGCTCTCTATCTTGGTGCTGGTGTCAGTGCTCTCTATCTCGGTGCTGGTGTCAGTGCTCAGTCTCCATTGCAGTGCTGGTGTCAGTGTTCTATCTCAGTGCTTTTGTCAGTGAGGGAGATAGCAGCAGAGAAGCCAATCAGCAGGCAGTGCCAGCGCCATGGCTGAGGATCAGCACTGGACTGGCACCTCCGGACCACCGCAGTGGAGCCCTGCATAGGTGGGGGTAAGGGCCGGGCTGAGGGAGGGGCTCAAGCACAGGTTGGCACACTGGGACACTGGCAGAGGACTGCACTGCCCTGACTGTGGCACTGATCATCTCCTGCACCCCCCTCATAGCCTTCCCTGACCTTGCCTCTCCTCCATGGCCTTCATGCACTCCTGAATTGTCAAAATTTCACAGATAAAAAAAGAATGCTTGTCGTTGTCGATCCCACTTCTGGTATATCAGTATCCATGTTGTGGGACTGTGTGCACAGCTAGTAAGTATTTTGTGGCTGAAAATATGACCTGGAAGTTTTTAAGGTTCGCCTGTCATTAAAGTCAATGGGGTCCGCCGCAAACCTTGAGGTTCGCAAACTCTTGGTCACGTTCGCAAAACGTCCCATCGGAAGTTCGTCCATCACTATTCGGTAGTGCGCTATGTGCAAGTGGAGCTTACCCATCAGTTGTGCTTTCCCTGGCAGATAGGAGGTGACTTTGGTTCCTTTGTAGATTCGCCTGGAAAATAGAGACGTGGGAGATCCAGCCGGTCCCTGCCTCTGTGAAATTAGGTCGGAGGGGGGAGGGGAGGAAAGGAAGCAAGAAAAGGGGGGAAGAAGAATCAAATTAAAGAAAGAGAAAGGAGAATAAAATAGAGAGGCATGAAAAAATGCATCATACAATACAATCCCATACCCAGGCTGCACACTACAGCCCTTGGGGGATCTGTGTCTCTTCCTCTGGGTCTGGGTGCTCTGTGTAAGCATTCCATCTCTATTGGGGTGTCTGGGGGCCTCTCCAATAGGTCATTGAATAGGGCAATAGTGGTGTGGGTGAGCTGATTGGGTTCAATGGTTTCAGGCAACTCTACCCATAAGTTGTGGTGCCTGTCATGGTTTTCAAGATCTTCCAGATGTCAATGGAGCTCTTGCAGGTGTATGGAGTGTGACTCAGTGACTTGCTGTACTTGACAGAGTGGGGTGTCATGGTGGGCTGTTGTTCTCTCCACCTCCCCCTCTGTGGCACTGATATTGTGTATGTCATCTCGCAGGTCATAGATGGCTGCCAAGGGAGTATTTTTTATATCTGCTGCGATCTCGTGCATATTGTGAAGGCTGGGTGCAGATGTTTATCTGCCCGCTGCAGTGTTGCTCCTTTCCTGTGATCAAAGAGGGCTGGTGCTGGGAGCATGGGATCTCCATGCAGAGGCCTGTGTCTCAGACATGGTGCCCCTCTGACTGTGTGTGCAGAATAACTCCGGATGTTACTGCTTAGCTGGGTCCCCAGGTCTCAGGGTGAGCGGGATCTGGTAGCAGAGGCGCTCTGGTGTGTTCTCTCTGTCATTCCATGTGTGATACCACTGTTATTGAGAGTACAGGACCTCATGGTGTCAGAGCTCAGGAGTTAAGCGGCGATCTTGGACCAGGACCAGACCAGGCCCCCTGGCGTGTAATTCTTAGCAAGAGAAAAGAGGGAAGACATAGGGACTTTAAATGAAGCATTTGACAAATTTGGGTTAAGATAAAAAAAATTACATTTAAATAGTACTGGTATATATCACATGTAAAAGGTTGCATGTGCACGTGACATAACCTACATAGATGCATGTGTATACAAAACATTCAACATGATATCTAGGTAGTAACTTATAACAGTTACAAATTTCATGAGGTGATTACATATATGAACTGGGAAGCACACGGCAACAAGATATAAAGGTAAGTATAAATTAGTGTGACCTATAAAAAAGTTCATCAGAGTAAAATCTTATTGAAGCAAAATAGCTGCATCCTTGGGGCCCGACACAGTTCTGTGAATACACTTTATATACGCTATAGGGTGTCTGAAATAACAAAGTATGGTGACATCAGAAGATTGACTAGGTAGAACCAGAAAGGATACACAGATCATCCCCAAATAAAGCTGGTAGGGGATAACTGCCTAGCTACTGTCAACTGTCTCCATCCTTGGTAGATGTGGAAATGGAAGTTATTGGACGTTTTACATGTAATATATACCAGTACTACTTATATGTAATAAATTAGATTTTTTTAATCTTAACCCCAATCTGTCAACTGCTTCATTTAAAGTCCCTATGTCTTCCCTTTTTTCTCTTGTGCTTCACTCAAAGTCCCAAAAACTTCCATTTCCATATATACCAGGGATGGAAGCAGTTGACAGTAGCTAGGCAGTTATCCCCTGCCAGCTTTATTTGGGGTTAATCTGTGAGTTTGTGCACCAGATTGGTCCACACACAGTTTTTTGCAACACTATGTTGTTCAATCCTGGCTACACCGGACACATTCCAGCATTGGTGGTTATGGTGGTCAGCTCCTGGGCCATGCTCTGTTCGTGACCCGGAGCTGCAATGCACTCTGCGTGTCCTCCCTTTCCCCTCCACTTCTGCCCCATGTGGGGCGAGAGGGTGGGGGGATAGGGCATGTGCCTACACCGCATTGGCGTCATGCACTGCCCCCTCACATGACGTCACTGGTTGGCATCATTGTGAGGGCGTGTACTCTCCTTCTTTGCCAACATAGTGGGACGTGGTGGTGCCAGTCATAGGCGGGTTCTATCGCCCTGGCTGGGGCCCCGCCCCATGCACCGTCGGTTAAGCGTGAAGATGATGGTGATCGCAGGCACGGGCGGGATGTACATAAGGCATCCCCTCAGGCGCAGTCC
Organism: Lithobates pipiens; assembly: GCF_037356315.1. Classification (NCBI taxonomy): domain Eukaryota; kingdom Metazoa; phylum Chordata; class Amphibia; order Anura; family Ranidae; genus Lithobates; species Lithobates pipiens. The sequence goes on along the minus strand of NW_027507784.1, from coordinate 203,247,049 downwards.
TTACTTCCACACATGTGCAGACACCACACCTCGGCAGCACTCTTGTTTCAAGCACATCCAAGGTAATACTTTGTGATACTTTGTGACACTGCAACATCTCCCATATACTCTAGATGGAGTGCAGGAATGAGCCCTGCTGCAAAGCATTGCATCAAAAATTGTATTACATAACCCTGTTAAACAGGGGCTGAAAAATTGAGCCTTAGGCACTGGTGCTGGTGCCATGACACTGCAACGTCTTCCATATACTCTATTTGGAGTGCAGGAATGAGCCCTGCTGCAAAGCATTGCATCAAAAATTGTAATTGCACGCCCCTGTTAAACAGGGGCTGAAAAATTGGGCTGGTAGCATCACCCAGAACCAAAAATGTTCTTCCAAGATATCAGCAGAATCATTGAGGAGGAAGAGGATAGTCAGTCAACATAACAGGACAGTCACTCAGCATCAGCATAGACAGTCTTGAAGGGATGTGACATTTCCAAAAAAATTATTCGGTTACATCAGCTTCAGGTGCTTGGTAGTTGGTGGTGATCCAAGACTGATTCATCTCAACCGAGTCGGTGGACAATCGTACCCTGTGATCGGTTACAAAGCCACCAGCAGCACTGAAGGTGCGTTCCGAAAGAACGCTGGATGCAGGACAGGCCAGTAGCTCAATTGCATACTGTGTAAGCTCTGGACAGTGATCTATCCTCAAGACCCAGTAAGCCAGAGATTTTTTGGTGGGAAAGGTGTCCAAGTCTGACCTTGCCCCTAGGTATTCCTGCACCATGTTAAGCAGACACTGGCAATGGTTGCTGGAACCGATCATACCTTGGGGCTGCAGACTAAAAAATTGTCTGAACGCATCGGTCAGATGGCCACCTTCTCCACCGCTCCTTCTGTGACTGACCGAAGCCTCATAAAAACGTTGTCCAGGACCAGGAGTTTGTAACCTACAAGTCTCTGGGAACGCGTTGCACAGACCTTTCTGCAAGGCCTCCCAGAGATGTCTCATCCTCTGCTCCCTCTGCGATGGCAAGATAAGGTCCGCAACCTTACCTTTGTACCATGGATCAAGGAGAGTGGCCAGCCAGTAATGGTCTCTCTCCTCGATCCAAAGAATATGGGGATACTTCCAGAGGTTTTTCAGGATCAGAGAGGCCTTGCAGCGTAGGTTAGCTGAGGCATTCAGTCTGGAATCCTCTGGGTCACTAAGGAAAACATGATCCGTAGCCACCTCCTCCCAGCCACGTACAAGTCCACGGGTTTCTTGGGACTGTATCCCTAAAATACTGCTGCTGCTGCTGCTGCTGTTGATGCTGAGTGCCAGGCTCCACCTCCATGCTGACACAAGCCTCCTCCTCCTCCTCGTCCTCTTCCTGTGTGATGGGTGGGACAGCAGGAACACTGTCTTGATAAAGGGGGCCTTGAGAGGCAAGGAAGTCCCCCTCTTCCTGCCTCTGTTCTGCCTCCAGTGCCCTGTCCATTATTCCACGAAGAGTGTGCTCCAACAGGTGGACAAGAGGTACAGTGTCACTGATGCATGCACTCTCACTGCTCACCATCCTCATGGCCTCCTCAAATGGTGACAGGACAGTGCATGTATCCCTGATCATGCTCCACTGCCATGGTGAAAAAAAAACGAGCTCCCCTGACCCTGTCCTGGTGCTGTAGTCGCACAGGTACTCATTGATGGCCCTCTGCTGCCTGTGCAGCTGCTGCAGCGTGGCCAACGTTGAGTTCCACCTGGTGGGCATGTCACATATAAGGCGGTTCTTGGGCAGGTTCAACTCCTTTTGGAGCTCAGCCAGCTGAGCACTGGCATTAAATGATTGGTGGAAATGCTCATAGACTTTCCTGGCCTGCCTCAGGACATTCTGTTAACCAGGGTACCTGCCCAAGAACCGCTGCACCACCAGGTTAAGGACGTGAGCCACACAGGGCACATGGGTCAGTTGTCCCTGTCAGAGGGCGGAGAGGAGGTTGGTGCCATTGTCGCAAACTACCATTTCTGGCATAAGCTGGCATGGTGTCAACCACCTCTCGGCCTGCCCCTGCAGAGCTGACAAAATATCTGCCCCAGTGTGGCTCCTGTCCCCCAAACAAACTAGCGCAAGCATGGCATGGCATCTTTTTGCCTGTGTACTTGTGTAGCCCATTGAACGCCTACGGAGCGCCACTGGTTCCAAGGACAGAGCACTGGAAGAGGCCATGGAGGAAGAAGAAGAGGAGGGGGTGGAGGAGAGAGGTGTGTCACAACCAGTAGTAGCATTTTGGAGGCATGGTGGCGGAACAACCTCCAACACTACTGCACCTTGTCCTGCATCCTTCCCAGCTGCCAGAAGAGTGACCCAATGGGCCATGAAAGATAGGTAACGTCCCAGTCCATGCATGCTGGACCATGAGTCAGCGGTAATATGCACCTTTCCGCTGACTGCCCTGTCCAGTGAGGCATGGACATTTCCTTCCACATGCCGGTAGAGAGCCAGAATTGCCTTCCGTGAGAAAAAGTGGCGTTTGGGGACCTGCCACTGAAGAACCACACATTGCACAAACTCACGGAAGGGGGCCGAGTCTACCAACTGAAATGGCAGCAGTTGAAGTGCTAGCAATTTAGCCAAGCTAGCATTGAACCACTTGGCATGTGGATGGCTGGGAGTGAACTTCTTTCGACGGTCCAGCAGCTGGGGAAGGGAAATTTGCCTGCTACAAACGGACGTGGGTGTACTGCTAGCAGAGTTCCCGGAAGCATTTGGCTGTGACACACCTAATTCTACACCTTCATTCCTCGCAGTGCAGGTTTCAGAGAGGACTGAAGGTCTAGTGGGGTTGGAGATCCCAGCTGATGAGGAGCAAGGAGTGGTCTGCTTTGTTCTTTGGTGTGGGTCTTTAAGGTATGCTTACCAACGAGCTGCATGGCAGGTCAACATATGTCTGGTCAAGCATGTGGTGCCCAAGCGGCTCATATTTTGGCCACGTGAGATACGCTTGAAACATATGTTGCAAATAGCAGTGGTGCGATCTGATGCACTCATCTCAAAAAAGGCCCACACCAAAGAACTTTTGGAATAACGTGCAGAGGCATCGTCCTGCACAGGCGGAGCTCTGTGGTGTGATTCAGTCGGTGTGCTGCCTCGTTGGAGATGTGCCTTCTCCTCCTCTTCCTCCTCCACCCTCCTATTAGGCACCCACATGGAGTCAGTGACCTCATCATCCCCTCTCTATTCATCACTGGAGCAAACCTGGCAGTATGCTGCAGCTGGTGGAACATGACTGCCAGATTGCTGTCCTTCTTGAGCATTCCCTCTCTCTGCACTCACACTACTTCCTTCCTCTAGCTGGGTATCATCATCAGAGCCTTCAAAACGCTCGGCATCCTCCTGGAGAATGTACCCTACATTGTGCTCAAACAGTTCGGGGGACTCCTCAGGAGGACATGGTGGGTCTAGGGAAGGAGTGGCTGGTGACATTGAGATGAGGGAAGAGGCCACGTCGGCAGCTGCTTTGCTAGTACCCTGAACCTGGGTGAGAGAGGATGAGGAGGATGGAGAGGGCTTGGTCATCCACTCTACCAAGTCTTCGGCATGATGGGGCTCAACACACCAGCTGCCAAAAAAAAGGACAAGCGTTTCCCATGGCCACGTGCTGATGACGTTGCACCGCGTCCACGACCGGCACTGTTGTCTCTAGACACAGAGCCTGCTTGCCCTCTTTTATTGGCTCGTGACTGTCTGCCTCTCCTTGTTGGCCTTCCAGACATAGTAATGGTCTGCAGGGAGATGGGGAAACCAGCAATTGGGTAGTGTATATTATTCTGGAGGCACACAACACCCACTTTAACTCCTGCAGATACCTCTATTAGAGAACACCAGCAATAAAGGGTAGATACAGGTGTATACTGTGCTGGAGGCACACTACACCCACTAACTCCTGCAGATGCCTCTATTAGAGAACACCAGAAATAAAGGGTAGATACAGGTGTATACTGTGCTAGAGGCACACAACACCCACTTTAACTCCTGCAGATACCCCTAGTAGAGAACACCAGCAATAAATGGTAGATACAGGTGTATACTGTGCTGGAGGCACACAACACCCACTAACTCCTGCAGATGCCTGTATTAGAGAACAGCAGCAATAAAGGGTAGATACTGGTGTATACTGTGCTGGAGGCACACAACACCCATTAACTCCTGCAGATGCTTTTATTATAGAACACAAGCAATAAAGGGTAAATGCAAGTGTATATTGTGCTGAAGGCACACGACACCCACTTTAACTCATGCAGATACCGCTATTAGAGAACACCAGCAATAAAGGGTAGATACAGTTGTATACTGTGCTGGAGACACACAACACTCACTAACGTCTGCAGATGCCTGTATTAGAGAGCACCAGCAATAAAGGGTAGATACAGGTTTATACTGTGCTGTGCTGGAGGCACACAGCACCCACTAACTCATACAGATTCCTGTATTAAAGAACACCAGCAATAAAGGGTAGATACAGGTGTATACTGTGCTGGAGGCACACAACACCCACTAACTTCTGCTGATGCCTTTATTATAGAACACCAGCAATAAAGGGTAGATACAGGTGTATACTGTGCTGGAGGCACACACCACCCACTAACTCCTGCAGATGCTTGTATTAGAGACACCAGCAATAAAGGGTAGATACAGGTAAATACTGTGCTATGCTGGAGGCACACAACACCCACTAACTCATGCAGATGCATTTATTATAGAACACAAGCAATAAAGGGTAGATACAAGTGTATACTGTGCTGTGCTGGAGGCAAACAACACCAACTAACTTCTGCAGATGCCTGAATTAGAGAACACTAGCAATAAAGGGTAGATACAGGTGTATACTGTGCTGTGCTGGAGGCACACAACAACCACTAACTCCTGCAGATGACTGTATTAGAGAAAACCAGCAATAAAGGGTAGATACAGGTTTATACTGTGCTGTGCTGGAGGCACACAGCACCCACTAACTCATGCAGATGCCTCTATTATAGAATACCAGCAATAAAGGGTAGATACAGGTGTGTACTGTGCTGAAGGCACACACCAGCCACTTTAACTCCTGCAGATGCCTGTATTAACCACTTGCCGACCGCCGCACGACGATATACGTCGGCAGAATGGCACGGGCAGGCATATGGGCGTATATATAAGTCCCTGCCTGCCCGCGGGTGGGGGGCCCGATCGGGCCCCCCCCCCGGTGCCTGCGGCGGTCGGCATTCCTTCGAGAGCGATCCGGGATGAGGGGGCGGCCATTCATTCATGGCCACCCCCTCGCGATCGCTCTCGACGAATGGAAATCCTCCGTGACATCACTTCCTCTCCTGTAATGTAAACACAGGAGAGGAAGTGATGTATTCTCTCCTCCGTGTCGGTATTTTTCGTTCCGGCACCGAGGAGAGAGGTTCGGTGAGTTGCACCAACACACCACACATACAGTAGAACATGCCAGGCACACTCACACCCCCCCTTTACCCCCCGATCACCCCCCCAATTACCCCTGCCCCCCCAGTCACAGTGACACCAATTGCTTTTTTTTTTTTTTTTTGCATTGGTGTCATTTGTGACTGTAATAACTGTTAGGGCAGTTAGGGTTAGCCCCCTTTAGTTCTAATGTACCCCCCTAACCCCCCCCAATAAAGGTTTAACCCCGTGATCACCCCCCGTCGCCAGTGTCACTAAGGCTGGGTTCACATTGCAGCGGTTTGAGAACGGATGTGATTCGCACCGCACTGCAGTGCAAATCACATCCGATCTCTGTGCGATTCGAGTTCAGCCATACAGATAGTATGGCTGAATTCATGTCGCACCCGCCGCACCCGCCGCAAACTCGCACGGGACCCTTTTTTTGGTCCGCAGCAGAATCGGATCGCATGGGTGTTCACACCATGCGATCCGAGTTTGCAGATCGCACTGCGATATGCGAACTGATCTGGGGGTGTCATTATTTCACTGACACTCCCAGCAGTTCGCATAGGGCAGTGTGAACTGCCGCCGGGAGGCATGCGATGCGGGAACCCGCCGCGGATTCGTGGCGTTCCCGCATCGCTCCAGTGTGAACCCAGCCTAATAAGCGATCATTTTTCTGATCGCTGTATTAGTGTCACAGGTGACGCTAGTTAGGCAGGTAGGTATTTAGGTTCGCCGCAACTTTTTATAGCGCCAGGGACCCCCATATACTACCGCATAAAGCCCCCTGATTGCCCCCTAGTTAACCCTTTCACCAGTGATCACCATATAACTGTTACAGGTGACGCTGGTTGGTTAGTTATTTTTTTATAGTTTCAGGGCACCCGCCATTTATTACCTAATAAAGGTTTAACCCCCTGATCACCCGGCGGGTGTCATTTGTGACTGTAATAACTGTTAGGGCAGTTAGGGTTAGCCTCCTTTAGTTCTAAGGTACCCCTCTAACCCCCCCAATAAAGGTTTAACCCCGTGATCACCCCCCGTCGCCAGTGTCACTAAGGCTGGGTTCACATTGCAGCGGTTTATGAGAACGGATGTGATTCGCACCGCACTGCAGTGCAAATCACATCCGATCTCTGTGCGATTCGAGTTCAGCCATATAGATAGTATGGCTGAATTCGTGTCGCACCCGCCGCACCCGCCGCAAATTCGCACGGGACCCTTTTTTTGGTCCGCAGCAGAATCGGATCGCATGGGTGTTCACACCATGCGATCCGAGTTTGCAGATCGCACTGCGATATGCGAAATGATCTGGGGGTGTCATTAACATTTCACTGACACTCCCAGCAGTTCGCATAGGGCAGTGTAAACTGCCGCCAGGAGGCATGTGATGCGGGAACCCGCCGCGCATTCGTGGCGTTCCCACATCGCTCCAGTGTGAACCCAGCCTAATAAGCGATCGTTTTTCTGATCACTGTATTAGTGTCACAGGTGACGCTAGTTAGGCAGGTAGGTATTTAGGTTCGCCGCAGCTTTTTATAGCGCCAGGGACCCCCATATACTACCGCATAAAGCCCCCTGATTGCCCCCTAGTTAACCCTTTCACCAGTGATCACCATATAACTGTTACAGGTGACGCTGGTTGGTTAGTTATTTTTTTTATAGTTTCAGGGCACCCGCCATTTATTACCTAGTCTCACTAGTGTACCCCTAAATTTAGGGGTGTCTACTTTCCAAAATGGGGTAATTTGGGGGGGGTTTGTGCCATCTTGGCATTTTATGGCCTTCAAAACTGTAACGCCCTTAGAAAGCCTGAAGGCGGTGCTTGGTTTTCGGGGCCCCGTACGCGGCTAGGCTCCCAAAAACTACTCAGGAGAAGCAGCAGAATTTATTTTGGGGTGTCATTTCACATATGCCCATGGCATGCGTGAGCAATATATCATTTAGTGACAACTTTGTGAAAAAAAAATAAATAAAAAAGTTTGTAATTTTCCCGCAACTTGTAGCAAAATATAAAATATTCCATGGACTCAACATGCCTCTCAGCAAATAGCTTGGGGTGTCTACTTTCTAAAATGGGGTCATTTGTGGGGGTTTTGTGCCATCTTGGCATTTTATGGCCTTCAAAACTGTAATAGGTAGTGAGGAGTGAAGTCAAATATTTACGCCCTTAGAAAACCTGAAGGCGGTTCTTGGTTTTCGGGGGCCCCGTACGTGGCTAGGCTCCCAAAAAGTTCCACATATGTGGTATCCCCGTACTCAGGAGAAGCAGCAGAATTTATTTTGGGGTGTCATTTCACATATGCCCATAGCATGTGTGAGCAATATATCATTTAGTGACAACTTTGATAAAAAAAAAAAAAAAAAATTAAAGTTTGTAATTTTCCCGCAACTTGTGGCAAAATATAAAATATTCCATGGACTCAAAATGCCTCTCAGCAAATAGCTTGGGGTGTCTACTTTCTAAAATGGGGTCATTTGTGGGGGTTTTGTGCCATCTTGGCATTTTATGGCCTTCAAAACTGTAATAGGTAGTGAGGAGTGAAGTCAAATATTTACGCCCTTAGAAAACCTGAAGGCGGTTCTTGGTTTTCGGGGCCCCGTACGTGGCTAGGCTCCCAAAAAGTCCCACATATGTGGTATCCCCGTACTCAGGAGAAGCAGCAGAATTTATTTTGGGGTGTCATTTCACATATGCCCATAGCATGTGTGAGCAATATATCATTTAGTGACAACTTTGTGAAAAAAAAATAAAAAAAAATTAAAGTTTGTAATTTTCCCGCAACTTGTGGCAAAATATAAAATATTCCATGGACTCAAAATGCCTCTCAGCAAATAGCTTGGGGTGTCTACTTTCTAAAATGGGGTCATTTGTGGGGGTTTTGTGCCATCTTGGCATTTTATGGCCTTCAAAACTGTAATAGGTAGTGAGGAGTGAAGTCAAATATTTACGCCCTTAGAAAACCTGAAGGCGGTTCTTGGCTTTCGGGGCCCCGTACGCGGCTAGGCTCCCAAAAAATCCCACACGTGTGGTATCACCGTACTCAGGAGAAGCAGCAGAATTTATTTTGGGGTGTCATTTCACATATGCCCATAGCATGTGTGAGCAATATATCATTTAGTGACAACTTTGTGTAAAAAAAAAAAATATATATATTTTTTTGTCATTATTCAATTGCTTGAGGCAAAAAAATAAAATATTCGATGGGCTCAACATGCCACTTATCAATTTCCTTAGGGGGTCTACTTTCCAAAATGGGGTCATTTGGGGGGGTTTTGTACTGCCCTGCCATTTTAGCACCTCAAGAACTGAGATAGGCAGTCGTAAACTAAAAGCTGCGTAAATTCCAGAAAACGTACCTTAGTTTGTAGATGTGACAACTTTTGCGCAAACCAATAAATATACAGTTATTGACTTTTTTTTTACCAAAGACATGTGGCTGAATACATTTTGGCCTAAATGTATGACTAAAATTGAATTTATTGGATTTTTCTAATAACAAAAAGTAGAAAATATCATTTTTTTTCAAAATTTGCGGTCTTTTTCCATTTATATCGCAAAAAATAAAAATCGCAGAGGCAATCAAATACCATCAAAAGAAAGCTCTATTTGTGGGAAGAAAAGGACGCAAATTTTGTTTGGGTACAACATTGCATGACCGCGCAATTACCAGTTAAAGCAGCGCAGTGCCAAATTGTAAAAAGACCTCTGGTCATTTACCAGCAAAATGGTCCGGTCTGAAAGTGGTTAAAGAACACCAGCAATAAAGGGTAGATACAGGTGTATACTGTGCTTTGCTGGAGGTACAAAACACCCACTAACTCCTGCAGATGCCTGTATTAGAGAACACCAGCAATAAATGGTAGATACAGGTGTATACTGTGCTGGAGGCACACAACACCCACTAACTCCTGCAGATGCCTATATTAGAGAACAGCAGCAATAAAGGGTAGATACAGGTATATACTGTGCTGTGCTGGAGGCACACAGCACCCACTAACTCACACAGATGCCTGTATTAAAGAACACCAGCAATAAAGGGTAGATACAGGTGTATACTGTGCTGGAGGCACACAACACCCACTAACTTCTGCTGATGCCTTTATTATAGAACACCAGCAATAAAGGGTAGATTCAGGTGTATACTGTGCTGGAGGCACACACCACCCACTAACTCCTGCAGATGCTTTTATTAGAGACACCAGCAATAAAGGGTAGATACAGGTAAATACTGTGCTATGCTGGAGGCACACAACACCCACTAACTCATGCAGATGCATTTATTATAGAACACAAGCAATAAAGGGTAGATACAAGTGTATATTGTGCTGAAGGCACACGACACCCACTTTAACTCATGCAGATACCGCTATTAGAGAACACCAGCAATAAAGGGTAGATACAGTTGTATACTGTGCTGGAGACACACAACACTCACTAACTTCTGCAGATGCCTGTATTAGAGAGCACCAGCAATAAAGGGTAGATACAGGTTTATACTGTGCTGTGCTGGAGGCACACAGCACCCACTAACTCATACAGATGCCTGTATTAAAGAACACCAGCAATAAAGGGTAGATACAGGTGTATACTGTGCTGGAGGCACACAACACCCACTAACTTCTGCTGATGCCTTTATTATAGAACACCAGCAATAAAGGGTAGATACAGGTGTATACTGTGCTGGAGGCACACACCACCCACTAACTCCTGCAGATGCTTGTATTAGAGACACCAGCAATAAAGGGTAGATACAGGTAAGTACTGTGCTATGCTGGAGGCACACAACACCCACTAACTCATGCAGATGCATTTATTATAGAACACAAGCAATAAAGGGTAGATACAAGTGTATACTGTGCTGTGCTGGAGGCAAACAACACCAACTAACTTCTGCAGATGCCTGAATTAGAGAACACTAGCAATAAAGGGTAGATACAGGTGTATACTGTGCTGTGCTGGAGGCACACAACACCAACTAACTCCTGCAGATGACTGTATTAGAGAACACCAGCAATAAAGGGTAGATACAGGTATATACTGTGCTGTGCTGGAAGCACACAGCACCCACTAACTCATGCAGATGCCTCTATCATAGAATACCAGCAATAAAGGGTAGATACAGGTGTGTACTGTGCTGAAGGCACACACCAGCCACTTTAACTCCTGCAGATGCCTGTATTAAAGAACACCAGCAATAAAGGGTAGATACAGGTGTATACTGTGCTTTGCTGGAGGAACAAAACACCCACTAACTCCTGCAGATGCCTGTATTAGAGAACACCAGCAATAAATAGTAGATACAGGTGTATACTGTGCTGGAGGCACACAACACCCACTAACTCCTGCAGATGCCTATATTAGAGAACAGCAGCAATAAAGGGTAGATACAGGTATATACTGTGCTGTGCTGGAGGCACACAACACCCACTAACTCCTGCAGATGCATTTATTATAGAACACAAGCAATAAAGGGTAGATACAAGTTTATATTGTGCTGAAGGCACACAACACCCACTTTAACTCCTGCAGATGCCTGTATTAGAAAACACCAGCAATAAAGGGTAGATAAGGGTGTATACTGTGCTGGAGGCACACAACACTCACTAATTCCTGCAGATGCCTGTATTAGAGAGCACCAGCAATAAAGGGTAGATACAGGTATATACTGTGCTGTGCTGGAGGCACACAACACCCACTAACTCCTGCAGATGCCTATATTAGAGAACACCAGCAACAAAGGGTAGATACAGGTGTATACTGTTCTGTGCTGGAGGCATACAACACCCACTAACTCCTGCAGATGCATTTATTATAGAACACAAGCAATAAAGGGTAGATACAAGTGTATACTATGCTGTGCTGGAGGCACACAACACCCATTAACTTCTGCAGATGCCTATATTAGAGAACACCAGCAATAAAGGGTAGATACAGGTATATACTGTGCTGTGCTGGAGGCAAACAACACTCACTAACTCCTGCAGATGCATTTAATATAGAAGACAAGCAATAAAGGGTAGATACAAGAATAAATTGTGCTAAAGGCACACAACACCCATTTTAACTCCTGCAGATGCCTCTATTAGAGAACACCAGCAATAAAGGGTAGATACTGGTATATACTGTGCTGGAAGCACACAACACCCACTAACTCCTGCTGTTGCCTTTATTATAGAACACCAGCAATAAAGGGTTGAAAAAGGTGTATACTGTGCTGGAGGCACAAACCACCCACTAACTCCTGCATATGCCTGTATTAGAGAACACCAGCAATAAAGGGTAGATACAGGTATATACTGTGCTGTGCTGGAGGCAGGCAACATCCACTAACTACAAAGATATATAGTATACCGTATCCGTACCCTTGTTGCCCCGTATATACTATATTGACAGCGCTGTCAATATAGTATATACGGGGCAACAAGGGTACGGATAAGGTATACTATATATCTTTGTGATTTGTTCTTTTGTATGATAGCAGCTTGTTAGGGTGCGTTTTGACTTACTTCGTAGGGCGCTGGGATCAGTGGTTGTCACTCTCAATACTTTATGTTTTGTGTGTTCATTCCAGTGATACTAGTACTTGTAACATCCACTAACTCCTGCAGATGCCTCTATTAGAGAACACCAGCAATAAATGGTGGGTACAGGTGTATACTGGGCTGTGCTGGAGGCACACAACTCCCACTAACTCCTGCAGATGCCTGTATTCGAGAACACAAGCAACAAAGGGTAATACAGGTGTATACTGTGCTGGAGGCACACAACACTCACTAACTCCTGCAGATGCCTGTATTAGAGAGAACCAGCAATAAAGGGTAGATATAGGTATATACTGTGCTGTGTTGGAGGCATACAACACCCATTAACTCCTGCAGATGCATTTATTATAGAACACAAGCAATAAAGGGTAGATACAAGGGGGCGTGGCCGGCAGCCGAGGAGAATGGCCGCGTTGTAAGGGAGCTCCGTCCACCGCAAGTTTCCGGAGCTAATAACAACGTACCTGGGCGGTAGATCTCGGCGGTTTTTCCCTCAACAAGGTCGGGCAGCAGTGGAGGTTATGTCCCGCCGCAGGAAAGAAGCGAAACGGCTGCACAAAATGACGGACTTCTACCGCCAACCTCGCAGCATGCAGGCCCAAGATGGCGCTGGTAAGGGACACGTCAGGGATCCTGGCGGGCACACAGAGAGACATTCCCCTAATATCGACCGCACGTCTCCCCGGTCAGGTTCCTCCCCAGAGAACAAACTTCTGTCTCCCACAGCATCCTCCACCTCTAGTCCTGTGAAGGCTAAGCAGCCATATCTACAAGGGGGAGAGGAGGCAGACCTTAGCAATACATCTCTGAATGATACCAGAGAGCTTCAGGACTCCATCTTAGATTTCCCCACTAACAACCAGCCAGTGATTGATTCCACTCTAAAGGACATGCTGGTGTCCCTCTGCAGTACGTTGCATGCTGATATTATGTCACTTGCCAATAACTTCAAGGAAGAAGTCAAAGCAGTAAGGGACAGAGTTTCTCATATAGAACATAAAATGTCCGAGTTTGCAGGCACCATTAATGAAGTCATTGACGCGCACAATGAAAAAGACGATGAGGTATCTTTCATGAAAGAAAAATTAGCAGACCTTGAAGACCGATCGAGGAGAAATAATATAAAGATCAGAGGGATTCCAGAATCGGTCAAAAATCCTGACTTACAAGTTTACTTCCAGAAAATCATGCAGGATGCTTTGCCGGACGCCTCGGAAACCGATCTTGCTATTGACCGGATCCACAGATTGCCTAAACCTAGGCATATCCCTGAACATCTGCCGAGAGACACTATTGTGCGGATTCATTTTTTCCAAACCAAAGAGAAGTTCCTTCTCCAGATGAGGAATTCGGAAACCATACCTGAGTCAGCCCATAATTTGTCCTTTTTTCCCGATTTTTCGGCATTTACGATGCAGAGGAGAAGGAGCATGGCGACTATTACGAAGCCTCTAAGGAATCATCACATCCCATACAAATGGGCCTATCCAGCCAAACTTCTGGTTTCTAAAGAAGGGAGAACAATCACCATCAAGACAGTGGACGAAGGAATTCGCCTTCTGCGCGACTGGAACATTCTTGCTGGAGAAGGAAATGCGCACTCTTCCGATTCATCTCCCCCTCAAGGTTCCCATACCTGGCCGAGACCCATTTCAGATTGACTGCCCAGGTAATCATTATTTTGGATTCTCTTAGAGCTCCGGGACATGGTGGAACATGCTTTGCTCTCTTGAAGCCCTCCATAGTTTAAGGGTCAAATCCCTACAGATTCTATTGAATCGCCTGTTTTTACGAGTTTTTTTTTCTTTTTCTGTGTTTTGTTTTTTGTTTCCTGTTTTTGGTTCTCTTTTGCTGCGCACTCCCACGTGCACAATATTGATCCCCTCTGAGAAGAGCATCGATAGGAGACGGACAAGATACTCACACAGGTCTATTGGTCACAACTAGTGGAGTCCAGTTCGCTCGGTCGACTGTTTTTTTTTCTTTTCTTTTTCCTCTTTTCTTGTTGACTTTTTATTTTGTTTCTGTTTGACACCTCATTGGTAGTTCCCTGCCCACGATTGCTACGGTGCAAGTTGACTGGTCTCGTTTTTTCTAGTCTCAAAGCAGATCAATTGGTCAGCACTCTATTCTAGTGTCTGGTAAAATGGGTTTTACAATTACCTCATTTAATGTTAGAGGGCTGAATAGCCCACAAAAACGTGGTCTTCTTTTTAGAGAAGCGAAAAAATTGCAGAGTGACATCTTATGTCTACAAGAAACTCATCTTTGTGCTTCTAAACACCCTCAACTTCGGAATAGCCATTTCCCTACTGTTTATTATTCAAACGCACAGAAGAAGCATAGAGGAGTGGCTATTCTGTTTGGGAAATCGATTTCATTTAACTGCACTCATGTTGAAAATGATCAGGCGGGTAGATTTATTATTCTGGTAGGGGAAATCAATAACACTGTGTACACCTTTGTAAATCTTTACTTGCCTAATACTAAGCAACTTTCCTTTTTGCAGAAGTTGTGGAAGAGGGTAGTTGCGGTGCGCAAGGGTTACCTGGTAGTGTGTGGCGATTTTAATGCCATACCTAATCAAGCCTTAGACGTTTCACCGAGTCCTAGTGCATGCAGGGACAGGGTCACCCTTGCGCGCTTCATGTCCTCTGAAAATTTGTTTGACGTGTGGAGATGTCAGCACTCCACAGAACGTGATTATTCATATTATTCGAAAGTGCACAACTCCTACTCGAGAATAGATGTCTTTCTAACTGATAAATTCCTGCTTCAAAAAATTAGTTCCTCAGTTATTCACAACATATCATGGTCAGACCATGCACCAATTTCCATTGTGGTGGAGGGGTGGCGCACGGAAACCAGGGCCAACCGATGGAAAAACGACACTTTTCTTTTTTCAAATCCGAAATTTAGTAAAGAAATTGCCTCTGAATTGAAAGGTTTTTTTGAGATTAATGCCCGCTCTGTGTCGGACCCCTTCATCCTTTGGAACTCCCATAAAGCTTTTGTACGAGGCATTCTCATTAAAATGAGTAGCTTGGCCAGAAAACAGTCTACATTGAAGATTCAAACGCTTCTCTCCCAAATAGATCAGTTAGAGTCAGCGAATAAAAAGGTACCCGATCCTGCCACGAGCTCTGAGCTTGACAATTTACGTCACGAACTGCGTTTAATACTGATTTCACAACAAGATTGAGCATTTAAAAAGTGGAAAGCTCGCCTTTACTACCAGGGGAATCGTGCGGGAAAACTTCTAGCCAGACAAATAAAGGAAAGATCTGTCCAACAGAGGATTCCCTTTATTTATCACCCAATTACGGGCTCTAAATTGTCCAACCCTAGAGATATTGCTAATGCCTTCCGGGATTACTACAGTACCCTTTACAATTTAAAAGATGACTCAAATATTCCACAACCGTCCGCTGATGTGATACGCTCGTTTTTGGATAAGATCTCCCTTCCCAAGATCTCCCAAGACCAATTGGACACCCTAAATGTTCCTATTTCTTTAAGTGAACTGTCTAAAACAATATTAGCTATGCCGTTGAATAAATCACCGGGTCCAGACGGTTTCTCGGTGGAATATTACCGAGCATTCTACCCAATTATAGGTCAATACCTTCTTGAAACCTTTAACAAAGCCACAGCAGACTCTTCCTTTCCAGTTGAAATGCTAGCTGCTACCATAGTTACACTTCCAAAGCCAGGCAAACCTCCAGATAGACCGCAGAACTTCAGGCCCATCTCGTTACTGAATGTGGACCTGAAGGTCTTTGCAAAAATTTTGGCTAACAGATTGTCAAAAGTTATGTCCTCCTTGGTCGGCAACGATCAAGTGGGATTTATACCGGGGCGTCAGGCACCTGATGCAACTAGGAGGATTATAAATCTGATTCATGCGGCAGAAGTTTGTGGGGAGCCTTCTCTGCTTCTCACATTAGACGCAGAGAAGGCTTTTGATAGGGTCCATTGGGGATACCTGGAGCAGGTGCTTACCAAATTCGGTCTCTTGGGGACCATTAATTCAGCTATTTCAGCTCTCTATTCCAATCCCTCAGCTATGGTGTTTACTGACGGTATGTTCTCTGATTCATTCCACATCACCAATGGCACTCGCCAGGGGTGCCCGATGTCACCCCTGATTTTCGCCCTCCTAATGGAACCTCTGGCAGAAACGATTCGTACCCACCCTTGCATCTCCGGCATTTCGACGCCTAAACATTCACACTCCATTACACTATTTGCAGATGATGTTATTTTAACCTTAAGGGACCCTGTCTCCTCCTTGCAAGCAGTGCACGACACCCTTGGAGAATTCAATAAAATTTCATACTACAAGGTGAACTCATCCAAATCCAACATTTTAGCAATTAAAGTTAGTGACAGCATTAGGTCGCTATTAGCCTCCCGATTTCCCTACCCTTGGTCTGACAAACCCATCCAATATTTAGGAATCTTTCTGGCATCCCCAAGCGCTAATATTTTCAAAATCAATTTCTTACCCCTTCTATCCTCGCTACAACAGGAACTTAACAGAATGGCAAAGTTTTATTTGTCTTGGATGGGCAGACTGGCAGCATACAAAATGTTAATTCTCCCAAAGTTGTTATACCATTTTAGGGCCCTACCTATTCATATCCCTATGTCATTTTTTAAATCTGCCCAAGCACAGTTAAATAGGTTTGTGTGGGGAGATAAAAAACCCAGATGTTCACACTCATATTTACTTAGAAAGAAGGACATAGGGGGCATGGGTCTTCCTATTCTTAAAGACTACTATGTTGCGAGTTTGTTGGACCAAATGAAATATTGGATAAATCCTCCAGTGGAGAAGCAGTGGGCTTTGATTGAGGGCTCATGGCTTTTGCCTGGGACGCCACTTTCCACCTTATTAGCCGCGACTTATGTCAATCAGACCTCTAAAACAGACTTTCCTATCATACAGCTGGTACTAAATACTTGGAGATATTTCTTAAATAGTGTCGAAGTGTCACGTCACTCTATTAACATTGATATTCCACTTAACTCTATCAATACTTGTATTCAAGACCTGGACTTGGATATTTGGGTGGAGAAGGGTATTTTAACGGTCTCAAACATAGTGGAGAACGGGAGACTTATTTCATTTGCATCGATAGTGGATAAATTTGGTGTTCCCAGTTCGGAATACTTCACTTATCTAAGAATTCGGTCCTTTTTATCTCAATCTAGGGGTACTTGTGTGGCAATCCCTAAACAAGCATGGGCGTTCTGGTGGGACAACTCGAAAATCAAAGGGGGAATTTCGCTCTTCTACAGCCTTCTACAAAGCAAAAATGTATTCAAGAAACTTTCCCCCCTGCACAAATGGGAGACTGAATTAAGTAATCGGTTTTCAGACATGCAATGGGAAAAGGCCATCAGAAACAACAGTAGATTTATCAGATCAGTAACACAATGGGAAGTTTCCCAAAAAATTTTACTTAGATGGTACTACACGCCCTTTATAACAGCAAAGTTCACTCAAGGTAGTTCCAATACATGCTGGAGAGGTTGTGGAAGAGTTGGAACACTTCTTCACATGTTATGGGAATGCCCTCACCTCAGGAGCTTCTGGCGAGGAGTATTTGCCCTGCTTGCTAGAGTTACTGGCATTCTTAGAACAGGTTCACCTGCAATGGCTATCTTGAATTTGGACGTAGATCAGTACCCGCCCCACTTTAGAATGTTAGTGGTTCAGTTACTGTCCACAGCCAGGCTTATGGTAGTTAAACATTGGAAATCCTCCTGCTCCCCTAATATAGGGGAGTTGGTCAGAAGAGTTGATGAGACTTTCAAATACGAGCAAATTATGGCCAACTTGGAAGGTAGATACTCACGTTTCGGTGCACAGTGGGCCCCTTGGACTGAATTCAGGAAAATATTCTAAACTGTTTTTCATACCTTAGGTTCTTATTCTGTTACGGTATAATTGACATCACCGTCAAATGTTTGTGTTCGTTTACTATATTATTTTCTATGTAAATGTATTCTATAGGTAAAATGTGAGGCTTGCAAACCCTCTGGATCTCAGTGGGTTGAGCTATGTAATCGTACTAAGTAGTTGGAGACTATAAGATGTAAAGGATTTCCTTATGTCTGTTGGTTGTTTGTAAGTTTCTTCTTTGTACCATGCAAGCCTTTCAATAAAAATTATTATTAAAAAAAAAAAAAAAAAAAAAAAAAAAGGGTAGATACAAGTGTATACTATGCTGTACTGGAGGCACACAACACCCATTAACTTCTGCAGATGCCTATATTAGAGAACACCAGCAATAAAGGGTAGATACAGGTATATACTATGCTATGCTGGAGGCAAACAACACTCACTAACTCCTGCAGATGCATTTAATATAGAAGACAAACAATAAAGGGTAGATACAAGAGTAAATTGTGCTAAAGGCACACAACACCCATTTTAACTCCTGCAGATGCCTCTATTAGAGAACACCAGCAATAAAGGGTAGATACTGGTGTATACTGTGCTGGAAGCACACAACGTCCACTAACTCCTGCTGATGCCTTTATTATAGAACACCAGCAATAAAGGGTTGATAAAGGTGTATACTGTGCTGGAGGCACAAACCACCCACTAACTCCTGCAGATGCTTGTATTAGAGAACACCAGCAATAAAGGGTAGAAACAGGTATATACTGTGCTGTGCTGGAGATAGGCAACATCCACTAACTCCTGCAGATGCCTCTATTAGAGAACACCAGCAATAAATGGTGGGTACAGGTGTATACTGTGCTGTGCTGGAGGCACACAACACCCACTAACTCCTGCAGATGCATTTATTATAGAACACAAGCAATAAAGGGTAGATACAAGTGTATATTGTGCTGAAGGCACACAATACCCACTTTAACTCCTGCAGACACCTCTATTAGAGAACACAAGCAATAAAGGGTAGATACAGATGTATACTGTGCTTTGCTGGAGGCACACAACACCCACTAACTCCTGCAGATGCCTGTATTAGAGAACACCAGCAATAAAGGGGAGATACAGGTGTATACTCTGATGGAGGCACACAACACCCACTAACTCCTGCAGATGGCTGTATTAGAGAACACCAGCAATAAGGGGTAGATAAAGGTATATAATGTGCTGGAGGCACACAACACTCACTAACTCCTGCAGATGCATTTATTATAGAACACAAGCAATAAAGGGTAGATACAAGTGTATATTGTGCTGAAGGAACACGACACCCACTTTAACATTTGCAGATGCCTGTATTAGAGAACACCAGCAATAAAGGGTAGATACAGGTGTATACTGTGCTGGAGGCACATGCCACCCACTTTAACTCCTGCAGATGCCTATATTAGAGAACACCAGCAATAAAGGGTAGATACAGGTGTATACTGTGCTGGAGGCACACAACACCCACTAACTCCTGCAGATGCATTTATTATAGAACATAAGCAATAAAGGGTACATACAAGTGTATATTGTGCTGAAGGCACACGACACCCCCTTTAACTCCTGCAGATACCTCTATTAGAGAACACCATCAATAAAGGGTAGATACAGGTTTATACTGTGCTGGAGGCACACAATAATCACTAACTCCTGCAGATGCCTGTATTAGAGAACTCCAACAATAAAGGGTAGATACTGGTATATACTGTGCTGTGCTGGAGACACACAACACCCACTAACTCCTGTTGCTGCATTTAATATAGAACACAAGCAATGAAGGGTAGATACAAGCGTATATAGTGCTGAAGGAACAAATCACCCACTTTAACTTCTGCAGATGCCTATATTAGAGAACACCAGCAACAAAGGGTAGATACAGGTGTATACTGTGCTGGAGGCACACGCCACCCACTAACTCCTTCAGATGCCTGTATTAGAGAACACCAGCAATAAATGGGTAGGCACAGGTATAAACTATGCTGTGCTGGAGGCAAACAAAACACCAACTAACTCCTGCAGATGCATTTATTATAGAACACAAGCAATAAAGGGTAGATACAGGTGTACACTGTGCTGGAGGCACACACCGCCCACTAACTCCTGCCGATGCCTGTATTAGAGAACACCAGCAATAAAGGGTAGATACAGGTATATACTGTGCTGGAAGCACACAACACCCACTAACTCCTGCTGATGCCTTTATTATAGAACACCAGCAATAAAGGGTTGATAAAGGTGTATACTGTGCTGGAGGCACAAACCACCCACTAACTCCTGCAGATGCCTGTATTAGAGAACACCAGCAATAAAGGGTAGATACAGGTATATACTGTGCTGTGCTGGAGGCAGGCAACATCCATTAACTCCTGCAGATGCCTCTATTAGAGAACACCAGCAATAAATGGTGGGTACAGGTGTATACTGGGCTGTGCTGGAGGCACACAACTCCCACTAACTCCTGCGGATGCCTGTATTCGAGAACACAAGCAACAAAGGGTAATACAGGTGTATACTGTGCTGGAGGCACACAACACTCACTAACTCCTGCAGATGCCTGTATTAGAGAGCACCAGCAATAAAGGGTAGATACAGGTATATACTGTGCTGTGCTGGAGGCAAACAACACTCACTAACTCCTGCAGATGCATTTAATATAGAAGACAAGCAATAAAGGGTAGATACAAGAGTAAATTGTGCTAAAGGCACACAACACCCATTTTAATTCCTGCAGATGCCTCTATTAGAGAACACCAGCAATAAAGGGTAGATACTGGTATATACTGTGCTGGAAGCACACAACACCCACTAACTCCTGCTGATGCCTTTATTATAGAACACCAGCAATAAAGGGTTGATAAAGGTGTATACTGTGCTGGAGGCACAAACCACCCACTAACTCCTGCAGATGCCTGTATTAGAAAACAACAGCAATAAAGGGTAGATACAGGTATATACTGTTCTGTGCTGGAGGCAGGCAACATCCACTAACTCCTGCAGATGCCTCTATTAGAGAACACCAGCAATAAATGGTGGGTACAGGTGTATACTGGGCTGTGCTGGAGGCACACAACTCCCACTAACTCCTGCAGATGCCTGTATTCGAGAACACAAGCAACAAAGGGTAATACAGGTGTATACTGTGCTGGAGGCACACAACACTCACTAACTCCTGCAGATGCCTGTATTAGAGAGAACCAGCAATAAAGGGTAGATAGAGGTATATACTGTGCTGTGCTGGAGGCATACAACACCCATTAACTCCTGCAGATGCATTTATTATAGAACACAAGCAATAAAGGGTAGATACAAGTGTATACTATGCTGTACTGGAGGCACACAACACCCATTAACTTCTGCAGATGCCTATATTGGAGAACACCAGCAATAAAGGGTAGATACAGGTATATACTGTGCTGTGCTGGAGGCAAACAACACTCACTAACTCCTGCAGATGCATTTAATATAGAAGACAAGCAATAAAGGGTAGATACAAGAGTAAATTGTGCTAAAGGCACACAACACTCATTTTAACTCCTGCAGATGCCTCTATTAGAGAACACCAGCAATAAAGGGTAGATACTGGTGTATACTGTGCTGGAAGCACACAACGTCCACTAACTCCTGCTGATGCCTTTATTATAGAACACCAGCAATAAAGGGTTGATAAAGGTGTATACTGTGCTGGAGGCACAAACCACCCACTAACTCCTGCAGATGCTTGTATTAGAGAACACCAGCAATAAAGGGTAGAAACAGGTATATACTGTGCTGTGCTGGAGATAGGCAACATCCACTAACTCCTGCAGATGCCTCTATTAGAGAACACCAGCAATAAATGGTGGGTACAGGTGTATACTGTGCTGTGCTGGAGGCACACAACACCCACTAACTCCTGCAGATGCATTTATTATAGAACACAAGCAATAAATGGTAGATACAAGTGTATATTGTGCTGAAGGCACACAATACCCACTTTAACTCCTGCAGACACCTCTATTAGAGAACACAAGCAATAAAGGGTAGATACAGATGTATACTGTGCTTTGCTGGAGGCACACAACACCCACTAACTCCTGCAGATGCCTGTATTAGAGAACACCAGCAATAAAGGGGAGATAAAGGTGTATACTCTGATGGAGGCACACAACATCCACTAACTCCTGCAGATGGCTGTATTAGAGAACACCAGCAATAAGGGGTAGATAAAGGTATATAATGTGCTGGAGGCACACAACACTCACTAACTCCTGCAGATGCATTTATTATAGAACACAAGCAATAAAGGGTAGATACAAGTGTATATTGTGCTGAAGGAACACAACACCCACTTTAACATTTGCAGATGCCTGTATTAGAGAACACCAGCAATAAAGGGTAGATACAGGTGTATACTGTGCTGGAGGCACATGCCACTCACTTTAACTCCTGCAGATGCCTATATTAGAGAACACCAGCAATAAAGGGTAGATACAGGTGTATACTGTGCTGGAGGCACACAACACCCACTAACTCCTGCAGATGCATTTATTATAGAACATAAGCAATAAAGGGTAGATACAAGTGTATATTGTGCTGAAGGCACACGACACCCCCTTTAACTCCTGCAGATACCTCTATTAGAGAACACCATCAATAAAGGGTAGATACAGGTGTATACTGTGCTGGAGGCACACAATAATCACTAACTCCTGCAGATGCCTGTATTAGAGAACTCCAACAATAAAGGGTAGATACTGGTATATACTGTGCTGTGCTGGAGACACACAACACCCACTAACTCCTGTTGCTGCATTTAATATAGAACACAAGCAATAAAGGGTAGATACAAGCGTATATAGTGCTGAAGGAACAAATCACCCACTTTAACTCCTGCAGATGCCTGTATTAGAAAACACCAGCAATAAATGATAGATACAGATGTATACTGTACTGGAGGCGCACAACACCCACTAACTCCTGCTGATGCCTTTATTATAGAACACCAGCAATAAAGGGTAGATAAAGGTTTATACTGTGCTGGACGCACACACCACCCACTTTAACTCCTGCAGATGCCTGTATTAGAGAACAACAGCAATAAAGGGAAGATACAGGTGTATACTGTGCTTTGCAGGAGGCACACTACACCCACTAACTCTTGCAGCTGCATTTAATATAGAACACAATCAATAAAGGGTAGATACAAGCGTATATTGTGCTGAAGGCACACAACACCCACTTTAACTCCTGCAGATGCCTATATTAGAGAACACCAGCAATAAAGGGTAGATACAGGTGTATACTGTACTGGAGGCACACAAAACCCACTAACTCCTGCTGATCCCTTTATTATAGAACACCAGCAATAAAGGGTAGATACAGGTGTATACTGTGCTGGAGACACACAATGTCACTAACTCCTGCAAATGCCTGTATTAGAGAACACCAGCAATAAAGGGTAGATACAGGTATATACTGTGCTGTGCTGGAGGCACACAACACCCATTAACTCTTGCAGCTGCATTTAATATAGAACACAATCAATAAAGGGTAGATACAAGCGTATATTGTGCTGAAGGCACACAACACCCACTTTAACTCCTGCAGATGCCTATATTAGAGAACACCAGCAATAAAGGGTAGATACAGGTGTATACTGTGCTGGAGGCACACAACACCCACTAACTCCTGCAGATGCCCGTATTAGAGAACATAAGTAATAAAGGGTAGATACAGGAGTATACAGTGCTTTGCAGGAGGCACACAACACCCACTAACTCCTGCAGATGTCTGTATTAGAGAACACCAGCAATAAAGGGTAGATACAGGTGAATACTGTGCTGGAGGCACAAAACACCCACTAACTCCTGCAGATGCCTGTTTTGGAGAACACCAGAAATAAAGGGGAGATACAGGTGTATACTGTGATGGAGTCACACAACACCCACTAACTCCTGCAGATGCCTTTATTGTAGAACACCAGCAATAAAGGGTAGATACAGGTGTATACTGTGCTGGAGTAAAACAACGTCACTAACTCCTGCAGATGCCTGTATTAGAGAACACCAGCAATAAAGGGTAGATACAGGTATATACTGTGCTGTGCTGATGGCACACAACACCCACTAACTCTTGCAGCTGCATTTAATATAGAACACAATCAATAAAGGGTAGATACAAGCGTATATTGTGCTGAAGGCACACAACACCCAATTTAACTCCTGCAGATGCCTATATAAGAGAACACCAGCAATAAAGGGTAGATACAGGTGTATACTGTGCTGGAGGTACACAACACCCACTAACTCCTGCTGATGCCTTTATTATAGAACACCAGCAATAAAGGGTAGATACAGTTGTATACTGTGCTAGAGGCACACAACACCCACTAACTCCTGTAGATGCCCGTATTAGAGAACATAAGTAATAAAGGGTAGATACAGGTGTATACAGTGCATGGCAGGAGGCACACAACACCCACTAACTCCTGCAGATGTCTGTATTAGAGAACACCAGCAATAAAGGGGAGATACAGGTGTATACTGTGCTGGAGGCACACAAAACTCACTAACTCCTGCAGATGCCTGTATTAGAGAACATCAGCAATAAAGGGTAGATACAGGTGTATACTGTGCTTTGCTGGAGGCACGCAACACCCACTAACTCTGGCAGATGCCTATATTAGAGAACATCAGCAATAAAGGGTAGATACAGGTGTATACTGTGCTGGAGGCACACAACACCCACTAACTCCTGCAGATGCCTTTATTAGAGAACATCAGCAATAAAGGGTAGATACAAGTGTATACTGTGCTTTGCTGGAGGCACACAACACCCACTAACTCCAGAAGATGCATGTATTAGAGAACACCACCAACAAAGGGTAGATACAGGTGTATACTGTGCTGGAGGCACACAACACTCACTAACTCCTGCAGATGCCTGTATTAGAGAACATCAGCAATAAAACGTAGAAACAGGTGTATACTGTGCTTTGCTGGAGGCACACAACACCCACTAACTCCTGCAGATGCCCGCATAAGAGAACACCAGCAATAAAGGGTAGATAAAGGGGTATACTGTGCTGGAGGCACACAACACCCACTAACTCCTGCAGATGCCTATATTAGAAAACATCAGCAATGAAGGGTAGATACAGGTGTATACTGTGCTTTGCTGGAGGCACACAACACCCACTAACTCCGGCAGATGCCTATATTAGAGAACACCAGCAACAAAGGGTAGATACAGGTGTATACTGTGCTGGAGGCACACAACACCCACTAACTTCTGCAGATGTCTGTATTAGAGAACATCAGCAATAAAGGGTAGACACAAGTGTATACTGTGCTTTGCTGAAGGCACACAACACCCACTAACTCCGGCAGATGCCTATATTAGAGAACACCAGCAACAAAAGGTAGATACAGGTGTATACTGTGCTGGAGGCAAACAACACCCATTAACTCCTGCTGATGCCTGTATTAGAGAACATCAGCAATAAAGGGTAGATACAGGTGTATACTGTGCTTTGCTGGAGGCACACAACACCCACTATCTCCAGCAGATGCCTCTATTAGAGAACACCAGCAACAAAGGGTAGATACAGGTGTATACTGTGCTATGCTGGAGGCACACAACACCCACTAACTCCTGCTGATGCATTTCTTATAGAACACAAGAAATAAAGGGTAGATAAAAGTGTATACTGTGTTGTGCTGGAGGCACACAATACCCACTAACTTCTGCAGATGCCTGTATTAGAGAACACCAGCAATAAAGGGTAGATACTGGTGAATACTGTGCTGGAGGCACACAACACCCACTATATCCTGCAGATGCCTGTATTAGAGAACATCAGCAAGAAAGGGTAGATACAAGTGTATACTGTGGTTTGCTGGAGGCACAACACCCACTAACTCCGGCAGATGCCTATATTAGAGAACAGCAGCAACAAAGGGTAGATACAGGTGTATACTGTGCTGGAGGCACACAACACCCATTAACTCCTACTGATGCCTGTATTAGAGAACATCAGCAATAAAGGGTAGATACAGGTGTATACTGTGCTTTGCTGGAGGCACACAACACCCACTAACTCCAGCAGATGCCTGTATTAGAGAACACCAGCAACAAAGGGTAGATACTGTGTATACTGTGCTATGCTGGAGGCACACAACACCCACTAACTACTCCTGCAGATGCATTTATTATAGAACACAAGCAATAAAGGGTAGATAAAAGTGTCTACTGTGCTGTGCTTGAGGCACACAACACCCACTAACTTCTGCAGATGCCTGTATTAGAGAACACCAGCAATAAAGGGTAGATACAGGTGTACACTGTGCTGGAGGCACACACCACCCACTTTAACTCCTGCAGATGCCTGTAATAGAGAACACCAGCAATAAAGGGTAGATACAGGTGAATACTGTGCTGGAGGCACACAACACCCACTATATCCTGCAGATGCCTGTATTAGAGAACATCAGCAATAAAGTGTAGATACAAGTGTATACTGTGCTTTGCTGGAGGCACAACACCCACTAACTCCGGCAGATGCCTGTATTAGAGAACAGCAGCAACAAAGGGTAGATACAGGTGTATACTGTGCTGGAGGCACACAACACCCACTAACTCCTGCTGATGCCTGTATTAGAGAACATCAGCAATAAAGGGTAGATACAGGTGTATACTGTGCTTTGCTGGAGGCACACAACATCCACTAACTCCAGCAGATGCCTGTATTAGAGAACACCAGCAACAAAGGGTAGATACAGGTGTATACTGTGCTATGCTGGAGGCACACAACACCCACTAACTCCTGCAGATGCATTTATTATAGAACACAAGCAATAAAGGGTAGATAAAAGTGTATACTGTGCTGTGCTGGAGGCACGCAACACCCACTAACTTCTGCAGATGCCTGTATTAGAGAACACCAGCAATAAAGGGTAGATACAGGTGAACACTGTGCTGGAGGCACACAACACCCACTATATCCTGCAGATGCCTGTATTAGAGAACATCAGCAATAAAGGGTAGATACAAGTGTATACTGTGCTTTGCTGGAGGCACAACACCCACTAACTCCGGCAGATGCCTGTATTAGAGAACAGCAGCAACAAAGGGTAGATACAGGTGTATACTGTGCTGGAGGCACACAACACCCACTAACTCCTGCTGATGCCTGTATTAGAGAACATCAGCAATAAAGAGTAGATACAGGTGTATACTGTGCTTTGCTGGAGGCACACAACACCCACTAACTCCAGCAGATGCCTGTATTAGAGAACACCAGCAACAAGGGGTAGATACAGGTGTATACTGTGCTATGCTGGAGGCACACAACACCCACTAACTCCTGCAGATGCATTTATTATAGAACACCAGCAATAAAGGGTAGATAAAAGTGTATACTGTGCTGTGCTGGAGGCACACAACACCCACTAACTTCTGCAGATGCCTGTATTAGAGAACACCAGCAATAAAGGGTAGATACAGGTGTATACTGTGCTGGAGGCACACACCACCCACTTTAACTCCTGCAGATGCCTATCTTAAGCCGCGTACACACGGGCGGACTGTCTGGCCTACTTAGTCCGCCGAAACACATTTCAACGGACAGTCCGCTCGTGTGTGGGCTTCAGCGGACTTTTTCAGCGTGCAGTCTGGCGGACTAAGTATTTTGGAATTTCCGTAATACTGTCCGTCGGACTCGCATTTCGGCGGACAATCCGCCCGTGTGTGTGCCAGTCCGCCGTACTTTTGAAATGAGCGGACTTTTCCCGCCCGGAGAAAAGTCCGCTCATTTCGAGCGGGTATCCAGGTAGGCGGGGCCCGCGAAGGAGAAGTCGCCGGCCCCGCCGCCTGGTATGGACTTAAAGGGGAACCCCAACGACGAAAAAAATCGGCATGGGGGTCCCCCCAAGTCCACAACAGACCCTTGTCCGAGCACGCTACCCGGCCGGCCAGGAAAGGGGGGCGAGCAAGCGCCCCCCCTCCTGAGCCGTACCAGGCCGGGTGCCCTCAACATGGGGGGTGCCTTGGGGAAGGGGGGGCCGCGCGGCCCCCCCACCCCAAAGCACCTTGTCCCCATGTTGATGAGGACAAGGGCCTCTTCCCGACAACCCTGGCCGTTGGTTGTTGGGGTCTGCGGGCGGGGGGCTTATCGGAATCCGGGAGCCCCCTTTAATAAGGGGGCCCCCGGATACCGGCCCCCCACCCTATGTGAATGAGTATGGGGTACAATGTACCCCTACCCATTCACCTGTAAAATAAAAGTACAAAAAAATAACACAACACACGAGATAATATACTTTATTGAACAGCTCCGGGGGTCTTCCGTCTTCGGGGGTCTTCTCGCCGGACTCCTCCGCTATCTTCTTGTAGCTCTTTTACTAGCGGAGGAGTCCTGCTTTCCTCCTCGCCGCCGGCCTCTTCTCCCGACTTCGGGGGTCTTGTCCCCCTCTTCGGTTCTTCTGCCGGGCCACCGCGCCTTCTTATAGCTCTTTTACAGGCGGTGGCCCGGTCTTCTGTCGCCGCCGTCGCCGCCGCCGCCTTCCGTTCTTCTTCTTCTTCTTCTTCTTCTTCTCCTCCAGGAGATGTTGCCTCGACGCTCTCTCCGGCCGGAATGCCAGGGATGCACTGCGCGACCACTTATATAGGGACAAGGGGCGGTGTCACATGGCTTTATGTCACATGGGTTGGTCACATGGGTTGATGTCACATGGGGACTACGACATCGTAAGGGGGCGGGGTCACCATGTGACACCAACCCATGTGACATAAAGCCATGTGACACCGCCCCATTGTCCCTATATAAGTGGCCGCGCAGTGCGTCCCTGGCATTCCGGCCGGAGAGAGCGTCGAGGCAACATCTCCTGGAGAAGAAGAAGAAGAAGAAGAAGAAGAAGAAGAAGAAGAAGAACGGAAGGCGGCGGCGGCGACGGCGGCGACAGAAGACCGGGCCACCGCCTGTAAAAGAGCTATAAGAAGGCGCGGTGGCGCGGCAGAAGAACCGAAGAGGGGGACAAGACCCCCGAAGTCGGGAGAAGAGGCCGGCGGCGAGGAAGAAAGCCGGACTCCTCCGCTAGTAAAAGAGCTACAAGAAGATAGCGGAGGATTCCGGCGAGAAGACCCCCGAAGACGGAAGACCCCCGGGGCTGTGCAATAAAGTATTTTATCTAGTGTGTTGTGTTTTTTTTTTGTACTTTTATTTTACAGGTGAATGGGTAGGGGTACATTGTACCCCATACTCATTCACATAGGGTGGGGGGCCGGTATCCGGGGGCCCCCTTATTAAAGGGGGCTCCCGGATTCCGATAAGCCCCCCGCCCGCAGACCCCGACAACCAACGGCCAGGGTTGTCGGGAAGAGGCCCTTGTCCTCATCAACATGGGGACAAGGTGCTTTGGGGTGGGGGGGCCGCGCGGCACCCCCAAGGCACCCCCCCATGTTGAGGGCACGCGGCCTGGTACGGCTCGCTCGCCCCCCTTTCCTGGCCGGCCGGGTAGTGTGCTCGGACAAGGGTCTGTTGTGGACTTGGGGGGACCCTCACGCCAATTTTTTTCGGGGTTCCCCTTTAAGTCCATACCAGGCGGCGGGGCCAGCGACGTCTCCTTCGCGGGCCCCGCCTACCTGGAGACGCACTCGAAATGAGCGGACTTTCCTCCGCGTGTGTGGGCGAGTCCGTTCATTTCAAAAGTAGGGCGGATAGTATGGCGGACTTAGTACGCCGTATTAGTCCGCGCAAAAAGTGGTGTGCGTGGTCAAGTCCGTTCATTCGAAAGTATGACGGACTGTCCGTCGGATTGTCTGAAGGACTAAGTTGGCCAGACAGTCCGCCCCGTGTGTACGCGGCTTTAGAGAACACCAGCAATAAAGGTTAGATACAGGTGTATACTGTGCTGGAGGCACACAACATCCACTAACTCCTGCAGATGCCCGTATTAGAGAATACCAGCAATAAATGATAGATACATGTTTATACTGTATTTTGCTGGAGGCACACAACACCCACTAACTCCTGCAGATGCCTGTATTAGAGAACACCAGCAATAAAGGGTACATACAGGTATATACTGTGCTGTGCTGGAGGTATACAACACCCACTAACTCCTGCAGATGCATTTATTATAGAACACAAACAATAAAGGGTTGATAGAAGTGTATATTTTGCTGAGGCACACAACACCCACTTTAACTCCTGCAGATGCCTGTATTATAGAACACAAGCAATAATGGGTAGATACAATTGTATACTGTGCTGTGCTAGAGGCACACAACACCCACTAACTTCTGCAGATGCCTGTATTAGAAAACACCAGCAATAAAGGGTAGATACAGGTATATACTGTGCTGTACTGGAGGCATACAACACCCACTAACTCCTGCAGATGCATTTATTATAGAACACAAGCAATAAAGGGTAGATACAAGTGTATATTGTGCTGAAGCCACACGACACCCACTTTAACTCCTGCAGATGCCTGTATTAGAGAACAAAAGCAATAATGAGTAGATACAAGTGTATACTGTGCTGTGCTGGAGGCACACAACACCCACTAACTTCTGCAGATGCCTGTATTAGAGAACACCAGCAACAAAGGGTAGATACAGGTGTATACTGTGCTGGAGGCACACAACACCCACTAACTCCTGCTGATGCCTGTATTAGAGAACACCAGCAATAAAGGGTAGATACAGGTGTATACTGTTCTGGAGGCACACAACACTCACTAACTCCTGCAGATGCCTTTATTAGAGAACACCAGCAATAAAGGGTAGATACACGTGTATAATATGCTTTGCTGGTGGCACACAACACCCACTAACTTCTGCAGATGCCTGTATTAGAGAACATCAGTAATAAAGGGTAGACACAAGTGTATACTGAGCTTTGCTGAAGGCACACAACACCCACTAACTCCGGCAGATGCCTATATTAGAGAACACCAGCAACAAAGGGTAGATACAGGTGTATACTGTGCTGGAGGCACACAACACCCACTAACTCCTGCTGATGCCTGTATTAGAGAACACCAGCAATAAAGGGTAGATACAGGTGTATACTGTGCTGGAGGCACACAACACTCACTAACTCCTGCAGATGCCTTTATTAGAGAACACCAGCAATAAATGGTAGATACACGTGTATAATATGCTTTGCTGGTGGCACACAACACCCACTAACTTCTGCAGATGCCTGTATTAGAGAACATCAGTAATAAAGGGTAGACACAAGTGTATACTGAGCTTTGCTGAAGGCACACAACACCCACTAACTCCGGCAGATGCCTATATTAGAGAACACCAGCAACAAAGGGTAGATACAGGTGTATACTGTGCTGGAGGCACACAACACCCACTAACTCCTGCTGATGCCTGTATTAGAGAACACCAGCAATAAAGGGTAGATACAGGTGTATACTGTGCTGGAGGCACACAACACTCACTAACTCCTGCAGATGCCTTTATTAGAGAACACCAGCAATAAAGGGTAGATACACGTGTATAATATGCTTTGCTGGTGGCACACAACACCCACTCACTCCTGCAGATGCCTGTATTAGAGATCACCAGCAATATAGGGTAGATACAGGTGTATACTGTGCTGGAGGCACACAACACCCACTAACTCCTGCTGATGCCTTTATTATAGAACACCAGCAATAAAGAGTAGATACAAGTGTATATTGTGCTTTGCTGGAGGCACACAACACCCACTAACTCCTGCAGATGCCTGTATTTAGGGATGAGCTTCGACTCGAACATCGGCTGTTCGTCCGTTCGGCGAAGTCCGAACATTTTGGTCCGTTCGCGCCAAATTCGTGTGGCGCTCACGGCCCACAATGCACTGCGATGGCGAAGGAGAGAGGAGGAGGAGGAGGAGGAGGCACATGTCCAACGAGGCAGGATGCCCTCCGGGGGCCAGCTTAGGGGCAGCACACCGACTGAATCACACCGCAGAGCTCCGCCTGTGCAGGGCGCTGCCTCTGCGCGTTATTCTAAAAGTTCTTTGGTGTGGGCCTTTTTTGAGACGAGTGCATCAGATCGCACCGCTGCTATTTGCAACATATGTCTCAAGCGTATCTCGCGTGGCCAAAACATCAGCCGCTTGGGCACCACATGCTTGACCAGACATATGTTGACCTGCCATGCAGCTCGTTGGCAAGCGTACCTCAAAGACCCACACCAAAGAACAAAGCGGACCTCTCCTTGCTCCTCATCAGCTGGCATCTCCAACCCCACTAGACCTTCAGTCCTCTCTGAAACCTGCTCTGAGAGGAATGAAGGTGTAGAATTAGGTGTGTCACAGCCAAGTGCTTCCGGGAACTCTGCTAGCGGTACACCCACGTCCGATTATAGCAGGCAAATGTCCCTGCCCCAGCTGCTGGACCGGCGAAAGAAGTTCACTCCCAGCCATCCACATGCCCAGCGGTTGAATGCTAGCTTGGCTAAATTGCTAGCACTTCAACTGCTGCCTTTTCAGTTGGTAGACTCGGCCCCCTTCCGTGAGTTTGTACAATGTGCGGTTCCTCAGTGGCAGGTCCCCAAACGCCACTTTTTCTCACGGAAGGCGATTCCGGCTCTCTACCGACATGTGGAAGGCAATGTCCTTGCCTCGCTGGACAGGGCGGTCAGCGGTAAGGTGCATATTACCGCTGACTCATGGTCCAGCAGGCATGGACAGGGACGTTACCTGTCTTTCACGGCCCATTGGGTCACTCTTCTGGCAGCTGGGAAGGATGCAGGACAAGGTGCAGTAGTGTTGGAGGTTGTTCCGCCACCACGCCTCCAAAATGCTACTATTGCTTGTGACACACCTCTTTCCTCCACCCCTCCTCTTCTTCTTCCTCCATGGCCTCTTCCAGTGCTCTGTCCTCAGAACCAGCGGTGCTTCGTAGGCGTTCCAGGGGCTACGCAAGTACGCAGGCAAAACGATGTCATGCCGTGCTTGCGCTGGTTTGTTTGGGGGACAGGAGCCACACTGGGGCGGATGTTTTGTCAGCTCTGCAGGGGCAGGCCGAGAGGTGGTTGACGCCACACCAGCTTAAGCTAGGAATGGTGGTTTGTGACAATGGCACCAACCTCCTCTCCGCCCTCCGACAGGGACAACTGACCCATGTGCCCTGTGTAGCTCACGTCCTTAACCTGGTGGTGCAGCGCTTCTTGGGCAGGTACCCCGGCTTACAGGATGTCCTGAAGCAGGCCAGGAAAGTCTGTGTGCATTTCCGCCGATCATTTAATGCCTGTGCTAGGCTGGCTGAGCTCCAAAAGGAGTTGAACCTGCCAAAGAACCGCCTTATATGTGACATGCCCACCAGGTGGAACTCAACGTTGGCCATGCTGCAGCGGCTGCACACGCAGCAGAGGGCCATCAATGAGTACCTGTGTGACTACGGCACCAGGACAGGGTCAGGGGAGCTCGGTTTTTTTCTCACCACGCCAGTGGCGCATGATCAGGGATGCATGCACTGTCCTGTCACCGTTTGAGGAGGCCACAAGGATGGTGAGCAGTGACAGTGCATGCATCAGTGACACTGTACCTCTTGTCCACCTCTTGGAGCATACGCTGCATGGAATAATGGACAGGGCACTTGAGGCAGAACAGAGGCAGGAAGAGGAGGACTTCCTTGCCTCTCAAGGCCCCCTTTATCCAGACAGTGTTCCTGCTGTGCCACCCATCACACAGGAAGAGGAAGAGGAGGAGGAAGAGGAGGAGGAGGATGATTGTGTCAGCATGGAGGTGGAGGCTGGCACTCAGCATCAGCAGCAGCAGCAGCAGCAGCAACAGTCTTGTAGGGATGAGTTACAGTCCCAAGAAACATGTGGACTTGTACGTGGCTGGGAGGAGGTAGCTGCGGATCATGTTGTCCTTAGTGACCCAGAGGACTCCGGACCGAATGCCTCAGCTAACCTACGCTGCATGGTCTCCCTAATCCTGCAAAGCCTGCGGAAGGATCCTCGTATTCTTCGGATCAAGGAGAGGGACCATTACTGGCTGGCCACTCTCCTTGATCCACGGTACAAGGGTAAGGTTGCCGACCTTAACTTGCCATCGCAGAGGGAGCAGAGGATGAGACAACTCCGGGAGGCCTTGCAGAAAGGTCTGTGCAACGCGTTCCCAGAGACTGGGAGGTTACAAACTCCTGGTCCTGGACAATGTGTTGCTGAGGCATCGGTCAGAAGGAGCGGTGGAGAAGGTGGTCGTCTGACTGATGCTTTCAGACAATTTTTTAGTCCGCAGCCCCAAGGTATGATCGGTTCCAGCACCCAACGCCAGCGTCTGATTTACATGGTGCAGGAATACCTAGGCGCAAGGTCAGACTTGGACACCTTTCCCACCGAAAATCCTCTGGCTTACTGGGTCTTGAGGATGGATCACTGGCCAGAGCTTGCACAGTATGCAATTGAGCTACTGGCCTGTCCTGCATCCAGCGTTCTTTCGGAACGCACCTTCAGTGCTGCTGGTGGCTTTGTTACCGATCACAGGGTGCGCCTGTCCACCGAATCAGTTGATCGACTGACCTTCATCAAGATGAATCAGTCTTGGATCACCCACAGCTACCAAGCACCTGAAGCTGATGTAACAGAATATTTTTTTTTGAAATATCACATCCCTTCAAGACTGCCTATGCTGATGCTGAGTGACTGTCCTGTTATGTTGATTGTCTATCCTCTTCCTCCTCCGCTGATATGTTGGAAGAACATTTCTGGTTCTGGTTGATGCCATCAGCCCAATTTTTCTGCCCCTGTTTAACAGGGGCGTTTAAGTACAATTTTTGATGCAATGCTTTGCAGCAGGGCAAATTCCTGCAATCAAACAAGAGTATATGGGAGAGGTTGCAGTGTGGTGGCACCAGCACCAGTGCCTAAGGCCCAATTTTTCTGCCCCTGTTTAACAGGGGCGTTTAATTTCAATTTTTGATGCAATGCTTTGCAGCAGGGCTAATTCCTGCAATAAAACTAGAGTATATGGCAGAGGTTGCAGTGTGGTGGCACCAGCACCAGTGCCTAAGGCCCAATTTTTCTGCCCCTGTTTAACAGGGGCGTTTAAGTACAATTTTTGATGCAATGCTTTGCAGCAGGGCTAATTCCTGCAATAAAAGTAGAGTATATGGGAGAGGTTGCAGTGTGGTGGCACCAGCACCAGTGCCTAAGGCCCAATTTTTCTGCCCCTGTTTAACAGGGGCGTTTAAGTACAATTTTTGATGCAATGCTTTGCAGCAGGGCTAATTAATGCAATAAAACTAGAGTATATGGGAGAGGTTGCAGTGTGGTGGCACCAGCAGCAGTGCCTAAGGCCAAATTTTTCTGCCCCTGTTTAACAGGGACATGTAATTACAATTCTTGATATAATATTTCACAGGAGGGCCCCTTCCTGTGCCCACCCAGAGTAACGGTGAGGACTTATAGTGTTGTGGCACCAGCACCACAACCACCAAAGATCAATTTTTCTACCACTGTTCAACAATGGCATGTAATTACAATTCTTGATATAATCGTTCACAGCAGGGCGCTCCAGCGCCCACCAAGAGTCACTTTGAGGGCTTACAATGTTGTGGCAAAACCAACACCTTGTTCTGCCATTTCTGCAGA
Organism: Lithobates pipiens; assembly: GCF_037356315.1. Lineage (NCBI taxonomy): Eukaryota > Metazoa > Chordata > Amphibia > Anura > Ranidae > Lithobates > Lithobates pipiens. The sequence continues at coordinate 203,211,546 of NW_027507784.1, read as the reverse complement.
GCATATAGGGCAGGCCCCTACTTTCAAACATCCAATTTACAAACATCTCCTACTTGCAAACGGAAGGAGACAACAGCTAGGGAGATGAAAAAAGATGGACGACAAAACAAATTATACAGGGGTGATAACCCTTCCCTATGTTTTCCAAAAAGCTTAAAAATAGTTTTTTTGACTGGAGCTACACTTTAAAAATGTACCAGTTGAAAATTACAAACAGATTCAACTTAACACAACAAACCTCCACAGTCCCTGTCTTGTTTGCACCGCCTGTATACTGCTGTTCTGAGTATATAGGGCCTGGGGGCCACACGCATTTCCTTTTTTTAATATGGGTACAGGGTTCCCCTTAATATGCGTACAAGACCCAAATAGGCTGGTGATGGGCAGGGAGGGCTACCCATGCCATTTTTCTCAATGATTTTCAACCATATTGCAGGAACCAGATATAACATTAAAACCGCAAGCAGTTTTAAATGGTGTTATTTCCGTTTAATGTCATTTTGTGCAGGGACTGTTCTAAACACGGGAAACACGTGGCACTTCACAGGCATACTACAGACACCCCCCAGGCACCATATTTAAAGGAATATTTCACTTTTTTTTTCACTTTAATCGTCATTAAAATCAGTGCTCCCGCCAAAACGGCCATTTTTAAAAACATTTTAGGCATTGACCCATGTCCCCTGGGGCAGGAGCCAGGTCCCCAAACCCTTTTTAGGACAGTATCTTGCATATTAGCCGTTAAAATTAGCACTTTTAATTTCGAACGTTCGAGTCCCATAGACTTCAATGGGGTTCTAAAGGTAGTTCGAATTTGGGGTCTGTTCGAAAGTTCTGGTGCGAACCGAAACGGGGGGTGTTCGGCTCATCCCTACCTGTATTAGAGAACACCAGCAATAAAGGGTAGATACAGGTATATACCCTGCTTTGCTGGAGGCAGACAACACCAACTAACTCCTGCAGATGCATTTATTATAGAACATAAGCAATAAAGGGTGGATACAAGTGTATATTGTGCTGAAGGCACACAATGCCCACTTTAACTCCTGCAGATACCTCTATTAGAGAACACCAGCAATTAAGAGTAGATATAGGTGTATACTGTGCTGGAGGCACACAACACTCACTAACTCCTGCAGATGCCTGTATTAGAGAACACCAGCAATAAAGGGTAGATAAAGGTGTATACTATGCTTTGCTGGTGGCACACAACACCCACTAACTCCTGCAGATGCCTGTATTAGAGAACATCAGCAATAAAGGGTAGATACAGGTGTATACTGTGCTGGAGGCACACAACACCCACTAACTTCTGCAGATGCCTGTATTAGAGAACATCAGCAATAAAGGGTAGACACAAGTGTTATACTAGATATTAGAGAACACAAGCAACAAAGGGTAGATACAGGTGTATACTGTGCTGGAGGCACACAACACCCACTAGGTGAGAGAAAGAAAATAGATATGGTGCTATACCTTATTAAACTCTCTAAAAATGGATATCATAAAAATGTACAAATTTTCCAGCTTGCTGGCTAATAATTTTAAAATCCCGGATAGAACTAGATGAACTAAGTGATAAAATCAATAAATGATAAAGTGCTGGGAATAAATCAATATTAAATAGTGAATACAAAGTAAATATAAATTTTCCAGCGTGCTGGTTAATAAATTGAAATAAGGATGTAAAATCCACAATAAATTAAATAAATTAGATAGCTGAGATAAATGAATAAATGATTAGTACTATGTTACTAAAATACCATGAATCAATCAGTATTCAATAGTGCAATGCAAAAATACTTAAAGTGCCTGTGACTGTGATTATGGCGCAACCAGATAAATGGCCATAAAGGGGAACAACAAAACAAATTGTTCAAAATTATACAGGTGTGAACACAAGTGGAATAGTGAGTGTAAACACACTGTGTCAAATCTCAGAACCTGCCAAAATTTGCTAAATGAAATAAAAATAGAAAAAATAAATAAAAATAAGAATAAAGATTAAGTCCAGAAAGTGAAAAAAATCTTGCGGTGACAATTCAGATGTGAAAGTCCAATTGAATAAGGGTTAAAAATTAAAAATTAAAAATGAAATGAAAATTTGATGGTGAAAAAGGTCTTCTGTGTATAGGAGAGAAGTGGAGGGAGTGACTTCGCTATCCGTTCGCAGTGAACGTTTATGAATTTTGCTCTCACCAGAGATATGACCCCGTCCGGGGTGGATCAGCCTCCACAGTATAAGCCACTGTGTCGCTTCTTGGGCTGTCTCTGCTGTGATGCTGGGGAGATCCCTCGTTCCTCCGTGGGGATGTTGTACCTCGTTTTACATGTGATAGAAAAGAGGACTGGATCTCCTCATCTGAGCAGTATTTTCCGGAAAATACTGCTCAGATGAGGAGATCCAGTCCTCTTTTCTATCACATGTAAAACGAGGTACAACATCCCCACGGAGGAACGAGGGATCTCCCCAGCATCACAGCAGAGACAGCCCAAGAAGCGACACAGTGGCTTATACTGTGGAGGCTGATCCACCCCGGACGGGGTCATATCTCTGGTGAGAGCAAAATTCATAAACGTTCACTGCGAACGGATAGCGAAGTCACTCCCTCCACTTCTCTCCTATACACAGAAGACCTTTTTCACCATCAAATTTTCATTTCATTTTAAATTTTTAATTTTTAACACTTATTCAATTGGACTTTCACATCTGATTTGTCACCGCAAGATTTTTTTCACTTTCTGGACTTAATCTTTATTCTTATTTTTATTTATTTTTTCTATTTTTATTTCATTTTGCAAATTTTGGCAGGTTCTGAGATTCGACACAGTGTGTTTGCACTCACTATTCCACTTGTGTTCACACCTGTATAATTTTGAACAATTTGTTTTGTTGTTCCCCTTTATGGCCATTTATTTGGTTGCGCCATAATCACAGTCACAGGCACTTTGAGTATTTTTTGCATTGCACTATTGAATACTGATTGATTCATGGTATTTTAGTAACATAGTACTAATCATTTATTCATTTATTCATTTATCTCAGCTATCTAATTTATTAAATTTATTGTGGATTTTACATCCTTATTTCAATTTATTAACCAGCACGCTGGAAAATTTATATTTACTTTGTATTCACTATTTAATATTGATTGATTCCCAGCACTTTATCATTTATTGATTTTATCACTTAGTTCATCTAGTTCTATCCGGGATTTTAAAATTATTAGCCAGCAAGCTGGAAAATTTGTACATTTTTATGATATCCATTTTTAGCGAGTTTAATAAGGTATAGCACCATATCTATTTTCTTTCTCTCACCTATCTCACTGTTCCATCCATTTGGATGGAAACATAATAGAGGCTGCTCTTACCTACATCACATCATATACTCTCTGTATAACAAACTCCATAGCGCATCCTATCGCTTTGTTTTTTATACACAACACCCACAAACTCCTGCTGATGCCTGTATTAGAGAACACCAGCAACAAAGGGTAGATACAGGTGTATACTGTGCTTTGCTGGAGGCACACAACACCCACTAACTCCAGCAGATGCCTGTATTAGAGAACACCAGCAACAAAGGGTAGATACAGGTGTATACTGTGCTATGCTGGAGGCACACAACACCCACTAACTTCTGCAGATGCCTGTATTAGAGAACACCAGCAATAAAGGGTAGATACAGGTGAATACTGTGCTGGAGGCACACAACACCCACTAACTCCTGCAGATGCCTATATTAGAGAACATCAGCAATAAAGGGTAGATACAGGTGTATACTGTACTGGAGGCACACAACACCCACTAACTCCTGCTGATGCCTGTATTAGAGAACATCAGCAATAAAGGGTAGACACAAGTGTATACTGTGCTTTGCTGAAGGCACACAACACCCACTAACTCCAGCAGATGCCTGTATTAGAGAACACCAGCAACAAAGGGTAGATACAGGTGTATACTGTGCTATGCTGGAGGCACACAACACCCACTAACTTCTGCAGATGCCTGTATTAGAGAACACCAGCAATAAAGGGTAGATACAGGTGAATACTGTGCTGGAGGCACACAACACCCACTAACTCCTGCAGATGCCTGTATTAGAGAACATCAGCAATAAAGGGTAGATACAAGTGTATACTGTGCTTTGCTGGAGGCACACAACACCCACTAACTCCGGCAGATGCCTGTATTAGAGAACAGCAGCAACAAAGGGTAGATAAAGGTGTATACTGTGCTGGAGGCACACAACATCCACTAACTCCTGCAGATGCCTGTATTAGAGAACACCAGCAATAAATGGTAGATACATGTGTATACTGTACTTTGCAGGAGGCACACAACACCCACTAACTCCTGCAGATGCCTGTATTAGAGAACACCAGCAATAAAGGGTACATACAGGTATATACTGTGCTGTGCTGGAAGCATACAACACCCACTAAGGCCGCGTACACACGGGCGGACTGTTCGCCCAACTTTGTCCGCTGAACAGTGTTTGGGCGGACAGTCCGCTCGTGTGTGGGCTTTCAGCGGACAGTTTCAGCAGACAGTTGGACGGACAAGGTTTTTCGGAATTTCCGAAAAACTGTCCGCTGAAACCTTGTTTCAGCGAACAGTCCGCTCATGTGTAGGCTTGTTCGTCAAACAAAGTTGCGCGCATGCTCAGAAAGGATTTTCACGCCGAAAGCTATAATGCAGTGTATAGGACGTCGTATTTTTCGTCCCGTCGTACGTGCCGTTCACGTCATCGCGCACGGTTTCAGCAAACTGTTCGTTCGTCGTGTGTGGCCATGTCCGTCCATGCTAATTTTGAGCGGACTGTTTGCCGAAACTGTTGGACGGACAAAGTTGGGCGAACAGTCCGCGCGTGTGTACGCGGCCTAACTCCTGCAGATGCATTTATTATAGAACACAAACAATAAAGGGTAGATAGAAGTGTACATTGTGCTAAGGCACACAACACCCACTTTAACTCCTGCAGATGCCTGTATTATAGAACACAAGCAATAATGGGTAGATACAAGTATATACTGTGCTGTGCTAGAGGCACAGAACACCCACTAACTTCTACAGGTGCCTGTATTAGAGAACACCAGCAATAAAGGGTAGATACAGGTATATACTGTGCTGTACTGGAGGCATACAACACCAACTAACTTCTGCAGATTCCTATATTAGAGAACATCAGCAATAAAGGGTAGATACAGGTGTATACTGTGCTGGAGGCACACACCACCCACTTTAACTCCTGTAGATGCCTGTATTAGAGAACACCAGAAATAAAGGGTAGATTCAGGTATATACTGTGCTATGCTGGAGGCATACAACACCCACTAACTCCTGCAGATGCATTTATTATAGAACACAAGCAGTAAAGGGTAGATACAAGTGTATATTGTGCTGAAGGCACACAACACACACTTTAACTCCTGCAGATGCCTATATTAGAAAACACCAGCAATAAAGGGTAGATACAGGTGTATACTGTGCTTTGCTGGAGGCACACAACATCAACTAACTCCTGCTGATGCCTTTATTATAGAACACCAGCAATAAAGGGTAGATACAGGTGTATACTGTGCTTTGCTGGAGGCACACAACGCCCACTAACTCCGGCAGATGCCTGTATTAGAGAACACCAGCAATAAAGGATAGATACAGGTGTATACTGTGCTGGAAGCACAAAACGCCCACTAACTCCTGCTGATGCCTTTATTATAGAACACCAGCAATAAAGGGTTGATAAAGGTGTATACTGTGCTGGAGGCACAAACCACCCAATAACTCCTGCAGATGCCTGTATTAGAGAACAGCAGCAATAAAGGGTAGATAAAGGTATATACTGTGCTGTGCTGGAGGCAGGCAACATACACTAACTCCTGCAGATGCCTGTATTAGAGAACACCAGCGATAAATGGTGGATACAGGTGTATACTGTGCTGTGCTGGAGGCACACAAAAACCACTAACTCCTGCAGATGCATTTATTATAGAACACAAGCAATAAAGGGTAGATACCAGTGTATATTGTGCTGAAGGCACACAATACCCACTTTAACTCCTGCAGACACCTCTATTAGGGAACACCAACAATAAAGGGTGTATACTGTGCTGAAGGCACGCAATACCCACTTTAACTCCTGCAGATGCCTGTATTAGAGAACACCAGCAATAAAGGGTAGATACAGGTGTATACTTTGCTGGAGGCACACAACACCCACTAACTCCTGCTGATGCCTTTATTATAGAACACCAGCAATAAAGGGTTGATACAGGTTTATACTGTGCTGTAGGCACACACCACCCACTTTAACTCCTGCAGATGCCTTTATTAGAGAACACCAGAAATAAAGGGTAGATAGAGGTGTATACTGTGCTTTGCTGGAGGCACATAACACCAACTAACTCCTGCAGATGCCCGTATTAGAGAACACCAGCAATAAAGGGTAGATACAGGTGTATACTGTGCTTTGCTGGAGGAAAACAACACCCACTAACTCCTGCAGATGCCTGTATTAGAGAACACCAGCAATAAAGGGGAGATACAGGTGTATACTCTGATGGAGGCACACAACACCCACTAACTACTGCAGATGCCTGTATTAGAGAACACCAGCAATAAGGGGTAGATAGAGGTATATAATGTGCTGGAGGCACACAACACTCACTAACTCCTGCAGATGCATTTATTATAGAACACAAGCAATAAAGGGTAGATACAAGTGTATATTGTGCTGAAGGAACACGACACCCACTTTAACATTTGCAGATGCCTGTATTAGAGAACACCAGCAATAAAGGGTAGATACAGGTGTATACTATGCTTTGCTGGTGGCACACAACACCCACTAACTCCTGCAGATGCCTATATTAGAGAACACCAGCAATATAGGGTAGATACAGGTGTATACTGTGCTGGAGGCACACAACACCCACTAACTCCTGCTAATGCCTTTATTATAGAACACAAGCAATAAAGGGTAGATAGAGGTGTATACTATGCTTTGCTGGAGGCACACAACACCAACTAACTTCTGCAGATGCCTATATTAGAGAAGACCAGCAATAAAGGGGAGATACAGGTGTATACTGTGCTGGAGGCACACGCCACCCACTTTAACTCCTGCAGATGCCTATATTAGAGAACACCAGCAATAAAGGGTAGATACAGGTGTATACTGTGCTGGAGGCACACAACAATCACTAACTCCTGCAGATGCCTATATTAGAGAACACCAGCAATAAGGGTAGATACAGGTATTTGCTGTGCTGTGCTGGAGGCACACAATACCCACTAACTCCGGCAGCTGCATTTAATATAGAACACAAGCAATAAAGTGTAGATACAAGCGTATATAGTGCTGAAGGCACACAACACCCACTTTAACTCCTGCAGATGCCTGTATTAGAGAACACCAGCAATAAAGGGTAGATACAGATGTATACTGTGCTGGAGGCACACAACACCCACTAACTCCTGCTGATGCCTTTATTATAGAACACAAGCAATAAAGGGTAGATAAAAGTGTCTACTGTGCTGGAGGCACACAACGTCACTATCTCCTGCAGATGCCTGTATTAGCAATAAAGGGTAGATAAAGGTTTATACTGTGCTGGAGGCACACACCACCCACTTTAAATCCTGCAGATGCCTATATTAGAGAACAACAGCAATAAAGGGAAGATACAGGTTTATACTGTGCTTTGCAGGAGGCACATAACACCCACTAACTCCTGCAGATACCTATATTAGAGAACACCAGCAATAAAGGGGAGATACAGCTGTATACTGTGATGGAGGCACACAACACCCACTAACACCTGCAGATGCCTTTATTATAGAACACCAGCAATAAAGGGTAGATACAGGTGTATACTGTGCTGGAGGCACACAACGTCACTAACTCCTGCAGATGCCTGTATTAGAGAACACCAGCAATAAAGGGTAGATACACGTATATACTGTGCTGTGCTGGAGCCACACAACACCCACTAACTCCGGAAGATGCCTGTATTAGAGAACACCAGCAACAAAGTTTAGATACAGGTGTATACTGTGCTGGAGGCACACAACACCCACTAACTCCTGCAGATGCCTGTATTAGAGAACATTAGCAATAAAACATAGATACAGGTGTATACTGTGCTTTGCTGGAGGCACACAACACCCCCTAACTCCTGAAGATGCCCACATAAGAGAACACCAGCAACAAAGGGTAGATACAGGTGTATACTGTGCTGGAGGCACACAACACCCATTAACTCCGGAAGATGCCTGTATTAGAGAACACCAGCAACAAAGGGTAGATACAGGTGTATACTGTGCTTTGCTGGATGCACACAACACCCACTAACTCCGGCAGATGCCTATATTAGAGAACACCAGCAACAAAGGGTAGATACAGGTGTATACTATGCTGGAGGCACACAACACCCACTAACTTCTGCAGATGCCTGTATTAGAGAACACCAGCAATAATGGGTAGATACAGGTATATACTGTGCTGTACTGGAGGCACACAACACCCACTAACTCCTGCAGATGCACTTATTATAGAACACAAGCAATCAAGGGTAGATACAAGTGTATATTGTGCTGAAGGCACACGACGCCCGCTTTAACTCTTGCAGATACCTCTATTAAAGAACACCAGCAATAAAGGGTAGATACAGGTGTATACTGTGCTGGAGATACACAACACTCACTAACTGCTGCAGATGCCTCTATTAGAGAGCACCAGCAATAAAGGGTAGATACAGGTATATACTGTGCTGTGCTGGAGGCACACAACATCCACTAACTTCTGCGTATGCCTGTATTAGAGAACACCAGCAATAAAGGGTAGATACAGGTGTATACTGTGCTGGAGGCACACAACACTCACTAACTCCTGCAGATGCCTCTATTAGAGAACACCAGCAATAAAGGGTAGATACAGGTGTATAATATGCTTTGCTGGAGCCACACAACACCCACTAACTCCTCCTGAATCTGATGCCTTTATTATAGAACACCAGCAATAAAGGGTAGATACAAGTGTATACTGTGCTTTTCTGGAGGCACACAACACCCACTAATTCCTGCAGATGCCTGTATTAGAGAACAAAAGCAATAAAGGGTAGATAAAGGTATATACTGTGCTGTGCTGGAGGCACACAACACCCACTAACTCCTGCAGATGCATTTATTATAGAACATAAGCAATAAAGGGTTGATACAAGTGTATATTGTGCTGAAGGCACACAACGCCCACTTTAACTCCTGCAGATACCTCTATTAGAGAACACCAGCAATAAAGGGTATATATATTGTTATACTGTGCTGGTGGCACACAACACTCACTAACTCCTGCAGATGCCTGTATTAGAGAACACCAGCAATAAAGGGTAGATACAGGTGTATACTAGGCTTTGCTGGTGGCACACAACACCCACTAACTCCTGCAGATGCATATATTAGAGAACACCAGCAATATAGGGTAGATACAGGTGTATACTGTGCTGGAGGCACACAACACCCACTAACTCCTGCTGATGCCTTTTGTTGGAATCAGACAGGAATTTATTATTATACATCTACACAGCTGTTTGTACAGCTGAACTCAGCCATATGGATGCCAGGCAGTTTCACATGTTTAAAAGCAAGGAATGTGACACAATTTGAATAGCAGAATGAGTTCTATTCAGCCCACCTGGAATGTACTGAACTTCAAAGATGATATGGTGCCGGCTTGTCTGCAAGAACAGAGGACAGCTGGTGGGGCGTCCGAGATCAAGCCACAAGATAGCAATCCAGTCGGAGCAGTTGCAATTCATGGGGAAACACTGCCCCCCAGAGGCCAAGTATGGCAGGACTGTTAGCCTGGGGGAGGAGACGCCCCAGAGACGCTGATTGGTCTACGGGAAAGAGTAGGATGGGCTATGGGGTGTGGTATGGCTGAGGTATGTTTGACAAAAAGGGTTGCGACCTGAGCTCTTTCTCTTTATTCCATCATGAGGCGTAGCTGCGAAGGTCAGATAAGTATGGCTTATATTGTACTTTGATTGTATGCTATGTATTATTGTAACTTCTATTGATACCTTATGCACGCTGTATTATTTCCTTGGGAAATAAAGGAGATTTAATTGACCTTAGACCGTGTATTGATTTCATAGCCAAGGGTGGTAGCATTGTGGTATTAACAATAACATGTGCTTGGCGTAATAGATTAATAGATTAGCTAAACTATAGGGACTAGCAAAGGAATACATAACTGATATAATAAGAATAGAGTGAATTGATCAGTTACTTCATTTGGCACCCCAGAAGGCGTGTAAAACGTATTTTTACACATAATCCACAAAAATCTAAAGTATTTTTGTTTGAGTCCCTGTAAGCACAGATGCTCAGACACCCAGAACTGAAAGTCATCTCTAGTGTGGACAATATTGGCGCTAGCTCGCGAATTCTGAAACCACGCTTGGATGTGCAGGAAAATTCTGTGAGATATTTCACTGGTATAAACGCACGCGTAAAACCTGGTGAGAACTGTGACTGATATATATATATATGTACGTATTGTTGTGTTTGCAAACTTGTAACCAGAGGGCAAATTGGCACACTGGCGAGATAAGGGACTGATCATCCCTGGTTATGTGATATAACCGCAGATTGACAGGATAAATCATACAATTTTGAGGGAAAAGTGGAAATATCCACGTGATTGTGAAAAAAACTTTCTGTCCCAATAGAAATTCCCTATGACCTGCTATCATATAGGAGGGCATTGAATAAGAGTGTGTTCTCCTAAAGAAATTCGTGGGTAAACGGATTTGTATTTCTTTTTTTTGTTTTTTGTTGTCTGTATTTGGAGTGGGACTACAGGTCAAAGCTAGCTTCTAAACAGCTTCATCTGTGTATTTGGGTGTTTGGTATCTGTTTGTTTAGTGTATTGCTAATGCACAGTGTTGGTTAGAGAGCGGCAGGAATTACCATACATCTTTGAGGAAAAAGGAAAAGTGGAGGAAGTATAGGTTTTTATTTCTACACACGTGAGAGTGAAATAGCTCTGGTCCAATAAAACCAAGGCATTGATTAAGAGTGTGCCTTGTGTCTTGTATGCTGTAGAACCACAAGTCACTGGAAATTTAAACGGTTCGTATCTATTTTTTTTTTTTTTTGTTCGTTTGTTGGTAGGAATCTGTCTTTGTGGGGGTTATATAGTTGTTTGTCTATTGTATAAGCAACTGGTGGAGCAACCTGGTGTGGATAGGCTAATTAGCATATCAATGGAAGCCATTGAAGGTTTCATTAGCAAGCATGGTGGGATTAGATTTCAATTTACTCACGAAAGTAAATTAACATATCAGTTTAATAAACTTTTAAAACAATGTAATACACATAACAGTCGCATATTTAATAAATCAAAAAAAGGCAGGAAACAGAGAATGGCCAATGCCTTATGCATGTTATTGAGAATGAAAGAAATTGCGGAACAAAAAGAATTAGAATGGTTTGCTGATAGAGAAAAAGTGATGGAACAGGTAAGTGATATATCAATGAGGATTGAAAAGGCTGATGCGGATGCTTGTAGTCGGATTAAACAATTAGTGGCTGAGAAATGTGTATTGCAACAGAGATTAGATGAATTAGAACAAACGTGTAAATTAAGAGAAAGTTGCATTGCCTCTTTGAATCAAAGGGAGGCTGAGAATTTGCAGGTTATCACAAGGCTTAAGGCACAAGCAGCCATAATGGAATTATCCTCCAAGTGTGCAATAGTGGAGGTACCCTCCACACATGCTCAGTGTATAGAAAAGCTAGAAGTGAAGTATGAAGAAAACCCGTATGCTATTATCACTGCAAATGATAGTACTGTGATGGGAATCGATGTGAAAGAAGCAAATAAAGGTGGGATAACTGCACTTGAAATTGACTCAGGAGTTGACACTTCGGATGACTCCTCAGACAACGAAAGTGTAAAGTCCGTTCATTCCAATCGCAGTAATATTATCCAGCAATGTGGGTTTCCAGCGCCATATGCTAAAAAAATGGCCTATGCAGGGAAACCAGAACTAAAATGTTTTTTGTGTAAAAGGGGGGGTCACACTTCAAAATATTGTCGGGCGGCGAATAATGATATCGAAAGGAAATTATACCCGAAAACGACCCCAAGGCTTCAGGTGTGTTATTCAGCAAGGTGGGGTAGCCATCCAAAGCATGGGACCCATAGTAATCAAACCCATTTCCCATGTAAAACGCAAATGCGGGGTCTACAAACTAAAAAGCAATATGTAGGACAGTTGCTTAGAGTCAAAATGGAGATAGACGCATGGTTACTCAAATATAGCACTGGGGGAAACAATGTTAGCAGAACTTAGTGAGCTGCAAGCATGGTAAGAATATTCTGGTCAATGTTTCCCGGCTATGAAAAAGGTTTGATGTAAGTTTCAAGTTCAGAATATGATAGAGGACCTGGATATAGATATACATTTTTTTTGTTTTGTACTTTTAGGGATAAACACCTGAATTGGTATTGTGGTTTTTCTTTTGTGTGGTTAAAAGATGTTTCTGTTATGAGTTTTTTCTTATCTTGTGTTTCTTTACTCTTCTCTTATTGTCAGTCTTTGTAAACTTTTCCTGAGTAATATCCAATACTGCTGATTAACATAAGAATTGTGTGTAATCACTTGTGTGTCCCTTTTTCCAGAGACCAGGAAGAAGTTAAACTGGTTCGTATACTAACATTTGCATTTGTTTGCAGGTCTGTCAAAGTGAGAACAACAGTGGTAAAATATATGAACATGGGTTAGGTTATTGTAAATGCATAATCGATTATCACATGGTACCATGAGCTCATTAGTTAGTAATTGTTTGCAAACAATGAAAAATAATAGTACTAAAAAGAGTTACAAATGAAGCTAAAATGTTGTGATGATACATATGCTTTGTTGTGTTTTTCGTTTTCCCCATTAACTAATTGTATTTCAGATTGGAATAAGCACTCTCTGCAGGAGAAAAGTCCATGGATGTTGTCAACTAAAAGTTGAGTGTTTGTCATTGTTGTATGATGGTTGTCTTGTCGTATGATGGTTGTCTTGTCATGTTATTTGTGTGATCATGGCCAGATTTTTAAGTTTTTTACATTTTTTTTTTAGTTAATTTTGTTTTTTTTTTCTCAAATTTTTTGTTTTTGATATTGGTTTAGTCCTCTATTTTAGTTATATTTTTATTCAGGTGGAAAAGTAGTAGGTCTAATCCACCTGAAAGGGGGGGAATTGACAATGCCCTCAATTAGAACCAGTCACCTGAAAAGGGGTAGTGCATACATCGTAAAGATACAGATAGATGCATTGTTTTTTATCAGATATTGTGGATAAGAATTTGATACTGCTCTTGTTTTTCATTTCCAGAATCCAAGTGGAGCGAGAATTGGAGAGGCTTCTGGAACATGGATGACAGATGATCATCTGGTTGGCAGTTTGTCTGTGCCACACCATACCACAAATTAGTTCCGATAAACATCAGGAGAGAAGGAAAACTGAAAGATTCAGATTAATACCTGTTTTTTTCGTATGGACAATTTGGTGCTAATGCTGAATCTGAAAGACTGTGCCTAGCAAGAGAACTTGTGAAATATTTTTGCTGAAGTCTCTCCTGATGAATGCAAACATGTTATTTATACATGTGCAATGGGTTGGAGGTTGGGGAAGAGTTATGACACATCCAATCCGTCAAAACATGAAAATGTGAAATATGTGTTTTTTTGTTGGAAGGAGGAATTGAAAGAAGAAAGGTTTTAATGTATTACATGTATTGGTGTAACGGAGTTAATATGGTGCAGGTACCCAGGAGGCATACTGGCGCTTATGCATAATAAGGTAGCTGTGGATCAGACTAAAGGGTGCCAGGTGACACATCAATGGGGGAAAACTTCCTCGTAGGGGTGGTGTCTCAATCCTAGCGGTCCTAGAGAGAAGCTTTCGGTTACAGGACATGCGGGACACCAGAACTAGACATGAGGAAGATACGCCCGGTTGGTGTCTCACCTGAGAGGTTGAAACCCTGCACAGATAATGCCAGTAAATATAAATACAGAAAAAATCAGCGCAGTACAACCCCTTTACGAAAAGCTGCTGAACACCAAGGATCAATTACCAAATCCCAAAATACAATATATCAAACAGATGGTACAGCGCTCTAACTAAAATAAAATGATTACTAACATATTAAAATTAATAAAAAGTCCAAAGATAGCTTTTGAGTCAAAAAGTCCACGTGAGGAATCTTCAGTGGTATACAATCAGTTCATGCATAAAGTGACTGCATGAGTTAAATATCAACTCATCCAATCGCTGTACTCCTCTCCGACAATATCCGACCGATTCACAAACGAAAACACAGCGGTCCGCTGATGAAGTCCCGCCCATAGGGACGTAACGTACGGACGGAGATCACGTGACGTCACCCGCGGTCATTGATCATTTTAAAGATCATATGAAGCTTCGTTATTGTAAGTGTGTTTTTTATGTATATTCATCATTAAAACGTTTTTCTATGGAGAGCACTATGGCCTGTCTTTCTATCCACATGGTCTGAGGAATTGTGAATACTGCTATATACCGATCCAGTGTGGGTATTCCACGAACGTGTCAGTTCATTTGACTCTGAATAGGAGAAAGCTGTGTTTTCGTTTGTGAATCGGTCGGATATTGTCGGAGAGGAGTACAGCGATTGGATGAGTTGATATTTAAGTGCATACGACCCTCTGTAATTTAAAGGGTCCATACGATGAGGTGAGCAGCCAATTTTACCATTGGTGGTGGTCCCCCCCTTGGCACTAAGTCACTTTATGCATGAACTGATTGTATACCACTGAAGATTCCTCACGTGGACTTTTTGACTCAAAAGCTATCTTTGGACTTTTTATTAATTTTAATATGTTAGTAATCATTTTATTTTAGTTAGAGCGCTGTACCATCTGTTTGATATAATGCCAGTAAATACACACAGGAGCATGCTCCGTTAAAATAAAGGGAACAAACGCTGGCTACCAGGGTACAGTAGGACTTCACCACATGGTGCTGCAACATCTCATGGTGGTTGACAAAAACCTATCACCCTATATGTGCTGAGTATACACTGAATCAGGTGCGGTTATTGTACCAGTGACTTACTCCCAGAGATGAGAATGAAGTCCATGCAGGATGCTTATTTCTGAGGAGTAACCCGAAAGAGGAGGGATGTATTCAGCACTATATTGGGGGGGAACAATAGCTGGGATGGGTGTTATTAATGGAGGGGACATCGGCCTCCTGAGGAACAAACTCACAGCCATAGCTTCAGAGAAGGAGCGTGACTTTGTTACCCTGGGAGATTGGTGGCATCCTTGATAACATTCAATGAAGTCACAGAAACACTCAGGTTAGAGTGGCTCCGGATTTTGTCAACCATGTTGAGAGGTTGGTAGGGAGGACAGAAACCTGTCATTGGCTCTGGCGCGCACTCTGTGGCAGGTGGAAATATCAGCCAACATCAAGCTGATTGTACTGTCTCTGTATGAGGGGCAGTGGCCTGATGAGTTAGCATCACCGCTCAGTAAGATTTTGCCAAAACACGTTGCTTACACTAATCCAAAGTAGTGGTCGAATGCCTGTATGGGTGGTACTAAGTTGGATTGTGAAAGGTGTTATGCTGTACGTTCTCATATACAGAAGTGCAGACTTGGTCTGTATATTTGGTGGCATCAATGGGCTTACTGACTGGGGACTCTATCTTGTTGCATTTGAGGCTATATCACACATGTGATCAGAGAAGATGAACGCTGGAGGCAGGTTGATATTTCCCTTTGTCGGAAGCATGACCATGATGTCCTTTGTAGGCCAGGTCAATACATGGGGATGAACGAATAATGTTGGGAAGTTATTTCTCTCTGTATCCTGGATGGAGAGGTCATTGCTGGGAAGAAGGCACCCAGGTATTATTTAGGACATAGGCGAGTTTTTGTTTCTTTGTCCTAAAGAATACCGGTGTAGTGTTAGTCATGGGACTCGAGGGTTCCTTGAACCTAACCGTAGGTAGAGGTGCATGGTACACAATGGGCATGATCTCTGAAATCCAGGCACAGGGGTGGAATTGTGTGGGTTTGGTAATTGTTGTAAACTTATATGTGTAGTTAAGCGATATTTATCTAGAAGGGTCTCCCATTTGTCTATGCAAGTTGAGGGACGATTTGACGGTGAGCTCTCTGTGTACAAATTGGAGACGTTGCTGCCAAGTCAGAGCCCTGCAACGCCGCTGCGAGCAAGCCTGCCTAATCCCGACCCGTAGTTACAGTAAAAGGTTATAGGAGGTTGGGAGCGGGGTGCGTAATACATATATATATATATATATTATGGTAATAAGTTGATTTATGTTTGTGGTAGAGTGTGACCTATGGGTATTGTAGGCTAGTAATATGGGCAAGAAAGGCCCTCCTCAAGACTCTGGGTCTGAAAGCTGGGTGATATGTTGCTCTGAATGGGTGCTGGTGAATGGTGAATGAATGGACACCCCTTGCCTGTACTGCCGTCCTGAAGATACCCAAGATACAGAATGGTGACATGGAAGCTGTCGCTGAAGAGTGGTGGAGATGTGTCACTCAGTGGCAAAGCGGCACGTGTTGGGAAACATCACATGGTAAACATTTATGGACTGCTCCATAGGACCTGCTTCTGCACACGTTGAAAACACAGCGTGGTAAGACAATTGTGTACTGTTCCATGAGAGATGTCTCTGGAGCGCTCGTTGAAAACAACCATGCGTTACACAAGCTAAGGACTGTGCTACAGGTACTGGTTCGGAAGCACATGTTGGGGAACCACACACGCTAAGACAGTTATGGATTGTTCAAAAGGAGCCGTGTCTGAAGAAGGGTGGTATGCGCCTTTTAGGCGCAAAGCGGAATATGTTGGAATCAGACAGGAATTTATTATTATACATCTACACAGCTGTTTGTACAGCCGAACTCAGCCATATGGATGCCAGGCAGTTTCACATGTTTAAAAGCAAGGAATGTGACACAATTTGAATAGCAGAATGAGTTCTATTCAGCCCACCTGGAATGTACTGAACTTCAAAGATGATATGGCACCGGCTTGTCTGCAAGAACAGAGGACAGCTGGTGGGGCGTCCGAGATCAAGCCACAAGATAGCAATCCAGTCGGAGCAGTTGCAATTCATGGGCAAACACTGCCCCCCAGAGGCCAAGTATGGCAGGACTGTTAGCCTGGGGGAGGAGACGCCCCAGAGACGCTGATTGGTCTACGGGAAAGAGTAGGATGGGCTATGGGGTGTGGTATGGCTGAGGTATGTTTGACAAAAAGGGTTGCGACCTGAGCTCTTTCTCTTTATTCCATCATGAGGCGTAGCTGCGAAGGTCGGATAAGTATGGCTTATATTGTACTTTGATTGTATGCTATGTATTATTGTAACTTCTATTGATACCTTATGCACGCTGTATTATTTCCTTGGGAAATAAAGGAGATTTAATTGACCTTAGACCGTGTATTGATTTCATAGCCAAGGGTGGTAGCATTGTGGTATTAACAATAACATGTGCTTGGCGTAATAGATTGATAGATTAGCTAAACTATAGGGACTAGCAAAGGAATACATAACTGATAATAGTAGTACAAGAGTGAATTGATCAGTTACTTCACCTTTATTATAGAAAACAAGCAATAAAGGGTAGATAGAGGTGTATACTATGCTTTGCTGGAGGCACACAACACCAACTAACTTCTGCAGATGCCTATATTAGAGAACACCAGCAATAAAGGGTAGATACAGGTGTATACTGTGCTGGAGGCACACTCCACCCACTTTAACTCCGGAAGATGCCTGTATTAGAGAACACCAGCAACACAGTTTTGATACAGGTGTATACTGTGCTGGAGGCACACAACACCCACTAACTCCTGCAGATGCCTGTATTAGAGAACATCAGAAATAAAACGTAGATACAGGTGTATACTGTGCTTTGCTGGAGGCACACAACACCCAGTAACTCCTGCAGATGCCCGCATAAGAGAACACCAGCAATAAAGGGTAGATACAGGTGTATACTGTGCTGGAGCCACACAACACCCACTAACTCCTGCAGATACCTGTATTAGAGAACGTCAGCAATAAAGGGTAGATACAGGTGTATACTGTGCTTTGCTGGAGGCACACAACACCCACTAACTCCGGCAGATGCCTATATTAGAGAACACCAGCAACAAAGGATAGATACAGGTGTATACTGTGCTGGAGGCACACAACACCCACTAACTCCTGCAGATGCCTATATTAGAGAACATCAGCAATAAAGGGTAAATACAGGTGTATACTGTGCTGGAGGCACACAACACCCACTAACTCCTGCAGATGCCTGTATTAGAGAACATCAGCAATAAAGGGTAGATACAGGTGTATACTGTGCTGTGCTGGAGGCACACAACATCCACTAACTTCTGCATATGCCTGTTTTAGAGAACACCAGCAATAAAGGGTAGATACAGGTGTATACTGTGCTGGAGGCACACAACACTCACTAACTCCTGCAGATGCCTCTATTAGAGAACACCAGCAATAAAGGGTAGATACAGATGTATAATATGCTTTGCTGGAGCCACACAACACCCACTAACTCCTCCTGAATCTGATGCCTTTATTATAGAACACCAGCAATAAAGGGTAGATACAAGTGTATACTGTGCTTTGCTGAAGGCACACAACACCCACTAACTCCTGCAGATGCCTGTATTAGAGAACAAAAGCAATAAAGGGGAGATACAGGTGTATACTGTGCTGGAGGCACACACCACCCACTTTAACTCCGGAAGATGCCTTTATTAGAGAACACCAGCAACAAAGTATTGATACAGGTGTATACTGTGCTGGAGGCACACAACACCCACTAACTCCTGCAGATGCCTGTATTAGAGAACATCAGAAATAAAATGTAGATACAGGTGTATACTGTGCTTTGCTGGAGGCACACAACACCCAGTAACTCCTGCAGATGCCCGCATAAGAGAACACCAGCAATAAAGGGTAGATACAGGTGTATACTGTGCTGGAGGCACACAACACCTACTAACTCCTGCAGATGCCTATATTAGAGAACATCAGCAATAAAGGGTAGATACAGGTGTATACTGTGCTTTGCTGGAGGCACACAACACCCACTAACTCCGGCAGATGCCTATATTAGAGAACACAAGCAACAAAGGGTAGATACAGGTGTATACTGTGCTGGAGGCACACAACACCCTCTAACTCCTGCAGATGCCTATATAAGAGAACATCAGCAATAAAGGGTAAATACAGGTGTATACTGTGCTGGAGGCACACAACACCCACTAACTCCTGCAGATGCCTCTATTAGAGAACATCAGCAATAAAGGGTAGATACAAGTGTATACTGTGCTTTGCTGGAGGCACACAACACCCACTAACTCCAGCAGATGTCTATATTAGAGAACACCAGCAACAAAGGGTAGATACAGGTGTATACTGTGCTGGAGGCACACAGCACCCACTAACTCCTGCAGATGCCTATATTAGAGAACATCAGCAATATATGGTAGATACAGGTGTATACTGTGCTGAAGGCACACAACACCCACTAACTCCTGCAGATGCCTATATTAGAGAACATCAGCAATAAAGGGTAGATACAAGTGTATATTGTGCTGAAGGCACACAACACACACTTTAACTCCTGCAGATGCCTATATTAGAAACACCAGCAATAAAGGGTAGATACAGGTTTATACTGTGCTGGAGGCACACAACACCCACTAACTCCTGCAGATGCCTGTATTAGAGAACATAAGCAATAAAGGGTAGATACAGGTGTAAACTGTGCTTTGCTGGAGGCACACAACACCCTCTAACTTCGGCAGATGCCTCTATTAGAGAACACCAGCAATAAAGGGTAGATACAGGTGTATACTGTGCTTTGCTGGAGGCACACAACATCCACTAACTCCGGCAGATGCCTGTATTAGAGAACACCAGCAATAAAGGGTAGATATAGGTGTATACTGTGCTGTGCTGGAGGCACATAACACCAACTAACTTCTGCAGATGCCTATATTAGAGAACACCAGCAATAAAGGGTAGATACAGGTTTATACTGTGCTGGAGGCACACAACACCCACTAACTCCTGCAGATGCCTGTATTAGAGAACATCAGCAATAAAGGGTAGATACAAGTGTATATTGTGCTGAAGGCACACAACACACACTTTAACTCCTGCAGATGCCTATATTAGAAACACCAGCAATAAAGGGTAGATACAGGTTTATACTGTGCTGGAGGCACACAACACCCACTAACTCCTGCAGATGCCTGTATTAGAGAACATAAGCAATAAAGGGTAGATACAGGTGTATACTGTGCTTTGCTGGAGGCACACAACACCCTCTAACTTCGGCAGATGCCTCTATTAGAGAACACCAGCTATAAAGGGTAGATACAGGTGTATACTGTGCTTTGCTGGAGGCACACAACATCCACTAACTCCGGCAGATGCCTGTATTAGAGAACACCAGCAATAAAGGGTAGATATAGGTGTATACTGTGCTGTGCTGGAGGCACATAACACCAACTAACTTCTGCAGATGCCTATATTAGAGAACACCAGCAATAAAGGGTAGATACAGGTGTATACTGTGCTGGAGGCACACACCACCCACTTTAACTCCTGCAGATGCCTGTATTAGAGAACACCAGCAATAAAGGGTAGATAAAGGTATATACTGTGCTATGCTGGAGGCATACAACACCCACTAACTCCTGCAGATGCATTTATTATAGAACAAAAGCAATAAAGGGTAGATACAAGCGTATATTGTGCTGAAGGCACACAACACACACTTTAACTCCTGCAGATGCCTATATTAGAAAACACCAGCAATAAAGGGTAGATACAGGTGTATACTGTGCTTTGCTGGAGGCACACAACATCCACTAACTCCTGCTGATGCCTTTATTATAGAACACCAGCAATAAAGGGTAGATACAGGTGTATACTATGCTTTGCTGGTGGCACACAACACCCACTAACTTCTGAAGATGCCTGTATTAGAGAACATCAGCAATAAAGGGTAGACACAAGTGTATACTGTGCTTTGCTGAAGGCACACCACACCCACTAACTCTGGCAGATGCCTATATTAGAGAACACAAGCAACAAAGGGTAGATACAGGTTTATACTGTGCTGGAGGCACACAACATCCACCAACGCCTGCAGATGCCTGTATTAGAGAACATAAGCAATAAAGGGTATATACAGGTGTATACTGTGCTT
Source organism: Lithobates pipiens (assembly GCF_037356315.1). Lineage (NCBI taxonomy): Eukaryota > Metazoa > Chordata > Amphibia > Anura > Ranidae > Lithobates > Lithobates pipiens. Next base: position 203,190,218 of record NW_027507784.1, on the reverse strand, counting down.
TGCTGGAGGCACACAACACCCTCTAACTCCGGCAGATGCCTCTATTAGAGAAAACCAGCAATAAAGGGTAGATACAGGTGTATACTGTGCTGTGCTGGAGGCACACAACACCAACAAACTTCTGCAGATGCCTATATTAGAGAACCCCAGCAATAAAGGGTAGATACAGGTGTATACTGTGCTGGAGGCATACAACACACACTAACTCCTGCAGATGCCTGTATTAGAGAACACCAGCAATAAAGGGTAGATACAGGTATATACTGTGCTGTGCTGGAGGCACACACCACCTACTTTAACTCCTGCAGATGCCTGTATTAGAGAACACCAGCAATAAATGGTAGATACAGGTTTATACTGTGCTGGAGGCATACAACACACACTAACTCCTGCAGATGCCTGTATTAGAGAACACCAGCAATAAAGGGTAGATACAGGTATATACTGTGCTGTGCTGGAGGCACACAGCACCCACTAACTCCTGCAGATGCCTATATTAGAGAGCACCAGAAATATAGGGTAGATACAGGTGTATACTGTGCTGGACGCACACAACACTCACTAACTCCTGCTGATGCCCTTTATTATAGAACACCAGCAATAAAGGGTAGATACAGGTGTATACTGGGCTGGAGGCACACACTACCTACTTCAACTCCTGCAGATGCCTATATTAGAGGACACCAGCAACAAAAGTTAGATACAGGTGTATACTATGCTGGAGGCACACACCACCCAATAACTCCTGCAGATGCCTATATTAGAGAGCACCAGCAATAAAGGGTAGATACAGGTATATACTGTATTGTGCTGGAGGCACACAACATACACTAACTTCTAAAGATGCCTGTATTAGAGAACACCAGCAATAAAGGGTAGATACAGGTTTATACTGTGCTGGGGGCACACAATACTCACTAACTCCTGCAGATGCCTGTATTAGAGAACACCAGCAATAAAGGGTAGATACTGGTATATAATATGCTTTACTGGTGGCACACAACACCCACTAACTCCTGCAGATGCCTATATTAGAGAGCACCGGCAATATAGGTTAGATACAGGTGTATACTGTGCTGGACGCACACAACACTCACTAACTCCTGCTGATGCCCTTTATTATAGAACACCAGCAATAAAGGGTAGATACAGGTGTATACTGGGCTGGAGGCACACACTACCTACTTCAACTCCTGCAGATGCCTATATTAGAGGACACCAGCAACAAAAGTTAGATACAGGTGTATACTATGCTGGAGGCACACACCACCCAATAACTCCTGCAGATGCCTATATTAGAGAGCACCAGCAATAAAGGGTAGATACAGGTATATACTGTATTGTGCTGGAGGCACACAACATACACTAACTTCTAAAGATGCCTGTATTAGAGAACACCAGCAATAATGGTAGATACAGGTTTATACTGTGCTGGGGGCACACAACACTCACTAACTCCTGCAGATGCCTGTATTAGAGAACACCAGCAATAAAGGGTAGATACTGGTATATAATATGCTTTACTGGTGGCACACAACACCCACTAACTCCTGCAGATGCCTATATTAGAGAGCACCGGCAATATAGGGTAGATACAGGTGTATACTGTGCTGGACGCACACAACACCCACTAACTCCTGCTGATGCCCTTTATTATAGAACACCAGCAATAAAGGGTAGATACAGGTGTATACTGTGCCTTGCTGGAGGCACACAACACCCACTAACTCCTACAGATGCCTGTAATAGAGAACGCCAGCAATAAAGAGTAGATACAGGTTTATACTGTGCTGGAGGCACACAACACCCACTAACTCCTGCAGATGCCTGTAATAGAGAACATAAGCAATAAAGTGTAGATACAGGTGTATACTTTGCTTTTCTGGAGGCACACAACACCCTCTAACTCCGGCAGATGCCTCTATTAGAGAACACCAGCAATAAAGGGTAGATACAGGTGTATACTGTGCTGTAGGAACACAACACCCACTAACTCCTGCAGATGAATTTGTTATAGATCACAAGCAATAAAGGTTAGATACAAGTGTATACTGTGCTTTTCTGGAGGCACACAACACCCACTAACTCCTGCAGATGCCTGTATTAGAGAACATCAGCAATAAAGGGTAGATACAGGAGTGTACTGTGCTGTGCTGGAGGCACACAACACCCACTAACTCCTGCAGATGCATTTATTATAGAACATAAGCAATAAAGGGTAGATACAAGTGTATATTGTGCTGAAGGCACACAACACCCACTTTAACTCCTGCAGATACCTCTATTAGAGAACACCAGCAATAAAGGGGATATATATGTGTATACTGTGCTGGTGGCACACAACACTCTCTAACTCCTGCAGATGCTTGTATTAGAGAACACCAGCAATAAAGGGCAGATACAGGTGTATAATATGCTTTGCTGGTGGCACACAACACCCACTAACTCCTGCAGATGCCTGTATTAGACAACACCAGCAATATAGGGTAGATACAGGTGTATACTGTGCTTTGCTGGAGGCACACAACGCCCACTAACTCCGGCAGATGCCTGTATTAGAGAACACCAGCAATAAAAGGGTAGATACAGGTGTATACTGTGCTGTGCTGGAGGCACACAACACCAACTAACTTTTGCAGATGCCTATATTAGAGAACATCAGCAATAAAGGGTAGATACAGGTGTATACTGTGCTGGAGGCACACACCACCCACTTTAACTCCTGCAGATGCCTGTATTAGACAACACCAGCAATAAAGGGTAGATAAAGGTATATACTGTGCTATGCTGGAGGCATACAACACCCACTAACTTCTGCAGATGCATTTATTATAGAACACAAGCAATAAAGGGTAGATACAAGTGTATATTGTGCTGAAGGCACACAACACACACTTTAACTCCTGCAGATGCCTATATAAGAAAACACAAGCAATAAAGGGTAGATACAGGTGTATACTGTACTTTGCTGGAGGCACACAACACCCACTAACTCCTGCAGATGCCTGTAATAGAGACCACCAGCAATAAAGGGTAGATACAGGTTTATACTGTGCTGGAGGCACATAACACCCACTAACTCCTGCAGATGCCTATATTAGAGATCATCAGCAATAAAGGGTAGATACAGGTGTATACTGTGCTGTTCTGAAGGTACACAACACCCACTAACTCCTGCAGATGCATTTTTTATAGAACACCAGCAATATAGGGTACATACAGGTTTATACTGTCCTGGAGGCACACAACACTCACTAACTCCTGCTGATGAATTCATTATAGAACACCAGCAATAATGGGTAGATACAGGTGTATACTGTGCTTTGCTGGAGACACACAACGCCCACTAACTCCGGCAGATGCCTTTATTAGAGAACACCAGCAATAAAGGGTAGATACAGGTGTATACTATGCTGGAGGCACACAACACCAACTAACTTCTGCAGATTCCTATATTAGAGAACACCAGCAATAAAGGGTATATACAGGTGAATACTGTGCTGGAGGCACACACCACCTACTTTAACTCCTGCAGATGCCTGTATTAGAGAACACCAGCAATAAAGGGTAGATACTGGTATATAATATGCTTTACTGGTGGCACACAACACCCACTAACTCCTGCAGATGCCTATATTAGAGAGCACCGGCAATATAGGTTAGATACAGGTGTATACTGTGCTGGACGCACACAACACTCACTAACTCCTGCTGATGCCCTTTATTATAGAACACCAGCAATAAAGGGTAGATACAGGTGTATACTGGGCTGGAGGCACACACTACCTACTTCAACTCCTGCAGATGCCTATATTAGAGGACACCAGCAACAAAAGTTAGATACAGGTGTATACTATGCTGGAGGCACACACCACCCAATAACTCCTGCAGATGCCTATATTAGAGAGCACCAGCAATAAAGGGTAGATACAGGTATATACTGTATTGTGCTGGAGGCACACAACATACACTAACTTCTAAAGATGCCTGTATTAGAGAACACCAGCAATAATGGTAGATACAGGTTTATACTGTGCTGGGGGCACACAACACTCACTAACTCCTGCAGATGCCTGTATTAGAGAACACCAGCAATAAAGGGTAGATACTGGTATATAATATGCTTTACTGGTGGCACACAACACCCACTAACTCCTGCAGATGCCTATATTAGAGAGCACCGGCAATATAGGGTAGATACAGGTGTATACTGTGCTGGACGCACACAACACCCACTAACTCCTGCTGATGCCCTTTATTATAGAACACCAGCAATAAAGGGTAGATAGAGGTGTATACTGTGCCTTGCTGGAGGCACACAACACCCACTAACTCCTACAGATGCCTGTAATAGAGAACGCCAGCAATAAAGAGTAGATACAGGTTTATACTGTGCTGGAGGCACACAACAACCACTAACTCCTGCAGATGCCTGTAATAGAGAACATAAGCAATAAAGTGTAGATACAGGTGTATACTTTGCTTTTCTGGAGGCACACAACACCCTCTAACTCCGGCAGATGCCTCTATTAGAGAACACCAGCAATAAAGGGTAGATACAGGTGTATACTGTGCTGTAGGAACACAACACCCACTAACTCCTGCAGATGAATTTGTTATAGATCACAAGCAATAAAGGTTAGATACAAGTGTATACTGTGCTTTTCTGGAGGCACACAACACCCACTAACTCCTGCAGATGCCTGTATTAGAGAACATCAGCAATAAAGGGTAGATACAGGAGTGTACTGTGCTGTGCTGGAGGCACACAACACCCACTAACTCCTGCAGATGCATTTATTATAGAACATAAGCAATAAAGGGTAGATACAAGTGTATATTGTGCTGAAGGCACACAACACCCACTTTAACTCCTGCAGATACCTCTATTAGAGAACACCAGCAATAAAGGGGATATATATGTGTATACTGTGCTGGTGGCACACAACACTCTCTAACTCCTGCAGATGCTTGTATTAGAGAACACCAGCAATAAAGGGCAGATACAGGTGTATAATATGCTTTGCTGGTGGCACACAACACCCACTAACTCCTGCAGATGCCTGTATTAGACAACACCAGCAATATAGGGTAGATACAGGTGTATACTGTGCTTTGCTGGAGGCACACAACGCCCACTAACTCCGGCAGATGCCTGTATTAGAGAACACCAGCAATAAAAGGGTAGATACAGGTGTATACTGTGCTGTGCTGGAGGCACACAACACCAACTAACTTTTGCAGATGCCTATATTAGAGAACATCAGCAATAAAGGGTAGATACAGGTGTATACTGTGCTGGAGGCACACACCACCCACTTTAACTCCTGCAGATGCCTGTATTAGACAACACCAGCAATAAAGGGTAGATAAAGGTATATACTGTGCTATGCTGGAGGCATACAACACCCACTAACTTCTGCAGATGCATTTATTATAGAACACAAGCAATAAAGGGTAGATACAAGTGTATATTGTGCTGAAGGCACACAACACACACTTTAACTCCTGCAGATGCCTATATAAGAAAACACAAGCAATAAAGGGTAGATACAGGTGTATACTGTACTTTGCTGGAGGCACACAACACCCACTAACTCCTGCAGATGCCTGTAATAGAGACCACCAGCAATAAAGGGTAGATACAGGTTTATACTGTGCTGGAGGCACATAACACCCACTAACTCCTGCAGATGCCTATATTAGAGATCATCAGCAATAAAGGGTAGATACAGGTGTATACTGTGCTGTTCTGAAGGCACACAACACCCACTAACTCCTGCAGATGCATTTTTTATAGAACACCAGCAATATAGGGTACATACAGGTTTATACTGTCCTGGAGGCACACAACACTCACTAACTCCTGCTGATGAATTCATTATAGAACACCAGCAATAATGGGTAGATACAGGTGTATACTGTGCTTTGCTGGAGACACACAACGCCCACTAACTCCGGCAGATGCCTTTATTAGAGAACACCAGCAATAAAGGGTAGATACAGGTGTATACTATGCTGGAGGCACACAACACCAACTAACTTCTGCAGATTCCTATATTAGAGAACACCAGCAATAAAGGGTATATACAGGTGAATACTGTGCTGGAGGCACACACCACCTACTTTAACTCCTGCAGATGCCTGTATTAGAGAACACCAGCAACAAAAGTTAGATACAGGTGTATACTATGCTGGAGGCACACACCACCCAATAACTCCTGCAGATGCCTGTATTAGAGAACACCAGCAATAAAGGGTAGATACAGGAATATACTGTGCTATGCTGGAGGCATACAACACCCACTAACTCCTGCAGATGGATTTATTATAGAATACAAGCAATAATGGGTAGATACAAGTGTATATTGTGCTGAAGGCACACGACACACACTTTAACTCCTGCAGATGCCTGTATAAGAAAACAGAAGCAATAAAGGGTAGATACAGGTGTATACTGTACTTTGCTGGAGGCACACAACACCCACTAAATCCTGCAGATGCCTGTAATAGAGAACACCAGCAATAAAGGGTAGATACAGGTTTATACTGTGCTGGAGGCACACAACACCCACTAACTCCTGCAGATGCCTGTATTAGAGATCATCAGCAATAAAGGGTAGATACAGGTGTATACTGTGCTTTGCTGGAGGCACACAACATCCACTAACTCCGGCAGATGCCTATATTAGAGAACACCAGCAATAAAGGGTAGATACAGGTGAATACTGTGCTGGACACACACACTACCCAATTTAACTCCTGCAGATGCCTGTATTAGAGAACAACAGCAACAAAGGGTAGATACAGGTGTATAATGTGCTGGAGGCACACAACACTCACTAACTCCTGCAGATGCCTGTATTAGAGAGCACCAGTAATAAAGGATAGATACAGGTATATATTGTGCTGTTCTGAAGGCACACAACACCCACTAACTCCTGCAGATGCATTTATTATAGAACACAAGCAATAAAGGGTAGATACAAGTATGAATTGTGCTGAAGGCACACAACACCCACTTTAACTCCTGCATATGCCTGTATTAGAGAACACCAGCAATAAAGGGTAGATGCAGGTGTATACTGTGCTGGAAGCACACACCCCCCACTAACTCCTGCAGATGCCTGTGTTAGAGAACACCAGCAATAAAGGGTAGATACAGGTGTATATTGTGCTGGAGGCACACAACACCCACTAACTCCAGCAGATGCCTGTATTAGAGAACACCAGCAATAAAGGGTAGATACAGGTGTATACTGTGCTGTGCTGCAGGCACACAACACCAACTAACTTCTGCAGATGCCTATATTATAGAACACCAGCAATAAAGGGTAGATACAGGTGTATACTGTGCTGGAGGCACACACCACCCACTTTAACTCCTTCAGATGCCTGTATTAGAGAACACCAGCAACAAGGGCTAGATATAGGTGTATACTGTGCTGGGGGCACACAACACTCACTAACTCCTGCAGATGCCTGTATTAGAGAACACCAGCAATAAAGGGTAGATACAGGTATATACTGTGCTATGCTTTAGGCATACAACACCAACTAACTCCTGCAGATGCATGTATTATAGAACACAAGCAATAAAGGGTAGATACAAGTGTATATTGTGCTGAAGGCACACAACGCCCACTTTAACTCCTGCAGATACCTCTATTAGAGAACACCAGCAATAAAGGGTAGATATAGGTGTGTACTCTGCTGGAGGCACACAACACTCACTAATAGGGATGGCCGAACAGTTCGCCCGGCGGTCTTTTCGTAATGAATTTCGGCTTTTTGCGGTCCGCCCGATCGGCAGACTATTGCCGCTGTTCGCCCGGCGGACTTCTGTGTTTACTGTGTAAAAGAACTTTGACTTATGATGACACATCCATCATGTGGTACAGGACAGCCAATTGAGAAATTACAGCACATGGACACTTGGACATTCCCCCTAACTTATAAATAGACCTGATCCGTCGGCCATTTTACATTCTTTCGTATGTCACTACAGGGAGAGGTTGCTGTGTGGAGCAGGGAAAGACTGCAGTGACCCAAATCGCTAGCTATTATAGGTCCACAAAAGTTCTTTTAAGGACTGGTATGGTATAGGTGTTATGTGTAGTTCAGGATATAGGTTTGAGGCACTGCTATTCATGTCATTGTTGCAGCAGCCTGTCTTTTGTCAGTGTAGAGAGAGGGACAGGATGCTGTGTGCAGCAGGGACAGTCAGTTTAATCATTAGCTGTTACTATTAGGTCCACAAAAGTCCTTTTCAGGACTGGTATGGTAAAGTAGTACAGGATATAGTTTTGAGTGCTATTCAAGTTCTTGTTGCAGGAGCCTGTGTTTTGTCAGTTTAAATAGGGACCGGCAGGAAGCTGTGTGTAGCAGTGAGGGACAGTCAGTTTAATCAGTAGCTGTTACTATTAGGTCCACAAAGGTTCATTTCAGGACTGGTATGGTAATAGGCTTGTACACGTATAATATTCTTTCTTCCAAATATAGAAAGAATATTATACTTGAATGCTGCCCTTCTGCTGCAATAGTCCTTTATGAGTATAGGGACTGAGGTACAGTCTGCTAATCACAACCTACTAGTTCCACAAAGGTCCTTATAAGGACTGGTAAGGTATAGCGTACTACAGTACATAGGGTTGAGTGAGGTACAGTCTGCTATTCCTTAAGGACTGGTATAGGTCCACAATATATAGGGTTGAGGTGCACTACTGCTGACTGCTGCCCTATTCTGCAGCAGTTCTTTATCAGTATAGGGACTGAGGTACAGTCTGCTAATCACAACCTACTAGTTCCACAAAGGTCCATATAAGGACTGGTAAGGTATAGTTTACTACAGTACATAGGGTTGAGTGAGGTACAGTCTGCTATTTCTTAAGGACTGGTATAGGTCCACAATATATAGGGTTGAGGTGCACTACTGCTGACTGCTGCCCTATTCTGCAGCAGTCCTTTATCAGTATAGGGACTTAGGTACAGTCTGCTAATCACAACCTACTAGTTCCACAAGGGTCCTTATAAGGACTGGTAAGGTATAGTGTACACATAGGGTTGAGTGAGGTACAGTCTGCTATTCCTTAAGGACTGGTATAGGTCCACAATATATAGAGTTGAGGTGCACTACTGCTGACTGCTGACCTATTCTGCAGCAGTCCTTTATCAGTATAGGGACTGAGAGTTTTGTCACAGGGTCATTTAAAAAATAACAGGCAGAGGAAGAGGCAGGTCCTTCCGCAGGGGTGGTAGGGGTAGGGCAGGAGCAACAGGCTTGAGCCAAAGTGGGAAGTTGCATAAGGTGCGTTCAATTACTTTAAAGGATGCACCAGACTTGGTTGAGTGGCTCACTCAGCCATACTCTTCTGCACCCTCCTCATCCTCTTGATCTGCACCCCCAACAACATCACCACCACCACCACCACATACCTTCCGCTTGAGTCACAGGAATTATTTTCCGATCCATATCAAGACATTTCTGATGCGCAGCCACTCTTGGCATTGGATCAGGAAGAGGAGGTAGCAACAACCGCCACTCAGCAGTCTGATGACAGTACCCAGATCAGCCCAAGGAGGAGGTTGGTCCCCACTGTTGCTGCCTACTCCGAGATCTCTACTTATAGCGGTGGGGAAGGTGACGTTGATGATGACGTGTCTAGTGATGTCACGTGGGTGCCCACAAGAGAGGAAGAGGAGGGGAGTTCAGAGGGAGATATGGACCAGCAGATAGGGAGGAGAAGCAGGAATAACTTGCATTGCACAGGAGGGACAAAGCAGACTGCAAATGAATCAGGTGCGAGTCATCGACCATGTACGGTCACATCTGGAGCTCCCAGGACACCGGCACATGGCTCCACAGTGTGGGCTTTTTTTAACGTGTCCGCTGCTGACAATAGCGTTGCCATCTGCAATCTTTGCAGTCAACGCATTAGTCGTGGTAAGCCCAACACTCACCTAGGGACGACCTCCTTAAGAAGGCACATGAGCAGCCATCACCGAACCCAGATGGAGCAACGGAACACACAAAGCCACACTCCAGGCTCTCACCGTCCAGCCTCGTCTTCTACTTCTCCTTCTCCTCTCTCCTCACAATTGTCCTCCACTCCACCTTCCATCACGCCAAGCTCACGTTTTTCTGCAAAAAGGCAGGCTTCCGTGGGCCTAATGTTCGAGCGTAAAAAAATGATGACGCCGGATAACCCTCTTGCCCAACGGTTGACGGCTGGCTTGTCAGAACTGATAGCCCGCCAACTACTGCCATATAAACTGGTGGACTCGGAGGCCTTTCGAAAATTTGTTGCCATTGGAACACCACAATGGAAGGTCCCAGTAAGGAAGTATTTCTCACAGAAGGGCATCCCAGAGCTATATGGCCATGTTCAGCGGCAAGTGAATGTATCTCTGGCACACAGTGTCGGTGCCAAGATACATCTGACCACAGACACGTGGTCTAGCAAACACGGGCAGGGAAGGTATATTACTTTTACTGCCCACTGGGTGAACCTTCTGACGGCCGTCAAGCATGTAACCCGTGGCACCCGTGTAGATTTGGTTTTACCGCCATGGATTGCATGCAGGCCTGGCTCTTCTTCTCCTCCTCTTCCTACTCCATCCTCCTCCCTCTCCTCCTCGGCTGACTCCTCCTTTTCCGCTGCTAGCATCTCTTCTGCTGCACCGCCCAAGCTCCCCAGAACCTATTTGACATGCCAGGTGAGATGTTGCCATGCCGTGCTGCGTCTGTTGTGCCTGGAAGCCAAGAGCCACACTGGCCCGGCACTCCTTTCAGCTTTGCGTTCAGAGGCAGATCAGTGGCTAACACCGCTCAATTTGGAGCGTGCATTGCGTCGTTTCATTGATCAAGCTGTGGAGGAGCAGGAGAGGGAAGATGAGGAAGTCGCAATGCTGGATGAATTCCCAGGGGGGCTACTCTATCTGAGACAAGTGAACAACAGGAGTATGAAGAGGAGTCAGAGGAGGATGGTGCTGGGGCGGATGAGGAGGAGCAAGAAGAGCATGCTTTAAACCTTTCTGGGATCCCTGTTGTTGTGCGTGGATGGGGAGAGGAGAATGAAGAGGGCGACATTATCCTGGATGATGAGCAAGAGCCAGGCCACCACACCGCTTCCAGTTTAGTGCAAATGGGGGCCTTCATGCTCCAGTGTTTTAATAGGGACCCCCGTATAAAAAGCATAAGGGTCAAGGACCAGTACTGGGTGGCAACGTACTTAGACCCCCGATACAAACACAAAATGGCGGAAATGTTACCGCCGTCACAGAGGGCTGTCAGAATGGAGCACTTCCAGGCCTTGCTTCGAGAAATGCTGCATTCTGCTTTTGCGTGCGCTGGCAGAGGAGCAATTCCCACTCCCAGAGAAGGAGTTGCGGGTACCAATCCAACAGCGACCGCAAGAAGAGGCCGGTTTGAAGATGTGTTGGTGACTTCTGATATGAGGTCATTCTTTCAGCTGACCCATCGACAGGTGTCATCCGGATCCAGCATCAGGGAACGCCTAGACCATCAGGTGTCCGACTACATCGGGTTAACGGCCGATGTGGACGCTCTGAGGAGTGATGAACCCCTGAACTACTGCTGTACCTCTGCTGTGCATATTATGAGGGGCACCCATCATCCCTGTGCTATGCTCATTATGAGGGGCTCCCACCATCCCTGTGCTATGCTCATTATGAGGGGCTCCCACCATCCCTGTTCTGTGATGACTTCCTCCTGGGGCTGCTTATTATGAGGGGCTCCCACCATCCCTGTGCTATGCTGACATCCTCCTGGGGCTGCTTATTATGAGGGGCTCCCACCATCCCTGTGCTGTGCTGACTTCCTCCTGGGGCTGTACCTCTGCTGTGCATATTATGAGGGGCTCCCATCATCCCTGTGCTATGCTCATTATGAGGGGCTTCCACCATCCCTGTGCTATGCTCATTATGAGGGGCTCCCACCATCCCTGTGCTGTGCTGACTTCCTCCTGGGGCTGCTTATTATGAGGGGCTCCCACCATCTCTGTGTATTGCTGACATCCTCCTGGGCTGCTTATTATGAGGGGCTTCCACCATCCCTGTGCTGTGCTGACTTCCTCCTGGGGCTGTACTGTACCTCTGCTGTGAATATTATGAGGGACTCCCACCATCCCTGTGCTATGCTCATTATGAGGGGCTCGCACCATCCCTGTGCTATGCTGACTTTCTCCTGGGGCTGCATACGGTGCAGGTGTCAGTGCTGTATATCACGGTGCTGGTGTCAGTGCTGTATATCACGGTGCTGGTGTCAGTGCTCTCTATCACGGTGCTGGTGTCAGATCACTCTATCATGGTGCAGGTGTCATTGCTGTATGTCACGCTGCTGGTGATCATCTCCTGCACCCTCTTCTTTGCCTACCCTGACCTTCCCTCTCCTCCATTGCCTTCATGCGCTCCACAGTCCTGAATTGTCACAATTTCACATATAAAAAAAGAATGCTTGTAGTTGTCGATCCCAGATTCACCTCATACATGTGTTATGTCGTTGGCCATGTGGTGGGACTATGTTTGCACAGCTAGTAATTATTTTGTGGCTGCAAATTTGACCTGTAGGTTTGCAAAGTTCGCCTCCCATTGAAGTCAATGGGGCCCGCCGCGAACGTTACGGTTCGCGAACTATCGGCCACATTCGCGGTCCGCGTTTGCGAAAAACGTCCTGTCGGAAGTTCGTCCATCACTACTCACTAACTCCTGCAGATGCCTGTATTAGAGAACACCAGCAATAAAGGGTAGATACAGGTTTATACGGTGCTGGAGGCACACAACACCCACTAACTCCTGCAGATGCCTGTAATAGAGAAAACCAGCAATAAAGGGTAGATACAGGTTTATACAGGGCTGGAGGCACACAACACCCACTAACTCCTGCAGATGCCTGTATTAGAGAACATCAGCAATAAAGGGTAGATACAGGTGTATACTGTGCTTTACTGGAGGCACACAACACCCACTAACTCCGGAACACCAGCAAGAAAGGGAAGATACAGTTGTATACTGTGCTGTGCTGGAGGCACACAATACCCACTAACTCCTGCAGATGCATTTATTATAGAACACAAGCAATAAAGGGTAGGAAAAAGTGTATACTGTGCTGTGCTGGAGGGATACAACACCAACTAACTTCTGCAGATGCCTTTATTAGAGAACACCAGCAATAAAGGGTAGATACAGGTTTATACTGTGCTGGAGGCACACACCACCCACTTTAACTCCTGCAGATGCCTGTATTAGAGAACACCAGCAATAAAGGGTAGATACAGGTTTATACGGTGCTGGAGTCACACAACACCCACTAACTCCTGCAGATGCCTGTAATAGAGAACACCAGCAATAAAGGGTAGATACAGGTTTATACTGGGCTGGAGGCACACAACACCCACTAACTCCTGCAGATGCCTTTATTAGGGGACATAAGCAATAAAGGGTAGATAAAGGTGTATACTGTGCTTTGCTGGATGCACACAACACCCATTAACTCCTTCAGATGCCTGTAATAGAGAACACCAGCAATAAAGGTTAGATACAGGTTTATACTGTGCTGGAGGCACACAACACCCTCTAACTCCTGCAGATGCCTCTATTAGAGAACATCAGCAATAAAGGGTAGATACAGGTGTATACTGTGCTGTGCTGGAGGCACAAAACACCCACTAATCCTGCAGATGCATGCATTATATAACACAAGCAATAAAGGGTAGATAAAAGTGTATACTGTGCTGTGCTGGTGGCACACAACACCAACTAACTTCTGCAGATGCCTATATTAGAGAACACCAGAAATAAAGGGTAGATACAGGTGTATACTGTGCTGGAGGCACACACCACCCACTTTAACTCCTGCAGATGCCTGTATTAGAGAACACCAGCAACAAAGGGTACATAAAGGTGTATACTGTGCTGGAGGCACACAACACTCACTAACTCCTGCAGATGCCTGTATTAGAGAGCACCAGTAATAAAGGGTAGATACAGGTATATACTGTGCTGTGCTGGAGGCACACAACACCCACCAAATCCTGCAGATGCATTTATTATATAACATAAGCAATAAAGGGTAGATATAAGTATATTGTGCTGAAGGCACACCACACCCACTTTAACTCCTGCAGATGCCTATATTAGAGAACACCGGCAATAAAGGGTAGATACAGGTGTATACTGTGCTGGAGGCACACACCACCCACTTTAACTCCTGCAGATGCCTGTATTAGAGAACACCAGCAATAAAGGGTAGATAAAGGTATATACTGTGCTATGCTGGAGGCATACAACACCCACTAACTCCTGCAGATGCATTTATTATAGAACAAAAGCAATAAAGGGTAGATACAAGCGTATATTGTGCTGAAGGCACACAACACACACTTTAACTACTGCAGATGCCTATATTAGAAAACACCAGCAATAAAGGGTAGATACAGGTGTATACTGTGCTTTGCTGGAGGCACACAACATCCACTAACTCCTGCTGATGCCTTTATTATAGAACACCAGCAATAAAGGGTAGATACAGGTGTATACTATGCTTTGCTGGTGGCACACAACACCCACTAACTTCTGAAGATGCCTGTATTAGAGAACATCAGCAATAAAGGGTAGACACAAGTGTATACTGTGCTTTGCTGAAGGCACACAACACCCACTAACTCTGGCAGATGCCTATATTAGAGAACACAAGCAACAAAGGGTAGATACAGGTTTATACTGTGCTGGAGGCACACAACATCCACCAACGCCTGCAGATGCCTGTATTAGAGAACATAAGCAATAAAGGGTATATACAGGTGTATACTGTGCTTTGCTGGAGGCACACAACACCCTCTAACTCCGGCAGATGCCGTTAATTATAGATCATAGGCAATAAAGGGTAGATACAAGTGTATACTGTGCTGGAGGAACACAACTCCCAGTAACTCCTGCTGGAGGCACACAACACCAACAAACTTCTGCAGATGCCTATATTAGAGAACCCCAGCAATAAAGGGTAGATACAGGTGTATACTTTGCTGGAGGCACACACCACCTACTTTAACTCCTGCAGATGCCTGTATTAGAGAAAACCAGCAATAAATGGTAGATACAGGTTTATACTGTGCTGGAGGCATACAACACACACTAACTCCTGCAGATGCCTGTATTAGAGAACACCAGCAATAAAGGGTAGATACAGGTATATACTGTGCTGTGCTGGAGGCACACAGCACCCACTAACTCCTGCAGATGCCTATATTAGAGAGCACCAGCAATATAGGGTAGATACAGGTGTATACTGTGCTGGAGGAACACAACTCCCAGTAACTCCTGCTGATGTTTTTTTTATAGAACACCAGCAATAAAGGGTAGATACAGGTGTATACCGTGCTGGAGGCACACACCACCCACTAACTCCTGCAGATGCCTGTATTAGAGAACATCAGCAATAAAGGGTAGATACAGGTGTATACTGTACGGAAGGCACACAACACCCACTTTAACTCCTGCAGATGCCTGTATTAGAAAACACCAGCAATAAAGGGTAGATAAAGGTGTATACTGTGCTTTGCTGGAGGCACACAACACCCACTAAGTCCTGCAGATGCCTGTATTAGAGAACACCAGCAATAAAGGGTAGATAAAGGTGTTTACTGCGCAGGAGGCACACAACACCCACTAACTCCTGCAGATCCCTGTATTAGAGAACATCAGCAATAAAGGGTAGATACAGGTGTATACTGTGCTTTGCTGGAGGCACGCAACACCCACTAACTCTGGCAGATGCCTGTATTAGAGAACACCAGCAATAAAGGGTAGATAAAGGTGTATACTGTGCTGTGCTGGAGGCACACAACACTCACTAACTCCTACAGATGCATTTATTATAGAACACAAGCAATAAAGGGTAGATACAAGTGTATATTGTGCTGAAGGCACATAACACACACTTTAACCCTGGCAGATGCATGTATTAGAAAACACCAGCAATAAATGGTAGATACAGGTGTATACTGTGCTTTGCTGGAGGCACACAACACCCACTAACTCCTGCAGATGCCTGTAATAGAGAACACCAACAATAAAGGTTAGATATAGGTTTATACTGTGCTGGAGGCACACAACACCCTCTAACTCCTGCAGATGCCTGTATTAGAGAACATCAGGAATAAAGGGTAGATACAGGTGTATACTGTGCTGTGCTGGAGGCACACAACACTCACTAACTCCTACAGATGCCTGTATTAGAGAACACCAACAATAAAGGGTAGATACAGGTGTATACTGTGCTGTGCTGGAGGCACACAACACCAACTAACTTCTGAAAATGCCTATATTAGAGAACACCAGCAATAAAGGGTAGATACAGGTGTATATTGTGCTGGAGGCACACACCACCCACTTTAACTCCTGAAGATGCCTGTATTAGAGAACACCAGCAACAAAGGGTACATACAGGTGTATACTGTGCTGGAGGCACACAACACTCACCAACTCCTGCAGATGCCTATATTAGAGAGCACCAGTAATAGAGGGTAGATACAGGTATATACTGTGCTGTGCTGGAGGCACCCACTAACTCCTGCAGATGCATCTATTATATAAAATGAGCAATAAAGGGTAGATACAAGTGTATATTGTGCTGAAGGCACACCACACCCACTTTAACTCCTGCCAATCCCTTTATTATAGAAAACCAGCAATAATGGGTAAATACAGGTGTATACTGTGCTGGAGGCACACACCACCCACTAACTCATGCAGATGCCTGTATTACAAAACAATAGCAATAAAGGGTAGATACAGGAGTATACTGTGCTGTGCTGGAGGCACACAACTCTCACTAACTCCTGCAGATGCATTTATTATAGAACACAAGCAATAAAGGGTAGATACAAGTGTATAATGTGCTGTTCTGGAGGCACACAACACCCACTAACTTCTGCATATGCCTGTATTAGAGAACACCAGCAATAAAGGGTAGATACAGGTGTATACTGTGCTTTGCTGGAAGCACACAACACCTACTAACTCCTGCAGCTGCCTGTATTAGAGAACACCAGCAATAAATGGTAGATACAAGTGTATACTATGCTTTGCTGGAGGCACACAACACTCACTAACTCCTGCAGATGCATTTATTATAGAACACAAGCAATAAAGGGTAGATACAAGTGTATAATGTGCTGTTCTGGAGGCACACAACACCCACTAACTTCTGCATATGCCTGTATTAGAGAACACCAGCAATAAAGGGTAGATACAAGTGTATACTGTGCTTTGCTGGAAGCACACAACACCCACTAACTCCTGCAGCTGCCTGTATTAGAGAACAACAGTAATAAAGGGTAGATAAAAGTGTATACTGTGCTTTGCTGGAGGCAGACAACCCCCAGTAACTCCTGCAGTTGCCTGTATTAGTGAACACCAGCAATAAAGGGTAGATACAGGTATATACTGTGCTATGCTGGAGGCACACAACACCCACTAACTCCTGAAGATGCATTTATTATAGCACATAAGCAATAAAGGGTAGGTACAAGTATATATTGAGCTGAAGGCACACAACGCCCACTTTAACTCCTGCAGATACCTCTATTAGAGAACACCAGCAATAAAGGGTAGATATAGGTGTATACTGTGCTGGAGGCACACAACACTCACTAACTCCTGCAGATGCCTATATTAGAGAATACCAGCAATAAAGGGTAGATACAGGTGTATACTATGCTTTGCTGGTGGCACAAAACACCCACTAACTCCTGTAGATACCTATATTAGAGAACACCAGCAATAAAGGGTAGATATTGGTGTATACTGTGCTGGAGGCACACAACACTCACTAACTGCTGCTGATACCTTTATTATAGAACACCAGCAATAAAGGGTAGATATAGGTGTATACTGTGCTTTGCTGGAGGCACACAACACCCACTAACTCCTGCAGATGCCTGTATTAAAGAACACCAGCTATAAATTGTTGTATTCTGGTGTATACTGTGCTGGAGGCACACAACTCTCATTAACTCCAGCAGATGCCTGTATTAGAGAACAACAGTAATAAAGGGGAGATACAAGTGTATACTGTGCTTTGCTGGAGGCACACAACACCCACTAACTCCTGCAGATGCCTGTATTGGAGAACACCAGCAATAAAGGATAGATGCAGGTGTATACTGTGCTGGAGGCACACAACAGTCACTAACTCCTGCAGATGCCTATATTAGAGAACAACAGGAATAAAGGGTAGATACAGGTGTATACTATGCTTTGCTGGTGGCACACAACACCCACTAACTCCTGCAGATGCCTGTATTAAAGAACACCAGCAATAAATGGTAGATACTGGTGTATACTGTGCTGGAGGCACACAACTCCCACTAACTCCCACAGATGCCTGTATTAGAGAACAACAGTAATAAAGGGTAGATACAAGTGTATACTGTGCTTTGCTGGAGGACACAACTCACACTAACTCCTGTAGATGCCTGTATTAGAGAACACCAGCAATAAAGGGTAGATACAGGTATATACTGTGCTGTGCTGGAGGCACACAACACCCACTAACTCCTGCAGATGCATTTATTATAGAACATAAGCAATAAAGGGTAGATACAAGTGTATATTGTGCTGAAGGCACACAACGCCCACTTTAACTCCTGCAGATACCTCTATTAGAGAACACCAGCAATAAAGGGTATATATAGGTGTGTACTGTGCTGGAGGCACACAACACTCACTAACTCCTGCAGATGCCTGTATTAGAGAACACCAGCAACAATGGGTAGATACAGGTGTATACTATGTTTTGCTGGTGGCGCACAACGCCCACTAACTCCTGCAGATGCCTGTATTAGAGAACACCAGCTATATAGGGTAGATACGGGTGTATACTGTGCTGGAGGAACACAACACCCACTAACTCCTGCTGATGCCTTCATTATAGAACACCAGCAATAAAGGGTAGATACACGTGCATACTGTGCTTTGCTGGAGGCACACAACACCCACTAACTCCTGCAGATGCCTTTATTATAGAACACCAGCAATAAAGGGTAGATACAGGTGTATACTGTGCTGGAGGCACACAACACCCACTAACTCCTGCAGATGCCTATATTAGAGAACACCAGCAATAAATGGTAGATGCAGGTGTATACTGTGCTGGAGGCACACAATACTCACTAACTCCTGCAGATGTGTGTATTAGAGAACACCAGCAATAAAGGCTATATACAGGTATATATTGTGCTCTGCTGGAGTCACACAACACCCACTAACTCCTGCAGATGCATTTATTATAGAACACAAGCAATAAAGGGTAGATACATTTGTATATTGTGCTTAAGGCACACAACACCCACTTTAACTCCTGCATATGCTTGTATTAGAGAACACCAGCAATATAGGGTAGATACAGGTGTATACTGTGCTGGAGGCACACAACACCCACTAACTCCTACAGATGCCTGCATTAGAGAACACCAGCAATATAGGGTAGATACAGGTGTATACTGTGCTGGAGGCACACAACACCCACTAACTCCTGCTGATGATGTATTATAGAACACCAGCAATAAAGGGTAGATACAGATGAATTCTGTGCTGGAGGCACCCACCACCCACTTTAACTCCTGCAGATGCCTGTATTAGAGAACACCAGCAATAAAAGGTAGATACAGGTGTATACTGTGCGTTGCTGGAAGCACACAACACCCACTAACTCCTGCCAATACCTGTGTTAAAGAACACCAGCAATAAATGGTAGATACTGGTGTATACTGTGCTGGAGGCACACAACACCCACTAACTCCTGCAGATTCCTGTATTAGAGAACACCAGCAATAAAGGGTAAATACAGGTGTATACTGTTCTGGAGGCACACAACACCCCCTAACTCCTACAGATGCCTTTATTATAGAACACAAGCAATAAAGGGTAGATACAAGTGTATATTGTGCTAAAGGCACACAACACCCACGTTAACTCCTGCATATGCCTGTATTAGAGAACACCAGCAATAACTGGTAGATACTGGTGTATACTGTGCTGGAGGCACACAACACCCACTAACTCCCGCAGATGCCTGTATTAGTGAACACCAGCAATAAAAGGTAGATACAGGTGTATACTGTGCTTTGCTGGAGGCACACGCCACCCACTAACTCCTGCAGATGCCTGTATTAGAGAACACCATCAATAAAGGATAGATGCAGGTGTATACTGTTCTGGAGGCACACAACACCCACTAACTCCTGCAGATGCCTTTATTATAGAACACCAGCAATAAATGGTAGATACAGGTGTATACTGTGCTGGAGGCACACAATACCCACTAACTCATGCAGATGCCTTTATTATAGAATACCAGCAATAAAGGGTAGATACATGTGTATACTGTGCTGGAGGCACACACACCCACTAACTCCTGCAGATGCCTGTATTAGAGAACACCAGAAATGAAGGGTAGATAGAGGTGTATACTGTGCTGGAGTCCCACAACACCCACTAACTCCTGCAGATTCCAGTATTAGAGAACACCAGCAATAAAGGGTAGATACACGTGTATACTGTGCTGGAGGCACCCACTTTAACTCCTGCAGATGCCTGAGAAAAGAACACACCGCCCCTGCCTATCTAGCTGTTTCCCTGCACTCCGGAACACACTACACAAGGCCGCTGCGCTGGCGGCCTTATATAGTGTGGGGCGTGTACTAAACCCCCTGAGCTATAATTGGTCATAGGCATCTTGCCTGTGGCAAATTAGGGCTCTCTTCGCTGCCGGCGCTGTGATTGACCAAGCATGCAGCGTCACAGTGCATGCTTGGCAAATCATGAGCCAGCAATGCACTGCGATGGTGCAGTGCATTGTGGGCCGTGAGTGCCACACGAATTTCACGCAAATGGCCCATAACGTTCGTATTCGCCGAACGTGTGAACAGACGATGTTTGAGTCAAACATACGTTCGACTCAAACACCAAGCTCATCCATAACCTTAGGTATTGAGGTGGTAATATTTAAAGCCACATATTTGGCCATGTTAACTTTCAACCCTGAGACCCTGTCAAAATCCTGAAGGAGTTTAAAAATATTGGGAGTATAAATAAGGGGGGAAATAATGAAAAGCAGCAGATCATCTGCAAATAAAGCACATTTATGAACATGGGGACCGTAGGTAACACCATGTATATCTGGGTGGTTTCTTATTGAGGTGGCTAGGGTTTCAATCCCTATGGCAAAAATAATAGGAGATAGGGGGCATCCTTGTCTAGTGCCCCTGTGTATCGAGAAAGGGTTTAAGTAGTGGCCTTGGAGTTTGACTTGGACGCTCGTGTTGGAGTACAAATTCCTTAATACTATATGAAATGAGGGCCAAACCCCCATCTTCGTAACACTTCTAACAGATGTGGCCACTCAAAGTATCAAACTTTTTTTGTAGATCCCTAGACAATAGGAATCCTTCCTGGTTGGGGCCCCCATCCCATTTTGACTTCAATAGGGAGATGACATTTACCTCTCTGCAGATCTGACCGGGACACTGCCTCCTTATGAATGTAGCCCCCTAAAAATTCTGAGAGTCTATTGGCCATGATTTTGGTTAATATTTTGAGATCATTATTAATCAAAGAAATGGGTCTATAATTGCCCACTTCAGAGCTATCTTTGTCCAGTTTAGGAATGACAGACACATAAGTAAGGTTAGCGGTGCTGTCCAGTGTAGATCTCCCTCAAAGGACATTGAAATATCAAGTCAACTGGGGGGCTAGCGTGGATGCAAAGGTTTTTTAATAACAGGTGGAAAACACATCTCGGCCTGGAGCTGAGCCCCTCTTTAGATTATTAATTACCCCTAGTACCTCCAATTCGGTGATTGGTTTGTCCAGCATTGTGCTAAGGCCCTGTATCAATATAGGTAGAGGGATTTCCTCTAGGAAGTCAGTGAGGGTATGGGGTATGGGTGTCTCCCTTGACTTGTATAAGTCTGCATAGAACTCATAAAATGCTAACATGATCCATTGTGAGCTTTGCGTGAGCGTACCTGTGGAGTCACTTACCTTGAGAAAGGAGGAAGTTCAAGGTTTGCGTTTCAATTTTGAAGCTAGTCCAGTCCCCACCTTATCCTTTTGAAGATAAAAATGAGCATTGGACCACCCAATGCTTTTTTTGGCTTAGGTAGTTAGTGCTAAGTTTATGGTGACTCTACTCGATTCCAACAGGGCTTGTGACTTCAGGCGGCACAGTGGTGTAGAGGTTAGCACTCTCACCTAGCAGTAAAAGGGTCACTGGTTCAAATCCCAACCACAACGCTACCTACCTGGAGTTCACATGTTCTCCCTGTGCCTGTGTGGGTTTGCTCCAGGTACTCCGGTTTCCTCCCACACTCCAAAGACATGCAGGTAGGTTAATTGGCTTCTGTCAAAAATTGGCCCTAGTATATGAATGGGGACCTTGGATTGTGGGCTCCTTCAGGGTAGGCACTGATGTGAATGTGCAATGTACAGGGATAGGGACTATTGTAGACACTCACTCAGATTGAACTAGATGGATTGGTGTCTTTATTCAACCTTACTAACTATGTAACGTAGTAGTGGGATTACATCTGTGTGTTTTGTACATTTTTTGAAATTGCTTTTCTAATTTGTCTAAGTCAGTTTATCATTCCCTTTTAATTTTAATTATCTTACCCCATAGCACTGCTTTATGGGTGGCCCACAGTGTTTCAGAAGGGATCTAGTCATTGTCATTGACCCGGAAATATTCTTTAATTTCTTTATCCAGTATGGTACATTGGACCGTATCACTAAGCAGCGATTCATTCAATCGCCATGAAATGTGCCATCTGATTCAGATGGTCTCATGAGGTAAACCGTCATTATCGAGTGATCAGATGGTGAGTCCTTATTGAATGCTTTAGAGGCCTGGGGGATGGAAGAGGCCACCACAAAAATATGGTCAATCCTCGTCAGGGTTTGACGAGGGGCTGAATAATGGGTATAATCCTTTGCTGTTGGGTTAAGTTCTCTCCAAATATCTACTAAGTCATGGGTGTGGAGGGTTTTGGCTAGCTTTAGACTTTGTTTAGGGGGCTGGAGCATCCATCAATGACCTTTTCCTGCCTTATCTGGCATTTGGTCCAATGCTACAATGCTAAATGCTACATTCGAATCACCCCCCATGACTATTATATCCATGAAATGTGGAGAGAGGGCTTCTAGCACAGAGTTAAAAAAAAACTAGCCTGTTCTCAATTTGGTGCATAATATGAGATGAATGTATATAGGGATCCATTCACTGATCTGGGGAGAAGGATATATCTGCCCTTGGGATCCATGATTGCCTCCTTGGGAGAGAAGGTGACATTTTTAGACATGAAGATGCCCACCCCTTTATTTTTGTGTTTTTTGTTTGAGTTAAAACTCTGTACACTGGGAAGCTACTCAAATATATGAAGAATTCCCTTTATGTAGTGTTATGGATCAGAGGGGATAAAAAATGCGCCACTAAACGGAGACCTGCCTTCCACCAGATAAATCCAGCCAAGAGTCACGGTAGACCAATTAAGAAGAATACAACTCTTCTTGGGCATCTGTCCATGGAGCCTCCCTGGTGCCTGAAAAAGTAATAATAAGGGGAGAGTGAGGGAAAGAGAAAGAAAAAGAAAAGAAGATAGAGAGCAAAGAATAGTGGGGATCTGAGAGAGTCACGATGCAGCAACATTGCGGACCTCCTCAAGACCCGTAAGAGAGGAGCAGGTTTGACCACTCCTCCTCTATCAAGTAATAACCAAGGCATCCACCTGAGAGGCAGACCAACTAATACCACCGTGTGCGTAACCGGCCTACATACAGGGGCAGAGGAAGGCGCACTACATCTGCTCCAGTCCCTCCGACCACCTATTATGTTTTTTTAGAAGGAGGGGCCTACCATATAAAACAATTCGTTGTCATTGCAAGAAAGAACCCCCCCCCGGGATGCTCACCATCCAGGAAACCCTATAGGCAAAAACCCGCCCCCAACAGGGACGATGTTTGCCCCCCGAACCCCGTGGGCAAGGAGCATCCAAATAATATAATAACAATTTTGAGCTCAACTAGGATTCAGAATATGTCATGAGCTATTAACCATATCAACAGGAACTATTTAAAACAAAAAAGTATATAATAGAAAAGGAACTGTAAACTGGAAGTAAATTAAGACAGGGACGGCCAGGATGGGAGCACGGCGAAGGTCTCCGCTGCCCAGCCCCTCCTCTGAGCCCCTCCGATTCTGATGATCCATATTCATCTACAGCAATAATAAAGTGTTCACTGCTAAAGGTGGGACCACCAATGGGTACCGTTATATCATTGTAAAACCATTGTCCGTGTGTACTAGGAATAGGATCTGGATGGATAGTTGCTCTGCATTTCTGGACAAATGCATGACCTCTTCCTTAACCCCATAGAAGTGTGGTTTGACCACAATATCTCTGGGTAGTCCATCCGAGTGAGGGGGGTGAAGAGCTCTGTGAGCCCTGTCCAGGTCCAAATGATGGTCCTTGATGTCTGGGATGATGTCTTTGATAAGGACACACACCTAGCGGTTAAATCCTTTAACAGTTTTTGGGAGCCCTCTGATGCAGAAATTATAATGCCTGGAGCAGTTCTAGAGATAGCAGTGTCCAGTTGATCTTGTAAGTCCTAGATGCAGGCCGTATTATGGTTGGCCCTAGATATCATTTGTTCCACTCTTTGTTCTGTGGCCTCAATTCTAGAGCCTAACTTTTGCATGTCAGCTCGTATGGTGGATGTGATTTGGGATGCCATTGGTGCCAGGCTCCTGGACAGCATCTTGAAAAAGGCATTCGTCAGTGTAATAAAATCCAGTGGGCCTGCAGGAGACTGTGGGCTGAGCAGGGCTGACATATCTGGGCTGACCACATGGTCCCTCACAGAGGTGCCAATGAGTTCATCTAGTCTTCTTTCCAGTAAAGATTCTGTGGATGCCGGGGACAAAATGTTGGAAGCGGTTACTCACAGATTCAGGACCATGCAGATGGGCCACCAGTGTTCCTGAGTCTGTGGCTGCGTAAATAGCTTCTCCCCCCATCCGCTACAGCTCACTTTCAGGGTCTTTGCAATCTTCTTATAGCCTAGGCCATCTTTATGTAGAGCAACAATTCTTTTTTTCAAATCCTCAGAGAGTTCTTTTCCATGAGGTGCCATGTTTTGCTGACAGCAAAATTACATTTCTAAAGGAAAAAAAGTCATTTAAAACTACTCGCGGCTATAATGAATTGTCGGTCCGACAATACACATAAAAGTTCATTGGTTAAAACGGCACTGGATTTCCCCACAGGGAAACCCAAACCAAAAAATACTTCAGGTCTGGTATGGATTTTACGGGGAACCCCATGCCAAAATTAGAAAAAAATGGCGTGGGGTCTCCCCAAAAATTCATACCAGACCCTTATCTGAGCACGCAACCTGGAAATGTCATTTTGCTGTCAGACTATTCTAAACACGGGAAACATGTGCCACTTTACAGGCATACTATAGACACCCCCCAGGTACAAAATGTAAAAGAATATTACACTTTTTTTGTTTCACTTTAAGCATTATTAAAATCACTGTTCTCAAAAAAAATTCCGTTTTTAAAACTTTTTTGTATTGATACATGTCCCCTGGGGCAGTACCCAGGTCCCCAAATACTTTTTATGACAATAACTTGCACATTAACCTTTAAAATTAGAACTTTTTATTTCTCCCATTTACTTTTAAAGGGTGTGCCGCGGCTTTCGAATTTGCTGCGAACACTCTAAATTGTTCACTATTCTGCGAACGGGCAAACAGCCAATGTTAAAGTCGAACTCATGTTCGACCTGAACATAAAACCCATCCCTACGTGTAACACTAAAGCCCTGTACACCCCTATGTTAAACACATAATGCACATACCAGATACCATGCTATGCATACATGCTATATGTGTACAATTGTGTGTACACTATCAAAATTACTCCATAAGCAGTAAATAACAAAGTGAAAATAGTAATATTCCTATGTTTACAACACCGTTCCAAAAAATATATATATATGTATAAGGGAACAGAGTCTCCATATATCAATTATGTCCAAATAAGTACAAGAAAAGGTTGTATTGAAAGGGCAAAAAGTGCAAAAAAAAGTGCAAAAAACGTGCAAACCAGTGCAAAAAAGTTATATATATACTAAGTCCAAAAAAAATAAATAAAGGTGACTTTTAGTGCTCTGAGCAGAAATTCCAGTGACTTGTGTGCTTCCCCTCATGGGTCCCCACTCACCGGATCCTCGCACCCTTAGCCCTTGTACACACGGTCAGACATTCTGACAACCAAATCCGTTGGATTTTGTCCGACGGATTTTGTCCAATGGATTTTGTCTGAAACTGTTGCATACACACGGTCGGACAAAGTTGTCGGAAAATCCGATTGTACATAATGTGATGACGTTATTTCATTATGACGAGACTACGTTCAGGCTAGTAGCCAATAGCTTTGGTCTAGGAATTCGATCTGAGCATGCGTGGCACTTTGTCCATCGGAGTAGGCTAAACATGATCGGAGTATGTCCGATCGGAGCATTTTGTCGGAAAACTTTACCGGCAAGTTGGAAAAGTTGGTCCGTCGGATATTCAGACGGAAACAGTCCGATGGAGACCACACACAGTCGGAATATCCGACAAAACGGTCTGAAAGGACACATTCCGTCGGAATCTCCGACCGTGTGTACAAGGGCTCACAGGGGTTAAGTGCATGTAATCCCTCTGTATCCAGCTAGATCTGCTCGGCTCCTTCCCCTTCTCTCTCTACTCCGTGTACTCCAAGGGGTCCTTGCAGTTGGGGGGTCTCCCCTTAAAATTATATACTTATGTATATTTATAACGGTATGCTCTGATGAGTCCTCAAAAAAAAACAAAAGGAAGCTCCCATAGTGTAGTGTTTTTTTAACTTCCAAAATTCATTTATTTGAAAATCCATAAAAAACATAATAAAAAAAATACAAATTAAAATATAAAAACCCTATATCAGGTATCAATAGCGTCCATGCAGTGGGGTTAGTCACCAACATTATTCCACCCACTGATGGCCTATATATTGAGGGTAATAAACTACCTTGCTAGATCAGGGCAAAAAGAGTCCATACAGGTCAACTATTGCAGGGAAAGCGCTAGAGCTGTGGAAGAGCGGCGTGCGCTCTAGCTGCACTCCGCGTGATCAGTGCCCGGAAGTGACGTAGTGTTCGTGGCTTCGTCAAACGCATTTTGTCATTGACATCCTCAGCGGCGGTACCACGCCACTACACACTGCGTTCTATAAAGGAAAATTCAGTTAGTTCCTGCCCCTTAGTTCCGCAGTCGGCCAGTCATATGCTTAAAAACAAATACTATCTCAATGCGCCCTTATAAACTTGATACAGGAAGGGAGGATATGTATCCTTATTTACACATGTAATCATTTAAATAAATCCATACCCCTTCCTCTATACAGACCAGAGTGCCTAATTACAAAAACCTATATATCTATACATATAAGTACGAACATGCCCCTTATACCAGACACCAGTGATTGCAATGCTGATACTATCCGGTAAAGCTCCCTTATAAAGAGGGAGAATGAGTATACACCGGGAAGAATGCACATGTACTGGCATACATATATATTTTCTCCAAGGATATATGTGTATATACTACCCCATTTTGATCTCTAAAGTAATGACTAAATAAGGGGTGAGTAACAAAATTAATGCATACAATAAATTAATTTATATATTTCTTCTTCCTTGATTCCATATGTGGGGACAGTATAAAATCTACTCACATATCCTTAGCCATATCCAGTCCACATATGCACCTTAATAATAATCATACCTATATAACTTAATATGTATATTAAAGGCACAAACAGTCTACATACACATAACATTTCTACAGCACTGTCATATAGTTTTAGATATATTATATAAAAACAAAGAGAGATCAACATAGGTGGTCTTCTCCAAAAGACATCACCCCAAAACTATCATCTGGGGGATGGGCAGCAAGTAACAAAGAACGAGGAAATAAAAATGGAAAATGGGGGGCTCTTCCACAGATCTGTCGCTTCCCCTGCAATAGTTGACCTGTATGGACTCTTTTTGCCCTGATCTAGCAAGGTGGTTTATTACTCTCAATATATAGGCCATCAGTGGGTGGAATAACGTTGGTGACTAACCTCACTGCATGGACGCTATTGATACCTGATAGAGGGTTTTTATATTTTAATTTGTATTTTTTGGATTATTTTTTTTATGGATTGTTAATTAAATGAATTTTGGAAGTTAAAAAACCACTACACTATGGGAGCTGCTTTTTTTTGTTTTTGTTGTGTTTTTTTTTTGAGGACTCATCAGAGCATACCGTTATAAATATACATAAATGTATAGTTTTAAAGGGAGACCCCCCCAACTGTAAGGACCCCTTGGAGTACACAGAGTGGAGAGAGAAGGGGAAGGAGCAGAGCAGATCTAGCTGGATACAGAGGGATTACATGCACTTAACCCCTGTAGGGGTGCGAGGATCCGGTGAGTGGGGACCCATGAGGGGTAGCACGCAAGTCACTGGAATTTCTGCTCAAAGCACTAAAACTCACCTTTATTTATATTTTCTGGACTTATCATATATATAACTTTTTTGCTCTGGTTTGCACATTTTTTGCACCTTTTTTTGCACTTTTTATACAACCTTTTCTTATACTTATTTGGACATAATTGATATATGTTCCCTTATACATATATAGATTTTTTTGGAACGGTGTTGTAAACATAGGAATATTACTATTTTCACTTTGTTATTTACTGCTTATGGAGTAATGTTGATAGTGTACACACAATTGTACTTATATAGCATGTATGCATAGCATGGTATCTGGTATGTGCATTATGTGTTTAACATAGGGGTATACAGGTGGATTATCTATGGTTGACCTATTAGCCTACTCTTACTGTGCATACTGTATATATGGTGTCTGGATTTTGGACACTACAGGTTTAGCATACCTTAATTATATGAGCTGTTGTCTGCACTTAGGTGTGTGTTATTTAAGTTTGGGCATCTTTGTAGTATACTAAACACATCTCTTTGGCAATACAGTTTTAAGGGTTCTTGATGTACTCCCTCTGAATCTTGGGAAACCTATTAGTGATTGAACATTCCTAGTCCTTTCCCTTTCCCCCTTCCCTCAGCCTTCTTTGTTCTATTGTTGGTTGAGAGGATTTTGGGGAAGAGTTGTCACTGGAGGGGGTCCCTTCTAACTATAAATTTAAATTTAAACATCATTAGGTAGCGCCTTTTACCCTATTTTTTATACAATTTGAACAATTTGGGGTGTTCGCGGCAAATTCGAAAAGCCATGGAACACCCTGTACAAGTCTATTGGAGAAATCTAAAGTACTAATTTTAAAGGCTTATATGCAAGTTATTGTCATAAAAAGTGTTTGGAGACCTGGGTCCTGCCCCAGGGGACATGTATCAATTCAAAAAAAAGTTTTAAAAACTGCGAACTTTTTTTGGGAGCAGTGATTTTATTAATGCTTAAAGTGAAACAATAGAAGTGTAATATTCCTTTAAATTTTGTACCTGGGGGGTGTCTATAGTATGCCTGTAAAAGGGCTCATGTTTCCCGGGCTTAGAACCGTCCCTGCACAAAGTGTAATTTCTGCAGGAAAAAAAAGTCATTTAAAAGCACTTGTGGCTATAATGAATTGTCGGCTCCCCGTAATACAGATAACAGTCATTGAAAGTCATTGATAAAAAAAAAAAGTGTGGGGTTCCCCCAAAATCAATTACCAGGCCCTTCAGGTCTGGTATGGATATTAAGGGGAACCCCACATCAAATTTAAAAAAATGACGTGGGTTTCCCCCCAAATATCCATACCAGACCCTTCAGATCTGGTATGGATTTTAAGGGGAACTCCATGCCAAATAAAAAAAAAAAGTGGAGTTCCCCAAAAAATCCATACCAGACCCTTTATCCGAGCACACAAACCTGGCAGGAGACAGGAAAAGAGGGGGGACGAGAGAGCGCCCCCCTCCTGAACCATACCAGGCCACATGCCCTTAACATTGGAAGAATGCTTTGGGGGTCTCTGACCCCTCAAAGCACCATGTCCCCATGTTGATGGGGACAAGGGCCTCATCTCAAAAAACCCTGGCCGGTGGTTGTGGGGATCTGCGGGTAGGGAGCTTATCAGAATTTTGAAGCCCCCTTTAACAAGGGGACCCCAGATCCCACCCCCCTGTTTGAAATGGTAAGGGGTACAAAAGCACCCCTACCATTTCACAAAGAAAGTGTAAAAAAATGTTAAAAAACACACACACACCGTTGGGAAAAGTCCTTTATTAACCACTTTCCACCCGCCCTATAGGCAAATGAAGGCTGCAAAGTGGTTTCAAAATCCTGACCGGATGTCATAGGACGTCCTCAGGATTTTGAACCTCTGCACGCCCACGGGGGGCGCGCATCGCATTGATCGTTGTTGTGGGGTGTCAGTCTGACACCCCACAACTACGTTCTCAGTAAAGAGTCTCCGACGGAGACTCTTTACCATGTGATCAGCCGTGTCCAATCATGGCTGATCACAGTGTAAATAGGAAGAGCCGGTGATCGGCTTTTCCTCACTCGAGTCTATCAGATGCGAGTAGGGGAGAGCCAATCAGCTGCTCCTCTGACAGGGGGGTCTGTGCTGATCGATTATCAGCACAGCCCCCCCGAGGATGCCCACACTGGACCACCAGGGACACCACCAGTCCACCAGGGATGCCCAGTACCAGGTATGCCACCCTAAACCACCAGGGATGCCAGTCAGTGCCCACAATGGATGCCAATCAGTGCCCACAATGGGCATCACTGATTGGCATGCATTGTTTGGCAGTGATTGGCATCCATCAGTACAAAACAATGCAATACAATGCCACCTATCAGTGACCATCTGTGCCGCCTATCCATTACCAATCCGTGCCAGCTATCAGTGCCAATTTGTGCCACTTATCAGTGTCCATCCGTGTTGCCCATCAGTGCCACCTATCAGTGCCCATCAGTGCCGCTTATCAGTGCCACATATCAGTGCCCATCAATGCCACCTCATCAGTGCCCATCAGTGCCGCCTTATCAGTGCCCGTCAGTGCAGCCCCATCAGGGAAGGAGAAAACGTACTTATTTACAAAGTTTTGAAACTGAAACAAAAAAAAAAAAGATTTTTTTTCACATTTTTTTATTTGTTTAGCAAAAAATAAAACCGTAGAGGTGATCAAATACCACCAAAAGAAAGCTCTATTTGTGGGGAAAAAAAATATAAAAATTTAATTTGGGTACAGTGTAGCATGACCACGCAATTGTCATTCAAAGTGCAACAGCGCTGAAAGCTGAAAATTGGTCTGGGCAGGAAGGTGTTTAAGTGCCTGGTATTGAGGTGGTTAGAAATAAAAAATAAAATAAAATAAAAAGATTCCAGTGGTGGTAATCCACACTTGCTTTCCAGCGATGGATGATCATCTCTCTGGGGTCCAGCGATGGGTGATCTGATCCAGCGATGGGTGATCTCTCCCTCCACTACAGCGCATTCATCCTGTCTCCACCGGAGACACTGCGGGAATCCCAGCAGCCTGACAGTTCTTAGCTGAGGGAGGGAGGGGCCACCCGTCACCTGACCCTGCCCCCCTCTGATGCAAGGGGAAAGCCAGGCTTCCCCAGTGACGTACAGGTGACCCCACCCCTCTGATGTAACACAAGAGTGGATTACCACCGCTGGAATCTTTTTTTTTTCTTTTTTTAAATAAAGGTATTTTCCCAATGGTGTGTGTGTTTTTTAGCATTTTTTTACACTTTCTTTTTACTTTTGTACCCCCTTACCATTTCAAACAGGGGGCAGCATCTGAGGTCCCCTTGTTAAAGGGGGCTTCCAGATTCTGATAAGCCCCCCGCCCGCAGACCCCCACAACCACCAGCCAGGGTTGTGGGGATGAGGCCTCTGTCCCCATCAACATGGGGACATGGTGCTTTGAGGGGTCACAGACGGTTATGGTTCAGGAGGGGGGCGTTCTCTCATCCCTCCTCTTTTCCTGTAGCCTGCCAGGTTGTGTGCTCAGATAAAGGTTCTGGTATGGATTTTTGGGGGGAACTCCACGCCATTTTTTAAAAAAATTGGCATGGAGTTCCCCTTAAAATCCATACCAGACCTGAAGGGTCTGGTGTGGATATTTGGGGGGAACCCCACATCATTTTTTTTTTTAAATTGACATGGGGTTCCCCTTAATATCCATACCAGACCTGAAGGGCCTGGTAATTGAATTTTGGGAAACCCCATGCTTTTTTTTTTATCAATGACTTTCAATGACTGTTCTCTGTATTATGGGGAGCCGACAATTCATTATAGCTGCGAGTGATTTTAAATGACTTTTTTTCCTGCAGAAAATACACTTTGTGCAGGGACAGTTCTAAGCATGGGAAACATGCGCCCCTTTACAGGCATACTATACACACCCCCCCAGGTATGAAATTGTAAGGACTATTTCACTTTTATTGTTTCACTGTAAGCATTATTAAAATCATTGCTCCCGAAAAAACTGCCATTTTTAAAACTTTTTTTGCATTGATACATGTCCCCTGGGGCAGGACCCAGGTCCCCAAACACTTTTTATGACAATAGCTTGCATATTACCCTTTAAAAATAGCACTTTTGATTTTGAACGTTCAAGTCCCATAGACTTTAATAGGGTTCTAAAGTTCACACGAAGTTTAGGTCTGTTCGCAGGTTCTGGTGCAAACCAAACTGCGGGGGCTGTTCGGCTCATCCTTAACGATCGCATACATGTGAACAGCGCACCATTATTTTTTTGTATAGTTTTTATTCCAGAATTTGGGTTGCAGCAGTTCTATATCAGACAAGCGCAGAGATACATATTTGATTTATAGTGTACTATAGTGATTCTATTGTCAGTGTAGATTAGTTTATTGTGACTGTAGTGATAGTGCAGTGTGAGTGTAGTTTGACCATTTATTTTAACTTAGTGTCAGTTTAGTGTGAATCTAGTGATAGCACACAGTTTGACCATTGATATTCACTTTAGTGAACTGTAAGGTAAACCTAAAGTATGCCTTGATCTGTGTCTGAACTAATTGATTTGTATAATGAATTAGCTTGAATACAACATCATTTATAATTACTGTACTATCTTGATTTCATTTTGTAATGTGATTTGTGCACTCTCTTTACTAAAAAGTAACATGTATCAATAATAATGCTAAATATCTGTAAAAAAAAATCTCATATGCAATAAAAAGTGTCAATTTCCTGAAATACCTCTCTTACTAATGTACAATAACTTGACAAAGTGAGTTTTAGAACACATCTATTTGCTGAATATGACAAAAAGTTAAAAGCAGCAAATTAGGAAACTTAAATGTGACAGAACATGATAGATGTGACTTGGCTCTGTTTGAAAATGAGAAACATTAAAATCATATATTAGAATAGATCAAGCTTTGTATGCCAGCTTAAGTCAGCAGGAATTTTTAGGCTATCAGCAATTCCAAATGGTATTAAAATAAATACAATTCATGCTACTGATTGCCTTATTAGATTAAGGAGAAGTTAAATTGTTTTACCTAAAAGGTATCAGTTACTAGTATGCCAACAAAACTTCCTATATAATTAAAATCAATTAGACAGTATTTCAGGGGACTGTATAATGCATATGTGATGTTTAAAGCAAGAGATGTTGAAGCCATAATGTTTCTGGTAATGGAGGCAGGCAGTGTCAGAGTTAGTATGTGGATTAGGTAAGTAACAAAAGCTTTTTAAAAAAAATAAAAAAAAGTTTATTAAAGCAATGAACAGAAAACAGTATTAGCAAAAAGGATCAGATGACATATATATGACAAAAAGTTGGATGACAAGATTATAATAAGCTGGTAAACAAACCATATGACTCTAGAGACCATACAGTGATAACAAACATTGGTACAGTTCTTGCATCAATCCAAAGATTGTGAGAGAGAGAAAAAGAAAATAATCAATGTCATGACATTCGTTTATGTAATTTGTAAGAAAAAAAAAACCAAGAAAGAAAGGAGAAAAGACGAGAAAATTAAATCAAATAACAAAAAAAACATGAGGTATGATCATTTTTGTAATCTGAATAGGAACCAGGGATTCCACTTTAGGTCGTATATATGGGTCGTGTCATGCAGAGTATGGAAAATCTTTTCAGTTAGTATCACATGATCTGTGCGTAAGAGAACCTGAGATAATGGGACCGACGGGGACTTCCAGTAAAGTGCTATGGTCCATAGCATAGAGACACAGATGGAATGAACTAGCCTTACCAGGGGTTTAGGGGTGTCAGGCGGGGTTTGGAAGAGAAGACAGTGTTGATAAGTTAGGGATAATGCACGGCCTACGAGCTTGTCTAATATTTTCAACACCTCCAGCCAAACTGGACGAATCAACTCACATTCCCAAAAAATGTGGGTAAAGGTGCCCAGGTGATTGCATCCCCTAAAACAGTTAGGGGAGGTATGAACATACATTTTGTGTAAACGTACCGGGGTGTAATACCATCTGGTAATTACTTTAATGGCAGTTTCCCTAATTGTTAAGGATCTGGTGCATTTACACAGATTATTCCACCCCTCCTCCCAATCTATGACATCAGTTCCCAATTCCATTTCTCGTTCCCATTGTGACCTATATTTCAGAGCCTGGGAGACTGTAAGTCCCTCAAGGACTTTGTAGATCAGGGAAATCAGCCCTTTTTGGTGTGGGTAGTTGAAGCATAAGTCCTCGAAAATGGTAATATGGTCTGGGGACCGAATTCTGTAGCGGGAGAGGAAGAAGTGACGGATTTGCAGGTATCTAAAATATTCCCCATCGGGGAGTTGGTGCTGGGTCTTTAATACCGAGAAAGGGATGAAACCAGAACCCGTCACAAAGTCCCTCAACTGGGTAAGTTTGCATTGAACCCATATTCGGAACGTCTCAGGATGGAAATATGCTGGGGGGAATCTAAGGTCGCCCAAGTAAGAGGAGCCCATAGAACTCTCAGAAGTAAGGTTGTATTTGTTTTTGTAGCGGTGCCATAATTGTAGATTATCCGCCACTAAATTATTCAGTGTGCGTAATGTTGAATGAGGTTGGTGTGTTGACCACATAAGGCCAGGGAGATAAAAGGGTGTTATTGAGTCACTTTCAAATCGTACCCAATGTACTCTTGAGTTAAGGATCGACCACTGCGCTTGCTGCGTGAATCTGCATGCCAGATAATACAACCAAATTTGGGGGACACCTAGGCCTCCACTTCTCATAGAGCTGTATAGGACTCCCTTGGCAAACCTGGGCGACCTATCATTCCAGATAAATTTATTAAAATGGGACTGGAGGTTGAGGAGAAAGGTTTTAGAGAGTTTGACTGGTAGGGAGCGAAACAGATATAACAGCCTGGGAAGGATGACCATTTTGAAGGCTATGATTCTCCCAATAAAGGGAATATGTAAAGGAAGCCAGTTCTTAAGCGTATTTTTGAATTTCGTAATCAGTGGGGGATAATTGACACTAAAGAGGTCGCGAAAGTCTCCGGGCAGTCCCACTCCTAAGTAGGGAATGTGTGAAGTGGTCCATGTAAAGGAGTAATTATGTTTAATGAGGGCAAGGTCAGAGGGAGAATAACCCACAGGGAGGGCAACAGATTTGGAGACATTGATAGAGAGACCAGAGACCTTCGCAAAACTCGACAACGTCACAAAAAGGTTGGGGAGCGAAACATGGGGATTAGTTAAGAATATCAAAACGTCATCTGCATACATGCAAAATTTGTACATTGCATCACCTTTAGTGTAACCAGTGACATCAGGATTTCTCAAAATGGCAATTGCAAGGGGTTCAAGGGCTAAAGCAAAAATTAAGGGGGAAAGGGGGCACCCCTGTCTAGTGCCTCTACCTATTGGAAAAAACTCAGAGCAACAACCAGGGAGCTTAATACGGGTCGTAGGGTTACAGTAAAGGGCCTGGAAACCAACTAGAAACTCTCCATGAAAGCCCATACGTGGCAGAAGAGCGTTGATATAGTACCATGTGACACTATCAAACGTCGTTTGTATGTCTAGGCTCAGCAAAAGGAGCCTGCGGGAAAGTAGGTTAGCATCTTGAATAATATCAGCCGCTAAGCGAATATTGTCAGTAATTAAGCGATGTGGAATGAACCCTGATTGGAAGGGGGATATCAAGGAGGGAATGAACTTTGCCAGTCTGTCAGCTAAGACTCTACTAAAGATTTTTATATCATTATTCATAACCGAAATAGGTCTGTAGTTTTGGGGCAGATTATGATTCTTATTTGGTTTTGGGATTAGTGACATGTTGGCCAACAACATTTCCTCAGGAAAGCGATTGCCAAGTAGGACTGAGTTAAAGAGGTGGACCATTCTTGGGGCCAGGATCATGGAGTATTTTTTGTAATATAAGGCCGAAAAGCCATCAAGGCCTGGGGCAGAGCCTGTTTTTAGTGATTTAATTACACCTAAGACTTCAGGAATTGTGATAGGGGCGTTAAGTTCATCTATTTGTGAGGTGGAAAGGGCCGGGACGGGGATGTTATGGAGCCATGTTAAATCCTCTGGGGATGGGGGAGTGTGAGGAGATGCCAAAAGTTTGGTGTAAAATTTCTCAAATATTTTAAGTACTTCTTTGGGGTGCGAGGACACTAATCCGTCCTTGTTAGACAGCCTATATAAATGAGGAGGGCGAATCGAGTTTGACAGCCGTCTGGCAAAAATTGTCGATGCTGAGTTATTAAATAGTAAATAACGGGCCTTAGTCCAACGGAGTGCCTTTTCAACCTTAGATGATAAGAGGGAATCAAGTTCTAAACACTTTTGTTCAATAGAGTGCCTTGTGGTATCTAAGTGTAACAAAGGTGTATTTTTATATAAACTATCGAGCTCCTTGGTTAACTCCACTATTCTAAGTCTGTTGGTCCTGTTACGGGCAGCAGAAATACTTATGATTTTCCCTCTAATGACGACTTTATGCGCCGTCCAGGGAAGTGAAGGCTGCATATCTGGTTGGGCATTAAGAGTAAAATATTCTTCCATAGACTGAGCTATTTGGGAATCCACAGCTGAGTCTGAGAGAATGGATTCATTCAATCTCCAGGAGTGGAGTGTAGGGGCAAGTCTAATAAACCCTGTGGTAAAGGATGTAACCTGATGATCTGACCATACACAGGGATGGATAGAGGCATCTAATGAATTGGCAAGTATGATTGGGGATGCGTACATGTAGTCCAATCTCGCATAACTGTTGTGAGGATGGGAAAAAAAGGTGAATTCCCTGCAACCCACGTTATGTGCCATCCAGGTGTCAGTGAGTTGGAGATCTTGCAAGCCACCAGTGAGAGATTTTGGGAATGCTCGAGAGGCAACCGTGGTCGATGAGCGGTCCAATGTGGCGTTAGCCACTGAGTTAAAGTCTCCACCTATGATCATATGGGAGGAGTGGTATTGTGCCAGTTTCTCAAAAAATGACCTAAAGAAGGTGGCCTGGCTGTCATTGGGTGCATAAATACTAGCAATAGTAAGCTCCCTGTTGTGAACAATCCCTTTAACAATCATATAACGACTTTCAGGATCCCTGAACATTTGCTTAACCTCCATCGGGAGGGAGGAGTGGAGGAGTATGGCGGCACCCCTGGTCTTGGTTGAGTGGAGTGAGTAAAAGGCTTGAGGGAAATTTTTATGGAAAAATTTGGGATGGGAAGAGCGGGAGAAATGCGTTTCTTGGAGTAGGAGGATCTTAGCTCCAAGCTGTTTATAAAAGGCGAAGGCCTTACGCCGTTTGGAGGGGGAGTTAAATCCTTTAACATAGTGCGAAATACAGGTTATTGCCATGGCGTGTGAAGTAACGTGTAGATAGTTGGGGGCACAAATCTAATGAAGGGGAGGGGAAAGGGAGCAATAATCATACAATCATACATTAGAGCCAAATTCGTAAGGGGGGCTGCCACACCCCTCCCTAAGGACCATAGGGATCGGGGACCGACCAGTAACACTGATGGTAGATATAAATCACAGAACCATAACATGAAATAATCACATACTGCAGTAGAATCATATAATTTGTAAAATGATCGACCAACCTGAAGAAGAACAAGAAAAAATTGAAAAATAAAACTAACAACTGAAAAAACTATCCCAGCCTCTAACATAGACTTGGGGATCAACATTATTGAAAGATGTGTGTACTTGTGGGAGAGCGTTCCCACACCAGAGAGAAAGTCATATACCGAGACAACAAGGTCTCGTACCCAGTAGTGTTGCGCAATGGTAGATATCACCCACCAGAGAAGCAACCAACTACTGGGAGGGGGAGCCATGGCACAGCTCCTAGGGACATGCGGAAACCCAGAGGGGTGAGCAAAAAAACGCATAAAAAAATGCATAAAAAATAAAAAAATAGTTTCTCTTGAGAAAAACAGAGTGTGATTTTCCTCTGGGAAGTCTATGCTAGCCGCATACCAAACCTGAGATGAGCCGGGGCAAGGAACAGTTAACGAGGGCTATCTTCCACATGATCTCCAACATCATACCGGATCCTACGTCTGTTTCTCCTGGTCGGGGGTGTTTGCCATATAGGTGTAGCTCTGGGGGTGGAGGGCAGCCTGCGAATCGCAGCGGCATCCAAAAGGCCAAGCTTTACCAGGATCTCCTGTCCTTCCAAGACAGTGGTGGCCGAATAAGTTGTGCCATTATGGGGGATCACTAGGTGAAAGGGGAATCCCCACCGGTACCTGATACGGGCTGTTTGCAATACAGTGGTGATCTCTTTTAGGCCCCTTCTCCTCTCCAAAGTTGCCAGAGCAATATCTGGGAAAATCTGGATATAATGGTCATCGAGGGTTATCCTCTGCTTGTTGCGGGCGACTCTCAAAATTTCTTCCTTAACCAGAAAGTCCTTCATACAGAGGATGACATCCCTAGGGGGCTTGTCCTCTGGAAATTTGGGACGGAGAGCTCTGTGAATGCGGTCACACTTGAACATGTTTGAATCATAGTCAGGAACAAGGGATTTAACCACTTAATAACCGCCCTATAGCCGAATGACGGCTTCAGGGCGGTTTCTTAACTGTGGGAGGCCATCATATGACGTCCTCCCAGAATTCCGCTCTCGCGCGCCCCCTGGGGCACGCACTCGAGAGCATCCGTGACCGCCGGGTCCATAGGACCCGGCGCATCACGGATCATGGTAAACGGCCACTTGTCGCGGCTGTTTACCACGTGATCGCTCCGTCAAATGATGGAGTGATCACTTGTAAACAAACCGGCTTCATGTTATGACGCCGGTTCCTCCCTCCCCCTCTCTGTACCGATCGAAACAGCGGAGGGGGAAGAGATCGGTGTCAGCAGCGATGTGGGCTGCATCTGCAGTGCCCACATCGCTGCTCACCGAAAATTAACCCTGCAAATACCCTGCCATTACTCTGCATTACTCTGCAATACCCTGCAATACCCTGCAATACCCTGCATTACCCTGCATTACCCTGCATTACTCTGCATTACTCTGCAATACCCTGCAATAGTCTGCAATAGTCTGCAATACTCTGCAATACCCTGCCATTACTCTGCATTACTCTGCAATACCCTGCCATTACTCTGCATTACTCTGCATTACTCTGCATTACCCTGCAATACTCTGCAATACTCTGCAATACTCTGCAATACCCTGCAATACCCTGCATTACCCTGCATTACCCTGCAATACCCTGCATTACCCTGCAATACTCTGCAATACCCTGCAATGCTCTGCAACACCTGCCAATACCCTGCAACACTCTGCAATGCTCTGCAACACTCTGCAATGCTCTGCAACACCCACCAATACCCTGCAACACTCTGCAATTCTCTGCAACACCCAGCAATACCGTGCAACACTCTGCAATGCTCTGTAACACCCTCCAATATCCTGCAATGCTCTGCAACGCAAGACTCTGCAACGCCATACTCTGAGATACCCAGCCATACTCTGATATACCCAGCCATACCCAGCCATAGTCGGTGATACCCTGCAATACCCAGCCATAGACACCCCCCCCCCCTCCCGCCGCCCTCCGGTGCTTCTACCGACTCGCCAATACAATAAAAATCCAGAATTTTTTTTATTTTATTTTTTCCAGGCTTCCCAGCTTAGAGGTGAGATGCGGGGTCTTATTGACCCCACATCTCACTGTAAAGAGGACCTGTCATGCCATATTCCTATTACAAGGGATGTTTACATTCCTTGTAATAGGAATAAAAGTGATCAAAAAATTTATTTTTGGGGAAAAAAATGTCAAACTAAAATAAATAAAGTAAAATGAACAATAATTTTTTTTTTTTTTTTAAAGCGCCCCTGTCCCCATGTGCTCACATGCAGAAGCGAACGCATACGTAAGTCCCGCCCACATATGAAAACGGTGTTCAAACCACACATGTGAGCTATCGCTGCGTACGTTGGAGCGAGAGCAATAATTCTAGCCCTAGACCTCCTCTGTAACTCAAAACATATAACCAGTAAAAAAAAAATTAAATTGTCGCCTATGGGGATTTTTAAGTAGCGACGTTTGGCGCCATTCCACGAGCCTGTGCAATTTTGAAGAGTGACATGTTAGGTATCGATTTACTCGGTGTAACTTCATCTTTCACATTATGCAAAAATTGGGCTAACTTTACTGTGTTTTTTTTTTTTTTAAGCACAAAACTGTTTTTTTTCCAAAAAAAAACATTCGAAAAATTGCTGCGCAAATACCGTGCGAGATAAAAAGTTGCAACGACCACCATTGTATTCTTCAGGGTGTTTGCTAAAAAAACATATATAATGTTTTGGGATTTGATGTAATTTTCTAGCAAATAAATGATGATATTTACATGTAGGAGAGAAATGTCAGAATTGTCCTGGGTGCTCCAGAACGCCTGATGGCGCTCCCTGCATGTTGGGCCTCTGTATGTGGCCGCGCTGTGTAAAAGTCTCACACATGTGGTATCGCCGTACATGGGAGTAATAGCAGAATGTGTTTTGGGGTGTAATTTGTGGTATGCATATGCTGTGTGAGAAATAAACTGATAATATGACAATTTTGTGAAAAAAAAAAAAAAGTAAAAAAAATCTTGATTTTGCAAAGAATTGTGGGAAAAAATGACAACTTCAAAAAACTCATCATGCCTCTTACTAAATACCTTGGAATGTCTTCTTTCCAAAAAGGGGTCATTTGGGGGGTATTTGTACTTTTCTGGCATGTTAGGGTCTCAAGAATTGAAATAGGCCGTCAGTACTTCAGGTGTGATCAATTTTCAGATATTGGCACCACAGCTTGTGGACTCTATAACTTTCACAAAGACCAAATAATATCCACCAATTTGTACTTATTTTTACCAAAGATATGTAGTGGTATAAATTTTGGCCAAAATGTATGAAGAAAAAATTACTAATCTGCTAAATTTTATAACAGAAATGAAGAAAAATTCATTTTTTTACAGAATTTTCTGTATTTTTTCTTTTATAGCACAAAAAATAAAAAACCCAGCGGTGATTAAATACCACCAAAAGAAAGCTCCATTTGTGTGAAAAAAAGGACAAAAATTTCATATAGGTCCAGCGTTGCATGACTGAGTAATTGTCATTCAAAATGTGAGAGCACCGAAAGCTGAAAATTGGTCTGGTTATTAAGGGTGTTTAAGTGCCCAGTGGTCAAGAGGTTAAACAATCTAATCACCACAGGAATGAGCTCAGACTCAGACTCAGGAATTCCACGGAGGCGCAGATTATTGCGCCTGTTTCTGTTGTCGAGGTCTTCGATCTGTGTTTGAATCAACTTAAATGCAGAAGATAGTGCTTCATGCTCCCTGCTAAGATCATTATGCGCAATAGCCAACTCATCATGTTTAGTCTCTAACCTCTCCGTTCTGGCTCCCAGGACTGAGATCATCTGTGACAATGCATGAGTGGTCTTATGTAATTCCAATTGGAATTTAGATGCCAGCCTGTTATACATAGTTTCTAGGCTGTCCTCTAGATCTGCTTTGGAGAGAGAACCAGGGTACTCACAGTTAGTTGTGGGAGTGAGAGAGGGTGGCCACGGTGGACGCGGGGAGGTGACGGGACCCGGGGAGAGACTTCTCCTGTCGGCGCCATCTTGCGCCATGCTGGACTGTTCCTGTGAACGGAGAAGGTACTGCGTGAGCGTCTTTTGAGCGATGCCCCGTGCTTTTTTCCTCCTCGCCGGCATGCACCAAGGTTCCACGGCTCGAGGGGTGATAAAGAAGATGCGATATGCAGTGTTTGTGGCCCTCGGGGCTTAATAGAAGTCCAGGACGGAGTGGAGCTAAGGTCTCAAGCGTTTATCCTTCTCAAAGCCGCACATGCGCCCCCCGTAACAAAAGCTTTTAACACCTAACTAAAAGTGATATTGGATTCTATTTTCCATACTATAAGTATTTTTTTTTTAAAGCCATTATTACAATAAAGCAGAAGATTATTTGATGTGGTCTATGATGTATATTTTGTATGAAGTTGTGGAAACAGAGGATAATAAAAAGGAATGTAAGAACAACATGTAGCACCCTCCTAAGTAGGTGCTATAGGATTAGTGTATTATAGTTTTTGGTTTAACAGAGAGACAGCTAGGTAAATGTATTTGCTGTCTGCTTAACAGAGAGCAGTGATCGGCTAGTGTAATCTGGTCAGTGTGCTCTGGTGCTGATCATGCTGTCTTGAAGATTCATACTGTCGTAGCAGCTATGGAAAGTGCTGGATAGTAGGCAGCGACCATGCAGATGGAAGCATGAATATTCACACTAATTAGAAGGGGAGGTACCCCTAGGCATGCTGGGTGCCTGTATTTATGTTCAAGGAGCACATGTGCTCTTGGGCATTCCCAGAAGTAGATTGCACTAGGCTGGAGGAGGGGACAGTGTGCTGCCTCCCCTGGCACTTGCTGCCATGTGGCCTCAGATTGGTGAACTGAGGGCCTGAATTGCTGACATATGGACTCAAGTGGGAGACCCAAGGGCCTGAAGTCTCTGTGGCAACCCTGGTCCTACCATAGCTCACAGAGAGAGAGTCTACAGTGTATCTGGTTTGATATTATGCAGAGGGAAGGCTGTTGGTGGTGCTACAAGAGCCTTGTGAATAAAGACACCCTTAGGAGTCTTAGCCCACGTACACACGGTCGGAGATTTTGGCAACCAAATCCGTCGGATTTTGCCCGTAGGATTTAGTCCGACGGATTGTGTCCGAAACTGTTGCATACACACGGTCGGGCAAGTTGTCTGATTTCGCAGGAGGCCAAGAACGCGGTGACGTAAGCCGTGTACGGCGGGACTAGAAAAAAGAAGTTCAGCTCCACGCCCGGCACCCTTTGGGCTCCTTCTGCTGATCTCGTGTCTATCGCGTGTTAGTAGAAGTTTGGTGAGAGACGATTCACGCTTTTCAAATTTGTGATTCAGATTGCTACAGCTCTTCAGTTTCTGCTTGCCGGTGCGTATCTGATAATCAGTGCGTGCAGTCAGTAAGTATTTGTTGATCATTGTGGACTATATCTTGGTATAGTATGCTTTGAAAGGCAGTTCTCAGGTCGTTCTTTCAGGCTTTGCTGTTTATCTGTGCTTTCTGGTGTCCGTTCTGGCCAGCCGACCGTTTTCAAACCATGTTTCCTCTATGTACTCGTCGTAGAGTTTCTGCTGTGCAGGGGCTTTGTGTTGGGGTTGCTACTTTGACACAAGTCCGGTCCATGAACAGGGAGGGGAGGCGTTTGTGGACCAAGAATTGGTTGCGCCAGCGTGACCAGTTCTCGCACATGCCTTTGCTCCGTGAGATCCAGGAGAATAATCCTGATGATTTCAGGAATTATCTCCGGATGACGGACCCCGTTTTTCACCGTCTGCTGGCTTTGCTGACCCCTTAAATCACCAGGCAGGATACCTGCATGTGGCAAGCCATCACTCCGCAGCAGAGGCTCATCGCCACGTTGCGCTACTTGGCGACTGGGAGAAGCCTTCAGGACCTCAAGTTCTCTACAGGCATCTCCCCCCAGGCTCTGGGGATCATTATTCCAGAGACCTGTTCTGCCATCATTCAGGTCCTGCAGAAGGACTATATGAAGGTAAGTGTTATCCTTTAACATCACATTCTATGTATTTCATGATTGCTAATGTCTTGGATTTCTTTCCTCATTCCCTAATTACCATCATTGCAATATGCTCTAATTTATATGCTGTGCCCCTTTGTCCTCAGGCATATTTGCCTCACTAACTTCCCCACCATGCTCTTCTTGGCCCATAAAACTAGAGTCTAGTCACTTAAAGAGGGATTCCACCAAAAAAAAAAATATTAAAAGCCAGCAGCTATAAATACTACAGCTGCTGACTTTTAATAAATGGACACTCACCTGTCCCGGGTTCCAGCGATGCCGGCAGCCGGGGGGATCGATCGCTCGGCCCTCGGCTGCTGCCGCCACCATTCTAGGTGAGGGAATCAGGAAGTGAAGTGAATCGGCTTCAC
Organism: Lithobates pipiens; assembly: GCF_037356315.1. Classification (NCBI taxonomy): domain Eukaryota; kingdom Metazoa; phylum Chordata; class Amphibia; order Anura; family Ranidae; genus Lithobates; species Lithobates pipiens. The sequence goes on along the minus strand of NW_027507784.1, from coordinate 203,145,630 downwards.
TTCCTGGTTCCCTACTGCGCATGCGCGAGTCGCGCAGCACAATAGGAATTCTCCGCTCTGTCTCTGAGACCCGTGTGTGTCCCAGCAGACAGTGCGGCAGGACAGGAAATGGCGTAGACTCCCACGGGAGTCTATGCCCGGAAGTGGGTGTAAATACCTGTCTTTGACAGGTATCTCCACCCCCCCCCCCCCCCGAAAGGTGCCAATTGTGACACCGGAGGGGGGAGGGATCCGATCAGCGGAGGTTCCACTTTAGGGTGGAACCCCGCTTTAATAATGTCTTTTGTCAGCTCCATAGTATTGCTTTACCCTAAAGACCCCCTAAAATGTCTACAAATGTGATGTGTGTGCTTCAATTCAACTGCCCCCCAACTGCCAAATCCAGATTTGGAAGATGCACACAGTGTGTCAACATGTGCTATCTCCCATCATGGGGGATCAAAGTACATGCTTTGGGGCTGCAACCCCTTCATCTCAGACACTAAACACAAAACACATACATTGATCCCCCATGATGGGAGATAATGCATGTTTACACACTCTATGCATCTTCCAAATGTCGAATTTGGAGAACTACAACATTTTGTTAGTAAAATTCCAAAAATAAGACCCTATCTAGTTTGGGGTGTTTCACACTCCATCAATGATGTTTTTCAAATTTAAATTAACATCATTGATGTTTTGCAGGATATGTTCCCAATCCCCATTGCACCCCATTATCTCCCCGATCTGGGCACTTTTACTGGTAAAACGGAAATCTTCTTCCACATCACCTACAAAAAAAAACAAAAAAAAAACCATGTAATATAAATATGGTGACATACATTGATGAGCTTACCGGAAGCTGTGTTCTCCGACACTCACCTGTTGTGGTGACAATTTGCCCAACCTGCACGATCACTCCTTCCTCCTCCTCCTCCTCCTGCTCCTCTGTTTGTGCTTTTGGAAGTTGTCCTTCTTTGTGAGGGGTGGGGTCCCTGGTGTCCTCATACTTGCCGAGTCTTCTCTCCCCTACGATATTTAGAAAAAATAAAGAATGAACACACAGAGTGAAGAATTAACAATATGAAACATTGTTTGGAAGTGTTGTTCAATTGTTTATTTTGGCCGAGCTTCAAGGTCATAACATTATTTACTTTCATTATTGGGGACACGGTGTTCAGCTAGAATACTTACCGGAAGAACGATGTTTCCTACGAACGAATGAAACCATGAACTTGAAAGTGGCCATTTTAAAATGCACAACATGAACTCAAAGCACATGGAGCAGTATGCAAGCAATAATAATCATATGAACACACGACAACTACTTACTTTTGGCAAGAACACGCTTGATCCTTATGTAGTGCTCGTGCTCCCTCAGTTTCAGGTCTGACCAGCGTTTTCTCAGTTAATCCATGGATCGGTGTACCCCAGAATTAGGCAGAAGACACTTCACAACTTTATTCATGATCTTGGCCTTTCTGATATTTGGGTTTGGGTAAGGTCCATACTTCCCATCATAGTCGGTCCTGTTCAATATGTCCACCATCTCCAACATCTCTCCAAAAGACATATTTGCGGCCTTAAATCTTGTCTTCCTGGATCGGGACGTTTCAGGCTCCGGCCTTTCCTCACCCTCCTCCTCGTTAGTGTAATTATTAGTGCGCACTTTCTCTCCGCCATGTGCTCTCCCCACTGCGCCGGAAGCGAAGGGGCGGGGAATAGTCTGGAAAGAATGTCAGGGGCGGGCGGAGTTGCACGCATGCGCACTGTATATAAAACGTAACACGCGTGTGTCGTCCGTTCGATCTGTGAACAGAGGGAGAAGCTGAGGCGACGAATGCGCAAACGAAGGTAAAATTTTGAACTTGGCACATCACTAGGCTACACTGCTTCTAGATTGAGGCCTGCATTAGTGGAGTTTAGCCTGACATTAGGGTTTGTCTTGTGTTGTGTCTTGCAGACATGGACGGGTTTAATGACTACAGCTTCCTCCCTCTATTCATCGATAAATATCGAGACATGCCAGTCCTGTGGCAAAACATCCACCCTTTCTATAGTAGCAGACCAAAGAGGAAGGCAGCACTGTTGGAACTGGTTGAGTTTGTGAAGCCAGTGGTCCCCAGGGCAGATGACAAATATATCAAAAAGAAAATTGGGAACCTCAGGAGTACATATATGAAGGAGAGGAATAAGGTGCTGAAGTCCATGAAATCTGGAGCTTCAGCAGCTGAGGTTTATGTTCCCACCCTGTGGTATTATGACAGGATGAATTTTCTGGCAGACCAGGTTGAGGCCAGAGAATCCCTCTCTACCCTTCCTTCCACGCATCCTATGCTCCATTCCACACCTGATGAGTCTTCCGACGCCCAACCTGGGCCTTTCACTCAGGAAGAACTGGAGGAGCCCAGCTTGAGCCAGGTATAGTATTGTTGTACATATTTGTGGAGTCAAAATGAATGATGTTAACTTGATTTCTGCTCCCTAATTGGTGAGTTTAGAAAGTGTTTCACATATCAATAGACAGTAGTGGCCAAAACCTTTGGGACAAGAAAGAAAAATGCTGGGCTCAGAATGATAGTCTTTTCTATTGGTTAACAATTTGCAACAGTGTTGATGTGAAAATTGTGTGTGTTTGATAAACCAAAAACTCAAACTATGTCCCTTTTTCATACACAGGAAGAACTCAGCCAGGACCAGGAGGGTGTGGAATGCAGCAGCCAGGAGGTGGCTGTGGAAAGTGGCAGCCAGGAGGAGGCGGGGGTAAGTGGCAGCCAGGCAGTGGGCAGCCAAAGGAGCCTCACCGAATGCCAGGTCCCTCTCCTCCGCCTTCCACGCAGAAGGGCGAGAAAGGGGGGGGAATGTTGAGGAGTCGGCCCTGAGGCTGATTGGTGAGGCTTCTGCGGCACTCCAAGCAAAACCAACCTACCAAGAGGCCTTGGCCGCCTTGGTTGTATGCAAGCTTGAGAAAATGGAGCAGGGGCAACAGATCTTGTGTGAGCAGGTTATTATCTAAACCCTCAACACAGGTCTGTTGGGCCAAATGACACCAGAAACACACTGGTGTGATTTGGCCCATGCCCCTGCTCCTCCTCCTCCTTCTGCCACACCTCCAGCACCACAGCCACAGCCTGGAAGGAAGTGTGGAAGGAAGACCAGAGTGTGATGACCTGGGTTCAGTCTGGTCTGCCAGAAGATGCAGCCTGTTGTAGTACCACAGCCTGGGAACATAGATGTCATCTGCTGCTGTTCCGGGTTTCATGGACTTCAGGACCAGACTTCTCTCCCTCAGATATGTACTCCTCAGGCCACCAATTTTTGCGTTGAAATATTTGATGTGTGCCCTGGGGGCCAAAGGCTTCACAAATCTCCCCAGTTTCAACATTGCTGCCTCCCTCTTTATCTGTTACTGACACAGAAATAAAGGTATTTTTTGTTTGGATGAAATACTTGCATATGTGTTGTCCTTCCAAAAGGCCAGTTTATTTGTGAGCAGGCAGGTACATTTCCAAAAAACAAAGTGAAATAAATAACAAGGGGTGTTAACACTAAGCAACCTCCTGTAGATTAAAAAAGAAAAACAAAATCTATAAAATCTAATAATGTTGTTGTAAGTTTACACAAAAATAAAAAATTAAAAATAAGGAGAAATGAGCAAAGTGTCTTTAAAGGAGATTTTTAGGGAATCCCCCCACAAAAACATCCAACAAAGAAAAAACATAATCTAAAATTGAGTAGATGTGCCGCAAACTAAAATTGTATTGCTGAAATGGTTAAAAAAGAGTAATGAAATCCGTTCGGGAGAAGTGTGTGTGACTATGAGCATCAAAAGAAGTTGGTTCTTGCAGCATTGTAAAGAACAAGAGAATGTGCTTGATGAATGAATTTTTAAAATTGCAGCGTGACGAATGTGCTATATCGCTTACGAGCAGTAGTTTTACCTGAACGAGCGCTTCCGTGTCGGAATTTGAATGTGAGCATGCGTGGCACTTGGTCCGATCAAAATGCTCAACACATGATCGGATTAGGTCCGACAGGCCCAGTGGTCGGGAAATATTTCCAACATGTTGGAAAATTGGGTCAGACGGAGATTCGGACGGAATCAGTCCGATGCATACCACCCACAGTCGGATTATCTGACGACACGGTCCGATAAGACGCATTCCGACAGATTCTCCGACCGTATGTACAAGGCTTTAGACAGTTATACCCTCTTATGATCTAAGTCAGCTGAGGGCCCATACAAAGAAGAATTCTGGCTAGCGTTTTTAGAGCTTTGTCCAGAACCGCCCACTACTTTACTAAGAGACATTACTCTGTTCTGAAATCTGTTTGTTACTGCTGTGACGAAGTCTGCATCCACATTTGCAAGGATTTCAGTCACTAGAAAAGGAGTTCTTGCTGTTACTAGTTTTAATTTGGAGTACCCTACTATATCTTGTCCCTATCCAAGTTTTCCAATAAAACAACAACAAAACCCCTAGACTGGTCACATGAGCAGAAGTGTTTGTGTCCCCCCCCCCCCAAAATCCATCCCAGACCATTATCCGTGCCTGCAGACCGGCAAGTCAGGAAAGGGGGTGGTGATGAATAGTGATGGACGAACTTCCAACGGGACGTTTTGCGAACGTGAACCGCGAATGTGAACAAAAGTTTGCAAACCTTGCAGACCCCATTGACTTTAATGGCAGGCGAACCTTAAAAACCTCCAGGTCATATTTTCAGCCACAAAATACTTACTAGCTGTGCACACATAGTCCCACAACATGGACACTGCCGTACCAGAAGTATTAAGTGAATCTGGGATCGACAACGACAAGCATTCTTTTTTTATCTGTGAAATTTTGACAATTCAGGAGTGCATGAAGGCCATGGAGGAGATGCAAGGTCATGCCAGGCTATGAAGGGGGTGCAGGAGATGATCAGTGCCACAGTCAGGGCAGCACAGTCCTGTGCCAGTGTCCCAGTGTGCCAACTTGTGCTTGAGCCCCTCCCTCTGCCCGGCCCTTACCCCCACCTATGCAGGGCTCCACTGCGGTGGTCCGGAGCTGCCAGTCCGGGGCTGATCCTCAGCCATGGTGCTGGCACTGCCTGCTGATTGGCTTCTCCGCTGCTATCTCCCTCGCTGACACCAGCACCAAGATAGAACACTGACACCAGCACCGTGATAGAGACTGAGCACTGACACCAGCACCAAGATAGAGAGCACTAACGCCAGTACCGAGATAGAGAGCACTGACATCAGCACAGTGAGAGCACTGACACCAGCACCATGATAGAGAGCACTGAGACCACACCAGCACCGAGATAGAGAGCACTGACACCAGCACAGTGATAGAGAGCACTGACACCAGCACCGGGATATAGAGCACTGACACCAGCACCGTGATAGAGAGCACTGAGACCACACCAGCATCGAGATAGAGAGCACTGACACCAGCACCATGATAGAGAGCACTGACACCAGCACCGTGATAGAGAGCACTGACACCAGCACCGTGATAGAAAGCACTGACACCAGCACCATGATAGAGAGCACTGACACCAGCACCATGATAGCGAGCTCTGACACCAGCACCGAGATAGAGAACACTGACACCAGCACCGAGATAGAGAGCACTGACACCAGCACTGAGATAGAGAGAGAGAGAGAGCACTGACACCAGCACTGAGATACATAGCACTGATACAACACCAGTATTGTGATAGAGAGCACTGATACCAGCACCGTGATAGAGAGCACTGACACCTGCACCGGGATATAGAGCACTGACACCAGCACCGTGATAGAGAGCACTGAGACCACACCAGCACCGAGATAGAGAGCACTGACACCAGCACCATAATAGAGAGCACTGACACCAGCACCGTGATAGAGAGCACTGACACCAGCACCGTGAGAGCACTGACACCAGCACCATGATAGAGAGCACTGACACCAGCACCTTGATAGAGAGCACTGACACCAGCACCGAGATAGAGAGCACTAACACCAGCACCGTGATAGCGAGCTCTGACACCAGCACCGTGATAGCGAGCACTGACACCAGCACCGAGATAGAGAGCACTGACACCAGCACCGAGATAGAGAGCACTGACACCAGCACTGAGATAGAGAGAGATAGCACTGACACCAGCACTGAGATACAGAGCACTGACACAACACCAGCACCGTGATAGAGAGCACTGACACCAGCACCCTGATAGAGAGCACTGACACCTGCACCAAGATAGAGAGCACTGACACCATCACCGAGATAGAGAGCACTGGCACCAGCACCGTGATAGAGAGCACTGACACCAGCACCGTGATAGAGAGCACTGACACCAGCACCGTGATAGAGAGCACTGACACCCCCAGCACCGTGATAGAGAGCACTGACACCAGCACCGAGATAGAGAGAGAGCACTGACACTAGCACCGTGAAAGAAAGCACTGACACCACACCAACACTGAGATAGAGAGGTACAAAAGAAAAAACTGCGCTATTAGATAAACCCACCCAGTGAGCAGCAGCTCAAACCATTATACAATGACACAAAACAATAAACAACTATAATGAGCTGCGCTAAAGAAGATTTTAAGTGTAAAGCTATGATCAAAAATTCATAAATAAGAATGTATAAATATAAATTAATAAATGCAAATGATCAAACTAATAAAATTACCATATAAATAAACACAAATTCATACGTGTCACTTAATATTTAGATAATGACATTTAATATAAGAAAAAATAGAAAATGATAGTCCATATAAATGTCCCCAAAAAAATTCTCATGCAAGAAGGTCAAAAGGAATCCAGTCCAGGATCAAACAAAACACCATTTGGAAAAGTGCTGTAAAGTTCAAAGGTTGCCACCACCAATAACAACTCTGGCCGCTTACCAGAACCTTAGATTCCTATTGAGTGGGACCAGAAAACACATAGATAAATCATTAGGATGGACACTTTGAGATAACAAACATGAAAGCTCTCTCCCCCAACAATCGAGATGTTATGCCGCGATGATCAAATCCATATAGAAAAAAAAAGATGCTCGCATAGCGTAAAAAACCTTTATAATTTATTTAAATAATGCATAGATGTAAACTTACATAATCCGGATACAGAAAAGGCATAAAAACAAATGAGCCGGCCGGCTCTCAACTACCGCCGTTAGTTCCGGGACTGGCGTAGAACGCGGTGACGTCAGGATGCCGTTCCTCCCAACGCGTTTCATCACTTCAAGGACGTGGTCATGGGTGGGATACGGGCGGCATCCTGATGCACCTCTTAAATAACCATACAAATAATCCAAGCCTCGGTCTGAGTTCCGTTAAGCACGCATATCTGCCATCTTGACTATGGGAAAAGGAGACTGTGAATACCCACAATTAATACAAAAAGATAAATAATGGAATTTAAACCTCGTATTAACCTATTCCAAAAGGAAGGAAAAAGACAACCAAATAGACATCTTCAGATATTTACAGAAGGGCTATCTTTGTCTATTCCACTCGCATTCATAGCTGAAGGTAAAACCCTATCAAAAACCTATGCACTGGGTTTAACTGTTATGAACGATAGTACAAATACAAAATAATACCTTCTAACAGGTATTACAAATATAATAATAAAATAAAGGTGTCTGCAATAAGCTCCCTCCCCAAATGGGACCCTAAATCCCTGAATAGTAAACCGGCTACACAGAATTCAGACCAGGTTTCCAATAATACATACACATGATCAAAATTGCATCTAAAAAATATATAATGAAAAAAACTTTTCTGATACAATTAAAATCATAATTTGTTAGAAAAACCAAATAAAATAAAACAAAAAAATATATGTAAAAATATTACATGTAAAAAATAATAAATGAAAAATATGAAACACATTTTTTTTTTTTAATATAACAAAAATTCTTAAAATTGTGTCTTAGCCCCCGTACACACGGTCGGACATTCCGGCAACCAAATCCGTCAGATTAATTCCGATGGATTTAGTCCGGAAGAGGTCCGGAAGTGATGTTGCATACACATGGTCGGACTAAGTTGTCGGAATTTCCGGTTGCCAAGAATGCGGTGACGTAAGCCGCGTACGACGGGACTAGAAAAAAGAAGTTCAGCACCACGTCCGGCACCCTTTGGGCTCCCTCTGCTGATCTCGTGTTTATCGCGTATTAGTAGAAGTTTGGTGAGAGACGATTCGCGTTTTTCAGATTTGTGCTTCAGTTCAGTACTGCTCTTCAGTTTGTGCTTGTCTTTGCGTATCTGATTATCAGTGCGTGTAGTCAGTAAGCATTTGTTTCTCATTGTGGACTATATCTTAGTATAATACGCTTTGATTTGCATTGCTTATCGTCTGCTTGCTTCTGCTTTTCAGGTCGTTCTTTCAGACATTGCTGTTTATCGGTGCTTTCTGTTGTCCGTTCTGTCCAGCCGACTGTTTTCAAACCATGTTTCTTGTATATACTCGTCGTAGAGTTTGTGCTGTGCAGGGGCTTGGTGTTGGGCTTTTAGCTTTCACACAAGCCCAGTCCATGAACAAGGAGAAGAGGCGTTTGTGGACCAAGAATTGGTTGCGCCAGCGTGACCAGTTCTCGCACATGCCTTTGCTCCGTGAGATCCGGGAGAATAATCCTGATGATTTCAGGAATTATCTCCGGATGACGGACCCCGTTGTTCACCGCCTGCTGGCTTTTCTGTCCCCTTATATCACCAGGCAGGATACCTGCATGCGGCAAGCCATCACTCCGGAGCAGAGGCTCATCGCCACGTTGCGCTACTTGGCGACAGGGAGAAGCCTTCAGGACCTCAAGTTCTCCACAGGCATCTCCCCCCAGGCTCTGGGGATCATTATTCCAGAGACCTGTTCTGCCATCATTTAGGTCCTGCAGAAGGACTATATGAAGGTAAGTTTTCTCCTTTAACATCACATTCTATGTATTTAATGATTGCTAATGTATTGGATTTCTTTCCTCCTTCCCTAATTACCATGATTGCAATATGCTCTAATTGATATGCTCTGCCCCTTTGTCCTCATGCATGCTGGAAGCTTTTCAAGTTCCTTTTTTTGTCCTTCATGCATATTTGCCTTCACTAACTTCCCCACCATGCTCTTCTGGGCCCATAAAACTATAGTCTAGTCACTTAGCAATGTCTTTTGTCAGCTCCATAGTATTGATTTCCCCTAAACACCCCCCAAAATGTCTACAAATGTTATGTGTGTTCTTCAATTCATGCAGCGTGACATTTTTTTATTTTTTGGTTGGGCCTAAATCATTAGGAACCCCCTCCCCCCAACTGCTATGTCTGCTGATAACAATCCTCTGAAAAAAAAAATCTGCTGACTTTACCAAAACCAATACCAAACTATACCTACCTTTTTTGTAGTCAGATTTATGGACAAATTCACCAAAGCATGTAGTGCAAGGGCCTGCCTCAATACTTTCAAATGCTATATTCTTTTTTTTCTCCTATTATTATCTTGATAGGTAAATGTAGAATATCAAAATGTGCTTACATCACTTCTTACCTGTCCGATGGGCTGCTAATAGTATAAGTAAGGAGGGGCTGGCCAAAGTTTCACACATTATTTATGCATTCAGCTCTCAATCAAGTGGAGAGGGTTACCTGTCCAAAACATCCCCCCCTCATTTTTTGCAAGGGCCCATCAGATGGGGGGGATGGGGGGTGGGGGGGATGACTCTGATAAGGGGACCTTATACTAGGCTTTAAATACTCATTTCCCAAAATGTTATACTTATCTTGGCCAAAATGTTTGTGTCTAATCTGCTTGCAATGTTAATGTGCCAAATTACAATTTTTTTTTTCTTGTCTCACTCCACAGTTTCCACAGGAATGGCAGACTTGTGGAATTGTGGAGGTGCAATTGATGGGAAGCACGTCCGCATCACCCCACCCCCCAACTCGGGGTCGTACTATCATAATCACAAGCGGTTTAATAGTATTGTGATGTTGGCGGTGGTGTCAGCGACCTATGACTCCCTGTATGTGGACGTGGGGCAAAATGGGCGGATGTTGGATGGTGGAGTGTTCTCATGGATGGAATTCTACTGGTGTCTCCAGAGTGGCAGTCTGGGCTTGCTACCCCCCAGAGGAGAATCAGGAAGGACTCCCATTTGTATTCGTCACGGATGAGGCGTTTGCCCTGGCAAACCATCTGATGCGGCCTTTCCCGATGAGGACCTTCACCCAGGATCAGAGGATTTTTAATTTCCAGCTGGCCAGAGCCAGAACAGTCATGGAGAGCACTTTTGGAATACTGGCCAGCCGGTTCCGCCTTTTTTTAACATCAATCCACATGGCTGAATATAAACTCAATCACATAGTGCTTGCCTGCTGTGTTCTGCACAATTTCTTGAAAAGACATTCAGCAAACTATGTGGTCACAGTTGGCCCAGATGCAGACTTGCCAGAAAATGAGAATCTCACAGCACTTGAAGCTGCTCGTCCTGGCTTGCCCCCCCCCCCCCCCAAAGCGCCCGTGAGGTCCGAACCCAATACATGGAGTACTTTGTGGGTAGGGGGGCCATTGATATGCCAGACAATGTCTGAGAGGCATTTTTGTAATACATTTTTCTTTGAAACTACAATAATCTTTGTTTTCATTTACTGCTTGGCTTGGTTTTTAGGTGTCTCCTAGATATTTTTGATTTTTGTTGTTGGGCCTTTTTGTACAACAGTGCAACTCCAAGTTCTGAGTGAGATGAGGGGACAGTCTCTTCTTCAGATAATCTTATTATGTTGTGGGTTTGCTACACACACACTTTGTTTTTGTTACTAATGTATGTAGTGCATTACTGACCAAAATCTTGCTAATTTTCCGCACCATGGCCGAAATATGTGGGGTCAGGAAAATGGCATGATTGGGAAAATTTACACATCACTGTGGGTGTTATTTACTAAAGGCACATCCACTATGCACTACAGTGCACTGCAAAAGTGCACCTCAAACTGCACTTGGAGTGCAAAGTGGAGCTGCCTTTAGTAAATAACACCCATTGTCAACGAAAACAACAATTTTACTCCAAATTCTGCTTTTGCGCATTGAAAAAGGAAGCCACACATTGTTGATAATTTAACTTTTTAATCAAAGCACATTCACATGTGCGTTTAGAAAAGGGTTTTACAACAAACCAACATATTGGGTGTATCAAAAACATTCTTTTAGGTAACTTTTTTGTAACTTGGCGTTTTTGTGTAAACTGGCATGTATCAAAGCGTAAAATACAGATCACAAGTTCAACTTTGAAAAGTGAAGACAATATCAGACATGAGTATGTACAAACTGGGCTGATATTGCCTTCATCACATGGGGTGTCACCCCTGGAAAAGCCAAAATTAGAAGATGCACACAGTGTATCAACATGTGCTATCTCCCATTATGGGGGATCAATGTACATGTTTTGAGGGTGCAACCCCTTCATCTCAGCCACTTTCCACAAAACACGTACATTGATCCCCCATGATGGGAGATAGGGCATGTTGACACACTGTGTGCATCTTCCAATTTAGGCTTTTTGTAAAACACAAAAGTTGTTTTTTCAAAGCACAAAAATAAAACCCTAGCTAGTTTGGGGTGTTTCAGACTCTCCCCAAAACATCAATGATGTTCTTCATTTTATTTTTAACATCATTGATGTTTTTCTGTATACTTTCTAAATTGCGATTGCACCCCATTATCTCCCCAATCAGGATCTGGGCACTTTCACTTGTAAAATGTGATTCTTCTTCCACATCACCTAAAAAAAAGCAAAAAAAAAAAAAACACCATGTATTATAAATATGATGACATACATTGATTAGCTTACCGTAAGCTGTGGTCTCCCACACTCACCTGTTGTGGTGACAGTTTGACCTACTTCAACGATCTCTCCTTCCTCCTCCTCCCCCTCCTCTGCTTCTGGTGTTGGAATTTCACCTTCTTTGGGAGGTGTGGGGTCCCTGGTGTCCTCAGACTTCCCGAGTCTTCTCTCCCCTATGAGAATGTAAAAAAGGAAGGAATACTTAGCACACAGAGGGCAGAAATAGGAATATGAAACATTGCTTGGAAGTGTGGTCCAATTGTGTTTTTTGGCCGAGTTCAAAGGTGAGAACATTATTTTGGACACTTTCTAAAGCTGGAATACTTACCTGCAGTGTGAAGAAATGTAGTGAAGTGTAATTTGTGAAAACATCATGTTGGGAGTGGGCTAACGAATGATGTTTCTTATGAACGATTGAACCCATGAACTTGAAAGTGGCCATTTTAAACTGTACAACATTAAATAAAAGCACATGGAGCACTATGCAAGCAAGAATAATCATATGAACACACAACAACTACTTACTTTGTTGAAGAACACGCTTGATCCTTCTGTACTGATCGTGCTCCCTCAGTTTCAGGTCTGACCAGCGTTTTCTCAGTTGATCCTTGGATCGTCGTACCCCAAAATTCTTCTGAAGACTCTTCACAACTTTAGTCATGATCGGGTAAGGTCCATACTTCCCAACATAGTCGTTCCTCTTCAATATGTCCACCATCTCCAACATCTCTCCAAAAGACATATTTCAGGCCTTAAATCTTCTCCTCCAGGATCGGGACGTTTCAGGCCCCGGGCTTTCCTCGCCCTCCTCCTCATTAGTGGAACTCTGATTGCGCACCTGTGTTCTCTCCGCCATGTGCTCTCCCCACTGTACCGAAAGAGAACGGGCGGGGAATAGTCTAGAAAGAACGTCAGGGGCGGGCGGAGTTTCACGCATGCGCACTGTATATAAAACGTAACGCGTGTGTCGTACGTACGATCTGTGAACAGAGTGAGGAACTGACGCACCGATCGTGCAAACGAAGGTACAATTTTGAACTTGGTACATCACTAGCCTAGACTGCTTCTATATAGGCCTATGTTGGGACAAGATTAGGAGGGTTTAGCATGGCATTATTATTATTAGGGTTTGTCTTGTGTTGTATCTTGCAGACAAGATGGATCCCTTCAAGAACTCCAATTTTATGGGGCTATTCCTTGATCTGCTGAGGGAGCTGCCCTGCCTGTGGCAGAAGAACAACCCCTTTTATACTGACCAAAGAAAGAGGAAGGCAGAGCTGGAGAAACTTCTTGCTTTGGTGCCCTGAGGTGTATATATCTCTGGGAGCAAAAGAAGCACCTGGAGTCCCTGAGATCAGGAGATCCAGATGCCATTTATTACCCCAGGATGTTGTACTACGAGAGGATGCATTTTATGGCAGACCAGGGGGAACCCACGCCACCACTCTCCAGTCTTCCTTCAAGGCTTCCTTCACTCCCAGCTGAGGCTTCCAATGTCCAACCTGGGCCTTCCGGGCAACAACATGTGGAGGGGCCCAGCTTGAGACAGGTATAGCATTGTTGAACATATTTCTTGTCGTACATTTAATGATGTTAACTAGATGTTATTATTGATCAGTAAGTTGTGATTTAACAAAGTGGTTTACATCTCAATAGACAGTAGTGACCAAAAATGTTTGGGACAAGAATGATAAATGCTGGGCTCAGAATGATAGTCTGTTCTATTTGGTAACATTCAATTTGCAACAATCATGAGCACAAAATTGTGTGATTGATGAGCAAAAAACTAAAACTATGTCCCATTTTCGAACACAGGAAGACCTCAGCCGGGGGGAGGCTGTGGCAAGTGGCAGCCAGGAGGTCAACCTTCGCCCTCCTTATCCTCCTCCTGCCACAACTACAGGAGCCGAGCCGCAGCCTCGAAGGATGCCTAGCAGGAAGTGCCAAAGGAAGACTAGAGAGTGATGGCCTGGGTTTAGTCTGGTCTGACAGAAGATGCAGCCTCTTGTAGAACCACATCCTGGGGACATAGATGGCATCTGCTCTTCCTGATCTCTAGGACTTCTGGACCAGACTTCTCTCCCTGAGATATGTACTCCTCAGGCCACCAATTTTGCATTTTCAAATTAGTTCATGTCTGCCCTGGGGGCCAAAGGCTTCGCAAAATTGACAAGTTTCTCCAGCGCTGCCTCCCTCTTTAGTTGTTTGACACCTAAATAATGGGATTTTTATATACAGCTTACCTGTAAAATCCTTTTCTTGAGAGTACATCATGGGACACAGGAGCTTCATTACATAGTGGGTTATATAGGCACCTCTGGTGATTGGACACTGGTTAACCCCAATTAAGGAAAATTCCTCCCCTATATAACCCCTCCCATATGGGAGACACCTCAGTTTTTTAGCAAAGCAATAAGAAACCATGTAAAACCCAAGAGGGGCAGGAGCCCTGTGTCCCGTGATGTACTCTCAAGAAAAGGATTTTACAGGTAAGCTGTATATAAAAATCCCATTTTCTTGATCATACATCACGGGACACAGGAGCTTCATTACATAGTGGGATGTCCCAAAGCAATGCTCAGATTGAGGGGAGGGAGACACAGATCATAATTATAGACCGCCAGGGACCGGAGGACCTAAACTGCAGCCTGCAGTACACTGCGCTCGAAGGCGATATCCTCTTGCCCTCTGACATCCACCTGATAGAATCTTGTGAATGTGTGGACTGATGACCAAGTTGCCACCTTACAGATCTGAGCCAGGGAGGCCTGGTGATGCACTGCCCAAGAAGCACTTACAGCCCTAGTAGAGTGCACTTTCACTGGAAAAGGAGGGATTTTCCCCTTAACACTATAGGCCTGAGAAATAATCTGTCTAATCCACCTTGAGAGAGTGGATTTTGATGCCGCCTGGCCCTTCCTAGGGCCTTCCGGCAAAATAAACAAGCAATCAGTTTTCCTTATCCGAGCAGTTGCTTGAAGATATGTACTGATTGCCCTAACCACATCCAAAGTGTGCAAAGATTCTTCTTCTGCGGACTGTGGGTCCGGAAAAAAGGATGGTAGGATTACATCTTGATTCAAATGGAATCCCGAAACCACCTTAGGTAGAAAGGACCTGTTGGGACACATGACCACCCGGTCCTTATGAATAATTAGATACGGCTCCTTGCTGGAAAGAGCTGCTAGCTCTGATACTCTTCTAGCCGTGGATATGGCTACCAAGAAAACCAATTTTTTAGTCAGGAGAACTAATGAAGCCAGATGTAAAGGTTCAAATGGTTGCCCCTGCAAAGCCGAGAGAACCAAATTCAGATCCCATGGGCATACCGGAGGTTTGACTGGCGGTCTTATCCGCATGGCCCCCTGGATGAAAGCCCGCACCAGGGAATGCAATGCAAGTGGCTTCTGAAAAAACACTGACAGGGCCGAAATCTGCACCTTGATAGTGCTTATGGCCAAATTCATTTCTAGGCCTGACTGGAGAAAAGCCAAGATCCTGCTAATGACATACTTTCTAGGATACCATTTCCTGAGTTTACACCAGGAAACATATGCCCTCCAGATTTTGTAATAAATAAGCCTGGAGGCCGGCTTTCTGGCATTGACCAGAGTAGAAAGGACTGGCCCCGAAAGGCCATGGTCTCTCAGAATGTGGGTCTCAGCAGCCAAACCATCAAATTTAGACTGCGTAAAGCAGGATGGTAAATTGGACCCTGTGAGAGCAGATCTGGCCGGAGAGGGAGGATCCATGGCCTGCCTACTGCCAACTTCATGATCTCTGCGTACCACGGTCGCCTGGGCCAACCCGGGGCCACTAAAAGGACCGATTTTGTCTCCCTCTTGACTCTTCCCAGGAACCCGAGACAGAAGCAGGCTCGGGGGAAGGCATAGATCATATTGTACTGATCCCAGGGAACTGTCAGAGCATCTGACCCCTGAGCAAGTGCATCTCTTGTTCTTGACACAAAATTGTCCAGTTTCCTGTTGAACCTGGATGCAAACAGATCTACGTCTGGAGTACCCCACCTGTGACATATGTTCCGGAACACGTCGGGGTGCAGAGCCCATTCTCTTGGGCACAACTGCTGGCGGCTCAGAAAATCCGCCTGTCAACTTTCCACTCCTGGAATGAAGACTGCAGAAAGACACGGAGCATGCTTTTCTGCCCAGACAAGTATGCGATTCACCTCTTTTTGCGCAACCAGACTCCTGGTACCGCCCTGGTGATTGATATAAGCCACTGCTGTGGCATTGTCGGACTGAACCCGAACAGGGAGACCTCATAGTCTGTAAGACCACTTTATGAGAGCCATATAAACTGCCTGGATCTCCAAGACATTTATGGGCAATAGCCTCTCGATCGCAGACCATTTCCCCTGCGAGCATGTCTCCTCCAACACTGCTCCCCAGCCTGTCAGGCTGGCATCTGTCGTGATAATCTTCCATGGAATAGGAAAGTTTTGCCCTTCAGCAGATTCTTGGTTTGTAACCACCAGACGAGACTCTTGCGTGTCCCTGGGGATAGACGCATAGGAAGATCCAAGGATTGGGGCTTCCTGTTCCAAGCCGCAAGGATGCATCTTTGCAGAGGCCTTGAGTGGAACTGGGCAATAGGGATGGCCTCGAAGGAGGCGACCATTTTTTCTAACAGTCTCATGCACAATCGAATGGGGGATGATCTCCTGCCCAGAATTAGGTGTACCAGATCCCCAATGGCCAAGGCTTTTGGCCTTGGAAGAAACACCTTGCCCTGAGCGGTGTCTATGATCATACCCAGGTATTCCAACCTGGTGGCAGGCTTTAGGGACGACTTTTCTAGGTTTATAATCCAACCTAGACGTTCCAGGTGTTCTAGCTTTCTGGTAACACTGTGGTTCAGGAACGCTACTGTTTTCTCCATGAGAAGTAAATCGTCTAGATAAGCCATGACGGCTATGCCCTGAGCTATTAGGTTTGCCAAGAGAGGGTCCAGAATCTTTCTTCGGAAGGACCGGATGCGTAAAAACCGGTTCAGATCCTTCAGATCTAGGATAGGTCTGACACTTCCATTTGGGTTCGGAACGGTGAAGAGATTTGAGTAAAACCCTGAACCCTGTTCTTTTGGGTCCACTTCTACTATCACCCCCTGGGATAGTAAGTGATCTAAGGCCAGAAATAGCGGTTTTTGCTTTACTGGATCCCTGGGGATCCTTGACCTTAGGAAACGAGAAGGTGGAATCTCCTGAAACTCTAGCCTGTAGCCCAGAGATACCGAAGAGATCACCCACTTGTCCCGGATCTCTTCCCACCAGGCTCAAACTGCAGGAGCCTTCCCCCCACTCGGCCGAGCGGGGGCGCCCCTTCACAAGGAAGCTTTTGGACTCTGCTTGGCAGGCTTTCACCCCCAAGTCTTTTTCTGCCCCTGGGCTCGGCCCTGAGCCTTTCCTGTAGAGGAGGGTTGAGAAGGCCGTCGCCACTGCTTAGAGCTTGAAGCTCCGGGAGAGAGAGCACGCCTAAATGAAGGACGCTTGCTCTTTTTGACTGGAAGGAGAGTAGATTTACCTCCTGAAATTTTTTGGACGAATTTGTCTAATTCTTCTCCAAACAAACGTTCCCCTTTAAACGGGAACCCAATCAAATGCTTCTTGCATGACAGCTCAGCTGCCCAATTCTTTAGCCATAGGGCCATTCGCATGTGTACCAACATGAGAGACAAACGTGATGCTTGTTGGACAGAATCCAAAATCGCATCAATCATGAAACACAGAATGTGAGGCATTTCTGCATAATTCTCCACTTCCTCACTGGGAAAGAGCCCAAGCATCTGCTTAACCTGTTCCTTGAGGAACTGACACTGCCCCATGGCTGCGACTGTAGGTTGCACTACAGTGCTAGTCATGGAAAAGGAGGCTTTTAATAAAGTTTCCAGCTTCTTATCAGTTGGATCTTTAAATACCTGCGCATTATCCAAGGGACAAGTCAGGTTTTTATTCACACAAGAAACAGCCGCATCAATAGATGGGACCCCCCACTTTTTAGTGAAACTTTCCTCCAGAGGATAATGCATAGAAAACCTTTTAGGAGGAGCAAACAGTTTATTGGGATGTCCCCAATCCTCATACAACAATTCATCCATTAAGGGATGAATTGGGAAGGAATAGGCAGTCTGTGGGGCTTTCCTGACTCCCAGGGAAGAAACAGAGGACATAGTGACTTCAGCAGCAGGCATTCTGAATGTGGTACGCACCAATTCAGTATAATACTGCACCTGTTTTCTGAGCGCCTGGGAGGAGGGGACTCTCTCCTCTTCCTCTGCTTCATCTGACTGCTCATGAGCCCTGTCCCAAGATAGGGATCTCTCCTCATTGTCAGAAGAATCATCTGAGAGAGGTATTTCAGCAGAGGGAGGGGATCTACCCCTTTTCCTGCTATCTTTTAGGGAAGCAGAAATAAAATTCATTATTTTCCCTTCAAAACCCTCCAATGTAGCCCTAAGGGAGTCCTCAGTGACATAAACCGGGGCTGGGACATTAGGAGAGGCTGCAAAACCTGACAGGGGCACCGACTCGTCCTGAGAGGCTGGCAGGGGGGGATGGTAACTTACAGGCACTTTTAGAAACCCTGTACCTAGGCGGTGATTTACCAGTGCTCTTGTTACCTCCCCCTGAGACCCTCTTATGAGGACACATAGCCCTAAGCTACAAAGCAGAGGTACTAGTACAAAGTGCAATCACTCTTGTGCTTAAAGTCTCACAATAAATATATATGCTTAAACTGCACAACCTGATGCTGAGTAGGTGTCTAAGGTTTGCCTGGATCCAATCCCCTGGGATGCTTACTGCCCACAGCTCCTGTGTCTCCACTTACAGCCCCCTGACGCTCTGGGCTTTTTAAAACTGCCGCCTGCACAGTACAGTGCCGTGCACACTGACGTGCACGGCTCACAACCACACTCCCCCTCCTCCATTAGGCCGGGAACACACCCGGTGCGCATGCACGCGCACGCGCGTGTGCACGCGCGTGTGCACGAGGACCGCGGAATCCAGGGGGGAAATGAAAACTCCATCGGAGCTGCGTGGGACCCCCAGACTACGTGGGACCCCTGTATTACCTCTATTGTGGCAGGAACTGCAGTGGAGACGTGAGACAGCTGGAGAACCAGGCTTCACTGAGCGTGTGTACTGAAAGGCATGTAAGTATGCATCAGGCTGCTCTTACTCCCTCTAGTGGTGGAAACCAGGTAAGACATACAACTACTCAAAATGAAGAAATCCATCATATAATTATATATATAGGATTAACTTCCCTTACCTGTCCCCGCCGCAGGAATTGCTGAAACAGACAAATTCCAGCCTTCACCCATCACGGCGGGCAGTGTTAGCCAACCTTCAGGTTTATCTAGGGCTCATTCTCGGAAGAGCCTCCTACCTGGACCATGTAAAAGACTCTGCCAGAAACTTTCGTGCGCTCTGTGTAAACAGTACACCAAGTTTGGTTTTCCCAGAGCCCAGTCTTTCAACAGGAGAGGACTTACAGGCCAAACCTCGTTTCTTCGGCTGACGAGGCCCGGGTACCATACCATCTTGGGAGTCAAATATCGGCCCAAGATATGGATCCGGTTTGTTGTAGCCCTTAGGCCCCCGCAGGGACTTGCACAGTGCTAAAGTTTTACGTGACCAACCACCATAGACACTGGCGAAAAAACTGAGGTGCCTCCCATATGGGAGGGGTTATATAGGGGAGGAATTCTCTTTAACCACTTCCAGACCAGCGCACGACGATGTACGTCGACAGAATGGCACGGGCAGGCATATTGGCGTACAGGTACGTCCAATATTCAATGCCGCCCTGCCATCGGGAGCGCGCCGGCGGCGGCACGCTCCCGCGCTGGTCGGGACCCCCGTGAGTCCAGTCGCGGGACCCGCAGACTCGATCGCCGCGGGCATCTCCGCGATCGTCTCACGGAGCGGCCGAATGGAGGAAATGCAGTGTAAACAGCATTTTTCCATTCTGCCTAGCAACTAGTGACGCTGATCTCTGCTCCATGTGATTGGAGCAGAGATCAGTGTTCACTAGATGAAAACCCAACCCCCCCACAGTTAGTAACACACCCCTAGGAACACTTAACCCCTACACTGCCACCCACTGGTTAACCCCTTCACTGCCAGTGTCATTTGCACAGGAATCACTGCATTTATATAGCAGTGATTACTGTATAAATGACAATGGTCCCAAAAATGTGTCAAAAATGTCCGATGGGTCCCCCACAATGTCGCAGTCACAATAAAAATCGCTGATCGCCGCCATTACTAGTAAAAAAAAAAAATAATAAAAAATTATTAATAAAAATGCTATAAAACTATCCCTATTTTGTAAACGCTATAACGTTTGCGCAAACCAATCAATAATCGCTTATTGCGATTTTTTTTACCAAAAATATGTAGAAGAATACGTATTGGCCTAAACTGAGGGAAAAAAATGTTTTTGTATATTTATAAATTATCGCTCTATTTTTGTTTATAGCGCAAAAAATAAAAACCGCAGGGGTGATCAAATACCACCAAAAGAAAGCTCTATTTGTGGGAAAAAAAGGAAGTCAATTTTGTTTGGGAGCCACGTCGCACGACCGCGCAATTGTCAGTTAAAGCGACGCAGTGCCGAATTGCAAAAAGTGGTCTGGTCTTTGACCAGCAAAATGGTCCGGTCTGCAAGTGGTTAATTGGGGTTAACCAGTGTCCAATCACCAGAGGTGCCTATATAACCCACTATGTAATGAAGCTCCTGTGTCCCGTGATGTATGATCAAGAAAAAGGGTTTTTTTGTTTGAAGAAATACTTGCGTATGTGTTTTACTTCAAAAAGGACAGTTTATTTGTGAGCAGGCAGGTACATTTCAAAAATACTAAGTGGAATGAATAACAAGGGGCACCAACACTAAACAACCTTCTGTAGATTAAAAAAGAAAAACAAATTACAAAAAAGATAATAATGGTGTTGTGGTAAGTTGACACACAAAACACACCCAAAAAAATGCAACGATGAGCAAACTGTCAAAAAAGGAGATGTTAATTAAAAAAACCAACCACAAAATAAAAATAAAATAAAAAAAAGAACAAAAAAAGATTGTGTAGATGTGACAATTTAAAATATTGCAGCGTGAAGAATGTGCTAATATCGATTATGAGTAGTAGTTTTACCTGAGCGAGCGCTTCCGTGTCCGAATTGGATTGTGAGCATGCGTGGCACCTTGCCCGATGGAGTAGGCTACACATGATCGGACTATGTTCGATCAGAGCATGTTGTCGGAAAATTATATAGACAAGTTGGAAAACTTGGTCCGTTGGATACTCCGACAGAAACAGTCCGATGGAGACCACACACAGTCGGATTATCCGACAACACGGTCCTATCGGACATTGTCCATCGGAATGTCCGACCGTGTGTACAAGGGCTTAGATGATACATAACCTGACCTAATTCGAATATCTAATAATTATTAATAAAGGCGTTTACATTCACATCGATATTTAGGCCAAAGGGGATATAACTCTTTAATTTGTGCACCCATGCAATTTCTAGTTTGGAAATTCTCCTGACTAAATGGGTACCCCTCCAATTGGGCCTAAATTTATCAATGCCCAAAAATATAGTATTGGAGGGGTCTCTATTGTGCACTATGAGGTAATGCTTCGATACTGAATGCTTTGTAAAGCCTCTATGTATGTTCCCAATATGCTCATTAAGGCGCACCTGCAACTGACGTTTAGTCCGGCCCACATATTGAAGGCCACAGGGGCACTCCAACATGTACACCACTCCTTCGGTCGTGCAGGTGATAAACGGCTCTATAGTATAAGACTTGGAGGTACAGCTGGACCGAAACGCCATGCTTCTCCTAGTCCTACACCCATTAATAGCACAGACCTGGTATTTCCTACACTGGTAATAACCAGTAAGATCTGTGAAAAAAGTGGGTCATGTAATTGGGGGATTTAAAATATTAGGAGCTACCTTATCCTTCAAGGATGGCACTCCCCTATACACCACCTGAGGCCTATCAGGCAAAATGGTCTTAAGCACAGAATCATTCTTAACCACTTGCTTACTGGGCACTTAAACACCCTTCCTGCCCAGACCAATTTTCAGCTTTTGGTGCTCTCACACTTTGAATGACAATTACTCAGTCATGCAACACTGTACCCAAATGAATTTTGCGTCCTTTTTTCCCACAAATAGAGCTTTCTTTTGGTGGTATTTGATCACCTCTGGGGTTTTTATTTTTTGCGCTATAAATGAAAAAAGACAGAAAATTTTGAAAAAAAACGCATATTTCTTTGTTTCTGTGATAAAATTTTGTAAATTATAAAAAAAAAATTCATAAATTTTGGCCACAATTTATACTGCTACATATCTTTGGTAAAAATAACCCAAATTAGTGGATATTATTTGGTCTTTGTGAAAGTTAGAGAGTCCACAAGCTGTGGTGCGAATCATAAAAAATTGATCACACCTGATGTACTGGTGGCCTATCTCATTTCTTGCGACCAGAACAAGCCAGCAAAGTACAAATACCCCCCAAATGACCCATTTTTTGAAAGTAGACATTCCAAGGTATTTACTAAGATGCATGGTGAGGTTTTTGATGTTGTCATCTTTTTCCCACAATTCTTTGCAAAATGAAGATTTTTTTTATTTATTTTTTTTCTCAAAAAATTTTCAATGTAATAGGTTATTTCTCTCACATGGCATGTGTATACCACAAATGACACCCCAAAATACGTTCTGCTACTCCTTCTGAGTATTACGATACCAAATGTGTGAGACTTTTACACAGCCTGGCCACATACAGAGGCCCAATATTGAAATAGCACCATCAGGCGTTCTAGGAGCATGAATTACACATTTCATTTCTCAACCACCTATTACACTTTTGAAGGCCCTGGAGCACCAGGACAATGGAAATGGCCACAAAGTGACCCCATTTTGGAAAGCTAACACCCCAACATATAATGTATGAGGCATAATGAGTCGTTTGAATGGTTCATTTTTTCAGTTGAAGTCTCCACGACGTAACGCGTAGGAACCCGGAAGTGACGCCCATATCCGGTTTAACTTTATGCTGTCTGTCTTATGTGCTTATCCATAACTTCGCTTGTGAGTAGTTTTAAACCTTTTTAATAAGATTGATACATGTTTGAAATACTACACTATGGCGGTCCTCTTTAATCCATTTCCTTGAGTTTACCTGCCATTCATGAGGAAGTTAGAGAAGTCTCCTAAAGATTGTGTTACACAGCCGTCTCTGCAATCATCCTGATGTCCATTACTTATTTTGCTGTTTACCCACAGCAGTGAGGTAATTACATAGCATTTGCACTTTCTGCACGGACCATCACGGATGAATTGACTGCCCAGCACGTTGCACGTTTTATTCAGTGTGTTTACCGAATTGCACGATTTGATCTGATTGTGTATGGGACATTTTAATCACGTTGGTCACTTGGATTTAATATTTTATATATATTTTTTCCTTCTTTTTTATACCTGTTTTTTTTTTTGCTCCATTTTCTATACCTTGCAACAAGTCTCACCCACTTTATATATATGTATTTTAGTCTATATGATAAACTTGCGTCTGTTTGCACATAAAGTCACTTTATGGTTTATGCACTAGTTATCACTTTAACATATGCACAGATATCTGTCTTTGCTCCACTTTGTACATATTGTAATAAGTTTACACACTCTATATATGGATTTTAGTCTATATGACAAATTTGCGTCTTTTTGCACATAGAGTTATCTTATGGTCTATACACTAGCTATTACTCTAAATATATGCACAGGGGCATTTTTTGACTTATTTATGCACAATTGCACTTTATATAATTTTATAATCGCATATTTGTGGCTTACTGCGATTATTGTATGGTTTGAAATTAGCGCATCACATTCTTTATTCTAATTTTCAGCAGTGAGAGACAACTCATTTAGTGACTGCTGCTTTTTTCACTAGCTATTTTCACTTTTTCCATAGAGCGCAGAAGTCTCTAGATACACAAGGAAGGGTATGGGTCTTTCTGTGGATTTACGATAGATTACATACGTGTTGTATATGGCCAAATTAAAGAAATAAATTGAAATTTTTTTATACCACTTGTATGTTCTTCTCGTGGCAAGGTAGGGTTCGAGCATCTGGTCGTTCAAGTCGACACCCCCCATGAACATGTTGTACTCATGGATACAAGTGGGTTTTTGTATTGGGCCATCCCTCCTGGTGATCTCAACAAAAGTGTTGTTGTGGATCGAAGAAAGCATGTACACATCCCTTCTGTCCCTCCACTTCACAGCCAAAATTTCCTCGTTCCGTAAACTCGCCGCTTCGCCTTTTCTTAATCTTTTGTTGACGAGGCTTTGAGGAAAGCCCTTCCGGTTCGTCCTTACGGTGCCACATGCTGGAGTTTGCTTTCAATGGAGGTTGCGGAACAGGGGTAAACTTGTATAAAAATTATCCACATAAAGATGGTAGCCTTTCTCCAGGAGTGGGTTTATGAGTTCCCAAACAACTTTCCCACTCGATCCGATGTATTCGGGGCAATTAGGGGGATGTAGCTGGGTGTCCTTCCCTTCGTATACCATGAAGGAATATGTATACCCTGTTGCTCGATCACACAATTTATACATTTTCACCCCATAGCGGGCCCTTTTGGAGGGAATAAATTGCTTTAGGCCCAGCCTGCCAGAAAATTTGATCAGGGACTCATCCACACATATGTGTTGGTCTGGGGTAAACAACTGGGGGAAGATCTCAGAAAAATAATTTATTTGCGGCCGAATTTTGTAAAGTTTATCAAAATTTGGGTCATTCCGGGGAAGGCACTGGGTATTGTCGTTAAAGTGTAGGAATCTCATTATCATGAGATATCTGGTCCGGGGCATTATTGAGGAAAAGATGGGCATGTGATAGATGGGGCGGGATGACCAATATGCACGTATTTCATTTTTATTGTGCAGTCCCATACAAAATGTGAGGCCCAAAATTTTTTTTAACTCCTCCACTGTTAGGGCTCTCCACTCATAGGGACGGGCATAAGAGGACGTTGGGTTGCTTTCAATAAATTGTTGGGCATATATGTTGGACTGGACCACAATGGATTCAAGCATGTCCTCTGTAAAAATTAAGTGGAAAAAGTCCATCAGGGAAAAATTGTGTGTGTTCACCTGGACTCCTGGGTTGGCAGTGAAAGGGGGAACTTAGCTTCTCCTGAGTTAGGAGAAAGCCACAAGGGGTTCTGGAGGGAATAGGGAAGGCTGGCATGGGACCTAACCCTTTGGGGCCGAGTTGACACACTGGTACTTGGCCTTTGCCGAGGTACTATGGTGCTGGTGGATGGCACTGGGTTGCCAGTGGATGGCTCTGCGGTGCTGGTGGATGGTACCGCCTCCTCACCAGTACGCCTTCGTCTGACGGGGCTGGCAGATGGCACTGCGGCTGGCAGATGGCACTGGTGCTGGCAGGTGGCACTGGCACTGGCAGGCGGCACTGGCACTGGCAGGTGGCACTGGCGGCACTGGGGCTGACGGCACTGGGGCTGACGGCACTGGGGCTGACAGATGGCACTGGCACTGACAGATGGCACTGGCGCTGGCAGGTGGAACTGGCACTGGCACTGGCGACACTGGCACTGGTGGCACTGGCAGATGGCACTGGGGCTGACGGCACTGGGGCTGACAGATGGCACTGGCGCTGGCAGATGGCACTGGCGCTGGCAGGTGGCACTGGCACTGGCAGGTGGCACTGGCACTGGGGGCACTGGCACTGGCGGCACTGGCAGATGGCACTGGGGCTGACAGCACTGGGGCTGACAGATGACACTGGGGCTGAAAGATGGCACTGGGGCTGACAGATTTTATTCACACTAAAAAAATCTCACTCACAGATCCTCTCTCTCCTCACACGCTGTCTCTGTGTGAGGAGGGAGAGACACGGCAATGGGAGATGATCTCATATGTTTACATTTGAGATCATCTCCCATTGGCAGCTGCGATCGCGCTGTGAACGGCCGCTTTGATTGGCCGTTCATGGCGATCTGTGTTTGCCTGTCTACGGGAGACACGGCGAGCACGAAACTTCCGCGATGCGCGCCCGCGGCGGCGCGCATTGCAGAAGTAGACACAAGGACGTCCAGGGACAGCCACCCGGACGAAAGTGCCCGTCATTCGGCTATAGGGCGGGCGGGAGGTGGTTAAGAATGTGCCAATGTTTATTTATTATGTGTCTAACTTTAGAATATTGGCACAAATAATTAGTAATAAATGGATTTCGAAAAGACTCATTTCTAGGGCCCTCTCTATTTTCTCTCAACAGGTCAGCTCTATTAAGACATCCAACTTGATTTAAAGTGTGAGCCAGGGATTCAGATGAATATCCCTTATCAATAAATCTCTGAGTCAAAACCTGGGCTTGTTCCAAGAACACATCATGTTCCATACAATTGCGCTTAAGTCTCAGATACTGGCTCTTAGGCACTGATTTAAGCCAGGCCGGATGGTGACAACTGGAGGTAGGAATGAAGGAATTCCTATCAGTGGATTTAAAATAAGTGGACGTAACAAACTGTTCCCCACTTATAGATATAGTGAGATCAAGAAAGTTAATTTTATCATAACTGGCCTCATATGATAGGCAGATGCCTCTATTGTTACAATTAAGCTCCTCCATGAATACAGAGAGATCCGATTCACTGCCATCCTATAGGAGGAGGATGTCATCTATATAACGAGCCCATAAGGTCACCTGCGACCTTGACTGGGCATAGACGACATCCCCCTCCCATTTGGCCATAAAGAGGTTCGCCAAGCTGGGGGCATACTTAGCCCCCATAGCGACACCCCTATCCTGATGAAAAAATGACTGTCAAACCAAAAAAAATTGTGAGTAGCTGCATACTCTAACAACCTCATGATAAATTCAATTTTCTCAGGGGGTAAAATTGAAAACTGCCTTAGCGAGTCCAATACAGCTTCCAATCCCAAATGATGGGGGATAACAGTATAGAGTGAAGTGACATCAGCAGTCACAAGCAAAGTCCCCTTACGAGGTGTATATCCTCCTAAGAGATTAATAACGTGCCTCGTATCTTTAACATAAGATGGCATCCTACGTACCAAAGGTTGCAAAAAGAAATCTATGTACCTGCCCACACAGGAAGTAATGGAATCAATCCCACTAACAATGGGACATCCCGGGGGGCAAGCCAGATTCTTATGCACCTTTGGTAGGTATTAAATTATAGGGATCCTTGGAGTCTTAGGAATCAGGAAGGCCTTCTCCTTCTTATTAAGTATTTTTGCCTCAAAACCACCAGTGACAATAACCTCAAGAGCCTGTTTGTATTTATCATTGGGGTTAGAAGGCAAGGGAATGTAGGTAGCATCATAACTCAAGATGCGATACATTGTTAAGGATGACTATACCACCCCCCTTATCCGCCGGGCGAATAACTATATTTTTGTTGGTACACAAGGACTCAATCCCTGTGTCAATCTCTTTTTATTCCTTGCTGTCTTGATGCACATATCATCCAAGTCTTTGAGGGCCAGATCCCTAAAAACCTTCAGGGATCCTGGCTGGGTCGCATCAATGCAATCAAGATGACCCTGTTTCCCGGTCTACTTTACCTATTTAGGTCCCTCTCGATCCCGATTAGGAAATCCCAAATCCAGGCCCTACAAACCAAAATTCTCCAATTCGTTTGGAACCCCAAGGGCAGACGCTGTTCAAAACATATCCTATATAGATTAAAATCCCAAGGAGGCCTAGCCTTGCCTAACCTCAAGTGGTATTACCAAGCGGCGCAACTCGCACAAATATCTACTGTCTACTCCAGGGGTCAAAAGCCTGACTGGATCGCAATGGAACAACAAGCCATCCTGCTCCATACAATAGACTTTATCATATGGTCCCATACCAAACTTAGACCCCCGATCCTAGCTCCCACTCTTTCCCACTCAATAGCCTTGTGCGATCAATTACACAAACAGACAGCTCTCGTATCTACCCTCCGTCCCCTAACACATATGTTTCACAACCTCTCCTTTCCTCCGGGAATGAATATTCTAGCATTTAGCTGGTGGCTCAACAAAGACCTACTTAGAATTGGGAATTTTTCACACCCGCAGGCCCCATTTCAGAGACGTACTGTACCAGTAAACTCCAAATGCCATCCTCTGAACGATTCAGATTCTCACAATTATTACACTTCATTCGCTCACTTTGGCCCAACAAGTCTGCTCCCCCTAGAGCTACTCCCTACGATTCTTGGTGTGCGGAGGTCATGGATCAGAGGGGCGGGATCTCCATCATATATGTCTCCTTTGCCACGGCGATCTCTAAGCCCTCTTACGCTGTCTCCTGGGAGAGAGACCTAGACATTTCCTGGGACCAGGATAAATGGTTTGCATGCTTCCAACGCTCTTCCATAAGTATCTTAAATATCTCACTTATCGAAGCAAACCTTAAGGTATTTACCAGGTGGATAAGGTTCCCTCCCTGTGCTTCAGAAACTGCAACCATATGGGCTCCATGCTACACATTTGGTGGTCCTGCCTGAAAATACGCTGTTTGTTGAACAAGGTCTTCCACTTGATACGCAAGGTAACATCAGTCTAGGTCCCCCAAACTCTGGAGACAGCCCTTCTCAACCTCAAAATCGATAAGATAGACAAATACTCCCAGGCTTTAATCTAATTTATATATTGCTGGGGACCAAAATCACTATTGCAGTCCATTGGAAGAAGTCCTCTGTCTCGATTGCAGCGGTGAAGCATAAAATCTCCTGGATCATGACACAAGAAAAACTAGTCAGCATTACCCTGGACAAAACCCTAATTTTTGAATGCATCTGGGGGCCATGGGCGAATTATTGCCACATCTCCCTGGTCCCTGGCGTATCCCCCTCTTGAATACACACTCTGGAGGCCCTGGATGGAACTAACCCCTAACTCCCTTGCTTCCACTCCTTCTGGACCTCAGTCCCTCCCTTTCTCTTCCCTTTCCTCTCCTCTTCTTCCTGTTTCTTTCCATCTCTTGTGCAGAAATGATGCACCAGAGTTTGCCCGTCTCTGCTTTGGTTCCTCTTTCCCTTTCTCCCCGGTCTATTACCTCCCCTCTCCGCTTGTCAGGGGACAAAGGTTTGCTCCTCGGTGCTAAGAATTCCTGTAACCCTTATAAACATGGCACCCAGAATTTATTGTTTATATGTTCATTCTACTCTAGCACTAGTTGTACCTACATTTGTGCCGAAGTAAACAGTGCTTGGGGATGGTGGGGGACTGGACTCTCCCTTCTGCAGTGAGAGCCCCTTGGGGGCGGCAGAGGGGAGTCTCGTCCCTATACTCTCACCCGTACTCTAGTTAAGGGCACTTGGACTGTTGTCCTCTGCCTGGTTCCATCTTGTTTTTTGTTTGATATTAGACTGGGTTCAAACTCTGACGGTCACCCTTAAAATGTCGTTACTCACCGGAGTTGGCACTACAGTGCGCATTTTTTTACTGTTTCGTCTAGTTTATGCTTCCACCCGCTCTAAAGATTGTCTTGTCAGACACAACTTTCCTTGATCTCTCCATTTCTTATGGTTTTTTAAAGTTACCTACTGTAACCTGATTTATGTATGTTTAATAATAAAAATTATTGAAAGTAAAAAACCTTCAGGGACGGACAAAGATGTCCAGGCAGATTAAACAGAGATGCATTAGACAAATCCGCAGAGACAGTCCTCAAAGGATTAATGGAATTAGAAACTAGATACCTCTGAATATTTAGTTTTCTAACATATTTATGTATATCCACATACGTCTGGAATTTGTTAATGTTTTTCAACAGGGCAAATTTAAGGCCTTTGTCAAGGATTCTCATTTCAGAGTCGGTAAGAGTTACTGAACTAAGATTAAAAATACCTGTACCTACTATGTTCTGGGTCTTTTTGGACTGAGTACACCTCCCCCCTCGAGTTCCTCTCTTAACTCGATGACCCTTTTGATGCCTTGACTGGGTGTTATGTCTCCAGGATACCTTTCTCTCTCCTAAGGGCGAGCCCAGGACACTGGGCCTGGGAAAACCCCAACCATTCTGTCCAGATTTACCCACCAAGTTGGTGTTATTATAGTCCCCTTGATTGGGACCTTAATGGCCTTCAGTGTTAGTTCCTAAATTACCCAAACCACTCATTGGTTGATATGCTCCTTCAGGGGGATTGTTTAAATCCTGTAGGGGTAAAAAACTATTTTGAGTTGGAACATTAAACTGAGATTGGTAATCAACATCGTAGTGAACCACCTGGTTACTACTGTAGGATGTTGTTAAGTTAGGCCTCTGATTGTAGGAATAAGCTTGAGATTGATTGGGGAAAGGTTCTGTGGGGTATCCAGGTTTATAACTGGGACCTCCTACCCACATAGGGGGTGGGCCAGGTGGCAGCCCCTGTCTCCAATCGCATGGAGGGCCCTGGGTATAATGGGGTTGCTGACCCCAATCATACAGTTGGGAAGGGGAGCCAGCATATTGTTGGCCACTCCTTCCTCTCCCTCCATTGCCATAATTGTGATGTGGGGGGCGTTTAGCCCCTTTACCTTGGCCGAAGTTAGCAACCCCCCCTCCCCCCCCAGGAAACGGACTAGATTAGTACCAGGATAGACAAATTGATTTTGCACATTAAGAGGCCTCACCTCAGATTGGTCCGTAACTTGTGGGGTGGTATCCATAGCTACATTAGGGGCCCCAGCCTGTTCGGCTAGTAATTTCTTTTGCCACTCGAATACCATCCTAGATTGATAGTCCATAACATCTCTATTATACTTTTTTTCTTTTTGATTTTCTGTTCCCTTTCCTCCTTCTCTAAGATTTTAAGGAGGGTTTTAGACCTATCCACATATTCCTCGTTGGTCTTGAAGGGGATAATTTTATCTTTAATGGTTTTAATTTCTTTGTCAAGTCGATCTAATTTATTAGTCTTTCTTTCAACCAAAAATTGCAAAAAGGCAACCCCGGCTTCATTGAAATATTTATACCACCCTTAAAGGTCAACCTCACCCTTTTGGGGACACACCTCCCACCTCAAACTGTGAGGGACCATCTGTTGTTTGATATATGTTTCCAAAAAGGCGACATCCCACTGAGTATGAATCTCAGAGACTGTCAAATTTTTCAATCTCATAGACCACCCAGGTCACCATCTCCTTCCCTAAAAGGTTTGAAAACTCCTTCAATATTAACTACTCTTGTGGCTCGAAATTCAAAAATATCCATTAAACCAGAAAAGCAGCAATAATATGTATAAGAATCAAAAATTGGTACAAAAGAAAAGACTGCGCTATTAGCTAAACCCACCCAGTGAGCAGCAGCTCAAACCATTATACAACGACACAAAACAATCAACAACTATAAGGAGCTGCGCTAAAGAAGATTTCTAGATCATACATCACGGGACACAGGAGCTTCATTATATAGTGGGTTATATAGGCACCTCTGGTGATTGGACACTGGTAACCCCCAATTAAGGAGAATTCCTCCCCTATATAACCCCTCCCATATGGGAGGCACCTCAGTTTTTTCGTCAGTGTCTATGGTGGTTGGTCACGTAAAACATGTGCTATGAAGAAAGCTCTGTGCAGGTCCCTGCGGGGGCCTAAGGGCTACAATAACTGGATCCATATCTCGAGCCGATATTTTGACTCCCAAGATGGTATGGTACCCGGGCCTCGTCATCCGAAGAAACAAGGTTTTGCCTGTAAGTCCTCTCCTATTGGAAGACTGGGCTCTGGGAAAACCAGACTTGGTGTACTATTTACTTAGTGGCACGAAAGTTTCTGGCAGAGTCTTTTACAAGGTCCAGGTAAGAGGTTTCTCTGAGAAGGAACCCAAAAAATTCTGAAGGTTGGCACAACTCTGCCCGTCGTGATGGGTGAAGGCTGGAATCTGTCTGTTTTCAGCAATTCCTGCGGCGAGGACAGGTAAGGGAAGTTAATCCTATATAAATGATATATTATGGATTTCTTCATTGAGTAGTTGTATGTCTTACCTGGTTTCCACCACTAGAGGGAGTAAGAGCAGCCTGATGCATACTTACATGCCTTTCAGATACACATGCTCAGTGAAGCCTGGTTCTCCCAGATGACTCACGTCTCCACTGCAATCTCTGCCACATAGTCTGGGGGTCCCACGCAGCTCCGATGGCGATCCCCTTCGCCCCTGGATGACCGGCGATCCTCGTGCACGTGCACGTGCGCCGAGCGCGCTCCCGTGCTAATGGAGGGGGGAGTGTGGTTGCGAGCCGTGCACGTCGGTGTGCACGGCGCTGTACTGCGCAAGCGCCAGGCGGTAGTTTTAAAAGCCCAGAGCGCTAGGGGGCTGTAAGTGGAGACACAGGAGCTGTGGGCAGTAAGCATCCTAAGGGATTGGAACCAGGCAAACCTAAGACACCTACTCAGCATCAGGTTGTGCAGTTTAAGCATATATATTTAATGTGAGACTTTGAGCACAACAGTGATTGCACTTTGTACTAGTACCTCTGCTTTGTAGCTTAGGACTATGTCTCCTCGTAAGAGGGTCTCAGGGGGAGGTAACAAGGGCACTGGTAAATCACCGCCTAGGTCTAGGGGTTCTAAAAATGCCTGTAGGTTACCATCCCCCCCTGCAAGACTGGAGCCAGCCTCACAGGATGAGTCAGTGCCCCTGTCAGGTTTTGCAGCCTCTCCTAATATTCCAGCCCCGGTATAAGTCACCGAGGACTCCCTTAGGGCTACATTGGAGGGTTTTGAAGGGAAAATCATGAATTGTATTTCAACTTCCCTGAAAGATAGCAGGAAAAGGGGTAGAACCCCTCCCTCTGCTGAGATTCCTCTTTCAGATGACACTTCTGACAATGAGGAGAGATCCCTATCTTGGGACAGGGATCTTGAACAGTCGGATGAATCAGAGGAAGAGGAGAGAGTCCCCTCCTCCCAGGCGCTCAGAAAACAGGTGCAATATTATACTGATTTGTTGCTTACCACATTCAGAATGCCCGCTGCTGAGGTCGCTACATCCTCTGTTTCTTCCCTGGGGGTCAGGAAAATCCCACAGACTGCCTTTTCCTTTCCAATTCATCCCTTAACCCCCCTGACAGTATTCCCGAGTCTGACTCGGGGTGGATTTTTTATACCAAAAGCGGTATCCCCGAGTCAGACTCGGGACTGCATCGCTGGATCCAGGAGGATGTTTACTTACCTTCTCCCTCGGATCCAGCGTTGTCTCCCCGCTGTACGAGCGAGCCGTGTCTCGCTCGATGCATTACATCGCCGATCTCCGTGCCCTGCGAGCGTTGCGACGCACGGGCACGGAGATCGGCGCCAAATTCAAAAAGTGAAACAAACAGTATACATACAGTATAATGTAATCTTACAGATTACATTGCTGTATGTAAATATTTCACATCCCCGTTGTCCCTAGTGGTCTGCCCAGTGTCCTGCATGCAGTTTTATATAATAAAAACTGTTCTTTATGCCTGGAAACTGGAGATTGCCCATAGCAACCAAACTGTCACTGTACATCAAAAATGATTTTAGACCAGCTAGAAAACAGCGATAATAAATTGGAATCACTCGCAGAATTGAGCGGTAGCGATTTGTGGGGAGATCCGTCATCAAATATTGAAAAGTAATGACAGTGACAATTCTGCAACTGAGCAAATTTCAGTGTTTTTGATTTGATTACATTATTGAATAATTTTTATTATTGTTATATTATTATTTGGTACAATTATTTATAATTATTTATTATATTATAATTTATGATTTAATTTTTCAAACTTTATCATACCCGGGATGTCTGCTAGACTCTGGTTTGGACAGATTTAAGAGAGTTATTCCTAAGAATTGCAGGACTACAATATAAAACGCCAAATTTTCATGCAAAATAATGGTACCGCTTTTAGCACCTAAAATCCGAAATAATCGTACCGCCAGGGAGGTTAATGGATAAATTGTTATATGAGGATTGGGGACATCCCGATAAACTGTTTGCTCCTCCTAAAAGGTTTTCTATGCTTTATCCTCTGGAGGAAAGGTTCACCAAGAAATGGGAGGTCCCATCTGTCGATGCAGCTGTTTCTTGTGTGAATAGAAACCTGACTTGTCCTTTGGATAATGCTCAGGTATTTAAAGATCCAACTGATAAGAAGCTGGAAACATTGTTGAAAGCCTCCTTTTCCATGACTGGCGCTGTAGTGCAACCTACAGTCGCAGCTGTGGGGTTGTGTCAGTTCCTCAAGGAACAGGTTAAGCAGATGCTTGGCCTCCTTCCCAGTGAGGAAGTAGAGAATTATGCAGAAATACCTCAAATTCTGTGTTTCATGATTGATGAGATTTTGGATTCTGTCCAACAAGCATCTCGTTTGTCTCTCCTGTTGGTACACATGCGAAGGGCCCTATGGCTAAAAAATTGGGCAGCTGAGCTATCATGCAAAAAGCATTTGATTGGGTTCCCGTTTAAAGGGGAACGTTTGTTTGGAGAAGAATTAGACAAATTCTTCCAAAAAATGTCAGGGGGTAAATCTACTCTCCTTCCAAGCAAAAGGAGCAAACGTCCATCATTTAGGCGTTCTCTCTCTACCGGAGCATCAGACTCTAAGCAGTGGCGACGGCCTTCCCAACCTCCTTCTACAGGAAAGGCTCAAGGCCGGGCCCAGGGGCAGAAGAAATCTTGGGAGCGAAAGCCTACCAAGCAGAGCCCAAAAGCTAACTTGTGAAGGGGCGCCCCCGCTCGGCCAAGTGGGGGGGAAGGCTCCTGCAGTTTGCGGAGCCTTGTCCCGGATCTCCTCCCCCCTTGGCGGGAAGAGATCCGGGACAAGTGGGTGGTCTCTTCGGTATCTCTAGCTACAAGCTAGAGTTTCGGGAGATTCCACCTTCTCGCTTTTTAAGGTCAGGGATCCCCAGGGACCCAGTAAAGCAAAGACCACTATTTCTGGCCTTAGATCACTTACTATACCAGGGGGTGATAGTAGAAGTGGACCCAAAAGAACAGGGTTCAGGGTTTTACTTGAATCTCTTCACCGTTCCAAAGCCACATGGAGGTGTCAGACCTATCCTGGATCTGTAGGATCTGAACCGTTTTTTTACGCATCCGGTCCTTCCGAATGCATGTCAATTCGCACTGTGGTATCCTCCCTGCAAGGGGGAGAGTTTATGGCATCAATAGACATCAAGGATGCATATCTCCATGTGCCAATTTTTTCCGCACACCAAAAGTATCTAAGGTTCGCGGTAGAGCGGCGCCATTTTCAATTTGTGGCCTTGCCGTTCGGGCCCGCTACGGCCCCTTGAGTCTTCACAAAGATTCTGGACCCTCTCTTGGCAAACCTAAGAGCTCAGGGTATAGCCGTCATGGCTTATCTAGAGAAAACAGTAGCGCTCCTGAACCACAGTGTTACCAGAACGCTAGAACACCTGGAACGCCTAGGTTGGATTATAAACCTAGAAAAGTCATCCCTACAGCCTGCTACCAGGTTGGAATACCTGGGTATGGTCATCGACACCACTCAGGGCAAGGTGTTTTTACCAAGGCCAAAAGCCTTGGCCATTGGGGATCTGGTGCGCCTAATTCTGGGCAGAAGATCTTCCCCCATTCGGTTGTGCATGAGACTGTTAGGGAAGATGGTCATTCCATTCACCCAGTTCCACTCAAGGCCTCTGCAAAGATGCATCCTTGTGGCTTGGAACAGGAAGCCCCAGGCCTTGGATCTTCCTATGCGTCTATCCCCAGGGACACGCAAGAGTCTCATTTGGTGGTTACAAACCGAGAATTTGCTGAAAGGCAAAACTTTTCTTCCCCTTCCATGGAAGATTATTACGACAGATGCCAGCCTGACAGGCTGGGGAGCAGTGTTGGAGGAGACGTGCTCGCAGGGAAAATGGTCTGCGATCGAGAAGCTATTGCCCATAAATGTCTTGGCGATCCGGGCAGTTTATATGGCTCTCATAAAGTGGTCTTTCAGACTACGGGGTCTCCTTGTTTGGGTTCAGTCCGACAATGCCACAGCAGTGGCCTATTTCAATCACCAGGGCGGTACCAGGAGTCTGGTTGCACAAAAAGAGGTGAATCGCATACTTGTCTGGGCAGAAAGGCATGTTCCATGCCTTTCTGCAGTCTTCAATTGGCAGCTGGATTTTCTGAGCCACCAGCAGTTGTGCCCAGGAGTATGGGCTCTGCACCCCGACGTGTTTTGGAACATATGTCGCAGGTGGGGTACTCCAGACGTAGATCTGTTTGCGTCCAGGTTCAACAGAAAACTGGACAAATTTGTGTCAAGGACAAGAGATGCACTCGCTCATGGGTCGGATGCTCTGACAGTTCCCTGGGATCAGTACAATTTGATTTATGCCTTCCCCCCGTGCCCGCTTCTGTCACGGTTCCTGGGAAGAGTCAAGAGGGAAACAAGTCGGTCTTTTTGGTAGCCCCGGCTTGGCCCAGGCGACCTTGGTACGCAGAGATCATGAAGTTGGCAGTAGACAGGCCGCGGATCCTTCCTCTCTGGCCAGATCTGCTCTCACAGGGTCCAATTTAACCTCCTGCTTTACACAGTCTGAATTTGACGGTTTGGCTGCTGAGACCCACATTCTGAGAGACCATGGGCTTTCGGGGCCAGTCCTTACTACTCTGGTCAATGCCAGAAAGCCGGCCCCCAGGCTTATTTACTACAAAATCTGTAAGGCATAGGTTTCCTGGTGTGAACTCAGGGAATGGCATCCTAGAAAGTATGTCATTAGCAGGATAATGGCCTTCCTCCAGTCAGGCCTAGAAATGAATTTGGCCGTAAGCACTATCAAGGTGCAGATTTCAGCCTTGTCAGTGTTTTTCCAGAAGCCTCTTGCATCGCATTCCCTGGTGAGGGCTTTCACCCAGGGGGCTATGTGGATAAGACCGCCAGTCAAACCTCGGTATGCCCATGGGATCTGAATTTGGTTCTCTCGGCTTTGCAGGGGCAACCTTTTGAACCTTTGCATCAGGCTTCGTTAGTTCTTTTGACTAAAAAATTGGTTTTCTTGGTAGCCATATCCACGGCTAGAAGAGTGTCAGAACTAGCAGCTCTCTCCAGCAAGGAGCCGTATCTAATTATTCATAAGGACCGGGTGGTAATGCGTCCCAACAGGTCCTTTCTGCCTAAGGTGGTTTCAGGATTCCATTTGAATCAATATGTAATCCTACCATCCTTTTTTCAGGACCCACAGTCCGCAGAAGAAGAATCTTTGCACACTTTGGATGTGGTAAGGGCAATCAATATCTATCTTCAGGCAACTGCTCAGATAAGGAAAACTGATTGCTTATTTATTTTCCCGGAAGGCCCTAGGAAGGGCCAGGCGGCATCAAAATCCACCTTCTCAAGGTGGATTAGACAGATTATTTCTCAGGCCTATAGTGTTAAAGGGAAGATCCCTCCTTTTCAAGTGAAAGCGCACTTAACTAGGGCTGTAAGTGTTTCTTGGGCAGTGCATCACCAGGCCTCCCTGGCTCAGATCTGTAAGGCTGCAACTTGGTCATCAGTCCACACATTCACCAGATTCTATTAGGTGGATGTCAGAGGGCAAGAGGATATCGTCTTTGGGCGCAGTGTACTGCAGGCTGTAGTGTAGGTCCTCCGGCCCTTGGCGGTCTATAATTATGATCTGTGTCTCCCTCCCCTCAATCTGAGCATTGCTTTGGGACATCCCACTATGTAATGAAGCTCCTGTGTCCCGTGATGTATGATCAAGAAAATAGGATTTTTATATACAGCTTACCTGTAAAATCCTTTTCTTGAGAAGTACATCACGGGACACAGGGCTCCCGCCCCTCTTGGGTTTTACGTGGTTTTTTTATTGCTTTGCTACAAAACTGAGGTGCCTCCCATATGGGAGGGGTTATATAAGGGAGGAATTCTCCTTAGTTGGGGGTTAACCAGTGTCCAATCACCAGAGGTGCCTATATAACTCACTATGTAATGAAGCTCCTGTGTCCCGTGATGTACTCTCAAGAAAATGATTTTACAGGTAAGCTGTATATAAAAATCCTATTTTTAAGTGTAAAGTTATGATCAAAAATGTATTTTGTGATCAAAAAAATTCATATTGAGCCTATCATAAAGTGCAAAAAAAAATTCTTAATAAATACATGGAAATTCATAAATAAGAATGTATAAATATAAATTAATAAATGCAAATTATCAAACGAATAAAATTACCATATAAATAAACACAAATTCACATATGACACTTAATATTTAGATAATGACACTTAATATAAGCAAAAATAGAAAATGATAGTCCATATAAATGTCCCAAAAATTTTTCTCATGCAAGAAGGTCGAAAGGAATCCAGTGCAGGATCAAACAAAACACCATTTGGAAAAGTGCTGTAAAGTACAAAGGTTGCCACCACCAATAACAACTCTGGCCGCTTACCAGAACCTTAGATCCCTATTGAGTGGGACCAGAAAGCGCATAGATAAATCATCAGGATGGACACTTCTTTGAGATAACAAACAGGAAATCTCTCTCCCCCAACAATCAAGATGTTATGCCGTGATGAGCAAATCCATATAGAAAAAAAGAGATGCTCGCATAGCGTAAAAAAACCTTTATAATTTATTTAAATAATGCATAGATGTAAACTCACATAATCCGGATACAGAAAAGGCATAAAAACAAACGAGCCAGCTGGCTCTCGACTACCGCCTGTTAGTTCTGGGACTGGTGTAGAACACGGTGATGTCAGCATGCCGTTTCTCACTATGCGTTTCGTCACTCCAAGGACGTGGTCACGGGATAGCTCATAGCTTTACACTTAAAATCTTCTTTAGCGCACCGAGATAGAGAGCACTGACACCAGTACTGATACCAGCAACTCGCTGTGGGACCCAAAAATATGACACCTCTCAACCTCTTCAAACAGGAGGGTAATGGCATATAGTACGGTGTGCTTTTGTACAAGGAAGTGAGTCAATGGTAGAAAAAAGGTCTGTGTGCTAGATTAAATAAATCGTTTATAGAGTTATGCATATACCTGGTCTACTGGTCACATGTGTTGAATTGCTCCGAGATCCATGCCTCATTCATTTTTATAAATGTGAGGTAGTCAACACTGTCGTGAGCTAGGCGAGTGAGCTTATCGGTCACGATCCCCCCTGCTGCGCTGAACGTCCTTATGGGACAGGACACTGGACAAGGGGCAAGCCAACCGTTCCATTGCAAATTGGGCAAGCTCTGGCCAGAGGTCAAGCCTGCCCACCCAGTAGTCCAGGAGTTCATCACTTCTCAGAGCGTCCACATCGGCCGTTAACCCAATGTAGTCGGACACCTGTCGGTCTAGGCGTTCCCTGATGCTGGATCCGGATGAGACCTGTCGATGGGTCGGCTGAAAGAATGATCTCATATCAGAAGTCACCAACACATCTTCCACCCGCCCTCTTCTTGCAGGCGCTTTTGGATTGTTACCCGCAACTCTTTCTCTGGGAGTGGGAATTCCTCCTCTGCCAGCGCACGCAAAAGCAGAATGCAGCATTTCTCGAAGCAAGGCCTGGAAGTGCTCCATTCTGACAGCCCTCTGTGATGGTGGTACCATTTCCACCATTTTGTGTTTGTACCAGGGGTCTAAGTACGTTGCCACCCAGTACTGGTCCTTGACCTTTATGCTTTTTATACGGGGGTCCCTGTTAAAACACTGGAGCATGAAGGCCCCCATTTGCACTAAACTGGAAGGGGTGTGGTGGCCTGGCTCCTGCTCATCATCCAGGATAATGTCGTCCTCCTCGTTCTCCTCTCCCCATCCACGGACAATGACAGGGATCTACAGAAAGGTTTAAAGCATGCTCTTCTTGCTCCTCCTCATCCGCCCCAGCACCATACTCCTCTGACTCCTCTTCAGACTCCTGTTGTTGACTTGTCTCAGATAGAGTGGGAAAATGGAGAAACCCCCTAGAAGTGGGACTTTATAGGTACTACCATATTCACATACGTAGGAAGTGTCTCAGATAGAGTAGCCCCCCTGGGAATTCATCCAACATTGTGACTTCCTCATCTTCCTGCTCCTCCATGGCTTGATCAATGACATGACGCAATTCACGCTCCTTAAAGAAGGCATAAGGTACAATGTCACTGATGGCGCTATGGCTGTGACTGACCAATTTGGTGATCTGATCAAATGGCCGCAGAAGTCTGCATGCGTCGCACATGAGCACCCACTGGCACTGTGAAAAAAAAACAAGCTCCCTAGAATCTGCTCTGCTGCAGAGTTCGTACAGGTAGTCGTTAACTGCACGTTTCTGCTGGAGCAGCCTATCAAGCATATAGAAGTTTGACATCCATCGCATCGGGCAATCGCAAATAAGACGCCTGACCGGCAGATTGTGTCACCACTGAAAGTCAGCAAGGTGAGCCATGGCCGTGTAAGATCTTCTGAAATGGGCCGAGATTTTCCTTGCCTACCACAAGATGTCCTTGGCCCCAGGGTATTTGACAACGAATCGCTGCACGACCAAGTTTAAGATGTGTGCCATGCATGGCATGTGTGCAATTTTGCCCTGTTTCAATGCGCTAAGCAGACTGGCACCATTTTCACACACCACTTTACCAACTGTCAAATTGATTGGTGTTAGCCACTGATCTGCCTGTGAATGCAAAGCTGAAAGGAGTGCAGGGCCAGTGTGGCTCTTGGCATCCAGGCACAACAGACGCAGCTCAGCATGGCAACGTCTCACCTGGCATTTCAAATAGGTTCTGGGGATCTTGGGCGGCACAGCGGAAGAGATGCTAGCAGCGGAAAAGGAGGAGTCAGCCAAGGAGGAGAGGGAGGATGGAGTAGGAGGAGGAGAAGAAGAGGCAGGCCTGCATGCAATCAATGTTGGTAAAACCAAATCTACAAGGGTGCCACGGGTTACATGCTTGACGGCCGTCAGAAGGTTCACCCAGTGGGCAGTAAAAGTTATATGCCTTCCCTGCCTGTGTTTTCTAGACCACGTGTCTGTGGTCAGATGTATCTTGGCACCGACACTGTGTGCCAGAGATACATTCACTTGCCGCTGAACATATAGCTCTGGGATGCCCTTCTCTGAGAAATACTTCCTTCCTGGGACCTTCATTGTTGTGTTCCAATGGCCACAAATTTTCAAAAGGCCTCCGAGTCCATCAATTTATATGGCAGTAGTTGGCGGGCTATCAGTTCTGACAAGCCAGCCGTCAACTGTTGGACAAGAGGGTTATCTGGCATTATAATTTTTTTTACGCTCGAACATTTGGCTCCTTTTTTCAGAAAAACGTGAGGATGGCATGATGGAAGGTGGAGTGGAGGACAATTGTGAGGAGACAGGAGAAGGAGAAGTAGAAGACGAGGCTGGACGGTGAGAGCCTGGAGTGTGGCTTTGTGGGTTCCGTTTCTCCCACTGGGCTGGTGATGGCAGCTCATGTGCCTTCTTAAGGCGGTCATCCCTAGGTGAGTGTTGGGCTTACCGCGACTTATGCGTTGACTCCAAAGGCTGCAGATGGCAACACTATTGTCAGCAGTGGACACGTTAAAAACTGCGGAGCCATGTGTCAGCATCCTGGGAGTGCCAGATGTGACCGTACATTGTTGATGCCTCGCTCCTGATACATTAGTAGTCTGGTTTGTCCCTCCTGTGCAATGTAAGTTCCGCCTCCTTCTCCTCCCTATCTGCTGGTCCATATCCCCCTCTGAACTCCCCTCCTCTTCCTCTCTTGTGGGCACCCACGTGACATCACTAGACATGTCATCATCGACGTCACCTTCCCCACTGCTATAATTAGAGATCTCAGAGTAGGCAACAACACCGGGGACCAACCTCCTTCTTGGGCTGATCTTGGTACAGTCGTCAGATTGCTGAGTGGTGGTTGTTGCTACCACCTCTTCCTGATCCAATGCCAAGAGTGGCTGCGCATCGGCAATGTCTTGTGATGGATCGGAAAATAATTCCTGTGACTCAAGCGGAGGGTATATGGTGGTGGTGGTGGTGTTGGTGGTAGTGTCTTTTTGGATGCACACAGTAGAAAGTGAAGAAGAGGGTGCAGATCGAGAGGATGTGGAGGGTGCAGAAGAGTAAGGCTGAGTGAGCCACTCAACCAACTCTGGTGCATCCTTTGATGTAATTGAATGCACCTTCTGCAATTTGCCACTTTGACTCAAGCCTCTTGCTCCTGCCCTACCCCTAACACCCCTGCTAAAGGGCCTGCCTCTTCCTCTGCTTGTCATTTTTTTAAATGACCCTGTGACAAAAGTCTCTAGAGAAGTGCAGTATGTATGTGGAAGAAGGTGTATAACACCACGCTTCAATCTGTCGTTTTGGGGGGGGGGGGGGAGGGCCTGGTCTATCACACCAGTTATAATACTTTTTTCTAATTGCGTTTGTCATTCTTTGTAGTATCGCTGCAGAACCGCTCAGCAGTCACAATGCTGCACAGTGGAAATGCACTATACTATGCTTTCTATATTTGCAAGTATTTTATACGTGTATTACACCCCTATATACTGCATACCAAATAGTACACCTATACCAGTCCTTAAAAGGACCTTTGTGGACCTAATAGTAGCTAGCTAGTGAATTGCAGACTGTCCCTGCTCCAAACACCAAACTGTCCCTCCCTACACTGAGAAACGACAGCTGCAGAATCGGTCAGCAGCAGAGCAGTGCAGTGCACTATAATATGCTTTCTATATTTGAAAGAAAGTATATTAAACGTGTACAACCCTATATACTGTACACCTATACCAGTCCTTAAAAGTACCTTTGTGGACCTAGTAGCTAGTGATTTGCAGACTGTCCCTGCTCCAAACACCAAACTGTCCCTCAGTCCCTACACTGATAAAAGACAGCTGCAG
Organism: Lithobates pipiens; assembly: GCF_037356315.1. Taxonomy (NCBI): domain Eukaryota; kingdom Metazoa; phylum Chordata; class Amphibia; order Anura; family Ranidae; genus Lithobates; species Lithobates pipiens. Next base: position 203,102,956 of record NW_027507784.1, on the reverse strand, counting down.
AATCAGTCAGCACTCAGCAGCACAGCAGTCAGCAGTGCACCATAATATACTTTCTATATTTGAAAGTATTTTATAAGTGTATTACAACCCTATATACTGTACACCTATACCAGTCCTTAAAAGGACTTTTGCGGACCTAATAGCAATAGCTAATTAGCTAGCTAGTGATTAGACTGACTGTCCCTGCTCCACACATCGTCCTTTCCCTGCACTGACAAAAGACAGAATGTAAAATGGCCGCCAGATTAGGTCTATTTATAAGGTAAGGGGTATGTCCATGTGCTGAAATGTCTCAATTGGCTGTCCTGTACCCCATGATTGATGTGTCATGGGTCAAAGTTCTTCACAATGTAAGCGAATATGGCAGCCGCGAACAGCGGCAGAAGTCTGCTGGTTTGGTAAATCGCGAACAAGCAAAGTTCGCCGCAAACCGACCGCCGGGCGAACCGCAAGGCCATCTCTAGTGAGGAACGAGCCCACCCCCCCCCTGGACCATACCAAGCCACATGCCCTCAAATGTGTCAAAAATAAAAACAGTACACAGGTTTTTGAGTAATTTATTAAAGCAGCTCCAGCATCTCTTCTCCTTTCCGATTTCTTCTCCCTTCAGTGATGTCTTCATCTTCCGGTATTTCTCCCACCACTGATGACATCTGCCTCTGTTTCTTCTCCCTCCCCTAATGTCTTCTTCCACCGCCAGTTCTCTTCTCTATGCTGTCTTCTCCCTCTGCCGGTTCTTCCTCCGATATTCCCCCAACACTCATGCCTGCTGTAATGCTAGGTCTACTGTGTGCCATTACTTGTACAGCCATGGAGCGCTGCCAGCCGTGGATGTCATCTGAATGCCCTGTCCCCTTGTGATGTCACCACCCCATTATGCCATGGGCGGTGATGTCACAAGGGGGTGGGCCAGACACAAAGGGCTGGTATTGTCAGAATCGTATTGTCAGAACCTCGTTAAAGAGGGCTTCCAGATTCCAATAAGCCCCCACCAGCAGACCTCCATGACCACCATCCAGATTTGTCCGGAAGAGACCCTTGTCCCCATCAACATGGGGACAAGATGCTTTGGGGTGAGTGCATGATGTTGAGTGCATGTGGCCAGTTATAGTCCAGGAGGTGGGCTTACTCATCCCCACCTCCTTTCCTGACCTGCCAGGCTGTGTTCTTGGATAAGGGTCTGGTATGGTTATGGGGGAAACCCACACCATTTTATTTTGGCATTGGGGTTCAGCTTAAAATCCATACCAGACTGAAGGGTCTTGATAAGGTCTTGCAGAAAGCCCCCCCTAATGCTCATACTGCATTGTGTTACCCAAGGCTGGACTGCTTTAGACTTAAAAAATAAAATCTGACAATCTAAAATGGGGGAACATAAAGTGCAATGTTCTACTGTACTGGAAAATGTAATTTTAATAGCTGGGGTATTTTGCTTATTTCTGGTAAAGTCTGACTTTAACCAGTTGCCGACCGCCGCACGCCGATGTACGTCGGTACAATGGCACGGGCAGGCATAAGGACATACATGTACGTCCCTTGCCTCCCGCGGGTCGGGGGCCCGATCGGGCCCCCGCCCGGTGCCTGCGGCGGTCGGTATTCGTACGGGAGCGATCCCGGACGAGGGGACGGCCATTCATTCATGGCCACCCCCTCGCGATCGCTCCCGACGAATAGAAATCCCCGGTGACATCACTTCCTCTCCTGTAATGTAAACACAGGAGAGGAAGTGATGTATTCTCTCCTCCGTGTCGGTATTTTTCGTTCCGACACGGAGGAGAGCGGATCAGTAAGTTGCACCAACACTCACACACACAGTAGAACATGCCAGGCACACTCACACCCCCCCTTTACCCCCCGATCACCCCCCCAATTACCCCTGCCCCCCAGTCACAGTGACACCAATGTCATTTTTTTTTTTTTTTTTTTTTTTTTTGCATTGGTGTCATTTGTGACTGTAATAACTGTTAGGGCAGTTAGAGTTAGCCCCCTTTAGTTCTAATGTACCCCCCTAACCCCCCCAATAAAGGTTTAACCCCGTGATCACCCCCCGTCGCCAGTGTCACTAAGGCTGGGTTCACATTGCAGCGGTTTATGAGAACGAATGTGATTCGCACCGCACTGCAGTGCAAATCACATCCGATCTCTGTGCGATTCGAGTTCAGCCATTCGCCGCACCCGCCACACCCGCCGCACCCGCCGCAAATTCGCACGGGACCCTTTTTTTGGCCCGCAGCAGAATCGGATCGCATGGGTGTTCACACCATGCGATCCGAGTTTGCAGATCGCACTGCGATATGCGAACTGATCTGGGGGTGTCAGTAACATTTCACTGACACTCCCAGCAGTTCGCATAGGGCAGTGTGAACTGCCGCCGGGAGGCATGCGATGCGGGAACCCGCCGCGGATTCGCGGCGTTTCCGCATCGCTCCAGTGTGAACCCAGCCTAATAAGCGATCATTTTTCTGATCGCCGTATTAGTGTCACAGGTGACGCTAGTTAGGCAGGTAGGTATTTAGGTTCGCCGCAGCTTTTTATAGCGCCAGGGACCCCCATATACTACCGCATAAAGCCCCCTGATTGCCCCCTAGTTAACCCTTTCACCAGTGATCACCATATAACTGTTACAGGTGACGCTGGTTGGTTAGTTATTTTTTTATAGTTTCAGGGCACCCGCCATTTATTACCTAATAAAGGTTTAACCCCCTGATCACCCGGCGGGTGTCATTTGTGACTAATAACTGTTAGAGCAGTTAGGGTTAGCCCCCTTTAGTTCTAAGGTACCCCCCTAACCCCCCCAATAAAGGTTTAACCCCGTGATCACCCCCCGTCGCCAGTGTCACTAAGGCTGGGTTCACATTGCAGCGGTTTATGAGAACGGATGTGATTCGCACCGCACTGCAGTGCAAATCACATCCGATCTCTGTGCGATTCGAGTTCAGCCATTCGCCGCACCCGCCGCACCCGCCGCAAATTCGCACGGGACCCTTTTTTTGGCCCGCAGCAGAATCGGATCGCATGGGTGTTCACACCATGCGATCCGAGTTTGCAGATCGCACTGCGATATGCGAACTGATCTGGGGGTGTCAGTAACATTTCACTGACACTCCCAGCAGTTCGCATAGGGCAGTGTGAACTGCCGCCGGGAGGCATGCGATGCGGGAACCCGCCGCGCATTCGTGGCGTTCCCGCATCGCTCCAGTGTGAACCCAGCCTAATAAGCGATCGTTTTTCTGATCGCTGTATTAGTGTCACAGGTGACGCTAGTTAGGCAGGTAGGTATTTAGGTTCGCTGCAGCTTTTTATAGCGCCAGGGACCCCCATATACTACCGCATAAAGCCCCCTAATTGCCCCCTAGTTAACCCTTTCACCAGTGATCACCATATAACTGTTACAGGTGACGCTGGTTGGTTAGTTATTTTTTTATAGTTTCAGGGCACACGCCATTTATTACCTAGTCTCACTAGTGTACCCCTAAATTTAGGGGTGTCTACTTTCCAAAATGGGGTCATTTGGGGGGGGTTTGTGCCATCTTGGCATTTTATGGCCTTCAAAACTGTAACGCCCTTAGAAAGCCTGAAGGCGGTGCTTGGTTTTCGGGGCCCCGTACGCGGCTAGGCTCCCAAAAAGTCCCACATATGTGGTATCCCCATACTCAGGAGAAGCAGCAGAATTTATTTTGGGGTGTCATTTCACATATGCCCATGGCATGCGTGAGCAATATATCATTTAGTGACAACTTTGTGAAAAAAAAAAAAAAAAAAAAAAAGTTTGTAATTTTCCCGCAACTTGTGGCAAAATATAAAATATTCCATGGACTCAACATGCCTCTCAGCAAATAGCTTGGGGTGTCTACTTTCTAAAATGGGGTCATTTGTGGGGGTTTTGTGCCATCTTGGCATTTTATGGCCTTCAAAACTGTAATAGGTAGTGAGGAGTGAAATCAAAAAATTACGCCCTTAGAAAGCCTGAAGGCGGTGCTTGGTTTTCGGGGCCCCGTACGCGGCTAGGCTCCCAAAAAGTCCCACATATGTGGTATCCCCGTACTCAGGAGAAGCAGCAGAATTTATTTTGGGGTGTCATTTCACATATGCCCATGGCATGCATGAGCAATATATCATTTAGTGACAACTTTGTTAAAAAAAAAAAAAAAAAAAAAAAGTTTGTAATTTTCCCGCAACTTGTGGCAAAATATAAAATATTCCATGAACTCAACATGCCTCTCAGCAAATAGCTTGGGGTGTCTACTTTCTAAAATGGGGTCATTTGTGGGGGTTTTGTGCCATCTTGGCATTTTATGGCCTTCAAAACTGTAATAGGTAGTGAGAAGTGAACTCAAAAATTTACGCCCTTAGAAAGCCTGAAGGCGGTGCTTGGTTTTCGGGGCCCCGTACGCGGCTAGGCTCCCAAAAAGTCCCACATATGTGGTATCCCCATACTCAGGAGAAGCAGCAGAATTTATTTTGGGGTGTCATTTCACATACGCCCATAGCATGTGTGAGCAATATATCATTTAGTGACAACTTTGTGTAAAAAAAAAAAAAATTTTTTTTTTTGTCATTATTCAATCGCTTGAGGCAAAAAAATAAAATATTCAATGGGCTCAACATGCCTCTTATCAATTTCCTTAGGGGGTCTACTTTCCAAAATGGGGTCATTTGGGGGGGTTTTGTACTGCCCTGCCATTTTAGCACCTCAAGAAATGAGATAGGCAGTCGTAAACTAAAAGCTGCGTAAATTCCAGAAAACGTACCTTAGTTTGTAGATGTGACAACTTTTGCGCAAACCAATAAATATACAATTATTGACTTTTTTTTTACCAAAGACATGTGGCTGAATACATTTTGGCCTAAATGTATGACTAAAATTGAGTTTATTGGATTTTTCTAATAACAAAAAGTAGAAAATATCATTTTTTTTCAAAATTTGCGGTCTTTTTACGTTTATATCGCAAAAAATAAAAATCGCAGAGGCAATCAAATACCATCAAAAGAAAGCTCTATTTGTGGGAAGAAAAGGACGCAAATTTTGTTTGGGTACAACATTGCATGACCGCGCAATTACCAGTTAAAGCAGCGCAGTGCCAAAGTGTAAAAAGACCTCTGGTCATTTACCAGCAAAATGGTCCGGTCTGAAAGTGGTTAAGTAATGTTTTAATTGTGCAATTGCCTATTCTCACATTGTTGCAAGTTTGGTGGGCATTGTATACTTCAGATTGATATAATTGCCCTGGACTAACTCCGATGTATACAATAAGTGGCATTATAGTTTTATTTAGAGGAACCTAGGGTGGTGCATATATATAGGAGAAATTAGTTGTTCAAGATTAATTATGAAAAGTAGATTGTATGTTTGAAAAGTAATTGTGACAGTAAGCCCATTTGTTAATATTGAAATAAAAAAATGGGAACTTGCCATTGCACAAAGACATTGCCTGTTACAAAACAGAGGGAATGGTTTATATGTGCAAATGTTTCTAATTGTGTTTAACCACTTTCAGACCGGACCAATTTGCTGGTCAAAGACCAGACCACTTTTTGCGATTCGGCACTGCGTCGCTTTAACTGACAATTGCGCGGTCGTGCGACGTGGCTCCCAAACAAAATTGACGTCCTTTTTTTCCCACAAATAGAGCTTTCTTTTGGTGGTATTTGATCACCCCTGCGGTTTTTATTTTTTGCGCTATAAACAAAAATAGAGCGACAATTTTGAAAAAAACACATTATTTTTTACTTTTTGTTATAATAAATATCCCCCAAAAATATATAAAAAAACATTTTTTTCCCTCATTTTAGGCCGATACGTATTCTTCTACATATTTTTGGTAAAAAAAATCGCAATAAGCGATTATTGATTGGTTTGCGCAAAAGTTATAGCGTTTACAAAATAGGGATAGTTTTATAGCATTTTTATTAATAATTTTTTATTATTTTTTTTTTTACTAGTAATGGCGGCGATCTGCGATTTTTATTGTGACTGCGACATTGTCGGGGACCCATCGGACATTTTTGACACATTTTTGGGACCATTGTCATTTATACAGTAATCACTGCTATATAAATGCAGTGATTCCTGTGTAAATGACACTGGCAGTGAAAGGGTTAACCAGTGGGTGGCAGTGTAGGGGTTAAGTGTTCCTAGGGGTGTGTTACTAACTGTGGGGGGGTTGGGCTTTCATTTAGTGTACACTGATCTCTGCTCTAATCACATGGAGCAGAGATCAGCGTCACTAGTTGCTAGGCAGAATGGAAAAATGTTGTTTACACAGCATTTCCTCCATTCGGCCGCTCCGTGAGACGATCGCGGGGATGCCCGCGGCGATCGAGTCCGCGGGTCCCGCGACCGGACTCACGGGGGTCCCGACCAGCGCGGAAGCGCGCCGCCGGCGGCGCGCTCCCGGTGGCAGGGCGGCATCGAATATTGGACGTACCTGTACGCCAATATGCCTGCCAGTGCCATTCTGTCGACGTATATCGTCGTGCGCTGGTCGGGAAGTGGTTAAAGAAGTAGTGTTTAAAGAAAAAGGGAAGTGACTTAAGGTTGACATTGTGTAATTTATGTATCAATTAACAAAATATACCTTTTAACCTCCTTAGCAGTATTCCCAAGTGTGGCTCAGGGTGAATATTCAGTACCAAAAGTGGCAACCCGAGCCAATCGGCATCACATTTAAGGATCCAGGTAAGTTACTTACCTTGTCCCCAAGATCCTGCAGTGTCCTCCCACTGTGTGTGCGAGCTGTGTCATTGCTCGATGTATCAAGGTGCCGAGCTCCAGTCCCGGCAAGCGTTGCAATGCATACAGTGCCACATTCAAACAGTTAAAAACACACAATACATAGAGTACACTGTAATCTTACAGATTACATTACGGTATCAAAGGAATGACAAAAAAAGGTGTACTAGAACAGTAAACCTAGGTCAGACTTTGAAGGCATGGGAAACAATGAAGAGGTATGAAATTAAACAATATTTATTGAAAAATGCACCATGAGAATAGAACAATACAGAAAGTTAAAAATCATGCATACTAATACATAATGTGCAGTGAGCCCTTGTGTATCTACGCGTTTCACCGTTAGACGAAAGGCGTAAGTTTCAAGGTTCTACAGATAACAAACAGAGAGAATGGACCCCCCTGACTGAAAATAGAACATACAGTGGTGTGAAAAAGTGTTTGCCCCCTTCCTCATTTCCTGTTCCTTTGCATGTTTGTCACACTTAAGTGTTTCGGGACATCAAACCAATTTAAACAATAGTCAAGGACAACACAAGTAAACACAAAATGCAATTTGTAAATGAAGGTGTTTATTATTAAAGGTGAAAAAAAATCCAAACCATCATGGCCCTGTGTGAAAAAGTGATTGCCCCCTAAACCTAATAACTGGTTGGGCCACCCTTAGCAGCAACAACTGCAACCAAGCGTTTGCGATAACGTGCAATGAGGCTTTTACAGCGTCCTGGAGGAATTTTGGCCCACTCATCTTTGCAGAATTGTCCTAATTCAGTTACATTAGAGGGTTTTCGAGCATGAACGGCCTTTTTAAGGTCATACCACAACATCTCAATAGGATTCAGGTCAGGACTTTGGCTAGGCCACTCCAAAGTCTTCATTTTGTTTTTCTTCAGCCATTCGGTGGTGGACTTGCTGGTGTGTTTAGGATCATTGTCCTGCTGCAGAACCCAAGTTCGTTTCAGCTTGAGGACACGAACAGATGGTCGGACATTCTCCTTCAGGATCTCTTGGTAGACAGCAGAATTCATAGTTCCTTTTATCACGGCAAGTCTTCCAGGTCCTGAAGCAGCAAAACAGCCCCAGACCATCACACTACCACCACCATATTTTACTGTTGGTATAATGTTCTTTTTATGAAATGCAGTGTTCCTTCTACGCCAGATATACTTGGACACACACCTTCCAAAGAGTTCCACTTTTGTCTCATCGGTCCACAGAATGTTGTCCCAAAAGTCTTGGGGATCATCAAGATGTGTTGTGGAGAAATTGAGACGAGCTTTGATGTTCTTTTTGCTCAGCAGTGGTTTTCTCCTTGGAACTCTGCCATGCAGGCCATTTTTGCCCAGTCTTTTCCTGATGGTGGAGGCATGAACGCTGACCTTAACTGAGGCAAGTGAGGCCTGCAGTTCCTTGGACGTTGTTGTGGGGTCTTTTGTGACCTCTTGGATGAGTCGTCGCTGCGCTCTTGGGGTAATTTTGGGCGGCCGGCCACTCCTGGGAAGGTTCACCACTGTTCCATGTCTTTGCCATTTGTGGATAATGGCTCTCACTGTGGTTCGCTGGATTCCCAAAGCTTTGGAAATGGCTTTATAACCCTTTCCAGACTGATAGATCTCAATTACTTTCTTTCTCAATTGTTCCTGAATTTCTTTGGGTCTCGGCATGATGTATAGCTTTTAAGGATCTTCTGGTGGACCTTACTGTGTCAAGCAGCTCCTATTTAAGTGATGCCTTGATTGTGAACAGGTGTGGCAATAATCATGCCTGGGTGTGGCTAGAGAAATTGAACTCAGGTGTGGACAACCACAGTTATAGTATGTTTTAACAAGGGGGGCAATCACTTTTTCACACAGAGCCATGATGGTTTGGATTTTTTTTCACCTTTAATAATAAACACCTTCATTTACAAATTGCATTTTGTGTTTACTTGTGTTGTCCTTGACTATTGTTTAAATTGGTTTGATGTTCCGAAACACTTAAGTGTGACAAACATGCAAAGGAACAGGAAATGAGGAAGGGGGCAAACACTTTTTCACACCACTGTATACATTTTAAAATGGTGATACACCACTATACATTTAAAAACATTGGTCTTATTCAATAAAAAAATAGCCATAATGCATGGGAATACATACAACATAGGAGGAAGAAAAAAACAAACAAAAAAACAAACCATAACTTGCAGAGAGATTAATCTCAAATATAAGTATTCAAAAACTGGTTAGAAGGGTACCGTCCCAACGGAAACAGGTTCTACTACACCACCGTCAAGATCTATACATGAATAGACAAGGCCAGCCCAATCTAGTAAGCAATGTAAAATGATATAATTACCGATCCACAGTGTAAACGCCTTTAAAGTGTACTTACATACAACATAAAGTAACAGTAATTATAAGAGAGGGGTAACTGCTAGTAAGAAAGTGCAGGAAAAGCCAGATAGTTCCAAAAAGGGGCAACTTAGTGCACATAAAGTGGACTCAGTACCAAAGAGGGGGACAAGTTATTGGGCTTCAAAGCCCACCAAACAATATAGTCACCAACCGGGAAAATGATCGAGCAATGATACTGAAAAACTGTCCACAATATGCAGCAAATCTATAAAACAAGAACAACAAAACCAAAAGAACAATCAGCAAGATGTTAAGTAACCAGGAGATACACTGTATGTATCTGGTTATAGCTAAGAAAAAAGTACTTACTTAAATATTTAAACAATAATATGTAGCCCCTGGGAGACAGCCTAGTGCTGGTCATGGCATGTCCCTGGGTACAGCGGCCATTTATAGCCTTGTACTGAAATTAGTGCCAAAACGGTGGACCAATCGGCGCAGTGACGATGACATCTATTTAAGGCGACGGCAGGCGAAAAAGGGCTCCAAATAGACTCTGTCAAACTGTGCAGTCATCGTATGACAATGTGGGAGGGCCAGATGAATCCCGGCCAGATCAGTGCATCCCGGCCAGATCAGGGCCAGATCAGTTGAGTAGACCAACATACATAAAAATGCAATATATGTTCATTCATTGTCCGTAAATGGGGTTTCAAGCAATTACAGCAAAGTTTTTTCCACAGATGCAATTAATTCATTGTTATATTTGTATTATAGCATACATGATTATAATAACATCTAATGTCTAATCTAATGTCTTATTAACCTTCCATGGGATTAGTATAAAAAAAGGGAGATAATATACAAAATATACCTAGTTTATCCAAATAATGAAAAAATACTAATATATAAAAGAAAACGGAAAGGGATAGTTAAGTGGAAATGCATTGTTCTGAGTACTCAAAGCAAACAAAGTTGAGCGGCCAGTATAGTGATATTATAAAAATATTATTGGCATCAATATGGAATCTACAGAAAAGGCTTGAAACTTAACATGTCATTTAGGCCTTGGTACAGAGTTGCTAGTAGGTCATATACCCATTGGGTCTCCCTTTGGAGCACCCTCTTGTCAAAGTTGCTGCCCCCTTGAGGGTCCTCATAGACACGATCAAGAGCGGCAAACTTAAAGACCCCAGGATCATACTTATTTTTAAAAGCCACATGATGGCCCATGGTGGTATTCAAAAGGCCATTAGTGGACTAATACATGTGGTCCTTCATACATTTCCAAAACAATCTAATCATCTTGCCAATGTAGAAGGCTCCATATTGGCAAAAAATGATATAAATCACACCTCGTCTGGCAGGTGACATGATGCCATAGGGTGTGAGTATGACCATTAGGAAGGGGGGTGGAGGCCCCTCCATCAACAGATGACAAAAATTATAGGTACCACAAAGGAACAGTCCTACTTGGTCCCATTTGATTTCTGATTTACGGTACTGGCTGTGTACTAAACAGTTTCTAATAAACCCCGAATGGCGCAAGGTGATCTTAGGTCTGGGTCCCAAATAATTAGCAAGTGTGGGGTCTGTGAATAGTATGTGGCAAAGTTTTTGAATAATAGATAATATTAATTGATGTTGCTCAGAGTACATTGTAATTAGCCTTACTACATTGGAGTCGGTCTTTTTAGGTTTGGGGAACAGAGCCACATTTCTGGGACAGCCTAAGGCCGCGTACACACGGGCGGATTGTCTGCCCAACTAAGTTCGTCAGACAATCCGACAGACAGTCCGTCCAACATTTGAATGAACGGACTTGACCACACACGATGAACAGACAGTCCGCTGAAAGCTTGCGCGATGACGTGTACAGCACGTACGACAGGACTAGAAAAACGACGTCCAATACACTGCAATGCAACCCTCGGCCGTGTAAACCCTTTCTGAGCATGCGCCATACTTAGTCCGTCCAACTTGCCTACAAACGAGCGGACTGTCCGCTGAAACCAAGTTTGGACGGACAAAACCAAATTTGGACGGACAAAACCAAGTTTGGACGGACAAAATTACGGAAATTCCGAAAGACTTAGTCCGTCAGACTGTCCGCTGAAAAAGTCCGCCGAAGCCCACACACGAGCGGATTGTCCGCTGAAACACGGTTCAGCGGACTAAGTTGGGCAGACAATCCGCCCGTGTGTACGCGGCCTAAGGCTTTATTAAAAGCCTTTTTTTAAAGATGCTCTACTGTATCCTCTAGTCAGTAGGCATTCATAAAGAAGATCAGCTTCCTGCTTAAAGTATGCCTCATTGGAACAGTTTTGCCTCAGGCGTAAGTACTGGCCAAAGGGGATGCTTTGTATCAAAGAATATGGGTGTGCACTAGATGCGTGTAATATCATGTTCCCAGCAGTGAGCTTGCGGTAAAGTGATGTATTAATAGTACCGTCTGTTCCAATATTGATGGTAATATCAAGGTAGGCAATTGTTGTTGTACTCGATTGCATCATAAACTTAAGATTGTTTCTATTGATCCTAAGCATGTTCATAAACTGGTCAAACGCCTCTACTGTCCCTGCCCACAGCATGAGAACATCATCCATGTAGTGGAACCAGCATAGAACATTGGCCAAAAAATCCACAGACTCCTCACTGGACAATAAATCACACTCCCACACTCCCCAGGTACAGGTTTGCATAGATGAGCACACAACATGTGCCCATGGCGACACCCTGTACCTGGAGGAAGTGGGACCCGTTGAAAAAAAACACGTTCTTAGTAAGAATGTGAGACAACTGCTGTAATATAAAAATTGTTGAGACCCTGTGACATGGGTCCTCTTTCCTCCAAAAATCTGGAGATGACCTCAATGTCATACTTATGTGGAATGGATGAATAAAGGGCCTCAATATGAATAGCTATAAGAGAACATCCAGCGGGTACCGTCAGACCATCCAAATTATGCAGGAGGTCTGATGTGTGCTTAACAAGGCAATGTAATTACATGAGGATGGAGATATTTGTCATCAAGTTTACTTGCTCTCTCTGTTTTAGAACCTACCTCCAAGACAGTCGGACATCCTGGGGGGTGTAGAAGATTTTTATGTGTTTTAGGGAGCAAATAAAAGGTAGCGGTCTTGGGATAGTGAACCTGTATGTCCTCAAAAATCTGTTTGGTTATCAAGCCATCGGCAAAGGCGGAAGCAATGGTATGGTCATTCTGTTGATTAAATCTGATAATGACATCTTCCGATATTGGTTTATACCAGGATCGTTTTTTCAGGATGTCCCAACACATATTTCTATATTGTAACTCATCCATTACTACCACATAGTTTACTTTCAATAGATTTTTATTGAAATAACAGAGAAATACAGAACAACAGAAGAACCGTGCTCATGTTAAAATCATACAACAATGAGTTTCACATAGACTGAAAGCGCAGCATGTGGTTTGCTAAAGTAAACTAGCATAATAGAGATAACTGAAGTAGACACACAAAATAGTAAACAAACACAACATCTCGAGAGATACCTGCAGGGTTGCATAACATCACTTGGGTTTATGAACCTATACTACCTTCAGTGAAACAATAGTGGCAAGCCACTCGTAACCGACACCCCAAATGGGATCACACTGTGCCGGGCACCTGAAGGTTCAACCCCTCTCAAAACAAAGAAAAAAAAAAATGAAATAACGTAAGCCTACAAAAATCTCTCGACTGGACCAGGCCAAAAGGAACCTTTACCTAAGCCAGTGAAAAGCAACACTAGTATCAGGTAATTGATGGAAAAAATTGAGCAAAAGAGAGGCAATTGCCAGGAAAAAGACATTTAACATATTTAGCATTGTAATGTTGTACTCCTATAGAGTTTAGAAACCCATTGTCGTGCCTACATAAGGTAGGAAAGAGAGCACTTGATAGAGAAAAATTGTAAAGATAAAGAAAAGAATAAGAATAGGGAGGAAAAGGAAAAAAGAGAGAGGAAGGGACAGTTGAAATCGAAGCTACTGTCGAAGTGGACCACCCTCACCTGGCTTCATGGTCATAGCTCCGGAGAGTGAAGACACTTGGAGGTGAATCTGATCCATGGATCCCAAGTCGCTGTGTGTATATCTACCTTGTCCAGGAAGATGCTCACTGTTTTTTCTTGAACCATAATCCATGATATTTTCCTTTTAACTAATCGCAAGGAAACAGTGGGCTGCTTCCAGGCCTTAGCAATGGTAAGTTTGGTACCGATGAGAATAAATCTAATGAGGTTTTGTGTTAATTTTGGGACACCCTGAAGGGAGAAATTTAGTAGGGCAATCTGAGGCGTTTTGTGGATGGGCAAGGTTGTGATCTTCCGGATAATATGGAACACCTTATTCCATAAATTTCTAATTTTGGGACACTCCCACCAAATGTGTACCATAGAGCCAATATGACCACAGTCGCGAAAACAGAGAGGAGAAGCGTTCGGGTATATTTTTGCTAGTCTCAGAAGAACCATATACCATCTCATAAGAACCTTTAAGTTAGCTTCAATTAGAGTTGTATTGAGTAAGCCTTTAGATGCCGCACGAGATGCCATGTGCCAATCACCTAAAGACCATTGCTGATGGAGATCATTTTCCCATTCTCGCATAAAAAGCGCTTTAGAGGGGGCGTGGCTTGGCGCCGGACTCTAATGGACGCCTGATCCCAGCGCTCCGGTCCTCGGGGGTTCAATCAACCGCTTATCAGAGCCATCCGACCCCGCTGACATGGGGAAACCTAAGGGGAACCCGTCCCCAACCCGTTCCAGGTCGCCCAGGGGGTCCGAAACGCAAGCGTCCCGCGGTATTCCCAAGCTCTTCCGGACGCAATCACGCGAGGCCTCGGCTTCATCTCGGGCCTACTCGGCCTCCGCACGATCCTCCAGCCTCAGCCCCTCGGGAAGGCTTCAGGCACCACCATCTGCTCAGGACCCACATACGGAACAACCCCTGAGCATTGCTGACCTCAGATCAGTGGCAGAAGACATTAAAGCCACACTAGCCACAGCGATCACGGAGCTCAGGAGGGACATCCAGGCCATGTCGGTGCGCATGGAGGACATTGAAGATACCACAGCCCGCAATGAACATGACATCCACCAGCTGCAAACTTCTTCCCAGATGCAAAGTACCCAGATCAGGGACATGCACAGATACATGGAGGATTTGGACAATCGTGGGAGAAGGCACAACTTGCGGGTAAGAGGCATGCCAGAAACGATTGATTACACCCAAGTCACCCAGGCTGTTACTGCCGTATTTAATGATGTGTTGGGAAGGCCCCCAGAAACCCCCATAGAATTTGAACGCGTGCATAGAGCTCTCAGGCCCAGGGGGAGGGAGGCTGACCCCCCCCCCCAGAGACATTGTGTGCTGCCTGGTTAATTTCAAGCTTAAAGAGGATATCTTACGCAGAGCCAGAGATCGCCGCAACCTATTGTACCATGGTACGGACATAAAAATCTTTCAAGATTTGTCACCTATCACCCTCCAGAGCAGAAGAGACTTGCGCCCACTCCTCGACTTACTGCGCACAAACAATATCCAGTATCGATGGAAATTCCCCTTCTGCCTTTCGGCATCAGCGCATGGGAGAACGGCACTTTTGAGGGTACCAGAAGAATTATCCACCTTCTGTGATACACTGAACATACCATACGTTGAACTGCCGGACTGGTATAGGTCTCTCAGACCTCCCCATCTTAGGAGAACCATCTCAACGGATGCAATCCCAGTTCGTGACGAATTTCACATTAGGAGGCGTAGATCCAATTCGCCCAGGATTAACCCACCTCCAGGATCCAGGAGCAACCCGAACAGCAGCCCGACGGCTTCTCCTGCTCACAGAAGGCCACGACGCGGAGGGCCAGAATAGTGAGATTCTGCTCAGACCAATCCTCGCTCCCCAGGCCCCTATCGCTGATACAGGCCGCACAGTTTCCCACTTTACTGCGCTCTGAAAACCACGCCGTAGACGATACATACGCGCAGACCCTCTACACCAAAGAAGAAAACATTCGACTTGACCAATTCCCACCAAACATAAAACTCGCAACGGATTGACTGTTCACCCCCAGAGGAAGCAACTGACATCTACCTCTACAGATCAGAGACCTTACCACCACGGAGAACTCTGTTACGCAAGTATAATACACTCCTACCCGAAGGCCAACATCAGCTATTGGTGACTTGTAGTCCCCCAGTCAATCTCTTCCTCTCCCTTCCCCCTTACCCTACCGCTCCCCTATACACCCCCCCCCCTCCCCCACTCAACACCCGTGACTGACAGGGACTGTTCCTAAAAATCCCATATTTGGGGCTTACCCAATAGAAGGTCTCTCCGCACCTAGGAAAAAACCTCTGATTATAGATTGGTTGTTCTATGTTTAACTGTTATAACTATTTTTGTTATAGGTTGGGTGACTCCACTCAGAATCTATAGGGAACCCCTTCCTCCGCCCCCATTCACATCAACTATTCCCAAGTACCTTGTTATCCATATAGAGGGGCCAGTTACATAGACACAGACGCCCATAGTCTATATCCCGCACGCAGACAATACTGAGCGGCAGCCGGTTTAACCATTGGTCTGCCAGTTCCTGGTACCACCTGATTCCTATAAAAAACTAAGGGAAAAGCAGACATATATTAATGAGTAAATAATGAATAATATGACAGAATGGATTAGCCAGAGTCAGGGGTCTCAGATCTACACTTATCCGGATTCTGACTGGACTCACCCGCTCTTCCATACTCTTAAGGCCTCTTGTGGGAAGGTGGACTCTTCCCCGGCGGGTCTGTGGCAATTTTAACAGAAATAATACTACACAGTATCCACTGCTACCTATCATTGACTCAGGTTAGCATCTCCCCTTTGTACGGGAATGCAGATAGGGCCCTTTCCTTCTAGCTCGTTTTATTCATTTTCTTTCTACCATATGTAATCTACAAGTTATTGGTTGCTCTTGTTCCTTTTCAATGTATTACAAGGTTTTCTTTATTTTTATTTTTTTATGCTGACGTTGATACGCCAATGTTTCATTGTTTAAACCTGTTTATAGATTCAGTCTTTCAACTGCACGGCTCCGATCCCCGGCCGTGTCGGATGGACCCCTCATCTCGCAAAGGCTGCTTTGCCGACCGCCTCACCCCATGGGGAATCCCATTCCGATCCGATGGGGGGATGGTCCCACACGCCGGAGATCCACTTTAGACGAACTCATAAGCTGCAGCAGGGTAAGACAATCGATTGGTACCACTTAACGAACAGAAAAACTGTATTTTCAATAGACGAGACTTTTCATGCTCAATGATGGTCATGCCTCTTAGACTGTCCTTAGACTCTCTCTTCCCTCCGGTCCTTCTCATTTCTCCCTTCCCCTTCTACCCCTTCACCTTCCCCCCTCCCCCCCACTCCTACTTCAGTGCTCACCACACACCTCCCCCCCTCAACTCCCTCCTTCCCCCTAGCCTTTCACCTTTATCTCCTCAGTCTCTGCCACACCTTGACACCTCCCCTATAGCCTATCTAACCCCACACACGAAGCCAGACGCCTCTTATAGTGGCGCTCCACAACAAGACTCCAAACATTCTTACTCAGGCGGAATCACTTCCCCGAACCAATATGTCCAACTCTAACAGCTCTATTGTTCATGCCACGCTTAAAGTGACATCCCTAAATGCGAAAGGCCTTAATGTCCCGGAGAAACGCAGTCAGGTTCTCTCCCAAATGCAAAAGTTAAAAAGCAATATAGTCTTCCTTCAGGAAACCCACTTCCGTTCAGACAAAATACCTAAACTCACAAATTACTGGTTCCCGCACTCATACCACTCCTCCAACCCACTCGCCAAAACGAAAGGAGTATCGATTCTGATCTCCAAACACTTACAATGGGAACTCACAGATTCGCTTATTGATGAGGGGGGCAGGTACATCTTCCTGAAAGGTCGGATCCAAGGCCGACCAATTACCTTAGCCAACATCTACAGTCCGAACTCAGCACAACTCAGCTTCTTCAGACAGATTTCCCAACTGCTAACAGGCTTCTCTGCGGGGATAACCATATTCGGAGGGGACTTTAATGTAGCCCTACACCCACTTTTGGACACCTCTTCGGGGACTACAGCCTTACCTTACAAAACTCTACGACAAATAAAATTACAACTCCAAGACTTGCTCCTTCACGACTCATGGCACACTTTACACCCAAACGCAAAGGATTTCACATTCTTTTCAGCCCCGCACAACAAGTACTCCCGAATTGATTACCTCTTCCTTTCCCAAACTGACCTCCCCCTTCTTTCGAATGCGACGATAGAACCAATGCTCCTATCCGACCACCACCCAATCACTATGACGCTCACCCTTCCCGATCACCACAATGTATCAAAGACGTGGCGCCTAGATTCTTCTCTCCTAACCTCAGAAGAAGAGATCCTCAACGTTAAACAAACCATTCATGACTTTTTCCTAGATAACGACAATGGGGAGACATCCCCGTTGACCCAATGGGAAGCACACAAATGTGTCCTCAGGGGGAGATTTATTGCCCTGAAGACCGCGCGTAAGAAAGCACATCAATCTAAAATCACAACTCTGATCCAGAAGATCCAAAGATTAGAGCTAGCTCACAAACAAACTCAAGCACAACAGATGTTCCAGGATCTCACTCAAACTAGGGACCTCCTACTAGCAGAATTAGCCCTAAAAACAAAACGCTAATTTGTGCTACAGCAGAAATTATTCTATGAATTCGGTAATAAGAGTAGTAAGTATCTAGCTAGAGCTATCCAACGTAACAGAGCTCGCACCACCATCAACACCATTAAAGACCCCCAAGGCAGATCTCGAGTCTCGGCCCCTGACATAGCCTCACAATTTGTAACATACTACTCCAACTTATACAACTTCCACACACACCCAGATGACCCTAACACAAATAGCACAAGACGCGCCCTTATCAAGGACTTCTTGAAAGAACATTGCCCTAAGCCCATAGACAGAGAGGAGGCACATAAATTAGAAAATCCCATATCAGCAGACAAACTAAAGAACGCAATCCAACAGTTGAAATCAGGAAAGAGCCCTGGCCCGGACGGCTTTACAGCTGCCTACTTTAAAACATTTACAGAAGACATTACGGAACCCTTCCTCAAAGCCTTTAACTCCCTTTCCTCCTCGGTAAACCCCTTTCATAGGCTGTTAGAAGCCTACATCACAGTTATCCCGAAAGAAGGGAAAGACGCCACATTAGTTACTAATTACAGACCAATATCCCTATTAAATGTCGATATAAAACTGTTTGCCAAAATCCTTGCCAACCGTCTGCTTCCTCTATTACCCTCTCTAATAAACAACGATCAAGTGGGCTTCATCCCGGGGAGAGAGGCGAGAGATAATACAATCAAAGCCATAAACCTCCACCATTGGATGTCATCCCATAAACATAACGGCTTTTTCTTGTACTTGGATGCGGAGAAGGCGTTCGACAGACTGACCTGGGACTACATGGGGGCAGTACTAAAACACATAGGTCTACAAGAACACATGTTTAATTCCATAATGTCCCTGTACACAAATCCGTCGGCCAGAGTCCGCATAAATGGCCACCTGTCGGACGCCTTCTCCATAGCCAATGGTACGAGGCAGGGTTGTCCTCTCTCCCCCATTCTCTTTGTATTAACTCAGGAGCCGTTTTTAAACTGCCTGAGATCCAATGACAGCATTAAAGGCATACAGATAGGGGGTCACACTTATAAATTAGCAGCCTTTGCTGATGATATCTTACTTTCCCTCAGCTAGCCACATATCTCCATACCTAACTTGTTAACTGAAGTCAAACACTTCCAACACCTCTCAAATTTTAAAATCAATTTTACCAAATCCAATGCCCTTAATGTCACCATCCCACGGGAAACGGTCACACAATGCGAGGAAAACTTTCCTTTCCTATGGAGGCACGATGCCATTAAATATCTAGGGATCTACCTCACGACAAACCTTTCCGATCTCTTTGCCAAAAATTATCTCCCCATCCTTAAGACCATATCGGAAGACCTTAAAAATTGGAATAAACCACAATTTTCGTGGTTTGGCCGCGCAGCAATTATCAAGATGAATATTCTACCACGCATTCTATACCTACTACAGACTGTCCCCATCAAACTACCCACTTCTTTTTTTTCATCATATAGGAGACTCTGTACAAGTTTCTTATGGTCACTGAAACGTCCAAGAATCGCTTATGATTTGCTCACACGACCAAAGACGAAAGGGGGCATTGGTCTACCAGACCTTCAAAAATACTATTGGGCCTGTCAACTCACTAGAATTGTTGACTGGAATTTGCACGGTCAGCACAAAGATTGGGTTAGGCTAGAGAGTTCAATGTTTGAGCTACCGTTGCAAACGACACCCTGGCTATCGCCTCAACATGTCCCTGCCACGATTAAACAGCACCCCCTCGTAGCTCCGACACTCCTCTGTTTCAGGGATGCATGTCGAAAGACACGGGTCTCATCCGCTCCGGGTCCCCTCACTCCTATCAAACACAACTCTGCTTTCCCCCCTGGAATGTCTGCCCAATTCTTATCGCACCAAGGGCTACAGTCGGACTTATTAGCGCACCAATTTTTCAAAGACGGCGCTATCCTCGATCAACTGGCACTATCGCCTGCTATCACTGACACCCCTATCCCTATTTGGATCTACTTCCAAATCCGCCACTTTTTAAAGACGATTAACAGTGACTCCTCTATCAAACGACCACTAACTCCGTTTGAAGCCCTATGTTCCCAATCTGACCCACAACAACACCTAATATCATATATTTACACCTTGCTTTTCACGGAAATTTCCCCTAAAGAAAGGAAAGCATTCACGATTTTGGAAAGGGAGACGGGATTAACATTCTCTAGTGACCAATGGGAACACATCTTCACAGTCGCACATAAAGGATCTCTGAATGTATCCATTCAGGAGAACAACTACAAAACCCTAGTACGTTGGTACAGAACCCCAAATATTCTACACAAGTTCAACCCCTCATTTCCCAACAAATGTTGGAGATGCAATGAAGAATCGGGTTCACTATTCCACATTCTATGGTCCTGTCCGTTAATCCAGCCATTTTGGGAGCAAATACGAGAACTCACCGAAACTATTTCTACTTTCACACTGGAACACACGCCGGCCCAGTGTCTCTTTCACCACTCAGCTCTCTCAACCCCAGGCTACCGTAAGACATTGATCCTACCCCTGCTCAACGCGGCAAAATTATGCATCCCGAGACACTGGGGCTCCCCCCGGGCACCAACTGTCCCAGAATGGCTCAGGCAAATTAACAAAATAGCCGAAATGGAGGAGCTCATCCACATTTCCCGGGACTCTCCTGCCAAATTCTCGAAAACATGGGCTTGTTGGACGCACTTCCGTACAACCGATAGGTATAACTCACTGATGACCCCTCCCTGACTCTCACATTCACGCTGATCTCAAGAGATCGACACCACATTCTCAACACCAACATCTCCCCCCCCGCTTTCCTGTCCCCTCCCCCACCTAGAATGACATGGGTCTCCCGACCCCGATTAAGGGTAGTGCTCGGGAATCCACATGTCATTGCTTTGGCTGCGTTTCTCCCGGACATTGAACTCCACCCGCTCCTAGTCCGATCCACAGCAACGCATTTCCATGCCACACTTCCTTGATTCTCAGCGGAGACTGAGGAGATAAACATCTTCCCCGATTTACCTCCACAATCCCCCCCCTTCTTCCACCCCTATTTAACCCAATCCCTCCTCGCCCCACTCCCCTCTTTTGCAGTGCCTGCTAAGGACCCACCTGTAAAGCGGCTATTGATGGAGCCCTCGCATATGAGGGCACAGTCAGTAGCATCTGACCCTGTCATTATGGACTTCCCATGCGAACACACCACAACACTTATAAGTCACCTGGAACTTCCCTTCCGACAGTAGCTCCAAGAGCCAGACCTGGTGCAAACTTTTCTACTTTGGGATTCATATACAGACACTTTAAAGCCCCATACACACTATCAGTTTTTCTGCTGAGTTTTTCCTTCAGATTTACCAAAACCATATAATATGAGGTCAAACCTTAGGAGTTTCAATTTGTATGCAATCAGGCAGGCCCTTCTACTACATGGTTTTGGTAAACCTGAAGGAAAAACTTAGCAGAAAAACTGATAGTGTGTATGGGGCTTTAAGGTTAAGTTTTACTCCCTGCTCCACTTGTTGGAGAAGCGCGATACCCTCTAAGTACTGTTCCGTTTCTATGTGCAATGTTTTTTCAATCCCCTAACTATGTTATACGGATGTCTCCGCTATTATGCACTGAATGTTCCATGACTTTTTGAATGTTTGTATGATGGAAACGTATATTTGTAATTCTGCACTACTACATTTTCAATAAAATTTGTTTGAAACAAAAAAAAAAAAAAGCGTTTTAGAATCTGTTTGGGCAAGCGCACGATAGATCACAGAAATCCCCCCTCTCTGCTCCATGGCCTGTCCACCCCAAAGTTCATAATCAGTTATAGAGAGAGGAGAGCCTGAAGACAATCCTAGAGATCTGAGGAAATTAGAAATTTGTTGGAATCTGAATTTTTCCGAAACTGGCATGTGCAGTTTCCTCAGATAATGACTTAGAGAAAAAGGACCCGAGGGGGATACTAGGTGGCCAATCCTATATATGCCCTTATCAAGCCACCAACGAAAGGCTTTAATGTCCTGGCCTGGAGGAAACAGGGGGTTCCTGAAAACGTGAGAGAGGGGCTTCCACTTGGAGGTAATATGTGGATTAGCTTTCATGGAGTCCCAAAGAGCAAATGAGTGTGAGAGTGTAGGTGCTAGTATGGCCGGTCTATTCTTAGGTGCACACCATAGAAGATAGTCAAGTGTAAAGTTGGGCACAGCCTGTCTTTCCATATTAACCCAATCCGGGTGAGCGGTTTTTAAGTATACAGTAGATAGTTGGGAGAGTTGTGCCGCCTGATAATACCAGAGGACATTGGGGACACCTAGACCCCCTTGGTTTTTAATACGGAACATAGTTTCCTTTGCTATTCTGTGGCTTTTGGATCCCCAAATAAATTTCATAATTCTGGACTGAAAGATACGGATACGGTCCTTAGGAACAGGGATAGGTAGGGACCGAAAAAGATACAAAATACGTGGGAGAAGTGTCATTTTAACTGAATTCACCCTGCCAAGCCAAGATAATTTAAGAGAATCCCAAAAGACGAGATCTTCCTCCAATTTGCGAAAAGTCGAGGGAAAGTTAGCATTGTATAATTTGTCAATGGAAGCCGTTAGGTGTATTCCTAAATAAGGGAGGGAAGAGTCTGACCATGCGAACTTGAAGCTAGATTTGAGACCTGAGACAAGTGATAATGGCAAGTTAATGTTAAGCGCAGAGGATTTAGCATAATTGACCTTAAGGCCCGAAATCTTGCCAAAATCATTGAGAAGTCTGCAGAGGACTGGGAGCGAGGTGGTCGGAGCAGAAATAAAAAGCAGAACGTCATCCGCAAACAAGGCACATTTATGAGTTTGTGGGCCACACCGAATACCTGTAATATCTGGGTTCGCTCTAATCGCTACCGCCAGAGTCTCAATGATCAAGGCAAAGAGCAGGGGTGATAAGGGACATCCCTGTCTCGTGCCCCTTCGAATCAGGAATGGGCTGGAATAGTAACCCTGCATCTTTATTTGGGCTTCTGGGTGTGAGTAAAGGGCATGAATAATGTTCATGAATGACCGCCCGAATCCCCATCTTTCCAGTGTAGGGAACAGGAAAGACCAGGATACCGAGTCGAACGCTTTCATAAGATCAAGAGAAAGGAGACAACCCTGCTAGGGGGGTCCCCCATCCCACTTAGAACCCAGGAGCGAGATTATGTCCACTGCCCTCCTAATCTGATCCGGGCCTTGTCTTCCCGGGATAAAGCCCACTTGGTCAGCATGAACATAAAGACTGATGAAGTTAGAGAGTCTATTAGCTAAGAGTTTCGTTAGGATTTTAAGATCGTTATTGATCAAGGATATCGGTCTATAATTAGATACACAGCCGGGATCTTTCCCCCGGTTTAGGGATGACCGTAACAAACGCCGAGTTCAGGGCTTTATCCAGGGAAGAACCAGACCGGAGGTGGTTAAAGAAGCGTGCTAAGTAAGGGGCCAGAGCATGAGCAAAGTGTTTGTAGTAATGCACGGAGAATCCATCCGGCCCAGGAGCTGAGTTAGTCTTAAGATTTTTGATGACCTCTTCTATTTCCTCAGCGGAAATCGGAGCATCCATTTCATCCCTATGGTGACCTTTTAGATTAGGAATTTGTATTGATTGTAGAAATGATTGGACCTCATCAGGGGAAGAGCAAGCTACCTTGTTACCGTAAAGAGAAAGATAAAAATCGTGGAAAGTGTCCATTATTTTACGGGGATTCTGAGAGTGAGAACCATCTTTCAACCTTATCTTGGGAAGTGTAAACAGTCTGGTTTTGGGGGTTAGTCGTCTAGCAAGTAGAGTGCCTAATCTGTTACTATGATGATAGAAGCGTCCCCCTTCCCATCTGAAATCTTTTTCCGTTACAGCTGTTAGTGCTAGGTTTAGATTGGTGCGGGTAGCATTAAGTTGGTCAGCAGTGAGTTTGGAGGGATGAGCTTTGTTTACTTTGCTTAAGGAGGAGAATTCCCTCTCAAGCATGTCTATGTCTGCCTTGCGAGCCTTGCGTAGTCTAGAGGAAATTTGAATGAGAGTACCTCTGATGGTGGCCTTATGAGCCGCCCAGAGCGAAGAAGGGGAGATATCGTCTACGTCATTAAGGCGGAAATAGTCCTGTATGTGTTTCTCTATCTCCGTAACATGGACCGGGTTATTAAGTATGGAAGCATTCAATCGCCAATGAAATCCAGATCGAGGGATTGACCCACCCTGGAGAGAGAGAAGAACCGAGGAGTGATCCGACAAAGCAGAGTCCTTAATAACCACCCGTTTAACCAGCGGAATATGTTGTTGGAGTACAAAAAAGTGATTGATTCTAGCAAAGGTTTGGTGAGGGCTAGAATAGTGAGTATAATCCCGAGTTCTGGGATTAAGTTCCCTCCATATGTCTACTAGACCATAATGAAACAATTGTCTAGCAACTTTCAGACTCTGCTTAGTCGGACGAATCCTGTCTTTTCCTGGGGGACGTGTTTTGTCAACACCACAGTCAAACGCAAGGTTAGAGTCCCCACCATAAATGACTATACCTTCAGTCATTGGAGCTAGGGTACTGAACATGGATTGAAAAAACTGTGCTTGTCCTTTATTCGGTGCATAATAGGAAATAAGAGAATACATTTGTTCATCTATGAGAACCTTAACAAGAAGGAATCGTCCTCCAGGGTCTCTAAAGTTGGAGACCATGGAAAACTGAACCCCACCTGAAAAGAAAATTCCCACCCCTTTCGTTTTGTTGTCAGCGTTGGCTAAGAAAAAGTTGGGAAATTTGGCATGAATGAAAGATGGCTGGTACGATTTAGGGAAGTGTGTTTCTTGAAGGAATAAAATATAAAATTTTTTGGCCGTGATACTGTTGAAAAAACTTTTTACGTTTGACCGGGGAATTAAGTCCTTGAACGTTATGTGAAGCTAAGCGTAAGGAAGGGCCATCACTGGGGGGATTAGCCATGGAGCAGAGAGGTACCGAAGGCAGGCAAGCCCTGCAAACCTACCTTCGCGCTAAATGCCAAATGCGAGTTCCAGAAAATCCATGATATCCACCAAGCGTCATTTCGTGCGTCACATGTGAGAGGGTCCACTTCTAGAGCTGTATAAAAGGAAGAAAAAAAGGGGTAAAGAGAGAGGAAGAGAGAAGAATAAAAGAAAAATAAAGGACCCGAGGCGGAGGAAGAGACAGAGTCCCCCCGCCTGGGGCCCCCAACCACATAGTCCCCCCGAAGGAGGAAGTGCCCATCCTAGGCAAGTACAATCCACTAGGGAGTTCCTCACCCGGGATGGAGTGAGCGCGCAGGAGGTTCGCCCCAACCCCCACGACAACAAAGAATAAACATGCAATATTTAGAAGAAAAAGACTGAACACCAATATCAAATATTTGAAAAACTAAAGACCAAATAATGAATACTAAAGGCCTGAGATAAAGCCTGAACTGAGGTATAATAAAGAACAACAACCCAAAAAACAAACAAAAAAAAAAACATTTTTTAAAAAATTGTGAACTGGCCCTGAGGCCAATGGTCAGAGAGGACTCTGCCCTAAGAACCTTGTTACAAAAATAGGAACCCGAGAAAGGAGAGTCTCAAAATCATGGAGGAAGTCCATCTTTCGCCTTCTTGTGCTTGGGAGAGATCCAGAGGGAGGTGAGTGGGCTAGAAGGTGGCGGTCGTTTGGACATCCCAGAAGAGGAGGTCTGCATGGGTGAAGGAGGATCCGCGGCAAGAAGACCGAGCTTATGTAGCAAGTGTTCCCCGTCTTGCAGTGAAGTGAAGCGATAAGGTTTACCGTTAAAGTCAAATTTCAGACCAAACGGGCCACCAATATTTAACATTCTTCTGTGTCAGGACCGTCAGCAATGGCTTGAGGGAACGCCGCTTTTGAATGGTGAAGGGGGAGATGTCCGCGAAGATTTGTATTTGATGACCCATTAAAAGGATTTGGGGTGTGGACCGGGCCCTCTTAATTTTTTTTTTCCCAGAAATTTTTTTATTAAGTTTTATAGAACACAAAACATTTCCAAAAAGGCACATAGAAGAAGTGTTTACAGCATTTGCATAAAATCAACATGCACAGAAGCCTTACAGTTGCCAGCAATTACCAAACATTACTGGTATATATCATACACAAGTATAATAATGCATAAAACAGTATTGGATAAGTGGGCACGAAAAATCACATTGTAAACATGTTAGTATCTGCTAAATTAGAAACAAAATGAAAAGAGAAACAAAAAGAAACCAAAGAACTTCATATCAGGGATAACCAATGTAGAAGATCAAACAAAGCCAGGGCCTCAAGGCGTGTTGCATCTCCTATCGTCCACCCCTACAGGGAACTTGCTGTGGACAGGAGAGGTGGGGAAAGAGATATAAAGACAAAAAAAAAAAAACCCAATTAGTAAAGGAAGGGAAGGGTTAGCTAAATGTTGTGTGGGTGAATCCAGCCGTATCAGAACCGTTCACTCTTAGGGCTACTGAGCTGGTACAGAGTAGTCAGTGCTATTTAACTTAAAGTGGGACCAGCAAGACTATATAGTACTAAACTTGTCATGTTTATCATGGGCCTGATAGATGAGCCTCTCCATTTCCTCAATGCGGTCCACTTGTTTAATCCATTCGTTAACAGTAGGGGGGTGGGCCGACTTCCAATGTCTGGGGAGGCATTGAGTGGCTGCGTTGATTAGGTGCAATACAAGAGATTTATGATATGATCGCTTCGGGATAGACGTGTGGTGTAGTAAGAATTGCGCTGGTGAGAAGTCAGGAGTGTAAGTGGTAATTTTGGCGATCAGAGCGTGTATTTCACGCCAGAAAGATGCAATTGAGGGGCAGTCCCACCAAATATGTAGAAAAGTACCTTCAGCTGAGTTACAACGCCAGCATGTAGAAGGGACTTGTGGGAATATTTTATGAATTTTGTCTGGCGTGCGATACCATCTAGAAAATATTTTATATCTGTTTTCCTGAGCGGAAACGTTAATGGCGCCCTTATGCATAAATTCAGATATGTCGCCCCATTCCGTGGCAGAAAAGGTGTGGGATAGGTCCGTCTCCCACACCCGTTGTACATTACGTAAGGGGGCGGTATCCACATGAAACAGTGCTGTAATCTTCGAGATCAAGTGGGACTGAGGCTCAGAACCACTGCATAGGGACTCAAAGGGGTTAAGGTCTCGACACCAGTGTGTGTTCAGTTTAGCATGAGTCAGGAAATGCCGAATTTGAAGAAATTTGTAAAATGGAATGTGGAGTTCAGGGAATCTAGATGACATTTCAGTGAATGAAAGGAGGTTACCATTGTTGAAAAATTTGTGTGCTCTGTATGTGCGAGGATGTAGAGGATTATTCAAATTGCAATCATTCATGCCCGCTAAGAGGTCAGGGTTCCCGGTTATTGGCGTCATGGGACCATGGGTCGGGTCCAAATTGAGAGCTCGGCATGATGTCCGAAAGGCTAGCAAAGTAGGCCCTATCAGCGGGTGTGTGGAGCATGCGGGGGGAAGTGAAGACGGTTTAATCCAAGGGAGATTCGAAAGAGGAAGGTGTGAAAAAGCCTGTTCAATCCGGACCCAATCTTTATTGGCACTATGTACATGCCAGTCTACAAGTCTTGTGAGGTGGACGGCCCGATGATATGTCTTTAAGTCCGGCAAGCCCAGTCCCCCCCAATCTTTTGGGGAGAATCAGTTTATTCCAGCTTAGTCTAGGGGGGACGATGAGACCACACGAATGTCCTGCACATGCTACTATATGATGCGAAAAAGGAGGGAGGGAGCTTAATTGGAATAGTTTGTAGTAGGTATATCAACCTAGGAAGGACATTGAGTTTCAATATGGCTATTCTACCAAACCATGAAAACAATCCCTTGTGCCACCGCAAGAGATCATCTTGTAGTTTAAGAAGAATGGATCTAAAATTACAGTCGTATAACCTGGCCAGATCAGTCGGGATGTGAATACCTAAGTATGTCAACGCTGAAGCTTCCCACCTAAAAGGATAGTTATTTTGACAGAGTGTAACCGTGTCCAAAGGTAATGTGATGTTTAGGGCTCGAGATTTGTCAAAATTAATTTTTAAATTTGATAAGGTTTGGAAGGTGTTTAGATCCTGAAGGAGGTTAGGAATAGTAGTGATCGGGTCTGTCAAAAAAAGTAGTATATCATCCGCATATGCGGCTATTTTGCAGGATTGGGATTTAATGTTGACTCCTTTAATATCGGGGTTATCTCTTATCTTTCGAAGCAGGGGTTCCATAGTAAGGATAAATATAAGGGGGGATAAAGGGCAACCTTGACGTGTGCCGTTGGAGACGGAGAAGGCATCCGACAGGCGGCCATTGACTCTCAATCTAGCCGTGGGGACCGAGTACAATGCCATAATCATTCGTATAAAGTTGGTTGGGAAGCCAAGGGTCTGTAGCACTGCTTGCATATAATCCCATGCAACCCTGTCGAATGCCTTCTCCGCATCCAACGACAGAAAGAAACCCTTCTACCTCTTCTACCGATATAGGAGAGTTTAGACTAGCTAAATCTTCTGAATCAGGTATAACGGGGCAGTAGCTAGAAAGGTATTCCTGGATCAGAGCCTGTCTGCGCGAAATGTGATCCGCTGAGGTTTACGTTGGCAGATTATATAGCTTATGGAAATATGCAACAAATCGCTGCGTTATGATGTCAGTGTCTACCAACGTGTCTCCAGAGGGGGTCTTTTATCTCGTGTATGGTATGGGAAGCTTTCTTCTTTTGTAAGGCTCTCGCTAGCAGCTTCCCAGCTTTATTACCAAACTCATAAAAAAGTTTATGCGTTAAAGCAAACTTGCGTTTTACCGTCTTCTGCAATTACATAGTTACATAGTTAGTCAGGTTGAAAAAAGACACAAGTCCATCCAGTTCAACCAAAAAAAATAAAAATACATATACCATACATACACATATATATACATATATATATATATATATATATATTGTAAGGGATCTTCCCGGGGTAGGGTGTGTTTGGACACAGTTCACAGCAGACTTGGAATTTATAAAGCAGATCTTGGCGTTTATTCGTGGTGCAAACAGTCCAGCAAACAAAATATACAGCAACACCGTGCTTTCTAAGTACAACAAAAATAAAAGTCCTAGCCCGGCTGGGCGCTTACTAACAGGTTCTGCTCACCTATCTGACACTTATGAACACAGCGTCTTTCGCCTGGATATCGCAGGGTGAGTTTTAGCTCCAGCAGTGGCTGTGCTTGCAGCTTCCTTCAACACACAGATTGTTCATTCCCTGGCTGAGAGCAACCACCTGCAGACCCTGCAGTGCCTTTAGCTTCCCAGGCTAATTAGGATCAAAGCTCACCTGATCCCAAACCCAGAACTGGATCGGGGGATGTGGAATGACAGGTCCCTCTACCAAACCTACCTGCCATTCCATATAAACCCAGGCCCGGCAAAATTAAATAACAACTCAGCAGCATATCGCTGCTGAGAAACTGATCCATCCTGGATTTACCATCTCACACTGTGTAGCAACCTAGGTGAGATGTACACCCCCTCGATCACTTCTCCAGTGACATGTCTACATATCCCCCCCCTCTTTTTCAGACCGGAGGGCTGAGCCTTTTGTCCCCACAGACAACTTACCCTTGACAATGCGTCAGCATTTGCCTGTAATTTCCCTGGCCTGTGTTCCACAGTGAAATTAAAGTTTTGTAGGGAGAGAAACCATCTAGTCACTCTTGCATTTCTCTCCTTGTTTAACTTCATCCATGTTAGGGGGGCATGGTCTGTCACCAACTTGAATTTCCTGCCTAGCAAGTAATACTTTAACGATTCTACTGCCAAACATTCTCGCTCCACAATGGCATAATTTTTCTCGGCCGGGGTTAGTTTTCTACTCAAGTACGTCACTGGATGCTCCTCACCATTCACTACTTGTGAGAGTACTGCACCTAAGCCTGTGTTAGAGGCATCTGTCTGGACCAGAAATTCTCGCCTGAAATCGGGGGTAACTAAGACAGGTGGTTGGCACAAGGCCGACTTAAGGCTTTGGAAAGCCTTCTCGGCCTCTGGGGTCCACGTGACCATTGCTGTCTTTCCGCCCTTTGTCAAGTCAGTTAGTGGAGCAGCAACTGAGGCAAAGTTCGGCACAAATCTACGGTAATACCCCGTAATACCCAGGAAAGCTCTAACCTGTTTCTTTGTCAGGGGTCTAGGCCAATTCTGTATTGCCTCAATTTTATTTAGCTGTGGCTTAATCAACCCTCTCCCAATAATGTAGCCTAGATATTTGGCCTCTTCTAGGGCTAGAGCACACTTCTCGGCATTTATGGTCAACCCCGCAACACTTATGGCATCCAACACGGCCTGTACCTTACAGAGGTGACTTTCCCAATCAGGGCTAAAAATGACCACATCATCGAGGTAGGCAGCTGAGTAATCACGATGTGGTCGCAGAATCAAGTCCATCAACCTCTGGAAAGTTGCAGGCGCTCCATGTAACCCGAATGGCATCACTACATACTGGAATAGCCCATCAGGGGTGGAGAATGCAGTTTTCTCTTTAGCCTCACCAGAAAGTGGAATCTGCCAGTAGCCCTTTGTGAGATCGAGGGTGGTTATGTACCTGGCGTTACCCAACTTCTCAATCAACTCATCTACCCTGGGCATAGGATACGCATCGAACTTGGAGATCTCATTCAACTTTCTGAAATCGTTACAGAACCTCCAAGTTCCATTGGGCTTTGGGATTAGCACAATTGGGCTGGACCATTCACTCTGTGACACCTCAATTACCCCCAGAGCAAGCATACGTTTTACCTCGGCAGATACGGCTTCCCTACGTGCCTCGGGTATCCTATAGGGCTTAAGGTTTACTCTGCTTCTAGGCTCAGTTTCAATGTGATGATGGATGAGGTGTGTACGCCCTGGGAGGTCAGAGAACTTGTTTTTGTTTTTCTGTAAAAATTCCTGAGCCTCCTGTTTCTGTGACACTGATAGAGTATCACCTACCTTGACTGGAGGGATTGGTGGTGACAAATTATTAACAGTATTTGTCGCCACCAAGGATTCCCTGTCTTTCCAGGGCTTGATCAAGTTTATGTGATAAACTTGGAAAGGCTTCCTTCTACCTGGTTGGTGCACCTTGTAGTTCACCTCACTGACCTTTTCAACAATTTCATAGGGACCTTGCCACTTCGCCAAGAATTTACTCTCAACAGTGGGGACTAGTATAAGGACCCTATCGCCTGGGTTGAATGTCCTGATTCTTGCGGACCGGTTGTAAATTCTACTTTGGGCCTCTTGAGCCCTCTGGAGGTGTTCCCTTACCAGGGGCATTACAGTGGCTATACGGTCCTGCATTTGTGCTACATGCTCAATAACACTCTTGTATGGGGTGGACTCATTCTCCCATGTCTCTTTTGCAATGTCTAGTAGACCCCTAGGGTGATGACCATAGACCAACTCGAATGGTGAGAACCCTGTGGACGCTTGGGGCACCTCCCTAATAGCAAACATGAGGTAGGGTAATAAATGATCCCAGTCACGCCCATCTTTTGCCACCACTTTCTTCAACATATGTTTCAAAGTTTTATTAAATCTCTCCACCAATCCGTCCGTCTGGGGGTGGTATACAGAGGTACGGATGTGTGAGATTTTAAATAGTCTGCATAATTCCTTCATTACTTTCGACATAAATGGCGTACCTTGGTCAGTTAGGATTTCTTTGGGGATCCCAGTCCTAGAGAACATATAAAACAACTCACGTGCAATTGTTTTAGATGCAGTGTTTCTTAAGGGTACAGCCTCAGGATAGCGGGTCGCATAATCCAGGACTACCAAAATATACTAGTGTCCTCTAGCTGACTTTACAATGGGACCCACTAAATCCATGGCAATACGCTCAAAAGGCACCTCTATAATAGGGAGCGAAACCAAAGGACTGCGAAAATGTGACACTGGGGCACTAACCTGACATGTGGGGCACGACTCACAGTATTTTTTAATGTCATCATATATGGCCGGCCAAAAAAACCTCTGGAGAACCCTCTCTCGCGTTTTGTCAGTCCCCAAGTGTCCCCCAAGAACATGGTTATGTGCCATGTCAAGCACCTGACGCCGGTACGGCTTAGGTACCAGAAGCTGTTCCACAATCTCATCCTTAACCTTATTGACTCTATAGAAAAGATCATTAGTCACCGAAAAATGTGGAAATCTTTTTTCAGCATCTGGTTCCTAAGGTACCCCGTTCATAACAGCAACCTGCTCTCTCGCATTTTTGAGAGTGGGGTCCTGTAATTGTGCAGCCCCAAAATTATCGCTAGACACCTCTAAGTCTAGTATATTTTGCTCAGTGGGAGGAGCCTCCTCCTCCCCAGCCAGGACCTGCAAAGGAAAACAATCATTTTCATCCTGTACACTTTTATCATTCACAGTGGACAAGGCAACCCCCTTAGAGGTATCCTCACTCCTTTTGGGGATTTTTCTTTTTTCCCAGAGAGCCCAGAAAAAAGGAAAATCGCGCCCCAATATTACATTATGCATGAGGTTTTTAACCACACCCACTTCATATTGTACTGTGCCTTGTTCAGTCCCGACTTTAGCCAGCACTATAGGGTACACTTTTGTATCACCATGTATACACACAACGCTCATATGCTTTTTAGACTCTAAGTCCCCAGTCACCAGGCTAGCATGCACCAAGGTTACGAGGCTTCCTGAGTCCATTAACGCTTTAACAGGAAAGTCATTGATTGTGATGTCGCAGATTTGCGGTTCAGTCTCTAGTCCAGGAACTGCAGCACAAGATGGTTCCGCAAATAGCGACTGACGCCGGCTAGCGTCACATTCCATGGGTTCAGAGGTAAGAGGGCAATGGGCCGACACGTGTCCCGCCTCATGGCATCTCCAACACTGGATAGGGCCTGGTCTCTTTGGCAAGGAGTCCTTTTCAGAGCCCCTTAGCCACCCGGGACCATCACCAGTCTTTTGTCCCTGAGACACCACTTGAGCCCTTTTTCCTCCATCAGCACCCCTCCACACTCCCCCAATAGATGGAAGTCTCTTACCAGCTGACGGCACAGATCTGGCGCTCCGGGGAGGTGAAGATTCTGCAGGAACATCACGGAGGTAGTCCTCAGTCGCCTGGAACCTCTCCACAAGGTTGACAAGTTCGTTGGCATTCTTAGGATCACCTTGTCCCACCCAGCGTTGCAAGTCAGTAGGAAGGGCTCGGAGGTAGCGATCCATCACGACCTTCTCTAGGATTTGTGCAGGAGTAGAAGTGTCTGGCTCCAACCACTTTCTTGCCAAATGGATTAGGTCATACATTTGGGACCTCGCTGATTTGTCCAGACTGTAGCTCCAGTTGCGTACCCTCCGGGCACGGACTGCAGTAGTAACTCCTAGTCGGGCAAGCATCTCCTCTTTTAGCCGAGTATAGTCCTTAACCTCTTGCTCACTGAGGTCATAGTAGGCTTTTTGAGGTTCACCTGTTAAATAGGGCGCAATTACCTCTGCCCACTCAGCGGCTGGTAACTTCTCTCGCTCAGCCACGCGCTCAAATACTGTTAGATAGGCTTCAACATCGTCCTCAGCAGTCATCTTTTGCAGCGCTTTCTGCACAGTCCTTCTCCCAGAAAAAATCTCTGGAGCGGCTCCCATCACCACAGGCGCCTCTCGATTTGCTATCAGGTGCTCAATAAGTTGTTGTTGTGCAGCCATGGACTGTTCATGTCGTCTATTGGCCTCTATCTGAGCCTGCTGTTGTGCAGCCATGGACTGTTCATGTCGTTGCTGTTGTTGCAAACTCACTTGCATAAACTGCTTCAGCATCTCCTCCATGTTGCTGGACTGTTCCTGGAGTGTCATTGCAGCTTTCACCCAAGACATAAGCAGCTGTAGCCAAGTCTGTCCACACCGTTGCCCCTAGCAACCGACTTTGCCCGCATTCGAACACCAATTGTAAGGGATCTTCCCGGGGTAGGGTGTGTTTGGACACAGTTCACAGCAGACTTGGAATTTATAAAGCAGATCTTGGCGTTTATTCGTGGTACAAACAGTCCAGCAAACAAAATATACAGCAACACCGTGCTTTCTAAGTACAACAAAAATAAAAGTCCTAGCCCGGCTGGGCGCTTACTAACAGGTTCTGCTCACCTATCTGACACTTATGAACACAGCGTCTTTCGCCTGGATATCGCAGGGTGAGTTTTAGCTCCAGCAGTGGCTGTGCTTGCAGCTTCCTTCAACACACAGATTGTTCATTCCCTGGCTGAGAGCAACCACCTGCAGACCCTGCAGTGCCTTTAGCTTCCCAGGCTAATTAGGATCAAAGCTCACCTGATCCCAAACCCAGAACTGGATCGGGGGATGTGGAATGACAGGTCCCTCTACCAAACCTACCTGCCATTCCATATAAACCCAGGCCCGGCAAAATTAAATAACAACTCAGCAGCATATCGCTGCTGAGAAACTGATCCATCCTGGATTTACCATCTCACACTGTGTAGCAACCTAGGTGAGATGTACACCCCCTCGATCACTTCTCCAGTGACATGTCTACAATATATACACATATACATACATACATACATACATACACATATATATATACACATATATATACATACACACATACATATATACACACATACATATACCAGCCCATATACCCAATTCTATACCCACAGTTGATCCAGAGGAAGGCAAAAACCCCAGCAGAGCATTATCCAATTTGCTAAAGCAGGGGAAAAAATTCCTTCCTGATCCCCCGAGAGGCAATCGGATTTTCCCCGGATCAACTTTACCTATAAATTTTAGTACCCAGTTATATTACGTACACTTAAGAAATAATCCAGGCCTTTCTTAAAGCAATCCACTGAGCTGGCCATAACCACCTCTGCAGGGAGTCTATTCCACATTTTCACAGCTCTTACTGTGAAGAAACCTTTCCGTATTTGGAGATGAAATCTCTTCTCCTCTAGACGTAAAGAGTGCCCCCTTGTCCTCTTTGTTGACTTTAAAGTGAATAACTCGACACCAAGTTCCCTATATGGACCCCTTATATATTTGTACATGTTGATTAAATCCCCCCTTAATCTCCTCTTATCAAGAGTGAATAAATTCAGTTCCTCTAATCTTTCCTCATAGCTGAGTTGCTCCATGCCTCTTATCAGTTTGGTTGCCCTTCTCTGCACTTTCTCCAGTTCCCCGATATCCTTTTTGAGAACTGGTGCCCAAAACTGAACGGCATATTCCAGATGAGGTCTTACTAATGATTTGAACAGGGGCAAAATTATATCTCTCTCTCTGGAGTACATACCTCTCTTAATACAGGAAAGGACTTTGCTCGCTTTGGAAACCGCAGCTTGGCATTGCATGCTATTATTGAGCTTATGATCTACCAAAACCCCCAGATCCTTCTCCACTATGGATTCCCCCAGCTGTACTCCCCCTAGCGTGTATGATGCATGCATATTCTTAGCCCCCAAGTGCATAACCTTACATTTCTCAACATTAAACCTCATCTGCCACATAGTCGCCCAATTAGACAGAGCATTGAGGTCTGCTTGTAAATTGGCGACATCATGTAAAGACGTTATTGCACCACATAGCTTGGTGTCATCTGCAAAGACGGAAATGTTACTCTTGATCCCAGACCCAATATCATTTATAAAGATATTAAAAAGTAAGGGTCCCAGCACTGAACCTTGGGGTACACCACTCATAACCTTAGACCATTCAGAGTAAGAATCATTAACCACTACTCTCTGAATTCTGTCTTTTAGCCAGTTTTCTATCCATCTACAAACTGATGTTTCCAAACCTGTAGACTTTACCTTACACATGAGCCGTGTGTGCGGAACAGTATCGAATGCTTTTGCAAAATCCAAATATATCACGTCCACCGCCACCCCTCTGTCCAAGGTTTTACTTACCACCTCATAAAAAGAAATCAGGTTTGTCTGACAACTCCTGTCTTTCATGAATCCATGCTGTCTGTTGCTCAAAATATTTTTTTCCTGCAAGAACTCATCTATGTGGTCTTTTATTAATCCCTCCAGTATCTTCCCAACTATAGAAGTTAAACTAACGGGTCTATAATTACTTGGTAAAGACTTTGTTCCCTTTTTAAATATAGTCACCACATTGGCCCTGCGCCAATCCAGTGGTACTATTCCTGTCATTAATGAGTCCCTAAAAATTAGATACAATGGCTTTGAAATTACAGAGCTCAATTCTTTTAGGATCCGTGGGTGGATGCCATCAGGTCCAGGTGCTTTCTCCACCTTTATTCTGTCCAAATATTTCTGGACCATATCACTTATGAGCCATTGTGGATTAGGGGCTGCGTCAGTTCCACCCCCATTGTGGACATGAGCTCCCCCATGCTCCTTTGTATACACAGAGCTGAAGAAAGTATTTAATAAGTTAGCCTTCTCTTTGTCCCCAGTCACCCACTCCAGATTATTTTGCAAAGGGCCTACATGCTCAGACTTAACTTTTTTACTATTAATATATTTGAAGAATTTTCTGGGGTTTGTCCTACTGTCTTTTGCAATCTGTCTTTCATTTTGAATTTTTGCATCCTTGATTTCCTTTTTACATATTCTGTTAAATTCCTTGTAACACTTAAATGGCACTAGTGTTCCTTCATTTTTATATTTTTTGAAAGCTCTTTTTTTATAGTTTATAGCTTTTTTAACTTTGGCCGTGAGCCACATCGGCTTTATTTTTAACCTTTTAAACTTATTGCCCATGGGAATATACTTTGCCGTGAGATCACAAACAAGCTTTTTGAAGAATTCCCATTTCTGTTCTGTGCCCATTGGTGCCAATATTCTCTCCCAGTCTAAGTCCTGGAGAGCAGCCCTCATCCTTGGAAAATTTGCTCTCTTGAAATTAAGTGTTTTTATCTTTCCCGTATGTGATTTTTGCTTACAGCTAACATCAAATGAAATCATGTTATGGTCATTTCTTCTAAAAGGTTTTCCCTAGCCTCAGTGAGAGCCTCCAAACAACTGCTCGCCAAAGAGCGTTTATGGGCATTTCCAGGGTTTGAATACGTTCAGTTAATTCTCTGATACGAGCCGTTTTAAGCTTTTGTCTCTTTGCCGCCAGCGAGATAAATACACCCCTCATGACACATTTATGTGCTGCCCAGGTTGTGATAGGGTGTACCTCTGTACTCGAGTTTTCCATAAAGTACTGTTTCATGCTATCAGAGATGGTCTGTTTATCAACCACGTCTAATAGCAGGGACTCATCTAGGCGCCAGATTGGGGATCTGGAGTAAGCTTGCCGGAAAGAAAGTGTTATAGAAATGGGGTGGTGATCTGATAGGACCATAGGGGCGATTGTAGCTCCTTCTAAAAAGGGTAGATCAGCTTGTGTAATAAAGAAATAGTCTAGCCTGGAATATTTGGAGTGTGGAGAAGAGAAAAAAGTGTAATCCTTGATGCGTGGATTGAGTGTTCTCCAGGAATCGTGAAGTGTCAACGTTTGCAATTGAGATTTGATCGAGCGAAGGGCTTGGTATGGTAGAGAGGATACACCATTGGAAGTATCCATAATGGGTGACAATGGAACATTGAAATCACCACCTAACACCAACATACCAGATTGAAAAGCTGTCAGTTGGTGTAAAGTGTTACGAAAAAATGTTACCTGCTGTCTGTTAGGGGCATATATATTCGCGATGGTGATGGGTTTATTAAAGAGCTGTCCTTTGATGAAAATATATCTACCCTGCGTATCCCGCTGAATATCAGATATTTGGAAGGGACAGTGTCTGGATATTACAATTGCGACTCCTTTGGATTTCGCCGCGTCATTCGACGCATGGTATACCGTTGGGTAGTGGTGATTGCAGAGTTTAGGAACGGAGTCGGATCTGAAGTGGGTCTCTTGTATTAGGGCTATATGTGCTTTAGCCTTATGTAAAGAGAGCAGCAGTTGCGATCTCTTTTCGGGTGTGTTGAGCCCCCTAATGTTAACCGAATACAGTGTGAGCTGAGGGTGACTGGGTGGAGTTTGGGGCACACGACTGCGCGACATGACTAACAAGAGGTCAAGAGGTGGGGGGAAACTGGCAAAAAAAAAAAAAAAGGGGGGTAGGATAGGGGTTTATGAAAACTTGTGGGAAAAACCGATAGATGGGCGGAAGGTATCCGCCACCACTAAAGGATACGAGGTCGGTTGGATACCAAAGAGCAAGAGGTGCCCACGTCTCTGTCCAGAAACGTGTACACCAGTATACCCTCTAGTGTGGGGGTTAGCCGGGATCGAGCCGAGGTATTATAGTAGAGGAATACACTTGTGTTGGTGAGCGAGAAAACGACACCCCGGGACACCGGAGTGTAGTGTATAGAAAGTGAGGGTGGTTAAACTTCGAGAAAGATCACTAGAGCCAATGTCTGGGGACAGTGGGAACCTTATCCGCTCTATGGAGTAGGTGATGTGAGGTGAACAAAACAATAAAATATATGCTACCGGAATGCTAGCCAATACAGAGTATAACCGTATGAACCTATATACTTCTAGTGCCTATGGCGAAACCCATTTTAAGCTAAACGGATGTATATAGCATATGCACTACAAACTATGCCTGTGGGTATCGTAGGGGTATTTGCCAGAGATCAGAAACCATGGCTTAAGATATTCCTAAAACGATATAACCAAATCTGATAACTCTAGTAGAGCGCTGACTACAGGACCCTAAGAAGATTCCTGCCTATGCTTCATTCAGAATTGCGCTTATGTATTGCATACGTCTCTGTTTGCAGTCCACGACACTGCCCGTCAGGAGTGTCCGGACAGCCGCAGAGCCCGCGAAAGAGAGGCTAGCCCTGAACATACCCAGAGAAGTATATATGGCCAATGGTATGCACAAGAAATAAAAATTAAATTAGAACCAGAGTGATTTCTAGTACATGCAAGGAAACAAAAGAAAAACAGAAAAGATAGATAGCTTCCACAAACAAAATGAGCAGAAAGAGTAACTTATCAGCAAACCTTCCGTGGAAGCGTGTTTGAATCTAGTCTGCAGTTCAGTCTATAAAGATGGCCACGTGCATCATCCCAGTTGCTCAACAACGTCCATCAAGCCGCAGCAGGCCATAGAATTGCATTCAAAGTAGTGCATGGATCGTGTTGTAGAGTGGCCCAGTCTCGTTCAAGAAGTTCCTAGTAACGAGCACTGCCATTGAAAACAAACAGGCCGCGATAGGAAGCGGGAGTTGAAATTGAGTGGGCGGCGAATCATCATTGTAGAGCTGGTCCTAACGTTCCGAAGTTCAATAGGACCTGATGACTGAGGAAGTGTATTATGGGTAAGGTGGTTTGCAGTCTGTGGGCCAGTAGGTCTGGAGCATCGTACAGTCTGATGAACGGCAGGAGGCATATATTGCCTGTGGTAGGAATCGGTGATCGCATAGCAATACATGCACCAATAGGGAATAGTACTCTGTGAGGCAGCCATAAAACGAAGGCAATAAAACAGATCCATCAAAAACTGAAAAAGTAAAAAATAGCGAGAAAACAAGAGGAAAAAAAAAGAAACAGTTTCATTGCAGCCTGTGCAATGTACAATCGACACCCAAAGGTGCTGTCACATCCCCAGGCAGACCGCACTTAGCGATCTCGACGGGCTCTTCTGGACCTCGGGGAGCAGAAGGGCTACGATCCCTTTGCGTTGTATCTGATGCGGGATGGTTCCTAGATCCGGATGCAGAGCGTCTTCTACGGTATCTAGACTCCTGGAACTCCATCCTTTCCGCCGGAGAATCCATAGGTTTGTATATAGCGGCTGACGAAAATTGGCGTACCAGTTAGGTACTTCAACCAAGGGGATCCCCAGGGTGGCGCAAAAGTTAGGCAAATCCTCCGGCACCTTCAGGTGTGCCGTGCGTCCCAGATGAGAGGCGGATAAGCAGAAGGGAAACCTCCATTTGTACACGATATCTCGGGACCGTAGTAAATCCAGAAGAGGTCGCAAATCTCGACGATGCTGCAGAGTGATGCCCGATAGGTCTTGGAAAATCTGAACCGGGGCAGACTCAAAGGACAGGGACTGCCTGCTCCGGGCACCTTTGAGGATGTCTTCCTTCAGATTATAGTCCACCAGACAACACACAATATCCCTCGGTGGATCAGTATCTCTCCCCCTGGGCCGGAGAGCCCGATGAATCCGCTCCATCTCAATAACTGTATGAGCAGGTCTGTTGAGAATGTCGTTGAAGAGCGTAGTAATCGCTCGAGTAAGGTTGTCGTTGTCTATTGATTCGGGAAGGCCTCGCACTCTCAAATTATGTCGCCGGCCCTTGTTGTCGAGGTCTTCCGTATGCCTCTGGAGATCTCTGAGCTGTAAGGTATGGAAGTCTACCTTCCTTGCCGTCTTACGGATCTGCAGCTCATGACGTTCAGTAACTTTCTCCACCACTTGTACTCTGTCCGTCAGTGCTCTAATGTCTAGGCGCAGCTCAGCTATGGCCGCCGACAAGGTGTCCTTGATATCCGTGGCCACATTTCGGAGGTCTTGTATACTGATCGGGGTGGTAATAGCAGTCCCACTTGACACATCGCTGGGGTTTGTAAGAGCCGGTCGTGAGTCAGTCAGGATAAGTTCCATTGGCGGGAGAGCGCGTGTCTGTGAAGCTGGAGACTGTCTCTGGCGGGAAGGCGCCATGTTCCCTCTCTGAGACCGAAACATCTCCGGAATGTTTTGGCTCATATTGCCGCTTTGTTCACGAGGGGACCGGGACCAGGACGTTGAAGAGTGTCTAGAGGCTGTCCCCATCGTGTATTTTAGGCAAAAAGGAAAAATCCCACCTCAGCTTTCGATGAAAAAGTCCCGGGGTGCCGAGAGCTCTTCGATTAAGCGTCCGCCATCTCTCTCAACCAGGCCACGCCCCTCTGGGGGCCCTCTTCATAACCTCTTTCTTAACGCTGAAGTAGTGAGGCTTGACCACAATGTCGCGCGGGAGTCCATCCTTACGAGGAGGACCCAGGGCTCTATGAGCGCGGTCTAGTTCCAATCTGTGTGATCTCATGTCAGGGATAAGGG
Source organism: Lithobates pipiens (assembly GCF_037356315.1). NCBI lineage: Eukaryota > Metazoa > Chordata > Amphibia > Anura > Ranidae > Lithobates > Lithobates pipiens. The sequence continues at coordinate 203,062,073 of NW_027507784.1, read as the reverse complement.
ACTTGATGAGTGAATGCACTGCTTCCTGCACATCAGTAACAGACTCAGGCAGTCCTCTGACGCGAAAGTTTAGTCTGCGCGACCTATTTTCCAAATCATCAATTTTGGCGTACGCCCCTTCAAGTTGCTCATGTAACTCCTGAAATCGATCAGTATTCTGGTTCACTCGATCAACTGTGGCATCCAATTTGAGTTCAATATTTTCAATTTGATTCCCCAGCATATGGAGATCAGCTTTGATATCAGAAGTGATTACAGATGCAGTCTGTGCAAGCCCCTTATCAAGCATTTCTGCAAATTTAGAAAAGAGCAATGACATGTCCTGTGCCTGAGGAGACTGGGATGGCTGAGGGATGAGCATGGCTGTCTCCTTATAAGCAGTTGCATTCTGATTCCTGAGTGATCCCCTCCAGGGGAAAGCCCCTGAATTTCCTCCAAAGTCTGATTTAGTAGAGAGACAGTGGTAGCTGGGGATAGAGGACCTCCCTGGGAAAGATGTGAGAGACCCCCTCCGCATACCTCCTCATGAAGCCTGTCACGCCAGGGAGATGAGCCTTAGGCGCCTGTGTGAGCCTCGTGAGGCAGCCGCTCCGCCGCCATCTTGGAATTTTTGTCTGCTCCCGGGAGACCCGCAAAACGGGAGCTTAGCCCTCTTCTTGCGGTCCCTCCGCTCATGAAAATGTGCCCCCGTGTCGGCGGGCACCTCCGCAAGACACCTGGTCCCGTTCAGCAGTGGTGTTCGGCCTCTAAGTGTGCGGGCGGGCTGGGGCGATGCGGAGCCCTGTGTTTAAGCGTCCATCACAGGGCGCCGCGCATGCCCACTCCCTACTACCACATAGTTTATCCTTTTTTTTTGTTCTCTATTAAAAGCTTGAATATGGTGTGTGTTAAAAGTGCCGAAATCAGAATTGTTTAATATTGAGGAATTTTCATCATAAATTTATTTTATCTCACAGTCTACCAAGTTCCTTCATATAGTATTCTATAATTAAGCCAAAAGCTGACGAGAAGGGCCGAAGGTGGCCGAAAGCCGACGAGAAGGGCCGAAGGTGGCCGAAAGCCGATGAGAACGGCCCAAGACGGCCGAGAACTACCGAGTGCCGCCGAGATACACAGGACATCTCGGCAGTGCCATTTTTTAAAATAAAAGCTGAAAATAAAACTGGCAAGGCTGAAAATTACACTGACAAGGGAACAATGATGGACAAGGCTGCATGACAAGGCTTCAATGATAGACATGCTGCATGACAAGGCCGCAATGATAGACTGGCTGCATGACAAGGCTGCTATGATGGACAAGGCTGCATGACAAGGCTGCAATGTTAGACAGGCTGCATGACAAGGCTGCAATGATAGACAGGCTGCATATGACACTGACAAGGCTTCAGATGGACACTGATAAGCCTGCATTGATGGGCATTTAAATGTAAGTTTTTTTTCCTTAAACTTCCCTCCTAAAAGTTTTTTTCCTTAAAATTCCCTCCTAAACTTTAGGTGCGTGTTATACGCCGGCGCATGTTATACACCGATAAATACGCACTTATATTTGAGATTTTTCTCTCTGCAAGGTATGTTTTGTTTCTTCCTCCTATGTTATCTGTATTCACATCCATAATGTTTATTTTTTTTGAATAAGACCCATGTTTTTAAATGTATAGTGGTGTAAAAATCCAAAATATCAGTCAATGTCCATGGGTAAAATACCAAAAATAAAGTGACGTGCTAAAATTGCATAAATTAGTCAGCAGAAAAGAGAGATAATTGATGGCATGTGCTCAATCCAAAAAGTGACAGTTTGTAAAAGTATTCCATGCAGCACAAAATAAAGTGACTATTCAGTTTATGAAATCAACAGGCATTCCCATATGTTTAACCTCTTGCCATCTGCGCTATAGCCGAGTGACTGCCACAGCACGGACCTGAATTTCTGGGTGGCCGTCATATGACGCCCTCCCCTTTGCATGCACCCCACGCGCACCCTGCAGGGTGTGCTTGGCGTGCACTGTGATCACCGAGTCACTCAGATTGGGGTGATCACAGATCTGAGCAAGGGGACACTCCTGGCCCCTTATGGCGTGCTCAGCTGTCAGCCAATGACAGCTGATCACATGATGTAAACAAAAGCTTGGTAATCAGTCTTTTTTTCTTCTCATGCTGACAGCGGGAGGAGAAAAGAAAGCCAATCCTGGGTTATCTGCAAGGGGCATCAGTCCCAAAGAGGAAAAGGCAATTATGCCTCATCTGTGCCCACCAGTACCCCCTGCCAGTGCCACCTGCCAGTGCCCACAGTGCCCACCAGTGCCACCTATCAATGCCCATGAGTGCCACTTATCAATGCCCTCCAGTGGTGCCAATCAGTGCCACCTAGCAGTGCTGCCTATCAGTGTAACCATTCAGTGCCCATTATTGCCACCCATCAGTGCCCATCATTGCCATCCATCAGTGCCCATCACTGCCACCTATCAGTGCCCATCAAATACCACCAAAAAAAGGAAAATTTATATCAAATACTTACCGTATTTTTCCTTTCCTGATGGACTCCATGGCAGCCTACGTATGGGTTAATCCCCGCCTCTCATACCTCATAGGACCCCACTCCCATAAATCTTTGCTTCTGAACAGAGACTGTGTTCCGTAACTTAGCCTACTCCAGCAAATGGGAGGGAACTCCTGCTGCCATGGAGTCCATCAGGAAAGGAAAATTACGGTAAGTATTTGATATAAATGTTCCTTTTTCCTGACAGACTCCATGGCAGCCTACGTATGGGAAATAACTAGCCATACACACCCGGGTGGGAAATTGATGGTTAACAGAAAAAGGTTTAATTGGCACCGTCAACAGATAAGACATGCAAACCAAAATTAACCGACGATAAAGAAGCCGGTTCCACACAATAATGTGTCATAAAGATATTAATTGATGACCATGATGCCGCTTTACAGATTACTTCTGGAGAAACATGACGAGCAGCCATCCATGATGTTGAAACGCTCCTGGTAGAATGAGCCGTCACCGCCTCTGGAGCAGCCAAACCCTTAGCTTTATAAGCCCCTTGAATAGCCTGAACAATCCAAGCTGCGATGGTTCTTGAAGAAGCACGCGATCCCTTATTCTTTAAATGGAAGTAAACAAAGAGATGGTCAGAAGTCCGATAAGGAGCTGTGGATTCTAAGTACTGTTTTAGAACTTCTCCAACATCTAAAGGATGAATGTTAGAATCTCCGGAAGTCTGAAAAGTAGGAAGAACAATCTCCTGGTTCTCATGAAATACAGATGTGACCTTAGGATTTGACCCTAACATGGGAACCAAGACCACACGATCCGGGAAAAACATCAGAAAAGGTTCTTTGCAACCCAGAGAGCTGATCTCGGAGACCCTCTTGGCCGATGTTATAGCCACCAGAAAGGCGGCTTTGAGAGAAAGAGCCTTGATAGATGATTGAACCATATGCTCAGGTCTTTCCTCTGAAAAGGAATCCCGGACAAAAGGAAGATCCTATTTGGAGAATCTTGGTTTTTTCTGGGGTCTGAGTCTTATTGCTCCCCTGAAAAACTGTCTGACAAGACGGTGTTTGGCCCAGGAAACGCCAGTAAATGCTGAAATTGCCGAAATTTGAACTCGTAAGGAACTCACTGATAGTGACAGGTCTAGTCCCGTCTGTAGGAAACCCAAAATGTCTTGATACTTCGGATCACTACAGGAACTGCCAACGGAAGAAGTATAGTCAGCAAACTTCGCCCAAATTCTTTGATAGACTTTATTAGTACCTGGCCTTCTAGCATTCAGCAGAGTAGCGATGGCAGTACTTTGACACCCTAATGCTTCCAACCTTCCCCTTTCAAGAACCAAACCATCAGATGAAGATGGGCCGGGCATGGGTGAAGAGATGTTCTCTGTAGCAGGAGATCTGCCCTGGAAGGGAGAGGAACTGGATCCCGAAAACTCAGCTGCATTAAGAGCGGAAACCACGGCCTGTTGGGCCAAAATGGAAAATGGAGCAACCGTCACCACCATAACTTTCTCCCACCTGAGTCTTGAAAGGAATCGCAGGATGAACGGGACTGGGGGAAAGGCATAAGCCGTGCGAAACCTCCACTGATCCGTCAGTGCATCTATACCGAAGGCCTGAGGACAACGACACCTCGTATAATATTTCTCCGGATTGAAATTGCACAGGGAGGCAAACAGGTCCACTTCTGGCAGGATCCCCAGAGACAGAATCCATGTGAATATCTCGGGATGGAAAGACCACTCGTTGTCCAGGGAGAACCTTAATAGGAAGTCCGCCTGGACATTCTGAATTCCGGGGAGATAAACCGCCGTCAGATTTGACAAGTTCATCTGAGCCCAAGACATGATCGGGCTCACTTCCCTTCGGCAGAGAGAGACTGCGGGTGCCTCCTTGTCTCTTGATATAAGACACTGCTGTCGTGTTGTCCATCCTTAGGAGAACCGAGGTCTCTGAAATCAGGTGAGAAAAGGCTTGAAGAGCACGGAGAGCAGCACGAAGCTCTAGAACATTGGATACTACCTCTTGGGCTGGAAATTCCCACACTCCCTGGGCTATTTCTGACAGACACAGGGCACCCCAGCCCATGTTGCTGGCGTCCGTCGTTACTGTGACTCAAGAGACGGGAGCTATGGAATGGCAATTGAGGAGGTTCTTTCGTTGGAGCCACCAGAAGAGACTCTCCCGCATGGAGGGGGTTATCCTGACCAGATGGTCTCGAGACCCCTGGTCCCATTGTAGAAGAAAACCCTTCTAAAAGGGACACATCCTCCATTGTGCCCACTTTATCATGGGGCTGTGGATACCATAGTGCCAATTATCTTGAGGCACTGTGAGGCCCTGAGAAGAAGAGAATGCAATGCAGGCCGAATCCTGTCTCGGATCACCGGAATTTTCTCCACCGGAAGGGAGATGGTACATTCGACCGTGTTGAACTGGGCTCCGAGAAAAATCAAAGACTGAGTTGGGTCCAGATGACTTTTTTCCCCGGTTCAACAGTCAACCGAATTCCGTGAGTGTTGAGATGACTTGAGTTCGATGTAACAGTAGCTGTTCTCTGTCTTGGGAAAGCAATAGTAGATCGTCTAGGTAATGGTGTAATCGAATACCTTTGATCATGATTAGTGCTACCACAGCCAGTAAGAGCTTTGAAAACACTTGAGGCGATGTTGTAAGCCCGAACGGGAGATATACAAATTGAAGATGTAATTCGCCCACTGAAAACCGAAGGTACCTCTGAAACTCTTTTGCGATCAGAACATGGAAATAAGCATCCTTCAAGTCTATGGAAATCAACCAGTCGCCTGGTTGTATTGACTGACGTATTGTTAGTAATGTCTCCATCTTGAATTTTTCCTTCTTGATGAAGGAATTCAGATGCGTTAGGTCGATAACTGGTCTCCAGGAGCCATTCTTTTGAGGACCATAAAGAGGGGGGAGTAGACCCCTTGAAATCTCTCTCTGGTTGGGACCGGAATGGCAGCGCCTTGAGCCAACAGGGGATCTGTGTAAGACAGGAGTACCTTTCTTTTTTTTTTTTTTTTCTTCCACAAGTGGTAGGATTGTACCTTGATGTAGTTGACTTAGAGGATTTTTGGCTTGAAGACTGAGCCCTTCTCCAATTCTTCCTAAATTCCCGACCAGGCCTGTAACGGCGAGCATCTCTAGCATGCTCTTGTTCTTGTCTGGGCTGAACTTTCCTCTGACCCAAGAGGCGACGATCCTGGGGTAAGAACCCTGATTTACCCCCAGTAGCACTGGAAATGGCAGAATCAAGTTTGTTCCCGAAGAGGGAGGGTCCCTCACAGGGAATCTTACACCATGCCTGTTTAGGGGCAGGATCTGCAACCCACGGACGAAGCCACAGAGCGCGCTTCGCAGTAACTGAGGAGAGCATGACACGTGCCACTAGGCGGATAATATCAAGGGATGCTTCCCCCAAAAGACTGATTCTAACTTCAGTTCATGTACTGGTGAATTCTGGATAAGTTCTTCCGAAACGCTTCCCAAAGCCGCACCAACATTATCCGTCCAAGACTCCATGGCTTTAGATAATGCTGCAAGAGCCAGAGCTGGCTTACAAGCCATGCCTGCGGTGATATAAATGCGCTTCAGGTCGGTGTCAATCTTCCTCTCTAAACCATCCTTGAACGAAACGGAATCTTCAAGAGGGAGTGTAACATGTCTGACTAGACGCATTAGAGCCGCATCAATAAGAGGGGCTGAATCCAGATATTTAACTTCCTCGCTTTTAAACGGGTACATTTTGGCAATCTTGGAAATTAAGGAGTTCTTCCTCTCCACTTTTCCCCATTCGTCTGAAATAATCTCACCGAGCTCACCCAAGAAGGGGAAATTCGGGCGGTCCTTCTTAAGGTGTTTAAAGTACTTCCTCTGTTTAGAGGGTGCTTCAACTGGCTCTTCCCATTTTAGAGCGTCCTTGACTGCTCTGACTAACTGCGGGACAAGAGAAAAATCAAAACCTGCAGTTGAATCATCAATCTCACTGTCTGAAGATTCACTTGGAGAGACACTGTGTCTGGAGGGACCCGGAATTACGGGGTCTGCATCTACATCGACAGGAGCTGTAACGGAAGGAGGGTTAAACATCCGATCAGACTCTGCTTTGTTCAGAGATTCTTGAACCACCTTCCTGACCAATGCATCCACTTGCTGGTCTCCGGCTCCCCTTTCCTTCATAGCTCTGGAATAACAAGACTCACAGAGAGATTTACCCTCTGGAACGTGAGATTTACAACCCCAGCAGGCTTTCTCTAAGCGGCTGGAACGGTGGGTTGAATGACGACCAGTTCCAGATCTTGATCTATGGTGTCTGGAGGGTGATCTAGAGCGTCTAGAACTTGACGTAGACTGACGATGATGTAACCTAGACTGGTCAGTATCTTTGCGTGCCGATAAATGACGTTCAGACCTAGAAGGGCTAAATAGAAAGAAAAAACTACAGCAAGAAAACCAAAAGTAATTACCGAAAACAACCTAGCAGAAGGAAATAATATTCCTACCTGCAGTGTAAGGGTTGGCCACTGGGGGGCGATGATACGTCCATAATGAGAAAGTCTGTATGCTGGAGAGATTCGAAAACACCATAAGCACCTGACAGGAATCAAATAGTAGAGCTTCCTGGCGAACAGAACATACCTCCAAGCAAGACACACAGCACACCGGGAAGCTGCCTTTCTCTCGCAGAGCGATCCCAACCATAGCTGTATCTGACAGCTATTTAAAAGTTGGCGCCGATGGTGACGTCACCATGCCCCCCTGGCGTCGGTCAGCGGAGTTCGTGCACATGCACGATCACCGCCGTCTTCCGAAAACTGCGCACGTTCGGACCAAGCCTCGATCCGAACGAGGCACGCGCCTGCGCAGAACGAACGGAAGAGGCGGCGGATTGGAACGCAAATGCGCTCCAGCCACCATACATACCAGGAAATGGAAAGAAGGAGATGACAAACAACACACATAAACAGGCTGCCATAATGATAATGATTAAAATCAATACGATACCGCCACGGCACGATCCCGATCCATCCTGACTGGGGGTACTCCACCCACTGCACGAACGGGACATCAAAATAGAGGCCTCCTGCTAATAGCAAAAGATGTATGGCCAAATTGCCGCTTGCCTGCCAATGGCAGGTTAGTAAGCTCTTCATGGCATCGCATATATCGCCCGTTTCCACCCGGCTAATAGCTGGGACTGCTGGAATCCACAATCACCCTCAGGATCTTCGTGCAAACAGGACTGGACCGGAACTCTTCGTAAGGTAAGCAAACACCTTGGTCCTAGGAGGAGGACAAAAAAGGAACACAGTCTCTGTTCAGAAGCAAAGATTTATGGGAGTGGGGTCCTATGAGGTATGAGAGGCAGGGATTAACCCATACGTAGGCTGCCATGGAGTCTGTCAGGAAAGCTATATTTGTGGGGAAAAAAGACAAACATTTAATTTGAGTACAGTGTAGCATAACCGTGCAATTGTCATTCAAAGTGCATCAGCACTGAAAGCTGAAAAATGGCCTGGATGGGAGGGGGGTTTAAGTGCCCAGTAGGCAAGTGGTTAATAAAAGATGGAACCTCATAGCATAAATCCGTAGAACAAAGAAACAAGGATTATGCATTTGAAATGAATACCAGCAAGGGATAATAGACTCTGTAATGGATTTATGTACAAACACATGTTTACAACTGGAAATCTAGGATCGGAATCTTTAGACATAAAAAGTCGAGGGGACATAAGTACAAATACATTCCCAGAAATAAATTAGATTAAAAATTATCTATATTCATAGGTGGAAAATTAAACGAATTAAATTATATAGAAATCAATATGTAATATATATATTATTTTTTCCAAACAAATTTTATTGAAAATATAACAGTGCAAAATTACAAATATTCTTTTCCATCATACAAACATTCAAAAATCATGGAACAGTCAGTACATATCAGCGACCATACCAGTATATCAAAATATAGGGATTGACAAAACGTCGCAAGTGTAAACGGAACAGTGCGCACATGGTATCTCGTTGCTCCATCAGGTGGAGAAGAGAATAAAACCTGAACTTTAAAGTGTCTGTTTATGAAGCTCAAAGTTGATAAGTATTCTCCTGATCTGGCTCGTGGAACTGCTGTTGAAAAGGGAGTCCCAGGTGGTAGGTAAATGTTGTGGTGTGTTTGCATGGGAAATCAATAATTACGGGGTCAGATGTTACTGACTGTGCCCTCTTTTGCGAGGGCTCCAGCAGTAACCGGTATACAGGCAGGTCCTTAATAGGTACCGAAAAAAGAGAGAAAAAAAGGGGGGGTGAGGAGGGGGGGTTACACGGGGGTGGAAGAAGGGGGGGGGGTTGAGGGGGGAGTATGAGTTGAGTCGGGGGAAGATGTTTATCTCCTCAGTCTCCGCTGAGAGTCATGTGGGTGTGGTGTGGGAATGCGTTAGCGTGGGTCGGATTAGGTGCGGGCGGCGTTGAATGCCCGGGAGAGACGCAGCTATATCAATGACATGTGGTCTCCCAATCACTTCCCCTGGTTGGGGTTGGGAGATCCATGTCCTTAGAGGTGGGGGAGGAAAAAAGAAAGAGGGGGGAAAAGTTTGGGAAGAAAATGTGGTGTTGATCGCTTGAGATCAGCGTGAGTGTAGAAGTCAGGAAGGGGTCATCAGCGTGAGATACCTATCGATTGTACAGAAGTGCGTCCAACATGCCCATGTTTTCGAGAATTTGGCTGGAGAGTCCCGGGAGATGTGGATAAGTTCCTCCATTTCAGCTATTTTGTTAATTTGCCTGAACCATTCTGGGATGGTTGGTACTTGAGGGGAACACCAGTGTCTCGGGATGCACAATTTTGCCGCGTTGAGCAGGGGTAAGATTAATGTCTTGCGATAGTATGGGGCTGAGAGGGCTGAGTGGTGAAAGAGACATTGGGCTGGGGTGTGATCCAGTGCGTAGGTGGAGATTATTTCAGTGAATTCTCGTGTAATATTTTATATATATATAGAGGCCTAGTAGTTCTGCCCACGTACTGTAACCGACATGGGCATTCGATAACATATGTCACGTGAGTGCTGTTATAGGTGACTAGTTCTCTGATTTGGTATTCTTGGCTGGTTCTCGATTTGAACACTTTTTTCTAAACATTTTTCTAAACATTTCTGACACTTGAAAAAACCTGTCAATTGGGAAAACAATTTTCTTGATCATACATCACGGGACACAGGAGCTTCATTACATAGTGGGTTATATAGGCACCTCTGGTGATTGGACACTGGTTAACCCTCAATTAAGGAGAATTCCTCCCCTATATAACCCCTCCCATATGGGAGGCACCTCAGTTTTTTCGCCAGTGTCTATGGTGGTTCGTCACGTAAAACATGTACTATGAAGAAAGCTCCATATCTCGGGCCGATATTTTGACTCCCAAGATGGTTTGGTACGTCATCCGAAGAAACGAGGTTTTGCCTGTAAGTCCTCTCCTATTGGAAGACTGGGCTCTGGGAAAACCAGACTTGGTGTACTATTTACATAGTGGCACGAAAGTTTCTGGCAGAGTCTTTTACAAGGTCCAGGAAGGAGGTTCCTCTGAGAAGGAACCCGAAAAAATCCTGAAGGTTGGCACAATTCTGCCCGCCGTGATGGGTGAAGACTGGAATCTGTCTGTTTCAGCATTTCCTGTGGCGAGGACAGGTAAGGGAAGTTAATCCTATATAAATGTATATTATGGATTTGTTCATTGAGTAGTTGTATGTCTTACCTGGTTTCCACCACTAGAGGGAGTAAGAGCAGCCTGATGCATACTTACATGCCTTTCAGATACACACGCTCAGTGAAGCCTGGTTCCTCCAGATGACTCACGTTTCCACTGCACTCCCTGCCACAATAAAGGTAATACAGGGGTCCCACGTAGTCTGGGGGTCCCGCGCAGCTCCGATGGTGGTCCCCTTACCCCCTGGACATCCGGTGGACCTCATGCACGCGCGCTAAGCACGCTCCCGTGCTAATGGAGGGGGGGAGTGTGGTTGCGAGCTGTGCACGTTGGTGTGCACGGTGCTGTACTGCGCAGGCGCCAGGCGGCAATTTTAAAAAAGCCCAGAGAGCCAGGGAGCTGTAAGTGGAGACACAGGAGCTGTGGGCAGTAAGCATCCTAAGGGATTGGATCCAGGCAAACCTAAGACACCTACTCAGCATCAGGTTGTGCAGTTTAAGCATATATATTTATTGTGAGACTTTGAGCACAACAGTGATTGCACTTTGTACTAGTACCTCTGCTTTGTAGCTTAGGACTATGTCTCCTCGTAAGAGGGTCTCAGGGGGAGGTAACAAAGGCACTGGTAAATCACCGCCTAGGTCTAGGGGTTCTAAAAATGCCTGTAGGTTACAATCCCCCCCCTGCAAGACTGGAGCCAGCCTCACAGGATGAGTCAGTGCCCCTGTCAGGTTTTGCAGCCTCTCCTAATATTTCAGCCCTGGTATGGGTCACTGAGGACTCCCTTGGGACTACATTGGAGGGTTTTGAAGGGAGAATCATGAATTTTATTTCAGCTTCCCTAAAAGATAGCAGGAAAAGGGGTAGAACCCTTCCCTCTGCTGAGATTCAGAGGAAGAGGAGAGAGTCCCCTCCTCCCAGGCCCCCAGAAAACAGGTGCAATATTATACTGAGTTGGTGCGTACCACATTCAGAATGCCTGCTGCTGAGGTCACAACATCCTCTGTTTCTTCCCTGGGGGTCAGGAAAACCACACAGACTGCCTTTTCCTTTCCAATTCATCCCTTAATGGATAAATTGTTGTATGAGGATTGGGGACATCCCGATAAACTGTTTGCTCCTCCTAAAAGGTTTTCTATGCTTTATCCTCTGGAGGAAAGTTTCGCCAGGAAATGGGGGGTCCCATCTGTTGATGCGGCTATTTCTTGCGTGAATAGAAACCGGACCTGTCCTTTGGATAATGCTCAGGTATTTAAGGATCCAGCTGATAAGAAGCTGGAAACTTTATTGAAAGCCTCCTTTTCCATGACTAGCGCAGTAGTGCAACCTACAGTCGCAGCCGTGGGGTTGTGTCAGTTCCTCAAGGAACAAGTTAAGTAGATGCTTGGCCTCCTTCCCAGTGAGGAAGTGGAGAACTATGCAGAAATACCTAAAATTCTGTGTTTTATGATTGATGAGATTTTGGATTCTGTCCAACAAGCATCTCATTTGTCTCTCCTTTTGGTACACATGCGAAGGGCCCTATGGCTAAAAAATTGGGCAGCTGAGTTATCATGCAAGAAGCATTTCATTGGGTTCCCGTTTAAGGGGGAAGAATTAGACAAGTTCGTCCAAAGAATTTCAGGGGGTAAATCTACTCTCCTTCCAATCAAAAGGAGCAAATGTCCATCGTTTAGGTGTTCTCTCTCTCCCGGAGCATCAAGCTCTAAGCAGTGGTGACGGCCTTCCCAACCTCCCTCTACAGGAAAGGCTCAAGGCCGGGCCCAGGGGCAGAAAAAGACTTGGGGGCAAAAGCCTGCCAAGCAGAGCCCAAAAGCTTCCTTGTGAAGGGGTGCCCCCGCTCGGCCGAGTGGGGGGAATGCTCCTGCAGTTTGCAGAAGCCTGGCGGGAAGAGATCCGGGGCAAGTGGGTAGTCTCCTCTGTATCTCTGGGCTACAAGCTAGAGTTTCAGGAGATTCCACCTTCTCGCTTTCTAAGGTCAAGGATCCCCAGGGATCCAGTAAAGCAAAGACCGCTATTCCTGGCCTTAGATCACTTACTATCCCAGGGGGGGATAGTGGAAGTGGACCCAAAAGAACAGGGTTCAGGCTTTTACTCAAATCTCTTCACCGTTCTAAAGCCAAATGGAGGTGTCAGACCTATCCTGGGTCTGAAGGATCTGAACCGGTTTTTACGCATCCGGTCCTTCCGAATGCAGTCAATACGCACTGTGGTCTCCTCCCTGCAAGGGGGAGAGTTTATGGCATCGATAGTTATCAAGGATGCATATCTTCATGTGCCAATATTTTCCGCACACCAAAAGTATCTAAGGTTCGCGGTAGAGCGGTCTGGGCAGTTTATATGGCTCTCATAAAGTGGTCTTACAGACTACGGGGTCTCCCTGTTCGGGTTCAGTCCGAAAATGCCATAGCAGTGGCCTATATCAATCACCAGGGTCGTACCAGGAGTCTGGTTGCACAAAAAGAGGATAATCGCATACTTGCCTGGGCAGAAATGCATGTTCCATCCCTTTCTGCAGTCTTCATTCCAGGAGTGGAAAATTGGCAGGCAGTTTTTCTGAGCCACCAGCAATTGTGCCCAGGAGAATGGGCTCTGCACCCCGACGTGTTTCAGAACATATGTCGCAGGTGGGGTACTCCAGACGTAGATCTGTTGGAATCAGATTCAACAGAAAGCTGGACAAATTCGTGTCAAGGACAAGAGATGTTCTTGCTCAGGGGTCGGATGCTCTGACAGTTCCCTGGGATCAGTACAATCTAATTTCCCCCCGGGCCCGCTTCTGTCACGGTTCCTGGGAAGAATCAAGAGGGAAACAAGGTTGGTATTTTTGGTACCCCCGACTTGGACCAGGCGACCTTGGTACGCAGAGATCATGAATTCAGCAGTAGGCAGGCCATGGATCCTTCCTCTCCTGCCAGATCTGCTCTCACAGGGTCCAATTTACCATCCTGCTTTACACAGTCTGAATTTGACGGTTTGGCTGCTGAGACCCACATTCTGAGGGATCGTGGGCTTTCAGGGCCAGTCCTTTCTACTCTGGTCAATGCCAGAAAGCCGGCCTCCAGGCTTATTTACTACAAAATCTGGAAGGCATATGTTTCCTGGGGTGAACTCAGGGAATGGCATCCTAGAAAGTATGTCATTAGCAGGATCTTGGCCTTTCTCCAGTCAGGCCTAGAAATTAATGTGGCCGTAAGCACTATCAAGGTGCAGATTTCGGCCTTGTCAGTGTTTTTTCAGAAGCCACTTGCATCACATTCCCTGGTGCGGGCTTTCATCCAGGGGGCCATGCGTATAAGACCGCCAGTCAAACCTCCGGTATGCCCATGGGATCTGAATTTGGTTCTCCCAGCTTTGCAGGGGCAACCATTTGAACCTTTGCATCTGGCTTCATTAGTTCTTTTGACTAAAAAATTGGTTTTCTTGGTAGCCATTTCCTCGGCTAGGAGAGTGTCAGAGCTAGCAGCTCTCTCCAGCAAGGATCCGTATCTAATTATTCATAAGGACCGGGTGGTAATGCGTCCCAACAGGTCCTTCCTGCCTAAGGTGGTTTCGGGATTCCATTTGAATCAAGATGTAATCCTACCATCCTTTTTTCCCGGATCCACAGTCCGCAGAAGAAGAATCTTTGCACACCTTAGATGTGGTAAGGGCAATCAGTACCTATCTTTAGGCAACTGCTCAGATAAGAATGACTGATTTCTTATTTATTTTGCTGGAATGGCCAGGCGGAATCAAGATCCACTCTCTCAAGGTGGATTAGACAGGTTATTTCTCAGGCCTATAGTGTAAAGGGGAAGTTTCCTCCTTTTCAAGTGAAAGTGCACTCAACCAGGGCTGTAGGTGCTTCTTGGGCAGTTCATCACCAGGCCTCCCTGGCTCAGATCTGTAAGGCTGCAACTTGGTCATCAGTCCACACATTCACCAGATTCTATCAGGTGGATGTCAGAGGGCAAGAGGATATCGCCTTTGGGCGCAGTGAACTGCAGGCTGCAGTTTAGATCCTCCGGACCATGGCTGTCTATATTTCTGATCTGTGTCTCCCTCCCCTCAAACTGAGCATTGCTTTGGGACATCCCACTATGTAATGAAGCTCCTGTGTCCCGTGATGTATGATCAAGAAAATAGGATTTTTATATACAGCTTACCTGTAAAATCCTTTTCTTGAGAAGTACATCACGGGACACAGGGCTCCCGCCCCTCTTGGGTTTTACGTGGTTTCTTATTGCTTTGCTACAAAACTGAGGTGCCTCCCATATGGGATGGGTTATATAGGGGAGGAATTCTCCTTAATTGAGGGTTAACCAGTGTCCAATCACCAGAGGTGCCTATATAACCCACTATGTAATGAAGCTCCTGTGTCTCGTGATGTACTTCTCAAGAAAAGGATTTTACAGGTAAGCTGTATATAAAAATCCTATTTTACAGTTTTTGGTAGGTCAAAACCAACTGGTTTCTTAAGGTTGGGGCTCTCTTATAAATAAAACTTTTTTTTTAACTTGAGCGATGCTGTTTTGACAGATGAGGAGACTAGGATTTTAGATTTAGGGCTTAAGTTTGTCCCGGATAAGTTTGAGGTTTTTCATAGATTTACAAAGGAAATAAAAAAAGGGGTTGTTGCTCTCTTATAAATAAAACAGTTTTTTTGTGAGCATCCTCACTAGGGTCCTATCGGAATTTAAAATAGGCCAGTATTTCCTGATATCCTGATAATGTGCTCAATTGATCAGTATTGGTTATTGAAGGCAGTAATGAAAGCTATGTCTGAAAATCTAGTTTTTGCTCAAAACTGTAGTTGAGTTTTGGGGTTAATTGTCCTAAATGATGCTTTGGCATCAGTTTGGCTGGGCTGTATTAAGGTTCTGCCTGGTCATAGGTGGGTTTCACACCTCTGAGAGGCTTTAGAACGCAGTCTGGTTGGACGCATTAGGTACCAATCTCTTTCTCTGAGCCAATCAGTTGGAGATTGTCTCACTGTGTATTCCGGGATAGGGTACTTAACCACTTCGCATCCAGGCCAATTCTGACATTGCTCTCCTACATGTAAAATTCCTAATTTTTTTGCTAGAAAATTACATAGAACCCCCAAACATTATATATTTTTTTTTAGCAAAGACCCTAGAGAATACAATGGCGCTCGTTGCTCTTTTTACCTCACACGGTATTTTCGCAGCAATTTTTTGAACACGTTTTTTTCAAAAAAAAAACAGTTTCATGCTTAAAAAAAAAAAAAAAACAGTAAAGTTAGCCCAATTTTTTTGCATAATGTGAAAGAGGAGGATATGCCGAGTAAATAGATACCCAACATGTCACGCTTCAAAATTGCACGCGCTCGTGGAATGGCGCCAAACTTTGGTATTTAAAAATCCCCATAGGCAACGTTTTAAATTTTTTTACTGGTTACATATTTTGGATTACAGAGGAGGTCTAGGGCTAGAATTATTGCTCTAGCTCTAACGTTCGTGGCGATACCTCACATGTGTGGTTTGAACACGGTTTTCATATGTGGGCGGGACTTACGTATGCGTTCGCTTCTGTGTGTGAGCTCATGGGGACAAGGGCGCTTACATTATTTTTTTTTTTTTTTTATTGTTACTTTTATTTTTTTAGTTTTACACTTAAAATAAATAAATAAAATTGATGACTTTTATTCCTATTACAAGGAATGTAAACATCCCTTGTAATAGGAATATGGCATGATCGGACATATTTACAGTGAGATATGGGGTCAATAAGAGCCCATATCTCACCTCTAGGCTGGGAAGAATTAAAAAAAAAAAATGATCCTGGTTTCCTAGCCAGATCGGTGCCGTTAATTTGAATACAGAGGCCAGTCGTGACGTCATAACGTCGCGCCCAGCCTCCGAACGATCATAGAGACTCCAGGGACAATCTAGTCCACCAGAAATCTCTATGGTAACTTGCTGGGGCCGGCGGATCCTGTGAATGACTCACCGATGGAAACGGTGAGTCGGTAGAAGCACCGGAAGGCGGCGGAACAGCCGCTATGATCATTCTTATGATGAAGGGAATCGCCGGCTGAAAACGGCAATATCTGAATGATGTCGGTGCCCTCAGGCATCATCATTTAGATATAACCCCTGAAAGCCCATGACGTCAATAGACGTAGTGTGGGCGCCAAGTGGTTAAGGTGCTGAAGTCATAAGGTTCTGGGTTCCGGTCCAGAAGTTGTTGCTGACTCCATGGTCCTGGTCCTCCTGACCAACCCCCAGGGGTCCTCATGGCCTGGGGTGCAGATCCATCCATTTCTGAGCCTCCGAACTGGCTAGTTTGAGGCACAGTAACTGGAAGGAGGATTCTAAGGTGTTCCGGTGCCCTCTCCGGTTTGGAGAGGCCCAGCAACTCTAAATGCAACCAGGGGTTCAGTAAGAGGGCCACGCACAAGGCTGGCTGCTCAGTAAAAACCTGGAAGCTGAGCTGCCATGGACAATGATTGAATCCACATCTCTTACGGTATTGCCAGGCCGGCTACAAGATTCTGGTACAGTAAGAAAAATTCCTACCTCTATTCTTCAGGTTACAACTACGTTTTTCAACCATGTCTGTGTGAGAGACTTTGCAAAGCTAGAATTATCTGTTGGCTGCTAGATCCAAAGTCAAGGATTTATCCGACAGTTAAGCAATCCAGTTGTGAGTGACTAAGTATTCCCTGGATTATGTACAGAGAGAAACTTTTATGCACCTGAGCTAAACTTTATCCTAATACCTTCTATTCCCAACTTAGAGACTGAATTTGTTCAACTTTTATGCAAAATAAAAATCCTAACAAGGAATTCAGGTGTCGGTCTCTACGATTACTGGGTCATCAACCCTGAGAACCCCTAGACAAGAACAATGAGTACAAGCTGAAGAAGGTAATCGGTAAGCCCGGAAAATTTCAGCAGCTCCTTCGGGGGTTAGTGCTACACTTACAAAAGCATCTCCCTGTTCTGCCTCTCTGTGACATGTTTGTGGGAACCTGGCGTACATCGAGTACGCGGGACCCACCGTCACGTTCACAGAGATTGTGGCGGGCACGAGCTCGTGCACCCGCAGCACCGCTTCTTAAAGGGGATTTACCTGTATGCCCTTTTGCCCACCAGCGCCATTCTGCTGACGTAAATGGACGTGCACTTGTCGGCAAGCGGTTAATGGACTTATGTTTGCATTAATGAGGGATATTATTTTCAACACCTCCAATGAGTAAGGAAGGCCTTAATTTATATTCAGGTAGATGATTTTGTGGTTATTCATGTTGGATGAGGAGTATTCACCCGAGCCAGTATCCACTCAGCTGGCCCCATTCAAGTGAAGAAATGACCATCCCCCCTCATTCAAGCCTCTATCTGGATGCCTGCTACTTGAAGAAATTACTACATCTTTTACATGGAATTCTTTGTTGTTCATCTCGGTTGTTCTAATGCCACAGGATTTAATGATATGAGTAAAGGGGGACTCCTGATGGAAAAAAATGTTCCAGGGACTGCCACCTTGAGGGGGAACCAACTGACACAAATCCAAGGACTAAGAATTCCAGTGAACACCGTGAGAAAGAGATCTGAGATGCCAGCTCAAAGACCCAAGCCTAGCCAAATGCATCAGTTCCAGTTTGTCTGTGAATGTCAAGTTCTGTCCTTACAAAGGGGCAAGTTTTGGGGTGGAGAATCTTCTGTTTATATGGATGAATACAGGATCAACATTTTGGAGATATCTTAAAAAAAAAATTAAGACAATTTAGTTATAATGTGGACCTTTTTGAATTTTATGGATATTCATAAGCCATACAAGAGAGACTTTTTTGTGTTTTTTTTTTAAACTATTTTTCATTTGGCCTAAAGGCTGTCATGCCCCCTCCCTCTTGCTTGTATTGACTGTCACATTCCTGCCCCTTTGTTTTTCATGGACAATTGCTATGCAGCTGAGATCTTGATATCTACTAATTCTGATTATTGTTCTATAGTTTTACATGCTTGAGATAGTGGTACATTTATGGTAAAGCAATCCAGGTGAATGTTAAGGGCATATTGAGGGCAGCAGGGTTAGTGATTGTCATTTTTGTGACAAAAGAGATGGTTGATAGGGTCTTGTAGAAAGCCCCCCTAATGTTCATACTGCACTGTGAGACCTAAGGCTGGACTGCTTCTTTAACCACTTCAGCCCCGGAAGGATTTACCCCCTTCCTGACCAGAGCACTTTTTACAATTTGGCACTGCGTCGTTTAACTGCTAATTGCGCGGTCATGCAATGCTGTACCCAAACAAAATTTGTGTCCTTTTTTCCCACAAATAGAGCTTTCTTTTGATGGTACTTGATCACCTCTGCGTTTTTTATTTTTTGCACTATAAACGGAAAAAGACTGAAAATGTTGAAAAAAATTATATATTCTACTTTTTGTTATAAAAAAAATCGAATAAACTGAATTTTAGTCATACATTTAGGCCAAAATATATTCGGCCACATGTCTTTGGTAAAAAAAAATGCCAATAAGTGTATATTTATTGGTTTGCGCAAAAGTTATAGCGTCTACAAACTAGGATACATTTTGTGGAATTTACAGCTTTTAGTTTATGACTGCCTATCTCATTGTTTGAGGTGCTAAAATGGCAGGGCAGTAACCCCCCCCCCCCAAATGACCCCATTTTGGAAAGTAGACACCCCAAGGAAATTGCTGAGAATCATGTTGAGCCCATTGAATATTTTTTTTGCCCCAAGTGATTGAATAATGACAAAAAAAATTTAATTACAAAACATTGTCACACATGCCATGGTTATATGTGGAATTGAACCCCCAAAATACATTTAGTTGCTTCTCCTCAGTATGGGGATACCACATATGTGGGAATTTTTGGGAACCTAGGCGCGTACGGGTCCCTGAAAACCAAGCACCGCCTTCAGGATTTCTAAGGGCATACATTTTTGATTTGACTCCTCACTACCTATCACAGTTTTGAAGGCCATAAGATGCCAAGATGGCTAAACCCCCCCCAAATGACTGCATTTTGGAAAGTAAACACCCCAGGCTATTTGCTGAGAGGCATGTTGAGTCCATGGAATATTTGCTACAAGTTCCAAGAAAATGACAAACTTTTTTTTTTTTGCACAAACTTGTCACTAAATGATATATTGCTCACATATGCCATGAGCATATGTAGAATTGCACCCCAAAATACATTCTGCTGCTTCTCCTTAGTACGGAGATACCACATGTGTGGGACTTTTTGGGACGCGGCTAGGCTCCCAAAAAGTCTCACACATGTGGTATCCCTGTACTCCCTGTAATGTATAATGTATCACTGAGTCCTGGACTGCTGGAACTGGTGATTCTGGAAGAAAGTCAGGAAGAAAGGTTAAGTGAAACCCGTAATTGGCAAAAAAGGGGCACTGTCCTGTGACTGAGTCACTGTGATTGTTGTATGCAAACTCTGCAAGGGGCAGCAGAGACACCCAATCGTCCTGGACAAAGGACGTGAAACATCTGATGTATTGCTCCAGGGTCTGATTGGTACGTTCAATCTATCCATTGGTCTGGGGGTGATAGGCAGATGACAGAGCCAGCTCGATCTTCAAGCTCTCACACAGGGTCCTCCATAACCGGGATGTAAATTGGACCCCCCTGTCAGATACGATGTTAGTAGGTACTCCATGCAACCTGACTATCTCCCTTATGAAGATACAGGCCGTCTCTGGAGCCGATGGAGTCCCCTTCAAGGGCAAGAAATGGGCCATCTTAGATATCTATCTATGACAGGGGTGCCCAACCAGTGGCCCGGGGGCCACATGTGGCCCACAGAGCCCTCTTATGTGGCCTTTGACCTCCTGCACTAATATGGCAGGTTGGCAAACCCAGATCACGGGTTGCCAACCAGCCATCCCAGAGCAGCAGTTTTGTGAATGAAGCCACTGGTAGTGGAAGCAAGTGGCTGCGGAGCAGAGCCACATAAGCCAATGCTTCATGTATGGTGTCCGCTTCTGTCACAGGCAGAGTGATACCAAATGCACTCCGCCTGGGACAGCAACAGCCAGCAATACCAGAATGGAAGACAGTTATTAAAAATAAGTTTACTACTAAATTCACAGTATATATGGATATATCTGTTTTGTGGTTACTGGGCTGCTTTCAAACTGATCCGCAGGTGCAGTGCAGCTGTGGGTTACCTGCATTGAGCCATAGACTTCTGTTATTACCTGCAGGTTTTTTGCGTCTTCAGAAAGTGCGCCACACCTGCAGATTATAATAGAAGTTTATGGCAAAGTGCAGCTAACCCGCAGAAAATCCACAAGTTCACTGCGCTGCACCCGTGCTTTGGGAAAATCGCAGCGCATCAGTGTGAAAGCAGCCTTAGGCCCCTTTCACATGATTGGTCTGACCCAATCGGACTTACTATTCACCTCTATGGAGCAGCAGATGTCTGTTTACACCCGCCTACTTAAAAAAAAAAACAGAAGGGGATCTGTCCCTTCCGTCTGGGCGAATTGGATTGGAGCAGAGGGCCCATAGAGTAGAGTGGGCTGTGTCTGTGGACACGGACCTGTCATCCTCCCACTCCGCTCATTGTGGCCCTCGACCAGTTGCCAATTCACTTAAGTGGCCCTCTCTCTTCAAAAGGTTGGGCAACCCTGATCTACGACAACAAAAATGGCCGTGTAACCTTCGGAACATGGGAGCTCGACAATGAAGTCCATCGTGATCTTTCTCCAAGGCAGCTCAGGTGCGCGGAGAGGCTTCAGTAGTCCACAGGCCCGATTCCTTGTTGCCTTGCTCTGGATGCACACAGGACAGGAGTCAACATACTTTTTGCAGAATCCCTTCAGGACAGGCCACCAGAAGTTACGCTGTACTAATTCCAAAGTTCAGAAGTATCAGAATCTGGAAGCTCCCTTTAACAAGGGGACCCCCAGATCCCCCCCCCCCCCGTTTGAAATGGTAAGGGGGTACAAAAGTACCCCTACCATTTCACAAAGAAAGTGTAAAAATGGTTAAATAAGACAAACACACGTTTGAAAAATTCCTTTATTAAAAATAAAAAAAATAAAAAAAAGATTCCAGCGGTGCTAATCCACTCTTGCTATCCAGCGATGGGTGATCATATCCAGCGACGGGGGATCTCTCAGTCCAGCGCTGTCCATACATCCGTCTTCTGTTTCCAGTGCGGAGACACTGCGGGGATCCCACTAGCGTCAGAGGGGCGGGGTCAGGTGACGGGTGGCCCCGCCCTCCTAATATAAGAAACGTCAGCGCTGAGATCCCCGCAGTGTCTCCGCACTGGAGACAGAAGACGGATGTATGGACAGCGCTGGACTGAGAGATCCCCCGTCGCTGGATATGATCACCCATCGCTGGATAGCAAGAGTGGATTAGCACCGCTGGAATCTTTTTTTTATTTTTTTTATTTTTAATAAAGGAATTTTTCAAACGTGTGTTTGTCTTATTTAACCATTTTTACACTTTCTTTGTGAAATGGTAGGGGTACTTTTGTACACCCTTACCATTTCAAACAGGGGGGGGGATCTGGGGGTCACCACCGGCCAGGGTTGTGAGGATGAGGCCCTTGTCCTCATCAACATGGGGACAAGGTGCTTTGAGGGGTCACAGACCCCCATCGCTGGATAGCAAGAGTGAATTACAACCGCTGGAATCTTTTTTTAATTTTTTTTTATTTTTAATAAAGGAATTTTTCAAAAGTGTGTTTGTCTTATTTAACCATTTTTACACTTTCTTTGTGAAATGGTAGGGGTACTTTTGTACCCCCTTACCAATTTAAACAAGGGGGGGCGGGATCTGGGGGTCCCCTTGTAAAGGGGGCTTCCAGATTCTGAAAGACCCTCACAACCACCGGCCAGGGTTGTGAGGATGAGGCCCTTGTCCTCATCAACATGGGGACAAGGTGCTTTGAGGGGTCAAAGACCCCCAAAGCATCCTCCCAATGTTGAGGGTATGTGGCCTGGTACGGTTCAGGAGGGAGGGGAGGCTCTCTCGTCCCCCCCTCTTTTCCTGTGGCCTGCCAGGTTGTGTGCTCGGATAAAGGGTCTGGTATGGATTTTTAGGGGGACCCCCACGTCAATTTTTTTTTTCAATTTGATGCGGGGTTCCCCTTAATATCCATACCAGACCTGAAGGGCCTGGTAATTGAATTTAGGGGAACCCCCATGCTTTTTTTTATCAATGAATAAATGAATTGTCGGCTAATACAGAGAACACTCATTGAGTGTTCTCTGTATTACGGGGAGCCGACAATATAGCCGCAAGTTATTTTAAAATACTTTTTTTCCTGCACAAATGACACTTTGTGCAGGGACAGTTCTAAGTACGGGAAACATGTGCCCCTTCACAGGCATACTATAAATACCCCCCATGTACCACATTTAAAGGAATATTACACTTTTATTGTTTCACTTCAATCATTATTAAAATCACTGCTCCTGAAAAAACTGCCGTTTTTAAAACTTTTTTTTTGCATTGATCCATGTCCCTTGGGGCAGGACCCAGGTCCCCAAACACTTTTTAAGACAGTAACTTGCATAATGCCCTTTAAAATGAGCACTTTAGATTGTGAATGTTCGAGTCCCATAGACTTTAATAGGGTTCTAAAGTTCACACAAAGTTTAGGTCTGTTCGCAGGTTCTGGTGCGAACCGAACAGGGGGGTGTTCAGCTCATCCCTAGTAGAGATCCGTCTTTCCCTGGAACTGCAACGAGAGAGGGAGAGCAAGGTGGGTTGTGCTGGCTGACAGGGGTACAGGATTAGATGACACAGAAGAGAGGCACTTACGTATCTTAACAGGGCAGTTGTTAACATAATGAAATAAAGGTGAAAAACTGCGCTAAGGTAAATGAACAATGTATAACAAATGAATCTCAAACGACTGAAATCAGCTGCGGGTTAGCTGTATCACATATTACAGAAAAACAATTAGAAAAAATATATTAAGCAGCGCTAAGTGCACTATAACAGATTAAAGTGACAATGTGAAGACAATATTGTTTTACCCCCAACCAGTGGGAGAATAAACAATATAAATGTTATTCCCAGCCACACCCTTAAGTGGGCAGGTCACAACTTAGTGTGCAAAAATTATGTAAATCATGTAAATCAGGTGATCACATCTAAAAACACCTGTGAACTGAAAATCTCTAAGGCCGCGTACACACGGGCGGATCGTGTTTCAGCGGACAATCCGCTCGTGTGTGGGCCTCAGCGGACTTTTTCAGCGGACAGTCTGACGGACTAAGTCTTTCGGAATTTCCGTAATTTTGTCCGTCCAAACTTGGTTTCAGCGGACAGTCCGCTCGTGTGTAGGCAAGTTGGAGGGACTAAGTATGGCGCATGCTCAGAAAGGATTTACACGCCGAAGGTTGCATTGCAGTGTATTGGACGTCGAATTTCTAGTCCCGTCGTATGTGCCGTACACGTCATCGCGCAAGCTTTCGGCGGACTGTCTGCTCATCGTGTGTGGTCAAGTCCGTTCATTCAAAAGTTGAACGGACTGTCTGTCGGATTGTCTGACGAACTTAGTTGGGCAGACAATCTGCCCGTGTGTACGCGGCCTAAATAAACACAAAATAATGAACAAATGAATAAATGAAGAAAAGAGTCCAGCTGTAAAGGATTAGATATAAATAGAGTCCTCCATACACAAAAAGTGTTCAATCCACCACCAAGTATCTGAAGTTACTTCTTACCGGAACTTCATGACCCCCCACTACAAAGGCTCACGGTGAGCATATAAATATAAGGTTGTCCCCCACTTCAAAAGAATCCTTCCTGTTCACCTTTACACCACCCTTTCCATATATGAATGGCTGGATGCATTTTTCATAGGATACTTCTCACAAATTTGGAAGGCTCAAAACGTACACCATGGAAAAGAGAATAGGGCTCCAATAGTGTAAAAACCCTTTATTAAAAACATTAAGAATATAAAATAACACTTACAATGTCATTGAAGTTTCAAAGCCTTAAGTCCATCGCGACGGCCGGACGCACACGGACAAACCCGTCCTGCCTGGACACTGAACATGAGGTGATGTTTAGCGTGACGCTCATCCCTACGCGTTTCACAACAAAATTGCATCATCCAGGGGCACGAGCAGCACGCCAAAACATCTCCTTTTATAATGCCACTACCCCTCCAAGCCTCACTTTCGGTGTGCTGTTTTTCCCGCCAAAACCAAGCCTCGTTTTCATTAATAAACACAGGCATAGGTCATTCATTCCCCTGGGAGCTTCCCCCATTCACTCCTCCATCCAATCCAATTGTCCGACCTATGTGCACTTCCTGGTTAGCCATGCCTCATTTCCATCTGTTACAGGAACTATATAATTGTGTCTCCCAATAGAATCCAACGGAGTGCAGCGCCATTTCCCCACTTCCGGTGCGTCATATCCGGTATAGCGTCGTGAAAAAAATGCAAAAAAACCCCACAACACACAAGGGTTAAAATAGTTCATTGCACAGATCCAGGGGTCTTCTTCCGTCTTCGGGGGTCTTCTCGCCGGACTCCTCCTCTATCTTCTGCTAGCTCTTTTACTAGCGGAGGAGCCCGGCTTTCTTCTTCGCCACCGTCGCCCTCTTCTGTCCCCCTCTTCGGTTCTTCTTGCCGGGCCACCGCACCTTCTTCTAGCTCTTTTACAAGCAGTGGCCCGGTCTTCTGTCGCTGCGTTGTCGCCGACTTCTGTTCTTCTGTTCTTCTCTTCTTAAGCTGTTGCCTCGTCGCTGTCTCTGGCCACAATGACAGGGATGCGGCGTGCAGTGACTTATATAGGGACATCGCCGGGTGATGTCCCCGCCCATTATGATGTCACAGTCCCAGAGAATGCTGGGACTGTGACATCATAATGGGCGGGGACATCACCCGGCGATGTCCCTATATAAGTCACCGCACGCCGGATTGTTTGATCGTGTGTTCGCGGCTTAAGACTTACCATACCTGCAAAGCAAATACAAAAAAAAAAAAAATTAACTCTGTGCCTAAAATATATATATGCTGAAGCATAGGGATAAATCCACTCTGCAGCTGAATGGCATACCTGAAAACAAAAAAATGGTTAACAAACACAGTAAACAGTAAAGTATAAAAAAATTGCATACCTGAAAAGCAAACATGATAAAACTTAATAACAATAAAACAATAATAATAGATGATAAAATAAAACATTGCAGAATAGAATGCAGTAAAAAAAGAGCAGAACAATAGAGAGAGAATAGAGAGAGAGAGCAATAAAACGACAACTATTTTTGGTTTTTATATTTTATATATTTTTTGTGTTTTTTTTTTTTTTTTACTTTTTTTACACTTTTTTTGTAACTGTAACAGTTCTAAAGGAACTGTTTTAACGGGTCCAGCGGTTTGGGTCTCTCAAAATGTGATGGCATCTTGGGAGACCCTGTTAACGTGTGCCTTGCAATGCTGTACCCTAAGCTAATACTCAACTAGTTACATATAGTTACATAGTTACATAGTTAGTAAGGTTGAATAAAGACACCAGTCCATCCAGTTCAACCTGAGTGAGTGTCTACAATTGTCCCTATCCCTGTACATTGCACACTCACATTGGTCCCTACCCTCAAGGAGCCCACAATCCAAGGTCCTCATTCATATACTAGGGCCAATTTGGGACAGAAGCCAATTAATCTACCTGCATGTCTTTGGAGTGTGGGAGGAAACCGGGGTACCCGGAGGAAACCCATGCAGGCACAGGGAGAACATGCAAACTCCAGGCAGGTAGTGTCATGGTTGGGATTCAAACCAGAGACCCTTTTTACTGTTAAGTGAGACTGCTAACCACTACACCACTGTGCCGCCCACATGTAGTGAATGGTAGCGTTCAAAACATTCACCAATGCAAAGCCCAGGATTGTCAAGACAGCGGGACAATAATAACGGGTGTCACACCTATATCCGTGCTTGCTGCAGACACAACATCTTCTTTGGGGGGGTTCGTTTTGTAGGGGTACTCGGGAGGACATAAGGAAAATGCCTCTCATGCACCCAGCTTACTGAATTTGGTTGGGGAAGGTGAGTTTGAGCACGTCTGGATACAGAAGGGCTCTGATGCTCTCTTCCTGGAATTTAAGGAAGGATCCAGTCCTTCCTGAAGCTCTGGATAGCACATAAACGTTCAGCAAAGCCAATTAAAATAAATAAACAGACACTTTCTTGTACCAGCATCTGGCATCTGGCCTTACTGGCAACTAGGTACGGTGCCCACAACTGGTCGTTGAGGTCGTTAAGGTCCACCCCTCCCATATTTTGGTTATATTCGTGGACACAGATGGGTTTCTCCACAACACCAGTCGCCGTAGTAATTTGGACCATCATGTCTGCATGAAGGGAGGTAAGAACGAAAACATTCTTATGATCCCTCCACTTCATAGCGAGCAAGTTAGATGGGAATCTACAAGCCGCTGGAGAAACCCCCGGTGATTAGGTCACATGGTGCCACATGCTCCAATCTGCTGATCAAACAAATGACTAAATAGTGGCACGCTCGTGTAATAATTGACCACGTACAAGTGTTCCCCTTTACGAATAAGAGAGACACCAAGTCCCACACAATCTTGCCAGCATTTCCTATGTAGTCAGGGCAGTTTGTTAGCTCTACGTGACTATCTTTGCCCTTGTAAACCCTAAAACTACATGTATAGCCTGTGGCCCTGTCACAGAGCTTATACATCTTGATCCCATATCTGACATGCTTGCTGGGAAGGGACTGTTTGAATGACAAGCGGCCAGAAAACTTAATCAGGGACTCATCAATGCAGACAACTTGATGGGGAGTAAACAAGTCTGCAAAATGTTGGTTGAAGTGGTTTAAGAGGGGCCGGATTTTGTAGTCCCGATCGCATCCAGGGTCTCCACGAGGATGACAGCGTTCATTGTCATTGAAATGCATGAACCACAAGATCTGCTTGTATCGTGCCCTGGCCATGGAAGCAGAGAACATGGGCATATGGTGAATTGTGTCAGTGGACCAATATGACCGCAACTCACTCTTTTTGGTTATGCCCATGTTGAGGGAAAGGCCCAGAAAGATCTTAAATTCGGAAACCGTAATTGGTTTCCAATCTCTGGCAAGGGAGGACTGGGGAATAGTGGCGATGTGTTGACCAGCGTACAAATTGCTTTGGTCCACAATATATCTATAGAGATCTTCAGTGAAAAACAGTGAATAAAAAGCAAGGTTGGCCAGTGAATGGGGGAAGTACAGGTGCTGCAGAAGTGGTGGGTTCCCAATCAAGATTGGTGAAAGCAGTAGGAAGGGCACTATGGGCATGACAGGCCCATGTTCGTCTTTTTGGTGGCAGCGGGACACTAGTTGTGCTTGCCACCTGACCAGCTTGAACTGCACTTATGGGCCTCACCACGTCACCACGTGATACTGCAGTGCTGATTTCACTACGACCAGGGTGTACTAGGCCGCTGGTGCTTGCCAGTTCACCAGAAGGATGAGCGGCGCTAGTACTGCTCTGCTCCATACAAGGGACCTATGGATCTTGCACATCAATAGTAGAAGAAGAAGTTCGGGGTCTGGTACTCCTGACCTTGGCAGGGACCACAACTCCGTCGTCAGAGCTATCTGTCATGGAGCTGCTGTCCTCTACAGGATTGTATTCTGAGCCTGAATCTGACAGATAAGTGACTTCCTCTTCACTATTTGTCATGCTCAGAAACATGTAGGCCTCTTCACTAGCAGACCTTCGATTTGCCGTTTTGGGCTCTAAATTTAGTGGTACACTAGTGAGACTCACAGGTAAAAAAGCTCCTAGGCTGTCAGCGACTGTATCAAAATGCTACCAAATAAACTGTTAGTGATCAGACCTGACTCTGAAAACACTGCAGTTATGTGTTTAGTGTTTTGTAAGTGACAGTGATCGATCGATACTACACTTGGTGTGGGCTGGGATGGGCTGGGCGGAGGGGCAAAACGCAGGTGCTAGCAGGTATCTGGGCTGATCCCACTAACACTGCATTTTTTGGAACCCTAAACTGCTGGGGACACTAGTATAGATCTAAACAGATCAGATATCGATCTGTTCAGATACTATACCACTAAGGGAGGTGTATGCTGCGTTCATGGTTGTTAGCGGTACTGGCACTAACCTGACGCTGCCTGGGGCGACGCAGACTCTATCTGACACTAAAACCTAACTTTGATCACCCGTGGGGCGATCAGGGGGTTAAATATTTATTAGGTAATAAACGGCGGGTGCCCTGAAACTTTAACACTTTCATGACTAAGCCTATTTTTGGAATTTGGTGTTTACAAGTTAAAATCCATATTTTTTGCTAGAAAATTACTTGGAACCCCCAAACATTATATATATTTTTTTAGCAGAGACTCTAGAGAATAAAACAGCGATTGTTGCAATATTTTATGTCACACGGTATTTGCGCAGCGGTGTTTTAAACGCAACTTTTTGGGAAAAGGGACACTTTCATGAAAAAAAAAAAACAGTAAAATTAGCCCAATTTTTTTGCGTAATGTGAAAGATAATGTTACGCCGAGTAAGTAGATACCAAACATGTCACACTTTATAATTGCGCGCACTTGTAGATTGACGACAAAGTACGGTACCTAAAAATCTCAATAGGTGACGCTTTAAAAATGTTTTACGGTTACCAGGTTAGCGTTACAGAGGAGGTCCAGTGCTAGAATTATTGCTCTCGCTCTGACGATCGCGGCGATACCTCACATGTGTGATTTGAACACCGTTTACATACGCGGGCACGACTTCCGTATGCATTTTCTTTGCTTCATGAGCTCGCGGGGACGGCGGGCGCTTTAAAAAATTTTTTTTTATTTTTTTATTTATTTTATTTATTTTAAAATAACTCAATTGTTTAAAAAAAAAAAAAAATTGATCACTTTTATTGCTGTCACAAGGAATGTAAACATCCCTTGTGACAGTAATAGGTGGTGACAGGTCCTCTTTATGGAGGGATCGGGGGTCTAAAAGACCCCCCACCCCTCCTTTACACTTCAATGTATTCAGATCGCCGAAAACCGCGATTCTGAATACCGGATATTTTTTTAAAACCGGCGCCATTGGCAGCCGAGTAAACGGGAAGTGACGTCATGACGTCGCTTCCGTGTTTACGTTGAGGAGACTGGAACGAAGCCGATTACGGCTTCGTTCCAGTTCCTCCGCAGCAGCCGGAGCCATCGGACACGGAATCGGTGCTCCCGATCGAGCGGGAGCACCGGTAGCAGCGGCGAGAGGCGGCGGGAGGGGGGGACGTCCCCTCCCGCTCCTCCGGCATAACAGCCGAGCGGCTTTTAGCCGCATCGGTTGTTATACCTGGATAGCCAATCGCCTGCTGCAAAAAACGGTACCGGGATGATGCCTGCAGGTGCGGGCATCATCCCGGTATAACCCCCGGAAGCCGAGTACGCATATCTGCGTACGCTCGGCGGGAAAGGGTTAAAAAACAAACTAACTGACCAGCGTCACCTCTAACAGTTATACTGTGATCACTGGTGAAAGGGTTAACTAGGGGGCAATCAGGGGGTTAAAACCTTTATTAGGTAGTATATGGGGGTTCCTGACATCATAAAAAGCTGCAACAAACTTAAATACCTACCTGCCTAACTAGCGTCACCTGTGACACTAATACAGCGATCAGAAAAACGATTGCTTAGTGACATTGACAACGGGGGGTGATCACAGGGTTCCTAGACCTAAAGGGGGCTACATCTGACTGCCCTAACAGTTATTAAAGTCACAATGCACCAATGCAGTAAACAGTAAAAAAAAAAAATGCTATTGGTGACATTTGGACAGGGGGGCAGGGGGGTGAAATGTGTGCCTGGAGTGTTCTACTGTATATGTAGTGTTGTGCAACTCACTTTGGATGTCTTCTCCTCATGGGAGCCGTAACGAAAAGGCTCCACGAGGAGAGATGACATCACTTCCTCTACTGATGTTTACATTACAGCAGCAGAGGAAGTGTTTCATTGGCCTTGAACGCCCAGCCGCCAAGATGCAGGCCTCTCTCTTTACTCACAACCAGAAAACTAAGATGAGATGGGCATCAGACCACAATCCCCAGACACAGTTCAACCAAGAGCAGGCATGATCACAATCATCCTCTAGTTCCAACAGACCTGTCAAAGCCAAGCAGAGGATGACACAGCACACCTCTGTAGCTATTGAGGAGAGAGACACATGCAATGCACTAGATGACACACAACATTTCCATGATGCCATAGCTGCCTTCCCCACAAATAATCAGCCTGTCATGGACTCTACACTAAAAGAAATGCTAGTGTCCCTCAGGAGTGCTATTCATTCATTCAGAAGTTCCTGAAGTTAGTGAAATGCCCCGTACACACGAGAGGGATTAAGTCTGACAGACCTCCAAAGGAGTTCCGACGGAGTTCCGACGGAGTTCTGGCGGACTTTTCGACCGAACGGACTTGACCACACACCATCACACCAAACTCCGACGGAGTCGAACGTGATGACGTACGACTGGATTCGACGTAGGAAGTTCATAGACAGTAGCCAATAGCTGCCCTAGCGTCGGTTTTAGTCCGTCGGAGTAGCACACACACAAGCGAATTTTTCGAAGGGGACTGGGTCCGGCGGAGTTCCGTCGGGAAAATTTGAAGCATGCTTCATTTCTAAAGTCCGTCAGACTTTTGCGAAGCTAAAGTCCGTTGCAGCCCACACACGATCGGATAGTCTGACGGACTCGGTCTGACGGACTTTGGATGTTGAAAAGTCCGCTCGTGTGTATGGGGCTAAAGAGTGACCCATATAGAAAGTAAAATGGGGGAATTTGTTGAAACTTTTAATACCATGGTCGATGTGCACAATGAACATGAGGAAGATATTTTGTGGCTCAAAACAAAAGTTGTCAACCTTGAGGATCATTCCAGATGGAACAACATTAAAATTAAAGCCCCGTACACACGAGAGGGATTAAGTCTGACAGACCTCCAAAGGAGTTCCGACGGAGTTCCGACGGAGTTCTGGCGGACTTTTCGACCGAACGGACTTGACCACACACCATCACACCAAACTCCGACGGAGTCGAACGTGATGACGTACGACTGGATTCGACGTAGGAAGTTCATAGACAGTAGCCAATAGCTGCCCTAGCGTCGGTTTTAGTCCGTCGGAGTAGCACACACACGAGCGAATTTTTCGAAGGGGACCGGGTCCGGCGGAGTTCCGTCGGGAAAATTTGAAGCATGCTTCATTTCTAAAGTCCGTCAGACTTTTGCAAAGCTAAAGTCCGTTGCAGCCCACACACGATCGGATAGTCTGACGGACTCGGTCTGACGGACTTTGGATGTTGAAAAGTCCGCTCGTGTGTACGGGGCTTTAAGAGGTTTCCCTGAAACAATCAAAATGTCAGAACAAATGGCTTCCTTAAACAATATAATGAAAGAAGCCCTCCCTGATTTGCCCTTGGAAGGGATACCATTGCTAGGATCCATTATTACAGGGCTAAAGAAAAACGAATGTACATCACAAGGTGGGCTGAACACCTCCCCGAATGCATGCAAGGCTTATCCTTCTTCACTGACCTATCCACACCATGTAAAGGAGACGTAAAATCATGACCTTAACTAAACCACTCAGAAACCATAATATAACCTTACCATTTGAATTACTCTGCCAGCCCGATAATAACCAAAGGGGAGCATGAATTCCGGGTAACTACATTAGAGGAGGGAATACGGTTACCAGAGAAGTGGAAAATTTTAACCCAAGAGGCAGATGAGCATAACACCTTAAGGAATCCCCTCTTATACTCTTATATAACATGACTACAAGTCAGAATAAGCACATAATGCCCTATTACCAATACTCTGAACACAATCCAGAATATCTAACCAGTGTTTGAATTTTGTTATTTACAAACCCCAGAATTAGCAGGTAAAGTCCCTGCTCAGATTTCAAAAGGAATCACAAGTTTTTAAAGTGCGCATAGTTCCACGCATACTTTTATATTTTTTTGTTTTATTCGTTCTTCAAACTGTTGTTTTCTTTTCCAGTTCCAACAAGTTTTGCAAGCTCTATGTGAAGTCAACTACGAAACTCTCTTTCAAGCCACGAGACTTCTATATACTACCTAGCAGACACAAGGATCCACACACCAACAGCTAAAGATTCTCAACACCAGCAAGTTCATCATCAGGTTAAGACAAACGCTGACAAACTAAGGGGCACCAAATACACCAATTCCCAACAAAGGGGCAATTACTTATCTCACAATGCCATTTAAAATAACACCCCTAAATGTCAAACAACAAATCCCACATCTGTACCACCCAAAACATGGGTCCAAACATGGGTCCAAATTGCTTAATTCCAAAGAAATAGCTGACACATTCAGTAGTTATTATGGGAGCCTATATAATCTGAAATATGAAAAAGAACCACCCCAGCCTACTCCAGAACTAACAGAGCAATTCCTACATGATATCTCTCTTCCTACATTACAACCAACAGACCTGAAAATGTTAAACTCTCCATTCTCTATCTCAGAATTACTGGAGACTATCTCCAGTCTACCGATCAACAAATCTCCAGGTTCTGATGGGTTTTTATTATAAAAAAATATGCCAAAATTCTATTCCCAATAATGCAAAGTGTTCCATGCTGCTGCCTCCTCTGTCTCATTCCCTCCAGAAATGCTACAGGCTATGGTTATTGCATTGCCTAAACCAGGGAAGGAGCCAGAGAAAGCACAGAATTTCAGCCCTACATCCCTTCAGAAAATTGATCTAAAAGTATATGCTAAACATCTGGCCAATAGGATAGCATGTCTACTCCCCTCATTACTAACACAAGATCAAGTGGGATTTGTGGCAGGCCACAGATGCCACAAGAAGAATACTAAACCTAATTCACTCAGAAGACAACAACCAGCCATCAATTCTCTTGTCATTGGATGTGGAGAAGTCCCTTGACAGGATTCACTGGGGCTACCTCTCAAACGTTCTTTCAAAATTTGGATTCACAGGCCAAATGTACTGAGCCATAACAGCTTTGTACTCTAATCCTTCTTCACATGTGTTCACCAAAGGCTTAATCTCCTAACAATTCTCCATCACAAATGGGACAAGACATGGTTGCCGTTTGTCACCCCTGATCTTTGCCCTCATGATGGAACCTCTGGCCAAAAAAATTAGACCCCATTCCCAAATTGAAGGAATTCGCTTAGGGAAGGCAGTCCATGAAGTACTGGAAATGTTAATGCTGTTTCCTATTATAATGTAAATGCATTCAAATCTAGAATATTAAGCATAGCAGTAGACCCCCGGGATGAAAACCCAGATACAAAATTTACTGGATCTATTGAGTATTTAGGTATCATACTGACCAACCCTCTCTCACAATTATATAAAAATAATTTTGAACCTCTGCAAATTAGTTTCGTACAGGAAATGAACAGGCTCAAGAAATGTTATGTTATCTCTCTTGGTCGGGCAGACTAGCAGCCTATAAAATGCTTCTGCTCCCCAAACTGGTATATTATTTCAGAGCACTCTGTCAGAGCTGGCTTAGCCCATCCTCCTCTGGGCTGGCCGCTCAGCTGTTGGCTAATTGCCAACTCTCTTCTCTTTCCACAGTTACCAGCTGTTCCCGATGATGCTCGTCTGACCTGCCTATTTAAAGCCTTCTAGCTCACTTTTTCCTTTGCCTTCGCGTTGGTCACATCACAGGGAACCATCTCCTGCTGTTTGTTTAAAGACTGGCTTGCTGACATCCCTCCTGGCTTCTTATCCTGCTTGCAGTTGCTCTCCTTGGATCCCTGACTTCTGGACTGGCTGATTACCCGATCTGGATTATGAACTTTGGACTGGCTGACTACCCGATCTGGCTACTGGACTCTGGCTATGGTTGACCACGCTTTTTTCTATTTACCTTTTTATTTTTATTAATAAACAAGTGTGATTTGATTGTACTTCTGTCTCAGTCTGTTTCATGGTTCCTGACAGCACGTGAAGGCCATGAATTCAGAAGATACAGTCAATCCACTTGTTGGTAATATTTTTTCCAGATTGGATGAGCCAGATCACCACATGGATCAGTTTGCTTTGGCGTTACAAACGCTCCTGAATCGCATGGCTCACCTGGAATCCCTCACGGTGGCTGCTCTGGTACAACCTGAGTCGCAGGCCGTCCCTGCTGCTGCGCCAGTCTCTGTGCAGGCACCCGCCTCGAGTATTACCTCTATAAGAGGTATATCTGGTTCTGCTCCGCTTCCTCAGTGATTTGGGGGCGATCCAGTTCAATGCAGAGGGTTTCTCAATCAGGTTTAGATATACTTCGAAATGCTGATCCAGGCGTTTCCCACAGACAGAAGCAAAGTAGGTTTTGTGATATCTTTGCTTTCTGAGAGAGCCTTGGCCTGGGCTAACCCTCTATGGAAGATGCAAAAACCTGTTGTCTGAGTTACCCTCAGTTTGTGGCCTCCTTTAAAAGGTTTTTTGACATTCCTGCACGCTCCGCTTCTGCTGCCAAGTGCCTCATTTCCATCAAACAGAGTATGAGAACTGTTGCCGACTACGCTATTGAATTCCATACTCTGGCAGCAGAGGTTGCTTGGAACAATGAGGCCCTCATGGCTGCTTTTTCTCATGGTCTCTCGGATTTCATCAAGAATGAGACAGCAGCCCGAGATATACCCACTGAGCTGGAGAGCTTGATCTCGTTTGCCATCCTCATTGATTCCAGACTCAGAGAAAGACAATCTCTTAAGGAGCGCTTGCGGAAGCCTCCTGTACGTTTGCCTCTGAGCTTTGTAGTCCCACCCATGCCTCCCTCACCTCCCATGCCTCCCTCACCTCCCATGCCTCCCGGTACCGAGTTGGTCAGTGAAGATGAACCCATGCACCTGGGCTTCATGCGTCTCTCTGTGGATGAGAGAGCCTTTAGGAGGAGATTGTGCCTTTATTGTGGCCAGGCAGGTCACTTTTTGAAGTCTTGTCCTACCCGTCCAGGGAATGCCTGAACCTTGAGGTCCTGTCATGGACAGACCTTAGGTGGCGTTGTTTCGTCCCCAGTTATCCAGAAGGATAAGCCCCTGGTTTTGATCACCCTTTCTTGGGCTGAGTCGTCCATCGAGATACAGGCTCTGCAGCTGCATGACACTCCACTTGCCATTGAGGCTCTTGACGGGAGACCTTTACAGTCTGCCCATGTGACTCATGAGACGGTTCCATTGTCCATGGCAGTAGGGGCTCTTCACCATGAGATAATCCAATTCCAAGTTATTTCCTCACCCAGATTTCCGCTGGTTATTGGTTATCCTTGGTTACAGAGGCAGAACCCCTCTTTTGATTGGCTCCGTGCTGAGGTTCTCTCCTGGTCACCACAATGCAGTGAGACATGCTTCCTGAAGGTATCCAAGGTCCTGTGCACCGCTTCACTCCCCTCCCTGCCGGAGGAGTACCGTGATTTTGGCAATGTCTTTGATAAAGTTCAAGCCAGTAGTTTGCCTCCACACCGGCCTTATGATTGTGCAATTGACCTTCAACCTGGTGCCATACCTCCTCGTGGCCGGGTTTACCCTTTGTCGGTCTTGGAGGATAAGGCCATGGAGGAGTATGTTGCTGACGCACTTTCTCGAGGTTTCATCACAAGTCCTCGTCTCCTGTTGGTGCTGGTTTCTTCTTTGTGAAAAAGAAGAGCGGTGAATTGAGACCTTGTATAGATTATAGGGGCCTCAATCGTGTCACGATTAAGAATGCCTACCCAATTCCATTGATTGCAGAGTTATTTGACCACCTCAAGGGTGCAACGGTTTTCACAAAGCTTGACCTGAGAGGGGCATACAATCTCGTGCGCATTAAGGAGGGCGAAAAGTGGAAAACTGCGTTTAATACCAGAACAGGCCATTATGAATACCTGGTGATGCCTGTTGGCCTTTGTAACGCCCCGGCAGTTTTCCAGGAATTTATTAACGATGTCCTCCGAGATTTGTTGCAATTGTGTGTGGTGGTTTATCTCGATGATATCCTCATATTTTCCAAGTCCCTGGATAGCCACCACACAGATGTCTGTCGTGTACTTCAGAAACGAAGAGAGAACAATCTCTATTGTAAACTGGAGAAGTGCGAGTTCCATCGTGAACAGCTTACATTCCTGGGCTATGTAATTTCCACTGCTGGTTTTTCGATGGACCCAGAGAAACTGTCGGCAGTCCTACAGTGGCCTCGACCCGTGGGTTAACACCCTCTGCAGCGTTTCCTGGGCTTTGCCAACTACTATCGGAAGTTTATTCGTAACTTCTCGTCTCTGGTCAAGCCTCTGACTGATATGACCAGAAAGGACGGTAACCCACCGAATTGGTCTCCGGAGTCCTTAAGGCCTTTGAGACTCTCAAGGCTGCCTTTGTTTCTGCTCCTGTGTTGGCACATCCTGACCCTACGTTGCCTTTTATCCTAGAAGTTGATGCTTCTGAGACTGGAGTTGGCGCCCTTCTGTCTCAACATCCTAAATCTGAGAGCGCTATGCATCCGTGTGGCTACTTTTCCAAGAAATTGTCACCTGCTGAGTGCAATTATGAGATTGGTGACAGAGAGCTGTTGGCGATCATTTTAGCCCTGAAAGAATGGAGACATCTCCTTGAAGGTACCACTGTGCCCGTTCTTATTCTTACTGACCATAAGAATCTTACATTCTTGTCTGAGGCTAAGCGAATCTCTCCCAGAAGGGAGCGATGGTCTCTTTTCTTGTCAAGCTTTAATTACATTGTTTCATTCTTGCCCGGTACTAAAAATGTAAGGGCTGATGCCTTGTCACGACAATTTTCCTCCACTTCCAAGTCAGAGTCGGTTCCGGTTCCTATGATTCCTCCTGATAGTATCTTGGCTACGGTTCGCACCAGTCTTACTTCTCCTTTGGTTGACAAAATTCTTGCTGCTCAGGTCCATGCTCCTCCTGATAAACCTTGTGACCACTGCTTTGTCCCAGAGAGTCTCCGTACTGCAGTGCTCCAGACTTACCATTCTCCCAAGGCAGCTGGCCATCCTGGGAAGAATCAATTCACTTGGGCCATCTCCCAACAATTCTGGTGGCCTAGTCTATGTGCTGATGTTACTGCCTTCGTAGCTGCCTGTCCCATGTGTGCTAAGAGTAAGACTCCAGGACACTTTCCAGTGGGCCTCCTACAACCCATACCCAATGGAGAGAGGCCCTGGACTCATCTGTCTATGGATTTCATTGTGAAATTGCCCAACTCTCAAAGCAACACTGTTATCCTTATGGTGGTTGACCGGTTCTCTAAGGCCGCGTACACACGGGCGGACTATCCGTCCAACTAAGTCCGTCAGACAATCCGACAGACAGTCCGTCCTACTTTTGAATGAACAGACTTGACCACACACGATGAACAGACAGTCCGCTGAAAGCTTGCGCGATGACGTGTACAGCACGTGTGACGGGACTAGAAATACGACGTCCAATACACTGCAATGCAACCTTCGGCCGTGTAAATCCTTTCTGAGCATGCGCCATACTTAGTCCGTCCAACTTGCCTACTCACGAGCGGACTGTCCGCTGAAACCAAGTTTGGACGGACAATATTACGGAAATTCCGAAAGACTTAGTCCGCCAGACTGTCCGCTGAAAAAGTCTCCTGAAGCCCACACACGAGTGGATTGTCCGCTGAAACACGTTTCAGCGGACCAAGTCCATCAGACAGTCCGCCCGTGTGTACGCGGCCTAAGATGTGTCATTGTATTCCACTTAAGAAGTTGCCCACCTCTAAGGAACTGGCTTCCATTTTTGCTCGGGAGATCTTTCGCTTACATGGGCTACCCAAGGTGATTGTCTCGGATAGGGGCAGTCAGTTTGTCTCCCGGTTCTGGCGAGCCTTTTGTGCAGTTGGGAATCCAGCTTGCGTTCTCTTCTGCGTATCACCCACAGTCTAATGGGGCCGGAGAATGAGCCAATCAGTCCTTGGAGCAATTCCTACGTTGCTATATTTCTGACCATGATAACAACTGGTCTGACCTATTACCTTGGGCAGAGTTTGCTCACAACAGTGCCTTGAATTCTGTCTCCCGATTGTCTCCATTTATGGCGAATTATGGTTTCCAACCTTCCATGTTGCCTGACTTGTTTGTTCCGCAGAGTATTCCTGCATTAGAGGAGCATCTCCGTGGTCTTCGTTCCACTTGGGTACAAGTTCATGAGGCTTTGTGTCATGCTAATGATAGGTACAGACTCCATGCTGACCGCAAACGCCTGCCTGCACCTTCCTACCAGGTTGGGGACAGGGTCTGGCTGTCATCTAGCAACCTCTGGCTTCGTGTTCCCTCACTGAAGCTTGCACCTTGGTTTATTGGGCCTTTCCGTATCCTTCGCAGGATTAACCCAGTAGCTTACGCGTTGGACCTTCTTCCTAGTATGCGCATCTCTAATGTGTTTCATGTCTCCTTATTGAAACCGTTGGTCTGTAACCGATTTACCACCTCGGTGCCACGTCCTTACCCTATTAAGGTTGAGAACCATGAGGAGGTACAATTCATTGTTGACTCCCGTAGGTTCCGTGGGCTCATACAGTACCTGGTGCATTGGAAGGGGTACGGTCCGGAGGAACGCTCCTGGGTTTCATCCTCTGATGTACATGCCCCTGTCCTTCTCCGAGAGTTCCATAGACAGTTTTGCCTCAAGCCCAGTGGCCCTCCGAGGGAGAGGTGTCAGCCCAGAGGAGTCAGGGCTGGCTTAGCTTTTCCTGCTCTGGGCTGGCTGCTCAGCTGTCGGCTAATTGCCAGCTCTCTTCTCTTTCAACAGTTACCAGCTGTTCCCGATGATGCTCGTTTGACCTGCCTATTTAAAGCCTTCCAGCTCACTCTTTCCTTTGCCTTCACATTGGTCACATCACAAGGAACCATCTCCTGCTGTTTGTTTCAAGACTGGCTTGCTGACATCCCTCCTGGCTTCTTATCCTGCTTGCAGTTGCTCTCCTTGGATCCGTGACTTCTGGACTGGCTGATTACCCGATCTGGTTTATGAACTTTGGATTGGATGACTACCCGATCTGGCTACTGGACTCTGACTATGCTTGACTACGCTTTTTTCTATTTACTTTTTTATTTTTATTGATAAACAAGTGTGATTTGATTGTACTTCTGTCTCAGTTTGTTTCATGGTTCCTGACAACTCCCAATCCAAAATCCTCATCCTACAAAAATATGCAACGATCCTTATCCAGGTTTATTTGGGAAGAAAAAAAAGCCAGTTAACCACACAACATTCTTATTAAACATAGGAAAATAGGGGGTATGGTAGTCCCAGGCGTGAAAGAGTATCACATAGCAGCAATTTTGGACCAACTTAAATTCTGTTTCAACTCCTCCAAACAGAAACACTGGTGTGAAGCAGAACAAGCTCAGGTAGAACAAGGTGATATTAAAGCTCTATTACTCTCCACTAGGGATGAGCTTCGAGTTTGAGTCAAACTCATGTTGCCAGGCTTCCCCAGTGACGTGCAGGTGCCCCGCCCCCCTCTAATGTAATGGAAACCTGCATTACAACAGGGGGGGCAGTGTCACCCGCACGTCGCTAGGGAAGCCCGTGTTTCCCCTTGCGTCAGAGTGGGATGGGGTCACATGACGGTTGGCCCCATCCTCAGCTAAGAGGCCTGTTAGGCTGCTGGGATTCCTGCGGTGTCTCCGGTGGAGACAGGATGCGCTGCACTGGATATCATCGTTGGACCCTGGACCTGGAGAGGAGAGATCATCCATTGCTGGACCCCGGAGAGGAGAGATCACCCATCGCAGGATACCGAGAGTGGATTACCACCGCTGGAATCTTTTTTTTCTTTTTAATAAATAACTTATCCAAACTGTGTCTGTATGTTTTTTTTACAATTCTTTACACTTTCTTTGTGAAATGGCAGGGGTACAATGTAGCCATTAACATTTCAAACAGGGGAGGCCGGGATCTGGGGGTCCCCTTGTTAAAGGGAGCTTCCAGATTCTGATAAGCCCCCTGCCCACAGACCTCCACAACCACTGGGCAAGGGTTTGGTATGGATTTTTGGGGGGGAACTCCATGCCATTTTTTTTTAATTTGCCGTGGAGTTCCCCTTAAAATCCATACCAGACCTGAAGGGTCTGGTATGGATATTTGGGTGGAACCCCATGTCATTATTTTTTTTTATTTGACACAGGGTTCCCCTTAATATCCATACCAGACCTGAAGGGCCTGGTAATTAAATTTGGGGACATTATTAAGCATTAGGGTTGAGAGAACCCGAACTGTAAAGTTCTGGTTCGTACCAAACTTTTGGCTTTTTGGGTCCTGA
Organism: Lithobates pipiens; assembly: GCF_037356315.1. Lineage (NCBI taxonomy): Eukaryota > Metazoa > Chordata > Amphibia > Anura > Ranidae > Lithobates > Lithobates pipiens. The sequence continues at coordinate 203,021,560 of NW_027507784.1, read as the reverse complement.
ACCCAAACAATTGACTGTATGTTCGGGTCCGGTGTTCGGCAACATAATGGCACATTTTAAAAAGCCCTGCAGCAGCCAATCAACATTCGTTTAACTGGTGTGCCCTTAGAAGCCATCACAGCCATGCTTACTAATGGCATGGTTGTGATTGGCCAGTGCAGCATGTGACCCAGCCTCTATTTAAGCTAGAGGCATACAGCACAGCACGTCACTCTGCTTTAGGCAGTGTAGGGAAAGGTTCCTGGCTGCTGCTGCTAGGGAGAGAATTACATAATAGGAATCCTGATTCTGAAATCTATTCTAATTAGTCAGCGATCTACATTGATTTATTTGTGTGGGTGCAGTGCACAAGCTTTTTACACTGTACAGAGAGAAAAGATAGACAGTGTAGGACAAGGTTCCTGTTGCTGCTTTGAGGGAGAGAGAATTATGTAAGAGTCCAGATTCAGAAATCTATTCTAATAACTCAGTGATCTTTACCTGGTTGGGTTGCAGTGCACAGTCTTTTTACACTGCCATGAGCTCAGTGCCATAGAAAATATAACTTGTATCTGCAAGCTCAGTGCACCAGCACTGCATATGTTACTGTGACATACACCCTGTACATATGCATGTGGGTGTATTCTGCTCTTCCAAAAACACCCATTTATGGCAAAAAATATATTTTGCAGTGTTTTCTGCATATGTGGAGGTGTGCGTTACACAATTTATATATTTTTCTTCTATTGTGCTATTCAAAAAAATAATAATTAGGGCAAAAACATTTTTTGAATAGCATTTTCACCATTTCTGTAACTCTAAGCCCTTGTACACACGGTCGGACATTCTGCCAACCAAATCCGTTGTATTTTGTCCGACGGATTTTGTCCGACGGATTGTGTCTGAAACTGTTGCATACACACGGTCGGACCAAGTTGTCGGAAAATCCGATCGTTCAGAACGTGATGACGTTATTTCGTTACGACGGGACTACGTTCAGGCTAGTAGCCAATAGCTTTGGTGTAGGAATTTGATCTGAGCATGCGTGGCACTTTGTCCAATCGGAATTCTCTACACATGATCGGAGTATGTCTGATCGGACCAGTTTGTCGGAAAATATTTCCAACAAGTTGGAAAATTGGGTCCGACGGACATTCCGACGGAATCAGTCCGATGCATACCACACACAGTCGGGTTATCCGACAACACGGTCCGATAGGACACATTCCGACGGATTCTCCGACCGTGTGTACAAGGGCTTAGATACACCATTTAAATACTAGTATTCTGCTATTGCAAAAATACCCATTTAGTTTGAAAAAAAAAAACGTTTGAGTGTTTTCTGCATATGTGGAGGTGTGTGTTACACAATTTATATATTTTACTTCTATTGTACTATTCAAAAAAAAAAAAATTAGGGCAAAAACATTTTTTTTGAATAGCATTTCTGTAGCTCTAAGCCCTTGTACACACGGTCGGATATTCCGATGGACAATGTCCGATAGGACCGTGTTATCGGATAATCCGACTGTGTGGGGGCTCCATCGGACTGTTTCCGTCGGAATATCCGATGGACCAAGTTTGAGAGCTGGGCTATAAAATTTTTCGACAACATGATCCGATCACGTCAGTTATGATCGTGTGTAGCCTAGTCTGACGGACAAGGTGCCATGCATGCTCACAATAAAATTCTGAGACGGAAGCGCTCGCTCAGGTAAAACTACCGCTTGTAATCGATATAGCACATTCGTCACGCTGCAATGTTAAAAATTCTTTCGTGCAGCGCATTCTCTTTTTCTTTACAATGCTACAAGAATGAAGTTGTTTTGCTGCTCATATTCACACACACTTCTCCCAAACTTATTTCTTTATTCTTTTTACTCATTTCAGCAATACAATATTTTAATTTGTCACATCTCCCCAATCTTTATTTATTTATTTTTTAATTTTGTGGTTGTTTTTTTTAACCAGCATCTCCTTTTTTGACAGTTTGCTCATCTTTGCATTTTTTGGTGTGTTTTGTGTGTCAACTTACCACAACACCATTATTATCTTTTTAATTTATTGTTTTTTTTTTTAATCTACAGGAAGTTTTTTGGTGTTGGTGCTCCTTGTTATTCATTTGACTTTGTATTTTTGAAATGTACCTGCTTACTCACAAATAAACTGTCCTTTTTTAAGTAAAACACATACGCAAGTATTTCTTCAACCAAAAAAAAAACTTTATTTAGGTGTCAAACAAATAAACAGGAAGGCAACGCTGGCGAAACTGGTCAATTTGGCGAAGCCTTTGGCCCCCAGGGCAGACATGAACTAATTTGAAAATGCAAAATTGGTGGCCTGAGGAGTACATATCTCAGGGAGAGCAGTCTGGTCCAGAAGTCCCCAGGCTGTGGTCCTACAAGAGGCTGCATCTTCTGTCAGACCAGACTGAACCCAGGCCATCACTCTCTGGTCTTCCTTGGGCACTTCCCTCCAGGCTTCCTTCCAGGCTGTGGCTTGGCTCCTGTAGTTGTGGCAGGAGAAGGAGGGTGATGGTTGACCTCCTGGCTGCCACAGCCTCCTCCCGGCTAAAGTCTTCCTGTGTTTGAAAATGGGACATAGTTTTAGTTTTTTGGTCAATCACACAATTTTGTGCTTGTGACTGTTGCATATTGAATGTTACCAAATAGAACAGACTATCATTCTGAGCCCAGCATTTTTCATTCTTGTTCCAATTATTTTTGGTCACTACTGTCTATTGAGATGTAAACCATTTTGTTAAATCACAACTTACTGATCAATAATAACATCTAGTTAACATCATTAAATGTATGACAAGAAATATGTTCAACAATGCTATACCTGTCTCAAGCTGGGCCCCTCCACATGTTGTTGCCCAGAAGGCCCAGGTTGGACATTGGAAGCCTCAGCTGGGAGTGAAGGAAGCCTTGAAGGAAGACTGGAGAGTGGTGGTGTGGGTTCTTCCTGGTCTGCCATAAAATGCAGCCTCTCCTGGTACAACATCCTGGGGTAATAAATGTCATGTGGATCTCCTGGTCTCAGGAAATTTTGGTGCTTCTTTTGCTCCCTGAGATATATACACCTCAGGGCACCAACTTTGCCCTTCACATAGGTCATGTCTGCCATGGGGACCATGATCTTCACCAAAGCAAGAAGTTTCTCCAGCGCTGATTTACTCTTTCTTAGGTCATTATAAAAGGGGTTGTTCTTCTGCCACAGGCAGGGCAGCTCCATGAGCAGATCAATGAATAGCCCCATAAAATTTGAGTGCTTAAAGGGATCCATCTTGTCTGCAAGACACAACACAAGACAAACCCTAATAATAATAATGCCATGCTAAACTCTCCTAATCTTGTCCCAACATAGGCCTATATAGAATCAGTATAGGCTAGTGATATACCAAGTTAAAAATTGTACCTTCGTTTACATGATCATCCTCACTCTGCTCACAGATTGTAAGTACGACACGCGCGTGTTGCATTTTATATACAGTGCGCATGCGTGAAACTCCGCCCGCCCCTGACGTTCTTTCTAGACTATTCCCCACCCCTTCTCTTTCGGCGCAGTGGGGAGAGCACATGGCGGAGACACAGCAGGTGAGCAATCATAGTTCCACTAACAAGGAGGAGGGAGAGGAAAGCCCGGAGCCTGAAACGTCCCGATCCTGGAGGAGAAGATTTAAGGCCTCAAATATGTCTTTTGGGGAGATGTTGGAGATGGTGGACATATTGAAGAGGAACGACTATGATGGGAAGTATGGACCTTACCCAAACCCAAATATCATAAAGGCCAAGATCATGACTAAAGTTGAGTCTTCAGAAGAATATTGGGGTACGACGATCCAAGGCGATCAACTGAGAAAACGCTGGTCAGACTTGAAACTGAGGGAGCACGATCAGTACAGAAGGATCAAGCGAGTTCTTCAAAAAAGTAAGTAGTTGTCGAGTGTTCATATTATTATTATTGTTTGCATACTGCTCCATGTGCTTTGTTTTAATGTTGTACAGTTTAAAATGGGCACTTTAAAGTTCATCGGTTCAATCGTTCGTAATAAACATCGTTCATTAGCCCACTCCAAAACTATGTTTTCCCAACTTACACTTCACTACATTTGTTCACACTACAGGTAAGTATTCCAGCTTTAGAAAGTGTCAAAAATAATGTTCTCACCTTTGAACTCTGCCAAAAAACACAATTGTACGACACTTCCAAGCAATGTTTCATATTCCTATTTCTGCCCTCTGTGTGCTAAGTATTCCTTTTTTACATTCTCATAGGGGAGAGAAGACTCGGGACATCTGAGAACACCAGGGACCCCACACCTCCCAAAGAAGAGGAAATACCAACACCAGAAGCAGAGGAGGAGGAGGAAGAAGGAGAGATTGTTGAAGTTGGACAAATTGTCACCACAACAGGTGAGTGTCAGAGACCACAGCTTCCGGTAAGCTAATCAATGTATGTCTGCATATTTATAATACATGGTGTGTTTATTTTATTTTTTAGGAGATGTGGAAGAAGAATCACATTTTACCAGTGAAAGTGCCCAGATCCTCATTGGGGAGATAATGGGGTGTAATCAAGATTAACCACTTGCTTACTGGGCACTTAAACACCCTTCCTGCCCAGACCAATTTTCAGCTTTCGTTGCTCTCACACTTTGAATGACAATTACTCAGTCATGCAACACTGTACCCAAACACATTTTTTTGTCCTTTTTTTCCCACAAATAGAGCTTTCTTTTGGTGGTATTTGATCACCTCTGGGGTTTTTATTTTTTGCGCTATAAATGAAAAAAGACCGAAAATTTTGAAAAAAAACACATATTTCTTTGTTTCTGTGACAGAATTATGCAAATTACTAATTTTTCTTCATAAATTTTGGCCACAATTTATACTGCTACATATCTTTGGTAAAAATAACCCAAATTAGTGGATATTATTTGGTCTTTGTGAAAGTTAGAGAGTCTACAAGCTGTGGTGCAAATCGCACAAAATTGATCACATCTGATGTACTGGTGGCCTATCTCGCTTCTTGTGACCCGAACAAGTCAGGAAAGTACAAATACCCCCCAAATGACCCCTTTTTGGAAAGTAGACATTTCAAGGTATTTAGTAAGAGGCATGGTGAGCTTTTTGATGTTGTCATTTTTTTCCCACAATTCTTTGCAAAATTAAGATTTTTCATTTTTTTATTTTTTCCCACAAAATTGTCATTGTAATAGGTTATTTCTCTCACATGGCATGTGTATACCACAAATGACACCCCCCAAAAAATCATGCTACTCCTCCTGAGTATTACAATACCACATGTGTGGGACTTTTTCACAGCCTGGCCACATAGAGAGGCCCAACATGCAGGGAGCGCCATCACGTGTTCTAGGAGCATAAATTACACATCTAACTTGTTGACTACTTATTACACTTTTGATGGCCCTGGAGCCCCAGGACAATGACACGTGACACTGATGACAAATGGCACTGATACGTGGCAATGATGACACTTATACGTGGCACTGATGACACGTGGCACTGGTGACAGATGGCACTAATATGTGGCACTGATGACAGATGGCACTTATACGTGGCACTGATGACACATGGCACTTATATGTGGCACTGATGACACGTGGCACTAATACGTGGCACTAATGCGTGGCACTGATGACACGTGGCACTAATACGTGGCACTAATATGTGCCACCGATGACAGATGGCACTAATATGTGGCACCGATGATGCGTGACACTGATGACAGATGGCACTGATAAGTGGCATTGATGACACGTGACACTGACAACAGATGGAACGTGACACTGACAGGTGGCACTGATGACAAATGGCACTGATACGTGGCACTGATGACAGATGGCACTAATATGTCGCACTGATGACAGATGGAACTAATATGTGGCACTGATGACAGATGGCACTATGTGGCACTGATGACACGTGGCACTGATGACAGATGGCACTTATACGTGGCCCTGGTGACAGATGGCACTGGGGACAAATGACACTGACAACAGGTGGCACTGGGGACAGATAGCACTAACAGGTGGCACTGGGAGCAGGTGGCACTGGGGGCAGGTAGCACTGGGGCGGATGGCACTGGGGTGCATGGCACTGGGGCGGATGGCACTGGGGCAGGATAGCACTGGGGGAGGATGGCACTGGGGGAGGATGGCACTTTTTTAACTTTTTTTTTTACACTTACGGCCGCTGCAGCCGTTCATCTCTCCCCTCTCACACTCTGTCTGTGTGAGGAGGGAGAGCGGCGCTGAGAGATGATCTTATATGTTTACATATGAGATCATCTCACATTGGACACGCCAATCGCGCTGTAAACGGCCGCTGTAATTGGCCGTTTACAGCGATCTGTGTTTGCCTGTCTCCGGGGGACACGGCAAACACATAACTTCCCCGATGCACGCCCGCGGCGGCGCGCATTGCGGAAGTAAACACGAGGACGTCCAGGGATGGCCTCCCGGACAAAAGCGCCTGCTCTACGGCCGTCATTTGGCTATAGGGCGGGCGCGAAGAGGTTAAAAGAGTATACAGAAAAACATCAATGATGTTCAATAGAAAATGAAGAACATCATTTTGTTTTGGGGAGAGTCTGAAACACCCCAAACTAGCTTGCATAGTTTTTTATTTTTCCGAAAAACTTTTATATTTTTCAAAAAGCCAAATTTGGAAGATGCACATAGTGTGTCAACATGTACTATCTCCCATCATGGGGGATCAATGTACGTGTTTTGTGGGTGCAACCCCTTCCTTGCTACTAAAGTGGCTGAGATGAAGGGGTTGCACCCCCAAAACATGTACATTGATACCCAATGATGGGAGATAGCACATGTTGACATTAGGCATGGGATCAGGAGGAAACTGGCTACTTTTGTATTCTCAATGTGTGTGCATCTTCCAAATTTGGCTTTTCCAGGGGTGACACCCGATCTGATGAAGGCAATATCAGCACAGTTTGTACATACTCATGTCTGATATTGTCTTCACTTTTCAAAGTTGAACTTTGCAAGTTCCTGTGTACTGTATGTTATGCTTTGATACATGCCTGTTTACACAAAAATGACAAGTTATAAAAATGTTACCCAAAATAATGTTTTCTATACACCAAATATGTTGGTTTGTTGTAAAACCCTTTTCTAAATGCACATGTGAATGTGCTTTGAGTAAAAAGTGAAATTATCAACAATGTGTGGCTTCCTTTTTCAATGCGCAAAAGCAGTATTTGTAGTAAAGTTGTTGGTTTCTGTGGCAATGGGTGTTATTTACTAAAGGCAACTCCACTTTGCACTCCAAGGGTAGTTTCAGGTGTACTTTTGCAGTGCACTTGTAGTGCATAGTGGATGTGCCTTTAGTAAATAACACCCACAGTGATGTTTACATTTCCCCATTCATGCCATTTTCATGACCCCACATATTTCTGCCATGGTACTGAAAATTAGCAATATTTTTGTCTCTAATGCACTACATACATTATCAACAAAAACAAGGTGTGTGTAGCAGACCCACAACATAATAAGATTATCTGAAGAAGAGACTGTCACCTCATCTTGCTCAGAACTTGGGTTTGCACTGTTGTTAAAAAAGGCCCCCCCAAAAAAAGCAAAAATACCTATGAGACACCTAAAACAAAGCCAAGCAGTAAATGAAAACAACGATTATTGGAGTTTCAAAGAAAAGTGTATTAAAATAATGCCTCTCAGACATTGTCTGGCATATCAATGGCCCCCCTACCCACAAAGTACTCCATGTATTGGTTTCTGACCTTGCGGGCACTTTGGGGGGGCAAGCCAGGACGAGCAGCTTCAAGGGCCGTGAGGTTGTCATTTTCCGACAAGTCTGCATCTGGGCCAACTCAGACCACATAGTTAGCTGAATGTTTTTTCAAAAAATCATGCAGAACGCAGCAGGCAAGCACCATATGATTTAGTTTATATTCCGCCATGTGGATTGGCATCCAAAATAGGCGGAACCTGCTGGCCAGTATTCCGAAAGTGTTCTCCACGACTCTTCTGGCTCTGGCAAGCCGGAAATTAAAGATCCTCTGATCCGGGGTGAGGGTCCTCATCAGATGGTTTGACAGAGCCTCATCTGCGATGAAAATGAACGGGAGTCCTTCAAGATTCTCCTCTGGAGGTGGCAAGCCCAGACTGCCACTCTGGAGATACCAGTAGAATTCCATCCGTGCGAACACTCCACCATCTGATTTATTTTTTTCTTGACCATAGAACCGCCTGGCCATACCACAATTTTCTGCAGGGTGGGATTCGCGCCCCTTGAGTACAGTTCATTTTGGCTGTTTTTTTTGTGCACCTCTGGCTGCCATCGGTGGGTCGCGGTCTGGGTCCTGTTTGCCAGACATCTCTCCACCGGGTTTTAGCAATTTGGATGCCCTATGAATAGCAAAGCACAACAATATCTGGGTAGAATATGTTATAGTCTAATTTGTTTCTTTATCACAAATTGTAGCTATATTAGAATATTGTTTATTTATTGCTGCCTATGGTCTTTTTCTCTTTTGTAATGTCTATAGATGGGAATGTAATGCATCATGAGTCCCTGAGGAAAAGGTTTAACACTTTTGAACAACCTTGAAACGCGTCAGGCCTTTGTTGGTTTCAGCATTGTTCTGTGATCGACAATGTGGGTGCCTTCGTCCCCATTATGCTGCTCTAGAAACACTGGAATTTGTTGTACTCTCTATTAATCATTGTGCATCTGCATATGTATATTGTTTTGTACTATGTAATAAAAATTATTTTGTAACTTTTTTTTGTTAATAATTTTTGAGACTACTGCCTAAACTAAAGTCCCAACCGAGGAAAAAATTGGTTTTGTGTCTAATGTATTAGGGATGTGCGCAGTCAGTCTCTTTCCACACAGTTTTATGCATGTCTATTCCACCATCCAACATCCGGCCATTTTGCCCCACGTCCATCATGATACTATTAAACCCCTTGTAATTATAATAATAAGACCCCGAGTTGGGGGGGTGGGATGATGCGAACATGTTTCCAATCAATTGCACCTTCACAATTTGGAAAGTCCCAATGGCTGACAAAGTGGGAGACCACAGTCTTCCATTCATGTGGAGTTGAAGGAAACTGTGGAGTGAAACAAGAAAAAAAAATTGTCATTTTGCACATCAACATTGCAAGCAGATTAGACACAAACATTTTTGGACAATATCAGTATAACATTTTGGGAAATGAGTATTTAAAGCCTAAAGTATAAGGTCCCCTTATCAGATTCATCACCCCCCCCCATCCCCCCATTTGATGGGCCATTGCAAAAAATGAGGGGGGGGGGGGGTGTTTTGGACAGGTAACCCTCTCCACTTCACTGAGAGCTGAATGCATAAATAATGTGTGATACTTTGGCCAGCCCCTCCTTACTTACACTATTGGCAGCCCACTGGACAGGTAAGAAGTGTCATAATACCAAAAAAAGGAACAAATGGAAGCACATTTGGACATTCTGCTATTACCTATCAAGATAATAATAGGAGAAAAAATACTTGAAATTGTAGCATTTGAAAGTATTGAGGCAGGCCCTTTCACTACATGCTTTGGTGAATTCGCCCATAAATCTGACCAGAAAAAAGGTAGGTATAGTGTGTATTGGGTTTGGCAAAGTCAGCAGATAGAGGATTGCTATCAGCTGACCTAGCAGTTGGGGGGAGGGGGGTTCCTAATGAGTTTGGCCCAACCAAAAAAAAAAATCTGGCACTCTGCACGAATTTAAGCACACACATAACATTTGTACACATTTTAGGTGGTGTTTAGGGGAAAGCAATACTATGTAGCTGACAAAATACATTGCTAGGTGACTAGACTATAGTTTTATGGGCCCAGAAGAGCATGCTGGGGAAGTTAGTGAAGGCTTTTTTTTCCCTTTCTTTCTTTACTTCCTTCAGCCTACTAGTTAAGGGGAGTGGTTAATTGGGCACAGGTGCTTGAGGTCTATATAACCTTCTGTAGAACTCATGTGAAATTGCCAAACTGCTGGTTGTAAACTGAACAGTGGAGCCACTGAGGAGACACTGCGGGGATTCCGGTGGCCTGACGTTTGTTATATGCGGAGGGCGGGGCCACCCGTCACCTGACCATGCCCCCCTCTGACGCAAGGTGAAATCCGGGCTTCCCCGTGACGTATGGTTGACCCCGCCCCCTCTGATGTAACGGAAACCTGGCTGTGTTACATCAGAGGGGTACGGGGTCACCCATACGTCACGGGGAACCCCCAAAGAATCCTCCCAATGTTGAGGGCATGTGACCTGGTATGGTTCAGGAGGGAGGGGTGGCTGCTCTCTCATCCCCCCCTCTTTTCCTGCGGCCTGCCAGGTTGCGTGCTTGGATAAAGGGTCTGGTATGGATTTTTAGGGGGACCCCACTTCAATTTTTATTTTATTTTATGCGGGGTTCCCCTTAATATCCATACCAGACCTGAAGGGCCTGGTAATTGAATTTGGGGGACCCCCACACTTTTTTTTATTTATTTATTTATTTATTTTTATCAATGACTTTCAATGAGTGTTCTCTGTATTACCGAGCCGACAATTCATAATAGCTGCGAGTGATTTTAAAGGACTTTTTTTCCTGCATAAATTACACTTTGTGCAGGGACAGTTCTAAGCACCAGAAACATGCTCCCCTTCACAGGCATACTATAGACACCCCCCCCCCCCCTACGAAACTTAAAGGAATATTACACTTTTATTGTTTCACTTTAATCATTATTAAAATCACTGCTCCCGAAAAAACAGCCGTTTTTAAAACTTTTTTTTGCATTGATGCATGTCCCCTGGGGCAGGACCCAGGTCCCCAAACACTTTTTAGGACAGTAACTTGCAGAATCTTTTCTCTCTGTCAAATCTTTTTTCTCTGTCAAATATTTTCTCTATTTAATCTTGGACTAATAGAGGTAAGGTTAGGCACATTCGACCACAAGTTCTATAGACACAGATTGTTATTGTCAGAGTCACATCGAATCTCCTATTCTATATTGAACTGTTGTAACAATGAAAACGAAAATAAAGCATTTATTTATGTCGGATCTTTCATTTTTTGGATTCTGTGCTTTCGTTATCGTTTGTCAAAACGAAAACGAAACTAGCTGAAATTCGGACGAAAATGCATTTGGACGAAAATGAATGCACATGTCTAGTTGTAAACTGAACAGTGGAGCCTTGAGTGAGGTGTGAATAAGTATTGCTTTTTGACTGCTGGTGACTGCTGGGTTGCAGTTTTAGGTTCTTTTGGGGCTTTTCCTTGTAGTTTTTTAATACCATTTTCTGACACTTTTTAAATAGTTTTTTTTTTCTTTTTTTTTTCCTTACTTCCTTCAGTGTACTACTTGTGTATTGTGAGTGCACGCTGGTCTGTGAGTACCTGTGTAGAGTATTAGTGTCAGGAATCTAGTTGTTAGGTAATTTGGACTGAGTATAATCTCTAATCCTCATTAAATTAATAGGCACGATGACTGGCGGGTGTGGAGAGGCGACTCAGTGTACATCTTGCGGCATGTATGCATTCCTTGATCATCTGATCGAGGGCGAATACTGCTGTGCAAAATGTAAGCACATTGTTTCCCTGGAAGCCCAGGTTCTGAATCTGGGGAAGCAACTGTCAGCACTGAGAGGACCCTCCACCCTAAATGAGAGCCAGGAATGTACATGGCAGGTGCCGGTGGGGGCCAGCACAGAGGTGCAGGCACTAGCAGAGAGTAGATGGGTGACAGTCAGGAAGGGTAGAGGGGCAAGTGCCAGGAAGGCTGATCCAGGGCTGGAGCATCCCAATAAGTACGCTCCATTGAGTGACATTGGTGATCCCAGTCAGGGACCAGCACTGCTGGAGCTGAGGGATTCTCCTAGCTGCCAGGGGAAGAAATCCTCCAGTGAGAGTTGGGGGGAGGGAAGGGAAAGGAAAGACAGATTCTGGTGGTAGGGGACTCAATTCTTAGGAGGACAAAGAGGCCAATCTGTAACAACAACCTGAAGTGCCGAACTGTATGTATGTCGGGCGCTCAGGTTCGGCACATCACGGATCTGGTGGACAGATTACTGGGAGGGGCTGGGGAAGACCCAGCTGTCATGGTGCACGTTGGCACCAATGACAAAGTCAGAGGCAGATGGAGTGTCCTAAAGAATGATTTTAGGGACTTGGGAGCTAAATTGGGGAAAAGGACCTCCAAGGTAGTATTCTCAGGAATACTACCGGTACATCGAGCCACACCAGAAAGGAAGAGGGAGATTAGGCAAGTAAACAAGTGGCTCAAGAGCTGGTGTAGTAAGGAGGGGTTTGGGTTCCTGGAGGACTGGGACGACTTCTCAGCCGATAACCGGTACTATAGAAGGGACGGACTGCACCTAAATGAGGAGGGTGCAGATCAGCTGGGATTAAGGATGGCCAAAAAGTTAGAGGGGTTTTTAAACTAGGCAATGGGGGGGGGGAGGGTCCAGAGATAGAGATAGTCAGCATGGAGGATATTCCAGAGGGTAATATTAGGGGCATTAGTGGTAGGGTAACCAAAGCACATAAACCCAAGGTAAACATAGTAGCAAGTCATAGTTGTAATCTTGGAACACCCAAGAGGATAGTATGTGACTGGTCAAAATATATTAATGCATTAAAATGTTTGTTCAACAATGCCAGAAGTCTGCCAAGCAAAATAGGTGAGTTGGAAGCTCTGGTGCATCAGCAGAGCTATGATATAATCGGTATTGCTGAAACTTGGCTTCATTCCTCACATGACTGGGCTATTAATATTCCTGGCTATGCACTCTTTCAGAAAGACAGAGTAAAAAGGAAAGGTGGAGGGGTCTGTCTCTATGTGAGAAGTGATCTCAAAGCGAGTGAGAAAGAGGATCTGTTGGACGGAGAGTGTGATGAGTCTGAAGCATTATGGGTGGAACTGCATACAGATATGCGTAGTTCAAAGTTAATCATTGGAGTTTGTTATAGACCACCCAATGTTAACGAGGAGGTGGAGACTCAGCTCCTTGCACAGATTGAAAGGGCTGCAAGGGCTGGCACAGTGATAATAATAGGGGATTTTAACTACCCAGAAATTGACTGGGGTAATGGCACTGCTGGGACAGTTAAAGGGCAAAAATGTATAAACCTATTACAGGACAATTTTATGGTCCAGTTTATTGAGGCCCCAACTAGGAATGATGCTCTGTTGGACCTGGTAATCTCAAACCATGCAGAACGTATTACTAATGTTCAGATAAAGGAACACCTGGGTAGCAGTGACCATAAGATGATTTCATTTGATGTTAACTGTAAGCAAAATTCACATACGGGGAAGATAAAAACACCTAATTTCAAGAGAGCAAATTTTACAAGGATGAGGGCTGCTCTCCAGGACTTAGACTGGGAGGGAATACTGGCATCAATGGGCACAGAACAGAAATGGAAATTCTTCAAAAAGACTGTTTGTGATCTCACGGCAAAGCATATTCCCATGGGCAATACGTTTAAAAGGCTAAAAATAAAACCGATGTGGCTTACGGCCAAAGTTTAAAAAGCTATAAACTATAAAAAAAGAGTTTTTAAAAAATATAAAAATGAAGGAACGCTAGTGTCATTTAAATGTTACAAAGAATATAACAGAATATGTAAAAAGGAAATCAAGGATGCAAAAATTCAAAATGAAAGACAGATTGCAAAAGATAGTAGGACAAACCCCAAAAAATTCTTCAAATATATTAACAGTAAAAAGATCAAGTCTGAGCATGTAGGCCCTTTACAAAATAATCTGGAGTGTGTGACTGGGGACAAAGAGAAGGCTAACTTATTAAATATTTTCTTCAGCTCTGTGTATACAAAGGAGCATGGGGGAGCTCATGTCTATAATTGGGGTGGTAGTGACGTAGCCCCAAATCCACAATGGCTCAAAAGTGATATGGTCCAGAAATATTTGGACAGAGTTAAGGTGGATAAAGCACCTGGACCTGATGGCATCCACCCGCGGATCCTAAAAGAATTGGAACGCAGAATTCAGAATTTGGAACACAGAATTCTTAATTTGGAACATGGAATTATGAATTTGGAATAAGTAATTTGGAATACGTAATTTGGAACACAGAATTCAGAATTTAAGAACATGGAATTTGGAACACAGAATTCTGAATTTGGAACATGGAATTTGACACATAAAATTTTGGAACATGGAAAATGGAATTCGGTATTTGGAAATCAGAACACAGAATTTGTAATTCGGAAAACAGAATTTGGAATTTGGAACACAGAATTTTTTTAATTATGAATATGGAGTTTTTAAGTTCATAACACGAGATTTGGAATTCGGAATACAGAATTTGGAACACTGAATTTTTTAATTCAGAACACAGAATTTGGAATTTGGAACATGGAATTTGGAACACAGAATTTGGAACACAGAATTTGGAATTTGGAACCTGGAATTTGGAACACGGAATTTGGATTTCAGAAAACAGAATTTGGAACACAGAATTTTTGAATTCGGAACACGAAATTTGGAATTCAGAAAATCAGAATTTGGAACATGGAATTCAGAATTTGGAACATGCAATTTTGAACATGGAATTCAGAGAGTAAAATTTTGAATTTGGAACATGGAATTCAAAATTTGGAACATGGAATTTGGAACACAATTCAAAATTTGGAACATGGAATTTGGAACACGGAATTAAGAATTTGGAATTCTAAATTTGGAACATGGAATTTGGAATAGGGAATTTGGAACATGGAATTGGAATTCAGAATTTGGAACACTGAATTTTGAATTCGGAACATGGAATTAGAATTCAGAATTTGGAACACTGAATTTTGAATTTGGAACATGGAATTTGGAACACAATTCAAAATTTGGAACATGGAATTTGGAACACGGAATTAAGAATTTGGAATTCTAAATTTGGAACATGGAATTTGGAATAGGGAATTTGGAACATGGAATTGGAATTCAGAATTTGGAACACTGAATTTTGAATTCGGAACATGGAATTAGAATTCAGAATTTGGAACACTGAATTTTGAATTTGGAACATGGAATTTGGAACACAATTCAAAATTTGGAACATGGAATTTGGAACACGGAATTAAGAATTTGGAATTCTAAATTTGGAACATGGAATTTGGAATAGGGAATTTGGAACATGGAATTGGAATTCAGAATTTGGAACACTGAATTTTGAATTCGGAACATGGAATTTGGAACACATAATCCAGAACTCGGAAAACACAATTCAGAACACGTTATTTTTAACATGGAATTTGGAACATGGAGTTTTGAATGCGGAGCACGGAATTTGGGATTCAGAACATGGAATTTACAAATCAGAATTTGAAACATGGAGTTTGTAACATGGAATTTGGAACATGGAGTTTGGACCATGGAATTTGGAACATGGAATTTGGAATTCTGAATTTTGAACATGGAATCTGCAATATGGAATTTGGAATTAGGAATTTGGAATTCAGAACGCAGAATTTGCAAATCAGAATTTGGAACATGTAATCCAGAACTCGGACCACATAATTTAGAACGCATAATTTAGAACATGGATTTGGATTTGGAACATGGATTTCAGAACACAGAATTTGTCATTTGTAATTCATAACACTTAATTTGGAATTTGGAATATGGAATTTGGAATTTGGAACATGGAATTTAGAATTCAGAACACTGAATTTGGAACACAGAATTTGAATTATAATTTTTAATTTGTGATTTTAAATGTGGAATTTGGAATTTTGAACACAAAATTTAGAATTTGGAACATGAAATTTAGAATTCTGAACACAAAACTTAGAATTTGGAACATAGAATATGGAATGTGGAGTTTGGAGTTTGGAAAATAATTTTGAATTCTGAAAATGGAATACTGAATACAGAATTTGTAATTTGGATTTTGAAATGTGTAATTTGATATTCAGGACACAGAATTTGGAATTCAGAACATAGAATTCAGAATTTGGAATTTGGAATTCAGAATACGGAATTTGGAATTCGAAATACACAATTTGGAGTTCAGAACCCAGATTTTTTATAATTTGGAATTCAGATTTTGGAACACAGAACTTGGAATTTGGAACATGGAATATGGAATGTGGAGTTTGGAGTTTGGAAAATAATTTTGAATTCGGAAAATGGAATACTGAATACAGAATTTGTAATTTGGATTTTGAAATGTGTAATTTGATATTCAGGACACAGAATTTGGAATTCAGAACATAGAATTCAGAATTTGGAATTTGGAATTCAGAATACGGAATTTGGAATTCGAAATACACAATTTGGAGTTCAGAACCCAGATTTTTTATAATTTGGAATTCAGATTTTGGAACACAGAACTTGGAATTTGGAACATGGAATTTTTGAACACAGAATTTGCAAATCAGAATTTGGAACATGTAATTCAGAACAAGGAATTCTGAATTTCAAACATGGAATTCTGAATTTGGAACATGGAATTCAGAATTTGGAACACAGAATTCAGAATTTGGAATATGGAATTCAGAATTTGGAACACAGAATTCTTAATTTGGAACATGGAATTCAGAATTTGGAATACAGAATTCTTAATTTGGAACATGGAATTAAGAATTTGGAACATGGAATTCAGAATTTGAAACATGGAATTCTGAATTTGGAACACAGAATTCTGAATTTGGAACACAGAATTTGGAATACGGAATTTGGAACACAGAATTAAAAATTTGGAACGTGGAATTTCGGAATTTGAATATCAGAACACAGAATTTGTAATTTGAAATACGGAATTTGGAATTCAGAATTTGAAACACAGAATTTGGAACATGGCATTTTGAACACAGAGTTTGTCATTTTGTAATTCGGAATACAGGATTTGGAATTTGGAACACAGAATATTTTTAATTTGGAATATGGAGTTTTTGAATCCATAACATGTAATGTGGAATTCGGAATACAGAATTCAGGAGACAGAATTTGGAATTCAGAACATGGGATTTGGTAATTTGGAGCACATAATTTGGAATACAGAATTTTCAAATCAGAATTTGGAACATGGAATTCAGAATTTGGAACACAGAATTCTTAATTTGGAACATGAATTCTGAATTTAGAACACAGATTTCTTAATTTGCAACATGGAATTCAGAATTTGGAACATGGAATTTGGAACATGGAATTCAGAACATGTAATTCAGAACACAGAATTCAGAATTTGGAACACAGAATTCTTAATTTAGGAACATGGAATTTGGAACACAGAATTCTGATTTTGGAACATGGAATTTGACACACAAAATTTTGGAACATGGAAAATGGAATTCGGTATTTGGAAATCAGAACACAGAATTTGTCATTTGGAAAACAGAATTTGGAATTTGGAACACAGAATTTTTTTAATTTGGAATATGGAGTTTTTAAATTCATAACACGTGATTTGGAATTCGGAATACAGAATTTGGAACACTGAATTTTTGAATTCAGAACACAGAATTTGGAATTTGGAACATGGAATTTGGAACACGAAATTCTGAATTTTGAAAACGGAATTTGGAACACGTAATTTGGAATTTGGTACACGGAATTTGGAATTCAGAAAACTGAATTTGGAACACGTAATTTGGAATTTGGAACAAGTAATTTGGAATGCAAATTTGCAAATCAGAATTTGGAACATGTAATTTGAAACACGTAATTCAGAACTCAGAATTTGGAATTTGGAACAGAATTTGGAATACTGCACATGGAATTTGCAATTTGTGATTTGAAAGGTGGAATTTGGAATTCAGAACACAGAATTTGGAATTTGGAACACAGAATTTGATACACGGAATTTAGAATTTGGAACCCAGAATTTGGAATTCAGAACACAAAATTTAGAATTTGGAACAGGGAATTTGGAATTTGGAACATGGAATTTGAAACACATAATTCAGACCTTGGAATTTGAAATTTGAAACACAGAATTTGGAACGTGGAATTTTCAAATCAGAATTTGGAACATGTAATTTGAAACATGTAATTCGGAACTCAGAATTGGAAAATGGAATACTGAACACGGAATTTGCAATTTGTGATTTGAAATGTGGAATTTTGTAATGCAGAACACAAAATTTGGAATTTGGTACACAGAATTTGGTACACGGAATTTGGAATTCGGAACCCAGAATTTGGAACTCGGAACCCAGAATTTGGAATTCAGAACACAAAATTTCAAATTTGGAACACAGAAATTGGAACATGGAATTTGCAAATCAGAATTTGGAGCACGAAATTTGAAACATGGGATTCAGACCTCAGAATTTGGAGTTTGGACCTCATAATTTGGAATTCGGAATTTGGAATTTGGTACATGGAATTTGGAACACTGAATTCGGAATTCAGAAAACGTAATTTGGAACACGTAATTTGGAATTTGGAACAAGTAATTTGGAATGCAAAATTTGCAAATCAGCATTTGAAAAATGTAATTCAGAACTCAGAATTTGGAATTTGGAACAGAATTTGGAATACTGAACATGGAATTTGGAATTTGGAACCCAGAATTTGGAATTTGGAACCCAGAATTTGAAATTCGGAACCCAGAATTTGGAATTTGGAACCCAGAATTTGGAATTCAGAACACAAAATTTCAAATTTGGAGCATGGAATTTGGAACATGGAATTTGCAAATTTGGAACATGAAATTTGAAACACGTGATTCAGACTTCAGAATTTGGAATTTGGAACATGTAATTTGAAACATTTAATTCGGCACTCAGAATTTGAAAATGAAATACTGAACACGGAATTTGCAATTCGTGATTTGAAATGTGGAATATGGTAATTCAGAACACAAAATTTGGAATTTGGAACACAGAATTTGGAATTTAGAACACAGAATTTGGTACACGGAATTTGGAATTCGGAACCCAGAATTTGGAATTCAGAACACAAAATTTCAAATATGGAGCACAGAATTTGGAACATGGAATTTGCAAATCAGAATTTGGGACACAAAATTTGAAACACGTGATTCAGACTTCGGAATTTGAAGTTTGGACCTCATAATTTGGAATATGGAATTTGGAACACAGAATTTGGAATTAGGAACATGGAATTTAGAATTAGGAACATGGAATTTAGAATTAGGAACATGGAATTTGGAAATCGGAATGTGGAATTTGGGATTTGGAACACGGAATATGGAACACGGAGCTTGGAGTTTGGAACACAGAATTTGAAATTCAGAACAGAATTTGGAATTTGGAAAATGGAATACTGAACACAGAATTTGCAATTTGTGATTTGAAATGTGGAATTTGGAATTCAGGACACAGAATTTGGAATTTGTAACACATAATTTGGTACACGAAATTTGGAATTCAGAAGCCGAATTTAGAATTCAGAACACAGATTTCTTAATTTGCAACATGGAATTCAGAATTTGAAACATGGAATTTGGAACATGGAATTCGGAACATGGAATTTGACACACAGAATTTTGGACCATGGAAAACGGAATTCGGTATTTGGAAATCAGAACACGGAATTTGTAATTTGGAACACAAAATTTGTAATTTGAAATGCAGAGTTTTGAATTCAGAATTTGGAACACAGAATTTTTCATTTGTAATTCGGAATAAAAGATTTGGAATTTGAAACACAGAATTTTTTTAATTTGGAATATGGAGTTTTTGAATTCATAACACGTGATTTGGAATTCGGAATACAGAATTCGGAACACAGAATTTTTGAATTCGGAAAACAGAATTTTTGAATTCGGAACACAGAATTTGGAATTTGGAACACAGAATTTGGAATTTGGAACATGGAATTTGGAACACGGAATTTGGAACACGGAATTTGGAATTTGGAACATGAAATTTGGAATTCAGAAAACGGAATTTGGAACAGAGAATTTTTGAATTCGGAAAACCGAATTTGGAATTCAGAACACAGAATTTGGAACATGGAATTTGGAACACGGAATTCGTAATTCAGAAAACTGAATTTGAAACATGGAATTTGGAATTTGGAACATGGAATTTGGAATGCAAAATTTGCAAATCAGAATTTGGAATTCAGAACACAAAATTTTTAATTTGGAACACGGAATTTGGAATTTGGAACACAAAATTTGAAACACGTAATTCAGACCTCAGAATTTGGAGTTTGGACCTCAGAATTTGGAATTTAGAACACAGAATTTGGAATTTGGTACATGGATTTCAGAACACTGAATTTGGAATTCATAACACCGAATTAGGAACATGTAATTTGGAATTAGGAACATGGAATTTGGAATTCGGAACATGGAATTTTGGACATGGAGTTTGGAGTTTGGAACACAGAATTTGAAATTCAGAACAGAATTTGGAATTTGGAAAATGGAATACTGAACACAGAATTTGCAATTTGTGATTTGAAATGTGGAATTTGGAATTCAGGACACAGAATTTGGAATTTGTAACACATAATTTGGTACACGAAATTTGGAATTCAGAAGCTGAATTTAGAATTCAGAACACAGATTTCTTAATTTGCAACATGGAATTCAGAATTTGAAACATGGAATTTGGAACATGGAATTCGGAACATGGAATTTGACACACAGAATTTTGGACCATGGAAAACGGAATTCGGTATTTGGAAATCAGAACACGGAATTTGTAATTTGGAACACAAAATTTGTAATTTGAAATGCAGAGTTTTGAATTCAGAATTTGGAACACAGAATTTTTCATTTGTAATTCGGAATAAAAGATTTGGAATTTGAAACACAGAATTTTTTTAATTTGGAATATGGAGTTTTTGAATTCATAACACGTGATTTGGAATTCGGAATACAGAATTCGGAACACAGAATTTTTGAATTCGGAAAACAGAATTTTTGAATTCGGAACACAGAATTTGGAATTTGGAACACAGAATTTGGAATTTGGAACATGGAATTTGGAACACGGAATTTGGAACACGGAATTTGGAATTTGGAACATGAAATTTGGAATTCAGAAAACGGAATTTGGAACAGAGAATTTTTGAATTCGGAAAACCGAATTTGGAATTCAGAACACAGAATTTGGAACATGGAATTTGGAACACGGAATTCGTAATTCAGAAAACTGAATTTGAAACATGGAATTTGGAATTTGGAACATGGAATTTGGAATGCAAAATTTGCAAATCAGAATTTGGAATTCAGAACACAAAATTTTTAATTTGGAACACGGAATTTGGAATTTGGAACACAAAATTTGAAACACGTAATTCAGACCTCAGAATTTGGAGTTTGGACCTCAGAATTTGGAATTTAGAACACAGAATTTGGAATTTGGTACATGGATTTCAGAACACTGAATTTGGAATTCATAACACCGAATTAGGAACATGTAATTTGGAATTAGGAACATGGAATTTGGAATTCGGAACATGGAATTTTGGACATGGAGTTTGGAGTTTGGAACACAGAATTTGAAATTCAGAACAGAATTTGGAATTTGGAAAATGTAATACTGAACATGGAATTTGCAATTTGTGATTTTAAATGTGGAATTTGGAATTTGGGACACAGAATTTGGAATTTGGAACACAGAATTTGGTACATGGAATTTGGAATTCGGAAGCCAGAAGTTGGTATTCATAACACAAAATCTAGAATTTGGAACACAAAATTTAGAATTTGGATCACAGAATTTGGAACATGGAATTTGCACATCAGAATTTGGAACATGAAATTTGAAACATGTCATTCGGACCTCGGAATTTGGAATTCGGACCTCGGAATTTGGAACATGAAATTTGAAATTCTGAACACGAAACTTAGAATTTGGAACACAAAATTTGGAATTCTGTACACACAATTTGGAATTCAGAACACAAAATTTGGAATTCTGAACATGAAATTTAGAATTCGGAACACAAAATTAAAAATTCTGAATACAGAATTTGGAACATGGAGTTTGGAATTAAGAACACAGAATTTGAAATTCGGAACAGAATTTTGAATTCGGAAAATGGAATACTGAACATGGAATTTGTAATTTGGACTGTGGAATTTGGACACAGAATTTGGAATTCAGAACATAGAATTTTGAATTTGGAACACGGAATTTGGAACACAGAATTCAGAATTTGGAACATGGAATTTGGAATTCAGATTTCAGAACACATAATTTGGAACACTTTTTTTTATTAGCGTACATTCTTTTGTCTAAAAACCATGTAGGTGGGTCTGCTTCCCTTAGACAGTCACCTTGGACAGAGAGTTCTGTTCTGTTCTGTATTGATGAATGATATGATGGAGATTTTGCAATAAATTCCATTGGTTGATATTCACCAGGAGCTAATTACTCTTAACTAAACTAAAGAATTTCATAACTGTATAAACTTTGTGAACCATGGATCAACCGAGGTGTAAGATGAGGTATACTGGGCCAGTGTGATCAGTAGTGTTAAGTAATGATCAGTCATAGATGGTTTTATGGGTTTTGAACCAGTTTTCCCAAGTCTACCCTTGGGGTTTGAATGTATTGTGTTTTCCTTCCATACCTGCAAGCATGCTCTCGTATGTGAAATGTGTATGAAGTGTGCATATCATTTCTATCACTTTTGGTGGTTCTTGGGCTCCCCAATGTCTTAGTATTACTAGTTTGGATGCTAGGAATAGGTGGGTGGAGAGGGTCCTATAGAGGGTTGGGCCTGCAGACCTGTTGCTTGATGAAATATAGTGAATACTTCTTTCCAGAATCTTGAAAGTTTCCCGCAATTCCATCGTATATGGAGGAGAGTGCCAGTCTGTGAACAGTTTTTCCAACACGTTGAAGGAGTGGACGGGTCAAATTTTGCTATTTTATATGGTGTTAGGTACCATCTTTGTATAACCTCATGAGAAAGTTCCCATAGATTAGTGAATTTGTAGTAGTGTAGGTGTAATTTGTAGCTTTAAGACATTGGTCTAGTGTGAAAGATTGTTTTAGATCTTGTTCCCAAGCTAGCATTGAGTTTGTTTTGGAAACGATTAATTTATTGTTGAAGAATTTGGAACACTTAATCTGGAACGCGGAAAATATAATTCAGAACTCAGAATTTGGAATTTGTTACTCAGAATTTGGAATTTGGAACATGAAATTTGGAACACAGAATTTGGAACATGGAATTTTGAACACAGCATTTGTCATTTGTAATTCAGAATACAGGATTTGTGTGTAAAAGTCCTCATCCAGTGCACAGTTCCAACGAAGTTGCAGATATTGCGCGTAAGGGATACTGTGCACTAGGGGCTTTGGGTGAGCACTAGGGGCTTTGGGTGAGCACTAGAGGCATGCAACAAGTTGTGCCTGCCGTTGATTTTCGATATAAATTGGTACCAAGAGAGCCATCCAGATTTTTGACAATAAGCACATCAAGAAAGAGAATTTGCACTTGTAACATCTGAATCTGATGTTACAGTAAAGCACAGATTCATGGCATTCAAGTTAATAACGAACTGGTTCAATACCGATGTGGAACCGGTCCACACTACAAACAGGTCATCAATAAATCTATACCAACAAAGGATATAATCAAGATAAGGCAGGTATTGATAATTGGAAAAGATATGTCCCTCCCACGCTCCAAGGTAGAGATTTGCATAGGATGTGCACAAGACGTGCCCATGGCGATGCCTTGTGTTTGTAAGTAGTGTTGATCTTCAAATACAAACCATCAGGAATATTCTGACCATTGCGACTCCCCTCTTGTGGGGGATGCTCGAGTAAAGTGCCTCGATATCAATAGCCACGAGAAGGGAGTGGGGAGCGACCA
Organism: Lithobates pipiens; assembly: GCF_037356315.1. Taxonomy (NCBI): domain Eukaryota; kingdom Metazoa; phylum Chordata; class Amphibia; order Anura; family Ranidae; genus Lithobates; species Lithobates pipiens. Next base: position 202,997,795 of record NW_027507784.1, on the reverse strand, counting down.
GAATACCCTCGACGTGCCTGAGGAGATCAGCTGTGTCTCGAATGTGTAACGGTAAATTAGATACATGAGGCAGTAAAAAACTGTCCACAAATTTGCTTGCATTGTCTGTCAGGGACCCAATGCCCGATACAATGGGTCTTTCCAGTGGCTTAACAAGATTTTTATGTGTCTTTGGCAGTGTATAAAAGGTAGGTGTGCATGGATGTTTTGGAATTAAAAAGTGAACAAAGTTCACTGACATTATTGGCAAACAGCATTGTACTAGTAGATGAAATTGGTTGATACCACGTAGTGTTCTTTAGTACATCATAGCACATCGTCTGATACTGAGCATGTGACATGATTACTATGTTCTCGCCCTTGTCCGATGGCTTGATGACAATGTTGTCCCGTTTCTGTAGGCATTTAAGAGCTTGTTGTTGATTAGGAGTTAAATTGGGTGTGAATTCCTGCCAACTTTTACTTTTCAAGTCTTTAATACATTGGTGAAGAAAGGCCCAAATTGATGGGGATGTCATAAGATGAGGGAATTGTTGTCTTTGAATTTACGAGGTGTAGGTGTGACAGTGGTCGAAGATGTAGAGGTATCAGGGGGGACCAGCGACGGCTCAGTTTGTGAATCCGCAGCGTCACCCATCATACCCTCATCATATAGGAGCATTAAGTCTCTTTCCAAATTGGTATTCTGGCAATTAGTATAAAATATATATTTAAAAGTCAAGTTTCTTGCAAATAAGTAAAGGTCTTTAATAGTTTCAGTGATGTCTCTCAGTGTCTCTCAGTGTCTACAGGGAGACACATGCTGACGTGCTGGACGGTGGAAATGGTGACAGAGCCATTCTTTAATATATTTATTGCTGGATTGATTGTATCTTTGTGTACATAGATTACTATAGGGAAGTCTTTTTGGCATTTGTGGAAAACGTTTAATAAAATAGGATTACGCTATGCGCAACTCTTTGTGTTTTATGATGTTTTTGGAGCACTTATGTCAGTTGGACCTCTGTGTATTATGAGGATACAGAGTTAAGCTATTGAGGAACATTTACCCTAAAAGCTTGTTCATTAGCAATGTCTGGTGAGTTTAACCCCCTGAGGGGAGTGTGCCTCACGCAGTGAAATCTGAGGAATTCTGGTGGATGGTGCTGTAACAACACTTTGAATAATCATCAATAATCACCTATAACGTTGTTTGAACTGCTACCTCTATCATCACTGCACAAAGGACTCTATGTTTGTTATGGTTTTGGTCACAAGATCATCGCTTTAATTTTCAGCACTGTTTTAGTATTGAAATTTACAGGAATTGGACGGTTTTATTTTTATACTATTGTTTTTATATTTTTAAATTTATTTAAACAGCTGCTTAGTCTTTCCCTTCTTTGGCCTTTACTTCCCAGTAAATTAGAAGGGATACTCTGATATACTGTTGATTAACTGGGGGACAGGTTTGGCGCTGAGTGGTGTATTATAGGCTTTCAATATGCACCGTTTACTTCAGTTTCAGTGACGTGTATGGGTTTAAGCGGGCAAAAGCCCAAACCTAATTGTAAAACAAATGCCTCATCTAGAGATAAAGGACATGATGCCAAATTGATAATATTTAAGTGTGCTGACCGGAGGTGCTGGGTAGGGGGGTGGGAGGAGGTTTCCAGATTAATGCATCCAATTTGGTCTGTTGTTGTTTCCTTAAATCTGGTGATGTTAGGTCTAAAAGATCAATGTCAATCAAGAGTTTCTTCGAGTTGCCAGGATTCGCCCCAAGAAACTTGGGGATGACATTGTGTAATGTGGATGGACCAGCTGCACCAGCCATTTGTGAAAGTGGCGTGGATGGATCTCCCAATACATGTGCTGATTTGTGCCTAGTGAATGTCTTTTTACCTTTACTGGGGGCTGCAGGGGAAGTGCCGTCTCTACGATGATTACGTTTACGTGTAGATTTGGAAGTAGAAGGATCTTTAGATCGAGAACCTGCTGAGTGAGAAACAGATGATGATAAAGAAGAGTCAGATTTGGCACGATGGATCATTGCACCAGCTGTGGGTGTGCCATATGGAACTGCTTTTCCACCCCTCACCCTGCCTGACCATCTGTATGCAAATCCCTCAGAAAAAGCTAATTTATCTTTAACAAATTTAGTTTATTGGTAATTACTTCTTTATTCAACTCCTCCAAGCGTTCCCGAGTCTCCTTTCATTGGTTGGAGAAAGAGGGAGTGTCGAGAAGATGCTGATATTGAGTATTTAATCTATTGATTTCACTATCAAGGGATATCATATCCAGAGTGTATTGTATGATCAGGGTTTCCATTAATTCTAAACAGCAATGGGTTAATATTTTCTCCCATGCAGTTTTGAAGGAGGAGGATGGGTCTTTAATCATAAGAAATAGCTGAATTCTCAACCCCATAGGGCATGTCTCTTCCTGAATATATTGTTTGAAGTATTCCAATGAAGATCTGATTTATGTTTGAATAGATTATACATACGGTCAAGAAAAGTTTTGATTTCTTCATCTGATCTAGTTCTAGTGGTTAAACAGGAGGTTTGAATCTGGGTCATAAAGCCTGTCCAGGCCATGCCCAGAACTTTCATAATGAATAACTGCCTAATACGCCTTTAAAATTACACGAACTTTAACACCTTGCTAAATAAAAATAGAAGTGAACATACAAAAGTAACAAAGAAAAATAGAAAAAAGAAGAGAGGGGAGGCCCTCCCCACCTTCCTCAAGAAGTAGGGAGATTGGAAGTCGCTCAGGGCTTGCAGACTGTTGGGAATCAAGAAGCAAGAGGAGTGAACCCAAAGGCTCAATCAACGGTCACAGATGATTCCCAACACTGCTCAATGCACCAGGTGTGTTATCCACCTATCAATTATTAGAAAATGAATAGCCTCACAATATATAAGATAAAGGCAATACTGATATCCTGTACCATCATCCATAAATACATAGAATAGAGATTTGGAGATCTGATCCCCAACCAGTGATCTCAAAAAAGGTTGAAGTGTTTGCATGTGTTACAAAGTTTAAAATAGGAAGTCTTTATTCTTTAGTTTATTTTGCACTGTTCCTAATGTTACTATAATATGTGACTCTGTAGAATTACTTGTTGCCTTGGAGTGCTACTCCCATTTACCCAAAGTTCCCTGGCTGGCTGGGGGGCCACTGCGGAGTTCTCTCACTTACTGTGGGAGGATGCATGTGGCGTCACCCTGTTCAACGGAGCCGAGGGCTGCCATCTCTATACATGCTTTGTCTCTTGTAGAGTTGGATGGTAGGATGTGTATATATTCTTGTTTCGACACTAGGTTCCTTCCCCACCTCAAGGAGGAAGGTTTTCCACTTGAAACCAGCCCGCATTACCCCATATTTTGCCTCCTATAACCCTCCCAATTAGGTAACTCAGCTGGTCTGTTTTTACCTCCAGTATTCATCTCGAGCTCCCTACAAAGGGAGTAGCTAACTAGTACACGTGCCAAGCCTATCTTGGGTCGCGAGCAGACTCTGAGGGAAATTCTTAGGTGGGCTTGATCTTTGCCCTTTTCCCCCCTTCCATTTTACTTTTTGGTCCCCTTTCCTCTCCTTTTTTTTCTCTCTTCTTCCTCTCCCCCTTTTCTCCCTTCCTCTCCACTAGCCCGTACCCTCCTCCCCGCCTGGTCTCTTAATCCCCTACACTAGATCTCTGAGGGTGGCACTGACAAACACCTCTGACTACTGATCATGCCTCTTGCGGTGCAATCATCAACTCCTGTATCACTCAAGGTCTACTCCTTGAACGCCAAAGGACTCAACATCCCAGAGAAGCATAGTAGTATCCTTGCCGAGGCGCACCACCATAGGGCTCAAGTGATTTTCCTGCAAGAAACTAATTTTAAATCTGGTTCAATCCCTCGCTCAACTAATAATTGCTTCCCGGAGGCTTACCATGTGATATGTGCGGACTCCAAAACAAAAGGGGTGTCCATAGTGATTGCCAAATCATTCCCGTTCCGCCTTATGGACCAAGTCCTTCATCCAGAGGGTAGGTTCTTGTTCCTGAAGGGGACCTGAAAAAACAGACCAGTGACTTTCACTAACGTATATTGCCCCAATTCTAAACAGGTGACATTTTTAAAAGAAGTCTTTTTGCAGCTCACCACATTCCAAACGGGCCTTTTGATACTGGGGGAGACTTTAAAATGGCTTTAGATCCACTTCTGGATACCTCCACGGGTTCCTCCTCACTCCCGTTCTCTGCCCTACGTCAAGTCAAACTAGCTTTAGCCTCCGTTATGCTCCACGACACCTGGAAAATGCTAAACCTGCATGGGAAAGACTTCACATTCTTCTCACCCCCGCACAATCGTTATTCGAGGCTAGACTATCTTTTCATCCACCAGACAGACCTGACCTTCCTTCAAAACGCGACTATTGAGAGTATGTTACTTTCTGACCATCATCCCATCACGCTGACTTTGCAATTCCCACACAGGGAAACGTCTACTAGGACTTGGAGACTAGATGCCTCTCTTCTATCCTACCCTGGGGACCTGGCTGACATCACACAGACCATCAGACTACTTCTGACATAAAAATACTCCAGAAGTGACCCCTATGACCCAATGGGAAGCGCACAAATGTGTTGTTTGGGGTCATTTGCTAGCCATCGCAGCTAGGAAAAAAAGAGAACACCAAATCACGATTCAGGAGATTTAAAAAAAAATAGCCATATTAGAAGCACAACATAAGCGCTCACTTGCGGTGGAGGTAGCTAAGGACTTAGCTGATACTCGAGCGACTCTATTACAGGAACTCTATAAAAGGGCTCAGTGGAAGCAGGTGCTGTCCCAGAAATGATTTTACAAGCAGGGCAACAAACCGGTAAGTCTACTAGCGAGATTTACTCAGAGGCGAGCCCTGGTATCCACAGTCCACCATATTGTAGACACAAATGGAGCAATCCACTCCAGGAATGGGGACATTGCTGACCAGTTTCTCTCTTTCTATAGTAAATTATACCACCTCGACTCATATGAGCATAGACCCATCTCATCGGATGTACACTCCAATCTCATTAGGGAGTTTTTGAATAAGAACAGCCCCAGGCATTGACCACTGATGAATGGCAGGCATTGGAAGCCCCATTTTCCCTGGAGGAGTGGAGAGAGGCCTTGAAGGCTCAGCGAAATAAAAGCTTTGCTGAGCTCCTGGCGTTTGAGTTTCTGAGAGCTTTCAACACCCTCTCCCACCACCCCCCTAATTCGGATACCCTGTTGGAGGTCTATATCTCCATAATTCCTAAGGACAACAAAGACTCCACCGACGTAGCAAACTACAGACCCATCTCACTTTTAAATATAGATGTCAAACTGTTTGCCAAAATTCTGGCCACGCGCTTGACCTACCATGTACCAGCCTGGCTAGGGCTAGACCAAGTTGGCTTTGTCCCTGGATGAGAAGCCAGGGACAACACCACCAAGGCCCTCAACTTGCACCATTGGCTTACCTCAACTAATAGGGAGGGCTGCTTCCTGGCAATGGATGCGGAGAAGGCATTCGACAGAGTCGCCTGGGACTACATGGACATGGTCCTGGATGCCCTGGGCCTGGGCAAATGCATGCGGGCCATTATTAGAGCACTCTATGACAGGCCCAGGGCTAGGGTCTGGGTCAATGGCCACCTGTCGGACGCATTCCATGGGACCAGGCAGGGGTGCCCTCTGTCTCCATTACTGTACATTCTTACCCTCAAACCCCTCCTTTGTAGCATTCATGCACATCCGAACATAGAAGGTATTGAGGCACATCAACAGGAGTACAAGATTGCTGATTTTGAAGATGACATCTTGCTCTTTCTTTCATCTCCGTTGACGTCCCTGCCCAACCTTATGCCTATATTAGAGCAGTTCGGTTGGGCTTCCATTTTAAAGATGACAGTACTTCCCCGCTTATTGTACAAACTGCAAACCATCCCAAAGCATCTGCCGCCCTCCTTCTTTGCAGCTTACAAAAGCATGGCCATAACTTTTCTTTGGGATGAAAAGGTAGCGCAAATTGGATGGGCTAAATTAGTACTACCAAAATCGGGGGTGGAATTGGACTTCCAGACCTGCAAAGGTACTATTGGGAAGTCCACTTGACTAGGGTAGTAGACTGGAGGCTCCATACTAACTATAAGGGTTGGGTGTTGCTGGAAAAACTTATCTCTGGTATGGAACTTCATAACCTGCCCTGGCTCTCCAAGAGACACGTACCAGCTGACGCCTACTCTCACCCTTTTGTCAGAGCAACACTGCATGCCTTCGATAGGGTTTGCAAAGTCCATTAACTCTCAGGCACATACTGTACAGTTACGCCTGTTAAGGGCAACCCAGACTTTTCTCCAGGTATGGAAGGGACTTTTGGCAGCAGAATGGCCCTACACAGACATGCAGGCCAAACACTTCTTCTCCAGAGGATGGTTCCTCCAACAAAGTGAGCTAGCGTCATTGTCCAACACAAGGTATTTTCCTTTTTGGGCCTATATTCAACTGAAACATTTTCTGGGCAGCCCAGTGAACAGAGAACGCGTTACGAAGTCTCCTACAGTATTGGAATTCTCAGGCCCCTCCCCCCAGAATCACCTGATCTCAGGGCTTTACACCGCAATGTTCAGAGAGCCCTATGCCTCTTTGAGATCCGAACATGCCTACTGGGAAACGGGACTGGACACAGCGATTGATGACGCCACCTGGGATTGTGTTCACCTGTACATGCACAAGGGCTCGTTGAATGCTCATACGCAGGAAAATGGGTATAAAATGAAAATGAGGTGATACAGAACACTGAAAATAACTTACAAATTCATTCCAGCAGTGTCTGATCAGTGTTGGAGGTGTGAGCGGGATCTTGGCTCGCTTCTCCACATCTGGTGGACCTGTCCACTCATCCGGCCATACTGGTGCAAAGTACACAAGTGGTGTCTGAAATATCCTAACTTGATTTAGAATTCACACCAGCTCAGTATCTCCTTCACCTCTCCAAAATCCCCCATAAGAAATACTATAAATCAATAGCTATGCATTTTATTAATGCTGCTAGATTATGCCTGCCAGTACACTGGAGGTACAAATAATTCGGGAACACAGAATTTTTATCATTTGGAATCACAGGGTGGTGTCTGTGGATACACTAACAAAAAAACAATTGCCACGTCCTAATCGTAAAATATTTTTAGGGGAAGGGGGAGGGGAAAAGAAAAACCTTCACACAAAAGACCTCAAGGAAAAGTGTTGGTTCTGTTTGGACTTTTTAGGCAAAAATGAAAAGTAAAAAACAATATATTCAAAAGTGTTATTTATTAAAAAAAAAAATTGAAATTTAGAACGAAAACAGAAAAAGGGGGAATTTATAAAAACACATCAAGTCTTAATTAATATCCTGTCAAAATTTGTACAATCTACACAAAATTTATATTCATTTCCATATAAGTATTCAAAAAATTTTGAGCATTTACATTCATACAGAAAGTAAATGAGACAGGATATCAGGTATAAAACTAGAACTTAGATATGTTGTGGCGCTCTACATGTTTCGCGTTTTTGAACGCTTCCTCAGGAGCTTTAACAATTTTCTAAAATATATATCAATCATAACATAAAACATTACACATATATTTATTTATACAGTCTATCAATATATTGAGATGTTGGAAAGAAAAAAACCAAAAAAAAACACCTAAGGGGGGGAGGGGGGAGCAGGGGAAAAAAGGGAAAGGGGGTGTTAGGACGGAATTGTGTATTGTGAGGACCCTCATGATTTGAAGTAATATGGGAACGGATGTGACATTTAGATTTTGTGCATATAGTGTCGGTATTATAATGAATTTACTTACGTTTCTTCATGGGTATACCCCAAGAGAAATGTGCCAAAGGGAAGAGGGAAGATAACCATAGAATGTTTTTCCAAATAAATAAAATAACCAGTTTTCAATGCAGGAAGCCACTTCAATCTATGTATACGTCTGCAGTTTAGAATGGTACTATGTAGAATACTATAGGTACTATGTAGAATGAAGTGGCCAAGAGAGCACAGGAAGGGGTTCTGGTACCCCGTATTCTGTGTAAGAGAAATAAGATAAAAATAATTTTTAGAGTGTTTGAAAAACGAGATAATAGAGAAATTTATGTAAAGTATATGCAGGTGTACTCAAGTTTAAAGGGGTTGTAAAGGTAATTTTTTTATTTTCTACATAGGTTCCTTTGAGCTAGTGCATTGTTGGTTCACTTACCTTTTCCTTTGATTTCCCTTCTAAATGTTTTTTTTGCTTTGTCTGAATATCTCACTTCCTGTTTCTCCTCAGTAAACTTCTCACCATCATTCGAGCTGGTGGTTAGTCAGCCAGAACAGCTTACTGAACAGCTTACTGAGGAGGAACAGGAAGTGAGAAATTCAGACAAAGAAAACAAAGAAAAAAAAACATTTAGAAGGGAAATCGAAGGAAAAGATAAGTGAACCAACAATGCACTAGCTTAAAGGAAGCTATGTAGAAAATAAAAAAATTACCTTTACAACCCCTTTAATATAAAAAAAAAAAATTATGTGGAAGAGTCTACTATATTAAAAGATAATGAAGCAAAACAGTATAAACTAATTTTCAATAATTAATTTGACAGATTGTTTGTCATTTAAGAAAAAACTTGAGTGTTGATAAGTATCAAGTAATATAAGATGGGTACATCTGGGAAAAATGTAGAACAACCATAATAATAATTATAAGAGAAAGGAGGGAGGGAGAAGTGATGCACAAAAATTGTGCTCAGCATATGCTAATGACAGTGCAGTGAAAAGCAGGATAGATAGTAAAGGGTAGATCAGAAAATAATATCACCTTTAAAATATTCTCATTTTGATGTTATATCTTCTGTTTAAATGTTTTGTTCCCTTGTATGGAAAGGATGTTTTTTTTTGTGTTTTTTGGACTGATTTGGCCCTTTGGCACATTTTTCTTGGGGTATACCCATGAAGAAACGTAAGTAAATTCATTATAATACCAACACTATATGCACGGAATCTAAATGTCACATCCGTTCCCATATTACTTCAAATCATGAGAGTCCTCACAACACACAATTCCATCCTAACACCCCCTTTCCCTTTTTTCCCCTGCTCCCCCCTCCCCCCCTTAGGTGTTTTTTTTTTTCTTTCCAACATCTCAATATATTGATAGACTGTATAAATAAATATATGTGTAATGTTTTATGTTATGATTGATACAGTGGTGTGAAAAAGTGTTTGCCCCCTTCCTCATTTCCTGTTCCTTTGCATGTTTGTCACACTTAAGTGTTTCGGAACATCAAACCAATTTAAACAATAGTCAAGGACAACACAAGTAAACACAAAATGCAATTTGTAAATGAAGGTGTTTATTATTAAAGGTGAAAAAACATACTATAACTGTGGTTGTCCACACCTGAGTTCAATTTCTCTAGCCACACCCAGGCCTGATTATTGCCACACCTGTTCACAATCAAGGCATCACTTAAATAGGAGCTGCTTGACACAGTAAGGTCCACCAGAAGATCCTTAAAAGCTACACATCATGCCGAGACCCAAAGAAATTCAGGAACAATTGAGAAAGAAAGTAATTGAGATCTATCAGTCTGGATAGGGTTATAAAGCCATTTCCAAAGCTTTGGGAATCCAGCGAACCACAGTGAGAGCCATTATCCACAAATGGCGAAGACATGGAACAGTGGTGAACCTTCCCAGGAGTGGCCGGCCGCCCAAAATTACCCCAAGAGCGCAGCGACGACTCATCCAAGAGGTCACAAAAGACCTCACAACAACGTCCAAGGAACTGCAGGCCTCACTTGCCTCAGTTAAGGTCAGCGTTCATGGCTCCACCATCAGGAAAAGACTGGACAAAAATGGCCTGCATGGCAGAGTTCCAAGGAGAAAACCACTGCTGAGCAAAAAGAACATCAAAGCTCGTCTCAATTTCTCCACAACACATCTTGATGATCCCCAAGACTTTGGGGACAACATTCTGTGGACCGATGAGACAAAAGTGGAACTCTTTGGAAGGTGTGTGTCCAAGTATATCTGGCGTAGAAGGAACACTGCATTTCATAAAAAGAACATTATACCAACAGTAAAATATGGTGGTGGTAGTGTGATGGTCTGGGGCTGTTTTGCTGCTTCAGGACCTGGAAGACTTGCCGTGATAAAAGGAACTATGAATTCTGCTGTCTACCAAGAGATCCTGAAGGAGAATGTCCGACCATCTGTTCGTGTACTCAAGCTGAAACGAACTTGGGTTCTGCAGCAGGACAATGATCCTAAACACACCAGCAAGTCCACCACCGAATGGCTGAAGAAAAACAAAATGAAGACTTTGGAGTGGCCTAGCCAAAGTCCTGACCTGAATCATATTGAGATGTTGTGGTATGACCTTAAAAAGGCCGTTTATGCTCAAAAACCCTCTAATGTAACTGAATTAGGACAATTCTGCAAAGATGAGTGGGCCAAAATTCCTCCAGGACGCTGTAAAAGCCTCATTGCACGTTATCGCAAACGCTTGGTTGCAGTTGTTGCTGCTAAGGGTGGCCCAACCAGTTATTAGGTTTAGGGGGCAATCACTTTTTCACACATGGCCATGATGGTTTGGATTTTTTTTCACCTTTAATAATAAACACCTTCATTTACAAATTGCATTTTGTGTTTACTTGTGTTGTCCTTGACTATTGTTTAAATTGGTTTGATGTTCCGAAACACTTAAGTGTGACAAACATGCAAAGGAACAGGAAATGAGGAAGGGGGCAAACACTTTTTCACACCACTGTATATATCTTTTATATTTTAGAAAATTGTTAAAGCTCCTGAGGAAGCGTTCAAAAACATGAAACATGTAGAGCGCCACAACATATCTAAGTTCTAGTTTTATACCTGATATCCTGTCTCATTTACTTCCTGTATGAATGTATAAGCTCTCAATTTTTTGGATACTTATATGGAAATGAATATAAATTTTGTGTAGATTGTACAAACTTTGACAGGATATTAAGCAAGACTTGATGTGTTTTTATAAATTCCCCCTTTTTCTGTTTTCGTTCTAAATTTTAATAAAAAAATAAATAAATAACACTTTTGAATATATTGTTTTTTACTTTTCATTTTTGCCTAAAAAGTCCAAACAGAACCAACACTTTTCCTTGAGGTCTTTTGTGTGAAGGTTTTTCTTTTCCCCCCTCCCCCTTCCCCTAAAAATATTTTTTCGAAGTTACAATTAGGACATGGCAATTGGTTTTTTGTTGGTGTATCCACAGACACCACCCTGTGATAGATACACACCCCTATTTAATGTTAATGATTGCAGGGTGGAAGCACCCCTCCTTTATACAAAAGACCTCCAGGTGGAATTTTATATATTTTTATAAAAGTCAGGACGATGATCCCTGACCCTAATTTATGAAAAGTGAATGATACATGTAATAATAAGTCTATCTTTTCTTTGACTACTGTTGGCAAGCGAGCAAAGAAAAATATATATAAAAATATATATATTTTTTTTTTTTTCTCTTCTTCCCTTCTTTTCCCTTCCCCCTCTTGGATTTCATAGGAACAGCCTGGACAGGCTATATGAACGAAATTCAAACTAATGTAAATGTAGATACAGAGCCTGAGATTAACATTAATCAATATATGAATAAGATGAAAAGATTATTAAAGAAGAAGTCCAACCTATACTGGCATGTTGATTTCTTGCAACAATATATAAGAGAAAATATCAGTCCAATTGGCCTTCGAACATCGTTTCAAAATCCCACGATGGACTTCAAACAAGCATGGGAAAAGATTCTCACGCAATGCAGTGTAGAATTAATGAAACTACACATTGCACAATATCAAGCAGAATTGAACAGTCTTGATCAAGATGTACAAAAACGAAAGGGAAAAATACTGTGCTAATATAAAAAATAATAACTAAACTAAATATCTAAAAGCAGCGATTAGTCTGGTGTGATACACACCCATAGAACGTATAAAACGTATAAAACGTATAAAACAAAATATTATAACCACGCTCTCCCATATACCAAATCCAAGATATTAAGATATCTTGATCAAGATATCTTAATGTTACAATCTACAAATGAGGCAATTAAAAATCATGCTAAGTATACAAAACGTTGCAAGTTATCACCCCATTTGAATTTCTAATACTAGAAATAAGTGAGGGGGAGATGTTTGTCTTAACCAACTGTGCAAGCAATCTTCCCACCCCCTCCCCTTCCCCAAAGTAGCGCTGTTTCACAAATATTCGTTTACTCTCTTCTTTTTTTACAATTGCTATTTTATAATCTTGTTGTTTATTTAACCAGATTTTTTGGTTTTCTGGGGTTGGGTCCAAGACATAGGCATTCTCAGCTTCTAGAAGTTCCTTCCTAATATTCTCCTCCCATAATCTAGATTTTCTCTTCATTCTTGCTACCTGTTGGATCAAAACGCCCCTAATAAACGCCTTTAGGTTATCCCAGATTACGCTCATTGGGGCCGAGCCGGCATTAAAACCTATAAACTCTTTTAAGCTTAGTTTAACTTCCGCTTCGTCCTTCATAAGTTCGAGCCAGAACGGGCTAATCTTCCAACACCCTTGAATTTTTTTAATCCCCGTATTAAGCACGACCCTTAACAAGGAGTGGTCTGAGATACCCCTAGGCATATATTCTATCTTACTTATGTTTTGTGCCATTTCCACATTTCCTATAGCCATATCTATCCTAGAAAGAGTACCGTATGTACCTGAAAAGCAAGAGCATTGTTTAATTCTCGGGTACCTCTCTCTCCAGAGGTCCTTCAAGCCTATTTCATTCAGAAAGCAGCTCAGCCTAGTTTCACCTAGGTCCCTGGATCGCACCTTAGGGGGAAACCTATCGTAATTTACATCAAGGACTTCATTGAAATCTCCCCCTTGAATAGGAGGAGTATACTGAGTGGTATTGTTGTTGATATTTCCTGTTAATTAACAGTGATTTGGATATATTGGTAAGGTGGGTCTCCTGCAAACAGGCCAGTCCAATATCAAATCTCTCCAGCATAGCAAAAACTATTGCTTTTTTTACCGGGGTACCCAGGCCCCTCACATTCCAAGACCTGTTTATAGATTTACCCTGCGTCAAATTTACCATCGGATCTAAAAGAAAACAAACCTGCAGGCAAAGAACGCCACACAGTTACACAGAGAGCGACTACATGATATTTATAGAATATAAAGTCTACTAGGATACCTATCTCTATAAGTACACCCACCCTAGTGTCATATACAGTTTATGTTTCTCTACTTTGTACATTAATAGCTCAGGGTTAGATTTAACCCCAGATATTATCTTATCATAGTGCTTTATGTTTATATATTTTCTCTCTTGTGCAATTATCCTGCATCTATCATATTTTCCCTCCAGGGTACCATAGGATACTGAATGGTATTGCAGTTGATATTTCCTATTATTTAGCTGTGGTTTAGACACATTGGTTAGGTGAGTCTCCTGCGGACAGGCCAGTCCTACGTCAAATCTCTCCAGCACAACAAAAACCACCATTTTTTTTTTTTTTTTTTACCAGGGTGCCCAAACCCCTCACATTCCAGGACCCAATATTGAGGGTTTTAGCCTGTAGCAACTGTACCATCAAACAGAAAAAAAGAACAAACTAACAAGTGGAAAGTGCCAGCAGCCAACCAATGTGCGTAAACATAGTACTTATAATATATAGACCCTACCGGAGTACCGATATTCAAAAAGTGCTCCCACCTCCATTTCATCTTCCTTTGACTTTTCCATACTTTATATATTTGTAACTTACAGTTAAATTTAACCCTAGTTTGTGGTATCTTGTAATTGTGTTTAGTGTTACTTTTCTTACTCACTTGTGTATTTATCGTGCTATATTCGAATTTTCCCTTCACGTGTTTACTTTTTTTTAACAATTTTCCCCTCCCATCCAACCCAACCCCCCCTCTTCCCCCCAAACATCCTACCCTCCCTTTTAATCCCACCCCCTCCCACCCTTCCCTCCACCTAACAAGGTGCTCCCTTTGGGAGTTTAACGTGACCGAAACATCCATAACCCACCTAGTACCCAAACTCACAGACACCACCCTGTTGACCCCCCCCCCCATCCTGCCTAAACTTAACTTCCACTTCCAACTGAAAATTTATCAATCAACATATAACCACCCCCCTCCCTTGCTATCTACCCTCCCTTTCCCCCTGGCTGCTCCGTAGGGACTCCTTATTAGTTTCCAGCCAGTTTAGTGCCGCATCTGCAGAGTCAAAAATCTGTACCCCGTCCAGGGTCGTCACACGCAGTCTTGCTGGATATAAAAGTGCATATGATACTTTATATGACTGCAAAGTAGCTTTAATTGTCCGGAATTCCGATCTGCGTCTCTGCAAGTCGGGAGAGTAATCTGGGTAAAGTGAAATCCTTGAACCATTAAAGGAAATGTCCCCCCATCTCCCTTGCCTTGCGCATTAATGTCACCTTGTCCTTATAATTAAAAAACTTCAGCAGCACGGGTCTGGGACGCCCTCCAGGTGGTGGTGCTCTAAAAGGAAACCGATGGGCCTTCACTTTTCTCGGGTAGGCCCAACAACCTAATGTTATCCCTGCAAGACCTATTCTCTAAATCGTCCATTTTAGTAGCGTAACTGTCCAAGTGCTTTTGCATATTCTTAACCACCAACTGGATTGGGCATAAGTCATCTTCCAGTTGACTAATTCTCGATTCCAGGGCGGTTGTTCTTTCAACTGCTTTTTGAATGTCTTGTCGAACTAACAATATATCCTCCTTCATTCCTGTTAGCTGGGCTGCCAAGTCTCCCAAGGAGTGTTTACATGCGTTTACCGCCTGTAATACATCTTTCAGTGTTGGGGCCTCCTCCTCCTCCTCCTGTGGCTTGTCAGACACATCTGACTCCAGATCTACTTGGTTACCCCCCTGGCTCTTTTTACTCTTACCCTCAGGTACTAGCGTGGTCAGAGCGGCCGATTGGCCTTGGCTTTTTCTGTCGGCCGGACCCCCGTGGTGAGATTTAGTTTGTGCCGTCTGTCCTCCTTTTGTTGGTGTTTGGGCCGGGGTATGCGTAAACCGTTCTAATTTTGCTGCAGCTGACATTGCTGCCTGATTACTTTTTTCTTTTTCTTTGGAGGAGCGGAGATGTTGTACCCCCGCACCCTCCTGCTGCGACTGTTCCTCCCCTCTTCGCCTTGACATATTGACTTATAAAATAAAAAAAATAAAAAGCAAAAAAAAAAAAAAAAAGGAGGGGGCCAATAACACTTATGACACTGATGCTATATGCAGCCGTTACCCCAAAGAAAGCAAAAGAAAAGAAAAACTTGGTATTAAGACCTTTCGGACATTATTGTAAATCTGTGCTGCATAAGGAAAGCGAAGAAGAAAGGGAAAGAAAATACAAAAAAAAAAAAAAAATGTTCTTATGTTTTCTTTTTCTTTAAAAAAACGTTCCTAGCTGTATCATCCGTTGCTGCGTTTGCGAGACATTTAAATAAGTGTGGGTGTTCAACTGTACAATTGCACTTAGGGAGGCAAAGCTTGTTTTAAAAAAAAAAAAAAAAAAAAAAAATATCACTGGAATATCATTCAAACAGTTTACCAGAGAAATCTTGTCATCCTAAGAGATACCGAATCTGGTAGCAAACCAATAGATAGCAGTATAGGCATGTGTACTCTTTCAGTTCCATCAGCAGAAAAAGCATAGAGAGGCATAAAGAGTGTAAGTTACATCCTACTGCCTAAACTCCTGTATACCAGAGAAACAGACAAATGGAGCTGCTACTACTACAGTTTATTGGCCGGAGAAATCCAGTGTACTGATCATTTTTTTCACACCTCCAGAGGGGCTATTCCCAGACTATTTTCCCCAACAGGGGGTACTCACGGATACCAAAATTAGCAGCTGGGAGATACCGGTGCCTTCGCTCGTACAGCGCCCGGGAGGTCCTCTTCGGCCGGCGTGTGTGTCGGCGCCTCCACTCCTGCGCTGCTCGGGTGGTCCTCGGCCAGCGTCGGCTTACGACAGGATATCTTCGGCCGCAGTCGGCCAGCTTCGGCATATACCGGCGCTTCCGCTCTCCTGGAGACCTCCGGCGAACCTCATCAATTCCTACGCAGCCTGTCACTCAGACAGAACGAGGGAGAGACAGCGTGGCGGCGTCTCGCTCACCTCAACCCAGCCACATCCTCGCTCCTCACACCACGCCCCACATACATCCGGTCACCTCCCGGGGTGATAACTTGCAAGAGCGAGGAGATAGTAGAAATTTTTGGAAATTACTACAGAGAGTTGTATCAGTCACGAGGCTCAGGGGAGCAAGGGGAAATGGATAGTTTCCTGGAAAACTTAGAAATGGTGACCCTCACTCAGGAGGAACAGGAAATCTTAGATGCCCCGATAACCATTAACGAGCTACAACAGGCATTGGCTGGGATGCCAAACAATAAGGCTCCCGGCCCGGATGGGCTCCCGGTAGAAATATATAAATATTATGGAGAACTGCTACTTCCCGAGTTGCATAAAACTTTAACAGACTCAGCGGAAGGGAGACACCTTCCGACTTCAATGACAGAGGCAACGATCATAGTCATCCCCAAAACGGATAAGGACCCGTTGGAAGTGGCCTCATATAGGTCAATATCATTACTGAATGCGGATGAAAAAATCTTAGCTAAAGTACTTTCAAATAGGCTGAATCAGTTCATGTCAAAGCTAGTGCACCCAGATCAAACTGGGTTTATTATGGGAAGATCTACAATTATGAACATCAGAAGAACCTTCCTAAATATGCAGATCCCAGTAGAGAATGTAGGGGCGAGGGCCATAATGTCCCTGGATGTATCAAAAGCTTTCGACAGTTTAGAATGGAATTTCCTATGGCGGGTGTTGGAGAAAGTAGGAATGGGCCCCACCTTTATTGGCTGGATTAAAAAGATGTATAATGCCCCTAGCGCCAGGGTAAGGGCCAATGGTAGGTACTCATAAAAAATTGAAATGGGCAGGGGGACAAGGCAAAGTTGTCCCCTGTCCCCTCTGCTCTTTGCATTGGCCATAGAGCCATTAGCTATAGCTATTAGGGCCAACTCTGGGATTAAGGGATTTCAAAGAAGCGGAGAGAGACAGGAAAAGATTGCCTTATACGCAGATGATGTGTTATTGTTTTTGGGAGACCATCTCTGACGCAGGCAGTAACTTTAGTAGAAGGTTTCGGAAACTTCTCAGGGCTGGCTATTAATTGGGAGAAATCTGAACTGCTTCGAGTCGACCCCCTGGATGCCGCAGTCCCGCACCTGGGGATAAGAGTAAGAGAGGTGGATGTGCTGAAGTACCTCGGGATATACTTGACATTGAACCCCGATCAATATATTAATAAAAATGTAATCCCTCTTCTGCATAAATTTAAGTGCAAATGCGACGTCTGGAGTAAACTTCCGCTTTCAGTTATGGGCCGCTGCAGCTTGATCAAGATGATTTGGCTGCCACAGCTGCTGTATGTTTTGCATAATGCGCCCGTATGGATATGCAAAAAATGGTTTAAGAAAGTAGACACCCTTTTTCGGGAACTTATTTGGAAAAAGGGTACGGCCCGGATACGACTCCAGACGTTGCAGATGCCAATAGATAGAGGAGGCCTGGCTGTTCCACATCCTAGGAACTATTACCTGGCGGCGCAGATGCAGCATCTGGCAGGTTACGATTCGGAGCAAGGAAGAAAGCTAAAAGAAGGGATTAGAATGATAGGTGCCCCGCATGAGTTTATAGCTGAGGTCCTGGAGGCTGATTCTTTTCAGTATAGTAATTCGATAACTAAAATGATAGGTAAGGTTTGGAAAGCGGTGAAATTAAAAATGGGTTTCTCAGGGCTGTTAGAAACCACACCCCTTTGGGGCAACAAAAACTTACCTGAAATATTTAGTATCGGTAAGATTAAATCTTGGGAAAGGAAGGGTATAACCAGACTGATCCACCTTTATGATGGAGGGGTCTTAAGATCATTCTCGGACTTAAAAAAAGTCTACGATATACCACAACACTCATTCTTTAGCTACGTGCAGATGACACATGCTTTAGTAGCACAGTTTGGGGGAAATATGCCATCGTGGGATAAAATACCTTCACTTCAGAAGTTGCTCACCTCAGATAGCGTAAAGGGGTCCATCTCAGGTATTTACAATTATTTAGGTACGAATTCTAATGATGAAATAGACTATCCGAACTTGAAGAGGAAATGGGAAGAGGATTTAGGAGAAATCTTAGATACGCAGTGGAGGAGAATAATGGAATTAGGGCCAGTGACCTCGCTCTCCCCTTCTCAAAAGATCTCACAATTGATGCTGGTGCACAGGGCTTATTATACCCCTAAAAGATTACGTCAGATTGGTAGGAGAATAGATGACAGATGTCCTAGATGTCGGGGACAGGGAGATCTCTTACACATGCTGTGGCGCTGCCCGAAGCTCTTTCGATATTGGAGAGAAGTGACGGCGAGTATCAATAGGATCTTTAAGTTAGAATTGGGAATGGACCCGATCTTGTGCGTACTGGGATATAGGCAAGAGCCAAGAGAAGGGAAATATGTCACGGTGGCAGTGGTAAGATGCCTGTTTCAGGCACGCAGATTGATCGCGCAAAGATGGCAAGCTGAAAGAGCCCCTACAGTAGGAGAATGGACCCAAAGTATTAATGAACTAGTTTGGAAAGAGAAGACTCTGTTTGTAAGGAGAGGAAATTATAGAGTATGGAAGGGAATATGGTCCCCATGGATAACCGAGATGGGATATCCTATAGATTAGAATGAATACGGGACATAAGGGTAGCATATTGATGTTCATGTGCAAATGGGCGCAAGGGAGGGAGGTGCAGGGGGGGGTTTGGGATGGGTAGGGGTAGTGCGGGTAAGGGATAAAATATAGGTAGATTGTTGTTGTCTAGATAGGCCTCAGGAAGGCGGGTAACTTTTCTGTCGGATATTGTAATAGCAAAAAAAAGGAAAAAGAAAAAAAATAAAAAAAAAATAAAAAAAATTGAAAATAAGAATTATAACCCACGATTATGAGATATGATGCTGAGATAAAAATGAGAGGCAATATGATTGTGTCTCAAGCACAGGTCCTCTGACGTGGAGAGGAAAAAAAAAAAAAGAAAAAAGAAAAAAAAAAAGTATACAAAACGTTGGCAAGAGTTGAAAGAATACATTACAAAAATTACAAAGGATATAATCTTTAAGAAACAAAATAAGATGTCAAAGGATAGACTAGCATTTCTAGAAGGTTTTGCTTATAAGTGGCAGACCTCCCATCAGGCGAGAGGTCCTAGAACGATTCCACGTTTCAGAAATTTTGCTAATGATTTTGATCTTACAGAAGACGACACTGAATCTGATTCATCAACATCGATTACTCCCTCACTACCCGTTACGAAACGACCAGCATCAACACACAACGACACCAATTCAGGACCACGTAAGCGGGGCCACAGTGGGGGACACCATACACCATATGCAAAACGTCCAAGTAGTAATGACAATAAATATAGGACACAAAATCAAACTGTACCCTCTGGCAAAAACAGTGAAGGGACAAAACCACACAATAATTATATGAGGACATTAGCACAACAAGCAGTACAAATTATGAATAGCCAGCTTCCACCTAGAAGAACATCACCTTCTAGATTTGAAAAAACGCCCTCTGTAACAAATAGCCAAATACAACAAACCATGACAAATGGACAAACAAGACCTCCCCCTTTGGTATCACTACCAATAGGTTTTCCACCCTCCAATCCAGCTATAACTGGATTCCAGAATGGACAATACGCCCCTCTAGGCCCTATACACGCTCCGACCACTGCGACCCAAGTGGGCACCAAACAAACAACACTAGATTCTCATTTAACACAGACAAGCTCTATAGCATCAAATTTTCAGATGGCAGAGCCTGTGATGTATCCAACTTAAAGCTAGACATAATAAACTTGACCCCCTATCATTTTACCAACACTGAATTGGAGGTTTTGGGTCTTGGCCTGGGGTTCTGTCCCTCTACCAATCTGGACAAGTATGAGCTTATTAAAGACATTTACTTATTCGCACGGAGTCTAACCTATAGATATATATATGACCCAGAGGTCATTAGGAATAGACATGAACGTGAATTGTCTGAAAGTATTAAGCATTACACAATGGCTGAGTTTAGAGCCCTCCAGGACTTGATTTTGCTATTGGAAGAGAGTGAAATAAGGACAAGTAGTGTTGAGGATACACAAAGAAGTCCTGATAAATTTATCTCCTCCAACGGCTGAGAAAACAAGGAGCGGGACCTTTAGGCCAAAATCACAAAACTTCCCTGATCTAACTACAAAGTCATACATCTGGACCTTTTTAATCAGCATAGTAAGTGACATTAAACAAATGCAGATCTTACCTTATGAGTCTAATATGACTAACTCCCAAAAACGAGCCATAAAAAATTGAGCAACCATCCAGACCTAGTAATTAAGGCATCGGATAAAGGAGGAAATATTGTCCTTATGAGGAAACTACAATACGAGACAATGTGCTATGACATCCTAGCCAATAAGAATTGGTATAGAAAGATTTCATCTCTGAATGTGACTATGTTTAAAACTAAATTTTTAAATATCATTAATAAGGGGTACGAACAAGGGTTAATAGACCAGGATACATACAAATATCTAAAAAACCCATACCCACGAGAAGCAACTCTCTATACACTGCCAAAAGTACACAAAGGGGTCATACCTCCCCCAGGACGCCCTATTATTTCAGGGATCGGCTCTCTAACCGAGAATGCCAGTAGACTTGTGGATGCGGCTTTAATGCCACATGTAATAAGCCTATCCTCATACACTAGAGATACACTCGATCTCCTGAAGAAGATTGAAGGTATGGTGATCCCTCCCGACGCCCTCCTCGTGACTTTAGATGTGGAAGCTCTATATTCCAGTATCCCTCACGAGAAGGGCGTCGGGACAGTACACACCTTCCTCTATGAAGAACCTCATACCAGATGGAAATACAATGAATTTATTCTAACCCTTCTTAATTTCATCTTGACACATAATTGGTTTAGCTTCAATGGGTCCCACTACCTCCAGGTGCAGGGTGTCACCATGGGCACTTGCTGTGCACCGGCCTATGCGAACCTGTACCTGGGGGGGTGGGAACGTGATATATTTTCAAATGAATCTCTTTCTGAATTTACCGATCATGTGATGTCATGGATGCGATACATCGACGACATTTTCATAATCTGGACAGGAACAATTACAATGCTGACCAAATTTATTGAAGTAATGAACATCAACACATACAATTTGAAATTTACCCTGAATACAGACCCTGAAAAAATTACTTTCTTAGATTTGGAAATCTTCAAGGATAAGAATAACTGCCTGGCCACCAAACTGTTCCGTAAAGAAACCGCAGGGAATACCCTACTCCATGCAGCGAACACTCACCCTGCTCCATTAGTGAGAAACATTCCCTATGCGCAATATGTTAGACTACGGAGGAACTGTACTCATGATAAGGACTTCTACAGGGAAGCTGGTCTTCTCCATACACGATTGTTAGCTAGAGGCTATAGTAAATCCCTTTTGCGAAAGGCCTATAATAGATCCTGTAGAAAACCGAGAAACACTTTACTATACTCTAAGAAAAAACACAACTCTGAAACAGAAACTGATCTAAGACTTGTTACGCGCTTTTCATCCCAACATGAAGCGGTTCGTAGTATTCTCACAAACCACTGGCACATTTTACATCAAGACTCTATAATTAAAAAACATATAGGAACAAAACCCAGTTTAACTTTTAGATGCACCACCTCACTACGGGATCGTCTGGTATCAAGTCTGTATTTGCCACATAGACAAGATACAAAAAAATGCAATGGACTATATAAATGTGGGAACTGCGATTTCTGCTCCTGGATTAAACAGGGTGCAGAAATCGCACTTCCAAATGGAGAGTCACTCCATTTAAATTTTAGAGCAGACTGTAAAACGCAGGGTGTAGTATATTTAATGACCTGCACCTGCGGAGTCTTTTATGTCGGAAAGACTATGAGATGTTTGTGGCAACGCATCAAAGACCACGTATATGTATCCTCAAATGGCAAAATGCTAACAACGATCAGTAGACATATTTATCTATGCCATGCGTTTGATGCAACTTGTGTCGCATTTAGTGTCCTGGAGACTATACCAAAGAATCCACGTGGGGGAAATTGGGACAAGCGTATCTTACAAAGAGAGACTATTTGGATTGAGAAACTCAATGCCACTCAAGCTCCAGGCTTAAATGAGACCCAATCATACAAACCATTTCTTTAAAATCCCCCTGACCCCCCCAAACCCCCCCTTTCCTTTCACCCTTTTTTTTGTGTCTTTGCTCGCTTGCCAAAATCCCTAATGCTAATGTAGATATTTGGACACTTGGATAGTGGCCTTAAATACTAGTGAACTACATATAGCACCGGGATTTATGACTTTTCATAAAAGTTTTTTTTTGTTCCAAAACTTAAAACTACTTTATGTGTTTATGTTTATGTTTTTGATTCATGTCTTAATATTCTCATTTTGATGTTATATCTTCTGTTTAAATGTTTTGTTCCCTTGTATGGAAAGGATGTTTTTTTTTTTTTTTTGGACTGATTTGATTGCAATATGCGGCCACATAAGCGCCGCCCACGGTGACCTTGTTGCTCTATGCTCAGGGTCTACGGGTTGGCGCTGTCCCATGGGGGAGTTTGATATCATCAACTCTCCGTTGGGGTTCCCTTCGGGTTATTCGCCTCAGTCTATCCACTGGCCGGGGGATGGGTGTGGGGTGCCCCCCTACTGTTCGGCGTGATTGGTTGGGTAGGGGGCGGGACGATCGTTCTGCCCGCTTCCACTATGTGCGCCGACCTTGGGGACGCCGCACTTCCGGTCCGTGGCGTTCTGGCCGACTGGGGCCACCCAAGGGGGCGTGGTCGGGTTGTTGAACGCCACTTCCACTAATCGTAGAGTGACGTCACTTCCGGGACGGCTGTGCATAAGTCGAACACATGGGGCCGGAGTCTATGCACAGCGGTCCCACCTCTGCACCAGGTGAAACAATATAGGGGCTATAAGGATCCCTCTGGGAGAACCCGTTCCTACCTTATTTGCACTTTGATACCGCTAGAAGTTACCACTTCATTTTAAAGGTGATATTATTTTCTGATCTACCCTTTACTATATATCCTGCTTTCACTGCACTGTCATTAGCACATGCTGAGCACAATTTTTGTGCATCACTTCTCCCTCCCTCCTTTCTCTTATAATTATTATTATGGTTGTTCTACATTTTTCCCAGATGTACCCATCTTATATTACTTGATACTTATCAACACTCAAGTTTTTTCTTAAATGACAAACAATCTGTCAAATTAATTATTGAAAATTAGTTTATACTGTTTTGCTTCATTATCTTTTAATATAGTAGACTCTTCCACATAATTTTTTTTTTTTTATATTAAACTTGAGTACACCTGCATATACTTTACATACATTTCTCTATTATCTCGTTTTTTAAACACTCTAAAAAGTATTTTTATCTTATTTCTCTTACACAGAATACGGGGTACCAGAACCCCTCCCTGTGCTCTCTTGGCAACTTCATACTACATAGTACCTGAAGCCTCTATGCTAAACTGCAGACATATACATAGATTGAAGTGGCTTCCTGAATTGAAAACTGGTTATTTTATTTATTTGGAAAAACATTCTCTGGTTATCTTCCCTCTTCCCTTTGGCACATTTCTCTTGGGGTATACGTAAGTAAATTCATTATAATACAGACACTATATGCACGAAATCTAAATGTCACATCCGTTCCCATATTACTTCAAATCATGAGAGTCCTCACAACACACAATTCCGTCCTAACACCCCCTTTCCCCTTTTCCCCTGCTCCTCCCCTCCCCCCCCCCCCTTAGGTGTTTTTTTTTTTGTTTTTTTTCTTTCCAACATCTCAATATATTGATAGACTGTATAAATAAATATATGTGTAATGTTTTATGTTATGATTGATATATATCTTTTATATTTTAGAAAATTGTTAAAGCTCCTGAGGAAGTGTTCAAAAATGCGAAACATGTAGAGCGCCACAACATATCTAAGTTCTAGTTTTATACCTGATATCCTGTCTCATTAACTTCCTGTATGAATGTATAAGCTCTCAATTTTTTGGATACTTATATTGAAATGAATATAAATTTTGTGTAGATTGTACAAATTGTGACAGGATATTAAAGCGGAGGTCCACCCTAAAATGGACCTTCCGCTCATCGGATTCCTCCCCCCCTCCGGCGCCACAATTGGCACCTTTCAGGGGGGAGGGGGGTGCAGTTACCTGGATAATCCAGGTAACTGCACCCACTTCCGGGCTAGCTCTCTGCGGAAAGGGGCGTACATGACGCCCCTTTCCGCAAGTGCCCGTCCCCTTCCGCAAGTGCCCCGCTGCCTGCTGGGAAACACACAGATCCCAGAGGCAGCGGGGACCGTCCTCATTGCGCAGCGCAGCTCGCGCATGCGCAGTAGGGAACCGGGAAATGAAGCCGAAAGGCTCCAATTCCTGATTCCCATACCCAAGATGGCGGCGGCAGCACTCGAGTGTCAATCTAGAGATCGGCTTCGGGTGCCGACATCGCGGGCGCGCTGGACAGGTAAGTGTCCCTATTTTAAAAGTCAGCAGCTGCAGTATTTGTAGCTGCTGACTTAAAAAAAAAAAAAAATGTGGAGTCCCGGCGGACTCCCGCTTTAAGTAAGACTTGATGTGTTTTTATAAATTCCCCCTTTTTCTATTTTCGTTCTAAATTTTAATTTTTTTAAAAATAAATAACACTTTTGAATATATTGTTTTTTACTTTTCATTTTTGCCTAAAAAGTCCAAACAGAACCAACACTTTTCCTTGAGGTTTTTCTTTTCCCCCCTCCCCCTTCCCCTAAAAATATTTTTTCGAATATGAAACTCTGAATTTGGTACAGAGAATTTTTATAATTTTGGAATATAGAATTTGTAATTCGGAACACGGAATTTGTAATTCAGAATTCAGAATTTGGAACATGGAACTCGGAACATGGAATCTTTAATTTGGAACACGGAACTCAGAACACAGAATTTGGAACATGGCATTGGGAATTTGCAAGATGTTGGCACACAGAGTTAGGAATTCAGAATACAGAATTCAGGAACACAGAAGTTTTATAATTCAAAACCCAGGATTTGGAACTCGGAAACCGGAAGATGGAACTTGGAACATGGAATTTGGAAGTCAGAACACAGAGTTTTGTCATTTGGAACACAGAATTTGGAACTCTGAATTTGCAACTTGGAACACAAAATTTTCAATTTAGATGTTGGAACACAGAGTTTGGAATTCAGAATACTGAATTCAGGAACATGGCATTTTTAGAATTCGGATTTTGGAACCCAGAATTTGGAACTCAGAATTTGCAATTTGGAACATGGAACTTGGAACACGTAATTTGGAACCAGGAATTTGAAAAACAGAATTTGCAATTTGGAACACAGAATTTGGAATTCAGAATTTGGAACATGGAATTCGTAAGATGGAATTTGGAAGTCGGAACACGGAATTCAGAAGCATGAATTTGGAATTCACAATTTGGAACATGGAATTTTTTAGTCAGAACACAGAAATTCAGAAAACAGAATTTGGCATTTGGAACACAGAACTCCGAATTTGGAATTCAAAATTTGAAAGATGAAGTTCGGAACATGGAATTCAGCATTTGCAATTCAGGATGTTGGAATAAGGCATTTGGAATTCAGAACACGGAAGAAGGAATTTGGAACACAGAATTTGGAATTTGAAACTTTGTATTTGGAACATAGAATTTGGAAGATGGAATTTGGAACAGGGAATTTGGAACACAAAATTTGCAATTCAGAATTCGGAGCACGACATTTGTAATTCAGAATTTGGAAACACAGAACTCAGAGTTCGGATATCAGGGAATGAGTAGACCAGACTGTGTGAACTGCACAGAGGAAACCCAAAACGCATGTAGGTGAAATAATAGTGTTTATTATAATAAGTGACAAGAAAGTGAAAACAAACTGTTCACTACCAACCACAAACCACAAATAATATATACAATGAATGGGAAATACCAGAATCGTAAACAAAAGCCAGGCCGAGGTCATACCCAGGGGGATCAGTAGATGGGTAAGGATGAGGAACCAGAGGGAGAGAACAAATAGATGGACTGCAAAGCAGGGATCCCAGGCAAACAGGAGACAGGAGGGACAGGTTCAGGATGGGCTTGGGAATGGAAGAGATCAGGTCAGGTCAGATGCAGGCTCAAGGTCAGAGTACAGGCAACAAGGTCAGGGCACATGGAGAGATAGATACCAAGGCAAGCATGTGTGAGCTTGCAGTGTATTTATAAGATTGCAGTAATTGTCCTCATGTAACACCTGAGCGCAGGAAATGTTGTCTGCTCCATACTGCCAGGGTCCATCCACTGGTGGACACCAGTACTGTGGCCCAATAATTACATAACACCAGCAAGTCTCTCCTGACAGTTACAAACTGACAGGAGACACTTTCTGGTGGACCTCAGTACTGCACGCCAAATGATGGATCTTACCAGCAGACAAACCCTTTCCTGACATCAGTACACGGCATTCAGAAAACAGAATTTGGAATTTGGGAAAACACTGAATTTTCCATTCAGAATTTGGAACTCAGAACTTGCAACAGGGAATTTGGATTTCAAAATTTGGAAGACTAAATTCGGGAATTTGGAATTTGGAACATGGAATTTGACATTTGCAATTCAGGATTTTGGAACAAGGAATTTGGAACTTGGAACAAGGAATTTCTAATTTGGAACATGAAATTTCGAACATGGAATTTGGAATTCGGAACACAGAATTTGGGAACATAGAATGTTTATAATTTGGATTATGGAATTTGTAATTTGCAATTCAGATGTTGGAACACAGAATTTGGAATTCTGAACACAGAATTTGGAATTCTGAACACAGAATTTGGAATTCTGAACACGGAATTTGGAATTCAGAAAACAGAATTTTGGAATTTGGAAACCGGAATTTGGAACACAAAAGAAGGAATTTGGAATTTGGAATTCGGAATTTGTTTCAAATTTCTCTTTATTTTATATTTTAAAACTTACATTCAACATTTATCCCCAAAAAAAAAAAAACACAACATACATCAAATCCATCCCATCCATCCCCCCTTCCCTTCTTATTACAAAAATTCTTACAAGTTCCCCGAGGTACCCAATTCCTCCCATCTTTTCCAATACTTTGAAATTTTTTTCTCTACATAACCTTCTTGCCTTATTTGCTTTTCCAAAAACAGAACTTCGCTCATCTCATTTTTCCACTCTGTTAATGTTGGGACCTCTTCTACTTTCCAATTACGTGCTATTACAGCTTTAGCTACTGAAGTCATCTGATGCAAAAATTCTATCTCTTTCTGTTTTAGTTTATTTGATGTATGAGAGAATAATACTGATTTTATATCCATTTCTATTCTTATACCTGTCACCTTCTGATATAGTTCTATTATCTTAACCCAAAATACTCTTATCTTCCAGCAGCTATACCAAATATGTTCTAAAGTACCCTTTTCTATCTTACACCTTCAGCAGATTTCAGAGTTTCCTTTATTTATTCTATTCATAACCACTGGGCTTCTATACCATCTTAAGATAATTTTATAGTTTTTTTCCTGGTATTTTATCGCATCTACTTTCCATTTAAAAGGGAAATCCTTTCGTAAGAGATTTTGCATTTTTTCTTCTAGTGTAATATTCATTAATTCGGATTTATCATAATTTACTTTAAAGTTGCTCATTTCCCCAAATCTATCAAACTCTTTTATTAAATTTGGTATTGTAATTATAGGGTTAGTTATATACACTAAAAGATCATCCGCATACGCGGCCATCTTATATTCTTTATCTTTTATCTTTATCCTTTAATATCTTTATTTATCCTTATGGCTTCCATAAGATGTTCCATTATCATAATATATAAGAGTGGTGATAAGGGACACCCTTGTCGGGTTCCATTTGAGATCTTTATATATTCCGATAATATCCCATTTGTTCTAACTTTGGCCCTTGAGTTTTTATATAATGCCATAATTCTTCCTAGCATCTTAGGTCCCATTGCTGTTTGTTTCAATACTTCCTCTAAGAACTGCCATCCCACCCTATCAAATGCTTTTTCAGCATCTATAGTTAATAAGCAGGTAGGGATGGCAGCTCTCTGGGCGTATTCAACCAATGTACATGTCTTAATAATATTATCCCTTGTTTCTCTCCCTTTCATAAATCCCGTTTGTTCCAAGTTTATATATTCTGATATTATCGCCGATATTCGTTTAGATAAAATCTTTGAGAATATTCTTATATCTATATTGATCCTTTTCTGGTTTTAATATTAATATAATATGAGCTTCTGTACTTTGTACCGCAAATGGCTGTTCTAAAGATATAGAATTATATGTTCTCTTAAGAATGGGTATTATTAAATCCTTAAATGTCTTATAAAATCTGGCGGTATATCCATCTGGACCTGGACTTTTACCTAAAACAAGCTCTTTAATAGCCTGTTGAATTCGGAATTTGGAACATGGAAGAGGGAATTTGTATTTGCAATTCAGGTGTTGGAACATGGCATTCGGAATTCAGGACACAGAGTTTGCAATTTGGAACACAGAGTTTGGAATTCAGAATAGGTAATTCGGTAACACAGAAATTTTATAGTTTGGAATACAGAATTCTGAATTTGGAGCACAGAATTTTTATAATTTGGAATTCGGAACTCAGAACACGACATTTGGAATTCAGAATTTGGAACACAGAATTTGTAAATCAGATTTTGGAACACGGAACTTGCAACACGGAACACAGAATTCTGAAAACAGATTTTGGAACACAAAATTTGCAATTCAGAATTTGCAACATGGAATTCAGGAAACGGAATTTGGAATACCGAATTTGCAATTCAGAGTTTGGAACACAGAACTCAGAATTTGGAATTCAAAATTTGGAAGATGAAATTTGAAACACAGAATTTGGAAATAGGAACACAGAATTTGGAACTCAGAGTCTGGAATTCAGGATGTGGAGTTTGCAATTCAGAATTTGAAACATTGAATTCAGAAAATGGAATTTGCAAAACAGAATTTGGAATTTGGAACATGGGACTTGGAACATGGAAATTCAGAAAACTGAATTTGGAATTTGGAACATGGAATTTGGAACATGGAATTTGGAACATGGAATTTGGAACACAGAATTTGCAATTCAGAATTTGGAACATAGAATTTGGAACTTGGAATGAAAAATTTGGAAGAAAAAATTCAGAACACAGAATTTGGAATTAGGAACACAGAATTCGGAACACAGAATTTGGAATTCGGAACACAGAATTTGGAATTTGGGACATGGAATTTGCAATTGAGAATTTGCAACATGGAATTCAGAAATTCAGAAAACAGAATTTCAAAAACGGCATTTGCAATTCAGAATTTGAAACATGGAACTCGAGATAAGGAATTTGCAATTCATAATTAGCTACACGGAACTCAGAACGCGTAATTCAGAAAATGGAATTTGGAATACGGGAACACAGAATTTGGAATTTGGAACACAGAATTTGGCATTTTCAATTCAGAAAAAGGAATTCGTAACAAGGAATTTGGAACACGGAATTTGGAATTTGGAACACGGAATTGGAATTCAGACTTTTGAACTCAGAAATTGGAACACGGAATTGGGAATTCAAAATTTGGAAGATTAAATTTGGGACACTGATTTTGGAATTTGGAACACAGAATTTGACATTTGCAATTCAGGATGTTGAAACAAGGAATTCATAACTCAGAACACGGAATTTAGAATTTTGAATCTGGAATTCAGAACACGGAATTTGGGTGACAGAAATTTTATAATATGAATTAAGGAATTTGGAACATAGAAGATGGAATTTGTAATTTGCAATTCAGATGTTGGAACAGGGAATTTGGAACATGGAATTTGGAATTCAGAACCTGAAATTTGGAATTAAGAACATGAAATTTGGAACATGGAAGATGTAATTTGCAATTTACATGTTGCAACACAGAATTTGGAATACGGAATTTGGAATTCGTAATTTGGAACATGGGATTTGGAATTTGGAAAATGGAATTTGGAACACAGAAGATGGAATTTGTAGTTTGCAATTCATATGTTGGAACACGGAATTTGGAATTTGGAAGACGGAGTTAGGCTTTCGGGAACACGGAATTCGGAACATGGAATTTTGAATTCAGAATACGTCATTCAGAAACATGGAATTTTTACTATTTGGAATTCAGAATTTGGAACACGGAACTCGCAACATGGAACACAGAATTAAGAAAACGGCATTTGGAACACTAAGATTGTAACATGGAATTTGGAACATGAATTTTGCCATTCAGAATTTGCAACACAAATTCCGAATTGCAAATTCCGTGTTGCAAATTCCATTTTCTGAATTCCATGTTCCAAGCTCCATGTTACAAATTCTGAATTGCAAATCCCATCACATGGAGCTCGGAACATGAAACTCAGAAAATTGAATTTGGGACACGAAATTTGGAACACGGAATTTGCAATTCAGAATTTGGAACACGGAACTCGGAATTTGGAATTCAAATTTTGGAAGATGAAATTCAGAACGCGGAATTTGGAATTCGTGACACAGAACTTGGAATTTGGAGTTTGGAACACAGTGTTTGGAATTCAGGACACAGAATATGGTATTCGGAACACGGAATTTGGAAGATGGAATTTCAAACTCAGAACATGGGATTTAAAATTCAGAATTTGTAACACGGAACTCAGAACACAGAATTCAGAATACGTAATTTGGGAACAAGGAATTTTTAGCATTTGCAATACTGAATTCTGAATTTGGAAGATGAAATTTGGAACACAGATTTTGTAATTTGGAACATAGAATTTGGCATTTGGAACACGGAATTTGGAACTCGGAACAAGGAATTCAGAATATGTAATTCGGAAACAAGAATTTTTATAATTAGGCATACAAAATTCTGAATTTGGAGCACAGATTTTTTTTTCTGTTAGAATACAGAATTTGTAATTCGGAACATGCAATCTGGAATTTGGAATTCGGAAGACAGAATTTGGAACACTGAATCAGAACACAGAAATTCAGAAAACAGAATTTGGAATTTGGAACACAGAATTTGGAATTAAGAATTTGGAACATGGAATTTGCAATGCAGAATACGGGAACAAGGAATTTTTTATAATTTTAGGATATAGAATTCTGAATTTGGAACACAACATTTTTATAATTTGGAGTACAGAATTTGGAATTTGGAACTCAGAATTTGGAATTTGCAATTCTGATGTTGGAGCACAGAATGCAGAACACAGAATTGCATTTTAAAATTTTGAATTCCATATTCCATGTTCCGAGTTCCATGTTCCAAATTCTGAAATGCGAATTCTGTGTTCAGAATTCTAAATTCCATGTTTTGAATTCCAAATTATGTGTTACAAATTAAAAAAAAAACTTTGTTACCGAATTACGTATTCTGAATTCAGAATTCTGTGTTCCGAATTTTGTCTTCCAACTTTTGAATTCCAAATTCCATGTTATGAGTTCTGTGTTCCAAATTTTGAATTGCAAATTTGTTTTCCGAATTTCATGTTCCGAGTTCTGAATTGCAAATTCCAGGTTCTGGATTGCACATCCCATGTACTGAATTGCAAATTCCATATTCCAAATTGCAAATTCTGTGTTCTGAATTGCAAATTCCATTTTCCAAATTGCAAATTCTGGGTTCCAAGTTAAAAATTTGTAATTCAGATGTTGGAACACGGAATTTAGAACTCAAAACATGGAATGAAAAATTCTGAATTTGGAATTTGGAACACACAATTTGCAATTCAAAATTTGAAAGTTGGAATTCAGAACACGGAATTTGGCATTAGCAATTCAGGATGTTGGAACAAGGAATTCATCTCAACTCAGAACACAGAATCCGGAACATGGAATTTGGAATTCGAGACACGGTATTTGGAATTCAGAACATGGAATTTGGAACAAGGAATTTGCAATTCAAAATTTGGAAGATGAAATTCGGAACACGGAATTCTGGAAACAGAATTTGAAACACGTAATCTGGAACACAGAGTTTGGAATTTGGAACATGTAATTCCGAAAATGGAGTTTGGAACACAAAATTTGTAATTCAGAATTTGTAACACAGAACTCGGAACACGGAATTCTGAAAACAGAATTTGGAATTCGGAACACGGAATTTGGAATTTGGAACATGGTATTTGGCATTTGCAATTCAGATTTTGGAACTAGGAATTTGTAACTTAGAACAAGAATTTTGGAATTCCAAACATGGAATTTTGAATCCATAACGTGGAATTTGGAATTTGAGACACAGTATTTGGAATTCGGAAAACACAGAATTTGGAACACAACATTTTTATAATCTTAGAATACAGAGTTCTGAATTTGGAACAAGTCATTTTTATAATTTGGAATATGGAATTTTGAATTTGGAGCACAGAATTTTTATAATTTGTAACCCGGGACAAGAAATTTTGAATTCCAAACATGGAATTTTGAATCCGGAACATGGAATTTGGAATTCAGAACATGGAAATTGGAACACAGAATTTTTATAATTTGGAATATGGAATTTTGAATTTGGAACACATAATTTTTATAATTTGGAATACGGAATTTTGAATTTGGAACACAGAATTTTTATAATTCGGAACTTGGAACATGGAAATTGGAACTCAGAACTCGGAATTTGGATTTTAAAAATATGTAATTCAGGAACACAGAATTTTTATCATTTGGAATAAAGAATTTGGAATTCAGTATTCAGAACACAGAATTTGGATTTCAGAATATGGAATTTGGAATTTGGAACATGGAATTTGGAATTAGTCATTTTCAAGTTGGAACATGGAACTTGCTATTCAGATGTTGGAACACAGAATTTGGAATTCAGAATATGAAATTTAGGAACACAGATTTTTTTATAATTCAAAATATGGAATTCTGAATTTGGAACACAGAATTTTTATAATTTGGAATACAGAATTGGGAACTGGGAACACAGAATTTGGAATTCCCGAACATGAAATTTGGAATTCCTAACATGGAATTTGGAATCCAGAATGCGGAATTTGGAATCCAGAACACAGAATTTCGAATTCAAGACACGGTATTTGGAATATGGAATTTGCAATTCAAAATTTGGAAGATGAAATGCGGAAACTTGGAATTTGGCATTTGCAATTCAGAAGTTCTATGCCCCAGTTGAAATATTATTATACGAAACATGTCGGGTACATAGCCTGCTGGCTGGATTTACCATGCTTTTGTATTGATTCGGGCTGTACTTAATTGTACAAATTACCGTTTTTACATTTTTTATGCTGTTATTTTTTAATACATTTTTTTATTGACATTTTTTTCTTTATTGACATTTTTTCAGGCGCAATGATTTTTATAATGCTTAAAGTGAAACAATAAAAATGAAATATTCCTTTAAATATCGTGCCTGGGGGTGTCTATAGTATGCCTGTAAAGTGGCACAGTTTTCCCATGTTTAGAACAGTACCACAGCAAAATTACATTTCTAAAAGGAAAAAAAAGTAATTTAAAACTGATTGCGGCTGTAATGAATTGTTGGATCTTGGCACTATAGATGAAACTCATTGAAAAATGGCGTGGGTTCCCCTCAGTCCATTACCAGGCCATTGGGTTTGGTATGAATATTAAGGGAAACCCCATACCAAAAATTGAAAAAAAAATTCATGGGTCCCCCCAAAATCCATACCAGACCCTTCAGGTCTGGTAGGGATTTTAAGGGGAACCTTGCGCCAAAATGAATAAAGGTGCAGGTGTCACCCCCAAAATCCATACCAGACCCTTATCTGAGCATGCAACCTGGCAGGCCGCAGGAAAAGAGGGGGGATGAGAGAGTTCCCCCTCCTAAACCATACCAGGCCACATGCCCTCAACATGGGAAGGGTGCTTTGGAGTAGCCTCCCAAAGCACCTTGTCCCCATGTTGATGGGGACAAGGGCCTCATCCCCACAACTCTTGCCCAGTGATTGTTTGGGTATGCAGGCGGGGGGCTTATTGGAATCATGAAGACCCCTTTATCTCGACCCCCATATGACTTGGGGGGCCGGGATCTACCATTTCACAAAAGAGGGACAAGTCCTTTATTAAAAGATAAAAAAAAAAAAATGTCCTGCCATGTCCATTCATCTTCTATCACACCACCGATTAGCTGAAAAAAATGCAACACCTCCGCCTTCATGGGAGGCTCCCACCATGTGATGCTTCTTCTTGGTGACAGCTCTTATATAGCTGAGGATGGGGCCACCTGGTGACCTAAACGGGTGACCCTGCCCTCCCTCTGACACCTTGTGACATCAGGAGAAGGGTTCACCCATTTACATCACCGGGTGGACCCCCGTCGGCTATATAAGAGCTGTCACATGAAGTGTCACTCGGCAGGAGCCACCCATGAAGGTGGAGATGTTGCAGGTTTTTTTTTTCGGTTCGTCGGCGGTGTGTTAGAAACCCTGAAATTTGATCAATATAGAAGTACAGTTAAATCACACTTGTTTAATAATAAAAGTAAAAAGAACAAACGTAGTCAAAACAGCCAAAGTTCAGTAACCAGAACGGATAGTCAGCCAGAAGTCAGGGATCAAAGTAGTGGAACAGCAAGCTGGATCTGGAGCCAGAAGGAATATCAGCAAAGCCAGTATTTAAACAGGAACGTAAGAGATGGTTTATTGTGATGTGACCAAGGCAAAGGCAGAGCTCCTCTGGACTGGGTGGCTTAAGTAGACAGGACTGATGAGCAGGATCATCAACAGCTGAGTAACTGTGGAGAGGGATGGGAGCTGGCAATTAGTCGACAGCTGATCAGCCAGCTTAGAGAAGGAAGGGCTTAGCCTGGCCCTGACAGTACCCCCTTCCCCTTGGAGGACCACCAGTCTTGAGGGTAAAACATCTATGGAAATCACGAGGAGGACAAGGACATGTACATCTGAGGATGAGACTCAAGAGCATTCCTCCGGACCGTACCCTTTGCAATGCACCAGGTACTGTATGCACCCACGGAACCCACGGGAGTCAACAATGGACTGTACTTTATACTCCTCTTGGTTCTCAACCTGTACAGGATGAGGACGTGGCACCGAGGTGGTAAAGTGGTTGCAGACCAAAGGTTTTAATAAGGAGACATGAAATACATTCAAAATATGCATATTAGAAGGAAGGTCTAATGCGTAATCCACTAAGTTAATCCTGCAAAGAATATGGAAAGGACCTATAAACAGGACCTTTAAATAGACCTGCAAACTTCAGTGAGGGAACACGAAGATGGAGGTTGCAAGATGACAGCCAGACCCTGTCCCCAACCTGGTAGGAAGGCACAGGCATGGAGTCTGTACCTATCATTATCCTGATGCAAGGCCTCCTGGACTTGTGCCCAAGTGGAAATGAAGACCACGGAGATGCTCCGCTAATGCAGAAATACTCTGGGGAACAAATGAGTCAGGCAAAAGGGAAGGTTGGAAACCATAATTTGCTATAAATGGGGACAGAATTCAAGGCACTGTTGTGAGTAAACTCTGCCCACGGTAATAGGTCTGACCAGTTGTTATGATGGTCAGAAATACAGCAACGTAGGAATTGCTCCAAGGACTGATTGGCTCATTCTGCCCCATTAGACTGCAGATGATACGCAGAGGAAAAAGAAAGCTGAATTCCTAACTTTACACAAAAGGCTCACCAGAACTGGGACACCCCTGTCTGAGACAATCACTTTGGTTAGCCCATGTAAGCGAAGGATCTCCCAAGCAAAAATGGAAGCCAGTTCCTTAGAAGTGGGCAACTTCTTAAGTGGAATACAATGACACATCATTGAGAACTGGTCAACCAGCATAAGGATAACAGCATTGGCCTGGGAGTTGGGTAACTCCCACAATGAAATCTATAGACAGGTGGGTCCAGGGCCTCTCTCCATTGGGTATGGGTTGTAGGAGGCCCACAGGAAGGTGTCGTGGGAGTCTTACTCTGAGCACACATGGAACAGGCAGCTACAAAGGCAGTTACTGTACATCAGCACATAGACTAGGCCATCATAACTGTTAGTAAATGGCCCAAATGAGTTGATTCTTTCCAGGGTGGTGAGCTGCCTTGAGAGAATGGTAAGTCTGGAGCACGGCAGTACGGAGACTCTCTGGGACAAAGCAGTGGTCACAAGGTTTCTCAGGAGGAGCATGGACCTGAGCAGCAAGAATATTGTCACCCAAAGGAGAAGTGAGACTGGTCTAAACCATAGCCAGAATACGATCGGGGGGAATCACAGGAACCAGAACCGACTCCAGCTTGGAAGTGGAGGAAAATTGTTTTGACAAGGCGTCAGCCCTTACATTATTAGTACAGGGTAAGAATGAGACAATGTAATTGAAACTTGACAAGAGAAGAACCCACCGCTCCCTTCTGGAAGAGAGGCATTTAGCCTCAGACAAGAATGTGAGATTCTTATGGTCAGTAAAAATGAGAACTGGCACAGTGGTACAGTGGTACCATTCTTTCAGGGCTTAAAGGATCGCCAACAGCTCTCTGTCAGCAATCTCATAATTGCACTCTGTAGGTGTCAATTTCTTGGAAAAGTAGCCACAAGGATGCATAGCACTCTCAGAGATAGGACGTTGAGACAGAAGGGCACCAACACCAGTCTCAGAAGCATCAACCTCAAGGATAAATGGTAACATAGGATCAGGATGTGCCAACACAGGAGCAGAAAAAAGGCAGCCTTGAGACTCTTAAAGGCATTAATGGACTCCAGAGACTAACTCTGTGGGTTACCGTCCTTTCTGGTCATATCAGTCAGAGGCTTGGCCAGAGACGAGAAGTTATGAATAAACGTCCGATAATAGTTGTCAAAGCCAAGGAAATACTGCAGAGGACATTAACCCATGGGTCATGGCTACTGTAGGACTGCCAAAAGTTTCTCTGGGTCCATCAAAAAACCAGCAGTGGAAATAACAAGCCCACGAATTTAACCTGTTCACGATGGAACTCACACTTCTCCAGCTTACAATAGAGATTGTCTCTTAGTTTCTGAAACACACGACAGTCTTCTGTGTGGTAGCTCTCCAGGGACTTGGAAAATATGAGGATATCATTGAGATAAACCACCACACATATCTCTACAACAAATCTTGGAGGACATTGTTAATAAATTCTTGGAAAACTGCCAGGGCATTACAAAGGCCAAAAGGTATTTTGAGGTACTCATAATGGCCTGTTCTGGTATTAAATGGCGTTTTCCACTCATCGCCCTCCATAATCCTCACAAGATTGTACACCCCTCTTAAATCAAGCTTTATGAAAACCATTGTTCCCTTAAGGCGGTCAAATAACTCCATAATCAATGGAATCGGCTAGGCATTCTTAATCATAAAACATTTGAGACCCCTATAATCAATACAAGGTCTCAGTTCAAAGAAGAAACTAGCACCATCAGGAGACAAGGATTTGCAGATGAAACCTCAAGAAATGCATCTGCAAGATACTCCTCATGGCCTTATCCTCCAAGATCGACACAAGGTAAACCCGGCCTCGAGGGGTTCTATGGTACTAGGTTGAAGGTCAATTGTGAAATCATATGGCCGGTGTGGAGGCAAACTACTGGCTTGACCTTTGTCAAAGACATCACTAAAATTGCGGTACTCCTCATGCAGGGAGGAGAGTAAAGAGGTGCACAGGACCTTGGCTACCTTCTGGAAGCTGGGCGTGCCTTGGACACAGTCAATCACAGATCGTGCTAAGTGGCCAATCACATCTGCCATTTAGCACTCGATCGAGTGTCCAATGAGAGATGATCTCAGAGACCACATGTGAGGAGGGAGAGTGACCTCTGGCTGCAGCGTGAGCCATGAGTGTGTGAACACAAACACACACACATGCCCAAAGTGCCATCTGTCCCCAGTCCCACCTGTCCCCAGTGCCACCTATCAATGCCATCTGTCCCCAGTGCCACCTATCAGTGCCACCTGCCCCCAGTGCCACCTGCCAGTGTCACGTATCATCTGTTATCAGTGTCACATGTCACCAGTGAGACATATCAGTGTTATCTGTCATCAGTGCCATATCGGTGTCTTGTGTCATCAGTGCCACGTATTGGTGCCATTTGTCATCAGTGCCACGCATTAGTGCCATCTGTCACCAGTGCCAAATATTAGTGCCATCTTTCATCAGTGCCACATCAGTGTCATGTGTCATCGGTGTTACATATTAGTGCCATCTGTCATCAGTGCCACATATTAGTGCCATCTGTCATCAGTGCCACATACTAGTACCATCTGTCATCAGCGCCACGTATTAGTGCCATCTGTCATCAGTGCCACGTATTAGTGTCATCTGTCAGTGCCACGTATTAGAGCTGTCTGTCATTAGTGCCACATATTAGTGTCATCTGTCATCAGTGCCATATCAGTGCCACATGTCATCAGCACCACATATTAGTGCCATGTGTCATCAGTGCCACATATTAGTGCCATCTGTCATCAGTTCCACATCAGTGTCACATGTCATCAGTGCCACATATTAGTGCCATGTGTCATCAGTGTCACATATTAGTGCCATCTGTCATCAGTGCCAGGTATTAGTGCTATCTGTGCCACGTATTAGTGCCATCTGTCATCAATGCCATGTATTAGTGTCATCTGTCATCAGTTCCACATCAGTGTCATGTGCCATCGGTGCCACATCAGTGTCACGTGTCATTGTCCTGGTGCTCCAGGGCCTTCAAAAGTGTAATAGGTAGTCAACAAGTTAGATGTGTAATTTATGCTCCTAGAACACCTGAAACTACAAAAAAAGAGACGAACCCCTGGTGGTGGACTTTACTCTATGCTCGTACGTGCCTTTACAGTAAGAAAGATTTTATTTATTAAACTGATATAAAATCATATGCATTTAAAATGGTTCATACATATCACAAAACCGTATACAGTACAAAAAACACGAGTTGGCTACAGAGTTGTCATTGTAATAGGTTATTTCTCTCACATGGCATGTGTATACCACAAATGATGCCCCAAAATACATTCTGCTACTCCTGAGCATTACAATACCACATGTGTGGGACTTTTTCACAGCCTAACCACATAGAGAGGCCAAACATGCAGGGAGTACCTTCAGGTGTTCTAGAAAAAGGGGTGTAGAACGGCAATGCTGTGGAGAGTTGTTGTGCCACATATAATATAGAAACTACAAAAAAAGAGGAGAACCCCTGGTGGTGGACTTTAAAGGCACCTACAAGCATAGAGTAAAGTAAGAAAGATTTTATTTATTAAATTGATATAAAATCAGGGAAAAAGAGGGAAAAAATCTTAATTTTGCAAAGAATTGTGGGAAAAAATTACAACATCAATAACCATGCATCTTGCTAAATACCTTGGAATGTCTACTTTCAAAAAAGGGGTCATTTGGGGGGGTATTTGTACTTTTCTGGCTTGTTAGGGTTC
This sequence comes from Lithobates pipiens, assembly GCF_037356315.1. Lineage (NCBI taxonomy): Eukaryota > Metazoa > Chordata > Amphibia > Anura > Ranidae > Lithobates > Lithobates pipiens. The sequence continues at coordinate 202,958,094 of NW_027507784.1, read as the reverse complement.
ACAAGAAATTATATGGGCAACCAGTACATCAGGTGTGATCAATTTTTTATGATTTGCACCACAGCTTGTATACTCTCTAACTTTCACAAAGACCAAATAATATCCACTAATTTGGGTTATGTTTACCAACAATATGTAGCAGTATTAATTGTGGCCAAAATTTATGAAGTCAAATTAATAATTTTCAAAATTGGATCACAGAAACAAAGAAAAATGTGTTTTTTTTCAAAATTTTCAGACTTTTTTTATTTATAGCACAAAAAATAGGAAACCCAGAGGTGATCAAATGCCACCAAACAAGCCCTATTTGTATGATAAAAGGACAAAAAATGTATTTGGGTACAGTGTTACATGACATGAGTAATTTTCATTCAAAGTGTGAGAGCACCGAAAGCTAGAAATTGGTCTGGTCATGAGGGGGGTTTAAGTGCTCAGTAGGCAAGTGTTTAATAATAAGAGTAAAAAGAACAAACATAGTCAAAACATAGCCAAAGTTCAGTGACCAGAATGGACAGTCAGCCAAGCCAGAAGTCAGGGATCAAAGTAACAACAAGCAGGATCTGGAGCCAGAAGGGATGTCATCAAAGCCAGTCTTTAAACAGGAATACAGGAGATGGTTTATTGTGATGAGACCAAGGTGAAGGTAGAGCTCCTCTGAACTGGATGGTTAAAGTATGCAAGACTGATGAGCAGGATCATCAACAGCTAAGTAACTGTGGAGAGAGATTGGAGCTGGCAATTAGCCGACAGCTGAGCTGCCAGCTCACAGAAGGAAGGGCTGAGCCTGGTCTTGACAGATAGAAGATGAATCTGAATGAATCGCGGGACATTTTTTTTTTTTATCTTTTAATAAAGGACTTGTCCCTAAGTGTCTCCTGTCTTTTTTAATTATTTTTGACACTTTATTTTGTGAAATGGTAGGGGTACAATATACCCCTTACCATTTCACATAGGGGCCCTGTTAAAGAGGGCTCCCTGATTCCGATAAGCCCCCTGCCCATATACCCCCACAACCACCTGTAAAGGATTGTGGGGATGAGGCCCTTGTCCCCATCAACATGGGAATAACGTGCTTTGGGGGTCTACTCCAACGCACCCTCCCCATATTGAGGGCATGTGGCCTGGTATGGTTCAGGGGGGCGCTCTCTCAGTCCCCAACTTTTCCTGCGGCCTGCAATTTTTCATGTTCAGATAAGGGTCTGGTATGGGTTTTGGGGGACCCTTACACCATTTTTTTTATTTGGCGCATGATTCCCCTTAATTTTCATACCAGACCCAAAGGGCCTGGTAATGGACTGGGGGTGGTCCCATGCCATTTTTTTTTCAATGAGTTTTATCTATATTGCCGAGACCTGACAATTCATTACAGCTGCAATAAGTTTTAAGCTACTTTTTTCCTTTAGAAATTTAATTTTGCTGTGGTATTGCTCTAAACACTGGAAAACTGTTCCACTTTACAGGCATACTATAGACACCCCCTCCCCAGGCACAATATTTAAAGGAATATTTCATTTTTATTGTTTCACTTTAACCATAATTAAAATCACTGTTCCTGGTCCCCAAACACTTTTTATGACAATAGCTTGCATATAAGCCTTTAAAATTAGCACTTTTGATTTTTCATGTTTGTGTCCCATAGACTTTAACAGTGTTTGTTTGTTCGTCCAAAATTTTTGCCTGTTCGGATGTTCTGGTGAAAACCAAACTGGGGTGGAGTTCGGCTCATCCTTACTGATCATCACCCAGCTTGTATGGAGGCTTCAGGTGGGAGTTGCCCAGACATTACTTCAGTGGATCTTTGATCCAAAAAGGGCTTTCTGGTAAGACTTATATTACTGTGGTGACGGGTATCACGCTGTCAAGCATCTGATCTACGCTTTATATTTCACATGGGATCCCTTTCATTGAATTTCAGTCACTAATGAACCTTATTAGTTACTTTATTTATATTTACACTGTTTTTGCCATCACATTTGGCACTTTGTATTGATATTGCACTTTACAGTTTAAATGATATTTATGCATTGTCATATATGATTTTTTTTGGGTTTGTACTATTGCTCATTACAGTGGTTATTGCACATTTGCACTTTAGTTTGGTGCCCAATATCAGGGTTATAGTGTTCAGCTGCAGTCCCCATACTGTATATTTATTTATTATTTGTACTTACTAAGCATGGATATAATTTTACACGTATGTGTTTTGTGTACAATGCAAAAACTGTTATGGGAGTGCACACCCACTTGTGTCTCTGTACTGTAACATTGTCTTTGTGGAAATTCCCCATATGTTTAGATCATATTTCCACCAAATAATGTTATAAGTCAAGTAACTTTATTTTGAGGCACTGGCAATACAATTTCTGCAATCAAGCAAAACTTACCTTATACTCCATCCTCTTTAGCGTCCAATGACATTGCGGGAAAGGTGGTTGGTGGGTTAAGCTTCTGGTCCACAAGGTGTGAAAGTAATGGACACTGGTGTCCCCCAGTGAGAGCAACCAAGCTCAAAGGAAGTTATGGCTGCCGTTGAGTCACATGAAGTGATGTAGACCAATACCAGGAAGGGGCGCAGCAGAAGCTCTGATACTAAGATACGAGAACCTTCGCTTGAGGTCTCCACAGCAATGAAAGCCCTCCAGAAGTCACATAAGGGAGGAGGAGGGAGAAGCAGCTGTCTACACAATGCATTTCAGCACATGCGCCCTTGTCAGGTCATAGAATTGGTATGAACATTGACACCTAAAAAGCAAAGCCAGGAATCCGAGCAAATCAACCACTTACACAACCCTTGCTATGAAAGATCATAAAAATATCAAATCATATTCAAAGTCATCCTACTTTATTATGAGGCAATGGCTATAAAATGTCTGCAAACAAATAAAGCTTACATTATTTGCCATCCTCTTTAGTGTCCCATTACATTGCAGGAAAGGTGGTTTGTGTGTTAAGTGTAAGATAAATGTGGCTCCAACTCAATCAGTGAATTAATTAAATAATCTAAATTCATAAACAAGAAAAAGTGCGTAATGTAAAAAACTTATAATGAAAAGGGAAAGGTCTGGTGTCCCCAGTAACACACTTCCATCCCTGTAACATATAGTAAAACTAAGGATTCACCCTGGGACTTTAAATTAAGTGGGTACCGTTTCCACCAGAAAACATAACAATAGTAAATACAGTATATGATTTATTCAAGTAAAATTGTTTACAAGCATAGATATCACCAACAGTTGCCAATTTAAAAAGATACATAAACCAGTAATATTGGTACATAAATATAACAGTAGTCATAGTACACAGGCATCATACTACCTGTCTAGTTTTGCGAGATCGAGCTCGCTCTTCAGGGGTGGATGTGTGTAACAATGTACCTTGCATGAAAAAGTATGTATTTGGCAATATGGTACAGTATTGATTATAAAGACACAGGGTAGGAGGGGTTAGGGATCCCCATACTCACCACTGAGCTTGACCATGGCTGTAGGTGTGTGGCTCCAAGACTGTGGCAGCAGGTGCCTCACCAGGGAGCTGAGGGGACGGAGTCAGATGGGACCCCACCAGGGTCAAAACGGAGAGCATGTCAGGTCACCTTGAGGCCAGTTGACAGATGCACGCCGTAGGGATCAGGAGTGCACCGCAAGGTTGTGGACCCTATGGCTGACTGCTGCGGACAGGAGTCAAGGTGATAAGGAAGGCAGGGCCGCCAGAACACCAAGACGGATCCCACCGGGGTTAGAGCGTGAGATTCCCTGGGGTGCGGAAGTCTAAGAACCAGCAGGTGTTCACCAGAGCCTCTAGTGGTGAGGATGAACTGGGCTGCAACTGGCTCCAGGTCGCAACCCCCGGGGTCCCCCAGCTCACACCCACAGTAGGCAACAGGAGGATAGGGATAAAGCCAAGGTTGGAGCCACAAGCAGACAGGAATAGTCAGGGACATGCCAAAGTCAGTAACAGAACAACAGAAGAGCACACGGCGGGTAACAGGAAGCCAAACACACAAAGGTTGATCAGCAGGGTTGGCCTGCAGTGCACAGGTTAATATAGAGTTCTCTGATAGGAGCTAGGGTGGAGCCATGCCAGAGGATGGATTACAAAAGCAGTCAGGTGAGGGTCGGCTGGTCTCTAGAGATGAACACATGTAGACAGGTAAGCAGACAAACTCTATTGCATAACCATGACAGTACCCCCCCTCTTACGAGGCCTCCCCCTTCCCCGTCTGGGACCAGGTTTAGAGGGGAACTTCAAATGAAACTTCCTCAACAGACGAGGTGCAAAGACCTCTGAAGCCGAAATCCACGACCTCTCCTCAGGACCAAACCCTTCCCAGTGCACAAGGTACTGGAGAATGCCTCTAAAGAGTTGGGAATCCAAAATTTGGCTAACCTCCTCCTCAGAGACTGGTACTACGGTAGAGCGAGGACGAGAGAACTTTTTGAGGACTAAAGGCTTCAGAAGGGCAACATGGAAGGAGTTAGAGATTTTGAGGCTTTTGGGAATCTGGAGCTTGAAACAAACTGGATTCAGTTTAGAAGTTATGGTGTATGGACCAATGAATCTAGGGGCAAATTTGAGAGAAGGAACCCGGAGTTTGATGTTCCTGGTAGAGAGCCAGACTTGGTCTCCTGGCTGAAGAGAAGGTGGCTTACGCCTGCGACGGTCAGCAAAACTGAATTTGTTGGCAGCTTTCTGGAGGGAATCATGAACGTCAGTCCACATGGAATTGAATGATTTCTGAACAGTAGCCAAAGCTGGAATGTCAGAAAAACAAGTCATAGGAAGAGGGAGTTGAGGATGTCTTCCATAAACAGTGAGAAAGGGTGTTTTCTGAGAACTGACGTTGACATGATTATTGTGGGAGAACCAAGGTACGGAGAAAGACCTCCAACACCTGATTAACTCTCTCAGTCTGGCCATTGGATTGGGGATGATAAGAAGAGGTAAAATCCAAGGTAATGTCGAGGGATTTGCAAAAGGCTCTCCAAAAACGAGAAGTAAAATGCACAGCACTGTCTGAAACGACATGAGAAGGAACACCATGAAGGCAGAAAATCTCTCGTACAAAAATGGGAACCAAGGCAGGGGCAGAAGGGAGACCAGAAAGAGGAACAAAATGAGCCATCTTGGAGAACCAGTCGATTACCACCCAAATGGCCGTATTATTCTCCGACAGTGGAAGATCAGTGATAAAATCCATGGCGATATGAGGCCAGGGCTCCTTAGGAATGAGCAAGGGCATGAGAAGACCAGCAGGGGCTTGAGTGGAAGATTTAGCACAGACGTGACAAGCCTTAACGTAGTCTTTAACATCCGAGCGGAGATTAGGCCACCAGTAGTGACGACTGATCAGCAGGAAGGATCGGAGGAACCCAGCATGACCTGCCACCTTGGAATCATGTCCCCAACTAAGGATCTTAGCTCTTAGCTCCGTGGGAACAAAGGTCTTGCCAGGAGGAATTTTTGATTCCAGGGTGGTAGAATGGGCAACAATGCATGCGGTAGGAATGATCGGCTCAGGATCAGGGGTGGACTCCTCGTCCAAGGTGTCAAATGACCTAGAGAGCGCATCAGCTCGACCGTTGCAGGAACCAGGTTTGTACGTAATCGTAAATTTAAAACGGGAAAAGAAGAGACTCCACCTGGCCTGTCTGGGGTTCAGACGTTTAGCATTAGACTTGTGCACAATGGAAAATTTTGTTTAGTTTCGGTTCGTTGTCATTCGTAAAATATATCATTTCATTCTGTTATATTCATTATGTTACGTTAATAAGTTTTCAGGTAATTCGTTATTATTCGTAGAGTGTCGAATTCATTCGTTCGTATTCGTTGAAATTTGCTATTTATGTATGTATAGACATTCGTGATAATGATTCATAGTTTGGAAAGTCATTTGTTTATTGAATCTTTAAACACACACAATTACAACGTCTCTTCTCCTCGGCTCAAATACAATACAACACCCTTCTAACTCAGTTCTCAGGAATGCACTTTGCCAGTAATCCATCCTCTGGCACAAAATTAATTAGCTGATTGGACTATAAGATTTACTTTGAGCTGACCTTTTGTTTCATTAGATCTTTAAAGAATTACCGAATCATATCGATATAATTTGAATTAATTTGTTATATTTCTTTCCTATTCGTTGTTATTCATTTTTTTTTATTCAGGCATTCAGATGCATCCGAATGTCCAAAAGATGCAAAATTCGGCTGAATTTCGATTTGTTACGAAACGAATTGCACAAGCCTATTTAGCATTCTGTAGGTACTGTAGATTCTTGTGATCAGTAAAGATCGTTATGGAGTGAGGGGAACCTTCCAAGAGATGATGCCACTCCTCCAATGCCAATTTAATTGTGAGAAGTTCCCGGTCACCAATGGCATAATTTCTCTCAGCCTGAGAATTTTTTTTGGAGAAGAATGCACATGGTTGACGTTTCTTCTCAAAGAACTGAAGAAGCACAGCTTCCATCCCCACCGAAGAAGCGTCTACTTCAATAAAAAATGGGTCCTTAGGATTTGGTCTCCTCAAGAGAGGTCCAGAGACAAAGACCTGTTTCAGATCGTGAAACACAGAGACAGCCTCGGGAGGCCAGTCTTTGGCATTCGCACCCTTCTTGGTCAAAGCGATAATAGGCGCGGCAATGGAAGAGTAAATCCTTATGAACTGCCTATAATAATTTGTGAAGCCAAGAAAGCGCTGTGTGGCCTTGAGGCTAGCGGGAAGGGGCCAGTTGATAATGGCTGAGACCTTTCCGGGATCCATGCGAAGACCCGAACTAGAAACAAAGCATCCCAGAAACAGGACCTCAGAACATTCAAAGGAACATTTCTCCATCTTGGCATAGAGATTGTTCTCCCTAAGGTTCTCCCTAAGGCGCTGAAGTATGGTGCGTACATGGTTTCTGTGAGCAGGCAGATTTTCGGAAAAGATGAGAATATCATACAGATATATGACAACAAACTGGTACAGTAGATCCCTGAATATTTCATTGACAAAGTTCTGGAACACAGCTGGAGCATTACACAAACCAAAAGGCATAACCAGGTATTCGTAATACCCGTCCCTAGTGTTAAATGCAGTCTTCCATTCGTCACCTTCCCGTATTCAAATGAGATTGTATACACCTCTGAGATCCAACTTAGTGAAAATGCAAGCCCCCTTCAACCTGTCAAATAGGTCAGATATTAGAGGTAAGAGGTATCGGTTTTTGATAGTCACTGCGTTTAAACCTCTATAGTCGCTGCAGGGTCTGAGGGTACCTTTTTGGCCTCGAAAAAGAACCCTGCTCCTGCAGGCGATGAGGATTTCCAGATGAAACCTCTCTCCAGATTCTCGGCGACATACTCAGACATGGCCTGGGTCTCTGGAATGGACAAAGGGTAGGTACGACCCCTGGGCAGGGTTGCTCCAGGGACAAGGTCAATAGCACAGTCAAAAGATCTGTGGGGAGGAAGCACCTCAGCAGATTTCTTACAGAACACATGCCGGAAATCGCTGTATGCCGCGGGAAGATCAGACGGTACAGATGTGGTATCAATGGGAAGTTTCCCCTTGGGGGTTACCTTGAGAAGACAGGACAAGAAACACAAAGGACCCCAGTCCATAAACTTGCCGGCAGCTCCGGAGTCCAGATATGCTAGGACCAATTGGGGAGAAGTGCCTACATGGAGGAACACCGGAAGAAGAAGACGAGAAGGAGAGGTTTCTGGGTCCAATACTCCACCTTCCAAATGTATTAGACCTGAACGTTTCCTGGACGAAGCGAGTAAGAGGCACGAAAATGACCCTTGCCCCCACAATAAAGACACAAGCCCCGAGTTCTGCATCTAGCAAGTTCTTTGGGGGTTAGTCTGGTCCAGCCCAGCTGCATGGGTTCCTCAGCAGACAGAGGATGCTCCACAGGGCGACGGGGAAAAAGCTCAGGCTGACTAGGACCTAGGGGGTGCTGGCGTCTTTTTTCTAAGGACCTCTCCTGGAAACACATGTCAATTCAGCCATTAGGATACGGAACTGAAGTGCATATTGTCCCACTGAACAAGATTCTTGGCGAAGGCGTAAAAGGGCACTAGCCGCAGAAGAAACCCGAGCTGGCTCCTCGAAGATATTACGAAAGAGCTTCAAGAAGTCAGACATGCTGGAAACTACCGGATCATTTTTCTCCCACAGGGGAGCAGCCCAGGCTAAAGCTTCTGCGGAGAGGAGGGAAATGATATAGGCTAACTTTGCCAGATCAGACAGAAAGTTTGAGGTTGGAGCTCAAAATGAATGGTGCATTGGCTGAGGAAGCCCCATGCAGGCCTTGCAGTCCCCAGAGAAACGGGACGGAGCTGGCAGTAATAATGAATGTGTGGATGCGACTGGTGCGATAGGTCCAGCTGCTGACTGTACTTGAGCCTGCAGGTTCGGGGTTCCCAAGGAAGACTGTAGCTGCTCGAAGTGGGAAGCCAGATCTTGAAGGAATCGCATCACCTGAGTCTGATTAGATTCCTGGGTCTCGAGTCTCCGAACTATGCCCAGCAAAGTATCGACTGCAGGAAGCGGCACGTCAGCCGGGTCCATGGCTGATCAAACTGTCAGGTCACCTTCAGGCCAGGTAACAGATGCACACCGTAGGGATCAGGAGTGCACCGCAAGGTTGTGGACCCTACGGCTGACTGCTGCGGACAGGAGTCAAGGTGATAAGGAAGGCAGGGCCACCAGAACACCAAGACGGATCCCACCGGGGTTAGAGCGTGAGATTCCCTGGTGTTCACCAGAGCCTCTAGTGGTGAGGATGGACTGGGTTGCAACTGTCTCCAGGTCGCGACCCCCAGGGTCCCCCAGCTCACACCCACGGTAGACAACAGGAGGATAGGGATAAAGCCAAGGTCGAGGCCACAAGCAGACAGGAATAGTCAGGGACACGCCAAAGTCGGTCACAGAACAACAGAAGAGCACACGGCGGGTAACAGGAAGCCAAACACACAAAGGTTGATCAGCAGGGTTGGCCTGCATTGCATAGGTTAATATAGAGTTCTCTGATAGGAGCTAGGGTGGAGCCATGCCAGAGGATGGATTACAAAAGCAGTCAGGTGAGGGTCAGCTGGTCTCTAGAGATGAACACATGGAGACAGGTAAACAGACAAACTCTATTGCATAACCATGACAGAGCAGGAATGGCATGGGTGTAGTGATGTATCCCTAGAGACCTTGTTAGTCCATAAAGAGTATAGGCTGTGAATATAGATATGTTTGTCAGGCATCTAAAGTAGTAAAGTAGAATCAATGAGTATTAGCATAAAGATATGTATGCATGAATGAAAGGCCTGGGCCAACAATGGTAGGGACATGGAAAGCAATTGAAAGCGTACCAAAATGGTCTTTGACAGAGAATGAGAGGTTGTCAATATTATGTTAGTAGGAGACCCTAACTATATACTATACTGTAAGTTAATGGGTTGAATGAGGAATTGGAAATTATCTAGTCTGATCTGTCCTTAGTAAAAATGGCCTCAAATGGAAAAGACATCAACTAAACTGGGTAAATAAGATGCACCATCATCCAAATTATATGAAATAAACAATGGTAACTCTGGTCTCCAACCAGAGAAACACAAGAAAAAAGGAGCAGACGGACTATTACGGTGCACAACAACAGTAATACAGATATAGTTAAACGACAGTCTAAAAAGTACTTTATACAGTTATTGAAAAATTCGTTTTGACAAAAGACAATATAAACAATCAATGGCTAATAGAAGCGGTGAAGTATTTCGACTAGTTTCACTTTTTCAGCTTCTTCAGAAAATTCAAATATCCCCGAGCTGCAGCCCGCTGAAATGCTCAAGCACCGCAAAAGTCTCTACTGGCGTCTGGGGGGCGGTAGAATAGCCGCAAGCAGGCCAAAGTCCTTTCTGGCTAGAAATAATGGTGAAACTGGGACCCAGAGACAACCGAGACAGCACCCAAATTCAAAGGGTACGATCTTGGCCACAGTGACCATGCAAATATACCATATAAGTGGGGGTCCGTCAGATAGTCAATTGGTAATGATGTGACAGCATGATGGTACTGGTATGCCAGTGAAGCTTTGGGTCAGAATGGCCTGGCCTATCTGACTGACCCAAGAGGAGAAAATTATTTTCTATCTTTCATCATCTTCCCTCCCAAAAATCCTACCTCAGTTAACCAAGACGATGGAAGAACTGATCTTGGCCATGGAGTTGGCAGATCCCCATGTATGTACTCACACTTGTATGTTACAAAACTTTCTTGCCATTATCAGAATATTTATTTTCTCAACTTGCGGCATGGATCCATTTTTTTCAGAGGACCCACAATTAAAGTGCACAATTAAAACAAAGTCACAGCGGCCAATGATTTGTTCAAGTATGGTAAGTAGTTATGCGAAACCACAAACAATTACTACTTTTCAAAGACATTTTATTATATTCTCTCTTCAGATAAACACACCTTTTATTGAAATAGACCACTTTATTTTGCACAAGCAATATATAAATGATCTATTTCATTACTAAATGTTTAAGATGTATCATGCACATTTAGGATAAGTGAGGTTTTAATTAACAATATCACCATGTTCCATAAACCTGATGTACCCACCTTTACAAATTCAGGGACCAAAATTGCCATGATACTGTATATTTTGTATGAAGTTTAAAATTATTATCCATGGCATATCTTTTTTATTCAGGGTAAAGAAGGTTGAGGTTTAACAGACTGGTTATTAAACTTTGTTCAATGTGCTTAGATTGTACATTAGTCATCAAGACAAAGGTAAGCCCATGGTTGTCATAGATGTCATTGGATTGAAGGTTAATGAGACAGATTGGAAGCAAATTTTCAAGACTATTTTAGCATATAGCTAGGCTGATTATACATCCTGCTCAGCTGTAACCCTTCCACTGCTACATTGACTTAATGCTGCTTTTACTGACTTGGTATGATCAATTGCAGATCGCCTTTATCCTGCTATCTCTCCCCATTTATAATTTGTTTTTGTTTTTTGGATACCACAAGAACCTGCTGAATTTATATATGTCCACTCTCAAACTTTACAAAAATAAATATGTCTGCACACCAAACAGGCTTTAAAGCTCACATTATTTTAAATGTTTTTGGAATCAATACAAGTTTGACATATATCTTACACAAAAAATACACAAAATCACGATTGCTGAACTACAGATAGACCAACTTACAGACAAAATGTAGTACAGATTGGGGAGGAGGTTCAAATCTCGCTGCACCCATACAATACAAGCTTAACCACTTCAGTTGCAGCCTTTTTTTCACATAGAGATTTTCAAATAGAGCTTTCTTTTGGTGGTATTTGATCACTTCTGGGATTTTTATTTTTGCAATATAAATGAAAAAGACCAAAAATTTTGAAAAAAATATATTTTCTACTTTTTGTTATAAAAAAATTCAATAAGCTCAATTTTAGTCATGCATTTAGGCCAAATTGTATTCAGCCACGTGTCTTGGGTAAAAATAAACATATATTTACTGGTTTGCACAAAAGTTATAGCGTCTACAAACTATAATACATTTTCTGCAATTTATGCAGCTTTTAGTTTGTGTGCATATCTCATTTCTTGAGGTGCTAAAATAGTACACCCCCCCCCCCCCAATTACCCCATTTTGGAAAGTAGACACCAATGCTGAGAGGCATGTTTAGCCCATTGAATATTTTTTTTTTTTTTGACACAAGTGATTGAAAATGACAAGTTGTCACAGAAATGTATTGCTCACACATGCCATGAGCATATGTGGAATTACACTCCAAAATACATTATGCTGCTTTTCCTGAGTACCACATGTGTGAGACTTTTTGGGAGCCCCGCCACGTACAGAACCCCAAAAACCAATCACCACATTCAGGCTTCTAAGGCCATAAAATGGTGATTTCACTTACTCACTACCTATCACAGTTTTTGAGGCCCTGAAATGTCAAGATAACACAACTCTCCCTCAAATGACCTCATTTTGCTTTAAGCAAATATATAATGTTTTGGGGTTCAAAGTAATTTCCTAGCAAAAATATATATATATATTTTTCATGTAAACAAAAAGTGCCAGAAAGTTGTTCAAGTGGTTAGAAGAGTGGGTGGTGTGTGGTATAAGCTTGTAATGTTTTGCATAAAATGCTAGGACAGTTAAAATCCCCCTCAAATTACAATTTTTGGAAAGTAGACACCCTAAGATATTTCTGAGAGGTATGTTGAGTCCATGGAATATTTTTTATTTTGCCACAAGTTTCAGGAATATTACAATGTTTTTTATAAAGTTCTCACTAATTGATATATTGCTCAAATGTGCCATGGATATATGTGAAACTACACCCCAAGTAGTTGGGGATACCACATGTATAAGACTTTTTGGCAGTCTAGCCATGTACAGGACCCCGAACACAAACAATCATCACTTTCAGGATTTCTAAGGGTGTACATTTTTAATTTCAATCCTCACTGCCTATCACAACCCCCAATGACCCCATTTTGGAAGGTAGCCCCCCCAAACAATTTGCTCAGAAGCATATTGAGTATTTTGCAGCTCTTGCTTTTTGTCACAAAGTTTTGAAAATTTGAAAAAAAAAATCCTTTTTTCATTTTCAAAGACAAATGAGAGCTGCAAAATACTCACCATGACTTTTTGCAATTACCTTGGGGTGTCTACTTTCCAAAATGGGGTAGTTTTGGGGGGTTGTGCTGTTTTGACATTTGAGGGTCTCCAAAAATGTGACAGGTAGTGAGAAGTAAAATTGCCATTTTACGCCCTTATAAAAGCTTGAAGGCAGTAATTGGTTTTCAGGGTCCTGTATGTTGCTAGGCTCCCAAAAAGTCTCACACATGTGGTATCCTCGTAATTAGGAGAAGCAGCAGAATGTATTCTGGAGTGTAATTTCACATATACCAATGCCCTGTTTGAGAACTATATTATTTAGTGACAACTTAATTCATGTTGTACATTTTCCCAAAACTTGTGGCAAAATCTAAAATATTCCATGGACTCAACATGCCTCTCAGAAAATAGCTTGGGGTGTATACTTTCCAAAAATGGTCATTTGAGGGGGGTTTTAACTGTCCTAGCATCACCCACTCTTCTAACTACTTGAACAACCACTTGAACAACTTTCTGACACTTTTTGTTTACATGAAAAAAAAATTTTGCTAGGAAATTACTTTGAACCCCAAAACATTTTATATTTGTTTAAAGCAAAGGCTCTACAGATTAAAATGGTGGGTGTTGCAATTTTTTTTCACACCGTATTTGTGCAGCGATTTTACAAATTCGATTGAAAAACGCAATTTTGAAATAAACACTTTTTTATTTTAATGCACTAACACACACTATATTGGCCAGAAGTTTGATAAAATATAAAAGATGATATGCCCGAGTACATAGTCCTCAAACACGACATGCTTTAAAATTGCGCCCAACTATGCTACAGCGACAAACTACATATATTTTTAAAAGCCTTTATAGTTTACCACTTTAGATTCAGGCTTGGTTCACACCAATTAAATGTGGATTACACCTCATCCAATTTGCAGAACATTTTAAAATCTATTAGTTTCAATCGGTCTGGTTGACATATGTGCACCCCGCATTGCCCAAAAACGCATGATTTACAGATGCATTCCATTGTGATCAGGCATTCTCTCCCCCTCCTCACTACACCTCCCCTCTCTCCCTGTTCATCTGATCTGCAGATACAATGGAGAGGCACCGCTGAACAGCTGCTTTTTCTTTTCACAGAGAAAACTAAGATGGAATTTGCACTGGACCAGTGTGAACCGAGCCTCACAGAGGAGGTCTACGGCTAGAATTACTGCCCTTGATCTGACATTCGTGGTGATATCTCACATGCATATAGTGCAATTGCTGTTTACATATGACACTAGACCGTTCATGTGTGTTCACCTTGGCACACAAGCATGGGAGGACAGGGGTGCTGTTTTTTTTTAAATTATTTATTTAGCTTTTTTGTTTTATTTTTACACTGTTGTTTCTTTCATTTTTTTATCATTTTTATTGTTATAACACAAAATGTAAATATTCCCTATGATAGCAATAGGTAGTGACAGGTACTCTTTTAAAAAAAAAATTAGGATCTTTTAGACTCTAGCTCTCTCCACTGCCCTCAAGCATCTGACCACACCAAGATCAGTGTGATAAATTGCTTCCCAAATTTGTCAATGGCATGGTTTATATCCGGAAAAACCAAAGTCACGAGCTTCTGGTTTCTTAGGGCATAGAGATGATTGGAGCCATTCTGGTCTCCGTTCAGCTCTATGGTCAACTGGTGGAACCACCGGCTACATTCTCAGGTTCCCCCGTGGGACAGGAGAACCAGAGAAAACCATGGAAGATAGAAGGAGGGGGTCCATTCCCTCCCACTACTTGTAAAAATCAGTCCAGTGGTTGGTTAGATTGCTTTTACGTGAAAGCCAACCGCTGGAAGAAAAGAACAATACCAAGATGATACCTAATCTGCAGGCATCATTCTGGTATAACCACTCAAAGTCCAGTAAATACCAGTATGTTGCTGGCCCTTGTTGGGCATATATTGCAATGTTCTTTTTTTCATGCAGCCTTTGGGCTGCATGAAAAAAGAGATTGATCGGTGTGTATTAGAATACCACCCTACATCCACCCACTTCTAATAATGCACTTGGTGACACAGCAACAGGGAGTGAAGGGGTTGACGGGGGGGATCAGGGGTGTAAAGTGTGCCTACGTGTACTGTGTCAGTGTAGTGTTAGTGCAACTCATGTTTGGGTAGGTGGTGTTGGTGGTACCAGAACACTGTAAGCCCACACAGTTACTCTTGTTAGGCACAGGAACGGACCCTGTTGTGAAATATTATATCAAAAATTGTAATTACATGCCCCTATTAACCACTAGAGATCCGCGCTATAGCCAAATGACGGCTACAGTGCGGACCTCCTTTGCCGGTGTCTTGTCAAATAACGTCCTCCATCGGATAGTGTCCGCTGCGTACTGCGCATGCGCAGTACACAGCAACACAGATTCCGAAAATTGCCGAAGATGAACGGCACCTGCGCCGTGAGTCCTGGTTCTATCCCCACTATTCAAGTGGACATAAATATTCAAGTGGAATAAAAAAGAGCCGAGCGCAGCGAGGCCGACCCCGAAGCGTGGCGAGCGAAGCTCGCCCGCGAGGGCCCCTCTAAAATTCACAACCCTATATCGGCTTGGATGGTGGGGCTACCACCTCCATCCACGGCGCAGGCACCGTTCAGCTTCGGAGATTTTCCGAAGCTTCGTCTGCTCCGTACTGCGCATGCGCAGTACGGAGCGGACACTATTTCATGGCCGGACACTATACGGCAGAACACCGGGACTACATCTATTGACGTTGTCCCGTGCACGAGCGGCCTGCGCGCGCCCCCCCCCCCCCCGAGGGGCGCGCGCGGCGCGCTCTGTGATCAGCGAGTCTATGAGACTCGCCTGATCACGGATCTAAGCAAGTGGTCGATCCTGACCCCTTACCACGTGATCAGCTGTCAGCCAATGACAGCTGATCATGTGATACAACGGAGCCGGTAATGGCTACTTTTCCTCCTCGTGCTGACAGCGCGAGGAGAAAAAAAAAGAGCCGATCACCGGCGGCCATGATCGGGACATCAGTCCCGATCCCGGCCAGCTTACCAGTGTCCCCCTGCCCCCTGCCAGTGCCACCTCAGTAATTAAAAAGTGCCCCCCATCAGTGCCACCCATCAGTGCCCATAGTGTCACACATCAGTGCCCACAGTGCCACACATCAGTGCCCACAGTGCCACCCATCAGTGCCCACAATCTGCCTCAACAACGGTGCTGCACCCTAGTGCGACATATCCGTGCCCATCAGTGTCATCTACCAGTGCCCATCAGTGCCGCCCATCAGTG
Organism: Lithobates pipiens; assembly: GCF_037356315.1. NCBI lineage: Eukaryota > Metazoa > Chordata > Amphibia > Anura > Ranidae > Lithobates > Lithobates pipiens. The sequence continues at coordinate 202,942,176 of NW_027507784.1, read as the reverse complement.
CCCAACGGTGCCACCTATCAGAGCCACCTATCAGTGCCCACCAGTCCCATCTATCAGTGGTACCTATCAGTGCCCCTTAGTGCCACCCATCCGTGCCACCCATCCATGCCATCTTATCTGTGCACATCTTTGCCCATCAGTGCCGCCTTATCTGTGCCCATCAGTACTGCCTTATCTGTGCCTATCGGTGCCACCTTATCTGTGCCTATTAGTGCCACCTTAACTATGCCTATCAGTGCCCACCAGTGCAGCCTATCAGTGCCCACCAGTGCCGCCTCATCAGCGCACTTCAATGAAGGAGAAAAATGACCTGTTTTCAAAATTTTATAACAAACTATTAAACAGGATTTTTTATTTTTATTTTATTTTGCATCTTTTTTGTTTGTTTAGCAAAAAATAAAACTCCCAGCTGTAATGGAATACCACCAAAAGAAAGCTCTATTTGTGGGAAAAAAATGATAAAAATTTCATTTGGGTACAGTGTTGTATGGCCGCGCAATTGTCATTCAAAGTGCATCAGCGCTGAAAGCTGAAAATTGGTCTGGGCAGGAGGGGGGTTTAAGTGCCCAGTAAGCAAGTGGTTAAGCAGGGGGAGAAAAATTGGGCCTTGGGTGGTGATGAATGTGCCCAAAACCAAAAATATTGTTGGAAGCTAGCATCGTCATTACTCCTTTTGACAGCTCTGTCCTCTATCCTAAAACTATCTCTCCTTCACCCCTCTTCTCCCCCCCACAGCATATATATCACCCTCACTTCTGTCCTCTCCTTATTACTGCACCCACCAACTCTTGCTAATTCTAAATCCACACACACTAAAATTCTCCAAGATCCTGGGGCATGTCCCTTCATATAAATCCCACTCCCACATTACCTCCCTCACCCTCCTGCTTCTCCTAACCTCTGGAGATATATCCCTAAACCCTGGGCCTCCATCATCAAACTGTACCCTATGCACCCATCACCCTGCACCCTCTGGCAGCAGCCGCAATCAACACAATTTAGTTCCCATTTCTATTCTTCCCAAGACCAGTCTCCCTTTCTATTGTGCCCTCTGGAACTCCCACTCTGACTGCAACAAACTCACCTCTCTCCATGACATCTTTATTGCCAACTCACTTAACCTACTCGCCATTACCGAAACCTGGCTCCATGAATCCGACACTGCGTATTCTGCTGCCCTGTCCCATGGTGGTCTTCTTTGGACTCACTCCCCCAGATCCAATGGACGTAAGGGAGGAGGTGTTGGAATCCTTCTAGCCCCACATAGCACCTTTCAAGCACTTCAGCCACCTCCCTCTCTGTCACTCTCCTCTTTTAAAGCACACTGCATTTGTCTTTTCACTCCAATTTCCCTAAGGATAGCTGTGATATACAGGCCCCCTGGACCAGTATCAACATTTATTGATAAGGAAAAAGTGGCAATTACTGCGCTATAATGCAGTGAAAAATATGAATACAATGACATACAGTAGCTACATACGAATGTGACAAAAACTCATATATAATGGAAGGGAAAAAATGTAGTGCTAAAAAGTGTAAAAATAAATAGTGAAAATAAAGAAAGAGTCCACTAGAAGTCCTTCTAGATGGATGGTGGGCCACCAAAACTCAGAAATTAATCCTGCACAAGGGGGAGCAACAGTCGATAGTACTTTGAAAAGTGGTGGGATCTAAACAAATGTATATGATTAAACACTCTTACCAGAGTTGGTGGACCTGTATGTCAGCGACACCAGATCTTACGGGCATGAAACGAAAACCACTTTTGCAAATAAAATGCCAACCCTTATTCTCAGTCCTACACCATTGGGAGCGTGTCTCTTTTTTTATGTTTTCACAGGTTACTTGCCCCATGTGTGCATTGATTGTTCTGAGAAATACATATTCGGATCTCCTTGGTGCCTGCGCTTTGGCTTACCGGACCTCCCAGATGATTGCTGACGGTGAAAGACCTTACACAGCCGGCTTTCCAATTGGTTTTTGTTTCATGCCTGTAAGATCTGGTGTTGCTGACATACAGGTCCACCAACTCTGGTAAGAGTGTTTTATCATATCCATTTGTTTGGATCCCACCACTTTTCAAAGTACAGTCGACTGTTGGTCCCCCCTGTGCAGGATTAATTTCCGAGTTTTGGTGGCCCACCATCCATCTAGATGGACTTTTAGTGGACACTTTCTTTATTTTCACTATTTATTTTTACACTTTTCCTAACATTTCTTGATGACTTCTCTGCCTGGCTACCCTACTTTCTTTCTTCTGAAATCTCCACAATCATTCTCAGAGACTTCAACATCCCCATTAATACTAACACTCCTGCCCCTTCCAAACTTCTTAGCCTAACCTCCTCCTTTGACCTGAAGCAGTGGATACATGCTCCTACTCACTCCAAAGGCAATATCCTTGACCTCGTTTTCTCTCTCCTTTTCACTCCATGCAACCTCTCTAACTATCCATTCCCTGCCTCTGATCACCACCTCATTCGTTTCACTCTTTCCCTCTCCTTCCCCTCCTCTCCCTCCAACCGCCTTAAAGTTACCCGAAGAAACCTACGTCATCTCAGCCCTTCTCTTCTCTATTCTGCTATCGACAACCTCTATGACAAAATCTCACCCCTATCCTGCACCAACTTAGCCGCTTCTGTCTACAACGCTTCACTTCTCGCCTCACTGGACTCACTGGCCCCCCTCACTACACACAGAATCAAGCCCCGAACCCTTCAACCTTGGCAAACAGATGTTACTAGAGGTCTGAAAAAACATAGTCGTGCTCATGAGCGCCTGTGGCATAAGACCAAATCTCAGAGAGATTTCAACCAATATAAATCTGCCCTCCAAAAATACAATTCCAGCCTCCTTTCTGCCAAGTAGACCTATTTTATCACTCTCATTTAACAACTTATCCCATCCCCGTCAACTCTTCTCTACCTTCAACCCTCTACTTCGTCCTCCTCCGCCTCCATCCGCCAACTCACTCACTGCCAGGAGATTAGCAATGACTTCAAACAGAAGATTGATACAATTCGTGCGGAGATCTCTACTGTTCTGATACCCTCCACGATGTACACTTCATGTCCACAGGCACAATCATTACTTCTCTCTTTCAATGCCACCACTATAGACAAAGTTGCTAAACTACTTAGTAATGTCCGCCTTACCACCTGCCCTCTGGATCCTGTTCCCTCACAAATGCTACGTTCACCCTCTGGCTCTATGCTACACTCTCTAACCCACTCTCTAACCCACTTAAAATCTCACTGGACCCATCCAAACCTAACAACCTACGCTCCATCTCCTTGCTCCCCTTCTTATCCAAACTCCTCGAATGTCTGGTCTACAACTAACTGAGTGTCCACCTCGATGATAATAGCATTCTTGATCCCCTTCAGTCTGGATTTCGTCCTCAACACTCCACAGAAATTGCTCTCCTAAAACTAACAAACAATCTACTAACGGCCAAAACCAATCGACATTATTCTGTACTCCTACTCCTGGACCTCTCTGCTGCCTTTGATACGGTTGACCACCCCCTCCTCCTCAAAAAACTCCACACCTTTGGTCTCCATGACTGGACTCTTCGCTGGTTCTCTTCCTACTTATCCAACTGCACTTTTTAGCGTTTCTTACAACTCTACTTCCTCCTCTCTTCCTTTCTCTGTTGGGGTCCCCCAAGGTTCTGTTCTTGGACCGCTCCTATTTTCAATCTACACCTCCTCCATGGGTCAATTGATAGCCTCCCATGGCTTCCAATACCACCTCTATGCTGACGACACCCAAATCTATTTCTCTACCCCTCATCTCACTCCCTCTGTCTTCTCATGTATCACTAATTTACTATCAGATATATCAGTCTGGATGTCACACCACTTCCTCAAACTCAATCTATCCAGAACCAAACTTATAATGTTTCCTCCCCCTGTATGCCCCTTCCCCTGATCTCACTGTCAAAATTGATGACACAATCATAAGTCCATACCCACATGCCAAGGTTCTAGGTGTAGTCCTGGACTCTGAACTCTCCTTCAAGCAACACATCCAATCACTGTCCAAATCCTGACGCCTCAACCTCTGCAACATCTCCAAAATATGCCCCTTTCTAACCAATGACACAACAAAGCTCTTAATTCACTCACTGGTCATCTCTCGCCTTGACTACTGCAACTCCCTTCTCATTGGCTTAACTTTACATAGTCTATCACCTCTTCAATCCATCATGAATGCTGCTGCCAGACTCATCCACCTTACCAATCGCTCTGTGTCTGCTACTCCTCTCTGTCAATCCCTCCACTGGCTTCCGATCGGCCAAAGAATTAAATTCAAAATACTAACAACTACGTACAAACCCATCCACAATTTTCGCCCCCAGCTACATCACTAGCTTAGTCTCTAAATACCAACTTACTCATTCTCTTCGTTCCTCTCAAGACCTCCTTCTCTCTAGTTCCCTCATCACCTCCTCCCATGCTCGCCTCCAGGACTTTTTCAAAGCCTCTCCAATCCTATTGAATGCCCTACCCCAATCTGTCCGCCTATCTCCTACTTTATTAGCTTTTAGACGATTCTTGAAAACCCTTCTCTTCAGAGAAGCCTACCCTACCCATACCTAACAACTGTGTTTTCATTTTCTCCATCAGCTCATCCCCCACAGTTATTACCTTTTGTTTCAACTTGACCCTCCCTTCTATATTGTATGCTCTAACGATTTCTAAAGTAAAAAAGTCATTTAAAACTGCTCGCGGCTATAATGAATTGTCGGTCCGACAATACACATAAAAGTTAATTGATAAAAACGGCATGGAATTTCCCCACAGGGGAACCCGGAACCAATTTTTTTTTTTTAATGGCATGGGAGTCTCCCTCAAAATCCATACCAGACCCTTCAGGTCTGGTATGGATTTTAAGGGGAACCCATCTCCAAAATTGAAAAAAAAATAGCGTGGGGTCCCCCCAAAAATCCATACCTGACCCTTATCCAAGTACACAACCTGGCAGATCACAAGAAAATAGGGGGGTGAGAGAGCGGCCCCTCTCCTGAACCATACCAGGCCACATGCCCTCAACATTAGGAGGGTGCTTTGGGGTAGCCCCAAAGCACCTTGTCCCCATGTTGATGGGGAAAAGGGCCTCATCCCCACAACCCTTGCCCGGTGGTTGTGGGGATCTGTGGGTGGGGGGCTTATCGAATCTGGAAGCCCCCTTTAACCCTGGAAGGACCCCTCGATCCCTCCACCCTGTGTGAATTGGTAATGGGGTACAAATGTACCCCTACCATTTCACAAAAAAAGTGTCAAAAAGGTTAAAAAACACAAGATATGGTTTTTGACAAATCCTTTATTAATTTCTTCTTTCTGCTTCTTTTTCCATATTCTTTCTTCTGGTCTTCCTTCTGTGTTCTTCTTCCTCCATCTTATTCTTCTCCATCTTCTTCATCTTCTTCTTCCTCCACTCTTCTCATCCCGCATATTGCTCTGGCTTCTTCTCCGCTCTGTCCGCTCGATCTGCCTCAATGGGAGTCTTCCATCGTGTGACGCTTTGGTTCTTCTGACACTTCTTATATAATGGAGGGAAGGGCCACCCAGTGACCCCGTCCCCTCTGACACATGGGTACTTCCCTATGGCTTTCCCCTGTGATGTCAGAGGGGGCGAGGTCACCTGTTTACGTAAACCAAGTGCTTGGTTCCTTTGCTCCTGGAGAAACACTGTGATCCATTTCAGCTAGTTTCTAAATCCTTTCCAGCTATCCAGAACAGCGGTGGGACCCACAGAGCCATGTGGAATGCCAGGACTGCACTTTACTTTGACGAGCATGCATCTTCTATAATCTTGTAAGTGTTTTTAATCTTGCCCTATTAAAGTCCTCATTTAAATACTACACTCAGGTCGGTGCCTCCCCCTCCCTGTTTTTTAGTTCATCAGCATCAGGTGCTTAATAGCTGCGGATCCAAGACTGATTCATTTTTATGAATGTGAGCCTATCAACGGAGTCTGTGGACAGGCACACTCTATGATCCATTACAAACCCTCCAGCAGCACTGAATGTGCGTTCAGAAAGAACACTGGATGCAGAACAGGCCAGTAACTCAATTGCATATTCTGAAAATTCTGGCCAGTGGTCCAACCTCAAGACCCAGTAACCCAGTAGATGCTCTGTTGGAAAGGTCTCCAAGTCTGCTCTTGCCCTTAGATATTCCTCCACCATGTAATGCAGATACTGATTATGGTTGCTTGAACCAATCAGACCCTGGCACTGAGGACTGAACGAAGCCTCAGCAATGTTGTCCAGCACCAGGAAATTGTAACCTCCCAGGGTCTGGAAATGCGGTAATATGCACCTTACTGCTGACCGGCCTGTCCAACGAGGCCAAAACAGTGCCTTCCATATGCCGGTAGAGAGCTGGAATGGCCTCCCGTGAAAATAAATGGTATTTTGGAACCTGTCACTGAGGTACAGCCCATTCCACAAAATCACAAAAGGGGCAGAGTCTATCAGCTGAAAAGGCAGCAGTTGTAGTGCTAGCAATTTGGCCAAGCTAGCATGTAGATGCTGAGCATGTGGAGGGCTGGGACCAAATTTCTTTTTATGGTTCAGCAACTGGGGTAGGGAAATTTGCCTGCTAAAATCAGATGGTGGTGCACTGCTAGCAGGTTGGTTGCAAGTACTTGGGACACCTATTGCTATATCTTAATTCCTCTCAGTGCAGGTTTTTGAGAGGACTGGAGTTATAGTAGGGTTTGAGATCCCAGATGAGGAGCAAGGAGAAGTCTGCCTTTTTATTTAATGTGGGTCTTTCAAGTGCTGTTGCCAATTGAATGCATGGCAGGTCATCATATGTCTGGTCAAGCATGTGGTGCCTAAGTAGCTGCTGTGCTGGCCATGCTTGATCCACATCAGACATAGGTTGCAAACAGCAACAGTGTGATCTGCTGCACACGTTTTGAAAAAAGGCCCACTCCAAGGAAATTTCAAAAGTCAGCGGGGAGTTGGCAGCGCTCTGCACCTGTGGAGTTCTGCAGTGTGATGCAATAGGGTGGCTGCCCTTAAGCTGCCCCCTAGAGGACATCCTGCCTCGTTGGAGTTGTGCCTCCTCCTCTCTTCTCTCAGGCACCCAAGTAGAGCCAGTGACTTCATCATCCTCTTAGCAGTATGCTGGAGCTGGGGGAACATGACTGCCAGTTTCTTGTCCTTCTTGGGCACCCCCTCTCTCTAGGCTCATGTTACTGCCTTCCTCAACCTGGGAACCAACATCGAAGCCTTCAAATCACTGCACATCCTCCAGCAAACATGTACCCCGACACTGTGGTCGATTAATTCTGGAGACTCCTCCGTGGATGATGGTGGGGCTACGGAATGACTGTGGACAAATAGCTGGTGGAATAAGCCACTTGGGCAGCTGCATTGGAAGGAAAACTACTCTGAGCCTGGGTGACAGAGGATGAGGAGGATGAGGATGGCTTTGTTATCCACTACACCAACTCTTCTGCATGTTCTGTCTCAAGAACACGGCCATCAGCAAAAAAAAAAAGACATGCGTCCCCCATGGCCATCTGCCGAGGATGCTTGTCCACGATCAGCACTGTTGACTGAAGACACATAGGATGCTTGCCTTCTTTTAATGGCCTGTGAGATTCTGCCTCTCCTTGGTAGGGATGAGCCGAACACCCCGCCGGTTTGGTTCGCACCAGAACTTTCGAACGGACCGAAAATTCGTGCAAACTTTAGAACCCCATTGAAGTCTACGGGACTCGAACATTCAAAATAAAAAGTGCTAGTTTTATTGGCTAAGATGCAAGATATTGTCCTAAAAAGGGTTTGGGGGCCCGGCTCCTGCCCCAGGGGACATGGGTCAATGCCAATTTTTTTTTTTAAATTGACGTTTTTTCAGGAGCACTGATTTTAATGATGATTAAAGTGAAAAAAAGTGAATATTCCTTTAAATTTTGTGCCTGGGGGGTGTCTATAGAATGCCTGTGAAGTGCCACATGTTACCTGTGTTTAGAACAGTCCCTGCAAAAAATTACATTTAATGGAAAAAAAGTCATTTAAAACTGTTTGCGGTTTTAATGTTATATCTGGTTCCGGCAATACGGATGAAAATCATTGAGGAAAATGGCATGGGTAGCCCCCCCTTGCCCATTACCAGCCCCTTTGTGTCTTTTATGGATACAAAGGGGAACCCCTACCCAAATTAAAAAAAGGAAAGGCGTGGGGCCCCCAGGCCATATATACTCAGAACAGCAGTATACAGCCGGTGCAAACAAGTCAGGGACTGTGTAGGTTTGTTGTGTTAAGTAGAATCTGTTTGTAATTTTGAACTGGTACATTTTTAAAGTGTAGCTTCAGTCCAAAAATCTATTTTTAGTTCCATTGGTTTTTATTAGAAAAATTTTCAGATACAGATACAAATTGTGCTAGGATCACAGAAACAGAAGAATAAGGTAAAAATCATAGAATAAAATAAAACAGGGATGAGTGACAAGTAAATCATTAATACAATTCTTGGAGGTGATACAAGCGCTTTGGGTAGAACAATTTACTTAACGTACATCTGCATTCGCTGTTAATCTCGTAGTCTTATAGTCTTAGACCCACTCCCAACCATCTTCTAGAGATATAACGTTTATTTAAGTTGGGAGTAGGTCCAGCAACGACCAATCAAGAGGATGCCCCGCCTGCGCGGCCCCGGCCCCAGCCATCCCTCTCGAGCCGCCCATTTTGGGTGCACACTGCGACTCCTTGGAAGAATAGCTGGGAGATCCCAAACCACACACCCAGGCGCCCCATCATACCACTATGTGCCAAGTTAGGCTATTCTATTAAGATAGTTAACACAGCAATAATAGAGAAACAACAAGATTAATAAGTTAAGCAGGGTATTTCTGACGCTTGACTATATGTGAAGACAGACTCTTGAACATTAAACAAAAGCAATGGGTGTGAGGCCCTATTTATGGTAGCAGTTAGTGTTGTCAGACTTTGTTTAGGTCGTATCAGTCAGTCCAAGGTTTCCAGTGTCTTTGTGTTGATTGGGTGTTGTTTTGAGAGATGGCAAACATAATTCCATAGGATATGTGGAGATTGATGGTCCGTAACACTCCAGTAAGAGTGGAGTGTTCACATCCTCCTCGTTCCCAGGAGGATGTGAGAAATTATATTCTTAAAGGGTAGGGGAACCATTTCTATTCCCAGAGAGAGTATGGCCATCCCTGGACCCCTGGGGGCTTGTATGCCTTATAATCGATCAATAATGTTAAAGATGGATGTCCATAATGGTTGTAATGAAGGGCATTTCCAAATTATGTGGATTAGCGAACCTCTATTCCCGCATTTCCTCCAGCACAATGGGGATGATTGCTTGATAAAACCTGCTAGTCTCATGGGGGTCAAATACCACCTTAATAGTAGTTTCTGATGTAGCTCCCATAAATTGATACTTTTAGTAGCTTTGTAGGTTGCTAACAGTGCCTTTTTCCATTGGTCAATGGAGTATGTAGCCGCTAGGTCAATTTCCCATGTGTTCATAGAAGGTGATTTAGAAAATAATGTTTTGTGGTTTAGAGTATTGTAGAATAGAGAAATGCCCTTCATTGAGGTCATGGGGTTGGGAAAGTAGAGGGATATTTTCCATGGCAATTTGATAAAAGGACTAGGAGCTGTTGCTAACAGGTGGGAGATCTGCATATAGGTGTAGGCTTCCTGGTCAGTCAGACCATATTCTAACGGTTTTAAGTGTGGGGCCTATGTATATGTCCTCAACAGTTGTTATCCCTTTGGAGGTCCACAGACGTTTAAGTATGGTATTAGAAGCTGTAAGCTTATAAGAGATATAGGGGTAATTCTACAGGGTGTGTCGTCTTTATGTATTTTTAAGAACATTTTCCATGCTTGAAGTGCTGCTACTATGGTGGGTGAAAGTGCCTCGGGAATGCGTGTCAAGAAGTTGCTAGCCATAAGAAGATCTAATATTCTTTTGTTTGGGCTTTGGTGGTCCTCCAGTTCGTGCCATCTGGGTTTGCTATTCTGGGTGAACCACTGTCTTATTGGTGTTAAGATAGCTGCTGTGTAATAATCTTTAATGAGAGCGTGTCCTACACCACCTACACTCCTAGCTTTGATCAGTTTTTGGAACGCACACCCAGCCTTCCTCTCCTGCCACATAAACTTGTTAATTAAGGATTGAGCTTTGGCAAAGAAGGAGTTTGATACTGGGATCGGGAGGGTGCGAAATAGATAAATAAATTGTAGCAATACTGACATTTTAAATGCCGCAAGTCTTCCGGACCAACTTAGTTGTGTTTTCGAAATAGCTTCTAGTTTAGAGTTAAGTTGTTTAAGGAATGGAGTGTAGTTTGCATCGACCAGCTGATCAGTGTGGGGTGTGAGTGTTATGCCTAAGTAGCGTATTCCCTCAGTATTCCATGCATATGGGTATTGCGATCTAAGTTTAGCTTCCATTGTTTTATCAATTTCCCAGGCTAAGTATAGAAGATTTAGCCTCATTAACCTTGTAATAAGAAAGACTGCCAAACAACTTTAACGATTCATGTGCCGCCACCAGGGAAGGACCCACCTCAGTCAACATCAAAATTATGTCATCAGCGAATAAACTGATAGAGTGCGCTTCGGTACCTGCTGGGAAGCCTTTAATATCAGAGTGATTCCTTATGTATATAGCTAGGGGCTCCATCAGGAGATTGAAGATCAAGGGCGACAATGGACACCCTTGTCTAGTTCCATTTTATATACTAAAGGATGAAGACAAAATGCCCGACATATACACCCTGGCCGATGGCTTGGAGTACAGTGCCAGTATGACGGAGAATATAGTCCCTTCAAAACCGAAGGCTTTTAACACATTGGCCAAGTATAGCCAATGTATCCGGTCAAAGGTCTCCTCTGCATCCAACGCTAGAAGCAGAGAAGGCCTCTTCTGTTGTTCTGCCATGTGAATAATATTAACAAGTCTACGAGTGGCATCTGATGTTTGCCTGTTTTTTGTAAAGCCCGTCTGGTCGGGGTGTATAAGAGTAGGCAAAATGGTGACTAAGCGCACTGCTATCAGCCTTGCATAGAGCTTCATATCAGTTTTCAAAAGAGAGATCGGTCTGAAATTTGCAGGTGTATCTGGGTCCTTCCCTGGCTTTGGCAAAGCAACAATTAATTCTTCCAACATTTCAGGCGGAAAAAGAGGCGGAGGCAGCGGCAGAGTCAAATATTTGGATTAAATGTGGGGACAAGAGGGTCAGGAAGGTCTTATAATATTCCCCTGTAAAGCCATCGGGCCCGGGTGATTTATTAGAGGGAAGCTTTTGTATTGCAGTATAGATTTCTGGAACGAAGAAAGGTTCATTTAGCGATTGAAGTTTGTTGTGGAAATTTTAGATGTATTTATTATATGTATTGTCATAAGAGTCCTCCTGTGTTCATTCTCTCCCAGCCCGCTCTTTTAGAGCTGACTGGGGCAGACTGACGCTGGATGAGATCCGTTAGGTAGTGGATAATATCTTGGGGTTGGAAAGAAAGGTGTTTGCGGAGTGGGGGTGTGTCCACCAGCAAAAGGGCCCCTGTACATTGTACAGACGATCGTCTGGGGACATATGCGTGCTCTGTAGGCATTGGCTGTGTGCGGATGTGCGCACATCGTCTCTCCTGTGTCTGATCAACATATGGAGATAGGCGGTGCACATCTGGAGATGGCTTTCCATTCACAAGAGACGAAGAATTATCCAGGTATACATTGTTCTCTGGAACAATGTATATATTAAGGATTTCTATTGACGGAATTATAATCATCGTTCATTGGTTTTGTATGGTTTCCATCATTGAAAGAATTTGGTCAGTCTGTGTAACAGACTATTTGAATGTATACATGTCTGTAAAGGTGCCTTGTATTGTATTGTATTGTATTGTCCTTATATGGGCATTCACATCCTGTTACTGCTGTGAGGTCACATCCTTTGTGGGAGGTGTTCAGCTGTTGGAGGCAAACCCTCCAGGGCGTGGCTTCCAGTGGGAAAAGTAATAAAAAGCTTTGGTCAAGGGGAGCTCGGGGGCTCTCTGGGTGGCTGACGATGAAGCAGAAGGAAACACTACTGTTGATGTCTCTTTAATGGGTAACCAGGGCGGCCTGGCTGAGGAGCAGCCAGGCTGAGATGAGGATGTAGGTTGCATTGGGGATGTCTGGTCATTGGGATGAATGTGTTGGAGAAGGTAACATGAAAGCATTATATCATTAAGATGGAAATGGGTGCTTACTTGAAGCACAAAGTAGGTAGTGGGGCTGTGCATAGCATAGCAGCCAAAATTGCTACCACAAGTTGGGTAAGAGATAACTTCGGTATCTTTAGATGGGCTAGGAATTTGTTAAGCTTTTCTGGGTCTGGCTGTACTGTTTCGGGGTCATTCTTCAGATTATAGAGGGTACCATACTAGAAGCTAAAAGCATCAGCTATTTTTTGGGTGCTCTTTTTGTTTAGTGGCTGGGTGAACAATATGCAGAATTTTAGTTCTATATCTGTGCCCTCTAAGGTTTTGTGCTAACAATTTATTGGCTCTATTACCTTGTACATAATAGGTCATTCTTAGATGCTGGGAGGATTTTTCAAAGTTATCAAGTAACAGTAGTCTAAGGTCATGTCTTAGCTGTGTTAACTTTTTAAAAAGGGTAGGTGTAGACATTGTTTTATTTTGCCCCTCTAAAATCCTGATCTCTGTCGTGAGATCTTCTAGCCGTTTTTGCCTTCGCCTCTTCTCTCTAGCCCCCAACTGTACCAGTATGCCCCTCATAAACGCCTTGATGGCATTTCATAGTATGAAGGGGTCTTGAACCGACCCTACATTAGTAGAAAAAAACTCTTCGAGTCGGGCATGAAGGACTTTTTTAGTTTCCTCCCGTTGCAACAGAAGAGGGTTCAATCGCCATATAGGCTTATGTCTGGTAGATGATAGGTTCGCTACGGATAAAACAATAGAGGCATGGTCTGACCAAGTTATTGTGTTGATCGCAGTAGAGGTGGTTTGGAGTAATACTCGTTGGTCTACTAAAAATAAGTCAATCCTGGTGTAGACTTGATGGGGTGGGGAAAAATAAGAGAAGTATTTTTCTCCGGCGTGTAGGCAGCGCCATGCATCGTATAGATTGTGGTTGTTAATAGCAGGTGATAGGGTAGGAGCATGGCGTTTAACCCGGGATGTTGAGTCTAAAGTTGGATCCGGTATAGCATTAAAGTCACCGCATACTATTAGCCTGCCTTTAAGATGGAGATTGATCTTGTCCATTAATTTGTTAAAAAAACAAACTTTATGCTTATTTGGAGAATAGACTGTGACGATCGTATATGTAGTCAAGTTCAGATCACAAATGAGTATCAGAAACCTTCCATGTGGATCTTTTATGACTGTATGTAGTTTGAATGCTATTGTGTCTTTGATGGCTATAAGAACTCCTTTGGTCTTTGTATCTGCATTGGCAGTAAAAATGAAGGGGTAGTTCTTATGTGTGCATCTAGGAGGAGCCGATGAAGTGAAATGGGTCTCTTGTGTGCAAAGTACATCTCCTCTATGCATAAGAGCTTCCCTCCAAAGAGACTTGCGCTTAGTTGGGTGGTTTAGTCCCTTAGCGTTAATTGATACTACATTAAAGGTCATCTGAAGGGGAAAGTGTCATAGCTAGATTTGTAGATAAACTTCTTTAAATGTATATGAGCATATATGGGTCAACAGCATTCGTCCACACCATACCTCCATGCGATGTTTTGGATTGGTACCATCAATCGGTGATCCTCAGTTGTGGCCGACCTGTGATAGAATATCTTGTCTGTCAATTGGAGTCTGTCAACATCCCAAAAATATAAAAGAAAGGTAAAGGGGAACAACAACATATAAACTGGAGTATCAAAAGTAGCACACTAAATATGGTGCAACAGAAAGGCTGGTGCGGAGCACCTATAGGCAGCAGTTAGCTGCTAATTGATAGTAGGGGGGTTTTAGTTCGACCCTGCAATCCCGACCTCCACTCCCCAGGGACTAGGGAGGTAAGAAAAAAGAGAAATGACTCCTTTTGGTAATGTTCAAAGGTGTGATTTTGCATTCCTGGAAGTAACCTCTTTCCACACGCTATTTACCTGGCGTGGAGTGCTAGTTTTAGGACTATCCCCATTTGGCTTCGGGTATATTCCCCATCCCGTAGAAGAGAAACTCCCTGATCTAAGGATGTTATCACATGGGAACAGTTGTCTCTGGTTATGGTGATTTTGGTCGGGTAGCCCCACCGATATGGAATTTTATAGTTTCTCAAAGCTTTGGTCACTGTGTTCAAATTTTTCCATTTTTGGAGGGTATGCTGCGAGATACGCAAAGAATTGTAAATTCTGGTAAGTTTTGGTATTTGCTCCTGCTTCCTCATGTGTGCCATTAAATTCTCCTTCACATGGAAGAAGTGCAGCCTCAGGATTACATCCTGAGGAATATGATCAGCCAGGTGAGTTGGCTTAGGGAGGCGATGGATCCTGTCGATTGTAAAATCTAGATCAGTAAGGCTCAGGATGAGAGTTTTAAACATAGTCGCTGCGTAGTCACTCAGATCACTCTGCTGCACCAATTCTGGTATCCCTCTTATTTTCAAGTTGTTTCTCCTCGACCTATCTTCCATGTCTGCTAATTTTGCCTTGATCCATTCAATCTCACCATCCTTGTCCTCGTAGGCATCTACGAGGTCATTTATGGTGGCAGCATATTCTCCCATTTGAACCTCAATATGGTCGACCCTATCCCCAATTGCTTGAATGTGTCTGTTAAATCTATTTATACATGTGGCCATGTCAACCTGGATTGTGCTTCTTAATGACATTAACATGTCTTTTAACACCGTATAAAGTACAGGTTGGTTGCTTGTGGGGAAAGATTCAATGGATCCTGGCATCTCTCGCGTGTCATCCCCTGATTCTAGCACTGAACTCATGGCCGGACTCAATCCAGCATCATCCAGCCTGGGTTTAGATTTAACAGGGCTGTTCGATGAAGGAGAAGGGGGATAGGAGTGTTGGCTGCTAGGTGAGGGTGATTTGGATGGCTGATTGCCTTTTTTCAGTGATGGAGGAGTGTAGGCCTCAGCGCCATCTTGCTTACCTCCGGGGTTCTTCATTGAGTAAAAGTCCGTCAGTCGCTGCGGGCGTCTATCGCTCCGCCGTTTGCTGGGCATATTACCTGAAGGTGTCCCGGTCCGGTCCGCCATGGAAATGGGCTTCGGGTGAGCCCCAGAAGGCTTGCTACGTGCCGCTTAGTCCCTGTGAAGATGGAGCTCCGGGATTTACGCGTCCATCAGGCTCCGCTGCAGGCCACGCCCCCCAAAAATCTATTTTTAAGCTTTTTGGAAAACATGGGGAAGGGTTATCACCCCTGTATATTTTTTTTTTGCTGTCCATCTTTTTTCATCTCACTTCCTGTTGTCTCCTTCCGTTTGCAAGTAGGAGACGTTTGTAAGTTGGATGTTTGAAAGTAGGAGCCTGCCTTATATGCTCTTTAGTAATGGGGGCCTAAGGTGTTGGTGTTGCCACAACACTGTAAGCCCTCAAAGCGACTCTTGGTGGGCGCTGGAGCGCCCTGCTATGAACGATTACATCAAGAATTGTAATTGCATGCCATTGTTGAACAGTGGTAGAAAAATTGGGCCTTTGGTGGTTGTGGTGGTGGTGCTGGTGACACAACACTATAAGTCCTCACAGTTACGCTTGATGAGCGCAGGAACGTGCCCTGCTGTGAATTATTATATCAAGAATTGTAATTACATGCCCCTGTTAAACAGGGGCTGAAAAATTGGGCCTTAGGCACTGCTTTCTGGTGCCACGACACTGCAACCTCTCCCAGATACTCTAGTTGGAGTGAAGGAATTGAGCCCTGCTGCAAAGCATTGCATCAAAAATTCTATTACATGCCCCTGTTAAACAGGGGCTGAAAAATTGGGCTTTAGGCACTGGTGCTGGAGCCACGACACTGCAACCTCTCCCATATACTCTAGTTGGAGTGCAGGAATGAGGCCTGCTGCAAAGCATTGCATTAAAAATTGTATTACATGCCCCTGTTAAACAATGGCTGAACAATTGGGCTGGTGGCGTCGCTCAGAACCAAAAATGTTCTTACAAGCTATCAGCAGGATCATTGAGGAGGAAGAGGATAGTAAGTCAACATAACAGGACAGTCACTCACCATCAGCATAGGCAGTCTTGAAGGGATGTGACATTTCAAAAAAAATATTTGGTTACATCAGCTTCAGGTGCTTGGTAGCTGGTGGTGATCCAAGACTGATTGATCTTTATGAAGGTCAGCCGATCAACTGAGTCGGTGGACAGGAGCACCCTATGATGAGTTACAAAGCCTCGAGCAGTACTGAAGGTGCGTTACGAAAGAATGCTGGATACAGGACAGGCCAGTAGCTCAATTGTATACTGTGCAAGCTCTGGAATGTGATCCATCCTCAAGATCCAGTAAGCCAGAGGATTTTCAGTGGGAAAGGTGTCCAAGTCTGACCTTGCCCCTAGGTATTCCTGCAGCATGTAAATCAGACGCTGGTGATGGTTGCTGGAACCGATCATACCTTGGGGCTGCAGACTAAAAAATTGTCTGAACGCATTGGTCAGATGGCCAGCTTCTCCACAGCTCCTTCTATGACTGACCGAAGCCTCAGCAACACGATGTCCAGGACCAGGAGTTTGGAACCTCCCAGTCTCTGGGAACGTGTTGCACAGACTTTTCTGCAAGGCCTCTCGGTGATGTCTCATCCTCTGCTCCCTCTGCAACAGCAAGATAAGGTCCGCAACCTTACCCTTGTACCGTGGATCAAGGAGAGTGACCAGCTAGTAATGGCCCCTCTCCTTTATCCGAAGAATACGAGGATCCTTCCGCAGGTTTTGCAGGATCAGGGAGGCCATGCAGTGTAGGTTAGCTGAGGCATTCGGTCTGGAGTCCTCTGGGCAACTAAGGACAACATGATCCGAAGCCACCTCCTCCCAGCCACGTACAAGTCCATGTGTTTCTTGGGACTGTAAATCATCCCTAAAAGACTACTGCTGCTGATGCTGAGTGCCAGGCACCACATCCATGCTGACACAAGCCTCCTCCTCCTCCTTGTCCTCTTCCTGTGTGATGGGCGGGACAGCAGGAACACTGGATAAAGGGGGCCTTGAGAGGCAAGAAAGTCCTCCTCTTCCTACCTCTGTTCTGCCTCAAGTGCCCTGTCCATTATTCCACACTGCGTATGCTCCAACAGGTGGAAAAGAGGTACAGTGTCACTGATGCATGCCCTGTCACTGCTCACCATCCTCGTGGCCTCCTCAAATGGTGACAGAACAGTGCATGCATCCCTAATCATGCCCCACTGGCATGGTGGCCTGCCTCAGGACATCCTGTAAGCCGGATACCTGCCCAAGAACCGCTGCGCCACCAGGTTAAGGATGTGAGCCACACAGGGCACATGGGTCAGTTGTCCCTGTCGGTGGAGAGGAGGTTGGTGCCATTGTCGCAAACCACCATTCCTGGCTTAAGATGGCATGGCGTCAACCACCTCTCAGCCTGCCCCTGCAGAGCTGACAAAATATCTGCCCCAGTGTGGCTCCTGTCCTCCAAACAAACTAGCGCAAGCACGGCATGGCATCTTTTTGCCTGCGTACTTGCGTAGCCCCTTGAATGCCTACAGAGCACCGCTGGTTACAAGGACAGAGCACTGGAAGAGGCCATGGAGGAAGAAGAAAAGGAGGGGGTGGAGGAGAGAGGCGTGTCACAACCAGTAGTAGCATTTTGGAGGCGTGGTGGCGGAAGAACCTCCAACACTACTGCACCCTGTCCTGCATCCTACCCAGCTGCCAGAAGAGTTACCCAATGGGCCGAAGATAGGTAATGTCCCTGTCCTTGCCTGCTGGACCATGAGTCAATGGTAATATGCACCTTACCGCTGACCGCCCCGAGGCATGGACATTGCCTTCCACATGCCGATAGAGAGCCGGAATCGCGTTCCATGAGAAAAAATGCCGTTTGGGGACCTACCACTGAGGAACTGCACATTGCACAAACTCACTGAAGGGGGCCAAGTCTACCAACTGAAAAGGCAGCAGTTGAAGTGCTAGCAATTTAGCCAAGCTCGAATTCAACTGCTGAGCATGTGGATGGATGGGAGTGAACTTCTTTCGACGGTCCAACAGCCGGGGCAGGGAAATTTGCCTGCTACAATTGGACGTGGGTGTAGGGCTAGTAGAGTGCCCACAAGTACTTGGCTGTGACATACCTAATTCTACACCTTCATTCCTCTTAGTGCAGATTTCAGAGAGGACTGAAGGTCTAGTGGGGTTGGAGATCCCAGCTGATGAGAAGCAAGGAGAGATCAGCTTGGTTCTTTGGTGTGGGTCTTTAAGGTGCGCTTGCCAATGAGCGGCATGGCAAGTAAACATATGTCTGGTCAAGCATGTGGTGCCCAAGCGGCTGATGTTTTGGCCACGTGAGATACGCTTGAGACATATGTTGCAAATAGCAGTGGTGTGATCTGATGCACTGGTCTCAAAAAAGACCCACACCAAAGAACTTTTGGAATAACGCGCAGAGGCAGTGCCCTGCACAGGCAGAGCTCTGCAGTGTGATTCAGTCAGTGTGCTGCCCCTAAGTTGGCCCCCGGAGGGTATCCTGTCTCATTGGAGATGTGCCTCCTCTCTCCTATCAAACACCCATGTGGAGTCAGTGACCTCATCATCCCCCTCCCCTTCATCACTGGAGCTAACCTGGCAGTATGCTGCAGCTGGTGGAACATGACTGCCAGATTGCTGTCCTTCTTGAGCATCCCCTCTCTCTGCGCTCACGCTACTGCCTTCCTCTAGCTGGGTATCATCATCAGAGCCTTCAAAACGCTGGGCATCCTATAGGAGCATGTACCCAATGTTGTGCTCAAACAGTTCGGGGGACTCCTCAGGAGGACATGGTGGGTTTAGGGAAGGAGTGACTGATGGCATTGAGACGAGGGAAGAGGACGTGTTGGCAGCTGATTTGCTAGTATCTTGAGCCTGGGTTAGAGAGGATGAGGAGGGCTTGGTCATCCACTCTACCAAGTCTTCAGCATGATGCGGCTCAACATGTCCAGCTGCTGAAAATAAGGGCAAGCGTGTCCCATGGCCACGTACTGATGACGATGCACCACGTCCACGACCAGCACTGTTGTCTGTAGACACAGAGGCTGCTTGGCCTCTTTTATTGGCTCGTGACTGTCTGCCTCTCCTTGTTGGCCTTCCAGACATACTAATGGCCTGCAGGAAGATGGGAAAACCAGCAATTGGGTAGTAGATATTGTGCTGGAGGCACACAACACCCACTGTAATTGCAGCAGATGCCTGTATTAGAGAACACCAGCAATAAAGGGTAGATACAGGTGTATACTGTCCTGTTGCGGCACACAACACCCACTTTAACTCCTGCAGATGCCTGTATTAGAGAACACCAGCAAAAAAGGGTAGATATAGGTGTATACTGTGCTGGAGGCACACAACACCCTCTTTAACTCCTGCAGATGTCTATATTAGAGAACACCAGCAAAAAAGGGTAGATACAGGTGTATACTGTGCTGGAGACACACAACACCCACTTTAAATCCTGCAGATGCCAATATTAGAGAACACCAGCAAAAAAGGGTAGAAACAGGTGTATACTGTGCTGGAGGCACACACCACCCACTAACTCCTGCAGATGCCTGTGTTAGAGAACACCAGTAATAAAGGGTAGATACAGGTGTATACTGTGCTGGAGGCACACAACACCCACTTTAACTCCTGCAGATCCCCGAGAAAAGAACACACTGTCCCTGCCTATCTTGCTCTTTCCCTGCATGCCAGAACACACTACACAAGGCCGCCGCGCTGGCAGCCTTATATAGTGTGGGGCATGTACTAATCCCCCTGAGCTATAATTGGCCACAGACATCCTGCCTGTGACCAATTGTGGCTCTCCTTGCTGCCGGAGCTGTGATTGGCCAAGCATGCAGGGTCACAGTGCATGCTTGGCCAATCATGAGGCAGCAATGTACTGCAATGGCGCAGTGCATTGTGGGCCGTGAGCGCCACACGGATTTGTGCAAACGACCCATACCGGATTTGGCGTGACGGCCCAACGGCGCACAGCCGGTGTTCGAGTTGAACATGCGTTCGACTCGAACACCAAGCTCATCCCTACTCCTTGGTAGACTCCCGGACATGTATATTTACATGTTTTGTATATTTAATATACATGTATATTTTGTTTTGCAACACCACACTATACTGTATTAGATACTGTTTACACTGCCAGAAGTTTATTATAAACTATACGCACTGTATTAGATACCCAGTACACCGCCTGTACTGTATTAGCAACTGTACTATGGCTGCCATGTATTATGTACTGTGCACACCACCAGAAGTGCAGTAGAACTGTATACACTGTATTAGTGTGTACACCGCCTGAAGTGTATTAGAAACAGTACACCATGGAATGCACTGTAGATATAGGCTACACTGGATGCAAATTGCAATATAATATTTTATATATATATATATATATATATATATATATCGTTTTTTTTTTTTAATACACTGCCTGTATTGAATTTATAGGCTATGCTAAATGCAGATTATATACTGTGTATATATATATATATATATATATATATATATATATATATATAATAAAATGGTGCTAATAATATTTCCCCCCGCTCGTGCCCCCCTCCCTGACTTTTCCATCAAAATCAACAATGTAGCTATCAATCCCTCCATTCATGCCAGGGTACTAGGTGTAATCCTAGACTCTGAATTGTCATTTTAGCCTCAAGTTCAATCATTGTCAAAAGTTTGTAGAATTCCCCACTGTAACATCTCTAAAATGTGCCCCTTTTTAACAAATGAAACCTCCAAGCTCCTCATTCGCTCCCTTGTTATCTCTCGCCTTGACTATTTCAACTCCCTTATCATTGGCCTGCCTCTCCATAGACTATCCCCTCTTCAGTCTATCATGAATGCTGCTTAGTGATGGCCGAACGGTTCGCCCGGCGGTCGTTTCGCGGCGAATTTCCGACATTCGCGGTCCGCACGTTCGAACGCCTTTTTCCGTCGTTCGCCGCGGCGGACTTACGTGTTTAATGTATACAAGAACTTTAACCTTTGGTGACACGTTTATCATGTGATACAGGACAGCCAATTGAGACATGACAGCACATGGACACTTGTACATTCCCCCTAACCTATAAATACACCCGATCCGGTGGCCATTTTACATTCTTTCTTCTGTTAAGATAGGGACAGGTTCCTGTGTGGAGTAGGGAGAGATAAACCACTAGCTATTTGGTACACAAAAGTTCTTTTCAGGACTGGTATAGGTGTTAGGTGTTGATAGGTTTGCTGTGCTGCTGATTCTTGCAGCAGCCTGAGTGTCTTTTGTTAGTTTAGAGAAAGGGAAAGGACGGTGTATGCTACAGGGACAGCCAGATTAGTCTTTCATCATCATCATCATCATCATCATCATTAGCTGTTACTATCAAGGTCCACAAAAGAGCTGTTCCAGTAACCACTAATCGTTCTCTTTTTTTGCCAATTTGTATAGGGACAGGAAGGAAGCAGTGTTGTCAGGCAGTGAGGGTAATTTTAAAGACTTGCTGTTATTATTAGTTCCACAAAGGTTCTTTTCAGGACTGGTATCAGTGGTACAGTAATAGGCTTGTACATGTATAATATTCTTTCTTCCAAATATAGAAAGGATATTATACTTGACTGCTGCCCTTCTGCTGCAGTCTGCTAAACATTCACAACTCACTTGTTCCACAAAAGTTCTTATAAGGACTGGTAACTTGGTATAGGGTGCTACGGTACATAGGCTTGAGTGCGGTACAGTCTGCTGTTCTGTAAGGACCGCTATCGGTCCACAATAGATAGGGTTGACGTGCACCACTGCTGACCGCTGCCCTATACTGCAGCAGTCCTTCAGCGGTATAGGGACTGACGTACAGTCTGCTAATCACTAACACACAACCTGCTTGTTCCACAAAAGTTCTTATAAGGACTGGTAACTTGGTATAGGGTGCTACGGTACATAGGCTTGAGTGCGGTACAGTCTGCTGTTCTGTAAGGACCGCTATCGGTCCACAATAGATAGGGTTGACGTGCACCACTGCTGACCGCTGCCCTATACTGCAGCAGTCCTTCAGCGGTATAGGGACTGACGTACAGTCTGCTAAACACTAATACACAACCTGCTTGGTCCACAAAAGTTCTTATAAGGACTGGTAACTTGGTATAGGGTGCTACGGTACATAGGCTTGAGTGCGGTACAGTCTGCTGTTCTGTAAGGACCGCTATCGGTCCACAATAGATAGGGTTGACGTGCACCACTGCTGACCGCTGCCCTATACTGCAGCAGTCCTTCAGCGGTATAGGGACTGACGTACAGTCTGCTAAACACTAATACACAACCTGCTTGGTCCACAAAAGTTCTTATAAGGACTGGTAACTTGGTATAGGGTGCTACGGTACATAGGCTTGAGTGCGGTACAGTCTGCTGTTCTGTAAGGACCGCTATCGGTCCACAATAGATAGGGTTGACGTGCACCACTGCTGACCGCTCACCTATACTGCAGCAGTCCTTCAGCGGTATAGGGACTGACGTACAGTCTGCTAATCACTAACACACAACCTGCTTGTTCCACAAAAGTTCTTATAAGGACTGGTAACTTGGTATAGGGTGCTACGGTACATAGGCTTGAGTGCGGTACAGTCTGCTGTTCTGTAAGGACCGCTATCGGTCCACAATAGATAGGGTTGACGTGCACCACTGCTGACCGCTGCCCTATACTGCAGCAGTCCTTCAGCGGTATAGGGACTGACGTACAGTCTGCTAATCACTAACACACAACCTGCTTGTTCCACAAAAGTTCTTATAAGGACTGGTAACTTGGTATAGGGTGCTACGGTACATAGGCTTGAGTGCGGTACAGTCTGCTGTTCTGTAAGGACCGCTATCGGTCCACAATAGATAGGGTTGACGTGCACCACTGCTGACCGCTGCCCTATACTGCAGCAGTCCTTCAGCGGTATAGGGACTGACGTACAGTCTGCTAAACACTAATACACAACCTGCTTGGTCCACAAAAGTTCTTATAAGGACTGGTAACTTGGTATAGGGTGCTACGGTACATAGGCTTGAGTGCGGTACAGTCTGCTGTTCTGTAAGGACCGCTATCGGTCCACAATAGATAGGGTTGACGTGCACCACTGCTGACCGCTCACCTATACTGCAGCAGTCCTTCAGCGGTATAGGGACTGACGTACAGTCTGCTAAACACTAATACACAACCTGCTTGTTCCACAAAAGTTCTTATAAGGACTGGTAACTTGGTATAGGGTGCTACGGTACATAGGCTTGAGTGCGGTACAGTCTGCTGTTCTGTAAGGACCGCTATCGGTCCACAATAGATAGGGTTGACGTGCACCACTGCTGACCGCTGCCCTATACTGCAGCAGTCCTTCAGCGGTATAGGGACTGACGTACAGTCTGCTAAACACTAATACACAACCTGCTTGGTCCACAAAA
The DNA here is from genome assembly GCF_037356315.1 of Lithobates pipiens. Classification (NCBI taxonomy): domain Eukaryota; kingdom Metazoa; phylum Chordata; class Amphibia; order Anura; family Ranidae; genus Lithobates; species Lithobates pipiens. Next base: position 202,918,595 of record NW_027507784.1, on the reverse strand, counting down.
GTTCTTATAAGGACTGGTAACTTGGTATAGGGTGCTACGGTACATAGGCTTGAGTGCGGTACAGTCTGCTGTTCTGTAAGGACCGCTATCGGTCCACAATAGATAGGGTTGACGTGCACCACTGCTGACCGCTCACCTATACTGCAGCAGTCCTTCAGCGGTATAGGGACTGACGTACAGTCTGCTAATCACTAACACACAACCTGCTTGTTCCACAAAAGTTCTTATAAGGACTGGTAACTTGGTATAGGGTGCTACGGTACATAGGCTTGAGTGCGGTACAGTCTGCTGTTCTGTAAGGACCGCTATCGGTCCACAATAGATAGGGTTGACGTGCACCACTGCTGACCGCTGCCCTATACTGCAGCAGTCCTTCAGCGGTATAGGGACTGACGTACAGTCTGCTAAACACTAATACACAACCTGCTTGGTCCACAAAAGTTCTTATAAGGACTGGTAACTTGGTATAGGGTGCTACGGTACATAGGCTTGAGTGCGGTACAGTCTGCTGTTCTGTAAGGACCGCTATCGGTCCACAATAGATAGGGTTGACGTGCACCACTGCTGACCGCTGCCCTATACTGCAGCAGTCCTTCAGCGGTATAGGGACTGACGTACAGTCTGCTAATCACTAACACACAACCTGCTTGTTCCACAAAAGTTCTTATAAGGACTGGTAACTTGGTATAGGGTGCTACGGTACATAGGCTTGAGTGCGGTACAGTCTGCTGTTCTGTAAGGACCGCTATCGGTCCACAATAGATAGGGTTGACGTGCACCACTGCTGACCGCTCACCTATACTGCAGCAGTCCTTCAGCGGTATAGGGACTGACGTACAGTCTGCTAATCACTAACACACAACCTGCTTGTTCCACAAAAGTTCTTATAAGGACTGGTAACTTGGTATAGGGTGCTACGGTACATAGGCTTGAGTGCGGTACAGTCTGCTGTTCTGTAAGGACCGCTATCGGTCCACAATAGATAGGGTTGACGTGCACCACTGCTGACCGCTGCCCTATACTGCAGCAGTCCTTCAGCGGTATAGGGACTGACGTACAGTCTGCTAAACACTAATACACAACCTGCTTGGTCCACAAAAGTTCTTATAAGGACTGGTAACTTGGTATAGGGTGCTACGGTACATAGGCTTGAGTGCGGTACAGTCTGCTTTTCTGTAAGGACCGCTATCGGTCCACAATAGATAGGGTTGACGTGCACCACTGCTGACCGCTGCCCTATACTGCAGCAGTCCTTCAGCGGTATAGGGACTGACGTACAGTCTGCTAAACACTAATACACAACCTGCTTGGTCCACAAAAGTTCTTATAAGGACTGGTAACTTGGTATAGGGTGCTACGGTACATAGGCTTGAGTGCGGTACAGTCTGCTGTTCTGTAAGGACCGCTATAGGTCCACAATAGATAGGGTTGACGTGCACCACTGCTGACCGCTCACCTATACTGCAGCAGTCCTTCAGCGGTATAGGGACTAAGAGTTTTGTCACAGGGTCATTTAAAAAATGACATGCAGAGGAAGAGGCAGGCCCTTCCGCAGGGGTGGTAGGGGTAGGGCAGGAGCAACAGGCTTGAGCCAAAGTGGGAAGTTGCAGAAGGTGCGTTCAATTACTTTAAAGGATGCACCAGACTTGGTTGAGTGGCTCGCTCAGCCTTACTCTTCTGCACCCTCCTCATCCTCTCGATCTGCACCCTCTTCTTCACTCTCTGCTATGTGCACCCCCAAAGACACTACCACCAACAACACGACCACCACCACCACCACCACATACCTTCCGCTTGAGTCACTGGAATTATTTTCCGATCCATATCAAGAGGACATTTCTGATGCGCAGCCACTCTTGGTATTGGATCAGGAAGAGGAGGTAGCAACAAGCGCTACTCAGCAGTCTGACGCCAGTACCCAGATCAGCCCAAGGAGGAGGTTGGTCCCCGGTGTTGCTGCCTACTCCGAGATCTCTACTTATAGCGGTGGGGAAGGTGACGTTGATGATGACGTGTCTAGTGATGTCACGTGGGTGCCCACAAGAGAGGAAGAGGAGGGGAGTTCAGAGGGAGATATGGACCAGCAGATAGGGAGGAGAAGCAGCAATGACTTACATTGCACAGCAGGGACAAAGCAGACTGCAAATGTATCAGGAGCGAGTCATCGACCATGTACGGTCACATCTGGCGCTCCCAGGACACCGGCACATGGCTCCACAGTGTGGGCTTTTTTTAACGTGTCCGCTGCTGACAATAGCGTTGCCATCTGCAATCTTTGCAGTCAACGCGTTAGTCGCGGTAAGCCCAATACTCACCTAGGGACGACCGCCTTAAGAAGGCACATGAGCAGCCATCACCGAGCCCAGTGGGAGCAACGGAACACACAAAGCCACACTGCAGGCTCTCACCGTCCAGCCTCGTCTTCTACTTCTCCTTCTCCTCTCTCCTCACAATTGTCCTCCACTCCACCTTCCATCACGCCAAGCTCACATTTTTCTGCAAAAAGGCAGGCTTCCGTGGGCCTAATGTTTGAGCGTAAAAAAATGATGATGCCGGATAACCCTCTTGCCCAACGGTTGGCGGCTGGCTTGTCAGAACTCATAGCCCGCCAACTACTGCCATATAAACTGGTGGACTCGGAGGCCTTTCGCAAATTTGTGGCCATTGGAACACCACAATGGAAGGTCCCAGGAAGGAAGTATTTCTCAGAGAAGGGCATCCCAGAGCTATATGGCCATGTTCAGCGGCAAGTGAATGTATCTCTGGCACACAGTGTCGGTGCCAAGATACATCTGACCACAGACACGTGGTCTAGCAAACACGGGCAGGGAAGGTATATCAGTTTTACTGCCCACTGGGTGAACCTTCTGACGGCCGTCAAGCATGTAACCCGTGGCACCCGTGTAGATTTGGTTTTACCGCCACGGATTGCATGCAGGCCTGACTCTTCTTCTCCTCCTCCTACTCCATCCTCCTCCCTCTCCTCCTCAGCTGCCTCCTCCTTTTCCGCTGCTAGCGTCTCTTCCACTGCACCGCCCAAGCTCCCCAGAACCTATTCCACATGCCAGGTGAGACGTTGCCATGCCGTGCTGCGTCTGTTGTGCCTGGAAGCAAAGAGCCACACTGGCCCGGCACTCCTTTCAGCTTTGCGTTCACAGGCAGATGAGTGGCTAACACCGCTCAATTTGACAGTTGGTAAAGTGGTGTGTGACAACGGTGCCAATCTGCTTAGCGCATTGAAACAGGGCAAAATCACGCACGTGCCGTGCATGGCACACGTCTTAAACTTGGTCGTGCAGCGATTCCTTGTCAAATACCCTGGGGTCCAGGACATCTTGCGGCAGGCAAGGAAAATCTCGGCCCATTTCAGAAGATCTTACACGGCCATGGCTCGCCTTGCTGACATTCAGCGGCGACACCATCTGCCGGTCAGACGTCTTATTTGCGATTGCCCGACGCGATGGAACTCAACCTTCTATATGCTTGATAGGCTGCTCCAGCAGAAACGTGCAGTTAACGTCTACCTGTATGAACTCTGCGAAAGAAACGGTTCTGGGGAGCTGGGTTTTTTTTCACCGCGCCAGTGGCTGCTCATGCGCGACACATGCAGACTTCTGCGGCCATTTGAGGAGATCACCAAACTGGTCAGTCGCAGCCATGGCGCCATCAGTGACATGGTACCTTATGCCTTCTTTCTGGAGCGTGCATTGCGTCGTGTCATTGATCAGGCTGTGGAGGAGCAGGAGCGGGAAGATGAGGAAGTCGCAATGCTGGATGAATTCCCAGGGGGGGCTACTCTATCTGAGACAAGTCAACAACAGGAGTCTGATGAGGAGTCAGAGGAGGATGGTGCCGGGGCGGATGAGCAGGAGCAAGAAGAGCATGCTTTAAACCTTTCTGGGATCCCTGTTGTGCGAGGATGGGGAGAGGAGAATGAAGAGGACGACATTATCCTGGATGATGAGCAGGAGCCAGGCCACCACACCGCTTCCACTTTAGTGCAAATGGGGGCCTTCATGCTCCAGTGTTTTAATAGGGACCCCCGTATAAAAAGCATGAGGGTCAAGGACCAGTACTGGGTGGCAACGTACTTAGACCCCCGGTACAAACACAAAATGGCGGAAATGTTACCGCCGTCGCAGAGGGCTGTCAGAATGCAGCACTTCCAGGCCTTGCTTCGAGAAATGCTGCATTCTGCTTTTGCGTGCGCTGGCAGAGGAGCAATTCCCACTCCCAGAGAAGGATTTGCGGGTACCAATCCAACAGCGCCTGCAAGAAGAGGCCGGTTTGAAGATGTGTTGGTGACTTCGGATATGAGGTCATTCTTTCAGCCGACCCATCGACAGGTGTCATCCGGATCCAGCATCAGGGAACGCCTAGACCGTCAGGTGTCCGACTACATTGGGTTAACGGCCGATGTGGACGCTCTGAGGAGTGATGAACCCCTAGACTACTGGGTGGGCAGGCTTGACCTCTGGCCAGAGCTTGCCCAATTTGCAATCGAACTGTTGGCTTGCCCCTCATCCAGTGTCCTGTCCGAAAGGACGTTCAGCGCAGCAGGGGGGATTGTGACCGATAAGCGTACTCGCCTAGCTCACCACAGTGTTAACTACCTCACATTTCTAAAAATGAATGAGGCATGGATCTCGGAGGAATTCAACACATGTGACCAGTAGACCATGTATATGTCTATAAACTATTTTTTTAATCAAGCACACAGACCTTCTTAATTCATTTGGCTCACTTCCTTGACCCAAAAAAGCACACCGTACTATATGCCCCTACCCTCCTCTTTGAAGAGGTTGAGCGGTGTCATATTTCTACTGGGGCTGCTTATGATATCCCTGTGCTGTGCTGACTTCCTCCTGGGGGTTCTTATTATGAAGGGATCACACTATCCCTGTGCTGTGCTGACTTCCTCCTGGGGGTTCTTATTATGAGGGGATCACACCATCCCTGTGCTGTGCTGACTTCCTCCTGGGGCTGCTTACGGTGCTGCTGTCAGTGCTGTATGTCACGGTGCTGCTGTCAGCGCTGTATGTCACGGTGCTGCTGTCAGCGCTGTATGTCACGGTGCTGCTGTCAGCGCTGTATGTCACGGTGCTGCTGTCAGCGCTGTATGTCACGGTGCTGCTGTCAGCGCTGTATGTCACGGTGCTGCTGTCAGCGCTGTATGTCACGGTGCTGCTGTCAGCGCTGTATGTCACGGTGCTGCTGTCAGCGCTGTATGTCACGGTGCTGCTGTCAGCGCTGTATGTCACGGTGCTGCTGTCAGCGCTGTATGTCACGGTGCTGCTGTCAGTGCTCTGTATTACGGTGCTGCTGTCAGATGCCTCTATCACGGTGCATGTGTCATTCCGGTATGTCACGCTGCTGGTGATCATTTCCTGCACCCTCTTCTTTGCCTACCCTGGTCCCTGACCTTCCCTCTCCTCCATTGCCTTCATTAGCTCCATAGTCCTGAATTGTTAGAACAATTTCCCAAATAAAATAAAAATGCTTGTAGTTATCGATCCCAAATTCACCTCATACATGTATTATGTCATTGTCCAGATGGTGGGACTACGTTTTACCCCCTAATAATTACCACGTGGCCGCAAATTCGACATGAAGGTTTGCAAAGTTCGCCTCCCATTGAAGTCAATGGGGCCCGCGGCGAACGGTCGGTTTCGCGAACGTTTGGGTCCGTTCGCATTTCGCGTTCGCGAAACGTCCCGTCGGAAGTTCGTCCATCACTAATGCTGCTGCCAGACTTATCCACCTTACCAACCACTCAGTGTCTGCCAACCTTCTCCTGCAATTCCTACACTGTCTCCCAATTACACAGCGAATTCAATTCAAAATACTAACCAAAATATACAAAGCCATTCACAACTCTGCTCCGAGCTACATTACCAATCTTGTCTCCAAATATCACCCAAATCGTCCTCTCCGCTCTTCTCAAGACCTTCTAATCTCAAACTCTCTCATCTCCTCCTCCCATGCTCATCTCCAGGATTTCTCCAGAGCCTATCCCATTCTCTGGAACTCGCTATCTCAACCTGTCCGGCTATCCCCTACTCTTGCTACCTTCAGGGGATCCCTGAAATCTCTTCAGAGAAGCCTATCATGTCTCCAATTAATTTTTTACCACTTCCATCAGTTCATTCCCCACAGTTACAACCTTTTGTACCACCTGCCCCACCCTATCAGGCAAGGGTTTTCACAGGCAGGGATTGCATTGGCACCTATCATCTTGGATAAAGTATTCATATTGGATTATGAATTAGCCCTTGTACACACGGTCGGACATTCCGACAACCAAATCCGTCAGATTTTGTCTGGCGGATTTTGTCTGAATCTGGTGTTGCATACATATGGTCAGACAAAGTTGTCAGAAAATCCGATCGTTCAGAACTTGATGACATTATTTCATTACGACTGGACTATGTTCAGGCTAGTAGCCAATAGCTTTGGTCTAGGAATTTGATCTGAGCATGTGTGGTACTTTGTCCGATCAGAATTCTCTACAAACAAATACTGATCAAAGTCCGATCGGATCATGTTGTTGGAAAATTTTATAGCCCAGCTCTAAAACTTTTTCGGTCGGATATTCTGACGGAAACAGTCCGATGGAGCCCACAACACATTCCAATCGGACATTTTACGTCGGAATGTCCGACCGTGTCTACAAGGGCTTACAGTTCGGCTCAGCTCTAATGCCTTGTACACACGGTCGGAGAATCCGTCAGAATGCGTCTTATCGGACCGTGTCATCAGATAATCCGACTGTGTGTGGTATGCATCGGACTGATTCCGTCCGAATCTCCGTCCGACCCAATTTTCCAACATGTTGGAAATGTTTCCCGACCAACTGGGCCGGTCGGACCTAATCCGATCATGTGTAGAGCATTTTGATCGGACCAAGTGCCACGCATGCTCACATTCAAATTCCGACACGGAATTGCTCGTTCAGGTAAAACTACTGCTCGTAAGCGATATAGCACATTCGTCACGCTGCAATGTTAAAAATTAATTCATCAAGCGCATTCTCTTGATCTTTAACAATGCTGCAAGAACGAACTTCTTTTGATGCTCATAGTCACACACACTTCTCCCGAACGGATTTCATTACTCTTTTTTAACCATTTCAGCAATACAATTTTATTTTGCGTCACATCTACACAATGTTTGATTTTGTTTTTTATTTTTTGGATGTTTTTTTGGGGGGGGGGGGGGGATTCCCTAAAAATCTCCTTTAAAGACACTTATCTCATTTCTCCTTATTTTTTTTATTTTTTTTTGGGTGTAAACTTACAACAACAACATTATTGTATTTTTTATATTTTCTTTTTTAATCTACAGGAGGTTGTTTAGTGTTGGTACCCCTTGTTATTTAGTTCACTTTGTATTTTGGAAATGTACCTGCCTGCTCACAAATAAACTGTACTTTTGGAAGGAAAACACATTACACAAGTATTTCATCAAAGAAAAATATAATCATTTTGTTTGCTAGAAAATAAAACTAGGAACGCAGCACTGGAGAAACTTATTAACTTTGGTGCAGTCTTTGGCCCCCAGGGCAGACATGACTAAATGAGATATTAAAAAATTGGTGGCCTGAGGAGTAGATATCTCAGGGAGAGAAGTCTGGTCCCGAAGTCCTAGAGAGCAGGAAATTCAGATGCCATTTCTGTCCCCAGGATGTGGATCTTGAAGAGGCTGCATCTTCTGGCACACCAGACTCAACCCAGGCCATCACTCTCTGGTCTTCCTTTGTGACTTCCCACCAGGCATCCTTCCAGGCTGTGGCTGGGCTCCTGTAGCTGGGGCAGGAGAAGGAGGGCGTTGGTGGACCTCCTGGCTGCCACTTGCCACAGCCTCCCCCCGACTGAGGTCATCCTGTGTATGAAAAGGGGACATAGTTTTAGTTTTTTGATCATCAATCACAACATTTTGTGCTCCTGGCTTTTGCAAATTGAATGTTACCAAATAGAACAGACTATCATTCTGAGACCAGCATTTTTCTTTCCCGTCCCAATCATTTTTGGTCACTACTGTCTATTGAGATGTAAACCTCTTGGAGAAATCTCAACTTACTGATTAATATGGATGAGCTTCGTGTTCGAGTCGAACATACGTTCGAATCAAACATCGGCTGTTCGCCCGTTTGGTGAATTCCGAACGTTATGGGCCGTTCGCGCCAAATTCGTGTGGCGCTCATGGCCCACAATGCACTGCGATGGCGCAGTGCATTGCTGGCTCATGATTGGCCAAGCATGCACTGTGACCCCACATGCTTGGCCAATCACAGCGCCGTCAGCGAGGAGAGCCATGATGGGCCACAGGCAGGATGCCTGTGGCCAATCATAGCTCAGGCTGTGTAGTACACCATATAAGGCCGCCAGCGTGGTGGCCTTGTGTAGTATGTTGGCATCTGTAGCAGTTAGTGGGTGTTCTGTGCACCTTCAACACAGTATACAACGATCGTTATCGCCCGATTTTTCGTTCTTGCTCTTCTGTAGTGGTTGTTGTCTGTGTGCCCTGACCGCAGTATACACCGCTATATTCACCTACAGTGGTGTGAAAAAGTGTTTGCCCCCTTCCTCATTTCCTGTTCCTTTGCATGTTTGTCACACTTAAGTGTTTCGGAACATCAAACCAATTTAAACAATAGTCAAGGACAACACAAGTAAACACAAAATGCAATTTGTAAATGAAGGTGTTTATTATTAAAGGTGAAAAAAAATCCAAACCATCATGGCCCTGTGTGAAAAAGTGATTGCCCCCCTTGTTAAAACATACTATAACTGTGGTTGTCCACACCTGAGTTCAATTTCTCTAGCCACACCCAGGCCTGATTATTGCCACACCTGTTCACAATCAAGGCATCACTTAAATAGGAGCTGCTTGACACAGTAAGGTCCACCAGAAGATCCTTAAAAGCTACACATCATGCCGAGACCCAAAGAAATTCAGGAACAATTGAGAAAGAAAGTAATTGAGATCTATCAGTCTGGAAAGGGTTATAAAGCCATTTCCAAAGCTTTGGGAATCCAGCGAACCACAGTGAGAGCCATTATCCACAAATGGCGAAGACATGGAACAGTGGTGAACCTTCCCAGGAGTGGCCGGCCGCCCAAAATTACCCCAAGAGCGCAGCGACGACTCATCCAAGAGGTCACAAAAGACCCCACAACAACGTCCAAGGAACTGCAGGCCTCACTTGCCTCAGTTAAGGTCAGCGTTCATGCCTCCACCATCAGGAAAAGACTGGGCAAAAATGGCCTGCATGGCAGAGTTCCAAGGAGAAAACCACTGCTGAGCAAAAAGAACATCAAAGCTCGTCTCAATTTCTCCACAACACATCTTGATGATCCCCAAGACTTTTGGGACAACATTCTGTGGACCGATGAGACAAAAGTGGAACTCTTTGGAAGGTGTTTGTCCAAGTATATCTGGCGTAGAAGGAACACTGCATTTCATAAAAAGAACATTATACCAACAGTAAAATATGGTGGTGGTAGTGTGATGGTCTGGGGCTGTTTTGCTGCTTCAGGACCTGGAAGACTTGCCGTGATAAAAGGAACTATGAATTCTGCTGTCTACCAAGAGATCCCAAAGGAGAATGTCCGACCATCTGTTCGTGTACTCAAGCTGAAACGAACTTGGGTTCTGCAGCAGGACAATGATCCTAAACACACCAGCAAGTCCACCACCGAATGGCTGAAGAATAACAAAATGAAGACTTTGGAGTGGCCTAGCCAAAGTCCTGACCTGAATCCTATTGAGATGTTGTGGTATGACTTTAAAAAGGCCGTTCATGCTCGAAAACCCTCTAATGTAACTGAATTAGGACAATTCTGCAAAGATGAGTGGGCCAAAATTCCTCCAGGATGCTGTAAAAGCCTCATTGCACGTTATCGCAAACGCTTGGTTGCAGTTGTTGCTGCTAAGGGTGGCCCAACCAGTTATTAGGTTTAGGGGGCAATCACTTTTTCACACAGGGCCATGATGGTTTGGATTTTTTTTCACCTTTAATAATAAACACCTTCATTTACAAATTGCATTTTGTGTTTACTTGTGTTGTCCTTGACTATTGTTTAAATTGGTTTGTTGTTCCGAAACACTTAAGTGTGACAAACATGCAAAGGAACAGGAAATGAGGAAGGGGGCAAACACTTTTTCACACCACTGTATATAGCTAGCGATATATCTATCTTTTATAATAGAGCTTGCAGTCAGTGTTAGGAGATTGTGCATGCTGTCTGCTTGCTCTGAACGAAGTATACACCACTATATCCACCTATATAGCTAACTATCTTGCTTGTTTTAAATAGAGCTTTCAGTCAGTGTTAGGAGATTGTGCGTGCTGTCTGCGTGCTCTGAACGCAGTATACACCGCTATATCCACCTATATAGCTAACTATCTTGCTCGTTTTAAATAGAGCTTTCAGTCAGTGTTAGGAGATTATATGTGCTGTCTGCGTGCTCTGTACGCAGTATACACCGCTATGTCCACCTATATAGCTAACTATCTTGATTGTTTTAAATAGAGCTTTCAGTCAGTGTTAGGAGATTGTGCGTGCTGTCTGCGTGCTCTGAACGCAGTATACACCGCTATATCCACCTATATAGCTAACTATCTTGCTTGTTTTAAATAGAGCTTTCAGTCAGTGTTAGGAGATTATGCGTGCTGTCTGCGTGCTCTGAACGCAGTATACACCGCTATATCCACCTATATAGCTAACTATTTTGCTCGTTTTAAATAGAGCTTTCAATCAGTGTTAGGAGATTATGCGTGCTGTCTGTGTGCTCTGAATGCAGTATACACTGCTATATCCACCTATATCCTAACTATCTTGCTCGTTTTAAATAGAGCTTTCAGTCAGTGTTAGGAGATTGTGCGTGCTGTCTGCGTGCTCTGAACGCAGTATACACCGCTATATCCACTTATATAGCTAACTATCTTGCTCGTTTTAAATAGAGCTTTCAGTCAGTGTTAGGGGATTGTGCATGCTGTCTGCGTGCTCTGAGCGCAGTATACACCGCTATATCCACCTATATAGCTAACTATCTTGCTCGTTTTAAATAGAGCTTTCAGTCAGTGTTAGGAGATTGTGCGTGCTGTCTGCGTGCTCTGAACGCAGTATACACCGCTATATCCACCTATATAGCTAACTATCTTGCTCATTTTAAATAGAGCTTTCAGTCAGTGTTAGGAGATTATGTGTGCTGTCTGCGTGCTCTGAACGCAGTATACACTGCTATATCCACCTATATAGCTAACTATCTTGCTTGTTTTAAATAGAGCTTTCAGTCAGTGTTAGGAGATTATGCGTGCTGTCTGCGTGCTCTGAACGCAGTATACATCAATATATCCACCTATATAGCTAACTATCTTGCTCGTTTTAAATAGAGCTTTCAGTCAGTGTTAGGAGATTGTGCGTGCTGTCTGCGTGCTCTGAACGCAGTATACACCGCTATATCCACCTATATAGCTATCTTGCTCGTTTTAAATAGAGCTTGCAGTCAGTTGTAGGAGATTGAGCTACACTTTAAAAATGTACCAGTTGAAAATTACAAACAGATTCAACTTAACACAACAAATCTACACAGTCCCTGTCTTGTTTGCACCGCCTGTATACTGCTGTTCTGAGTATATAGGGCCTGGGGGGGCCACACACATTTCCTTTTTTTAATATGGGTACGGGGTTCCCCTTAATATGCGTACAAGACCCAAAGGGGCTGGTAATGGGCAGGGAGGGCTACCCATGCCATTTTTCTCAATGATTTTCAACCATATTGCAGGAACCAGATATAACATTAAAACCGCAAGCAGTTTTAAATGACGTTATTTCCGTTAAATGTCATTTTGTACAGGGACTGTTCTAAACACGGGAAACACGTGGCACTTCACAGGCATACTACAGACACCCCCCAGGCACCATATTTAAAGGAATATTTCACATTTTTTTCACTTTAATCGTCATTAAAATCAGTGCTCCCGCCAAAACGGCCATTTTTAAAACTTTTTTTTGCATTGACCCATGTCCCCTGGGGCAGGAGTCAGGTCCCCAAACCCTTTTTAGGACAGTATCTTGCATATTAGCTGTTAAAATTAGCACTTTCAATTTCGAACGTTCGAGTCCCATAGACTTCAATGGGGTTCTAACGTTCATACGAATTTGGGGTCCGTTCGAAAGTTCTGGTGCGAACCGAACCGGGGGGTGTTCGGCTCATCCCTACTGATCAATAAGAACATCTAGTTAACATCATTAAATGTAACACAAGAAATATGTTCAACAAGGCAATACCTGTCTCAAGCTGGGCCCCACCACATGGTGCTGCCTGGAAGGCCCAGGTTGGACATCAGAAGCCTTAGCTGGGGGTGAAGGATGCCTTGGAGGAAGCCTGGAGAGTGGTGGCCTGAGTGGTGGCCTGGGTACCCCTTGGTCTACCAGAAAATGAAGCCTGTCAAAGTGCACCATCCTGGGGTAATAAACAGCATCTGGATCTCCTGCTCTCAAGGACTCCAGGCACTTCTTTCTCTCCCTGAAATATGTAAGCTTCATGGCCACAATTTTGCGATTCAGATCATGTCTGCCGTGGGGACCCTGATCTGCAACAAAGCAAGCAGTTTCTCCAGTGCTGCGTTCCTCTTTGATCTGTCATTATAAAACTTGTTGTGGAACTGCCACAGGCAGGGCATCTCCATGTACAGTTCTATGAATAGCCCCATAAAGTTGGCATTGTTGAATGGATCCATTTTGTCTGCAAGACACAACACAAGACAAGCCCTCAAATACTAATAATGCAATTAAAATCCCTCCTAATCTTGTCCCAACATCGGCCTAGATACAAGCAATCTAGTCTAGTGAAGCACCAAGTTAAAAATGTTACCTTCGTTTCCACGTTCGCCGCATCCGTGACTTACACTCTCCTCCCAGATCGTACGGACGATACACATGTGTTGCGTTTTATATAGAGTGCACATGCGTGAAACTCCGCCCGCCCCTGACGTTCTTTCTAGACTATTCCCCGCCCCTTCGCTTCCCACGCAGTGGGGAGAGCATATGGCGGAGAGAACGCAGGTGCGCACTAATAGTTCCACTAACGAGGAGGAGGGTGAGGAAAGCCCGGAGCCTGAAAGTCCCGATCCAGGAAGACAAGATTTAAGGCCTCAAATATGTCTTTTGGAGAGATGTTGGAGATGGTCGACATATTGAACAGGACCGACTATGATGGGAAGTATGGACCTTACCCAAACCCAAATATCAGAAAGGCCAAGATCATGAATAAAGTTGTGAAGAGTCTTCTGAAGAATTTTGGGGTACGCCGATCCAAGGATCAACTGAGAAAACACTGGTCAGACCTGAAACTGAGGGAGCACGAGCAGTATCTAAGGATCAAGCGTGTTCTTAAAAAAAGTAAGTAGCTGTTGTGTGTTCATATGATTATTCTTGCTTGCATATATGCTCCATGTGCTTTGATTTCATGTTATGCATTTTAAAATGGCCACTTTCAAAGTCATGGTTTCGTTCGTTCGTATGAAACATCGTTCTGCAGGGAAGTATTCCAGCTTAACAAAGCGTCCCCAATAATGTTCTCACCTTGTAACTCGGCCCAAAAACACAATTGTACAACACTTCCAAGCAATTTTTCATATTCCTATTTCTGCCCTCTGTGTGCTAATTCATCTTTGTTTACATTCTCATAGGGGAGAGAAGACTCAGCAAGTATGAGGACACCAGGGACCATGAGGACACCAGGGACCACACCCCTCCCAAAGAAGGGCAACTTCCAAAAGCAAAAACAGAGGAGCAGGAGCAGGAGCAGGAGGAGGAGGAGGAGGAGGAAGGAGAGATCGTGGAGGTTGGACAAATTGTCACCACAACAGGTGAGTGTCGGAGAACACAGCTTCCGGTAAGCTCATCAATGTATATCACCATATTTGGATTACATGGTGTGTTTGTTTGCTTTGTTTTCTAGGTGATGTGGAGGAAGATTCCCGTTATACCAGTGAAAGTGCCCAGATCTTGATCGGGGAGATAATGGGGTGCAATAGGGATTTGGAAATTGTACAACAAAACATCAATGATGTTAAAAATAAAATGAAGAACATCATTGATGTTTTGGGGAGAGTGTGAAAACTAAAAAACTAGATAGGGTTTTATTTTTGCTTTTTAACATAAAAATTTTGTATTTTGCATAATTAAAAATTTGGAAGATGCACGGAGTGTGTAAACATGCGCTATCTCCTATCATGGGGGATCAATGTACATGTTTTGTGTAAAGTGTCTGAGATGAAGGGGTTGCAGCCCCAAAGCATGTACAATTGATCCCCCATGATGGGAGTTAGCACATGTTGACACACTGTGTGCATCTTCCAAATTTGATTTTTCAGGGGTCACACCCCATGTGATGAAGGCAATATCAGCCCAGTTTGTACATACTCATGTCTGATATTGTCTTCCCTTTTCCAAGTTGAACTTTGTAAGTTCCTGTGTTCTGTATTTTACGGTTTGATACATGCCTGTTTACACAAAAAAAAACAAGTAAAAATAATATGATTAAACTCTGTTTTGGATGCCCAAAATATCTTGGTTTGTTGTAAAAACCTTTAATAAACGCACATATGAATGTGCTTGTATTAAAAAGTTGAATTCTCAACAATGTGTGGCTTCCTTTTTCATTGGGCTTAAAATGTATTTGTAGTCAAATTTGAGTTTGTGCTAGAAGGAGTACGATTTAATAAAGGCAACTCCACTTTGCACTCCAAGTGCAGTTTCAGGTGTACTTTTGCAGTGCACTTGTAGTGCATAGTGGATGTGCCTTTATTAAAAAGCACCCACAGTGATGTGTAAATTTGGACAATCATGCCATTTTCCTGCCATGGTGCTGAAAATGAGCATGATTTTGGTCAGTAATTCACTACATATATTAATTACAAAAAGAAGGTGTGTGTGTAGCAGACCCACAACATAATAAGATTATCTGAAGAAGAGACTGTCCCCTCATCTCGCTCTGAACTTGGGTTTGCACTGTTGGTGAAAAAGGCACAACTATAATAAAAATGGCAAAGTGGGAGGCCACAGTCTGCCATTCCTGTGGCGTTGAAGGACACTGTGTAGTGACACAAGAAAAAAAACTAGTAATTTGACAAATCAACATTGCATGCAGATTAGACACCCACATTTTTTGGCAACATTAGTATAACATTTTTTGAAATGAGTATTTAAAGCCTAAAGTATAAGGTCCCCTTATGAGAGTCATAACCCCCCCACCCCCACCCCCCCCCCCCCCCTCATCTGATGGGCCCTTGCTAAAAAATGAGAGGGGATGTTTAGGACAGGTAACGCTCTCCACTTGATTGAGAGCTGAATGCCTAAATAATGTGTGATAGTTTGTGAAGCCCCTCCTAAGTTACACTATTGGCAGCCCACCGGAGAGGTAAGAAGTGTCATAATAACAAAATGGAAGGACATTTTGACATTCTGCTATTACATAGCAAGAAAATGAATGTGTTTAAAAAATAAAAAAAGCATTTGAAAGTATTGAGGCAGGCCCTTACACTACATGCTTTGGTGAATTTGTCCATAAATGTGATCATGATAAAGGTATTTAGAGTGTGTATTGGGTTGGGTCAAGTCATCAGATAGAAGATTGCTATCAGCTGAGGTAGCAGTTGGGGAGAGGGGGTTCCTAATGAGTTTGGCACAACTCCAAGAAAAACTAAAAAAGGTCACTTTGCATGAATTGAAGCACACACATCACATTTGTAGAGATTTTAGGGGGTGTTTAGGGTAAAGCAATACTATAGAGCTGCCAAAAGACATTGTTAAGTGACTAGACTATAGTTTTAGGGGCCAAGAAGAGTATGGTGGGGAAGTTAGTGAGGCAAATCTGCATGAGGACAAAGGGGCAGAGCATATGAATTAGAACATATTGCAATGATGGTAATTACGGAATGAGGAAAGAAATGCAAGACATTAGCAATCATGAAATACATAGAATGTGATGTTTAAGGCTAAAACTTAGCATAATATAGTCCTTCGGCAGGAGCTGAATGATGGCAGAACAGGTCTCTGGAATAATGATCCCCAGAGCCTGGGGGGAGATGCCTGTAGAGAACTTGAGGTCCTGAAGGCTTCTCCCTGTCGCCAAGTAGCGCAACATGGCGATGAGCCTCTGCTCCGGAGTGATGGCTTGCTGCATGCAGGTATCCTGCCTGGTGATATAAGGGGTGAGCAAAGCCAGCAGATAGTGAAAAACGGGGTTCGTCATCCTGAGAAAAATCCAGAAATGATCAGGATTATTCTCGCGGATCTCACGGAGCAAAGGCATGTGGGAGAACTGGTGACGCTGGCGCAACCAATTCTTAGTCCACAAACGCCTCCCCTCCCTGTTCATGGACTGGGCTTGTGTCAAAGTCAAAGTAAGAACACTACACTACACTACATACTACTATTTACAATAATCTACTGAAGGTAAATTTAAAAAGTGTCAGTAAAAGGCCTGCCACTAAGCACTGTTATGTGTTCCTACACCACAAAAAAAAAAGTGCAGCGCTAACTTACTAATCAATAACTTAACAATAATTGTGGAACCCTCTAATGTATGGAAATCTCAATAAACGTCAATATTACCACAATACCGGTGATATATATAACGTCACATATAGTACACATAAAAAAAAAATGAAACTTAGTAGGGATGGTGGAAACCCCTCCTATAGATATTTGCCATACATATTAAATACAAGTAAAATACTTGCAGCGATATGTGATTTCACAAGTAATACACATCAAAATGATAATAAGACATCTTTTTTTTTTAATTTAGCAGGGATGGTGGAAACCCCTCTACATATAATTGCAATACAAATTAACTTCAAGTGCAGCACCTTTTTAGTTGGGAGGTTCACAGCATTACACACCATTCACACTTTGGAATTTTTATTATTTAGATTGTTACACTTCATTTTATATGTTGTAGTTACTATTATAATGTGAATTTTTGCGCTTGAAGTTCATTTTCCACCACCCTTGCTTAGTCCATGCCATTATGGACCTTGTTTTGTGCACTTGTGCACAGTCATGTTAGAACAGGAAGGGGCCAACCCCAAATTGTTCCCACAATGTTGGGAGCATAAAATTATCCAAAATGTGGGGGCGTGGCCTGGACAGGACCCGAGATGACTGCTTGAAAAGTCAGCTCCCGCACACCAAGGACGAAGAAAGCCCTAGCTGGGATTTACAGGCACTTAACCAAGATGGGCAAGCCCAACAGAAGCACCTCAACATCCTGCACACAGAAGGACTCTGTGACACAGCTCAGCAGGAATATCCTGGAGCTTTTCCGGAGCCAACAATCCGCTCAAAACAAGGCAACACCGGCCTCATGGAACTCACAGGCCTCATCCCTGGACTCACCTAGGAGCACAGCAGACTCCCTAATGGATGGCGACGGCTCCAGTGCTTCCCACCCAAGCCTCCTTGACCTCCAGAGAGATCTTTAAAAGGTCGCCCTAGACATCAAACACACCACGATGATGGCAAACTCGGACCTGAAAGCAGAATTTATACGATGAACCAATCTTCTGCTTGATCATCGGCCGATTCCCCCATAGGGATGGAATGATTACACTGTGCATTAAGACCCCCTCCACAAGATTCTGAACCACCCAGACACATTGTGTGCTGCATTGTCAACTTTCCCCTCAAAGAGGAAATTCTCAGAAAAGCAAGAGACAGAGGCTGCATACTGTTTAATGGCACAGAGGTGATTACATTACAGAACAGATGCACCTTGTGCCCCCTGTTGGAAGTACTACATACACGGAACATCCAATACAGATGAAAGTTTCCGTTCTGCCTCTCTGCATCTACTAGGGGCCACACAGCACTCCTTCAAACACCAGAAGACCTGCCCACTTTCTGCAAGCAATTGGATTTACCCCGGTAGATATCCCTGAATGATATGCCTTTTACTTCCCTAGGGAACCATGGAAGCCAGTCTCGCACAACTTCTCTCCCAAAGCCCAACAACAACGCTCCAGACACAGCAGACTAGATCCCACATCACCTAGAGAGCGACCTTCCCACCATGACCTACCTATGCACAGCCCAGGGCCAGCAGACACCCCACGCCGGAACCACCCGGTGGCATAATTCAACTCTTGAACTTATCACTCTACACATACACAGCTGACTCTAATTTTTCTTTTTACCCAGCTTTCCCCCTCTTTCCCCCCTCCCTTGTTGTTTTTTCAGTTTTTTCTAAGTAAGCTACCCCTAAGGATCCCTCATTCTGAATGACATCCCCCAGATGCTACATGATCAATAAAGCAGCACTTTGCCCAAGAATCCCAGAGTCTTTCGACGCCCTACAAGGAACTAAACTGCAGAGAACTTTTCCTGGATATATGGACTTGCAGCTTACTCATCTTTGACCCAGGTATTGTTAACGCCCACATACTTGTATACCGGCAGAAAAAACACACTCATTTATGCTGTTTTATCCTGCCAGTATATTTCCACCACTTCTCTTACCCCCCCCATTGCACATTAGCAGTTGCATGTGTTCAACAGTCAAACTATAGGGGTTCAGGATGGTCAAAGTTTGGGTTATTAAGAAAGTGATTGCTTACACATTAAGATCAATATAGGAAAGCTCCCTATCTCATTCTCATGTTTCCCTCTCTCAAATGAAATATGAAGGAGGCTACATACCCCTTCGATACAAACTTCTACTTGCACTAATCAATGCCTCATCATATCAACATATATAACACAAGCCCAGGCAGATCTTCTATACCCTCCTATTAGCCGGCTTACTCTAATAAGAAAGGGAGGCGAGACACTGAAATAGAAAGGGACATGATATAATATGATGTCAATATTTTCAATACTGCTTAATTGAAATTGTTTTTTATTTAAGTTTATTTAAATGTATGCACAATGTTACTTGTTATTCATTAGGATACTTATCCCATTATGTTACTGAAAGTTATTTTTGATCAATGTTACTAAATTCTTGAAAGCTCTGGGGTTCGTCAAAAACTAATATCACTCATTATCGAAGCATTTTAAATGTGACCCCTCACCCCTTGCATCTGAAACTCCTAAAACACACATCTTCACACACCTCCTAACATCCTGTGATGCATCTGTAAATCTCTTTTCGTCCTCTTCAGTGCTACACCTCTGATTTCCCACCCAGTTCACCTAACAAATCAAGGCCTTCTCCACCTTCTTCTCTGGACCTTCTCCACCTCCGTTAACAGTACACGGAAGTGACCCAGTATATCTAATGAGTAGGGATGAGCCTAACACCCCCCGGTTCGGTTCACGCCAGAACTTTTGAACGGACCAACAATTTGTGCGAACTTTAGAACCCCATTGAAGTCTATGGGACTCGATCGTTTGAAATAAAAAGTGCTAATTTTAATAGCTAATATGCAAGATATTGTCCTAAAAAGGGTTTGGGAACCCAACTCCTGCCCCAGGGGACATGGGTCAATGCCATTTTTTTTTTAAAACTGACCTTTTTTCGGGAGCACTGATTTTAATGAAGATTAAAGTGAAATATTCCTTTAAATATCGTGCCTGGGGGGGGGGGGGTGTATATAGTATGCCTGTGAAGTGGCACGTGTTTCCTGTGTTTAGATCAGTCCCTGCACAAAATGACATTTAACGGAAAAAAAGTCATTAAAAACTGCTTGCGATTTTTATATAATATCTGGTTCCGGCAATATGGATGAAAATCATTGAGAAAAAAATGGTATGGGTAGCCCCCCCCCCCCCGCCCATTACCAGCCCCTTTGGGTCTTGTCCGGATATTAAGGGGAACCCCATAACCAAATAAAAAAAAAGGAAAATCGTGGGGCCTCCAGGCCCTATATACTCAGAACAGCAGTATACAGACGGTGCAAACAAGACAGGGTCTGTGTAGGTTTGTTGTATTAAGTAGAATCTGTTTGTAATTTTGAACTGGTACATTTTTAAAGTGTAGCTCCAGTCAAAAAATCTATTTTTAAGCTATTTGGAAAACATAGTGAAGGGTTATCACCCCTGTTTTTTTTATCTCCCTTCCTGTTGTCTCCTTCCATTTGCAAGTAGGAGACATTTGTAAGTTGGATGTTTGAAAGTAGGGGCCTGCCTTATATGCTCTGCAGGAATTGGGGCCTAAGGTGTTGGTGTTGCCACAACACTGTAAGCCCTCAAATTGACTCTTGGTGGGTGCTGGAATGCCCTGCTGTGAACGATTATATCAAGAACTGTAATTACATTCCATTATTGAACAGAAAAATTGGGCCTTTGGTGGTTGTGGTGAAGGTGCCCCAACACTATCAGTCCTCACATTTACTCTCGGTGGGCACAGGGACGGGCCCTGCTGTGAAATATTATATCAATAATTGTAATTACATGCCCCTGTTAAACAGGGGCTGAAAAATTGGGCCTTAGGCACTGGTGCTGGTGCCACGAAACTGCAATTTCTCCCATATACTCTAGTTGGAGTGCAGGAATGAGCCCTGCTGCAAAGCATTGCATCAAAAATTGTATTACATGCCCCTGTTAAATAGGGGCTGAAAAATTGGGCTGGTGGCGTCACCCAGAACCAAAAATGTTCTTCCAAGCTATCAGCAGGATTATTGAGGAGGAAGAGGATAGTCAGTCAACATAACAGGACAGTCACTCAGCATCAGCATAGGCAGTCTTGAAGGGATGTGATATTTCAAAAAAAATTGTCAGCTTCAGGTGCTTGGTAGCTGGTGGTGATCCAAGACTGATTCAGTATGAAGGTCAGTCGATCAACCGAGTCGGTGGACTGGCGCACCCTGTCAGTTACAAAGCCACCAGCAGCACCAAAAGAACGCTGGATGCAGGACAGGCCCATAGCTCAATTGCATACTGTGCAAGCTCTGGCCAGTAATCCATCCTCAAGACCTAGTAAACCAGAGGATTTTCGGTGGGAAAGGTGTCCAAGTTTGACCTTGCCCCAAGGTATTCATGCACCATGTAAATCAGACGCTGACGATGGTTGCTGGAACCAATCATACCTTGGGGCTGCAGATTAAAAAATTGTCTGAACGCATCGGTCAGACGCCACCTTCTCCACCGCTCCTTCTGTGACTGATCGAAGCCTCAGCAACATGTTGTCCAGGACCAGGAGTTTGGAACTTCACAGTCTCTGGGAACGCATTGCACAGACCTTTCTGCAAGGCCTCCCGGTGATGTCTCATCCTCTGCTCCCTCTGCGATGGCAAGATGAGGTCTGCAACCTTGCCCTTGTACCGTGGATCAAGGAGAGTGGCCAGCCAATATTGATCCCTCTCCTTGATCCAAAGAATACGAGGATCCTTCCGCAAGCTTTGCAGGATCAGGGAGGTGTCAGGGCTGGCTTAGCCCTTCCTCCTCTGGGCTGGCTGCTCAGCTGTTGGCTAATTGCCAGCTCTCTTCTCTTTCCACAGTTACCAGCTGTTCCTGGTGATGCTCGTCTGACCTGCCTATTTAAAGCCTTCCTGCTCACTTTTTCATTTGCCTTCACGTTGGCCACATCACAGGGAACCATCTCCTGCTGTTTGTTTCAAGACTGGCTTGCTGACATCCCTCCTGGCTTCTTATCTTGCTTGCGGTTGCTCTCCTTGGATCCCTGACTTCCGGCCTGGCTGATTACCCGATCTGGTTAATGAACTTTGGACTGGCTGACTACCCGATCTGGCTACAGGACTCTGGCTATGCTTGACTACGCTTTTTTATATTTACCTTTTTATTTTTATTAATAAACAAGTGTGATTTGATTGTACTTCTGTCTCAGTCTGTTTCATGGTTTCTGACAGTACGCGAAGGCCCTGAATTCAGAAGATACAGTCAATCCACTTGTTGGTAATATTTTTTCCAGATTGGATCAGCAAGATCACCACATGGATCAGTTTGCCTTGGTATTATAAACGGTCCTGAATCGCACGGCTCACCTGGAATCCCCCACGGTGGCTGCTCCGGTACAACCTGAGTCGCAGGCTGTCCCTGCTGCTGCACCAGTCTCTGTGCAGGCACCCGCCTCGAGTATTACCAGAGGTATGTCTGGTTCTGCTCTGCTTCCCCAGCGATTTGGGGGTGATCCAGTTCAATGCAGAGGGTTTCTCAATCAGGTTGAGATATACTTCGAAATGCTGCCCCAGGCATTTCCCACGGACAGAAGAAAAGTAGGTTTTGTGATATCTTTGCTTTCTGAGAGAGCCTTGGCCTGGGCTAACCCTCTATGGGAGACACAAAAACCTGTTGTCTTGAGTTACCCTCAGTTTGTGGCCTCCTTTAAAAGGGTTTTTGACGTTCCCCCACGCTCCGCTTCTGCTGCCAAGTGCCTCATGTCCATCAAACAGAGTACGAGAACTGTTGCCGACTACGCCATTGAATTCCTTAGGCCGCGTACACACGGGCGGACTGTCTGCCCAACTAAGTTCGTCAGACAATCTGACAGACAGTCCGTCCAAACTTTTGAATGAACGGACTTGCCCACACACGGCACTTTTTGAGCGGACTAATTACAGCGGACTAAGTCCGCCAAACAATCCGCTCAACTTTTGAAATGAACGGACTCACCCACACACGCGAAAAAAATCGGCGTGGGGCTCCCCCCCAAGTCCACAACAGACCCTTGTCCGAGCACGCTACCCGGCCGGCTAGGAAAGGGGGGCGAGCGAGCGCCCCCCCTCCTGAGCCGTACCAGGCCGCGTGCCCTCAACATGGGGGGTGCCTTGGGGAAGGGGGGGCCGCGCGGCCCCCCCACCCCGAAGCACCTTGTCCCCATGTTGATGAGGACAAGGGCCTCTTCCCGACAACCCTGGCCGTTGGTTGTCGGGGTCTGCGGGCGGGGGGCTTATCGGAATCCGGGAGCCCCCTTTAATAAGGGGGCCCCGGATACCGGCCCCCCACCCTATGTGAATGAGTATGGGGTACAATGTACCCCTACCCATTCACCTGTGAAAAAAAGTACAAAAAAAAACACAACACAGGGTTAAAATATTTTATTGCACAGCTCCGGGGGTCTTCCGTCTTCGGGGGTTTCTCGCCGGACTCCTCCGCTATCTTCTTGTAGCTCTTTTGCTAGCGGAGGAGTCCGGCTTTCTTCCTCCCCGCCGCCGGCCTCTTCTCCCGACTTCGGGGGTCTTGTCCCTCTCTTCGGTTCTTCTGCCGGGCCACCGCGCCTTCTTATAGCTCTTTTAGAGGCGGTGGGCCGGTCTTCTGTCGCCGCTGTCGCCGCCTTCCGTTCTTCTTCTTCTTCTTCCCCAGGAGATGTTGCCTCGACGATCTCTCCGGCCGGAATGCCAGAGCCGCGCTGCGCGGCCACTTATATAGTGACAATGGGGCGGTGTCACATGGTATATGTCACATGGGTTGGTCACATGGGTTGATGTCACATGGGGACTATGACATCGTAAGGGGGCGGGGTCAACATGTGACCAACCCATGTGACATATACCATGTGACACCGCCCCATTGTCACTATATAAGTGGCCGCGCAGCGCGGCTCTGGCATTCCGGCCGGAGAGATCGTCGAGGCAACATCTCCTGGGGAAGAAGAAGAAGAAGAAGAAGAAGAAGAAGAAGAAGAAGAAGAAGAAGAACGGAAGGCGGCGACAGCGGCGACAGAAGACCAGGCCACCGCCTCTAAAAGAGCTATAAGAAGGCGCGGTGGCCCGGCAGAAGAACTGTAGAGGGGGACAAGACCCCCGAAGTCGGGAGAAGAGGCCGGCGGCGGGGAGGAAGAAAGCCGGACTCCTCCGCTAGCAAAAGAGCTACAAGAAGATAGCGGAGGAGTCCGGCGAGAAGACCCCCGAAGACGGAAGACCCCCGGAGCTGTGCAATAAAATATTTTAACCCTGTGTTGTGTTTTTTTTTTGTACTTTTTTTCACAGGTGAATGGGTAGGGGTACATTGTACCCCATACTCATTCACATAGGGTGGGGGGCCGGTATCCGGGGCCCCCTTATTAAAGGGGGCTCCCGGATTCCAATAAGCCCCCCGCCCGCAGACCCCGACAACCAACGGCCAGGGTTGTCGGGAAGAGGCCCTTGTCCTCATCAACATGGGAACAAGGTGCTTTGGGGTGGGGGGGGCGCGCGGCCCCCCCTTCCCCAAGGCACCCCCCATGTTGAGGGCACGCGGCCTGGTACGGCTCAGAAGGGGGGGCGCTCGCTCGCCCCCCTTTCCTAGCCGGCCGGGTAGCGTGCTCGGACAAGGGTCTGTTGTGGACTTGGGGGGGAGCCCCACGCCGATTTTTTTCGGCGTTGGGGTTCCCCTTTAAGTCCATACCAGGCGGCGGGGCCCGCAACGTCTCCGTCGCGGGCCCCGCCTACCTGGAGACGCGCTCGAAATGAGCAGACTTTTCTCCGGGCGGGAAAAATCCGCTCATTTCGAAAGTACAGCGGACTGGCACACACACGGGCGGATTGTCCGCTCAAACCAAGTTTGGACGGACAGTTTTACGGAAATTCCGTAAGACTTTGTTCGTCAGACAGTCCGCTGAAAAAGTCCGCTGAAGCCCACACACGAGCGGACTGTCCGCTCAAATGTGTTTCGGCGGACTAAGTTGGGCAGACAGTCCGCCCGTGTGTACGCGGCCTCACTCTGGCAGCAGAGGTTGCTTGGAACAATGAGGCCCTCGTGGCTGCTTTCTCATGGCCTCTCGGATTTCATCAAGGATGAGATAGCAGCCCAAGATATACCCACTGAGCTGGAGAGCTTGATCTCATTTGCCATCCTCATTGACTCCAGACTCAGAGAAAGACAATCTCTTAAGGAGCGCTTGCGGAAGCCTCCTGTACGTTTGCCTCAGAGCTTTGTAGTCCCACAATGCCTCCCTCACCTCCCATGCCTCCTGGTACCGAGTTGGTCAGTGAAGATGAACCCATGCACCTGGGCTTTACGCGTCTCTCTGTGGATGAGAGAGCCTTTAGGAGGAGGGAGAGATTGTGCCTTTATTGTTGCCAGGCAGGTCACTTTTTGAAGTCTTGTCCTACCCGTCCAGGGAATGCCCGAACCTTGAGGTTCTGTCATGGACAGACCTTAGGTGGCGTTGTTTTGTCCCCAGTTATCCAGAAGGATAAGCCCCTGGTTTTGGTCACCCTTTCTTGGGCTGAGTTGTCCATCGAGATACAGGCTCTAATCGACTCAGGGGCTGCAGGCCTGTTCATTGATGCTGCATTTGTTTCGCAGCACTCGATTCCGCTGCAGCTGCGTGACATTCCACTTGCCATTGAGGCTCTTGATGGGAGACCTTTACAGCCTGCCCATGTGACTCATGAGACGGTTCCATTGTCCATGGCCATAGGGGCTCTTCACTATGAGATAATTCAATTCCAATTTATTTCCTGAATAAGCCCTGTCTGCCTGTCATACAGTCTGCCCGTGTGTACGCGGCATTAGGAGGGTCGCCCATTTCTGGAAAGGCGCGAGACGATATTTGTCCGATTGGTGCTGAATGAGGTAGGAATAGAGGTTGGTAACTGAGTAGTCTCCTGAGTTCAATACAGTGTCGATGAAAGACTGCTGGAAAGGGTCCGTCTGGGGACCGCATTGCGAGCTTAAGTAATCAGTCAGCTGACTATAGTAGAAAACATGGGTCGATGATAGTGAGAATTCCTGAGATAAGGCTTCAAATGACTTAAACTTACGATGGCCAGCTTGATAAAAGCTTTCGCGGACGTGACAGTATCTAGAGTTGCCTGAAAGCCAGTCCAGACTTTGTCTTAACAAACATGCAATATTATAAAAACGAATGTTGGGCACACCAGCACCTCCTTCGGACTTCGGGAGGCATAATTTAGGTAGAGCTATGCGCGCTCTCTTACATGACCATAAGAAGGCAGATAGTGCCTTGTATAACTTCTGGATCTACGTGTTTCAGCAGGAGGGGTATGGTCTGCATGGGGTACAATAGTCTGGCAAAGGATATCATTTTAAATAAATGGCATCTCCCGAAGAGCGAAATAGGCAATGTCACCCATAGGTCTAATTCCTGTACAATCTTAGACAAAAGTGGGGGGTAATTAAGCCCATATAATGAGGCCGGTTCACGATCTATGTGTACTCCTAGGTATGTGATATGGCGTTTGGCTATTGCAAATGGGGAAGGGTGCTTCCATTTGTGAGCCAGTCTGGGATTCAAGGATAGAATCTCACTTTTGTCAAAGTTGATTCGGAAACCCGAGCAGCTTTGAAAGGTTCCAAAGATTTCCTTTAACTTAGCAAAGTCCGAGATGGGGTCAGTGGTAAACAGCAAGATATCGTTCGCAAACAATGCGGAGCGCAGAGTCTGCGATCCTATTGGTAAGCCACTGATCCCATCCCGTGAATTAAGTAGCCTGGAGAGGGGTTCAATTGCCAGGTTAAATAATAAGGGCGATAATGGGCACCCCTGCCTAGTACCTTTAGTTAGGGGTATCGATTCCGACATGAAATCAGGGGTGACCAGGCGAGCTGTGGGAGACATGTACATCTGTTGAAGAAATTGCATAAAGGGGCCTTGAAAACCAAACCGTGTTAATACTCTAAATAACCAAGGTAAACTCACATTATCGAAGGCTTTTTCTGCGTCCAATGATATTATTGCTACATCTTGAGTGGGATGC
Source organism: Lithobates pipiens (assembly GCF_037356315.1). Lineage (NCBI taxonomy): Eukaryota > Metazoa > Chordata > Amphibia > Anura > Ranidae > Lithobates > Lithobates pipiens. Next base: position 202,891,978 of record NW_027507784.1, on the reverse strand, counting down.
GTTTTGGCATAGTGTAGGGCCAGGAGGACTTTACGTATATTAAGTGTAGCCGAGCGGCCAGTAACAAAGCCTGACTGGGCGGGGTGGAGTAGGGAGGGGAGTATCATGGCCAATCTAGAAGCAATTATTTTAGCTAAAATTTTACATTTATCAGAGAGATGGGGCGATAGGATCCTGGCATAGTGGGGTCCTTACCTTTCTTTGAAATAAGTTTTATGAAAGCATGTGTACCTGTGGGCATATAAGGCCCTCCCTGCCACATGCCTGCATACACGAGTTGAAGAGTGTCAGGTATATAATCTATGATAGATTTATAAAATTCCGCAGAATAGCCATCTGGCCCTGACGCTTTGGCTGTGGACAAGATCGAGATAGTTCGTTTAACCTCCTCTAGGGTAATGGGGGCATTAAGCAGTGCGAGGTGGTCTCCCTGTATTGTTGGTAGGCGCATCTTAGACAGAAAGGTGTCCGCTGCATTCATGTCAGTGGGGTCAACTTTGTATAGGGTTGTATAAAAATTGGTGAGAATAGCATTGATTCTATCCTTGGCTGAGGTCACGGATCCATCCACGTCCCTCATGGAATGAATGCGAATGGGTCGTCTGGGCCCAGCACACAATTTCACCAGTAGTTTGCCCGCTTTGTTCCCGAATCTATGGAAATATAGCTTAGAATAGGCTAGTTGGGCCGTTTCTTGTTGCTCTGCCCAGAGGTCGAATGCCCTCTTTGCTTGAGTCCAGCTTTGAATATTCTCCGGGGTACGGCTCACAAGCAGGCGCTCGTGAGCCATACAAAGCGCTTTTCTGGTGTCATTATATTGGCTCCTATTGTGTTTTTTTAGTTGTGTAGTATAGGATATTATCTTGCCCCTCAGAAAGGCTTTACCGGTTTCCCAAAACAAGTTAGGATCAGAGATATGTTCACTATTGGTGGTGGCATAGTCAGTTCAGGCAGTCCGCAGCATGTCTTGGAAGTCAGGGTTGTCCGCTAGGTAAGAAGGAAATCTCCATGTTCTTGGTGCGCACAGGGTCGTCGGTCGCGATAGATGCACGTAATCTATACGTGAGAAAGATTGATTTGGTGGAGAGAAAAAGGTGTATTCCTGGCTGGTCGGGTGTTGTAGTCTCCATACATCGGTGAAATGTATTGAAGAGAGGGCCTGGGCTAGTTGAGTGGGTGTGGGTGTTGCGATAACCGAGGGAGTCGCGTGACGAGAGCTAGTCATTGAACGGTCCGCTATGACGGACATAACGGAGTTAAAATCCCCCCCCCAACCAGGTGCCTAGATTCAGGGGCGGCTAGTATCCATTGGATAACATTGTGGAAGAAGGGTGTACCCGGTGAGTTGGGGGCATAAATGTTAGTGATGGCCATGGGGACAGAGTCCATCATTATCTGCATAGTCACCTTACAGTCACCTTACTGCCCTCAGTGTCAGCTCTAACAGTTGTTACTTCATGTTGCAGGTTTTTATGTATTAGTATGGCAACACCAGCCTTGCGCCCAACTGCTGGCGAACCATAGACCGCACCCACCCATAATTTACGTAGTCGTTGCAGGTCGTCTGCCATAAGGTGCATCTCCTGCAACAAAGCTACGTCTTCTCGGAGGCGTTTCAAGTGTCTTAGAACAGCCATATGTTTACATGGTGATCTAAGCCCCTTGACATTCCAAGAGATAACATTTAAGTTATGCCCACTACCTGCGGAGGCCATGTAAGAGTTAGACAGAAGATAACCTTAGTGGGCGGTTCAGGGGCAACCCTGCTGTGCTCCAGGGTCCCCGCGTATAAGTGACTCCTCATAGAGACTGCAATCCCCAAGGGTGCTACAGTTATCCTAAATAACTGTACCTGGTATATGGTCGTATAGGCAAAAGATCTTATCAAAAATATAAAACACAACGTGAAAATAAACATATCAACAAGTAGAGACTTTTCTTTTTTCCACATGAGGCACAACCTTCAATCTCGGCTATCAGCCCTGTCCCGCTCCTCCCCTGATGGCTGAGGGGGAGGTATAGAAAATAAAGAAAAAAAAAATATATATATATATATATATATGTGGCAACGGGTAAAACCCAGTATCCAATCGAGGGAATATTAATGGATTCGGCGGGGGGATAAAAAGTAGTACCCTGGGCTCCGGAAAGATCCTATGCTCACGGGGTGGACATCCACCTGTGCTAGGGAAACATATAGGGTAGATGAGCCGAATTGAAAGCCGTATCCCCTAGAGTTATAACAACATATAACATAAAGCAAAGAACCAGGGAGAAAACGTCCTGCAATAATAATAGGAACTACATAGGTTATCAAAAGGAGCAGGTCCCCCAGTCCAGAACATGACATTAAGGGTAACTTACCAGCGATCAGCAGAGCCCATACTAGGCCAGCTGGCCCAGCAGGTCCAGAGGGAGAAAGAGGGAGAACCAAGATAAAAGACAAAAAAAAAACCTTTCCCCCCTCACACCCCGTCAAACTATAGAAAGGTAGGTGCATCAAAGATTGTCAGCGGTGTCCTGAACGGTCATCCTTAGGTGTGACTCTGATGCATTTATATGGAGGGTTTGTGGGGCTGCGTTGATGTTTAGGAGGCACAGCAGTTTTGTTCACAGATTGAGAAGATGAGATGTCAGCCATGGCAGAGTGTTCCACGTCAGTGCTCATGGATTCAAAATACCTTTCCGCTTCCTCAGGCGTGGTGAAGGTAAGTTGGTCTCCTTCATTCGTTTGGAGCCGTAGCGTGGCCGGATAAGACAAGGAGAATTTGATGTGGTTATTGTAGAGGGTTGTACACACCGGAGAAAAGGCCTTTCGTCTGTTCATCACCTCCACGGAGTAATCAGCAAATAGCAACAACTTAGCCCAATCGATCGCCAAGTAGCGGGAGCCCTGGGACTTTTGCATGATGGACGTTTTATCTGCATAGCTCAAGTACTTGACTGTAACATGGCGAGGCTTGGAGCGTGATTCGGATGGTTGCCTGATACGGTGAGCCCGTTCGACCGTGCACGGTATGCGGAGGCCCAGTTGTTCAGGGATTATTTTTGCGCAGAGCGTGGAGAGCTGGGCAGAGGTAACCGATTCTGGGAGACCAATTTTCCAAATCGTCGAGCTTCTCCCAAATCTCTTTGTGTGTGTTAAGAACCTTAGCGATCTTAACAGATGCGCTGGCCACTTCATCCTCAAGCGCAGAGATACGTTCCTCCACATGTTGCAGCCTCTGTGCCAAGGCCCGTACTTCTAAATGGAGCTGCTCCAGCCCCCTGTGAACCGCTGCGTCTACTGTAGCTGCGAGTGTGGGACCCAGCAAGAGAACCACAGCTTGTGCTATTCCCTCAGGGGATGCAGGGTCAGCCTGGGTAGGCGCTAGTTGAGCCGGGGGTCCCGGAGGCGGCGAAGCCTGCTCCTGTAAGGGTGGCGCGGCCGCCATGTTGGCCGCGTGTGTCTCTCCCACGGGAGGGATGCCCGCCAAAGCCACTTTAGCGTACGATCGATCCACGAAGCGATCCATGATATCTCACCCATCCGCTGAGGTGGTGTGGGTTCTCCCCGAGGCCTGAGCTGGTGTTCTAGGCAGGATTTGTGAGGAAGGACGCAGGAGCTGAAGGCGATCACCTCCTCCTCATGTGGCACCGGAAGTGCCGGTGTGGGTCTTTAAAGTGGAAGTAAACCCTCCTATCATTTTCAGCCAAGGAAGCTGCCATCTTGGCCTCTATTTAATCTTTAACTGCCATGAAGCTGCACATGTGATCAGTTATGACACAAGCCATTGGATGGTTTGACAGTTTGGTTGTAAGCACAACCAATGTGACAGTTAACATTTCCGGCATGCCGGGAGTGTAACTGTTTTTTCAAACTGTTAGATCGGTGGGTTTACTTCCACTTTAAGGTACGTTTGCCAACGAGCGGCATGGCAGGTCAACATTTGTCTGGTCAAGCATGTGGTGCCCAAGCGGCTGATGTTTTGGCCACACAAGATATGCTTGAGACATGTTGCAAATCATAGTGGTGCGATCTAAAAGCACTGGTCTCAAAAAAGGCCCACACCAAAGAACGTTTGGAATAACGAGCAGAGGCAGCGCCCTGCACAGGCGGAGCTCTGCGGTGTAATTCAGTCAGTGTGCTGCCCCTAAGCTGGCCCCTGGAGGGCATCCTGCCTCGTTGGAGATGTGCCTCCTCCTCCTCCTCCTCCTCTCTCCTATCAGGCACCCACATGGAGTCAGTGAGCTCATCATCCCCACCCTCTTCATCACTGGAGCAAACCTAGCGCATGCTACTGCCTTCCTCTAGCTGGGTATGATCATCAGAACCTTCAAAACGCTGGGCATCCTCCTGGAGCATGTACCCAACACTGTGCTCAAACAGTTTGGGGGAATCCTCAGGAGGACATGGTGGGTCTAGGTTAGGAGTGACTGAAGACATTGAGACAAGGGAAGAGGGCGCGTTGGAAGCTGCTTTGCTAGCACCCTGAGCCTGGATGAGAGAGGATGAGGAGGATGAGGGGGGCTTGGTCATCCACTCTACCAAGTCTTCAGCATGATGCGGCTCAACACATCCAGCTGCTGAAAATAAGGACAAGCGTGTCCCATGGCCACGTGCTGATGACGATGCACTGAGTCCCCGACCAGCAATGTTGTCTCTAGACACTGGCTCGTGACTGTCTGCCTCTCCTTGTAGGCATTCCAGACATTGTAATGGCCTGCAGGGAGATGGGAAAACCAGCAATTGGGTAGTGTATATTGTGCTGGAGGCACACAACACCCCCTGTTAATGCTGCAGATGCCTATATTAGAGCACACCAGCAAAAAAGGGTATATACAGGTGTATACTGTGCTGAAGGCACACAACACCCACTAACTCTTGCAGATGCCTGTATTAGAGCACACCAGCAAAAAAAGGGTAGATACAGGTGTATACTGTGTTGGAGGCACACAACACTCACTAACTCCTGCAGATGCCTGTATTAGAGAACACCAGCAAAAAAGGGTAGATACAGGTGTATGCTGTGCTGGAGGCACACAACACCCACTAACTCCTGCAGATGGGGGGGCGTGGCCGGACACCGAGCGGAACGGACGCGTGAAGCTGGAGCTCCTCACAGCCGTCCGCAATCCACCGCCATCCGCTGTCTCACATAACTCCATCTGACCATTGATCGCTCCAGGAGGCAGCGGAGTCACCTCGGGAGACACCCGGAGTGATATTTCAGTATTTTAGCCGTGATCGAAGAACTCCGGCCTGTGACGCGGTCATCTGCCGCCATATTGCGGCCTATCAGCCGTGGCTGACGCTACGGGAGATATAGCGGCTGCACGGAGGGCGGATCAGCACCGAAAATAGCCCGGGGGTCCCCGCGAGAGATACTGGGAGCCCCCCTTGCAACAGGCCCTGTTGAGAGCCCGTCATACGGGCCGCGAAGGTCGCCGGCCGGCCGCCATCTTGAATAGGCCTGAGAGGCCCAACGCAGAGATGAGTGCTGCTGAGGACTGCCGGGCCAGCATAGACACCTCCCTGGGGACCCGCCGGGACAGAGACTGCCTTACTTGGCTCCAACACTTTCCCACTGTATTTCTCTGCAAGCTGCCTATAACCTGGGTGCACCTGTTACCCACTTAGAGCCCAGGGGTGGAGTCGAGTGGTCCTTGGGCCCTTTGGGATACCCCTTGTCCCCCAGGGACTGCACCTTTGGTTTGGCCTATCCTACCCGTGGACCCCGGGGTCCCCCCGAACATCTGCTGCTACCACCAACAAGCCATAAGGCATCACTGGGGACTTGTCCGCTCGGTTTCCAAACCACGACCTAAGTGGAATCTCCCCTTCTGGGCAGCTGCATGTTCTATGATCACAGGACCTTCCACGTTGGCTATGTGTTGCCATTGCAAACCTACACATGCTATCTTTAACCGAATGTGAGTGACCCTGAGCCCCGTCCAGCATTCAGCTTTGCTGCCACAATTATGCCAACAAAGAAACCTAGATCACGTTCCACAACTAACAAGGGATCTGGAAAGGGACCGGTGCTAACCCAATCCGGCTCCGGCTCGATTCAACATTTTCTAGCCGTGGGAAAATCGTCAGGAGAGCGGGGTAGCCACACTAGAACCCCTAAGCGCAACTTCTCTCCCTTCTCCCGGGCTGCCTCCATCAGGGAAAGCTCTCCTGCTTCATCATACTGTTCTGACCTGATGGACAACCCCAGTTCACCGGTGGGCTCTGACATGTCCAACCTAGTTAGCGGACTTAAGAAGGAGCTGGCGGAGATGTTCCACGGACTGGAAAAATCCAAAAAGAAGAAGATTACTGGAGTTAGGACAGATATGGCGCATATCCTGGACCGTGTGGAGGAGACGAAGCTCAGACAGGAATCGCAGGCCTCCGCCATTAAAGAGTTACAAGAGACGGCCACGCAACTAGCGTTTGCCCAGTGGGCTTCATCATATAAGCTCGAAGACCCCGAGAACAGAAATTGCAGAAATAATCTACGAGTGCGAGGTCTTCCCGGAAGCCACGGGTGACAATGACCTTGAACCATCGATTTGTGGCATCCTTAACACAATCTTGGGAAAACTGGTTACCGAACCATTGCTGTTTGACCGAGTGCATTGTGCTCTCCGCTCCCGTAACTTTTCCTCGGATCAACTGCGGGACGTGATATACCGCCTGCATTATTTTTCAGACAAAAATGCTGTGATGATTAAATTGTGGAACATGCCTACCATAGACTTTGATGGAGCCACCATCAGCATTTTTCCAGACCTATCTAAGGACACTCTGGACCGTCGCAGAGCTCTTAAACCTCTTTTAGATCTCCTTCATGCAGATGGAATTCCATACAGATGGGGATTCCCGGCGTGCTTAATCGCCACTAAAAATGGCCGCTCCCACACCTTGCGATTCCTGGAAGATCTGCCCGCATTTCTAAAGGAACTCAGTCTACCACAAGTGGAACTCCTTGGCTGGCAGGTCCTAATCCCCCAATTTACATCTACACCAGATGCCCAGTGGTGGAGAACCCCATCAAAAAAGAGGCGCACATCCCTCCCAGGATCCGCACAAAAGAATGGCTGACTGTCGCTGTCTGAGGAGCACTTAATTTGTTCTTTTTAGCTTTTCTTACGTTTTTGTTGAAACTTCTGCCCCACTCCGTTCCAACTCACTTTTGTTTTCCTTTAACCGGATGATGGAGGCCTATGGTCGGTGCGGTCACATCTGCATACTGACAGTACACTCATAACTCTTGACAGTACATTAGCTTTCAGCTACATGAGCGACTTCGAGGTGACCCTCCTATCCTGGGACCCCCCTTTTTTTTTTCTTTCCACCCGGAGGAGCGGTCCAGTAAGTATTCCTATCTGTTTTTCTGGACATTGTTTATTTAGTTTCACGTTATTAACATGTGGCCATAGGTTTCAGTGGCTGGCACTTGATATGCTTTCTAATACATTTCTGTTTTCTAGTTGACTTCTACGCTTAGCTGAGCGCTGGCGGGCACATTGTTCCCATGTGCCTTTCGCTTGGTAAACCCCTCACCCCCCTCTCCTTCTGGGGTTGGTGAGAGAGGGTGGCTTCTATGGTACAATTCCCGACCCTTGTTAGAGGCCGGGCTTGCCACCTGCTCTCCCTCTCCCCTCAGGGACCACAGCAGATTTCTGCTTGACTTGCTAAATGTTCCCAATGGTTTGTTTACAGATGTGATTTTTCGCTACTTCAGAATGCTTTTTCTATTACCTTCTCTCTTCCCCTCCTCTCTATCCCTCTCCCCCTTCCCTTCCTTCCCAGGTTGGCTTGCGTGGAAATTTAAGCCTAAAGGTTGCACTCTGCTGTTGTCATGGCCTCACTAACAATAACCTCATATAATGTGAGGGGTTTAAATGTTGCCACGAAAAGACACCAAATCACCGTGAATTGAACGCACTTGACTCATACAACGCCAGTCAAATTGACCTCCCCCCAATTCCTGCAATGGTATTATAGCCTGTCTGATACTAACAAGGCGAAGGGTGTGGCCATAGGGTTCAGCAGCAGTGTCCCCTTCCGACTTAACGAAATGCTAGCGGACGATCATGGTCGATATCTTTTTTTGAAGGGTTTCTTGGGTAATATACGCTGCACCCTGGCGAACGTGTATTGTACCAACCAGCACCAACCTGCCTTCCTCTCTCAGGTCCTCACTAAATTAGCGCAATTTGCAGATGGCATAACTATCCTGGCGGGGGACATCAATATACCTTTAGACCCTATCTTAGACACCTCACAGGGACGCTCCCACATCCCGTTTAAAAGACTTTCCTCACTTAAGCGCAAGCTTCTCGATCTACAGCTGATTGATGTATGGCGGATGCTTCACCCCAGAGATAGGGACTACTCTCACTTTTCCAAAACACACCAGTCGTACTCACGCATTGATAACATCTTCTTAGACCATCACCATCTCCAGCTACTGAGGTCCGCACATATAGGGACAGCCACTATATCTGACCACGCACCCGTGTCGATGTGTATGACCATGCCCTCCTTAACACACCCCTCCAATAATTGGAAATTCAATGACTCTCTCCTCTCTAATCAGGTGGATGTATCTGAGCTATCCTCACATATGGAACAGTACTTCCATGATAATACTTCTAGTGAATCTCCCCCCTCTGTTGTGTGGGAGGCTCACAAGGCCACCATGAGGGGACGACTGATTGAATTAGGCTCGAGGAAAAAAAAGGAGCATGGTCAGCAGATCGCGCAGGTTCTGGGTCAAATTGCAGTCCTGGACAGACAACATAAACTTTCTCTCCATGAGGCCCATCTAAAAGCGCTCACTTTGAAAAGGGAGGAATTGAAAACCTTTCTGGATCTAGATACCAAAAGGAAATTTCAACGATTTGCTCAGATTATACATGAATGGGGGAATAGACCCGGTAGGTAACTGGCAAGATCCCTCAAGGCAAAACAAGCTAGGTCTTTTATCCCCAAAATAAAACTCCCCAATGGCAATTTAGTACACGCTACACACATAGCCGCGGCTTTTAGGGACTACTACGCTGATTTATATAACGTATAGAGCGACTTACCCTCGCTGACTCCAAAGGAAAAGCGTACACGCATGCAGACATATTTAAAAGAGACCAATCTGCCCACACTGCCCATTGCCGCGCTACGAGCGCTGAAGGAGGACTTTACGGTAGAGGAATTCTGTGCAGCCCTAAAGTCCTCTCCCACAGGGAAGGCCTCAGGCCCTGATGGCTACATCCTATTTCCCCACCTCACGGCTTATGCCAACTCCATCTCACACAACTCCGGTCTGCGCCTGGAATCTCTCACGGCCCACATCACAGTTATACCAAAACCTGGTAAAGACCCTACAGTATGCAGTAGTTATAGGCCAATTTCCCTGCTTAACGTTGACGTTAAGTTATACTCTAATGTGATGGCCAATAGGTTACTCCCTCTTATCCCCAGCTGGATCTCGAAAGACCAGACTGGCTTTATACCTAATAGGGAAGCTAGGGATAACTCCCTCAGGACTATAACTTTGATTCAGTATGTGCGGCGGTGTTCCTAGCCCACCCTACTGGTGTCTACTGACGCCGAAAAGGCGTTCGATAGGGTGGACTGGGAATACCTCAAAGCAACTTTACACCACCTGGGACTTGGCCCCAAAATGTTCTACCACATAACCTCCCTTTACTCTGCTCCCACAGCTCGTGTCCACATAAACGGGTCTCTGAGCGACTCGTTCTCGCTGTATAATGGTACTCGACAGGGTACCTATCCCCTCTTCTATTTGCCCTCACCCTTGAACCCTTTTTGTCCACCATTAGACATAATCGCAATATCCATGGGGTTCAGATAGGCTCCACGACCCATAAATATGCAGCTTATGCGGACGACATCTTGTTCTTTGTCCAGCGCCCTCGTATCTCCCTACCTAATTTAATGTCTGCCCTATCTACCTATCAAAATATATTTAACTTCAAAATGAATTTCTCTAAGTCAGAAATTCTCAACATTAACCTTCCCAAGCAGGAGGCTGACTCTCTACTGCCTCTCTTTCCTTTCAGATGGGTCCAGAGAACCCTGAAATACTTGGGTATCTATTTAACATCAAACATCCACTCCCTATTTAGATATAATTACCTTCCTTTGCTGAACAACATCAGGGAGGACTTGAGAAACTGGAGGAGCCTCTCACACTCCTGGTTGGGGAGGGTTAATGTTATTAAAATGAATATTCTGCCTAGAGTTTTATTTCTATTCCAAATGGTCCCCATGGGAGTTCCCTTGGGATTTTTTACCACATTACAGACAATGATTTCCCACTATGTATGAAGGAACAGTCACCCCAGGGTCTCTAGGGACATATTATATCGCTCTAAGGATGCCAGGGGTCTGACCCTACCAAATTTTAGGGCTTATTATCACGCTGCTATACTTTCAAGGATAGCTGATTGGAAGTTCACTGCAAACACCAAGCTGTGGGTTAACATGGAACGCTTTCTGTGTGCTGCAGACCTCACGGTAGTGCCTTGGATGCCTCGCTCACACCGACATCTCAACAGCGATACCTTCTGCCTCACACTTTCCACTCTAGATGTTTGGGACAACCTACACAAGAAGTTCTCATGGCCCTACAACTCCCCATTAATGCAGCTTCTCAACCACCGATACTTTTTACCAGGCCTATTAGACCCGGGATTTCGGACTTGGTCCCCTGATCGACCCCTCCTTCTACATCAGGTCCTCCGGACAGATAGCATCAAATCCCTACCGGATATCCATGGCAACTCTCCAATTACTTTCCTCGACAGGTGGAGATACGCCCAGTTACAATGTTTCATATGAGCTCTACCTTGTCCACTCCGAGGCTGTCACGATCTGGAGTCAGGCTCAGAGGCCAGTAGCTATAGCAGCAGAGCAGATATTCACACAGGTCACCCTGGCTGATGACACTTGAGGTGCGGGGTCTAAGCACTAACCGGTATTCACCAGAGCTCCCAAAGGTGGAGATGGGCTTGGCTGCGTGTTAGTGCCAGGTCGCGGTCCTCAGGATAGCCCCACCAGGAGGTGAGCAAGCCGGGGGTCTGGTAGCAGATATAGCAGGTAGGGATCAAGCAGAAGCGTAGTTGAGAAACAAGCCAAAAGTCAGTAACAAATAGTTGCAGGTTGGGATTCAGCAGAAGCGTAGTCCAGGAACAAGCCAAATGTCGGTAACGAATTGTAGTGAGGATACGGTCAGCAGCAGGAGAGATAGGAGCAAGATATTGGCTGGTGAAGGCACAATATTCTGGCAACCAGGAAGTGCAGAGACATGGCTTAAATCAGGAAGTTCATGGGAGGAGCAAAGGGTTCAAGGTTCAAGGCAAACAAGATTCAAGACAAGATCATTCAAGGAATTGTCCAAGGAACTGTCCAAGGAACTGTCCAGCATTCCAGGTGGCTCAGCAAGCAGAGTCACTGCCAGACACACCAGAGGTCCCAGGTTCAAGCCCAGGTCCTAACAGAGGCCCTCAAGGTCTTAACGGGCTGTGTTTTATCCAAAGGATCCTCCGTTGCACTGCCTATCGCTGTTTTATAAGGCCCTTATCAAACTCCTCTACAACTCACACCTGCCCTATCTGGCTAGATGGGAGGAGGACCTAAACGTAAGCCTCTCGGACCTACAAAAAGAAAAGGTACTGCAATTAACCCATGTTTCATCCCTTGCCTCAAAAATGGCTGAAGTTAACTACAAGTTGTTCACCAGGTGGCATTACACTCCAGAGAAATTGCACCGGATGTTCCCTGAAAACTCCCCGCTATGTTGGAGGAATTGTGGGTTCAGGGCCACTCATGCACATATCTGGTGGTCTTGCCCACTTATTACACCGTTTTGGTCCAACTTGATTCAAGTTATACAGCGGATCTCGGGCATCACCCTTCCTAATGATCCTTGGACCATTCTTTTCCATGCTACGGCCGACACTGTGGGTCGGTACAAACGCTCCATAATCCCCCACCTGCTGAACACAGCCAAGGCACTAATACCTGCTCTTTGGGGGCAACCCAAAATTCCAACGCTGAAATGCTGGATGCATAAGATTGCAGCAGTTCATCTCATGGAGGACATGACTCACTCCGATGAGAAGACTTCCCAAAGAGTTTTTAAGACGTGGTCTAGCTGGAGGGAATTCACTACCACCTCATTCTACAAGGATCTCCTCACACAGCCCTAATGAATGAGGCTCAACCTCACAACCCTTTTGAGTCAACCATGCCTATCAACGGAACCAGTCCCCCCCTCCCCTTAGGAGGACTAGGGTTTTTTTTTTTTTTCGTATCTTAGGCCTATAGTAGTACAGTGTAAGATTTGGTATTAATCCTCTACATGTAACCACGCAAGCCAACCCCCCACCCCCCTCCACCCCCTCCCTACCTCCCTTCTTGTCCCTCATACTCTTCCTTCGCTTCCCCTCTTTCTACACTCTCATCTTTCTGTGTCCTATCCTCTGTTCTAGAGACAGATGACTTGAAGCCCAATACTTGAAATACTGCTGTGCAATATCCCCATACTCTCTGAATGGTTGGTTTTAAGAGTTCATACGTGTCCCTCTTTCTGTATTGAATACTAACACGCTCTAATTTTTGGGTGCCTTGAAGGTATTCGTTTTGTATGTTACCATGTTTAGGGGATTTGGCGCTGTCTGCATTCAAACTTTATTGTCATTGCTTGTTTGTTATTTGTCGCTAATAAACTTTTATAAAAAAAAAAAAAAAAACTCCTGCAGATGCCTGTATTAGAGCACACCAGAAAAAAAGGGTAGATACAGGTGTATACTGTGCTGGAGGCACACAACACCCACTAACTCCTGCAGATGCCTGTATTAGAGAACACCATCAATAAAGGGTAGATACATGTGTATACTGTCCTGTTGCGGCACACAACATCCACTAGCTCCTGCAGATGCCTGTGTTAGAGAACACCAGCAAAAAAGGGTAGATATAGGTGTATACTGTGCTACAGGCACACAACACCCACTAACTCCTGCAGATGGCTGTATTAGAGAACACCAGCAATAAAGGGTAGATACAGCTGTATACTGTGCTGGAGGCACACAACACCCACTAACTCCTGCAGATGCCTGTATTAGAGAACACCTGCAATAAAGGGTAGATACAGGTGTATACTGTGCTGGAGGCACACAACACTCACTTATCTCCTGCAGATCCCTGAGAAAAGAACACACTGTCCCTGCCTATCTTGTGCTTTCCCTGCACGCCGGAACACACTACACAAGGCCGCCGCGCTGGCAGCCTTATATAGCGTGGTGCATGTACTAAAGCCCCTGAGCTATAATTGGCCACAGGCATCCATGTGGGAGGTTTTGAGAGGCATTGGCCTTTTACCCCACATGTTTGCACACATCAATGCTCTCTACACTAACCCCTCTGCAAGGGTTAAAGCAAATGGCCTCCTGACGAACGCCCTCCCAATAAGCAATGGAACGCGCAAAGGATGCCCAATATCCCCCCTGATCTTTGTCCTGTCACTAGAACCTCTTTTAAGTCGACTACGTGCCAATACCGAGATTCAAGGAATCTCTATTATCCACAGGGAATATAAGGTAGCCGCATTTGCAGATGACATTTTACTGTCAATGCAATCACCCCGAACATCTTTACCCAACCTCCTGAATGATATCAAACACTTTGGTGTATTATCAAACCTCAAAATTAACTATTCCAAATCCCATGCCTTGAACATCTCCCTTCCCTCACAAGAATTAACCCATTGCCAAAATTCTTTCCCTTTCCAATGGAAAAAAGAAGCCATTACCTATGTTGGCATTCAAATTACCAGATGATTAACAGACCTTTATGATCCAATTTCCTACATGCCCTGACAAAAATTAAAGCAGATCTAAAAGACTGGGCCAATCTCAATGTCTCCTGGTTTGGACGCTCGCCCCTAATAACAAATGATAATCCTCCCCCGCCTCCTCTATTTTATGCAGACAATCCAAATCCACCTTCCCCCTCCTTCTTCTTGTCGTATAAAAAAGTGGGTTCTGCATTGATTTGGAAAAACAATTCCCCACACATTAAATACACACGCTTGATGTGCGCCTAGACTTACGATGGGATTGCCTTACCAGACCTCCATAAATACAATTTAGTTTGCCATCTAACTGGAGTGGTAGACTGGAAAGCCCATAAACTGGGGAAGATCTGGGTCACGCTGGAAAACTAATTTATGCATAAAACATTACACCTTCTCCCATGGCTTTCACCACAACATTGGACCCAACTCATTAAGAAATATCCACTTATCTACCCCTCGCTACTAGCTTTTAATACAGTGGTAAAATCCCATCACATATCCTCACAACCTAGGCCACTGACCTCTCTAAGCCCTTATACACATGGTCGGACATTCCGATGGACAATGTCCGATAGGACCGTGTTGTCGGATAATCCGACAGTGTGTGGGCTCCATCGGACTGTTTCCGTCGGAGTATCCGACGGACCAAGTTTTCCAGCTGGGCTATAAAATTTTACGACAACATGATCCGATCGGACTTTGTCCAATCATGTGTAGAGAATTCCGATCAGACAAAGTGCCACGCATGCTCACATAAAATTCCTAGACCAAAGCTATTGGCTACTAGCCTGATCGTAGTCCCGTCCTAACGAAATAACGTCATCACGTTAAGTACGATCGGATGTTCTGACAACTTTTTCCGATTATGTGTATGCAACAGTTTTGGACAAAATCCGACGGATTTGGTTGTCAGAATGTCCGACCGTGTGTATAAGGGCTAAGAGGAAACTTGAAATTTCCCTCTGAAGAGTCAAATACATTCCTACTACAAGAATGTCAGCATGATGACATCCTTTCACATCACTGACATTCATCTCACACAAGGCAAAGTATATTCCCATGGGCAATAAGTTTAAAAGGTTAAAAATAAAGCCGATGTGGCTCACGGCCAAAGTTAAAAAAGCTATAAACTATAAAAAAGAGCTTTCAAAAAATATAAAAATGAAGGAACACTAGTGTCATTTAAATGTTACAAGGAATTTAACAGAATATGTAAAAAGGAAATCAAGGATGCAAAAATTCTAAATGAAAGACAGATTGCAAAAGACAGTAGGACAAACCCCCAAAAATCCTTCAAATATATTAATAGTAAAAAGGTTAAATCTGAGCATGTAGGCCCTTTGCAAAATAATCTGGAGTGGGTGACTGGGGACAAAGAGAAGGCTAACTTATTAAATACTTTCTTCAGCTCTGTGTATACAAAGGAGCATGGGGGAGCTCATGTCCACAATGGGGGTGGTACTGACGCAGCCCCTAATCCACAATGGCTCATAAGTGATATGGTCCAGAAATATTTGGACAGAATAAAGGTGGAGAAAGCACCTGGACCTGATGGCATCCACCCACGGATCCTAAAAGAATTGAGCTCTGTAATTTCAAAGCCATTGTATCTAATTTTTAGGGACTCATTAATGACAGGAATAGTACCACTGGATTGGCGCAGGGCCAATGTGGTGCCTATATTTAAAAAGGGAACAAAGTCATTACCAAGTAATTATAGACCTGTTAGTTTAACTTCTAGTTTAACTTCTATAGTTGGGAAGATACTGGAGGGATTAATAAAAGACCACATAGATGAGTTCTTGCAGGAAAAAAATATTTTGAGCAACAGACAGCATGGATTCATGAAAGACAGGAGTTGTCAGACAAACCTGATTTCTTTTTATGAGGTGGTAAGTAAAACCTTGGACAGAGGGGTGGCGGTGGACGTGATATATTTGGATTTTGCAAAAGCGTTCGATACTGTTCCGCACACACGGCTCATGTGTAAGGTAAAGTCTACAGGTTTGGAAACATCAGTTTGTAGATGGATAGAAAACTGGCTAAAAGACAGAATTCAGAGAGTAGTGGTTAATGATTCTTACTCTGAATGGTCTAAGGTTATGAGTGGTGTACCCCAAGGTTCAGTGCTGGGACCCTTACTTTTTAATATCTTTATAAATGATATTGGGTCTGGGATCAAGAGTAACATTTCCGTCTTTGCAGATGACACCAAGCTATGTGGTGCAATAACGTCCTTACAGGATGTCACCAATTTACAAGCAGACCTCAATGCTCTGTCTAATTGGGCGACTATGTGGCAGATGAGGTTTAATGTTGAGAAATGTAAGGTTATGCACTTGGGGGCTAAGAATATGCATGCATCATACACGCTAGGGGGAGTACAACTGGGGGAATCCATAGTGGAGAAGGATCTGGGGGTTTTGGTAGATCATAAGCTCAATAATAGCATGCAATGCCAAGCTGCGGTTTCCAAAGCGAGCAAAGTCCTTTCCTGTATTAAGAGAGGTATGTACTCCAGAGAGAGAGATATCATTTTGCCCCTGTTCAAATCATTAGTAAGACCTCATCTGGAATATGCCGTTCAGTTTTGGGCACCAGTTCTCAAAAAGGATATCGGGGAACTGGAGAAAGTGCAGAGAAGGGCAACCAAACTGATAAGAGGCATGGAGCAACTCAGCTATGAGGAAAGATTAGAGGAACTGAATTTATTCACTCTTGATAAGAGGAGATTAAGGGGGGATTTGATCAACATGTACAAATATATAAGGGGTCCATATAGGGAACTTGGTGTCGAGTTATTCACTTTAAAGTCAACAAAGAGGACAAGATGGCACTCTTTACGTCTAGAGGAGAAGAGATTTCATCTCCAAATACGAAAAGGTTTCTTCACAGTAAGAGCTGTGAAAATGTGGAATAGACTCCCTGCAGAGGTGGTTATGGCCAGCTCAGTGGATTGCTTTAAGAAAGGCCTGGATTATTTCCTAAGTGTACGTAATATAACTGGGCACTAAAATTTATAGGTAAAGTTGATCCGGGGAAAATCCGATTGCCTCTCGGGGGATCAGGAGGGAATTTTTTCCCCTGCTTTAGCAAATTGGATCATGCTCTGCTGGGGTTTTTTGCCTTCCTCTGGATCAACTGTGGGTATAGAATTGGGTATATGGGCTGGTATATGTATATATGTATGTATGTGTATATATATATATATATATATATATATATATATATATATATATATATATATATATATATAGTATATTTTATTTTATTTATTTATTTATTTTATTTTTTATTTTTTTTTGGTTGAACTGGATGGACTTGTGTCTTTTTTCAACCTGACTAACTATGTAACTATGTAACTATGTAACTATGTAACAAGGGCATTTCCCTTTTGGTCTTACAGACAGTTGAGACACTTTTTTACCTCCAGTGACTTATCTGACATATGGTCAAGACAACTTACACCGTTTGAAACTCTGTAGTCTCATAATACACCACAAAGACATCTAATATCTCTTATTTACTCTCTCCTCCAAGAAAATCCCCACCCCTCACAGACAGAAATCTCACGACTATCTTGGGGTACAGACCTACAAATAACCTTCACTGATGACGAATGGGAAACCATCCTCACACACGGCCATAAGGGCTCATTGAACGTAGCAATACAAGAAAATGGCTACAAAATAGTCACGAAATGGTACAGAACACCAACTTGCCTAAACAAATTTTCACCCTCAATTACAAACATTTGCTGGAGGTGCAATAGAGATGAAAGGTTCCATGATCTACATATGGTGGGAATGCTTGGAGCTTCAACCATTTTGGAAAGAAGTACACTCCATAATAGCACGAGTCACTAAATGCACCATGGACTATAACCCAGCTCAGTATCTCCTCCATCATACTGTCCTGCCTAAACAAACCTATCATAAATTGTTGGCCATGCACATGGTTAATGCGGCCAGACTATGCATTCCCATACATTAGCGAACAATGCCTATCAGGGAATAGCTAACTAGGATTGCAAAGATTGAGGAGATGGAAGACCTGATTTACACATCACAAGATCGTATACAGAAATTTGCCACTATTTGGGCATGCTGAACTCATTTCAAGACTACAGAATGTTATAAATTCTACTTCCGGGTATGATACTACCCTCCCCGATTTTCATAGAATCGTTCCGGTCACTCCCCAACTGGAGCCAGGAGGTCTGAGAGAGGAGCTGCCCCCCTACTTCCCGTCCCTTCTTTCTCTTTTTCTCCCCCACCACAGCTGTCCCTCCCATGTAATCCTTTACCCCCGTAATACCCTCCCCACCACCAAACTCTCTCACTCCATCACACTTATCCCCCACACTATCTCCATGCTATGGTATAGAAACAACCACAAAATATGCTTTAATGCCCTGCTAGAGACACTTGAACTTTATCTTATTTTTATTTTTTTTCAATCAAAGGTTTTATTGAAATAAGATCAGGTTTACAGTCAAAGTTTGAATACACGTATCATTGCAGTCAATCTGTAAACA
The DNA here is from genome assembly GCF_037356315.1 of Lithobates pipiens. Classification (NCBI taxonomy): domain Eukaryota; kingdom Metazoa; phylum Chordata; class Amphibia; order Anura; family Ranidae; genus Lithobates; species Lithobates pipiens. The sequence continues at coordinate 202,873,588 of NW_027507784.1, read as the reverse complement.
ATAAAACATATAAATACATCTCCATTGTGTTCTGATTTGGTTAGTGACTAAGTTGGGGTAAGTACACAATTGAAGACAGTAAGTAGCGTACGATATTTGGAGATGGGTGAGTATGGTGTGGAGGGTATGGGGGGGTAGTAGGGGGTAAGGGGAGGGGAGTGTGGGGTACGATCAGCCCTTTGCTATTGTATATAACTCCGTTTGTTATAGATGCTCTATGCCCGTTTAAGCCTTGCTCCCACCATGTTGAGGGTCAAAAGATGCTGAAGAGTTTAATCTTTAAGTGTAAGGAATTCGGAGGACAGTGTGAAGGCCAGCCATGGTTGCCATGTTTTGTTAAAATTTGTGCTATTTTCATGATTGGTTGCCACGATCTCCTCCATCTTGTAGATATATTGTACTCTATCAAGCCAGTCTATAATGCCCGGGGCTTTGGTTGTTTTCCAGTGAATTGGTATTAGTGTTTTAGCGGCCGTGAGTAGGTGTCTGGTCAATGATTTTTTGTAACGGCTTAAATTGATGGGGACCAGATTGATCAAGCATGTGGCCGCATTCAATTCCAGGCGAGTTTCTGTTATGTGTTTTACCCAGGATCTGATTGCTTCCCAATAGGTTTGTATTAGCAGGCATTCCCACCATATGTGCATGAAGGTACCTGTGTGTGTTTTACATCTCCAGCATGTATCTGAGGCGGAGGGAGACCATCTCCTGTTTTTTTGTGGCGTAATATACCATTGAGCTAGAATTTTATAGGATATTTCCTGATATTTGGAGCTTAAGGAGCACTTGTGTGCCAAAACGCATGCCTTATTCCATTGCTCCTCAGATATGCTGGTCTTGAGATCACGTTCCCACTTTGTTTTAAATTTATTTTTGTCAGCTTGTGATGCTTGAGCATCGAGTATGCAAGAGATGTGGTGTTCGTTATTGGTGATCTATGTAGACATATATTCTCAATCTGAGTTAATGGGAGGCAAAATAGATTTTTGTGTTTGTTGTTTACCAGGAAGTCCTTTAGTTGGATGTAAAACCAACTTCCAGGAAACAGCTCCCCCACCTCTGCGGTCAATGTTTCGAATGTCTTAACTTGTGTACCTGACATACAAGTGTGTACTAAAAAGTTTTGTGGCATGTTGTGGTGTAGACCTGGGATGAATTCAGGGTTATTTGTGAGTGATGTCAGGGGACCTGGGTTTGTTGCGATTTTTTATGACTTTACCAGCATTTGCCAGATCTGTATTGTAGTTTCAATTAATGGATGGTCTATAAGTTTGGGCTTTCTGGAATGAAGCGACCATGGGAGGTAGAGGGTACTGCGCTTTGCCAGATTGTTTTCTAGCTGGACCCAATCCTTATTTAGTCCATGGCAATGCCAGTCTATCACTCTCGTAACATGGGTAGCCTGGTGGTATTTTTTGAAGTCCGGCAGTCCTATACCCCCATCTCTCTTAGCCAGTGTTAAACGTTGGAATTGGATTCTAGGTTTCTTATCTGCCCACAGAAATCATCTCTGAATTTGGCTTAATGTTTTAAAGAAGAGTTCTGGTATTTTAATTGGTAGGGCATTAAATACGTACAGAAGTTTAGGGAGTACCGTCATCTTTAATACTGAGGCCCTTCCAAAGCAGGAAAACATTTTTACATTCCACTTGAGAAGGTCCTTTTTGATCGTGGCAAGTAGGGGTTTATAGTTTGCGTCATATAGTTTTTCAATGTCACTAGATAAATGTATACCCAAATACTTAAGGGCGCCTTGTTCCCATTTGTAGGGGTGGTTGTTTTGTAGATTTTCGAGGAGGTTCTGTGGTAGGGTGAGGTTCAGGGCCTCTGATTTTGACTGGTTTATTTTAAAGTTGGATATATACCCAAAGGTTTGAAATACTTTGTGTAGGTTAGGTATCGAGATGTGGGGATTGGTGAGTAAGAACAGGAGGTCATCAGCATAAGCAGCAATTTTGTATTCTCTATCCTTTATAGTAAAGCCCTGGATGTCAGCGTTTAGATTAATTGTTCTAATTAGAGGCTCTAGGATTAGGATAAAGAGGAGGGGTGAGAAGGAGCAGCCTTGGCGGGTACCATTATGGATGGATATAGGTTCTGAGAAAATATTGTTAATTTTGATTTTGGCTTGGGGGTTCCGATAGAGAGCCGAGATCCATGACAACATGTTTCCTCCAAGGCCAATGTGTGTGCATGTAGCCATCATGTAATCCCAGGAAACCCTATCAAAAGCCTTCTTGGCATTGGTAGAGAGCAGCATGCCCTTGGTGGCAGATTTGCGTGCAAAATGTATTAAGTTCAAGGCCTTAATGGTGTTGTCACGGGCCTCCCTCCCCGGCATGAATCCCACTTGTTCAGGGACGATTATTTTAGCTAAAAGGGGTTTTAGTCTATTAGCTAGGATTTTGCCTAGGAGTTTAACCACTACAATACAGGGCACTTTCGCCCCCTTCCTTCCCAACCCAATTTTCAGCTTTCAACACTCTCGCAATTTCAATGACAATTGCACGGTCATGCTACACTGTATCCAAATGAAATTTTTATCATTTTGTTCGCACAAATAGAGCTTTATTTTGGTGGTATTTATTCACGACTCCGTTTTTTATTTTTTGCGATATAAGCGCAAAAAAAGCGGAAATTTGGAAAAAAAACAATATTTTCTTTTTTCTATTTTAAAAGAAATCCAATAAAATCAAATTTTGTCATAAATTTAAGCCAAAATGTGTTCTTCTACATGTTTTTGGTAAAAAAATTCTGTTAAGTGTATAATAATTGGTTTGTGTGATCACGGACATATGTACGCAAATGATCATGTACAGATCTGTGCAGGTGATCACGTACATATGTGTGCAGATAATCATTGGATTATGATTGGACACGGCCGTCATGTGATCAGGAGGGCCAATCACAGAGCCCTCCTGCCGTTCCGAGATGCGCCGTAAACGGGTGACACGAGCACATCGGGATCGCGCCGCTGCGCGGGCACGCGCGCAGGCGATCCCCCTCCTTCTAAAGGACGTTCCTGAATGTCCTATCAGAAGTAGAGAGCTCCCACCCGGCCGTATATGTACATTGGCCGGGTGGGAAGTGGTTAAGGTCTATGTTAAGAAGTGAGATGGGTCGAAAGTTTGCGCAGTCCATGTGTTCTTTGTTGGGCTTGGGAATTACTGCTATATGCGCCATGAAGAAGGATTGGGAGTTGTGTTGGTTCTTTGCTAAGAAATTAAAGGCTGAGCGGAGGGGCTTTATAAGAGCGTTAGTGTAAGTTTTATAGTATTGTGATGTGAAGCCGTTGGGTCCGGGGCTCTTCCCTGCTTTCAAGTCGGCAATCGCGTTTGAGATTTCAGTGGCAGTTATGGGGTCCTCAAGTGCATTTGTATCTTCTGCTGTCAGGGAGGGAAGTCCGCTATTCTGTAGGAAATCATGTATGTTATCCCGTTTTGTGCGCGGTAGGTGAGGTGGTTTGTGCTGGGCTGGAAGTTTATACAGTTTAGAATAGTAGGTATGGAATATATCTGCTATTTCTTCCGAGTTGTGTTTTAAAGTACCTTCCTTGTCTTTTAGAGCGTGGATATGGTTCAACAGCGTGGTGTCTTTTAGGGCTTTGGCCAGTTGTTTGCCACTCTTGTCTCCGTATTCGTAAAAAATGCTTTTCTTAAAAAACAGGGAGCATTTAATTTTCATGTCTAACAGAAGCCTTAGGGCGGTCCTATGTTGTGTTAATTGATTTTCTACTTTGAGTGATTGGGATTGTTTGTGTTGCAATTCAAGGTTTGCTATTTGCTGGGAGATTTTATTAATTTAATTTTCCCTTTCCCTCTTTTTCCGGGCTCCCCATTTAATAATTTTGCCTCTAATCACAGATTTGTGTGCCTCCCAATTATTCAGTGGGGTCGTGTCAGTATCAATATTGTGAGCAAAATAAGTGTTGATGGCGTGTAGGATGTCATCTTTTATAATTGGGTCGGTGAGGAGGTTGGAGTTCAGTCTCCAATTAAATACGGACTTGTGTGGTGTTTTTAGATGTAATGTAACCGCTGTAGGTGCATGGTCGGAGAGGGTTATAATGCCTATCTCCGCTGAGAGCAGGTTGCTAAGGTCCCTTTGCGATATGAATATCATATCTATTCTCGAGTATTTTTTGTGTGGTGCGGAGAAAAAGGAATAGTCCCTGCCTGTGGGGTGCATGGATCTCCATGTATCTACCAGTGTCAGTGACTGCAGTAGAGCTTTTATTCTTTTGAGTGTTCTATACGGTACTTGTGTGTGTCCTGTCGAAGTGTCTTTGAGGGGTGCGAGGGGGACATTAAAGTCTCCTCCAAGAAGGATACATCCTTCTGAAAACCATTTGAGTTCCTCTATAATTTTGTTGCAGAAAGATATATGGGAGGCATTCGGGAAGTATACGTTGGCGAAAGTTACAGGTGACCCTTCCCATGAGCCTTTGAGGAGTAGGAATCGTCCCTCAGGATCTGCCAGTTGTTGCTTCAGCACAAAGGGAGTATCTTTGTGGAGAAGGATGGATACTCCTTTAGTTTTGGCCAGGGGGTTGATGGCGTGGTACACTGTGGTAAAGGTGTTGTCAGTGAGTCTAGGGATATTACTGCTTTTAAAGTGAGTTTCTTGTAGGAGTACAACTAAGGGTCAGGCTTTTTTAAGTTCACTCAATAGTTTAGACCTCTTCTCGGGTACATTTAGACCATTCACATTATGGGAGAGGATGGGCGGGACTTCAAGAGGGGAGTGTTTGGAGATACAGAGTAATCTAACAGTGTGATCTGGACCTGCTGCGATCGTGGGGCATAGGCGAGCAGGAATAGTATAGGAGCAAGGAAGCGGCTGTGTGGATAGGGAGTAAAGGTGGTTAGGGGGAGGGGGGAGGTGGGACGGGTAGGGTGATTTGAAGGGGTAGATCAATCTGCCCCCCCTGGGGGATGGGTCAGTCCGGTGTCTGACTCGTTCCAAAGTATGGTGATACTTCCCCTGCGGGGGATAGTGGGAGGTGTGATAGCAAGGTAGTGTTACGTGTTGCGCTGTGTAGTAGCGCGGTGTGTTTCTGCTAGTAGGTAACCCTGTGAGAAGGTCCGATGGGACCTGGGGGCCCAATCTTGTAAGAAGGTTTAGCAGCGTAGGGTGTCGCTTGGACTGTGCCCAATTTATCTGTTAATGTCCTAAACTCTATCAACAGTGCATAACAATGAAGTACTTACAAAATTGTCAAAGAGAAGGGACTCAAGAAGAGTAACAAACCTAGGTAATAACATTTCAGGTCGTAGATAGTTTAAACATACCAATCTGCCAACCAAAAGTGGGAGTGTAACACTCCCTAACCTGGTATGTGAAAGCAAACAGTAAATAACTTTACATTTTAACGAACCCATTGAACCTGTTAACAAAGAATATAGGCCCAAGGTATATACTTAAATCAGCTCAGCTACAGTCCCGTGTGTATCAAAGGTCTCCCCTATGGTAGGGTTAGAGTGTCCTGCAGAGGGTTCAGGATGCCGTAGGTGGTACCCGTTGAGACGTTTGTCTCAGCCAAGTGCGTACTTTACCAGGCTTTTCCTGGAAGGCAACAGAGGGTGTGATTATTGGTACTCACAGTTCAGTTGGAAGCGGAAGTTCAAGCTTGGTCGCAGGTTACTCTGACCAGGGATAGACTGCGTTATTTACACTCGGGTGTAGCGCTCGCATTAACATGGTGCACGTCAACCTTGGGCAATCGAACGACCATGGTGTTCAATGGGTGGCGGGAGTTCACAGCTTGCAGGGTCAAAACTTGTGCGCAGCTTCGTCAAGTCAGTAGCCCCTCGTGTCTCTCCCTCTTGGGCTTCTGGCATTTCTGGAGGGATACGGAGGCTCAAAATTGTTCCTGTCTGGGTTCCTGCGGTGTTTACCGGGTTGGTAAGGTGACTGTGCATGGGACGGTCCCGGTGAGAATTGTGGGTTGTTTATTTCTGGGGGCAGACGGAACTCGGTGTACCATTCTGGGAGGTCCACGGTGTCAATCTGAAGGTCATCACAAAATTTGTTGAGGTCCTCTGGTACTTTGAGCACATATTGTTTCCCCAAGAAATTTGCTTGAAGCGCGAAGGGGAACTTCCATCTATAACTGATTCCTTTGTGCCGTAGTACCTCCAGGAGTGGCTTCAGGGCACTCCTGTTTTTGAGCGTAATGGGCGACAGGTCCTGGAAGAGTTGGATTACAGTGTCTTCATGCACAATCCGTTCTCTGGCCCTGGCCTTTTGAAGAATGTCTTCCTTCAGGCAATAGTTGGGTAGACAGCAAATAATGTCCCTCGGGGGGTTTCCGTCTTGTGCTCTAGGCCTGAGGGCCCTGTGTGCCCTGTCAAAATCAATAGGGGATTGTTCTGGCCTTTCTATGAGGGTATTAAATATGGCTGTGAGAGTCGGCCTAATTTGTTCTTGGGGTGCAGTCTCAGGTACTCCTCTAATTCTGATGTTGTTCCTGCGTCCTCGATTGTCTAAATCTTCGATTTGCCGGTTCATATCTATTAGGTGTTGGAAATGCGTGGCTGCGATGTCATCCAGTCTTATCAGGGCTCTGTCTCTTCTTTTTCCTGTACAGTCTGTTTTTGCACGTTGTTCCGTTAGGCGCAGAATTTCCGTTTTAATGTCAGTAATTGCTGCTGTAAAGGAGCTTTTAATGTCGGCCGCAATGTCAGTCATGGCCGCATATGTAAGCAGGTGGTCAGTCTTATTAGCGCCAGTAGTTGAGTCTTCAGAGGCTGGTAGAGAGACCTCATCGTCCTCCATGTCTTCTATGATACTGTTGCTCTGTGGGGGTGCTTTTTTGGTATTTTTACCGCTGCCTGAGTATTTAAATTTGCTTAGGTTTGCAGATAATGTTTTGCTCTGTGGGGTCCCCAGAGAGCGCAGAGTATGGTTATGTGTACTTCTCCGTGAGTGCGTTGACATAGTCAAAATGATCCGTTTTCACTTCTCAGGTCCCCAGGTCACCAGGGTTTTTTTACAGCAACAACATATAGGCTATGCACCAGGCCACTGCCCCTATTGCCAGGTCTTAGAGTATGTGACAGACTAGTGACTGAGTGGGGTGTACCTTATGTACAATCTTTGTTGGGATCCTTTTGTGTTCTGAACAGCCGGATCAAGCTATTTCAGTTAGGTTTAGAAGTGGGATAAGCAAGCTGGGTGTAGCAAGATGGCCGCTGGTAGCTTGTCTGTAGGCCTGCTGGCTCTTGTTGTCCCACAGTCAGCTCCTGACCCCCAAATGTCCCTGGGCTTGCAAGGTGGGGTGTCAGGGGGTACTCCCCAATGTTTAAGTCTCTGGGAGGAACCAGGTGCCAGGTAACGTCAGCTATGAGGGGGGTGAGGTGGGCTCTGTGGTACTCACTGTGTGCCCAGGTTGTAGGCCCAAGTCGTGGCTTGCACTCGCGCGGGTCCTGTCCATAGTCTGGGGCTCACCAGCAGCGGTCGCCGGGTGGTCGGGTTCCGCCCTGTGTGAGGGGCTTCTTGGAGGCCTTGCATCTGGGGGCGGTGTGCAGCATGGAGCGGCCTGGCCGTAGGCCCCAAGATGGTGCCCGTTTGTGTACACTGCCTCGCGGAGGCCTGCTTCACCAACGCCGCCCCAGGTGCATAGAGCGGGCTCGTCGGCGGCGATCCACGGCCGCTCGGGACCTGCCTGCAGGATTCGGATCGCGGCCCTGTGTGGATGGGCTCTGGTATGCCTTGGATCCGGCGGTGGTGTGTGGCACGAGGCGGCCTGCCTACAGGCCCCAAGATGGTGCCCGTCCGTCCTTGGTGCCTCGCGGCGGCCTACAGCCCCGATACCGCTCCCGGTACACAAATGGCCCCGCGAGTTGCAGCCCGGTGACTGCGGTAGTAGCCCCGTACAGGATGGGTGCTCGGCTGTGCTGTTTCGGCTCTGGATGGCGGTGGATATGAATCGCCCTCCTGGAGCTCTGCTACCGCACGTCCACTCTCGTCTGCGGCTGGACACGCCCCCCTATCTTATTTTATACACAAGTGCAATGCTCCTCCTTACACCATGAATGGACCTGTTGATAGTGACAGTGGTTGACAACCTATTATTACAGTACCTGTCTAAATTATTATGTCTCACCACAGGGTGCCCCAATGTTGTTTCTTTATACAGTGATTTTACTCTTTTTAAGTTACTTATGTTTATCGTACCCTGCAACTCCATTTTCCATGACCCTGAATGTAACATTACTATATGTATTGCTAATATATAACAATGTCATGGATGCTCCTTTCAAGGATATGTTCAATGTTTTGTACTTGCAATTCTATCCTGTTTCAATAAAACGTTTTTGTGGAAAACAAAAATATCCAAAATGTCTTGGTATGCTGTCTTAAGAGTTCCCTTTACTGGAACTAAGGGGCCAAGCCCAACCCCTGAAAAACAAACCCCACACCATAATACCCCTCCACCAAATGATTTGGACCAGTGCACAAAGCAAGGTCCATAAATACATGGATGAGCGATTTTGGGGTGGAGGAACTTGACTGGCCTTCACATTAAAGTGGAGACTGTGAGCCAGGCCTTCTCATCCAACATCAGTGCCTGGCCTCACAAATGCTCTTCTGGAAGAATGGTCAAATGTTCCCATAGACACACTCCTAAACCTTGTGGACAGTCTTCCCAGAAGACTTGAAGCTGTAATAGCTGCAAAGGATGGGCCAATTCAATATTGAACCCTACAGACTAAGACTGGGATGCCATTAAAGTTCATGTGTGCGTGTAAGGGCAGGTGTCCTAATACTTCTGGTATTACAGTGCATATGTGTGTGTGTGTGTGTGTGTGTGTGTGTATATATATATATATATATATATATATATATATACACACACATGTGTTTGAGCTTTGGGGTGCAAACCCTAATGCAATAGGCTGCTCGTGCCTATGACAATGACCCTTCTGCTCTCTTGCTGTGTCTTGTAGTCAGCCTCTGGTGTGAGAAGTTCATTCTGGTAGCCATGTGTTCCTTCTATGCAATCCTGACTAATTGGCAATACCCCCACCCAAACTCAGTATACATTTAGGCCTCCTCTAGGGGACGCACAGGCAGGGGTTTGCACAGGCAGGAATTGCATTACCAACTATCATCTTGGATAAAGTATTCATATTGGATTACGTATTACACTTTGGGTTTTTTGGTGATCTATGCTGCCTTCAAATTCTTTACCTCTGTCCATATCACTGTGATGTTTATTTTGCTTTCTTATTGTCTATACCTAAATTATGAGCTGTTCTTATCTTTATGACTATGCCCCTTCTGCTCTCTTGCTGTGTCTTGTAGTCTCTGGTGTGAGAAGTTCATTCTGTTAGCCATGTGTTCCTCCTATGCAATCCTGACTAATTCATTGGCAATACCCCCAGCCAAACTCAGTATACATTTATGCTGTGTACACATGGCCAGACTTTTCAACAGCAAAGGTCCAACGGAACAAATCCGTTGGACAATTCGAGTGTGGGCTTCATCAGACCTTTGCTGTCGAAAAATCAGACGGACTTTAGATTTAGAACATGTTTCAAATCTTTCTGACGGACTTGAGTCCAGTCGAAAAGTCTGTTCATCTGTGTGATAGTCCGACGGACGAAAACCGACACTAGGGCAGCTATTGGCTACTGGCTATGAACTTCCTTATTCTAGTCTGGTCATCACCTTCGAATCCTTTGGACTTTGGTGTGATTGTGTGTGGCCAAGTCCATTCGTTTGGAAAGTCTGTCGGAACTCCGCTGAAAAGTCAGTCGGGAACACCGTCGGACCTAGTCGGCCGGAAAGTCTGGTCATGTGTACACGGCATAAGGCCTCCTCTAGAGAATGCACAGGCAGGGGTTTGCAGAGGCAGAGATTGCACTGACAACTATCATCTTAGATAAAGTATTCATATTGGATTAAGTATTACACTTCGGCTCAGCATCTAACACAGCTCTCCTCTACCCCTCCTAAAGGTATGTGTCAGCTCAACCACATCTTCCACCTTTAATTGAAACTGGGATCTGCTTGCTAATTCTGTGTATGTGCTTTTGTTGATCTATGTTGCCTTCAAATTCTTTACCTCTGTCCATATCACTGTGATGTATATTTTGCTTTCTTATTGTCTATACCGTAATAGATATTATGCCAGTTGTGAACTAGTTTTAACATTTTTCATAGAAATTAATGCTCAAAATAATAAGGATTAAAATAGTGCAGCATACATCATTTTGATGTGCCATAGATCAGGCGAAAGTAGCTCCATTTTGCGCTTTGCTAATAAGCAAAATAGACTTTAATTAGTTAATTAGTATTGTAGTGAGTGCGTAGATTGGTACATGTTGTATGTGTTTTATTTCCCCCCTACTTTCTCCCCCTCTCTTTATGGGTACTGTGAAATTTTGTTCTTTTAATCCTAGAGGCCTTAATTCGCCCTCAAAAAGAACACAGATTTTAAATTCATTTTATAAGCAGAATATTGGCATCATTTTGTTTCAAGAAATGCATTTTCTTTCAGCTCATATCCCCAAAATAAACAATGAAAATGATCCAATATGGGTTCATGGCTCATTGCCATATTCTAATTTGCGTGGAGTTTCTATTATGATTCATAAAGATCTACCTCATAAAATATTACAAAACTGGAAAGGTAAAGATGGTAGGTCCTTCATTTTAAGGATCTTACTTTATGGAAAATGTTTACAATCATTAATGTTTATTTACCAAATTATGAACAAATAAAAAAGGGGATAAAGGTCTTTCTAAACGCAATGGATCAGGCTGATAAAATCATAATAATGCGAGGAGATTTTAACTCCATAATGGACCCAAAAATCGATACAACTGCATAGGCATTCATATAGAAATAATAGTCAACTAAAGGAATTTAAATATGTACTGGAAAGATAACAGTGGATATCTAGAGGGTTCAACATCAGACAGAAAAAAAACAATACGTATCATAGAATAGATAATTTTTTTATTAGTAAAATGGGTCTGATGATGAATCCCTCCACTGATATAGGATTTTTTTTTGCCCTAATATATATGTTAGCAATAATTGAATATGAAAAAAACAATAGGGATATGGAGGTTAAATTATAATTTAATAGAAGATAAAAAATGCAAAACAGATATCCGTCAAGCAATAAAATATTTTTTGCAGATCCATGAAGCAAATGAAACTTCAATCCCTATGCAATGGGAAACATTAAAATGTGTACCATCAAACATGGAGCAAGATTAAAAAAAAAGATTAAAAAAAATGAAAAATAACCAAAAATATCTCAAATGCAGGGGGAAAATCTCAAAATTAGAAAAAAAATACACAAACAAAATTTATTGGAACAGAAAAGATGTTGTTAAATAATAAACATTGCTGACCTGTTTGATGATAAGCCCCTGTGTGCAAGGGATAAGAATAGAACCCAGTTTTATCAATATGGGAATAGGATTGGGAGAAAAAATCTTAGCTAGAATGTTAAAACAACAAATACCTCCAACTACAATAGTAAAAGTCTTAGAAACTTCCGGAGACATGACATACGATCCTATGGAAATTTCCAAAGTATTCCATACATAGTAATAGTAATTTCAGGAAATAATTATACCTATTTTAAAAAAGACATTTAATTCTATATCTGCCCCAAAAATGTTTACACAACAGAGCATGTAAGCTCATATTTCACTAATTCCCAAACCAGTAAAGGATCATACATTGTGCAATAATTATCGACCAATCTCTAATGGATTGGCACCTATTCTGCCCAAATATATAAATTTAGATCAAACTGGCTTTACAATGGGGAGAGAAACGAGGGACAATATAAAGAAAATGTGAACATTGGTGGAATATGCCCAAAGAACCACCATCCCAGCATGTCTCTTCTGAATAGATGCTGAGAAATCATTTGACAGGGTGGGATGGCGGTTCTTGGGAGAAGCTTTAATACAATTAGGGATTGGTCCCAAGATGCTTTATAAGATTTTGGCACTATATTCCAATCCTAGGGTGAAAATAAGAACAAATGGAATGCTTTCTGAAAATATAGAAATATCAAATGGTACCCAACAGGGATGTCCCTTGTGCCCACTGTTATATATAATAGTGATGGAACATTTAGCTACAGCAATATGGAAAAATAGGGATATTCAAGGAATAAATATTAAGGGAAAATAATATAAACTGGCAGTATATGTAGATGACTTGTTAATATATGTCACTAAACCATTAATTACAATATCCAATCTTATACAGGAATTTAAACGGTTTGGAAGGGTAAGTAATTTTAAGGTCAACTATGATATATCAAAAATGTTAAATATATCATTAACAGATAAGGTTCAGACATTTCTTCAGAGGGATTTTCCTTTTAGGTGGCAAAAAGAAGCAATTAAGTATTTAGGGATATACAGTGGTGTGAAAAAGTGTTTGCCCCCTTCCTCATTTCCTGTTCCTTTGCATGTTTGTCACACTTAAGTGTATCGGAACATCAAACCAATTTAAACAATAGTCAAGGACAACACAAGTAAACACAAAATGCAATTTATAAATGAAGGTGTTTATTATTAAAGGTGAAAAAAAATCCAAACCATCATGGCCCTGTGTGAAAAAGTGATTGCCCCCCTTGTTAAAACATACTATAACTGTGGTTGTCCACACCTGAGTTCAATTTCTCTAGCCACACCCAGGCCTGATTATTGCCACACCTGTTCACAATCAAGGCATCACTTAAATAGGAGCTGCTTGACACAATAAGGTCCACCAGAAGATCCTTAAAAGCTACACATCATGCCGAGACCCAAAGAAATTCAGGAACAATTGAGTAAGAAAGTAATTGAGATCTATCAGTCTGGAAAGGGTTATAAAACCATTTCCAAAGCTTTGGGAATCCAGCGAACCACAGTGAGAGCCATTATCCACAAATGGCGAAGACATGGAACAGTGGTGAACCTTCCCAGGAGTGGCCGGCCGCCCAAAATTACCCCAAGAGCGCAGCGACGACTCATCCAAGAGGTCACAAAAGACCCCACAACAACGTCCAAGGAACTGCAGGCCTCACTTGCCTCAGTTAAGGTCAGCGTTCATGCCTCCACCATCAGGAAAAGACTGGGCAAAAATGGCCTGCATGGCAGAGTTCCAAGGAGAAAACCACTGCTGAGCAAAAAGAACATCAAAGCTTGTCTCAATTTCTCCACAACACATCTTGATGATCCCCAAGACTTTTGGGACAACATTCTGTGGACCGATGAGACAAAAGTGGAACTCTTTGGAAGGTGTGTGTCCAAGTATATCTGGCATAGAAGGAACACTGCATTTCATAAAAAGAACATTATACCAACAGTAAAATATGGTGGTGGTAGTGTGATGGTCTGGGGCTGTTTTGCTGCTTCAGGACCTGGAAGACTTGCCGTGATAAAAGGAACTATGATTTCTGCTGTCTACCAAGAGATCCTGAAGGAGAATGTCCAACCATCTGTTCGTGTACTCAAGCTGAAACGAACTTGGGTTCTGCAGCAGGACAATGATCCTAAACACACCAGCAAGTCCACCACCGAATGGCTGAAGAAAAACTAAATGAAGACTTTGGAGTGGCCTAGCCAAAGTCCTGACCTGAATCCTATTGAGATGTTGTGGTATGACCTTAAAAAGGCCGTTCATGCTCGAAAACCCTCTAATGTAACTGAATTAGGACAATTCTGCAAAGATGAGTGGGCCAAAATTCCTCCAGGACGCTGTAAAAGCCTCATTGCACGTTATCGCAAACGCTTGGTTGCAGTTGTTGCTGCTAAGGGTGGCCCAACCAGTTATTAGGTTTAGGGGGCAATCACTTTTTCACACAGGGCCATGATGGTTTGGATTTTTTTCACCTTTAATAATAAACACCTTCATTTACAAATTGCATTTTGTGTTTACTTGTGTTGTCCTTGACTATTGTTTAAATTGGTTTGATGTTCCGATACACTTAAGTGTGACAAACATGCAAAGGAACAGGAAATGAGGAAGGGGGCAAACACTTTTTCACACCACTGTATATTCCAAGAGATTTGACTAGACTGCAGGAATTTTATTATTCTTTAATAATCTGAAAAACGATAGAATCACTTCAAAAATATAGTAACATAATTAATTCTTGGATGGAAAGAATTAATGTTGTTAAAATAGATACCGTATATTACCAAAACTATTATATATATTTCAGGCTATATACTTAGTTTCTTCAAAAAAATGAATGGTACAGTTATGTAAAGCCATAGGAAGTTTTATTTGGGCCCAAAAAACACCACGTATAAAAAGAGAAAATTTAATTAGAACAAAAAGAATGGAGGCATGGATTTCTCAAGATATCTACAAGCTGCATCCCTGATAAGGATAAAGGATAATAGTTTGGTATTATAATGTTGAAAATAAGCAATGGGTAAATCCCTCCCACTGATCGAACCTCAGCTTCGGCCAGAGAAAAACGTTTTAACAATCCTTGTGTTGGCAACTTTGAGAACATGGGATATAACATTAAACAAGGGAGAACTCTCCATAATAATTGGGCTAATGACCCCATTGTTCTCCAATTCTGATTTTCCATCAGCATTGGGGCTTACTAAATTTATCAAATGGAATAGAATGGAAAAGACGAGGATTGTTCAGACCCTGATAGATGGAAAACTTCCACAACTGCCTGACATGGGGCAGGGACATAAAAAAAATTGGATACAACACCATCAATTAAATACATACATAGAATCAAAGATTCAGCTATTTTTGACTAATAGCCCATTAACTGGGTTTGAACAACTGTTAATAGAGGAGCAAAAACTGATTCAAAAATTGTCTATAGTATATAAAATGTTGCTCCCTTCTGGACCTCTCAATGAACTGACATGCATAAGAAAATGGGAGAATGAAATAGAGAATCTGATTCCATTATTGGAATGGGATAAAGAATTTTCAGTAATAAATAAAACATCGGTAGCAGTTAAACATCAAGAAAGAAATTATATGATTATTATGAGATGGTATTGGAGTCCAGTGGCCTTAAAAAAAAATAAACACAATACAGAGATTTGCTGGAGATGTCTTATGGATAGGGGAGCAACGACACATATTTGGTATGCGAGTCATAGGATGAAGGATTTCTGGAACAGGATATTTGAAATATATCAGATGGTATTGAAATACATCCAATACATCCAGGCGTAAAAGTCTCACTGTTATCTTTAATACAAGGGTCAATAAAATCAATAAACATGGATATCCTTCACCATATGACAACAGCTTCCAAAACAGTAATAGCCCAAAGATGAAAAAAAATAAAAAGTCCTACAATAGTCGAGTGGGTTTGTGAATTAAACGAAATACAATATATGAAAGAACAGATTAGTAGAGAAAAAAGCACAAAGAATCAAAGGTCGAAAATACGGCAACAATGGGAGGAATTTCAGTCCTCAGCATATATGATGCAATACTTATGAAAGAGAACACACCGCCCCAGGGAGAGGTGGGGGAATTATTATTATTATTATTTTTTTGGGGGTTGTTGGATGAATGGAATAAAATAGTCCCATGGAAAGGAAAAGGGAATAGGGATACAGGACACTATGTATAGCTATAGTAGTAAAGTATGTGAATGTATATGTATTTGTGTAAATTGTTTATAAAATTAATAAAAATGGAGGGGCGTGGCTTGGCGCGCGGAGGAAATGGCTGCATAGACACAGAGCTCCCGGAGACTCACGGCCCGTCAGCACTTTCCCTGGCCGAATACGCACCGCAAGATGAGCAAACAAGTGAGGCATACCGCTGGGACCAGGTCACGGCAACAATCAGCGTCATCCCAGACCCGCAGCATCCAGGACATCTTCCTGACTCAAGCCCGATCGGGCCTCAACACGCCGCGCAAGATGGCGCTGCCACGAGGGGAGGAGGAGGAGATGAGCGATGGCTCTCAATGTGCAGCGGACGACCTGGTAAGCGGAATAGGGAACCCTAAACAGCCCCTCACGCTGGGTGACATGACTTCCATAGCCTCGGACATTAAAAACACGCTGTTCACAGCGATCACAGATCTTAAAGCAGATCTACTTTCCCTGAACGAGAAAATGGCCACTCTGGAGAGAGCGGAATACAGGAGAGACCAGGCTGTACACAGGCTAGAAGCTACAACGGCCTCTCATGCTGCGCACCTAATCACCATTAATAGACATTTAGAGGACCTTGATAATAGGGGCAGGCGCTGTAACATTAGAGTGCGAGGTGTCCCGGAGACAGTGGCCCCCGATCAAATACCGTCCGCACTACGCTCCATATTTAATAACTTACTGGAGAACCCGGCCGATACCCCCATTGATTTTGTGCGTGCGCATAGAGCTCTACAGGCGAGACCTGCAGAAGCTGCTTCACCTAGAGACATTATATGCTGCCTCCAGAGCTTTCCTCTGAAAGAGGAAATTCTTAACCAAGCCCGGAAGAACGCTCGGATCCAGTTCAATGACAGTGAGCTTGCACTCTATCAAGATCTGTCACCCATTACCTTGCAGAACAGGAGGGCTCTTCGTCTACTGGAAGTACTAAGAGAGAGGGGCATTGTTTATAAATGGTGCTTCCCTTTTGCACTTCAGGCCACTGTTAATGGGAGACAATTTCTGCTTAAACTGCCGGAGGAACTTCCTGACTTCTGTGCTGCTCTGAATATCCCGTGCGTGAACCTCCCCGACTGGTATGCAGAGTTAAAAACCCCTCTACCTGATCTCAGCCCGGGTGACTCACCCCACACATCACCTGCGAAACCTCCAACGAAGAAAATCAAAGGTGGTAGGCCGAGCTCCGGAGCAGGAGAGCGTCTTTTCTTGTCTGCGCGGCAATCCAGGAGCCGTGACTGCACTTGAGTGCATGCTGGAACATGGTCCACGCTAGTTTACTCCATTTGTTCTCGGATTTACGCATTTACCTCTGACAGGGTCTGATTTGGGGACATACTCTTTTTTTTATTTTTTTGAGTACAAGCTCGCCCTAATACTTGTTACCCAGTGGCCGAATTTCTGAACCTTTCAGCAAGATACGTGTCTCATGTTAAGGATAGCTGACCCGAGTCGGAGGTCCTAAGTTGACTTTAAATCTGTTTAACTACTGCCCAGTTGACATTCTCTGGCCAGGGAATGTGTATTTGCACTGTTTTACACCAAACTTGGGCCTGTGAGTCTCCCTTGTGGTGACTCTGGGTTGTTTATTTTTCTTATTTTTCTTATTTGTTCTTTTTCATTTTTGTTCTCTTTAGTGTTTTCACCCTATCGGGATAATTTTTCTTTCTTTTCTTTTTGTTTGCTTACCCTGGATCTCTAAACATTGTTGATACAATTTTATTTCTTATTTCAGTCATACTCTGTGCACCCATCCCTTCGAGAGTGTTCCTCCCACGTCCCCTCCAGGGGGGTAGGGAGGTGCTGCCGGGTTTTCCCTGGGAGCGCTTTCCCTGCCCTCCCATTAGCTTGCAGTACAGGGTCCTGCAGGCAGAAGCCGCTACCTTTAGATACACCCTGAGAGCAGGGTGCTCTCCCCACCCCACCTTGCCACTACCCATACCCTTTCCCATACTTTCTATTCTCCTGTCCTCTCTCTGTATCCCATCTTTCTCACTTTTACGTTATTCTTTTTTCTATAGGGCGAGTCCCCCGAGGAGAGAACTGATATCCTAGACATGGCGTACTCATCGTTGGGTCGTTGCCCGACTCTGATATCCCATAAGATGAGGGGCCTGAATTTACCGGAAAAACGCACCTCTATTCTCAGGGAGTTGAATAAGGTAAAACCTTTATTTGTATATCTGCAGGAGACACACTTCCGGGCAAATCAAATCCCCAGACTGTTTAGCAAATCGGGTGTTCCACGCAGCAAACCCTCATGCCAAGAAGAAAGGGGTCTCGATCCTCATTCACAGGTCGACAGGGTTTGAGGTGGCCCAGCAACTAGCAGACCCTGAGGGTAGGTACATGTTTCTGAAAGGGAAATGGGGCAATACGCCGCTAACCCTGGCCCATGTATCTTTTTGCAAGCAGGTAGTGGCGGAGTTAAAAAGCTTTGCCACGGGGTGCATTTTATTGGGTGGAGATTTTAATGTGCCGCTCAACCCAGTCCAAGACACCTCTACGGACAAATCGAGCCTGACCTTTCGTACACTGAAACAGATCAAACAATCGCTGCACTCACTAACTCTGATAGACACCTGGCGCACCTTAAACCCGGAAGGCAGGGACTTCACTTGTTATTCAGCACCGCATAACAAGTACGCATGCATAGACTACACTTTTATCTCACAGAGGGACTTGTTAGAAGTAAGGAGTTCACACATCGGGCTCCAGACTCTTTCGGACCATGCACCGATCTCGCTATTAATGGCGCACCCGGACACAAGACCGAAACCTTGTATGTGGAGACTGAACCCGTCCCTATTAACAGACGTAGAACTTCTCCCGACAATGACGGAAGCCCTTAGCAACTACTTTAAAGAAAATGTCACAGACGAACTTCCCCCTTTATCTATATGGGAAGCTCACAAATGTGTGATGAGGGGGGAGTTCATCAGAGCAGGGGCGTTGCGTAAAAGGAAGGCAGAATTACAGGTCACTACTCTGGCCTCGAGAATTGCGCAGCTCGAATCCCTACACAAGCACTCCTTGGCTGTCTCGGCGGCTCAGGACTTGCTTTGGGCGAGGGCGGAGCTGAAAAACATTATGGAGACCAAAAGTAAACGTGCACTTTTTCTAAAACAAAAAATGTATTATGAACATGGAGATAAGGGAGGTAAACTCTTAGCTAGAGCAGTGAAAGAGGCCACTCTATCTAATAACATCTTAGCGATCAAATCGAAGGATGACCACCTGACGAACCGTGTAGACAGAATTGCTGATAGCTTCCACCAGTTTTATTCCAACCTTTATAACATCCCCCCTCAACATAAGCCGGGCGGGCTGCAAGGAGAGAGAAAACAAATTATACAGGATTATTTATCCCAGAGTGGCATGCCCACTCTATCCCCTGAGGATGCGGAGTCTATGGAGAGTCCGATCTCCTCAGAGGAGTTACTAAGGACGATAAGAAGCCTCAAACCGGGCAAGAGCCCCGGTCCGGACGGGCTGACGGCGCATTACTACAAGGTCTTCTCAGGCTTGTTGGAGAAACCACTTCTGGGAGCACTTAACTCTCTTAAGGATCCCCCCGACTCCCGGCCTCTTTTTTAGGGGCCTACATAACAGTGATCCCCAAGCCTGGGAAGGACCCCACAGTATGTGCTAATTATCGCCCCATTTCATTATTTAATCTCGATTTAAAAATTATGTCCAAGATTATTGCAAACCGCCTAAGAAACCTCCTGCCTCACCTGATTGGCCCTGACCAGGCGGGATTCATGCCGGGGAGGGAATCCAGGGATAATGTGACGAAGGCGTTGAACTTGATCCACCACTGCCAGAGCGCTCGGCTCGGGGGCCTTCTCCTGTCCACGGATGCGGAGAAGGCCTTCGATAGAGTCAACTGGGATTTTCTGTTCGCTACCTGTGCCCATGTTGGCCTGCAACCTCGTATGCTTTCCTGGATTTCCTCCCTATATCAGAACCCGACAGCGCAACTGAAAATGAATGGGACACTGTCCGAACCCGTGCAAATACGCAATGGGACGAGACAGGGGTGCCCCCTTTCCCCGCTTTTGTTCATACTCACCTTAGAACCATTTATACGAACGGTCAATAATACTCCCTCCATTACGGGCTTTACCGTTGGACAGAGAACTTATAAAACCGCTGCCTACGCAGACAATTTATTATTCTTTCTGACCCACCCTCATATATCGATCCCAAATTTGTTACAGGCCTTTTCAACCTATGGCTATCTCTCAAACCTCAAGATCAACTATTCCAAATCAGAGGCAATGAACCTGTCGCTCCCCTTTGATGCACTGACGCAGGCCCAATCGAACACATCGTTCAGGTGGGTAACAGGTTCATTGAAATACCTGGGGGTTAACCTTACTCCTCAGATAGGCAGCATTTTCACCCACAATTTTAAGCCCATGCTGAAACAGATCGGACTGGACTTGGCAAAATGGTCTCGGGGCCTTTTTTCGTGGTTTGGAAGGGCTGCATTAATCAAAATGATAACACTCCCATGCCTGCTCTATCTCTTTCACACGCTACCAATCGAGCTCCCGGCCACCTTTTTTAAACATCTACAATCTTTATTATGGAAATTTTTATGGGCACAAAAACGTCCACGCATTGGGCTGAACTTGTTGATGAAATCGAAGGAGGCGGGGGGGATGGGATTCCCAAATTTTAAACTGTACTATTATGCTACCCATTTAGCCAGAATCATTGATTGGAACTGCCACGCAAGCAGCAAGGACTGGATCTTGGTGGAGAGTAGTGTGTCGAGGACCCCATTGCGATTTTCCCCTTGGATCCCGTGGACCAGATGTCCTAGGGAACTATTGCAACACCCCCTTATTGGGGCCTCGCTGAAGGTTTTCCACAACCTGGCTTCTCGCCACCACTTCACTTCCTCCCCCGGCCCACTCACTCCCCTCCTGGGCAATCCAGATTTCCCACCGGGGTTGTCGGTTAATACCTTCACAGGAATGGCTAACTCCCCCCTCCTGGCCACACATTTGGCACGAAATAAAACGATCCTCTCATTTGATAATTTACGGGACACTCTTCCTCCGGATACACTGTCATTCTGGAGCTACAGACAGGCATGCCATTACCTCCTGGCGCCTGTGAGGAAGGAGGCAGTTCTTAGGGACCCTACACCCTTTGAGTTGGTTTGTCTGCGTGGGGCACCTGTGGAGAAAACAACTTCATTCATGTATGCATCTCTCCAGCAGTTAGATCGCTCAGGGTCGGATAGATTTAAGAAACGCTGGGAGTCGGTGCTCCATACCCGCTTTACGGACGCACAATGGCGTGATGCCTGCATTCTAGCCCACAAAGGCACTATTAGCACCAGATTACAAGAAAATTCATACAAACTGCTCTCGCAGTGGTATGCCACCCCGACCAAGGTGAAACGGTGGAACCCGGCGTCCTCAGATCTCTGCTGGCGCTGCGGGGAAGCGGCGGGTGACATGCTGCATGTCTGGTGGAGTTGCCCACGGTTGAGTAGTTTCTGGGAAGAAATTCATAAACTAATAATACAGATTACAAGCACCAAAATAAAGCTTACACCGGCTTGCTGTCTCCTGCACATATCAAATTTACCGCTGAGCAAGTACAATAGATCCTTGACAAAATACTTGCTGATAGCGGCCAAATCCCTAATTCCTAGATACTGGAAACTCCCTACAGTACCCTCAGTTGTAGAGTGGGTACACACAGTCAATCACATCTTCGCTCTGGAAGAATTGCTTGCCACCGCAAAAGATACTGCTGAAAAATTTCACAAAACTTGGTCTCCTTGGGTTCAGTTTAAATACTCGGAGGCTTTCCGTGGCCTGCTCACTGGATGAGGTATCGCCCTTAGTGCACAATAACAGGCTTTGACGCAGGACCCAGGTCTTGGTGGGGCTTGCCCTACGTCCCTCCGAGCCTCCTTGGGGTGACATTTTCTGCCTATTCTTTTCTTCTTCTTGTTACGCTCGCTTTCTCTTTATGTTTCCTTTCCCACCTCCTATCTTTTTCTTTTCTTTACCTTCCCCCCCCCAACTTCCCCCACCATCGCATTTAGGCCAATTTCCTAAGTAGTGGTTATACTGGGATAGCGTAGCCATGGCTCTACTTAGTTTTGTTTAACAGGAGGTTCTGAACGCACAATGCGAGCCGGCTACCCTTATCAGATTGATATGAGCTCCTGTCTCTAAGTATTTTTGGCTATTTTGTGACCGGTTTTGGCTGTATCACATTTATGTACCACATTTATGCATACTGTTTATGTGTTTGTGCATTTGCTTAATAAAAATTCTATTGTTAAAAAAAAATAAAAAAATAAATAAAAATGGATTGAAAACAAAAGTCCTGGATGGCTTAACACCAATATAAAAATACATATAAAAGCAAAGGATAAGGCCTTTAAAAAATACAAGGTTGAGGGATCATCCTCAGCATTCAGACTTTATAAAGAATGCAACAACAAATGTAAGGGTGCAATAAGTACGGCTAAGATAGAACATGAAAGACACATAGTGGAAGAGAGCAAAAAAAATCCCAAAATTCTTTTTAAGCATGAAAACAGCAAAAAAGGAGGACAAACAATACTGGTCCCATAAAGAATGAGGAAGGGCATCTGGTAACAATGGATGGGGAGATGTCAAAGGTTGTTATTCTTCTCCTCAGTCTTCACAAGAGAATCAGGGGTCTTCAGTAACCAAAACTGCAGTGTTTATCCTCATGACACAGGAAGCACCTCCATGGTTAACAGAGGACAGAATTAGAATTAGACTTGGGAAACTTAACATTAATAAATCACTGGGACCAGATGGCTTGCACCCAAGAGTACTTAGGGAACTCAGTCAAGTAATTGCCAGACCATTGTTAATAATAAAAACATTTTTTTTTACTGAGAGTCTACTGGCTGGAATGGTGCCAGCTGATTGGAGAAAAGCCAGTGTGGCACCAATATTTAAAAAGGGCCCAAAATACATCTAACTGAATTAACCAGTTGCCGACCGCCGCACGCCGATGTACGTTGACAGAATGGCACGGGCAGGCATATTGGCGTACAGGTACGTCCATGCCTTCCCGCGGGTGGGGGGCCCCGTCGGGCCCCCCCCCCCCCAGGTGCCAGCGGCGGTCGGATTCCGTGCAGGAGCGATCCGGGATGAGGGGGCGGCCATTCATTCATGGCCACCCCCTCGCGATCTCTCCTGACTAATGAAGTGGTAGCACTACATCACTTCCTCTCCTGTAATGTAAACACAGGCAGAGGAAGTGATGTAATCTCTCCTCGTGTCAGTCTTTTTCGTTCCGGCACCGAGGAGAGAGGATCGGTCAGTTGCACCAACACACTACACTAACAGTAGAACACGCCAGGCACACTTTCACCCCCCTTCACCCCCCGATCACCCCCCCCCCAATCACCCCTGCACCCCCAGTCACAGTGACACCAATTGCATTTTATTTTTATTTTTTATTATTGCATTGGTGTCATTTGTGACTGCAATAACTGTTAGGGCAGTTAGGGTTAGCCCCCTTTAGCTCTAGGGTACCCCCCTAACCCCCCCAATAAAGGTTTAACCCCGTGATCACTCCCCATCGCCAGTGTCACTAATAAGCGATCGTTTTTCTGATCGCTGTATTAGTGTCACAGGTGACGCTAGTTAGGTAGGTAGGTATTTAGGTTCGCCGCAGCTTTTTTATAGCGTCAGGGACCCCCATATACTACCGCATAAAGCCCCCTGATTGCCCCCTAGTTAACCCTTTCACCAGTGATCACCATATAACTGTTGCAGGTGACGCTGGTTGGTTAGTTATTTTTTATAGTTTCAGGGCACCCTCCATTTATTACCTAATAAAGGTTTAACCCCCTGATCACCCGGCGGGTGATATAAGTTTGAGGGTCAGATAAGGTCTGCATCGCCCCAGGCAGCGCCAGGTTAGTGCCAGTACCGCTAACACCCACGCGCAAAGCATACACCTCCCTTAGTAATATAGTATCTGATCAGATCTATATTAGCGTCGCCAGCAGTTTAAGTTTCCCAAAAAGCATTGTTAGCGGGATCAGCCCAGATACCTGCTAGCACCTGCGTTTAGCCCCTCCGCCAAGCCCAGCCCAGCCCACCCAAGTGCAGTATCGATCGATCACTGTCACTTACAAAACACAACACACATAACTGCAGCATTCGCAGAGTCAGGCCTGATCCCTGCGATTGCTAGCAGTTTTTTTTGTAGCGTTTTGATACAGTCGCTGACAGCCTAGGTGCTTTTTTACCTGTAAGTCTCACTAGTGTACCCCTAAATTTAGAGCCCAAAATGGCAAAGCAAAGTACACTAGTGAAGAGGCCTACACGTTTCTGAGCATGACAGATAGTGAAGAGGAAGTCACTCATCTGTCAGATTCAGGCTCAGAATACGATCCTGTAGAGGACAGCGGCTCCATGACAGATAGCTCTGGCGACGGAGATGAGGTCCCTGTTAAGGGCAGGTGTACCCCATCCCGAATTTTTTCTGTTGTTCAGGTGCAGGAACCGCAGGTCCCTCGTATGGAGCAGAGACGTACTAGAGCCGCTCATCCTTCTGGTGAACTGGCAAGCACCAGTGGCCTAGTACACCCTGGACGTACATCCAGCACTGCAGTAGCACGTGGTGACGTGGCGAGTCCCATAAGTGCAGTTCAAGCTGGCGAGGTGGCAAGCACAAGTTGTGTCCCGCTGCCACCAAGACGAAGACAAAGACAGGCCCGTCGTACCCATAGTGCCCTTCCTGCAGAATTTGCCAATCCTGATTGGGTGCCCACCACTTCTGCAGAACCCGTACTTCCCCCATTCACTGGCCAACCTGGCATTAACGTGGAAACAGTTGATTTTACGACACTTGATTTTTACTCACTGTTTTTCACTGAAGATCTCTATAGATCTATTGTGGACCAAAGCAATTTGTACGCTGGTCAACACATCGCCACTGTTCCCCAGTCCGCCCTTGCCAGACAAGGGAAACCAATTACGGTTTCCGAATTTAAGATCTTTCTGGGCTTCTCCCTCAACATGGGCATAACCAAAAAGAGTGAGTTGCGGTCATATTGGTCCACTGACCCAATTCACCATATGCGCGTGTTCTCTGCTTCCATGTCCAGGGCACGATACGAGCAGATTTTGCGGTTCATGCATTTCAGCGACAATGAACTCTGTCATCCTCGTGGAGACCCTGCATACGATCGGCTCTACAAAATTCGGCCCTTCATAAACCATTTAAACCAACGTTTTGCAGACTTGTTTACTCCCCATCAAGTTGTCTGCGTTGATGAGTACCTGATTAAGTTTTCTGGTCGCTTGTCATTCAAACAATACATTCCCAACAAGCGTTCCAGATACGGGGTCAAGGTGTATAAGCTCTGTGACAGGGCCACAGGCTATACACGTAGTTTTATGGTTTATGAGGGTAAAAATAGTCACGTAGAGCCGGAGAACTGCCCTGACTACATAGGAAGCGCTGGCAAGATAGTGTGGGACATGGTGTCACCCTTATTCGGAAAGGGGTACCATTTATATGTGGACAATTATTACACGAGCGTGCCACTGTTTAGTCACTTGTTTGATCAGCAGATTGGAGCATGTGGCACCGTGCGACCTAATCGCCGGGCTTTCCCCAGCGGCTTGTAGAGTCTTGTCTTAGGCTGGGGGAGAGAGCCTGCTTGCAGAGTAATAATTTGCTCACTATGAAGTGGAGGGATAATAAGAATGTTTTCGTTCTTACCTCCCTTCATGCAGACACGACGGTCCAAATTCCTACGGTGACTGGTATTGTGGAGAAACCCCTCTGTGTCCACAAATATAACCAAAATATGGGAGGGGTGGACCTCAATGACCAGTTGTTGGCGCCGTATCTAGTTGCCTGTAAGGCCAGACGCTGGTACAAAAAAGTGTCTGTTTATTTATTCCAATTGGCTATGCTGAATGCTTATGTGCTACACAAAGCTTCAGGACGGATTGGATCCTTCCTTAAATTCCAGGAGGATATCGTCAGAGCCCTTCTGTATCCAGACGGTGCTCCACCTCACCTTCCCCAACCAAATGCAGTAAGCCGGCTGCATGAGAGGCATTATTCTTATGTCCTCCCGAGTACCCCTACCCAACGAGCCCCCCAAAGAAAATGTTGTGTCTGCAGAAAGCGCGGATATAGACGTGACACCCATCATTATTGTCCCCGCTGTCCTGACAATCCTGGTCTTTGCATTGGTGAATGTTTTGAACGCTACCATGAACTAGTTGAGTATTAGCGTAGGGTACAGCATTGCACAGGCTAGGCACACGTTCACAGGGTCTCCCAAGATGCCATCGCATTTTGAGAGACCCAAACCACTGGAACCGTTACAACAGAAGTGTTAAAGTTACATTAAAAAAGTGTTTAAAAAAAAAAGTAAAAAAACAAAAAAAATATAAAATAAAAAAAACAAAAATAGTTGTTGTTTTATTGTTCTCTCTCTCTCTATTCTCTCTCTATTGTTCTGCTCCTTTGTACTGTATTCTATTCTGCAATGTTTTATTGTTAACCATTTTTTGTTTTCAGGTACGCCATTCAGCTGTAGCGTGGATTTATTTATCTTGACAGCAACAGCGTTTGCTCCCACGATACATAAAGCCGTGACTCCAGCACTGTCGGAGGTGATTTCACCACCACAGTTAAAAAAGAGCATATATGCCGAAGCATGGGGGCATAAGGGGTGGAGGAGCGATTTGCTCCTACCTTTTGTGGGAGGATGCCCCCATGCTTTGGCATATATATTTTAGGCACAGATTGTGTTAAATGTGTTATTTTTTGCTATTTTATTTTTTTTGTATTTGCTTTGCAGGTATGGTAAGTCCTACTGTTATACTGTAATGTTACTTTGTTTTATTGTTAACCATCATTTGCTTAGCAGGTACGCTATTCTGCTGCAGCGCGGATTTATTTATCTTGACAGCAACAGCGTTTTTCTCCCACGATACATAAAGCCGTGACTCCAGCACTGTCGGAGGTGATTTCACCACCACAGTTAAAAAAGAGCATATATGCCGAAGCATGGGGGCATAAGGGGTGGAGGAGCGATTTGCTCCTACCTTTTGCGGGAGGATGCCCCCATGCTTCGGCATATATAAATGGTGCATGTATGCCCACCATTAGAAGTGGGTGGATGAAGGGAGGTATTCTAATGGTGGGCATACCCACCGATCAATATTTTTTTTTCGTTGAGCACACAGGCTGCATGAAAAAAAAATTACAATATATGCCCAACCAGTTCCAGCAACATACTGGTATGTTGCTGGACTTTGAGTGCTTATACCAGAATGATGCCTGCAGGTTTAGGTATCATCTTGGTATCATTCTTTTCAGCCAGTGGTCGGCTTTTATGTAAAAGCAATCCTAGTGGCTAATTAGCCTCTAGACTACTTTTACAAGCAGTGGGAGGGAATGTCCCCCCCCCTCTGCACCATCTTCCATGGTTTTCTCAGGCTCTCCTGTCCCAACAGGGAACCTGAGAATGCAGCCGGTGGTTCCGCCAGCTGACCATAGAGCTGATCAGAGACCAGAATGGCTCCAATCATCTCTATGGCCTAAGAAACCGGAAGCTACGAGCATTTCATGACTTAGATTTTGCGGGATGTAAACAGCGCCATTGGGAAATTGGGAAAGCATTTTATCTCACCGATCTTGGTGTGGTCAGATGCTTTGAGGACAGAGGAGAGATCTAGGGTCTGATAGACCCTAATTTTTTCAAAAAAGAGTACCTGTCACTACCTATTGCAATCATAGGGGATATTTACATTCCCTGAGGTAACAATAAAAATTATTTAAAAAAAATATATAAATGAAAGGAACAGTTTAAAAATAAAATAAAAAAGCAAAATAAATAAGAAAAAAAAAAAAAAAAAAAACACCCCTGTCCCCCCTGCTAAGGCGCAACGTCGAACGCAAGCATCGGTCTATATGTAAACAGCAATTGCACCATGCATGTGAGGTATCACCGCGAAGGTCAGATCGAGGGTACTAATTTTAGCAGTAGACCTCCTCCGTAAATCTAAAGTGGTCACCTGTAAAGGCATTTAAAGGCTTTTAAAAATGTATGTAGTTTGTCGCCGCTGCACGTTTCTGCGCAATTTTAAAGCATGTCGTGTTTGGTATTCATGTACTCGGCCTAAGATCATATTTTTTATTTCATCAAACATTTGGGCAATATAGTGATTTTTAGTGCATTAAAATTAAAAAAGTGTGTTTTTTCCCCAAAAAATGCGTTTGAAAAATCGCTGCACAAATACCGTGTGAAAAAAAAAATGAAACACCCACCATTTTAATCTGTAGGGCCTTTACTTTAAAAAAAATACTTCATGTTTGGGGGTTCAAAGTAATTTTCTTGCAAAAAAAAATATTTTTTCATGTAAACAAAAAGTGTCAGAAAGGACTTTTTCTTCAAGTGGTTAGAAGAGTGGGTGATGTGTGACATAAGCTTCAAAATGTTGTGCATAAAATGCCAGGACAGTTCAAAACCTCCCCAAATGACCCCATTTTAGAAAGTAGACACCCCAAGCTATTTGCTGAGAGGCATGTCGAGTCCATGGAATATTTTATATTTTGACAAAAGTTGCGGAAAAAATACATTATTATTATTTTTTTATTTTTTTTTGCACAAAGTTGTCATTAAATGATATATTGCTCAAACATGCCATGGTTATATGTGAAATTACACCCCAAAATACATTCTGTTGCTTCTCCTGAGTACGGGGATACCACAAGTGTGAGACCTTTTGGGAGCCTAACCGCGTACGGTACCCCAAAATCCAAGCACCACCTTCAGGCTTTCTAAGGGTGTACATTTTTGATTTCATTCCTCACTGCCTATCACAGTTTCGGAGGCCAAGGAATGCCCAGATAGCACAAAATCCCCCCAATTGACCCCATTTTGGAAAGGAGACACCCCAAGCTATTTGCCGAGAGGTATGGTGAGTATTTTGCAGACCTTCATTTTTGTCACAAAGTTTTGAAAATTGAAAAAAATAAAAAAAATATACATTTTTCTTTTTTTTCTTAATTTTCAAAAACAAATGAGAGCTGCAAAATACTCAACATGCCTCTCGGCAAATAGCTTGGGGTGTCTACTTTCCGAAATGGGGTCATTTGGGGGGGGGGGGGTTGTGCCATCTTGGCATTTTATGGCCTTCAAAACTGCGATAGGTAGTGAGGAGTGAAATCAAAAATTTACACCCTTGGAAATCCTGAAGGCGGTGCTTGGTTTTCGGGGCCCCGTATGCGGCTAGGCTCCCAAAAAGTCCCACACATGTGGTATCCCCGTACTCAGGAGAAGCAGCAGAATTTATTTTGGGGTGTCATTTCTCATATGCCCATGGCATGTGTGAGCAATATATCATTTAGTGACAACTTTGTGAAAAAAAAAAAAAGTTTGTAATTTTCCCGCAACTTGTGGCAAAATATAAAATATTCCATGGACTCAACATGCCTCTCAGCAAATAGCTTTGGGTGTCTACTTTCTAAAATGTGGTAATTTGGGGGGGTTTTGTGCCATCTTGGCATTTTATGGCCTTCAAAACTGTAATAGGTGGTGAGGAGTGAAATCAAAAATTTACGCCCTTAGAAAGCCTGAAGGTGGTGCTTGGTTTTTGGGGCCCCGTACGCGGCTAGGCTCCCAAAAAGTCCCACACATGTGGTATCCCCGTACTCAGGAGAAGCAGCAGAATTTATTTTGGGGTGTAATTTCACATATGCCCATAGCATGTGTGAGCAATATATCATTTAATGACAACTTTGTGAAAAATAAATAAAGTTTGTAATTTTCCCGCAACTTGTGGCAAAATATAAAATATTCCATGGACTCAACATGCCTCTCAGCAAATAGCTTGGGGTGTCTACTTTCTAAAATGGTGTCATTTGTGGGGGTTTTGTGCCATCTTGGCATTTTATGGCCTTCAAAACTGTGATAGGTAGTGAGGAGTGAAATTACAAATGTATGCCCTTAGGCCGCGTACACACGAGTGGATTGTCCGTCCAACTTAGTCCGCTGAAACGTGTTTCAGCGGACAATCCGCTCGTGTGTGGGCTTCAGCGGACTTTTTCAGCGGACAGTCTGGCGGACTAAGTCTTTCGGAATTTCCGTAATATTGTCCGTCCAAACTTGGTTTCAGCGGACAGTCCGCTCGTGAGTAGGTAAGTTGGACGGACTAAGTATGGCGCATGCTCAGAAAGGATTTACACGGCCGAAGGTTGCATTGCGTATTGGACGTCGTATTTCTAGTCCCGTCGTACGTGCTGTGCACGTCATCGCGCAAGCTTTCAGCGGACTGTCTGTTCGTCGTGTGTGGTCAAGTTCGTTCATTCAAAAGTAGGACGGACTGTCTGTCGGATTGTCTGATGGACTTAGTTGAACGGATAGTCCGCCCGTGTGTACGCGGCCTTAGAAATCCTGAAGGCGGTGCTTGGCTTTCGGGGCCCCGTGAGCAGCTAGGCTTCCAAAAAGTCGACCACATGTGGTATCCCCATACTCAGGAGAAGCAGCAGAATGTATTTTGGGGTACAATTCCACATATAACCATGGCTTGTGTGAGCAATATATAATTTAGTGACAACTTTGTGTAAAAAAATAAAAAATATTTTTTTTTGTCATTATTCAATCGCTTGAGGCAAAAAAATAAAATATTCAATGGGCTCAACATGCCTCTTATCAATTTCCTTAGGGTGTCTACTTTCCAAAATGGGATAATTTGGGGGGGTTTTGTACTGCCCTGCCATTTTAGCACCTCAAGAAATGAGATAGGCAGTCATAAACTAAAAGCTGCGTAAATTCCAGAAAATGTACCTTAGTTTGTAGATGTGACAACT
The DNA here is from genome assembly GCF_037356315.1 of Lithobates pipiens. NCBI lineage: Eukaryota > Metazoa > Chordata > Amphibia > Anura > Ranidae > Lithobates > Lithobates pipiens. The sequence continues at coordinate 202,843,096 of NW_027507784.1, read as the reverse complement.
TTTGCACAAACCAATAAATATACAGTTATTGACTTTTTTTTGGGGGGGGGTTTTAACATTTTTTATTGAAATATTTAAAACACTACATAGACTTATCTCCCACGCAGGGGATATCTGGTAACATATTGCTTGACGGGCATGACAGAGCAAGAGAGATAAATTATGAAGGAGAGGCCTCATGCCTAACAACATAGAGATCGTCCAACAAGTATATCTCCCGGGCATTAACCAGTATTCAGAACTATGTGAGCAAAAAAGTACTCCAAATAGAGAAGAATAACCAATCTGAAAATAATCAAAAACATGAGAACCAATGAAAACATCCTCTAGGTGGACCGAGGCCCCGACACCCCATCTGGGAACACGCTGTGTCTGAGTCTCAGGTCCCCCCAGACCTGAAGATAGAACAGGAAGCCTTATTGCTCAACTGTAGCGTAGAGGGTCTGTACTGGTTAACAGCTCAAAAAAAAAGAAAAAAATTAAGCGAACCTGGCAGGGACCCCTGAAAGTCCCAACTTTTAACATAGTTTAAAGCAACATGTGATGACAGGCCCCAGGAACGGTAAGATCGATATTGCCAAGCTAGCAAGTTTAAGGCCATGAGGAAATATATATGTCATGGCCTGTTCTGAGAGCTAATATCCCCCAATTCCCAGACCAGCTGGGGCTGAGGGAGGGAGCAACAGAGACGAAAGAGGGAAAGAAAGAAAGAGAAAAGAGAAGGTGGAAAGAGAGAAGGAGAGATAGGTTTACAGAGAAGGGTGCCTCGGACAAGGAGAGTCTATGGAAGTCTGGGTACAGTTCAGATTTGGGAGCTAAGCATGAAAAGAGCCATGAATCCGGGCTTAAAGGAGAATTCCAACATAGTTGGCCCAAGGTTCCCACACCCGTTTAAATGTTTCCATTTTGTCAAGAATAGAATTAGAGGGTTTTTTCTTGAAACATAATCCAAGTAATTTTTTGTTTAAGCAGTGGGAAGGAAACCCTGGGGGACTTCCAAGATCTGGCTATCGTCATTTTAGCTCCAATAAAGATATTTTTGGGAATTAGGGGTATCGTTTGATTCAGGAGGGCGATTGCTGGGGATTGAGGAACGGCATGTCCAGTGACTTTACGAATTAGGCTAAAAGTCTTGTTCCAAAAGTTTCTGATCCTGGGGCATTCCCACAAGATGTGTAGGAGCGACCCTAGATGACCGCAACCCCTTAAACATAGAGGGGAGAACTGGGGATAAAATTTAGCTAGAAGGGTCGGGACCAGGTAGCAGTGGGTTAAAACTTTAACATCTGCCTCCATCAGGGAAGTGTTGAGGATTCCCCTGAAGGCAGTCGTGGATTGGGAGTGCCAAGAATCCAAGTCCCACTCAATACCCAGGTCGCGTTCCCAGCTCAGCATGTATTGCGCTTTTTCCTTTGGTTCAGCCAAAGCAGAGTAAATCAGATACCCCCCCTCATGTCCGTGGCTGACGAGCACCAGAGTTCATACGGGGATACAGAGAGGGGGAGGGGGTGGTGGGAAGTCAGAGTGTACAGGAAATGTAATATTTGATTGAACCTAAATCTTTCTGAGTCCGGCATCTCCAGTTTATTCGGGGGGGGGGGAGGGGGCACTACAGAAAATCAATAGTGTGCTTGGGGATAGCTTGTCTTTCCATCTCTAGCCAATCAGGCTTTGGACCTATCGAGTATACGTTAGAAATCTGACAGAGTTGTGCCGCCTGATAGTACCACCAGAGGTTAGGTAACCCTAGTCCGCCCTTCCGTCTAGGTCTAAACAACGTTTTCTTAGGGAGTCTGTGGTTAGACTTGCCCCAGGTAAATCTTATAATCACAGACTGTAGGGTTTGGATGTGGGATTTGGGGACCGGTATCGGTATTGAGCGGAAAAGGTACAGTAATCTAGGGAGGAGAGTCATCTTGACGGCATTGACTCTCCCGATCCAGGACAACTTGTGGAGAGACCATTGTTCAAGGTCCTTTTTGAGTTTCTTAAACATGGGCGGGTAGTTGTGTTTGAATAACTGATCAATGGTGGGCATGAGCTGGACTCCTAAATAGGGGATGGAAGAAGCGCTCCAGGAAAACGGGAAGTGCTCCTTGAGCCTAAGTACTAGGTCAGGGGGTACAGAGATATTGAGGGCTATCGACTTGGCCATATTAACATGAAGCCCGGAGACCTGTCCGAAGTTTTGGAGGAGTTGGAGGATATTAGGAGTAGAGGTGAGGGGAGAGGTGACAAAGAGAAGGACATCGTCCGCGAACAAGGCACATTTATGTGTTGATTGTCCGCATTTAACTCCCTGAATGTCTGGGTGATTCCTGATGGAAATAGCTAATGTTTCAATGCCAATGAATGAATGAATGAATGAAATACTTATATAGCGCACAATGCGAACTGAATCGCCTCTAGGCGCTGGCCAATGGCGAAGAGGAGGGGGGATAGCGGGCAGCCCTGCCTAGTTCCTTTTCGAATCAAAAAGGGGTCCGAAAGGTTTCCTTGGAGTCTGACCCGTGCCCTGGGTTGGGAGTAAAGGGCTTCCAGGAGGAGATAAAGTGTGGACCAAAGCCCCATCTTTCAAGCACGCTGAATAAGTACAGCCAGGTAATAGTGTCGAATGCTTTTTGCAAATCTATGGAGAGGAGGAAGCCCTCCTGTGGGGAACCCCCATCCCAACCCGATTTAAGTAGGGAAATAAAGTCTACCGCTCGTCTTATCTGGTCCGGTCCTTGCCTTCCAGGGATGAAGCCCACCTGGTCTTTATGGACATATGCGCCAATAAAAGAACCCAAACAGTTCGAGAGAATTTTCATCATTATTTTTAAATCGTAATTAATCAACAAAATAGGTCTGTAGTTGCTGACCAGGCTCTGGTCTTTACCCAGTTTCGGGATGACTGAGATGTATGCTAAGTTGGCTTCAGGGTCCAAGGGCGACTCGCGGTTCAGGGAATTGAAAAACCGGGCCAGATAAGGGGCTAGCACCTCAGAAAAGGTCTTGTAATAAGGTGTTGCAAACCCATTAGGTCCAGGGGCCGAGCCTTTCTTGAGGTCCTTAATGACTGCTCTAACCTCTGCTTCCGAAATGGGGGCTTCCATTATGGAACGGTGTGCTTCCGAAATCTTGGGAAGGGGAATATTGTCCAGGAAGGTATTGGAAGACTGTGTGTTGTCCGGGTCTGGTCTAGAGTGCGCCCCCCATAACACACTGGGGGAGATATCTGCAGTATCATTTATGTGAAAGTAGTCCTTGAGGTCGTTTTCAAGGACAGTACGATGGACTGGGTTGGGTAGCAGAGCTTCCTTCAGCCGCCACTGTGGGGTATTTGTTTGGGAAAGGCAACCCGAGATTTTCAGGGAAACTAATGAATGATCCGACCAAGGAACATCAACTATAGCAGCATGGGATGCTAGGTGGATGTCAGAGGAGTGAAGAAAGATATGGTCAATACGGGCATAAGTTCTATGGGGAACAGAAAAGTGGGTGTAGTCCTGGGCTGAGGGTTTAAGTTCTCTCCAAGAGTCAATCATACCCAAGGCATGAAAGAGCCTGAGACTCTGTTTGGGAGGTCTTTTCAGGAGGGCTTTATTGTGTGCAGATTTGTCCAGCACATGATCAAAGGCCACCCATGAGCACCTTACCTTCCAAATGTGGGGAAAGAGAGGTTAGCATGGAGGAAAAGAATTGAGTTTGGCCCTTGTTGGGAGCATAATATGAAATGATAGAGAAGAGTGACCCATTAATATGTCCCTTGACTAATATATATCTTCCCTCCCCATCCCTGATAACTTGGGACAGGGAGAAAGGGGTCTGTTTGGAAATGAGGACAGCTACTCCCCTCCTCTTGTCATCAGCATTAGCTAGGAAAAAGGTAGGGTAGTTTCGGTGCAGGAAGGAAGGGTTAAAACTTTTAGGAAAATGCGTCTCCTGAATAAGGACGATGTCCAAGCTCTTAGAGTGATAGCTTTGTAGGGCTTTGCGCCTTTTCATAGGGGAGTTTAAGCCTTGGGTGTTATGAGATGCAACCTTAAGTGATTGTTGTTTGGGGGTGTAATCAGCCATGGACATGAGGGAGTGAAAGCGAACACATGCCGGCATTGGTTACCTGTTCCAAGTGACCAGTGGTCCCGAGCCGGGGGATGCGACGTAGACCCAGTATCCGAGAGGATGTGAACCAGCTCACTCTCCTTGGAGGCACCTGAGGGGGAAAAGACATATTAATGTACCAGTAAAAGGGGAAGACCAGAGAGGAAGAGAGGAGAGGAAGGAAAAGAAGAAGGGAGAACCCAAAAGGGATAGGTTTCTGGGCTCCCGGGGGGGGTGGCAGGTCCAAACCTGCCCGATGCCCTTTGATTTGCAGGGATCGGTAGGAGGACAACCCGCAGCGGGGTTGTGATCCTGATGTCACCATGGGGGGGGTGAGGCTCCAGGGTCACAACAGGTGGAGTGGCAAGCAGGCCTATTCCGGCCGCGCGGCACTCACCATCTGTGGATTAACACCTAAAATGAAATGTAGTTAACATAACGGAAGGAGAAAAAAAAAAAACTGTAACTGAAACATAGAATCAATAGAATCAATAACACAGGGGAAGTTCCCTAGGTAGGAATCACCAATGTCCCATTAACACAGTAAAGTTCACCAACGGCCTATCTCCTATCAAGAGACTGGCAATCAGGGACTTGGGGGAAACCCATACAGTGGGGTTGAAGGGGGGGTTGGGGGGGCGTAGGGATGGGAGGAATCCGAGGCCCTCCATAGAAAGTGGGTTGGGCAAACCCCAATGTCCACCTGACAACAAATAAAATCAAAAATAAAAATTAAAAATTAAAAATTAAGAAAGGGGGGAGGGGGGGGGGAGGGGTACAATAGGATGATCCGAGATGACTCGCAGGTCATGGAGGTGAGGAATTCACTTCCAAGAGATCCGATTAGGATGCAAAGAAGGGTACAGACCCTTAGGGGTCAGAATGGGGGGGTGATCATCTTGGGGGGATGGCATCCCGCTGTCTCTTTGGTTGCTGCTTGATCCAGAGGGGGGTCAGAGGGCTGGTAGACGAAGGCCTTTTGGATGAGCTCGGGCAGGTCTCCCTTTGTTCGGGAAACGATTCCTGAGAGATGAGTCCCAGGTGGAGGAGTAAGCGTTCGCCATTCTGGAAATTCGTGATTCTGTAGGATTTTTCCTTGTAATGGAATTGCAAGCGAAAGGGGAAGGCCCATCTGTATTTTATCATCTTCTGGGATAGAATGTCAAGTAGGGGTTTTAGGGCTCTCCTTTTTTGGATTGTAGTGGGGGAGATGTCCGCAAAAAGTTGAACTTTGGCGCCATTAAGAAAGATTTCTTCTCTGTTGCAGGATTTTTTCATTATTTCCTCTTTCACCCCGTAGAAATGTGGCTTGACTACAATGTCCCGAGGGAGGCCATCTTGGCAGGGGGGGCTGCAAGACTCTGTGTGCTCTGTCCAACTCCAGCCTCTGGTCTGGGATGTCAGGAATAATTTCCTTAATCAGGGCTTTAACGGTGTCATGTACATCTGCCTGTGATTCCGGAATTCCTCTGATACGAAAGTTGTATCGCCTGCTTCTGTTCTCTAAATCGTCGAGTTTTGATAGGGCAGTGTCAAGCTGGTCTTGAAGTGTTTGAATGCAAGCAGTGTTCTGGTTTGTGCGGGCTGCATTTTCGTCCACAGTCTGCTCAATGATATCAATTCTGGTTCCCAAGCTCTGAATATCTGCTTTGATAGCTGATGTGATCTGTGCAGCATTCTGGGCCAGTCCCACAGCCAGCATGTCAGAGAAACTGTTCAGAAGCTGGGTCACATCTGGGGGGTAGATGGGCTGAATGGGGGAAGCTTGTGGAGAATCAGGGATGCTGCTGGGAGTGTTAGACAGTGGGGAGAATGGGTTCTCAGTCGGCAGCCTGCCCAGGAGAGATTCTGTGGATGCAGGAGAGGGGGAAGGGTTCCGTGGGTTACTCACAGGCGCTGATGAAGTCATCCCAGGGGTTGCTGTGCTAGTGGGGACCGCGGCCTCGCCACATGTTGCTTTAGCGGTCACTATCTTGGAAGGCTGGGGGCCTGTCAGGCCGAAGTGTAATTTGCGGCTAACGTCTTTCTTAGAGGGTTTCCCCGACATTCAGGCAGGTGCCCTAAATCTTCCGGTGCACGAAGGTGTCCGCTGAGAATAGCAGGGGAAATATGCCGCGGATGGCCGGAGCGGTGCGGAGCTCCCGTTCAGTGTGTCTTCCCGGAAGTCCAGCGCATGCGCACTTCTTGACTTTTTTTTTTACCAAAGACATGTGGCTGAATACATTTTGGCCTAAATGTATGACTAAAATTGAGTTTATTGGATTTTTTCTAATAACAAAAAGTAGAAAATATCATTTTTTTTCAAAATTTACAGTCTTTTTACGTTTATATTGCAAAAAATAAAAATCGCAGAGTCAGTCAAATACTTTTAAAAGAAAGCTCTATTTGTGGGAAAAAAAGGACGCAAATTTTGTTTGGGTACAACATTGCATGACCGCGCAATTACCAGTTAAAGCAGCGCAGTGCCAAACTGTAAAAAGACCTCTGGTCATTGACCAGCAAAATGAAAGTGGTTAAAGACCAGTTAGCCTAACATCAATAGTATGTAAACTCTTGGAGGGGATGATAAGGGACTATATACAAGATTTTTGTCATGAGAACAGTATCATTAGCAGTAATCAGCATGGATTCATGAAGAATGGTTCTTGCCAAACTAAACTATTAACCTTCTATGAGGAGGTGAGTTGCCATCTACATAAAGGAAGGCCCGTAGACATGTTATATCTGGATTTTGCAAAAGCATTTGACACAGTTCCCCATAAACGTTTACTGTACGAAATAAGGTCCATTGGCATGGACCATAGAATGAGTACATGGATTGAAAACTGGCTTCAAGGGCATGTTCAGAGGGTGGTGATAAATGAGGAGTACTCAGAACGGTTGGGGGTGGGTAGTGGGGTCCCCCAGGGTTCTGTGCTGGGACCAATCCTGTTTAATTTCTTCATTAAACAACCTAGGGGACGGGCTAAACAGTTCAATCTCTATATTTGCGGATGATACTAAGCTAAGCAGGGCAATAACTTCTACGTAGGATGTGGAAACCTTGCAAAAAGATCTGAACAAATTAATGGGGTGGACAACTACATGACAAATGAGGTTCAATGTAGAAAAATGTAAATGTAATATGAATGCAATCTATACACTGGGGGAGAACCTCTGGGGGAATCTAGGATGGAAAAGGACCTGGGGGTCTTGGTAGATGATAGGCTCAGAAATGGCATGCAATGCCAAGCTGATGCTAACAAAGCAAACAGAATATTGGCATGCATTAAAAAGGGGATTAATTCCGGAGATAAAACAATAATTCTCCCACTCACCAAGACTCTGGTCTGACCGCACCTAGAGTATGCTGTCCAGTTCTGGGCACCAGTCTTCAGAAAGGATTTACTGGAAATGGAGTAAGTGCAAATAAAGGCAACAAAGTTAGTAAAGTGTCTGGATAATATTAGTTATGAGGAAAGGTTGCAAGCACTGAACTTGTTCTCTCTGGAGAAGAGACGCTTGAGAGGAGATATGATTTCAATTTACAAATACTGTACTGGTTATACCACAATAGAGATAAAACTTTTTTTCGGAAAGGAATTTAACAAGACTCATGGCCCCTCATTAAAATTAGAAGAAAAGAGGTTTAACCTTAAACTACGTAGAGGGTTCTTTACTGTAATGCCGCGTCCACACGGTCGAACTGTTTGACGTACTTAGTCCGTCATACAATCCGACGGACAATCCGTCGTACTTTCCACTGAACGGACTTGACCACACACGGATACCCAAACAGTCAGACGAAAGCTTGCGCGATGACGTACAGCACGTACGACGGGACTAGAAATAGGAAGTCCAAGACACAGCAAAGCACCCTTTGGGCTCCTTCTGCTGACTTTGCGTTAGTAGAAGTTTGGTTAGAGACGATTCGCGCTTTTCAGACTTCAGCTTAATTTGTCCCTTCTTTAAGGTAGAGTGGTTTACATCCTAATAGAAGTATTAGGGATTGCGCAGTTCTCTTCTTTTTCTTTGTTTTTACATGTATATTTCACTTTGGGTATATATTAGAATTGCTGCATCACACATTTTCGTTAAGTATACACTGTAGCGCAGATTTCCTCTTCCTTTTTTCTCTGCTCTTTTCCAAATAATAATCTCGCGGCTTCAGTAGATAGGTTCAGTCCTACACTATGGACATCTTTGAGTTTAGAAATAAGAGGGTGATAGACACGGCTGGGGTTTTTGATTCTACACCCATATCTGCGGGTTCAGATATGAAAGGTGTATTCACCAGACTAAAAAATCTCACCACCTCCGAATTACATGCCCAGTGGGACATTGCTTTCTTTGAGACATATCTAAGAGAGGGCATGGTCCCCAGGAGTCTCAGGTGGGAGCTGAGCCCACACAGGGATGAGTCCAACATGGAAGGGTGGCAAAAGTTTTTTAATGATTCAGGGCTCTGTCTTTTACGATTTCTAGCTCAAAAAAAGAGCGAGAAATTAGCCCGCCTTGATGAAGAAATCAAACTAATCAAGGAATCACTAGTTCCTCTGAGCACTACTGAAGAGTATAAGGAGTGTTCTAAGAACCTCCTTAAAACTCTTGAGAAAGAGGAGAAAGAGCAAAAGCTCAAGAAGAAAAAGAAGTTCATCAGGGACAAGGAGGATTACCAGTCTGGGATCATCTTTCTATGGCAGAAGAAATTAGCCATGGAAAGAGAACAGATGGATACTCTTCCTCCCAATGCTCCTAATAATACTCAGAGGGGTCCTCCTGAGGCAGTCCCAAGGGACAACTTAGTGCATTATCCCACAGAATGGGTACAGGGAGTCAGAGTCACACCGAGCAATCAGGCCCATTCGGGCACAGGTCCATGGCAGCTACGAGGTAATACCTCTTTGTCTCTGGCATCTCCAAGACCCCCGTGGGCTTCCCCAGGGAGGGGACCCGTAAATGGGAGATACAATAACAAAAACAAGAAAAAGTACAATAAGGGCCCATATCAGGGAGGTCATCAGAGACCTACCCTAACTCAAGGACCTGGCAGTTATCCAGTATGGGACTCCATTCAAGGGTTTGACCAAGAGAGGTCGGTATACTCCAATAGGAGAAATCAACCTTGGGAAGTTCCAACTCAAAACCGTTTCTTCCCGTTGGCAGACTTTGAAGCCCCATACATGGGGAGCCAGAGAGAGGATAATCCCCAGCAAGCACCATACCCGATTGGATCACGGAGGGTAGATCAAAGTGCAGTGTTTAGGCCCTCCCAACCCAGTCATGACTCCATTAATAATCGTGGGTGGGATTTTCCCAGGGACCACAGAGGCCTAAAAAGGCCTATAGAACCAAGAGGGGAGTCAGAGGGGGGAGGCGGATATAAGCAGCTAAAACGAAAAAGGCATTAGGGGAGGGTATTTTTAATCTCAGCACCCAGGCACTTTCTGACCCCGAAAAACGGCTTTTGGATAAGGGTCTGAAATTTGCTCCACCAAGATGTCTGAGCAAATTTCAGACCTACATGGACATACACAAGTTTGTACGCAGATTAAACATCAAGCGGTACATGTTGGGTAACCCCATTCAGGAGAATAATAGGTCGAGTCCGGTCTTTCAACATTCCGGCCTTGCCAATGCATCCCTTTTCAATCCCCCAGGGACACTGGCTCCTAGTATCAAAGTCTTTAGGGATCTAGTACTTAAGGATTTGGATGGGATGAAAGTAAAGAAATGCAAACTTCGGGGTGATCTGCAGAAGGGTTTGGATTCCCTCTGCAACAATAAGTCCCTTGTCATCAGACCTGCAGATAAAGGGGGCGGCATTGCCATCCTGGACAGGTGCGACTATCTCAAAGAGTTGCATCGCATTACTGATGACAGGGAGACTTATTCCCTGCTTAGCAGGGATCCAGTGATTAAATACAAAAAGGAATTAACAGGGATTGTAGATGAGGGCTTCCGTAGAGGGATCCTTACGGACAAGGAAAAATCTTTCCTTATACCTATGGCCCCTAGATCCCCAGTTATCTATTATCTCCCAAAGCTACATAAGAGTACTACCTGCCCCCCTGGTCGCCCTATTGTTAGCGGTATAGACTCGGTGACGTCCAGGGGGGGCAGGTATATAGACTTTTTTCTTCAGCCACTTGTGAAGAAAATCCCATCATACGTGAGGGATACCAAGCAAATCCTTAATATGTTAAACTCCTACAAACCAACCCCAGGCTTATGGCTCGTGACAGCCGACGTCACATCACTTTACACCATTATTCCCCATGAATTGGGTTTTGAAGCCGTCAGGGTTTATTTGGAGCGAGACTCTGGTTTAACACAGATCCAGATTGATTTCATTTTGGCCCTTTTAGATTTTGCAGCCAAGCACAATTATTTCTGGTTCGACAACCAGTTTTATCGTCAAGACAAAGGGGTTGCCATGGGGGCCAAATATGCCCCCAGTTTGGCTAACTTATTTATGGCCAAATGGGAGGAGGATGTCATCGATTCTCCCAGACGACCGGAGATAGTGCTGTGGGCAGGATATATTGATGACGTCCTCCTCCTGTGGGATGGTGACGAACACGAACTCCATGCCTTTATGGAAGGGCTAAATAACAACTCGAGAGGCATCAAATTTAGCTATGAAGCCAGCCAGGAAGGTGTGAACTTTCTAGATTTAAACATCAAGGTTAATAGTGAGAGTTTTGTTACCTCCACCTTCTTCAAATCCACAGATAGGAATTCCTATATTCCTATGGGCAGCTGTCACTTGGACTCCTGGTTAAGGTCGGTCCCTTTGGGACAGTACCTACGCATAAGGAGAAACTGTTCTGATACCAATAAGTTTGATGAGCAAGCCAAGTTACTATCTCAGCGGTTTTCGGAGAAAGGCTACGTGGCAGACCTGTTGACCGAGGCTTATACAAAAGCACGGGAGAGAGACAGATCTACCTTGCTGGCAGATAGGGAGAGTGAGGCCGATGCCAATCAGTCTTTATTACCCTTCGTTACTACCTTCTCGATGCAACATCAGAAGGTTAAACAGCTGATCCGTAGACACTGGCATATTTTGACCAATGACCAAACTCTTGGAACTATCCTACCGGAAGTCCCTAGAGTAATTTTTAAAGGAGTCTCTTCACTAGGCAATATGATTGCTCCTAGTGTACAGAACCCCCCTATGAAGGACAGATGCTTCTTTCAGAACCTTAAAGGGTTCTATAGGTGTAGGAATTGTCAGGTGTGCTCCTACAATAAGAACAAAAATTCTAAAATCCTTGAATTCGTCTCCACCAGCACCCAGAGAAGGTATACAGTGGAGCCGTTCATCACATGCTCGTCAGAAGCAGTGGTTTATCTCATCCAATGTCCTTGTGGGCTTCAGTACGTGGGGAGAACTAAGAGAGCCCTCAAGGTCAGATTGAATGAGCATATCGCCAACATTAAACGGGGTTTTGACAAACATCCCCTTTCTAGACATTGTGACGAGAAACATGGAAGGGATCCGTCTAACACTTTGTACATGGGGATTGATAAGTACAAACCCCACTGGAGGGGGGGAGCTCTGGTCAGAGAGATCTCACGGCTGGAGATGTCGTGGATCCATAGACTAAAAACTTACACCCCTTACGGTATGAACACAGATACAGACGTTAATGCGTTTATTAATAATGCTTAACGTGTTGTTCCTGCCAGTGTTCTAGGCACAGACGTAAAGCATTTATGACTTTTTCCATCAGACATTGTGGGATCTGGATATTTGTGGATTTTTCTACCTCAATGTAGCGTTTGATGGTTTTTCTTGTAAGCTCCCATTCTTTCCATTTTGAGAGAGAAATATCTTTTTTCTCATCTTTTTTCTCATAATGTATTGAGTTCTACATAATACAGTTGTGTATGCCCCTTTCACTTTTTGCTGTGGGTGAACTTTGTAGCTTAGTTAATACCGCTATCTTAATATTATGAAGTGTTTAACCACATATTGAGTTAGCCATGTATTACAAAGTGCCTTGTATGTTTTATCCATTTTTGATTATTAAGTGTTAGTTAATAATTTTTAATTTTGTGGTTGGACTAGTCCCCTCCTCCCTTTTTAATTTAATTTTATTTGAGGTATATATATATATAATTCTTTATTCTTCCTCCTTCGTGATATGGAGGAAGATTTATTTGCTATGGAGGTCTGGAGCCACGACTACACTGTATTGAAAGCGAGACATGGCACCAGATGAAACGCACACACTTCCCTGCAGGGGGTGATGTGCGCCGCCCATCCGCCCGCTACGTACGGTGTGTTGTCATCCGCTAGTTACGTACATTGTATTGAAAGCGAGACTTGGCATCAGATGGAGCGCACATATTTCCTTGTAGTGGGTGATGTGCGCCGTCCATCTGCTCGCTACGTACGACGTGTTGTCATCCGCTCGTGACGTACGATGTGGCGTCATCCGCTCGTTACGTACGGCGTGTTGTCACGCCGTTGTAAGGAGCATCGTTTTACAGTAGTAAACAGGGAGGGGCGGGTGATTGCATGGATCATTTCCGCCGCCTTGGCTCTCTGACCTTGCACCCTATTGGATATGAGAGTGAGGCCTGGTTCTTTGATCCCGGAAGTGAAATAGGCTCGCACTCTATTGGATATGAGAGTGAGGCCTGGTCCTTTGATCCCGGAAGTGAAACAGGCTCTCACTCTATTGGATATGAGAGTGAGGCCTGGTCCTTTGATCCCGGAAGTGAAACAGGCTCTCACTCTATTGGATATGAGAGTGAGGCCTGGTCCTTTGATCCCGGAAGTGAAACAGGCTCTCACTCTATTGGATATGAGAGTGAGGCCTGGTCCTTTGATCCCGGAAGTGAAACAGGCTCTCACTCTATTGGATATGAGAGTGAGGCCTGGTCCTTTGATCCCGGAAGTGAAACAGGCTCTCACACAATGGAGGAGGTGGCTTGTTCCAACATTCACTATATAATGGAGGCAATATGGCGTGTCACCCATACCCCAGACGACGTGAATTTTTCACGAAATGCGTTGGGTGGCGTGACACGCTGACTTGCCTCATGTGAACTGGTACCAGAAGGGATATCGATTGGTGTTCGCGATCGGCCGACGCTTGCCCAGTTTGATGATATGCCCGATGTTCTTTCATGTTTGTAAGTGCATCTCTTGTTTTATATTTTTGTTTTAATAAATGATTTTACACTATTTGGAGCATTTTTTCCTCCCTATGGTGAACCTTCCTTGATCCTACAATGCTACACATCTGAGTCCCGCTTCAAACAGCGTTTTCCCCTGCTGGATGGTTTATGACTGGCGTATCTCCTAACCTGTCCTACGTAAAAGTGTTCCATTTGGAGGGCTCAAGTTTGATCCATCTTCAGACCCATTTTGTGATTAAGCGCTCCCTACCGGGACGTCTGGTAAGGGGCTATTATTACTTGTCTGGTGGAGGTGCACCTGGTTTTACTTCACGTTGATTGAAAAGTTTTACGATTGAATAGATCCCTTCTACACAGGGTGTTTCTCCAGTTGGACTTTTAATGGACTTTATGTTATCACATACATTTTCAGTACTGTTTGATTCTACTTTATATGTTTCTTGTTTTTGAATCGCTGACTTAGAATTGTACATTTTTTCCTTTTGGTTCATAACTTATGAGGGGCAATATATATGTTTACTGTATTTAGTTATAAGTAATGCCTTATGGTTTATTTAGTCATTAGTTTGGTGTGTTAGAATAATAGATCACAAGATACACTTCTTTAAGGTAGAGTGGTTTACATCCTAATAGAAGTATTAGGGATTGCGCAGTTCTCTTCTTTTTCTTTCCTTTTTTTTTTTTTTCTTTTTCTTTCTTTTTTTTTTTTAATTTGTCCGTTGTCTGCGGCGCAGTCTGCCTGTGGGGTTTGTATCTGTCTTTCGGTACGCGTGGATCAGTTGGTACCTGTTGTTAGGCGCTTCTGGTCCGCTCGTTTCTGGGTTTCAGATCGTTCTTCATAGGTCTGGCTGTTCTTCAGTGCGTTCAGTTAAGCTTGTTTGTCCAGCCGACCGTTTCAAAGCCATGGAGAGTGGACGTACTCGTTCGCGAGTTCGTGCTATATGGGGGCTTGGTGTTGGGGTTAATACTTTGACCCGAGCCCAGTCTGTGAACAGGGCGAGGAGGAGTTCATGGACAAAGAATTGGTTGCGCCAGCGTGACCAATTCTCGCATATGCCTTTACTCCGTAAGATCCGTGAGAATAATCCTGATGATTTCAGGAATTATCTCAGGATGACGGACCCCGTTTTTCACCGTCTGCTGGCTTTGCTGACCCCTTATATCAGCAGGCAGGATACCTGCATGCGGCAAGCCATCACTCCGGAGCAGAGGCTCGTCGCCACGTTGTGCTACTTGGCGACAGGGAGAAGCCTTCAGGACCTCAAGTTCTCTACAGGCATCTCCCCCCAGGCTCTGGGGATCATTATTCCAGAGACCTGTTCTGCCATTATTCGGGTCCTGCAGAAGGAATATATGAAGGTAAGTTTGTTCTTTTAATATTGCATTATATGCATTGTATGTTTGTATTAATTTCATCATGACTTTTAATATCCATGACAGGAATATGCTGTGAATGTCCCCTTTATATGAATACATGCAATTGTTTTTTTGATGTATTTTTTTTTTTTTGTGTCATTTTTTTTATAGCTTTTACCTTTTTGTGTCCCACGTGCATATTTGCTTTCACTAATGTTCCCAGCATGCAATCCTGGGCCCCTATACACCCACAGCCGAGACTGTTTTTCTCTAATTCATATTGTCAGCTCCATTGTACTGTTTTACTGCCCCCCCCACCCTTTTGGAATTGGTTTCAGGGATTGTATACTCATTAATTAGGCCCCCACCCCACTCAAATTGGTTTCAGGGATTGTATACTCATTAATTAGGCCCCCACCCCACTCAAATTGGTTTCAGGGATTGTATACTCATTAATTAGGCCCCCAATCCACTCAAATTGGTTTCAGGGATTGTATACTCATTAATTAGGCCCCCACCCCACTCAAATTGGTTTCAGGGATTGTATACTCATTAATTAGGCCCCCACCCCACTCACCCACATAACTTATGTCCCCTGGTCCATCAGAGGGCTGAGTAATCTGGAAATTGGGCCGTCAATTTTTTTTTTGCTGCAAAACATTTTCAATATTTATGTTTAACTGCTGTTCCAAAATGTTTTTGAGTTTTTTATTTGTTATGAATTGTTTTTATTTAATGACTAATTTTTTTTTTTACCCGTGTTTGACTCCCCAGTTTCCTTCCACGCCACAGGAATGGCAGACTGTGGCTTCCCAGTTCGCTGCCCGTTGGGACTTTCCCAACTGTGGAGGGGCGATTGACGGGAAACATGTGCGGATTGTGCCCCCACCCCATTCGGGGTCCTACTACTGGAATTATAAGGGGTTCCATAGTGTGGTGTTAATGGCGGTGGTGTCAGCACAATATGACTTTCTCTATGTGGATGTGGGGAAGAACGGTCGGATGTCTGACGGAGGAGTGTTTAGGCAGACCGAGTTCTGCCACCGTCTCATCACTGGTGGCCTGGACTTGCCACCAGATGCTGATAATGTGGAGGGTCTACCTTTTGTTTTTATCGCTGATGAAGCGTTCGGTCTGAGTGACCATTTGATGAAGCCCTTCCCCCAAAGGACCCTCACCCCGGAGAGGAGGGTTTTTAATTACCGGCTGGCCAGAGCAAGAAGCGTTGTGGAGAATGCCTTTGGTATTATGGCCAGCCGGTTCCGTCTGTTTGGGACAGCAATAAACTTGGCAGAGTACAAACTGAACTATGTCATTCTCTGCTGCTGCATTTTACACAACTTTTTAAGAAAACATTCTGGAACCCATTACCTGCAGCCAATTGGGCCTGAGGCCGGACTAATGCCAGAACTCACAGGGCTGGATCATGACCATCCTGGCTTAGCCCCCCAAACAGCACGTGAGATGCGTGACCAGTATGTCACCTATTTTAATGGTAGGGGGGCTATTCCAATGCCAGCTGAGCAATAAAGATTTCCTTTTCTTCAAATATCTATTGTCTGATCAAATTTTTAAGTTTGGTTCTTGTTTGCTTTTCAAGGTGGTTGTCTCCTACATTCTCCTAATTCAGGGATATGCAATTGGCAGATCTGCAGCTGGTGCAAAACTACAAGTCCATCATGCCTCTGGGTCTCATGCTTGTAGCTGTCAGTCTTGCTATGCTTCATGGGACTTTTAGTTATTTAACAGCTGGATTTCCACTAATTGCATATTCCTGTCATAGTGCATTTGTATTGCAAAGTGTTTTTTTTTTTTTCCCCAATAGGAAATAAGGTCCTTTGTCACAGAAAACACAAAATTACTTCCCAAAAAGGTATTGAGTATTGAAAGGAGGAGACACACACACACATATCTTTTTAGAAAAGTTGTAATAGTGCACATTGAAACAAGTGCCTTTTTTTGTTTTGTTTTTTTGGTAAACAACATATATTTTTTGTAGTAAACAATATCTTATTTTGCTAATTTTTTGGTAAACAATATAGATTTTTTTGTAGTAAACAATATATATATATATATATATATATATATATATATATATATATATATATATATATATATATATATAATTTTTTTTTAAAAGAATAAAAAATCTAGATATATACACACATACATATTTGTTGGATGTTAAAAGTTGAACTATTTACATAAAACAAGGGTAAAAGCCAAATTTAGAAGATGTGCACCAAAAATTGGTAATGTCAACATGTGCTATCTCCCATTATGAGTGATCAATGGATGCGTTTTGTGGGTGCAATCCCTTCCTCTCACATACTAGAATGAGGAAGGGGTTGCAAACACAAAATACGTACATTGAGATCCTCTGATGCCACATAGCACATGTTGACACACTGTGTGCATCTTCTAAATTTGGACTCTAAAAAACTGAATTAAAATTTCAAAAAACATAAAATGATTTTTGCAAGCAAATGAAGAACATGATCTTGCATTTTAGGGAAAAGGGGCTTAGATTCTCCCCAAAACATCGATCATGTTCTTCATTTGCTGCTGAATGGTGTCCAACTGCCTGTGCATGTTGCGGATCTGGTTCCGCATGCAATCGATCTTGCCATTCCAGACCATGATCTGCCCAATCAGCCTCTGGGCACTGTCAGTTGTGAATGGCTCTGCGGCTTGTCCTTCTACAACCAGATCATCACCTAAAAAAGGTTTATAAAAAAAAAAATAGTGTTAACATATGCAGGCATTAATGGTTTACCTTAAGCTGCGTTGTCAGACACTCACTTTGTGGGGTGAGTACCTCCACCACCTCTTCTTCTACCTCCACCTCTGGCACTGGGCTGGGGTCCTCTGGCACTGGGCTGGGGTCCTCTGGCACTGGGCTTGGGCTAACTGCCCAATCAGGCTGGTGAGGTCGAGGGGTCCTGGGCTGCTCCAACTCATGTCTGAGTCTTTGTTCCCCTATGAGAATGAAACAAACCAAAAAAGGTAGACTTTTAAGCCCAGTGATATTTGGATCAAGAAATCTGAATATTAAACATTGGTTCGAAGTGGTGTACAATTATTAGCTAGTTGTTACAAAATCCTAGTTGAATACATAATTTAAATTCCCTTTTAGGCTGGGTTCACACTGCTGTGATGCGTGAAAGCTGCAAATCTACTGTGGGTTCCCACATCGCATGCCTCCCAGAGGCAGTTCACACGACCCTATGCAAACTGCTGGGAGTGTCAGTGAAACCTTTAATGACACCCCCAGATCAGTTCGCATATTGCAGTGCGATCTGCAAACTCAGACAGGAATCGGATCGCATGGTGTGAACACCCATGCGATCCGATTCTGCTGTAGCTTAAAAAAAGGGTCCTGTACAAGTTTGTGCCGGATGCCATGCAAATTCTGCCATACTACCTGTATGGCTGAAATCGCATCGCACAGAGATCACATGTGATTTGCACTACAGTGCGGTGCGAACCACATCCGATCTCATACATAGCAGCAGTGTGAACCTAGCCTTTAAACAAACTGTGATACTTTACATCATTTAGCCAAGTTTCATAGATGGACACACCAGAATCATCCCCTTGAGTCCCTGTGTGTGATGATCTCAAAAAATGTTCTATGATGTCCCAAACTACACGAAATTATCCCCAGCTGAGATGTGGAACTTATATATCTTAATTACAATACATTACACTGAATAAAGTGATGAAACAGTTGTAGCTATAAAGATATGTACACAAGGAGATCCTAAATTGAATGTCACAATTCAAGGTATCATTAACAACAATAAAAGAAATAAGAACTCAAAAACCTAAACCAATACCATATACTGATACGCGCCATTTATGTACAGTCATACGAACGATCAAGCAGACGACAGTTTAATACGCCAGATTTACCACGGGTAGGTACGAACGTCAGGATAAGCGAAAAGTACTCACTTTTTTTGAGCGCCTTTTTTATTCTCCTGTATTGATCTGGCTCCCTGCATTTTATATCCGACCAGCGTTTGCGGAGTTGATCTTTAGCTCTTCGGACACCAAATGTGTTCTCCAAAGTGCTCACTACTGTACTCATTATTCTGTCCTTCCGGATATTGGGTTTGGGATAGGGGCCATTTTTCCCATCATAATCTTCTTTTCTTAAGATGTCCACCATCTCCACCATCTCTTCGAAAGACATGTTTGTGGCCTTAAACCTCTTCCTAGCTCTGGAAGTATTGGGTTCAGGGCTTTCCTCCGTGCTGCTCTCAGAAAATACGTCTGCCATCTTTATCTAGCTACTCTCCCACAGCGGAACGAGGGTAAAAGGGGCGGGGAAATACGGTCACAAGGAACGTCAGGGGCGGGCAACGTGGGCGACGCAAGCAGAGCTTGACGCATGCGCTGTATATAAAGCGTTACCGCGATGCCGTACGTTTGTCCGAACGGAAGCAGCGAGTGATACACGCGACGGTAAGATGGTTATCTTTTTATTTTTAGGGTTTTAGGCCTGCGTTAGGAATGTATATAGTGGGATTTTACCTTGTGGATGGTTAGTTGATTTTAATGTGGGTTGGTGATAGAGTGGGGTTGGTGTTTTGTGTGGGTGTGTGTGGGGGTGGGTGTGTGGGGGGGGGTAGTGTGTGTGGTAGTGTGTGTGTGGGGGTGGGTGTGTGGGGGGTAGTGTGTGTGGTAGTGTGTGTGTGGGGGTGGGGGTGGGTGTGTGGGGGGGTAGTGTGTGTGGTAGTGTGTGTGTGGGGGTGGGGGTGGGTGTATGGGGGGGTGGGGGTGGGTGTGTGGGGGGTAGTGTGTGTGGTAGTGTGTGTGTGGGGGTGGGTGTATGGGGGGGTGGGGGTGGGTGTGTGGGGGGGTAGTGTGTGTGGTAGTGTGTGTGTGGGGGTAGTGTGGGTGGGTGTAGTGTGGGTGTAGTGTGTGTCTCGCCTACATTATCACAATATAAATAGTGTGCGTTTGGTCTGACATTAGTATTTATGTAATTTTTTTTTTTTTTTTCAGAACTAAAAATGCAAAAGTACAGTCCGGACCCCTTTAAGGAGGAGGCATTCCTGGCAAAATTCATAGAGATGTTTGAGATGCAAAGGAACCTGTGGGATGCCAAGCACCCACTATATTCAAGCCGTCCTGGCCGGAGGAAAACACTGGGGACACTTTTGAAGTTTGTGAAAACCCGACTCCCCCAGGCAGACCTTAAGTTTGTGAGCTCCAAAATTCAGGTCCTGCGTAACATGTATAGGCGGGAGCGCAACAAGATCCTAGACTCCCAAACATCAGGAGCAGCAGCAGATGAGATATATGTACCTAGGCTGTGGTATTACAACAGGCTGCGTTTTCTGGATGACCCGTCAGAAGCCAGGCAGTCACTTTCCACTCTTCCGTCTACCCTTCCCTCCACCCTTCCCTCCACCTCAGGTGAGCCACCCCAGGAAGATCCAGACCCTTCCTTCCTGTACGAAGTTGATGCGCCCAGCTGGAGCCAGGTATACTTTAGTTTATAAAGTTAGGATTGCTCAAATATTAACCACTTCCCGACCAGCGCACGACGATGTACGTCGACAGCATGGCACGGGCAGGCATATTGGCGTACATGTACGTCCAATATTCGTTGCCGCCGTGCCATCAGGAGCGCGCCGCCGGCGGCGCGCTCCCGCGCTGGTCGGGACCTCCGTGAGTCCGGTCGCGGGACCCGCGGACTCGATCGCCGCGGGCATCCCCGCGATCGTCTCACGGAGCGGCGGAATGGAGGAAATGCTGTATAAACAACATTTTCTCATTCTGCCTAGCAACTAGTGACGCTGATCTCTGCTCCATGTGATTGGAGCAGAGATCAGTGTACACTAAATGAAAGCCCAACCCCCCCACAGTTAGAAACACACCCCTAGGAACACTTAACCCCTACACTGCCACCCACAGGTTAACCCTTTCACTGCCAGTGTCATTTACACAGGAATCACTGCATTTATATAGCAGTGATTACTGTATAAATGACAATGGTCCCAAAAATGTGTCAAAAATGTCCGATGGGTCCCCGACAATTTCGCAGTCACAATAAAAATCGCAGATCGCCGCCATTACTAGTAAAAAAAAAATAATAAAAAATTATTAATAAAAATGCTATAAAACTATCCCTATTTTGTAAACGCTAAAACTTTTGCGCAAACCAATCAATAATCGCTTATTGCGATTTTTTTTACCAAAAATATGTAGAAGAATACGTATCGGCCTAAATTGAGGGAAAAAAATGTTTTTTTATATATTTTTGGGGGATATTTATTATAACAAAAAGTAAAAAATAATGCGTTTTTTTCAAAATTGTCGCTCTATTTTTGTTTATAGCGCAAAAAATAAAAACCACAGATGTGATCAAATACCACCAAAAGAAAGCTCTATTTGTGGGAAAAAAAGGACGTCAATTTTGTTTGGGAGCCACGTCGCACGACCGCGCAATTGTCAGTTAAAGCGACGCAGTGCCGAATCGCAAAAAGTGGTCTGGTCTTTGACCAGCAAATTGGTCCGGTCTGAAAGTGGTTAATGATGTAAAGTTCAATGTTTGAATTGCTTCCAAATCTAGGATTTCATCACAAATTAAATTAGATATAAGGATACAGTAGTTTCCACAAATGTGGCTAAAATCTTGGTGAACTGATGGAAAAATGATGGTGTCAAAATGATAGCCTTTTGTATTTCAAGACAAATGTATTTGCAAGTGAGAACTGTAAAATTGTCAGTGATTGATGAGGTCAAAATATATACATATTTTATTTATTTATTTATTTATTTTTTACACAGGATGAGCTCACCCAGGAGGAGGCCGGGACCAGTGGTATGGAGGAGGAGGAGGCAGGGACCAGCCACACGCAGGAGATAGCTGGGCCCAGCAGGAGTCGGACAGAAAGTCAGGTCCCTCCCCTCCGCCTAGCCAGCAAAAGGCCCAGGAGGATGACACAGACAGAGGAGGAGTCATTGGTGCTTATACGTCAAGCCAGCCAATTGCTTAGTAAACCCCCCAATCCTGAAGAGGCCTACGCTACTTATTTGGCCAGCAAGTTGCTTGAAATGGAGAAGGGACAGCGCAACTTGTGCGAGGCTATTTTCTTCGATAGTATTCAGCGGGGTCTGAAGGGTGAGCTAACACCAACCACCAGACTCTACAACACAGACCCTAATGCTCCTCCTCCTCCTCCTACCACAAGTCCACCACCAGAGGCACAGCCTCCAGCGAAGCGTGGAGGGAAGGCTAGACGGAAGAGTCGGAAGTGACTGCCTGGCTTCAGTCTGCTCTGACAGAAGACGCAGGCTGTTGTAGTACCACAGTCTGGGGACATAGATGTCATGCTGCTGCTGTTCCTGGTCTGTGGGATTCTAGGACTATGTTGTGCTCCCTATTTTCATGTTTACACAGGATCTGAATTTTGGTGGCCACTGACTTGATGTGTGCCTGGGGGACAAAAGGCTTCACAAACTTCAAAGGTGTCTCCAGTGTTGCCTCCCTCTTGATTTTGTTTTGTACAGACTAAAAATAAAGATTTATTTTTTCCAAAAATATTGTAATTTTTTTTATTTTGGATTAAAAAAACAGAGTTTATTTGGGAGTAGGCAGGTACATGTCAAAAAATCTATCTATCTATCTATCTATCTCTACTTACATAGTCTGCTTGGACAAAAAAAACCATCTAGTTTAACCCCCCCAAAAAAAAGCAAAATAAATAAATAATTTTAAACTAACAATAGTAGTTCTAAAAATATATAGTAATAGATAAATTATAAAATTATATATATATATATATATATATATATATATATATATATAATTTTTTTTTTTTTCGTTTTTATATATATATATATATATATATATATATATATATATATATATATATATATATATATATATATATATATATATATATATTTATTCTCAAATTGGAATATTAATCATAGGATGAGGATGAATAAAAACATTTGTGATAACTCTGTGTGAATATAAGCAGCAAAGCTACTTCACTTTTCTTGCATTATGAAGAAGAAAAGAATGTGCTATATTAAAAAAACACAAAATTAGCAGCATGACGAATATGCTAGCTTCAATACGAACACTAGTTTTACAAGACAGAGCGCTTCCGCCCTGTAAATCCTTTCTGGGCATGCGCCATTCTTAGTCCGTCGGACTAGCATACTGACGACCGTATTGTCCGCTGAAACCAAAGTACGACGGACAGATTTTTGGAAAAACCGAAAATCTTAGTACTCCGGACTGCACGCTGAAAAAGTCGGCTGAAGCCCACACACGAGCGGATTGTCCGCTGAAATGTGTTTCAACGGACTAAGTACGTCAAACAGTTCGACCGTGTGTACGCGGCATTAGAGCGGCAAGGATGTGGAATTCCCTTCCACAGGCAGTGGTCTCAGCAAGGAGCTTTGATAGTTTCAAGAAACTATTAGATAAGCACCTGAATGACCACAACATACAGGGATATACAAGGTAATACTGACATATAATCACACACATAGGTTGGACTTGATGGACCTGTGTCTTTTTTTTACCTCACCTACTATGTAACTATGTAGCAGACAAACAAACAAAAGTTATTTCTCCAGAAGAATAAAAGGTAGCACTCTGAAACAAAGTTTGTTAAAATCCTTGCAATTACATAGATCACCCAGAGCAGAATATTTTTTTCCCAATGAAAGTGGAGTTACTCTTTAACTGTCTATCCACTGATCCCCAGCTATCTACAGCTTCAATGTCACAATCCATGAAATGATTGAGCCAAGGGTAATGTCCTCTCTTGTAATACAAAGACAAGAAAGAGAGGGCACACCAGCTTTGCATAATATCTTAATAGACCATTTATTGTAACAAGCAAATAGTAATACTTACAGAATACTGTGATATACAAAGCTCATCAGAGTTATCCTCACCGTCAATGTTGCTCGATCCTCTATATGTTCTTCATAACTCCGGAAGTTGCCATTTTGATCTATACTGGCAATTTTACATTCCATGGGGTAGAACCAACCAAATGTCTCAATAATAATAATAATAATAAAATTGACTCCCCATATGCATAAACTCTTCAACGCCTTCCTCCGTGACACTCCTATACCGGCAGATATGCAATGATCCTTCATCACATTGATCCCCAAACCAGACAAAGACCCCATTTTATGTGCCAACTACAGACCAATTGCCTTGCTGAACTCTGACCTAAAAATCTTCACAAAACTACCCGTTACCCGCCTGAATGTAGTCCTCCCATCTCTCATTCACAAAGACCAGGTGGGCTTTGTCCCACTTAGACGGGCACGCGACAACACCAGGAAGATCATCGACCTGGTGGACGTGGCGAACAGGGAGAATTTGGCGTCTTTGCTGCTTAGCCTGGACGCCGAAAAGGCCTTTGACCATCTTGGTTGGCCCTTCCTGTTCACCACGCTCCAACACACAGGCTTCAAGGGACCCTTCCTGTGGGCGATCCAGCATCTCTACTCCCACCCCACAGCCCAAGTGGGGACCCCCTTTGCCTTATCTCCATCATTCTCCATAACCAACGGCACCCAGCAGGGGTGCCCACTCTCATCCATGCTGTTTGTGATATGTGTAGAGCCCCTAGCCACCACGATCAGAGGCAACCCAAATATTAGGGGAATACCGGTCAGGGGCAAAGAATTTAAAATCTCACTATTTGCAGACGACATTATCCTTTCCCTGACGCAACCTAAAATATCCCTCCCCAACCTCTATGCAGAACTAGACCGATATGGTTCTCTCTCGGGATACAAAATTAATACGTTCAAATCAGAGGTCCTCCCACTTAACATCCCAGAAGAGGAAGTCACATACCTGCAGGCAAATTTCTCCTATGATTGGAAGTGTACCTCCCTGAAATATCTGGGAATACACATCAAAATTCACCACATTATACCAGGAGAATTTCCCTCCCCTCTTTCGCTCGATTATAAATTTGATCCTGTCATGGGAAAAACATCAAATCTCTCTCCTAGGCCGGATCACATCAGTAAAGATGATGATCCTCCCAAAATTACTCTGTTTCAAACACTACCCATCTTGATCCCCTATAAGCATTTGAGAAAACTTCAATCAGATTTACTCAAATTAGTCTGGAACTACAAAATGCATAGAATACCCCAATCCTTCCTGATGTCAGCCTGCTCGGACAGAGGACTAGCATTTCCCAACCTCATCAAGTACTATCAGGCAGGCCAACTCCGAGCAATGGAAAATCTACCAAAACGCAAATCCCCTCAAAATGGCAGGACTTTTTAGGCATAGACTGTAAAACTTACAACACACATATAAAAAATTATACAATCACTTTATTATAACAAATTATCAAACAAAATCAACATATAATAAAACAAGATACAAAACTATAAATTGTTCCAAATAAAATGGAATAAGTTCTTTCCATGTACAAATGTGCCCCAATTGTGCCAAAATCATCTATACACATTCAGTTACAATAATACTCTGCACATGATATATCCTACGCCTTACGGAGATTCTCTCCTTCTTCAGGCATCCATCATTTTTTGCACCTCTGTGTTATTCAGAGATTTGATCTACAATAGTAAACATAAATACGTATGTACATGTATATAAGCATACTTCACAAAAAAAAAAAAAACCTTAAGGCCGCGTACACACGAGAGGACTGTATGGCCAACTTAGTCCGTCAGACAATCCAACAGACAGTCCGTCCTACTTTCGAATGAACGGACTTGACCACACACGATGAACAAACAGTCCGTTGAAAGCTTGCGCGATGACGTGTACAGCACGTACGACGGGACTAGAAATCGGAAGTCCAATACACAGCAATGCAACCTTTCGCCGTGTAAATCCTTTCTGAGCATGCGCCATACTTAGTCCGTCCAACTAGCCTACTCACGAGCGGACTGTCCACTGAAACCAAAGTTGGACGGACAATATTACGGAAATTCCCGAAATACTTAGTCCGCCAGACTGCACGCTGAAAAAGTCCGCTGAAGCCCACACACGAGCGGACTGTCCGCTGAAATGTGTTTTGGCGGACTAAGTTGGACAGACAGTCCTCTCGTGTGTACGCGGCTTAATACTCACAGACAGACAGGTATGAGTTAAATGTAGTTCTAAACCTCCAAGCCCTCTAGATATATCTACAGGGAGGGTCAAAAGGGAAGACCCAGCGAGAGGACAAAAAGGAGGACAGAACCAACCCCTCTTCTCAGAGTCGCAAAATCGCAAAAGGCACTGTGTGGAGTTATGAGAAATATGTGTGGTTTCGGGGGGTCCCCCACAAAGATACGAACCAGGATCGCATGGATACTAGAATCTACATAGAGAGAGGAGAGGAAAGAGGAAGAAATAAGCATACCAGACTAGGTGATGCTGTCTGAAAAGATCTTTCACACTTTGCATGACACGGAACGCATTTATGACCTTAAGTGGAACCCATGGTTCCTATTTCGCTTACTGAAGTGATCGCACCTTAGGTTTTTCATATTGCTTTTCTTTTCTGTTTGCATTTTTTCCTCTTTTCCCTTTGTTTCTCTCTGTTCTCTTTCCCCTCTCTCTCTGTCATGATCTTTCTTTTGTATTTTGGTTATGATGGTCAGCTCATTGAACATGTCAGTCTCCTTATTTTTTATGACCTGTTGTTGGATGTAAGACCCATACAGTTAATCAGTAATCGGTGGTTTGTCCTGCAGTGTTCTGCTATTTGTTTTTCACCTTTCTGTAACCTTGTCATCCAACTACTTATGCTAATGTTGAAATATGATTCCTTTTGCTGACTTTGTATTTCTGTTAATAGCTTTAATAAAACCTTTTTTGAAAACAAAAAAAAAGAAATAAGCATACCAATAAAAGAGTTGGACCGTGTACCTTAATGTACAATCCCACTCCGTCACAAATAAATGTGTCTATTGTGTGTATATGGGCATATCTTCCTTTACCTTATATTTAGAAAGATATCCACTCTATGTTAATTCTGCCCAGAGGTCAAATTTCGGAGAGTCTATATTGTAACTAGGGATGAGCTTCGTGTTCGAGTCGAACATACGTTCGACTCGAACATCAGCTGTTCACCCATTCGGCGAATTCCGAACGTTATGGGCCGTTCGCGCCAAATTCGTGTGGCGCTCACGGCCCACAATGCACTGCGTCATCGCAGTGCATTGCTGGCTCATGATTGGCCAAGCATGCACTGTGACCCCGCATGCTTGGCCAATCACAGCGCCAGCAGCGAGGAGAGCCATGATTGGCCACAGGCAGGATGCCTGTGGCCAATCATAGCTCAGGCTGTGTAGTACACGCCCAGCACTATATAAGGCCGCCTGCGTGGCAGCCTTGTGTAGTGTGTTGGCGTCTGAAGCAGTTAGTGGGTGTTCTGTGTACCTTCAACACAGTACACACCGATCGTTATTGGCCGATTTTCGATCTTTCTCTTCTGTAGTGGTTGTTGTCTGCTTGCCCTGACCGCAGTATACACCGCTATATTCACCTCACCTATATAGCTAGTGATCTATCTTTTATAATAGAGCTTGCAGTCAGTAGTGTTAGGAGCTTGTGCGTGCTGTCTGCGTGCTCTGTACCCAGTACACACCGCTATATCCACCTACATAGCTCTTCTCTATTTGAGCCCACTTGCCATCTGCAGGAGTTATTGGAAGTTGTGTGTGCCTCCAGGACAGCACAGTATACATCTGTATATACTAGTGATGGACGAACTTCCGACGGGACGTTTCGCGAACGCGAAACGCGAACGGGCACAAACGTTCGCGAAAACGACCGTTCGCCGCGGGCTCCATTGACTTCAATGGGAGGCGAATTTCGCAAACCTTTAGGTCGAATTTGCGGCCACGGGGTAATTATTAGGGGGTAGCACGTAGTCCCACCACCTGGACAATAGCATAATACATGTATGAGGTGAATTTGGGATCGATAACTACAAGCATTTTTTTTTTATTTGGGAAATTGTTCTGACAATTCAGGACTATGGAGCTAATGAAGGCAATGGAGGAGAGGGAAGGTCAGGGACCAGGGTAGGCAAACAAGAGGGTGCAGGAGATACAGAGCACTGACAGCAGCACCGTAATACAGAGCACTGACATCAGCACCGTGACATACAGCGCTGACAGCAGCTCCGTGACATACAGCGCTGACAGCAGCTCCGTGACATACAGCGCTGACAGCAGCTCCGTGACATACAGCGCTGACAGCAGCTCCGTGACATACAGCGCTGACAGCAGCTCCGTGACATACAGCGCTGACAGCAGCACCGTGACATACAGCGCTGACAGCAGCTCCGTGACATACAGCGCTGACAGCAGCTCCGTGACATACAGCGCTGACAGCAGCTCCGTGACATACAGCGCTGACAGCAGCTCCGTGACATACAGCGCTGACAGCAGCTCCGTGACATACAGCGCTGACAGCAGCACCGTGACATACAGCGCTGACAGCAGCTCCGTGACATACAGCGCTGACAGCAGCTCCGTGACATACAGCGCTGACAGCAGCTCCGTGACATACAGCGCTGACAGCAGCTCCGTGACATACAGCGCTGACAGCAGCTCCGTGACATACAGCGCTGACAGCAGCTCCGTGACATACAGCGCTGACAGCAGCTCCGTGACATACAGCGCTGACAGCAGCTCCGTGACATACAGCGCTGACAGCAGCTCCGTGACATACAGCGCTGACAGCAGCTCCGTGACATACAGCGCTGACAGCAGCACCGTAAGCAGCCCCAGGAGGAAGTCAGCACAGCACAGGGATGGTGTGATCCCCTCATAATAAGAACCCCCAGGAGGAAGTCAGCACAGCACAGGGATGGTGGGAGCCCCTCATAATAAGAACACCCAGGAGGAAGTCAGCACAGCACAGGGATGGTGGGAACCCCTCATAATAAGCAGCCCCAGTAGAAATATGACACCGCTCAACCTCTTCAAAGAGGAGGGTAGGGGCATATAGTACGGTGTGCTTTTTTGGGTCAGGGAAGTGAGCCAAATGAATTAAGAAG
Source organism: Lithobates pipiens (assembly GCF_037356315.1). Classification (NCBI taxonomy): domain Eukaryota; kingdom Metazoa; phylum Chordata; class Amphibia; order Anura; family Ranidae; genus Lithobates; species Lithobates pipiens. The sequence goes on along the minus strand of NW_027507784.1, from coordinate 202,814,483 downwards.
GTCTGTGTGCTTGATTCCAAAAATTGTTTATAGACATATACATGGTCTACTGATCACATGTGTTGAATTCCTCCGAGATCCATGCCTCATTCATTTTTAGAAATGTGAGGTAGTTAACACTGTGGTGAGCTAGGCGAGTACGCTTATCGGTCACAATCCCCCCTGCTGCGCTGAACGTCCTTTCGGACAGGACACTGGATGAGGGGCAAGCCAACAGTTCGATTGCAAATTGGGCAAGCTCTGGCCAGAGGTCAAGCCTGCCCACCCAGTAGTCTAGGGGTTCATCACTCCTCAGAGCGTCCACATCGGCCGTTAACCCAATGTAGTCGGACACCTGACGGTCTAGGCGTTCCCTGATGCTGGATCCGGATGACACCTGTCGATGGGTCGGCTGAAAGAATGACCTCATATCCGAAGTCACCAACACATCTTCAAACCGGCCTCTTCTTGCAGGCGCTGTTGGATTGGTACCCGCAAATCCTTCTCTGGGAGTGGGAATTGCTCCTCTGCCAGCGCACGCAAAAGCAGAATGCAGCATTTCTCGAAGCAAGGCCTGGAAGTGCTGCATTCTGACAGCCCTCTGCGACGGCGGTAACATTTCCGCCATTTTGTGTTTGTACCGGGGGTCTAAGTACGTTGCCACCCAGTACTGGTCCTTGACCCTCATGCTTTTTATACGGGGGTCCCTATTAAAACACTGGAGCATGAAGGCCCCCATTTGCACTAAAGTGGAAGCGGTGTGGTGGCCTGGCTCCTGCTCATCATCCAGGATAATGTCGTCCTCTTCATTCTCCTCTCCCCATCCTCGCACAACAGGGATCCCAGAAAGGTTTAAAGCATGCTCTTCTTGCTCCTGCTCATCCGCCCCGGCACCATCCTCCTCTGACTCCTCATCAGACTCCTGTTGTTGACTTGTCTCAGATAGAGTAGCCCCCCCTGGGAATTCATCCAGCATTGCGACTTCCTCATCTTCCCGCTCCTGCTCCTCCACAGCCTCATCAATGACACGACGCAATGCACGCTCCAGAAAGAAGGCATAAGGTACCATGTCACTGATGGCGCCATGGCTGCGACTGACCAGTTTGGTGATCTCCTCAAATGGCCGCAGAAGTCTGCATGTGTCGCGCATGAGCAGCCACTGGCGCGGTGAAAAAAAACCCAGCTCCCCAGAACCGTTTCTTTCGCAGAGTTCATACAGGTAGACGTTAACTGCACGTTTCTGCTGGAGCAGCCTATCAAGCATATAGAAGGTTGAGTTCCATCGCGTCGGGCAATCGCAAATAAGACGTCTGACCGGCAGATGGTGTCGCCGCTGAATGTCAGCAAGGCGAGCCATGGCCGTGTAAGATCTTCTGAAATGGGCCGAGATTTTCCTTGCCTGCCGCAAGATGTCCTGGACCCCAGGGTATTTGACAAGGAATCGCTGCACGACCAAGTTTAAGACGTGTGCCATGCACGGCACGTGCGTGATTTTGCCCTGTTTCAATGCGCTAAGCAGATTGGCACCGTTGTCACACACCACTTTACCAACTGTCAAATTGAGCGGTGTTAGCCACTCATCTGCCTGTGAACGCAAAGCTGAAAGGAGTGCCGGGCCAGTGTGGCTCTTTGCTTCCAGGCACAACAGACGCAGCACGGCATGGCAACGTCTCACCTGGCATGTGGAATAGGTTCTGGGGAGCTTGGGCGGTGCAGTGGAAGAGACGCTAGCAGCGGAAAAGGAGGAGGCAGCTGAGGAGGAGAGGGAGGAGGATGGAGTAGGAGGAGGAGAAGAAGAGTCAGGCCTGCATGCAATCCGTGGCGGTAAAACCAAATCTACACGGGTGCCACGGGTTACATGCTTGACGGCCGTCAGAAGGTTCACCCAGTGGGCAGTAAAACTGATATACCTTCCCTGCCCGTGTTTGCTAGACCACGTGTCTGTGGTCAGATGTATCTTGGCACCGACACTGTGTGCCAGAGATACATTCACTTGCCGCTGAACATGGCCATATAGCTCTGGGATGCCCTTCTCTGAGAAATACTTCCTTCCTGGGACCTTCCATTGTGGTGTTCCAATGGCCACAAATTTGCGAAAGGCCTCCGAGTCCACCAGTTTATATGGCAGTAGTTGGCGGGCTATGAGTTCTGACAAGCCAGCCGCCAACCGTTGGGCAAGAGGGTTATCCGGCGTCATCATTTTTTTACGCTCAAACATTAGGCCCACGGAAGCCTGCCTTTTTGCAGAAAAATGTGAGCTTGGCGTGATGGAAGGTGGAGTGGAGGACAATTGTGAGGAGAGAGGAGAAGGAGAAGTAGAAGACGAGGCTGGACGGTGAGAGCCTGCAGTGTGGCTTTGTGTGTTCCGTTGCTCCCACTGGGCTCGGTGATGGCTGCTCATGTGCCTTCTTAAGGCGGTCGTCCCTAGGTGAGTATTGGGCTTACCGCGACTAACGCGTTGACTGCAAAGATTGCAGATGGCAACGCTATTGTCAGCAGCGGACACGTTAAAAAAAGCCCACACTGCGGAGCCATGTGCCGGTGTCCTGGGAGCGCCAGATGTGACCGTACATGGTCGATGACTCGCTCCTGATACATTTGCAGTCTGCTTTGTCCCTGCTGTGCAATGTAAGTCATTGCTGCTTCTCCTCCCTATCTGCTGGTCCATATCTCCCTCTGAACTCCCCTCCTCTTCCTCTCTTGTGGGCACCCACGTGACATCACTAGACACGTCATCATCAACGTCACCTTCCCCACCGCTATAAGTAGAGTAGGCAGCAACACCGGGGACCAACCTCCTCCTTGGGCTGATCTGGGTACTGGCGTCAGACTGCTGAGTAGCGCTTGTTGCTACCTCCTCTTCCTGATCCAATACCAAGAGTGGCTGCGCATCAGAAATGTCCTCTTGATATGGATCGGAAAATAATTCCAGTGACTCAAGCGGAAGGTATGTGGTGGTGGTGGTGGTGGTCGTGTTGTTGGTGGTAGTGTCTTTGGGGGTGCACATAGCAGAGAGTGAAGAAGAGGGTGCAGATCGAGAGGATGAGGAGGGTGCAGAAGAGTAAGGCTGAGCGAGCCACTCAACCAAGTCTGGTGCATCCTTTAAAGTAATTGAACGCACCTTCTGCAACTTCCCACTTTGGCTCAAGCCTGTTGCTCCTGCCCTACCCCTACCACCCCTGCGGAAGGGCCTGCCTCTTCCTCTGCATGTCATTTTTTAAATGACCCTGTGACAAAACTCTTAGTCCCTATACCGCTGAAGGACTGCTGCAGTATAGGTGAGCGGTCAGCAGTGGTGCACGTCAACCCTATCTATTGTGGACCTATAGCGGTCCTTACAGAACAGCAGACTGTACCGCACTCAAGCCTATGTACCGTAGCACCCTATACCAAGTTACCAGTCCTTATAAGAACTTTTGTGGACCAAGCAGGTTGTGTATTAGTGTTTAGCAGACTGTACGTCAGTCCCTATACCGCTGAAGGACTGCTGCAGTATAGGGCAGCGGTCAGCAGTGGTGCACGTCAACCCTATCTATTGTGGACCTATAGCGGTCCTTACAGAACAGCAGACTGTACCGCACTCAAGCCTATGTACCGTAGCACCCTATACCAAGTTACCAGTCCTTATAAGAACTTTTGTGGACCAAGCAGGTTGTGTATTAGTGTTTAGCAGACTGTACGTCAGTCCCTATACCGCTGAAGGACTGCTGCAGTATAGGGCAGCGGTCAGCAGTGGTGCACGTCAACCCTATCTATTGTGGACCGATAGCGGTCCTTACAGAACAGCAGACTGTACCGCACTCAAGCCTATGTACCGTAGCACCCTATACCAAGTTACCAGTCCTTATAAGAACTTTTGTGGAACAAGCAGGTTGTGTGTTAGTGATTAGCAGACTGTACGTCAGTCCCTATACCAATGAAGGACTGCTGCAGTATAGGGCAGCGGTCAGCAGTAGTGCACGGCAACCCTATGTATTGTGGACCGATAGCGGTCCTTACAGAACAGCAGACTGTAACGCACTCAGGCCTATGTACCGTAGCACCCTATACCAAGTTACCAGTCCTTATAAGAACTTTTGTGGAACAAGCAGGTTGTGTGTTAGTGATTAGCAGACTGTACGTCAGTCCCTATACCAATGAAGGACTGCTGCAGTATAGGGCAGCGGTCAGCAGTAGTGCACGGCAACCCTATGTATTGTGGACCGATAGCGGTCCTTACAGAACAGCAGACTGTAACGCACTCAGGCCTATGTACCGTAGCACCCTATACCAAGTTACCAGTCCTTATAAGAACTTTTGTGGACCAAGCAGGTTGTGTGTTAGTGATTAGCAGACTGTACGTCAGTCCCTATACCAATGAAGGACTGCTGCAGTATAGGGCAGCGGTCAGCAGTAGTGCACGGCAACCCTATGTATTGTGGACCGATAGCGGTCCTTACAGAACAGCAGACTGTAACGCACTCAGGCCTATGTACCGTAGCACCCTATACCAAGTTACCAGTCCTTATAAGAACTTTTGTGGACCAAGCAGGTTGTGTGTTAGTGATTAGCAGACTGTACGTCAGTCCCTATACCAATGAAGGACTGCTGCAGTATAGGGCAGCGGTCAGCAGTAGTGCACGGCAACCCTATGTATTGTGGACCGATAGCGGTCCTTACAGAACAGCAGACTGTAACGCACTCAGGCCTATGTACCGTAGCACCCTATACCAAGTTACCAGTCCTTATAAGAACTTTTGTGGACCAAGCAGGTTGTGTGTTAGTGATTAGCAGACTGTACGTCAGTCCCTATACCAATGAAGGACTGCTGCAGTATAGGGCAGCGGTCAGCAGTAGTGCACGGCAACCCTATGTATTGTGGACCGATAGCGGTCCTTACAGAACAGCAGACTGTACTGCACTCAGGCCTATGTACCGTAGCACCCTATACCAAGTTACCAGTCCTTATAAAAACTTTTGTGGACCAAGCAGGTTGTGTGTTAGTGTTTAGCAGACTGTGCGTCAGTCCCTATACCGCTGAAGGACTGCTGCAGTATAGGGCAGCGGTCAGCAGTAGTGCACGGCAACCCTATGTATTGTGGACCGATAGCGGTCCTTACAGAACAGCAGACTGTAACGCACTCAGGCCTATGTACCGTAGCACCCTATACCAAGTTACCAGTCCTTATAAGAACTTTTGTGGACCAAGCAGGTTGTGTGTTAGTGATTAGCAGACTGTACGTCAGTCCCTATACCAATGAAGGACTGCTGCAGTATAGGGCAGCGGTCAGCAGTAGTGCACGGCAACCCTATGTATTGTGGACCGATAGCGGTCCTTACAGAACAGCAGACTGTAACGCACTCAGGCCTATGTACCGTAGCACCCTATACCAAGTTACCAGTCCTTATAAGAACTTTTGTGGACCAAGCAGGTTGTGTGTTAGTGATTAGCAGACTGTACGTCAGTCCCTATACCAATGAAGGACTGCTGCAGTATAGGGCAGCGGTCAGCAGTAGTGCACGGCAACCCTATGTATTGTGGACCGATAGCGGTCCTTACAGAACAGCAGACTGTAACGCACTCAGGCCTATGTACCGTAGCACCCTATACCAAGTTACCAGTCCTTATAAGAACTTTTGTGGACCAAGCAGGTTGTGTGTTAGTGATTAGCAGACTGTACGTCAGTCCCTATACCAATGAAGGACTGCTGCAGTATAGGGCAGCGGTCAGCAGTAGTGCACGGCAACCCTATGTATTGTGGACCGATAGCGGTCCTTACAGAACAGCAGACTGTACTGCACTCAGGCCTATGTACCGTAGCACCCTATACCAAGTTACCAGTCCTTATAAAAACTTTTGTGGACCAAGCAGGTTGTGTGTTAGTGTTTAGCAGACTGTGCGTCAGTCCCTATACCGCTGAAGGACTGCTGCAGTATAGGGCAGCGGTCAGCAGTAGTGCACGGCAACCCTATGTATTGTGGACCGATAGCGGTCCTTACAGAACAGCAGACTGTAACGCACTCAGGCCTATGTACCGTAGCACCCTATACCAAGTTACCAGTCCTTATAAGAACTTTTGTGGACCAAGCAGGTTGTGTGTTAGTGATTAGCAGACTGTACGTCAGTCCCTATACCAATGAAGGACTGCTGCAGTATAGGGCAGCGGTCAGCAGTAGTGCACGGCAACCCTATGTATTGTGGACCGATAGCGGTCCTTACAGAACAGCAGACTGTAACGCACTCAGGCCTATGTACCGTAGCACCCTATACCAAGTTACCAGTCCTTATAAGAACTTTTGTGGACCAAGCAGGTTGTGTGTTAGTGATTAGCAGACTGTACGTCAGTCCCTATACCAATGAAGGACTGCTGCAGTATAGGGCAGCGGTCAGCAGTAGTGCACGGCAACCCTATGTATTGTGGACCGATAGCGGTCCTTACAGAACAGCAGACTGTACTGCACTCAGGCCTATGTACCGTAGCACCCTATACCAAGTTACCAGTCCTTATAAAAACTTTTGTGGACCAAGCAGGTTGTGTGTTAGTGTTTAGCAGACTGTGCGTCAGTCCCTATACCGCTGAAGGACTGCTGCAGTATAGGGCAGCGGTCAGCAGTAGTGCACGGCAACCCTATGTATTGTGGACCGATAGCGGTCCTTACAGAACAGCAGACTGTAACGCACTCAGGCCTATGTACCGTAGCACCCTATACCAAGTTACCAGTCCTTATAAGAACTTTTGTGGACCAAGCAGGTTGTGTGTTAGTGATTAGCAGACTGTACGTCAGTCCCTATACCAATGAAGGACTGCTGCAGTATAGGGCAGCGGTCAGCAGTAGTGCACGGCAACCCTATGTATTGTGGACCGATAGCGGTCCTTACAGAACAGCAGACTGTAACGCACTCAGGCCTATGTACCGTAGCACCCTATACCAAGTTACCAGTCCTTATAAGAACTTTTGTGGACCAAGCAGGTTGTGTGTTAGTGATTAGCAGACTGTACGTCAGTCCCTATACCAATGAAGGACTGCTGCAGTATAGGGCAGCGGTCAGCAGTAGTGCACGGCAACCCTATGTATTGTGGACCGATAGCGGTCCTTACAGAACAGCAGACTGTACCGCACCCAAGCCTATGTACCGTAGCACCCTAGACAGACCAAGTTACCAGTCCTGATAAAGAGCTTTGTGGAACAAGTGAGTTGTGAATGATTAGCAGACTGCAGCAGAAGGGCAGCAGTCAAGTATAATATTCTTTCTATATTTGGAAGAAAGAATATTATACGTGTACAAGCCTATTACCGTACCACTGATACCAGTCCTGAAAAGAACCTTTGTGGAACTAATAGTAACAGCAAGTCTTTAAAATTATCCTCACTGCCTGACACACTGCTTCCTGCCTGTCCCTATACAAATTGGCAAAAAAGAGTAGGCTGGAACGATTAGCTGGAACAGCTCTTTTGTGGACCTGATAGTAACAGCTAATGATGATGATGATGATGATGATGAAGAAAGACTAATCTGGCTGAGCTGTCCCTAAAATAGCAGCATACAGCGCTCTGTCCCTTTATCTAAACTGACAAAAGAAACTCAGGCTGCTGACCTAACACCTATACCAGTCCTGAAAAGAACTTTTGTGTACCAAATAGCTAGCGTTTTCTCTGTCCCTACTCCACACAGGATCCTTTCCCTACAGTGACAGAAGAAAGAATGTAAAATGGCCACCGGATCGGGTGTATTTATAGGTTAGGGGGAATGTCCAAGTGTCCATGAGCTGTCATGTCTCAATTGGTTGTCCTGTAACACATGATAAACGTGTCACGAAAGGTTAAAGTTCTTGTATACATTAAACACGTAAGTCCGCCGGGGCGAACGACGGAAAAAGGCGTTCGAACCCGCGGACGGCGAAAGTCGGAAATTCGCCGCGAAACGACCGCCGGGCGAACCGTTCGGCCATCACTAGTATATACCCCTTTATCTCTGGTGTTCTATAATAAAGGCATCTGCAGGAGTTAGTGGGTTTTTTGTGCCTCCAGCACAATATACACCTGTATCTACCCTTTATTGCTGTTCTCTAATAGAGGCATCTGCAGGGCTTAGTGGGTGTTGTGTGACTCAATTACAGTATACCCCTTTATCTCTGGTGTTCTATAATAAAGGCATCTGCAGGAGTTAGTGGGTGTTGTGTGACTCCAGCACAATATACACCTGTATCTACCGTTTATTGCTGTTCTCTAACAGAGCCATCTGCAGGGCTTAGTGGGTGTTGTGTGACTCCATTACACTGCTGTTTTACCCAACTCCCTTCAGGCCATTACCATGTCTGGAAGGCCAGCAAGGAGAGGCACACAGGCGCGAGCCGATAAAAGAGGGCAAGCAGGCTCTGTGTCTAGAGACAACAGTGCTGGTCGTGGACGCGGTGCATTGTCATCAGCACGTGGCCATGGGACACGCTTGTCCTTCTTTTCGGCAGCTGGACATGTTGAACCGCAACATGCCAACGACTTGGTAGAGTGGATGACCAAGCCCTCTTCATCCTCCTCATCCTCTCTCACCCAGTCTCAGGGTACTAGCAAAGCAGCTGCCAACGCATCGTCTTCCCTCCTCTCAATGTCATCATCAGTGACTCCTTCACTAGACCCACCACGTCCTCCTGAGGAGTCTCCTGAACTCTTTGAGCACAGTGTTGGGTACATGCTCCAGGAGGATGCCCAGTGTTTTGTAGGCTCTGATGATGACACTCAGCTAGAGGAAGGCAGTAGTGTGAGCGCAGAGAGAGGGGATGCCCAAGAAGGACAGCAATCTGGCAGTCATGTTCCACAAGCTGCAGCATACTGCCAGGTTTGCTACAGCAATGAAGAGGGAGGGGATGATGAGGGCACTGACTCCACGTGGGTGCCTGGTAGGAGAGAGGAGGAGGAGGAGGAGGAGGAGGCACATGTCCAACGAGGCAGGATGCCTTCCGGGGGCCAGCTTAGGGGCAGCACACCGACTGAATCAAACCGCAGAGCTCCGCCTTGGTGTGGGCCTTTTTTGAGACGAGTGCATCACATCGCACCGCTGCTATTTGCAACATATGTCTCAAGCGTATCTCGCGTGGCCAAAACATCAGCCGCTTGGGCACCACATGCTTGACCAGACATATGTTGACCTGCCATGCAGCTCGTTGGCAAGCGTACCTCAAAGACCCACACCAAAGAACAAAGCGGACCTCTCCTTGCTCCTCATCAGCTGGCATCTCCAACCCCACTAGACCTTCAGTCCTCTCTGAAACCTGCTCTGAGAGGAATGAAGGTGTAGAATTAGGTGTGTCACAGCCAAGTGCTTCCGGGCACTCTGCTAGCAGTACACCCACGTCCGATTATAGCAGGCAAATGTCCCTGCCCCAGCTGCTGGACCGGCGAAAGAAGTTCACTCCCAGCCATCCACATGCCCAGCGGTTGAATGCTAGCTTGGCTAAATTGCTAGCACTTCAACTGCTGCCTTTTCAGTTGGTAGACTCGGCCCCCTTCCGTGAGTTTGTACAATGTGCAGTTCCTCAGTGGCAGGTCCCCAAACGCCACTTTTCTCACGGAAGGCGAATCCGGCTCTCTACCGGCATGTGGAAGGCAATGACCTTGCCTCGCTGGACAGGGCGGTCAGCGGTAAGGTGCATATTACCGCTGACTCATGGTCCAGCAGGCATGGACAGGGACGTTACCATTGGGTCACTCTTCTGGCAGCTGGGAAGGATGCAGGACAAGGTGCAGTAGTGTTGGAGGTTGTTCCGCCACCACGCCTCCAAAATGCTACTATTGGTTGTGACACACCTCTCTCCTCCACCCCCTCCTCTTCTTCTTCCTCCATGGCCTCTTCCAGTGCTCTGTCCTCAGAACCAGCGGTGCTCCGTAGGCGTTCCAGGGGCTACGCAAGTACGCAGGCAAAACGATGCCATGCCGTGCTTGCTTGGGGGACAGGAGCCACACTGGGGCGGATGTTTTGTCAGCTCTGCAGGGGCAGGCCGAGAGGTGGTTGACGCCACGCCAGCTTAAGCCAGGAATGGTGGTTTGTGACAATGGCACCAACCTCCTCTCCGCCCTCCGACAGGGACAACTGACCCATGTGCCCTGTGTAGCTCACGTCCTTAACCTGGTGGTGCAGCGGTTCTTGGGCAGGTACCCCGGCTTACAGGATGTCCTGAAGCAGGCCAGAAAAGACTGTGTGCATTTCCGCCGATCATTTAATGCCTGTGCTCGGCTGGCTGAGCTCCAAAAGGAGTTGAACCTGCCCAAGAACCGCCTTATATGTGACATGCCCACCAGGTGGAACTCAACGTTGGCCATGCTGCAGCGGCTGCACACGCAGCAGAGGGCCATCAATGAGTACCTGTGTGACTACGGCACCAGGACAGGGTCAGGGGAGCTCGGTTTTTTCTCACCACGCCAGTGGGGCATAATCAGGGATGCATGCACTGTCCTGTCACCGTTTGAGGAGGCCACAAGGATGGTGAGCAGTGACAGTGCATGCATCAGTGACACTGTACCTCTTGTCCACCTCTTGGAGCATACGCTGCATGGAATAATGGACAGGGCACTTGAGGCAGAACAGAGGCAGGAAGAGGAGGACTTCCTTGCCTCTCAAGGCCCCCTTTATCCAGACAGTGTTCCTGCTGTGCCACCCATCACACAGGAAGAGGAATAGAAGGAGGAGGAGGAGGATGATTGTGTCAGCATAGAGGTGGAGGCTGGCACTCAGCATCAGCAGCAGCAGTCTTGTAGGGATGATTTACAGTCCCAAGAAACACGTGGACTTGTACGTGGCTGGGAGGAGGTAGCTGCGGATCATGTTGCCCTTAGTGACCCAGAGGACTCCGGACCGAATGCCTCAGCTAACCTACGCTGCATGGCCTCCCTGATCCAGCAAAGCCTGCGGAAGGATCCTTGTATTCTTTGGATCAAGGAGAGGGACCATTACTGGCTGGCCACTCTCCTTGATCCACGGTACAAGGGTAAGGTTGCCGACCTTATCTTGCCATCGCAGAGGGAGCAGAGGATGAGACATCTCCGGGAGGCCTTGCAGAAAGGTCTGTGCAACGCGTTCCCAGAGACTGGGAGGTTACAAACTCCTGGTCCTGGACAACGTGTTGCTGAGGCATCGGTCAGAAGGAGCGGTGGAGAAGGTGGCCGTTTGACTGATGCTTTCAGACAACCATCGCCAGCGTCTGATTTACATGGTGCAGGAATACCTAGGGGCAAGGTCAGACTTGGACACCTTTCCCACCGAAAATCCTCTGGCTTACTGGGTCTTGAGGATGGATCACTGGCCAGAGCTTGCACAGTATGCAATTGAGCTACTGGCCTGTCCTGCATCCAGCGTTCTTTCGGAACACACCTTCAGTGCTGCCGGTGGTTTAGTTACCGATCACAGGGTGCACCTGTCCACCGAATCAGTTGATCGACTGACCTTCATCAAGATGAATCAGTCTTGGATCACCCACAGCTACCAAGCACCTGAAGCTGATGTAACCGAATAATTTTTTTTGAAATATCACATCCCTTCAAGACTGCCTATGCTGATGCTGAGTGACTGTCCTGTTATGTTGATTGTCTATCCTCTTCCTCCTCCATTGATATGTTGGAAGAACATTTCTGGTTCTGGGTGATGCCATCAGCCCAATTTTTCTGCCCCTGTTTAACAGGGGCGTTTAAGTACAATTTTTGATGCAATGCTTTGCAGCAGGGCTAATTCCTGCAATAAAACTAGAGTATATGGGAGAGGTTGCAGTGTCGTGGCACCAGCACCAGTGCCTAAGGCCCAATTTTTCTGCCCCTGTCTAACAGGGGCGTTTAAGTACAATTTTTGATGCAATGCTTTGCAGCAGGGCTAATTCCTGCAATAAAACTAGAGTATATGGGAGAGGTTGCAGTGTGGTGGCACCAGCACCAGTGCCATCAGCCCAATTTTTCTGCCCCTGTTTAACAGGGACATGTAATTACAATTCTTGATATAATATTTCTAGGAGGGCCCATTCCTGTGCCCACCCAGAGTAACTGTGAGGACTTATAGTGTTGTGGCACCAGCACCACAACCACCAAAGGTCAATTTTTCTACCACTGTTCAACAATGGCATGTAATTACAATTCTTGATATAATCGTTCACAGCAGGGCGCTCCAGCGCCCACCAAGAGTCACTTTGAGGGCTTACAATGTTGTGGCAAAACCAACACCTTGTTCCGCCATTTCTGCAGAGCATATAGGGCAGGCCCCTACTTTCAAACATCCAACTTACAAACATCTCCTACTTGCAAACGGAAGGAGACAACAGCAAGTGAGATGAAAAAAGATGTACGACAAAACAAATTATACAGGGGTGATAACCCTTCCCTATGTTTTCCAAAAAGCTTTAAAATAGTTTTTTTGACTGGAGCTACACTTTAACCACTTGCCGACCGCCGCACGACGATATACGTCGGCAGAATGGCACGGGCAGGCATATGGGCGTATATATAAGTCCCTGCCTTCCCGCGGGTGGGGGGCCCAATCGGGCCCCCCCCCCGGTGCCTGCGGCGGTCGGCATTCGTTCGGGAGCGATCCGGGATGAGGGGGCAGCCATTCATTCATGGCCACCCCCTCGCGATCGCTCCCGACGAATAGAAATGCTCCACGACATCACTTCCTCTCCTCACAGGAGAGGAAGTGATGTAATCTCTCCTCCGTGTCGGTATTTTTCGTTCCAGCACCGAGGAGAGAGGATCGGTGAGTAGAACATGCCAGGCACACTCACACCCCCCCTTTACCCCCCGATCACCCCCCAAGTCACAGTGACACCAATTGCATTTTTTTTTTTTTTTGCATTGGTGTCATTTGTGACTGTAATAACTGTTAGGGCAGTTAGGGTTAGCCCCCTTTAGTTCTAATGTGCCCCCCTAACCCCCCCAATAAAGGTTTAACCCCGTGATCACCCCCCGTCGCCAGTGTCACTAAGGCTGGGTTCACATTGCAGCGGTTTATGAGAACGAATGTGATTCGCACCGCACTGCAGTGCAAATCACATCCGATCTCTGTGCGATTCGAGTTCAGCCATTCGCCGCACCCGCCGCAAACTCGCACGGGACCCTTTTTTTGGTCCGCAGCAGAATCGGATCGCATGGGTGTTCACACCATGCGATCCGAGTTTGCAGATCGCACTGCGATATGCGAACTGATCTGGGGGTGTCATTAACATTTCACTGACACTCCCAGCAGTTCGCATAGGGCAGTGTGAACTGCCGCCGGGAGGCATGCGATGCGGGAACCCGCCGCGGATTCGTGGCGTTCCCGCATCGCTCCAGTGTGAACCCAGCCTAATAAGCGATCGTTTTTCTGATCGCTGTATTAGTGTCACAGGTGACGCTAGTTAGGCAGGTAGGTATTTAGGTTCGCCGCAGCTTTTTATAGCGCCAGGGACCCCCATATACTACCGCATAAAGCCCCCTGATTGCCCCCTAGTTAACCCTTTCACCAGTGATCACCATATAACTGTTACAGGTGACGCTGGTTGGTTAGTTATTTTTTTATAGTTTCAGGGCACCCGCCATTTATTACCTAGTCTCACTAGTGTACCCCTAAATTTAGGGGTGTCTACTTTCCAAAATGGGGTCATTTGGGGGGGGTTTGTGCCATCTTGGCATTTTATGGCCTTCAAAACTGTAACGCCCTTAGAAAGCCTGAAGGCGGTGCTTGGTTTTCGGGGCCCCGTACGCGGCTAGGCTCCAAAAAAGTCCCACATATGTGGTATCCCCGTACTCAGGAGAAGCAGCAGAATTTATTTTGGGGTGTCATTTCACATACGCCCATGGCATGCGTGAGCAATATATCATTTAGTGACAACTTTGTGAAAAAAAAATAAAAAAAAATTAAAGTTTGTAATTTTCCCGCAACTTGTGGCAAAATATAAAATATTCCATGGACTCAACATGCCTCTCAGCAAATAGCTTGGGGTGTCTACTTTCTAAAATGGGGTCATTTGTGGGGTTTTGTGCCATCTTGGCATTTTATGGCCTTCAAAACTGTAATAGGTAGTGAGAAGTGAAATCAAAAATTTACGCCCTTAGAAAGCCTGAAGGCGGTTCTTGGCTTTCGGGGCCCCGTACGCGGCTAGGCTCCCAAAAAGTCCCACATATGTGGTATACCCGTACTCAGGAGAAGCAGCAGAATTTTTTTTGGGGTGTCATTTCACATATGCCCATAGCATGTGTGAGCAATATATCATTTAGTGACAACTTTGTGTAAAAAAAAATAAAAATTTTTTTTTTTGTCATTATTCAATCGCTTGAGGCAAAAAAATAAAATATTCAATGGGCTCAACATGCCATTTATCAATTTCCTTAGGGGGTCTACTTTCCAAAATGGGGTCATTTGGGGGGTTTTGTACTGCCCTGCCATTTTAGCACCTCAAGAAATGAGATAGGCAGTCGTAAACTAAAAGCTGCGTAAATTCCAGAAAACGTACCTTAGTTTGTAGATGTGACAACTTTTGCGCAAACCAATAAATATACAGTTATTGACTTTTTTTTTACCAAAGACATGTGGCTGAATACATTTTGGCCTAAATGTATGACTAAAATTGAGTTTATTGGATTTTTCTAATAACAAAAAGTAGAAAATATCATTTTTTTTCAAAATTTGCGGTCTTTTTACGTTTATATCGCAAAAAATAAAAATCGCAGAGTCAGTCAAATACCTTTAAAAGAAAGCTCTATTTGTGGGAAGAAAAGGACGCAAATTTCGTTTGGGTACAACATTGCATGACCGCGCAATTACCAGTTAAAGCAGCGCAGTGCCAAAGTGTAAAAAGACCTCTGGTCATTTACCAGCAAAATGGTCCGGTCTGAAAGTGGTTAAAAATGTACCAGTTGAAAATTACAAACAGATTCAACTTAACACAACAAACCTACACAGTCCCTGTCTTGTTTGCACCGCCTGTATACTGCTGTTCTGAGTATATAGGGCCTGGGGGCCACACGCATTTCCTTTTTTTAATATGGGTACGGGGTTCCCCTTAATATGCGTACAAGACCCAAAGGGGCTGGTAATGGGCAGGGAGGGCTACCCATGCCCTTTTTCTCAATGATTTTCAACCATATTGCAGGAACCAGATATAACATTAAAACCGCAAGCAGTTTTCAATGATGTTATTTCTGTTTAATGTCATTTTGTGCAGGGACTGTTCTAAACACGGGAAACACGTGGCACTTCACAGGCATACTACAGACACCCCCTAGGCACCATATTTAAAGGAATATTTCACTTTTTTTTCACTTTAATCATCATTAAAATCAGTGCTCCCGCCAAAACGGACATTTTTAAAAACATTTTAGGCATTGACCCATGTCCCCTGGGGCAGGAGCCAGGTCCCAAAAACCCTTTTTAGGACAGTATCTTGCATATTAGCCGTTAAAATTAGCACTTTTAATTTTGAACGTTCGAGTCCCATAGTCTTCAATGGGGTTCTAAAGTTTGTTTGAATTTGGGGTCCGTTCTAAAGTTCTGGTGCGAACCGAACCGGGGGGTGTTCGGCTCATCCCTAATTGTAACTAAGTATATGAGCCAACGAATGGTGGGGAGCACCACATCCAGAGAAGCCCCTTTATTTGTCCCTAAATAAAAAGTCAAAGATAGTACTAGTAATGGTGTACACACACCGCACATATATCTTTCTAAATATAAGGTAAAGGAAGATATGCCCATATACACACAATAGACACATTATTTGTGATGGAGTGGGATTGTACATTAGGGTACATGGTCCAACTCTTTTATTGGTATGCTTATTTCTTCCTCTTTCCTCTCCTCTCTATGTAGATTCTAGTATCCATGCGATCCCGGTTCGTATCTTTGTGGGGGACCCTGAAAACCACACATATTTCTCACAACTCCACACAGTGCCTTTTGCGATTTTGCGACTCTGAGAAGAGGGGTTGGTTCTGTCCTCCTTTTTGTCCTCCTGCTGGGTCTCCCCTTTTGACCCTCCCTGTAGATATATCTAGAGGGCTTGGAGGTTTAGAACTACATTTAACTCATACCTGTCTGTCTGTGAGTATTAAGGTTTTTTTTTTTGTGAAGTATGCCTATATACATGTACATACGTATTTATATTTACTATTGTAGATCAAATCTCTGAATAACGCAGAGGTGCAAAAAATGATGGATCCCTGAAGAAGGAGAGAATCTCCATAACGCGTAGGATATATCATGTGCAGATTATTATTGTAACTGAATGTGTATAGATGATTTTATCACAATTGGGGCACATTTGTACATGAAAAGAACTTATTACATTTTATTTGGAACAATTTATAGTTTTGTATCTTGTTTTATTATATGCTGATTTTGTTTGATAATTTGTTATAATAAAGTGATTGTATAATTTTTTATATGTGTGTTGTAAGTTTTACAGTCTATGCCTAAAAAGTCCTGCCATTTTGAGGGGATTTGCTTTTTGGTAGATTTTCCATAACATTGGGATGTTGGCTATATTAAAGTAAAATACCTAGAATACCTCCAAAACTTTTTTGATTTTTATCAACTCCGAGCAATAGCATCATGGTTTACCCAAAGATCATACAATAAGTGGACAGAGATCGAAAAAACCTGGATGGCCCCAACCCACCCAAACAGCCTGCTTGGGAGTGCGGGTGCGGAGGTGCCCCCCTAACGTCTGTTGGGACCTATGTCTCAGCTTCGCCGACTTTGGCGTAAGCTATCGCCCCCACATGCCCTATCCTCAGACAGGTCGCCTTTGACTTCATTCATTTGTAATCCCAAAGTGCCAGATAGCCTTACGCACCAAATGTCGTACCCCTGGTCCTCACGAAACTTATTCCACAACAGGAACCTGATAGACCCGAGATCACACAAACTATTACCCTTCTCCGAATTACAGACCAAGCATGATCTCCCTTGCCAGGCATTCTATAGTTACTTGCAAATTCGCCACTATGCCCTGACTATAGGACCTGACCTACAATTCTCCCTCCCGACCCCTTTTTAAAAGCCTGGTCCTAGCAGGCATGGCTCAGAGGGGCTTGATCTACTATATTTACAAACTACTAAATGTCTATTAATGGACACTAAAGGAAAACACGCATACATGCTCAAAAGGGAGAAGCTCCTTAATGAGGACATCTCCAGAGAACAGTGGCAGGTGATATGGTCTTAGGCGGCAAAGAGTTCACTTTGCACACTTTACAAAGAAAATGCTTATAAAATCATCTTTCTCTGGTACATGACCCCAGACGTACTCCACATCATATATCCCACTATCTCAGACCGGTGCTGGAGATGCCTACAGGACAAGGGCACCCTCCTTCACATTTACTATACCTTGATTGCCCCTTTCTGGAATGCGGTCCAACAACTTCTGACCAACCTCTTAAGCATGCCGATCCCAATGAGCCCCAAATTTGCCCTACTAGGACTATCACTACTTAAGATCCCCCTCCCCAGCTGGTACGTCATATCCTCACAGCGGCACATTGCCTCATCGCCCTAAATTGGAAAAAAAGACCCCTCCTGCCCCTGATACATTATACGCTAGAATAAAAGATGAGGAGCTGATGGAGAGGATGACGACCAGGATAAAAGACAGACTAGAAGCCCACAATAAACTGTGGGAGCTATGGAACCTTCGGGAGGACCCACCATGATCAGGTGAACAAGCTACTAAGGTGACTCTCTTTTCTCTCCCCCCCCCCCCCCATTTCTTCTTCTCTTCTTTCTTCTTTTCTTTTCCTCTTTTCTACCTGGAATATTCTGATGACTCCATCCAGTTGCTATTTGGTGATTTTTTGTTGATACGCAAGGTTAAAACACGATTGACAATCCTAGCTCAGTAAAGACACTTGGTTGAACTGGATGGACTTGTGTCTTTTTTCAACCTGACTAACTATGTAACTATGTAACTATGTAAGACACACCCTGGGATAATAATAATAATAACACTTAACATACATATATAAAACATTTGAATTCATGAAAAACACATACCTGACTTATTATCTGTCCTGAGAGATTTCTCTGTGGAAAAGTGACCATTGGCTTATGAAAACCTCCATCTGTCATGTACCTGATTGTGGAGAGCGAGGTGAGGTGACAAGAGTGGAACCTTGCACAATTCCTGTCCAATAGGGATGAACTTGGTGTTCGAGTCGAATGCATGTTCGTCTCAAACACCGCCCGTTCGGCAAATACCGAACATTATTGGCCGTTCGCACCAAATTCATGTGGCACTCACAGCCCGTGCCTCCAGCACAGTATACACCTGTATCTACCCTTTATTGCTGGTGTTCTCTAATACAGACATCTGCAGGAGTTAAAGTGGGTGTTGTGTGCCTCCAGCACAGTATACACCTGCATCCACCCTTTTTTGCTGGTGTTCTCTAATACAGGCATCTGCAGCATTTACAGTGGGTGGGAGGCACATCTCCAATGAGGCAGGATGCACTCTGGGGGTGAACTTAAGGGCAGCACACTGACTGAATCACACTGCAGAGTTCCGCCTGTACAGAGCGCTGCCTCTGCATGTTATTCCAAAAGGTCTTTGGTGTGGGCCTTTTTTGAGATGAGTGCACCAGATTGCACCACTGCTATTTGCAACATATGTCTCAAGTGTATCTCACGTGGCCAAAACATCAGCCGCTTGGGCACCACATGCTTGACCAGACATATGTTGACCTGCCATGCAGCTCGTTGGCAAGCGCACCTTAAAGACCCACACCAAAGAACCAAGCGGACCTCTCCTTGCTCCTCATCAGCTGGGATCTCCAACCCCACTAGACCTTCAGTCCTCTCTGAAACCTGCACTGAGAGGAATGAAGGTGTAGAATTAGGTGTGTCACAGCCAAGTACTTGCAGGCACTCTGCTAGCAGTACACCCACATTCGATTGTAGCAGGCAAATTTCCCTGCCCCAGCTGCTGGACCGCCGAGAGAAGTTCACTCCCAGCCATCCACATGCCCAGTGGTTGAATGCTAGCTTGGGTAAATTGCTAGCACTTCAACTGCTGCCTTTTTAGTTGGTAGACTCGGTCCCCTTCCGTGAGTTTATGCAATGTGCAGTTCCTCAGTTGCAGGTCCCCAAACGCCACTTTTTCTCATGGAAGGTGATTCCGGCTCTCTACCGGCATGTGGAAGGCAATGTCCATGCCTCGCTGGACAGGGCAGTCAGTGGTAAAGTGCATATTACCACTGACTCATGGTCCAGTAGGCATGGACAGGGATGTTACCTATCCTTCACGGCCCATTGGGTCACTCTTCTGGCAGCTGGGAAGGATGCAGGACAAGATGCAGTAGTGTTGAAGGTTGTTCCACCACCACGCCTCCAAAATGCTACTACTGGTTGTGACACATGTCTCTCCTCCACCCCCTCCTCCTCTTCTTCCTCCATGGCCTCTTCCAGTGCTTTGTCCTAGGAACCAGCGGTGCTCCGTAGGCGTTCAAGGGGCTACACAAGTGCACAGGCAAAAATATGCCATGCCGTGCTTGCACTGGTTTGTTTGGGGGACAGGAGCCACACTGGGGCAGATATTTTGTCAGTTCTGCAATGGTAGGCTGAGAGGTGGTTGATGCCACGCCAGCTTAAGCCAGGAATGGTGGTTTGTGACAATGGCACCAACCTCCTCTTACCCTCCGACAGGGACAAGGCAGTCCAGGAAAGTCTGTGTGCATTTCCGCCGATCATTTAATGCCAGTGCTCGGCTGGCTAAGCTCCAAAAGGAGTTGAACCTGCCCAAGAACTGCCTTATATGTGACATGCCCACCAAATGGAACTCAAGGTTTGCCATGCTTCAGCGGCTGCACATGCAGCAGAGGGCCATCAATGAGTACCTGTGCGACTACGGCACCAGGACAGCGTCAAGGGAGCTTGTTTTTTTTCACCATGCCAGTCGGGCATGATCAGGGATGCATGCATTGTCCTGTCACCATTTGAGGAGGCCACGTGGATGTTGAGCAGTGACAGTGCATGCATCAGTGACACTGTACTTCTTGTCCACTTGTTGGAGCATACACTGCCTGGAATAATGGACAGGGCACTTAAGGCAGAACAGAGGCAGGAAGAGGAGGACTTCCTTGCCTCTCAAGGCCCCCTTTATCCAGGCTTGTGTCAGCATGGAGGTGGAGCCTGGCACTCAGCATCAGCAGCAGCAGTCTTTTAGGGATGATTTACAGTCCCAAGAAACCCGTGGACTTGTACGTGGCTGGGAGGAGGTGGCTGCAGATCATGTCCTTAGTGACCGAATGCCTCAGCTAACCTACTCTGCATGGCCTCCCTGAGCCTGCAAAGCCTGCGGAAGGATCCTCGTATTCTTTGGATCAAGGAGAGGGACCATTACTGGCTGGTCAATCTCCTTGATCCACTGTACAAGGGTAAGGTTGCAGACCTTATCTTGCCATCGCTGTGGGAGCAGAGGATGAGACATCTCCGGGAGACCTTGCAGAAAGGTCTATGCAACGCGTTCCCAGAGACTGGGAGGTTCCAAAATCCTGGTCCTGGACAACTTGTTGCTGAGGATTCGGTCAGTCATAGAAGGAGCGGTGGAGAAGGTGGCCATCGGACCGATGCGTGTTAAGCATGTGAGCCACACAGGGCACATGGGTCAATTGTCCCTGTTGGATGGCGGTGAGGAGGTTGGTGCCATTGTCGCAATCCACCATTCCTGGATTAAACTGGCATGGTGTCAACCACCTCTCAGCCTGCCCCTGCAGAGCTGACTGGCTCCTGTCCCCCAAGCACACCAACACAAGCACGGCATGGCATCTTTTTGAGGCAGAAGAAGAGGGGATAGAGGAGAGAGGTGTGTCACAACCAGTAGTAGCATTTTGGAGGCGTGGTGGCGGAATAACCTCCAACACTACTGCACCTTGTCCTGCATCCTTACCAGCTGCTAGAAGAGTGACCCAATGCACCGTGAAAGATAGGTAACGTCACTGTCCATGCCTACTGGGCATACCACTGACCGCACTGTCCAGCGAGGCATGAACATTGCCTTCCACCTGCCAGTAGAGAGACGGCTGGGAGTGAACTTCTTTCGACAGTCCCGCAACTGGGGCAGGGAAATTTGCCTGGTACAATTGGACGTTGGTGTACTGCTAGCAGAGTGCCCGCAAGTACTTGGCTGTGACACACCTAATTCTACACCTTTATTCCTCTCAGTGCAGGTTTCAGAGAGGACTGAAGGTATAGTGGGGTTGGAGATCCCAGCTGATGAGGAGCAAGGAGAGGTCCGCCTTGTTCTTTGGTGTGGGTCTTTAAGGTACGCTTGCCAACGAACTGCATGGCAGGTAAACATATGTCTGGTCAAGCATGTGGTGCCCAAGTGGCTGATGTTTTGGCCACGCAAGATACGCTTGAGACATATGTTGCAAATAGCAGCGGTGCGATCTGATGCACTCGTCTCAAAAAAGGCCCACACCAAAGAACTTTTGGAACAATGCGCAGAGGCCATGCCCTGCACAGGCAGAGCTCTGCGGTGTGATTCAGTTGGTGTGTTGCCCTTAAGCTGGCCCCTGGAGGGCATCCTGCCTCATTGGAGATGTGCCTCCTCCTCCTCCTCTCTCCTATCAGGCACCCACGTGAAGTCAGTGACCTCATCATCCCCTCCCTCCTCATGGTGGAACATGACTGCCAGATTGCTGTCCTTCTTGAGCATCCCCTCTCTCTGGGCTCACACTACTGCCTTCCTCTAGCTGGGTATCATCATCAGAGCCTTCAAAACGCTGGGCATCCTCCTGGAGCATGTACCCAACACTGTGCTCAAACAGTTCAGGGGACTCCTCGGGAGGACATGGTGGGTCTAGGAAAGGAGTGACTGATGCCATTGAGATGAGGGAAGAGGATGCATTGTCAGCTGCTTTGCCAGTACCCTGAGCCTGGGTGAGAGAGGATGAGGAGGATGAGGAGGGCTTGGTCATCCACTCTACCTAGTCTTCGGCATGTTGTGGCTCAACACGTCCGGCTGCCGAAAATAAGGACAGGCGTGCCCCATCCATGACCAGCACTGTTGCCTCTAGACACAGAGCCTGATTGCCCTCTTTTATTGGGTCATGACTGTCTGCCTCTCCTTGTTGGCCTTCCAGACATACTAATGGCCTACAGGGAGATGAGAACACCAGCAATTGGCTTTAGGTGCCCACTGAGCAGATGACACAGTACACTGACTATAATTACTGCAGCTGCCTGTGGTATAAGATCAGCAGGACACCAGCAATTGGGGTAGCTTGGGGTAGCTTTAGGTGCACACTGTGCAGATGGCACAGTACACCAACTGTAATTACTGCAGCTGCCTGCCTGTTGTATAGGATCTGAAAATCACGAGCAATTGGGGTAGCTTGAGGTGTACACTGTGCAAGGGGCACAATACACAGACTGTAACTGCTGCAGCTGCCTGTGGTATAGGACCAGAACAACACCAGCAATTGGGGTAGCTTCAGGTGTACACTGTGCAGGTGGCACAATACACCGACTGTAACTGCTGCAGCTTCCTGTGGTATAAGACCAGAACAACACCAGCAATTGGGGTAGCTTCAGGTGTATACTGTGCAGGTGGTACAATATACCGACTGTAACTGCTGCAGCTGCCTGTGGTATAGGAACAGAACAACACCAGTATTTGGGGGTAGCTTCAGGTGTATACTGTGCAGGTGGCACAATACACCAACTGTAACTGCTGCAGCTGCCTGTGGTATAGGACCAGAACAACACAAGCAATTGGGGGTAGCTTCAGGTGTATACTGTGCAGGTGGCACAATACACAGACTGTAACTGCGCTAGGTTCAATCACACGAAAAAAAATGACACTGTCCCTGCCTATCCTTCTCTCTATGAATGCCACAACACACTACACAAGGCCGCCGCGCAGACAGCCTTATATAATGTGGGCCCCGTACTAAACCCCCTGAGCTATAATTGGTCACAGGCATCTTGCCTGTGGCCAATTATGGCTTTCCTCGCTGCCGGCGCTGTGATTGGCCAAGCATGCGGGTCACAGTGCATGCTTGGCCAATAGTCATCCAGCAATGCACTGGGATGGCACAGTGCATTGTTGGCCGTGAGCACCATACGAATATGGCGAGAACGGCCCACAAAGTTCTGGCTTCGATGAACTTTCGAACACCCCGAACACACTGTGCGTTCGACTCGAACATCAAGCTTATCCCTACACAGCATATGCATACCAAAAATTACACGCCAAAACACATTCTGCTAGTACTCCCGAGTATGGCGATAATATATGTGTGAGACTTTTACACAGTGTGGCCACATACAGAGGCCCAACATGCATGGAGCTCCATCAGGCTTTCTGGAGCACCCAGGTCGCTGAAACTTTATCTCACACGGCATTTGCGCAGCAATTTTTCTAACGCGTTTTAAAAAAAAAAAACATTTTTGTGCTTTAAAAAAACAAAACGGTAAAGTTAGCCCAATATTTTTGCAAAATGTGAAAGATGAAGTTACGCCGAGTAAATAGATACCCAACATGTCACCTTTCAAAATTGCACACACTCGTGGAATAGCGCCAAACTTCGCTACTTAAAAATCCCCATAGGAGACACTTTAAAAAAATGTATTGGTTACATGTTTTGAGTTACAGAGGAGGTCTAGGGCCAAAATGATTTCTCTTGCTCTAACGTTCACAGCGATACCTCACGTGTGTGCTTTGAACACCATTTTCATATGTGAGCAGGACTTGAGTATATGTTCACTTCTGCATGAAAGCACACGGGCACATGGGCGTTACAAATTAAAAAAATATATATTTATTGTTCATTTTACATTATTTATTTTAGTTTACTTTTTTTTCCCCAAAAATATCTTTTTTTTATCACTTTTATTTCTATTGCAAGGAATGTAAACATCCCTTGTAATAGGCATGATAGGTTCTCTTTACCGTGAGATATAGGGTCAAAAAGACCCCACATCTCACCTCTAGACTGGGAAGCCTGAGAAAAAAAAAATATTCTGGCTACGATCATAGTGGTGAGTTAGTAGAAGTGGGGATGTCCCCTTTCACCTCCCGTAAGAATGATCAAGCAGCAGAACAGCCGCTATGATCATTCTTATGGTGTAGGGAATCGCTGACTGAAAAAGCTGATATCTGAATGATGCCTGTAGCTGCAGGCATCATTCAAATATCCCTGCACAAAGTCAAGGACATCATATGATGGCGGGCGGGAAGTGGTTAAAATACTTTTTTTTTTTTTAACAAAAGTTGTCCATTTATACAATATTTCTAACACATAGCATGCACATACCAAAAATGATACCCCAAAATAGATTCTCCTACTCCTCCTGAGTATGGCTATACCACATGTGTGAGACTTCCACAGCCTGGCCACATACAGAGGCCGAGTACATCCAAGCATGGCTAAGCATGGCCGGGTATGGCTGGGTATTGCAGGGTATCACTGAGTATGGCTGAACATGGTTGAGCATGGCCGAGTATGGCTGGGCATTGCAGAGTATGGCTGGATATTGCAGAATATGGCTGGGTATTGAAGAGTATGGCTGGATATCACAGAGTATGGCTGGGTATTGCAGAGTATCACAGAGTATGGCTGGGTATTGCAGAGTATCACCAAGTATGGCTGGGTATTGCAGGGTATCACCGAGTATGGCTGGGTATCACCGAGTATGGCTGTGTATTTCTGGGTATGGCTGGGTATGGATGGGTATTGCTGGGTATGGCAGGGTATTGCTGGGTATGGCAGAGTATTGGCAGGGTATTGCAAAGTATTGTTGTTTATTGCAGAGTATTGCTGAGTATGGGAGGGTATTGCAGAGTATTGGCAGGGCATTGCTGGGTATTGCAGAGTATTGGCACGGCATTGGCAGGGCATTGCAGAGTATTGGCAGGGTATTGCAGAGTATTTAAACTCAACGTTGGCCATGCTGCAACGGCTGCACACGTAGCAGAGAGCCATCAATGAGTACCCGTGCGACTATGGGACCAGGACAGGGTCAAGGGAGATTGTTTTTTTCCCCATGCCAGTGGGCCATGATCAGGGATGCATGCACTGTCCTTTCACCATTTGAGGAGGCCACGAGGAGGGTGAGCAGTGACGGTGCATGCATCAGTGACACTGTCCCTCTTGTGCACCTTTTGGAGCACACGCTGCGTGGAATACTGGACAGGGCACTTCAGGCAGAACAGAGGCAGGAAGAGGAGGGCTTCCTTACCTCTCAAGGCCCCCTTTATCCAGACAGTGTTCCTGCTGGCCTGCCGATCACACAGGAAGAGGAGGAGGAGGATTGTGTCAGCGTGGAGGTAGAGCCTGGCACTCAGCATCAGCAGCAGTCTTTAAGGGATCATTTACAGTCCCAAGAAACCCACGGACTTGTACGTGGCTGGGAGGAGGTGGCTGCGGATCATGTCATCCTTAGTGACCTAGAGGACTCCAGACCGAATGCCTCAGCTAACCTACACTGCATGGCCCCCCTGATCCTGCAAAGCCTGCGGAAGGACCCTTGTATTCGTCGGATCAATGAAAAGGATCATTACTAGCTGGCAACCCTCCTTGATCCACCTTACAAGGGTAAGGTTGCAGACCTTTTCTTGCCGTCACAGAGGGAGCAGAGGATGAAACATCTTCAGGAGGCCTCGCAGAAAAGTCTGTGCAACATGTTCCCAGAGCCTGGGAGGTTACAAATTTCTGGTCCTTAACAACATGTTGCTGAGGCTTTGGTCAGTCCCAGAAGGAGCTGTGGAGAAGGTGGCCAACTGACCGATGCGTTCAGACAATTTTTTAGTCCGCAGCCCCAAGGTTTGATCAGTTCCAGCAACCATCGCCAGCGTCTGATTTATGTGGTGCAGGAATACCTAGGGGCAAGATCAGACTTGGATACCTTTCCCACCAAAAATCCTCTGGGTTACTGGGTCTTGAGGATGAATCACTGGCCAGAGCTTGCACAGTATGCAATTGAGCTACTGGCCTGTCCTGCATCCAGCATTCTTTCGAAATGCACATTCAGTGCTGCTGGAGGCTTTGTAACTGATCACAGGGTGCGCCTGTCCACCGACTCGGTTGATCGACTGACCTTCATAAAAATGAATCAGTCTTGGATCACCACCAGCTACCGAGCACCTGATGTAACTGAATAATGTTATTTTAAATGTCAGATCCCTTCAAGACTGCCTATGCTGATGCTGAGTGACTATCCTTTTCCTCCTCAATGATCATTCTGATAGCTTGTAAGAACATTTTTGTTCTGGGTGCCACGACCAGTGGCTAAGGCCCAATTTTTCAGCCCCTGTTTAACAGGGGAATGTAATTAAAATTTTTGATGCAATATTTTGCAGGAAGGTTCATTGCTGCGCTCAACTACAATATCTGTGAGTGGTTGCAGTGCTATGGCAATATTTTGCAGCAGGGCTCATTCCTGCGCTCCAAATAGAGTATCTGTGAGGGGTTGCAGTGTTGTGGCACCAGCACCAGTGCCTAAGGCCCAATTTTTCAGCCCCTGTTTAACATGGGTGTGTAATTACAAATTTTGATGCAATACTCAGAGAGCAGGAATGAGCCCTACTGCAAACTACAGTTTCTGTGAGGTGTTGCAGTGTTGTGGCACCAGTGCCTAAGGCCCAATTTTTTTTCCCCTGTTCAACAGGGACATGCAATTACAATTCTTGTTTTAATATTTCACAGCAGGGCCCATTCCTGCGCCCACCAAGAGTAACTGGGAGGCCTTACAGTGTTGTGACGACACCACCACCACCACCAAAAGCCCAATTTTTGTGCCCCTGTTCAAGAGGTGCATGTAATTATAATTATTGATATAATATTTCACAGCAGGGCCCATTCCAGCGCCCACCTACAGTAACTTTGAGGGCTTACAATGTTGTGGCAAAACCAACACCTTAGGCCCAAATTTCTGCAGAGCATATAGGGCAGGCCCCTCTTTCAAACATGCAAATTACAAACGTCTCCTACTTGCAAACGGAAGGAGACAACAGGAAGTGAGAATAAATTTACCCCAGGAAGGGAAATTCTCTCCTGTAAGAGTTGTTATGGGAAAAACATGTCTCCTCTCCACTGATGCTTTATCACCAATCCTTGTTTCACTAAAAACTAAAAATTTTCAAAAAACCTTTGTCATTGGGACAGAAAGTGAGGTGAAATCTTCTGAACACAGACAGCAAAAAAATGTTACAAGGGTACCAGTTCAAAATTACAAATATATTCTACTTAACAACAAACCTACTGTCCCTGTCTTGTTTGCACCGCCTGCATACTGCTGTTCAGAGTATATAGGGCCTGGGGGCCCCACGCCTTGATTTTTTTAATTTGGGTGTGGGGTTCCCCTTAATATCCATACAAGACCCAAAGAGCCTGGTAATGGACCGGGGGGGGGGGGGGGGGCACCCATACCGTTTGTCTCACTAATTTTCATCCATTAGGACCAGACATTACATTAAAGACGCAAGCAGTTTTAAATGACTTTTATTCCTTGAAAATTTAAATTTTGTGCAGGGACTGTTCTAAGCACGGGAAACATGTGCCACTTTACAGGCATACTGTAGACACCCCCCCCCCCCCGGTACGATATTTAAAGGAATATTTCACTTTTTTTCACTTTAAGCATCATTAAAATCAGTGCTCCTGAAAAAACTGCAATTTTGAAAACTTTTTTTGCATTGATACATGTCCCCTGGGGCAGGAGCCAGGTACCCAAACCCTTTTTAGGACAACAACTTGCATATTAGCCTTTAAAAGGAGCACATTTGATTTCAAACTATTTAAAGAAATTCTCTGACAGTGTCCATTCAAATTTCTCACAATAATAGTACCAACATCCCAAGAGAGATATATACACAAAAAGTTTGGAGGTGAGGGACTTTTACAGTACCAAAAGATCAAGAATAAAGAAAAATATAATGAAAAAATATAAATGTATTTAACAAATACTCCACATACATATAAAATCCAACATTTAATACAGTTCCCTATGGTCTATAACAGAAACCAGATATAGAAAAACAGATGACATTCTATTGAAGACCAACATGATCTCCATCCCAATACGTTCAACATGTTTCACCTTAATCGGCTTCCTCAGGAACAAGGGATTAGGAGTGTCCACATCACAGAAAAACAATATGTTACTCTCTAAATACACATAGAAAAAAGAAAAAAATCAATAAAAAATAAATAACAATAGGACCCGTTATAATATATAAACGTTATAATATAGGTGACATAGCATTATACAGTATACAAGAAATATGACACAACGTGTAACATAATATTCCAAGTCAAAGATTGCAAATGTGTGTGAAAAAAAGATGGAGAACCCTATAAGTCGTCATATGAGGCTCTATCAGAATTTCGATCTAAAATCCATTGGTTTCTTCAGCTTGGATCTTCCTCCACATGGTCGGGGGGGGGGGGGGGGTGGCTTGGATAAAAAATTATTACAGCTTGAAACAAGATGGATTTATTCCTTACAGGCCACTCATTTCCCTGGCCTCAATGAGGGGATTAGCTATAAGCCATTCCTGTAATGAAGTGGCTTTGGCCCAGATGGGCGTATTCTAACTTGCTTTTTGGATCTTAGAATCCGTGTCTTGTGTGGGGGGCTCTATCTATGGGGTAAGACTCGAACGTTTGGTGCCTTTATGTCAGTGTATGATCATTGTAATTAATTTTATGTTTTGTATTGTTCACGGAGTGTTTGTGGCACTTTGCCTTTGTGATCTGGCTCTGGTGCCATGAGCATTCCTTGATGTTAGGTATTAACACTATACCTTTTGGATTCTAGTTAATGTGTTGCAAATGTGTGGAGGTATACAATAAATATTTGAATAAAATAAAAAAAATGTTTTCATTTATCCTTCATTGTGGACCCTGCGGGGGCCCCCCTTTTTGACCATTAGAGGCCCATATGGACGCCCAAGGGTCCTGAATTTCTTGGGGGGCACATGTTCCCATTGTGGGGCTTATGTGCCCTCCTATGGACCCTTTGGGATGTCCCTACAAGGGACACCGTCCTCCAGAGACCTCTGGACTATTATCTTCTTTGTCCAGGAGGTGTCAGCAGGGTGAGTAATTTCTCTTCCTGTTGACAGGTCAGGCGCACCAGAAATGATGCTCATTTCTGGTTCCGGCAGCAGCCTGGTGACCCGGGACGTCCGTTTTTGCATCCGCTTGGTGCCATGACGTTGTGACGTCACATGTCACGTTTTGCCGCCATGGAGAGGGCTATTTAAACCCGGTCTGTCACGGGACAGGCCAGGAGTGTTTGGGAGCTCGGGACGTTTGCTGTGTGTACATCTGACAGGTAAAAGGGAGATTTATGGCCATGTGTTTGAGTATTTGCTGTGTATATCTCTTTGTTTTCTCATGGGCTGTATTTTGTATGACTGTTCTTATTTTAGATATATAGACCGCAAGCTGGATAGGACTTGGCTCTGTTTGGGCATTGTGGGACTGCTGCGTTTGGGAGCGAGGATGTTTCCCTCTACCCCCTTTCCTCTTTTCCCTCTTTTTCCTCTCCAATCTTGCGTTAATCGGTGAAGCTAAGCATCTGCAGGCCAGAACCGTTAAGAGGTGAGAGACTTTGCGTCTTGAGGTCTGTGATGCGTTTTTGTGCGACTTTTTGTGTTTTTTAATTTTTTTAATTTTTTTATTATTATTTTTTTATTTTCTTCCTTTGGGGTATAGCACCACAATAACCTTGAGGGGGCTACACATATGCTTGTTATTTCTTTTTCTATTAGATTTTGTGGATACTATCTTTCTGAAGGCTTATGTCCTCATCCCAAGCTCCTTGTTTTACAACAACTCTGTTCAATCAACTTGTAAGGTGGGTAGGTGCGGTCCCCTTAATGTAGACCTGGATGGGTTCCTCATCTGCCTGTACCCTTATGTCTATAGACCTGAAAAGTAGGTTTTTTGTAATCGCATGTTCAGTTACTATTATATATATTTTTCAGAGACATATGTAGCAATTACAACCCTCTCTACAGGTTTTTCTGGCCATATATGGAAGCAATCCAGCATCGCCTCCAGTGTTGGTGAAAGAAATTGTTTGTGATGAGGATTGACCCCTTTCTGTGTTGATGTTTCCCCCCTTCTTTGGAGGTAAGGGCATTACTTAACATTTGGGCTATGCAAAGTTTTTTTTTTTCACACATTTGCAATCTTTGACTTGGAATATTATGTTACACGTTGTGTCATATTTCTTGTATATACTGCTATGTTACCTATATTATAAAGTTTTGTGTCTTATTGTTATTTATTTATTAATTGATTTTTTTCTTTTTTCTATGTGTATTTAGAGAGTAAAATATTGTTTTCTGTGATGTGGACACTCCTGGTCCCTTGTTCCTGAGGAAGCCGATTAAGGCAAAACATGAACATATTGGGATGGAGATCATGTTGGTCCTCAATAGAATTTCACCTGTTTTTCTATATCAGGTTTCTGTTATAGACCATAGGGAACTGTATTAAATGTTGGATTTTATATGTATGTGGAGTATTTGTTAAATACATTTATATTTTTTCATTATATTTTTCTTTATTCTTGATCTTTTGGTACCGTAAAAATCGCTCACCTCCAAACGTTTTGTGTATATTTGATTTTAAATGTTCTAGTCTCATAGACTTTAATGGGGTTCTAAAGTTTGCGCAAATTTTTGGTCTGTTCACAGGTTCTGGTGCAAACCGAACTGGGGGGTGTTCGGCTCATCCCTAATTCTAAGTATTCAATGTAAACTGTATTTATACGTACCTCTACCTTTTTGCATATCTAACTCAGTGGCAATTTCAATTTGCTACCCATGAATTGTATTCTCATTTGCACATCCATTGATATTTCCTTTCAATTACTGCTAGTTTTTTTTCTGTTTTTACATGTTTTGTCTTTTTGACATGCCAATAAATAAATGTAATTAAAAACAGGTACCTGTTCCTGCCTCCCCCCTGAAAGATGCCAAATGTGGTACTAGAGGGGGGAGCAAATAAGTGGAGATTTCACTTTTGGGTGGAACTCTGCTTTAAGAAAGGATGGGGTACCCATCACCAGTGGCTGTAAATAATGATCTATATATGTTAATGGTATAATACTATAATAGTGTTAGATTAGTTTTTGGCTCCCTCTACTGGTATGATAAGGAAAGAGACTTGTTTAAACATTCTCATAACAGCTAAGCAGGAAGTGATTTACTTATTTACTTTGTAAAATGACTCACCTACCCACAATGCCCACTCACCTCCCATGAACACTGGGTGGCTGAACTGCATGCTGGGTAGGTAATAAAAGGCTGTGCGTGGCCATTTTCTGTCTCTTCTGGAAGTGTGGCCTGCCTGCAAAGATCTGCACAGGATCATTCCTGAGGGCGCGGCCTGCACTGTGTGGAGCAGAACAGCACTCATTGACTGTGCCTTACTCTAGAGTGCTGGACAAGCTGTGTGACCAGATCTGAGGACTAGGAACACTTGGCGGAGCCAAGCAAAGATTCTGCTCATCTTGTGGAGTGGAGCAGTGTGACGTGCTGGCTGGCAGCAGGACGTTGACCACTGGATTGGAGGCATCCAACAGTCCAGGCCTGGTGTGGTGAGAGGGCTGATGCTCAGAAGTTATTTAATGCACCTAATACACTTAGATTGATCACACAGTGTTGCTGAGCCCTGCAGTTCCACAGCAGAGATCTCATCCCTATGGACTGAGTTCAATCAGGCCTCAAGCCTATAGTTCACAGATAGGTGACTGATGGTTAAGGGATATCTACACCAGAGACATCTATAAGTGTGTTGCAGAGCAGGAATTGTTACTGCTCTCCACTTTATACTACTTCAGTTAAACCCTTGGATTACAGATGCTGCAGTATAATAGCTAGCAGAAGAAAGAAGATCAAAGATTATACTCTACATTGGGAAACTTTGTGTTTCATGTACAGAATTAAAGGACTGCATCATATCTCAGGGGGGGGGGGGGGGGCTTGAGTAATTGTACTGCATTGTGTTTTATAACCTTGTGCTAGTGTGCTTAGTGCAGGTGCACTGGAAATGGGAAGGTGTCCAGAGTCAAGGCATTGTCACTCTGGACATTGGTCCCACTTGGAATCGCACTTATAAGGTTCATTCAAGAAACCATTTAAGTGGTAATAATTTGTGAATCCTCATTGCATCATCACAATTAGACATGTGCATTTGTTTCGTTCGAATGCATTTTCGTCCGAATTTCAGGTATTTTCTTTTTAGTTTTGACAAAAGATAACTAAATCGCAGAATCCAAAAAACTAAAGATCCGACATAAATAAATGCTTTATTTTCGTTTTGGTTGTTACAACAGTTCGATATAGAATAGGAGATTCAACGTGACTCTGACAATATCAATCTGTGTCTATTGAATAGGGATGAGCCGAACACCCCCCTGTTCGGTTCGCACCAGAACCTGCGAACAGACCTAAACTTCGTGTGAACTTTAGAACCCTATTAAAGTCTATGGGACTCGAACGTTCACAATCTAAAGTGCTCATTTTAAAGGGTAATATGCAGGTTACTGTCCTAAAAAGTGTTTGGGGACCTGGGTCCTGCCCCAGGGGACATGGATCAATGCAAAAAAAAGTTTTAAAAACGGACGTTTTTTCAGGAGCAGTGATTTTAATAATGATTAAAGTGAAACAATAAAAGTGTAATATTCCTTTAAATTTCGTAGCTGGGGGGTATCTATAGTATGCCTGTGAAGGGGCGCATGTTTCTGGTGCTTAGAACTGTCCCTGCACAAAGTGTCATTTGTGCAGAAAAAAAAAGTCTTTTAAAATCACTTGCGGCTAAATTGTCGGGTCTCCGTAATACAGAGAACAATCAATGAGTGTTCTCTGTATTAGCCGACAATTCATTCATTCATTGATTAAAAAAAAAAAAAAAGCGTGGGGGTTCCCCTAAATTCAATTACCAGGCCCTTCAGGTCTGACATGGATATTAAGGGGAACCCCGTGTCAAATTTAAAAAAAAAATTGACGTGGGGGTCCCCCCAAATATCCATACCAGACCCTTCAGGTCTGATATGGATATTAAGGGGAACCCCGCATCAAATTTTAAAAAAAATTGACGTGGGGGTCCCCCTAAAAATCCATATCAGACCCTTTATCCGAGCACGCAACCTGGCAGGCCGTAGGAAAAGAGGGGGGGACGAGAGAGCGCCCCCCCTCCCTCCTGAACCGTACCAGGCCACATACCCTCAACATTGGGAGGATGCTTTGGGGGTCTGTGACCCCTCAAAGCACCTTGTCCCCATGTTGATAAGGACAAGGGCCTCATCCTCACAACCCTGGCCATTGGTTGTGAGGGTCTGCGGGCGGGGGGCTTATCAGAATCTGGAAGCCCCCTTTAACAAGGGGACCCCCAGATCCCGCCCCCCCTGTTTGAAATGGTAAGGGGGTACAAAAGTACCCCTACCATTTCACAAAGAAAGTGTCAAAATGGTTAAATAAGACAAACACACTTTTGAAAAATTCCTTTATTAAAAATGAAAAAAATAAAAAAAGATTCCAGCGGTGCTAATCCACTCTTGCTATCCAGCGACGGATCTCCGGGGTCCAGCGATGGATGATCATATCCAGCGACGGGGGATCTCTCAGTCCAGCGCTGTCCATACATCCTTCTTCTGTCTCCACTCCGGAGACACTGCAGAGAGCCCTGCGCTGACGTTTCTTATATTAGGAGGGCGGGGCCACCCGTCACCTGACCCCGCCACTCTGACGCTTGGGAGGGAAGCCAGGGGTTCCCCAGTGACGTGTGGGTGACCCCGCCCCCTCTGATGTAACGCAGGTTTCCGTTACATCAGAGGGGGCGGGGTCACCCACACGTCACTGGGGAACCCCTGGCTCCCTTCACCAGCGTCAGAGGGGGCGGGGTCAGGTGACGGGTGGCCCTGCCCTCCTAATATAAGAAACGTCAGCGCTGGGCTCTCTGCAGTGTCTCCGAAGTGGAGACAGAAGAAGGATGTATGGACAGCGCTGGACTGAGAGATCCCCCGTCGCTGGATATGATCATCCATCGCTGGACCCCGGAGATCCGTCGCTGGATAGCAAGAGTGGATTAGCACTGCTGGAATCTTTTTTTTATTTTTTTCATTTTTAATAAAGGAATTTTTCAAAAGTGTGTTTGTCTTATTTAACCATTTTGACACTTTCTTTGTGAAATGGTAGGGGTACTTTTGTACCCCCTTACCATTTCAAACAGGGGGGGGCGGGATCTGGGGGTCCCCTTGTTAAAGGGGGCTTCCAGATTCTGATAAGCCCCCCACCCGCAGACCCTCACAACCAACGGCCAGGGTTGTGAGGATGAGGCCCTTGTCCTTATCAACATGGGGACAAGGTGCTTTGAGGGGTCACAGACCCCCAAAGCATCCTCCCAATGTTGAGGGTATGTGGCCTGGTACGGTTCAGGAGGGAGGGGGGGCCGCTCTCTCGTCCCCCCCTCTTTTCCTGCGGCCTGCCAGGTTGCGTGCTCAGATAAAGGGTCTGATATGGATTTTTAGGGGGACCCCCACGTCAATTTTTTTTTAAATTTGATGGGGGGTTCCCCTTAATATCCATATCAGACCTGAAGGGTCTGGTATGGATATTTGGGGGGACCCCCACGTCAATTTTTTTTTTAAATTTGACACGGGGTTCCCCTTAATATCCATGTCAGACCTGAAGGGCCTGATAATTGAATTTAGGGGAACCCCCACGCTTTTTTTTTTTTTTTTAATCAATGAATGAATGAATTGTCGGCTAATACAGAGAACACTCATTGAGTGTTCTCTGTATTACGGAGACCCGACAATTTAGCCGCAAGTGATTTTAAAAGACTTTTTTTCCTGCACAAATGACACTTTGTGCAGGGACAGTTCTAAGCACCAGAAACATGCGCCCCTTCACAGGCATACTATAGATACCCCCCAGCTACGAAATTTAAAGGAATATTACACTTTTATTGTTTCACTTTAATCATTATTAAAATCACTGCTCCTGAAAAAACGGCCGTTTTTAAAACTTTTTTTTGCATTGATCCATGTCCCCTGGGGCAGGACCCAGGTCCCCAAACACTTTTTAGGACAGTAACCTGCATATTACCCTTTAAAATGAGCACTTTAGATTTCTCCCATAGACTTGTATAGGGTGTTCCGGCTTTTCGAATTTGCTGCGAACAGCCCAAATTGTTCACTGTTCGCTGAACAGGCGAACAGGCAATGTTCGAGTAGAACATGAGTTCGACTCGAACTCGAAGCTCATCCCTACTATTGAACCTGTGGTCGAATGTGCCTAACCTTACCTCGATTATATAGAGAACATATTTGACAGAGAGAAACGATTCTGGAATTGGGTGGGGGAAGTAAAATAAAAATAATGATGATGATGATGAATGTTATTGGCTGATTGTAACGAGGAGGAGCAGTAAAATAGTTAGAACTAAGTACACACCTACAGCCAACTTACTTTCACTTACGATTGCTAGCAGACACTGAATCATTTCAGAAGACAGCCAATCTTAGCTGGTCCGTTTGAATTGTCAATTGTCAGAGAACCCAAATTATTATTAACCACTTGACCACTGGGCACTTAAACACCCTTAATAACCAGACCAATTTTCAGCTTTCGGTGCTCTCGCATTTTGAATGACAATTACTCAGTCATGCAACACTGGACCTATATGAAATTTTTGTCCTTTTTTTCACACAAATAGAGCTTTCTTTTGGTGGTATTTAATCACCGCTGGGTTTTTTTTTTTTTTGTGCTATAAAAGAAAAAATACCGAAAATTCTGTAAAAAAACGAATTTTTCTTTGTTTCTGTTAGAAAATTTAGCAGATTAGAAATTTTTTCTTCATAAATTTTGGCCAAAATTTATACTACTACATATCTTTGGTAAAAATAAGTACAAATTGGTGGATATTATTTGGTCTTTGTGAAAGTTATAGAGTCCACAAGCTATGGTGCCAATATCTGAAAATTGATCACACCTGAAGGACTGACGGCCTATTTCAATTCTTGAGACCCTAACATGCCAGAAAAGTACAAATACCCCCCAAATGACCCCTTTTTGGAAAGAAGACATTCCAAGGTATTTAGTAAGAGGCATGATGAGTTTTTTGAAGTTGTCATTTTTTCCCACAATTCTTTGCAAAATCAAGATTCTTTTTACTTTTTTTTTTTTTTTCACAAAATTGTCATATTATCAGGTTATTTCTCACACACAGCATATGCATACCACAAATTACTCCCCAAAACACATTCTGCTATTACTCCCGAGTATGGTGATACCACATGTGTGAGACTTTTACACAGCGTGGCCACATACAGAGGCCCAACATGCAGGGAGCGCCATCAGGCGTTCTGGAGCACCCAGGACAATTCTGACATTTCTCTCCTACATGTAAAAATCATCATTTATTTGCTAGAAAATTACATAGAACTCCAAAACATTATATATGTTTTTTTAGCAAACACCCTGGAGAATACAATGGTGGTCTTTGCAACTTTTTATCTCGCACGGTATTTGCGCAGTAATTTTTCGAATGCTTTTTTTTGGAAAAAAAACTGTTTTGTGCTTAAAAAAAAAAAACACAGTAAAGTTTGCATAATGTGAAAGATGAAGTTACGCTGAGTAAATAGATACCTAATATGTCACTCTTCAAAATTGCACACGCTCGTGGAATGGCGGCAAACGTCGCTACTTAAAAATCCCCATAGGCGACGATTTACATTTTTTTTACTGGTTATATGTTTTGAGTTACAGAGGAGGTCTAGGGCTAGAATTATTTCTCTCGCTCTAACGTTCGCAGCGATACCTCACATGTGTGGTTTGAACACCGTTTTCATATGTGGGCGGGACTTACGCATGCGTTCGCTTCTGCATGCGAGCACATGGGGACAGGGGCGCTTTAAAAAAAACATTTTTTTTTATTGTTCATTTTAATTTATTTATTTTAGTTTGACATTTTTTTCCCCAAAAATAATTTTTTTGATCACTTTTATTCCTATTACAAGGAATGTAAACATCCCTTGTAATAGGAATATGGCATGACAGGTCCTCTTTACAGTGAGATGTGGGGTCAATAAGACCCACATCTCACCTCTAAGCTGGGAAGCCTGAAAAAAAAAAAGATTCTGGCTTTGATCGTATTAGCGATTCGGTAGAAGCACCGGAGGGCGGAGGGCGGCGGGAGATGTCTATGGCTGGGTATTGCAGGGTATCACCGACTATGGCTGGGTATCTCAGAGCATGGTGTTGCAGAGTACTGCGTTGCAGAGCATTGCAGGGTATTGGCGGGTGTTGCAGAGCATTGCAGAGTGTTGCAGGGTATTGGCGGGTGTTGCAGAGCATTGCAGAGTGTTGCAGGGTATCGGCGGGGGTTGCAGAGCATTGCAGAGTGTTGCAGGGTATCGGCGGGGGTTGCAGAGCATTGCAGAGTGTTGCAGGGTATCGGCGGGGGTTGCAGAGCATTGCAGAGTGTTGCAGGGTATTGGCGGGTGTTGCAGAGTGTTGCAGGGTATTGCAGAGCGTTGCGGGTGTTGCAGGGCATTGCGGAGTGTTGCAGGGCATTGCAGAGTGTTGCAGGGCATTGCAGAGTGTTGCAGGGCATTGCGGAGTGTTGCAGGGCATTGCGGAGTGTTGCAGGGCATTGCGGAGTGTTGCAGGGCATTGCGGAGTGTTGCAGGGCATTGCGGAGTGTTGCAGGGCAATGCGGAGTGTTGCAGGGCAATGCAGAGTGTTGCAGGGCATTGCAGAGTATTTGCAGGGAATTGCAGAGTATTTGCAGGGAATTGCAGAGTAATGCAGAGTATTTGCAGGGAATTGCAGAGTAATGCAGAGTATTTGCAGGGAATTGCAGAGTAATGCAGAGTATTTGCAGGGAATTGCAGAGTAATGCAGAGTATTTGCAGGGAATTGCAGAGTAATGCAGAGTATTTTCAGGGAATTGCAGAGTAATGCAGAGTATTTGCAGGGAATTGCAGAGTAATGCAGAGTATTTGCAGGGATTTGAGGGGTTAATTTTCGGTGAGCAGCGATGTGGGCACTGCAGATGCAGCCCACATCGCTGCTGACACCGATCTCTTCCCCCTCCGCTGTACCGATCGGTACAGAGAGGGGGAGGGAGGAACCGGCGTCATAACATGACGCCGGCTTGTTTACAAGTGATCACTCCGTCATTTGACGGAGCGATCACGTGGTAAACGGCCGCGATGAGCGGCCGTTTACCGTGATTCGTGATGCGCCGGGTCCACTGGACCCAGCGGTCACGGATGCTCTCGTGTGCGCGCCCCAGGGGGCGCGCGAGAGCAGAATTCTAGGAGGCCGTTAATTAACGGCCTCTTAGAGTTAAACAACCGCCCTGATGCCGTTAATCAGCAATGGGCGGTTGTTAAGTGGTTAAGCATAAGCACAGCAGCAGAATAATAGTGAAGCAAGCTACAGTTCAACTTAGCTTTTTCCTAATAATCTGCTGCTATTGTGTTTGTGTGAGAGCCTTATAGTGATACTAGTGTTGCTGCTAGTGGTGTTGTGATAGCTTTAGAGGCTGCCTGTGTTGTGGGGGGGGATTTATTATTATAGAATCTTGTGACCTGTCTGATTAGTGATCGCTATCACCAGTCCACCAGTTTCTGTTTGAACGAGTATATAATATATATATATACAGAAACGCTTGTAGATGGCCCAGGAAAGTCCTCCAATGCCTCTATGTCGCTCTCACAATGGGCTGCCATCATATACGTTATTATCAGTCACTCACTATCTGACACCTGACACTGTGAGACTTCGACCATTCATTCAACATGAACGACGGAAATTCCACAAAGCAACGAAAAACACACAGATTTATAATATTCGACGGAGCATCAAAACTGTACGACACTGCAATCGTACATTTCCAAAGTCAAATGCTCTGCCTATAGGCTATATAGAGTTTAGCAGCTCCGTATAATCTTCTTTATACATTTGACAGACACCATAAGCTTTCAAAGACAGATTTGACCGTAATTTGTGTGGATTTTCGGACAAATGCAATTTTTGAACGAAAAACTAAATTAATAATAACGAATTTCAGGAGTAGCTAAATACATTTATTTTTCAGACTAAAAAGAAATTCCGAAACGAAATATTTCACTCTGCACATGTCTAATCACAATAAGTTGGGATGTTGATACAGTTTATTGTAGCCATTGTTTTATATCAACCACAGTAAAATTACAATCTGGTTAACCACTATTGGTGTGAGGCCTGTTCATTATTTTAACAGGTGGAACCATGGATGCCCAGGTAACGGCAACAGTAATTATATGCACATTGTTATTGTGGGATAGTTCCTGGTTGTTAAGTTTCATATCAACACTGTTACACAGCTGTGTCAAGCGGGTTGAGCCAATTTGTTTAGGGGTAAGAGAGCAGAGTACAGGCCCAATAAAATATCAGCAGCTCCTTCGGGGTCAGTGCTACACTATATTTTTTTTTAGCAGAGAATCTAGAGAATAAAATGGCGATCGTTTCAATATTTTATGTCACACTGTACTTGCGCAGCAGTCTTTCAAACACAATTTTGTTAGGAAAAAAGATACTTTCACGAATTAAAAAAATACTAAACAGTAAAGTCAGCCCAATTGTTTTGTATAATATGAAATATTGAATATATGGATATTGCACTACAAATTATTCAGATTGCCAAAAATGGCGATTCTGAATACTGTATTTTTTTTTAAACTGGCACCATTGGCAGCCGAGTAAACCGGAAGTAACACAAAGGAGACTGGAAGGAAGCCACCTCTGGCTTCCTTACAGTCTCACTCTAGCCAGCGGAAGTGCAGGATTGTGACTCGGGTCTCCCAGTTGGATGGGAGGCCTGGGAAGAGTCGAGCGGCTTTTAGCCACATTGGTTGTTATCCCTGAAGAGCTGACCGCCCACTCTAAAAACTATACTGGGATGATGCATGCAGCTGCATGCATCATCCCGGTATAACCCTTTAAAGTCAAGGCCACATATTTGCATACAGTCGGCGGGAAGGGGTTAAGGGGGTATGAACTTGCTTTTGACCAAACAAATATCCTCATCTAATTTGAGAAGTTTACATTGTTTTTTTATTTACCATAAACCTAAGAAGACCAATACCAGCATCATTAAAGAACTTGTACCAAGCTTCCAATCCACCATCATTATTCTTCAGGTTAACCTCCCACCTTAGGCTCTGAGGTAACATGTTGTCTTTAATATAATGTTCATGGAACGCAATGTCCCAGTGTGTGTGTGTGTGTGTGTGTGTGTGTGTGTGTATATTTCAGTGACCATAAAGTGTTTAAGCCTCAAACAATACCAATTTAAATCATCTGTGGTCTCATTGGTTTCATCAAAAACACCATCAGTGTTAAGTTTATAATGTGATCTGTAATCAGTTATACCCATAATGAAATCAGTGATGAACGAACATCAACAATAATCCCCAAAATACAAAATAATCCTTTGTCATAATTGTCAAACTGAGTTGATAAACACAGTCCTGCAGATATTGTGTGTCAATAGTGAAAAATATAAACATATATAAATCTGCGCAAAAGTGAAAACAAATAATAAACAATGACAGCAGCTGTGCACAATGTCCAGACACTGAACAAAATAAAATATATAAAACCAATAGTGCAGCGCTAATTAATAAATTAAAATTATTAATTGAACCCAGCAAAAGTCCATAAAGACACAATTCCATATAGGTTCTTCAGAGCACTCAAGATGAGAAGTAGGGATGAGCTCAGGCGTGTTTGCATGGAACATGTGCAGAGCCCGCCAGGAAGTCGGTGCAGCACTGCGCTAATCACAGGCAATGAGACATTGCCCGATCTCTGCAGCCACACATTGGGGCAATGTCTCACTGCCTGTGATTAGCACTGCACTGTGCTGACTTTCTGGCGGGCTCTGCACGTGTTCAATGCAAACACACCTGAGCTCATCCCTAATGAGAAGTCCCACATGCCACAAAAGTGGTGAAAAAGTGGTGAAAAAATAGCAGGAGGTGCCACCAGTTAGTGATGTCACACCACACTTACCATTGGACATTTGAATCTGTGCATAGTAGCCAATCAGCTTCTAGGTTTTATTGTCAAAGGTTAGATGAACAAGCTGAAGTTAGAAGCTGATTGGTTACTATGCACAGCTGTACCTGATTCTGTGCGCACCAGTTTTAATAAATCTTCTCTATTGCAATAAAATATAACTAAAAATACCAAAATAAGTTATTTTATAAAGACTGTATTTGCATTTCAGGAAAACCTTTTTCCCTTTACAATAAAGACATACTTTAATAGCAACAGAGGCATTCAGTTGTAATCGTTATGAAATTGCACATATAAATTCTGAATTTGATATAAAATGATCAGCGTAGAGATCTAAAATTCATGTTTGTTGCATCTTCAGTTGATTTCCCTGAAACGCCATTAAACACGCAGAAATTACACTTAAATGAAAAATACCGACTATAAGAATGTCTTTAATGTAACCTAATTATATCTAATTATCATAAAATGCATTTTAGTGTAAAACCAGATGCCCACTTCTTTTCTAAAATGCATTTATACTCCACTTAATTATGTGGAATTAGATATTTCTCTCTTAAAGTAATAATTTACTTATGCATTAGACTTTATTTCATCATGTTAAACAACACTTGTTTATGAAAGAATCAAGAACATACAGTATGTGGGAGCATATAATACATTTTAATTATGCAGCACAGACAGAGATTTATGTCCAAAAAGTCAAAGGTGCTTTGCACTTCTCTTGTAGTTATATAGGGAAATTTTGATCTAAGATGAAAAAATTGGGACGCTATTGAGGTATTTTGGAAAAAACGGTTTGCAAAAATTAGTATTAAGAATTATTTATATATAAAAAGGAAGCTTATTACCCTGTATGCTTCTTTATACATGATATATTTATATTATGCGCTTAGGTTTCTTAGTTTTTTTTATTGCATCATATATCAAAACTCAATATACTGCATTCAGTTATAAAAGCAGCTTGAATTCTAAGAAAGCTATTAGACACTCAAATACTTTTCCCACATCAAGTGCTATTATGAAAAGTAGCCACACTGAGGATATTTAACCACTATTTTTTTAAATGTGGTTGTGTAAGTATTTTACACTGCTTGCTTTGAATTGAAGCAATTAGTTTCAGACAAACAACTTGCACTGTTAAAACAATATTTTAACTGTTAGCCCTTGTACACACGATCAGAGATTCAGACGACCAAATCCGTCGGAGTTATTCCGACGGATTAATTCCGGACCTGGTCCAGAAGTGATGTTGCATACACACGGTCGGACCAAGTTGTTGGAATTTGCGGTTGCCAAGAATGCTGTGACGTAAGCCGTGTACGGCGGGCCTACAAAAGGGAAGTTCAGCACCACGTCCAGCACCCTTTGGGCTCCTTCTGCTGATCTCATGTCCATTGCGTGTTAGTAGAGGTTTGGTGAGAGACGATTCGTGCTTTTCAGATTTGTGATTCAGATCGCTACTGCTCTTCGGTTTGTGCTTGTCTTTGCGTATCTGATAATCAGTGCATGCAGTCAGTAAGTATTTGTTTCTCATTGTGGACTATATCTTGGTATAGTATGCTTTGAAAGGCATTTCTTATTGTCTGCTTGCTTCTGCTATTCAGGTCGTTCTTTCAGGCCTTGCTGTTTATCGGTGCTTTCTGTTGTCCCTTCTGACGAGCCGACCATTTTGAAACCATGTTTCGTCTACGTACTCGTCGTAGAGTTTGTGCTGTGCAGGGGCTTCGTGTTGGGGTTCTTACTTTGACACAAGCCCGGTCCATGAACAAGGAGGGGAGGCGTTTGTGGACCAAGAATTGGTTGCGCCAGCATGACCAGTTCTCGCACATGCCTTTGCTCCGTGAGATCTGGGAGAATAATCCTGATGATTTCAGGAATTATCTCCGGATGACGGACCCCGTTTTTCACCGTCTGCTGGCTTTGCTGACCCCTTATATCAGCAGGCAGGATACCTGCATACGGCAAGCCATCATTCCGGAGCAGAGGCTCATCGCCACGTTGCACTACTTGGCGACAGGGAGAAGCCTTCAGGACCTCAAGTTCTCTCCAGGCATCTCCCCCCAGGCTCATTCATTCAGGTCCTGCAGAAGGACTATATGAAGGTAAGTTTTCTCCTTTAGCATCACATTCTATGTATTTAATGCTTGCTAATGTATTGCATTTCTTTCCTCATTCCGTAATTACCATCATTGCAATATGCTATAATTCATATGCTCTGCCCCTTTGTCCTCAGGCATATTTGCCTCACTAACTTCCCCACCATGCTCTTCTTGGCCCATAAAACTATAGTCTAGTCACTTACCAATGTCTTTTGTCAGCTCCATAGTATTGTTAAAATCCCCCCTAAACCCCCCTAAAATGTCTACAAATGTTATGTGTGTGCTTCAATTCATGCAGAGTCACTTTTTAAAATTTTTGAGGTTGTGCCAAACTCATTAGGAACCCCCCTTCCCCCAACTGCTAGCTCAGCTGATATCAATCCTCTATCTGATGACTTTACCAAACCCAATACACACTATACCTACCTTTTTGATGATCACATTTATGGATGAATTCACCTAAGCATGTAGTGCAAGGGCCTGCCTCAATACTTTCAAATGCTATTTTTATTTTGTTTTTTCACCTATTAATTATCTTGATATGTAATAGAAGAATGTCAAAATGTGCTTCCATTTTGGTTTCTTTTTGGTATTATGACACTTCTTATCTGTCCGGTGGGCTGCCAATAGTGGAACTAAGGAGGGGCTTTGCAAAGTATCACACATTATTTAGGCATTCAGCTCTCAATCAAGTGGAGAGGGTTACCTGTCCAAAACATCCCCCCCCTCATTTTTTTTAGCAAGGGCCCATCAGATGGGGGGGGGGGGTGGGGGGTGGGGGGGTGATGACTCTCATAAGGGGACCTCATACTTTAGGCTTTAAATACTCAGTTCCCAAAATGTTATACTAATTCTGACCAAAAATGTTGGTGTCTAATCTGCTTGCAATGTTGATTTGTCAAATTACTACTTTTTGTTCTTGTTTCACTCCACAGTGTCCTTCAACGCCACAGGAATGGCAGACTGTGGCCTCCCACTTTGCCAGTCGTTGGGACTTTCCCAATTGTGGAGGAGCAATAGATGGGAAGCACGTCCGCATCGTCCCACCACCCAACTCAGGGTTGTACTATTTTAACTACAAGGGGTTTAATAGTATCATGATGTTGGTGGTGGTGTCTGCGACATATGAGTTTTTGTATGTGGATGTGGGGCAAAATGGACAGATGTCGGATGGTGGAGTCTTCGCACGGACAGAGTTCTACTGGCATCTCCAGAGTGGCAGTCTGGGCTTGCCACCCCCAGAGGAGAATCAGAAAGGACTCCCGTTCGTCTTCGTCACGGATGAGGGGTTTGCCCTGGCGAACCATCTGATGCATCCTTTCCCGATGAGGAACCTCACCCCAGACCAGAGGATTTTTCCGTCTGTCCAGAGCCCGAAGAGTGGTGGAGAACACCTTTGGAATACTGGCCAGCCGTTCCGCCTTTTTCTTACACCTATTCACATGGCGGAATACAAACTGAATCACATAGTGCTGTGTTATGCACAATTTTCTTAAAAAAGTTTCTGTGAACTATGCTGCCTTAGTTGGCCAACAAGAAGCAGACTTGCTGGAAAATTAAGATAACCTCACGGGCCTTGAACCTGCTCATCTTGGCTTGCCCCCCCAAAGCGCCCAGGAGGTTAGAACCCAATACATGGACTACTTTGTGGGTAGGGGGGCCATTGATATG
Source organism: Lithobates pipiens (assembly GCF_037356315.1). Taxonomy (NCBI): domain Eukaryota; kingdom Metazoa; phylum Chordata; class Amphibia; order Anura; family Ranidae; genus Lithobates; species Lithobates pipiens. The sequence goes on along the minus strand of NW_027507784.1, from coordinate 202,769,713 downwards.
CCAGACAATGTCTGAGAGGCATTTTCAAAATACATTTTACTTTGAAACTCCTTCATTTACTGCTTGGCTTGCTTTTACTTTCAAGAAATTTTTATTGAGAGTTCATAGAGATACAAATAGGCGTATAAACAGTGCTCAATAGTACAAAACACCATATAGAGTACAGTTTTGACAGAAAATAAACCCTGAAATTTAATGAGTATTGCTAAACTCAAATTGCTAACTGGTGTAGACCAGATAACCCTTATGCGAAATATTCTAAACAATGCAAAACCTTATTAGTAAGAAACCCCTTGGTCTTGTAAATCAAACATATGAACTTGAGGGTCGAGCCTCCTGGGCCCAGCACCCTGAATGGGAACTAGCTGTGCCGAACACCCAAAGACCCCACCCGTCACAAGATAGTACAACTGTTATGAAAACATCATCTGGACTAAGTAACATAAAACTAATGTCTCGGAACGAAGTATCATTAAATACCTTGGAAGATAAAATAACCGAAATGATCGATCAGAATAAGACATTGAACAATCTGCTAACAGAATTGAGGCTTGAGGTTTATAATCTTATAGAGGGCATAGACCTCATATTGTACCTACATTAAGCCTGAGAAGAAATACTAAATAAGAAGGAAGATATACATAGAGAGTAGAAGAAAGAAGGGAAAGAAAAGAGAAAAGGAAAAGGAAAGAGACGTGAAATGAAGTAGCTCCTATCGAAGTGGGTCCCTCTCACCAGGCCTTAACACGAAATCCCTGGTGAATGTAGACACTTAGAGGTGTATCTGATCCAAGGATCCCATATTGCTGTATGCTTTTCTACCTTATCTAGGAAGATGCTTACTGTTTTTTCCTGAACCATAATCCAAGTAATTTTCCATTTAACCAATCTCAAGGAAACAGTGGGTTGTTTCCAGGCCCTGGCAATGGTAAGTTTAGTACCGACAAGAATAAATCTAATGAGTTGTTGAGTTAATTTGGGGACACCCAGTAAGGGGAAATGTAGTAAAGCTATTTGAGGCATTTGTGGATGGGCAAGGTTGTGATCTTCCGTATGATTTGGAACACCTTATTCCATAGATTTCTGATTTTTGGCAATCCCACCAAATATGTGACATAGACCCAATATGGCCACAATTTACGGAAACAAAGGGGAGAGGCATTCGGGTAGATTTTTGCCAGTCTGAGAGGAACCATGTACCATCTCATAAGAATCTTTAAGTTAGCTTCAATGAGAGTTGCATTCAGAAAGCCCTTGAAGGCCGTAAGAGACGCCTTATGCCAATCCCCTAAGGACCATTGTTGTTGTAGATCTGTTTGCCATTCTCGCATGAAAAATGTTTTAGAATCTGCTTGGGTTAGAGCACGATAGATTACCGATATCCCCCCCCCCCCCCCCCCTCTGCTCCATGGCTTGACCACACCAATGTTCATATTCAGTGATAGAAAGAGGGGAGTCAGCTGAGAAACCCAAGGACTTTAGAAAATGGGAAATTTGGTGGAATCTGAATTTTTCGGTTTCAGGCATGTGAAGCTTTTTGATATAGTGACCCATAGAAAAAGGACCTGAGGGGGAAATAAAGTGACCAATCCTATATAACCCTTTATCCAAGCTTGGCTTGCTTTTAGGTGTCTTCTAGGTAAATTTAGGTTTTTCCTTGTTGTGCCTTTTTTACCAACAGTGCAAACCCAATTTCTGAGCGAGATGAGGGGACAGTCTCTTCTTCAGATAAGCTTATTATGTTGTGGGTCTGCTACACACACACCTTGTTTTTGGTAACTAATGTATGTAGTGCATTACTGACCACAATCGTGCTCATTTTCAGCACCATGGCAGGAAAATGGCATGATTGTCCAAATTTACACATGACTGTGGGTGTTTTTTACTAAAGGCACATCCACTATGCACTACAAGTGCTCTGCAAAAGTGCACCTGAAACTGCACTTGGAGTGCAAAGTGGAGTTTCCTTTAGTAAATAACACCCATTCTCACCGCAAACTAAAATTTTACTCCAAATACATGTTTGGCGCAATGAAAAAGGAAGCCACACATTGTTGATAATTTAACTTTTTAATCCAAGCACATTCACATGTGCGTTTAGAAATGGTTTTTACAACAAAACAAGAAATTGTGTGTATCAAAAACAGACTTTCAGCTAATTTTGGTTTACTTGGTGTTTTTGTGTAAACAGGCATGTATCAAAGTGTAAAATACAGAACACAGGAACTTACAAAGTTCAACTTTGAAAAGTGAAGACAATATCAGACATGAGTATGTACAAACTGGGCTGATATTGCCTTCATCACATGGGGTGTCACCCCTGCAAAATCCAAATTTAGAAGATGCACACAGTGTGTCAACATGTGCTATCTCCCATCATGGGGGATCAATGTACATGCTTTGGGGCTGCAATCCCTTCATCTCAGCCACTTTCCACAAAACACGTACATTGATCCCCCACGATGGGAGATAGCGCATGTTTACACACTCTGTGCATCTTCCAAATTTGGAATTTCTAAAAATACAAAAGTTGTGTTTTAAAATTGCAAAACTAAAACCCTAGCTAGTTTTTGGTGTTTCACACTCTCCCCAAAACATCAATGATGTTCTTCATTTTATTTTTAACATCATTGATGTTTTGCTGTATGTTTTCCAAATCCCGATTGCACCCCATTATCTCCCCAATCAGGATCCGGGCACTTTCACTGGTAAAACGGGAATCTTCTTCCACATCACCTACAAAACAAAGCAAAAAAACACACCATGTAATAAAAATATGGTGAGATACATTGATGAGCTTACCGGAAGCTGTGTTCTCCGACACTCACCTGTTGTGGTGACAATTTGTCCAACCTCAGCGATCTCTCCTTCCTCCTCCTCCTCCTGCTCCCCTCTGCTTCTGGTTTTGGAATTTGGCCTTCTTTGGGAGGGGTGTGGTGCCTGGTGTCCTCATACTTGCCGAGTCTTCTCTCCCCTATGAGAATGAAAAAAAAGAATAATTAGCACACAGAGGGCAGAATTAGGAATATGAAACACTGTTTGGAAGTGTTGTAAAATTGTTTCTTTTGGCAGAGCTTCAAGGTCAGAACATTATTGGGGACACTGTGTTCAGCTGGAATACTTACCTGCAGAACGATGTTTCCTACGAATGAATGAAACCATGAACTTGAAAGTGGCCATTTTAAACTGCACAACATGAAATCAAAGCACATGGAGCAGGATGCAAGCAATAATAATCATATGAACACACGACAACTACTTACTTTTGTCAAGAACACGCTTGATCCTTATGTACTGCTCGTGCTCCCTCAGTTTCAGGTCTGACCAGCGTTTTCTCAGTTGATCCTTGGATCGGCGTACCCCAAAATTCTTTTTTTTTTTTTCCATAAAGATTTTTATTTTCAAAAAGAAGTAGAGGATAACAATACAGGTTGCGAAAAGAAGGTATGCAAAGTCGAACAAGGTAATTCCAAGTCTTTTGACAAAGAAATAACATACTCTAAGTACAATCATGGATAGCATTCTTCATGACGGTATCTGTAGCATTTAGAGAAGATTCCTGGTATCATAACAACCTCTGAACAAAGTGAAACATAGTGATGTCTAAGAGGGGACTCCTCAGGGGTCCATCATGGGACGTTAGAAGAATATCAGCTCATGTCTATGGTGTCACGGATCTCCATAAGCGTGAAAGTAGTCATATAATCATGAGGAGGTGTTTCCCTGGCATTCAGAACAGGGAAGCGGGTATGGAGTATGTGGTGTTCCGTAGGAACTGTCAAGTGTTGCGGGTCTAGAAGAACCAAGTCCGTCAGGGTCATAAGGGAAGAAAAGTAGGCTGAAAAGAGGGGATATCCAGGGGTGAAGGGGAGGAGGGGGGTAGGATGGGGATGGGCAGGAAAGGGTATGGGGATTTGGGAGAATGGGGGGAACGGGATGAGGGAAAGAGGAGCTGGAAAGAGGGGAGAGAGAAGGGAGAAGAAGGAAGGTGAGCGAAGGGAGATAGATAAGGGAGGGTCTCTTCGGTCTCCACCGCGGCCACCCAGAGGGCGTGACGAGCGCCCTTTCTCTTACGTGTGAACTCCGACGCATAAGTCGAGGTGGCGCTGTGTGGGGTATCTCTAGCTTTCAGGTACTGGTTACCATTCTCAGAAGTTTTAGGAGAGTGGAGGGGGCCCTTAAAAAGTGATGTGTCCAAAGCTGGGAGTATCAAGGGTTCCAGTCTTAATTTGAAGGTTTTAGGGGGGTAACCCCATGAGGAGTCTATATCTTTCTGAAGATCTGAACTGTATCCATTTATCCCAAGTTCGGGCAAATTTATGGGGGGTGTCTTTTGCAATCTGGATAAGCTCCTCCATTTCAGCCATTTTTTCTACTCTAGAGAGCCATTCAGACATGGAAGGGACGTCAGGGGAGCCCCAATGGGTGGGTAAGCAGAGTTTGGCCGCGTTAAGTAAACAGATATCCAGCGACTTTCGGTATAAGTGGGCAGGTGTGGGGGAATGGTGTAGGAGAAGCTGGGCCGGGGTAATTGCTAGGGGGTGGTCGGTAATTTGAGAGGTGATCTCATGTACCTGAGCCCAAAAAGTTTGAATGCTAGGACATGACCACCAAATGTGTAAGAAGGTTCCCTGACTAGTTCTGCATCTCCAACGAGTGTCTGGTACGTCAGCGTTGAATTTATGTAGCCGGTCTGGGGTGCGGTACCATCTGTAGATAATTTTATAGTTGATCTCCTGAATACGAACGTTAAGGGATCCCTTATGAGCGATAACAAGGATTCTTTCCCACTCTGCATCTGTGAAAGAGATTTGTAGGTCTCTTTCCCATGAGGGGCAAGCTTTACCGTCTTTCGAGGAGATTGGCGTGAGTAGCAATGAGTGTGTATGTGAGATAAGATGCTGCTGCGGCGTAGATTGAGAGCAAAGCTTTTCGAAAGGGGTCAAGTGTCTCGAGATTGCCTCTGTTCGGTTTGTTGCTTTAAGAAAATGTCGGATCTGAAAGTAAGTCTAGAGGGGCAAGCGGGCTCCGGTCGGACTGGTTGGGAGGGTATCGTAGTCAAGAAGGGTACCATCCTTGTAAAATTGGTGTGCGAGGACGTCGTTATGTGGCCAAAAAGGAGTAAGGAAGTGATTAGACATGCCAGGGGTGAAGGCAGGATTGAGACGCAAAGGGGTTAGAGGGCCCGGGTTGGAAGAAATATGGGATTTTTTACAAACATCTCTGAAGATGTTCAGTGTGGTACCTACTATAGGGTGATCTTTTAGAGCCTTGGGTATATGGCAGTGGGGGATCCATGGTGTGAACTTGATTGGAAGGTAAGAGAGCGCATCCTCTAGCTTAACCCAGTCCTTAGTTTTGTCGTGTATTGACCAGTCAACTATTCTACTTAAGTGGCAAGCATGTGCATAATCACGGAGATCCGGGAGTCCGATGCCTCCCCTCTCCCTGGGTTTGACAAGCTGAGCTAAACTAATTCTCGGGTGTTTATTGCGCCAAAGGAAACACCTAGATGCGCTTTTAATGCTTAAGAAGAAAGAAGGTGGGATTTTGATAGGAATGGCTTGGAGAAGGTAGAGAACGCGAGGTAAAATGTTCATCTTGAGGATGGCGGCACGAGCAAACCAAGAAAATTGCGGCTTGTCCCATTTGCTTAAGTCTTCTTTAATTGTGCGGAGGAGTGGGATAAAGTTTTTTGTATATAGGTCTGTGAGGCGGGAGGGCAGTTGAATTCCTAGATATGTTATTGCATCGTGTTTCCAAGTAAAGGGAAAGTTGCTTTGACATAGCGTGACTAGTTCAGTCGGAAGGGAGACATTAAGAGCAGTGGACTTGGAGAAATTGATTTTCAGGTTAGAGAGGCGGCCGAAGAGTTTGAAGTCTTTAAGAAGGTTAGGGATAGAGGTGAGTGGGTCATCAAGGAACAGGAGGATGTCATCTGCGAATGCAGCTGTTTTGTAGATCTCGTCTGCTATCTGTATGCCCTTTATGTTCTCATTTGTTTGTATGCATCTTAGGAGGGGTTCTAAGGTGATGATGAAGAGAATCGGGGAAAGCGGGCATCCCTGTCTGGTTCCATTTCTGATGGGGAAGGCGTCTGAGAGGTGGCCGTTAACTCTGATCCTGGCAGATGGAGTTGTATAGAGAGCCATGATCAGGTTTTATATTCTGTCTGGTAGACCTAAGTGGCGTAAAACCGCTGCCAAGTAATCCCAGGCCAACCTGTCAAACGCCTTTTCTGCGTCTAGGGAGAGGAAAAAACCTTTTTTCTTGTGTGTGGAGAGCCAATAGTTTATATGGATAGCCTTTATGGTGTTGTCCCTGGCCTCTCTGCCAGGGACAAATCCTACTTGATATTTACCTATCGTCAGAGGGAGTAGAGGTAAGAGCCTATTTGCGAGGACTTTTGCGAATAGTTTCAAGTCAACGTTAAGCAGCGAGATTGGCCTATAGCTGGTGACGGAGGTGGGATCCTTACCCTGTTTCGGGATGACCGTTATGTGGGCTTCAAGTAGCCTGTGAAATGGGATTGGGGTGTCCGAGAGGGAATTGAATGCTTTCAAGAATGGGGCAGACAGAGTTTCAGCAAAAATTTTATAATATGGGGCCGATAAGCTGTCCGGGCCCGGACTCTTACCCGGTTTTAGCTGCTTAATTGCCAGGGTAAGTTCTTCTTTAGAGATAGGGGCATCTAAGGTTTGTAAGGTGTCTCTAGGTAATGCGATCAGGTAGTGATTATGCAGGAACTGAGAGATCAGTTGCTCTCTATGTACATGGGTGCTAGAGGAGGGGGGCTGCTGGGGCAAGTTATAAAGTCCCCTGTAATATTGTTCAAATTGTTCCGCTATGTCTGACGTAGACGTGTGTGAAGTGCCCAGATGGTCATTAATGGAGTGGACGCTTGTGGTAGCTTTCTTGGCATGGATGGCTCTAGCTAAAAGTCTACCGCATTTGTTTCCATGTTCATAGAATAGTTTTTGGGTGAGGACGAATTTGCGCCGTATGTTGCGGTTGAGAAGATCAAGGAACTGTTTTCTCGACTCCACTAACTCTTGGAGGGTGTCCAGGGCCCGGGATTGTTTATGTATGCGTTCTAGTCGCTTAATAGTATTTGTTAGTTCTGTCAGTTTGAATTGGTGAGCTTTTTTCCTAATGGCGGCTAGTTCGAGGAATTTTCCGCGAATGGTGCATTTATGTGCTTCCCAAATTGCTATAGGAGAAACGTCTGGAGTGTCGTTTTCCCTAAAGTAATCGGTCAGACTAGTGCGAATGTAGTTTAGATCAGTTTCTGAGGTAAGTAGGGAGGCATCTAGGCGCCAAGTCTTCGTGGAGATTCTTCTTTCGGGAAGCTCGAGGGTTAGCGAGGTTGGGTGATGATCCGATATGTAGAGCGGTTCGATAGTGGCGGCTTTTAGCATGGACAGGTCATCTTGGGAGAGAAATAGGTAGTCTAGTCTGGAGTAACGAGCATGGGGCGTGGAGTAGAAAGTAAAATATTTTTCATTGGGATGTAAGGTACGCCACGAGTCATGAAGGGATAGAAATTGTAGTTGTGAGCGGATTTGTCTGAGAGATCTGTAAGGGAGGGAGGAGCATCCTGAGGAAGAGTCGAGTAGGGGTTGAAGAGCGACATTGAAATCGCCTCCAAGGATAGTCAATCCCGATTTAAAGCCAGCTAGGGCATCTGCCACAGAGCGGAAAAAACTTACTTGGGCCGTGTTGGGACTGTAAACATTCGCAAGAGTGACCGGTCTGTTGTGAATCGTCCCTTTTAAAAAGATGTAACGCCCCTCGGGGTCAATCAAGGACTCAGAGAGTTGCCAGGGTGTAGTCTTAGAGATTAAAATCGAGACTCCTTTCGTCTTAGCTAGAGGATTGGTGGCGTGGTATGCAGTGGGATATTTTAGATTCGAGAGATTGGGAAGCTTGTTGGAACAGAAGTGAGTTTCTTGTAGAAATATGATGTCGGCTCTAAGTTTAGACATCAGGTTCAAGATTTGGCTACGTTTATCGGGTACATTAAGGCCTTTTACGTTTTGAGAGACAATCTTAAGGGTCATGGCTACTGATCTCGGGTGTAGAGACGGCATAATTGATAAAGTGTGGAGGGGCGGTAACCAGCAAGGCTACGAGTCAGCGAGACTGAGCCGGGGCTTGTGTTAGGGTGGGGTGAATAGCTGGGAACTAGGAGTTCTGTGGAGAACTTGAGCTGTACGGGGGGTGGGTGCCGCGATGGAGGCCAAAGAGAAGGATAGATGGAGTAGGAAGAAAAAGGGAGGAGAGGGGAGAAAGCAGGAAGGGGGGAGAGAGGGTGAAAGGGAATGGGGGGAGGAGAAGAGGGATGTAGAGGGGTATAAGAAAAGGAGAGGGTGGTAAAGAGTCCGGGAGGTATTGTAGCACTGCTACCTTACCCTAGATGGAGGTCGTGAGGTCCGGGTAGGGTCGACGGTCGATGTACTCTACCGTCGTGTGGAGGCGTGGAGGGTAGTCCGGTGTAGGTCTATGTAGTGTCTGGTCCGCCAGGTCCCAGCAAAAAAACTGTTGGGTGCTGTTGCAGAGATGCCTATACGGAGTAGAACATGGGGGATGTGGAACAAGTTAATCAGGGATCTTTCAACCATACTGAGATAGACATGAGCACACAATCAATAACGGTATACATTGGGAGGAGAGAGAGCATTGAAACAGGTAAAACAAAAACAATACAACTTATTCCTAACATGCCTAATTCTCCTAAAGTATACTCAGAAGGTCAGAGGGAGGCACAGGGGCTCACCGCTAAATAATAGATAAAACAGTGAAAGAGAGAAACACTAAACTGTAAACTGAGCAGACTTTTCCACGGATAGTGGGGCCTTAAAAAAAAAAAAAAAAGAGGAATGAGCTCTGAGATCAAAACATCTATCGAGGAGAATGTAGGAAACATTCTGCTAGTTGGGCGCTCACTCTGTCAGGGGGGCTAGGATAAGCGTCAGAAGAGATGTCTAGGACATCCGTCACATTACCAATGCGAGAGTCTTAAAAGCAGGTATGTTGGGCTTATCCAGCCAGGAGAAGTCAATTGGGCCTAGGCTGGTTCGTAGGCGGATGACTTCTGGTCGGAGGAAGCATGTCCACCAGCAATGTGAGCTAGTTGTCGTGGGAGTTGCTGGCCATCTGGTATAGGAGCATGAACGTAGTACCAGTTGTCAGGAGTGTTTCCCAAGGTCTCATAACGGGGGGCAGGAAGGGGGGAGTGGGCAAGTCCAGGTCAGTTTAGTGGAGACAGTTATTTAGGACGTGCAATGGAACTTGTCAGAGGGAGTCAACTGCGTGCCCTGTGTCCCAGGACAGAAAACAGAAAGGGGTGAGGGGAGGGGGGGGCGGTGAGTAGAGTGGCAGCTGCGGACAGAGTCTCTCATTGTAGGTGCCCCCCGGTCCCCATATTGAGAAGTAAACAAACAGTTAACTAGGTTGCACAGAAATCTGCGCGGCTCCATTCAAGGCTCAGCATAATAAAAAAAATAAAAAAAAAATAAAGGAAAAGGAGGGGGGAGGGAAAGGAAATTGGAGGGTGGGATGTGGAGTAGGATTCTGGAGTCTAAGATAGGGGAAGGTTTGGAGGGAGCATAGCACCTCGAAAAGTGTTGATAAGGTGGTTTGTGGGTCCCCTGAACGGAGAAAAGTATTTGAGCCGTGAATGGAGACAGGCAAGCAAGCTTAGCAAGGAGCAGCTACACAGGTAAGGATAAAAGCCTTGGTCCAGTAATCTGAAGACTGTGGACGGCAGAAAAAAAAAAAAAAGGGGGAAAAGAAATGTCTGGGACCGCAAATGTCCGCCTGGGTTATAGCCAGTGGGGGGTGAGCTCAGAACAGGAAATCACAGTCTTGGGATCAATTCAGGAGCTGTCAGGCCTGGCACGCCTGTGGGCAGGAGAGGCTGTAGGGCTGACGGTTGCTCTTTCTCTCTGTCCTCTCTGCGACTGTTGACTCGGCGAGGAGGGTCTCCTTCTTCTGATGTAGAAATCATCCCGTTCAGGAATCGCATCCATAGAGCTGGATCTCTGGAGGTGAGGAATGCGGAAGATCTTGTACCAGTCCGGGAGTTCCACAAACGGTATTTGTAAGGTGTTACAGAAGCTTCTCAGATCTTCTGGTACTCTTAGGTTTGCTGTGCGTCCTGCTACTGTCGCAGATAGGCAGAATGGAAATTTCCATCTATACTGGATTTCCTTGCGGCGCAGCATGTCCAGTAAGGGGTGCAGATCTCTTCTGTTTTGACGGGTTATTGGGGACAGATCCTGAAAGATTTTTATTTCTGATCCTTGGAAGAGGAGATTGCGTCGGTTTCTGGATTTTCTAAGGATGTCTTCCTTCAGTTTGAAGCTCACAATGTGGCAGATCACATCTCTGGGGGGGTCAGTGTCTCTGCTTCTGGGTTTGAGAGCCCTGTGAAGTCTGTCACATTCGATCGGTGTCTCCGGTGGCCTGCCCAAAAGATCATTGAAAATGTGAATGGTGGTCTGTGTCAGGAGGGCCTGGTCAACGGTTTCGGGGATCCCTCTCACCCGAATGTTGTGGCGACGGCCCCTGTTATCAAGGTCTTCTGTATATCTGTGTAAGTCCCTTAACTGAGTGTTGTACTGGTGGGACGTCTGTTGCAGATGATGTATGGCTGTGTCATGGCGGGAGACTGCTTCCTCCAGGCCTGACATCCGTGTGTGGATGGAGTGGATGTCTCTTCTTAGCTCCGAGATGGCAGCAGCAAAGGAGTTCTTAATGTCAGAGGCAACTGACCTGAGATCCTCCATGTTTAGGGCGCGGGTGTGTTGCGGGCTCGGCGTCCTCCGTGATACACTGTCTGCCGACGGGCTCCGGCTGGATTCGCGTGACTCCATGCAGGCCTGGAGCGGGGCCTCGGCCTCGCGTGTGCGGCCCCGGAAGATCTCCGGGATATTGCGTCCGGATCGAGCGTTGGGGCCCCGCGGGGATCTGGAGCGAGACTGTGGCTCGTTACCTCTCGGTTTCCCCATGTTTTAGGCTCGGATGGTCTCTGCAGCTAATGGATGTCGGGAACCAGCGGACGGAGCTCAGCTCTTAGGCCAAAATTCTTATGAAGGCTCTTCACAACTTTAGTCATGATCTTGGCCTTTCTGATATTTGAGTTTGGGTAAGGTCCATACTTCCCATCATAGTCGGTCCTGTTCAATATGTCCACCATCTCCAGCATCTCTCCAAAAGACATATTTGAGGCCTTAAATCTTCTCTTCCTGGATCGGGACGTTTCAGGCTCCGAGCTTTCCTCACCCTCCTCCTCGTTAGTGGAACTATTATTAGTGCGCACCTGCGTTCTCTCCGCCATGTGCTCTCCCCACTACGCCGAAAGCGAAGGGGCGGGGAATAGTCTAGAAAGAATGCCAGGGGCGGGCGGAGTTTCACGCATGCGCACTGTATATAAAACACAACACGCGTGTGTGTCGTCCGTACGATTGGTACAGAGGGAGAAGCTGACGCGACGAACATGCCAACGAAGGTAAAATTTTTAACTTGGTACATCACTAGGCTATACTGCTTCTAGATTGAGGCCTGCATTAGTGGAGTTTAGCCTGACATTAGGGTTTGTCTTGTGTTATGTCTTGCAGACATTATGGATGGGTTCAACGATCATAGCTTCCTCCCTCTGTTCATCAATAAATACCGAGACATGCCCTGCCTGTGGCAACCAACACACCCACAATATAGTAACAGACACAAGAGGCAGGCAGCAATGTTGAAACTGGTTGAGTTTGTGAAGCCGGTGGTCCCCAGGGCAGAAGTCACCTATTTAAAAAAGAAAATTGGTAGCCTCAGGAGTACATATCTGAGGGAGAGGACCAAGGTGCTGAAGTCCATGCAATCTGGAGCTGCAGCAGATGACGTTTATGTCCCCACCCTGTGGTATTATGACAGGATGCATTTTCTGTCAGACCAGGCTGAGGTCAGAGAATCCCTCTCTACTCTTCCTTCCATGCGTCCTATGCTCCATTCCATACCCGCTGAGTCTTCCGGCGCCCAACCTGGGCCTTCCACTCAGGAAGAACTGGGGGAGCCCAGCTTGAGCCACGTATAGTATTGTACATATTTTGGGAGTATAAATGAATGATGTTAACTTGATTTTTGCTCATTAATTGCTGAGTTTTGAAAGTGATCCACATATCAATAGACAGTAGTGGCCAAAACCTTTGGGACAAGAAAGAAAAATGTTGGGCACAGAATGATAGTCTTTTCTATTGGTTAACAATTTGCAACAGTGTTGATGTGAAAATTGTGTTAGTTTGATGAACCAAAAACTCAAACTATGTCCCTTTTTCATACACAGGAAGAACTCAGCCAGGAACAGGAGGGTGTGGAATGCAGCAGCCAGGAGGTGGCTGTGGAAAGTGGCAGCCAGGAGGAGGCGGGGGTAAGCGGCAGCCAGGCGGTGGGCGGCCAAAGGAGCCTCACTGAATGCCAGGTCCCTCCCCTCGGCCTTCCACGCAAAAGGGCGAGAAGGGGGGGGGGAATGTGGAGGAGTCGGCCCTGAGGCTGATTGGTGAGGCTTCTGTGGCCCTCCAAGCAAAACCCACCTACCAAGAGGCCTTTGCCGCCTTGGTTGCGTGCAAGCTTGATAAAATGGAGCAGGGGCAACAGCTCTTGTGTGAGGAGGTAATTATACACACCCTCAACAAGGGTCTGTTGGGCCAAATGACACAAGAAACACACTTGTGTGGTTTGGCCCATGCCCCTGCTCCTCCTCCTCCTCCTCCTTCTGCACACCTCCAGTACCACAGCCACAGCCTGGAAGGAAGCCTGGAAGGAAGACCAGAGAGTGATGACCTGGGTTCAGTCTGGTCTGACAGAAGATGCAGCCTGTTGTAGTACCACAGCCTGGGAACATAGATGTCATCTGCTGCTGTTCCGGGTTTCATGGACTTCAGGACCAGACTTCTCTCCCTCAGATATATACTCCTCAAGCCACCAATTTTTGCGTTTAAATAGTTGATGTGTGCCCTGGGGGCCAAAGGCTTTGCTAATCTCCCCAGTTTTGACATCGCTGCCTCCCTCTTTATCTGTTACTAACACCGAAAAAAAGGTATTTTTTTTTTTTAAGAAGAAATACTTGCGTATATGTTTTACTTCCAAAAGACCAGTTTATTTGTGAGCAGGCAGGTACATTTCAAAAAAACAAAGTGACATGAATAACAAGGGGCACCAACACTAAACAACATCCTGTAGATTAAAAAAGAAAAACAAAATATCAAAAATACAATAATGTTGTTGTGGTAAGTTAACACACAAAAAACACCCTAAAAAATAGAGAAATTAGCAAACTGACAAAAAAGGAGATGTTTAGAAAAAAAAAATGCATCCAAAAAAGAATAAACCAAATCTAAAATTGTGTAGATGTGACGAAATCCAAAATTGTATTGCCGAAATGGTTAAAAAAGAGTCAGGAAATACGTTCGGGAGAAGTGTGTGTGACTATGAGCATCAAATGAAGTTCCTTTTTGCAGCATTGTAAAGAACACAAGAATGCGCTTCATGAAAGAATTTTTAACATTGCAGCGTGACGAATGTGCTGTATCGATTACGAGCAGTAGTTTTACCTGAACGAGCGCTTCCGTGTCCCTTGTCCGTCGGAGTAGGCTACACATGATCGGAGTATGTCCGATCGGAGCAGTTTGTCGGAAAATATTTTCCGGCAAGTTGGAAAATTTGGTCCGACGGATATTCCGACGGAAACAGTCCGATGCATACCACACACAGTCGGAATATCCGACAAAACGCTCTGATCGGACACATTCCGACGGAATCTACGACCGTGTGTGTAAGGGCTTAAAGGGACTAGTAATTCTGCTTAACAAGTTGTGTGATTTACATATATCTGCTACAATGTATTAACAAATATATAAATACAGCACTATAAACTATCCAATGTAAAGCATTTGTGCAGCAAATACTGTACATTGTATATAAATAATATATACATAAATACATGAATAAAATATATATAAACCAAATGTGCCTAGAAAGCAACTACGTATCACAATATTTTAATAAAAAACAAAAATAATATGAAATTGAAAGCAAAGCCCACTTTATATACCTCAAACACAACGATGCTGGCTCTGTGCAAAGTGCTTACAATAATCACAGTACAAGTGTGTCTCTATCTCCAGTTAGTATTCAATAAAGTGAAACCAAAGCAACCACTTAAAGTACTTTTTCCAGGATGATGATGATGATATCAACACTGCAACTTCATGTGTCAGCTGTCTGCACACTGAACAGTGAATCAGCACTGGAATTCAAAAGAAACAAGACAAGTAAAAATGGTGATTTTGCCTGTCTTCATATGCAACATCTACAAGTAATATAGGAATACAAGTAACAAGGAATAAATTGCATATTTCAATGAATCATGAATGGCAAACACTTACCTGGTGTAACCAAGTGGCTGTATATTGGGATCAGGTGCCAGGTATATAAAGATTGAGGGCCACTGATTGTTGAGACCTGGCAATGGAAAAATCATATCCCACTACTATTGGATACTTAATATTTTTAAAGTGCTATTCTACTTATTCTTCAGGGAAATAGCATGCTACAGTCTAACAAATGAATATAAAAATACAAAAAATATGCTCACCATGGAGAGTGCAAAATCTGGTGCAGCTGTGCATGGTAGTCAACCATCTTTTAACTTTGCAAAACAAAAACAAAAAAGGAAGCTGAGTTTTTGCAGAGAGTTGCATTTAAATTTGCACTCTCCACTCTCTACCTTATAGTAAATCAACCCCTATATATGTTATAATACCACCTAAGTATACAGGGTTGATTTACCAAAGTCAGTTCACTGTGCAAGGGAATTTGCCCTAGAGCAATATTACAGAGGTGACATATTACTGTCCTATAATATGAATGCTGTCTCCTCACAGGTGTGCAAAAAACTATATATAAAATATATTGATTGTTATTATCACATCTACTGTAAGTATTTGATGTTGATTTACTAAAAGCAAAGAGCCTGTTCCCTTTGCAATGGGCATTGACAATTGTAAGGGAATTAGCCCCAGAGCTTAATAAATGTGGTGAAGTTTCTCTTTGCAAAGAATACCCAATGCATGCAAAATAAAAAGAGCATTTTTGCTTGCACATGATTGAATAATGGAAATCAGCAGAGCTTCGCCACATTCACTATGCAGTAGTATAAATTCACTTGTAAAGTGAAAAGCCAATTTGCCTTTAGTAAACCAACCCCTATGTATCCAGCTCATGTTCACATAACATTTAGTGAATACCCATGTATACATGTCTTAAACTGCGTACATTTTCTGGGAACTAGGTTCAATAGTTTGGACTGATGTGAATCGGTCAGCTAATTTTTTGGGAACCCATTTCCAGATATCTCACCCCTAGATTCACTAAGACTTTTGAGAAGTTGTTAAGTGATTTTGTTCTCCAGCACCTATAAAAAAAAACAAAAAAAAAAAAAACACCAAAAATAGATGGGCTGAGCTTATGAAATGAAAATATTTTAATTTTGGAATTTAAGTTTCAAACCTCAAGAGATAATTGAGAAACAGTCAATGACTTCATAGCTAGTTATTCCAGGATGAAGTTATTTAAATGTTCAGAACTATTTTGAATCTTCACATATCAATTAAGTACAGTATTTAGAGTCAATTAATCAATGCATGACTGTTAAGACTAAATCCCCCATTGTACTTAATGTAATTCCTGCCTGTTTTCAGCCTTTTTTTACGCCATTTAAAAATGGGAGATTGCAAAGTGTGCAGAACCAACATTATACATGTTGGATAAATGGATACTGTTGAAGTGTGTCTCATGAGGCAATAAGCTTGATGCATCAAGTGCCAGGAAAATGAGCATTAGTACTACTGTAATTATCTCTCAAAATTGCTTGTTAATTAGCTCTTGAATGATTTACAATTGGTAAAAGAAATAGTGTGGGCTTTTCTGGGTTATAAATTACAAGTCATATTATTATATTACATCTAGATTTAATAGACAAGCCATGCACACTAGGCTTAAAAAATGCCACTTTTGTAGGCTTTTGGTGTTTGTTTCTGCCTGTAAATGCCCCTCTATGCTGGTCTATGCATGCACAAATTGGCATTTACAGGCAAAACTAATGCATCGCCAGCACGTTCAGAAAAGGATCCGAAGAGCAGAAAAAATGCTGAATGTTCCTAAACATGTGTAAATCCATTCTGGTAGTCAGAATAAAAAGTAAGTCAGAATAATAAAATGAAAATCCAGGATACTCCTGTCAGTACAGGAAGTTCCCAGTGGCCTTTCCTTTTGCCTCATGGTCTTCTACTGCTGGCTGTGCTGCTACATTGCATTTTAACGGTGAACGACATCACACAGAGTCAGATCATCTCTGCTATGAAGATGGACCAAGAGCTGTGGGACCTTTCATACCCATGGTATGCAAACTGTCTCCACAAAGATGGGAATGATATAACCTGTCATCTGATTGAAGAGTGGGATGGACTGATTTGTATACATTCCAGTATATATTCGAGAGAGAGAGAGAGAGAAAGAGAGAGAGAGAGAGAGAGAGAGAGACATTTGCAATGACACTATCAATGCAATTTTTTTCAAAAAATATATTGTTTAAAAGGAACAGTGATTTTAGATGCTTAAAGTGAAACAATACAATTAAAAAATAATTTAAATATAGTGCCTGGGGGGTCCACTTAGTCTGCCTGTAAGCTCCATGACCAAAGACTGCCACAACCACAGCCCTTGGTCATGGGGAAGAGGCCCTTACCCATCAACATTTCCCCATCAACATGGCGACAAGGTACTTTTGGGGTGAGGGGGCAGTGCCCAAAAGCACCCCCCATGTTGAGGGCATGGTATGATTCAGGAGGGAGGGTGCTCACTTATCCCCCCTTTCTTGGCCTGCCATGCTGCATGCTCAGATAAGGGACTGGTGTGGACTTTGGGGGGACCCATGCTTTTTTTTTTTTACATATTGGCATGTGTTTCCCTTAACATCCATACCAGAACCAAAGGGTCAGATTTTTCTATTGCCGGCAATGTTTTTTTTTTCAATTCAGCTGTTAGCAAGGAAGCCCATTAACAGCTGTTGACTCATCTGTTGTTAAAGATGCAATGGCCAGCTTCACGGTCCACTCCTTAATAATTTGCTATGTTGTCAGAGAACTCACAGTGCTAATGGCCGTCTCCGTGCAGCAGTGGCTAATTCCTATTCCGCTAATGCCAATGGGCATGCACGGTGTCCCCGACAGTGGCAATCGATTTCTGGAACGAACGTGCGCACTCGCACACCCATGCGAACGTGTGTGCGCACTCATGCACACACATTCACGTCCACAAATACTGGAGCATGGCACCCTATATAAACAAAGTCTCTGCCTGATACCAGTGCTGGATCATCTTCAGCTTGTTCCTGAGTTCCTGATTGCTGTTTGACTTATTACCTTGCTCCTGACAAACCCAGCTTCCTTGACAATTCTCCTGGATCACCCCTGCCTGTTATCTACCTCTATTGATTATACAGACCTAGGCTTGGATTCTCTACTATGGCTCTGCTTCCTGATTCTGTACAATTTACAAAAAAGTGTAGCGCTAAGAAAATATTGTGTATAAATTTGTGAAGAATATATCTCATCCACGTGTATAACCATGTAGACTCTCGTGATACCTATAGCTAATATTGTACTAATTAACAACAAAAAGTGTTATACCACTTCTGTGTAAGATTGTGCTTGTATGTATCCAATAATAGACACAAAAATAGAAATAATCAACATAAAAAGGAAAATCGTAGATATAAAGTCCCTTTTTAAAAAAAAGAAAATATTCAAGTCCCACATGCGCAATAAAATTTCAGATGAACCATCCAATCCTAGAAGAATAACATGCGAACACCCATGTGCCAGTACCACCACCTCAGTGGATGCAAGCTTACCGGATATTTCTGACCCAAAAGAATGTATATTCCAAGGGTCATGCATGCTTTTATGGTAACTGTGGAAAATCAAACTCACAGGTGCTGGAATGCCAAAATCAACAGAGAAGTCTTTTCCAAACACAAATGGTTAAAACAGGTTTAATCGCACAAAAGACCCAACTCAGAATGATGAACACAGAGAATGGAAAGATAAGGCCATATAGCGTAATTTCATTTAAAATTAAATTTATTAAAAAATTGTAACAAACTCACATTTATGTAGTTTATCAAGCGCTTTCAATAAAAAATGGCGGCAGTGGAGTCCACCCAACGCGTTTTGTCCTCATAGACATTGACTCACCCCATACTTACCTGATCCTGTCAGGGATTCAGCACCATGCTTCTCTCTTCCTCTTCTCACATGGACTCTGACCATTTTGTATTTGGACACAGATAGAGTGGCTTTAGAGTGAGCCTGCAGGTGTGCCTCCATAGCACGTAGCTTGCTAAGGGAGCACACAGAGATGAGGAGGAGCTTTGAGTGATGGTGGGGCACTCAAAAATGAGCAGGGGGAGTGTACCATATGGAGTAGCTGACTCCTTTTTCGGCTCTCGCAGACCTCACCGTCAATCTGGCATACAAAGCTGCACAGGCCACAGCTGCAGCCCACTACCCCCCAGCACAGCTCTAGACTGTACATGGATCAATTAATCAACAAAAACAGCACTCGATCACACTATGCCCAGCTCACACCAGTCACAGCAGACATGGCCCGATCTCCAACATGGCGGAACTGCCGGCCATGGAGGTTAATTCAGTCTTCACCCCCCTCCACTTTAGCCCGATTACACTTACACTGAGCATATTGCTGAGACAGTTGCTGCTCTCCTGGCCCAACCATTGCTGCATTAGTGGATAAAGCAGTCCAGGGAGACATGCTACAAATTTAAAAAGAACTGGGGGAGCATAGCACCAGACTAAATGAAGTTGAGCACAGAATCTCTATCATAGAGGACAAGCTCTATAAGGCTCAAGCCACTGAAGAATCACAAGACAAAACTAATCAAAACCAATCATTTTATTATTCAGAAGCTGAGAAGCCTGTAAAATAGGTCAAGGAGCAGTAATCCGTTCTTTATAGGAGTCCGTGAATCCCTACAGGCATCTGCCTTTTTTTAATTCTGTGCATCGTGCATCCCGGAAGCTTTGGGATTTTCTGCCCTCTGCACAGTCGAACGTAAGTTAGTTTTGAACATTGTGTTTGTTTTGAACATCATGTGTTTGTTCTGCAAACAAACGAACATATGAGGCGTTTGTGGCAAATTCTATTTATGCAGGTTTGTTATTGGTATGTAGGCAGTTTAATATATATATACAGTTGTGCTCATAAGTTTACATACCCTGGCAGAATATATGGTTTCTTGGCCATTTTTCAAGAATATGAATGATCACACAAAATCTTTTATTTCACTCATGCCTGGTGTTTGGCCGAAACCATTTATTATCATCAACCAACTGTGTTTACTCTTTTTAATCATGATGGTAACAAAAACTACTCAAATTACCCCGATAAAAAGTTTACATACCCCAGTTCTTAATACTGTGTATTGCCCCCTTTAACCTCAATGACAGTTTGAAGTCTTTTGTGGTATTTTTGGATGAGGCTCTTTACCTTCTCAGATGGTAAAGCTGCCCATTCCTCTTGACAAAAAGCCTCTAGTCCCTGTAAATTTTTGGGCTGTCTTGCATGAACTGCATGTTTGAGATCTCCCCAGAGGGGATGACGAGGTCACTGACTGTACTTGGGTGCCTGAGAGAAGAGGAGGAGGAAAGTGAGGAGGAGGAAGAGGAGGCACAACTCCAACAAGGCAGGATGTCCTCCAGGTGCCAGCTTAAGGGCAGCCACTTTGCATCACACCAAAGATCTCCACAGGTGCAGGGCGCTGCTGACTCGCCACTGATTTCCAAAAGTTCATTGGTGTGGGCTTTTTTTGGGCACATGTGCAGTAGATCACACCACTGCTGTTTGCAATCTATGTCTGAAGCAGATCAAGTGTGGCCAGAACAGCACTCGCTTGGCCACCACATGCTTGACAAGATATATGACGACCTGCCATGTAGTCTGTTGGCAACAGCACCTGAAAGACCCACATCAAAAAAGGCAGTTCTCCTTGCTCCTCATCTGGGATTTCAACCTGAACTGAGAGGAATGAAGGTATAGCAATAGGTGCCACAAGTACTTGCAATCTGCCAGCTGTACACCATCAGTTGATTTCAGCAGGCAAATTTCACTACCCCAGTTGTTGAGCCGCAAAAAAAAATACTGCCCCAGCCATCCACATGCTCAGCATCTAAATGCTAGCTTGGCTAAATTGCTAGCACTACAACTGCTGCCTTTTCAGCTGGTAGACCCTGCCCCCTTTCATGAATTTGTGAAATGTGCTGTATCACAGTGGCAGGTTCCAAAAATAAATTTATTTTCATGTAAGACCATTCCAGCTCTCTACGTTAATGTGGAAGGCAATGTGTTTGGCCTCGTAGGACAGGGCAGTCAGCCAGGAAGGTTCATATTACTTCTGATTCATGGTCCAGCAGGCATGGTCAGGGATGTTACCTTTCCTTAACAGCACACAGGGTGACTCTGCTGGCAGCTGGGAAGGATGCAGGACAGGGTTCAGTGTTGGAGCTTGTTCCGCCACTGCCCCTCTAAAAAGCTGGTGGTGATTCTGCCACATCTGTCTGCTCCAATCCCCTCCTCTTCTTCTTCCTCTATTTCCTCTTCTGCAGAATTGTCTTCTGAACCAGCAGTGCTCCGTAAGCATTTAAGGAGCTATGCAAGCAATCAGGCAAAAAAATGCCATGCAGTGCTTCAGTTGGTCTGTCTAAGGGACAGGAGCCACACTGAGGCAGAGATTCTATCAGATATGCAGAGGTAGTCTCAGAGGTGGTTGATGTCACAGCAGCTTGAGTCAGAAATTGTTGTATGCGACAATGGCACCAACCATCTCTCTGCCCGCCGACAGGGACACTTGACACATGCACTGAATTTGGTGGTGCAGCATTTCTTGACCAGGTACCCAGGCTTACAAGAGCTGCTGAATCAGGCCAGAAAAGTCTGTGGGCATTTCCAAAAGTCATACAATGCTTGTACTTGGCTGGCTAACATTCAATGGGAATTCAACCTGTCCACCAACCGCCTCATTTGTGACATCCCCACCAGGTGGAACTCAACATTGGCAATGCTGCAACGGCTGCACACACAGCAGAGAGCCATCAATGAGTACATGTGTGAGTATGGCACCAGGACAGGCTCAGGGGAGCTTGGCTTCTTTTTTCCATGCCAGTGGCTACTGATTAAGGATGCATGCACTGTTCTATCAACATTTGAGGAGGCCAAAAGGATGGTGAGCAGCGATATGCATGTATCAATGACACTGTCCCTCTAGTCTTCCTGCTGGAGCACGTGCTTCATGGAATCATAGACAGGGCATTTGAGGCAGAACAGCGGAAGGAAGAGGAGGACTTCCTTTCCTCTCAAGGCCCCCTTTATGCAGATAGCATTTCTGTGGGGCCGTCAAACACACAGGAAGAAGAGGAGGATTGTGTCAGCATGGATGTAGAGGATAACCCCCAACTCAAGTAGTTGTACATGGCTGGGAGCAGGTAGTTCCTGACATTGTCTTCCTTAGTGACCCAGAAGTAAGGATGAGCTGAACACCCCCTGTTCGGTTCGCACCAGAACCTGCGAACAGACCTAAACTTCATGTGAACTTTAGAACCCTATTAAAGTCTATGGGACTCAAACATTCAAAATCGAAAGTGCTAATTTTAAAGGCTAATATGCAAGTTACTGTCCTAAAAAGTGTTTGGGGACTCGGGTCCTGCCCCAGGGGACATGGATCAATGCAAAAAAAAGTTTTAAAAATGACAGTTTTTTCAGGAGCAGTGATTTTAATAATGATTAAAGTGAAACAATAAAAGTGTAATATTCCTTTAAATGTCATACCTGGGGGGTGTCTATAGTATGCCTGTGAAGGGGCGCATGTTTCCCGTGCTTAGAACTGTCCCTGCACAAAGTGTCATTTCGCAAGGAAAAAAAGTCTTTTAAAATCACTTTGAATTGTCGGCTCTCGTAATACAGAGAACATTCAATGAGTTTTCTCTGTATTATAGAGCCGACAATTCATTCATTGATAAAAAAAAAAGTGTGGGGTTCCCCTAAATTCAATTACCAGGCCCTTCAGGTCTGGTATGGATATTAAGGGGAACCCCGCGTCAAATTTAAAAAATTTTTTTACGTGGGGGTCCCCCTAAAAATCCATACCAGACCCTTTATCCGAGCACGCAACCTAGCAGGCCACAGGAAAAGAGGGGGGACGAGAGAGCGGCCCCCACCCCCTCCTGAACCATACTAGACCATATGCCCTCAACATTGGGAGGATACTTTGGGGGTCTGTGACCCCTCAAAGCACCATGTCCCCATGTTGATGGGGATAAGGGCCTCATCCCCACAACCCTGGCCGGTGGTTGTGGGGGTCTGCGGGCGGGGGGCTTATCAGAATCTGGAAGCCCCCTTTAACAAGGGAACCCCCAGATCACGCCCCCCTATTTGAAATGGTAAGGGGGTACAAATGTACCCCTACCATTTCACAAAGAAAGTGTAAAAATGGTTAAATAAGACAAACACACTTTTGAAAAATTCCTTTATTAAAAATAAAAAAAAGATTCCAGCGGTGCTAATCCACTCTTGCTATCCAGCGATGGATGATCATCTCTCCGGTGATGGCTGATCTGATCCAGCGATGGGTGATTTTCAGTCCAGCGCAGTCCATCCATCCATCTTCTGTCTCCACCGAGGAGACACTGCAGGGATCCCAGCGCTGACGTTTCTTATAATAGGAGGGCGGCCACCCGTCACCTGCCCCGCCCCCTCTGAAACTGGTGAGGGAAGCCAGGGGTTCCCCAATGATGTATGGGTGACCCCGCCCCCCTCTGATGTAATGCAGGTTTCCGTTACATCAGAGGGGGCGGGGTCCCCCATACGTCATTGGGAAACCCCTGGCTTCCCTCACTAGCATCAATGGGGCAGGGTCAGGTGACGGGTGGCCTTACCTTCCTAATATAAGAAACGTCAGCGTCTCCTCAGTGGAGACAGAAGATGGATGGATGGACTGCGCTTGTCACTGGATCAGATCAGCCATCGCTGGACCCCAGAGAGATGATCATCCATCGCTGGATAGCAAGAGTGGATTAGCACCGCTGGAATTTAAAAAAATATATATATTTTTAATAAAGGAATTTTTCAAAAGCGTGTTTGTCTTATTTAACCTTTTTTTTTTATTCCATAAAATTTTTATTGAAGACAAAAAAAAAAAAAACGGTATACATACAGAATCAAATGTGTGTATAAACGAGAACAAGAAAAAAACAGACTTTGCATGGGCCTGTTGGCATGAGAAGATACAGGAAACCAAAACCAACATATTGTCTTAAACGTTCAGTCTTCCCGTAGCAACAAAAAGTATGTAGAGGAGAAGATATGGCGTTCTTAAGGAGGAACAGCCAGGTAGCATATCTTGTATGGTGAATGTAAGTAGGTTATGTAATTCGTAGGACCGGAGGGATTTGCTTTTGGAGAGAGCCGTTTTTGAGGTAGAGCTAGTTTCTTGAGATAATAACAGTTGTGTGGGAAAATCTCTGTATGAGAATGGGTGGATATTGTTTGTGGTGTCATAGGTTTTCCGAAGTAGATATAGAAGGTGTTTGGGGAGGTTTTCAGGCTTGTCAGACCCGCTGACAACCTGATTTGGGTGTATTAGTTATATGTGGGTGGAAATGAGACCTGATGAGTGGGGAGGAGAAGCCACAGGGGGAGAGAGAGAAGACACCCCCCAGGTATGAAATTTAAAGGAATATTACACTTTTATTGTTTCACTTTAATCATTATTAAAATCACTGCTCCTGAAAAAATGACAGTTTTTAAAACTTTTTTTGCATTGATCCATGTCCCCTGGGGCAGGACCTAGGTCCTCAAACACTTTTTAGGACAGTAACTTGCATATTAGCCTTTAAAATTAGCACTTTAGATTTCTCCCATAGACTTGTACAGGGTGTTCCGGCTTTTTGAATTTGCCGCAAACAGCCCAAATTGTTCACTGTTCGACTCGAACTCGAAGCTCATTCCTACCCAGAAGACTCTGAATCTCGTGCCTCTGCAAACGTATGCTGCATGGGCTCGTTGATTCTGCAAACCTGTAAAAGGACCCTAGGATTTGTGGAATCAAGGAGAGGGATCATTTCTGGCTGACAAACCTTCTTGATCCACGTTACACAGGTAAAGTTGCAGAGCTCATCCTGCCTTCTCAGAGGGAACAGAGGATGAAACATCTTCAGGACGAAGAGGGGGTGGTCAGGTGACAAATACCTTTAAACAATTGTTTAGTCCTTAGCACCCAGGGCTTATAGGTTAGAAGCAACCATCAGCAGAGTCTGCATTATATGGTGCAGGAATATCTAGGGGCAAGAGCAGACTTGGAGACCTTTCCAAGTTATCATCCACTGGGTTATTAGGTCTTGAGAATGGACCACTGGCCAGAATTTGCTCAATATGCAATTGAGCTACTGGCCTGTCCTGCATCCAGTGTGCTTTCTGAATGCACATTCAATGCTGCTGGAGGGTTTGTAAAGTCATCAAAGAGTGTGTCTGTCGACAGACACCATTGATAGGCTAACATTTATAAAAATGAATCAAACCTGGATCAGCAGCTATCAAGCCTCTGATGCTGATGTAACTGATTGAATTTGCTAGGGATCTGGGATTCCTTTGAGACTGCCTATGCTGCCTTTCCTATTCCTGAATCTTGATGATGCTAGCTTCCAACAACATTTTTGGTTTAGGACTCCACAACTACTGAAGGCCCAATTTTTCTGACCCTGTATAACAGGGGCATGTAATTTCAAACTAATTTAAAAAAAAATGTTAACAAATTTTTAACAGCAGGGCCCATTCCTGTGCCCAACAAGAGTAACTGTGAGGGGTTACAGTGTTCTGGCACACCAACACCTAAGGCCCAATTTTTTCTGCAGTGTATATAGCGCAGTCTGTATAGTATATATAGTGCAGTTTGGGGGGTATATAGTGCAGTCTCTATAGTATATATAGTGCAGTCAGTGTAGTATATACTGTATAATACAGTGCAGGGTTTATAGTGGAGTGGACAGTATAAAATACAGTGCATTGAAGTGGTTAAGGGGAACCCCATGACAGAATGAAGAAAAAAAAACACACCCCCCCCCCCCCCAAATCCATACCAGGCCCTTTGGATCTGGCATAGATTTTAAGGGAAACGCTGCACCAACATTTAAAAAAAAATAACAATGTACCTGATACCTATTCACATTGGGGGCAGGATCTGGGGGCCCCCTTGTTAAAGGGGGGTTCCAGATTCCTATAAGCCCCCACCCCACAGACCCCGACAACCAATGGCCAGGATTGCCTGGTAGAGGCTCTTGTCCCCATCAACATGGGGACAAGGTGCTTTGGGGGACCCAAAAGCACCCTCCCCATGTTGAAGGCATATGGCCTGGTATGGTTCAGGAGGGGGGCGCTCACTCACCCACCCCTCTTACCTATTCGCCAGGTTGCATGCCTGGATAAGGGTCTGGTATTGATTTTGTGGGGGAACCCACGCCATTTTTTTTAAAGCTTGGTGTAGAGTTCCCCTTTAAATCCATACCAGACCGAATGGCCTAGTATGGACTGGGAGGGAACCCATACATATTTTTTCCTTGATTTTTCATCTATATTGCCAGGAGCCGGTAATACATTACAGCTGCGAGCAAGTTTAAATAAAAAAAAATTCTTTTAGAAATGTCATTTTGCTGCAGCACTTTGCACAGATCACTTCACAGGCAGACAAAGAGGACCCCCAGGCACAATATTTAAAGGAATATTTCATTTTTATTGTTTCATTTTTAGCATGATTAAAATCACTGAAAAAACGGTTGTTTTAAAAACTTGTTTTTGCATTGATACATGTCCCCTAGGGCAGTACACTTTTTATGGCAATAACTTGCCTACAAGCCTTTAAAATTAGCACTTTTGATTTTTCATGTTCGTGTCCCATAGACTTTATTGGGTTTGCATGTTCATTAGTACTTTTGGCCTGTTCGCATGTTCTGGTGCGAACTGAACCACGGAGTGTTCAGCCCATCCCTATCCAGCACATTTCCTCTGAGCTCTTCAAGTACCAAATTAAAGCAGAGCTCCACCCTCTTTTTTAAGTCCTCTGCATCCCCTTCTTCTCTGGCCCCTTAACCAGTTGCTGACCGCCGGCCGTCAAAAAACGGCCAGGCGGCGCAGCTATTGCGGCGGGAGGCCGTCATATGACGGCCTCCCGTTTAAACAGGGATGCGCGCGATCGTGCGCGCGCATCCCTGTTTCTTCGATGGCGGCGTGTCACGGAGACACCGCTCGCCACCGAAGGGGGTGAACAGCCATTCGTTATGGCTGTTTACCACGTGATCGGCCGTGATGAAGTCACGGCCGATCACAGATGGTCACACCCCCTACGTGCACGGCGCATGCGCGCGATCGCGAGCGCGCTGCGCGTGCACGTCGGTGGCGGCGTGTTCCCCGGGAACACTGCTCGTCACCGACACTGGTAAACAGCCATTGGCTGGCTGTTTACCCACGTGATCGGCTGTGATCCTTTCACAGCCGATCACTAAAAATGTAAACAAACCGCGGTAACGGGATGTTACCGGGTTCTCCTCCTCACACACTGATCGTGTGTGAGGAGGAGATTGCGGTAACATCTCGTTACCGCCTACAGTACACATCAAGCACACTGATTCCCCCCCCCCCCCCAATAAAGAGGACCTGTCACCACCCCTCATAATACCTGTCAATCACAGTCCATCAGAGTACCCGAGTACCTGTCCCAGCCCATCAGAGTACCCGAGTACCTGTCCCGGCCCATCAGGGTACCCGAGTACCTGTCCCGGCCCATCAGAGTACCCGAGTACCTGTCCCAGCCCATCAGAGTACCCGAGTACCTGTCCCAGCCCATCTGAGTACCCGAGTACCTGTCCCAGCCCATCTGAGTACCCGAGTACCTGTCCCAGCCCATCTGAGTACCCGAGTACCTGTCCCAGCCCATCTGAGTACCCGAGTACCTGTCCCAGCCCATCTGAGTACCCGAGTACCTGTCACAGTTCATCTGAGTACCCGAGTACCTGTCCCGGCCCATCAGAGTACCCGAGTACCTGTCCCAGCCCATCAGAGTACCCGAGTACCTGTCCCAGCCCATCAGAGTACCCGAGTACCTGTCCCAGCCCATCAGAGTACCCGAGTACCTGTCCCAGCCCATCTGAGTACCCGAGTACCTGTCCCAGCCCATCTGAGTACCCGAGTACCTGTCCCGGCCCATCAGAGTACCCGAGTACCTGTCCCGGCCCATCAGAGTACCCGAGTACCTGTCCCGGCCCATCAGAGTACCCGAGTACCTGTCCCGGCCCATCAGAGTACCCGAGTACCTGTCACGGCACATCAGAGTACCCGAGTACCTGTCACGGCACACCAGAGTATCCGAGTACTTGTCACGGCACATCAGAGTACCCGAGTACCTGTCACGGCCCATCAGTGTACCCGAGTACCTGTCACGGCCCATCAGGGTACCCGAGTACCTGTCACGGCCCATCAGGGTACCCGAGTACCTGTCACGGCCCATCAGGGTACCCGAGTACCTGTCACAGTCCATTAGAGTACCGAGTACCTGTCACAGTCCATTAGAGTACCGAGTACCTGTCACAGTCCATTAGAGTACCGAGTACCTGTCACAGTCCATTAGAGTACCGAGTACCTGTCACAGTCCATTAGAGTACCGAGTACCTGTCACAGTCCATTAGAGCACCGAGTACCTGTCACAGTCCATTAGAGCACCGAGTACCTGTCACAGTCCATTAGAGTACCGAGTACCTGTCACAGTCCATTAGAGTACCGAGTACCTGTCACAGCCCATCTGAGTACCCGAGTACCTGTTCCAGTCCATCTGTGTACCAGAGTACCTGTCACCGCCCTTCAGAGTACCCAAATACCAGTCACCAAACCATCAGAGTACCTGTCACCAGGCCATCAGAGTACCCGAGTACCTGTCACCAGGCCATCAGAGTACCCGAGTACCTGTCACCAGGCCATCAGAGTACCCGAGTACCTGTCACCAGGCCATCAGAGTACCCGAGTACCTGTCACTAGGCCATCAGAGTACCCGAGTACCTGTCACCAGGCCATCAGAGTACCCGAGTACCTGTCACCAGGCCATCAGAGTACCCGAGTACCTGTCACCAGGCCATCAGAGTACCCGAGTACCTGTCACCAGGCCATCAGAGTACCCGAGTACCTGTCACCAGGCCATCAGAGTACCCGAGTACCTGTCACCAGGCCATCAGAGTACCCGAGTACCTGTCACCAGGCCATCAGAGTACCCGG
Organism: Lithobates pipiens; assembly: GCF_037356315.1. Classification (NCBI taxonomy): domain Eukaryota; kingdom Metazoa; phylum Chordata; class Amphibia; order Anura; family Ranidae; genus Lithobates; species Lithobates pipiens. The sequence continues at coordinate 202,741,276 of NW_027507784.1, read as the reverse complement.
GTACCTATTTGCAGCCCATGTCTCATAGAATATACGTTGGGGTGTTTACTTTCCAAAATGGGGTCATTTTGTGGGTAATTTCACTGTCCTGGTGGTCCAGGACCTTCAGAAGTGTGATGGGTAGGAATGAAATAAGATGTGTCATTTATGCTCCTAGAACGCCTGAACGTACTACTTCAATGTTCGGCCTCTCTATGTGGCCAGGCTGTGTAAAAGTCCTACACATGTGGTATCGCCATACTCGGGAGGAGTAGCAGAATGTATTTTGGGGTGTAATTTTTGCTATATACATGTTATGTGTTAGAAATATCTTATAAATTGACAATTTTGTGTAAAAAAAAAATGCGTTTTAATTTTTTTCCACATATTCCAAAAACCTCTGGAAAAAAATGAACCGTTCAAAAGACTCATTCTGCTTCCCAGATTATACGTTGGGGTGTTTGCTTTCCAAAATGGGGTCATTTATGGGAAATTCCATTGTGCTGGTACTCCAGGGCCTTCAAAAGTGTAATAGGTGGTTGAGAAATGAGATGCGTAATTTTTGCTCATAGAACGTCTGAAGGTACTACATCAATGTTAGTGCTCTGTATGTGGCCAGGCTTTGTAAAAGTCTCACACACGTGGTATCGCTGTACTCGGGAAGAGTAGCAGAATGTATTTTGGGGTGTCATTTTTGCTATATACATGCTATGTGTTAGAAATATCTTATAAATTGACAATTTTGTGTAAAAAAAAATGCGTTTTAATTTTTTTCCACATATTCCAAAAACTTCTGGAAAAAAATTAACCATTCAAAAGACTCATTATGCCTCACAGATTATACGTTGGGGTGTTAGCTTTCCAAAATGGGGTGATTTTATGGGAAATTCCATTGTGCTGGTACTCCAGGGACTTCAAAAGTGTAATAGGTGGTTGAGAAATGAGATGCGTCATTTTTGCTCGTAGAACGTCTGAAGGTACTACATCAATGTTGGTGCTCTGTATGTGGCCAGGCTGTGTAAAAGTCTCACACATGTGGTATCGGCGTACTCGGGAAGAGTAGCAGAATGTATTTTGGGGGGTAATTTGTTGTATGCATATGCTGTGTGTGAGAAATAACCTGATAATATGACAATTTAGTAAAAAAAAAAAAAAAAAAAAAAAAAATCTTCATTTTGCAAAGAATTGTGGGAAAAAATGACAACTTAAAAAAACTCACCATGCTACTTACTTAATACCTTGGGATGTCTACTTTGTAAAAAGGGGTCATTTGGGGGGTATTTGTACTTTCCTGACTAGTTAGAGTCTCAAGAAATTAGGTACACCTGATGTACTGAAGGCCTGATCAGAAGTGATGAATTTTCAGTGATTGGCACCATAGATTGTAGACTCTATAACTTTCACAAAGACCAAATAATATATACTAATGTGGGTTATTTTTACCAAAGATATGTAGCAGTATACATTTTGGCCAAAATTTATGAAGAAAAATTACTAATTAGCAAAAATTTATGACAGAAACGAAGAAAAAGGCATTTTTTTCACAAAATTTACGTTTTATTTTATTTATAGCACAAAAAATAAAAAACCCACTAGTGATTAAATACCACTAAAAGAAAGCTCTATTTGTGTGGAAAAAAGGACGCAAGTTTCATATGGATACTGTGTTGGATGACTGAGTAATTGTCATTCAAAGTGTGAGAGCGCTGAAAGCTGAAAATTGGTCTGGTCAGGAAGGGGGTGTAACTGCACTGTACTGAGGTGGTTAAACACATTTGGCATATATTTTTTTATTTTTTTTAAAACTCACATTTTTATAGTTAGTAGTTGTTTCAGCTTCCTGTTTCCGGCCGCGGCCTGAGCGCGTCTTCCTCCGTCTGCTATGCCTCCTGGGAGATGTTTTTTATCAATCCCAGAAGGCAATAGGGGCTGCTGGGCCGTAGTATTGCGTTATTTCCAAACCGGAAATGACGCTATACAAGGCGGCGCCGGCCGGCGCCATTTTAATTAAGGGCAAGGTGGCCTTTGTTGCCAGTGTTAATCCAGCTATAGCAGCAGCAGCGTCGTTCTCATCGTCGTCGTCGCCGCCGCCGCCTAAGCCGCTGCTGCTGAGGAAAACAAGAGCCTGTCTAGTGGAAGATAAAGAAACAAGCAAGCTACTGCTCAGCGGTAAGTACATGGGCGCTGTGCGGTGACATGTGTGCTGTGCGGTGGGGAGGAACGTGTGGTGTGATGGTGGTGGGGGGGAACGTGCTGTGCGGTGGAACATGTGCTGTGCGGTGGAACATGTGCTGTGCTGTGTGGTGGGGGGGAAACGTGCGCTGTGTGGTGGGGGGGAAACGTGCGCTGTGTGGTGGGGGAAACGTGCGCTGTGTGGTGGGGGGAAATGTGCGCTGTGTGGTGGTGGGGGGGAAACGTGCGCTGTGTGGTGTGGGGGGGAAACGTGCGCTGTGTGGTGGTGGGGGGAAACGTGCGCGGTTTGGTGGGGGGAAACGTGTGCTGTGTGGTGGGGGGAACGTGCGCTGTGTGGTGGTGGAGGGGGAAACGTGTGCTGTGTGGTGGTGGGGGGGAAACGTGTGCTGTGTGGTGGGGGAAACGTGCGCTGTGTGGTGGGGGGAAACGTCCGCTGTGTGGTGGGGGGGAAACGTGCGCTGTGTGGTGGGGGGGGAACGTGCGCTGTGTGGTGGGGGGGAAACGTGCGCTGTGTGGTGGTGGGGGGGAAACGTGTGCTGTGTGGTGGGGGGGAAACGTGCGATGTGTGGTGGGGGGGAAACGTGCGCTGTGTGGTGGGGAAACGTGCGCTGTGTGGTGGTGTGGGGGGGAAACGTGCGCTGTGTGGTGGTGGGGGTGAAACGTGCGCTGTGTGGTGGTGGGGGGGGAAACGTGCGCTGTGTGGTGGTGGGGGGGGGAAACGTGCGCTGTGTGGTGGGGGGGAAACATGCGCTGTGTGGTGGGGGGGAAACATGCGCTGTGTGGTGGGGAAACGTGCGCTGTGTGGTGGTGGGGGTGAAACGTGCGCTGTGTGGTGGTGGGGGGGGAAACGTGCGCTGTGTGGTGGTGGGGGGGAAACGTGCGCTGTGTGGTGGGGGGGAAACATGCGCTGTGTGGTGGGGGGGAAACATGCGCTGTGTGGTGGGGAAACGTGCGCTGTGTGGTGGTGGGGGGGAAACGTGCGCTGTGTGGTGGTGGGGGAGAAACGTGCGCTGTGTGGTGGTGGGGGGGGGAAACGTGCGCTGTGTGGTGGTGGGGGGGAAACGTGCGCTGTGTGGTGGTGGGGGTGAAACGTGCGCTGTGTGGTGGTGGGGGGGGGGAAACGTGCGCTGTGTGGTGGTGGGGGGAAAACGTGCGCTGTGTGGTGGGGGGGAAACATGCGCTGTGTGGTGGGGGGGAAACATGCGATGTGTGGTGGGGAAACGTGCGCTGTGTGGTGGTGGGGGGGAAACGTGCGCTGTGTGGTGGTGGGGGAGAAACGTGCGCTGTGTGGTGGTGGGGGGGGGGAAACGTGTGCTGTGTGGTGGTGGGGGGGGAAACGTGCGCTCTGTGGTGGTGGGGGGGAAACGTGCGCTGTGTGGTGGGGGGGAAACGTGCGCTGTGTGGTGGGGAAACGTGCGATGTGTGGTGGTGGGGGGGAAACGTGCGCTGTGTGGTGGTGGGGGAGAAACGTGCGCTGTGTGGTGGTGGGGGGGGGGGGAACGTGCGCTGTGTGGTGGTGGGGGGGAAACGTGCGCTGTGTGGTGGGGGGGAAACGTGCGCTGTGTGGTGGGAGGGAACGTGCGCTGTGTGGTGGGGGGGGAAACGTGCGCTGTGTGGTGGGGGGAAACGTGTGGTTGAGGGAAATGTGCGCTGTGTGGTGGGGGAGGAACGTGCACTGTGTGGTGGGGGAAACGTGCGCTGTGTGGTGGGGGGAAACGTGTGCTGTGTGGTGGGGTGGGGGGGAAATGTGTGCTGTGGGGGGGAAACGTGCGCTGTGTGGTGGGGGGGGGAAACGTGCGCTGTGTGGTGGGGAGTTTTATTTTTTGCTACCACCAGAAATTACTTGAACTAGTCACAGGTACAAAACTCAGATGTGACAGAGTTGATTTTGCTAGAATTGACCATTTTAGACATAAATAGCACTGGGTACTAAAATTTAAAGACTACTTTTATTGATCAAATGATTTTTATTGATTTTTAAAAATAAAGCATATAGAAAATACATCGTACAGTAAATGTCAAATACGAGTAAACAAAAGAAATATAAGAAAAAAAATAAATATTGATATTCTTACAGACGTTCAATTCACGCAATAATATATTAATAATACAATACATACATAAAACCATAAAATTAATTGATATGTATATTAAATTGTATAAATATAAATATTAGCCTCCCCTAAACACCCCTATGGGTACTCAGCTGTGTCCTAGGGGAGGGAAATGTCGCCAATATTAAGCATTGTATACATATAGAACTAAAAAGTATCCTAATATAATGAAACCAGGAGTTGAAAACTCAGAAAAGTATATCTAGATAATGTTTAAGATTGTTTCAGAAAATCCCTCCCAAGGTGACCACCTACGTTTTTCTTTTGGTAAATTGCCTGCAATGGAGGCCATCATTAATTCATAGTTGTAGTGTAAGGATACAGTATCCAAAAGTTGATAGACAGTTGGAGGTGTTGTAGATTTCCATAATCTGGTTATGGATAGTCTGGCTGCCAGGAAGACGTGTGTCATTACATGACGAAAAGGGTATGGTATGTCTTCTATAGTTAGGTTCAATATCGCTAATTCAGGTAAAAAAGGAATCTGTATTTGAGTTATGTCTGTTAATATAAGAAAAACATTTTTCCAGAACTCTTGGAGTTTAGCGCAACTCCAAAAAATATGAAACATGTCACCTTTAGCGGAATTACATCTCCAACATAAATCCGATAAAGATGAGTTAAAGGATGTTAATCTTGATGGAGTCAAATACCATTTAAGTGAAATTTTTTGAGTAAGTTCCCATAGTGCTGAGCTTTTAGTAGTTTTATATATACTTTTTAGTGCTTGTTCGCATTGTTGTTCAGTAAAGGATTTTTGTAAATCATTTTCCCAATGTGAATGAGAGGTGGATTTCGTAAATATACTTTTGAGGTGTAAAATATTGTAAATTAAGGAGATTCCTTTTTTGTGAGGAATTAAGAAATTTCCATATTGTTGGTGAAATATTGTATAAAGGAAGTTTAATTTTGTTGAGGCAATTTTGTAGTAGGGTATATGTAGATATGTCTGAATGTAGTAAATTAAATTGTTTTTGTAGCTCAGAGAAGGATTGTATTTGTGTACCTGTAAGAAGTTGGTTTATATAATTAATGCCTTTTTGAGTCCAATGATGAAGAGAGAGATCATGTGATAAATGGTGTAAGGATTCGATAGGAATCGACATTTGAGGTATATTAGATTCACAATGTATTTCTTGGTTTAACATTTTCCAAGCTTTGGTTGTGGCAATCATGGTAGGAGGTAAATCTTTGGGTATTTTAGTCCCTAATGGAGTGCTTAGAAGCCAGTCCTTTAGTCCGGGACTTAATAGAAAGGTATGTTCGATGTTACTCCAGAGTTTACTTGGAGGGTTTTGGAACCATTCTTTAGATTGATCAATTATTGCTGCTATATAGTAATCTTCTAAATCAATAGAGCCTGAACCACCCGCCAGTTTGTGATTTCTTAATTTGGAGTGAGCACATCTAGGTTTTGTTCCGTACCAAATACATTGATTGAGTAGCCTTTGTAGGGATGTAAAGAAATATTTAGGAATGGGTATTGGTAAAGTTCTAAATAGGTAAAGTATTTGAGGTAAATGCATCATTTTGAACGCTGCTAATCTTCCAGTCCATGAAAGTTCCAGTTTAGTAATCTTCAGGGATTCTATACGTAATTTATTCAGAAAGGGTTTATAGTTTGATTTAAAAAGATGTTTTGTAGATCCTGTGAGTTGTATACCCAAATAAGAAATATTATCTTCAGACCATGTAAAGGGGTATTGAGCTTGCAAAAGGTTTCTGGTGGTAGCATTGAGTTTTATATCCAATATATGAGATTTTGTTGTAATTAGTTTGTATAAGGATATTTGGCTGAACCATTCCAATGTTTCGCATACTGCGGCTAATGATGAGGTAGGATTTGTTAACATAAGTATTATATCATCCGCAAAAAGACTAATTTTATAAGAGGTGGGACCCAGGTTTATTCCCGTAATCTTAGAATCTCTGCGGATATGTTCGGCTAAGGGTTCCATTGCTAAATTAAAGATTAGAGGTGATAATGGGCATCCTTGGCGTGTACCATTTGATATTTGAAATGGTTGAGAAAGCATGTTGGCAGAAAATACTTGAGCTGATGGTTGTGTATATAATGCCATAATAGCACCATATATATAATCCTTAAATCCAAATTTTAATAGGACTTTTTGTAAATATGTCCACTGCAACCGATCAAACGCCTTCTCTGCATCTAAAGAAAGAAGCAGAGAAGGCGTTCCAGTAGATTCTGCATAGTGAATTAAATCTATCATTCTTCGTGCTGCGTCAGGAGCCTGTCTTCCTTTAATGAAGCCAGATTGATCTTTCTGTATTAGATCAGGCATAATGGAAACTAGACGTCTAGCTACAGTTTTAGCATAAATTTTTAGATCCAGGTTAAGTAGGGAAATTGGTCTGAAATTTTGGGGTGAGGTTGGATCTTTCCCAGGTTTCGGGATTGTAACAATAAGTGCTGATAATGATTCTTTAGGGAAATTAGAAGATAATGCAGCTTTGTTGAGGAATTTCGTTAAGTGGGGAGTCAGATAGGTAGAGAATTGTTTAAAATATTCCCCCGAAAGACCATCGGGACCTGGGGCTTTATTGCTTGGTAATGATGCAATAGTTGCAAGAATTTCTGTGATAGAAAATGGTGTATTTAAGTAGTTTAATTGGGATTCAGCTAGGGTAGGTAGGTTAACCTGATTAAGAAACTTATCAATTTCTTCTGGAGACGGTTGGTGGGTGGAAGTATCTGTACGAAGTATTATATCACTATAATAATCACTAAAAGCATTCGCTATGTCTTGTGGATAGGGATGAGCCGAACACCCCCCGGTTCGGTTCGCACCAGAACTTGCGAACGACCCCCGCGTTCGGTACGAACGTTAGAACCCCATTGAAGTCTATGGGACTCGAACGTTCAAATTGGAAAGTGCTAATTTTAACGGCTAATATGCAAGATAGTGTCCTAAAAAGGGTTTGGGGACCTGCCTCCTGCCTCAGGGGACATGGGTCACTGCAAAAAAAAGTTTTAAAAACTGCCGTTTTGGCGGGAGCACTGATTTTAATGACGATTAAAGTGAAAAAAAAAAGTGAAATATTCCTTTAAATATGGTGCCTGGGGGGTGTCTGTAGTATGCCTGTGAAGTGCCACGTGTTTCCCATGTTTAGAACAGTCCCTGCACAAAATGACATTAAACGGAAATAACACCATTTAAAACTGCTTGCGGTTTTAATGTTATATCTGGTTCCTGCAATATGGTTGAAAATCATTGAGAAACATGGCATGGGTAGCCCTCCCTGCCCATTACCAGCCTATTTGGGTCTTGTACGCATATTAAGGGGAACCCCGTACCCATATTAAAAAAAGGAAATGTGTGTGGCCCCCAGGCCCTATATACTCAGAACAGCAGTATACAGGCGGTGCAAACAAGACAGGGACTGTGTAGGTTTGTTGTGTTAAGTTGAATCTGTTTGTCATTTTCAACCGGTACATTTTTAAAGTGTAGCTCCAGTCAAAAAAACTATCTTTAAGCTTTTTGGAAAACATAGGGAAGGGTTATCACCCCTGTATAATTTGTTTTGTCGTCCATCTTTTTTCATCTCACTTGCTGCTGTCTGCTTGCGTTTGCAAGTAGGAGATGTTTGTATGTTGGATGTTTGAAAGTAGGGGCCTGCCCTATATTATAGCGGTATGTACTGGGTACAGAGCACGCAGACAGCACGCACTATCTCCTAACACTACTGACTGCAAGCTCTATTATTAACCACTTGTTAGCCCAATGTTTGCATAAAGTGAAAGATGAAGTTATGCTGAGTAAATAGATATCAAACATGTCACTCTTCAAAATTGCACATGCCCGTGGAATGGCGCCAAACGTCGCTACTTAAAAAACCCCCATAGGCGACGCTTTAATTTTTTTTTTACTGGTTACATGTTTTGAGTTGCAGAGGAGGTCTAGGACTAGAATTATTGCTCTCGCTCTAACATTCTCGGCGATACCTCACATGTGTGGCACATGCGAGCACATGGGGACATGGGCGCTTTAATTTTTATTTTATTTTTTTATTGTTCATTTTACTTTATTTATTTTAGTTTGACATTTTTTTCCCCAAAAATATATTTTTGATCACTTTTATTCCTATTACAAGAAATGTAAACATCCCTTGTAATAGGAATATGGGGTGACAGGTCCTCTTTACAGTGAAATCTGGGGGGTCAATATGACCCCACATCTCACCTCTAGGCTGGGAAGCCTGAAATAAAAAATAAAAAAAAGATTCTGGCTTTGATCGTACTGGCGAGTTGGTAGAAGCACCGGAGGGCGGTGAGGGGTGGGGGGCGTCTATGGCTGGGTATTTCAGGGTATCACCGAGTATGGCTGGGTATCTCTGAGTATGGCTGGGTATGGCAATTTATGGCAGGGTATTACAGAGTATTGGCGGGGTATTGGCAGGGTACTACAGAGTAATAGCAGGGTACTGCAGAGTATTGGGGGGTACTACAGAGTAATGGCAGGGTACTGCAGAGTATTGGGGGTACTGCAGAGTAATGGCGGGTACTGCAGAGTAATGGCGGGTACTGCAGAGTATTGGGGGGTACTGCAGAGTAATGGGGGTTACTGCAGAGTAATGGGGGTTACTGCAGAGTAATGGGGGGTACTGCAGAGTAATGGGGGGTACTGCAGAGTAATGACAGGGTACTGCAGAGTAATGGGGGGTACTGCACTGCAGAGTAATGGCAGGGTACTGCAGAGTTAATTAACGGCCTCTCAGAGTTAAACAACCGCCCTGAAGCCGTTAATCGGCAATGGGCAGTTGTTAAGTGGTTAAAGCTAGATCACTAGCTATATAGGTGAGGTGAATATAGTGGTGTATACTGCAGTCAGGGCACAGACAACAACCACTACACAGCAGCAAGATAGGAAATCAGCCAAAAACTATTGGTGTGTACTGTGTTGAAGGTACACAGAACACCCACTGCTTCAGATGCTAAGTAACACACTACACGAGGCCGCCTCAAAGGCGGCCTTATATAGTGTGGGGCGTGCACTACACAGCCTGAGCCATGATTGGCCACAGGCAGGATGCCTGTGGCCAATCATGGCTCTCCTCGCTGCCGGCGCTGCGATTGGCCAAGCATGCGGGGTCACAGTGCATGCTTGGCCAATCATGGGGCAGCAATGCACTGCGCCACCACAGTGCATTGTGGTCCGCGCGCGCGTCACTCGAATTTTGACGCGAACGGCCCAAACGTTCGGAATTCGCCGAACGGCCGAACAGCCAATGTTCGAGTCGAACGTACGTTCGACTCGAACACGAAGCTCATCCCTACTTGTGGATTAGATAATTTGACTTTTGAGTGTGGATGGAAGAGGTAATGGATTTTAGATTTAGTTTGTATACCTTTAAGACGTTGAGCCAATTTTTTACCAGCTTTGTTAGCTGTGGAATATGATGTGGCTTTAAATTTACGTTGCATGTACTCATATTTGTGTAAAAGGAGAGATCTAAGTTCCTGTCTGAGCTGAAATAGTTGAGCTAGGGTATTGGATTGTGGGGAAGATTTGTGTTCAGATTCTAATTTAGCGATTTGGGAGGTAAGGGAGTCAATTTGTTGTGTTCTTTTCTTTTTGTAAGCCGAACTAAGTTTTATAATAATACCTCTAATAATTGCTTTATGTGCATTCCACACCATGGCATCATCCGACACTGAGCCAACATTTAGTTCAAAATATTCTTTCATTTGATTAGCAATTTCTTTAGAATATACTGGATGTTGTAGTATGTAATTATTGGCTCTCCATAGAAAGGATTTACGTTTGGGGGAGGTATCATCAATGGTAATAGATATTGGATTATGATCAGACCATGTCATGGTGTGGATATCAGACGAACTAACATTTTGCAACAAGTATTTATCTGCAAGAAACATATCAAGTCTGGAATAAGATTTATGATGGGGGGAAAAGTATGTGTAGTCCTTCTCTGTTCCATGGTAACATCTCCATACATCATACAAATCAAATGAGGTTAGTAGTTGATTCAAGGGAGATGGATTTCTTTTGGCCGCTGAAGTAGTATCCATATAAATGTCTGCAACCAGATTGAAATCTCCACAAACAAGAAGAAGACCTTGTTTTATCTTGTTGACTTTGGTGAAGATTTTCTTAAGGAAAGTTGCTTGATGTGAGTTAGGAGCATAAAGATTAAGAATTGTATATTTAGTCCCATTAATTTTGCAGATTAGAATAATGAAGCGACCATTAGGATCATATATTTCTTGTAGTGAAGTAAAGTCAATGTCCTTGCTTATTGCTATTAGCACTCCTCTCTTTTTAGTAGTGAAGGTGGAATGAAAAATATGGGGGAATTTGTTATTTCGGCATAGTGAAGATGATGTAGGAGTCAAATGTGTCTCTTGAATACAAAGAATATTGCTGTCAAATTTTTTTGCTGAATGCCAAAGGGATTGTCTCTTGACCGGATGGTTGAGTCCTCTAGCGTTTAAGGATAATATTTTAAATGGCATAGTAGCTGTAGTAAATAAGAATAATAAATGGAAAAGGATAACACTTACAGTTAGAAGGCAGTAGGTGGATCGTGGAAGAATGATCAAGATACGGCGTTGTAATAAGTTAATTTGACTGATATACAAATATGTATCAGGAAATAATGAACCTGGAATGAAAACTTTACTAGAACAGTCAATAGTAAAAAAAAACAAAAAACAAAAAAGAAACAGAAAACAGCAACAACAAGTCGTGAACTTATTAATCACAAATATAACAAAATTTCGGCGGTGTGTGATAAACACAAATAGGAGCTGGAACAGCTAAACCGCTGTTGGAGGAGACAGTTAATGCCGGTGAAACGGAAGAAAGAGATATTTTCCATGAGGGGACATTTATAAACGATGTAAGTGGATCATTTAAGAGCTGGATATTTCCATTGGTTGATGTTTCCGGGCTTCCTGATTGCGTTGATATAGCAGAGGTATACGTTTTGATAAAGAAGGGTCAATTAACTTGGGGAGATCTAGAATTATCCCCCAATCTCTCAGAAGTTTGATGCCTTTTTGAAGATCATTCATAACATGTGTCGATCCATTTCTAGTAATGATCAATGTGGCAGGATATCTCCATTTATATAGGATTTTATGATTATGCATACTTTTGGTTATGGGATTCAAGTCTCTTCTTAATTGTAGCGTGTGCTTGGAAAGATCAGGGAATATTTGTATACCTTCAAATGGGCGTGGGAGTGGACCCTTAGATCTAGCTTCATACATCATTTTTTCTTTTACATGGAAAAAATGAATCCTCATAAGTATATCTCTTGGTACTGAAGCTGCCAAATGTTGTGGTTTTGCAATTCTGTGAATTCTATCAATTATCAAGTCTCTTGGGGTAATATCCGGTAAAATTGTGCGAATTAAGTCTTTTGCATATTTGGGCAAATCTGGTGTAGAAATGCTTTCAGGGACACCTCGTAATTTGACATTGTTACGTCTTGAACGGTCTTCCAAATCTGCCAATTTAGTACGGACCCATTCCTGTTCTTCTTTTACCTCATCATAAGCATCAATGAGATCATTCACTCTATGAGAACATTCTGTCATTCCTCTTTCTATAGTGGAGACTCTATTGTCTAATGAGCTCACTTTGGTACTCAATTTATGAAATAAGTTTGACAAATCTGAGACTAATGAGGAGTGTAGCGAAATTAACATTTCCTTCAATGTAGTCTCTATAACTGGTTGTCCAGATGTGGGAAATGATTCCATAGGAGATTGTAAGGCCTGGTTAATTTTGGAGAATTAGAAGCCTGGGACTGTAGTATTTGTGAATGTGGTTGTACTATTAATGTATCTATCCTCATTTTTGCTCTGGCTGGACTATTTAACAAAGAGTCAGTATTGGTATTCTGAGTAGGGGATTTAGGTGTTTCCCCTTTAATAGTATTCTCCTGCTGTTCTGAGGAGAGAGCGGTGTAATGTCTCTGAGGCGCTGAAATGCCGTTGGCGCCATTTTGGGTCTCACTGACCTGTTCTTCGGGAGCATACATTAGTGTTGTAAGTTTTTCGGTCGGTATTCACCCATTCTTTTACGTGTCATCGTTACACGGAATGTCCGTTCGCTATTTGGTAGTGTTTTTGGACGGAATTACGGTCTCTTTTGGATCCAAAACGTTCCGTTATTTCCCCTTACGACAGAGCTCTGTTCTTAAGCGTCCATCTTCCGCGCTGGCCGGCCACGCCCCCCAAAGACTACTTTTAACGGTTTCATTGGTTAAGTGCATTTGTGGACCAGTTTTTAGTCATTGGTGGGGGGGGGGGGAACGTGCGCTGTGTGGTGGGGGGGAAACGTGCGCTGTGTGGTGGGGGGAAACGTGCGCTGTGTGGTGGGGGGGAAACGTGTGCTGTGGGGGGAAACATGGGGGGAAACATGTGGTGGGGGGCAACATGTGGCGGAGCCTCCATGGCGCTCTCCTCGAATCCTCTGGATGGCTGCAGAAGGGACAAGGAGGTGGGCGGAACATCCCCATTCCCTGCTGCTCTGGAATGTGTGCAAATATCGCTGAGACTGCAGCCCAGCTTGTAAGGTAATTTTCTATTTATTTATTCATTGTCAGGATTTCAAAGTACTCTCACCTCTCCACCCCCCTACCATACACTATACATACGCCCCTCCCCCACCATACAACCCCCCACCATACACTATACATACTCCCCTCCCCCACCATACACTATACATACACCCCTCCCCCCACCATACAACCCCCTCACCATACACTATACATACACCCCTTCCCCCACCATACAACCCCCCCACCATACACTATACATACACCCCTCTACCCACACTACACTATACATACACCCCTCTCCCCACCATACACTATACATACACCCCTCCCCCACATACACTATATACACCCCCCCACCATACACCCCCCTCCCCCCACCATACACTATACATACACACCCCTCCATACACCATCCATATATACCGCCCTCTGCCCTGCTGACACCATCCTCTGCCCTGCTGACACCATTTACCCTGCTGACACCATCCTCTGCCCTGCTGACACCATTTACCCTGCTGACACCGTCCTCTGCCCTACTGACACCATTTACCCCCGCTGACACCGTCCTCTGCCCTACTGACACCATTTACCCTACTGACACCATTTACCCTACTGACACTGTCCTCTGCCCTACTGACACCATTTACCCTTCTGACACCGTCCTCTGCCCTACTGACACCATTTACTCTACTGACACCATTTACCCTACTGACACTGTCCTCTGCCCTACTGACACCATTTACCCTACTGACACTGTCCTCTGCCCTACTGACACCATTTACCCTACTGACACTGTCCTCTGCCCTACTGACACCATTTACTCTACTGACACCATTTACCCTACTGACACTGTCCTCTGCCCTACTGACACCATTTACCCTACTGACACTGTCCTCTGCCCTACTGACACCATTTACCCTACTGACACTGTCCTCTGCCCTACTGACACCATTTACCCTACTGATACCGTCCTCTGCCCTACTGACACCATTTACTCTACTGACACTGTCCTCTGCCCTACTGACACCATTTACCCTACTGACACCGTCCTCTGCCCTACTGACACCATTTACTCTGACACTGCCCTGCTGACACTGCCCTCTGCCCTGCTGACACCATTTACTCTACTGACACTGTCCTCTGCCCTACTGACACCATTTACTCTACTGACACTGTCCTCTGCCCTACTGACACCATTTACTCTGCTGGCACTGCCCTCTGCCCTTCTGACACTGCCCTCTGCCCTGCTGACACCATTTATGCTACTGACACTGTCCTCTGCCCTACTGACACCATTTACTCTACTGACACTGTCCTCTGCCCTACTGACACTATTTACTCTACTGACACTGTCCTCTGCCCTGCTGACACTGCCCTGCTGACACCATTTACTCTACTGACACTGTCCTCTGCCCTACTGACACCATTTACTCTACTGACACTGTCCTCTGCCCTGCTGACACTGCCCTCTGCCCTGCTGACACTGCCCTGCTGACACCATTTACTCTACTGACACTGTCCTCTGCCCTACTGACACCATTTACTCTACTGACACTGCCCTCTGCCCTGCTGACACTGCCCTCTGCCCTGCTGACACTGCCCTCTGCCCTGCTGACACTGCCCTCTCTGCCCTGCTGACACTGTCCTCTGCCCTGCTGACACTGCCCTCTGCCCTGCTGACACTGCCCTCTGCCCTGCTGACACTGCCCTCTGCCCTGCTGACACTGCCCTCTCTGCCCTGCTGACACTGTCCTCTGCCCTGCTGACACTGCCCTCTGCCCTGCTGACACCATTTACTCTACTGACACTGTCCTCTGCCCTACTGACACCATTTACTCTACTGACACTGTCCGCTGCCCTACTGACATTGCCCTCTTCCCTGCTGACACTGCCCTCTGCCCTGCTGACACTGCCCTCTGCCCTGCTGACACTGCCCTCTGCCCTGCTGACTCCATTTACACTACTGACACTGTCCTCTGTCCTGCTGACACCATTTACTCTACTGCCACTGTCCTCTGCCCTACTGACACTGTCCTCTGCCCTGCTGACACCATTTACTCTACTGACACTGTCCTCTGCCCTGCTGACACTGCCCTGCTGACACCATTTACTCTACTGACACTGTCCTCTGCCCTACTGACACCATTTACTCTACTGACACTGTCCTCTGCCCTGCTGACACTGCCCTCTGCCCTGCTGACACTGCCCTGCTGACACTGCCCCTGCTGACACCATTTACTCTACTGACACTGTCCTCTGCCCTACTGACACCATTTACTCTACTGACACTGCCCTCTGCCCTGCTGACACTGCCCTCTGCCCTGCTGACACTGCCCTCTGCCCTGCTGACACTGCCCTCTCTGCCCTGCTGACACTGTCCTCTGCCCTGCTGACACTGCCCTCTGCCCTGCTGACACTGCCCTCTGCCCTGCTGACACTGCCCTCTGCCCTGCTGACACTGCCCTCTCTGCCCTGCTGACACTGTCCTCTGCCCTGCTGACACTGCCCTCTGCCCTGCTGACACCATTTACTCTACTGACACTGTCCTCTGCCCTACTGACACCATTTACTCTACTGACACTGCCCGCTGCCCTGCTGACACTGCCCTCTGCCCTGCTGACACTGCCCTCTGCCCTGCTGACACTGCCCTCTGCCCTGCTGACTCCATTTACACTACTGACACTGTCCTTTGCCCTGCTGACACCATTTACTCTACTGACACTCCCCTCTGCCCTGCTGACACTGCCCTTTGCCCTGCTGACTCCATTTTACACTACTGACACTGTCCTCTGCCCTGCTGACACCATTTACTCTACTGCCACTGTCCTCTGCCCCTACTGCCACTGTCCTCTGCCCTGCTGACACCATTTACTCTACTGACACTGTCCTCTGCCCTGCTGACACCATTTACTCTACTGACACCATTTACTCTACTGACACTGCCTCTGCCCTACTGACACTGCCCTCTGCCCTGCTGACACTGCCTTCTCAGCTCTGCTGACACCATTTACACTACTGACACTGTCCTCTGCCCTGCTGACACCACTTACTCTACCGACACTGTCCTCTGCCCTACTGACACTGTCCTCCATGGGACATGTGTTGTGCGTTAGGGGACATGTGGGGTGGGGGGACATGTGCGGTGAGATGTGATGGGCTTGGGGGATGTGGGCTGTGCTGGGGGACATGGGAGATGTGTGGTGTGAGGGGACATGTGAGGTGAGATGTGCTGTGTGGTGGGGGGGTGGGCTGTGCTGGGGGACATGGGAGATGTGCGGTGGGGGGAGGTATGAGGGCAGATGTGGGTGGGACGTGTGCTGTGCTGGGCAGGTAGATTTTGTCTCTATACCCCTCTTCCTGCGTCGCCCTCATCTGCTCTCCCTTTTCAACTTGCCCACTACCCCTTATCATAGAATGATGAAATCTAGTCATTACCTCCTTTTTTTTATTGCAAGAAAGCTGTAGGACTGTAGAAATTCATCTTTACTTGGTGTACGCCATTTACAGGTAAGCAATGAACAAAAATTTGCAATTTA